>NC_064628.1:745108824-747906324 GCF_023864275.1 Schistocerca cancellata | reverse complement strand
CAAGCAATAATAATTAATGACAATGATATCACTTCTCATTAACTCTCTCTGTTTTATTTTGGTACGGTGAAGCCATTTAGGTGTCTGGCTAAAGAGAGAGGCTCTAGGAAGAACCACTTCGATTGTAAAGATGTTTCTGGTGAAAGCCAAAGTCCGGTGCAGGTAAATGCAAGGAAGAGCAGTGTGCTGACCGAACGCAGTTGGAGCTACTACTAAGGAGGGACGGCCTGTCGTTAAGCATCATTGCGCATAAATCGAAAAGAATTCCGTTCGACATTGATAAAGAACTGAAGGGCAGGAGAAAAGATGAGATTATTAGTGTGGGACCAGCTGTTAGACCCGAAGGAGGCCAGCTGAAATGTTTGTTCAGAATTTAATGAACAGAACTATGACTGACTTATAGTAATTATTTCGCTGACGGGGTAGTGTGTTGCCGCCTGTATGTAGTTGGACACCAGCTCATTGGCCTTAATTGTAAATATATTACGCAGTTGGAGAGATTTTCTGCCTTCTACCCCACTCCAAAAGAGAAATATACTTTTTTGTTTAATCACAGCAGAACCCATAAGAGTAGGGAATTTGTTAGCTTAGCAGAACTCTTAAGGTGAGTTGCAATTGTCCAGCGAGCTTCTAATGCTGACAGAACCAGCCAAGTTTAATGGTCAAAGTAGGAACACACTTGCTCCAGGGGTGACGTGGAGTTCTCCTAAGAGAAGAAGTGAGTACTTCCTGTGGGGACACTGGAGAGAAAACTTGTTCTTGGGATGTCATTGAACTGTATCCATCGTGATGCTCCCTATTTGTTCTTGTTCAGGATTATTTGTTGCTATGAGGTCAAGTAAGCTTCGCAACCATTTACATTTCGAGTGGGCTCCTGAAGAAGTTGCTCAAAATAATTTTCAGAGAAAGCATTTAGTACAGTCTCCTAACGCCGACTTTAAACATCTGTTTTCGCCAGCATCTCCTGGGTAGCTTGAAGTCACTCCCAACTACAATTGTGTGAGTGGGATATCTATTTGAAATGGGACCCAAGTTTGAACTTTTCAGCAACTGTATTATCTGAGTCCGGGTGTCAGTAAAAAGAACCAATTTTTAATTTATTTCGATTCTCAAACTGGCTATAATCTGTACCCATATTTACTCACAGTAACTACCTGCTACTGTTTCACTAAAACATAAACTACAAGTAACCCCAATAAACACGACATCACCAGCTGTGTTTAATTCATCCTTTCTAAACATCGTAAGTTCTGTTCTAAAATTTTAATTTGAGCTTTATCTCTGTCCGAACAGATGTAAATTGTAGCAGTTATTCAGAGATGAAGAGGACTCCACAGAGCAGACTAGCATGAAAAGCACCATTAAACTGCTCTTCCGACTAAAGACCACAACAACAACAGCACTTGCTCATAACGTGGATCAAACAGGATAGGAAACTACATATATAAACAAGAATCTTTCGGTGTAAGGAAAAAAAAAACGTCGACAAGGGTTTGTGAAAGTCATGTAAAATGATACACAGTGCAAGAAGTGAGTGAGGATTAAACTCTACTACGGACCACGTGACTGATCAGCACCGCAGAAGAAAGTGATATCTTGTATATAGAATATCTCATTCAATTCAAGATACAAGCACAGTGACTATATGGCTAACAAGCAAAGTCTGTCTTAATGAACTTTGTTGGTGTTCGATCGTCATATTTTGCTTATCGAAATAATATTTCCACATTTATGCGACCACAAAGCCTTCTACTTCAGCATCTGTGTTAACATTCTCGTTTACGCTTCATTTTGCGATTGTTTGCTTAAATTGCGTTGCTACTGACTCAGACATGTAATTTATTTCTTCTCTATGGGTGTAAAACCTTATGAATATGAGTCTCAATTTTTTTCTTTTTAAATATATCTGTTCCATAAACGTTCAGTATGCGCCTTTCACTACATTACTACACGTTTCGTTTTAAGTCAGTTTCTCACAATGTTACTAGTAAAACAAAAAAATCTTACTGTAATCTACTATTTATTCAACTCACTTAAAATACTAAGCTATATACATGAGTGGCTTATATGATATTTAGATTTTAACAAAGCTGCCCGGTTGTGCCAGTCGTTTGGTGACCTCTACTCTATTATGGTTCACCGTGATATTGTCACTGCTGAGTAGGACAGAACAATTGTGTTACTTAACTTGGAACTTCGTGTACAATGTTGGTGGCTTAACGGTACATTGACAAGTGCAAGGAAATGGAAGGAAGGTTACTGTTCAGGACGTATAACTCACTGTCGATTCCACTCATCATCACGTTTAAAAGGTCCTGCTCACATAGGTAGGGAGTGCCACGAGAACCGTTTGTCAATAAGAAGCGCTGTTTTAAGGCAATCGATGGAATTAGTCATTTAAAATTTTAATTATCACAGAAAATCCACTACGGCTACAGTGGAAAAGTAATGGTCAACACTGAAAAATCCCCAGCAAAAATTAAAATGACATAAATTGCAATATTCTGAAGCAGATGCTTAATATTATCTGTAGTAGTTCTGAAATAGCCAGTAATTTTGAGAGTAATATTAGTAGACACAAACTTGCTTGTTAAACAGTTCACAAAGATTTGAAATAGGAACGGAATCAAACATGAATTTCATAAGTCATTGGATCCGTCCACCTCTGACATTGAACGTAAATAAGACATACAGAGTATTTTAAAGCCCGGTCCATACGCAACGATCTGTCTGCGCAGACATCGGCGCAGCACATGCAAAAGATCGCTGCAAATGTGGTATGTTCACACGACACAAACCCCAATCTACTACTCGCCCGCCATCTGTCGGTGTAGAAAAGAAATATCAGTGGCACGCGACTACGCTCCCCGTAAACGTCAAAAATTTAATTCAGTTATTTTGAAATATAGAAATGGAGGAAGTTCTGTTGTGGTCTGTGTTCGCAACTTGTGTTGCAAAAAACATTCAGACCAACCGTAGCAAACAGAGAAAGCGGTCAAAATGGTGTAGACAGTGGCTGCTAAAGCGAAAGCAGTTTTCTCACGTACATTTACTGCGAGAATTGCAGGGCGAACCTGTCTTGTTTTACTTTGCCTCGTGTTCCATTTCCTGGCGCATTGACACTCCAATTTCATCTTCAAGTGTACTCCTGCTTGGTCTTGGCGTTTCTTGATCACTAAGAAAGCCAAGCAGATCAAAATACCATAACGTTGGCTGGTATACTTGATCTACTCTTACACCATATCTTCTAGATTTCTGAACTTTGGATAACTCTTTTCGGTAAACAGTTCGCTGACAGATTTAATTTACTTGACTTGCCTTCATGAGCTCATCCTTCAGGACAGCGTAAATAGCTTCACATGTATTATTTTACTCAACGCTTGTTTCGATACTGCAGCTGAAAATTCCAAATCCTTGTAGCTCCTTCCTGTTGCTAGGAATCTTAATGTTACCGCCAGACGTTCATGAGGAGAAATTGCCCTTCTCATACAAGTATTTTTCTCGTAATATGAGGGGTTGGTTACAAGCTTTAAGAGATAAATATAAGTTTCGACATCCATCCGCAAATAATTTCACCATTTTGCAACGATTTTTTTTAAAATTATCGTTTCTCTGTTTGCCGAGGCGTCAACTACCCGCAATTTTTCAATTAGAGCATTGAATGCTGCTGTCTTTTTGTCTCGGTCACTATATTCTTTACTTTTAATCTTCCACAAACATGGGTGGTTTCTATATATTTCAATGAATTCACTTACAACTCTCGAGAACACTGACGAGTATCAGCCATTTTAATGCCCTGTGCCCACAAACACAAACACTAAACTGAGCAAACAGCTGTTTCGCGCCAGATTTGCGGCGATCTCCTGTCCACACGCGCCAACTTGTCTGCGCAGATGTGGTTTGAACCCACAGATTTGAGAGGTTTCGCTCAAACCTCCAACTCCAACTTCCAGGTTTGCACACATCTCAGGTTGGTGCAAATCTTCTGTCCACACGCAACGATCTGTCTGCGCAGATGTTGTGTGTGAACGCGCCTTAAAGAAGAATGGACTTTACAATACAATCGAGATCAATTTTCTTGGAAGTGTAAAAAATTGTAAATTACTAGACTGGATAAGCAAAACAAACACAATACAGAAAATCGTTTCTTTTTATTTCGACTAATAATAAATCTGTAAAACTGGTATGTCTGTCTGTTTTTATAAGCTTCTTCAAAACTATTAAACGAATTTGCATAGGGTTTTCGCTGGTAACTTAAGCGTAGCTTGGGGTACGGTATATTCTTTATTTCATCAAAATCAGATCACAGAAAAAATATCATAATTTAAACGTTTACCTAAAACGGTCGTATCTGTATGTGTGTTTGAATATGTTTATCTTGTAAGTAGGCTGTTTAGGTTTTTTTACTGGTAACGCCACGTAGCGCTCTGTATGAAAATCACTGGCTGTGCTGTGTGCAGTCTGTGGCTGGTTTGCATTGTTATTCGCTAGTGTAGTGTTGGGCTGCTGGATGTTAACAGCGCATAGCGTTGCGTAGTTGGAGGTGAGCCGCCAGCAGTGGTGGATGTGGGGAGAGAGATGGTGGAATTGTGAAAGCGGACGATCTGGACGAGTGTCCAACAGAGACAGTAAATTTATAAGACTGGATATCATGAACTGATATATATATATATATATATATATATATATATATATATATATATATATATATATATATATATATATAATGACTTTTGAACACTATTAAGGCAAATACATTGTTTGTTCTCTATCAAAATCTTTCATTTGCTAACTATGCCTATCAGTAGTTAGTGCCTTCAGTAGTTTGAATCTTTTATTTAGCTGGCAGTAGTGGCGCTCGCTGTATTGCAGTAGCTTGAGTAACGAAGATTTTTGTGAGGTAAGTGATTTGTGAAAGGTATAGGTTAGTGTTAGTCAGGGCCATTCTTTTGTAGGGATTATTGAAAGTCAGATTCCGTTGTGCTAAAAATACTGTGTGTCAGTTTAAACAGTCATGTATACTTTTCCCAAGGGGACGTTTCATATGTCGACCCTTAGCCTAGGATACCTCACTGGAATCTTCTGATTTTTACTTGTAGTTTGTGTAATTAGTGTAGCCTTTGTTTATTGCTAGCGCGTAATTGTAGAGAGAATTTCCTTTGTAGTTGTAGTTTTTCATTGTTGTACAGTAAAACAGTTGTGGCATGCATGTAGATTTGCCCCAAGTACTTCGCAGCTGCGCTTCCAATTCACGAGATATTATTTTTAATGCTATGTTAATGTGTTTTATTATTTTGCTCTTCAAATTGTGCTTTTCTGTGTTGTCGTGTGAAATATTGTGACAATAATGGCGTGTGAGAAACGTAATACTAGGCTCTAAAGTAAACTGAGAAATGACAGTAAAGACGAAAGCAGTGTGTTAGCGCCACCGTGTAATGAATTAACTAATGTTAAAAGTAGTAACTTTTGTGGTATAGCTACAATGAGACAGCCTTTTCCGTAGCACAAAAATACGTTACAGTACAGTACTTTCTTCATCACGGCAATAAGCATAATAACTACGATATCAATACGCAAGGCATTTCACTTTTGTTTATGATGAGGTGAGTGCATTGACTTCAGCAGAACTTTGCTTACAGAGAACGATAACTACGACACTTCCACAGAATTATCTTACAGCAAGACGCACATTTACCTCTACAGGACACGTATTTGTGTGATTAATTTTGTACTCAAAACATTTATTTTTAAAGATTTTTGAATTGCAAAGAAAGTTTTCCGTGATACATTTCATTCCATTGCTGTAATCTGTAACACCTGAGGGCATAATTACATTAATCCTCAGGGGGGTACACGCTTACTTTGTGTACCATGTGTTTGGCAAGCACAAGGAGCCCTAGCTAATATGGTATTTGCTTATACAACTTTACACATCGGTACCATATTTCTCTAACACATAATTACACAGCTATCTGATCATTTAACTGAGAGGGACAAACATTTTTTTTCCTATGTCAGTGACACATGTTTATCCAATTACACAGTTGAATAACTTCACACTTATGAAATTGTATTTTGTCTGGACTGTGCGAACTGTTCACATTTTTTCGGACCCATTGTGATACCATGAGAGCTTTGAATGATATGTGGTATGGGATCATGATTTTTAAAGTACGTTTGAGGTAGATGACATTACTGAAATGAGCAGAAAATTTTTTAGGTTTTTAAATTATTGCAGAAAGCTACGACGTTTTTGAGATTTGACTGAGGTGTTATGATGATATTATTACGACGAATATGTGTATCATGCTGCTGAGGTATGTTTATAATCAATAAGCTGATGCTATATGAGGAATTTGATTATGCTATATCTGTTATGATGAAATATTGAAGAAGTGTCGACGAATTTGTATATGTGTAATAAGGTGAGGAATAATGAGTAGTGGTTAGGGACTCTGGTTTGTGAAAAAGGTTGTTGGAAACCAAGAATCGTACTTTAAGAGTTATGAAGTGTATGTAAATGCGTGAATGTATTAAATGCCGACGAAAATTTTTGGACACTGTTATATTAACAGTATTTTGTTTCTACACATTTGTAATGCAAATTCTTGACCTGCGAAATTTTTTATATGAGACTGTCACTCTAGTGCAAACTGATGTCGTAAACATTTCGGTAAGGAAGGTAGGTCACTGTATGCACCCAGCTGCGCGACAGTCGCCTGGAAAAAAAGCCAGTAGTGTGTGCCTTTCAGAGGCACAGGTGTAGAAAAAAAAAGGAGGCCATTAATCTCGCTATTGACATTCCTTTCTAGAAAGCATCGCAAATACGACACACTCATTACTTGGAAAGATACTTACATCTGCACACCTGATTATGACAAGTGTCTTTCTACGAGAGTTGAGAGAATTTCTACTAACATATGAAATGCCACATGACTATTGAATGATATTTTTATGCTTTACTTTGTACATAGTTGCTTATCTCATTTGTTATCTGGTTTCCAGCTGTCTTGCAGCATTGGTTTCATAAAATAAAATAAAATGCATTTGCTAATGTGAACACTTTCTGTCAACAGATCTATTAAATAACAATGTTATGATCCACATTCTTCGAAAAAGGAGCACTTGGAAAGGAAAGAACAATAAGAAAGGACTAGTAACAGTAACTGCATACATAATTTTCTTTTCAAGTACTTGGTATTTTTTTGTAGAATAAATTTTTGTGGTGCACCACTTTAATTACATAGACATTAAGATGTGAATGGAGATTTCCCTTATCTGCATTGTTGTCTTTAGTGTACTATTTTTTGCTTGTGGGTTTGTCATGATAGATACAAGTTATTGCATTTGCTGCTGCTGTTTGCCAGGCATAGTGTTATTCAGTTTCACTTTGTATTACTCTGTTAAGCCAGTTTTACTACTGATTTATTTTTCTGTTTGCTGCACATCGCCTTATATTAGTTGTAATATTGCAATTGCTTTGCTAATTTGTATTTATTGCTTCTTGCTTTGCCAATTTGCATTTTTTGTCATTGATGTTTGTGTTAATTGTTTTGTACTGCTGCATTGCATCGTCCCTTAGTATATATATCTGAGCTCAGTAGATTTAAGTTAGCTTAAGAGGGGGTAGACTATATAAGAAGCTAACTATGATAATAAGGAAAGAATGCATTGAAAAGTTGTATGAAAATGATTTGGGCGAAAATGAGTATTGTACACTGACAAATAATTATTTTGAAAGAAATATGAATAGAATACAGAAAGCAGGTATAGATAGGACCTTTTGGGAATAATGGTGAATGAAGGGAGATCTCCAAGAAGTAAAGAAAGTTTTGTTTGCAAAATACTGCAATAAAACAAACCCTGTCCTTTCCTTTTGTATTATTCCGCTATGTGTTTGTGTACCCTTGTGTATTTGTGTTCTTCCTGTCTTTATGTGTTTATCCGGTAAGACTTACATTGTAGAATTTTCTAATACTCAGCTACATTCACTATGATGAGGAATGCTGTTATCCTCAAATATAATTTGCATTTATAATATGCTATTTACTTTGTAAAGATGTTTAAACATTATTTATTCTGTTTTGTTTTAATGCTCATATGTGAAGTTGATGTTTCGAAAGTTATTCTGATCTTTTATGTATGTACTTACGTCATAATTCCTGTACCACTGATGTATATGTTATTTCTATTCTTTTTTAAAGCCTGTATTACTACAAATATTATCTGTATTATTATGTTTTAATGATGTTTTCTGTATCTTTGTAATTGTATTCTCATGTTATAAAATTGTAATGGACACCAGTTCAGCAAATTAAGTTACTTGTAAGCATTCATTTCAGTGCACACGTTTCTGATGGTCATAGTGTATGCACAATATGTTAGAAGATGGGACTGTTAGTGTTTGCACGTGTGTTGATAATTCAGCAAGGGGCTGGTTAACAGCATTTCTGGTTCTAAGGACAATTCCAAAAATTGTGTGAGTGCACAAGTGGTGGTTTATGGACTTGCTATATAGTACAAGACTCTTCGATGGTGATTGTGCACCTGCACAGTCGCAACAGATGGCTGCTGTCCGTCTCTACAAGGACTGATGTGGGTCTGCACCTTCGATGGCCCACCAATACCATTATTTCTACAAGGACTGCAGTGGGTCTGCACATCTGGTGGCCCACAAATACCATAATCTCTACAAGGACTGAAGTGGGTCTGCACCTTCGATGGCCCACCAATACCATTATTTCTACAAAGACTGCAGTGGGTCTGCACCTCTGGTGGCCCACCAATACTATAATCTCTACTAGGACTACAGTGGGTATGCTCTGTGATGACCTACCTACCATTATTCCTCAAAACTTCGACTGACTCTGCTGTGGGTTTGCTCTGTTGTGGCCCATTACCTGTCTGCATGTCAAGAGTCAGCACTGTCTTTCTGTTGGAAGGACAACACTACTTCTTCAAGGCTGCATTGAAATACACTACTTCCGTGTGCATTGTCTTTTACTGCTCAGACTTTGAGAAAAAAAACTGCAATTTTACTGTGATGAATGATCAGGACTGTCTTTATGGACTGTGAGAAAATTTTCGCTTTTGACCAACATTGTATCAATAAGTGTGTGCATATGATTTCTTTGTTATTCTAATTATGAAAAATTTCTTCAAATCAGTATTGGCCACTGCCCAAAACAATTTGTAAATTTTTTTGTGGGGAGCATGGGGGCTATGTAAGTAGGCTGTTGAGGTTTTTTTATTGGTAACGCCACGTAGCGCTCTGTATGAAAATCACTGGCTGTGCTGTGTGCAGTCTGTGGCTGGTTTGCATTGTTGTTCGCTATTGTAGTGTTGGGCTGCTGGAAGTTAACAGCACATAGCGTTGCACAGTTGGAGGTGAGCCGCCAGCAGTGGTGGATGTGGGGAGAGAGATGGCGGAATTGTGAAAGCGTACAATCTGGACGTATGTCCAACAGAGACAGTAAATTTGTAAGACTGGATATCATGAACTGATATATATATATATATATATACACTCCTGGAAATGGAAAAAAGAACACATTGACACCGGAATGTCAGACCCACCATACTTGCTCCGGACACTGCGAGAGGGCTGTACAAGCAATGATCACACGCACGGCACAGCGGACACACCAGGAACCGCGGTGTTGGCCGTCGAATGGCGCTAGCTGCGCAGCATTTGTGCACCGCCGCCGTCAGTGTCAGCCAGTTTGCCGTGGCATACGGAGCTCCATCGCAGTCTTTAACACTGGTAGCATGCCGCGACAGCGTGGACGTGAACCGTATGTGCAGTTGACGGACTTTGAGCGAGGGCATATAGTGGGCATGCGGGAGGCCGGGTGGACGTACCGCCGAATTGCTCAACACGTGGGGCGTGAGGTCTCCACAGTACATCGATGTTGCCGCCAGTGGTCGGCGGAAGGTGCACGTGCCCGTCGACCTGGGACCGGACCGCAGCGACGCACGGATGCACGCCAAGACCGTAGGATCCTACGCAGTGCCATAGGGGACCGCACCGCCACTTCCCAGCAAATTAGGGACACTGTTGCTCCTGGGGTATCGGCGAGGACCATTCGCAACCGTCTCCATGAAGCTGGGCTACGGTCCCGCACACCATTAGGCCGTTTTCCGCTCACGCCCCAACATCGTGCAGCCCGCCTCCAGTGGTGTCGCGACAGGCGTGAATGGAGGGACGAATGGAGACGTGTCGTCTTCAGCGATGAGAGTCGCTTCTGCCTTGGTGCCAATGATGGTCGTATGCGTGTTTGGCGCCGTGCAGGTGAGCACCACAATCAGGACTGCATACGACCGAGGTACACAGGGCCAACACCCGGCATCATGGTGTGGGGAGCGATCTCCTACACTGGCCGTACACCACTGGTGATCGTCGAGGGGACACTGATTAGTGCACGGTACATCCAAACCGTCATCGAACCCATCGTTCTACCATTCCTAGACCGGCAAGGGAACTTGCTGTTCCAACAGGACAATGCACGTCCGCATGTATCCCGTGCCACCCAACGTGCTCTAGAAGGTGTAAGTCAACTACCCTGGCCAGCAAGCTCTCCGGATCTGTCCCCCATTGAGCATGTTTGGGACTGGATGAAGCATCGTCTCACGCGGTCTGCACGTCCAGCACGAACGCTGGTCCAACTGAGGCGCCAGGTGTAAATGGCATGGCAAGCCGTTCCACAGGACTACATCCAGCATCTCTACGATCGTCTCCATGGCAGAATAGCAGCCTGCATTGCTGCGAAAGGTGGATATACACTGTACTAGTGCCGACATTGTGCATGCTCTGTTGCCTGTGTCTATGTGCCTGTGGTTCTGTCAGTGTGATCATGTGATGTATCTGACCCCAGGAATGTGTCTATAAAGTTTCCCCTTCCTGGGACAATGAATTCACGGTGTTCTTATTTCAATTTCCAGGAGTGTATATATATATATATATAAAATTACTTTTGAACACTATTAAGGTAAATACATTGTTTGTTCTCTATCAAAATCTTTCATTTGCTAACTATGCCTATCAGTAGTTAATGCCTTCAGTAGTTTGAATCTTTTATTTAGCTGGCAGTAGTGGCGCTCACTGTATTGCAGTAGCTTGAGTAACAATAATTTTTGTGAGGTAAGTGATTTGTGAAAGGTATAGGTTAATGTCAGTCAGGGCCATTCTTTTGTAGGGATTATTGAAAGTCAGATTCCGTTGCGCTAAATATATTGTATGTCAGTTTAATCACAGTCATGTATAATTTTTCTAAGGGGACGTTCAACCTTTATCATCTAGTATTTGAGAATGTTACTTGGAAGAAACTTTACACATAGTTTCAAACGTTTACGAAACTTTTTCTCGTTGACAACTCCCACAAAATGATAAAAGGAAAAACTGCTACCGCTTAGCACATCTTCATTGTTAATGAACCAAAAATGTCCTATCAGACTTGGTGTCTTAATTTATTACTTCTTTACTACTAACTGCATTTGAAATAGGCTTACAACATTCATAAACACCACTGTATGTACCTGCCAAATTATATCACTGTATGACTCATAATTCAGGAGAGATGACGTCATAAACGATGAGCTGCGTGAAAACGAAATTTCAGGGTGGAATTCGCTAGACATACAGGTGAATATGAGTACAAACATCTATTCTGTATCTATACCAATACTAATAATAAATATAGGCTACTTTAGAAAAGGTTTATTAGAAGATATGTATTGATTTGAGGAATAATGCACGAATTAGGGAAAGATATCGCCCCTTTGAAAAAGTTATTTATTATTTGACTTTTGCACTTTTTCATTTTAATGAAAATGCCTTTATTGGATGATACATGCTACATGTTACGATTCAACGTAATGAGTACAATGCTTATATAATCTTCAATGTGTTAAATCCATGCTTCTACATTACGTACTTGTAACACTGGAAATGCAGATAAAATGCCTTCTTCACCATCCAAAATTTTCGCTGTTTAATATCCATTGATAACTCGTACTGTACTTCTGATTCTCAATTTGTAAGCTTCATTATAGAAACTGGATTTAATACGTGATCGCTGTAATAGTGTATTTATTTTTGACTGTGTATAACTGATTGAAATTATAATGAAAGTATTGTAAATTGGTGGGTAATAGCCAAGGGAAATTCATTTAAATGTATCGATAGCAACAATGGCAGCAACTGTGCAATTGTTTTTCTTCGTGTATGGAGTCTCTGTCGCGTTGCGAGCAGGAACCAGAGCTGCTTGAATGATGAAAGAGTGCGTAAGTGTTTGTTGGGAGCACCCATAGAAGTGGTGTGCAGCAATGCTCGTGCCAGTGTGGACGCGCCTGATACGTTAACCCACGTACGCTACTGGCCATTAAAATTGACACACCAAGAAGAAATGTAGATGATAAACGGGTATACATTGGACAAATATATTATACTAGAACTGACATGTAATTACAATTTCACGCACTTTGGGTGCATAGATCCTGAGAAATCAGCACCCAGAACAACCATCTCTGGCCGTAATAACCGCCTTGATACGCCTGGGCATTGAGTCAAACAGAGCTTGGATGGCGTGTACAAGTAAAGCTGCCCATGCAGCTTCAACACGATACCACAGTTCATCAAGAGAAGTGACGAACCAGTTGCTCGGCCACCATTGACCAGACGTATTCAATTGGTGAGAGATCTGGAGAACGTGCTGGCCAGGGCAGCAATCTAACATTTTCTGTATCCAGAAAGGTCCGAACAGGACCTGCAACATGCAGTCGTGCATTATCCTGCTGAAATGTAGGGTTTCACAGGGATCGAATGAAGGGTAGAGCCACGGGTCGTAACGCAGCTGAAATGCCGTCAATGCGAACAAGAGGTGACCGAGACGTGTAACCAATGGCGCACTATACCATCACGCCGGGTGATACGCCAGTATGGCGATGACGATTACACGATTCCAATGTGAGTTCTCCACGATGTCACCAAACACGGACGCGACCATCATTATGCTGTAAACAGAACCTGGATTCATCCGAAAAAATGACGTTTTGCCATTCATGAACCCAGGTTCGTCGTTGAGTACACAATCGCAGGCGCTCCTGTCTGTGATGCAGCGTCAAGGGTAACCGCAGCCATGGTCTCCGAGCTGATAGTCCGCCGCTCGTGGTCTCGCGGTAGCGTTCTCGCTTTCCGAGCACGGGGTCCCGGGTTCGATTCCCGGCGGGGTCAGGGATTTTCACCTGCCTCGAGATGACTGGGTGTTTGTGTTGTCCTCATCATTTCATCATCATCCAGGAAAGTGGCGCCATTGGACTGAGCAAAGATTGGGTAATTGTACGGGCGCTGATAACCACGCTGTTGAGCGCCCCACAAACCAAACATCATCATCATCATCATCCGAGCTGATAGTCCATGCTGCTGCAAACGTCGTCGAACTGTTCGTGCAGCTGGTTGTTGTCTTGCAAACGTCCCCATCTGTTGACTCAGGGATCGAGACGTGGCTGCACGATCCGTTACAGCCATGCGGATAATTTGCCTGTCATCTCGACTGCTAGTTACACGAGGCCGTTGGGATCCAGTACGGTGCTCCGTGTTACCCTCCTGAACCCACCAAATCCATATTCTGCTAACAGTCATTGGATCTCGACCAACGGAAGCAGCAATGTCGCGATACGATAAACCGCAATCACGATAGGGTACAATCCGACCGTTATCAAAGTCGGAAATGTGATGGTACGCCTTTCTCCTCCTCACACGAGGTATCACAACAATGTTTCACTAGGCAGCGCCGGTCAACTGCTGTTTGTGTATGAGAAATCGGTTGGAAACTTTCCTCATGTCAGTACGTTGTAGGTGTCGCCACCGGCGCCAACCTTGTGTGAATGCTCTGAAACGCTAATCATTTGTATATCACAGCATCTTCTTCCTGTCGGTTAAAGTTCGTGTCTGTAGCATGTCATCTTCGTGATGTAGCAATTTTAATGGCCAGTAGTGTATTTACTGCCAGTTTTGTTTATTTACTAATGACCAGCTTCAGTTTAAATTTTATGCCTCAGTAACTGTTCATGTTTGTATGTCATAACAAAGGATTTACTAATTTGCAATTTTGAGTAGTAACGTCATTCAGTTAAAGTGTCGTAAAATTTGATCTGGGAAGACTAATAACTAAAGATACAGCACAAATTAAGAGTGCACATTTCATTTATTCTGTATTTGTCTTAGCGAGTGACTTCTGTTGGCTTGGTATGTATTTTGTTGTTGTTATATTAAAAGTATAATCAGTTGCTGGTTTGATTGAAGGAAATTCAAATCATTCTTCCAATAATAAAAAGTTAATTGCTCGCCCTTTTCTAAATTTTGCTTTACGTTACACTGAGGTTACTAAAAGTAATTTTTTTACGTAACTAAGTCTTAGCTGCATTTATTTAAGCAGTAACTCCATTTAACTTTACTCCAAAAATTTAGTATTTCAGAATAAGTCACTGCAAACTCAGTGCTTTCTGATTCATTTTGTCTTCTCTTGAACTGTTGTGCTGTGGAAAAGCGTGCCAACCTTCTGTTGCCACGCCAATGATTACTTGCTTAAACTTCTTTGCATTGCCTTTCTTATGATTCTGGAGAGTCACTGCTCTTGTTGGCTGGCAATCGTTTAATTATCCCCTTTTTAGCTAATTCGTATTTTTGTATTGTCAATATTTTTTGCATTAAATATTACGTGGTATCCTTTTCCACCCTGTGTGGTTCGTGAGCGATTGCACTATATTCCACCCACTTCAAAATTATCATCATTATTTAGCTTCAGTTTAGAATAGGTTGCTCCTTCAGAAGGGTCTGTATTACACTTTCCACCAACTAACCGGTATTATTTTTCTTCGGTAACGATAGCCTCACTCACTTTAAAATTTCATTAGGCATATACTATCACGGCCAGTTAGATCGCAGTCCAGTAGGCCGATTAGGAAGACGGAGGTTACACACTGACGGAATAAAATAGCAAAATCAAAAATAATATAGAGCCATGAAATTTAGCGAATACATTTGTCCAGGTAATATATTTAAGTGATGAACATTGCGAGATCACTGGTAAATGTAAGCCTGAGATAAGCCACTGCAAATGTGAAACGCTGGTATATTAATAACTGATGTAACCGCCACCATATTGAACGCAAGTATGCAAACGTGCATGCATTTTGTTGTACAGGTGCTGGATGTCTGTGGGATGGAGTTCCATGCCTGTTGCAGTTGGTCGGTCACTACAGGAATGGTTATGCTGTTCGTGGATTATCGTCCATTGATGTCCCGTATGTGCTCCAATTGAGACAGACCTGGTGATCGATCAGGCCAAGCCAAAATGTCGACCATCTTTAGAACATGTTGAGTTACAACAGCAGCATGTGGGGGACCGTTATCCTGTTGGAAAATATGCCCTGGAATGCTCTTCATGAATGGCAGCACAACAGGTCGAATCACCAGACTGACGTACAAATTTGCAATCAGGGTGCGTGGAATATCCACGAGAGTACTCCTGCTGTCATACGAAATTGCACCCTCAACGATAACTCCAGGGGTAGTTATAGAGTTTCTAGCACACCGACAGGTTGGTTGCACGCCCTCAACTGGCCTCCTTCTAACCAGCAAACGGCCATCACTGTCACCGAAGCAGAACCAGCTTTCATCCTAAAACACAACAGAACTCCACGCTGCCCTCCAATGAGCTTTCGCTTGACACCATTGAAGTCGCAAATGGCGGTAGTGTGGAGTAGGTGGATGCACGCTACGTGGCGTCTCGCTCGGAGCTGTCCTTGAAGTAATCGATTTTTAGCAGTTCGTTGTTTCACTGTGGTGCCAACTGTTGTACAAATTGCTGCTGCAGATGCAGATGGACCGAACGAGGTGGCGCAGTGGTTAGTACGCTGGACTCGCATTCGGGAGGACGACGGTTCAATCCCGCGTCCGGCCATCCTGATTTAGGTTTTCCGTGATTTCCCTAAATCACTCCAGGTAAATGCCGGGATGGTTCCTTTGAAAGGGACGGCATTCCTCCTTTCTCGTCCATCCCTAAACCGATGAGACCGATGACCTCGCAGTTTGGTCTCTTCCCCCAAAACAACCCAATAACCATTTCGAAACAAGAATCATATGTAAGCTTCAGTAGTAATTTCTGGTGTGTATTTCCAAATGCGTATGTAATCTCATTATCAATGCGCATGTTGCCTCTTAGCATTGATTGGTGATCAGTGTCACCCATGATGATATTGTTACCGAGTGCCTGTAGAAAAAACAATCTCATAAGCACTCCAAGCAAATGTAAGTTATTGAAGAAGAAGAAGAAGAAAAATGAATTACTACTACTACTTTTGTATCTCTTCGCTCATGATGGGAATCCATCCCTGTGAGCTCATGGAGGAGAAAGGCGTCATGGTTTGGGATGGAAAGAATGGCTCATTTCGCTCAGACTCTACCGCTGTGACGTCAGTCCATTCCCCCAGGGCTACACAGCACCTAGAAACAAGAACTTCTTACAAGTGTAAATAATAATAATTGTAGAAGAATACATATCAATTGCTGTGTACATAGGTGCTCTATAATTTGAGTACAGTCCTAGGATCAGAGGGCATCATGGGTTGCACAATGAAATCTACATGAGGGCTAGATATCCCATTGGGGATCTGACCAGCCCTCAGTATTTCTATAAAATAGGCCATTTCAAGTAAGTATGATATATATAAAAGAATCGTGTTACCTCTCAGCATGATGTGCAGCCAGTAGACTGGCTGTTGTGTCTACAATCAAGGTGTTAACATAGAAGTTGTGGACACATAATGGGAGAGCACAGTCAGATGACTGGGCCTGGGTGGTTCCACATCCATCTCTGCAACATCTCTGAAAAATTTTATGAGGGAGGGAAAGAAGATTTACATCAGATAACCTTATCATCCACACACACATACACACACACACACACACACACACACACACACACACACACACACACACACACACACACTTACAGTTATGCAAGGATGTTTACTTAAGATTACAATATTCTCCTGTTAGTTGTACTGGTTCTATCAGTCTGAAACAGTTAGCTCTCTCTTCCTGAGAACCAGTGATCAAGAGATCTAGTGTTTGGCTCCCAATTAATGTTGATGGTATGCTACCATTTCCTACAAAAAAAAATTCATCAGATTACGGCGACCTAAGCTGTGGAGTGAAAGTTTGTAGGACGCCCCTCGATAGATCAGGGGTGCACTGCACACAGGAAGCAGCTACAGGGGCAGCACAGTACTTCTGGTGTGCACATGGTTTTTTTTAGATTAGGTTCTTCCCCATAGGAAACAAATCGTTGGCCTGAAAGATTACCAGTTCATGACACTGATGTAGGTGTGCCAACTATAAAAATTGTTAGTTCGCCTACACAGGTCATTCCAAAGGATTTAAACGTGCTAAATTTCATGTTAGTAAATTGTCAAAGTGTGTGTAGTAAGATCCCTGAGCTACTCTCCGAAATTAACAGTAGTAATACCAATATTGTATTAGGTACCAAAAGCTGGTTGAAACCAGACATAACTAGCAGTGAAATTTTGAACTCAGATTGGACAATGTTTAGGAAGGATAGGACAGGTGCTATTGGAGGTGGTGTGTTCATTGCAGTTGAAAGCTGTTTAAATGCAGTTGAGATCGATATTGGGTCAGACTGTGAAATAGTCTGGATAAAGCTGTCAATCAGACAAGGAGTGACCATTGTATTAGAATGTTTTTATAGACCACCAGCACCCACAACAAAAGTCACAGAACGTTTCAGGGAAGGTCTTGAGTACATAGGAAATAAATATCCAAATTATCCATTAATTACAAACCAAATCCAGAAATGGTAAAAGAATTTAAATTAATCCAAAAAATATTCTCTATTAACTGACTACGATTTTGATAGTGGTTTATACAAGGAAACGATAAAAGACAGATGTAACCTGAGCAACAAAAAGATAAGTCTAATAGAATTGAAATTAAGTGATGAATCTTACACTATGAAATATCAAAAACATGAACCAGTTGGTTATTGTTACTATATAATCCATATCAATGGGGACTATAACAATCCTGTCATCTATCGAGGATTAAATTGTCATAAAAAATTGATTGAATGTATGGAAACAGAGGCTGAAGAAATTGGAAGAATTTATTCTGAAACTGAGGAAATGAGACAATTTTTGCCTCAAGAATAGTCAAGACATGAAAGATTTACAATATACTAATTAGTAGACATCATTATGAAAAAATTAATAAAGAAGTTAGTCATCATGATCATTTAACAAGAAAATATATAAATCCATTGTGTAATAGATGTAATATACAATTGAAACACCTTCATTTTGTACAAATTTATTTATTTAATGTCTCAGGATATGATTCTCATTTCTTTATAAAAGAACTCTGTTATGTTAGTGAAAAATAGATTTAATACCAAATAATGAAGATAGATATATTAGTTTTGGTAAGAAGACCGAAAATTTGAAGATGAGGTTTACTGATACATTTAGATTCTTGGGACTTTGGCCCTTGACAAACTTCAATCATGGCTGAAAAAGGACCAAATGACCAAGATTAGAAAGCTTTTTCCAGAAAATGCAGTCAATCTAGTAATCAACAATGGTGTCTATCACTGTGATTACATGGGAAATGGGAAGAAATTGGAAGACACACAGCATCTAGCCAAAAAATTTACAAAAAACTGAATGACTGAGTAAGTGATGAAGATTATAACCAAGCAAAATTAGTTTGGGAAAAATTTCGTGCAACAAATCTTGGCGAATGTCGTGATCTACAACTCAAAACTGATGTTTTGTTGTTGGCTTATGTTTTTGAAAATTTAAGAAAAGCTTGCAGAAGACATATGATTTGGATCCATCTTGGTACATTACTACACCTGGAATTATGGATGCAATGCTAAAAATGACTCAACAACCACAGAATTGTTACATGATTATGATATCACTCTAATGATAGAAAAGAGAATAAGAAATGGTATATCTCAAAACTGTAAAATATATATAAAGGCAAAGAATAAGTATATAAAAGATTATGATGTAAAAAGATATCAAATTATTTAACATATATAGATACAAACAATCGGTATGGTTATGCTGTGAGCCAATATTTACCATATGACTGATTTGAATGGGATAATCCACAATCTCCAGATTCTAAAAAAAAATAAGTGAGATGTCAGACACTTGTGGAACTGGATACGTATTTGAAGTAGATCTAGAATATTCTATAGATCAGTATGACATACATAGAGTACATCATTAGCTCCCAAAAATAAAATTGTGCCTGGAACTAATGAAAGTATGTTGCTGGCTACTCTGGATGATAGAAATAATTATGCAGTCCAATATAGAAATCTTAAACCATATCTGTTTCTAGGAATGAAGATAATGAAGTACACAATTTTTTAGAAATATAAACAATCTGATTGGTTGAAAAAAATAAAGATTTGAATCCAGAGTTGAGTATGAGTGTAAAGTATGATTCCGAAAAATATTTGTATAAATTGATGAATAACTCAGTATTTGGAAAAACAACGAAACATATTGGAAACAGGGTGGATATAAAATTAGTTTCACATGGTGATAAATGTGAAAGACTTGTAGCAGAGTGAAACGTCCAAGGAAGCACAACATTCAATGAAAATCTCGCTGCAATTGAGATAAACAAAACTAAAATTATGTTTAATAAACCAGTTTACATTGTTATCAGCATACCTCATTTACCTAAAGAACTGGTGCGTGATTTTCACTCTAGAATTATGAAACCAAAATACAGTGAAAATATTGAGCTTTACTGTGGAGATATAGACTTTCATATCTACAATGTACAGACTGAAGATTTATAGGAAGGCCTGAAATAAATGAATGATTAATTTGATACTAGTGACAATCCAACAGACAATATACTAATATACAACATACCACAAGCAAACAAAGTTTTAGGAAAAATGAAAGATGAATGTAATGCGATAATGATGGAAGAATTTTGTGGCTTGAGAGCAAAAATGTATGTTTACATAGCTGGCAACAAGGAGAAGAAAAAATCAAAAGGAATCAAGAAATGTGGTGTTAAAAATAAAATGAGCTTTGAAGACTATAAAGATGGTTTATTTAATAATACTGAACGATATGGAACTATGAATTTGATACGAAGCTTTAAACATGAAATTTATTCATTTGAGGTTAGTAAACAAGAATTGAGTCCTCATATCAGAAAAGATATGGTTTGCAAAATAAAAGAGATACATTACATACAATATGAGCTTTACACAGTCAGACATCACTTTATCAGCTGCCACTATCATCACTGAAATCAAAATCTTCTTCATCTTTAAAAACTGAATAATATAATTCAAGTTTATTATATAGGTATCACTTCTATCTTTTCATCAGTATAAACCTTTATAACTTTCACAGCTTTTTTGTTGTTTTTTTGTCCATTTATACAGAAAAAAATTAAAAAGTAAATTTAAATTTTATTCATAAAATTTTTACTATATAAATGGAACCAGTACTCAAAATGTTCAGTAATGCAAGCAATTCTCATTTGTTTTAAAAATTAGTGAGCTAGGAGCAAACGTTTTGTATAATAATATTGGATGTAAACATTTTAATGATAAATATGGAAAAATTGTATGGAGCGTAATAACAAATTTAAGTTTCTTTTGCCAGACAGCTATTAGAATTACTAACTGAGGTTTTCAGTTTTTGAAGATGGACAGGTTAAACTAACATACAATGGATTGAAGAAAAGAAAAGATAATAATAGTTAATGTAGTGACCTAGAATTTTTGTTGTGAATGCAGCTGCTACTGAACTCCATTGAAATTTTTACCTTACTTTATTTGAAGAGAAAAACATATTTATCACTAATGATACTTTACGCTTTTTGTATGGAATTACAGAGAGAGAATAGCCTCCCACTTGAATTATTAAAGATAAAAAAGAAAACAAAGAAATAACATATGTATTGATCTAAAATTGGTCATTTCTCTGCTCACAAAAAGTAAGTTCATGAAAAAGCTCCAAAGTGAACTCAATGTGCCCATGTACTACTAATAAAATATACAAATACTTGTATATAAAATAAAATAAAGTATATAAAAGAAAATAAAAAATATGGTTACTAAGGCAATATTTTTGCAGGGTCTCAAATTCTTGACAACCTGGAGATCCTCATAAATATATGTATCTAAAATTGGTCACTTACATCCTCCTTTTCTTATTATTTTTCTTAGGATTGTGGTGAATGATTCGATAGAGAGCAGATTATTTCTGTAAGATATCTGTTATTTTTTGTATAGAAAAAATTACATTATGCCCGAAATTCTGAGGAAATCCGAAGGATTTTGTGATTTATGGAGATTTTTTTTCCATAGAATAAAATGAGCTAGAACCTACAGAAATAATATACTTGTTCCACAAGATACCGTATGGTGCATGGTAAAGGGTACTTTGTACCACTATTAGTCATTTCCTTTCCTGTCCCATTCGTAAACAGGACGAGGGAAAAATGGTTGTCTATATGCCTCCATATGAGCCCTAATTTATCTTATTTTATCTTCTTGGTTCTTACGTGAAATTTATGTTAGCAGCTGTCAGCTTCAAACGCCTGTTCTCAAAATTTTCTCGATAGTGTTCCTGGAAAACAACGTTGTCTTCCCTCCATGCATTCCCATTCCATTTCATGCAGCATTTCCGTAATACTCACGTGATGATCAAATTTACCAGTAACAAATCTACCACTCTTCAATGTCTGGTGGGGACCCCAAATACTCAAGCAGTACTCAACACTAGTTTTTCACAAAGCGCCTATTTCTGTGTAAAAAGCATGCTGAACATTCTCGTATTAATGCAATAGGATAAAGGAACAGAAATGAATAAATACAATAAAAAGCAGGACCAGAGCAAGCGCCGAGAACTACGTGAATATCACCATAAAGAGGTATTGAGTGATGAATTAACAGTGGGACCGACATCGATAGAGTCAGTTTGGAACAGAAAAAGCAACCCAGAGCTGTTACAACGGCGAATGATAAGCTGCACTGAAGGTCATGATCCGATGTGCCATTCTCTATATGGTAAATAAAGCACTTAATGAACATGAAAACATTGGATCCATAACTTTCACTTGTGGAAAGTGTGGTCCGTTATTTTGATCGTCGTAGCAAGATACATTTTATTTGCCTCCATAGCAATAGAGTAATCGTTATTAAACATGGCACCATTAAGCCAATATGTCGTTCACCTTTGCAAGCACGCAATGTGTACAATGAGCAAACGGACGCGAGAACTATTGACCAGGCTGACATGCCGGGCATAAAAGAACATACAGGCCTAAAGAAAAATAGAAGAGGTAGAATATGAAGATCGGAAAAATTAAAGGTGTCAGAATAATAGCTCTGTCTTACCTATTAATAATGGAAGAAGGCATAAAGAAGAACAAAATTAGCATCATAATATTTGTGGAACTGAAGACAGTCTTTGACAACTGAAGTGGAATGAGGGGGACATTTGAAATTGGTAGAACAGAAGAGGAAAACAGAGTCAGATGAGTAACTTGTGGTATTTGAAAAAACTAAGTAAGAGTAACAAAAATGTAAAATGATAGAAGGTAGAGTTGGTAAGAACAGTGGAATAAGAACCTTTCTAGAATAGCTGCGATTGTAATTCATATGCCGAAGAACCGACAACACACCTAAAGGATTCTTTCAGAAGCGAAATAAACTGCATGTGTACCAAATCTCAGCAGTAAAAGTGACATGTGACAGTTCTTCTGTTTTAGCCCGCCTGATTTACTGAACTTCATACCATTTTGCTGTGTATTATGATCACTCATAAATGACAATAATTGTAATAGTAACACGATAAAAGTTTCACAAAATCCAGTTATACTGTTGAGTTCTGTATTCCGTCTGAAACATAAGACCAAGTTGTGATACATTTGATTATCTTTTTTTGCTGAAGTTGAGATGCTATAAGGTACAAAAATAGCTGAAATTAATAATTTTGTTGTCTTTATTTGTGTTTATTCATAAGGAAGGAAAATAACAATTACCAATACCCTACATTTTTAATATCATTCTGTTATTTGCTTAAAATCTATTGAAAAATAATGGGAGACAAATCCACTCATTTGAAGAACCAAAAGGCTAAACAACAAAATATGGTTTTATTTTTTCTCTTATGATAAAAAAATTATTTTCAATGTAAGAAATTGTAAAATAGGTTACTGATCAACAACTAAGATAAGTTTAGGAAATAGGAATTTTGGTTATCCCAAAATCAGTATTGGACTTCGGAGTAACACTGGACCACAGTGATCTAGTGAGTGGCATAATTAATTATCAATGTAAACTCGAGCAGCGTTAAAGCAATACAATTTATTTTTAATACATACAATGTGAATTACTGAACTAGTCAACTAAAAAACACATAATGGTATAAAATACTCTCAACAGTGTCAATCACCCATTAACAAAATTTTGTGTATGGACATATTAGCGCGTCAGTTGTATCAGTAACATCAGTTTTTTGCAATTCAACAACGTTCAGTTTTTGTGCGGTTCAACAAATCAATTTGATGTAAGTGTGAAACATAAGTAAACTTTACGCTGAGAGTACACTGCCTTTGGCAAACCAACGCATCCTGGCTTCTTTGTAATGCCCTCTTCTGTCGGTGAATGGTGACCAGTGGCTTTCCTCACCAGTCCTGACTTTCTTTTGAGGAATTACTGAAGTTACACAATGAAGGCTTTCACGACCGGATATTTCAGCTACCGAATAACAGGAGGCCTAAGGACAACGATAGGATACAGCGATGGAAGAACACGGTTTCTCTGCCCTTCATCAAAAAAGTAACGGATCAAATCGGCAAGATTCTAAGGAAACGTAACGTTCGACTTATTTTCAGACCAACTAAGGTAATAGGCCAAGCACTTCGTTCCGTTAAGGATATACGACCCCCTCTGTCGGCAAGACTCAGCACAACCAGAAGCACCTCCGAAGGTGTCCAAAGTAGCTTAGGACGAAACCTCAGGTATAGAAGAGTTCCATGGACCATGGCCATACTACCCGGAAGAATTCTCGGCAGCTGAATTACTGAAGTGTTTTTTTTTGTTTTTTTTTTTTCTATTCAGTTTGGTTCTGAATTGGAGAGGAGGTAGGTCTTCCACTTTTCTTTGCTCCTTGAGAATTTGCCTGGCACAAACACGCAGCAATGGTGGTTTTGAACTCCAGTGTACCAGTCTTGCATACCACTTTTTGGAACGAATCTTGGGGTGTCCATCAGGTACATACCTACTATAGAAAATTTTGTGAATGGTTTTCTTTGATATTGTTGACAGTATTTTGTAACGTTAGGTGTTTTATAGTTGACTGATTGAGTAAATCAACATAACTATATTTGTTTTCGACCACTCCAATCGCATTATTCTACAAGCAGGATATGCGTTAACAAATGAACATAATAAATGCATTTCACTGCAGTCTGTGTGACTCCACCTTGTTTCAGTCGGAACTCTTCGAAAGAACCTCTTCCTTTTCTCTTGATATCTTTGTAGAGAATCCACATCCTCGAAGTCCGTTCTGGCGAACGGTCCCTAAATACTGAGTACCAGGTTTCTCCAGTCCCATTTCTGATGCAATAATGGTGAACCAATTATTGAAATAGTATTTACAGTATTGGTCCCTTGAAACTGCTGTGCTCAAGCGAATAACGATATAACCACTCAACCCTGCTTCTGGTAGAGAAGGATCATGTATTGCTTTCCCAACATATATGAGAGGCATTCAATAAGTAATGCAACACTTTTTTTCTGAAAGCAGGTTGGTTTCTGCAGGATTCTAGTTCACCATATTATTCCGCATTCTTTTCGTTACAAAACCTTACTTTTCAACATTATCACCTTTCAATGCGACGGCCTTACACCGCTTTAATGGGAGGGCCTGTATGCCAGCATGGAACTACTTTAATGATCGACTTTGGAGCCAACGTCTTGCTACATCAATAATCTCATCATCTACGGCTGCTTCCCGCAGAGTCCATCCGTCACTGGGCAAAACAGATGGAATTGGAAGGTGGGAGATCAGGGCTGTAGGATGAATGAGGAAGACAGTCCAATGACGTTTTATGATAATGTTCGACAAAAAATTGTCACTATCAGCCTCGTAACGCGCAAGGAATCCCGCACAGATGGCTCGTCATAGCTGTTTATACTGTTTAGGTTCAAAAATGGCTCTGAGCACTGTGCGACTTAACTTCTGAGGTCATCAGTCCCCTAGAACTTAGAACTACTTAAACCTAACTAACCTACGGACATCACACACATCCCTGCCCGAGGCAGGATTCGAACCTGCGACCGTAGCGGTCGCGCGGTTCCAGACTGTAGCGCCTAGAACCGCTCGGCCACTCTGGCCGGCGCTGTTTAGGCGGCGAATAACAGTGCGGACACACACCTTTGAGAACCCCAGCTGGTAGATGACTGTGTCAACACAACTAACAGAGACGTCTAGTTGAGCAGCGACGTGTTTGACTGTAATTAGTCGATCACCTCCAATGAGAGTGTCTGCACGTTTCAACATTGCAGGAGAGACAGCTGTGCTGGCCGGCCGGCACGTGGGAGATCAGAGAGGTTTGCACGACCTTGTTGCGATGATGGCAGACACCTCGTCCAACGACTCACCGTACTTTTGTTCACTGCCAGGTCTCCGTACAAACTCTGCAAGTACCTTATGGTCTGGTTTTACGCTAAAATAAACTCAGTGACAACTTTCTGCTTCGAACGCCCTCCATTAAAGACGCCATTTAGAAGGCTACGTATAGTGCCACCATCTACCAGAACTTCATGAAACTACAGGAGATGATGCGGCAATGTTCCACCATGTAACACAAGAAATACCGCATTTTTTCAACAGAAACTGGCGAAGAAAATAATATGTTGCATTAATTACTGATCGCCTCTCGTAATTCCAGATCGTGGACGACACCTGATGACTCACACAAGGCTTGACTTGTTCCTCAAACACTGCTTTAGACAGAGTTTACCTTTGAAACGTGTTATTTGATCATCAATAAATAGTTTTTCATTCATAGAAATTTTACGGAAGTTGGCTGGTAGTGACCTGAAAACGACCTAATTTTGGTCGACTGTAGAATTATCATTGAAATGAATGGATATTTTTATCTATCCCCATCTTTTACGTGGCATTGTTTCTGCCATTGCCGGAATACAAGTCTAGTTCTTCCAATACATTCTGGAAGCTGGGAACCAAAAACTGGAATGTTACAAGCAACATCGGAAGAACTAGTCAATATACCGGGTGATCAAAAAGTCAGTATAAATTTAAAAACTTAATAAACCACGGAATAATGTAGATAGAGAGGTAAAAATTGACACACATGCTTGGAATGACATGGGGTTTTATTAGAACAGGATGGCGCTCCACCCCATACTGCTAGACGCGTGAAAGATCTCTTGCGCGCGTCGTTTGGTGATGATCGTGCACTCAGCCGCTACTTTCGTCATGCTTGGCCTTCCAGGTCCCCAGACCTCAGTCCGTGCGATTATTGGTTTTGGGGTTGCCTGAAGTCGCAAGTGTATCGTGATCGACCGACATTTCTAGGGATGCTGAAAGACAACATCCGACGCCAATGCCTCACCATAACTCCGGAAATGCTTTACAGTGCTGTTCACAACATTATTCCTCGACTACAGCTATTGCTGAGGAATGGTGGTGGACATATTGAGCATTTCCTGTAAAGAACATCACCTTTTCTTTGTCTTACTTTGTTATGCTAATTATTGCTATTCTGATCAGATGAAGCGCCATCTGTCGGACATTTTTTGAACTTTTGTATTTTTTTTGTTCTAATAAAACCCCATGTCATTCCAAGCATGTGTGTCAATTTGTACCTCTCTATCTACATTATTCCGTGATTTATTCAGTTTTCAAATTTATACTGACTTTTTGATCACCCTGTATTTTACTGTTATATCTGAATTCTCTGCAGGGTCACGTTGTGTTACCTGTACATTTGTTTGGCCGACCACATTTTCTAAAATGTCATTGTCTAGGATGTCTCTGCAGTGTTTCATGGGGTTATGGGATGCGTCAGGTTCTGGAGGCAGATTTCCTTTCGAAGGCTGCAAAAGTTTCGAAACTCCATTTCTAATTCGTTTCCCAAATGGAGATTTCCTTATCAGCGTGTTATTCACCGTCTTCATTATTTTATCGCCTTCATGAAGTACATCAGTATCCCAGTTGGACTGCAAAACGTTTTCGTCGTTGTCATAGCCACATGATTCATCATCACTGTTAGGATTCGTAGCTGTGTCTTGATCAGAACGTGATCCATGACTGACAGAAATTTTCATATTCGATCTCGTCAGAATTTCTGTTTCGCCGTCACTATCTGATGTCTGCGCTGCGTCATCAGATATATAGCCACTGATTTTCATTAGGCTTGTTATTTATCTCTTCCTTCTGCCATACAACAAGTCAGGATTCAAAGTCGTAGCACAACCAGCAAAGATAAATAAATAAATGCCGTGTGACTAGGGCCTTCCGTAGGGTAGACCGTTCGCCGGGTGCAAGTCTTTCGATTTGACGCCACTTCGGCGACTTGCGCGTCGATGGGGATGAAATGATGATGTTTAGGACAACACAACACCCAGTCCCTGAGCAGAGAAAACCTCCGATCCAGCCGGGAATCGAATCCGGGCCCTTAGGATTGACATTCTGTCACGCTGCCCAACTTTTTTTTTTTTTTTTTGTTCGATATAGTTCGTTGCGTTTGTTCTAGGCGGACGTCATAAGACATCCGTTCAAGTTCATCGTTGATTCCCTGACTCAGTTTTTTTTTATTACAGAGAGCACGCAGCCCTCTGACCGAACACGCTCAGCTACCGGGGGCGGACAGTAAAGGTAAAAGAGCTACGTAGATGATTGCCTATCACATGTCATAGCTGCCCAGTGTATCTTGAACATCACGAAGAAATTAATCAAGTATATGCTATTATAAATGAGACTAATTTCCATTACTTGGATTGTGTATTAATTAGAATATTCAATAAGTGACAGCAATATTTTTCTCTTCTTATGACACATAAAATAAACACGAAAAAGAAGTAAAGTGACAGCTCAGCAGACACTAGACTGTGTGCTTCGCACAGAATATGTTGTGTGGCATCTGATGATATAAATGATAATTAAATAAGGCGTCAGCAACTGAACATTGTGGATATTGTGCACGTTTGTGTGCTGTACAGCTGCCGGTTTTGATCGTTTAGAACCGAAACCGGTAGCAGAATAAATAACATTATCACAGACAGCACCGTGTTATGCATTTTGTAATTTTGATGTTAGAGAGCTTCACAAAGGTCTATAATCAGCGACGTACAGAAAATAACAACAGAACTGATATGTGACTTTGAAGTTATATGGGGCTGTGCAGGGTATCTGGAAACTATAACGAACTAGCCACGTTTCAAACGAGGGGACTTCCTGCTTGCCTCTCCAGCTTCTGCTGCCCGCCGGACGTACTGGCGAAGCGTTATCGCCCCTTTATACTCGTTACATTGCTTTGCGTATTGCATATAGCACATTACAGCACTTTTAATGTCAGGAACAGAGCACCGGAAAATTATAATGGTGTGCTGTAGCTTTTAAATTAATTGAAAAGCAGATCTTTTGATATCAGGTTTAAAGAACGCTTGACGGCTTCAAAAACAATAAACGCCAAATGTCAGTTACCACGTCACATACGAACATATCACACAGCTGATACCGTAATTGTAAACTTTTTTAGTTTCAAAGTCCGAAAGAGGACAACTTATGAAAACAACATATACGAGCATCACTTGGACTCCAAAGACAGCTAATCTATTTCTAGCGTCCAACACATCTATAGACTAATATAAATGTAAATTAACGTGACCTGTATGTAATAGATACCCAACGAGAAAATAGCGTGCAGGGACACACAAAAACTACTGAAACCATTTTCTGCAGCTACGTCTCTATCTGCACACATACTCCGCAAGCCACCATACGGTGTCTGGGGGAGGGTACCTTGTATTACTAGTCGCTCCCTCCCCTATTCAACTTGCAAATGAGGCGAGAGAAGAACGACCATCTGTATGCCTCCGTAAGAGACCTAATTTATCTTGTCTCCGCAGTCCCTACGAGAAATGTACGTTGGCGCAGCAGAACCGTCCTGTAGTCAGTCGAAAATTGCCAGGTCTCTAAATTTCCATAAGAGCGCTTCACAAAAAGAACGCCAACTTCGTCGTCGTCTTCTTCTCTCCAGGGATTCACATTTGAGTTCACGGAGCACTACCATAATACTGGCTTATCGATCGAATCGGTAACAAATGTAGTAGAGA
This sequence comes from Schistocerca cancellata, assembly GCF_023864275.1. NCBI lineage: Eukaryota > Metazoa > Arthropoda > Insecta > Orthoptera > Acrididae > Schistocerca > Schistocerca cancellata. The sequence continues at coordinate 747,876,886 of NC_064628.1, read as the reverse complement.
ATGAAGATCTGGAGTTTTGTGAGATGTGCTCGCAGGAAGCTGACGTATCATACGATGAAATTTCGCAGAAAACACAGGGAGATGAGTTACTCTTACCTGAGTTTGAGATCGACGATTTTAAAAAGTAATGAAAGTCTCAAAGTTACTAACGGCACTGAATGTACACTTGAGAATATTAAATTGGAGATGGGATTCTGCTGAACTGAGAGAGAGAGAAAGACAGAGAGAGAGAGAAAAGGGGGGGGGGGAGAGGAAGGGCACTCCTCTCGCCATGACGAATAAGTGTGTATGGTATAACACGTGACTGGTATGACGTCAGAACTTGAACTAGTTGCCAGCGTGACAGTGAAGATCAAGATAGGCAATACACACGATATCAGCGCATTTGATCGCGGCCAGGACAAGGGAAACGACAGGATACCTAAATTTGGGTGGTCAGACTGCGAATTGAACCAACTCCCCCCCCCCCCCCCCCCCTCCTCGACTCCTTTCAAATGCAACTCCACCGCATTAAACAGTTCACTGAGCCACCTATCGCAACAGCACCAGTCGTACACAATAATTATGTTGCCTTTTCAAGTATACAGATAATGTCCGTCGAAGTTTTTAGGCATCACAACTGTAGGTCTAAAATATACACTATGTGATCAAAAGTATCCGGACACCCCCAAAAACATATGTTTTTCATATTAGGTGCATTGTTATGCCACCTACTGCCAGGTACTACATAGCAACGACCTCAGTAGTCATTAGACATCGTGAGAGAGCAGAATGGGGCGCTCCGCGTAACTCACGGACTTCGAACGTGGTCAGGTGATTGGGTGTCACTTGTGTCGTACGTCTGTACGCGAGATTTCCACACTCCTAAACCTCCCTAGGTCCACTGTTTCCCATGTGATAGTGAAGTGGAAACGTGAAGGTACACGTACAGCCCAAAAGCGTACAGGCCGACCTCGTCTGTTGACTGACAGAGACCGCCGACAGTTGAAGAGGGTCGTTGTGTGTAATTTTACAGACGTCTATCGAGACCATCACTGAGGAATTCCAAACTGCATCAGGATCCACTGCAAGTACTATGATAGCTGGGCGGGAGGTGAGAAAACTTGGATTTCCTGATCGAACGGCTGCACATAAGCCACACATCACGTCGCTAAATGCCAAACGACGTCTCGCCTGGTGTAAGGAGCGTAAACATTGGCCGATTGAACTATGGGAAACGTTATGTGGGGTGACGAATCACGGTACACAATGTGGCGATCCGATGGCAGGGTGTGGGTATGGCAAATGCCTGGTGAACGTCATCTGCCAGCGTGTGTAGTGCCAACAGTAAAATTCGGAGGCGGTGGTGCTATGGTGTAGTCGTTTTTTTCATGGAGGGGGCTTGCACCCTTGTTGTTTTGTGTGGTACTATCACAGCACAAGCCTATATTGATGTTTTAAGCACCTTCTTGCTTCCCTCTATTGACGAGCAATAAGGGAATGGATATTGCATTTCAACACGATCGAATACCTGTTCATAATACACGGCCTGTGGCGGAGTGGTTACACGACAATAACATGCCTGTAATGGAGTGGCCTGCACAGAGTCCTGACCTGAATCCTATAGAACACTTTTGGGATGTTTTGGAACGCCGACTTCGTGCCAGGCCTCACCGACCGACATCGATACCTCTCCTCAGTGCAGCGCCCCGTGAAGAATGGGCTGCCATTCCCCAAGAAACCTTCCAGCACCTGATTGAACGTATGCCTGCGAGGGTGGAAGCTGTCATCAAAGCTAAAGGTGGGCCAAACCATACTGAATTCGAGGATTACCGATGGAGGGAGCCACGAACTTGTAAGTAATTCTCAGCCAGGTGTCCGGATACTTTTCATCACATAGTGTATACTATCTAATCAAAAGTATGTAGACACCTGTTAGTGTGTGCACTCTTCTCCTTTATGAAGGTTTGAACTCTGTTGGGATGCTTTCAGTGAGATGTGGAATTGTCGGTGGAGGAATGGCAGCTAGTTCTTCCTCAAGAACCGAAGCATAGAACATAGCACATTTGGACGCAGAGGACTGGAGGACTTGGAATATAAAGCGAAGAGAAGAATATATGGAGGAAGAAAGAGTAGACAAAACCAAACACAGAGACGAGGTGATGCAAATTTCAGAAAGCAACGAGCTCCATATATTAAGAACAAGAATGAATGGTAAAATGACCTGGACCAGGCGGTATCATTCTGGAGGTTTTGAAATGGATGCACTATAAAAATGTTTGTATGTTCCACATCTCTTTCTAAACCACTTGACCAATTTCAACCAAACTAGTCACACATATTACTTACTGTCTGAAAAGCATCGCTGTGTGTGGGGAGGGGGAGGGAAAGGGTAAGAACCATCTGTCTTTCAAGAGGTAGGGGTGGGAGTGAAAAAGCCATGTAGTCTATGACGCACGAATACCCGTACGTTAAATCATCCAGTATTTGACAATGAGACCACTTACTGACTTGCAACAGACTTTGCACATACTTTCAGACCTTTAAGACGCTTTTTCTCACTGACAGCCCCCACAATATGATGATGAAAGGAAGAAAAGTTTATTGCTTACTACATTTTCGATGTTCATACAATAAAAATGCCGTATGAAGCATGAAATCTTAATTCATTACTTCTTTGTTACTAAATGTATTCGCGATAAATTATGCAGACAGCATTAACATATTCCATTGAATGTAGCAGAAAAAATATATCATAGCATAACACATAGTTGAAGATATATGACGAGATACACACTAAGATGTTTGAAAATGTACCGCATCACGCATGACGTTTAAATTTATTAATTATTTGCTACTTACTCTAATCGTAACACATTTCGCAGACAGTATCCACTTATGTTGCTGAATGTACCTGCAAAAATACATCATTGTACTATATGTAGTTTAGGAGGTACGGCATCATAAAGACACACCACGTCATAAAGATGCGTTAAAAACTGCCGCATCATTCACGACATTTAAATTGATTACTTCTTTACTAATAACTGTACACGAGACCTTGTACGAATGTAGACACATGCACTCGCATAATAATGTTCTTGTATGACACATAATTAAGGAAATACGACCTCATAAACATAGAGATGTGTGAAAATGAAACTGCAGGGTGAGATTCCTAGAGACGCAGATCAAATACGTGTACAGATACATGTGAAATATTATAAATATGTATACAAGAGAGTTGACATATGTTCACACAGTCAAAGTCAGGGGTAAAAAGTTCATCCGAAATCACTAGAACGATTTCAATCAAATTTTGTAAACATACTAGATGCGATATGGAAAGAATCCTGTGGGGTTAAGAACCACCAGCCTCCTATTGGCGTGAGTGTATAAATTGGATAGAAAAGTGGCAGGAGGAGATCGACAGACAGGGAGGGGGAATGGGGCGATGAGGTGGGAGATGGGGAGAGAGCAGAAAGAGGAGAAGATGGACAGAGGGGAAGGAAGAGACAGGCAGAGGGAGGGGGTAGGACTAGACAGACAGAGAGAGGGGAGATGTACAGGGGAAGGGGAAAGAGATGGACAGAGATAGGGGAGGAGGTGGGCAAAGAGAGGGGAGGAGGAGGTGGAATTATAGGGGAGAGAAGGAGACAGGGTAGGAGGGGACAGAGAGAGAGAGGGGGAGAAGCAGAAGGAGAGAGGGATAGGAGGAGATGGACAGAGAGCAGGTCAGGAGGAGGTCGACAGAGACTGAGGAGTGGAGTAGGTAGAGAGAGAGATGAGCTGGAGGAGATCGACAGAGGGAAGTAGGAGATGGAGAGAAAGAGGGGGAAGGGGGATATGGACTAACGGGAGATTGGCATAAATATATGTGGTATCGATAGCAACGATGCAACGGCGCAGTTGCAAGTTAATAAGTTGGCACGACGAGACACTGACGACAGCGCCCTCTAGCCGGCGCTGTGGAGCTCTACGAGCGTCGCTCCGAATTCAGCCCATTTGATCAAGAGCAAGCGGCCGGGAGACTTCAGCTTTACTTTGCACTACTTACGACGGGTCTAAGACTTCGCAGCTCGAGGCTTATCATTTCAAAGTTATGTAACCAATTATTAACTTGGGTTTTGCCTTTAGTAAACATCATCTATAATTTTACACGCAGTACCGAAGTGTCTTACCTCTCCTGCTACTATTCGCTTTCGTCATTCGCCCAACCTTTCAGTTTTCAGGGGCAGACGCACGCGCCGCCTTCCAGGCGGGATACAAAAATATATAACCGAGCGACGTCTGGTCACGGCTAGTATGGGGATAAAGTTGTGAAACTAATACCGTAATTCAACTGAATATCGCATGGAGACGTAATACCTAAATAAATGAAGCTAGAGGTCACAACATTTGTTTGAATTATCGAGGAATTTATGTTACAAACCCACTAACATGAATTTTATACAAAATAATAAAAAGAGGAGGGAAACAAATTTTAAGTTCCAATATGGGTTCACAGCTGGTAGATCAAGTATATACCATATTTTCATACGTATGTTACGACAATTCTTGGGAAATACAGAGAAAAATCAAAAAGCACTAAATTAATTTTGATTGACTTAGAAAAGGCATATGATACAATTCCAACGAAACTGCTTTTGGAAGCGTTATATATGGCAGGGATAAGGGATTCCTTAATCAAAAAAATACAACAAATGTGTAAAGATAATATAAGCAAAAAAACTAATAGTATTCTTTCACAGAAATTTAGAACAAGTAAATGACATGTTACAAGGACGCCCATGTCACCTCCATTATTCAAAATTTATAGAGACATCAGTCTCAGGTTATGATCTCGTAAATGCAAGAGAATGGGGTTAGAGATTGCAAATGGTACAGATCTGCACCATTTACTATTTATTACCAAACCATTGCAGCACAAGGCGGGAGGAATACAAATTATATATGTAATCATCTAGCAATGGAATGTAAAAGCTAGGGTTTTCGGGTCAATTATCAAAAAACAGATTATCTTACTAATGGTGTGGATGAACTGCACACAGAAGGAAAATCAATAATTTTTGCTATGCGAAGTTCATTTTAGAAAAATGGAGGAATTCAAATTTATAAAGTAGTAAAAGAACAAGCTATTCAAGAAATATCACTGGGTTGTTCAGTCCAATGTTGAGGAGGAGGAATATGATGAGCAGAAAAAAAGACTTATATTCCAGTCGATATTAGAGAGTGTAGTCTTGTATGGGACAGAGACTGGGACAACTAATCGGAGACATATAAATAAGCTGAAACTATTAGATATGGATTTCTGGAGAAGGTCAGCAAGAATTTCTAGGGAGACCACGTGAGGAACATCGAACTGGAAATGGAAGAAGGAACTTATGATAGACTGAAGAAAATTACAGTGGTAGAGGCGTGTAAGAAGAACTGAGGGAACATAAATACTGAAACCGATACCCTAGTGGGAAATTGAGGAAAGGAGAAGAAGAGGACGACTGATGACTGCCTGCCTCCAAAATGTACAGATGACAATGAGAAGATGTTGTACAGAATAAGAGGATGCGTGCACAAAATCTAAACACCTGGAGGAATGTCCTGAAGACATAGTGTTTGAGTACAGTGCAAGACTCGGAATTTACTCAGATTGTATTGTTATGTTGGAAGAACACCTCTGCGTTGAGGGAAGTCTCAAAACAAAAAAAAAAGGATGTGACTGGTATTCTGAGATGAACTTGGGACGGGCCAGCACATTTGTGGACCTTTCGAATGTGAAAGTGGCCCGATATTGAACTGCAAGGGACCGTGAGGACAGAAGTACTGGTTCAGATCGAAGACGTCTGACCACTACAAAAGAGAGTAGTTGTATCGCGCGCCAGGCACATCGTGATCCCCTCTCATCTGCATCTGTCATCCGAGAACAAGTAATTTAATCCCTGCAACAATCTGCATCATCTGATACCGTTGGTCGGAGACTAGCAGCATCTGGATCAGGGAATTACCGTTCCAAGCGAAGGTTGCCGTTAACACAACACAAACTGTTGTCGCCATGGAGGCGCCAATTTCCTGTTGGTCCGCAAGTCCGGCGTCTTGTGCCGCACAGCATCACTTAGACGACGGAGGACATCCCTGTAGTACTCTTTGGTGTTCCCGGGTTCGATTCCCGGCGGGGTCAGGGATTTTCTCTGCCTCGTGATGACTGCGTGTTGTGTGATGTGCTTAGGTTAGTTAGGTTTAAGTAGTTCTAAGTTCTAGGGGACTGATGACCATCGATGTTAAGTCCCATAGTGCTCAGAGCCATTTGAACTGCCATTTTTTAGTACTCTTTGGTGGTTGATTGACTCTGTGGCGCATACTCGTACCACATCGCTGGAATCAAAGAAAGCAGTCAGCATCACTTTGACGTTGCTGTGCACTTGCTGAGCGTTCTTTGGTCTTGGTGACGAGGCATGCTTCAACTGTGATGACTGATATTTGATTTCTGGGTCGTGCCTCTACACCCAGGACTCGTCACCAGTGATTATAGTGTTCACGAGGTCAGGGGTCACTGCCTGTGGAGTCCAGCTTGTCCTGTGAAACTTCAACACGAAATTGCTTTTGCTCCGCCGTCAGCAGCTTCGGCACGAATTTCGTCAACACTCTCTTCATGGCCAAATCTCCGGTCACAATGGAATGTGCAGAAAAAGTGCTGATGTCCACCTCTTCCGTAATTTCTCTCATAATCACACAACGGTCCCGTATCACCGTGGCGCTCACCTTGGCAATGAGCTGGTCTTTTCGGCATGTTGATGGCCGACGGGAGCGGGGCTCTGTCTCCGTACTGTGTAGCCGTCCTTACACCTGTTGTACCATTCGTTAATCAATGTGTTACCCCGAAATCCGTCTGAATCTTCTGAATGGCTTCCAACTGGCCCAGATTCTGGTAAAACGCTGCTCCAGGCGTTCTGTCATTTCCCTTTCAATGAAAAACCGACGCCTGCTCTGCTCACTAGCTCACTCAACTACTGCTTGCCAGCAACTGACACTGTCGACAGATGGGAAAAAATTTACCCTTGCTCAAAAAATTAGTCACAGATTACAGTTATTGAAAAAAGAACCATGAAAGATTAACGTTTAACCATCCTTCGACGACGATCTCAGTAGAGACACAGCACAAGTCCGTATTGGGAAAGCACCCTGATGGAAAGTGATAATATCATTTTGCATGGAGCCATTCCAGCATTTGTCTTAAGTGATTTAGTGGAAGAACGAGAAACCTGAAATAAGATGTTCAGGCAGGGATTTGAACTGACGTCCTCCCAAATGTAAGTCCAACATCATAACAGCTGCGCCACGTCTCTCAGTATCTATGTTACCGGATCACATCTTAGTGTATTGCAAGGTATTTAAGCGTTAAAGACGATTAGTAACGTTATAGAAAGTCTGTAAATAAATCGCTGACACATACTGAGTTTTGCCTTTTAGCAACCAACTACTTTTGAATATATTTGTGTCCTCGTAAATTCACTTTATGAAAAACTGGCCTAATTTAAAGCAAATTATGAAAACAATCGTATATTTTACAAAAAATGTTATTCATACCGTAGAGAAATTACACTTCTTAGACTGGGTGGCATTTATCAGCGTGAATTCTCTTCTGAAAAAGCTGCCGTAGCGTGGGAGCGCGCCGCAATCAATCAGAATTCCAAAATTACGGAGAAAATTGAGAAAAATGAAATTCCGAATCAGCAAATTGGAGCTAGTAGTTTGGCTGTAGTAATGTTCGAATGTAAACAGTCGGCTGGTTAGTCCGATTGTTTGAATTTTAGGTCAAACTCATTGCTCTGTTGTGCGCGATACGTCGGACGAACAGGGCAAAGAAGGTAACCGTGTATCTCACTTCAGATATTTTCTCCTGTGTGTACAGTCATGGACTGTGCGGTTGATCCCGACAGAGGTTCGAGTCCTCCCTCGGGCATGGGTGTGTGTATTTGTCCTTAGGATAATTTAGGTTAAGTAGTGTGTAGGCTTAGAGACTGGTGACCTTAGCAGTTAAGTCCCATAAGATTTCACATACATTTGAACATTTTTTTTCTCCTGTGTGCTCGTATCATGGAATTTTGCAGTGGAGGCTATTGCAGAAGCCATGTCCTTAAATACACAGTGTGTTGTGCAGTCTTTCGATGTCTATTACATCTACATAGATACTGTGCGAGCGACAATAAAGTGCGTGGCGAAGGGTACCATTTACCACTACCAGTCATTCTCTCCCCTGTTACACTCGCAAATAGAGCGAAGAAAAAGTGACTGTACGCCTCCGTATCAGCCATAATATTTCTTACCTTATCCTCACGGTCTTTACACACAATGTATTTTGGCGGCAGTAGAATCGTTTAGCAGTCAGCTTCAAACGCCGGTTCTCTAAATTTTTTAAATAGCGTTTCTCAAAAAGAACGTCACTATACCTCCAAGGATTTCCATTTGAGTTCCCGTAGCATCTTCGTAACACTTACGTCTTGTTCGAACCTACCGTTAAGAAATGTAGCAGCCCGCCCCCCAATTGCTTCGATATCTTCTTTCAGTCCGAGCTGGTACTGTTCCCAAACACTCGAGCAGTACTCAAGAGTAGGTCGTACCAGCGATCTATGTGCGGTCTCCTTGACATGTGAACCCCAGTTCCCTAAAGTTCTCCCAATAAACCGAATTCGACCATTCGTCTTCCCTACCACGATTCTCACATGTTCGTTCCATTTCATATCGCTTTGTAACCTTACGTCCAGATATTTAAACGAGTTCACTTTGTCAAGCGGTACACTACTAATTCTGTATCCGAACCTTACAGGTTTGTTGTTGCCACTCATCCGCATCAACTTACATTTTCCACATTTAGAGCAGGCTGCCGTTCTTCACACCAACTAGAAATTTTGTCCACGTCATCTTGTATCTTCTTACAGTCACTCAACTTCGACACTTTGCCGTACACCACAGCATCATCAGCAAACAACCACAGATTGCCGCTCACCCTGTCTACAAAATCATTTGTGTATTTGCAGAACAAAAGCGGTCCTATCACACTTCCCTGGGGCACTCCTGATGATACCCTTGTCTCCAATGAACACTCGCCGACGAGGACAACATACTGGGCTCTTATTACTTAAGAAGTCTTCGAGCCACTGACCTATCTCTGAACTTACTCCATACGCTCGTACCTTCGTTAACAGCCTGGAATGGGACACCGGTCAAATGCTTTCCGGATATCTAGAAATATGGAATCAGCCTGTTGCCCTTCATCCATAGTTCGCAGTATATCATATGAGAAAAGGGCAAGCTGGGTTTCGCACGATCGATGCTTTCTAAAACCATGCTGATTCGTTGACATAAGCTTCTCAGTCTCAAGAAAGTTTATTATATTCGGACTGAGAGTATGTTCAAGGATTCTGCAGCAAACCGAAGTTAAGGATATTGGTCTGTAATTTTGTGGGTACGTTCTTTGCATCCAATGTCTAGGTATGATAGATCACGTCATTGGAAGCAACTTGTCGTAGAGACAAAATTTTCACTAACGCTTTCCAAAGAGTAGAAATATCTCTGGAGCGAGCATCAATGTGCGCTGAATTGATTTTGTGTTGTCAACATACGATGACATCGTGGTCACCTGGTTTCCTATAAATTTTGAACGTCTTTATACCGCTAGTACAGATTATCTTCGTAGGTTCTACAGGTTTGGTACAGGCGGTTTGTAGGCACCATAGTTTGCATTTGATACCTGGAATAAACTGGGCTGATTCATTTGAAGAGCAAAATGAACGGTCGTCACGTCACGGCACCGTCACGTCATTGTGCGCTCACACTGTCCGTCACGTCACGTCAGGTCACATCAGTTCGCTTAGCCCAGCACCAAACGGCGAAAGTGAGGTTATGAGTTATCATACGAGATAAAAATAGTCAAGAGTATAGTGTCGGAATTGAGGAACTAACAACGACAAAGTTAATGGCCAAAGCAAAATTCATTTGTGCTTGACCAGCTTTGTTCGGTAATGCGATGAGAAGTGAAATAATATTTCAGAACATCGCTATTTACTTGCTATCGAAAGAACATACACACAAAACATCAAATAAGAGTTAGAAAGGAATAAATGAAACCTGTTTACCTTATCCATCATGTTTTTGTTTTACGTAACTAATATCGTCATAAGCAACTTGTAGCCTCCCAACAGATAAATTCCGTAATCTCCCGATAATAAAATGTGACTAATCTCTCAATAAAACTGTGGCTCACTTATAACCTTTCAATAATTAACTGACTGTGAATCTAAACTGGTAAATCTTGAACGTCAGCAGTGCTGCGTCATGGCCCTGAAAGATCATTCTGAATAAATTGAAAATTCTTACCTCAATAAGGTCGCCGGATAACGCATATATATCTGCTCCTATAAGAAATTTTTCTGGCACAGCCCAGTGCAATGCTGGCTGATAGATTTGTCATGAATAAAAAGAAACAACTGATTTTTCTTTACAATAATCGGGATGACCATGGATTGGAGAAATTAGTAAATTCTTTAAATTGAGATGAATGATTGTCAAAAGTTAATTTTAATAAGAGAGATTATTATTAAGAGATCTTTTTTAAACATTTACATGTGACTTGATGCAACAATAGTACATAATTATGCGCGAGGCTGCTTTTACCTTATACTACATCGCTCAGGCACCGCCATCGCTCCCCATGACCGGCCCGGCCAACTCGATACACGCGACTGCTAGCTACTACTGACTCCTACCGCTACACAGTTCCTACTGCTGACAACACTGCTCTCTGGTCTGAGATTCTCTTATAGCTTACATATCGCAGGCAGCGCGTGAGCAATCCATCGAAATTACATCTGCTCGAGTGCGCAAGCAACAAATTCCTTAAACATGGACCCCTTACATAACCCTCCACTCAGGGGGCAAAAATTTGGCAGCGATGGTGAGTCAATTGGACTTGCCATGAGCAACAAATTTTTCTATAACCTATTTAGTTACTAAGTCTACAGTCACAGAGTATATACATTATTGATAAGTGCAGAACATATTATGTAATGAAATAGACTGCACACGCACTGAGTACAGAACGTTTTAAGAAATGAAATAGAGTGCACACGCACTGGGTACAGAACATATTAAGAAATGACAAAGTGTATACGCAGTGAGTACAAAATATATTAACAAATGACATAAAGTGCACATGCACTGTATAAGTCTTTAGCATCTTTTTTTTACAAGAACTGAAAACATCAGAAAATGAAATAAAGTGCATACGCACTGTATAAGTCTCTAACAGTTTACAAGAACTAGGAAAGGAATGGGAGGGTTAGCATCATGGTTGTAGCACAGCAGGTTGCACGTAGCAGCACTGAAAGTCCATATCTTTCTACAGAAGCACAACACCAAGTGAAACAATCGCAAGTTCTCTTCCCTGAAGTATTTATCAGTGTAGCCAAGACACTGAAATGTTGTATCAGTATTGTATGTTATCATTTTGGTAGTTCATTAGGTACACCAAACAGTAGGACCATACTGACATCTCCATCGTTCAAGGTGGTGGACAGTTTGATATGTGAACACCACATTCTTGTATAATCCATACTCTTACAACAACGTAGAATTAGTGTAAAAACCAAATATAGTGCTCCATGATCATGAGGATGGACAGGACATACGGATATTGCTGTAATTGCTGGTAATTAGGTCAGAAGGTGAAGGACATTAAATCTTATGCTAGTCATCATTCAGAATTACGCAGTGTATCAACCGATTTGAATTATTATTCGCATTCATTGGCCAGTTATTAAACATGTAGTAAGTATTGAGTATTACAAAACACTATTCATAACTCATCTTATTACAGTAATTATTGGCACAGCATTCATGCATAAGTCATCTCATTACAGTAATCACTGGCATTGCATTTATAGAGTATGACAAAATATTATTTACAGAAATTATTGGCATAGCATTTATGCATAAGTCATCTCATTACACTAATTATTACATAACATTATTCGTAAGTGATTTAATTACAGTAATTATTGGCATCATAAGTCTTCTCATTACAGTAATTATTGGTATAGCATTTATGCATAAGTCACCTCATTACAGTAATCATTGGCATAGCATTTATGCATAAGTCATCTCAATACAGTAATCATTGGCATAGCATATATGCATAAGTCATCTCATTACAGTAATCATTGGCATAGCATTTATGCATTATAACAAAACATCATTCATTATTACTCAGAAGTCACCATTCAAAACAAGAGTTATTGCATGTAGCATCAAGCTGTTAGTGTTTATATACGATATAATGCAAGTGAGATAAGACGTATTTAAAATGTAACACAGTGTAACTATTACTCAAGGTCTGTAGTCCAATAATATGTAGATATAATGGATTCAATACATCAGAGAAATTTGCATTATATTTAGGACTAGAAATATAACTAAAAGTGGTAGCATTATTTAGTTGTATACTGGTAATAGTTGGGACTGGTAATAATTTTTTTTTAGTGCTAGCAATGCATTGCATTGGGATCGACAGTCAATTTCTGGGGCATGAAAATATCTGCTTTTCACTTTTTGCTGGAAATAAGGATTAATAACGTCATTCGTCATGAGTCAGCTGTAGCAAGGTTATGAAACAAGTAGAGTATATGTAATCACATTCATGAATGATATACACAACTGGCTAAAAAAGTGCAAGTATTAGAACAGGTTTCACAATTAAGTGCTTATGGCATATTAATGTCATGAAAAGCTTCTCCTGCAAAAAATACAAAGTGGATTATTGGGCTGAAGGAACAAATGTATGTATATTATGCTGAAAAGTAGTAAACTTCGAATTAACAGGTAATGAAACGTGTACTCAATATGTTTGTACTCTAGCTGTCTTTCCCAAAATATTCAGTCATTATACTATGCAACCTAGACATACTGTCAAGAGGAACTGCAACAAATACTTAAATAGCTACATAGCATCTCCTAACTAATACAAAATATATAAACCTCATCATTATCATCACCTGCAAAGAAAAACTTCATTATTCGTATTACCATTACTTCATCATTATCATCATCTGCAAAGAAAAACTTCATTATTCATATTACCATATTCTTCATATAACTATTCATCATCATTTATTATCATCTGCAAAAAATAGACACTTCATTATTCATATTCATATTACTATTTATTTCATACAACTATTCATTATCATTCATTATTTCATATAGTAAAGAGTTTCTTACTTCTAGCATATTTCATCACTAAAACTAACATGTGTAGTTGTGTATGACAGCCTGCATTAATCGCCTCGTATTCTGAAAGAAAAGTAATCAGTTAAGGCTGCCACTATACAGTGTGTATGGTTGTTGTTGTGGTCTTCAGTCCTGAGACTGTTTTGATGCAGCTCTCCATGCTACTCTATCCTGTGCAAGCTTCTTCATCTCCCAGTACCTACTGCAACCTACATCCTTCTGAATCTCCTTAGTGTATTCATCTCTTGGTCTCCCTCTACGATTTTTACCCTCCACGCTGTCCTCCAATACTAAACTGGTGATCCCTTGATGCCTCAGAACATGTCCTACCAACCGATCCCTTCTTCTAGTCAAGTTGTGCCACAAATTTCTCTTCTCCCCATTCCTATTCAATACTTTCTCATTAGTTATGTGATCTACCCATCTAATCTTCAGCATTCTTCTGTAGAACCACATTTCGAAAGCTTCTATTCTCTTCTTGTGCAAACTATTTATCGTCCATGTTTCACTTCCATACATGGCTACACTCCAAACAAATACTTTCAGAAACGACTTCCTGACACTTAAACCTATACTAGATGTTAACAAATTTCTCTTCTTCAGAAAATGGTATATACTTGTTAATGCTTGTTAATTCTGATCCATTTACTCTTCATGACAAGGTATTGCATGTTCTTTCGTTCATTCCGATGGTGAAATTTCCATTTCATAATAAACCACTGTGGTTTGTTTAATTTAATTCTTTTACACGGTATTGCTTTCTGAAAATGATGAACATGGATTAATATCTTGCATTTAAATCATATACCCATTAAATGGAAACTTGTTTCTAGAGATATAACTAAGCATACCGTATGGCATGACAGAAAACTTATTAGGTCAAAACATAGACAGTTTTCAAGTGCAAAAATGTACACACAGTATCATAATGTAGTAGCAAAAAAAAAAGTAGAATAGTCAAGATATTGAGCTATCATAAGGAAAAATGTCAAAATCAACTGGTGTTTGTTATATCTTAAAGATTTCATAGTACATACAGACAAAATTCTACTTTCGATCGGAAATCAATCGTACATACACCAAAAAAAAAAAAAAAGGCAAATGTGCACGGTCTGATATATATAACGACAAGAAAAGCGACCTGCTAACCTTACCTTGCCGGGCACTTGCCAAGAAAAAATATGATCATCATCAGTAAGTAGTCACATAGATATAATTGCGTAAGTGGTCATATAAATATCAGGAAATAGCATTACAGTGTGATAAATCATGAAGTATGTTCATTCAATAAAGGGTTTAATGTTGGAAATATGGTGATTGACTTTGCTTTTTCTGGTTCTCAAAGTTTCGACATGTACTACATTGAGGTGAGAAATGCTGCGAATTCTATATGGACCTGCGTTTAGAAGCTCAAATTTACTGCATCTACTCTTTCCTCTGTTGGATAAATAGTGTGTGCGCACTAATATCTTCTGTCCAATGTGAATGTCACGGCGTGTACGAACCTGTTTTTGCTGTCTTCTCCGGCGCTCTGCGGCACGTTTGATGTTGTTGAACGCAGTGTCAATTATTTCATGGTGACGTAGTCGACGAGATGTAGGAAAAGATACTAATTCTTTAATTTCGTTAGGTGGTTCAACAGTTTTCAATATAACAGTCGGAGATAGCATAGTAGATTCATTTGGTATGGAGTTAATTACATCCTGGAATGAGAGTATGTGTGTGTCTCAATTAATATGTTTTTTATAGCAATATATTCTACATAGTTTACCAATTTCTTTCACCAACCGTTCAGAAGGGTTCGAAGAAGCGTGATACTTGGATATATAGATAGGAGAAATGTTTCTAGCTCGTAACATACGTGTCCATATTGCAGATCGAAATTGTGGTCCATTGTTGGAAATTACTTTCAATACGTGCCCTACATGAAATAGAAAATGTTTTACAAATGCATTCGAAACAGATTTAGCAGTAGCTTTGCGTAACGGAGTGAAGGTAACAAATTTCTAAGTGAGTTCAACAGCGACAAAGATGTAACAAAAACCTCTATTAGTTCTGGGAATCGGTCCAAAAATGTATACAGCGGCCATGTGTCTCAATTTAACAGGTACAATGGGATGTAACGGAGGAATATGTGAAGTCGTGTCTGATTTAGCTTTCTGGCAGATTTTACATGACGCTAAAACTCGTCGAATACGCTTCTCCATGTTGGCAAAATAACAGTTCTGTCTCAGTATAAGAAAACATTTTCTGGCTCTATAATGTGCGTAACTTAAATGAGTATACCAAATTAATTTGTTAACAAGTTCGTCAGGAATACATAATAACCAGTTGCTGTCAGGGTGAGAGCGGCGAAGCAGAATGTTCTTGCGTGCAGTGTAATGATTTCTAATGGTAAAGTTATTCCTATCGTGCCAAAGGTGTTTAATTTCTTTCCATGCGTTGTCTTTTTTCTGCTCTTGTGCTATGTCTCTTAATGACGACGAAATGAAATTTTCGAATGCAACTTGTTGAATATACATGACGCTAAAATTTGCTTGGCAGAAGTTGGTTGCGATGTCTTGCTGATTGTTGCTGAGAGAACGGGATAGTGCATCTGCTACAACATTTTGTGTACCGGGAATGCGAACAACTGTAAAATTAAATACCTGTAAATAAAGTTTCCATCTGCTTAATCTGTCGTGTGTAAATTTAGCGGAAAGTAAAAACTGTATAGCTCTATGATCTGTGTAAACGGTGGTATGTCTTCCATAAAGGAAATGCCTAAATCTGGTAAATGCCCATACAACACACAATGTTTCAAGTTCTGTAACAGAATAATTACGTTCAGTAGGTGCCAGAATTCGACTTGCAAAGGCGATGTTTTACTGTGGTACCGTCTTCTGTACGCCTAAAGCGGTGTTAGAACTGTCGGTGGCAATGGAAATATTTCTAGTAAGATCTGGGTGTGATAAAAGTGGGGCATTCAACAAGGCATGTTTGAAATTAACAAATTCAGACTGTGCTTGGCTATCCCAGGACCAAATAGCGTTTTTACCCGTCAACTGGCATAATCTATGGGTGTCTAAAGCAGAGTAATGAATAAATCTACGGAAAAAGTTCATTAATCTCAGAAAGCTGCGTAGTTGTTTCTTCGTCGTTGGAACAGCAATGTCACGTAAAGCTTGAAGTTTTTCCAGGTCAGGCGCAATGGTTCAAATGGCTCTGAGTATTATGGGACTTTACTTCTTTGGTCATCAGTCCCCTAGAACTTAGAACTACTTAAACCTAACTAACCTAAAGACATCACACACACCCATGCCTAAGGCAGGATTCGAACCTGCGACCGTAGCGGCCGCGCGGTTCCAGACTGTAGCGCCTAGAACCGCTCGACCACTCCGGTCGGCTCAGGCGCAATGCCTTCTGCTGAAATTACATGTCAAAGAAATTTTATGGAAGTTTTGCCAAAGTGCGATTTGCTAAGATTAACTGTGAGTCCTTGTGCACGAAAAGTTTGCAACAGTTGTTCCAGAATCAGATTGTGTTCAGACCAGTTAGCTTCTGCAATAAGAATGTCGTTTACATACGTTGTGATTCTGTCTTTCAGTTCTGTCGGAAGTATAGTACTCAAACCGCGAATAAACGCTGCTGAAGAAATTGTGAAACCGAACGGTAATTTGCAAAATTGGTAACAATCACCAAACAGAGAAAAGCTGTGTACTTTCTGCAGTTCGGATGGAGCTGAATTTGCCAAAATCCCGATTTCAAATCTAATGTGGAATAAACAGCAGTACCATGTAATTTCTGTAGAAGTTCTTCTAGTGTCTGTGGGCGATCTGTTTCATTAATAATAATGTCGTTGACATGACGCGAATCAAGTACGAGGCGAAGCGATCCATCCTTTTTCTTAACAATATGGAGCGGGTTTATGTACGGACTAACTACCGGTTCAATAATTCCTTGGTCAAGCATAGCTTGCAATTCTTTCTTAACTTGTTCTTTGTGAATATACGGAATGGGGTAATGTTTGGCTTTAAATATGTCGTGCTGTTTAACTTGAAATTCATACATAAAACCGGACATAGTACCAGGGACGTTGTCAAAATCTGGAGCTTGCTGTAAAAGAATTTTGCGTAGTTGAGTGCGTTCGTCGTCTGTATTTGCATTGCTCTGTTTAACTTTATCAGAAATCATCTGTATAACGTCATAGTCGGCTTCGTCTGGAGTATTATACTGTAGTTGTGTACGTACGTATCTGCGAACAATGTGGAATGACAGTCTATGTTACGCGATGTCGAAATGACCTCTGTTCGATCAATTGCTTGTTCTTCTGCAGATAAAGCGTGCTGAAATTCCAATGCCAGTTGTACATTTTCATCCTTTAACGTTAAATAGGAATTTTGAAAGTCAATAATTGCATCATGTTGTACCAAAAAATTCGTACCTAAAATAACGTGTGTTGTCAATAAGGGAACAATCCAAAAATTTGAGTGGAACGTATGGCCTGCAATACAAAATGATAAGTGTGTCTGTAATTTTACATCGACTCCTTTACCAGATACTGCTTCTTTTACTTTAGTTTTGCCTAATGGTAACGTAGGATAATTATTGTCTTTGTTACATTCGTTGAAAGTGTCTTCATTTATAACTGACATAGGTGATCCAGAATCGATTACTGCTGAAAATGTGGATGGTCCAATCTTTACTTTAATAACAGGGTGGGAAATGGTTTTTTGAATAACTGGTTTTTCATGCAAAAGTGTGTCTCAGATGTCGTCAAAAGTAATAATATTTTCGTGAACAAGAGTCTGTGAGTCAAAATTATTGCTTACGTTGCTGGAAGATTCAATCTGTACTGTATCTAGTCAAATTCTTTCTGACGTGCTGTTATTTGCGGGAGGATGCTGTGGCATCTCGACTATTTGTACTGTTCTGTTATTTCTTCCTGACGTATTACGTTCGGGATGATACCGAATGTCTGGTTCATTCATGATAATCTGTTGGTGCGGAAGATTCTGCTGCTGGTAAGACCTACTGTTATTAAACGTACGCTGAAATCTGTGCTCATTACTTTTACGTCTGTCATAATAGTCATTGCTATATGGCGCGTTGCGATAGGAATTGAAATGATGTGTTTTCTGTACGTACTGATTTCCTTGTTGCTGTGCGTTACTATTTGGTGGAGCCGACGCTATACGTGTAGGCGGCGAAACATTAAGGCACGGTTGACCTTGCTTGCGATCGGTCTCATACGAGTTGCCGGTTCGCCTTCCAAAAAACTGCAAATAAATTCAAGTTTGTGTGTTATGGGCCAAGTTGGTGGAAAAGCAAAGCTAAATTGTTGTATCGAATCCAAGGGGTGAATCTGTGTTCTGTCATTCTTAAATACCTTAAATTAAATTTTCTCACCGATAGGAAGTGCTTATAATCAAAATTATCGTCCTGAATGTCTGAACAGGTTCAGGATTGTATGACAGTCTGCTTGTCTGTGACTGTTCGGAATCTAAGTCACGTACTCTCTGTAAATTAGCTAAATTACACTGGCTGTGTGAGTGTGATAGATATTCAGAATGTGACGTATGCTGTAACGTGTTAGAGGCTGAAACATTTTTCATTTCTGTCACTTCTTGCTGTAAAGATGACAAATTTCTACGTAATATATTATTGGACGAACCTATCTCACTGATTGTCTGCTGTATGTTTTGGAATTCAGGTGTTTGATTGAACTAAACTGGTGACGTATCGTCTGATTTTGTGTCATTGTTATTTTTGATAACGTCAATACGACTGGCCAATTCATCAAATTTTTCAATCAGTGCTTTTACTTGAACGTCATTTTTAGTGTCACAAGCATTAATTTGTTTTTGCATTTTACATGTGATTTTGTTCAATTTCTTAACGTCTGCTTTGATGGCGTCAGGATCCTGTATTAATTCTAATTGTTCAAGTCTGTTGGTCACAGTCCGAAAGTCTACTGTGTGTGTGTCTGTTTTTGTTTTAAGATCGGAGATTTCATCATGCAATTCGGTGTTCAACTGTTTGATTTCGTCTGATATTGTAGTAATGTTGTTGTCTACATATGTTTTTGCTTTACGCTTATCTTCCTGTCTCTGTGCAGTACTTGTTTCCATGACTTGTCGCTTTACTTTATTCTGTTCCTGTATAAATTTACGGTAACGCATTTCACTGTTTTGTAGGTGGTGATTAAAACGTTCGTCAATTTGGCTATTCTGTTGGTCAAATTTCGCGTCTACTTTCGCATCCAGTGTGCGCGAAAGTTCTGCTGACATTAATTTAAACTCGTCGCGTAACTGTGTTGCGTTTTCAGAGCATTGTTTAGCGACTGCACTAATTTCGTCTCTAAGTACTTTAGATGTGGCTGCATGTGTATTGCGTATCTCTTCACTATTGTTCCTGGCACAGTCCTTAATTTCCTCACGGAATTGTTTTTTTTTAGTTTCATTACATTGCTCCGCAACGGCTGTAACTTATTTAGTAAGCTGTTCAATAGAGGTGTCAACTTTTTCATTAATTTGTTCGAACGACCTGTCGTGTTTTTCATTCAACTGTTTGAGATTTTCATTAAGTTGTTTGTTCGATTCATTAAGGTTGCCGTGTTTTTCATTCAACTGTTTGAGATTTTCATTAAGTTGTTTATAATTGTTGTCTTGTTTTTCATTAAGTTGTTTGTTCGTTTCAGTAAGTTGTTTGTTCTGGTTGTCGTATTTTTCATATAGTTGTAGTAATAATGCCATAACTTGATCCAACCCAAAATTAGCGACTCTATTATCTGTGCTGTGTGATGGTGTATCTGCATATGTCACGTTTTGTGTAACCATTTCATCATTGTCTGATTCATGAAAAGGTTTGCTAATCGGATGTGCACTGTTGGTCACTACATCGGAATCAAATATATCTGACGTGTTTTGAGTACATTGTTCATCTTCGTGAGAAACATTTATCTGTTCATTGTGTAAATCTTGCAAATAAGGTGTGTCAAACTGGGCAGCGTCATTGTAACGGAACGTGCCGGGTCATCAATTGTCGTTAAATTGAGTGTAAACATGACTGAATTTGTTTGTTCATTATTTGAAATAAAATCATTGCTGGTGGTCGGCATGCACTGATTATCTATAGTTGGAGGATTATCATTATGGCACTGAGTGTCGCTGGTATTATCAGTCAAATTATTCAAGTCAGCTTTTTCGCTTATTGCACATCGCGATGTACTGTTAGCAGTTTTTTGCGGCATTTTCACAAGTCAAAGGTAAGCACAAAATCAAACAAAGACAAAGCAAAAATGGAACAAATACAATAACAACAAAGAGAAATACGTTACCGATGATCTGTGAAAGAAACAGTGAGAAATTAGTAAATGCGTTGCGCCAAATGCAAACTACATTTAACATTAAGTAAATAAGAGGAGATATAGAACTGACTACTTCTCAGAAATTCACAAAGAAATACGATCCTGGCAGGGTCGCCAAGTGTAACCTCCCTACAGATAAATTCCGTAATCTCCCGATAATAAAATGTGACTAATCTCTCAATAAAACTGTGGCTCACTTATAACCTTTCAATAATTAACCGACTGTGAATCTAAACTGGTAAATCTTGAACGTCAGCAGTGCTGCGTCATGGCCCTGAAAGATCATTCTGAATAAATTGAAAATTCTTACCTCAATAAGGTCGCCAGATAACGCATATATATCTGCTCCCATAAGAAATTTTTCTGGCACAGCCCAGTGCAATGCTGGCTGATAGATTTGTCATAAATAAAAAGAAACAACTGATTTTTCTTTACAATAATCGGGATGACCATGGATTGGAGAAATTAGTAAATTCTTTAAATTGAGATGAGTGATTGTCAAAAGTTAATTTTAATAAGAGAGATTATTATTAAGAGATCTTTTTTAAACATTTACATGGGACTTGATACAACAATAGTACATAATTATGCGCGAGGCTGCTTTTACCTTATACTACATCACTCAGGCACCGCCATCGCTCCCCACGACCGGCCCGGCCAACTCGATACACGCGACTGCTAGCTACTACTGACTCCTACTGCTACACAGTTCCTACTGCTGACAACACTGCTCTCTGGTCTGAGATTCTCTTACATATCGCAGGCAGCTCGTGAGCAATCCATCGAAATTACATCTGCTCAAGTGCCGCAAGCAACAAATTCCTTAATCATGGACCTCTTACAAATGGTATTTTTCTTCTTGATTAAAGCTGACCTTTTCACTTAAAATATTATGTAATTGAAATGGCTTCGTCAGCTTCTGCTTATACACATTGTGGGCATCAGCTCTGTCCGTTACTGTAAAATCTAAATAATTTTTCGTTTTGGAATATCTGATTTCGCTTGTGTAAGAACACTCAATAGAAAAAGTATGCAAGTCGTCATGGAACATTTGCAGTTTGCCACGAAAACAATGGTTAATAATAAAATAAATATTACAAAGGCACAAAATTGGAAAAATCCACAACTAAATCACGAGTGATAGAGGCGAAAATTGATTAACTTGCGATATTACCAGACGATAGTATTGTCAAAATTTTCTTCCAGAGAAACCTTGACGTACCGTGCCGTACCGTGACTTGGCGGTCCTTTGAAGACCTGTGCGGATGGTGGCTTTTGAAATGCATTGTGGAATATTTTAACGCAGCGTGACGTGACGGGCAATGTGAACTGGTCTAAAACAAACAGCATTGTTCCGAGATCACGTGACAATTACATCTTAATTTTGACAACATGCACAGAACGCGGTGATCTCTCTACAGATATTTCTACCCTATGAAGCTTCTCGGCAACTCTAGGCGTCCTTTAGACATTGCCGGCCCTGGGACAACGAGAGTTCACAGAACTAGCAGGGTCTATTAACCAGATGTGCAGTAAATTGACAGGAGTGATTTCCAACGCCAAAACCATTAGTGTCTGTAAGCGGAGAAAGATATCATAGAAGCGAGTCGGGAACAATTTTGCGCGAGCTACGGCCCATCATCCACAGCGGATTGCTGGTTGACACGCAACACACCTTTCATGCGAACATCGCAGGAGGTATATGCTCTGTCGCGTCTCAGGGGCCGAAACAACGTCTAGTGACTCCAAGAAGCGTCAGCGAACATTTTGTCTCTAACAAAAGTTATTCCCCATAGTGTGATCTGTCCATCCGTATGCACTGGTCACAAAGACTTTGGAACACCCTGTATTTCCATATTTCATGGTTTCGTCACGTATTAACTTTCCTAAATTAACTTGCACAAAGAATCATTACGAGCATAATGCATAATGAAAAGCAAGATATAAGTATCTGATAACATTGCACCATATTTCGAGTTGTCCGATTAAGTATGTACAACTTTTTCTTGCTTCGCCTGTAAAATTTAATTATTGGTCGCATTTCTGGTCACATTTCGAATTCCTGCTGCAATGTGCCATCTTTTAGGCATTTTATGAAATTCTGTTATATAGTGAAAAACTTAGTCCAGAGTTATACAAATCGGGCGTATTTTTCTATGAATGAATAAACAAGAAATGAAATGATCCTATGGCCAGGAGACCGACTGGGGATAATTCAACCGCCTAAGTGTAAGTCTTGCTATTAGACGCGACCTCAGCGGCTTGTGTGTCGATGATGATGAGACAACGCAGACACCCAGTTCTTACGAGGAGAAAATTCCTTACCCGGTCAGGAATCGAATCCGAGACCGCAGGACCTAGAGACAAAAACGCTAAACACTAGCTTTCGAGCTGCGAACGTTATACAGGGTGTTTCAAAAATGACCGGTATATTTGAAACGGCAATAAAAACTAAACGAGCAGCGATAGAAATACACCGTTTGTTGCAATATGCTTGGGACAACAGTACATTTTCAGGCAGACAAACTTTCGAAATTACAGTAGTTACAATCTTCAACAACAGATGGCGCTGCGGTCTGGGAAACTCTATAGTACGATATTTTCCACATATCCACCATGCGTAGCAATAATATGGCGTAGTCTCTGAATGAAATTACCCGAAACCTTTGACAACGTGTCTGGCGGAATGGCTTCACATGCAGATGAGATGTACTGCTTCAGCTGTTCAATTGTTTCTGGATTCTGGCGGTACACCTGGTCTTTCAAGTGTCCCCACAGAAAGAAGACACAGAGGTTCATGTCTGGCGAATAGGGAGGCCAATCCACGCCGCCTCCTGTATGTTTCGGATAGCCCAAAGCAATCACACGATCATCGAAATATTCATTCAGGAAATTAAAGACGTCGGCCGTGCGATGTGGCCGGGCACCATCTTGCATAAACCACGAGGTGTTCGCAGTGTCGTCTAAGGCAGTTTGTACCGCCACAAATTCACGAAGAATGTCCAGATAGCGTGATGCAGTAATCGTTTCGGATCTGAAAAATGGGCCAATGATTCCTTTGGAAGAAATGGCGGCCCAGACCAGTACTTTTTGAGGATGCAGGGACGATGGGACTGCAACATGGGGCTTTTCGGTTCCCCATATGCGCCAGTTCTGTTTATTGACGAAGCCGTCCAGGTAAAAATAAGCTTCGTCAGTAAACCAAATGCTCCCCACATGCATATCGCCGTCATCAATCCAGTGCACTATATCGTTAGCGAATGTCTCTCATGCAGCAATGGTAGCGGCGCTGAGGGGTTGCCGCGTTTGAATTTTGTATGGATAGAGGTGTAAACCCTGGCGCATGAGACGATACGTGGACGTTGGCGTCATTTGGACCGCAGCTGCAACACGACGAACGGAAACCCGAGGCCGCTGTTGGATCACCTGTTGCACTAGCTGCGCGTTGCCCTCTGTGGTTGCCGTACGCGGTCGCCCTACCTTTCCAGCACGTTCATCCGTCACATTCCCAGTCCGTTGAAATTTTTCAAACAGATCCTTTATTGTATCGATTTTCGGTCCTTTGGTTACATTAAACCTTCGTCTTGTTGCAACAACACTGTGTTCTAGGCGGTGGAATTCCAACACCAGAAAAATCCTCTGTTCTAAGGAATAAACCATGTTGTCTACAGCACACTTGCACGTTGTGAACAGCACACGCTTACAGCAGAAAGACGACGTACAGAACGGCGCACCCACAGACTGCGTTGTCTTCTATATCTTTCACATCACTTGCAGCGCTATCTGTTGTTGAAAATTGTAACTACTGTAATTTCGAAAGTTTGTCCGCCTGAAAATGTACTGTTGTCCCAAGCATATTGCAACACACGGTGTATTTCTATCGCTGCTCGTTTAGTTTTTATTGCCGTTTCAAATATACCGGTCATTTTTGAAACACCCTGTAGGTAAATAACAAACGAAGAATAAATAAATTAATGAGTAATGGGAAAAATGGTGCCCCAAAGTTGATAAAACATAAATGATGGTACAATTATTTGGGATAAATATCACGTATTGATAGAAAGTTTTGGTTGTGCTGCTGTCACAGTCGAGAGTACAAACGAAAGAGAATTTCGTGTTTCTGAAAAGTTACCTGTAGATTGCAACTGATTGTTAGCAACCTGGAAAAGTCACTGAAGAGACAATGTTGTGTACCGACTAATGCGGGACATATTATTTCATCTTCATTTAGCAAACTGCGGCTCAAATATTAACATTATTATTTGACTAGGATTTATTGAAACATACTGCCGATAGTTTGAAGCAAACGTAAGTCATATATACAGGAAAATCACAATCTAAATAGTTAGAACGATTTAGGATTTTGTCCATCATTTAGGATCAAAAGAATTCGAAATTTTCAATTTCGGTATCGGGTTAGTCGCAAGCAAAATAAAAATTCCAATTAAACCTATTTCTGTCCACCCTGACCAAGATTTTGAATTTTGGTCATGTTTTCGTAAATAAGGCCCACTGTCCAGCTTCCATATCTGCTCGAAGCAGATATTTAACTGTAGGATAACCGTCATGTGCAGCGCACTGCTTCGTTGTTACGTCACTGTCATTAAACAAATTCTGTTAGTTCCCAGTGTGAGAAGTGTAATAAATGTAGATTTCATCGGTTTTTGGGAGACTTGATAGAGGTAATTATAGGCTGTATACAATATGTCCCGCCTAAGCGTCGCCAGGCTTATTTTTTCTCGTGTTCCGGCAGATATTTGCAATTTATTTCTGCGTTGTGTAGCTCGAGTCACCCCCCAAAAATACTGCTCTTCACGTTTTCCATGCGACGCCAAGTGTTGACGGAAAGTGTCAGTTTGTTTCCCAATACAAACACGATTATTCTGAAAGCGGAATTTTGCGTTGACTGTCGATACAGCGGTCCCGCATTAGACTTGTGAGATATTCCTTTCATCGATGTGTGTTGACAGGACAGTAAAACACGAAGAACAAGCAGTACCACAGCAGCTACAGCGCCACCATGGTCTGCGTTGTCTGCTAGAGCCATGCGGCAGCGCTTCTCTGCTCCTGTTAATACATATCAATAAAACAAATATCCCACCAGACTAGTGGTTCCCAGCGGGGGGGGGGGGGGGGGGGGGGGCAAAATATAAATTTCCGAGGGGTAAAAACAAAACGGTTAATTTATATTTCGGCACGAAATGATTAAAAGAGCATTACTATTATCATTATTTCGAAATACTGACTTCATAATGAGATTTTCACTCTGCAGCGGAGTGTGCGCTGATATGAAACTTCCTGGCAGATTAAAACTGTGTGCCCGACAGAGACTTGAACTCGGGACCTTTGCCTTTCGCGGGCAGGTGCTCTACCATCTGAGCTACCGAAGCACGACTCACGCCCGGTCTCACAGCTTTACTTCTGCCAGTATCTCGTCTCTTACCTTCCAAACTTTACAGAAGCTCTCCTGCGAACCTTGCAGAACTAGCACTCCTGAAAGAAAGGATACTGCGGAGACATGGCTTAGCCACAGCCTGGGGGATGTTTCCAGAATGAGATTTTCACTCTGCAGCGGAGTGTGCGCTGATATGAAACTTCCTGGCAGATTAAAACTGTGTGCCCGACCGAGACTCGAACTCGGGACCTTTGCCTTTCGCGGGCAAGTGCTCTACCATCTGAACTACCGCAGTACCGCAGTATCCTTTCTTTCAGGAGTGCTAGTTCTGCAAGGTTCGCAGGAGAGCTTCTGTAAAGTTTGGAAGGTAGGAGACGAGATACTGGCAGAAGTAAAGCTGTGATACCGGGCGTGAGTCGTGCTTCGGTAGCTCAGATGGTAGAGCACTTGCCTGCGAAAGGCAAAGGTCCCGAGTTCGAGTCTCGGTCGGGCACACAGTTTTAATCTGCCAGGAAGTTTCATATCAGCGCACACTCCGCTGCAGAGTGAAAATCTCATTCTGGAAACATCCCCCAGGCTGTGGCTAAGCCATGTCTCCGCAGTATCCTTTCTTTCAGGAGTGCTAGTTCTGCAAGGTTCGCAGGAGAGCTTCTGTAAAGTTTGGAAGGTAGGAGACGAGATACTGGCAGAAGTAAAGCTGTGAGACCGGGTGTGAGTCGTGCTTCGGTAGCTCAGATGGTAGAGCACTTGCCCGCGAAAGGCAAAGGTCCCGAGTTCGAGTCTCGGTCGGGCACATAGTTTTAATCTGCCAGGAAGTTTCACTGACTTCATAGTTTATGAATAATGACATATTTTTATAAAATACTAGCAGTAACTTGTAATAAAATATGATGGACATTACAGTTGGCGAAACGAATGGATGAGCATCATACTCCTCAAATGGTCCACCCATTACACACATACTTTCTACTGTACATCTACGACAGTGAAACTGACAATAAAGTAATGAGACTGATGTAAAAAAAATGTTGCTTATTGTTTTAGGCAAGTTAAGTGTTGTCTCCTTCAACGTAGTTTCCTTCTGCTTGCACACACTTTTTCCAGCGCTTCTGCCATTGATGGTAACATTCATGGAACTCATCTTCTGTGATATACTCCAAGACCCTTGCTTGTTTGAAAATGGTGTTCCTTGACCGCCGTTTTGACTCTTGGAAATAGAAAAAAGTCGCACAGAGTGATTTCTGGTGAATAAGGTGGCTGTGTAGTACTGAAATTTGTTTTGAGGTTAAAAATTACTGTACTGATAGTGTGGTGTTACCGCCAGACACCACACTTGCTAGGTGGTAGCCTTTAAATCGGCCGCGGTCCGTTAGTATACGTCGGACCCGCGTGTCGCCACTATCAGTGATTGCAGACCGAGCGCCGCCACACGGCAGGTCTAGAGAGACATCCTAGCACTCGCCCCCGTTGTACATCCGACTTTGCTAGCGATAGTTCACTGCCTACTTACGTTCTCATTTGCCGAGACGATAGTTTAGCATAGCCTTCAGCTACGTCATTTGCTACGACGTAGCAAGGCGCCATTATCAGTTACTATTGATATTGTGAATCATGTACCGTCAAGACCAACGTTCATCATTAATGGATTAAAGTCACCAGCTACGTCCGTTTTTCTAAATTCTAATTTCCTTGTCCTGTTCCAGACCTCACGCTAGCCTACGTGAGCTAAAACGCGTGCCTTTCGGCCTCCTCTAGTAACACGGTGTTGGCTCTCCTGCCAACCACAACAGATAGAGCAGTATGGGATGGCGCATTATCATAATTTTTGCACAAATCTTTCTTACACCAAGATCTTCAGTTATTATTAGACGTACCGTTCCTCGATTGATGTCCAGTTCTTCTGCAATCATTTTTACCGGTAATCTTCGATCAGATCGTACGAGTTCACTCACCCTGGCCAAGTTGACATCCGTCCATGAGGTTGATGGTCATCCAATGCCGTCTTCATCTTCAACATTAGTTCTGCCTTCACTAAACATTTTATGCCAACGGAAAACTTGAGCTCTTGACATAACCTCCTCTCTAAAAGCCTTTTGAAGCTTACTGTAAGTTGTCGTCGCGTTTTCACCCAATTTAATGCAAAAAGAAATGGCATACCGTTGCGCAATATTATGTGGTTTCATTTCTGCGACGAGAGACACAAACACGTGTTAACGTATTACAGCACAACTCACAACTGAGCAGTTTCATCGATGTGCTGCTTGGACTTGAAACAGCTTGTAGACCAAGGTCAAAGATATTGTGCCTATGCAAGCCTGCAGGGTTGCCACATCTTGCAAAGAAAATCATTCTCATTACTTTATTGACAAATGGCTCTGAGCACTATGGGACTCAACATCTTAGGTCATAAGTCCCCTAGAACTTAGAACTACTTAAACCTAACTAACCTAAGGACATCACACACACCCATGCCCGAGGAAGGATTCGAACCTGCGACCGTAGCAGCCTCGCGGTTCCGGACTGCAGCGCCAGAACCGCACGGCCACCGCGGCCGGCTTACTTTATTGACACACCTTGTAAATCGTGAATGCTTAGATACAGTGTGGCACATGATAAGTCACCTGATTTATTTCATGAATAACTCATCTGTTGTTGACAAGAGCCGGCAAGGGTGGCCGAGCGGTTCTAGGTGCTACAGTCTGCAACCGCGCGACCGTTACGGTCGCAGGTTCGAATCCTGCCTCAAGCATGGATGTGTGTGATGTCCTTAGGTTAGTTGGGTTTAAGTAGTTCTAAGTTTCAGGGGACTGATGACCTCAGAAGTTAAGTCCCATAGTGCTCAGAGCCATTTGAACCATTTGTTGACAAGATTTGTAATTTATTGATGTAGAAGTAAAGAATGCAGCTTGGAAATACAGTCTGATGAATCACATGTTCAATATGACTGCCATTTTGGTTTACAACTTCTTCAAGTCGCACACGTGCATTTGTGACGAATCTCCGAGACAAATCTTCTGGAATAGCGTGGCATAACTCCATAATGACGGCCCTAAATTGCACAGCATTTTCAGGTTTCCTGTGGTATACCCCCTCTTTAAGGAATTCCCAAAGGAGGAAGTCACATGGATTAACGTTCGGGCTGTGGGGCGGCCACATTCCTCCTCCCACATGACGTCCTGGGAATCTGTTTGACAATACCCTAAGGCCAAGTGTTTCGTGTAGGAAATCAAGCACTACGTTGGCAGTATGGAGGCGTGTTCCATGCTGCATGGGCCATGGTGTCTGCAGTAGAAGACATGAGGCCATGAATTGAGGAAAGAACTGGTTTCGCAGCTTGTGTAAATAGCGTCCACGAGTTACTGTAGCATTGAAGAACGGACGGGTGATTCCGTGGCTTGACATAGCGACCCACACGCACACTTTCTCCCCATAGGTGTCTATCGTGTGGATTATTCGCGGAGGTTCACGTGCTCAGAATCGAACGTTCTGTTTGTTCACAACACCGTGCACGTAGAAATAAGCTTCGTTAGAAAACCATGTGTTGTATAGCACGACCTCTTGGTTTCGCTCGATTGCCCATCTTGCAAACTGCAGTCTCCGCTCCTTATCTCTCGCAGTTTTTTATTCGCCACGGTCATCTTGTACGGATACAAGCGAAGATTGGATTGAATAATTCTTTGTACAGACCGGCGTGAAATTCCCTACTCGGCACTGGCTCTTCTTGTTGATTTACTCGGACTACGAGTCAAAGCCACTCGAACTGCTTCAATGTTTTGCGGCGAACGTACGGTACGTGCATGTGGCCTCTGACACTCCAAAACAGATCCAGTACCTTCAAATTTTTTATGTAATTTGCGTACTGTCTGTGGGCTGGGAGCCCACACTGTGCTGAAATGAGCGCGAAACCTTCTCTGTGTCAATGTAACGCTGTTAGTCACCGCGGACAGTAACACAACTTCGTGTTTTGGGCGACGGTCGACCGTCCTTTGTCGGCCATCGCGACAAACTGGAATGGCGAACTCACAACGGAAGCGATGGACTCGCAACGAGCGCACACTTTGAAAAGTATTCCCCTAATAGTATACGTGTAGTATCAAAATTCAGTAGGGTGGCTTGTCGTGAGCCACCCTGTACTTCATGAAAACGCCCTCTTCGATGGAGTTGCAGAAAAATATCCGCTACCAGTCACAATAAAAGGTTGTTTATTCGTCACACGACCGGTTTCGGGCTAGCGCCCATCTTCGGGTGTTTAAACATTCGTTTACATGTTTGTACTGTTGGAGATCACTGTATAAATACAAAAAAAATTATTTGCTGGTGACTACACAAATACAAGTGGTATAATTGTAAGTGGTTAGGCAGCATTTGACGAAAATATATCTGTACTTACAAAAAGATGAAGCACCATTATTACAGTTATGGTGTGATGATAGTTTTGCTACTTAGTTACACACTTATGGTCATTTTCACGTCCATATATCAGGTATAGCTCCATATTACACTAGTATGATGTGCACTCGTGAAATACACTGTGTTTACATACAAACATGTGGGCTGTGGTCAAAGAACTTCGATGTAGCAGATGTAAAGATGTTGCTCACACAGAAACTCGTAGGTTCTGGGCAAAGAACTTAGCCACAGGAAGTGCAAAGGTGATGCATATATAGAAATTTAAAAAGCTATTATAGACTGCGAAGTTTCTTGACACACATTATGAAATTTTTTGGTTCTTATTTTTGACGGAAAACTTAGATCTAGGAAGTACAATGTTATTATATATATGAAATTACTCAAAGCTATTACAAATTAAAAAATTAAAAATGACAGCTAGAACTGTATTGAGCCACACTGTTGTCAGAGAACTTAGATCTAGGAGGTACAATAATGTTACATATATGAAATTTTTGAAAGCTATTATACATTATAGAATCCCAGTTACAGCTTGTATTTACAATATGACTATTACAAATTATGATAATGACCCTTGGACTGTTGTATGACTGCTACATTAAATTTCATAGAATATTACTTTGTTATTATATCAAAGGATAATTATTTTCTGTTTTTGAATATTTCATGAAATATGTGAAGATAGGATTTGTTTGCAAGTTCCACTTGTTCGTTCAGAACAAGGTCTGGTGAGTTAGAGCTGTGGATACAAATTTCTAGTTCTTCAAGCAGATTCATTTTCTTTCCTTTGTTCACAATGTGTAGTATTTGTAGGTTTTCTGTAATAGCTGTGGCTGAGTGACCAAGGTCTTTTAGGTGCATTGCAAAGGTGGATTTATCAAAATTATTTAGCTGGAATGCATCCATATGCTCATGGTATCTTATAGTGAAACTCCTTCCAGTTTGGTCTATGTAGAACTGTGGGCAATTGTCACATAAAAGTTTGTAAATACCTGATTTGTGGTGGCATTAGTTGTTTGTCTTACTGTTGTGGATGATGTGCTGTTGTAGCTTGTTGTTAGTGCTGAAAGAAATTTGAATACCAGTTTTCCAGAAGAGGTTGGCAATTTGGTATGAAATTTTACCTATAAATGGTATGCAGGTGAATGTGTTTTTTCCTTCTTGTGAATCTGCTTTAGTAGGTGTGGACTGTTTTTTAATATTTTGTTGTTAAGTTTATCAATTACATCTGGGTTGTATCCATTTCTCTGTGCAATTTCTTTTATAATGTTAATTTCTTTTTGTTCATCATGGAGGCTGAGTGGGATTTTATGTATACGATTAAGTGTGGATCTGAAGAATGCCATTTGGTGTTGTACTGGATGACATGAGGAGTTGTTAATGACAATGTCACTAGTGGTAGGTTTTCTGTAAATCTGGAAGGCATGTTTGTTGTTTACATTATATATTGTAAGGTCAAGAAAACTGATGCCTTTATCTACTTGATGTTCTACAGTGAATTTGATGTTGTTGTGCATGCTGCTGAGGCCTTTAGCAAGTTTCTCAATCTCCTCAGTTGTACCATTGTACAAGATAATAGTATCATCCACATACTTTTTGTAGTATATCATTTTATTTTTAAGCGAACTATCTGATCTGAAAAATTTATTTTCTATGTGGTTAATATAAATATCTGCAAGTATTCCTGCCAAACTACTTCCCATTACAAGACCATCTTCCTGTTTATAAATTTTGTTATTAAAAGTAAAATAATTGTGTGACAGGACTAGTTCTAGCAAGTCAATGAGTTCACATATCTCAGCCTTGGATAGCTTTTTGTGTTTTAGTAGGTTGTTTCTAATTATCTGAATAGTGTCATGTACAGGAATGTTGGTGTAAAGGTTTACTATGTCCATTGAAGCAAATTTGGCACCCTCCGGCATTGGTAAGTCTTTGATGTGGTCAATAATTTCATAGCTATTCTTAACTGAAAAATTGTTTTCATAGGTATAAAAGTTACTACGAATGTC
The DNA here is from genome assembly GCF_023864275.1 of Schistocerca cancellata. Lineage (NCBI taxonomy): Eukaryota > Metazoa > Arthropoda > Insecta > Orthoptera > Acrididae > Schistocerca > Schistocerca cancellata. The sequence continues at coordinate 747,844,467 of NC_064628.1, read as the reverse complement.
TTTAAGTTTCTTGCTGATAAAATATGCTGGACTGTTTCTTGACTATGGGGTGTATAGGGCAACTTTCCTCATGAATCTTTGGTTGCGAACCTAGTTTTGGTGCAGATGGGTTCATGACAAGGCATTTTAGAACATCAGACTCAGAGAAAAGGAAGTCAGAAGATTTCAGTAGTTTCTTAAGCTGGGCCTGAAATTTTGGTGTGGGGTAATTGTGTATTTTATGTATGTTATTAATCTGGAAAAATTCTAGAGTTTTGTTGATATATTCAGATTCATACATAACAACAGCTGAGTTCCTTTATCAGATTTGACTACCAGAGCTTTGTTTTCAGATAGTTTTCTATTAATATTTCTGAGCAGTTTGGAGTCACAGTTATTTGATTTTTGTTTTTTGTAAGTTTTTGTGTGTGATATTCTTAACTTGCAGCCCAATACTAATATTTTCTTTATTATTTATTTTAGCTGAGTCACATGCCATTTTAGAGCAGACAATTAATTCTTTGATATTGTTGTCAGTGAGTAAAGGTGGCATATATTTGAGACCCTTCTCAAGTAATTCAGTTTCATTTTTGTCAAATGAGATGGTGCTTGAATTAATCACCCCATCATAAAAACTTTGTTCTGACGTGGAAGCAGATTGTAGTTGTTGCAGTTTGTTAGGATTAAGAGCAAGTAATTTCTGATTATGTCTAGTTGACACAACTAGTTGTTCTTTGCGCACTTGGTCATTAATTTTATCTAAAATATACATAAATTGCATTTGAGTCAAGGAGTTGCTTAGTGCCAAGTGGAGTTTGAGCATTTGTTTGTTAAGGGCATCTTTACGCTTGTATAATGATTGGATTGCAGTTTTTAACCAAACAGTTTCACATTTTGACTTTGCTATTTTGGCTGACTTAGTGTGGCTCCTAACATTAATTTTAATGTAGTTCGGTATTACTTCAGACAAAAGGCACTTTTTGTTGAATTTGATTGCTTGAATGGTCTTCATCATCTTGATTTTTCATGTTTTGAATGCATTGACAGTTCGTAATTCCTGGCTAGGTAACATTAAGTGAATTTTATCCATTTATCTTCGAGTTGTAGGAAGCTTAATGTCTCCCGGTTCCTGTCAGCACAAAAGGAGTGAAGCAGTCAAGTGATATACAAACAGTGACCCTAAGCGTAGATTTTAACTTGTTTCATTAAATGTCTACGTGTAACTTCTGAAAGCGATATGAAGTGGAACGCGCATGTTAAGATACAAGCAAGGAAGGTGAATGGACGACTGTGGTTTATTGGGAGAATTATACGAAAACTTGGTTCACCTGCTAAGGAGACTGCATTTAGAATTCTAGTGTGACATCTATGGGTACTGCTAGCGTAGCTGGGATCCGCACCAGGTCAGATTAAAGCAAGACATCGAAGCATTTCAGAGGCGGGTTGCTAGAGTTGTTACCAGTAGGTACAGTCAACACGTAAGTATTATGGAGATGCTTTGGGAACTTAAACTGGGATCGCTGGAGGGAAGACGATGTTCTTTTCCTGGAACACTGTAAGGAAATTCAGAGAACCGGCATTTGAAGCCATCTGCAGAATAATTCTGTTACCGCAGACGTGCATGTCCCGTAAGGACCACCAAGATAAGGCAGGAGAAATTACATCTCGTTCGGAGGCATGTAGACAGTTGGTTTCTTTCTCACATTATTTGCAAGTGGATCATGAAAGGAAATGCCTAGTAGTGGTAAAAACTGCTCTCTTCCGTGCACCACAAGGTGGCTTTCGCAATATGTGCGTAGATGTAGATTTTAAATGGGGCTGCACATTGTGGGACAAGCAAGTGTTTCTAGGGAGAAGAGTGCTGCAGACGAATCATGTTTTGTAGCCAGTGTCTACCCTCATGCGGATACTTAGTTTTTGTGTGAGTAGGAGGTGTAGGTAGCACTAATGATGCATTGAGAATTGCTTCATTATTCTATAAAACAAATGTTGTTAGAAATAAGCAGCACCAATTGTGTCATTGACCCATTTGCTCGCGGTATAGTGAAACATCCACAAAAACTAAAAATTATTTATCTTTCATTCTTTTAAAAATAAAAAGTCAAAAAAATTAATTTCTTTTGTCAGATTTAATTAGGCGCTGATGTTGATAATGATGGGGGAGTGGTCAGCTAATATCTAAATGCACTCAAGAGTAATGATCACAGAAAGACTGGGAACCATGCACTAAATTAATCTGGTCCTGCTCTATCGAATGTGCACACAAAATTCCGCTTTAAAAATCATTTTGATTGCAACGGGAAACTAACCGATGCTTCCAATGGGCAACGCATGAGAGAAGTGATGTACAGTATTGGCTTTGTTCGACTCTAGTTACTCGTTGCAAATGGATACTGCAAATATCTATCGAAACTTGACACCCGGTATAAGCATAACGGGCAAGAAATTGAATGCCTTTGGCCTCGAGCCTCTATAATGCCACAATTCGGCGAGAAAGAGAGACCCCAAGTTTCTTCATGTGTGCCATATCCATATGAAGCTACTCGTTGACGATTAGACCCTGTAGAGCTACTAAACTCCGGGAATGTTGATTGCTACGTTCCACCCACTCTTAAGAATATTTTACAATAGGATAGGTATTTGGGAAGATATGTCATCTATTCTTCACCCATCTTCTTTCTTGGTCTCAATCTTGCGAATCTTCAACTTCTGTTCTTCCTGCTTTTTCTCTGCTTCTTACTTGCTTGTCGGTTCTTCTCTGGGCTGGATATGGAAATATTTATTGATAACTAGTCGCTTTGAAGTTCTTCTCTTAGTAACAGTTTGATAAATTATTTGGGCATGTCATTTTTACTTTGTGGAAGTTTTCTTCAGTTTCGTGCATCAGCGTGCTGTTTAATAGCAGTAGTGTGACTTTTACACATATTTTTTTGCCAGTGGTGGCTTGCCCAAGCCGTCTCCTCGTCGGGCCTGCTGCTTGTCTAGTAATTTCGTTTATCTGTTTCTCTAGTTTCTTGACTTCTCCCTGGGTATTGTTATGTAATGTTTTGATCTCGTCCTGAATGTCATTACGCAATGTTTGTACGTCCACTTGTACCTTGTCAATGTCTGTTCTCAATTGATTGTGACCTGTTATTAAGTTTCCTTTCACTTCTCGAGATTCTTTTGCCTCGTCCTCAATATGACTTAGGTGTAACTGAATCTTTTTGTTTTGTTCTGTAATCTTACGCATTTGTCTCGTGGTTTCTGCATTCTGAATTTGAATTTGGTTCGCTATGTCTTTATTTTGCCTTGTCATGGTTCCCGTAATTTGTTGTAATAATTCTGCCAGATTGGTGGGTCCTATTGCGTTTTCTTCCGACGTCCTACGCTCTGTGTTTTCGCCCAAGTGTTGGTTCGCAACCGATTGCATTGAACTGTGCTGTGACACGTTTCTGCTCGCATTCCTTGTACTCTGTGGTGAGGGAGCTCTGATTACTTGTACTATGGGTTCTAAGTATTCAAGACGCAAGTTAGAATCCTCATCGACTGTCTCTCTACTTTCCTGCACCTCTGTCGTATGCTGACTTATGTTTTCTATGCTTTGACGTACATTATCCTCGTTATGGTGCGTTATATGTCCTATTTCTCGGGATACTGCATCGTCTATTGTACTGTCCTCTATTCTCTATCCATTTTCATGCTGTGTCTCTACCTCAATTCGGTCAAGGTCTCGATCTGCCATTGCTAATCTTTCCGAATCCCTTAATTTCTGTTTTAAAAGCGATTCACGCGCCCTGCTTCGCGTCAACATGCGCTCATACGATCTCACGCGTTTCATAAACTTTTTGCACACACGACTTGACAATCAATTCACTTACTTGTTGGGCCAGAACCAACTTGTCAACGATGTATCCGCCACCTGTGAGCTTGCATTGAGGAGAAAACTTAATTCTAACAATTTTTAAAATTCATAACTTAATTATGCTATTGTCTCTGCTAGAATGTCTCACTTTTTATTGAATACTTTCTTACTATCTATCGTTGCATTACTGTTTTCGACTATGTATGCCTTTAAAAAAAAATTTTTTTATTACGAAAATTTTTTAACAGGATATTTTTCTGACCTAGTTAGGCATGTGGTCGACCTTCAATCATGGTATTTTTTTAGGGTCGTCAGTCTCTAACATTCTGCGTGGTGTCTGTTTGTTCTATATTGTGTCTCCCTACCACTTTCGCGCAACGACGCTCTGAGCGTGTTTTTTAGGGAATTGACTAGTTTGAACCTGTGACCTGTTGCTGGTAAGGAGACGTCAGACCACACATGACATGTAGAGTTCAGAAGAGTTCAGTGAGACTAGCGATGATATAACCAAATAGTTAATGATTTCAGCCTCAGCTCTACTGCACTCCCTGTAAAAGAATCTTAATACTAACTAAATTTAGTGGAAGGGGTTCAAGGCTTTCCTATTTTTAGTTAGCTGGTAAAATAACGTCGAAAAAGCAGTTAAGTTTACCATTGGAAATTTTATTCTACTCACAAAATATTTTTTATAAATTGCACTATTAATAAAAGGAAATGTTTTAATACAGGATGATAAAAACCAACTGCGTTCAACAAAAATCTGAACGAATATTCCCTGAGTGGGTTTCCAAGTTCTACAATGGATCGAAGGATGACCTATGCCATATCACATCTATAATCTAGGTTTAAATTAAGTTTCACAAGAGAGAAAACTATCAAAATGGTCTACAGTGACCCTCAACTATCTTTAATTACTTATCTAACTTGTGGGCTGATGTGACTGATGTGGCTTCTTAATAACTATATAACAGAAAAATCATCGCGTTTCAGATTTTTACTTCAAGTGGCAAATGTGAACACCATGAGCTTTAACTGACGATCGACACTAGTACTGCGCAAAAAGGGGGTGTAACAGATGAGACTTCTGCAGTTCTGAGTGAAGCTTTATGCGCTGTTATGCGGCATCGCGTGCGTTCATTACCTTGTCGGTGTTCGTCAGGGGGCGGCGGGCAGCACAGCTCCGCTCACCTCGCCGTCTCGGAAGCAACTCTCTCCTAACTTCTCCTTACTACAATTTACCGAAGTTGGTTTAAAAAAACTATCTGGTTGTGTTTTCATCTGACCAATCAGGGTCTCAATGTTAACCTTAAGCTCCATCTACAAAAATTCTGTCTATCCAATGAGAAACGTTATACTTTTCGTGGTGGGGCAATGTTTTTAAAGTTTGCAACCTAACAGAGACGCGAAAAAGTCTCGCGCTAAAAGTTGCAGCTGGTGTGGTGCTTTTAGCGTTATCGTAAGATCTATACTGTTCTTCTGGAGGGCTCTAGCTTTTAACATGGGCTGGGGGGTGGTCCTAGCGGTTAGCTGGCGACTTGGGTGTCCGTCCCTTATCGTAGGACCTTCCAGCTTACCACGGTTCTGCTCTCGGCTTCTGTTCTCGTTTCTCCCCTCGGAACTGCGTCTCTCTCACGGTGGGAAGGTATGACATGCATTTAGGCATTCTTGTGTTAGTCTGTGGTATTCCATTTGCTGACTCGTTACTCGTATTACTTTGGTTAATTTAATGTCACGATTTATTCGGAGCTATATGACATACTACTGGATTTGCTTATCATGTCAGGGTTTTCATGGAAGGTGTTGGATTTGCCTGACACCTTACAGTCCCTCAAATTTTTAGTAGGATTAAGATCGGGCGCGACAGGATGCTTGAGTCTTCGTCAAACAAAAAATGTATGTGGGCAGCCCTGCGAATACGGCTATTATACTGGAAGACGCGAGTGTCCATAGCTTACCCACGACGAAGACATAGAAGAATAGACAACAGTTGATCATCGAGAATGTCGCGTTAACATCGCGGTTCATACTCACAGTACAGGAACATACACTTCTGACAGGAACGAAACACATTACAGTAATATCAGCATACTTCCTTCCGAACAAAACAGCCTTTGACATAATAGATGAAATAGGCCAACTGATCACTCAGAGTAAACATAATAAACCACTAATTATTACTGGAAATTAAACTTCAGAACGAATATACAAAACTACAAAGCAAAAGTAATAGTAGAAAAGTTACAGGAAGAAGGCTTTATCCTATTAAACAATCCCAACTCACCTATATATATTCTCCACAATGGCAAAAGTACAATAGGCATTGCATTCATAAGTGGACGAACCAGGCGTAACATATCACCTTCCTGCACTGCTGAGCACACACCACTTCGGAAGCTTATCCATCAGGAAATAAATATCCAAGGAGCATGGCGAAGAGCTCGAGAAAAAGAGGAAGAAGCCCTTTCGGGAACAATAGACGTCGGGAAAGTGGAAGCAAAATCAGATGAAAAAAAAAAAGATCGAAATGCTAATAAACAATTCTCGACTCGAGGAAGCAACAGAAGCGATAGGAGAACTAAGACAAGCCGTCAATCCCAGATACAAAAGAGGAGGGAAAAAACGGTTCGACACAGAGTGTTGCAGTCTGAGAAAAGATTACTAGAAAGCCTAAATCAACTAAAACAGTGAGCAGAGAACCCTATACTCCTCAGGATTTACGTCGGAAAACTAAATTCCTGTAAGAAAACTGTAAAGGAAAAGAGGAGAATATCCTGGGCAAGTGGAGTAAGCCTCAAAAGACCCAAAGATTGTGCTACTCCCCAGAAAACGAGCTGAAACATATTACATCGATATGGAAATGTGGGAGACTCACTTCGACAACATACTGAACAAGGAAGGACTAAGATGGAGACCGGAGGGCAAAGAAGATACAATGCCACAAACAACCATGGAATGGGTCCTATTGCCCAAAGAGGAGATCAAATATGCCATTAATAGCACTATTTAAAAGACACTGCCCAAACACTAACGCCAGTATGGACAGCGCATAGAAAAATCCTCCATTCCAGAACAGTGGAGACAGTCAATAGTAAAAGTGCTGTATAAAGGGAAAGGAGACCCCAAGGATCCTAGAAAATCAGAGGCACAGCCCTAGAAAACTTATCTTCCAAAGTGTTCACAAAAATAATAACAGAAAGAATAAAGCAAACAATCGGCGAACACCTCCCCGAAAGCCAAATGGGATTCAGGAAGGGAAGATCAACTGTGACTGCAATAGAACTCCTGATAAAGAGCCTATGGGAAGCTCTTGAAGATAGAGAAAAGTTTTATGTGGTATTTATAGGCTTCATAAAAGCCTTTGACTTCATAAACAGAAAAATAATGACCAAAAAACTAGAGGAAATCCTAGGAGAAAACAACATATAGAAACGAATCATAAATGCAATACTGCGATTGAACGAGAAAAGGATCTCAGACAACCTCTCCCTATCGGAGCCGATACTACAATCAAACGGAGTACCACCTGGAGACCCGCTGAGTCCTCTCTCATTTATCCTTTCAGCGGAAGAAATTGTAAGAATTCCCCAAAGCGAGGGTGTAATCTCACATGCATCTGCAGAAGATACTGTAATAGGTGCAAAGTACATTGCGAAGTTACAAGAAGCGATAAACGATATGGAAGATTGGTGTGTCGAACACGGCTTCGAAATAAATGTGGCGAAAACAGAAATGATGGTACTCGGAGGAAGAACACCTTCATCAGCTGACATCTTTATACAGCGGAAAAAACTGAACATTGTAACAGAATTAAAGTACCTAGGGGTCACAATACAAACAACTGCAAAACATGTAACAGAGAGAGCAATGCAAGCAATAAAGGCAATCCATGAAATACATCAGATCCCTTAGCCTAGAGACAGCAATGGCACTATTCAGAGCCGAAATCTTCCCAGTACTGACGTGCGGCGTAGAAATTATCGGACCACATCTTAAAGTGAAAAACCTAACAACACTAGAAAGAGTGAAGGCGACGTATATAAAAATGAAACTTGTATACCTGCTGGCGTGGGAACCCTTCCTCACTGAAGATCTACGGACAAACCTGATGCTACCCAACAACAGCGCTTTGAAAAATCTACTTGAAACACTGAATGAAAAAAAGGAAGACGTACCTCCAGAATTTGACAGCAAAGGCGCCACGATTGACCGAACATAGACAAAGGAAAACTTCAAAAAGAGACTCGTGATCACCAGAATGGCAGTGCATCGTTTCCACAACCTTACTTGCAACACGTCATATCATGAGCCAAACACAGTGTGTGAGTACAAACTGTGTCATGATATATGCAAACGTTTCCATATAGAACACTGTACCAAAAAGTCACTGTCAATAAGTGACTAAGCAAATCACAAGAAGTAAATTTTCTAATTTCGTTTTTTATTACCATTGTACTTTGAATTTGTATGGCTATTTGGTTACAATAAAATTATTATTATTTTCACGAATACCTGAAGGAGGGGACTCACCTCAAGGTACGAAAAACACCCCGAAGATGTCAAAGACCCAACTCTAGTCTGAACTACATCCTTCTCACATCACAGGTTGTATGTCTATTGGGCTGTCGGTGCAGACGATGTCTAGCGTCGTTTGAAAAGATGCCAAATTGTGGCTGCTGGGACCACACTAAATTCCTCCACTCAGATATGGTCTAGTTGTTGTGTTGTTTGGTCTAGTGAAGACGTGCGGCCTTATGTGCCACTATGAACAATTGTCTTTTGCAAGTTAAAGAAAGAAACCTACGTCCGAACAGGCCTCGGATGGCCCAGCGGAACCCAACAACCGTGGTGTCACCCTCAGCCGATAGGCGTCACCGTAAGCGGATATGGAGGGGCACCACACCGCTCTCCGGCAACTGTCAGCTTTGACGACTGGAGCCGCTACTTCTCAATCAAGTAGCTCCTCAATTTGACTCACAAGGTCTGAGTGCACCCCGCTTCCCAACACCGCTCGGCAGACCAGCATCTAAGTGCTAGCCAAGCCCGACAGCGCTTAAATTCCGTGATCTAAAGGGAAAGGGTGTGACCATTGAACATGACCATCAGGCCTTTTGAAAGATACCCGACTGCAGACATGAGCTGTATGCAGTTGTCTTCGAAATGTTGCCTCGGATGAGCCTGGTTGGAAACCGATTGTCATTAACACGGTGGGAAACACGTTTCCACTCCCTGCGGGTTAGGATCTGTTCACAACGTGTAACATGGCTACGAATGGTGTATCATTTCTTGCCGGCCGCGGTGGTCTAGCGGTTCTGGCGCTGCAGTTCGGAACCGCGGTATTGCTACGGTCGCAGGTTCGAATCCTGCCTCGGGCATGGGTGTGTGTGATGTCCTTAGGTTAGTTAGGTTTAAGTAGTTCTAAGTTCTAGGGGACTTATGACCTAAGATGTTGAGTCCCATAGTGCTCAGAGCCATATCATTTCTTGTTGACACGTCGTGCAACCTGCAATGATACACCAACAAATCGAAACACTTGATTCACTGTGTGATCGTGGACTCGTCCAGACACCACAGCTTCATCCTGACAGTCTCTCAGTCGACCATCCTAGTGAGCTGATTCTATACAGCCATTTGACACATAAATAACACTTCCAGCTGTAACTAATGTCAGCGCTGGACGCTCAGATGACTGCCTGGTAATGAGTGCTGCACCTTCTACAGCGCTCCAAAGTGACCAGTGGGATCGTTTAAGCGGCTGTCCTGAAATTATCTTTTACATATTTTGTCATGAGGTGACTTTATAAATTTACTGATTAACCAGAAAAAAATATTACGTCGCCCCTTTTTCAAGTACATCTACGAGGTGTGTGGTGTCACCGCCAGACACCACACTTCCTAGGTGGTAGCCTTTAAATCGGCCGCGGTCCGTTAGTATACGTCGGACCCGCGTGTCGCCACCATCAGTGATTGCAGACCGAGCGCCGCCACACGGCAGGTCTAGAGAGTCTTCCTAGCACTCGCCCCAGATGTACAGCCGACTTTGCTAGCGATGGTTCACTGACAAATTACGCTCTCATTTGCCGAGCGTAGCCTTCAGCTACGTCATTTGCTACGACCTAGCAAGGCGCCATTACCAATCACTATTGATGCTGTAAAACATACCTCACGCCAGCCTGCGTGAGCTTAAACGCGTGCCTTTCGGCTTCCTCATCGTGGCTTGGCTGTCTTGCCAAGCCACAACAAGGTGTATTCAAGTTCTAAGGCCTCCGATTTTTTTCTAATTAACTACTCACCCGAAATCGATGAAACTGGCGTTACTTCTCGACATAATCGCCCTGCAGACGTACACATTTTTCACAACGCTGACGCCATGATTCCATGGCAGCGGCGAAGGCTTCTTTAGGAGTCTGTTTTGACCACTGGAAAATCGCTGAGGCAATAGCAGTACGGCTCGTGAATGTGCGGCCACGGAGAGTGTCTTTCATTGTTGGAAAAAACCAAAAGTCACTAGGAGCCAGGTCAGGTGAGTAGGGAGCATGAGGAATCACTTCAAAGTTGTTATCACGAAGAAACTGTTGCGTAACGTTAGCTCGATGTGAGGGTGCGTTGTCTTCGTGAAACAGCACACGCGCAGCCCTTCCCGGACGTTTTTGTTGCAGTGCAGGAAGGAATTTGTTCTTCAAAACATTTTCGTAGGATGCACCTGTTACCGGAGTGCCCTTTGGAACGCAATGGGTAAGGATTACGCCCTCGCTGTCCCAGAACATGGACACCATAATTTTTTCAGCACTGGCGGTTACCCGAATTTTTTTTGGTGGCAGTGAATCTCTGTGCTTCCATTGAGCTGACTGGCGCTTTGTTTCTGGATTGAAAAATGGCATCCACATATCATCCACTGTCACAACCGACGAAAAGAAAGTCCCATTCATGCTGTCGTTGCGCGTCAACATTGCTTGGCAACATGCCACACGGGCAGCCATGTGGTCGTCCGTCAGTATTCGTGGCACCCACCTGGATGACCCTTTTCGCATTTTCAGGTCGTCATGCAGGATTGTGTGCACAGAACCCACAGAACTGCCAACTCTGGAGTCGATCTGTTCAACAGTCATTCGGCGATCCCCCAAAACAATTCTCTCCACTTTCTCGATCATGTCGTCAGACCGGCTTGTGCGAGCCCGAGGTTGTTTAGGTTTGTTGTCACACGACGTTCTGCCTTCATTAAACTGTCGCACCCACGTACGCACTTTCGACACATCCATAATTCCATCACCACATGTCTCCTTCAACTGTCGATGAATTTCAATTGGTTTCACACCACGAAAATTAAGAAAACGAATGATTGCACGCTGTTCAAGTAAGAAAAACGTCGCCATTTTAAGTATTTAAAACAGTTCTCATTCTCGCCGCTGGCGGTAAAATTCCATCTGCTGTACGGTGCTGCCATCTCTGGGACGTATTGAGAATGAACGCGGCCTCATTTTAAAACAATGCGCATGTTTCTATCCCTTTCCAGTCCTGAGAAAAAAAAATGGAGGCCTTAGAACTTGAATGCACCTCGTACATCTACATCTACATGGATACTCTGCAAATCACATTTAAGTGCCTGGCAGAGGGTTCATAGAACCACCTTCACAATTGTCTATTATTCCGATCTCGTATAGCGCGCGGAAAGAATGAACACCTACGTTTTTCCGTACGAGCTCTGATTTCCCTTATTTTATCGTGATGATCGTTCCTCCCTATGTAGGTCAGTGTCAACAAAATATTTTCGCATTCGGAGGAGAAAGTTGGTGATTGGAATTTCGTGAGAAGATTCCGTCGCAACGAAAAAGCCTTTTTTTTTAACGATTTGCAGCCCAAATCCTGTATCATTTCTGTGACACTCTTTCCCGTATTTCGCCATAATACAAAACGTGCTGCCTTTGTCTGAACTTTTTCGATGTGCTCAGTCAGTCCTATCTGGAAAAGATCTCACACCGCGCAGCAGTATTCGAAAAGAGGACGTACAAGTGTAGTGCAGGCAGTCTCCTTAGTAGGTCTGTTACATTTCCAGAGTGTCCTGCCAATAAAACGCAGTCTTTGGTTAGCCTTCCCCACAATATTTTCTATGTGTTCCTTCCAACATACTACATTTTACAACACAGTATGCTTTGTTCTTTCACATGAATTTACACTTAGTTATTTGTTGTGTTTCCACGCAGGTTTCCACTCTATCTTTAAGTAGTCACCATATTTATACAGAGTGAAGAGTAATGAACAAAACCAGACTGATAACGTAAGACTGACGTGCCGCCGACAGTCGGTTCACGAGAGACTGTTGTTGTCCTGGATGACGTGTGTTCATCGGACATATATGCACAGCCAGGAGTGTCCCAGAAACTATGACAGGATGGCTCTTGTTTCTTATATAAATACACTGATCAGACAGAACATTATGACCGACCTACTACCGATATAAACCAGTCCACGCGATAGCAGTGTCACCTGGCGAGGAATGACTGCTAGTCAGACACACGCAAAGTGCAGGTAGTTTCAGTGAGCGTGCTGTCCGTGTGTAGAATGGGGAAGGCGGACGATCTTATTTTGACCGAGGCTTGGCAAAGCTATTTCGGAAACTGCACGACGTTTTGGGTATTCGAGGAGTGCTGTGTTGAGTGCCTTCAACACGTCGCGAAACCAAGTCGAAACCACGTCCAGATGTGGGATTGGGCGGCCACCCCACATTATAGACGTCAGACGTCGTAGACTGGTCAGACTGGTAAAACAGGACAGATGAGGAACTGTGGCGGAACTAACATTAGACCTTAATGCTGGGCAGAGTACAAGTGAGTCTAAACACGCAGTGCACCGAAGACTCCTAATGATGGGGCCCTGCAGCCGACGATGCGTAATCCGTGCATGTGTCGACGTTAACACCTCGACATCGGCAACTACGATTGAAATGGGCACGTGACCATCGGCACTGGACACTGGCGCAGTGGTGGAGCGTTGCATGGTTCGATGAATCCAGATACCTTCTTCATTATGCCGATGGGAGGGAGCGAATCAATCGTCTTCCAGAGGAACAGCTCCTTGACACCTGCAGTGTGTGATGGAGACAACCTGGAGGCTGCTCCATTATGCTCTGGGGAACATACACGTGGACATCTATGGGTCTAGTGCAGCTCGTGCAAGGCACTATGACAGCCAAAGAGTATCGGTCACTGATTGCAGACCACGTACACCCCTTCATGACGGAAATGTTTCCCGATGGCTGTGTCATTTTCAATAAGATAATGCGCCATTCACAAGTCCAGGAGTGTGATGGGGTGCTTCGAGGAACACAGTGGCGAGTTCGAATTGATATGCTGGTTCCCCCCAACTCGCCAGATCTGAACCCGATCGAACACATCTGGAATGTGACTGAACGTGGCGTGAGAACTGATCGCCCCCCTCTCCGGAATTTACGGGAATTAGATGACTTGTATCTTCAGAAGTGACGCCACCTCCCTCCAGAGACCTATCAAGGTCTCATTGCTTCCGTGCCACGACGCTTCGCCGCTGTTATCCGTGCCAAAGGTGGACATACAGGCTGTTAGGTAGGTGTCTTAATGTACTGGCTGATCACTGTATATGTTGTGACAGACACCGAGCAGCAGTCTGCGACTATTTGGTGACGACACTACAGTGTACAGTGAAGTGTCACCTCTGAGTGACTGTAGGAAAATGCAGGATGGCTTAGATGGAATTTCTATTTCGTCTGATGAATAGCAGATTGCTCTAAACGTGGGACAATGTTAATTAATGCATACGAGTAGGGAAAACAATCCTGCAACGATCGAATACAGTATTGGTAGTATGCTCCTTTACACAGTTGTATCTACTTCGATTCATTGGGAGAATTCTAGGAGAGTATAGGTGATCTACAGAGAAGACCGTGCACAGAAAATTTGTGCGACGCGTTCGTGAGCACCACTTGAGCGTTTGGGATCCCTATTGAGTGTTACCGAAAACTCGAACGGGAATTTATGAAGATGGTATATGTTCACAAAAGAACAGACACCATTGATGACCGTGCAGCTTCTATAAAATGAAATGATAATTAAATCTAAACCCTTAGCTGCCGACAGGTGTCGTTGATATACATCTATGGGGACAGCTGAAAATGTGTGCGCCGGCCGGGACTCGAACACGGGATCTCCTGCTTGTATGACAGACGCTCTATCCATCTCAGCCACCGAGGGCACAGAGGATAGTGCGACTGCACGGACTTACCCGTTGCACGCTTCCCGTGAGACCCACATTCCCAACTGTCCACAACCTACATTCGTAGTGTTCCCAATAAATATTTGCCCATTCACTCATTACTCGCGCCAGACTAAGCTGACGAGTCCCGTAAGAGCACAGGCAAAGTGTGCGCACTCGCACAGAAGAAGGTCAATGGCCGGGTAGCCTTTTTAGCTATATGTAGATGGTATCTGTTCCCGGAAGAACAGATACCATTGATGACCGTGCAGCTTCTCTAGAATGAAATGATAATTAAATCGAAACCCTTAGCTGCCGACAGGTCAGCTTAGTCTGGCGCGAGTAATGAGTGGATGGGCAAATGTCTATTAGAAACACTACGAATGTAGGTTGCGGACAGTTGGGAATTTGGGCTTCACGGGAAGCGTGCAAGGGATAAGTCCCTGCAGTAACACTATCCTCCGTGCCCTCGGTGGCTCCGATGGAGCCCGCACGGTAGCTCAGCTTGTTCGGTCAGGGGGCTTCTCGCCCTCTGTAATAAAAAAAAAACTGAGTAAAGTTATCAACGGACGTCCACCAAGACCAAACGCAACGAACAATACCGAACAAAATGAAAAAAAGGATGGATAGATAGTCTGCTATGTAAGCAGGAGATCCCGGGTTCGAGACCCGGTCGGGGCAGACGTTTTCAACTGTCCCCACTGATGTACACTCCTGGAAATGGAAAAAGAACACATTGACACCGGTGTGTCAGACCCACCATACTTGCTCCGGACACTGCGAGAGGGCTGTACAAGCAATGATCACACGCACGGCACAGCGGACACGCCAGGAACCGCGGTGTTGGCCGTCGAATGGCGCTAGCTGCGCAGCATTTGTGCACCGCCGCCGTCAGTGTCAGCCAGTTTGCCGTGGCATACGGAGCTCCATCGCAGTCTTTAACACTGGTAGCATGCCGCGACAGCGTGGACGTGAACCGTATGTGCAGTTGACGGACTTTGAGCGAGGGCGTATAGTGGGCATGCGGGAGGCCGGGTGGACGTACCGCCGAATTGCTCAACACGTGGGGCGTGAGGTCTCCACAGTACATCGATGATGTCGCCAGTGGTCGGCGGAAGGTGCACGTGCCCGTCGACCTGGGGCCGGACCGCAGCGACGCACGGATGCACGCCAAGACCGTAGGATCCTACGCAGTGCCGTAGGGGACCGCACCGCCACTTCCCAGCAAATTAGGGACACTGTTGCTCCTGGGGTATCGGCGAGGACCATTCGCAACCGTCTCCATGAAGCTGGGCTACGGTCCCGCACACCGTTAGGCCGTCTTCCGCTCACGCCCCAACATCGAGCAGCCCGCCTTCAGTGGTGTCGCGACAGGCGTGAATGGAGGGACGAATGGAGACGTGTCGTCTTCAGCGATGAGAGTCGCTTCTGCCTTGGTGCCAATGATGGTCGTATGCGTGTTTGGCGCCGTGCAGGTGAGCGCCACAATCAGGACTGCATACGACCGAGGCACACAGGGCCAACACCCGGCATCATGGTGTGGGGAGCGATCTCCTACACTGGCCGTACGCCACTGGTGATCATCGAGGGGACACTGAATAGTGCACGGTACATCCAAACCGTCATCGAACCCATCGTTCTACCATTCCTAGACCGGCAAGGGAACTTGCTGTTCCAACAGGACAATGCACGTCCGCATGTATCCCGTGCCACCCAACGTGCTCTAGAAGGTGTAAGTCAACTACCCTGGCCAGTAAGATCTCCGGATCTGTCCCCCATTGAGCATGTTTGGGACTGGATGAAGCGTCGTCTCACGCGGTCTGCACGTCCAGCACGAACGCTGGTCCAACTGAGGCGCCAGGTGGAAATGGCATGGCAAGCCGTTCCACAGGACTACATCCAGCATCTCTACGATCGTCTCCATGGGAGAATAGCAGCCTGCATTGCTGCGAAAGGTGGATATACACTGTACTAGTGCCGGCATTGTGCAAGCTCTGTTGCCTGTGTCTATGTGCCTGTGGTTCTGTCAGTGTGATCATGTGATGTATCTGACCCCAGCAATGTGTCAATAAAGTTTCCCCTTCCTGGGACAATGAATTCACGGTGTTCTTATTTCAATTTCCAGGAGTGTATATCAACAACACGTGTCGGCAGCTAAGGGTTTCGATTTAATTATCGAATGGGAATGCCTGGAGGGGAGAAGAAGTTCTTTTTGCGAAACACAACTGAAAATTTTTAGATAAACGTCATTTGTGGAAGACTGCAAAACTATCATGCAGTCACCAACGCGTAAGGAGCGCGAAGACAAGATAAAAAGGTATCAGGGCTCGTACGAAAGCCCGTAGACTATCGTTTTTCCCTCGTTCCATTTGCGAGCCGAATAGGAAAGGAAATGACTGGCATTAGTATAAGGCTCCCTCTGCTTGCTCCGTATGGCATCTTGCGGAGTACAGATGCAGGTGTAGATGGAGCCATTTAGCACTTTGTTTATTCGTTTTTAAGAAAACTACGTGTAAATCAAATGTTGAAGGCGCAGCCAGATATAAACTCCGCTCTTTCCAAATGCGAGACCAGTGCCAAGCACATCATCATCTCGCTCGGGCGAATCTAATTTAACTTGTACTTTACGAAATGCTTTATTTGCTCATTACAACATTCATTCTCATCGTAATCTTATAAAGGTCGATGTAACGATCGCTCTTGCCTGTGCTACCCTATCCGTCGTGATAACTGTAATTTTCTCTGGTCGAGAAAGCGAAGTTTGGCAGCAGCCGCCCTGTATACATTTGGGTCATAACCCGATGCTCAAACAATATGAGCGACTCGAGGCCATTCTCTGACGTTATGTCGGGAGGGAATTTCCATTAGAAGTTTAATAATTTCCGGATGGCTGTCAAGTTCAGAGTACTGTCAACACGGCCGCGGGCACGAGAAGTTCTGCTGCCCTTTGAACATTAATTTCACGAGAATGAGGTTAATATTTTAGGAACTAGTAGGCTCTGTTATAACGTCCTGTCTGAAAGTCACAGTAAATGTAAACAAAGAAGGTAAATGCAGAAAAGAAGGCATATGCTCGTTTTAGATTCACTGACGAGAACAGTTGTTCATGAAAAGTGTCCATATATATTCGTCGTAAGAGAACTGAAACGTGTTTGTAGTACTGAAGCTGTTGGAAGAATCCTATAGATTTTCCACAATAAAAGTGTGGTTTGGCTGCTTCATGGGTATGTGAAATAAACTTACGGATTCCTGTTTTGTACTCTAGACCATTCGGTAGATTATTTCTTTTTCCATCTTTTGTTTTACAGTTAACAAGAATTTCATTTCTGAAAATTATTTGACTATGAGAAACATTGTACGACGCTACGTGGATCACATTTTATGTTGAACTGCACGACTCATTAATGACGGAGTTCATACTTTTCTTTCCACAAGAGAAACTGAAATAAGAAATTATTTCACGTTCATATACGTGCAGTGTCAATTCCAGCATACATTGCCAGGCAATACTAGTTTCTGTTGTCAAAGAACCTTCAGGCGTATTACTGCTATTTAAGTAATTTAACAAATTATTGTACACTCAGCCACATGCAACGTCGAAGTTGTCCTGTTCTCCATGCAGTAGTTTGTAATATAATGTCAGGGCCGTTTTATGATGTGAAGGAAATTGTGTGATAAACGAAAAACATTTTCTCAGTACACACTGACGCTTATTAATGATACAGACATATAGAGGATCAAACGAAATTTGTAGCTGTACTGAGGATTTCTTGGTTGAGGCGATGCAGCGTGTTGCCTTGGTTGGGGGGGAGGGGGGGGGGGTCACTGGCCGGCAGGGGTGGCCGAGTGGTTCTAGGCTCTAAAGTCTGGAATCGCGCGACCGCTACGGTCGCGCGTTCGAATCCTGCCTCGGGCATGGATGTGTGTGATGTCCTTAGGTTAGTTAGGTTTAAGTAGTTCTAAGTTCTAGGGGACTGATGAACTTAGAAGTTAAGTCCCATAGTGCTCAGAGCCATTTGAACCTTTTTTTTTTGGGGGGGGGGGGGGTCACTGATACACGTAGTAGTAGCTTCCGGGGTGCTCCGGGGATGTGTAAGGGGACACTTGTTGTTCACACTGTATAGTAACGACCTGGAAGACCATACGGGGTGATTCAGCTGACCGAACCGACGTCATTTTATGCAACCCGCGTTGTTGTATCTGGCCTTCAAAATCCATGCACGAGATTTTCAAATTCTCTCTCTCACTGCGCGCAAACTATTAGTCCTACAGAAAAAAATGAACAAGGCCATTTTGTAGGAAAATTAATGTAGTTAAATTTTTTACTGGGATACGTTTTCACTAGAGGCAGTAGTTCTCCAGTTAAGAAAAACGTACGAAAGTGACCCTTCATTGCGACACTCTGGTCCCACCGGTCAGGATTTCTAGTATGTTGCTCATGACACGCTCTTCTACCACTGTACAAATATTTGCGACTGCACGAATTATTCCCCCACATTCAACCTTTTTTGGTCTTCATTGACTGGCCTTATTACGCCACCGGCTTAGTCAGAGAACTGTAAAATTAACGTTTGTGTAAATTTTAGCTAATAATTTTGTGGACTGCAATAGCAAAAACTAAATAATTACATCGTTGTATTTGTCAGTTCTTCCGACTACGAAACTACTGTGCCGATAAGGGTTAAGTCTGGATCGAATTGTAAACATAATTAATTTTAGCGTAACGATTACAGTAGTCGTTTTTCTTTCACTACTCTACCGGACACATTTAAATTAATAATGTTAACGAAATAGCCGACTATACTGGTGGTGTAATAGCAGAATCAATAGACACCCGCCGCGTGGATTAGCCGTGCGGTCTGAGGCGCCTTGTCAGGGTTCGCGCGGCTGCTCTCGTCGGAGGCTCGAGTATCCATCGGGGATGGGTGTGTATTGTCTTTACCGTAAGTTAGATTAAGTTAGGTTAAGTAGTGTGTAAGCTTCGGGACCGATTACGTCAGCAGTTTGCCGGCCGGTGTGGCCGTGCGGTTAAAGGCGCTTCAGTCTGGAACCGCGTGACCGCTACGGTCGCAGGTTCGAATCCTGCCTCGGGCATGGATGTGTGTGATGTCCTTAGGTTAGTTAGGTTTAATTAGTTCTAAGTTCTAGGCGACTGATGACCTCAGAAGTTAAGTCGCATAGTGCTCAGAGCCATTTGAACCATTTGAACGTCAGCAGTTTGGTCCCATAGGACCTTCCACAAATTTTCATTTCGAATAGACACCAAAAATGTCGAATATCGCGAACAGATCTTGTAGTCGGAAATTTTTGTACAGTGGTAAGAGGGAGTGTCACCAACAACATACTAAAAATCTTGCCTAGTGAGGGATTAGTGTGGGGGTGGAGGTGCGTTTGATGATCACTTTTATTCGTTATACTTGAATAATACGAAACTACGGTCTCTAGCGAAAACACATTTCAGTATAAAATTTAGCTACGTTAAATTTCCTGTAGAAAGGTCTTGTTCATTTTTTTTCTGTAGGGCTTATAGTTTACGCGTAGCGAGCGAGAGAATATAAAATCGCGTGTGGTCTTTGTAGGCCAGTTATAAAATTATGGGTTACATAAAACGACATCCACAGGCGCTTTGTAGGTGAAACATTTTGTATAATGAAGTATTGTCCGAAGAAAGTTCTACAAATATTCAGTCCTCATATTTCGCCGTAAATATTGGTGACTTTCTTCAAATTTTCAGTAACATCAAAGTGTGCACTTCACAAAATGCAAATTCGTAGTACTCTATGAATACAATATCAATGAATCACAGGTGAAATCACTAAAGTGCTTCAAATACCTGGGTGTAACAATTTATAGGGAAATGAAATGAAACGATGGCATAGGCTCAGCCGTCGGCAAAGCAGATTTTCATGGCCCTAAGCCACTAGTCTAGTGCAAGAGAGGACTCCCTCCGTCTTCAGGCTACAAGTGGCCCCATCGGGACCATCCGACCGCCGTACAGTGAAGCGTCGCCTCTGAATGACTATAGGAGGATACAGCTTGGCCCATCGGGACATCCGACCGCCGTGTCATCCTCAGATGAGGATGCGGATAGGAGAGGCGTATGGTCAGCACACCGCTCTCCCGGTCGTTACGATGGTATTCTTGACCGAAGCCGCTACTAATCGGTCGAGTAGCTCCTCAATTGGCATCACGATGCTGAGTGCACTCCGAAAAATGGCAACAGTGCATGGCGGCCCGACAGCGCTTAACTTCGGTGATCTTACGGGAACCGGTGTATCCACTGCGGCAAGGCGTTGCCCGCAAGAGAGGACAGATGTGTTACTCTGTCGGCTATGTAGGATTATAAAGTCACGTTAAGGAATGGACTTGTTTGCAACAAGACAGGTATTCATTCGAACTGTGCGGCACGTCCGGTACAGCACGGTGGCCATCGTTGCAGCTGTAGCAGCAGGAGGAAAGTGTCAATAGTCAGGCACCAAACGTGAACATTGGACACAGAAGTGTCACCAACTCGACTTTTCAAACGAGTCCCATTGCTCTGTAGGGGAGACGCCATTGGCTGCTCGGCGGCGGTTCCTTGTGGCTAAACAGGCGCACAAGCTTCGGTCCTTTCCAACTTCGCTGGCTTCCCCTGTACTGTTAATATCTGCGAATTCTTGGAGCGACTCTATCGCAGGAGAGACGAAATTATTCGATATCCGGGCAAAGTAGCGTTTATTGGATCTAGGTGTGTCTCCGACAAACATATGGAGGGAGGGTTAGTGCAAAGCTACGTCCTAGTTGTTGCTGCAACGTAAGTTAATTTTAGATTTGACAGCATTCAACGAATTGTTCACTCCAGACTACGTTTTTAAGAATAAATTTATTACCTTTTTAACTGAGTACCAGGACTCTAACATAAAGATGAGTCCAAAGTGGGAGATCCTATCGGCTGTTCTCTCATTTTTGATGCCTCTGTCTTCAGATCCGACTGCTTAGTCAGTTCACTATTTTCGACGCCGAACTCTAAGCGATTCTTAAAGCAGCGGACCAGATGAAACGTGAACGTGGATCTAAGTTCCTCATCTGCTCTAACTCACTTAGTGCGCTGCAGACAATCCAGTATATGCACCCAGCAGACAGAACTGTCCAGAACATCCACGACGCTATCCTGCACTTGCACAGAGAAAGGAAGAGGTGTCTCTCTGCTGGGTACCAGGATACATGGGTATCCATGGGAATTAGTTGGCCGAAACCGCGGCCAAGGAGGCATGTACCCTTCCCAGCGTAACTGACTGCCTAATCCCTCTGCGCTGCGCACTCTCGTTGCTGCGAAGGTCTGTCATGCGTCTTTTGGAGGAGGAGTGGCTGGGCGTGACGGAAAGTAAGTTGCTATCAATAAAAGAGACTACGAGGCCATGGCACATCTCCTTCCAGCCAGTTAGATTTGATGAAGTCTGTTCAACGCGACCTCGAATAGGACACAGTCCTCTTACACATGGCTTCCTTCTCGGATGTGAGGAATCTCCTATTTGTGAGGCATGTCATGAGCTCATTACATTTCCCCACATTTTAATCGATTGTATTTTATATAATGACGAGAGGCTACAAGCTTGTTTACCGACAGACCTGCCCTCAATTTTAGATGATAATGAGCTGAAGGTGGCGTGTGTTTTACGGTTTTGCGATTTTGTCTTTAATCTTCCGTTCTACCTAAGCTGTTAGGTCGAAGCTTTTAGTATGTTAGACGACGATTGGCTCATCTAGTTATTATTTTCGTTATCCGCCAATCTCGTTCTGCACTTGTCTTTTAGTGGTTGTCCGCACCTGATACCATTGCTTTTAATGGTCTGCCTTGACTCGCTTGCACCATGGTACCGTTCAGAGAAGTCGAGTGTGTTCATGAAACAAAGAATACAGGGGAGCGTATGCAGCCCTATGTTGCCGCGCGGGATTAGCCGGGCGGTCTGAGGCGCTGCAGTCATGGACTGTGTGGCTGGTACCGGCGGAGGTTCGAGTCCTCCATCGGGCATGGGTGCGTGTGTTTGTCCTTAGGATAATTTAGGTTAGGTAGTGTGTAAGCTTAGGGACTGATGACCTTAGCAGTTAAGTCCCATAAGATTTCATACACATTTGAATATTTTTGAGCCCTATGTTGTATTTTAGGCTATTCTCCTTTTGTGAGATACAGCCCTAGTCGTCTCATACAGTCAGCATATGGGCGCTGATGATTGCGATGTTTAGCGTCTTACAATTCGACACCAACAACAACAAACGTTACTGCGTACAACCCTATAATACGCGCATATTGTGACCGGGATTCGACTGAATGTCGGGGACGAATCGAGGGAAACTGAAGGAGGCTGGAGGGACCGATCTATTGCCATCAACAACGTGTTGCTGAGTGGGAACAGAAAAGACAACAGCGAGGAAACGAATATGTGGAGACGACACTAGATATAAAGTCCAACGAATAATCCGGAGAGAAAGAGAGAGAGAGATGGAGCCTCAGATACAGTGAGGTTGCGGAGGTTGTGTGGAGAGATCCATTTCCATGTTTGTGTCCAATGAAGTTGCCCCTTGTTTTCTGGAGCCCAAGCTACATTGTGAGGTTGTGGGACTGCCAATGATGGACTTTCTAGTTCAGCGTGTACCACTGGTGGCCATGCAGTTGGTAGGCATGAATGGAGTTGGCTCGTGCAACAGCGCTCGACTCTCTTCGGTGTGTCAAATGTTCAAATGTGTGTGAAATCTTATGGGACTTAACTGCTAAGGTCATCAGTCCGTAAGCTTACACACTACTTAACCTAAATTATCCTAAGGACAAACACACACACCCATGCCTGATGGAGGACACGAGCCTCCGCCGGGATCAGCTGCACGGCCCATGACTGCAGCGCCTAGACCGCTCGGCTAATCCCGCGCGGCTTCGGTGTGTGATGCCAGCAGATGCTCACCACTAGTGGCGGTGTCCACGTTTTCTTGCTCTATACTGATGTGCCCACCCTGCTGTTCCTGATTGGTATCACCCTGACTGCCAAGTCCAAGGTTCACAGGGCTGTGGGTCCAGGACAAGGAGCAGCATTTGTGCTTATTTCCGATGGAGTTGTACAGCCAAGCTATGCTCTTGGTTGGGGGTGGTCGTGTGTGTGCTCAGGAAAAGTGTGAGTGCTGTTGTTGGGTGGTGGTTTCCACAGCTACCAACATTTGCTACTTAAATGTCTGTAACGAACTCTCCACGTTGGCATAATTAAAGAAGCATTGTAACAACCACACCAAGCGGCCGAGGTCCAGTTCCACGATCCCTGGCGGGCTTTCAGAGTTGTCGTCCCAGGACACGAGAATGTATTCTTACTTGGAGGCTCCAAGGAGAACGAAAGTTATGAGATTGCAATCGTCATTGGCACGCGATCCCAGCATCTGGCGTGACGGTATAGGAACGTCAGCGGGTGCACAACGGCATCGCTTCTGGTTAACATAGCCGGTAAATTGCAGCAACAGTAGTTAAATTTCCGACATGTTGAGCTCGGTGACCCCGCCCTGTCTTCGAAGCTATCCGTTACGTTTCCTTTCAACATGGTATCACAAGACAGCGTGACACCCCTTCCGTCCCGACCTACCGCAGCTGCTGCCCCTGCCAACACGTTCCGCAGATCTCTCACGCGTTGAAAACATATCTAGTCATGCGTTGCTGGGAGGCTGACACTTCTGATTTTTCTCCTGTTTTTACTTTGTCGACATGTAACAACTCAGCAAATCTCGCAACTCACTTCCGTGAAACTGTTTACATAATGTGTCCACTTAAGTCTGAGAACAAATGAGAGGTAGAATTAGGACTGTTCATGAAATAGGTCATGTTCAGATACCTTGAACGACTAGAGAAAGCCGGCCGAGGTGGTCTAGCGGTTCTAGGTGCGCAGTCCGGAACCGCGCGACTGCTACGTCGCAGGTTCGAATCCTGTCTCGGGCATGGATGTGTGTCATGTCCTTAGGTTAGTTAGGTTTAAGTAGTTCTAAGTTCTAGGGGACTGATGACCACAGATGTTAAGTCCCATAGTGCTCAGAGCCATTTGAACCATTTTTTGACTAGAGAAAGGACGTTCATATTCACAGGACGCGTACGTATGTTCTACAGAAATGATCAGTATTTCAACAATTTCAATAAATATTTTTGGAACAGTGATTAAAATTCTTTAAAATTTTTTGTTTTTAAAATTCAGTCTTAATCACAACCACGTATGTTACAAGAACATAGGTGACCGGTTTCGGTCATATCACATGACCATCATCAGACCTGTACTTTAATTTAGAAAGTAATAGAAACCTTTGAGATTTACAATAAAATAAGACAAAATGCTTATAAGGATAAAATACAAAAAGACGTGTTCTACCCATGGCATCCTTTGAAGATGGTAGGTGGAGCACTCTTCTCAGCTGCTGTGATGTCAACTGCTGCCAGCAAGTGACGAGCATACGCTTAAGTACGAAGATGCTCCACCTACCTCTTCTCCCTCCACCTCACATCAACCAATCAGTATAAAAATCGGATAATATAATAGTCAAAACGTAAAAAAAAAAACAAAGTACGGCAATAACATAAGCATAGTTATGTATAATATCTCTTTACAACCATGGAATTACTTAAATATTGTATAAAATATCAATTAAAAGCTTTAAAATAACTGTACAGACGATGTATAGTCAGTGTGCCCTATATGGGCTAAGGTGGTACTACCACAATGGTATCAAAGTCAACGAAGTTGTGGAGGTTTTTGGCATTGCGGCATCATATCGATATGTGAGTTGTGACTCGACTGCAAGTATACATCTATGCTAGATTCAGTCTGTCTGTCTCATATTAACTTTATTTGGCACTGGAGATATATGTAATGATAGGATGATCAGCTGCAGGGTGGTATGATATTACATAGATTTTTTTATTTATTATTAAAATGTCATAAAACTGATTTATTTGAAATGGAGTCATATTTCGTAACATTTCTAGTTGGAAGTTTAAAATTGTGATATACATATTTACGTACTATCCTAAAGTACATTTCTGCCATGGATACAACTGGGTCCTATGATTTTCTGAACAAAGGAGTGCATATATGTTCATAGAATGTCGTCAAAGAGTTCATAAAAATGTTTTTCATGAAAATCTAACTGTTCATTGAGAAGCACTGACGGTTCATCTCTATAATGGGCATTTATCTCGATCTCCTCCAAAATATTTAATAATAAGCCTTTATTAGCGTAATGAAGCAAATTCTGTTGTACCGTCCCCTCGGCATGCTTATTAAAAGTTATGTGATGGCCAAACTCTGATTTTGCTCGTGCAGCACCTGATGTATATTCTTTGTATCGTGTAGTAAAGCTCCGTCCTGTTTGGCCAATGTACATTTTTCTACAATCACCACATTGGATCTTGTAAACCCCTGATCTGAAAAATCTACCGTTATCATTACCTACAGTATGTCTTAATTTATTTTGCAAAGTATTCTTAGTTTCAAATGCTATTGTTATTTCAGAATTCTTAAATAGATTACTGATCCTATCTGATATGTTCCACATGTAGGTCATTTTTGTGTATTTATGAGCTCCTATTAGTGGTGTACTTGGGGACTGTTGCATTTTATTAAACATAATGTCAACTTGACGTGTATCAAAAGAATTGGTCTTCGCAATCTGTTTTAGAATAATTGTTTCTTTTTTAATTTAATTTTCTTCAAGGGGTAATATTAACATCCGGTGGATCATTGACTTAAAAAATGCTTTTTTATATTTGTCAGGATGACATGGCCTAGCATTAATGATAACATCAGTAGTTGTAGATTTTCTGTATATGGCGAAGCAATGTTTGCCATTGTTATTGGATATAACGAGATCCAGATAGTTAATATGTTTTTGATTTCCATCTTCAACTGTAAATTGTAGTTTTGGATGTACAGAGTTCAATTTTGTAGTAAATCTATCGATTTCATCTTTTGGACCATTATAAAGTATTAAAGTGTCATCTACATACCGTTTATAAAACAAAATTTTGTTTGCAATGTCTAGATTATTTAAAAAAATATTATTTCATAGTAATTTACAAAGATATCTGCGACTGTGCCAGCTAAAGAATTACCCACGCCGAAGGGACGGTACAACAGAATTTGCAAGTCCTTCATTACGCTAATAAAGGCTTATTATTAAATATTTTGGAGGAGATCGAGATAAAAGCCCATTACAGAGATGAACCGTCAGTGCTTCTCAATCAACAGTTAGATTTTCGTGAAAAACATATTTATGATCTCTTTGACGACATTCTATGAACATATATGCACTCCTTTGTTCAGAAAATCATAGGACTCAGTTGTATCCATGGCAGAAATGTACTTTAGGACAGTACGTAAATATGTATATCACAATTTTAAACTTCCAACTAGAAATGTTACGAAATATGACTCCACTTCTAACAAATCAGTTTTATGACATTTTAATAATAAATAAAAAAATCTATGTAATATCATACCACCCTGCAGCTGATCATCCCATCATTACATATATCTCCAGTGCCAAATAAAGTTAATATGAGACAGACAGACTGAATCTTGCATAGATGTATACTTGCAGTCGAGTCACAACTCACATATCGATGCCGCAATGCCAGAAACCTCCACAACTTCGTTGACTTTGAAACCATTGTGGTAGTACCACCTTAGCCCATAGAGGGCACACTGACTATACATCGTCTGTACAGTTATCTTAAAGCTTTTAATTGATATTTTATACAATATTTAAATAATTCCATGGTTGTAAAGAGATATTATACATAACTATGTTTATGTTATTATTGTACTTTGTCTTTTAACGTTTTGAGTATTATGTGAACCGATTTTCATACTGATTGGTTGATGTGAGGTGGAGGGAGAAGAGGTAGGCGGAGCATCTTCGTATTTAAGCGTATGCTCGTCACTTTCTGGCTCCAGTTGACATCACAGCAGCTGAGAAGAGTGCTCCACCTACCATCTTCAAAGGATGCAATGGGTATAACACGTCTTATTGTATTTTATCCTTATAAGCACTTTGTCTAATTTTATTGTAAATCTAGTAAGGTTTCTATTACTTTCTAAATTAAATTACAGGTCTGATGATGGTAATGTGATATGACCGAAACCTGTCACCTATGTTCTTGCAACATATGTGATGTGATTAAAACTGAATTTTAAAAACAAAAAATCTGTATTTCACCCTCACCTCGGTTCAGCGTGTGTCCTGTTACCTTGTAGGCATAGGGTCTGCCAAGGGCCCTGGTAACTTGTTCTATGCGTGATGGAATCGACGCCCTGTATTACACCTGTTGTTTCACCATATCCCACATATTTTCGGTTGGCGACAGGTTTAGCAATCTGACGAGCCAGGCCAATAGGTTGACATCCTGTGACACCAAGAAGGCACGTACCCGTGCAGCAACATGTGGCCGTGCATTGTCTTGCTGAAAAATGTCGTCTGGGGTGTTGTGCAGAAAGGGTATGTCTACGGGTCGCAAGGTGTCAGTCACGTAGATCACATTGGCTACAGTGTCCTGGACTCGCACCAGTGGCGAGCTAAAGTGCAGCCATCACATATCATTTTCTAACAAACAGACACTGGATTCTTCTGAAAACACTATCTGATGCCATTCCTACCCCAGTGACGTCTTTGCTTACACCGTTGCCGTCTAGCATGTTTCTATGCATTCTTCAAAAGTAGGAGGAGAAGTGGACGACGTGCATGTAACCCATGCCGTAATAAACGTCGACCCCTTATAGTATACGATGTGTTCCACTGTTCAACTGTTGCACCAGAGCCGAGAGGGACGCAGATCTGTAATGCCGTTCGGACGAGATGTCGAGCTTCTCGGGGGAGAGGGGGGCAGGGGGTGCGACTTGACATATCTCGTCGTGTTCTATGGTCTTCCGTGCACCATTCTGCACACACCCTTTGAACTGTCGAAACACTTCGTCCCACACGAGCAGCAGTTTCTCGGATCGATGCATCTCATTATATCATGCCAATAATGCGCCCTTTCAAACCCACTGATTTGATGGTACGGTTCACGCATGCATCTGCGAGGCATCCTGCACGTCTGCTCAAATCACAAGGATCCATTAACTTCGGTTATAGCGTTTCGTATAGTAATTTCAGTTATTGTGTTCTTTTCAACTTTTCGACACGGTTCATTTAAAGCTTTCTAATTCGTTCCAGTATATCTATCCCTCCATACACGACTCGACACAGTGTAAGGCGTAATGTGTAACAAAAGTTATGCTAACAACAATGGGAATACAACATTGACAAAATAGTTACTTTACGGTAATGTTTTCTTCATTTAATTTGAAAGTTTTAACTAACAATACTATTGACAGTAACTTCCATTGTACCTGAATAATACAACAATTTCTTAATACAGAGATACATACATATCCAGCGGTCACAGGGCCTGTAGATCATGCGCTGGTACCACAAACTGCCTCCATACCTTTCTGTTGTGTTCCCGATTCCTCCAAGTGTCCTTAGTCCCCAGGTCGTCCATCTCGTACTGCCTTGGTCGTTCAATTGGGAGTAGTGGATAGTAATAATACAGTCAGTTAGAACATTAGGAATAAGTAGCACTTTATTAATTACAAGAAAACTTATCTTTGCTCGCCAGTCTCGACTGTTGCTACAAAATTGCATGTGTGGATTTGCCGTTCAGAACACGCCAAATGAGCCACGATTACTGTGTGGTGAATTGATACAAGTTCAGAATGGCCGTACTGTGGCTCCACTGCGGTCATCAGAAACCCCAAGTTCCCAGACACTTGTTGACACAGTTCTGATAGCGTTGGCGCTTTGGCACGGTTGACAAGGGACGGAAGTCTTTTCACTCCCCGCCAGTTGACACGGGCTGTGCCACGGCGAGTAGGCAGCACAACGGCTTTACTCTGACAGGAACTTCCCGAACGTGGGCAGGATCCGACATCGAACACGAACAGAACTGCCCTCCTGACCTCTGGCGACGCCATTTCAGGGCAGAGGCGCGGCGGGAGGCACGGCTTCTTCCTAGCTACTCATTGGCACCTCGTGATAACGCTTGCTATAAAGTATTTGTGCAGTGGTCGATACTTCTTGCACCACTCTCGAACTCAACGACACGGCAGATGGGATAACGAATTTAAGGGATGTACTGGTAGTAGAAAACATTCCATTAGAACTACTGATAGCCTTGGGAGAGCTAGTCCTGACAAAACTCTACCATCTGGTGAGCAAGATGTATGAGACAGGTGAAATACCCTCAGACTTCAAGAAGAATATAATAATTCCAATCCCAAAGAAAGGAGGGGTTGACAGATGTGAAAATTACCGAACTATCAGTTTAATAAGTCACGGCAGCAAAACGCTAACACGAATTCTTTACAGACGAATGGGAAAACTGGTAGAAGCCGACCTCGGGGGAGATCACTTTGGATTCCGTAGAAATGTTGGAACACACGAGACAATATTGACCTTACGACTTACCTTAGAAAATAGATTAAGGAAAGCGAAACCTACGTTTCTAGCATTTCTAGACTTAGAGAAAGCTTTTGACAATGTTGACTGGAATACTCTCTTTCAAATACTGAAGGTGACAGGGGTCAAATACAAGGATCGAATGGCTATTTACAATTTGTACAGAAACCAGATGGCGGTTATTAGAGTCGAGGGGCATGAAAGGGAAGCAGTGGTTGGGAAGGAAGTGAGACAGGGTTGTAGCCTATCCCCGATGTTATTCAATATTTATATTGAGCAAGCAGTAAAGGAAACAAAAGAAAAATTCGGAGTAGGAATTAAAATCCTTGGAGAAGAAATAAAAACTTTGAGGTTTGCCGATGATATTGTAATTCTGTCAGAGACAGAAAAGGACCTGGAAGAGCAGCTGAACGGAATAGACAGTGTCTTGAAAGGAGGGTATAAGATGAACATCAACAAAAGCAAAACGAGGATAATGGAATGTAGTCGAATTAAGTCGGGTGATGCCGAGGGAATTAGATTAGGAAATGAGACACTTAAAGTAGTAAAGGAGTTTTGCTATTTGTGGAGCCAAATAACTGATGATGGACGAAGTAGAGAGGATATAAAATGTAGACTGGCAATGGCAAGGAAAGCGTTTTTGAAGAAGAGAAATTTGTTAACATCGAGTATAGCTTTAAGTGTCAGGAAGTCGTTTCTGAAAGTATTTGTATGGAGTGTAGCCATGTATGGAAGTGAAACGTGGGCGTTAAATAGTTTAGACAAGAAGAGAATAGAAGCTTTCGAAATGTGGTGCTTCAGAAGAATGCTGAAGATTAGATGGGTAGATCACATAACTAATGAGGAAGTATTGAATAGAATTGGGGAGTAGAGAAGTTTGTGGCACAACTTGTCTAGAAGAAGGAATCAGTTGGTAGGTCATGATCTGAGGCATCAAGAGATCACCAATTTAGTATTGGAGGGCAGCGAGGACGATAAAAATCGTAGAGGGAGACCAAGAGATGAATACACTAAGCAGATTCAGAAGGATGTAGGTTGCAGTAGGTACTGGGAGATGAAGAAGCTTGCGCAGTATAGAGTAGCATGGAGAGCTGCATCAAACCAGTCTCTGGACTGAAGAGCACAATAACAACAACCGGGTTAGTTACTGAATAGTGAAATTGTATCGCTGAGTTGAACCATTACACGCTCCTGCACTTGCCAGCCACTGCGTTTGGTGAGTTCAGGTACAGAGCTGGAGCAACATGGAACGACGTACCGGGATCTGTCATCTGACTTTGGTTCCATTTGATGCCCTGCCGGATTAGTGCCTCTGTTTGTGCCACAGATGGCAGCTCCGTGTACTAAATTTCGCTCCTTGTGCACCCCCAAATCATCTACAGAGTTAATAATCATTCTTCCCAGTACACTGTGTACACTGAATAAATAAAATTTCGTTGTTTCTTATCCTCCTTGATGACGCAATTTTAATGGTCAATAGTGTAGTTTTATGTATAAGGCGAAGAAAGAAAAGTAGTAAAACCGCCAATATAAGTGACTGTTCCAAGCAGCATGCTTATGAACAATAATTAAATTACATTTGCTGCAGAGTAAAGAACAAACAATCGATACCGTTGATAACGACACTCCTTTTAACGACGTATTGGCTATATCAGCGAGATATAACGGTCCCGTCTAAGGCCGACGTAAACGCGATATTTAAAAAATCGCTTACTACGACAATGTTTATTGCGACTTATCGTATAAGGCGACGTATCTTTAGCACACTTATGAAGAAATATGTCGGCTATAACGTCCAATGTTCAGTTTTGCATGTTACATGTTTAGGGATTACCAACAAAAATAGAATGCTTTTTATCAGACTCTTGTTTTCTGCAGCTGTCCGTTTCATATCAGCCGCTAAAACGAATTCATTGTCAAATACAAAATGCGCACTCAGTTGCAAAAAGCAAATAAAGGTAAATTATTACCTTAACTAGGATAGTGTACTGCAGTATGCTGGCTGTGATTGTAGAAATTAGAAAATTAAATTACAATATGTAATTTTTTCAAAGTACAGAAGTGGAATAATAGTATATTCGTTACTGATCGATTACGGTTATGTCTATTAGATATTTTCAGTGTGTTGGATGTATTACATCACACACGTACCGAATTTTAAAGAGAAATGTAGGTGAGAGTGTAGGTTTCATAGTGTACTGTAGTGTGCTGGCTGTGATTGTAGAAAAACAGAAAATTAAATTCCAATATGTTATTTGTTCAAAGTACAGAAGTGGAATGATAGTGTATTCGTTACTGATGGATTATGGTTATGTGTATTAGATATTTTCAGTGTGTTTTGTACATTACATCATAAGTGTACTGAATTTTAAGAGAAATGTAGGTGAAATTGTAGGCCTTCCTGCAGTTTATGTACAGAATTGTGTCCTTTCCTTTTGCAGCTGTTGATTAGTATTGTTAAACAGTAAATGGAACGAAAGGGTGTCATTCATGACTGTTATTCTGTACAGCACTTACATAAAGTTTTAAACATGCTTGACATCTTTGTCATTCATTATCCAAGAACATGTTTGACATTGTTGTACAATTTACATTGTTGCCACTTCTATCTTCACTTTACATTTTGCTGGCATTTTATTGCTGTACGTACTGCATAAACAAATATTGTATTGTAAATACTCTGTCTTTCATCCATTTTTTGAAGTGTTTACTGTGTGGCAGCTTAAAAGTTACAGATACGAAAATTTCATAAAAAAGAAAGCGAAAATCCGGTTTGTGCGACAATCCGCTGTAACGACCGTAAACCGTCGGTCCCTTCAGCATCGTTAAGCCGGTTTCTACTGTACTTTAAAAGAATAGTTTAATTACATTCAGTACAAAGTTCTAGTCCCGTTTCGTTAAGTATGTTGGGAGGAATGTGTCGTAGCTAACGAAACTAAAGAGTCATTTGCCTCGCGTGATCAATAGACAGCCGTGAAGGATGTAGCCTTCCCGAAATAAAAACGGAGCCTCAATTAATCTTCACGTCGATCGTGTGGCGCCCGAAGTCTACTACGAAACACACCTGGAACTGTGCCCTGTTTTTCTAACAGTAATACACTATAACGGCTGCCATCTATCCCGGTTGACACTGTTGTTAAGAAGTCTTGATATAGTAAAATGTATTGGTGTGGATACCTTAGAGAACAACCTCAAATAGTAATAACTTGGGAAAACAAAACAGCTGACATGGAATGTCTGTGTTTTGCTCACGCAGTAGCGGGCATGTAAGTAGTGTACTTAATCCGAACGCATTTCAACTCCTCTAGAATGGCGAAGTTGGTTCCATATTGAGTTGATTGTACGCATTTCTTGCTTGGAACGATAAAAAATTGATGATTGACGCTAGCCAATCAGGCATAAGAGCATGATTGTTTCTGGTTTCTTTTATTCTAGAGAGAAGATAGCGCATCAGTGTTCACGAGTCAATCGTTTACTATAAGAGGGAGTTAAATGTGACGACAGTGCATAAATAAGCACGACAATGCTTGAACTCGATTTTATTACTACTGTCGAAACTCCCTTAATACCACAACTCCTGTAAACACTAATCAAGCCTTATCTCCTAACTTACGGGTAAGTACTTCAGTCTAATTATGTCTCTATCTGACAATAACAGAAGCAACAGTCCTCAGTTCAGAAAACCGGTAAGTATTGGGCTTATCGTACTATCGTATCATTTGATAGAGTACACATGACTTGTGCCCTTATATTTAATGCAGTGCCCTTCAGCTTTGACCTCGTCAGATTCTTTGATTTTGTGACGTAACGGCCTCATGAAGGCATTGTTCTCTGCTGTTCGCGTTTATAGAGACACACAGACACACGATGGCGAACTGGAGAGATCAGGCCAGGTTTGAGAATCTCTCCTTGCATCTTCTATCTTGTCGATTCTCGAAGCAGCTATGATTACATATACTCCACAGTCTGCAAGCTGAAAAATGGGGGGCGGGGAGGGGCGCAGCTGAGTAGCGACCATTTCAAAATGTACTGCTGCTATTTCTGTGACAGGTTTCTGCTATTGAGCACTCACAGGATAGGGTCTGTGATGTTACCCAAACATCTGTGTGAACAGTCATTAATACTGAAATACACTCATGTTCATAAATTAAGGATAATGCTGATACATGGTGAAACAACCCTCTGGTGGGCGGTTTACGGGTTTAAAGCACCTCGGGGTATGATCATGCGGTGCATTTGACCTGCGGTCGTCGTACGGTGGCGCTAGCAGCAGTCCACATACGCAGAGGTGTGTTGGTACATGTCAGTGTACGGTGCAACGAGTAAGTGTGCAGACGTTTTCGGACGTGCTAATGGTGACTGTGTGTTGAAAATGGTTCAAAGAACACATATTGATGACGTTGTGAGGGGCAGTATACTGGGGCGACTGGAGGCTGGTCAAACACAGCAGGTCGTAGCACGGGCCCTCCGTGTGACACAAAGTGTGATCTCACGATTATGGCAACGATTCCAGCAGACAGGAAACATGTCCAGGCGCTAGAGTACGGGACGTCCACAGAATACAACACCACAAGAACACCGCTATCTCACCATCAGTGCCCAAAAACGGCAACGGAGTACTGCAAACAGCCTTGCTCGGGACCTTACTGCAGCCACTGGGACAGTTGTCTCCAGACACACAATCTACAGACGAGTGAACAGACATGGTTTATTCGCCTGGAGACCTGAAAGGTGCATTCCACTGATAATTGGTCGCAGGAGAGCCCAAAAAGCCTGGTGTCAAGACAACATGGTCATTGGAACAGTGATCCCAGGTAATGTTCACGGACGAATCCAGGTATAGTCTGAACAGTGATTCTCGCCGGGTTTTCATCTGGCGTGAACCAGGAACCAGATACCAACCCCTTAATGTCATTCAAAGGGACCTGTATGGAGGTCGTGGTTTGATGGTGTATGATGGGCTTATGATTGGTGCACGTACACCCCTGCATGTCTTTGACAGAGGAACTGTAACAGGTCAGGTGTATCTGGACGTCATTTTGCACCAGTATGTCCGCCTTTTCAGGGGTGGAGTGGGTCCCACCTTCCTCCTGATGGATAATAACGCACTGCCACACCGAGCTGCCATCGTGGAGGAGTACCTTGAAACAGAAGATATCAGGCGAATGGAGTAGCCTGCCTGTTCTCCAGACCTAAACCCCATCGAGCACGTGTGGGATGCTCTCGGTCGACGTATCGCTGCTCGTCTTCAAACCCCTATTACACTTCAGGAGCTCCGACAGGCACTGGTGCAAGAATGGGAGTCTATAGCCCAGCAGCTCCTAGACCACCTGATCCAGAGTATGCCAACCGGTTGTGCGGCCTGTGTACGTGTGCATCGTGATCATATCCCATATTGATGTCGGCGTACATGTGCAGGAAACAGTGGCGGGAAGGTTTTCTCAACTTATCACCAATACCGTGGACTTACAGATGTGTGTCGTATGTGTTCGCTATGTGCCTATGCTATTAGCGCCAGTTTTGTGTAGTGCCAGGTTGTGTGGCACCACATTCTGCAATTATCCTTAATTTATGAGCATGAGTGTAGTAGGCACAAGGTTTTTAGATAGTAGCAGTTTAGGAAAGAGGGAAAAAATGCCACAGACAGATGTGAGAAAAATGCTCTGCAACAGTCTGGTTGGTTGGTTGGGTTGTTGGGTTGTTTGGGGAAGAGACCAAACAGCGAGGTCATCGGTCTCATTGGATTAGGGAAGAATGGGGAAGGAAGTCGGCCGTGCCCTTTCAAAGGTACCATCCCAGCATTTGCCTGAAGTGATTTAGGGAAATCACGGAAAACCTAAATCAGGATGGCCGGACGCGGAAATAAACGTAAACATGATCTTTTTTTTTTAGATCTTATGGGACCAAACTGCATAGGTCATCGGTCCCTAAGCTTACACACTACTTAATCTAACTTAAACTAACTTAACGCTATGGACAACACACACACCCATGCCCGAGGGAGGACTCGAACCTCCGACGGGGGCAGCCGCGCGGACCGTAACAAGACGTCAATGACCGAGCGGCTACCCCGCGCGGCAAACATGGTCTGTAGTAGGTTGTAATGCGATGTTTATCTACTCGCGCGATTATTTAATTTCGACTAAGCACCATTGTCAAGCGCATTTGTAACATCAGTGTTTCATGTCATTTTCAAATCACTCTTAATTACAAGTGAAAGGTAGCGATATTCCGTGATTTTATGAAAGGCCCACACTACAGTGACACATTTTAGGATAGTATTCTTACAGCTGTTACAAACGTGCTTGACAATGAAGCTTAGTCGAAATTAGCTAATTAACGGTTAAATAAACATCGCATTGTAGCCTACTACGGTCCATGTTTACGTTTATTAAGCATCTAGAAGCTACGGATCCCCACAAATACAAAATTTTAGTTAGGTAAATGACTATTCGAAACCAGCTGCATAAGGTAATATGTTTTTTAATATTTTACACGACAAACCTGTTTCGGCTTATTGCCATTATCAAGAGACTTGCGAAATAACATTAGTAAGATTATCTGTACATAAATTGTGCCTGTTTTACGTTTACATTTACGTCTAATTGGATGTGAAACCGTATTGCATTTATAGTCAAGTCTTTCTGTCATGTCTCGGTAAGTAATAGTTCTTGTAGTTACGAAACATAAAAATACGTTTATGTCAGATATTTTGACAGTTCTTTACTATGAAGCTATATGTTTACAAACTATATGCAGTTTACCAGCAGAGATGATGTCATCTCTTATTGTTCTTATTTTCCTTTAAGGTTTATCAATCGTCCGTGGCCGGCCAGAGTGGCCGAGCGGTTCTAGACGCTACAGTCTGGAACCGCGCGACCGCCACGGTCGCAGGTTCGAATCCTGCCTCTGGCATGGATGTGTGTGATGTCCTTAGGTTAGTTAGGTTTAAGTAGTTCTGAGTTCTAGGGGACTGATCACATCAGAAGTTAAGTCCCATAGTGCTCAGAGCCATTTGGACCACTTGAATTGTCCGTGTAACTTTTGTTTACTATTTGACTATGTCTTGTTGCATACTATTATGTCAATAATAGAACAAACTGACAAAGACCATAGATAAATTTTAAAGGAGAATAAGAACAACGATAGGTAACGTCATCTCTGGTAAGCTGTATATACTTTGTAAACATATAGCATCATAGTGAAGAACTGTCAAAACTGAACTGTCATATCTGACATAAACGTATTTATGTATCTTAATTACAAGAGCTATTGTACTTACCGAGACATGATACAAGAACTTTACTATAGATGCAATACGGCCGTCATATCCAACTAGACGTTGTTAGTAGGCTGTTTAGGTTTTCTTATTGGCAACATTACGTAGCGCTCTGTAATCACTGGCTGTGCTGTGTGCAGTCTGTGGCTAGTTTGCATTGTTGTCTGCCATTGTAGTGTTGGGCAGCGGCAGCTGGATGTGAACAGCGCGTAGCGTTGTGCAGTTGGAGGTGAGCCGCCAGCAGTGCTGGATGTGGGGAGAGAGATGGCGGAGTTTTGAAATTTTTAAGACTGGATGTCATAAACTGCTATGTATATTATGATTTTTCAACACTATTAAGGTAAATAAATTGTTTGTTCTCTATTAAAATCTTTCATTTGCTAACTATGCCTATCAGTAGTTAGTGCCTTCCGTAGTTTGAATCTTTTATTTAGCTGGCAGTAGTGGCGCTCGCTGTATTGCAGTAGTTTGAGTAATGAAGATTTTTGTGAGGTAAGTGATTTGTGAAAGGTATAGATTAATGTTAGTCAGGGCCATTCTTTTGTAGGGAATTTTGAAAGTCAGATTGCGTTGCGCTAAAAATATTGTGTGTCAGTTTAAGCACAGTCTTGTATAATTTTTCTAAGGGAACGTTTCATATGTCGACCCTTAGCCTAGGATACCTCACTGGAATCTTCTGATTTTTTTCCTTGTAGTTTGTGCAATTAGTGTAGCTATTGTTTATTGCTAGCGCGTAATTGTAGAGAAAATCTCCTTTGTAGTTGCAGTCTTTCATTGTTGTACAGTAAAACAGTTGTGGCATGCATGTAGATTTGCACCAAGTATTTCCCAGCTGCAATTAACAGATATTATTTTCAGTGCTATGTTAATGTGTTCTCTTATTGTTGCTCTTCAAATTGTGTTTTTCTGTGTTATCGTGTGAAATATTGTGACAATAATGGCGTGTGAAAAACGTAATACTAGGCTCCAAAGTAAACTGAGAAATGACAGTGAAGACGAAAGCAGTGTGTTAGCTCCACCGAGTAATGAATTAACTAATGTTCAAAGTAGTAATTTGGTAATTGTACATAGGGAAATGGAGCGGGTTGCAAACAATGGTGTGGACACTGAAACAATTAGTGAACAGAGAAGCATTATCGATCGATCGGTCGGCAACAGCTTGCCTCAGGAATCCGAAATGACAGAACACAATTTTACAAATACTGTAGATTCAGGTTTTGCGTCCTAACCCTTTTCTCAAATAAGTCAAGACACATTTTCTGCTTTTCAAACTGCGAATATTGCCGGTTCAAATGCATTGCCGAATAGCACTGAGGAACAGACACCAGTGCATTGTTATTACAATTAATGCAACAAATGGGACAAAAGTTTCAAAAGTTAGACACAATGGGACAACGCCAGAGACAAACACAGCAACAGTTACACACAATGGAACAAAATCAGAGACAAACACAGCAAAAGCTTCAAAAGTTAGACTCATTGGAACAAACTCTCGAACAAACACGTGAAGATTTAACTGCTGAGTTACATAACATTGAATCGAAATGTCAAAAAGTCTGTAATGACGTAAAAACACAAACTTGTGAGCATTTCCAACCTATTTTTTCGCGTCATGAAAATGCATTACAGAATCACGAAGCAGCCATAAAAGAACTGCAAACTATTGTTCATGAAAATCATGAGACCTTGCAAGCTAAAATGGACTCAGTTGCATCTACCGATTCGATTACGCAGCTTGCAAAAACTCAGGAAAACTTAAAGGACACAGTAGAAAGACACATGGAGGAAATTAGTTCATTATCAGAGAAAGTAGTTGAACTTTCGGATCAGCTAAATAATTTATCTACGAAGGTAGATGATAATCTGAATGACATAAAACCGGTAGTCTTTAATGACACAGAAGAGTGTGAACAAATTAGGAAACTGAAACAAAATCTGAATCAAATCAATACACAGTACAAAAGAGAAATCCAGGAAGTACAAGATCAGCTGATACAGGTAATACAAGAATTATGTATTTCAGAGGACACTCACGCCCCAATACGGGAAGAGGGACATAGAAATACGGAACAGCCACAAAATAATAACACAGGGCATTTCGGAAGTTATGAAAGAAATTGGCAATGTGCACCGAATTTTGAGATGGAACCGCTGACACGACGTAACAATGACCGACATGCTACTTGCCGACACGATGATTTTGACTATAAGCTGTTCATTACTACACGTAAATTCTAAACATTTAAGAATTCTGACAACGACATTCATCCACAAGCATGGCTTCATCAATTTTCTCAT
Source organism: Schistocerca cancellata (assembly GCF_023864275.1). NCBI lineage: Eukaryota > Metazoa > Arthropoda > Insecta > Orthoptera > Acrididae > Schistocerca > Schistocerca cancellata. The sequence continues at coordinate 747,805,351 of NC_064628.1, read as the reverse complement.
TGTTTTCCTCCCAACTGGTCATTGGAGCACAGGTTAGAATTTATGTGTGGCTACTTGGAGAATGAACCAGCTGTAAGAATGCGATCGGTCATTCACGATTGTCACAGTGAAGGAGATTTTTATCATGCCTTCCTCTCAGCATATTGGTCTCAAGCTACACAATGAGTGAAACATAGCATAATAATGATGAAACATTTCGAACAATCTGAATTTTCCAGTCTTGTGAAATATTTTGAAGACATGTTGCACAAGAATCAGTACCTGTCAAACCCATACAGCCCCTCAGAACTCATCCGCATTTGCTTAATCAAATTGCCTGAACATTTAAGAAATATTATTTTGGCAGGGAGATGCAAAGACGACGTTGAAGCTTTTCAGGGACTCTTACAAGAATTAGAAATTGACACAGACACTCGCGGGATGCGAAAACGGGAAAACAATCACTACAGGTCACATCCGTCACAATTCCGTGATGACAGAAACAATAACTGGACACAAGTCTATTCTTACAACGCAAATTGTGACCAAAACAGACACCACCCATATGACAACCACTGGCAGAGTAATAATAGTTACAGAGAAAGATTGCATTTCCGTAGTAATGAATATGACAGAGACAATAATAGAAACAGACAATTTGGCAACCAGAACTATTATTACCAAGGGAGACAGAATAATTTCAGACGCAACAGTTCAGCGGGCAGTTACGATTCAGGGAGAAATTCTCCCCCACGTGACAGACAAGAAAGAAACTATGGAATCTACCGACATGACGACAGACGAGATAATCATAACGACAGACCTGAATTTCATCAGAACTGGCGGGACTCAAACAGAGCAGGGCACTTTCGACAACGTGAATTTGTAGAAGCTAGGTCTCCTAATCCCAGTAACAACGCGCGCCAACAAAGAAACAGACAATGACTCGCACCGCAGGCAGCCACCTGCGCCGGCTGGCTCAGAGAAAAATAACATAGACGCTAACCTTGAGAAAAATTTTAGCACTCCTCACCGATGTATACCACATGATAATTCCGTTCACGTTGAACCTCTGCGTACTAGGAAGATAAAGGTTTACACCACATTTCACATGTAAAACCCTTTATTGAAAAATAATCTGCTTTTTAACTTTGTCTTTGCCATAAAACGTTTCGCTTCACATTTCTAGTATGCATTGTCACACTTAGAAACTGTTACCATGCAACAATGTTCAAAGTTAACTATCCAGTCAAGAACCAAGATAACTTATTCAAACAGAAATTACGAATGCATTGTTATTGCGAACAGACGACACAGCGTTATTGTGTGTGTACATTCTTGCTTGTTAGTTGCATGATTACATAACGACTATAAGGCTCACATACTTAGAACATTTACCAGTACTGCTAATGAGATTTTAATGCAACATTTTGGTGTACTTAAAATACATTCTGAATTAAAGTACTTTCTGAGAGATACCAGATGACACAGTTGTTAGTTTATGTGACAGCTACACGATTATATCACGACGTTACTAATGTGTGACACAATTTACATTGTTGCTTTTGCGGAGTATCTGTTTTATGTCTGCACGGTTTTTCTGAATTCTTCTGGAAAGCAAAACATGTTTTAGTAGTAACTTTTGTGGTATAGCTACAAGGAGACAGCCTTTTCTGTAGCACAACAATACATTACAGCACAGTACTTTCTTCATCATGGCAATAAGCGTAATAAGTAAGATATCTATATGCAAAGCATTTCACTTTTGTTTATCATGAGGTAAGTACATTGACTTCTGCAGAACTTATCTTTTGGAGGACGATAACTACGACACTTCCACAGAGATTATCTTACAGCAAGACGCACATTTAGCGCTACAGGACACGTATTTCAGTGATTAATTTTGTACTTAAAACATTTATTTTTTAAGATTTTTGAATTACAAAGAAAGTTTTCCGTGATACATTTCATTCCATTGCTGTAATCTGTAACACCTGAGGGTATAATTACATTAATCCTCAGGGGGGTACACGCCTACTTTGTGTACCATGTGTTTGGCGAGCACAAGGAGCCCTAGCTAATATTGTATTTGCTTATACAACTTTACTCATCGGTACCATATTTCTCTAACACACAAATTACACAGCTATCTGATCATTTAACTGAGAGATAAACATTTTTTTTACTATGTCAGTGACACATGTTTACACAATTACACAGTTGGATAACTTCACACTTACGAAATTGTATTTTGTCTGTACTGTGTGAACTGTTCATATTTTTTCAGACCAATTGTGATATTAAGAGAGCTTTGAATGATGTACTTGGTATGGGATCATGATTTTTAAAGTACGTTTGAGGTAGATGACACTATTGAAATGAGCAGAGAATGTTTTTTAGTTTTTTAAGTTATTGGAGGGAGCTACGACGATTTTGAGATTTGACTGAGGTGTTATGATGTTATTTTTACGACGACGATGTGTATTATGCTGTTGACGTATGTTTATGATCAATAAGCTGATGCTATATGAGGAATTTATTATGATGAAATATTGAAGAATGTCGACGAATATGTATGTGTGTAACAAGGTAAGCAATAAGGAGTAGTGGTTAGGCACTCTGATTTGTGAAAAAGGTTGTTGGAAACCAAGAATCGTACTTGTAAGAGTTATGAAATGTGTGTAAATGCGTAAATGTATCACAATGCCGGCAAAAATTTTTTTTGGACACCGTTATATTCATAAGATTTTGTTTCTACACATTTGCAACACAAATTCTTGACCCGTGAAATTTTGTATATGAGACTGTCACTGTAGCGGAAACTGCTGTTGTAAATATTTCCGTAAGAAAGTTAAGTGACCACCTGCACATAATGCGTCGTGGGCACCCAGCTGTGTCAGACGCCTGGAGAACAAGCCATTAGGGTGTGCCTTTTTGGAAGCACAGGTAGAAAAAAAAAGGGAGGCCATTATCCTCGCTATTGACATTTCCTTGTTGAAAGCATACTGTGGAGCTCGTAATTTATGATATTTACTGAAATGCCTAATGAAACGATGAGAAACATTTCACGGCTATTGTCTTGCTAGTTGAGAAAAATGCCATATGGCTTGCTTTATGTATTTATTTACACATTTTGTTTAATATCAAGTTTCTAGCTGCACTGCAGCATTGGTTAAAATAGAATTTTATAGATGTACTAATATAAATATTTTCTGTCTACAGATCCAGTAAATACTAATTTTGTAATACATTTCCCAAAAATGGGGGAGCACAAAGACATTTCCCTTCACAGGAACTGCATACATAATTTTCTTTTCAACCACTTGGTAATTTTTTTTGGGAGAGTAAGTTTTTGTGATGCATCACTCTAGTGTTAAGATGTGACATTAGTATTAAACATGACCATTTTTACTGTAATTTTTTTCCTCCTTGAGCTTTGTCATGTATAGATATAAGTTTTATATTTTTTATATTTGCTGCTGCTGTTTGCAGGCATAGTGTTACTGAATTTGACTTTGTGTTACTCTTCTAAGCTAGTTTTACTACTGATTTATTTTTCTTGTTTGCTGCACAGTGCCTTATATTAGTTGTAGTACTGCAATTGCTTTGCCTATTTAAAAATTTTGTCCTTGATGTTTGTGTTAATTGTTTTATGCTGCTGCATTGCCTTGTCCCTTAGTTTAGCATCTGAGCTCAGTAGATTTAAGTTAGCTTAAGAAGGGGTAGACTATATAAGAGAATGGGTTGCGATGAATTTGAAGAAATGCACTGAGAGGTTATACGAAATAAATACCGAAAGCAAGCTTGGATAGGATTTTTTTGGTGGAAGCAAAGGTTGAAATAAGACGAAAGATCTATGGAATGAAGTTGTGGGTTGGACTGCAGTACCAAATGTTACACTGAAAACGAACCCTATCCTTTCCATTGTGTTATCCCACTATGTGTTTGTGTACTCTTGTGTATTTGTGCTTTTCCTGTCTTTATGTGTTTAGCTAATAAGATTTATGTTGTAGAAATCTTCTAATACTAAGCTACATTCACTATGATGAGGAATACTGTTAGCCTCAAATATAATTTGCATTAATAATATGTTATTTTCTTTCTAAAGATGTTTAGACATTATTTATTCTGTTTTGTTTTAATGCTCAAGTGTGAAGTTGATGTTTCGCAAGTTATTCTGATCTTTTATGTATGTACTCATGTCATAATTCCTGTAACACTGATGTATATGTTATTTCGATTCTTTTGTAAAGCTTGTACTACGAATGTTATCTGTATTGTTATGTTCTTTAATGATGTATTTTGTACCTTTGTAATGGTATTCTTATGTTATAAAATTGTAATTGATACCAGTTCATCATATTATTAACTTGTTAGTTACATTTCACTGCACACTTTTCTGTTGGTCATAGTATATGGACAATATGTGAGAAGTAGGGACTGTTAGTGTTTGCACATGTGTTAATAATTCAGCAAGGGACTGGATAACAGCATTGCTGGTTCTAAGAACTATTCCAAAAACTTCGTGAGTGTACAAGTGGTGGTTTATGGACTTGCTATCTTCTCTGCAAGACTCTTTGATAGTGATTGTGCACCTGCACAGTCGCAACAGATGGCTGCTGGCCGTCTGTACAAGGACTACAGTGGGTCTACACCTTTGATGACTCACCAATACCATTATTTCTACAAGGACTGCAGTGGGTCTGCACCTCTGGTGGCCCACCAATACCGTAATCACTACCAGGACTACAGTGGGTCTGCTCTGTGATGACCTACCTACCAATATTCTTCAAAACGACGAATGAGTCTGCTGTGGGTTTCCTGTGTTGTGGCCCGTTACCTGTCAGCATGTCAAGAGTCAGCACTGTCTTTCCGTTGGAAGGACAACACTACTTCTTCAAGACTGCATGGAAATCCACTACTTCCGTGTGCATTCTCTTTTACTACTCAGACTTTGAGAAAAAAAAAACACTGTAATTTTACTGTGATAAATGATCTGGACTGTCTTTATGGAGTGTGAGAAAATTTTAGCTTTTGACCAACATTGTATTAATAAGAGTGTGCATTTGATATCTTTTTTACTGTAATTATGAAAAATTTTTTCAAATCTGTATTGGCCAGTGCCCAAAACAATTTGTAAAATTTTCTGTGGGGAGCATGGGGGCTATGTAAGTAGGCTGTTTAGGTTTTCTTATTGGCAACATTACGTAGCTCTCTGTAATCACTGGCTGTGCTGTGTGCAGTCTGTGGCTAGTTTGCATTGTTGTCTGCCATTGTAGTGTTGGGCAGCGGCAGCTGGATGTGAACAGCGCGTAGCGTTGCGCAGTTGGTGGTGAGCCGCCAGCAGTGCTGGATGTGGGGAGAGAGATGGCGGAGTTTTGAAATTTTTAAGACTGGATGTCATAAACTGCTATGTATATTATGATTTTTCAACACTATTAAGGTAAATACATTGTTTGTTCTCTATTAAAATCTTTCATTTGCTAACTATGCCTATCAGTAGTTAGTGCCTTCCGTAGTTTGAATCCTTTATTTAGCTGGCAGTAGTGGCGCTCGCTGTATTGCAGTAGTTCGAGTAATGAAGATTTTTGTGAGGTAAGTGATTTGTGAAAGGTATAGATTAATGTTAGTCAGGGCCATTCTTTTGTAGGGAATTTTGAAAGTCAGATTGCGTTGCGCTAACAATATTGTGTGTCAGTTTAAGCACAGTCTTGTATAATTTTTCTAAGGGGACGTTTCAACGTTAAGACCAGCGCAAATATAAACGTAAGACAGCCACAATTTATGTACAGATAATCTTACTAATGTTATTTATCAGGTCACTTGACAATGACAATAAGCCGAAACAGGCTTGTCGTGTAAAATATTTAAAAACTTATTACTTTATTGGTGCTGGTTTGGGGCATTCATTTCCATAATGTCTTATGCCTACGTATAGTTTTCCGCGGGCCCAACAGAGCGGCGGCACGGTGGCGTTATTGCGGGTAGTACCCCACCGAGCTCTACGAAAGCGTGGTGGCGCTGAGGCGTCCATTTAAACCAATGCTTTGCCGGCGGAAGTGTCAACGGAATAGCGCAACTCAGTGGCTCCGTGCGAGGGGGCCTTAGTGTAGCCTTCGAATGGAAAATCTTTGATCGCCTCTTACCCCAGTTATTTATGAAATCACTTCAATATTAGGACTGCATACGTACTCTTATATTTTTTCTGGAAACTGTACTTGATTTCAGAATGAACTCAACAGTGAACTCTGAGATCAGAGGAATTATTAATCAAAGCAAAAGCAACTGGTGTCGGTAGGAATATTTATAATTCTTTGTATGAGTTTACAGCCTGTAAGGTAAGTCAGCATTGCCGAGACTACGATACTTCGTGCTGTTCAAGATTATGTTTAACGTGAGTGATATATTTAATGTTTTTTTTTTTTTTTTTTTTTTTTTTTTTTTTTTTTTTTTTTTTTTTTTTTTTTAATAGACGTTAGGCTTACAGCTTCTGATTGCACACCCTCATACACTTTATCTGCCTGTAAGGGAAATGATACCTACACGCTACTTTAAGTTGAATACTAACTAAACTCTAACTCTAAACTCCGTCCGAACAGATCTCGGAAGGTCATAATGGTACTGACCGACCGCCGTGTCACCCTCAGCTTATAGTCGTCACAGGAAGTGGATATGGAGAGGCATGTGGTCAACACACTGCTCTCCCGGCCGTTTTCAGTTTTCGTGATCGGTGTCCCTACTTCTCAGTCAAGTAGCTCCTCAAGTTGTCGTACAAGGACTGGGTGCACCCCGCTTGCCGACAGGGCTCTGCAGACAGGACGGTCACCCATCCAAGTGTTAGCCAAGCCCGACAGCGATAATTTCGGTGATCTGACGGGAACCGATGTTACCTCTGCGACAAGGTAAATTAAGATACTGCGAGGCATAATCATGATTTTAATTCCATTCAAGGATTCATTCATGCCCCCGTTTCTCCCCCACTGCGCAAGGAAAGCATCTCCTGCTATTGAATTGAACCGTGGACAGATCACGTAATTATTTTTGGGTCAAAATTTTGAGTAAAATGATCGCATTTTCAGGAAATTTTACGGTAGACACATATTTCACGTACTCAATTCAGTTCAAGAAGAGTTAGGGGAGACTTTCAAACGGTTAATTGCCATTGCTGCTAGGCCCCAGCGATGTCTCTTCGGCCAACTGCAGTGGTCTCATACCGATTAATTGCCACTGCCGTTACAGACAGATCAATCTGATTATAAAATCGGTTTACCAGAGTATTTAGTGTCTGAATTTTGTCCGCGTTACCGCGTTAAATGTATTACCTCTTGCGGCCGTGTGCTAGGCCGCGTGAATGTAGCAGGTACCGACAGCTGCCACGCAGGCGCTCGCCGACTACGGATTGTCTGTGAAACTAAGGTTCGAAATTGCTTTAGGTGGTTAGGTTGCCAAACGAAACAGTGTTATTGGCTGGTTATGTTTGCACCTATGGCTGGAATGGTAGTTGCCAAGATGCAGAATCTTTGACAGAAGAATGCCAGTCTACTGAGCTTAGCCAGGTGGATAACCTATGTAAGTAGGCTGTTTAGGTTTTTGTGCTGGTAACGTCACGTAGCGCTCTGTATGAAAATCACTGACTGTGTTGTGTGCAGTCTGTGGCTGGTTGGCATTGTTGGAATATTCGGTAATGTAGTGTTGGGCAGTTGGATGTGAACAGCGCGTAGCGTTGCGCAGTTGGAGGTGAGCCGTCAGCAGTGGTGGATGTGGGGAGAGAGATGGCAGAATTTTGAGAGCGAACGATCTGGACGTGTGTCCATCAGAGATGTCAGACTGGATGTCATGAACTGATATATATGATGATGATTTTTGAACATTGTTAAGGAAAAAAACATTGTTTGTTCTCTATCAAAATCTTTCATTTGCTAACTATGCCTATCAATAGTTAGTGTCTTCAGTAGTTAGAATCTTTTATTTAGCTGGCAGTATTGGCGCTCGCTGTATTGCAGTAGTTCGAGCAACGAAGACTTTTGTGACGTAAGTGATTCATGAAGGGTATAGGTTATTGTTAGTCAGGGCCATTCTTTTATAGGGATTATTGAAAGTCAGATTGCGTTCCGCTAAAAATATTGTTTGTCGGTTTAGTGTTGATCAGAATAAGTAAAGAGAGAAATGTCTGAGTACGCTCAGTTCTGCTCATCCGTTTGAAAATCAAATAACGTAAGAGGCTTATCAGCACAGTCATTTATAATTTTTCCAAGGGGAGGTTTCACCTATTCAATGCTCGTAAAAAAGTGGAAAGATCTGATGTTTGTTTTGAGTTAATAAGTGATATATTGTTTCATTGTTATAATGTCACGGTATTTCCGTAAATAAACACATCATAAGGGGGTTCACGAACATTGTTTCAAGTAATATATCTTCTCGCATTATCACTTAGAATTGATAGTATTGCACTTTTCATGGAATCCGATAGTGCTGTTGCTGCTTATGTGAGGAACGTCAACTAAGAGAGCTTTGGGGCAAAACAGATAGCAGGAATGAAATGATAATTAAATCAAGACCCTACGCTGTCGACAAGCGTTGATAAGCATCAAAGGGGACAGTTGAAAATGTGTGTCCCGACCGGGACTCGAACCCGGGATCTCCTGCTTACATGGCAGACACTCTGTCCATTTTTTTATTTTTTATTGTTGGGTTTGGTCGTTGCGGACGTCACATGACATCAATTAAAGTTCGTTTGTTGATCCTTCCACCTGAGCCACCGAGGGCACAGAGGATAGTGCGACTGCAGGGACTTATCCCTTGCACGCTCCCCGTGAGACCTACATTCCCAACTTAATGTCCACACAGTACATTCGTAGTGCCCCTTCCCATTACACTCATTACTCACGGCAGACAATCTTACCGAGTCCCGTAAGAGTTCGGGCAATACGTGTGCATCCGCACAGAAGAAGAATGTCAATGGCCGATTAACCTTAACTACACTCCTGGAAATGGAAAAAAGAACACATTGACACCGGTGTGTCAGACCCACCATACTTGCTCCGGACACTGCGAGAGGGCTGTACAAGCAATGATCACACGCACGGCACAACGGACACACCAGGAATCGCGGTGTTGGCCGTCGAATGGCGCTAGCTGCGCAGCATTTGTGCACCGCCGCCGTCAGTGTCAGCCAGTTTGCCGTGGCATACGGAGCTCCATCGCTGTCTTTAACACTGGTAGCATGCCGCGACAGCGTGGACGTGAACCGTATGTGCAGTTGACGGACTTTTGAGCGAGGGCGTGTAGTGGGCATGCGGGAGGCCGGGTGGACGTACCGCCGAATTGCTCAACACGTGGGGCGTGAGGTCTCCACAGTACATCGATGTTGTCGCCAGTGGTCGGCGGAAGGTACACGTGCCCGTCGACCTGGGACCGGACCGCAGCGACGCACGGATGCACGCCAAGACCGTAGGATCCTACGCAGTGCCGTAGGGAACCGCACCGCCACTTCCCAGCAAATTAGGGACACTGTTGCTCCTGGGGTATCGGCGAGGACCATTCGCAACCGTCTCCATGAAGCTGGGCTACGGTCCCGCACACCGTTAGGCCGTCTTCTGCTCACGCCCCAACATCGTGCAGCCCGCCTCCAGTGGTGTCGCGACAGGCGTGAATGGAGGGACGAATGGAGACGTGTCGTCTTCAGCGATGAGAGTCGCTTCTGCCTTGGTGCCAATGATGGTCGTATGCGTGTTTGGCGCCGTGCAGGTGAGCGCCACAATCAGGACTGCATACGACCGAGGCACACAGGGCCAACACCCGGCATCATGGTGTGGGGAGCGATCTCCTACACTGGCCGTACACCACTGGTGATCGTCGAGGGGACACTGAATAGTGCACGGTACATCCAAACCGTCATCGAACCCATCGTTCTACCATTCCTAGACCGGCAAGGGAACTTGCTGTTCCAACAGGACAATGCACGTCCGCATGTATCCCGTGCCACCCAACGTGCTCTAGAAGGTGTAAGTCAACTACCCTGGCCAGCAAGATCTCCGGATCTGTCCCCCATTGAGCATGTTTGGGACTGGATGAAGCGTCGTCTCACGCGGTCTGCGCGTCCAGCACGAACGCTGGTCCAACTGAGGCGCCAGGTGGAAATGGCATGGCAAGCCGTTCCACAGGACTACATCCAGCATCTCTACGATCGTCTCCATGGGAGAATAGCAGTCTGCATTGCTGCGAAAGGTGGATATACACTGTACTAGTGCCGACATTGTGCATGCTCTGTTGCCTGTGTCTATGTGCCTGTGGTTCTGTCAGTGTGATCATGTGATGTATCTGACCCCAGGAATGTGTCAATAAAGTTTCCCCTTCCTGGGACAATGAATTCACGGTGTTCTTATTTCAATTTCCAGGAGTGTATATGATGATGGTATCTGTTCTTTCGGACTTGTCCGAAAGAACGGATACCATCTTCATATAGATAGCAGGAAATCCCAAGTGACCACTCACTAAGATAATACAAGGACGTGTTGTCTGAATTTCTGTTAAGTCTAGGATGGGAAAGCAAAACCAGTCATACTGTGAGCCTCTTATGCCATCTCCTAGGGACTCACTAACTAAACAAAGACACTTCAGGAATTTGTGGTTGTTACACGTTGACAACAGTTGATTCTTCGCACTACAGGAGCAGTATATGAAGATAGTATCTGTTCTTTTGGACATGTCCGAAAGAACAGATACCATCTTCATATACACACGTATTGCCCGAACTCATACGGGACTCGGTAAGATTGTCTGCCGCGAGTAATGAGAGTAATGGGCAGGGGCACTACGAATGTAGTGTGTGGACGTTAAATTGGGAATGTGGGTCTCACGGGGAGCGTGTATGGGGTAAGTCCCTCCAGTCACACTATCCTCTGTGCCCTTAGTGGCTCAGATGGACAGAGCATCTGCCATGTAAGCAGGAGATCTCGGGTTCGAGTCCCAGTCGGAGCGCGGTCCCAGTTGGTGCATATCAACGCTTGTCGACAGCGTAGGGTCTTGATTTAATTATCATTTCATAAGGGAGCAGTGTCTCATATTAAGTGTGAAAGGATGGCCTAAACCTGCGACTGCTTCCACACAGTCTTCCCGAAAGACCCTTAGTACCGTATACCACGTTTGTGATTGACGCTGTTCGTATTATATAGGGAATATCACCACTACTAGTCTTCATTCCTTGTTTACTGCTCACTAAAAAAAAAAATGGTTCAAATGGCTCTGAGCACTATGGGACTTAACATCTGTGGTCATCAGTCCCCTAGAACGTAGAACTACTTAAACCTAACTAAACTAAGGACATCACACACATCCATGCCCGAGGCGGGATTCGAACCTGCGACCGTAGCGGTCACGCGGTTCCAGACTGAAGCGCCTAGAACCGCACGGCCACACCGGCCGGCCTTACTGCTCACTAAACCGGCAGTATAGACTCATAAAACATTTTAACAAGAGTGGAAAGTTGATCTCGGTAACCAAGATGGAACGCCATGGTATACATCATTTGCCATAGCGGACAGCGTTCCGGTGTCCTACTAGTTATGCAGCCTCCTTTCTGGCGCTCAGTGAGTTCGACTGCACTGAGACTGCTCTTGAATTATCTGGAAGACCAGCTAGTGGACGGTGACCTCCAGAAAGCCTAGTTGCGTTTCTGTACGCTCGTGGGTAGAATCTCCTGCAGTATTTGCTGAGGCATCAATTTTTCAGCAAGACAACGCACGCAAACGAACGTATCGACAGGTTCCCACACTACACACACCCACTGCCCGCCTCCAGCGGAACTCGATGGATCGCCCGTGAGTCACAGGACTCAGGAATTCAACTTGCCAAAGTTGGCTAGAGGTGCAGCGGAACCTCCACATATAGAGAAAATCGTAGAAGAAATAAGACATGAAAACTGACTTTCGTCATATTTTGTCCTTAACATTTTCCTGTAATGAAGATTAAGGAAATTTACCAGCTTACTTCGCTATCTCCTTGCGTTTGACCACACTCGCGATACCTCGCCGCCATTCTTCTTCGAGTTACTGCTGTTCCCACCTCACCCACTCCCACACATAAGTTCCTCACTCCCCCATGTGAATGGGTGGTTTGCCCTATGTAATTGTATTCACCTTGGTGAATCTCTGCAGCAAAAATTTGTAACCGTAAAATTAGACAGCAACTTCATGTAGACATCTTCGATTTAACATGCTAACAACGGTTTATAATGATATAAGTAAGTGACTCAAGTTTCAGAGCAATGAAACCACATGTTCACCACATTATTAGTATATTTTGAAGCGGCCCATAAAGTGAAATAAGGACATCGGTGAGTCTAAAGTAAAAAATGCTCTCCGGCGTATAACGTTGGAGTTGAATGAACCAAATTTTGTCTTGGCTATTTTAGCACATGTCACGCAATGACGTAATTTAGGGGCCAGCTTTATCTTCTAGAAATTTATTGCGTGTACTTCGCTGAAATGGATGAACCGGAGTATTATGAAATTTTAAATCCGGTCAATTGCAACCGTTTAAAGAAAGGACCCATGTGTTCCTTAGAGCTATTCTCCGTGAAGTACAACTAGAGCATGAATAAAGTTCACAATATTGTACCTGGCGACCTGCTGTGAAAATACCAGAATAAAAGATATTTTATGTGAAGAACTAGCTACGAGAAAACTGTGGGCAAGATGGGTATCGAGCGAATGCAAATATAAATGCAAAAATTAAAATCTGAGCTATTGTGACCAAACGAAACTACACTACTGGCCATTGAAATCGATACACCAAGAAGAAATGCAGATGATGAACGGGTTTGCACTGGACAAATATATTATACTAGAACTGACATGTGATTACATTTTCACCCAATTTTGGTGCATACATCCTGAGAAATCAGTACCCAGAACAACCACCTCTGGCCGTAATAACGGCCTTGAGACGCCTGGGCGTTGAGCCAACAGAGCTTGGATCGCGTATACAGGTACAGCTGCCCATGCAGCTTCAACACAATACCACAGTTCATCAAGAGTAGTGACTGGGGTATTGTGACGAGCCAGTTGGTCGGCCACCATTGGCCAGACGTTTTCAATTGGTGAGACATCTGGAGAATGTGCTGCCCAGGGGAGAGGTCGAACATTTTCTGTATCCAGAAAGGACCGTACAGGACCTGCAACATGCGGGAGTGCATTATCCTGCTGAAATGTAGGGTTTCGCAGGGATCGAACGAAGAGTAGAGCCACGTATGCGACCATCATGATGCTGTAAACAGAACCTGGATTCACCCGAAAAAATGACTTTTGGCATTCGTGCACGCAGGTTCCTCGTTGAGTACACCATCGCAGCGTCAAGGGTAACCGCAGCCATGGTCTCCGAGCTGATAGTCCATGCTGCTGCAGACGTCGTCGAACTGTTCGTGCAGATGGTTGTTGTTTTGCAAACGTCCCCATCTGTTGACTCAGGGATCGAGACGTGGCTGGACGATCAGTTACAGCCATGCGGATAAGATGCCTGTCACCTCGACTGATAGTGATATGAGGTCGTTGGGATCCAGCACGGCGTTCCGTATTACCCTCCTGAACCCACCGATTCCATATTCTGCTAACAATCATTGGATCTCGACCAACGTGAGCAGCAATGTCGAGATACGATAAACCAGAAATGGTTCAAATGTCTCGAAGCACTATGGGACTTAACATCTGAGGTCATCAGTCCTCTAGACTTAGAACTACTTAAACCTAACTAACCTAAGGACATCACACATATCCATGCCCGAGGCAGGATTCGAACCTGCAACCGTAGCAGCAGCGTGGTTCCTGACTGAAGCGCCTAGAACCGCTCGGCCACGTCGGCCGGCTACGATAAACAGCAATCGCGATAGGCTACAATCCGACCTTTATCAAAGTCGGAAACGTGGTGGTACGCGTTTCTCCTCCGTACACGAGGCATCACAACAACGTTTCACTAGACAACGGCCGGCCGCGGTGGTCTAGCGGTTCTGGCGCTGCAGTCCGGAACCGCGGGACTGCTACGGTCGCAGGTTCGAATCCTGCCTCGGGCATGGGTGTGTGTGATGTCCTTAGGTTAGTTAGGTTTAAGTAGTTCTAAGTTCTAGGGGACTGATGACCATAGATGTTAAGTCCCATAGTGCTCAGAGCCATTTGAACCATTTGACTGTCATCCTGATAAATGTGAGAGCATTGTTTCAGCCGCTTACAAGTCCCATAGTGCTCGGAGCCATTTTTTGAACCACTAGACAACGCCAGTCAACTGCCGTTTGTGTATGAGTAATCGGTTGGAAACTTTCCTCGTGTCAGCACGTTGTAGGTGTCGCCAGCGGCGCCAACCTTGTGTGAATGCTCTGAAAAGCTAATTATTTGTATATCACAGCATCTTCTTCCTGTCGGTTAAATTTCGCGTCTGTAGCACGTCATCTTCGTGGTGTAGCAATTTTAATGGCCAGTAGTGTACATTCGTCCATGAGATATCAGTTCACATTATTACATTAATGAAGAAAGGACTTACTTAACTTTGACACATTTCATTACGACACGATTGCTTATAAGTTACAACTTTACTGACTATTAAAGCATCATTTGATGCACAGATTAACAAACTATTCTCCTGCAGTACTGTGTTCCACATTTAAATGAAAAAGTCCATCAGAATCTTTAACGTTGGTCCTATATTGTGATGTTGACTGCTTCAGATGAGGTCACGAACTGCGGCAGAGCTCTTGCCAGCTCGGCACTACACTGACCTTAGCGTGAGGGCGCTGCAGTTGCCGGCAGGCGAGGCACAATCTTCAGGACCACCTCCCAGACTTCGACGCGGATTGCAGGGAGTCCTCTCTAATGTCTGTGGCATCGACTTGCGTTGCCAACTGCGGTGTGGCAACGCGACCTCTGCAAGGTGACATAGTTGGCAACGTGACCTCTACACTGTGCCACATCAACCACATTTGGTCCCTTTCAAAAATGATCCAGCTTTTTCAGAATACGATTTGATTCTGAAGATGAGCCGTGAGTTTACTACTCCGTACCACAAACGAAGCAGCGATCAAGAAATGAATGGTCCTTCACCGAAACAGATGAAGTTTATTTCGACAGCCAGAAAGACTATAGATAGAACTTTATTGGATTCTTCCTATTTATTAGCTTGCAAAAGTGAAACTAATAACTGGCGAATAGTATTCAAGTCCCCTGGAAAAGCTGGAAAATGCGAGAAACGGCCTGAATTAAGATTTTGAAAAAAATTTCTTTTCATCAAGGCAATGCAGAAAGAGTGCCAGCGAAGAAACTGAAGAGAATCTCAAACATCCACGCAAGCACTTGAAACGGGCCTACCTACAATTACATCTGTACTACCGCAGAACTGTATGGCGTGTGATGGAGGATACATAGTGCGTCAATAACATTTTCCCTCTTTCCTTCTGAATTTGCTGATGATGCGCAGGAGGGAAGTCTATTGATAACCCTCTGAATGAGTCCGAATTTATCTACATTTTGCGTCGTGGTTATTCTCTGAGATATACACCGCCTGACAAAAAAAGAACAGTAGCCAGAAGGGCTACTGGGGTCGTGGGGTTATGTAATGATATTTCAGTGATTACATACTGAAATCAAATTAACAAAGTACTTGTCAGTATGTGGCCACTGATCAATATGACGCTGCACCCACTCTGGCCTGGATCCAGTCACTGATTCTTGATTAATGATAACAAAACCAGCGGCTGTATTTGAATCTAGCGTCGTCTATTTTTTAACACATGCTGCCAGTTTCGACATTATGTGGTGTCATTTTCAGGACCCGAACGTAACCTGGCATCTACAACCGTTTTCATGTGCAATGAACAGAATCGCACGCAGCGAGCCAAAATTCACTGGATTCCATACTTCCCGTGGCAACAACAACCGCAGCATGGTCAGACAGAGACGGCACACAGACGGAGATGACGTCCGAGCTGGTCCCACATGTGTTCTGTCAGGGGCAAGTGGGAGGTATGAAAATAAGGGGTGCCTTACGAACGTCAGGAGTATGCAGAAGGCATCATAAACCACTGCAATGAAGACATACAGCGTCTATCGACAGGAAGAAATGCCATGGTAATCTTTCCCGTTCAGAACTCCAGGAGAGGGTTGCAAAGGAGAACGTGGTCACGAGAGAAATATCAGAAAACCAACGAAACTGTAACATTGTTCGAGACGACTCACAGAGTGTCAAAATTCTGAATAGGGAAGGAAAGCTAGAAAATCTGAAAGGGAGATGCAAAGGCTCATTCTGTGTAGTACGAGGCAATAAAGTGAAATGGAAAAAAATAAAGGTTTCTGGTCGGAAGAATGTAGGATAATATATGCAACAGCTGAAAATTGTGTAACGGAAGCACGATTCGTTACGAGTAAGAAGGTAGGAAAAAGAGTGAGTTATTGTGTACAGTTCAACGATAGGGTTATTCTCATAAGAGTCGAAATCAAGAATTAAGATTTTGCGTCATAAAACTTGTAACCTCCCCACAATAAAATAATATAAATAATATTCACATTTATTGAAACTACCCAACAGTGAAAATATGTATCGCATTGACATTTAGTGTAACCTAGCAACAGTTTATTATTCCATAACCTACCAATAATAACGTGACTAATTTCTCAATAAAATTGTGGCTCACCTATAACCTTTCAATAATTGACTGTGAATTTAAACTGGTAAATTTTGGACGTCAGCAGTGCTGCGTCATGGCCCTGAAAGATCATTCTGAATAAATTAAAAATTCTTACCTCAATAAGTTCGCCGGATATCGCGTATATATCTGCTCCTATAAGAAATTTTTCTGGCACAGCCGAGTGCAATGCTGGCCGATAGATTTGTCATGAATAAAAAGAAACAACTGATTTTTCTTTTCAATAATCGGGGTGACCAAGGACTGGAGAAATTAGTAAATTCTTTAAATTGAAATGAATGATTGTCAAAAGTTACTTTTTATGAGAAAGATTATTATTAAGAGATTTTTTTAAAACATTTACATGGGACTTGATATAACAATACTACATATGCGCGAGGCTGCTTTTACCTTATACTACAACGCTCAGGCTCCGCCATCGCTCCCCACGACCGGCCCAGCCAACTCGATACACACGACTGCCAGCTACTACTTACTCCTACTGCTACTGACACTGCTCTTGCTGCATACAACACTGCTCTCTGGTCTGAGATTCTCTTACAGCTTACATATCGCAGGCAGCGCGTGACTAATCCATCGAAATTACATCTGCTCGAGTGCGCTAGTAACAAATTCTTCAATCATGGGCCTCTTACATAACCCTCCACTGGGGGGGCAAAAATTTGGCAGCGATGGTGAGTCAATTGGACTTGCCATGAGCAACAAATTTTTCTATAATCTATTTAGTTTACTAAGTCTACAGTCACAGAATATATACATATATATATATATATATATATATATATATAACATTATTGATAAATAATGTAAGTACAGAACATATTAAGAAATGATATAGAGTGCACACGCACTGAGTACAGAACATATTAAGAAATGACAAAGTGTATATGCAATGAGTACAAAATATATTAACAAATGACATAAAGTGTACACGCACTGTATAAGTCTTTTTACAAGAACCGATCACATTAAGAGATGAAATAAAGTGCACACACTCTGTAGAAGTCTTTAGCATATTTAGGAGAACTGATCATATTAACAAATGGAATGAAGTGCACACGCACTGTATAAGTCTTTACCATTTTACAAGAATTTAAACAAATTGAGAAATGAAATAAAGTGCACACGCACTGTGTATGTCTTTACCATTTTACAAGAACTAGGAAAGAATGGGAAGGATAACATCATGGTTGTAGCACAGTCGGTTGCAAGTAGCTGTGCTGAAAGTCCATATCTTTCTATAGAAGCACAACACCAAGTGAGACAATCTGAAGTTCTCTTCCTGAAGTATTTATCAGTGTAGCCAAGACAATGAAATGTTGTACTAATATTGTATGTTATCATTTTGGTAGTACATTAGGTACACCAAACAGTACGACCATAATGACATCTCCTTCAGTCAAAGTGGTGGACAGCTTGATATGTCAACACCACATTCTTGTAGAATCGATACTCTTACATCAACGTAGAATTAGTGCAAAAACCAAATATAGTGCTCCATGATCATGAGGATGGACAGGACATACGAATATTGCAGTAATTGCTGGTAATTAGGTCAGAAGGTGACGGACATTAAGTCTTATGCTAGTCATCATTCAGAATTACACTAGTGTATCAACCGATTTGAGTAATTATTGGCACTCATTGGCTAGTTATTAAACATTTCTATGTATGTATGAAATATTACAGAACATTATTCATAAGTCATTTTATTACAGTAATTACTGGCATAGTATTTATGCAGAAGTCATCTCATTAGAGCAATCATTGGCATAGCATCTATAGAGTATAACAAAACATCATTCATAACTCATCTCATTACAGTAATTATTGGCATCATGTCATCTCATTACAGTAATTATTGGCATAGCATTTATGCATGTCATCTCATTACAGTAATTATTTACATAGCATTTATGCATACATCATCTCATTACAGTAATTATTGGCATCATAAGACATCTCATTACAGTAATCATTGGCATCATAAGACATCTCATTACAGTAATTATTAGCAGCGTATTTATACAGTATAGCAGAATATTATTTACAAAATTATTGGCCAGTCACCTAGACATAATTACATAAGTCGTCATATAAATATCAGGAAATGGCATTACAGTGTGATAAATCATAAAGTATGTTCATTCAATAAAGAGTTTGTTATTGGAAATATGGTGATTGCCCTTTGTTTTTATGGTTCTCAAAGTTTCGACGTGCACTCCATTTGGGTGAGGAATGCTGCGAATTCTATATGGACCTGCGTATAGGAGCTCAAATTTACTGCATCTACTCTTTCCTCTGTTGAATAAATAGTGTGTGCGTACTAATATCTTCTGTCCAATGTGAAAGTCACGGCGTGTACAAACCTGCTTTTGCTGTCTTTTCCGGCGCTCTGCGGCACGTTTGATGTTGTTGAGCGCAATGTCAATTATTTCATGGTGGCGTAGTCGACGAGATGTAGGAAAAGATACTAATTCTTTAATTTTGTTAGGTGGTTCAACATTTTTCAATATAACAGTCGGAGTTAGATTCATTTGGTATGGAGTTAATTACATCCTGGAATGAGAGTATTTGTGTATCCCAATCAATATGTCTTTTATGGCAGTATATTCTACATAATTTATCAATTTCTTTCTTAGTCTTTCAGAAGGATTCGAAGGAGCGTGGTACCTGGATATATAGATCGGAGAAATGTTTCTTGCTCGTAATATACGTGTCCATATTACAGATCGAAATTGTGGTCCATTGTCGGAAATTACTTTCAATACGTGCCCTACATGAAATAGAAAACGTTTTACAAATGCATTCGAAATAGATTTAGCAG
The DNA here is from genome assembly GCF_023864275.1 of Schistocerca cancellata. Taxonomy (NCBI): domain Eukaryota; kingdom Metazoa; phylum Arthropoda; class Insecta; order Orthoptera; family Acrididae; genus Schistocerca; species Schistocerca cancellata. The sequence goes on along the minus strand of NC_064628.1, from coordinate 747,785,861 downwards.
TAGCTTTGCGTAACGAAGTGAAGGTAACAAATTTCGAAGTGAGTTCAACAGCGACAAAGATGTAGCAAATACCTCTATTGGATCTGGGAATCGGTCCAAAAATGTCTACAGTGCCATGTGTCTCAATTTAACGGGTACAATGGGATGAAACGGAGGAATATGCGAAGTCGTGTCTCATTTAACTTTCTGGCAGATTTTTCATGACGCTAAAACTCGTCGAATACGTTTCTCCATGCTGGCAAGATAAGAGTTCTGTCTCAGTATAAGAAAACATTTTCTGGCTCCGTAATGTGCATAACTTAAATTAGTATACCAAATTAATTTGTTAACAAGTTCGTCAGGAATGCATAATAACCAATCGTTGCTGTCAGGGTTAGAGCGGCGAAACAGAATGTTCTTGCGTACAGTATAATGGTTTCTAATGGTGACGTTATTCCTATCTTGCCAAAGGTGTTTAATTTCTTTCCACACGTTGTCTTTGCTCTGCTCTTGTGCTATGTCTCGTAATGACGACGAAATGAAATTTTCAAATGCAACTTATTGAATATACATGACGCTAAAATTTGCTTGGCAGAAGTTGGTTGCGATGTGTTGCTGATTGTTGCTGAGTGAACAGAATAGTGCGTCTGCTACAATACTTTTGTGTACGGATATACGGAATAGGATAATGTTTAACTTTAAATGTGTCATACTGTTTAACTTGAAATTCATATATAAAACCGGAAATAGTACCAGGGATGTTATCAAAAACTGGAGCTTGCTGTAAAAGAATTTTGCGTAGCTCTGTACGTTCGTCGTCTGTATCTGCGTTGCTCTATTTAACCTTATCAGAAATCATTTGTATAACGTCATAGTCGGCTTCCTCTGGTGTATTGTAGTTGAGAACATACGTATCTGTGAATAATGTGGAATGACAGTCTATGTTACGTGATGCAGAAATGACCTCTGTCCGATTAATTGTTTGTTCTGCTGCAGATAAAGAGTGCTGAAATTCTAAGTCCAGTTGTACATTTTCATCCATTAACATTAAATACGAATTCTGAAAGTCAATAATTGCGTCGTGTTGTACCAAAAAATTCGTACCTAAAATAACGTCTGTTGTCAATAACGGAACAATCCAAAAATTTGAGTGGAACGTATGACCTGCAATACAAAATGATAAGTGTGTCTGTAATTTTACATCTACTCCTTTACTAGATACTGCTCCTTTTACTTTAGTTTTGCCTAGTGGTAACGTAGGATAGGTGTTCTCTTTGTTACATTCATTGAAAGTTTCTTCATTTATAACTGACATAGGTGATCCAGAATCAATTACTGCTGAAAATGTGGATGTCCCAATCTTTACTTCAATGACAGGGTGGGATATGGTTTTTTGAATAACTGGGTTTTCATGTAAGATTGTGTCTCGGATATCGTCAAAGGTAATAACATTTTCGTGAACAAGATTCTGTGTGTTGCTGGAGGATGCAACCTGTACTGTATCTAGTCAAATTCTATCTGACGTGCTGTTATTTGCAGGAAGATGCTGTGGCTCTTCGACTATTTGTACTGTTCTGTTACTTCCTCCTGACGTATTAGGTTCGGGATGATACCTACTGTCTGGTTCATTCATGATAATCTGTTGTGGTTGATTCTGCTGCTGGTAAGACCGACTGTTACGCTGAAAATTGTGCTCATTACTATTACGGCTGTCATGATAGTCATTGCTATACGGCGCGTTGCGATAGGAATTGAAATGATGTTTTTTCTGTACGTACTGATTTCCTTGTTGCGGTGCGTTACTATTTGGTGGAGCCGACGCTTTATCTGCATGTGTCACGTTTTGTGTAACCATTTGGTCATTGTCTGATTCACAAAAAGGTTTGCCAATCGGATGTGCACTGTTGATCACTACATCGGAATCAAATAAATCTGACATATTTTGAGTACATTGCTCACCTTCGTTAGAAACAATCATCTGTTCGCTACGTACATTTTGCAAATCAGGCGTGTCAAACTGAACAGCGTCCATTGTAACGGAACGTGCCGCGACATCAATTGTTACATTTACGGTGAACATAATTGAATTTGTTTGCTCATCATTAGGATCAAAATCATTACTAGCGATCGGCACACACTGATTATATGTAATTATGGGATTATCACTATTACACTGAGTGTCGCTAGTGTTATCGGTCAAATTATTCGAGTCGGCTTTTTCACTCATTGCATATCGCGATGTACTGTTAGTAGTTTTTCGCGGCATTTTCACAAATCAAAGTTAAGCACAAAATAAAACAAAGACAAAGCAAAAATGGAACAAACACAATTACAACAGATGCAATAAATTGCCGATGATCTGTGAAAGAAAGAGTGACAAGTTAGTAAATGCGTTGCGCCAGATGCAAACTCCATTTAACATTAAGTAAATAAGAGCAGATATATAACTGACTACTTCTCAGAAATTCACAAAAATACGATCCTGGCCGGTTGTCGACAAGTGTAACCTCCCCACAATAAAATAATATGAATAATATTCACATTTAGCGTAACTACCCAACAGTGAAAATATGTATAGCATTGACATTTAGTGTAACCTAGCAACAGTTTATTATTCCATAACCTACCAATAATAACGTGACTAATTTCTCAATAAAATTGTGGCTCACCTATAACCTTTCAATAATTGACTGTGAATTTAAACTGGTAAATTTTGGACGTCAGCAGTGCTGCGTCATGGCCCTGAAAGATCATTCTGAATAAATTGAAAATTCTTACCTCAATAAGGTCGCCGGATAACGCATATATATCTGCTCCTATAAGAAATTTTTCTGGCACAGCCGAGTGCAATGCTGGCCGATAGATTTGTCGTATATAAAAAGAAACAATTGATTTTTCTTTTCAATAATCGGGGTGACCAAGGACTGGAGAAATTAGTAAATTCTTTAAATTGAAATGAATGATTGTCAAAAGTTACTTTTTATGAGAAAGATTATTATTAAGAGATTTTTTTAAAACATTTACATGGGACTTGATATAACAATACTACATATGCGCGAGGCTGCTTTTACCTTATACTACAACGCTCAGGCTCCGCCATCGCTCCCCCAAGACCGGCCCAGCCAACTCGATACACCAGACTGCTAGCTACTACTTACTCCTACTGCTACTGACACTGCTCTTACTGCATACAACACTACTCACTGGTCTGAGATTCTCTTACTGTTGTGGATTGCCAAGAGAGCCAACCCACTATGAGAGGAAGCCGAAAGGCACGCGTTTTAGCTCACGCAGGCTGGCTTTAGGTCTGGAACATGTCAAGGAAATTAGACTAGCAAAAAAAGGACGTAGCTGTGGAATACTTAACTTTAATCCATAAATGGTGAACATTGCTCTTGACGGTACATGTTTTACAGCATCAATAGTAACTGGTAATGGCGCCTTGCTAGGTCGTAGCAAATGACGTAGTGAAGGCTATGCTAACTATCGTCTCGGCAAATGAGAGCGTATTTTGTCAGTGAACCATCGTTAGCAAAGTCGGCTGTATAACTGGGGCGAGTGCTAGGAAGTCTCTCTAGACCTGCTGTCGTGAATCACAATAGAGCAGCGATTAGCAGTCCAACAACACTTTATTCCATAGTCACAGAACATACAATACAACAAGTCAAAGATACATTGTCCAAAGAGTAAACAAACAGTCTCTCACTTGCGAGAAGTACATCACTCTGTGACATCCTCCCCACCCTGGTCGACCTCCAAAGGTACGGCCAGCTGCACAGGACGACTAATGATGTGGCCTTCTGGTGTCCGGAGTATTATCGTCCTTACCCTGCCGTCTCTTCCTGGTAGTACCTTTTCTATCCTGGCCTTCTTCCACATATGTCGCGGACGAAGGTCCTCTTGGATCAGCACGATGTCGCCAGGGCGAAAGGGGATGACTCGTCCCGATGGGCGTTTAACTTCATGGTAGTTCCGGAGCTCCAATAGGTATTCTTTAACCCAACGGTTCCAAAAACTGTCACAGAGTTGCTGTCTCAGTCGGAATTCCTTTGTTAAATTTGTGCTCGCTGAAGGCTCTGGTCCTGTCGGAATAGTCGTAAGTTTTTCTCCCGTCAGAAAATGGGATGGTGTGAGTGCATCACAATCATCTCCTGGTGTGATGGGCCTGCAGTTCACCGCGGCTTCAATACTGATCAAGGTGGTATTCAGTTGTTCCTCAGTGAGCTTTGCGAGTCCCAATACCTTCCGTAGGCAACGCTTTATAGTGCCCACCATTCTTTCCCACCATCCTCCCCACCAAGCCGCACGGGAGACAATGAATTTCCAAGTAATACCGTGGTGGGCGAGGAACTGATAAGATTTTGTGGTGGTTAATGCCTTCCAAAGTTGGGCTAGTTCCATATTCGTGGCGTGGAATGTTTTCGCGTTATCTGTATATATCGTGTGGAGTAGTCCGCGTCTTCCGGCGAATCGCTGAAGTGCCATAAGAAACTTGTCCGTTGACAAGTCTGTACAGAGTTCGAGATGGACAGCTCGTGTGGTAGCACATGTGAAAAGAGTGATATATGACTTGTGCGTTTCCTTCCCCACTTTGATGAATAGTGGGCCAGCAAAGTCTATTCCGGTTACAGCAAATGGTTTGGCAGGTGAAACTCGTTCAGGTGGCAGCGGTGCTTCGATCTGCTGCCCTCGTGGATTCTTCAAGATCTTGCATGCGAGACATGAGTATAGGATTCTTTTGATGGCCTGACGAGCTCTAAGGATCCAAAATTCGGTTCGCAGTTCGGATAGTACAGAACGAACACCAAAGTGATGAAGGCGGATGTGTGTCTCTCGAATAACCAATTGTGTGAAGTGGTGGGAACCGTCAAGGAGTACAGGATGTTTTTGTTCCCTATTTAGGCTAGTGCACTGCAGTCGACCTCCTAGACGTATCAGTCCATCTTCTAGGAAAGGATTGTATCGTGCGATTTTTGACTCTCTTGGCAGTGGTAAGTTATTCTGAAGTGCATGTAATTCGTTGGGGAAGGAATCTCTCTGGCCCACTCGAATCCAATACATTTTGGCAGCTGATAATTCGGTGGCTGTAAGTTCTCCTGAAGATTTATTCTTCTGACGAATGTTGTGTAGGAAACGGAGAGTCCATGCTGTGATACGAATGAGCTTCCAGTAGGAGCTGAATTTAAGTAAGTTCAAAAGGCTGGTTGGCGTAGATATCGACAAAACTTGGCTCTGGGTTTTCTTCCTCTTTTCTTCAGGAGGAAGTCGTACCATCGTTGGAGTATCGTTATTTGGCCACCATTCAGGAGGGCGTGTAAGCCAAGGCGGCCCATGCCACCAAATATCCAGAGAATTCATTTGGTAGCCGAGGAGTCCACGTGAGAGGTGGTCAGCAGGATTGTCTGGTCCTGGGCAGTGTTTCCATTGCGTGGGAGTCGTGTGTGTTTGTATCTCAGTTACCCGATTACAAACAAAGGTCTTCCATCTGTTAGGATCACAGCGAATCCAACTTAGTGTTATTGTAGAATCCGTCCACAATATCGCATGGGCAATTTTAAAGTCTGTTGCACGGCAAAAGTAACACAATAGTCTGGTCCCAACTACTGCCGCTAAAAGTTCGAGTCGAGGCAATGTCACCTTCTTAATAGGAGCAAGTCTGTTCTTGCTACAGACTAAATGGGTTACGACGTCATCATCTAAGACAGTACGAATGTACAAAGCTGCTCCATATGCCTTTTCCGAGGCGTCACAGAATACGTGCAGCTGAGAGTCTCTTCCATGAGCTGTAGCAATCCATCTAGGGACACGTATATGTGACAATGAAGGTAAGCTAGATATCCAAGTGCGCCATCGTGCCCCTAAGTCCCAGGGCATAAGTTCATCCCAGCCAATTCCTCGGCACCATGTGTCCTGGAATAGCAATTTCCCAACAAGAGAAACTGGGGAAAACAGTCCGAGTGGGTCATAGAATTTAGCCGTACATTGTAAAAGGAGTCGTTTGGTGGCTGGCTCTTCTGACGACCTTCTGATGATTTCGCTAGGATCGATACAGAAGTAGTCACCTGCGGTGTTCCAGTCTACACCTAAAACTTGAGTCTGGGTGTGGAGTTCTCGCCCTTCTGCCCTCCAGATAGTGTGGAGTTGTTCACAGTTGGTAGCCCATTTTGATAAGGGGAGACTGATCAATTTCATTAGGGTTACAAGTTCATAGTATATAGTTATCCCCAAATTATCACCTTCTACTGAGATCACAAAATCGTCCATATATGCAGTCTTGTTTATAAGTGGCGCTACGGTGGGAAATGCTGTCATACACTTGTCGGCAAGTTCTCTTAGTGTTGCAGAAAGTAAAAATGGGCTGCAGGTCAGGCCGAATGGGAGTCTGTTAAAACGGTATTCTGTTAGTTCGTCCGTCGTTTGAAGATTTCCTGTTTGATCCTGGCTAATTTTGAACCAGAAAAATCTGGTCAAGTCTTTGTCCTTTTCGCTCAAGGTTAATTGAAGGAAAGCTTGTGTGATGTCCGCGACGATAGCCGTAGAATATAATCTGAAACGCAGTAAAATTTCCATAATCTCTGGTAATAGGTTCGGTCCTGCTTCTAATACCTCATTCAGAGAAGGTGCATTGTTTTCGTGAGATGAGGCGTCAAAGACTATTCTCCACTTAGTGGTTCCGTATTTCTCCTTCCTCACTGCATGATGAGGGAGATAAAATAGCTCCTTTCCTGAGAGTGGGGTGGGAGCGACCTCTACTTGCCCCTTCGTAATGTAGTCTAGCATAAGATCGAAATACATTTGCTTAAATGTCTCTTGACGTTGAAATCTTTCCCTGAGGTGCTTGAATCGTTTTTCCGCGATAGGTCTGTTACTCGAAAGCACTTTATGTTGCATTTTGGGAAGTGTAACGACTGCTCGATGATCCTTTATAGAGAAAGATGCTCTAAACTCTTCAAGAAGTCTCGTATCCTTGTTGTTCACAGGTAGATCCTGATCGGCAGTAATCCCTATAGTTTCCAAGTCCCAAAAGCGTCTGAAATCATTGTCAGAGTGCAGAGGAGATCGGTCAGTCTGAGCAAAATTTACCACGGTTGCATGCACACAGGCTTGTGACTTGTTACCACTAAGTATCCAGCCAAACAGAGAAGGAACTAACACTAAGGTTTCAGAGATGCGTATGGGCGAATTGTGCTTCACTATCTTCCAATAAAAATCGCCTCCTATAAGAATCTCCACGGGAAGATCTTCTGTTGAATCGGTTTTCGGATCTGCTAGCGTAATCTTACGGGCATCTGGTAGACTCTTTATATGTTGTGGAACCGAAGGCTGGTGAGAAATAACGTGAGTACTTTCGAAGGCAGTAAGCGGCACTGAAGAATCCTGCCAAAGCCCCTTCATATTAAACTGAACAAGCCTGCGGTGGCGTGGGCGTGTAGGGTTTGATTCAAAGGAACAAACAGTTAGTTCTTGTCGGTCTACCGTTTGCAGTTTCAGATCATCAATCAGCGATTTTGCTATGAAGCTGGACTGACTACCTGCGTCCAGTAGACATCGCGTTGTCCTGCTCAATCCTGTAGGTCCTGAGACGCATACTTGAGCTGTCTGAAGGTACGTATATCCGTGAGGAGCGACAGATACCTTTCCCACGGAAGTAACGTTTGTCTGACCCGCAGGACCCCTAATATCCTTTCGTTCCTCACAAATGGACTTATGATGCAGTCTTTTACAGTTAACACACCGAGCCTTTTCCTTCTTTTTGCAATTTGACACCTTGTGCCCACGTTGAAGACAAAGAAAGCATCTGTTTGCTAGTTTCAATTTATCTATTCGATCATTAACGCGTACGATCTTCTTACAGTCTTGTGCCCAATGACCGTCAGATTCACAAAAGACGCAGAATGGTTCCTTTATGCTGGTATCCTTCGGAGTCGATCTTTTAGATTTCGCGTGTACATGAAGTGTGGACGCTGTGGGAAGGTTACTAGAAGTGCTTGAAAATTCACCGCGTATCTTCTGCGTGGTAAGCGCCCCGTCGACTTCCTCGTTCAGAAACTCCATCAGTTGCAAAATGTCCCCTTCGGATATTCCTGTACGCTTGGCGTGAATTATCCAGCGGCGGCATATGTCATCCGGAAAAGCGCGTAAAATTTTCGGCGCGAGGACTCGGCCGTATCCGTTCACGTCTTCCCCAAGTGCCCGGAGAGCTTGAATACGTCGCTGGCATTCAATGAATGTTGAATTAAGTTCCTCTGGGGTGGACAGCTTAATTGGTTTTATGGCTTCGAGATAATCTAAGTGGGCTTGAATTATTCGATCCTTGTTGCCATAACGCGCTCGGAGAATCCTCTTCGTTTCTGCGTACGTCTCGGCCGTCACCGCAATACCGTCCACTAAATGCTTTGGTTCTCCCGAGAGATAGCCGCGAAGAAAAATGTGTTTATTGATTGTAGTTACCGTCGGATCTTTGTCAACCGACTGCTCAAACTGCTCCCAGAATCGCGCCCATGTTTCAATATCGCCTGAAAAAGGCTCAAGTTTGATCGGCGGAAGTTTTACTGAAGCTGTGGGAACACTCATTGTTACAGATTGTGCCGGCGGATTGTCGGGAATCTTTATGTCTGCTACCGATTTCGCAAGCTGTTTCTCTATTTCGTGAGATAATCGGGAAATTGTGAGTTTCGCGGTGTCTATATAATCTTCGCATTTAGGAACATCTTCTTCGTATTCGCCATCGTCTAACAACTCGTGAATATCCTCATCTAATTTAACGAGGCGGTCCAGAACGCTTCCCAATCTGTCATTGTAATATTTATAATCCGCGATTTCTGATGTGTCGGGCAACCTTGCAACTTCCGCCACGAGTCGCGTAATGTTTGCTCTTTCTCTCGTACGTTTTCTCTTTAGAGAGTGTAATTGCGCTTCTGGTTTATGGTCTGGCACGTCCATTCCGTCCGATTACTCGAAAGTTTAAAGCAGTGTCGGCTAACGATCAGCTGGTCCTAGTAAGGCGTTATCTTTGGATCGCTAGTCGAAGTAGTTCAATTGATGGTCGCTAGATGGCAGCACTAGTCATAAACAATATGTAGGCGTAGCGTAGGATCTGATAATTCGTTAAAGCGCTAATCGAACAGCTACAATAGCAGTACACAGCGGCAATAATGTAATCAGTTCCTTTTGCAAATGGCACTACAAAACATGTTGCGTGATAATTCAGTTGAACTTAGCTGTATATGATGGCGGTTGTCGTCGAAGAGCTTGTTGCGTGGTGTAACAAATCGCTGCAGTAAACCCCGTCGTAGTATTGCCGCGTGACGTGCGTCCAGAATTCGTGTTTCACAACGGCAATCGTGGAAATTGTCTCCGGCAAAGTCTGTCCCAGGTTTCGGCACCAAAATATGTCGTGAATCACAATAGAGCAGCGATTAGCAGTCCAACAACACTTTATTCCATAGTCACAGAACATACAATACAACAAGTCAAAGATACATTGTCCAAAGAGTAAACAAACAGTCTCTCACTTGCGAGAAGTACATCACTCTGTGACACCTGCCGTGTGGCGGCGCTCGGTCTGCAATCACTGATAGTGGCGACACGCGGGTCCGGTGTATACTAACGGACCGCGGCCGATTTAAAGGCTACCACCTAGCAAGTGTGGTGTCTGGCGGTGACACCACACTTACAGCTTACATATCGCAGGCAGCGCGTGAGCAATCCATCGAAAGTACATCTGTTCGAATGCGCTAGCAACAAATTCTTTAATCATGGACCTCTTACAAACACTACTAGAGTAACCAATATTTTCTTCATATGTACATAGACGCAGATGGATACAAAGAGGAAATAGACCTATAATATATTAATTTTAGTTGGTAAAAAAATTGCTCCATTATTCCAAGGTATGACTACATGGAAACGCAAACATCAAGTCAGGTCATTTTCCTTTGCTGAAAAAAATTAATGTTTTAACAAAATGGAATCCTTTCTTTAAATCGAGATCTAACCCAGCAAACGATACCCTTAAGGTGAACCTATTAAACGAAGTAAGCATTAGATCTCTATATAACCGGCGACTGAATCAGTATACCCAGGAAATAGAACAAACAACAACATCAATCCAGAATGCAAGAACATTACTGGAATATTGCCCACTGCATCATATTGAGCATCGGGCACGTGGAGAAAATTGTATAAAAAGAGCAGGCTAAGAATTTGGAATGATGATGTCGCCAAACGTATCAGAAATTTAAAAAAGAACTTATGTAGAATATAGAAGAAAATGTGCAGGAGAACAAAAAGGAAATTCACTACGAATTTTAAAAACTGTGTTCTTTGTGTTTTAATGCGTTTGGAGAACTATTCAGCATACAACTCAGGCGTTTGTCAGAAACCGGAAACAAAACACATACAGAACACCAACGATCGTTAATATGAGCGCTGAATCGATCCAGGTCTAGGTCACATCCTTGACCAGTATTCGTCTCCTTGGAAAAGTGTGTGACAAGTGCTATCTTGTAATAGTAATATATTACGACCGGTTTCAGTCACCGGTCAGCCTCACAGTAACTGTACAACCACAAAACAGAAGGAAACACACTGTAAAGCCGAAACAGAATACAATATCCTACTAAATTAAACAGTCAACTTCCAATATTCACGAAAGATTGAAGTCACGTCATTAGATGTCATATATGTCTTCACATACGCTGAATGACTTGCACATAGCCAAAATGTGTAAAACCATAATCGTAAGTCTCCAGTGCTAAATCAATGTTATTGGATCTATGGTACGCGATGCGTTAGCCGTCAAGTACTCAAGTCGATCTAAGAATTCAACAAGTTAACAGGCAAAATATCACACTGACAAAGACTATACCTCTGTGAGTGGTAAAACAGGACCATTTTTACCTAATGTTATGACGTAAGTTAGTATAAAAGTACAGCAGCGAAACGACCGTATTCAACGTAGGGTTTTTTCTCTTGTCGTGATCGAAAAGACCGTTTTACATAAATAGCGTGAACGTTAATAAAACAGACAAACTGCAGGAACGGATTCCTGACTGGAAATTGAGGAAAAATGGTCCTATGAACATGTGTCTCGAAATGCAAGGTCACCACAGCAGACGGTGCTGACGAATGGCAGTTGCCGGCCACTGTGGTCGAGCGGTTCTACGCGCTTCCGTCCGGAATCGCGCTGGTGCTACGGTCGCAGGTTCGACTCCTGCCTCGGGCATGGATGTTAGTTAGGTTAGTTAGGTTTAAGTGGTTCTAAGTCTAGGGGACTGATGACAGATGTTAAGTCCCATAGTGCTTAGAGCCATTTGAACCACTTGAATGGAAGTTCTTCTGACCACGTACCTTGTATTCCTTGTCCGTTCCCGGCTATGTGACTGGCGCAGCGTGCTGTATGCAGCAGAAAGGACCCATATTCATCTCGGGAACAAGCCGAGATGGAGTCTGCGTACGGCCATGCAGAGGGGAACGGTCGAGAGGCAGCACGGCTACACCCTAACAAGTACCGTCACAGAAATCAACCACATCACATAATATTTCAAGCCCTTTTTGGGAATTTGTGTGATTATGAGTCCTTTGGGACAGACGAACGAGCAGGGAGGTGGCGGACTCTTTCTACCCTAGATCAGCTGCTTTTACTACGGTTCCTGTACATATCCTATAGAACCCGGTCCTCCAAATCTGATGTGTTGTATACGCTATAAAGACATAAAACAAAAAAGTATGCACAAATCCCAACTCAGAGGAAAAGACGCAAACTGAAGCCAAGTAACCTTATAACATCACATACTTGAAAATGTTGTTGTTGTGGTCTTCAGTCCACAGACTGATTTGATGCAGCTCTCTATGCTAGTCTGTCCTGTGCAACCTTCTTCATCTCCCAGTACCTACTGCAACCTGCATACTTCTGAATCTGCTTAGTGTATTCATGTCTTGGTCTCCCTCTACGATTTATACTCTCCACGCTTCCCTCCAGTACTAAATTGGTGATCCCTTGATGCCTCAGAACATGTCCTACCAACCGATCCCTTCTTCTAGTCAAGTTGTACCACAAAATCCTTTTCTCCCCAATTCTATTCAATATCTCCTCATTAGTCATGTGGCCTATCCATCTAATCTTCAGCATTCTTCTGTAGCACCGCATTTCTAAAGCTTCTATTCTCTTCTTGTCTAAACTATTTATCGTCCATGTTACACTCCACACAAATACTTTCAGAAACGACTTCCTGACTCTTAAATCTATACTCGATGTTAACAAATTTCTCTTCTTCAGAAACGCTTTCCTTACCATTGCCAGTCTACATTTTATACCCTCCCTCCTTCGACCACCATCAGTTGTTTTGCTCCCTAAATAGCAAAACTCCTTTACTACTTTAAGCGTCTCATTTCCTAATCTAATTCCCTCAGCACCACCCGATTTAATTCGACTACATTCCATTAGCCTCGTTTTGCTTTTTTTGATGTTCATCTTATACACTCCTTTCAAGACACTGTCCATTCCGTTCAGTTACTCTTCCAGGTTCTGTGCTGCCTCTGACAGAATTACAATATCATCGGCGAACCTCAAAGTTTTTATTTCTTCTCCATGGATTTTAATTCATACTCCGAATTTTTCTTTTGTTTCCTTTACTGCTTGCTCATTATACAGATTGAATAACATCGGGGATAGGCTACAACCCTATCTCACTCCCTTCCCAACCACTGCTTCCCATTCAAGTCCCTCGACTCTTATAACTGCCACCTGGTTTCTGTACAAATTGTAAACAGCCTTTCGCTCCGTGTATTTTACCCCTGCCACCTTCAGAATTTGAAAAAGAGTGTTCAACATTGTCAAAAGCTTTCTCTAATAAAACAAATGCTAGAAACGTAGGTTTGCCTTTGATTAACCTATCTTCCAAGATAAGTCGTAGGGTCAGTGTTGCCTCGCGTATTCCTACATTTCTCCGGAATCCAAACTGATCTTCCCCGCCATTGGCTTCTACCAGTTTTTCCATTCGTCTGTAAAGAATTAGTGTTAATATTTTGCAGCCGTGACTTATTAAACTGACAGTTCGGTAATTTTCACATCTGTCAACACCTGCTTTCTTTGGGATTAATATATTAGTCTGAGGGATTAATATATAAGTCTGAGGGTATTTCACCTGTCTTATATATCTTGCTCACCAGATGGTACAGTTTTGTCAGGGCTGGTTCTCCCAAGGCTATCAGTAGTTCTAATGGAATGTTGTCTACTCCCGGGTCTTTGTTTTGATTAGGTCTTTCAGTGCTCTGTCAAACTCTTCACGCAGTATCATATCTTGCATTTCATCTTCATCTACATGCTCTTCCATTTCCATAATATTGTCCTCAAGTACATCGCACTGGTATAGACCCTCTATATACACCTTCCACCTTTCTGCTTTCCCTTCTTTGCTTAGAACTGGGTTTCCATCTGATCTCTTGATATTCATACAAGTGCTTCTCTTTTCTCCAAAGGTCTCTTTGATTTTCCTGTAGACAGTATCTACCTTACCCCTAGTGAGATAAGCCTCTACATCCTTACATTTGTCCTCTAGCCATCCCTGCTTAGCCATTTTGCACTTCCTGTCGATCTCATTTTTGAGACGTTTCTATTCCTTTTTGCCTGCTTCATTTACTGCATTTTTATATTTTCTCCTTGAAAATGTATTTCTGTCGAAATGTGGGAGAAGTACAGTGAATAGATTCAAGTTTACACCTCAAGTCATCCAAAGAAATTATTATCTAGCAACACATGAATAGAAAAGAGGATGAAATTCAATACGGAAGTCTGATATGTAAAGTACAGGATGTTTAGTTTTTTGATATGAGTATTTAATCAGTCACGTACAGCAGATCTGTTGATAATAGTATTTACTTAAATAATATTGGACTGTATATGTGTAAGTATGTTACTACAGTCCTTAACATCCTTATGATATTGGATTTAAGTATGTTTAATTACGAGCTCCTTATGACATGTGACGTCCATTTTTACTTTTTTGAAGCTTGGTTTATGGCGTCTTGTGCTTCATTACAGGAACAAGTGAGGTTTGTGTATTTAGTTTCATTATACTTTTTCCATTAATGTATTATTAGATAATGATTTCTTTCAGTGACTTGACGTGTAATCTTGAATCTATTCACGGCATTTCTCGTGCGTTTGGATGGTAATGCATTTTGAAGTATGTGATGTTATTAGGTTACTTGGGTTCAGTTTGTGCCTCATCCCTTGTATTCGGGTTTGTGGACTTGTTTTGTATTCTGTTTGTATGGCGTATATATGAAAGAGTGTATTCTTGGTCACGACAAGGGAAGAAACATATATTGAACATGGCTGCTGCACTATTGTACTTTTATGCTAACTCACTACACGACATTAGATAGAAATGGTTCTGTGTTACTATTCACACTTATAGTCTTTGTCTGTATAATCTTGGGTCTGTTAACTTGCTGAATTGTTGGATTGTACCTGTACACTGAGGGCTAGTGTATCGTGCGTCATAGATCGAACTACATTGCTTTAGTACTGGAAACTTATATAATTATTTTACAGGTTTTGACTATGTTCAAGCTATTCTTCGTATGTAAAGACATGTATGTCATGTGATTTTACGACTGTAATCTTTCGTAAGTACTTGAAATTGATTGTTTAATTTCGTAGGATCTTGTGTTCTATTTTGATGTAACAATGCATTTTATTCTGTTTTCTGGTTGTATAGTTACCGTGAGGATGGTCAGTGACCGAAAGCGGTCGTAATAACTAAGTGTTACAAGCAGTATTGTCACTTATTTGTATCAAGTATATATACAATGTGATGCAGCAGCCCCTACTGATGTCTTTGTCTTTTTATGCAACCTGCACTGTAACATCTGCCTTCATAAACCGCACACAAGATGTTCATCTGTCCGCCTCAGTAGCTGCACGGTCAGCGCTGCGGATTACTAAGATAAGGGGCCTGGATTCGATCCCTGGCCGGGTGTGAGGTTTTCTCCGTTCGCGAACTGGATGTTACAAACGTTCTTATCGTCATAACTGACATTAGTATTGAGATGGACGCATAGGCGTAGCCCGAAAGCCAATAAATTGAAAAGAAAGTTCATATGCTCTGTTTTTGCTACGTGAAAACTATTACTCCTACAGAAAAAAAATTGGAACAGGTCCTTTTTGTAGGAAACCTAATGTGGTTAAAATTTGTTCTGGTATACGTATTCGCTGGAGGCCACGGTATTCGAGTTATTCAAGAAAACGTAGGAAATTGGCCTTCAAACGCACCTCCACCCCCACACTCATCCCTCTCCAATCTGGATTTCTAGTACGTTGTCCGTGGCACTTCTTTCTACGACTGTACAAGATTTCCGTCTACACGAACTGTCCCCGATATTGCACCTGTTTTGGTCTCTGTTGATTGGGCTATTACACCCCCAACATAGGCGGCTATTACGTTAATATTATTAATTTAAATGTGCTCATGAGTGCAATGAAAGGAAAATGTCTTTTGTGGACGTTATGCTAAAACTAATTATTTTGACAATTCGATACGAAGTTAACCCTTACAAGCACAGTAGTTTCGTAGTCAGAAGACCTGACGAATACAACAATGAAATTTTTTATTTTATGATGTCGAAAGTCACAAGATTGTTACGTAAAATTTACACAAACGTCGATTCCACAATATGTAAGTGCTCGACTACGTCGGTGGCGTTGTAAGGCCAGTTAGTGAAGACCACGAAAGGTCGAATATGGAAAATAATTCGTACGGTCGTAAATTTCTTTACAGGAATAGGAAGGAGTTCCATGAACAACGTACTAGAAATCCTGACCGATAGGAATTGGAATACATGAATGGGTTAAGTTTGAGTTGTCTTTGTCAGAGAAATTCTGTAGGTCAGTGTTTAATAAAAAAATTAATAATTAATGAGGTAGTTGTACCTGTCGACCCTTAACCGAGGATACTTCACTGTAATCTTCTGATTCCCTTATAGTTTGAATAATTAGAGCATGATTGTTTACTGCTACCAGGTAATTGTATGTATGGAATTTCCTTTGTAGTTTCTTATTGTTGTACTGCATTGTCATGAGCAAAGTAGTTGTGGTATGCATGTGGATTTGCATTAAGTATCTCGCAGTCGCTTTTGCAACTACACAGATATTGATTGTTTCACTGCTAATTTAGTGTTTCTTCGTATTTTTGCTTTTCAAATTGTATTTTTGTGTTATTGTGTAAAATAGTGTGATAGTCATTACGAATGAAAAGCATAACACTATAACTTATAGGCTGCAAAGCAAATTGAGAAATGACAGTGATGACGAGTGTAGCTTGTTAGCACCACCTAGTAATGAATTGATAAATGTTCAAGACAATAATTTGGTAATAACGCATAGGGACATGGACCTGACAGTTAATAACGGGGTAGAGATTCAAACAATCAGTGTACAGGGAAGTACTGACGATCGATCGGTATGTAATAGTTCGCCTCAGGAATGCGAAATAACAGAACAAAATCTTGCAAATACCGTAGATTCAGGTTTTGCATCAACACACTTTTCTCAATTAAGTCAAGACACTCTCTGTTTTTCAAAATACGAGTATTGTCGGTGCAAACGCACTGACGAAAAACGCAAAGGAACGTGTTTCAGTCACTAATGCCTTGTTATTACAATTAATTCAACAATTTGATCAAACAGACCAAAAGCTTCAAAAGTTAGACACAATGGAAACAAATCAGAAACAAACACAGCAACAACTTCAAAAGTTAGACACAATTGACGAAATTAAGCAAATACTTCAACAAACACATTACGATTTAACCACTTAGATACACCAAATCGAATCGAAATAGCAAAACATTTCTGAACACATAAAAACACAAATTTGTGAGCATTTTCAGCGTATTTTTTGCGACATGAAGACACATTACAGAACCATGAAGCAGCAATAAAAGAACTGCAGACCATTGTACACGAAAATCGCGACACCTTGCAGACTAAATTTGACTCTGTTGCCTCTCCCGATACGGTTGCGCAACTTGTAGAAAATCAGGAAAACTTGAAAGACACAATAGATATGATTACGACACAAATGGATACTCTAAAACTGGGCTCAGAAAAACACACGGACGAAATCAGCACATTGTCGGAAAAAATAGCCGAATTTTCGGATCAGTTAACAAATTTATCTACGAAGATAGATGATGATTTGAATGATACAAGAACGGTAGCATTTACAACACAGAGGAGTACGAGGAAATTAGGGAATTTAAACAGCGTCAGAAACAAACTAATACGCAACGCAAACGAGAAATACGGGAAGTACAAGATCATTTGTCACAGGTGATACAAGAATTACATATTTCAGGGGATACTCGCGCTCCAACACGAGAAAAGGATTTAGAAATACAGAAAAGTCACACGGTAATAATACATGGTATTTCGGAGATTTGGAAAGGAGTCGGCAGGGTGCCCCGAGCCTTGAGATGGAACCGCCGACACGACCTAAACATGACCGATTTGCGACTCGCCAACACGACGTCTTTGACTATAAGCTCTTCATCACAACGCATAAAATTAAAACATTTAAGAATTCTAGTAAAGACATACATCCACAAGTTTGGCTTCATTAGTTTACTCGTTGTTTGTCATTAGAGCATAGATTAGAATTTGTGTGTGGCTATATAGAAAATGAACCAGCTGTAAGAATGCGATCGCTTATTCGCGACTGTCACAGTGAAGGACATTTTTATCATGCCTTCTTTTGTGTTAGCAGAAGAGCCAACACCGTGTTACGAGTAGAGGCCGAAATGCACGCATTTTAGCTTACGCAGGCTGGCGCGAGGAGAGAAGAACTATACTGACGTGAGGTCTGGAACATGACAAGGAATGAGAATTCAGAAAGCGGACGTAATTAGTTTGATACTTTAATCCATTAATGATGAACGTCGCTCTTGACGGTACATGATTCACAATATTATCTGTTCAGAATACATTCTTGAAGATAGTAATTATAGTAACTGAATACGGCTCCTGGCTAGGTGGTAGCAAAGGACGTAGCTGAAGGCTATGATAAACTGTCGTCTCTGCAAATGAGACAGTGAACCATCGCTAGCAAAGTCGGCTGTACAACTGGGGCGAGTGCTGGAGAGTCTCTCTAGACTAGACCTGCCGTGTGGCGGCGCTCGGTCTGCAATCACTGATAGTGGCGACACGCGGGTCCGACGTATACCAACGGACCGTGGCCGATTTAAAGGCTACCACCTAGCAAGTGTGGTGTCTGGCGGTGACACCACACCTTCCTTTCTGCATATTGGTCTCAGGCTACACAAGCTCGAGTAAAAATGATGAAGCATTTGGAGCAATCTGAATTTTTCAGCCGTGTAAAATATTTCGAAGATATGTTACGCAAGAATCAGCATTTGTCAAACCTGTACAACGCCTAGGAACTTATTCGCATTTTCTTAATTAAATCGCCTAACACTTAAGACATATTACTTTGGCTAGACGTTGTAAGAATGACATCGAAGCTTTTCGGCGATTTTGCAAGAACTGGAAATCGACACGGACAGTCACGGACAGTCGTATGGTGCAAAAATAGGAAAACAACAACAATTACAGGTCACATCCATCACAATTTCGTGACTGCAGCAAGAATAACCATACACGACATATCTACCGTTATAACGCAAATCGTGACCAAAACAGACTCCACCCGTATGACAACCATTGGCAGAATAACAATAATGACAGAGGGAGATCACATTACCGAGGTAATGACTAAGACAGAAACAAACGTGGAAATAAACAATATGGAAACCAGAATAATTATTATCAAGGGAGACAAAATGGCCTCAGACGCAACAGTCCACCCAGTAATTACGAGTCGGGGAGAACTTCTTCACCACCTAATCGACAATAAAGAAATTCCAACAATTACCAACAAGGCGACAGACCTGAATTTAATCAGAACTGGCTTGATTCAAATAGGGCAGGGCCCACTCGACAAGTTGAAATTGTAGAAATTAGACCTCCAAATCCCAGTAACGACGTGCGACAACAAAGAGATAATAGAGAATGACTCGCACCGCAGGCCACTACAAAACGTACTTATGAAGCTGACGACGTAGGTGCCATGACTATCAATTATGTGAAAATGGAAGACATTAGGAACATTTTACTCCAGGAACATGACATGAAACAGAACAATACTGCATATGCTGTAATTCACATCACAACAAATGACATATAATTATTGGCAGTACTTGACTCCGGCAGTCCTATTTCGGTAACTAGTGAAACAGCTTTCTGTAAATGCAACAAATCGAATGATTGCCCCACACTTCCTTTACGTAAAATCAAATTTCAAGGTGCAATTATTGGAAGAAGCCGACAAACTAAGTTAAAATTATTTTATCAAAGCCACAGATTTATTATGAATTTTCTTATTGTTTCATTATTGTCGACGGAGATTATATTAGGTGTAGATTTTTTGAATAATTGTAAAGCAATTTTAGACTTTCACGGCGCTGAAATGGGGTTGGAGAAGGAAGGTAAGTCAATAATGGTTCAGATGGCTCTGAGAACTATGGGACTTAATATCTGAGGTCATCAGTCCGCTAGAACTTAGAACTACTTAAACCTAAGGACACCACATACATCCATGCTCGAGGCAGGATTCGAATCTGCGACCGAAGCAGTCACGCGGTTCCGGACTGAAGCGCCTGGAACCGCTCGGCCACCGCGTCCGGCGGTAAGTCAATAGCTTTGAGATTTGAGGATTGGCTTTCAAACAATGGCGAGGAAATCAATCGGCTTTACCTTTTCTCGGATCACAGTTTGGAACTTTCGACGGAATTTGACACTAATGATCGCTTTGAAGGTGCTGACAAGGTTGACACTGATGACGTTTTGGACACTAATGCAAACAGTTGAAAACTGTAATGACACTGAAAGGTATGATATTTTAACATCTTACAGAAAGTAGGCCAGTGTTTAATTAAAAAAAATATGTAAAGAGGTAGTTTCAGAGTTGTTTGATTGTTTTTCCTGGCGAACCAAGTAAGTAGGATACCTAGACACAACAAGATTGACAACGAGGCTGGACGATACATTAAATACATCAAATTTCCTACAAAAAGATAGTATTGATTTCTTCTGTAGCGCTAATAATTTGTTGGTAGCGAGCAACAGCATATGAAAATCTCGCGCTTGGGTTATAGAAGTATTGCGGATTGCATAAAACGGTATCAGTAGGTGCAGCTGAATCAGCCTGTATGGTGTTATCTGCCTCCAGTCCGCACCGATAGCTGAGTGGTCAGCGTGATGGATTGCTGTCCTACGGGCCCGGGTTTGATTCCCGGCTGCGACGGGGATTTTTTCCGCTCAGGGACTGGGTCTTGTGTTGTCTTCGTCATCATTTCATCCCAATCCGGCCCGCAGGTCACCCAATGTGGCGTTGAATGTAATAAGACCTGCACCAAGGCGGCCAGACCTGTCCCGTAAGGGGCCTCGCAGCCAATGACGCCAAACGATCATTTCATTTCATTCTGTCTCCAGAAAAACATTTCCATATTCATTTCTTTCGTTAATTTGAACATAATATTTTAGAAGTACCGACGGTTAGGAGGGCTTTTAGGGATGAGCCCCGAATTACACATTAACCGACAAATGGGGCCGCACGCAACTTATGCAATGTATACTACCAACTAGAAGCAAACTACTCAGATTCATAATTACAGGAATTACATTATTACCATGTAACTGATAAGCAATATGAGCACTTACTTAACAGTGTGTTGGTCCACCTATGGAAAGCAATAGAGTAGTGAATCTGCGTGGAATGCTTTTAATACGTCGTTGGTACTTTTACGGGGGATATGTGGCGTCAGACGAGTCACGAAATTCGCGTAAATTGCGGATGAGTGGTTTGTAGGCGCGGAGCTGGCGTTCGATAGCGTTACAGCTGTGTTCCATAGGGTTCAGACCAGGAGAATATGGTAGGCAAGACATCTACATGGGTTCATTATAGTGCTTCTTAAACCACTGCAGCACGTCACTCGCACAGTTACTGTAGTAGGAGATACCATGGCATTTTTATTTTTTTGTTTATTTGTTTTAGGGCGCAAAAACACCTAAGGTCATAAGCACCCATGCCATAACCTGGTCCGCAAAAATGTCATGTAGTTCGCAGCTGTCACGGCGCCAGTTATAAACTGACGAAACTACAAACATCTGGTCATAACTGTGAGTTCTTGATTGCTTTGGGAGATGGCTGATCGTAACTATAGCATGTAAAAAAAAGTGGTTCAAATGGCTCTGAGAACTATGGGACTTAACATCTGAGGTCATCAGTCCCCTAGACTTAGAACTACTTAAACCTAACTAACCTAAGGACATCACACACATCCAGGCCCGAGGCAGGATTCAAACCTGCGACCGTAGCGTTCGCACGGCTCCAGATTGAAGTGCCTAGAACCGTTCGGCCACAGCGGCCGGCATGTCTGAAAATAGTAGTAACATATAAATGCATCTTATATAACAGATAATAAAAATAAATTATACGCATGATGCACGCGGTGGCGGTGAACGTACTCCATTACGTACTCTACGAACGTCAACTGCTAAGGAGAGCAATGCGTCTGTTTCTTAAATACGCGATGCTCCGCCCACGGCACAGCGAATTACATCAGAGATAGCCAGTCAGGCATACAGGACTTAAAACAGTTGCTACAATAATCTATAGACAGGATGATTAAACGAAAGCTATCTACACTCCTGGAAATTGAAATAAGAACACCGTGAATTCATTGTCCCAGGAAGGGGAAACTTTATTGACATCTTCCTGGGGTCAGATACATCACATGATCACACTGACAGAACCACAGGCACATAGACACAGGCAACAGAGCATGCACAATGTCGGCACTAGTACAGTGTATATCCACCTTTCGCAGCAATGCAGGCTGCTATTCTCCCATGGGGACGATCGTAGAGATGCTGGATGTAGTCCTGTGGAACGGCTTGCCATGCCATTTCCACCTGGCGCCTCAGTTGGACCAGCGTTCGTGCTGGACGTGCAGACCGCCTGAGACGACGCTTCATCCAGCCCCAAACATGCTCAATGGGGGACAGATCCGGAGATCTTGCTGGCCAGGGTAGTTGACTTACACCTTCTAGAGCACGTTGGGAGGCACGGGATACATGCGGACGTGCATTGTCCTGTTGGAACAGCAAGTTCCTTTGCCGGTCTAGGAATGGTAGAACGATGGGTTCGATGACGGTTTGGATGTACCGTGCACTATTCAGTGTCCCCTCGACGATCACCAGTGGTGTACGGCCAGTGTAGGAGATCGCTCCCCACACCATGATGCCGGGTGTTGGCCCTGTGTGCCTCGGTCGTATGCATTCCTGATTGTGGCGCTCACCTGCACGGCGCCAAACACGCATACGACCATCATTGGCACCAAGGCAGAAGCGACTCTCATCGCTGAAGACGACACGTCTCCATTCGTCCCTCCATTCACGCCTGTCGCGACACCACTGGAGGCGGGCTGCATGATGTTAGGGCGTGAGCGGAAGACGGCCTAACGGTGTGCGGGACCGTAGCCCAGCTTCATGGAGACGGTTGCGAATGGTCCTCGCCGATACCCCAGGAGCAACAGTGTCCCTAATTTGCTGGGAAGTGGCAGTGCGGTCCCCTACGGCACTGCGTAGGATCCTACGGTCTTGGCGTGCATCCGTGCGTCGCTGCGGTCCGGTCCCAGGTCGACGGGCACGTGCACCTTCCGCCGACCACTGGCGACAACATCGATGTACTGTGGAGACCTCACGCCCCACGTGTTGAGCAATTCGGCGGTACGTCCACCCGGCCTCCCGCATGCCCACTATACGCCCTCGCTCAAAGTCCGTCAACTGCACATACGGTTCACGTCCACGCTGTCGCGGCATGCTACCAGTGTTAAAGACTGCGATGGAGCTCCGTATGCCACGGCAAAGTGGCTGACACTGACGGCGGCGGTGCACAAATGCTGCGCAGCTAGCGCCATTCGACGGCCAACACCGCGGTTCGTGGTGTGTCCGCTGTGCCGTGCGTGTGATCATTGCTTGTACAGCCCTCTCGCAGTGTCCGGAGCAAGTAAGGTGGGTCTGACACACCGGTGTCAATGCGTTCTTTTTTCGTTTTCCAGGAGTGTATAAATGAAGAGTTAGGTGTCTTATATTAGGATAATAAAGTAACTGCTATCAACAACATTTCGTCAGTCTTCGATAAAAATATACATGAAAGAGACAATCAATCATAACCGATTGTGAGAACGCCGATAGTCAACTGTGGGGACCTATCTCAGACCCGTAGATTGTATGGCAGCAAGGATGGAAGTTAAACGACGCTAATAGAGCTGGCGCGGTCATATCGATATGTGCCGTCCAGCGAAAGAGGATTTCAGAGCAGTGACAGCGGCTGAATGTCATGTACGAACTGGCATGCAGGTTGACATGTAGAAATGCATGCCAGTATTGAGTATTGCTCCTAGATCTCAGTGTCAGTGAAAATACTGCTTGACTGACGCCGTCATTTACCACCGAAGCGGCGTACAAGTGTCGATGGGTCAGGTGACGATTTCAAAGTTGCGGCAGCGGCAAATTGTTACAAAATAATGGGATGCATGTAGGGCCACTGTCGTAATATGTATCAGATCGCCCAGATGACATGCAAGTTACGAGTTTGTGATAAATACCCACAGATGGCTATCGGTGTTCTCACAGCCATTTATGAGGGGCTATCTTTCTTTCTTTCTTTTTTTTTTCTTTTTTTTTTTTTTTTTTTTTTACAATCGTATTGACCAACTAGGATCACGTTAACAACTTCAGTTCCTCTTCTTCCTTTGTTGTTGTTTCCTATTTTTCCAGTATTCCCTCATTTTCTCCCCATGAAGTCTCTTCCTTTCTTCTGCCCATGTTGTTCCCGATGTTTTATTTCTTCTGCTTTGAAAGCTTTCCAAATTTAGTATTTTGTTTTTAAAACGGTTTCTTTCTGCTATTTCTGATTCTTTGATGTTGTTTCTTTCAAGATCTTTTCTTATTTCTGTAATCCATGCTATTGTCGATTTCTGCATCCAGAAATATAGGAGTATTTGTTTTGTTAGTCTATTTCCATCCATTCGGTAGAGATGTCCAAAAAAGGTTAATCTTCGTTTGGCCATTACTTCAGATATTTTCTCCATATTTTTGTAGATCTCATTACTTCTTATTTTCCAACCATCTGCAGTTTTCATAGCACCCATTATTTTTCTAATAATCCTTCTTATATGTATATATAAGAAGGATCTGTGTTATATATATATATATAACACAGATTGACCAAATGCTGTTTATAGCAGTTACTTTATGTGCCTAATATAAGGCACCTGTTTCTTCATTTTTTATTAGCTTTCGCGCAATCATTCTGTATATACCTTACTGTAAAACTGTTTTACGTCCTGTAAGCCTGATCGACTATCGCTGATGTAATTCGGTGTGCCTTCGGCGGAGCATCGCATATTTAAGAAACAGCTGCATTGCTCTCCTTAGCAACTTACGTTCGTGAAGTTCGTAACGCCCACTCCGTTCTATTTTGTATGTTACTACTATTTTCAGACATCCCTCTAAATCCATTCTATGTTCAAATTTCAGTGTGATTTCCGAACTTGGTCAGAAACTGACCGAAACCGGTAACCACGAAAACAAAAGTTTGTTGCGGTAGAGAGTGTTTATGTTCATTTTAAAATCGCTTATGCCGGTAGACCTGCCTTCAGCGGTCGGTATCCTCATTAGAATTTATCTTTTATTTGCATTCCTCACCGCTTCACGTTTTGGTTCATCAACGTATGTTAGCAGAGATGCATCTACGAGGGTCATCTCAAAAGTACTGCACACTGTAAGAGAGAATTGATGAAAATAATTTAATTTACAAAATACCTTTACAGGCCTTCAACGTAATCTTCATTCTTGCTTATGACAGCTTCTCAACAGTATGGCAACTTCCGCATTACGGATAAGCCATCTTCATTGTTGCGCTGATTAGTCTGGTCATCTCGCTGGAAGCTTCATCAGTTGTAACAAAACGTTTTCCAAGGAGTTGTTCCTTTAATTTTGGAGACAAATCAAAGTCTGATGGGCTCATAATAGGGCTGTGTGGCGGGTGGGGAAGTATTTTCCATCCATGTTTCGCTAGAGTTCTCTCACTGGTAGGCCAATAAGCGGTGTTGCATTTTCGTGCAAAATGAGGACACCAGCTGCAATCACGTCAGGCCTAATTTGATGAATTTTCGGGCGCCAAACATTTTGCAGAAACAGCTTGTGGTACGCGCCTGTTACAGGTCTCTCCTGGAGCACTCTGTAACTATGATTCCATTCATGTCATACGCAAAGATCATCATTAGTTTCAGCTTTCATTGTTAGCGGCGGAATTATTTCCGGCGTGGAGAGTGTGAACTTTTCCATTGTGACGGCTGAGACTTTAGTTCCGGCTAAAAATTTCACAAGTAGCGGCGTGGTCGCGGATTTAAACAGTGACCCACTACGGCTTTATTATTTTAGAACAAATTATAAATCACCTGAAAATGGTCACTGCTGACTGAAACCAGTAGTCTAAGGACCAAAAATTTTGTGATCGTTGGCTGAAATAAAACAAATTCATTCTTCAAAATCTTGTATCCAGATTTCATCAAGTGCAACAGTCATTTTCAAAAATAGTTCTTCTGTTCGATAACGTTGAAGTAGTTCTGCGATTCTTCTACGACCTGCTTTCTGCTGCTCACTCACATCATGTGGAACCCATCTGGCAGTAACTTTTCTCATCTTTAACTTTTCATTTATGATTCTGTTAATTGAAGTGACATACATTCTGGCATCATATGCATTTCCCGCTAATGTTTTTCGTATCCCTCAGAATGTCATTAATGTTAACCTGAGAGATGTAGTCTGCTGCAGTTGATGGCCTTCCACTTCTTCGGTTATCCTCTGTGCTTACCCAGCATTCACGGAAACCAGCAGACCACCAAGATACTGCGCTAAGATTCACTACACTATTCCCACACTCCTCTTGCAAAGCGTTGTAAGTATCTTTTGGATTTTTTCCATAGAGGGATTCGATTTTGATGTAGGAACGCTAGTCACTACGTGTAAGCCAAACTGACTCGGTTTCAGCTTCCATTTTAAAACTGAATTACTGACGACACAGCCAAGCGAGCCAGCAAACACATATACGACCGTCACACCTAAAGTCTCTCTCACAACACTTGATCACCCCACCGTAACGATCCCACAGGACTTTCGAATAGCCCTTGCACTTCACACTAAATATGCGCATCAAAATTGTCTTCAGGACAAACTATTTTTCTCTTAATGAAAAACATAGCTCTATCTGGTGCACACAGGTGGTGAACAAAATGCACCATGCGATATAGTACATATTGCTGCAAGTTGGCACCAGTGCATACGTGTAAATACTGCGACGCGGCTGCAGTGCATAGCTGCCGTGCGAAGTCCACGAGGTTATCTTTCAGTGTATTATAAGCTTTGTTCTGCGACAGTTAACACAAGCGATCAGTAAAATGTGTGATCTTCCAGGTCTCAGAAAAGGGGAACTCGTTGGTGCGAGATAACCAGGAGGATCTGTGACGGAAATGGCTAAACTGTTTCATGTTCCAAGAGCGACAGTATCCACGGTAATGACAGCATCACAAAACGTGTTAAAAAAAAAGTGACTGCCTGAGTAGTGCTGTGTCGACAAAAGCAGTACGGTGGGAACTTCACATGGCTTACATTCATGAACGGGCTACAATTGCGAAACCCTTAATAACGGAAGGCAACGCAGAGCTGCGAGAGAAGTGGTGCTACGATCATAAAACCTAGGCACTCGATGACTGGAAGAATGTGGTATGGTCCGATGAATCATTATTTACATTTTTTTCTACAAACGGCCGGGTTTATGTATGGAGAACCCCAACTGAAGCCTACGATCCGGCATCCGAGCATCAAAATATCAGCAAAGATCTTCTCTGACCAGCACAATCGCCAGACCTCAACATCATTAAACCGTTATGAGAAGTTTTACAGCAGAGTGTGAGGAGCAGATTTCCTTCACCAACATCGTTGAAGCAATTGGCGAATGTTTTGGTACGAGAATGGGAGAACATTCCGTGGGAAACTACTCAGACACTCTACAAATCTATTCCATGAAGAACTGCAGCTGTTCTCAAAGCCAGTGATGGCCCAACTCCTTATTAGCAAATACATTTTGTATACAATGATCAGTCAGAACGTTAAGACCACCTATCTACGAGTAGTTGCCGGTATGTCCACCTTCGACACGGATAACAGCGGCGACGCATGCCAGCATGGAAACAATGAGGCCTTGGTAAGCTTTTGGAGGGAGTTGGCACCAAATCTGCACACACAAGTCACACAATTACCGTAACTCCCGGGGAGGGGCGTGATGAGCTCTGAGGCCACGTTAAGTCACTTCCCAGATGTCTTCGAACGGGTTCGGTTCTGGTGAGTTGGGGGCGTCAGCATATCAACTGGAACTCGTCACTATGTTCCTAGAACCACTCCATCACACTCCTTGCACTGTGATATGGCACATTATCTTGGTGAAAATAGCCACTGGGGTCGGGAAACGTGAACGCCATGAATGGGTGTACCTGATCTACAACCAGTGTCCCATACTCCTTGGCTGTCAAGAGGTCTTGCATGAGCTCCACTGGACCCATGGATGGCCACGTGAGTGATCCCCAGGGCCGCCTCCAGCACGTCTCCGTACCGCAATAAAGGGGTCAAAGAGCTATTACTCTGGAAGACGACGGATTCGCGTCGTCCCCTCGGCATGATTAAGAAGTCATCGGGATTCATCAGACCATGCAACGCTCTGCCAATGCGCCACCGTACACTGCCGATGTGACATGACCATATCATTCGTAGTTGCCGACGTCGTGGTGTTGACATTGGCACATGCATGGGTCGTCAGCTGCGGAGGCCCATCGTTAGGGGTATTAGCTGCCCTGTGTGTTCAGACACACTTGGACTCTGCCCAGCATTACGGTCTGACGTTAGTTCCGCCACAGTTATTCGCCTGTCATGTTTTACCAGTCTGCGCAGCCCATGAAGTCCGACATCTGTAACGAGGGGTGGCCGCCCAACCCTTTGACGTCTGGGCTTGGTTTCACCTTGATTTCGCCACGTATTGAAGACACTCACCACAGCACTCCTCGAACACCCGACAATATATATAAATGACCTAGTAGATAGTGTCCGAAGTTCCATGCGGCTTTTCGCGGATGATGCTGTAGTATACAGAGAAGTTGCAGCATTAGAAAATTGTAGCGAAATGCAGGAAGATCTGCAGCGGATAGGCACTTGGTGCAGGGAGTGGCAACTGACCCTTAACATAGACAAATGTAATGTATTGCGAATACATAGAAAGAAGGATCCTTTATTGTATGATTATATGATAGCGGAACAAACACTGGTAGCAGTTACTTCTGTAAAATACCTGGGAGTATGCGTGCGGAACGATTTGAAGTGGAATGATCATATAAAATTAATTGTTGGTAAGGCGGGTACCAGGTTGAGATTCATTGGGTGAGTCCTTAGAAAATGTAGTCCATCAACGAAGGAGGTGCCTTACAAAACACTCGTTCGACCTATACTTGAGTATTGCTCATCAATGTGGGATCCGTACCAGATCGGGTTGACGGAGGAGATAGAGAAGATCCAAAGAAGAGCGGCGCGTTTCGTCACAGGGTTATTTGGTAACCGTGATAGCGTTGCGGAGATGTTTAACAAACTCAAGTGGCAGACTCTGCAAGAGAGGCGCTCTGCATCGCGGTGTAGCTTGCTCGCCAGGTTTCGAGAGGGTGCGTTTCTGGATGAGGTATCGAATATATTGCTTCCCCCTACTTATACCTCCCGAGGAGATCACGAATGTAAAACTGGAGAGATTAGAGCGCGCATGGAGGCTTTCAGACAGTCGTTCTTCCCGCGAACCATACGCGACTGGAACAGGAAAGGGAGGTAATGACACTGGCACGTAAAGTGCCCTCCGCCACACACCGTTGGGTGGCTTGCGGAGTATAAATGTAGATGTAGATGTAGAAGTCGCACAGTTTCCGAAATGCTCGTGCCGAGCCTCTCGGCCTTCACAATCTGCCCTAGGTCAGACTCAAAATACACTCCTGGAAATGGAAAAAAGAACACATTGACACCGGTGTGTCAGACCCACCATACTTGCTCCGGACACTGCGAGAGGGCTGTACAAGCAATGATCACACGCACGGCACAGCGGACACACCAGGAACCGCGGTGTTGGCCGTCGAATGGCGCTAGCTGCGCAGCATTTGTGCACCGCCGCCGTCAGTGTCAGCCAGTTTGCCGTGGCATACGGAGCTCCATCGCAGTCTTTAACACTGGTAGCATGCCGCGACAGCGTGGACGTGAACCGTATGTGCAGTTGACGGACTTTGAGCGAGGGCGTATAGTGGGCATGCGGGAGGCCGGGTGGACGTACCGCCGAATTGCTCAACATGTGAGGCGTGAGGTCTCCACAGTACATCGATGTTGTCGCCAGTGGTCGGCGGAAGGTGCACGTGCCCGTCGACCTGGGACCGGACCGCAGCGACGCACGGATGCACGCCAAGACCGTAGGATCCTACGCAGTGCCGTAGAGGACCGCACCGCCACTTCCCAGCAAATTAGGGACACTGTTGCTCCTGGGGTATCGGCGAGGACCATTCGCAACCGTCTCCATGAAGCTGGGCTACGTTCCTGCACACCGTTAGGCCGTCTTCCGCTCACGCCCCAACATCGTGCAGCCCGCCTCCAGTGGTGTCGCGACAGGCGTGAATGGAGGGACGAATGGAGACGTGTCGTCTTCAGCGATGAGAGTCGCTTCTGCCTTGGTGCCAATGATGGTCGTATGCGTGTTTGGCGCCGTGCAGGTGAGCGCCACAATCAGGACTGCATACGACCGAGGCACACAGGGCCAACACCCGGCATCATGGTGTGGGGAGCGATCTCCTACACTGGCCGTACACCACTAGTGATCGTCGAGGGGACACTGAATAGTGCACGGTACATCCAAACCGTCATCGAACTCATCGTTCTACCATTCCTAGACCGGCAAGGGAACTTGCTGTTCCAACAGGACAATGCACGTCCGCATGTATCCCGTGCCACCCAACGTGCTCTAGAAGGTGTAAGTCAACTACCCTGGCCAGCAAGATCTCCGGATCTGTCCCCCATTGAGCATGTTTGGGACTGGATGAAGCGTCGTCTCACGCGGTCTGCACGTCCAGCACGAACGCTGGTCCAACTGAGGCGCCAGGTGGAAATGGCATGGCAAGCCGTTCCACAGGACTACATCCAGCATCTCTACGATGGTCTCCATGGGAGAATAGCAGCCTGCATTGCTGCGAAAGGTGGATATACACTGTACTAGTGCCGACATTGTGCATGCTCTGTTGCCTGTGTCTATGTGCCTGTGGTTCTGTCAGTGTGATCATGTGATGTATCTGACCCCAGGAATGTGTCAATAAAGTTTCCCCTTACTGGGACAATGAATTCACGGTGTGCTTATTTCAATTTCCAGGAGTGTATATCACTTTTCAACATAATCTCCCCCACGCTCAATGCAAGTCCTCCACCGCTTACAAAGTGCATAAATTCCTTTAGAAAGAAACTCTTTTGGCAGTCCGCTCAACCACTCATGCACCGCGTGGCGTACCTCTTCATCAGAACGATTCTTGCAAAGAAGCCATCACCTTCTCGTTCAAAGCGCCGAAGAAGTTCTTCACAAGCATCAACACCTCGTTCTCTCATTTCATGAGTCAGCTGCCGTGGCTCCCATCTTGCAGACACTTTGTGAAACTGGAGCACATCATGCACAATGTGGTGTGCTGACCCATGACTAATCTGTAAACATGCTGCAATGTCATTCAGTGTCACTCGGCGGTTTACCTTCACTATGGCTTTAACTGCTACAATGTTCTGTGGAGTCGCAACTCGTTGTGCCTGACCTGGACGAGGAGCATCTCCACTGAAGTCATACAATTTGCGAACTTCCTACGCCATTCGTTGACTTGATGTTGTGACAAAGTTGCATCACCGTACTGAACCTTCATTCGTCGATGAATTTTAATAGGTTTCGCACCTTCACTACGCAAAAACCGAATAACAGAACGCTTTTCTTCCCTGGCGCAAGTCGCAAGTGGGGCGGCCATCTTTACACTGATACTGCGACGGTATTTGTGCATCTGCACTATGCTGCCACCTACAGGCCATTCGGCACACTGTTTGTAGCACGCTAACCAACTTACAGTATAATGGCGCGAAATTTCGATTTGTTATTAAAAATTTAAGATATTTATTTGACTCACCCTCGTATGTATCATTAATAATATATATTCACTCCCTCCCTTACATAACTTTATAACAATATTCAACAATCTTTTTCAGACTAAATAACACTGCATGAGAATTCTAAAGAAACAGTCTTAGGATTGTGAAATTCGTAAAACCTTATGAGTCTCAATTAGCAGTAGCTTTTTGGCATCAGTAAGTGGTAGCACCTCCTCTTGGGTTACGTGCAGTTCGGCACCTTCTTGACAATGACGAAATGAGGGAGGGGATCTCAGTTTGAGGAGGGTTCTGCCAGTAGTGCCTAAGCCGAGCGATCCAGATACTGGATATTGTGTACATCCTCCGGAATTTCACTTTGAAAGTTATCCCCAAAGGTGCTCTATGGGATTTAGATCAGGGGACAGAAACTCACTCCTGCAATACGTGGTGTGGCATTATCATGTAAACAGAGGAATTCAGGTCCACGTACTTCAGCGATCGCAAGCAACAAAGGTTGTAAAATATTTTGAATATATAAATTCCTTCGCTGTGTTCCTCTTTCAAAAAAGAGGACTATTTTTGTATTGGTCGTTCTTCCTTATCAGACAATGACAGAATCTCCTTGTCATTTTTGGATCTCCTTTTCCTTCCTAAGCCTGTCTGTGTCATCTGGTTGCCTTCATATGAGCACTCTTCTTGAATCTGGGCGCAAACCGTAGGGTGATTCATCTGTAAAGAGGACTTGTCCCCATTGATCCACTGCCCAGTTTTGGTGTTGTCGACACCACAAAACATGTGCACGAATTCCACGACGAACAGCTGGAAATCTTAAATGGTAACAGGCATGAAAACAACTTTCAAGCAGTCTATTTATGAGAGTGTGGGTTTGAAAAAATTACGTTATTTACTTATTGCAAGGCACTTCGTAATATACCAACAATGCAAGTCCATTCTGACAGGGTTCTAAGGTACAGAAATCCGTCTTGCCCTGCAGTGGTAATCCTTGATTTTATTTGGTGCTTTTCTTCCTGGCTGCCAAATTGTTGATGTTGACTCCACATTCTTGAAATTACGACTCTCCCTGTTTTTAGAACCCTTATAGCATCAACTTGTTTTCCGCCATTTTCAGTTGTAACAGTCGCTTCAAGGTTTAAATGATGACATTTTTCCATAAACATTTATTCTTAACAGTTCGCAACTGTTTATTATTGTTTTAAACAGTTATTAGTTACTTATATCTCCTCTTAAAAACACAGTTAGTACTTTCCTACGAGACAATACAAAATTGCAACACTGGTTATTATGGTAACCACGTAGAATGACAAGTGACAAGTATTTTAATATTGATTTCCATTCAGTTTTGTAACTTGGTCAGTTTTTATTATTTCCAATTTTTTAGTTGCTGTTTTCACAATGTCGATGTGTTTGCTTGTGTACTCTTATAGAGAATACTATCAGCGGTCTATATACTGGTAAAGTTAAAAATCTGTTGCATAAGAACTTTGGCGTTAACAAACATTTACACCTCTAAGTCAAGAAATTCCGACAACTTGCAGAAGAAGCGACCAATAATGGACTTCTTTAGTTTCGTTTTGAACATTTGGATATACTCCAGTTTCATGAGTGATATTTGTCGGCATCCCATAACAGCTAGTGCTCTTTACCTTACGAGCAGTTCTGTGGTCTCATCAGGATATCAAGGAACATCGATACATTGAGCATGCGGCGTCTTTGGGCCAGCTATGGACCTTTCGAAGAGTCAGATGCTTTTTGGAAAATTACTGTCATAATTTTGAAAATTAAGTTCACAAAACGCCAACGCACTCGCATGCTATACCATTTACGACAGTTGATTACATTCGAGATAGCCAGTCATACACAAGTGCAGCGACCCATTTCACACAGATGCACACACGCGCATTTAGTACTCCCATTACCTCGCCAAACTGTTCACTGTTACCCATAACTGAATGTCAAAAAGTCCCTCGGGCGCAGTTACTTTTTACAGCTTTGTACCTTTCCCGAATGTGCTGCAACGTTTCCATTTGAATGCGCTGCGGGAATTTTCGCTTGAATTGGTTCTGTTATTTGACTATCGGCAGCTATAAACTGAGCCAGGCGCGTAACTGGAGAAAATCATAACAAATTAAAAACTTCACTGAACCAAGAACTTAAAAAAGTAAACAAGATCTGCAAACAAAAACTAGCTCTATCTAAACGTGCTAGCAGCCTTAAGGGGCTCCGTACCAGTTGAAATCTTGAAAATTTCATTTTTGATTTTTTCAGTGATCTACGGAATTTCCCATTTCCAATAACAATTAATAGATTATATATAGATTATTGCCTTGTTTCTGGTTTATTCATTCTCTTAAACAAAGTACCGTATGGATGCGACCAGTTACATTTGATAGTTTACAGACTAAAATTTAATTTTTTGAATACCCGCCTTCGATGGCAATTATTTAGGAGATGTAGACTGAAAAGCTTTCAAAGCAGTTGAGGAACAGAAGCCATATGGAGAAAATGTAACTCACTGGAGAACATAGATCATGTACAAAAGAGAATGAGTAAGAAGCTGCGACAACTAAAAACTGCATACAATGGAAAGAAATTGGAAGGTGGCACAAGACTAGATGGTAAGAACAGATTCACAGAATCTGTCATAGATAAAATCCTAAATTATTATCGCATGACCATCATGCAAAATGTTAGTTACGTCGAAGATATGAGAAAAGCTGTATGGGCAATTTTGTCTAACCTTTCTTCAGCAGATAAACCCATTCATTACCTGTGCCCTACAAGAAGCGATTCATGGTGCAAATACAACCAAGTACAGCAAAATGGTGAGAAATTTATTCACAGACCTACTATACCCTTGGCCATAGTGGAGGTCTTGAAAGAAACTTTCACAGATTTGTCAGATATTAGACTATTCAAGGAATGTCTCCACGGCCGCACCCAGAATCCTAACAAGTTCATCAACCGCGTAATCTGGATCAGAATTCCAGGGACAGTATTTGTGTGAATTAGTACACTGGATTTTGGTATCTTTTATGCAGTGGCAACGTTCAATGAGGGTAATGTTGCATGGTGAGAAACCCGGAAAAGACTGCTACAAACTGTTGGTCACTTCACAGTGAAACAAATGTTAAATTTGGATATAGAAAGAGTCAGAATTTTAGAGAGAGCTATTAGAGTGCTTGAAACAAGAGCAAGACGATTCAGAAGAGCAGGAAAAAGGATATTGCAAGATGAGACGGAAGAGGATGCAGACAACCATCTTATCGAGCTGGAACGCATTTACAATTTTAATGGCTGTTACCCGTAAGTCGTATTTTCTAAGAATGAAGTGTACTTTTTCTCAGATTCTGCATATTAGAATTTGCTCAAAATTTATGACAAACTAAATTCAGTATTGCACAGAGGTTTTCCTATTTTGTAAATCCCAAAGAAGTTAGAAAAATGTAGGCAGTTTCTTACTTTGATGTCATTTCAACTGCGTACTCCTATACTCGTAAATTTACGTCGTCATCTTTTATAAGTAAATACAAGGCCCCGGGAGTAGACAACATTCCATTAGAACTACTGACAGACTTGGAAGAGCCAGGCCTAACAAAACTCTACCATCTAGTGAGAAAGATGTGTGAGACAGGCGAAATACCCTCAGACTTCAAGATGAATATAATAATTCCAATCCCAAAGAAAGCAGGTGTTGACAGATGTGAAAATTGCCGAACTACCAGTTTAATAAGCCACGGCTGCAAAATACTAACTTGAATTCTTTACATACGAATGGATAAACTGGTAGAAGCCGACCTCGGGGAAGATCAGTTTGGATTCCGTAGAAATGTTGGAACACGTGAGGCAATACTGACCCTACGACTTATCTTAGAAAATAGATTAAGCAAAGGAAAACCTACGTTTCTGGCACTTGTAGACTTAGAGAAAGCTTTTGACAATGTTGACTGGAATACTGTCTTTCAATTTCTGAAGGTGGCAGGGGTAAAATACAGGGAGCGAAAGGCTATTTACAATTTGTACAGAAACCAGATGGTAGTTATAAGAGCCGAGAGGCATGAAATGGAAGCATTGGTTGGGAAGGCAGTGAGACAGGGGTGTAGCCTATCCCCTATGTTATCCAATCTGTATATTGAGCAAGCAGTAAAGGAAACAAAAGAAAATTAGGAGTAGGAATTAAAATCCATGGAGAAGAAATAAAAACTTTGAGGTTCGCCGATGACATTGTAATTCTGTCAGAGGCAGCAAAGGACCTGGAAGAGCAGCTGAATGGAATGCACTGTGTCTTGAAAGGAGGATATAAGATGAACATTAACAAAAGGAGAACGAGGATAATGGAATGTAGTCGAATTAAATCGGGTGATGCTGAGGGAATTAGATTAGAAAATGAGTTAAAGTAGTAAATGAGTTTTGCTATTTGGGGAGCAAAATAGCTGATGATGGTCGAAGTAGAGAGGATATAAAATGTAGACTAGCAATGACAAAGAAAGCGTTTCAGAAGAAGAGAATTTTGTTAACATGGAGTATAGATTTAAGTGTCAGGAAGTTGTTTCTGAAAGTACACTCCTGGAAATTGAAATAAGAACACCGTGAATTCATTGTCCCAGGAAGGGGAAACTTTATTGACACATTCCTGGGGTCAGATACATCACATGATCACACTGACAGAACCACAGGCACATAGACACAGGCAACAGAGCATGCACAATGTCGGCACTAGTACAGTGTATATCCACCTTTCGCAGCAATGCAGGCTGCTATTCTCCCATGGAGACGATCGTAGAGATGCTGGATGTAGTCGTGTGGAACGGCTTGCCATGCCATTTCCACCTGGCGCCTCAGTTGGACCAGCGTTCGTGCTGGACGTGCAGACCGCGTGAGACGACGCTTCATCCAGTCCCAAACATGCTCAATGGGGGACAGATCCGGAGATCTTGCTGGCCAGGGTAGTTGACTTACACCTTCTAGAGCACGTTGGGTGGCACGGGATACATGCGGACGTGCATTGTCCTGTTGGAACAACAAGTTCCCTTGCCGGTCTAGGAATGGTAGAACGATGGGTTCGATGACGGTTTGGATGTACCGTGCACTATTCAGTGTCCCCTCGACGATCACCAGTGGTGTACGGCCAGTGTAGGAGATCGCTCCCCACACCATGATGCCGGGTGTTGGCACTGTGTGCCTCGGTCGTATGCAGTCCTGATTGTGGCGCTCACCTGCACGGCGCCAAACACGCATACGACCATCATTGGCACCAAGGCAGAAGCGACTCTCATCGCTGAAGACGACACGTCTCCATTCGTCCCTCCATTCACGCCTGTCGCGACACCACTGGAGGCGGGCTGCACGATGTTGGGGCGTGAGCGGAAGACGGCCTAACGGTGTGAGGGACCGTAGCCCAGCTTCATGGAGACGGTTGCGAATGGTCCTCGCCGATACCCCAGGAGCAACAGTGTCCCTAATTTGCTGGGAAGTGGCGGTGCGGTCCCCTACGGCACTGCATAGGATCCTACGGTCTTGGCGTGCATCCGTGAGTCGCTGCGGTCCGGTCCCAGGTCGACGGGCACGTGCACCTTCCGCCGACCACTGGCGACAACATCGATGTACTGTGGAGACCTCACGCCCCACGTGTTGAGCAATTCGGCGGTACGTCCACCCGGCCTCCCGCATGACCACTATACGCCATCGCTCAAAGTCCGTCAACTGCACATACGGTTCACGTCCACGCTGTCGCGGCATGCTACCAGTGTTAAAGACTGCGATGGAGCTCCGTATGCCACGGCAAACTGGCTGACACTGACGGCGGCGGTGCACAAATGCTGCGCAGCTAGCGCCACTCGACGGCCAACACCGCGGTTCCTGGTGTGTCCGCTGTGCCGTGCGTGTGATCATTGCTTGTACAGCCCTCTCGCAGTGTCCGGAGCAAGTATGGTGGGTCTGACACACCGGTGTCAATGTGTTCTTTTTTCCATTTCCAGGAGTGTATTTATATGGAGTGTAGCCATGTATGGAAGCGAAACGTGGACGATAAATAGTTTGGACAAGAATATAATAGAAGCCTTCGAAATGTGGTGCTACAGAAGAATGCTGAAGATTAGATGGGTAGATCACATAACTAATGAGGAGGTACTGAGCAGAATTGGGGAGAAGAGAAATTTGTGGCACAACTTGACTAGAAGAAGTGATCGATTGGTAGGGCATATTCTGAGGCATCATGGGATCACAAACTTAGTATTGGAGGGCAGCGTGGAGGGTAAACATCGTAGAGAGAGACCAAGAGATGAATATACTAAGCAGATTCAGAAGGATGTAGGTTGCAGTAGGTAGTGGGAGATGAAGAAGCTTGCACAAGATAGAGTAGCACGGAGAGCTGGATCAAACCAGTCTCTGGGCAGAAGACCACAACAACAACACAAATGAATATCTGTCATTTTAAAATGTAACGAGTGACAACAACGTTGCATACTCGTCAACGTTTTAAGATAAAATTACTGCCGTAGTGGCATACGTGCATAAACACAGACTCATAATACGTCGCACGGAACGTAGCTCTACCCGCATTGAATGGACAGTTTGGCTTACAGCAAACAGCTGTTCATAGGTACACGACAAACAATCACCACCGTAAAGCTGATTGCACCTATCGATATGTACCAGAGGCAGGGGTTCAAAAATGGTTCAAATGGCTCTGAGCACTATGGGACTTAACTTCTATGGTCATCAGTCCCCTAGAACTTAGAACTACTTAAACCTAACTAACCTAAGGACATCACACACATCCATGCCCGAGGCAGGATTCGAACCTGCGACCGCAGCGGTCGCGCAGTTCCAGACTGTAGCGCCTTTAACCGCTTGGCCACCCCGGCCGGCAGAGGCAGGGGGTCCCCCATTAAGCCTGTTTATATCTTTGCGTTGCATTTAAAATTATTATCGTATATGTAATCCACCTTGCACGCGCAAATATGATCACGTTTACATCATGTCATGTATTAAGACATTCTATTAAATGAAGTCCAAAGATTTAAAGAAAATCATTTTCAAGCAATGAAATTTAAAATTTCACGTATTCGACGAGGTTGTAAGTTCTCATACAATAACACACATTTATTTGGAACATTTATTCCTTCCCATTTCATCAAATATTCGCCTAAAACTCTGCAAAAACCTTGTGCTACTTCATTGTCTCTGTTCGTTCGACATAGTACCCTGCTCTCTTTTAGCATACCTGTCTATTCCCGCCCACTGGCGTGCTTCTGTAACTCTTCCTTTCTTGCTTGTGTATAGTATTAGTAGGGCTTTGCTCGCATCTGAAGTAGTGTGACTGTCTGTTCCAAATGTCTTGCCACAGCAAAATTGCTGCTCTCACTCAGCCCAGTGAGTTTTTTAAACCTGGATCGAAATTACATCCCATCTGACCTTCATAAAGTATGTGGCATCCATCATGGTTAATTCTGTAGATCCGAGACCTTTACAAGGATTTCACTTTGTTGGCTGTGTAGCGCATTTACCTACCCTGTGTATGCTAAGTACGGAAACTGATACGTATACTTCAATGAAAAAAACCGCATGTTTGTGTTCGAGATTTTACCGATACACGGTACCGAGGCGTACTTTGCTTTCCTTGCTACTTCATTTTCTTTAGCCACGGTAATTTTCGTCGGAGTTGTCAATCTACTTTTCTTTACTTAATCTGCATCATTCTACCTACTGTCTATGGTTTGACTCCTTTGTTATAACTGTCACATAAATCCTAATTCCTTATGTACCTCATGACTTTCTAATGGAACACTGAAAACTCGATGCGGAATGGACCCAAAATTTGCCTTTTGTGCATGTTTGGGTGACCAGACATACTATGGATGATTGACATCCGTTCTGGTACCTTCACAATAGATGCTGATGCCATCGCCTAACATTCACAGTTTTAACATTTAGTAGGATTAAACATTTTTGCTCGCATTTTTTCATTGTAAATTTCATTTTGTCATTTAAGCTATCAAGGTTGGCATGCACGCTGATGACGTCGTTTTGGATTCCACTCAGTGGTACCTGCGTGTCATCCACATAATAGTGGTAATGTTTAATTGGAAAACTCACATCGCCTTTGGCTTACGAATATATTCGACAGTGCTACAGCCAGGCAGCTCCATGTAGGAAATTCGTTTGCTTGGGAACATATGAGTTCACCTTTGCGTTTGGAGTAATTTTGTGTTAAATGCTAACACTTCTATCAGCTCGTACATCTCAGTATTGCTTAATTTGTTATAGTTAATTAATTTGTTTTTTATGATGTCTACAGTGTTTTAATAAATTTATTTCTGTGGAAACCGAAATTAAAAATTTTCTTACAGAAATTATGTATGGGGAGAAGAAAAGTTCATCTGTAGAAAGACGAATTTACATATGGTACAAGGTGACCATAGGACCAATATATCGAACTAAATCTGATGAGGTGTGATCAGAGCAATAAACGAATCGAACTGAAATCGAAAATAATATTTAAGGATTCATTTTATTCAGCGGTTGTCAATGACTGGAAGTATGCGATATAAGTGATGTACCTGTAACAGCAAAATATTCCGTTTTAGAGGGGGAAAATGCTAGATTATTACCAAGGGGACAAAAGAAATATAGACGTGATAATGCAATACATACATCTCTGATACTTTTAAATTCTGACATGTGCTAAGGCACGATGTGCGTAAAAACTTGTTTTATAACGCAACCGCCATATGCATGGCATTATGTAACTGAATTCCGTGTGTGAACCCTGTTTGTGCAGTTTCCCTGCTAAAGACTGAAACTGCAATTACGGCTCTGATAAAGAAGTAATTATAAAAGTCAGAGTAGTAAAAAAGTTTATAAGACTGTTGATTCAGTTAAAGAAAAATTGCTAAAACAACCATTAAATTTAACCCGTGTGATAAATGTTTATGTTGTCATATTCTTAAAAGTCAGCAAATATGTGTATTCTACACTTACGTCTACATTTATGTTCATAGTCTGCAAACAACCATGAAGTGCATGGAAGAGGGTACTTCCCACTATGCCAGTTATTAAGACTTTTCCCGTTGCAGTCACGTGTCGACAGCGGGAGGAATGATTACTTAAATGAGCTGTAATCAGACTAATCTTGTTCTCGCGATCTCTATGGGAGCGATACTTGGGTGATTTTAGTATACAATTTTGGATCAAAAGTATCCGGAGACATCTGTCTAGCGCGGAACTGATCAGTAAGTGTCATAAGAAACGGACCCGCCAGTATACAATGAGGCGAGGACTGTTTACCGTGTCGTCCGTAGAGAAGCAGTAACAGCAAAGTGGGTCAGACAGTAGAACTCAGTGACTTCGAACGTGGACTAGTCATCGGATGCCACCCGAGTAACAATTCCATCAGGGACAATTCAGCCCTTCTACAGCTTCCCAAATTGGCTGTTGATGATGTGATGGTGATGTAGAAACACGACAGAATATTCATAGCTAAACCAAGACCAGGCTGACGGACAGGGAATGTCAAGCACTGTAAAGACTGGTTATAAGACAATCGCATAAAATCAGCGGAAGGAATCCCTCGTCCTTCCTAAGTGCTATCAGCAGACCAATTAGCATAACGACTGTGTGTAGGAAGTCTAAAAAGAACTGTGTGCAGTGGTCGAGAAGCTCCTCATACGCCGCACATTTCCGTACCCAGTGCTAAGTGGCGCTTGAGATGGTGTAAAGAAAAATGCTGTTAGGCAGTGACTGACGGGAAACGGGTGGTTTGGAGCGATCAGTCACGCAATTCCCTGTGGGTGCCCGATGGAAGGGTCTGGGTTTATCGAATGCTTGGAGAACGTTACTTGCCAACATGGGTAGTGCCAACAGTGTGACAGAGGACTGTAGATTATTTCATGGGTGATATGGCACGCGCCGCTATCCTGTGGTTTAGATATATATTCGATATAGTTCGCTGTTCTGGTGTCGCTGACTCCAATTAATGACCACCGCATGGCCAGCACAGCGGCGAGTCGCCTCCGCCCCAGACCACTCTGCTCATATTGCGAGGCACAACAACCTTAGCGCTAGTCACCAGCAGGTCAGGCAGAGCGAACTTTACGTTCCGTGCAATACCCGGAAACCAGCTACCCTCTCGCTTTCCGCCAGCCACCGCAAACACACGCCAGGGACGTAATAGCAAATCACCACCGGAGCGCCACCCGCACCAGAACAGCGAACTACACTCCTGGAAATTGAAATAAGAACACCGTGAATTCATTGTCCCAGGAAGGGGAAACTTTATTGACACATTCCTGGGGTCAGATACATCACATGATCACACTGGCAGAATCACAGGCACATAGACACAGGCAACAGAGCATGCACAATGTCGGCACTAGTACAGTGTATATCCACCTTTCGCAGCAATGCAGGCTGCTATTCTCCCATGGAGACGATCGTAGAGATGCTGGATGTAGTCGTGTGGAACGGCTTGCCATGCCATTTCCACCTGGCGCCTCAGTTGGACCAGCGTTCGTGCTGGACGTGCAGACCGCGTGAGACGACGCTTCATCCAGTCCCAAACATGCTCAATGGGGGACAGATCCGGAGATCTTGCTGGCCAGGGTAGTTGACTTACACCTTCTAGAGCACGTTGGGTGGCACGGGATACATGCGGACGTGCATTGTCCTGTTGGAACAGCAAGTTCCCTTGCCAGTCTAGGAAAGGTAGAACGATGGGTTCGATGACGGTTTGGATGTACCGTGCACTATTCAGTGTCCCCTCGACGATCACCAGTGGTGTACGGCCAGTGTAGGAGATCGCTCCCCAGACCATGATGCCGGGTGTTGGCCCTGTGTGCCTCGGTCGTATGCAGTCCTGATTGTGGCGCTCACCTGCACGGCGCCAAACACGCATACGACCATCATTGGCACCAAGGCAGAAGCGACTCTCATCGCTGAAGACGACACGTCTCCATTCGTCCCTCCATTCACGCCTGTCGCGACACAACTGGAGGCGGGCTGCACGATGTTGGGGCGTGAGCGGAAGACGGCCTAACGGTGTGCGGGACCGTAGCCCAGCTTCTTGGAGACGGTTGCGAATGGTCCTCGCCGATACCCCAGGAGCAACAGT
Source organism: Schistocerca cancellata (assembly GCF_023864275.1). NCBI lineage: Eukaryota > Metazoa > Arthropoda > Insecta > Orthoptera > Acrididae > Schistocerca > Schistocerca cancellata. The sequence goes on along the minus strand of NC_064628.1, from coordinate 747,743,382 downwards.
GTCCCTAATTTGCTGGGAAGTGGCGGTGCGGTCCCCTACGGCACTGCGTAGGATCCTACGGTCTTGGCGTGCATCCGTGCGTCGCTGCGGTCCGGTCCCAGGTCGACGGGCACGTGCACCTTCCGCCGACCACTGGCGACAACATCGATGTACTGTGGAGACCTCACGCCCCACGTGTTGAGCAATTCGGCGGTACGTCCACCCGGCCTCCCGCATGACCACTATACGCCCTCGCTCAAAGTCCGTCAATTGCACATACGGTTCACGTCCACGCTGTCGCGGCATGCTACCAGTGTTAAAGACTGCGATGGAGCTCCGTATGCCACGGCAAACTGGCTGACACTGACGGCGGCGGTGCACAAATGCTGCGCAGCTAGCGCCATTCGACGGCCAACACCGCGGTTCCTGGTGTGTCCGCTGTGCCGTGCGTGTGATCATTGCTTGTACAGCCCTCTCGCAGTGTCCGGAGCAAGTATGGTGGGTCTGACACACCGGTGTCAATGTGTTCTTTTTTCCATTTCCAGGAGTGTATATTGATTATAGCGCGCGCTCTAAACAAGATCGCTGGTCCCAGCGGAGGTTCGAGTCCTCCCTCGGGCATGGGTGTGTGTGTGTTCGTCCTTAGGATAATTTAGTTTAAGTAGTGTGTAAGCTTAGGGACTGATGACCTTAGCAGTTAAGTCCCATAAGATTTCACACATATTTGAACATTTGAACAAGATCACAGGATAGCGGCGCGCGCCATATCAATGGGTATTTCTCTACTGTTTGGATGCAATGAACGCGTGAGCGTCTTGGTACTGTTTGAATTATAAGCGAACAGTGTCATGAGAGATGCCCTGTCGCCTGGAGGCTTGCTTGGACCTTCGATGCGCTCTGTTAAACGTGAGATGAGGTGACACAGTAGTTGGCAGTGGTATGTCGTGAGTAGTAGTACGGCATGGGCCGAGTGGTACGGTTGTAGTTATATTCTGACTAAGTGGAACATGTTGATTTACTGATTAATTATTTGAGATGAGGAAAGAGATTGAAGCATTTCGAGAAGAATATTTTACTATGATTATTTTGTGAGTGACAGAAGAATTTAATTTAAAGTAATCGATATCAGATTTTTGTACTTTATTGCGGTAGGTTGTAGCACGCATTCTTGGTTCAGACGTCGAGAGGCTGGCGCACAGGCAAAGATGAACAGCCATGCATAACTTCCAATTTGAGTTTGGCGGTAGGAATAACTGTTGAATATGTAATGTCATTCTGTACGAGTTGCGTTTTTGAAACGATCTCATTTGATGCCGAAGACTACGTACTTTTCCACTCAAGAACTGTAATGTTTCTGAAGCCAAAAAAAGAGATAATGTTTCAAAACAGAACTTTTCTAGTCGGAAAACTAGTTACATTTGATGTTATAATTTTTCCCAAGTCATTATCCGCATCCAGGGTTCATGCCAGAACACTAGTTATCGATTTTACATATTCAGATTTGTTATAAACCAAGTGTGCTTTGCCTATTTTGAAAAGAGAGCCCATTGCACCAGGCGCATGTCAGCACTGAATTGTAGCTCAGTAAAAGCGATGCGCTTTCAAGACAAAAGGAGTGTCACAGTTTCCATTGTACAACTGGTAAGCCAACATTAAATAATAAAAAAAGAGAACATTGAGTATTTCCACGGCCAATTTAGCAATTTAAAAATTTAATGATTCACAGTGTTGAATTCAGACAGTATTCTTGCCATTACGCATGTTTAGACAGAGAACCAGATAGGCACTTTCAAGTTACTTTCTTGCAGTGAGATTTTGCAACACATTCCCTCAGTCGAATTCTTATGTTCAAAGCTTACGAATTCCTGTGTTGAAAGTTTACGCAAGCTAACAGCAGGCGAAACTTTTAATGAATAGCAACAATCTTATTTTTATTAAGATACCTTTCAAGCGAAGAACGATATGGCGTTGTTCATAATGGTTAGGATGTGGTTCCTTCATTGCACCTCAGAAAACTATATGCGAACGTTTGTGAACACCTATTACACCATTGTTTACCGTTTACAATAAACAGACAGTTTGTGGACGATGAGTGTTTACAATCCACCCTGTCATAAAGCAGAATCTGTGAAGCATTGGTTTGGGACAATAACATCCCTGAAGTAGATAGGCCTACCCAGAGTCCCGACCTGAACAAAATGAAACCCCTCAGGGATGACTGAGGATTTCCGCTTCGCTCCAGACTACAGCGTCAAACTTCATTACCTTCTCTGGTTTCGGCTCTTGGGGAAGAACAGGCTGCCATTTCTCCACAGACATTCAGACACACCACTGAAAGTGACTCCCGCAAAGTTCAGGGCATCATAAAGCTGTAGTGTGGACACATCCATTGTTAATGTCCGCTAATAGGTGTCCGGATACATTTCACCTGATATTATATTCCTGGATTCACCACTTAATGTTGGTTCTTACTCAGTGGGCTTTCACAAAATAGTTGGCATCTATCTACAAGCGTTTGCAATTTCAGTTTTTTCATCATCTCCGTGATGCTGTCAATTGAGCCAAACAAACCTGTAACCATTCGTGCCACCCTTGTTTGTATATGTCCAATATCCCTTCTTCGTTCTGTTTGGTACATAGCCGATACACTTCAGAAACGTTCTGAGATGGGTCGCACCAATCATTTGTAAGCAGTCTTCTTTGTAGACTGATTGAATTTCCCTAGCGTTCTGCGAATGAATTGCAGTCTGTCACCTGCTTTACCTGCGACAAAGTACGTAATTATTCGATTTCATACTCCTATGAGTATGAGTTGACCGATGCTATCTCTGATTCAAGATATTATAGTCTAAGGACAAACCATTTTTTTTTCCTTTTGCGAACTACAAAATTTTACATTATTGAACATCCAGAATAAGTTCCAAATCTTCGAACCACTGGGAAACCTTATCAAACAAGATCTGTCTGAATATTTGTGCAGCTTTTTTCAGACAGTTACGGTATATTGTTAATTTTTACTTGTTGACTGTCTAACTACAGCTGAATGAAAGACAATTTTCGTACTACATGCGTTTCGCCTTTATTCTCTGCAAGGCATCTGCAGTGGCCTGGAATATATACGAATTATTACTACTCAGTTTACATTTTGGGACAATGTACACTCCTGGAAATTGAAATAAGAACACCGTGAATTCATTGTCCCAGGAAGGGGAAACTTTATTGACACATTCCTGGGGTCAGATACATCACATGATCACACTGACAGAACCACAGGCACATAGACACAGGCAACAGAGCATGCACAATGTCGGCACTAGTACAGTGTACATCCACCTTTCGCAGCAATGCAGGCTGCTATTCTCCCATGGAGACGATCGTAGAGATGCTGGATGTAGTCCTGTGGAACGGCTTGCCATGCCATTTCCACCTGGCGCCTCAGTTGGACCAGCGTTCGTGCTGGACGTGCAGACCGCGTGAGACGACGCTTCATCCAGTCCCAAACATGCTCAATGGGGGACAGATCCGGAGATCTTGCTGGCCAGGGTAGTTGACTTACACCTTCTAGAGCACGTTGGGTGGCACGGGATACATGCGGACGTGCATTGTCCTGTTGGAACAGCAAGTTCCCTTGCCGGTCTAGGAATGGTATAGCGATGGGTTCGATGACGGTTTGGATGTACCGTGCACTATTCAGTGTCCCCTCGACGATCACCAGTGGTGTACGGCCAGTGTAGGAGATCGCTCCCCAGACCATGATGCCGGGTGTTGGCCCTGTGTGCCTCGGTCGTATGCAGTCCTGATTGTGGCGCTCACCTGCACGGCGCCAAACACGCATACGACCATCATTGGCACCAAGGCAGAAGCGACTCTCATCGCTGAAGACGACACGTCTCCATTCGTCCCTCCATTCACGCCTGTCGCGACACAACTGGAGGCGGGCTGCACGATGTTGGGGCGTGAGCGGAAGACGGCCTAACGGTGTGCGGGACCGTAGCCCAGCTTCTTGGAGACGGTTGCGAATGGTCCTCGCCGATACCCCAGGAGCAACAGTGTCCCTAATTTGCTGGGAAGTGGCGGTGCGGTCCCCTACGGCACTGCGTAGGATCCTACGGTCTTGGCGTGCATCCGTGCGTCGCTGCGGTCCGGTCCCAGGTCGACGGGCACGTGCACCTTCCGCCGACCACTGGCGACAACATCGATGTACTGTGGAGACCTCACGCCCCACGTGTTGAGCAATTCGGCGGTACGTCCACCCGGCCTCCCGCATGACCACTATACGCCCTCGCTCAAAGTCCGTCAATTGCACATACGGTTCACGTCCACGCTGTCGCGGCATGCTACCAGTGTTAAAGACTGCGATGGAGCTCCGTATGCCACGGCAAACTGGCTGACACTGACGGCGGCGGTGCACAAATGCTGCGCAGCTAGCGCCATTCGACGGCCAACACCGCGGTTCCTGGTGTGTCCGCTGTGCCGTGCGTGTGATCATTGCTTGTACAGCCCTCTCGCAGTGTCCGGAGCAAGTATGGTGGGTCTGACACACCGGTGTCAATGTGTTCTTTTTTCCATTTCCAGGAGTGTATGTACAGGTTATAAACAGTTCTGGCGGCTGGTGTTTCTGTGTCGTAGTAGTATTTTAAACTCTTCTTATAGGTTCTGCGGATGATTTGTGTTTTAGTTCTTTTTCTTATAATTGCCATTTGGATTTTTGTTTTCCACACTTGACAGCACAAGGAATGGGACGCTTGTTTTGATGCTATGTTTTGGTTTGTGTCGCCGACTGTTGCCAAAGAACGAATGTTTTGCCAACTTTTTCCCTTTCATACCCCTCGACTCATAACTGGCATCTGGGTTCTGTAAAAATTGTACTCGTAAATAGCCTTTTGCTCCAAGTATTTTATCCCTGCCACCTTTCGAATTTGAAAGAGAGTATAGCAGTCAACAATGTCAAACCCTTTCTCTAAGTCTACAAATGCTATAAGCGTAGGTTTACCTTTCCTTAACATATCTTCTAAGATAAGTCGTAGATTCAGTGTTGCCTCGCGTGTTCCTACATTTCTCCGGAATCCAAACTGATTTTCCCGGCCGTTGGCTTCTACCAGTTTTTCCACTCTTCTGTAAAGATTTAGAGTTAGTAGTTTGCAACCATGACTTATTAAACTGGTATTTTGGCAATACTCACACCTGTCAGCACCTGCTCTCTTTGGAATTGCAGTTATTATATTCTACTTTAAGGGTATTTAGTCTGTCTCATACATCTTGCACACCAGATGGAAGACTTTTGTTATGGTTCGCTCTCTCAAGGCTGTTATAAGTTTTGAATGAATTTCGTCTGCTCCTAGGGAGTAGTTCCTTTCAGTGCTGTCTCAAATTTTTTATCAATATCATATTTCCCATCTCACCTTCATCCCCGTCTTCCACTTCTATAATACAGTACTGGCCATTAAAATTGCTACACCCGAAGATGACGTGCTACAGACGCTAAATTTAACCGACAGGAAGAAGATGCTGTGATACGCAAATGATTAGCTTTTCAGAGCGTTCACACAAGGTTGGCGCTCCTTTTTTAAACATAAGAACATTCACCGGTATACTTGGGAAGGGAGGGGAACCAGATCTGTCATTGACTATATAATAACAGATCAGGAATTCAGGAAGGCTGTGAGGGACACACGTGTATTCAGGGGATTCTTTGATGACACTGATCATTATTTAATCTGCAGTGAAATTGGGATTGTGAGGCCGAAATTTCAGTAGTTCAGGTCCATATGTAGGAGGATAAGAGTGGAAAAACTTCAGGATAAGGAAATCAGGCACAAGTACATAACAGTGATCTCAGAAAGGTACCAGTTAGTTGAATGTAGTCAATTACAGTCATTGGAAAAGGAATAGAAAAGGTACAGGGACACAGTACTAGAAGTGGCTAAAGAATGTCTCAGAACAGTAGTGTGTAAAGGTAGGATAAAGCAAACAGCTTGGTGGAATGACACAGTCAAGGCAGCCTGTAAAAGGAAAAAGAAGGCGTATCAAAAATGGCTACATACTAGAACTCAGGTAGACAGTGAAAGTTATGTTGAAGAAAGAAACAAAGCCACACAGATAATTGCACCATCCAAGAAGACATCTTGGGAAGACTTTGGAAACAGGTTGGAGACTTTGGGTCAAGCTGCTGGAAAACCATTCTGGAGTGTAATTAGCAGTCTTCCAAAGGGAGGTAAGAAGGAAATGACAAGTATTTTGGACAGGTGAGGAAAACTGCTGGTGATTCCTGTGGATTCCTTGGGCAGATGGAGGGAATGAAGAGTTGCTCAATGTAGGTGAAAATACGATCAGTAATGTTTCAGATTTCGAGGTAGAATGGGATAGGAATGATGATGGAAATAGGATCACATTTGAGGAAGTGGAGAAAATGGTCAATAGATTGCAGTGCAATAAAGCAGCTGGGGTGGATGAAATTAAGTCGGAACTCATCAAATACGTGGAATGTCAGGTCTTAAATGGCTACACAGGATAATTGAAATGGCCTGGGAGTCGGGACAGGTTCCATCAGACTGGACAAAAGCAGTAATCACACCAATCTTTAAACATGGAAACAGTAAAGATTGTAACAACTACACAGGTACCTCTTTAATCAGCGTTGTGGGTAAAATCTTCTCAGGTATTGTCGAAAGGAAAGTGCGAGTATTAGTTGAGAACCAATTGGATGAAAATCAGTGTGGGTTTAGGCCTCTTAGAGGTTGTCAGGACCAGATCTTAGCTTACGGCAAATAATGGAGAAGTGTTATGAGTGGAACAGGGCATATGACTGGGTTCCTAGGAGGAAGTTATTTTCTGTTCTACGAGATTATGGAATAGGAGGCAAACTTTTGCAAGCAATTAAAGGTCTTTACATGGACAGTCAGGCAGCAGTTAGAGTTGACGGTAAATTGAGTTCATGGTTTAGACTAGTTTCAGGGGTAAGACAAGGCTGCAACCTGTCTCCACTGTTGTTCATATTATTTGTGTATCATATGTTGAAAACAATAGACTGGCTGGGTGAGATTAAGATATGTGAACACAAAATAAGCAGTCTTGCATATGCGGATGACTTAGTTGTGATGGCAGATTCGATTGAAAGTTTGCAAAGTAGTATTTCAGAGCTAGATCAGAAATGTAAGGACTATGGTATGAAGATTAGCATCTCCAAAACGAAAGTAATGTCAGTGGGAAAGTGATATAAACGGATTGAGTGCCAAATAGGAGGAACAAAGTTAGAACAGGTGGACGGTTTCAAGTACTTAGGATGCATATTCTCACAGGATGGCAACATAGTGAAAGAACTGGAAGCGAGGTGTAGCAAAGCTAATGCAGTGAGTGCTCAGCTAACATCTACTTTCTTCTGCAAGAAGGAAGTCAGTACCAAGACTAAGTTATCTATGCACCGTTCAATCTTTCGACCAACTTTGTTGTATGGGAGCGAAAGCTGGGTGGATTCAGGTTACCTTATCAACAAGGTTGAGGTTACGGATATGAAAGTAGCTAGGATGATTGCAGGTACTAGTAGATGGGAACAATGGCAGGAGGGTGTCCACAATGGGGAAATCAAGGGAAAACTGGGAATGAACTCTATAGATGTAGGAGTCAGGGCGAACAGGCTTAGATGGTGGGGTCATGTAACACGCATGGGAGAAGCAAGGTTACCCAAGAGACTCATGGGTTCAGCAGTAGAGGGTAGGAGTAGTCGAGGCAGACCAAGGAGAAGGTACCTGGATTCGGTTAAGAATGATTTTGAAGTAATAGGCTTAACATCAGAAGAGGCACCAATGTTAGCACTGAATAGGGGACCATGGAGGAATTTTATAAGGGGGACTATGCTCCAGACTGAACGCTGAAAGGCATAAGCAGTCTTAAATGATGATGATGATGATCTGCATTTCTTCTTGGTGTAGCAGCTTTAATGGCCAGTAGTGTATTTCCTTCAAATTCATATCTCAGATCCTCTGTATTCTCCTTCCACCTTTCAGCTCTCCCCTGTTTGCTTATGACTGGTGTTCCATCTGATTTCTTGATATTCATACAGTTGCTACTCTTTTCTCTAAAGGCCTCTTTATTTTTCCTCCAGGCGCTATTTATCTTTCCCCCAGTGAAATATGCTTGTAAATCCTTATATTTGTCCTCTAGCCATTCCTACGTAGCCGTTTTGCACTTCTTATCACTCTCCTTTTTTAGACGGTTGTATTCCCTTTCGCCCGCTTCATTTGATGGTTTTTTTTATATTTTCTCTTTCTATCAGCTAAGTTCAATATCTCTGGTGTTATCCAAGGATTTCTAGTAGGCCGTGTCTTGTTAGCTACTTGATCCTCTTTTGCTTTCACTATATCATCTCTCAAAGCTACCCATCTTCTACTGTATGCCTGTATGAGTGTAGGTAATTCGCGCGCCGAAAGTTACGTTGACTAAAGACTTAACACAGTTTGTAATTGTAATACTTCACATATTGCTTTAATATAGCTGAATGAACTATTTAACTTCAAATTTTCCATATCCCAGGAAGCAGTCAGATAGGCAATGTGTAACTGGGAACGTGTCCCAGGTTAGCCGTTTAGTGATATAGATGAGCAGTTAACAAACACGTGCTACCCATCCATTCCTCATCTCAAAATGCTCAGCTTATGATCTACAGTCTGTATAATTTTGACCCTAATGCTTTTCGGACACCATGTAGTGTGGCAGAATTTCCGTAGTGAGTGATCTTCGGTAGCATGGGTGCTTATACCGCAGACAGTTTGATAGATTACTCTGCCCGCCATCTTTGATGCAACACATCTCTGCAACACAGCGAAGCATGTAAAAGTCTTATTGCACCACAGTAATTGTCTTGTAGCGTAAAGTCTACCATTTCTAATACAGTGTAATACGTAAGGGTTACTCGTCACAGTGACAACTTTCAGAACTATTATTTTTTCCGCTCATTCTGGATCGCAAGCATACCTCAAGGATGTTCTGAAGCAAATGATCGACCACTGAATATGAAGACTGTTCGAAAAATTCCGGAACTTTGTTCATAAAATTTTTGTACGCTTGCCTTTTACTTATTGTGCGTGGTCTCCTTCGACATACTCTCCTCCAAAATTTATACACCGCTCCTTGCTGGAACGCGCGAAGTGCCGTCTGCGAAATTATTTTGATCTCGTCTGTCGTTGCACGTGGTCGTCCTTTCAACGGGGTTTTTAACTCTAAAAAAAAAATGGTTCAAATGGCTCTGAGCACTGTGGGACTTAACATCTGTGGTCATCAGTCCCCTAGAACTTAGAACTACTTAAACCTAACTAACCTAAGGACATCACACACATCCATGCCCGAGGTAGGATTCGAACCTGCTACAGTAGTAACTCTAAAAATAAAAAAAAATGTCTGCAGGGGGCAGGTCTGGAGAACAGAGAGGATGAGGTAGCACAGTGACCATCTTTTTTTTTTTTTTTTTGTGCAACAGTCACGCCCCAACTGGGATGATGTGCGGGTGCACTATCTTGATGCAGAGCCATGAATTGTTTCGGCACAGTCAGGCCGTTTCCTTCTCACATTTTCTCGAAGGCGTCGCAACAAGTCCCGATAGTACCATCGATTAACAGTATCCCTGTGACACTAATTCATGACGAGCTAACCATTCGAAGTGAAAGAAAACTTATCAGCATGGCTTTGACATTTTGCCTTACCTGACTAGCTTTTTTTGTTCTTAGAGATCCTTCCCCGATCCATTGTGAGGATTGAACCTTGATCTCAACATCATAACCATAGACCCACGTCTTATCATCAGCTATGATTTTCTTAAGCAACATCTTGTTCTCCAAAAGCTCTACACAGATTGCGAGGAGAAGGTCTTACTAGTGTCGACTCATGTGCCGCGGGATGAAGTTGGCGGCAACACGATGAATTCTAAGAAGCTGCGTCAGGATTTCATGACATGAACCAACTGAATGTTACATTCTTCTGCAATCTCTCGGATAGTCAGATTGGCACGCACAATATCGTTGACGTTCCTGACATGAGGAGGAGGAGGAGATTAGTGTTTAACGTCCCGTCGACAACGAGGTCATTAGAGACGGACCTGACATGAGCGTCGTCGGTGGATATCGAAGGGTGCCCTGAACGAGGACCATCTGTTTTAAGTTAGCAGAAGAGCCAACACCGTGTTACGAGTGGACGCCGAAATGCACGCGTTTTAGCTCACGCAGGCTGGCGTGAGGAGGGAAGAACTATACTGACGTGAGGTCTGGAACATGACAAGGAATGAGAATTCAGAAAGTGGACGTAATTAGTTTGATACTTAACTTTAATCTATTAACGATGAACGTGGCTCTTGAGTCACAATGTTATCTGTTCAGAATACATTCTTGAAGTAATTATAGTAACTGAATATGGCGCCTTGCCAGGTCGTAGCAAATGACGTAGCTGAAGGCTATGCTAAACTGTCGTCTCTGTAAATGAGAGCGTATGTAGACAGTGAACCATCGCTAGCAAAGTCGGCTGTACCACTGGGGCGAGTGCTGGAGAGTCTCTCTAGACTAGACTTGCCGTGTGGCGGCGCTCGGTCTGCAATCACTGATAGTGGCGACACGCGGGTCCGACTTATACTAACGGACCGCGGCCGATTTGAAGGCTACCACCTAGCAAGTGTGGTGTCTGGCGGTGACACCACAATCTGTAACTGCCGTCCGGCCATTTTTAAACCGTGTGAACCATTCGTGAAACCGAGTACGGCTTAAGCACTCATCACCGCAGGTTAGCTGGATCGTTTGGTGTGTCTCTGTAAAGGTTTCGCTGGGTTTCACGCAAAATTTAATGCAGATGCATTGCTCCTCTAACTCGAAATTCGCAAACTATACGACAAAACGAAACTTCCTGGCAGATTAAAACTGTGTGCCCGACCGAGTCTCGGTCGGGCACACAGTTTTAATCTGCCAGGAAGTTTCATATCAGCGCACACTCCGCTGCAGAGTGAAAATCTCATTCTGGAAACATCCCCCAGGCTGTGGCTAAGCCATGTCTCCGCAATATCCTTTCTTTCAGGAGTGCTAGTTCTGCAAGGTTCGCAGGAGAGCTTCTGTAAAGTTTGGAAGGTAGGAGACGAGGTACTGGCAGAAGTAAAGCTGTGAGTACCGGGCGTGAGTCGTGCTTCGGTAGCTCAGTTGGTAGAGCACTTGCCCGCGAAAGGCAAAGGTCCCGAGTTCGAGTCTCGGTCGGGCACACAGTTTTAATCTGCCAGGAAGTTTCATATCAGCGCACACTCCGCTGCAGAGTGAAAATCTCATTCTGTATACGACAAAACGTTCTATTCAATACAGCACTTAACAATAACTAACACATACAACAATGAAACTTCCGGCAGTTACACAATAAACACAGAGGTGTGCAGGGATGCCAATCACATTTCGCACCAGCACACCATTGGCGCGAAATTACAAATGCACCGGAATTTTTTGAACAGCCCTCATATACTGTGGTCTGTAACTAGCTAAGAAGGGATAACTCAAGTGAAAAAACTTTGGCGAGTTGTAGCGGTAATCAAACGGATCAAGCGCCGCCACGTCTTTCTTTATGCGGACTGTTAGAACCACACAAGTTCTCTAGTCTTTTGTCAGCAGTTCAGCGTGCAGCGGTTCTGCTGTGAAAGAGTAATCTATTCGCTTGGCTTTGAAGTTGTTTTCTGGTGGTCATTTTTAGGCCACGAGTTGTAATGTATTGTATGTTAACAGGGGGCCTAGAAACGACGGAGAGGCTCCGTCCCGCCGCAGCCGCAGTGGTCCTCAACCCCACGACGACTACCGCAGTCCACTTCACCTCTCCGCCGCCCCACACCGAACCCAGGGTTGTTGTGCGGCTCGGCCCCCAGTAGACCCCCCAGGGAACCTCTCACACCAGACGAGTGGTAGAGTAATGGTGGTGTACGCGTACGTGGAGAACTTGTTTGCGCAGCAATGGCCGACGTAGTGTAACTGAGGCGGAATAAGGGGAACCAGCCCGCATTCGCCGAGGCAGATGGAAAACCGCCTAAAAACCATCCACAGACTGGCCGGTTAACCGGACCTCGACACAAATCCGCCGGGCGGATTCGTGCCGGGGACCAGGCGCTCCTTCCCGCCCGGAAAGCCGTGCGTTAGACCGCACGGCCAACCGGGCGGGCTTAGGCTACGAGTTACTTGTCTATGGTGAGATTCTGGCACATGTCGCGCAGCTCGGTGTAATGTTACTTAGAGCACTTTGAGATCTCTACTGTGTATTTATTTATGTTTAGACTTAAGGATTTGTGTCCAGTAAGGTGGGAAGGCTCGTGAAACATTCTACACAATTGGGCATTTCATTAGACCAGTCGAATAGTTGGGTTGTTGAACTCATCACACTCTTGTTTAATTAAATGTTTCCAGAATTTTCCAAGCCTATATAAATTTTTGTTGCTGAATCCTCTCTTTGGTGCTGGTTCACTAGACCTTATGTTTCACTCAATTGTATGCCTATCTGTGTCAATGTTTACGTTTTAGCCGAAATAATTACCAAATGAATTGAAACTTCACAGATGTAATCACATTTCAGTGCAACTGATAACTTTCTACTACTTTCGTGATTTCGTGTGCACACTATAATCTGCATTTAACTAAAATATGAAGCATTACACCTTCTCGGCCGACTAGTCAAAGTCTGCCACTACTGCAATCAGTATACACATTTTAAGAACTGAAGTTTTGGCCATACTTTGCTTGCCTTGCAGGTCAGAAGGTTGATAGCATGGGCATTGTGAGAATGCAGGCCGCATGTCCTATTACATTCGATGTTACTGCTAAGCGTATTAAAGTTCCAGACAGGAAGTGTTTTGATAACTGAATGAGTCCCGTGTGCTTATTGGACAAACCTCGCCTTTAAGATGGGTTAACTACATGTTTTTGAAGTGAGAGTAACTGATAAATCAACTTATGTATGTTATTTTTTCCGTTGCGCAAAGAAAGCAGAAACTCCCATTAAATATCTTCCTTTCTTCCTTCTTCCTGTAGCAAAGAACATTTGTTCATGACATTTTTCTGAACACAGATTTACATATATTCAGACACGAAGCAAAAGATAGCTTACACACGTTTAACACTAAAATGATTAACACGAAAAATCGGTTAAGACGAAACAGTACTGGAATTCCAACATAATGCTATGTAATTTCAAACTTTTTTTCTGGAGGTGCCATGTCTTCCGGGTTTATTTGCTGATTTTTTGTCCGTTAGATCGAACAAATTAAAGAATGTCTGCTACTGCTGCCATGTTACCCCTTGTCTTTGGATACTGCAATTGTCGAAACATTCCAGTCAGTTTCCGAGTTTGGTGTTACGCAAGTGGAAGACAGTGTATTGTGTGTCTAAATCAGAAAACTTTGTGTCAAAATATTTCGTGTTTGATTTTTCTTTAATACAATTACTCTATAAGCAAAGTATTGTTTCCCTTAAAATTAAGACGGAGTTACGTAAATCAATTTATGAAAATTGGTTGAAACCGACACTTTGTAAGTAGGCTGTTTAGGTTTTCTTATTGGTAACGCCACGTAGCGCTCTGTATGAATATCACTGGCTGTGCTGTGTGCAGTCTGTGGCTAGTTTGCATTGTTGTCTGCCATTGTAGTGTTGGGCAGCTGGATGTTAACAACGCGTAGCGTTGCGCAGTTGGAGGTGAGCCGCCAGCAGTGGTGGATGTGGGGAGAGAGATGGCGGAGTTTTGAAATTTGTAATACTGGATATCATGAACTGCTATATACATTATGACTTTTGAACACTATTGAGGTAAATACATTGTTTGTTCTCTATCAAAATCTTTCATTTGCTAACTATGCCTATCAGTAGTTAGTGCCTTCAGTAGTTTGAATCTTTTATTTAGCTGGCAGTAGTGGCGCTCGCTGTATTGCAGTAGTTCGAGTAACGAAGATTTTTGTGAGGTAAGTGATTTGTGAAAGGTATAGGTTAATGTTAGTCAGGGCCATTCTTTTGTAGGGATTATCGAAAGTCAAATTGCGTTGCGCTAAAAAAATATTGTGTGTCAGTTTAAGCACAGTCTTGTATAATTGTTCTAAGGGAACATTTCAATCTTAATTGGAGCGCAGTACATTCCCGCTAGTGAGATAACATACTGTGTGATAACGGCTAACCAGGAAGATGTAGAGACTATGCTGCTTGGTTGCTAAAACAAACAAGGTCTCAGAATATTCCCATATCATTACATTTATTGCCGGAAAGCGCTGTTGACCTTGCAAAACAAATGGTTATTGAATTTTCTGAAAATCCCATAGCTGATTGGAAAGCTTCGAGAAAAGGAAGGGCAAAATATGAGACACGTTTATGGTGTGGCTAAACAAGTTCTACAGATTGGTTGCATTGGACGCATTCTTCAATGCTAAAACTACATGAGGCGAAAGATGTTTGCAACGCCGACGTAAACTGCTAATTTTACCCTTGCTTAACCTGTGAAACTCGACAGGATGTAGGCAAAATCGTTTACAGCGTACCACAGTGGTGTTGGGGAAGTCGTGTCGAAAGATTTGATATGAGACACTTGCAGTCTGTCAAGTCGCCAAAAACCTCAAATGTTAGTACCAAAATCACCTAAGCTATAGTGCATGCTCACCGCACGAAATTTTCAATATCATCCACCTCTCTTACACCACCGGCTTAGACAGCTATTTCGTTAACATTATTAATGTAAATTTCCCGTGAAGGTAATGAAGTGATTTACGTAAACGTTTTGCAAAAACTAATTACGTTTACTATCTGATCCAAATTTAATCCTTGCAAGCACAGTAGTTTCGTAGTAAGATAGCCAGACAAACAGAACCATTTAATTGTTAAATTTATACTGTTGAATTTCATAGTATTTTGAGATAAAATTAGGACAGAGGTCAATTTTACATTTCTTAAGTGCAAGAACAGTGTTTCTTTTTTTAATATACAAAATATCACGCTGTGCACGTCTGCTTAGCCTAGGCGGCTTTTCCAGATCAGTTTGAGGTTGCTTCCCTGTTTTGTAGATTACATGTGTCTAATATCAATTTGTTCGTCTCGACTTCACCTACACCACTGTGGTACGTTGTGAACAGATATCGTTTACACCCTGTACTGTTTAAGCCACAGTCGTGTTCAGGGAGTGAAAATCTCTAATAAAATAATTTCGATATTGGTAAAATGCAATTCTGATGAATCTGAATATATACCCGTATTTGTCACTCAGATAAGTATGTAACCCGTTTCCAAAACGTAACAACACTAACACATGTTCACCAACTGGTTTATCATACTGGATAAATAATGATTATTCCCAAAAAACAATAATATACTGTACATATACTTTTATCTACATCTACATCTGTACTCTGCAGACCACTGTGAAGGGCATGGCGTGATACCCAAAATTACTTCTACACCTGACGATGACTATCTACATCAAAGATAACATGCTGCGTCTTTCCTACTAAACAAATCCACCAGTTATTCGGGTTTTCTCCCAGCTCCATTCACGTATGGGGAAGAATGACTGTTTAAGTGCCTCAGTGCCTGATGTGATTAATCTAATCTTGTCCTCACGATCTCTATGTGAGTGAAACATAGGGGATGCAGTATATTTGTAGTCACTATTTAAAGCCTGTTCTCGAAACTATGTAAGTAGGCTTTTTCAGGATAATTTACGTCTGTCTTCAAGAGCCAGCCAGTTCAGTTTCTTCAGCATCTCTGTGGCACTGTCCCACGACTCAAACGAACCTGTCACCATTCATGCTGCATTCTCCGTATATATTCAATATGCCCTGTTAGTCCTATTTGGTACGGGTCTCACACACTTGAACAATATTTTAGGATTGATCGCACGTGTGATTTGTAAACAATCTTCTTTGTAGACTGAGCCTATGTGCTTATTCCATTTCATATCCCTCCAAAGAGTTACAACCAGGTTTTTGTATGAGTTGGTTGATGCCTACGGTGATCATTTAATTATAGCTGTAGGATACTCCGTTTCTTCTTTTTGTGGCATAATTTTACATTTGTGGACATTTAAAGCAAGTTCCTAATCTTTGCACCATTTCGAACTCTTATCAAGATCTGACTGAATATTCAAGCAGCTTCTTTCAGCCAGTACTTCATTATATATAACTCCATCGTTTGCAACTCAGTTTATTGTTAATATTGTCCGCAAGGTCCCCAACACACTTCCCTGTGTGATACCCAAAATTACTTCTACACCTGACGATGACTATCTACATAAAAGATAACATGCTGCGTCTTTCCTACTAAACAAATCCTCAATCCAGTATCAAATTTCACTTAATATCGTATATGACCGTAATTCTGACAATAAGGTTTTTATAAATCAAGAAATACTGCATCTATCTCACTATCTTGATCAAAAACTTTGAAAATGTCGTGTGACAAAAGTGTGACTTGGGTTTCGCATGATTGATATTTTCTGAATCCGTGCTGGTTGCCATGGAGGATGTCATTAATTTTGAGCTGAGAATATGTTCTAAGATTCTACAGCAAATTGATTTTAAGGATTCTGGACGGTAGTTTTGTGGATCATCTCTAACACACTTCGTCAAAACTCGTGTGACCTTTGCTTTCTTCCAACTACTGTGCTTATAGTTAGAAGAGGGGCTAACTCAGCCGCCAATTCAGTATAGAATGTGGTCGGGATTCCATCGGGCACAGGAGCTTTGTTCAATGTTAACAACTTCGGCTGTTTCTCAACACCACTGATATTAATACTTACTTCACTCATCTTTTCAGTTGTACGAGGGCTCAGTTTGGCAATTATCCCGGCTTTTTATTTGTAAAGGAACATTTGAAAATGGAGTTATGCATTTCAGTTTTTGCTTTGCTACCCTCAATTTCAGTTCCTTCTGATTTACTAGGGACTGGACACTAGCTTTGGTGGCACTAACAGTCTTTACATATAATCCGAATTTCTTTGGGTTTTGTGAAAGATCACTTGACAATATGTTGCTACGATTGTCGCTGAAGGCATCACGCATAGCCATCTTGGCAGTCTAACGCGTTTAATCCAGGATATATCTATCTATAGTGCTATACTTTCTTTTACACCTATTATGCAGTTTCCTTAGAAGTTTCTTTACAGTGACTGTATACCATAATGGGACATTCTCATTATGAAGTGTTGTAGAGTGTACATATCTATCCAGTGCATGATCTACTATTCTTTTAACCTTGAGTCATAGTTCCTCTACATACTCCAGTCTTATGCTGCAAGTTTCAAGTTCCTCATTGAGATACGACACTACCGCTTTTTTGTCTAGTTTATTGAGCATATATATCTTTCTACTTGTTTTAGTTGTCATTTGTACTTTTGTAATCATTGTTGCCACCACCGCATCATGGTCACTGATGCCAGATTCCACGTGGATATCCTCAAAGAAGTGAGATCTATTTTTTGGCATTAGGTCCTATTTATGTCCATCATGAGTGGGGTTCCGAGAGTCTCTGTTCTAGATAGTTTTCAGAGAAGGCGCTTCGTAATGTTACCCGGGATGTGTCCATCGCTCACAAAAATTGTTGGTTGAGTAAAGTCTCCACCGAAGATTACAGTATGATTAGTATGTACTTAGCAAGATAAATTCTACCACGAAATCCAATTAATGTACTGCCATAAAATATGAGGAGGTCTATCGAGAACATTAGTTCCCAGCGTATCTGAGACCATTACCCATAACTGCCACTCAAGCATTATACGGTGTCCCTGCCGACGTCATTAACATTAGCACCTAAATGAACTTCGGAATGAAAAAGAATTTTCTTTCATGTCCCTAATTTTTAAAATAACTAACGGTAAATGATATTTCATTTTTTGTGTTTCATTAAACTACGAACTAATAATGAGTCAATGAGACTATTGGTAGTACTAATATCTGCTAACCTTTTCCAGAGAATGTGAAACGTCCCCTTTGGAAAATTATGTATTATTGTGTTTTTCAAACAGCTGAGCAAAACTGAACGTACTCAGACATTTCTCTGTTTAACGCGCTGTTCACATCCAACTGCCCAACACTACACTAGTGAATATTCCAACAATGCCAACCAGCCACAGACTGCACACACCACAGTCAGTGATTTTCATACAGAGCGCTACGTGGCGTTACCAACATAAAACCCTAAACAGCCTACTTACAAATGATAAAGCAATTCTCTGTGCAACGTATGGGTGCTGCCTACAATTCCATCTCAAAAAGGATACCTGAGTATACAAATTGTGGGTAGACGCTTGTTACAAAACAGTCTTCCTCTGCACTACTCCTCTCCCTAGTGCCACTTGCCTCATTCACACCCTGCACTCCCATTGGAAATCAACCAAGTCAAAATTTATGTACTGCACTTAGTTTGTAAATCACTTGATTGCTTCACTCCTTGCTTCTGAACTTGGAGAGAAAGGATTACATAAGACTGTCAACGCTTTGACCACTGCCACTGGTAACACTAATAATAATAATCTCAGAAATCTCAGGAGCATTCGAGATACATATAGGTGTCAGACAAGAAAATGTCTCTCAACCCTGTTATCATTATGGTCTTGGACAAAATTATCAATCAGTGGGAAGAAAAAGCGAAAGATATTCCGTTAGGAAGTACATTTGCAAATAAAACAATCGTAAAATGCGTGGCATTTGAAGATGACCTGGCAATACTCAGCAACAATAGGTAAGAAGTACTGGAATACTTACATGAAGTCTCTGCTAAAACAGGTCTACAGATACCACACGAGAAAACGCAATACGTGGAAAAAAATAACAACAACAAACAAGCCATGCACAAAAAATACGGAAAGTTTAAGAATGTAGAAAAATTCAAATAGCTTGGGGAATCTATACAGTACAAATAGGAGGATGAAACAAGGCATCCAAGGCAGAACAAACAGAAAAACTTCAGAAAGCAAACAAACTGACATCTGTATATTACAAGACAAGACAAATTCAGGAACTACAATACAGTTGTACTACCAGAAGCACACAGGCAGCACAGAGACAGAAAAAGTAGAACGTAAAATTATCAGAAAAATTTCTGGAGCGGTACACAGAGATGGATGTGGACGAACATATCAACCACAGAATTGTACGACTACACAGGCATGATCAGAACACGCCGACTAACATTCAGTAGACACATAATAGAACGAACAAAAACATGCTCACAGAGAGAATTTTTAATGTAGTAAACAGCTCAATCAAAAACAGCTGGTTTCAAGAAATGGAGCAAAACCAAAAACATGCACGAATAAGTAGGGAAATAATAAATGCAAGAAAGAATTTCAGTAACAAAATTATGAATAAGAAGTTTGAAGTAAAAGTAAGGAAGAAAACAGGGGAAATATGGACAGAGCAAATGGAAACACGAACACAGTCAAAGACTGGAGAGGTCTGAGGAAGAGAAAATGAAGAAGGGAAACAGAAAAAAAGAATAATCACGCAACACTCAAGCTCAACACCGTCTTACGGGTATAAACATTTAATAATAATAATTATAATAATAAACCACAATACATTGTAAACCCCGCAGCAGTTCAGTGCCATTACATAGTTACTGTGGTGTTGTGCTGTCAGTTAGATCGTTTATCGTTGCAATGTGAATAATGAAGAAACTCCTGCGGGAATTACCTACAATTCTGAGACGGCATCGCTCAATCCCTAGAGTTTGCACAAGGTAGAAAAAAATCACCCTGTACAGCTTTATCGTTGACGTCAATTATTTGAAAGTTATTGAACATGTTTTATTCTCAAGAATTATGACGTTCTTGGAGAGTGAAAATCTCCTCTATAAAAATCAACATGGATTCCGCTAACAGAGATTTTGTGAAACTCGCTTGCTCTGTTCCTCCATGAAATGGTTCAAATGGCTCTGAGAACTTTGGGACTTAACATCTCCGGGTTCCCGGGTTCGATTCCCGGCGGGGTCAGGGATTTTCTCTGCCTCGTAATGACTGGGTGTTGTGTGATGTCCTTAGGTTAGTTAGGTTTAAGTAGTTCTAAGTTCTAGGGGACTGATGACCACAGATGTTAAGTCCCATAGTGCTCAGAGGCATTTGAACCATTTTTGAACTTAAGATCTGAGGTCATCAGTCCCCTAGAACTTAGAACTACTTAAACCTAACTAGCCTAAGGACATCACACACATCCATGCCCGAAGCAGGATTCGAACCTGCGACCGTAGCGGTCGCGTGGGTCCAGACTGTAGCGCCTAGAACCGCATGGCCACTCCGGCCGGCCTCCATGAGATCCACAGCTCTGTAAACAATGGTGCTAAGGCAGATGTGTTCATTGACTTAGGGACCGTCCCGCACTGCCCTCTAGTGAAAAAATACGAGCTTATGGAGTATCGGAGCAGATTTGCGACTGGATTCAAGGCTTCTTTGCAGCCAGAGCTCAACACATCGCTCTTAAGGGGACAATATCGACAAATGTGAAAATTTCCGGAGTGCCCAAGGAAGTGTGATAGGACCGTTACCGTTTGTAATGTAAATAAATGATCTAGTAGAAAACATCGGTTGCTTTTGGTTCAGATGGCTCTGAGCACTGTGGGACTTAACATCTATGGTCATCAGTCCCCTAGAACTTAGAGCTACTTAAACCTAACTAACCTAAGGACAGCACACAACACCCAGCCATCACGAGGCAGAGAAAATCCCTGACCCCGCCGGGAATTGAACCCGGGAACCCGGGCGTGGGAAGCGAGAACGCTACCGCACGACCACGAGATGCGGGCAGGTTGCTTTTGCCAGACTGTTCGCAGATGGTGCAGTTTCTATAACAGAGGAGCACCGCAACGCCATATGACAGTATAATAAGTTAATAAGAAACTGCTGGAAACAGAATCTACCTCAAAATATCTGGGCGTAACTATCCAGAGTGACCTTCAGAGGAATGTCCACAAAAAAACAAACTGTTGGAAAAGCAGATGCCAGACTGAGATTAGTAGGAAGAATCTTATAGAAATGTAACTCATCTACGAAGGAAGTGGTTTATAAGGCGCTTATTCTACCGATGCTTGAGCGTAGTTCATCAATATGGGATCACCGTCAGGTAGGACTGACAGAAGAGACAGAGAAGATCCAACAGAGAGCGGCGCGTTTCGTCATGAGACAGTTTAGTCGGCGCGAGAGCGTTACCGAAATGTTCAACGAACTCCATTGGCAGACGTTACTAGAGAGGCGGTGTGTATCACTGAGAGGTTTACTATCGAAATTTCAAACGAGTACTTCCCGGAAAGTGGCGGACCACATATTACTTCCTCCTACATGCATATCGTGTAACGACCATGACGAGAAAATGTGAGAAATTAGAGCCAGTAGAGAGGCTCACCGACAATCGTTCTTCCCACGCTCCATTCGCAATTCGAACAGGGTAGAGGTGATCAGTTAGTGGTACCAGGAGAACCTTTCGCTCTATACCATGAGGTGGCTTGCTGAGTATGTTGTAGATGCACACAATCTCCACCGTATTTCACTTCTGGTGCTACAAATTATAGCAGTTAACGTCTCCATGCATTCGCAAAACCCAAATCTTTCAAACGAGTTGCCACAGGGCATAGCATGATTCATCACTCCAAACCACTCGTTTCCAGTCGTCCTTTGCAGAAGTGTGCATTTCATGAAGAGCTGCTCGGTCATTGCACTCCATTGTTTTTGACTACCTACGTATAGGCCTTGCGATATCTGGACTGCTGGTAACTGTAATTCACGAGTGGTCCCTTCTGGCGGTTTCACGTAATTTTTTTGCAGCCACCGTCAGCAATGTCTGACGCTTAATGTCGGACGGTTCATGAGGGCTATCTCGTCTCGGTTTGGCTGTGGTTGTTTCTTCGCCTTTCCACTTCACAATTACAGGGTGTTTATTATTAAACTTTCGCAACTTGAGCCAGTGTAGACGGAAATCCTGAAAGTTTCCCACCATGTGTTCCTGTATGAAATTTAGCCCAAATTTACCTTCCGCTCTATAAAAAGTCTACGTATTAAAAAAACTACGTACCCACAAACTGTTATCCAACTTAAACTCGTATGCTAGCCTTGACTAAACGGAACCTAATTTCAGTTGAACTGTAACTGGCCCGAATGCAACTTGTTCTTATATTAAATGCGCACCTGAAGTAAAACAATTATCTGGCCTTAATAAGAATTTCCACTTACCTCGCGTCTTGAGAACATTGTTGCAGATTTCTCGAAAGGACAACAGCAAGCAGGCAGCCAGAGATTTTAGAATGAAGTATGTATTCAAAAGGACAGAACAAAACTTCACGTAATCTTCACACATAACGTTGGTCTGAACAATACTATGCTTAACAAAGCAATAATAACTTAAAAAGGGTATAATGTTAGCAGAGAATCTCTATAAAACCAAACAGCTTAATCAGTTTATATGTTAATGCATGACTCAGGGAAGTGGAGTAGTCTTTCTCACAGCTCTGATCAAGTAAACGAAATTAACTAGCTGACAATAACCATTCCGACAACCTCTTTTCAGCTTTCAGTATATACATCGTATTCATCCTTGCTGTCACAAGTCAACACAGCACAGCTGAATATGTCCATCGGCCGGCCGGTGTGGCCAAGCGGTTCTAGGCGCTTCAGTCTGGGACCGCGCGACTGATACGGTCGCAGGTTCGAATCCTGCCTCGGGCATGGATGTGAGTGATGACCTTAGGTTAGTCAGGTTTAAGTAGTTCTAAGTTCTAGAGGACTGATGACCTCAGATGGTAAGTACCATAATGCTCAGAGCCATTTGAACCTATACGTCCATGATCTACCACACTTCAACAAAGAATGTATCAGACTGCTCAGAGGCAAAGACTGTGCCACAACAAGACCAAAGATTCTTTAACAGTACCTTAACTTGCTTTGTATCTGACATGAACATCAATAACTCACAAAAATCAAAATACCATGCCCACCTTACAATCTATTTACCGCATGAATACCCAGCATTATAAGAATAATGTTCACGATGTGCGCTGCAGGATTTTCGTTATTGGTAGTGTTAGTGTTGAAACATCCCATTTGAAAAATTATACAAGACTGTGCTTAACCTGACACACAATATTTTTAGCGCAACGCAATCTGACTTCCAATAATCCCTACAAAAGAATGGCCCTGACTAACATTAACCTATACCTTTCACAAATCACTTACCTCACAAAAATCTTCGTTACTGGAACTACTGCAATACAGCGAGCGCCACTACTGCCAGCTAAATAAAAGATTCAAACTACGGAAGGCACTAACTACTGATAGGCATAGTTAGCAAATGAAAGATTTTAATAGAGAACAAACAATGTATTTACCTTAATAGTCATAATATATATAGCAGTTCATGACAAATTTCAAAACTCCGCCATCTCTCTCCCCACATCCACCACTGCTGGCGGCTCACCTCCAACTGCGCAACGCTACGCGCTGTTCACGTCCAGCTGCCCAACACTACAATGGCAGACAACAATGCAAACTAGCCACAGACCTCACACAGCACAGCCAGTGATTTTCATACAGAGAGCGCTACGTGGCGGCGGCGTTACCAATATAAGAACGTAAACAGCCCACTTACAGTGTCATGATTTAGGCTACCGTTGGGCGCTGGTACTGGTACAGCAATGTAGAGAGGAACTGAGATCCCAAGGACCAAGGACATGCAGCCTGAACAACACGCTGTGATCTGCTTCGCCAACTATAGGAGAATAGTGCTTTGGACTCTACTATTCTGATGCACGGTGGAGCTCCACCCTTGAGATCACTTGGTTATTCCATAACAAGTTTGAAGAAAACCGAATCATAGGCCAATCGTTGCAAAACTCGTGGCCGCCGATCGATGCAAAACTCGTGGCCACCAAGACCACCAGATTTGAACTCGTGATATTTCTGGCTGTGGGAGTACCTGAAGAACGTGGTTTTTCAACGGCACAGAAACACACATATTGGAGGTTGAAGCTGAGTACAGAGAGGGAGGCAGCGAGCACCCTGCCTGAGATGTTTCGGGCAGGAGTAGAGAAATGTCTGGTGCGGTTCCAGGCTGACGTGGGTGCAAAGGGTCGTCACATTAAGCAACGTTTGTGACCTGGAATGCAAACATGGTACACTATTAACCAACGTTACTCTTTCACGTGGCACTTAAAAGGCGTGTCTTTCAATGGTTTATTCGTTATTCCTCTTCCGCATGTTCCTGCAAATTTTTCCAGAAAGTTTCATTGTCAAATGGTTCAAATGGCTCTGAGCACTATGGGACTCAACTTCTGAGGTCATTAATCCCCTAGAACTTAGAACTAGTTAAACCTAACTAATCTAAGGACAGCACACACATCCATGCCCGAGGTAGGATTCGAACCTGCGACCGTAGCGGTCTCGCGGTTCCAGACTGCAGCGCCTAGAACCGCACGGCCACTTCGGCCGGCGTTTCATTGTCCTACGTTCACTCGTTTATCATGGGAGTCCTCTAGAGTAGCGAAAGTTCAATTATAACCACTCTGTACATTACCGAAGGATAAAATGTTCCTCATTGGTTGTCAGCTAGGTGACATCCAATGACTAGTCCATGTTCGACACCACCGAGCTCTGCTGTTGCTGCCTCTCTACTAACAACATAATACTCCACGCCTCCTTTCATATCGGCAGGCGCGTCTCAGGTGACATCTGGTGGTCAATTCCGCATTACACAGAAGTGTCCGGATATTTTTGATCAAGCCGGCCGCTGTGGCCTTGCAGTTCTAGGTACTTCAGTCTGGATCCGCGCTGCTGCTACAGTCGCACGTTCGAATGCTACTTCGGGCATGGATATATGTGATGTCCTTAGGTCAGTTAGGTTTAAGTAGTTCTAAGTCTAGGGGACTGATAACCTCAGATGTTAAGTCCCATAGTGCTTAGAGCCATTTGAACCATTTTGAAACTTTTGATCAGACAGCGTAGTTACAGTCGAGAGTAATCACTATGTTCATTTTGAACTGCCCTTTATGGCATAGCTTTATCCACATGCATTATTTAACGCATGAAATTTATTCGCAGTTTCGAAAACGAACAACCGTCATCTGTATAAGGAACTGACGACGGTGAAAATTCGTAGCGGGCACGGTTTCGAACCCAGATTTCCTTGTTTATACGAGCGGCCGGCATAATCGTTTTATCTATCCGTGCACGACTCATGGCCGGATCAAAACTTCTACAAGTTGTCGTTCCCGCTTCACAACTTGTACTCTTACACGCTTTATGTAATTCCCGGACAGGGGAGGATTGGTTGTGACTCAGGAACGACGACAAGTGGGTGTTTCGGTCTGACCATGAGTCGAGTAGCCGAAGCGATTAAGGCGACCGCTCGCGTAAACCGAGAAATCCAGGTTCGAGTCCTGGTCCGGCACAAAATTTCACTGGCGTCATTCCCTTACACAGGGTGGTGCACTGATCGTGACCGGGCCAAATATCTCACGAAATAAGCATCAAACGAAAAAACTGCAAAGAACGAAACTCGTCTAGCTTGAAGGGGGAAACCAGATGGCGCTATCGTTGGCCCGCTAGATGGCGCTGCCATAGGTCAAACGGATATCAACTACGTTTTTTTTAAATTAGGAACCTCCACTTTTTTATTACATACTCGTGTAGCACGTAAAGAGATATGAATGCTTTAGTTGAACCCTGCTTTCCCTCTGAGATGGATGGCGCTGTAATAGACACAAACATATGGCTCACAGTTTTAGACGAACAGTTGGTAACAGGTAGGTTTTTTAAATTAAAATACAGAACGTAGGTACGTACGAACATTTTACTTCGGTTGTTCCAATGTGATACATGTACCTTTGTGAACTTATCATTTCTGAGAACGCTTCCTGTTACAGCGTGATTACCTGTAAATACCACATTAATGCAATAATCGCTCAAATTATGTCCGTCAACCTCAATGCATTTAGCAATACCTGTAACGACATTCCTCTGAACAGCGAGTAGTTCGCACATGCATTGTCAATGCGCTGACGCATGTTGTCAGGCGTTGTCGGTGGCTCACGATAGCAAATATCCTTCAACTTTCCCCACAGAAAGAAATCCGGGGACGCCAGATCCGGTGAACATGCGGGCCATTCTGCCTGTCATGAAAAACTATTCAATACCGCTTCAACCGCACGCGAGCTATGTGCCGGACATCCAACATGTTGGAAGTGCATCGCCATTCTGTCGTGCTGTGAAACATCTTGTAGTAACATCGGTAGAACATTACGTAGGAAATCAGCATACATTGCACCATTTAGATTAGTCCGCCCCCGGTAGCTGAATGGTCAGCGTGACAGACTGTCAATCCTAAGGGCCCGGTTTCGATTCCCGGCTGGGTCGGAGATTTTCTCCGCTCAGGGAATGGGTGTTCTGTTGTCTTAATCATCATCATTTCACCCTTACGACGCGCAGGTCGCCGAAGTGGCGTCAACTCGAAAGACCTGCACCAGGCGAACGGTCTACCCGATGGGAGGCCCTAGTCACATGACATTTCATTTCATTTCACCATTTAGATTGCCATCGATGAAATGGGGGCCAATTATTCTTCCTCCGGTAATGCCCCCCCTCCCCCCCCCCCCCCATACATTAACCTGCCAAGGTCGTTGATGTTCCACTTGTCGCAGCCATCGTGGATTTTCCGTTGTCCAATAGTGCATATTATGCCGGTTTACTTTACCGCTGTAGGTGAATGACGCTTCGTCGGTAAATAGAACGCGTGCAAAAAATCTGTCATCGTCCCGTAATTTCTCTTGTGCCCAGTGGCAGAAATGTACATGTCGTTCAAAGTCGTCGCAATGCAATTCCTGGAGCATAGAAATATGCTACGGGTGCAATCGATATTGATGTAGTATTCTGAACACCAACGTTTTTGAGATTCCCGATTCTCGCGCAATTTGTCTACTACTGATGTGCGGATAAGCCGCCACAGCAGCTAAAACACCTACTTGGGCATCATTTGTTTGCAGGTCGTGGTTGACGTTCCATATGTGGCTGAACACTTGTTGTTTCCTTAAATAACGTAACTATCCGGCGAACGGTCCGGACACTTGGATGATGTCGTCCAGGATACCGAGTAGCATACATAGCACACGCCCGTTGGACATTTTGATCAAAACAGCCATACATCAACACGATATCTACCTTTTCCGCAATTGGTAAACGGTCCATTTTAACACGGGTCATGTATCACGAAGCAAATACCGCCCGCACTGGCGGAATGTTACGTGATACCACGTACTTATACGTTTGTGACTATTACAGCGCCAACTATCACAGAGCGAAAAGAGTGGTCCAACTAAAACATTCATATTTCTTTGCGTACCACACGAACATGTAATCAAAATGGGGGTTTCTATTTAAAAAAAACGCAGTTGATATCCGTTTGACCTATGGCAGCGCCATCTAGCGGGCCAACCATAGCGCCATCTGGTTTCCCCCTTCAAGCTAGACAAGTTTCGTTCTTTATAGTTTTTTCGTTTGATGCTTATTTCGTGAGATATTTGGCCTGCTCACTAAGAATAGACCACCCTGTATAGGTGCTGGTTGTTCGCATTGGCAACTCTGAATACACGTCATGTATTTCACGAGTTTAGTCGCCACAGTACTTTTACCTTCGAATATGCATGCGTTTCCGAAGGAAAATTGCATCTTCCTTCTTAAGATCACAGACACTGCAATATCGCATTGTTTAACAGTTATTCTGTTAAGACGAAAAAAGTATTTTGTCTCTTCAGTTTCGTGCTAAACGTTTTTCACGGTATTTTCGTCTAATTCGTTGGATACTTGTAATCTCCCCCTCTTTTGTTCTTCAATCTATTGTCCATGTTAAACAATGCCCAGTCCAAGGAATTAATAAGCAAAGTCTTTTATGAAGATTTGAGAGGAGCAAAGATTTACAATAAACTTTCAAGTTCATTTAGCTTGTCATATTGAGATGGTTCCAGTTCTTCTTCTCTAGAGGTCTGCTTCTTGAAGCTGAAAATCCTAACATCGCAGTTTGAACTAAATAAATTGGGTTATTGTTGTTACAGAATTTTTTACGTAAATATATTTTCCACTGATTTTCCCACTTTTTTGTGTATCATACAGTATTTTGGCTTTTCACATTAACAATGCCGAAATTACATTGTTCGCATCTATTGTACAAAAATACGTCCGATCACATCAGAGGCAAACTTACGACTCTCATGCTCTGCGGAAATAATATTCCAAAAGGTTACAATTTTTCTTAACAAATGAATTCTTACTAGTTTTCGTTACCATATGAAATTCGATTATTATTTCGTAAATGAATCCAGAAATGAACATACTAAACAGTACTGGATTGCATAATTAATAATAGAAATTTTAAGTGTGGAAGTAATTCGTAATGTCAAATGTTTCTAAAAAAACTAATTTTAACTGTTCATGCAGAAATATTACTTATCGACCATAACATGGAAACTAAAATATTTTATAAAGTAATTCCTTTTCGTAAATATTAGCTTGAAATATGACATACTGTGTTTAAAATTATATGAAAGTTTTCAGAAAAGCAACTGAGATAATATTAACTTTCCTAAAACTCAAAAAGTAATAGTGATATCGACAACTATCGTCGAGGAAAAGTAATGCTAGAGGAGGATGTCCCGCTACATACTGTTTTCCGCAAGTTAGGTAAACTTCCGGTACAACAGTGCAGACAAGTTAAGTAAACTTACGGTACAATAATACACTGTGTAAGCAAGCGGCCTTAGAAGATTACGCTAAACGGAGCAATTCCATAAACCCCGCGTCATTTGTTGCGGCAGTACTTCGCACGATGCGGGACTACATTTCCTGTGACGTCCGCTTCCAGCGGCCAGACGCCGCTTGTGACGCGAGAGCAGCTCGTATTTCCGCAGCGACTGGAACTGTTTCCGCCGGCAGAGCGGCTCCCGAAATACTCCCCGAGGGTCACGACCCTCCACACACGCTCGCTGCGGGACGCTCTTGTTTGCCCCTCACAGACGGCGGCAAATGCGCTCTGGACTATAAGCGCCACTCGTCTGTAAATGTTACTGGGACGGGTCGTTTACGATGACGGGCGCGTTTGAGACGCACACAGTTTTTGACGGGAAACATCCTCGTCCTTGATCGAAGCAAGAGTCCTAATTTACCTGCCCCTTCCTTTAAGACAGGCAAGCTTAGCAGCCGTGCAGCTTCCGTATGCAGTTCATTCTGGAAAATGTATTGAACACTTGATTCAGGGATGTATGTGGTTAATCGTGCTCCATAGTCCAAAATGTTTTGAGATTGCTTTAACAAAAAACAGAGAAATATTAAGATGGTGATTTTAATGCTCCAGATATCCTAGTCTCCTCTCATTGTAGTGCAACGCACAGAACGTTCTTACAACAGTGTGAAACAGTCAGAAAAATTCTTCTTTGGGATGCTGATCACCTTGTGCGTCTCAAGGGATTCAATATCGATTAGGTCTTCAAAGCGCTGACCTTCCGTGTGAATTTTTATTTTTGCGAATAAAAAAATTACAAAATTGCAGTGCCTGTGTCACTCTGATTACAATGCAACAGGAACTGCTGCGACTTGAGCCGTTGTGAAACCCATCAAACGTATTCGCACGGAATGACTACAATGACAATTTGTGACAGACCGCGACTCGAACCTCGATTTCCCACTTATCGCCAGCGGTCGCCTTCCCGTTTGGCTATCCGTGCACCACTCACGGCCAGAGCCACATTTCCATATGTCGTCAACCATGAGTCTACGACCTGCACTCGTACATCTATTATATACACTACTGGCCATTAAAATTGCTACGCGACGAAGATGACGTCCAACAGACACGAAATTTAACCGACAGGAAGAAGATGCTGTGGTATGCAACTGATTAGCTTTCCAGAGCATTCACACAAGGTTGGCGCCGGTGGCGACACCTACAACGTGCTGACATCAGGAAAGTTTCCAACCCATTTCTCATACACAAACAGCAGTTGACCGGCGTTGCCTGGTGGAACGTTGTTGTGATGCCTCGTGTAAGGAGGAGAAATGCGTACCATCACGTTTCCGACTTTGATAAAGATGGGATTGTAGCCTGTCGCGATTGCGGTTTATGGTATCGCGACATTGCTGCTCGCGTTGGTCGAGATCCAATGACTGTTAGTAGAATATGGAATCGGTGGGTTCAGGAGGGTAATACGGAACGCCGTGCTGGATCCCAACAGCCTCGTATCACTTACAGTCGAGATGACAGGCATCTTATCGCATGGCTGTAACGGATCGTGCAGCCACGTCTCGATCCCTGTGTCAACAGATGCGGACGTTTGCAAAACATCAACCATCTGCACGAACACTTCGACGACGTTTGCAGTAGCATGGACTATCAGGTCGGAGACCATGGCTGCGGTTACCATTGACGCTGCATCACAGACAGGAGCGGCTGCGATGATGTACTCAACGACGAACCTGGGTGCACGAATGGCAAAACGTCATTTTTTCGGATGAATCCAGGTTCTGTTTACAGCATCATGATGGTCGCATCCGTGATTGGCGTTATCGCGGTGAACGCACATTGGAAGCGTGTGTTCGTCACCGCCATACTGGCATATCGCCCGGCGTGATGGTATGGGGTGCCATTGGTTACACGTCTCGGTCACCTCTTGTTCGCATTGACGGTACTTTGAACAGTGGATGTTACATCTCAGATGTGTTACGACCCGTGGCTCTACCCTTCATTCGATCCCTCCGAAACCCTATATTTCCGTAGGATAATGCACGACCGCATGTTGCAGGTCCTGTACGGGCCATTATGGATGCAGAAAATGTTCGACTACTGCCCTGGCCAGCACAGTCTCCAGGTCTCTCACCAATTGAAAACGTCTGGTCAATGGCGGCCGACCAACTGGCTCGTCACAATACGCCAGTCACTACTCTTGATGAACTGTGGTATCGTGTTGAAGCTGCATGGACAGCTGTACCTGTACACGCCATCCAAGCTCTCTTTGACTCAATGCCCAGGCGTATCAAGGCCGTTATTACGGCCAGAGGTGGCTATTCTGGGTGCTGATTTCTCACGATCTAGGTACCCAAATTGCGTGAAAATGTAATCACATGTCAGTACTAGTATAATATATTTGTCCAATGAATACCCGTTTATCATCTGCATTTCTTCTTGGTGTAGCAATTTTAATGGCCAGTAGTGTATATTCCCGTACTGACCAGACGTTGTACTTGAAAGTCGCTTGCCCGGTATCGGCAGAGAAATACGATATCGCAGTGCCTGTGTTATTCTGCATGTTTTCACTATCGTTATTCCATTCTGCAGCTGTAGGTTGTCATTATTCGCAACTGCGAATACGAGTAATATAAAAAAAAAAAAAAAAGAGACTGCTCTTTGCCGAATCGGGAGAAATGGAGGGTCTTTGAGAGCTGGCACTTTTTTTTTTTCACTAGAAAGAGCAATACACTTGCACCAGTGTCAGCAGGCGCATTGTGCAGTAAGAAGGAATTCCTCCCATTCCACTGCTGCAGATTAACGCTAGAAGTCCTCTTGCGCACCCGATCCATGATATTCAAAAAATGCTGGGAGTTTACAGGGCTGCCAATGGGTAAAACTACCTATTGATAATGCAGTGAGCGTCAAAAAGGGCTATGAGCATTGTCCTAACTTTCTATTTGCCATTTCCCCTTCTTTGATCTTGGTGAATCATCAGACATCCATTCTATACATTGTCGTTTTGAGATAGGTTCCTTTTGATAACACATCGTTATCTACGATGATTTTTCCCAGAAAATAACTGTTCACGTTTTTCGTTGAATTAAGTCGTGGCAGGCGTCAATGTGTAATAGTTTTTGTTCGGGAATCAAGATGTGTGGTACAAAAATTGCACATATTTTTTTCTTCCTCAAAAAATTCTGGAAAATGTCTTGAACACTTGATTCAGGGATGTACAGTTCTTCAGCGTGAGAGATGACGTTCGGTTTTCAGAAGATCGCAAAAAAAAACGGTTCAAATAGCTCTAAGCACTACGGGACTTAACAGCTGAGTTCATCAGTCCCCTAAACTCACAACTACTTAAACCTACATCACACACATCCATGCCCGAGGCAGGATTCAAACCTGCGACCGTAGCGGCCACGTGGCTCCGGACTGAAGCGCCTAGAACCGCACGGCCACCGCGGCTGGCAGAAGATCGCAGATTTTCTCAGTGTGTGTCTGGTGAAGTTGATGCGGGATGCCCTGATCTCTCGTTCTCGTCGAGCAACACCTGTCATTTTTTTAAATATTTAAATCGCTCTGACTACTGGGGGTGACTTAAACAGTTACGCCGTAAGCCTTTCTCATGGATTCAAATATCTACATAACCATTTCACTGAGTAAACCACGAAATCGGAGCACTCTCATTGCTCCACTTTGATTTGTCGCACAACAATATAACCACACTAAGGCCGTTCGACCACTACTTACAACTGACTTGTTGAATGCACATCTGTCGCATACAGTTGTTAGTTGAAGTTATCACCGTGATTGCTGTTGTAACGTCGCTTAGCTGGTCGCAGGTGATGCTCCAAAAACGAACAGTAATGCTGTGCATTGACGGTCTGCCGTGGAGGAACGTAATGCGTTGCGATAACACCATCAGAGTCGTACACGTGAATCACCATACCTTTCACAATACTGGGGCTCTAGCGGCGACACTTTCTGCGCAACCCACGACCCATTTTGCACGATAGTGCGCGGGCGCATACAGCGTAAGCTGTGGCTGCTCTGTTCGGTCGATGGGACTGGGAAGTACTGTACCATCCACCATACTCCCCGGACTTAAGTCCTTGTGACTTTGATTTGATTCCGAAGGTGAAGGAACCACTTCGTGGCATTCGCTTCAGAACTGTTCCAGAGATTTGACAGGCAGTAGACCGCTCCATTCGTTCCATCAACAGAACAGGCACTGCTAACGGTATACTACGCCTTCCACATTGCTGGCAACGGGTTCTGCACAACGCTGGTGACTACTTTGAAGGACTGTTACAGGTGCAAACATGACCTATTTTATATCGGTTGTGAATAAATAGTTGCCACTATTTAAGTTCCAAGCCTCGTATAAATAGGCGTCGCATGCATTGTCCTAGATAGTCTGTGTCTGCTAGTCAAAACGTCAACGCTTAGACTTCTGTGAGTCTACATTCAGCAACCATAAAGTTCATATTGATTCGGTGGTAAGCGTGCAACATGTGTAGTTGTTTTGTTGATTATTGCCACTTATAAACTTTTGTAACTTTTTCCAGTAGAGGTAGCTGATTGACCTGAGTTAAAATATTAAGGTTCTTATATTTTAAAAACCTGACCATCGAACTAAACTATCGGCTAATAAATGTGAAGAAAAATGAAAAACAAATTCTGCAGTGTTGTGTACATTTATTAATAACAGTTCACCGTAGTCACAGACTACAGGAAGAAGAAGACCGAAGAAAAATTTCGACGTGGCAGAGGCATACGAAACAGGTCTATGAGTTATAATTCCAAAATACACTATACAACGGACGAAGCGAAAGATACGACAGAGGACGAGCGGCAGAAAAACCTACCGCAATCGTAGGCTAGTTCATATGTGTGAGTATAGACGAGATTTCAACAGAAGTCGATTTAACTGTGTTCTAATTCTCTTCCCGCACACCTAATACACTCGACGTAGAAATACCGGTAAAGTCAATCTTATTTATAAATAAATCGTTTCGGTAGCTATGGACAGTCTTTTTTCCAAAAACATATCGGAGACAATAAGCACAATCTCTTTTTTGCTTTTACTGGTTTTGTTTCACTACACAGGTCGAAGCAACTTCACTCGTTTCCACAGTATATACAAACGATAAGACCACATTACCAGTAACAGCTTGTGCAAAAAATAAATAATAAAAAAGTAGCTTTGGACGAATGCACAAATATGGTGGATACCGCGCAAGTGGTGATTTATGTCAGAGGTGTTGATGCACTTTTTAATAAAACAGAAGAATTAGCGGCGTTGTATCCACTTATGGATGCTACGAATTCACGAGATTTGTTGAAGCATATACATCGACATTAAGTCGCCTTTCCTTAAAACTAAACAATCTGTCGGAGCTAACAACGGATGGTGCTCCAGCAATGGCTGGGAAATACGAAGGGTTAGTTCAGCTGATTGAAAATGTGGTTCGCAAAGTTGGCAATACGTGGATGCTAAACTTTCATCAAGGGAATTTATGTGCGAAGTCCCTCAAAATGGACCATATCATGAAGGTACACTATTGGCCATTAAAATTGCTACACCAACAACAAATGCAGATGATAAACGGGTATTCATTGGACAAATATATTATACTAGAACTGACATGTGATTACATTTTCATGTAATTTGGGTGCATAGATCCTGAGAAATCACCACCCAGAACAACCACCTCTGGCCGTAATAACGACCTTGATACGCCTGGGCATTGAGTCAAACAGAGCTTGGATGGCGTGTACAGGTACAGCTGCCCATGCAGCTTCAATGCGATACCACAGTTCATCAAGAGTAGTGACTGGCGTGTTCTGACGAGCCAGTTGCTCGGCCGCCATTGACCAAACGTTTTCAATTGGTGAGAGATCTGGAGAAGGTGCTGGCCAGGGCTGCAGTCGAACATTTTTTGTACTCAGAAAGGGCCGTAACGGGAACCTACAACATGCGGTCGTGCATTATCCTGCTGAAATGTAGGGTTTCGCAGGGATCGAATGAAGGGTAGAGCCACGGGTCGTAACACATCTGAAATGCAACGTCCACTATTCAAAGTGCCATCAATGTGAACAAGAGGTGACCGAGACGTGTAACCAATGGCACCCCAGACCATCACGCCGGGTGATACGCCAGTATGGCGATGACGAATACACGCTTCCAATGTGCGTTCACCGCGATGTCGCCCAAAACGAATGCGACCGTCATGATGCTGTAAACAGAACCTGGATTCATCCGAAAAAATGACGTTTTGCCATTCGGGCACCCAGGTTCGTCGTTGAGTATACCATCGCAGGTGCTCCTGTCGGTGCCGCATTTCTCCTCCTTACACGAGGCATCACAACAACGTTTCGCCAGGCAACGCCGGTCAACTGCTGTTAGTGTGGTGTCACCGCCAGACACCACACTTGCTAGGTGGTAGCTTTAAATCGGCCGCGGTCCATTAGTACATGTCGGACCCGCGTGTCGCCACTGTCAGTATTTGCAGACCGAGCGCCACCACACGGCAGGTCTAGAGAGACGTACTAGCACTCGTCCCCAGTTGTACGACGACTTTGCTAGCGACTACACTGACGAAGCCTTTCTCTCATTTGCCGAGAGACAGTTAGAATAGCCTTCAGCTAAGTCCATGGCTACGACCTAGCAAGGCGCCATTAACCATATTTAGTGTCTCATTTGTATCGTCAGGAGCGATGTACCACAAGGATGAATTAAAGTTAAGTATTAACACAGTTACGTACTTTTCTTTATAGCATTCATCACGTATCCTGTTTCAGACCTCACGCCAGCCGGCGTGTGTGTACGCGTGCATTTCGGTTACCCGTCACTGTGGACTGGCTGTCTTGTCAGTCCATAACAGTTAGTGTATGAGAAATGGATTGGAAACTTTCCTCATGTCAGCACGTTGTAGGTGTCGGCACCGGCGCCAACCTTGTGTGAATGCTCTGAAAAGCTAATCATTTGCGTTTCACAGCGTCTTCTTCCTGTCGGTTAAATTTCGCGTCTGTAGGACGTCATCTTCGTCGTGTAGCAATTTTAATGGCCGGTAGTGTAGCTGTCAGAACAGTAAACTTTATTAGGTCGAAAGGATTGAATCACCGCCTGTTCGAAGAATTTCTGAAGTCTTTTATTTCCGAGCATGATAACATTTCGTATTATGCAGAAGTAAGATGGCTAAACCGTGCGGAAATATTGATAAGAGTGTTTGATTTGAAGCAGTTTGCGGAAGGGTTGCACTTCTGTCACGTTGAACGATTCTCTTCAGTCGTAGTTGGTCACGTTGTTGCAGGATCTTTTTCCGGCCGCAGCTATGTTGAAGATTTGATGTTTTACCGGATACCAGATTCCTGATGTTCACGGTACACTCGTGAAATGGTCGTACGGGAAAAACCCCACTTCATCGCTACCTCGGAGATACCATGTCCCATCGCTAGTGCGCCGACTGTAACACCCAACTCACTTAAATGTTGATAACCTGCAATTGTAACAGAAGTAACAGATCTAACAACAGCGTCAGACACTTGTTGTCTTATATAGGCGTTGCTGACCGCAGCGCCGTATTCTGTCCGTTTAAATATCTCTGTATTTGAGTACGTATGCATATACCAGTTTCAAAAAAAATGGTTCAAATGGCTCTGAGCACTATGGGACTCAACTGCTGTGGTCATAAGTCCCCTAGAACTTAGAACTACTTAAACCTAACTAACATGAGGACATCACACACATCCATGCCCGAGGCAGGATTCGAACCTGCGACCGTAGCGGTCGTGCGGTTCCAGACTGTAGCGCCTTTAACCGCTTGGCCACTCCGGCCGGCATATACCAGTTTCTTTGGGGCTTCAGAATGTATAGACAGTAGAGTCCCGTTAATCCGAACTAATTGGCACCGGATCTTGTTCGGATTAGCGATTTGTTCGGATTAGCCGGAATTATGATGACGAATGAAGTATAGAAAGCAGATAAGTAGGTACACCACAGTAACAAATGGGAACAAGTGTGGGAACAATGGCTCAGTCTCACTCCTTGCCCTTTTTGTTGTGCTCTGTTGAGACCTTTGTAGTATCTGAGGTCAGTGCACTGCCAGTTGGCTCGCAAAGCGC
This sequence comes from Schistocerca cancellata, assembly GCF_023864275.1. Lineage (NCBI taxonomy): Eukaryota > Metazoa > Arthropoda > Insecta > Orthoptera > Acrididae > Schistocerca > Schistocerca cancellata. Next base: position 747,706,565 of record NC_064628.1, on the reverse strand, counting down.
TTGGTTATGTTAGTTATCGATGGCTGGCACGCGTAGTAGTTGTACTGTTTTCGTTCAGGTGTAGTGGTGTACGTATTTTCGTCATGAGTAAACGGAAACATACAACGTTACTCTCAAAGAAAAACTGAATGCTTTGAAGCGGATAGACAATGGTGAGAATGTATCTAAACTGGCAACGGAACTGGGTGTTGGTAAAGCAACCATTTGTGATTGGAAGAAGAACCGAGTGAAGCTTGAACAGTCCTGTGCAACGCCTTCGGGAAAAACACTGGAAATTCGGCAGACATTGAAACAGTCCCAGTAGAATAAAGTGGATGAAGCTCTTTTACTTTGGTTTACGTAGGAAAGAAGAAAGGGGGACTCCTTTGAGTGGAGCACTGGATAGGAGAAGGCTGTTTACCTGAACAAGTTAATGAATGGTGATGAGTCTTCTAGCGCTATAGTTCAATTCTTTTATCTTGGCGGTTCGCGCATGCCCGCCCAGACGCGGGAGATTGCTGCGTTGCTAGTTGTACGCGCCAAAAGAAGCAGCGCCATAGTACAGTTCGCAAACTTACGTTTAGGGGGGAGCGCGCAGTTTATGAAGTAAAGCCGCCACGGCCGCATTAACCCTCTTGCTGCTACAGAGACGTGCGCCCCGCATTCCGCGATGTGCGCGATTTTGTCATCATTGCACTGCTCGCCTGTGCAGACACATGGTGTTTCGACTGCTTTGATACACTTTATCATTCGATTTCACAAAAACTATATTTCGCCTACAAATTTGATTTTTACACATCTTCTTGACTGATACCTTCCCCCCCATAAATGACTTAATTTTGCTTCGATATTCAACCCAGTTGTTGTGCAACATTAGATGTAGTAAACCATTGCACGAAATTTTGAAGAGTTTGCAGAGGTAAAAGTCAATAGCGTATACTTTCCGTATGGTCGATTTTAGTTGCCACTTGAAATTTCAAAAAATTACATTCAAACGAATAAAATTCATGTAGTAAGACACTTCTATATTGTTTTTAAATAAAGAAAATACTAAGCATCGAACAAGATTTGAACTTTGAATCTTTCGCTTCTCATTCAAACACTTTAACCATTGTTTTTTTTTTAATTCCACAAAAACAGTAACAAAAATGGCTACAAGGAAATGACATAAATAAGGTGACAGATAATTGCAGTCATAAATTACAGCATTCAAAAATGAGTCTTTAGCAGTAGCACAACGCTAACACAGCTTGGCATTTGATTTATCTTCCGAAGGACTTTAAAGTATCACGCAAAATACCGACAAACACTGTTGGTATGACTATGAATTACTCAAGTTTCGTCGAAGTACAATAGGAAATAAACACATACCGCTGTTCTTTATTGCGAAAAAGCGGTTAGTGAGAATGATACAAACACCTTTCCTTGCTATCGCCTGGATTAGGAGGCTTATTGCTTGTTTGGTTTGATTTATTAATAGAATATGAAGCAATTGGTATAAAGAATGCTTTTTCCAAACTTTCTATAAAAGGAAGTCTGCTATCAAGAGATTGCTTTTGTTCAATTACTTTATTTATGACTGAACGTTTCTAAAACTGAAGACACTCGTCCGTGCTCTGCACTGCAGTCGAGCTCTGGCAACGTCGTTATCTGTTCATTGGCTGACTGTTCTTTGACGTCAGATGCGCAGAACGAACCTAAACTAGGCCGCCGTCATAAATGACGCGCGCTTTAGTACGGGTTGGTTGGACGGATTCAGAAAACGTCATGGAATCCGTCAGCTGACAATTAATGGAGAGAAGGTTTCTTCTGACCGTGATGCAGTGAAGAAATACTTGTGTGATAAGAGAGGCATTGTATTCTCCCCAACAAATTTATAACGCTGACGAGACTGCCCTTGATTTTAGGGCATAGCCACCAAAAAGCCCGGCATCAAAACCAGACGACCATGCTGCTGGTTTCAAAAGTGCAAAGATCGTGTGACTATTACCGTGCAGCAACGCTGCTGGTAATCACAAGCTGCCTTCAATACTGATCGGCAAATCTGCTAGGCGCAGAGCTTTTAAAAACTGCAACATGAAGTCTTTGGTTCAAATGGTTAAAATGGCTCTGAGCACTATGGGACTTAACAGCTGTGGTCATTAGTCCCCTAGAACTTAGAACTACTTAAACCTAACTAACCTAAGGACATCACAAACATCCATGCCCGAGGCAGGATTCGAACCTGCGACCGTAGCAGTCGCGCGGTTCCGGACTGCGCGCCTAGTGAAGTAATTGCCCGTACATTATCGCAACCAGAAAAAGGCATGGACGGATGGTAAGCTGTTCAAAGAATGGTTTCACGGCGAGTTTGTTCCCTCTGTTCGACGGTTTCCTAAGGAAAATCATTTGTCTCACCGTGTAATCCTTTTGATTGATAACCCGCAATCATCAGGAGAAGACTCCTTACCTGAACTAGTTAATGAATTATGTGATGGAGAAATTGTGGCGAAGTTTTTGCCGGCGAATGTTACACCGCTTCTACTGCCGATGGACCAGGGCGTACTGCAAACATTAAAACTGATTTACACAAAACAAATTTTAAGAATGCTGATTCAAGATGATAGCGTTCCTTTAGCGGACAAAATAAAAAAGACCAACGTGAAGGACGTTTATTGGTCTGCTGAGGCATGGTAGAATATTTCAGAAAATACTCTGAGAAAATCGTGGAGAAAACTGTGGACATCTCTTGAATTTCAGGACAACCTAGTTGAAAATGAAGAAGAAAATCTACTACAAATGATACAGAGAAAACATGGATGTGAAGAAGCTAGTGAAGGAGACGTAGATGAGTGGATGGCAGCGGATGGAGCAGGTGTGGGAGAACCTTACTGACGCTGATTTAATTGCTACTGTGACTCAATACTAGGAAGAAGAGGAGTGCTGTGACGGAAGTGACAATGAGCCTGAAAGCGACAAAGGAGAGCTGGTGCCACACAGTGACGCAGCAGAAGCCCTTGACCTCGCGCTACATTATTTGGAGCAACAACCCACTGCTACACCTGCCGATTTTATGTTTATGAGACGATGGTGCAACTATGCGTCATATAACAGACTGCCTTCATTACGTCAAAAAACAATGACTGCGGTTTTGTCATCTAAAAAGTAGGGATAAAATGTCCGCTGTATTTTAGTAAGTTTGACAGCTTTTCTTTGATTGTTATGCATTGTTGAAACCTAATGTTTTTTGCCAATTTTTCTAATACATGTTTACTGCACTGTGTAAATTGAAATGGTGTGAATGTACAGCAGTTTACCGCACAGTTTTCCATACTTAGACTAATATATTTCATGTTCGGATTAACCGAACTTTCGGGTTACCAGGGTTCGGATTAGTTGGACTCTGCTGTATACAGGGTGGTCCACTGATAGTGACCGGGCTAAATATAACACGATATAAGCATCAAACGAAAAAACTTCAAAGAACGAAACTTGTCTAGCTTGAAGGGAGAAACCAGATGGTGTTATGGTTGGCCCGCTAGATGGCGCTGCCATAGGTCAAACGTATATCAACTGAGTTTTTTTTAAAGTAGGAATACCCATTTTTTATTAAATATTCGTGTAGTACGAAAAGAAATATGAATGTTTTAGTTGGACCACTTTTTCGCTTTGTGATAGATGGCGTTGTAATAGTCACAGACGTATAAGTACGTGGTATCACGTAACATTCCGCCAGTGCGAACGGTACTCGCTTCGTGATACATTACCAGTGTTAGAATGGACCGTTTACCAATTGCGGAAAAGGTCGATATCTTGTTGACGTATGGCTATTGTGATTAAAATGCCCAACGGGCGTGTGCTATGTATGCTACTCGGTATCCTGGACGACATCATCCAAGTGTCCGGACCGTTCGCCGGATAGTTACGTTATTTAAGGATACATGAAGTGTTCAGCCACATGTGAAACGTCAACCACGACGCGCAACAAATGATGATGCCCAAGTAGGTGTTTTAGCTGCTGTCGCGGCTAATCCGCCCATCAGTAGCAGACAAATTGCGCGAGAATCGGGAATCTCAAAAACGTCGGTGTTGAGAATCCTACATCAACATCGATTGCACCCGTACCATATTTCTATGCACCAGGAATTGCATGGCGACGACTTTGAACGTCGTGTACTGTTCTGCCACTGGGCACAAGAGAAATTACGGCCGATGACAGATTTTTTGCACGCGTTCTATGTAGGTACGAAGCGTTATTCACCAACAGCGGTAACGTAAACCCGCATAATATGCACTATTGGGCAATGGAAAATCCACGATGGCTGCGACAAGTGGAACATCAGCGACGTTGGCGGGTTAATGTATGGTGCGGCATTATGGGAGGAAGGATAATTGGCCCCCATTTCATCGATGGCAATCTAAATGGTGCAATGTATGCTGATTTCCTACGTAATGTTCTACCGATGTTACTACAAGATGTTTCACTGCATGACAGAATGGCGGTGTATTTCCAACATGACGGATCTCCGGCACATAGCTTGCGTGCGGTTAAAGCGGTATTGAATAGCATATTTCATGACAGGTAGACTGGTCGTCGAAGCACGTTCACCGGATCTGACGTCCCCGGATTTCTTTCTATGGGGAAAGTTGAAGGATATTTGCTATCGTGATCCACCGACAACGCCTGACAACATGCGTCAGCGCATTGTCGATGCATGTGCGAACATTACGGAAGGCCAACTACTCGCTGTTGAGAGGAATGTCGTTACACGTATTGCCAAATGCATTGAGGTTGACGGACATCAGTTTGAGCATTTATTGCATTAATGTGGTATTTACAGGTAATCACGCTGTAACAGCATGCGTTCTCAGAAATGATAAGTTCACAAAGGTACGTGTATCACATTGGAACAACCGAAATAAAATGTTCAAACGTACCTACGTTCTGTATTTTAATTTAAAAAACCTACCTGTTACCAACTCTTCATCTAAAATTGTGAGCCATATGTTTGTGACTATTACAGCACCATCTATGACAAAGCGAAAAAAGTGGTCCAACTAAAACATTCATATTTCTTTACGTACTACACGAATATGTAATGAAAAACGGGGGTCCCTATTTTTAAAAAAACGCAGTTGATATACGTTTGACCTATGGCAGCGCCGTCTAGCGGGCCAACCATAGTGCCATCTGGTTTCCCCCTTCAAGCTAGACAAGTTTAGTTCTTTGCAGTTTTTTCGTTTGATGGTTATTTCGTGAGATATTTGGCCCGGTCACGGTCAGTGGACCATCCTGTATAAGAGAGAGAGAGAGAACAAGTGCGTCCTATCACATTTCCCTGAGGCACTGCTAACGATACACTTGTCTCTAATGATAACGTACTGGATCTATTACCTAAATGTCTCTGGCCAATCAGAACATACTCGGCTCGGTATGCTAGAGCTTCACAAAAAAGTTGTCTAAGAAACGCTTTTCTGGGTTTATGTGATTCAGGGAAACGAAGACAGGAAGGGACATTGCGAAAGCAGAGTTCTTGAAGATTATCCTCAAAATCGGGAAACGCTGACCTGTTAGGTAGGTATGCTCTACTCCTAAACTAAGACAGCTAAAGGAAGAAAACAGCGGAATGAAATGCATTTTTAAGTTTCACCGGACTGCCAGGTGTGGTGGATCGGGGGTCCATGTTGTCCTCCTCACAAGGTCGGGTGATGGGACGAAAAGCACTCCACCTCTACGCGTGACAGAGGACGTAAACAGCCAGAGAACGGTGTTGTCGCCACACTCGTGTGAGGAGAAGAGTGCGGGTCTGTTGTCGCTATTGCCGCCCCGGCTGGAAAGTAGTGCCCTGTTGATGGCGGGGCGCGGCCTTGGAGTCCCGTGGCTGCACCGCCTGGCCACTGTTTCTTTTCTCATGACACAACTGCGCCGGTGATTAATCGACATCCGTCTGCGGCGCCCGGTATACATAGCCCCAGCGAAGGGCGTGCCGCAGTGGCCTGTAATCGATAAGGGCATGTAAGGTTCCATTAAACTGCCGACAATGCTTGCTGTCAAAACCTTACTTGATTAAACACTGATTGCGTAGCCGATGTCAAACTTGTAATTTATATTATAAAGTCATTGTAGCATATGTCAATTTAGTATTGTGATATTATTTTCTCGGCCTGGCACATACGAGGGCTATTCGGAAAGTAAGGAACGAATGGTCGCGAAATGGAAACCACAGTGAAAATCAAAACCGTTTTATTTGCAACGGTTAGCTACACCTTTCAGCTACTTCTCTACACAGTCGCCGCTCAGACTTAGACATCTGTCGTAGCACTGTACCAACTTTTCAATTCCCTCGTTACAGAAAGCCGCCCGTGCTTTTCGACAATTTTCTACTCTGGACCGCAGCTCGTTGTCTGTGTCAAAATATTGTCTTGATAGCCAGCGGTTCATATGAGCGGAGATGAACCTCAGCAGTAGCCAATTACGTGCTGTATTGTGGGTGATGAAACACTTTCCCATCGAAAACGCTGCTGGGCCATCTTCATTGCCCCTGCAGAGTGCAGCCGAAAATTGTCGTGTAGAGCGATCCTCATGACAGTTATGTTACGTGGGTTGCATAGCTTCAGGCGAAATATTTCGCCAGGCCCTCATACTTGGTGGGAGACGCTACTTTGTGGCCATCTTTACGTTCTCACTGTGAGCTCAGAACTGAAAAGAGCGACATGGTGCGATCGACGGGCGTACTAGACACAGTGCCCAACGCATCTGTGCAAAGCTTCAGCAAATTTTCACTGTATTTTCCATTTCGCGACCGATCGTTCCTTACTTTCCGAATAACCCTCGTATAATGAAAATGAAAGGCAAACGTTGTTTCCAAAAATGTTGAAAAATTCTTGACTGAGTTGTTTCAAAATTTTACAAATACCCTAATAAAAGACGGACGTCGGCTATATATATTTAATACATGTAATACACAAACTTATCTATCCTGTACTAGCATATAAGGAGGAAACGATAGTAGCAAAAATCTAGAAAAGTTCGTGACTGATTTACTGCAAATTTCAGACAGTGATGAAATGAACTTTCGGATGGACATAGGCTACATAGTTTATAAACGACAATGCACAGGTTTTCTATTAAAACCGACTACGAAAAACAAAATGCTGTGCTACACATTGAAAATGCGCGGTTTAATTGTCTTTCTCTCTTTTGTATCCCGCCTGAATAGGCGGCGCTCGGATCTGCTCCAGTGAACTGCTTCTGCAAAATAAGCCGAGAGAGAAGGACGCAAGTAGGAGCAGGAAAAGGTGAAGTATTTCGGTACTGTCTGTAGATTTTACAAGTTTACTATAGTTTTTTTTTTCTTTATTGTTATTTTCAAACCCGTACAAACAGGCAGGCTGTCAGCAGCATGGTACGCCGCTCTTCAGTCGTAGAGGAGATAAAGACAGAACAGAAAGAATACACAAATGTGACATAACGGTGGGTAATAAAACAGGAGACACATAAAGACAAACACGGAGCCGTTCACACTCGACGATAATTCACTACAAACTGTTGTCAGGATGCACTAACACTGAAGATGGCGATGGCACAGGTGAACGATGGAGTATGACGGGAACACTGAACACTAAACATGACGGCACTCACGAGACACTGATGGCGATGATCTCTGGCGCGCGAATGTCCACTCAGCGTCTACGAGTCCGGGGACCTGCCAAGAGAGGAGGTGGAGGAGGAGGAAGGGGAAATGGGAGAGGGGAGAGCAGAGATGCCATGGGCAAAGGAGAGAGGGGGAGGGAGGAAGGGGGAGGGGAAGCCCGGAGGAGAGGGTAGGAGGGAGGGGGTAAGGAAAGAGAAGGGAAGGGAAAGGGGGGGAGGGAGGGTGCCTAAAGGAAAGGACACAGGAGGTGGGGGGGAGGATCAAAGTTGATAGGAGGGGTAGATGCAGGGGAGGAGGACATCATCAGGGAGGGGGAGCTGGCGGAAGCCACCTTGGGAGAGGGTAAGGAGGGTGGAGAGATGGAGACTGGGTGGGACGTGGGAATACAGGCGCGGCAGCGGGCGGGGTTGGGAGAGGATCGGGGACACGAGCGGGTGAGGAGGATCAAGTTTACGGGAGGTGTACAGGATCCATATCCTTTCAAGGAAAAGGAGGAGGTGGGAGAAGGGGATGAGATCATACAGGATCCGCGTGGGGGAGGGGAGACAGATGCGATAGGCAAGGCGGAGAGCATGGCGTTCAAGGATTTGGAGGGATTTATAGAAGGTAGGGGGGGCGGAGATCCAGGCTGGATGGGCGTAACAAAGGATAGGGCGGATGAGGGATTTATAGGTGTGGAGGATTGTGGAAGGGTCCAGACCCCACGTGCGGCCGGAAAGGAGCTTGAGGAGACGGAGTCGAGAACGTGCCTTGGCTTGGATCGTCTGGAGATGGGGAGTCCAGGAGAGGCGACGGTCGAGGGTGACGCCAAGGTACTTAAGGGTAGGAGTGAGGGCGATAGGACGGCCATAGACGGTGAGATAGAAATCAAGGAGGCAGAAGGAAGGGGTGGTTTGGCCTACAATGATCGCCTGGGTTTTGGAGGGATTGACCTTGAGCAACCACTGGTTGCACCAAGCGGTGAACCGGTCAAGATGGGATTGGAGAAGGCGTTGGGAGCGTTGCAGGGTGGGGGCAAGGGCGAGGAAGGCGGTGTCATCGGCAAACTGGAGGAGGCGGACGGGGGGCGACGGCGTCAGCATGTCCGCCGTGTACAAAAGGTACAGAAGGGGGGAGAGGACGGAGCCTTGGGGCACACCAGCGGAGGGGAAAAAGCTGTAGGAATCTGTGTTATGGATGGTGACATAGGAAGGACGGCGGGAGAGAAAGGAACCGATCAGACGGACGTAGTTAATGGGAAGGGCAAAGGTTTGGAGCTTGAAGAGGAGACCGGAATGCCAGACGCGGTCATAAGCACGTTCGAGGTCAAGGGAGAGGAAGATTGCGGAGCGACAGGAATTAAGCTGTTCGGAAAGGAGATGAGTGAGGTGAAGGAGAAGATCGTCGGAAGAGAAGGACGGCCGAAAGCCACACTGGGTGACGGGAAGGAGGCGGTGCTGGCGGAGATGCTGGTGGATGCGGCGGGTGAGGATAGATTCCAGGACCTTGCTGAAGACCGAGGTAAGGCTGATGGGACGGTAGGAGGAGACGGCGGACGGCGGTTTGCCAGGTTTAAGGAACATGAGGATATGGGAGGTTTTCCACAGGTCAGGGTAGTAACCGGTGGACAGGACTACATTGTAGAGCCTGGCCAGGGTGGAGAGGAAAGAGACAGGAGCTTCACGAAGGTGACGGTAGGTGGCACGATCGTGACCAGGAGCGGTGTTGCGTTTTGTGCGGAGTGTAGCAATGAGATCCTGTGTAGTGATAGGGGCATTGAGTTCTGTGTGTATAATGTTGTCCAAGTACTGGAAACCAGGAGCGAGGGAAGGGACAGAGGTGTCAGTTCGATCGCGGATATCCGGGAAGAGGGAGTAATCGAACTGGGGATAATCGGGGATGGAAAAAACATCGGAAAGGTAGGAGGCAAAGTGGTTGGCCTTACTAAGGGTGTCAGGGAAGGGGTGATCATCGTGGAGAAGAGGATAGTAGGGGGAGGGGTTAGTTCCGGTAAGGCGACGGAAGGCCGACCAGAACCTGGACGAGTTGATTGGTAGGGTAGCATTTAAACGGGTGCATGTCTGTCGCCAGTCCCGGCGTTTCTTAGCCGCGAGCAAATTACGAACGTGTCGCTGGAGTTGCCGGTGGCGTCGTAGTGTGTCCGGGTCATGCGTGCGGAGGAAGGCACGGTAGTGACGACGGGATCCACAGAGGAGGAGAACGGCCTGTGGGGGTAAGGTAGGACGGTGGGAGTGGATGGCGACAGTAGGGACGTGGGCCTCCATGGCCTCAGACAAGGTCTGCTGGAGAAAGGAGGCGGCATGGGTGACATCGTCAGGGTGGTGGTAGGTGAGAGGGTGGCTATCGACGTGGGTGGAAAGGGTATCCCGGTAGGCATTCCAGTCGGCTCGGGAATAGTCGTGGACATACTTAGGGGGAGGATCAGTGCGAGGGGCGGGGCGAGGGCGACGACCGTCTGAAATGGTGAGGAGGACAGGGAGATGGTCGCTACCAATAGGCTCCAGGACATCCACTGTTATGCGGCCAAGGAGGTTGGGGGAGGATAGGATAACATCAGGAGTGGAGTTGGAGTCGGGACGGGTGTGCTGGGGGATGGGAATGAGGTCGCCTTGAAGGGAGGAGAGGAACCGATGCCACCGCCGTAACTGGGCGGCGGAACGACTATGGATGTTGAGGTCGGCGGCGATCACGTAGGAGGAGAAGGTACGGTCAATGTGGGAGAGGAAGTCGAAGGGAAGAGGGGCGTTAGGGCGGACATAGATGGTGGCGCAGGTAACGGTAAGGCCAGGGAAGAAGAGACTAAGGATCAGGTGTTCGGTGGGGTCGGGAAGGAGAGGTTGGAGCCGAACGGGGATCTGGCGGTGGTGCCCAATGGCAACTCCGCCACGCGCAATCGGGAGGGGATTATCGGAGCGGTGGAGGAGGTAGGGCGAAGTGTGGACGGTGTGGTGGGGTTGGAGGAAGGTTTCATTAAGGAGGAAGGCGTCCACGTGGTGGGTGGCAAGGGTATGGAGAAAGAGGTTCTTGTTTGCAGGAAAGGAGCAGATGTTGTTGAAAAGGATACGTTGCTGTCGCGCCATGACAGGGATTTAAACGAGGGTGTCAAGACAGGAGAAGGTGAAATGGGCCTGGTTGTTAGAGTAGGTGGCGTACATTTTGAGGTGGAAAACGGATCGGGCGGCGAGGGAGATCTGTTGGAGGGTGTGTGGGCGCTGGAAAGGATGTACATTCTGCAGGACAATGGTGAGGAATCGGATGATGTCCTCAGCGGTAGGGGGTGGGCGAAGGGAGTTGCCGGGAGGGGTGGGGGCGTCCAGAGGGCGGACAGGAACGGTGCGTTCAGGAGTGGTAGGAGGGGGTCGGGCCTTACACTTCTGGGAGTAGGTGGGATGAGGGAGGATACAGGTATTACAGGAGGGGGGGGGGACTGGAGATTGGGGCACTGCCGTAAAAAGTGGGCTTGCCTACAGTGCGGACAGGTGGGGGCCTCGCGGCACTCTGATGTTGGGTGCGCATTATATCGCAAGCACCTTTGGCAGCGGAGGGATTGAGGAGGGGAACGGGAGGGGTCAACTTTATAACGCTGGTTAAAAAGGAGGGCACCCTCCTTCAGGAGACGGTCTATGGAGGGGGCGTGCTCAGAGAAAACGCGCACAAGGCGGTTGGGGCCGGCAGCATTATGGATCCGGCGAACCGCACGCACCTCCAGATGGGGATGGGCCTGAAGCTCCGCCAACACCTCCTCCTCCGTGATCACTGGACTGAGCCGAGTGATCACGGCGGTGAGGGTCGGTGGGCGACGCGGAGGTTGGGGTTGGCGGGAGGGAGGTGGCGATGGAGCAGGGGTGACAGAGGCATGAGGGCCAAAGCGGGTGATAGGGATGCGGGAAAGGAGGTCCGTGTGGAGGGTAGGGCTGGGGGAGGAGATGAGTACCGAATCACGGCGAGGAGTGAGGAGGGAGATGGGGGCACCAGGACAATTCTGGCGAAGGAAGAGGGTGAGGTTCCGGGCTTCAAGGAGGGAGGGATCTGGGCGGGAGAGGAGGTAGCGGTAGGAGGAGGGTGTAGAGGAGGAGGAGGAGGGGGCAGGGACGGGCGGGGAGACATCCATGGCATCAGGGGTGGGGGAAGGGGGACGAGGCGGAGCCTTTTTCGGAGCAGACGAGACAGGAGTGCCACTGGGGCGCTTGACGGCGGCGGAGGAGGTGTGGGGGACGGGAACAACTGGAATGTGGCGGGGAGTGGCAGGTCCCGGGGCAGGAGTCGGCACCGGAGATGGGGACGGTGAAGGCGAAGGCGACAGCGACGATGACGATGACGGTGGCAGTGGCGGCGGTGATGGCGAAGGTGACGGGGAGAGCTGGGCGTGGACAGTGGCCCGACGGGCCACCACCCGAGCCGGAGCTGCAGTGACAGGCTGGGGGAGTGGGGGGAAAGGCTCAGAACGAGACGAGCGAGAGGAAGAAGCGGGAGAGGGGGCGACAAAGATAGAGGGTGAAGGGAGAGTGAGGAGAGGTGGGATGGAAGGAGGGGGGGGGGGCTGGGCACACCAAGTTATAGTGGTGGAGGCGGCGGAAGGGGATGTATAGACGATGGCGGTGGTGGTAGTAGTGACGATGGTGGTGGGGGCGGACATGACGACAGGAAGAAAAAACGCACAGCACGAAAAGGAAAGGACACAAACGGGGAATAGGGGAAGACGCAGACGGACAAAGACCAGGGTCGGACACCAGGGCGGACGGCGACGGCGGCGGCGGCGAGCACCGGCGGCGGCGAGCACCGGCGGCGGCGAGCACCGGCTGGCGGCGGCGGCGGCGGCGGCGAACAGACGGACGGAATGCAGGCGGCGGCGAACAGACGGATGGACAGCAGGCGGCGGCGAACAGACGGACGGACAGTAGGCGGCGGCGGCGAGCACCGGCAGGCTGCGAGCACCAGCAGGCGGCAGGCGGCAGGCGGCGAGCACCGGTAGGCGGCAGGCGGCGACCAGGCGGCGGCGGTGAGCACCGGCGGGCGGCGACGGCGAGGACCGGCAGGCGGCGACCAAACGGCGGCGGAGGCGGCGGCGGCGGCGGCGGCGGCGAGCAGTAGTGACGGCGAGCAGACGGCAAGGCAAGGGTGGGGATCTTCCACGTCGAAGGTGCACCCTGAGAGTAGCCCAGGCAGTGAAACTCTTCGACGAAGAAGTGAGGGAATCCAACCCTCGAATTTTACTATAGGTAAAAATATGAGTACATAAATGGTTACTTAACTTTGGCTGAGATGAGAACGTAGGTGTGAAGCCGCACATATATCAAAGCTAACAGGTACTAGAAGTTACAAAGGCAAAATTGTAGTGGCTCGCCCACTATGAAATAGAAACAATGTTGCTTGGTCGTCTACTTGTGATCAAATGGGCTGAATGTGGGCGGCGCTCGTCGAGCTCCACAGCGTCGGCTAGAGGGCGCTGTGGTCGGCGTAGTTCGTCCGCTCTCGTAGTGCCAACCTGCGAGAGCGCACCTACGTTGTGGCATCGTAGCTATCGACACCACACTCTCAGACGTTTATAACAGAAAATCTCTACATTATAAAAATCATATCTACAGCCACAGTTTCCAAAGTAAAACACATGTAATGAAAAGCGAATTTTGCTACTCTCGCAAATCCAGTGATGAGCGAAGTACCGGTTAAACTACGTGCTGCAATTCGATGTAACTCTCTACAGCGTCGGTGCTATCGGTTGGCTAGCGTAGCGATGGTTTAGCTATGTGTCGCCATCGGTTGGCAAGTGCAACTAATGTGATTGTTAGCGAAGCTGATCAGAAATGCAAATTATGTGATTGTCAGTGTAATTGATCACCCTCGCAAATCCGGCAGTTAGCGAAGCGATGTTAAGACGATGTGTTTCCACTGTCTATATTTTTACATATAAATTCATAAAACTTCTTCAGCATGACCATGAAGGATTCAGGATTCACACTCATAGCAGTGGAACTTCAAAAACATAACAAAATAATTTTTTTACATGCGAAATTTCATCACTTTTTCCTTTACTATTGGCTGCATTTATTGCTATGGGCACACTTTTCTTCGTAAGTAAGAGAGATTTTTCGATGACTTTTACACAGCATACAAACCATACTTATAGGTGTATGAAATTCTAGAATTTTCCAAATCTATTAAAAACGGTGGTCAAAACTAAGATAATTAAGTATGAAATTTGAGTTTTTTTCTGAACGTGATGTTTAAAGTGTAACAGCTCATTCATTTTTTCATAAATTAAATAAATTCTAGAGTTTCATACATCTGTAAGTGTGGTTTGTATGCTGTGCAAAATTCATCGAATAATCTCTGCTACTTATGAATAAAATGTAGCCAATAGTAAGTGAAAAAATGACGAAATTTAAGATGCAAAAAATTTATTTTTTTATGTGTTTGAACTTCCACTGATACGAGTGTGAATCCTGAATCCTTCCTGGTCATGCTGACACGTTTTATGAATTTATTTGTAAAAGTATAGACAGTGGAAATTAAAATGTCCCGTGCTGCCTTTCCTGCTCCAAGTCGTCCTGTTTGACGTCTTGCCCCCCTTAAGCAGCTAAACGTTTCGTTCGCAGTTCCACTAAAGAAGGCTAAAGAACATATGCCAATACGTTGGAATTAATTTACGATCTGAGAGCGTTTCTCCATTGTCTGTTATATGTTTCACTTTTGCGGATTGGTAGTTCAGAAAACTAGATTAGTCTTCAATCACACAGTATCCAAAGCAGAAGTTTCGTAGTTGTATCGTGTACGAAAAAATGTAAAAACTTAAAAACGAAAAAAGTGACAGGGAAGTTTTTTATTCGTAGTCTATAGTATTTATTATGATTTAGAGTTCAATATTTTCAGTGTGACGAAGTCGCAACGAGAAGCCGAAATTTGCGTTCCAGGATACCCATTCATATTCAGCAATTGCGAAGCAATACCGGGTTCTGTAGTAATATAGCAGAGTTTAACATTTGGCTCTGTGATCTCTTATTACTTAAACTCTAATACATTATTATGCGTGTAGGTCGTCGATCCATAATTGCTAACTTATGCGTATTCTTTGCATCTTCAGTTGGTTTCTGCGATTAAATAAAACGCTCTTTGCTTCTCTGATATATGCATTTCGCTTCTTTTATTTATGTAGCCCCATCGGCAGCCATTTTCCTCCATAACGAAGATAGCTAACTCTGTTCGGAATTACGCTGGTTGGAGTACCGGTGTTGATTAAATATCCACTGTCCATACCACTAATCTTTGCGCCGTTGTCTCCTCCGTTTGTCATGAAGTGGTGCAATGTGACAATGTTGACGGCGATCCGCCCGTCGGGTGGGGACATTAAGCTCGGCGGCGCCTTTGATGCTGTTCAGAAGATTAGGCTATTTGCCGTCACCGGGTTGCGCCTTATCCCTCCTCACATCATCATCATCATCATACAACACAAACAAAGCGGCGTTACGTATCCATTACAGTCGCCTGAAGCGATGTATCCAACAGGATAAGCCCATTGGCTTTCACAAATACGCATACGATGCAACTCGCACATTTCCGCAAAGAAAGGGGCCATTGCGCGCTTAGGAAGTATATCTTTTACAGTAGGCGGTTGAACTTCCTTCGTTGTGTATCCCATTCAAAAATGTCATACGGTATTTAATTTGCACAAGCAGCGATTTAGTGTGACCTCTTTCTGTGATCTGTGTTACATTTTGCCGTCCAGTACTGTTCATTGTCTCCTGTCAAACATTCGCTCACGTGAAAATTTGGAATTTGCAGGGAATTGCTTTTTGAGGCTTTCCAAACAACGACTGCTTGTGTGGTTCTCGGGCGTTACATCGGACTGTATTGCCGAAACTTAAATTTCTAACACGCAGCTTCAGATGCTACTGTGGTTAGCCGTTGTGGCTCGCCAGTTTATACACTGGTTCGCTAGAAAAACGCCGATGCCAGGAGGAGTGGGCTAGGCAGTGATGTCACCGCTGGGAACGTTGACATCTGTACACCCCTGCCGAGAAACGAGCAGCGGATTCCAGCTAGTGCACGAAGACAAAGTATCGGTCCCCGGTTCAGCTGTCCTAGTTTCGATTCCCCATCTGTCTTATCTCGCTGAATCCGTCCCTCGGGGCTGACGATGCTGATACGTGTTACAAACCGGTCACAATAGGAAGGACCAGGCCCCTTTGCATTTTTCTTTTATCACTCGTTTATTACATCAGAGAAATACACATTTTAAGACAAAATT
The DNA here is from genome assembly GCF_023864275.1 of Schistocerca cancellata. Lineage (NCBI taxonomy): Eukaryota > Metazoa > Arthropoda > Insecta > Orthoptera > Acrididae > Schistocerca > Schistocerca cancellata. The sequence goes on along the minus strand of NC_064628.1, from coordinate 747,690,707 downwards.
TAACTACATGAAATATTGCTCCCAGTAAAGTGTGACAAAACTTAGTTCTCCTAAGGGTTTCTGCTGGCAACAAATTTTAAGAAGGCAATGTAAGGTTTATATCAATTCGGCTCACACACGTAGCTAGTGATTGAATCACGACACAGACGCTTTAACAATTTCGGTAACAAATAAATAGCGTGAATTTGTACTCACAGTAACCAACTAATCAACAGCCTTGCCACTGAATAAGTAGTAGGCCATTTGGAACGAATTAGCAACACCCAGCAACTAGGGGAGTTAATACCAACAGTCTTTAAATGTCTTGCTCCCCATTAAATAAACAAACTTACAGTGATTAAATGAATAACAAATCAAACACACTACGTTCCACTCAAACTCTTCAGTGGAAGCCAAGCCAAAATGAAGATTCCATTAACTGACTAGCACTGAAGTCACACTAAAGCTCATCTCTCTGTTCCCAGACACACATGGGGCAAACTTAAACAAGACAAGATTTTGAAGGGAGCACATCAGTAAAACCGGTAGTGGAGCTAACTCGTGCCACTGAAAATTAAGGTACTAGACCGGGGCACATGGTGGTATACAATGAGGTTGCCTTAGTGCTATAATGCGCTCCAAAATATTAATTCAAATGACCATTTCAAAATTAAGTACACATAAACCAGCATTAATTAACGCGGAGTGACACCAGGTCGCTCGAAGGGATGACAACACTTAATTGAAAATACGAATGCCGAAGGCGGTAGCAACATCAAACACTTTCTCCGAGTTTTAGCCAGGAGTCACTTCCCGCTATACAGGTAAACATTTAACCAAGCACAAGGAAGGAACCTCAAAGAGAAAATTCAAATAAAACCCCCAAAAGATTATAAAGGGCAGGGAACCCCAACTATGTAAATTTAAAAGAATTAGCTCTCCCCAAAGGCAGTGTAAACGCTAAGGCCACAATTAAGAGGCCACCGAAATTGGTTACCAACAATCTTATACATTTGCTCCTTTTCTTTAAAAGAAACACAAGCTGCTTAACTTCTGCTGGACGTGCGGTATGGCTCGTGCAGGATACACCAGGCAGTAACCCAAGCTAGGCGATCGGAAGGCACGGCGAGCAAAATCAGGAGAGCAGACAGGCAGGTACCCAACACATATGCTCCATCCTGAACTGGCAGACAGCGTACAACCAACTCCACATATACGTTGTTGCTTCCCACCTCGTACCTCGCGGCGTCTCAGCAGGTAGCCCGAGCAAACGTCAACTGCCACTCGCCCCGCGAATGCGGCAAACAACAAGGCAAGCAAAGATAAGAAATATCGAATGATCGATAATGGAGACTGGCGCGCCAGTAACGAGCGCCATGGCTCAGATGCGTTGGTGGTTCCTACGATTTGCTGAAGCGAAATCCTGTGTCTCTGTGAAGAAATTTTTTGGCGATACATATTTCGACCTCTTCTTTAATGAAAGAGTTCAAGTATGTGGAGGCGGACGAGAGGATCTTGGTATCTCGATAGTTCATCCTGTATGAAGACAAGAAATAATTGATATAAAATTGGTTATGCAGGTGACCGAAACACATTACATTATCTGAGGTAGACCAGGAATAAAAGAGTAATTTAACACTCGTCCATACAAACACATGTTTAATTGTTAAAAAGAAAATAGTGGCTGTTGCCCTTCAAAACGGTATAGCCCAGATATATTTTTCATACATAACTTTCTTATTTTTTTTATTCTACGGAACTATCATATTTAAATTAGATGTTTTTTGGTTTTGCTTTGAATATGATAATTCCATATAGTGGCAAATAAAGGAGAGATAGTTCAGTCTGTTTTCGGCTAGGCGTCATTTCCATTCACTTTATAGGTGCCAGTACCTGGTAAAAGAGAAAGCAAATACCGTAGCAGTGTCTCATCTATTATATGCATCATAAAAATATCATAATATTGTAAAATAATGTAATAAAGACGCTGTTATGTAGTCGTTCTAATGCATTTACCAGCACTTGAAAAGCAAAGGAGTAATAATCTAATCAACCATACAAGAAATATAACTATATGAAACGTCTGATCACATTCCTTACATCAGATTGGTTCATTATAAACTTCTTAAGGTTTCAGAGATGAGCTACTAGTATCGTAACACGACGGTACAGCCCAAACGAAAGTGTAACGGATATGCTCAGAGAAATACGATAAAGTTCTCGCGAAATCTAGTTGGGGTAAATTTAGTGAATCTGTATTTGCAAAAGGCTGTACTATCATTCTGCTATGTTTCGCGTCCGTCGGAACCATGAGGGAAAGATAAGAGAGATTAAGGTGCGTACAGAGGCGTAATATGCACTTATTCTTCCCTCGCTCAGTACACGAGTGTAAAAAATTGCCTATATTGGTAAGATATACAAACTTTCTGAAGTCAAGATTGCAGGAATATTTCTTTACATTCAACAATTGGTTTGAACAGACGTTGCTGTCATCATGAACACGTTTTGTAACAACAATTTTGAAGACCTGAAAGTGACAGCAAAGTCTGTCGAAACCGGTTGTCGAAAATAAAGAAATATTTAGGCGATCTTGCCTCTAGAAACTTTGTTTACCAAATAAAACAGAACACTCCTTCTCATTTCTCAACGTGGGAAAATTCTAACGATTGGTTCAATATACCCTCCGCCATGCACTGTACGTTGGTTTTCGGAGTATATATGTAGATGAAGACAAGTCGTTTACGAAGGGGTAACTAAGCTGCGCTACAGATCAACTGAGTGTAGTGGAAGCCGCGATGAAATTTAATTTCTTTTCTGTGTCAGATTACGCTAATTTTGAGATGAACGTCATTCGCACATTAAGTAGGTCGATGGCGGAAGATTCCCCTGAATGTTATGGCCTTGTAAACATCTATGTTGCAATATATTTCTCAAGGAAAGTTGCTGTTAAAGCGAGAGAGTCAGAAGTATTCTGCAACGCCTACCTTGGATCTAAGCCAGATTCCATCCGTCTCCGCGTGGCAGCTTTTGTGATGAGCGCGAAGGCCTCTTCATCCGACCGTGGCGAACGAGCACACAATTCCCTTTCCACGCGACGAGGACGCTGCTCATAGGTGGGTTTTGTTCGTTTTTGCTGCTGAAATGGATTAGATTTCAGTGACGCTTAAGGCACATGGCGGAAGACTGTATGTCAAAGCAGATGAAGATTACACTTGCCGTATACCTTTTCCATAAGTGAGATCTCCAGATGAAATTGTTCTCCGTGCTCATCGCTCACTGCGCCAAGATTTTCCGAGAATAAATCTAGGTCCGAGGGCAGGAGGTGTACTTTTCAGGAGATATAATAAGTTTTGCCCGCATCTCGTGGTCGTGCGGTAGCGTTCTCGCTTCCCACGCCCGGGTTCCCGGGTTCGATTCCCGGCGGGGTCAGGGATTTTCTCTGCCTCGTGATGGCTGGGTGTTGTGTGCTGTCCTTAGGTTAGTTAGGTTTAAGTAGTTCTAAGTTCTAGGGGACTGATGACCATAGATGTTAAGTCCCATAGTGCTCAGAGCCATTTGAACCATTTTATAATAAGTTTTCGTAAGATGTTACAAGACCGTTGACAATATCACTATAATTTCCCACCTTTGAGCTTTCCAAAACAACGGTAACTTTTCTGAATACTGGCCAAGCTGCTTTCCCAGTCGACTCAAAATTCCTCAAACTTTTCATCATGTTTTAGTTATCGTATCTGTGGACCAACAAATATATGTTCTTTAATTTTTGTTCCCTAATTTTAGGGAACTTCTGTTTCAAGTACATGAAATCATGATTATTGTCTGTGACTGTGAAGAATTATTCATTAATCCTAGTATGATACATAACAGAGGTAGGTACAGGTTTTCAGGATTACACAACCATCATGTTTCACATTTTTATTTCCAAGGAATTAATGATTCACATTTAGATCATTCTTTTCTAATATAATGTTTTTTTTCTGTCCCTACATCCAAAACAGAGTTTGTAACACTTTTTCACTAATGCGGTATGGTATTGCCTTCATGACTTGACCACGTAAGTTATAGGGTGATTAAAAAATTGCGAGTAAGATTCACGTTCTGAGGGTATACGAGTACTTCATTAAGTACACAGGAAACAATAATAATGTTGATTAATCGGGTTTCTGCCGGTTATTTGCGTCTTTCCTGCACGATATTTCAATTGCGTGACTCGCAGTCTTCTTCAGGTGCTGTCTGATACTGATTCCAGTGCTCCTGCCGTGACTTCTATTAGGCTTCTTGCCTAGTTGATACATAGGTTAAGCAGCCTACACTGCTGTTCCTACAGCTTCCTATGTGTTCTTCTTCCATCTCTTTCTTGCATTGTCGTCTGGTTGTCATTAGTGAGTCTTCTTCTTCTTTTGCTCCTGGTGCGTGGTCGCTACTCGCGCAGCAGGTCCGGCCTGCGTGTGGTCGATCGCCAGTGGACTTGATTTCCGAGTCCCCTGACTGATTAGATCGAGTCCGGTATTTATGCCTTCGTTGTGCTAGGTGTTCCCTCTTACGCCCGCGCCGCGTCTGGCGCTCTGTCCGTGGTGTGCGCCGACCAATAGCAACGGCTGTAGCATTTTCTTCTAGCCACGGCTGTTCTGAACGCTGTGCGCGTACTTTGTAGTTATTATCCGTTGTTAACATAGCTAAGTTCTGAATGGCGTCCAAGCTGTGCTAGACGTTTTATCTTCCGAGTGTCGTCATCTGAGACCTCCTGTGAATAAGGACGTTCTGTTACCGTGCTGCGTCGTGTTAGGCGTTCCAGCGCGGACGGCTAGCTCAACGTAGGCATAAATACCGGACTCGTTTCACACTGGAATCAGTATCAGACAGCACCTGAAGAAGACTGCGAGTCACGTAGTTGAAATATCGTGCAGGAAAGACGCGAATAACCGGCAGAAACCCGATTAATCAACATCACAACGCCTAGCCGGGAAAGCTTGGAGAATAACAATAATAATAATAATAATAGGTTTGTTTATAAATAAATAAATCTTCTGCTACCAGTCACGATTTTTCTTTATTTTACTATTCGCACGACGCATTTCGAGAAATAATTCCCATTTTCAAGTGCATTTTTTTTATGTGTGTTAAGCCATTTCTTTTGATGTTGTCAGTGTGTGTGAGTCTGCTTCATTTTGTTGACTTTTCCTGTAATACATAAGAAACGCGATTTTTAGTTGGGTATCAATTCTTTCTGTGAGGTTAGTGGCTAAAGTTTGAGAACAATTTGTACTTACAGTTTTCTAATGGTCCATTTGTGTAGAGTCTCACACACACTTAACATCACACACAACTTGTACACTTTACACATCGAAAATATCTTATATAAACAAAACAGTTACAAAGATCTTCTTACAGGTAGTTCACAGAGATAACATTATAGGTCTTCCACAGATTATGATATGCTTTTGTACAGAGGTTATTTATCTTAACAATTTGGCTCATGAATTACTTATATTGATTTTACAATTGTGCTTATTTCTATATTTTACTATTTTTATTTAAGTATATTATCGAAACATATGAAGAAATCCTTGGACGTGCCTGCAAATGCTGTCATAAACTGTAGGTTCCATGTTGTTTGCTGCTACTATCTGCATGTTGAGTAGCTTTCTGTTTCGTAAGTCCTTTTTCTTGTGTAACTGCCTTATTTCGGTTTTCAGCCAGAGTTTTTCTGCTTTGTGTTTTATAAGTTTTCCTATGTTGCTGCTAGAACATATTTTCACTTTTATATATTTCGGAATTATGCCTAGTTGTTGACAGTGCTTGTTGAATCTTATGTGCGCAACTGTTTTTAGTACTTTCATTTTGAGGTTTTTGTATTTATATATAGCTTTCATTGCCTGGCTTGGCACTAATAATCTGATTTGATCCATTATAAATGGTTTTTGAAAGCCTGCGACTGTAGATACAATAGGTTTGTTTATGAATAAATAAATCTTCTGCTACCAGTCACACCCCCCATGAACCATGGACCTTGCCGTTGGTGGGGAGGCTTGCGTGCCTCAGCGATACAGATAGCCGTACCGTAGGTACAACCACAACGGAGGGGTATCTGTTGAGAGGCCAGACAAACGTGTGGTTCCTGAAGAGGGGCAGCATCCTTTTCAGTAGTTGCAAGGGCAACAGTCTGGATGATTGACTGATCTGGCCTTGTAACAATAACCAAAACGGCCTTGCTGTGCTGGTACTGCGAACGGCTGAAAGCAAGGGGAAACTACGGCCGTAATTCTTCCCGAGGGCATGCAGCTTTACTGTATGATTAAATGATGATGACGTCCTCTTGGGTAAAATATTCCGGAGGTAAAGTAGTCCCCCATTCGGATCTCCGGGCGGGGACTACTCAAGAGGATGTCGTTATCAGGAGAAAGAAAACTGGCGTTCTACGGATCGGAGCGTGGAATGTCAGATCCCTTAATCGGGCAGGTAGGTTAGAAAATTTAGAAAGGGAAATGGATAGGTTAAAGTTAGATATAGTGGGAATTAGTGAAGTTCGGTGGCAGGAGGAACAAGACTTCTGGTCAGGTGACTACAGGGTTATAAACACAAAGTCAAATAGGGGTAACGCAGGAGTAGGTTTAATAATGAATAGGAAAATAGGAACGCGGGTAAGCTACTACAAACAGCATAGTGAACGCATTATTGTGGCCAAGATAGATACGAAGCCCACACCTACTACAGTAGTAGAAGTTTATATGCCAACTAGCTCTGCAGATGACGAAGAAACTGAAGAAATGTATGATGAAATAAAAGAAATCATTCAGATAGTGAAGGGAGACGAAAATTTAATAGTCATGGGTGACTGGAATTCGAGTGTAGGAAAAGGGAGAGAAGGAAACGTAGTAGGTGAATATGGATTGGGGCTAAGAAATGAAAGAGGAAGCCGCCTGGTAGAATTTTGCACAGAGCACAACTTAATCATAGCTAACACTTGGTTTAAGAATCATGATAGAAGGTTGTATACGTGGAAGAACCCTGGAGATACTAAAAGGTATCAGATAGTTTATATAATGGTAAGACAGAGATTTAGGAACCAGGTTTTAAATTGTAAGACATTTCCAGGGGCAGATGTGGACTCTGACCACAATCTGTAGATTAAAACTGAAGAAACTGCAAAAAGGTGGGAATTTAAGGAGATGGGACCTGGATAAACTGAAAGAACCAGAGGTTGTACAGAGTTTCAGGGAGAGCATAAGGGAACAATTGACAGGAATGGGGGAAAGAAATACAGTAGAAGAAGAATGGGTAGCTTTGAGGGATGAAGTAGTGAAGGCAACAGAGCATCAAGTAGGTAAAAAGACGAGGGCTAGTAGAAATCCTTGGGTAACAGAAGAAATATTGAATTTAATTGATGAAAGGAGACAATATAAAAATGCAGTAAATGAAGCAGGCAAAAAGGAATACAAACGTCTCAAAAATGAGATCGACAGGAAGTGCAAAATGGCTAAGCAGGAATGGCTAGAGGACAAATGTAAGGATGTAGAGGCTTATCTCACTAGGGGTAAGATAGATACTGCCTACAGGAAAATTAAAGAGACCTTTGGAGATAAGAGAACCACTTGTATGAACATCAAGAGCTCAGATGGAAACCCAGTTCTAAGCAAAGAAGGGAAAGCAGAAAGGTGGAAGGAGTATATAGAGGGTCTATACAAGGGCGATGCACTTGAGGACAATATTATGGAAATGGAAGAGGATGTAGATGAAGATGAAGATGAAATGGGAGATACGATACTGCGTGAAGAGTTTGACAGAGCACTGAAAGACCTGAGTCGAAACAAGGCCCCCGGAGTAGACAACATTCCATTGGAACTACTGACGGCCTTGGGAGAGCCAGTCCTGACAAAACTCTATCATCTGGTGAGCAAGATGTATGAAACAGGCGAAATACCCTCAGACTTCAAGAAGAATATAATAATTCCAGTCCCAAAGAAAGCAGGTGTTGACAGATGTGAAAATTACCGAACAATCAGTTTAATAAGCCACAGCTGCAAAATACTAACACGAATTCTTTACAGACGAATGGAAAAACTAGTAGAAGCCGACCTCGGGGAAGATCAGTTTGGATTCCGTAGAAATACTGGAACACGTGAGGCAATACTGACCTTACGACTTATCTTAGAAGAAAGATTAAGGAAAGGCAAACCTACGTTTCTAGCATTTGTAGACTTAGAGAAAGCTTTTGACAATGTTGACTGGAATACGCTCTTTCAAATTCTAAAGGTGGCAGGGGTAAAATACAGGGAGCGAAAGGCGATTTACAATTTGTACAGAAACCAGATGGCAGTTATAAGAGTCGAGAGGCATGAAAGGGAAGCAGCGGTTGGGAAGGGAGTGAGACAGGATTGTAGCCTATCCCCGATGTTATTCAATCTGTATACTGAGCAAGCAGTAAAGGAAACAAAAGAAAAATTTGGAGGAGGAATTAAAATCCATGGAGAAGAAATAAAAACTTTGAGGTTTGCCGATGATATTGTAATTCTGTCAGAGACAGCAAAAAACCTGGAAGAGCAGTTGAACGGAATGGGCAGTGTCTTAAAAGGAGGATATAAGATGAACCTCAACAAAAGGAAAACGAGGATAATGGTCGAATTACGTCGGGTGATGCGGAGAGAATTAGATTAGGAAATTAGACAATTAAGGTAGGAAAGGAGTATTGCTATTTGGGGGGCAAAATAACTGATGATGGTCGAAGTCGAGAGGATATAAAATGTAGACTGGCAATGGCAAGGAAAGCGCTTCTGAAGAAGAGAAATTTGTTAACATCGAGTATAGATTCAAGTGTCAGGAAGCCGTTTCTGAAAGTATTTGTATGGAGTGTAGCCATGTATGGAAGTGAAACATGCACGATAAATAGTTTAGACAAGAAGAGAATAGAAACTTCCGAAATGTAGTGCTACAGAAGAATGCTGAAGATTAGATGGGTAGATTATGTAACTAATGGGGAAGTAGTTAATAGGGAGAAGAGGAAATTGCGACACAACCTGACTAAAAGAAGTGAACAGTTGGTAGGGTTGCAGTAGCTACTCGGAGATGAAGAAGCTTGCACAGGATAGAGTATCATGGAAAGCTGCATCAAACCAGTCTCTGGAGTGAAGATCCCAACAACAGATGTAAACTATGAACAACGGCAATATTGAACATTAGAGGAGGGGTCAGAGAGGCGTAAGAAAGGGTAAAGTGATAAAACGCACGCAGTGACGATAGGGGATAAGAAAGTGACGTGGCTGACTGGTAAACGAAAAGAGGAAGATATGTAACTGGGAGAAGGGAGCATTTGCTTTGCCGTCTGATAGAAACTGGCCATATACGTTGTATTTTAGGGAGAACTGTTACAACTTTGTCAAAAGGAAGTGCTTCGACTTTTTCCTAAATGCAGCAACAGTAGAGAGGAAGCATTCGAATCTTTTCATTTGATGAGGGGGAACCTCTAGGATACTAGACAAGATGGACCTAGCGTTGCGCTTTTGATGACATTAAAGGTACTTAATCTCTGATACGTGGTACTGGGAGGCATGCGAGCCGTTAGACGTGAGTACAATAGATGCTTAGAGCTAATGCGGTGTTCCAGTTATCTGGCGTTGAGAACACAGTTGTGTTCTCAAAGCCAGCACCTGCTCCACGCCAACGATTCCTATTACCACCAATAAATTTAGATCTGGCTATGATCTCTGTAATAGATCGAAACCGGTTGACTACAAATAAAAAGGAACAACTTATATGCGACCATGACTGTATTTACTAAATTAACTATCAATTATACTCGTTTGCTAGAGAAGCCAAATTTTAAAACATGTCCTTAAGTCTAGAGAAATACCCAAAATTTTATCAAAATCTTTCTCAAGTAGTTGACACAGGAGATAATATATATACACATATGAAGCAGACAGAGTACATAATTGAATGCATGATGAAGATGGCGGTAAGTTCCTATGGGACCAAACTGCTGAGGTCTTCGGTCCTTAGGCTTACACACTACTTAATCTAACTTACACTAAGAACAAAACACACACCCAAACACACTCACACCCACCCATGCCACAGAGGGAAGACTCGAACCTCCGACGGGGGAGGAAGGGGGGGGGGGGGGGGAGCCGCGCGAACCATGGCAAGGCGACTACTCCGCGCTGCATAATTGAATGCAATGGTGGAAAGTAGAGAACTTGAAATAATGTAGGCGTAGACAGACGTTTGTATTAACAAAATTACCATATAGATGAGAAAATAAGTATTAAAGAAAATTTTAGAACCTTACATACACAGCTGTGAAGTAGCCAAGAAGAATTCCTATTTCATTAGTGTGTTTAATCATAAAAACAAAAAAACTGAAAATAATGCAGATACCTGTGAAGCAAACTAAGGGACTCACCAACCACATTTATGAGCATTGAAATCCGAGGCAGCTGAAGGTCCAAGAGCACATGAATTAGACAATTACAGTAAGGGCTCACGTTGCCCGACCTGTCAGACAGTTGCTCGATAAATTGTTGAGTGCAAATTAAACTTACACAGCAATTGAATGACAGGTAGCCACAACAAAAACATGAAGGCCCTCAATCACTTTACTGTGAAAACAATAAACGACCCTTAATCCTCAATTTCAATTGGTTCTGAGCACTATGGGACTTAACTTCTGAGGTCATAAGTCCCCTAGAACTTAGAACTACTTAAACCAAACTAACCTAAGGACATCACACACATCCATGCCCGAGGCAGGATTCGAACCTGCGACCGTAGCGGTCGCGCGGTTCCTGACTGTAGCGCCTAGAACCACTCGGCCACTCCGGCCAGCCTTAATCCTCACAAAACTGATGCTCACCGTCGTTCCTGTATCAGGCCAAAGGTGATTCATGGACGGTTTGTGATGCCACGTCCACCAGCTAAGGCAAAAACACACTCCCACAGTCCAATTCCAGAATGTGGCCCGTCGCTCCATAGGCAGTTGCAGGCGAATACTCGGAGCGCGATTTAAACATCAACCGTACAGATAGGATGAGCAACCACCACGGGTCTCAGGTGCAATCCACCATACCACGCGAGGTTCCATGAAAACAGCCAAATTCCTGGAGATCACGTGTGATCTGTGCTCACTCTTAAATCCTTTGCCGGCCGTTGTAGCCGAGTGGTTCTAGGCGCTTCAGTCCGGAACCGCGCTACTGCTACGGTCGCAGGTTCGAATCCTGCCTCGGAATGGATGTGTGTGATGTCCTTAGGCTAGTTAGGTTTAAGTAGGGGACTGATGATCTCAGATGTTAAGTCCCATAGAGCTCAGAGCCATTTGAACCATTCTTAAATCCTTTGTCGGACTGCCAAGGCGAAATGCCAAGAAAACGGCAGCTAAATGATATTAAGAAAATTGTCCCCGCAAACACAGGAATCGATATAACCCCGCACACGTCTCGGTATCCAACTTTCCTTGAACACTATTTGCAATATTAACTGCTGCCTTTACATCGCAGGCAACACCATCATCAAAATTCAAAGATTTTACTTGGAATGTTGTACTGAATAGTGCAAAATGACAGTGAGGTTTTTTCTCTTTACGTTATTGGTCACTTTATTAAGATGCTTCAAAACTGACTAAATCACTGCCCGTTATTTGAAAAATTTGCAGTGGATGAAGAGAGAAAATTGCGCCTGATAAACTGAGAGAAGCAGGAATTGGCAGTCTGAAATCGTCGCCATATTTCTAAACGTGCTTTCTCCACATCATTGGAAGCTGAATGCTAGGTTAAAGAGTGACCCACCTGGGATTAGATCTTTCTATTTTTCGGTTTCCAGACACACGACGTATCATTTCTTTAAAACAATAATTTATTGAGTAGTCTACATATACAGTTAACTTGTAGTGAAACAGTGTTAAAAACGTGAGTATGACACAGTTTACACATAGGAAAATAGAATTAATTAGAAAGGGAACAACAGAAGTTTCTGAATAACCGAGCAAACAGGAAATACGTTTTACGAAAAGTAGTCAATAATGATCTCAGTCACCTTCAGGCTGGTGGACACAAGATGGGTGGGTGTCGAACCCCGAGGCCTCGCCACAGTGCCTACACCCCACCTCCCTCTCCCCCCATCCCTCAAGTGGCTTCTTCTTCATCTCCATTTTCCTTTTTTTAATTTGAAAGGAAAAGGACCATTAGTGCAAAGGAAGGGATACCGAGCAAAACAGAGACGGAAAAACAAAAGCACAATGCGGGCAACAGCTGCTGCCGGATCTATCCAACGCCCTGTCTTTGAAAGGTAAGTATGTTGGCAAAGAGCTCTCGAAATCGGGGTAGTTGCAAGTAGGACCAGTAACCCGTAGATGTGAACTGAAGAACAGCCAAATGGTCATCGTCACCTTTGAGACCTGCTGGTAAAGGAAGGCAGGATTCGGTTACGATTGTGGACGGGTCCGTACTCAGTTACTATTGGTTGGCTTTTCTTTTTATCACACACAATTTATTTCAAATCAACAACAAATTAAGATAATGGCAATAATTTAAGAATTGTTTCACGGCTGAAAGCCTTAATGGCAATAAATTAAGAATTGTTTAACTTGTTGCAACTTACAACTACAGTTATTAAAATACTGAAAACAAATCACCAAGGTCTTAAAGGTTAGCTGCTAAAATACAATTGCCACATTAGAATTTTAAGACAAGTAACACATAGAATAAAGCAATTAGTAACAAGAGGTCGAGGAAAGCTAATCAGATCCGCCTTCCCCAAGCACTTGACTCAGTGGTCTTCATCACGGCGACACTGCGAGCAGCGACACGAACCCAAGTCACTGGAGAATCGCGAGACCTCACAATGGTGGAGGTTTCACCGCTAGGATTAAAATCCACTCAACTTAAAGCTTGTTGGATCCGGTTGACGACTATAGTTCAATTCTTTTATCTTGGCGGTTCGCGCATGCCCACCCAGACGAGGGAGATTGCTGCCTTGCCAGTTGCACGCGCCAAGCAAACTTACGTTTAGGGGGAGTGCACAGTTTGTGAAGTGAAGCCACCACGGCCGCATTAACCCTTTCGCTGCTACAGAGACGTGCTCCCCGCATTTTGTCATCACTGCACTGCTCGACTGTGCAGACACATTGTATTCCGACTGTTTTGACACACTTATCATTCGATTTCACAAAAACTATTTGGCCCAAAAATATGATTTTTACGCATCTTCTTGACTGATACTTTACCTCCATAAATGACTTAATTTTGTTTCGATGTTCAACGCAATTACTACACGAAATTTTGAAGAGTTTACAGAGGTAAAAGTCCATAGCGTATGCTTTCCATATGGTTGATTTTAGTTGCCACTAGAAATTTCAAAAAATTACATTCAAACGAATAAAATTCATGAAGTAAGACACTTCGATATTGTTTGTAGATAAAGAAAATATTAAGCGCTAAACAAAGTTTGATCGCGGAACCTTTTGCTTAGCAGCCAAACCCTAAAACCATTACGCTAACGCAGCTCATCATACAATGTGCTTCCTGAAGAACTATAAAGTAGGACGCAAAATACCGACAAACACTGTTGGTATGATTATGAATTACTCACGTTTCGTCGAAGTACAATAGGAAATAAACAATTACAGCTGTTCTTTATTGTGAAAAAGCGGTTAGTGAGAATGATACAAACACCTTTCCTTGCTATCGCGTGAATTAGGAGGCTTATTGCTTGCTTGGTTTAATTAATTAATAGGATATGAAGCAATTGGTATAAAGAAAGCTTTTTCCAAACTTTCTATAAAAGAAAGTCTGCTATCAAGACATTGATTTCGTTCAGTTCCTTTATTTAGGACTGAACGTTTCCAAAACTGAAGACACTCGTCCGTGCTCTGTACTGCATTCGAGCTCTGGCAACGTCGTCCTCTGTCCATTGGCTGACTGTGTTTTGTGACGTGAGATGCGCAGAACGAACCTAATCTCGGCCGCCGTCATAAATGACGCGCACTTTAGGTCGTGTACCTTCGCGACCAAAGCCCTTCCATCTGGCAGTGCATGTGTGCCGCCAGTGGTCCCGGCGTGTTCCCGCACTGCCCTCTCGGCTCCTCCCCGGTCCCTAAGCGAACTGCTCACTCACATGACCCGGAAGAACAACGACGTCACCCAAAACATAGGGCCACAGTTACTACAAATCGAAAACTCAGCTGCTGCCACCAGCGGACAGGCAACGCTTGCAAAACCAAGCCGGCCAGACTGGCCCAGCAGTTCTAGGCGCTTGAGTCAGGAACCGCGCGACCGCTACAGTCTCAGGTTCGAATCCTGCCTCGGGCATGGATGTGTGTGATGTCCTTAGGTTAGTTAGGTTTAAGTAGTTCTAAGTTCTAGGGGACTGATGACCTCAGAAGTTAAGTCCCATAGTGCTCAGAGCCATTTGAACCATTTTGCAAAACCAAGTGGCGCCAGTCAACACAAGAAGAATACAAACAACCGCAAATTCAACTAAACGATACAGTCTGGCGTCCAACAGAGGATGGAAACCTACAACAGCACCAACGCGAGCCGGAGCTCGGCTCAACCTTCACCAGCAACGACAAAATGTGCAAAAAGACCTACCAGCCAAATTACCGTATTAGTCTTTGTACTCGGAGAAAAAGAATAAGCTTCAACAGAGCGAGTGAAAAACACAAATTGCTCTGTGAGCCACGACCAGTTTGCTAGGTGACCACGACAAGTAACCCCATACTGCAGCGTATCTAGAGATGCAAACCTACTGCCTTTACCTGTGACACAAATCCCGGTACCATATAGATGCTCATTGGTGGAAATAAAATTGTTGATCGCCCTGTACCAGGAGGATGCCGCTGCTATTGATAGAACCGGGAGACTGATGGTGGTGCACACAATTTTCCAGGATATTCGTGGTGGTGATTATTTAGTGGGACAGGGGCAAGAAAGCCCTTCGCAGCGGACCGATGAAAACGTGACGGTGAGGGCCGACCGTTGCAATATGTCAGCACCCCAATACCGGTAGCTCACGGCTAGACAGAACTCTGGAATGTGTCTCACTTCAAGATGCACACGAGCAGCGTCAACGGAAGGATCAAGACTCTCTGGACGCACTATGGCGAACAGTTGAGAGGTAAAGGTACGAAATATAGGTCCTGAGCGATCGTCAAAATGGAGAGTCGAACATATAAGACAGACGTCTTCCTCTTAACGCCAGAAAGGCCCAGTCCTCTTCATCACAGTCTTGCATCGCAATCTGATGACACTTCAATAAAAAGCGACCGGACAAGTGCTTCAGTTTCTTAGTTATCGTGGTGGGAAGCGGGAAAAGGTGTGCGACGTCATAGGCCTTGCACAGCACAAAAATGGTTCAAATGGCTCTGAGCACCATGCAAATTAACATCTGAGGTCATCAGTCCCCTAGAACGTACTGCTGCTTAAACCTAACCAACCTAAGGACATCACACACATCCATGCCCGAGGCAGGATTCGAATCTGCCACCGTAACAGTTGTGCGGTTCCAGACTGAAGTGCCCGCATCTCGTGGTCGTGCGGTAGCGTTCTCGCTTCCCACGCCCGGGTTCCCGGGTTCGATTCCCGGCGGGGTCAGGGATTTTCTCTGCCTCGTGATGGCTGGGTGTTGTGTGCTGTCCTTAGGTTAGTTAGGTTTAAGTAGTTCTAAGTTCTAGGGGACTTATGACCACAGCAGTTGAGTCCCATAGTGCTCAGAGCCATTTGAACCATTTTTTGAACCAGACTGAAGCGCCTAGAACCGCTCGGTTACAACGGCCGGCTTTGCACAGCACATGCGTATCCAAAATATGTACCTTTTAAAGAAGGATAAGAGAGCGTCGTCCATATCCTATTACTGTCCCCTGGTATTGGTAACCGACTTCCAATTGACAGTCGCCATTTGTAGCGGAAAACGATCAATATCAACTCCCAGTGACGTATGTCGATCCATAGCAGTAGTCGACGTGATTACTGCTCCATTGGATTCCCTGTATCTACATCTACATGAATACTTGAACCACCTTCACAATTATTATTTCAATGTCATATAGGGCGCGGAAAGAACGAACACCTATATCTTTCCGTACGAGCTGCGATTTGCTTAATTTATCATGGTGATCGTTTCTCCCTATGAATGTCGGCGTCAAAAAAATATTTTCGGATTCAGAGGAGAAAGTTGGTGATAAGAACTGCGTGAGAAGATTCCTCAGTAACGAAAAACGCCTTTGTTTTAATGATGTCCATCCCAAATCCTGCATCATTTCAGTGACACACTCTAGCCTATTTCGCGATAATCCGAAACGTGCTGCCCTTCTTTGAACTTTTTCGATGTACTCCGTCAATCCTATCTGGTAAGGATCCCACGCGGCGTAGCAGTGTTCTAAAAGACGACGGACAAGCGTAGTGTAGGCAGTCTCCTTGGCAGATCTGTTACATTTTCTACGTCTTCTGCCAATAACACGCAGTCTTTGATTAGCATTCCTCACAACATTTTTTATGTGTTCCTTCCAATTAAAGTTGTTCGTAACTGTAATACCTAGGTATTGCTTTAAACCATGAATTAACCCGGAATTCATTCCATGCAGGCTTTCACGGCCGGCGTCTTTATCAGTAAACTCTTCCGGGCTAAGTTGCTGTGGTCGATCTGTAGAACTTTTTCTCCCTGACGTTTCGTTCTCAACTACGGAGAACATCTTCCGAGGTGAGTCGACGACTGGCTGCTAGGAGCTGGGGCCGCCGCTTATATAGAGATCGTAGGGGGCGCCACCACACGTCACGTGGCGTCGATGTGCAGCTATCTCTGGCTATCGTTTGTTCTCTCGATTGCAGGCAATCGATTGTCACGTGATTGATGCAACGTCGACCGCCCTATCTTATCCAATTTTAATCCTTCTTCTTTACGATTAAAATTGTATTGATGTTTGTGGATTTCAATTGCCTCTCTATACATACGTGTATAATAGTGCGACGTCCTCGCTAGCACGCTTGTTTCACCAAATTTTATTTCGTGATCTCCATCCTTAAAAACATGTTCCGCTAATGCCGATTTGTCGATATGTCCCAAGCGACAGTTTCTTTTGTGCTCCGTCAGCCGTGTATTGACACTTCGTTTTGTAGATCACGAAATAAAATTTGGTGAAACAAGCGTGCTAGCGAGGACGTCGCACTATTATACACGTATGTATAGAGAGGCAATTGAAATCCACAAACATCAATACAATTTTAATCGTAAAGAAGAAGGATTAAAATTGGATAAGATATGGCGGTCGACGTTGCATCAATCACGTGACAATCGATTGCCTGCAATCGAGAGAACAAACGATAGCCAGAGATAGCTGCACATCGACGCCACGTGACGTGTGGTGGCGCCCCCTACGATCTCTATATAAGCGGCGGCCCCAGCTCCTAGCAGCCAGTCGTCGACTCACCTCGGAAGATGTTCTCCGTAGTTGAGAACGAAACGTCAGGGAGAAGAAGTTCTACAGATCGACCACGGCAACTTAGCCCGGAAGAGTTTACTGATAAACCCGGAATTCACTTTACTAATCTCAAGACTGTGTAATATGACTCTAATTAATAAGATCATAATCAATGTTCACAGATTCGCTTATGCTCAGAGTTGACTCATTTATCGTGTAACCGAGTTTAAACGGATTCCTTTTAGCACTCATGGGGATGACCCCACACTTTTCGTTATTTAGCGTCAATTGTCAATTTTCGCGCCAACAAATTAAAATGTTTAATTCTGCCCTTATTAAATCGCCCTTGCGAGACACGGCAGTAATGACTGATGATCGCCTTCAGTAGAAGTGTCTCTGCACGTCGACGGAGTAAAGCCATCCCATCATCAGCGCACACGCGAGTAGCGAAGATCCTTGCAGGAAGCGTCCAACCCTGAAGCTGGGACGCATGTTTCCGTTGCAGCGGCTCCAGGGATCAGACACACAAAGACATCGAGAACTGACTCCCCCGTGGCACTCCCTGACGCAAGGTAATCGAGGGCGTCAGTTGCCCATTCAAAACTACCGAAGCTGCAATGCTCATGAACATGAACATGTTCGATAACACTCGACGAGCCTCAACAGTAAACCCGAACATGTCCAAAATCCGAATCAGAAATTCATGATTTACAAGACCGAAAGCCTTAGTACATCCCGAAATTGCAAAGCACTATGGAAGGTACTAACAGCAGGAACCGAAACCACTAGGGTAAGAATAAAGCAACCAGGGAGACTCTGATATTCACCGACGACAGTCGCCAGCAAGGCAAGCATCCTGTGATGTAGTGTCTTCGTCACTGTCTTATAATCACAATTCAATCACGTGAGAGGACGAAAATTGTCAACATAGGATGAGGATGTTTAGGTATCAACACAATTTTACCCACATTGAATGGAGCGGGAATAACTCTCCCTGCCCATATTGCCTTCTAAAACATGGACGCAAATCTGACGCCCGAGTAGGGACAAAAGTGCACATAAAATTCCTTCGAGAGCCAACCCACACCTGGCGATTTGTGAGACGGACAAGTAACAAGAAGATAATGTACGTCATCTGGCTGGAGTGGCCTACTTAGGATACCAATAGGTGGGTCGAAGGGAAAGTCACTCGGTATATCCACGTCGTAAGGATCCACATCGTAGTGATATAAGTCCTGAGTACGTCAGCTTGTGCTGTCAGCTGACGGCCATTAACTGCTCTAAGAGAACTAATGCAAGAACGGCGATGCCAAGTTTGATGTACATGCAGATAGTATAACGAAGTCAGTTCTTCCCCTCTAGTGATTGTGGTTTCGATCGCGCCCGCAACTCTTCCATCTGTCGCAGTTTCAACTGCAACAACTTTGCTTTAATATGTAGTATATCTGCAGGCCGGAGAGGGCGATCCGCACCGCCATATAAGTCGTGCAAGAGAGAATAATAAAATCCATGAGTCTTCCGAAACTTCCTCGCTCTCGCAGCGCAATAAATGATCAAAGTTTCACGGAGTGTGGGTTTAGCCAAGGCAATCTACCATTTGAAAGTGGTAGAGTACCTCCGAGTGGACCGAAGACTACGCTCCCACACATCGTGTATCATATCATCAGGAGAAGGACTTGACACTTGAGTGATATTTAATAACCGTGGGGAACAGAACAGTTTCAACGGTTGCCGATCAACTTGGAGAGCGGCGGCTAAAGCACAGTGAACAGAAAAGATTGCAGGGATAACGTCGACTGCAGAAATACGATCGCGCATCCTATCGTTTAATTAGAATCGATCAATCCCGTTACTAGAAGTCGCAGTAAAATGCGTAAATTTGACCAACGTCGAATGTTTATGCTCCTAAACATCTTTTTCGTGCATCGAGCGTATCAACTCGTTTTAGTCCCAATAATTAATAAAATAGGGAGGCTGATCGACAGGACGCAGAATACAGTGTCCCTACACAACAATTGACACCGAGGAATTCTCTGTAAATGTTGTGTCTAGGAATCCTGCGCACTTGGTTCGCTAGACAACCGTTCAAACAACTCGTATTAATCAATTTTATTATAACAAGACTATTACAATACTTTGATGGATGTGTCGCAAGCAAAGGGCGACATACAAAATTATCAGTCTTCTTCAGAAAAGACAAACACAAGTCTGTGTTACGTAGAGAGTATTAATGAAGAAGCTACGATGCATCTGCTAACGAAGTGGCTAATGTTGAAGCTACTATCGAAGTGGGCCCCTACCAGTGTGGTGCGGCGCTTGTGTCGCCTTCATGTAGGGGCCGGTGCTGTCGCGTTGTCTTCCTGGAGGTCGGTCAGTGTGCCATTGGCTGGCTTCTTCTCACAGCCTTCTCTTCCCTGTCGTACCCGACTGGCGTGCCGGCGCTGACTTCACGCAGTAACACTAAAAGATAAATCTCTACCGTCGAGGAAAAGCGGCACATCTCTAAAACCACTAGTTTAGAGAAAACCCCACTTAAAGATAACAACCAGTTTCACTCAACAGTACTTTTCTCTGTGATATCACATCAGCACTGTCTTTTTCTTTGTAAGTAGTACATACTCAGAGGTAACTTTTACATAGTTTTCCTTTCATTTTGAGTGATAAATTACCCCTAAGGACATCGATATGTGACACTTTTCTACAAAGAAAACTTCAATTTTAGTAAAGGGCTTTGACTTGTGACATAAAAATATAAATTTCAGCTCTTGTATCTGTAAAGGGTATGAAATAAATAATTTAATAAAGAAATAATTATAAGAAAATATTTTTTTTATAAAAAATACGACGTAACACTGCACAAATTATTTGAATCAAATCAAGAAATTAATCAACTCAGTTCTTTTGGTCTGTTTTACATTTTTTAGCACAGAAAAATTAACCTACAAGTTAGTAAAAAATTCAAAATTAAATTTTGTAACTATATTTTTATGTATCAACTGCAAAGGTCCAGCCTTTTTAGCATTTTATACACATTTCTTAGCAGTATAGGCTTTTTGCCAGACACACCTTCTGCTTTCCAGTTTCTGATGTTTGTGATCGAGTTGTTTTACGATTATTAGTGAATAATACTACTTTAAAATCTTGTTCACTATAAGAGTTCTTTTACATCAACTCGTTTGGTTTATCTCAGTCGATCCTAAAAATCTTAACTCAGAAATCTTGAATGTTCCTTTGTCAGTTTTCCTTTTACTGATCTCCAAGCCTTCATTTTGAAAGTCAAAAAATCGTCATAACAAAGGTCGTGCACAATATATAGCACGCCAGTTTTTTTTGTCGACATTATTAGGCTCACATAATGATTAGGAACATAGATAGGACCAGATTTTCGAGCTTTTCTGATCTGTTTCTCAATATTGGAATGTACACTGCCCCCCTCGTTTCGGGTATGCCCAGAGATTAAATATTTGTGCGTTATGGCTTTAATCCACTTGAAGGTCAGTATAGCTTTACGGTACATAGTAATAATGTTTTTATTTTTATTTTGACCAGCGCAGTTATCTGAATAAAAAATGACCTCTGTTTTGTTTTCGTTGCTTGACTCATTACCCCTTTCCTGATGCAGTTGTTCTAAATAACGCCATACACAGGAAGTAATTTCAACAGAATCTCTATTTGCTTGTCCTTCGTGCCAAACGTAGCAATTAAATGAATTTGTGTTAAGCTGAAAAATCGTGAAATTGAAAACGTTCAGTTTGGAAACGTAGTAAAACGTTGCGGCATCATCCACAGGACATGGTAATACAGCTTGTAAGTTATACACTGCTACTATGTTACTAGATTTCTTATCTTTCTCTTTCTCAATTCGTGATAGGTCTTTCTCTTTCAAATGGTTCTCATACTGCACTGCAAATTTTTCTTTTTCTTCATTAGATGCATTTTCAAACTTGATGAGGAGCTCGTACTGATCCTTCTTCGGGGTAAAAGAAGCCAGATTAAATTCTTTGGTAAAAATTGTGTAATGCACGAGGTAATTACCATACTCCAACTTTTCTTCTTCGCACATCTTTTTGTAATTTACCACTTTCAATGTATTCTTTAGAAGTTCTGGCACGGCAGTAGTGACTAGGAATCTTCGGAATTGAGCTGATATGTTTTCTTTTATTTCCCCGTAAATCAGTGAAAATAACTCTTTCTTTAGCAGAAATTCTCTTTTCCTCAACAGTTTGAGCTATTCGTCACCCTGTACCTAAAGTAGCAGTAAAAAACTGTTTACAAACTCTTGCTTCTTCGCCTTTACGATCAAAATAAAAAGCAATGTTAAGACGACGCCGACTATCTTCCTTCTGAAAGCGGTACCTTGGCTGCACGGTTGTCATGTTAGCAGCGATGTAATCACGTTCCTCTGTAAGTCTCCCATTTTCCAGTATTCCTGAAAAATATTTTGTCTCTCTTCATCAGAAATTTTTTTTTGGACATCTAAGCCGACAATCTTCCTCACATGGAGGCATCATTTTCCGAGCTTCTCTCATTACTAGAGTCCTTTCAGTTGTTCCATCATCATTTTGTATTTTATTTGTACACTTATAACTTTTACCACAGTTCCTTAGGATTTTGTTTTCGTTTTTTTTTTTTTTGCCATTTGTCAACATTCCTCTTTCTCTTCCGAGTTTTATTCTCAGATTTACACGAAAATGACACGTTTCTTTTACCTTTTCTTCCCCCTTCTTTAGAGTTTGTAATTCTTTGAGCAGTTGTGAATTTGAAGTGGATGATGAGTCACTAGAATAGGCAACAAAATTAGGGTCAGCATCTGTGTCGTCGGAATCAAAATCTTCAAAAAGTTCATGTGCAACACTCTTCAAAAACGTGGAGGTACTGTTTTCACCTGGATCACTAGAATCGTTTTCAGCAGATGTGTATCTGCTGATGTTGTTATCATTCTGATCACCAAAATCATTCAAAACGCTACTGCCTTGTAGAACCTCAGTGTCGGAACAGCTACAAGAAACAAAATAAGTAAGTACCTTTCATGTGTATTAGCATTTTGATCATTTCGTTTGACATCAAACATGACAATTAGTGGACTTAGTGAACTAGCTGACATTGTTGTAACTAAAACAGATTCATCACTATATGTACTTCTTTGTTCAAGAGCGCACAAGACAAAATATTAGAGCATGACACTACAGTTTCGAAAAAAGGTTATAAATAAGTTTTGAGAAGACTGGCACATCTCGAAATAAAACAGGAAAGAAATAGTATCTAATCTCATTTTGTACACAAAACTGTCATATCTCAAAATAAAACATTATTTATCATATAAATGTACTACTTACTTTCACGTGGAGAACACAGGCACATTTCAAAATGTGACTCTTTTCTTCCAACATCCGCATGAGCACTGGCGGAACGCTGCTGCACAACTAACAATGCGGCACTCTTTCTCCAATTGTTGGAATAGGTTCTGTTAATGCAACACTGACATAACTGCTCTCTAGTGGCCGAATACGCCAGTTACGTCTGTGACACTCTTCCACATAAAAGTATTCCACTTTCTCGTTTTAGTGTTGACATGAGGGAAAAATCGGCATTTTTCGAGTTGTGCCGGTTTTCTTCCAAGGTAGCGAAATAATCTCTTCTGTATCAAAACGTGAACGTTCCACTGCGCGACCAGAACCAGACGGAGGATATAAGTCAACCAAGGCGAGGCCAGAAGTCTACAGCCTATCCCTCTGGCAGACTCAAGAACCTCTACTTCAGGAATGGTAGTGCCTTCTCGAAAGACTAAGGGAGATCCCGTCGAAAATTCGGGTGCCCCATTAAAAACAGTTCGAAATCCAGAAAGAATGAAACTTGTAAATAAAACTTCTTGCAGGAACATTATATCGCTCAGGAATCATTCATGAACTCACGCAGCGAAACCAGGCGCCGCCCTGATACCACTCGGTTAACATTTAGTGTAACAGATGTGTGCGCTTGAGCCATCAATAAAAAGAAAGAGAAAGAATAACAGAGCAGCATTACTACTCCACCAGTCGTCCGTTTCAGTCCATTTCGGACTCCAGAGAGCAGGGGCCAGTAACAGCCTCAACTGAATCTTACCCTTCGATGTTTTGCGCGGCTGTACGGCTGTTTAACCCGGCTGAGAGGCATAGTAGCCCCTGAAGTCGGCGACGTAAGCAGACCTTGTACCACTTCTATATGAATCTAGTTCAAATGGCTCTGAGCATTATGGGACTTAACATCTGAGGTCATCAGTCCCCTAGAACTTAGAACTACTTAAACCTCACTAACCTAAGGACATCTCACACACATCCATGCCCGAGGCAGGATTCGAACCTGCGACCGTAGTCTGAAAGGCCCAGAACCGCTCGGCCACTCTGGCCGGCTATATGAATCTGTGACTTCCCAGGGACGGAGGCCTGCCCCACAGAATGGTTACTCTGCAAGACATGCCGACTTCATAATGGAGGGCAATCTGTGGCTTCCCAGGGTCGGAGGCCTGCCCCACAGAATGGTTAATCTGAAAGACATGCCGACTTCGTAATGGAGGGCAATCTGTGGCTTCCCAGGGTTGGAGGCCTGCCCCACAGAATGGTTACTCTGCAAGACATGCCGACTTCGTAATGGAGGGCAATCTGTGGCTTCCCAGGGTCGGAGGCCTGCCCCACAGAATGGTTACTCTGCAAGACATGCCGACTTCGTAATGGAGGGCAATCGATGTGGATATCAGAGACAGCGGGAGTCGACTCTGGGGTGACAGTTTCCGCAAAGGGGGTCGCAGTAGGCGGCAAATCACGATCTCCATCGTCGAGAGCAGCGGAGGAAAAGGAGGACATGCTGCGCTACCGACTGGACTTGTGATGGAGGCTGCAAAGGGGACGACTCTAGACAGGAGCCACTCCTGCAGCAGCATAAATACCGAATACTGCCTCCCCTACCAGGGCTATGTGGTACCACATTAGTGGCAGGAGTGACAAACAAGACTCAGGGGATGGTGGCACAGAGGGAGGCACAACTAATTCATCTCCATCCTCGGTGCGGCGCCGCTTATCATGAATCACGTGCGCTGCTGTTCAAGGAATAGCAACAACGGAGTCAGGCTTCGTTTGCGACGGCGGAGAATCACCTGCAGTGATAATGGAAGCTGTCGGATTATCACCAGAAACGAGAAAGATGCAGTCCCAACTACATTACCACGAAAGACAAAGTCAGCAACGGTTAAATTATGGCGCTGTTCCAAGGAAGTCTGTAAAAGGAAGACCGTAAAACCTAAACTCTCCGCAGGCAGTTGGTTCGAAGATGGCCACCCTAATTGCACAGATAACACGTCTCCATCTGTCCGCTGTAGCTAACATGAATACGATAGCCACAAACTTGCAAATGAGACGGAATGTTCTTTTCGATTTGCATTTTCACCCGACGTATGCCGCTCTAACATTGCGAAACTTCCACTTTGTATGTAAAGAATGACAGTGCTGGAAAAACTCTTACGTTATTTGATTTTCAAACAGCTGAGCAAAACTGAACGTACTCAGACAGTTCTCTCTTTACTTATTCTGATCATCACTAAACTAACAGACAATATTTTTTAGCGCAACGCAGTCTGACTTTCAATAATCTCTACAAAAGAATGGCCCTGACTAACAATAACCTATACATTTCATGAATCATTTACTTAACAAAAATCTTCGTTACTCTACTGCAATACAGCGAGCGCAACTACTGCCAGCTAAATAAAAGATTCTAACTACTGAAGGCACTAACTACTGATAGGCATAGTGAGCAAATGAAAGATTTTGACAGAGAACGAACAATGTATTTACCTTAACAGTGTTCAAAAGTATATCAGTTCATGACATCCAGTCTTACAAAAAATGGTTCAAATGGCTCTGAGCGCTATGGGACTTAACATCTATGGCCATCAGTTCCCTAGAACTTAGAACTACTTAAACCTAACTAACCTAAGGGCATAACACAACACCCAGCCATCACGAGGCAGAGAAAATCCCTGACCCCGCCGGGAATCGAACCCGGGAACCCGGGCGCGGGAAGCGAGAACGCTACCGCACGACCACGAGCTGCGGGCTCCAGTCTTACAAATTTCCTTTTTCTGACGGACACACGTCCAGATCGTCCGTTCATAGTAACATCTCAAAACTCTGGCATCTCTCTCCCCACATCCACCACTGCTGGCGGCTCACCTCCAACTGGCCAAGGCTATACTAGCCACAGACTGCACACGGCGCAGTCAGTGATTTTCATACAGAGCACTACGTGCCGTTACCAACATAAAAACCTAAACAGCCTACTTACAATTGTAGCTTGTGTTGACTTGGACCAACGTTCACGGCGAATGCCTGTCACATCAAAACTTCCGTAAGATAAATACCCACTGCCTCTGAAGGAAGACTGAATTTCGAACATTGGTATATTCGATGTCCGCATCCCCAAGCAGCACCATACTGACCGAACTGCCTCTGTGCCGGAAAGGAACCTGATTACCATGCTTTAATAGGAACTTGTTTACTTGAAGGGGATCTACCAATTTCACAAACAACACATAAATCTCAGTGTCAAAATAGGCGCTATGCACTTGGTCCGAGGTAACATGAACAGTATCGACTAACCAGACACTGATTTCTAAACGACCGTGCGCGGGCTGTACGATACGTATTGACGTATCAATTGAAAAACTTACAATACCTTTTCGTAGAACACTCTTGCACACCACGAGAAAGAAACATGAGCGGACTAGTCCGGTGGCAGACACACACCCAACGAAGGACGAGACGAGACAACAACGATGTCACACACACGAAGGCACAAATCCCACTGAAGCGACAGACTCCCAAACACTTACGACATTGCGGCGGAGCTAATAAGTAAACAACGATCTGCTCGCTCAACGCACAGGGCGGAGTTGACACCATCAGACCATCACACAAGATGCGAAATAGATCCCCCTTGCTGCATTCTCGAGACACTGCTGCTCTCTCGAGTTACGGCGACTGTTCGATGGGTGATAATGGCATCATTTTCATAACTTAACTTTAATTCTTCATAATTTAGACAATTTGTACGTATAAGTTTGACACAAAAACGTTCCTTGTCTGTGTTCCTATTAGTCAAAAGCGGATCAAAACCCTTGCAACAGTCAACGAAATGGGGCTGCATACAAGGTATCTCAAACTTTTTGGGTCAAATTGAAACAGGTGACAGGAGATCTACAACCGACTGTATTGTGGTAGCGAACCATTATCCGAAAATCCATATTTATTGTATCATGGATATACACCGCGTAACAACTGTACAAAGTGCACGCGTAACAACGGCGCATGAAGTTCTGTTGCACTCGCTTAAAGATCCCTGGTGTCCGTTGTACAAGGAGACAGGCAGCGTCGACCCCATCAAGCATGCATTCATTCGTTTCTACAGAGATTTCGTACACCAGTGTCTTGACGTAGCCCCAGAGGAACAAATTCAGAGGTGTGAGATCCGGTGATCGCGCTGCCAATGGGACAAGACTACCCCTTCCAATGCCACGATAAGTGAACGAGTTGTTCAGGCACTCACGACCATTAACATGCACCGTCGTGTTGAAACCACATCTTTCCTCAAACAGCAGGGATACAATCTCCAAGAATTGTGGCAGCATATCTCTCAGGAACACCACATAACGCGGATCAGTCAAACGGGAAGGCAGCAGATAAGATCCTATTAGGTGTTCTTCGACAGTGCCCGCCTGTGCATTGACAGTGAATTGCAGTGAATCGTTGCTGATGGCAGCGATGTGGGTGGCGCAGGGGGGGGGGGGAGGGGGAGGGCAGTTTGTTCTCACTCCAGACATTGTAATATATGCTTCGAACAACTACTATGAGCTACGTTGTCGCCATATGGTGTAGGCTGTGAATGTTTATAACACAATAAATATATATTTCCAATCATTGGCCCCCTGTCTCAATACAACCGGCTGTTGACCTCCTATCGACTATTTAAATTTGACCCAAAAGGTTCGAGGCACCCTGTATACAGACAGACCCGAGCAAGCGACTTATAACTTCAATTTTAAAATGGCTCTGAGCACTATGCGACTTAACTTCTGAGGTCATCAGTCGCCTAGAACTTAGAACTAATTAAACCTAACTAACCTAAGGACATCACACACATCCATGCCCGAGGCAGGATTCGAACCTGCGACCGTAGCGGTCGCCCGGTTCCAGACTGTAATTCCCAGAACCGCACGGCCACTCCGGCCGGCACTTATGTATGTGTAGAGATTATTAATTATTTCTTATTGTATAACCCACTGCATATTTGTGGTGGTATTCACTCTTTGGGGCGATTATCTGAAAGCGTGCAAGCACGCAACTTTAATACAATAACTACTGTGGTAGGGGGTTCGCTTCCTGCTACCGTTTATGTAGGACGCTAAAAGGGTTTGGTGAATACAACATCATATTGAAGGGTCGATCTTCAACTCATGTCTACGTCAACTCCATCTTCTCAAACGATTTTGAAAAGACAGACAATGTCTGATAGGAAGACGCACTCAGTGATTTTACAATGTAACTTTTAATCCGTCTTGATTGCAAAATGTTTATTCATATGACCGGTTTCGGTTCCTTTAGAACCATCTTCAGATCTGATATTTCGGTTACAGGAGTAACCCGTCCAAATACAGTGCTGCGTCACATAAAGCATGTGAAATTTTCTGTATTTGGATAGGTTACTCCTGTAACCGAAATGTCAGATCTGAAGATGGTTCTAAAGGAACCGAAACCGGTCATATGAATAAACATTTTACAATGAAGACGGATTAAAAGTTACATTGTTATATTGTCTTTGAGTTGCATCAACTCACGCACCAGTACTGCTATAATGCATAAAATTTCTTGCAGATGATTGGGGATCCCCCCTGGTCAATATTCCTCGCAGTAGCGTTCGTCCTAGCTGAGTAAGTTACGTTCCTGGTGTGACCTACAGGACTAAGCGCTTTACCCGGAATGTACCACAAATAAGAAAGACATTTAGTGTATGTGACAAACTGATTATGTATGAAGTGCATGGAGCGGTACCTCATTCTTCTCCGTTCCCCTTAGACAAGAATCTCTGTTGTCCCATTTACATGTGCTTAAGAAACGCTCACTTCGTTTCCCTCCACATCGTTTAAGTTTCAAAGAAAGCCAGCAAAGCTACAAGCTGCCATTAAATTATGCATTCTGCTGTGAAGTAAAACGAGGTTTGTGCAGAGCGTCGCTGTGAAGTGAACGTCGCGGAGAGTTGTAGCCAGCTGCTGCAACCGCTAATGAGGTGCGTCGCTTTAATCGTTTGAGTACTAGGCGCCTAACGCAGTTTGAGATTTTTCCATTTAGTCTTGCCAGCCGAGTGCAGGAGACTAACACGACGCCGCACTCAAACGAAAAACGATCTAACACTGCACCGCTAATAAATATACACTCGAAGGCGATAAAAAGAGACATCACGAAGAACTGATACGAACCGATTGGAAACTGGTAGATGTGCGTGTACAAACAAACAAATGATTAAAATTTCAGGGAAATTGAATAATTTATTCAAGAGAAATAGCTTCACAAATTGAGCAAGCCGATAACTCTTTGGTCCATCTCGGGCCCTTATGCCACAGGTTATTCAGCTTTGCATGTATTGATAAAATTGTTGGATGTTCTCCTGAGGGAGACCGTGGCAAATTCTATCCAACCAGAGCGTTACATCGTTAACATTCCGAGGTGGTTGGAGGTCCCCGCCCCTAATGATCCAAACTCTGAGTTGGGGAGAGATCCGGCGATCTTGCTGGCCAAGGTAATGTTTGGCAAATACGTAGACAAGCAGTAGGAACTCTCGCCATCTGCGGGCGCACGTTATCCTGCTTGAGATGTAAGCCCGGGATGGCCTGCCATGAAGGACAAGAAATGAGGGGGTAGAATATCGTCGGTCCGCAGCTCGTGGTCGTGCGGTAGCGTTCTCGCTTCCCACACCCGGGTTCCCGGGTTCGATTCCCGGCGGGGTCAGAGATTTTCTCTGCCTCGTGATGACTGGGTGTTGTGTGCTGTCCATAGGTTAGTTAGGTTTAAGTAGTTCTAAGTTCTAGGGGACTGATGACCATAGATGTTAAGTCCCATTTTTTTGGTAGAATATCGTCGATCTGTGCTGTAAGGACGCCGCGGATGACAATCGAAGGAGTCCTGCTATGATAAGAAATGGCACTCCAGATCATCACTCCTCGTTGTTGGGCCATATGGCGGGCCTCAGTCAGGTTGGCCTCTCCAGACACTTCTTCGGCCTGGAATCTCATTGACTGGAGTAGAGTTGTCTTCAGTGATGAGTCCCGCTTCCAACTGAGCCCCAATGGCTCGCGAAGACATGTCTGGAGACGCCACAGACAGCGGTGGGATGTCAAACTGACTGATGCTCGCCCACGACCTGAAAACCGGGAGTGCTGGTCTGGGCTGCCATTTATTTTCATAGCACGACCGCTTTGCTTGTCGTCCGCGACACTCTTACAGCAGAGGTACGATATTCTGCTCCTCGTTTTGCTTTCCTCCATGGTAAGCCATCCTGGGCTTACATTTTGCAAGGTAATGCCCGCCCGCAGACGGCGAGAGTTTCTGCTGTTTGTCTTCGTGCTTGCGAAATCGTACCTTGACCAGCAAGGTCGCTGACCCAACTGAGAACGGTTGGAGCACTGTGGGCAGAGTCCTCTAACCAGCTCGGGATTTTGACGATTTAAGTATCCAATTGGACAGAATTTGGCACGATATCCCTCAGGAGGACATTGAACGACTCTGTGAATCAATGCCAAGCCGAGTAACTGGGCCAGAGGTGGACTAACGTGTTGCTCACTTGCTCAGTTTGCAAAGCTCTTTCTCTTGAATCAATCATCCAATTTTTTCTGAAACTGTAATTATTTGTTTTTTCAGTACATGTACTCACGTCCACTGATTTCAATTTCATTCGGATAATTCCTTCGTGGTGCGTCATTTCTTGTTTTAATTTTTGCCTTGGGAGTGTATTACCGATTAAATCACCCAGAGTTCAGAATGGGACGTTCTGCCCATTATGCGAATAAAACTTCACGAGTGCTGATGTACACTTGTGGCTGTTAAAACTGCATCGCCATGAAATCCGCATGAAACAGCGTGAAACTGGCATGATGTGTACTACATCCTTGAAGATGCAAATTATTGGCATTTCGTCGCAGTCTCATAAATTTTGTAGGAGTAATGCCATCTACACTCTGTATGTAAGGAAAGACTCTCCTGCGGGTTTCTGCTACTGAGATCGCATTTGGAAGATGGCTGGTTATTAGAAGATAGTGTCATGCCTCGTGTGAGAAGAAAAAAACCACGTGTAGGAATTCGATATCCACTGGATCTCGGCTTGCGGTTTAGAATTCCATGATATTGCATCGATCGTGATCCCACAACTACCATAAGAATTGCGTGGGTTTTAGGTGGAGTAGGGTTCGGGCTAGGGGTTTTGCAGACGTGAGGTTCAATATAACAATTATTTTATCAAGCATCCAAATTTCGAATGAGGTAACAGAAAACCATGGACAATAAAACAAGAGATATATTTCTGTAGCCCGAAAGAACTTTACGTAGATAAAAATTAAGTAATAGCACGATTGCCCTTACGGAAATAACAGAATAAATTCAAATCCAGAACGAATTCAGGTATCCCCTCCAACAGATAATCGGGCAACAACATAACAGTTTACAAGTATAATGTCTGGAACTTCGCTATAACCAAAATAGTAACTTTAAAACTTACAATGGCGAAGAATACTTAATCTTAACTATGATCAGTAAATATAATCTCTAAGTACACCTTGATCTACTATTACTGTCGTCACTAGACAGCTAACACAGCAGCTTCCCACAACAATACTAAACTACCCACGCTTGTGCCAGAATAACTTCTTATACAACAATATATGTAACAACTAATTCAGGTAAAAGCAGCAACAACAAAATCAGCACCAAACGTGAGCCACAGACTTAGTCCCATAAACCCAATAACGCAATAGTCTCTTATAACCTCTGTAGTAATCGGCTGCTCATACTCGCAGTGATAAACAATCAAACTTTTCTAAATACACCACATCAAACTCATTGCTTCTAAGAAATCAGTTGTAGCTGTTCTACCTCACAACACACACTGTCGCATGCCCCACGTGCCACAAATAACAAACAACTGGTTACACATCTTCCGCAGACTTTCGTGAGTGAAGCTGTTTAGAAGTGACTGTACTGTGCGCCCGCCCGACTAGCCGCGCGGTCTAACGCACTGCTTCCCGAACGTGAAGGCGTGCCAGTCCCCGGCAAGAATCCGCCCAGCGGATTAGTGACGAGGTCCAGTGAGCCGGCCAGCCTGTGGATGGTTTTTAAGGCGGTTTTCCATCTGCTTCGGCGAATGCGGGCTGGTTCCCCTGTAAGTAGGCTGTTTAGGTTCTTATATTGGTAACGCCACCGCCACGTAGCGCTCTGTATGAAAATCACTAGGTGTGCTGTGTGCAGTCTGTGGCTGGGTGGCATTGTTGGAATTTGCTATTGTAGTGTTGGGCAGTTGGCTGTTAACAGCGCGTAGCGTTGCGCAGTTGGAGGTGAGCCGCCATCAGTGGTGGATGTGGGGAGAGAAATGGCGGAGTTTTGAGAGCGGACGATTGGACGTGTGTCCATCAGAGACAGTAAATTTGTAAGACTGGATGTCATGAACTACTATATACATTATGTCTTTTGAACACTATTAAGGTAAATACATTGTTTGTTCTCTATTAAAATCTTTCATTTGATAACTATGCCTATCAGTAGTTAGTGCCTTCAGTAGTTTGAATCTTTTATTTAGCTGGCAGTAGTGGAGCTCGCTGGATTGCAGTAGTTCGAGTAACGAAGATTTTTGTGAGGTAAGTGATTTGTAAAAGGTATAGGTTAATACTAGTCAGGGCCATTCTTTTGTAGGGATTATTGAAAGTCAGATTGTGTTGTCAGTTTAAGCACAGTCATTTATAATTTTTCTAAGGAGACGTTTCATATGTCGACCCTTAGCCGAGGATACCTCACTGGAATCTTCTGATTTTTTCTTGTAGTTTCTGTAATTAGTGTAGCTATTGTTTATTGCTAGCACGTAATTATAGAGAGAATTTCCTTTGTAGTTGTAGTTTTTCATTCTTGTACAGTAAAACAGTTGTGGCATGCATGTAGATTTGCACAAAGTATTTCGCAGCTGCGCTTGCAATTAACGAGATATTATTTTCAATGCTATGTTAATGCGTTTTCTTATTTTGCTCTTCAAATTGTGCTTTTCTGTATTGTCGTGTGAAATATTGTGACAATAATGGCGTGTGAAAAACGTAATATTAGGCTCCAAAGTAAACTGAGAAATGGCAGTGAAGACGAAAGCAGTGTGTTACCGCCACCGTGTAATGAATTAACTAATGTTCAAACTAGTAATTTGGTAGTTGTGCATAGGGAAATGGAGCGGGCTGCAAATAATGGTGTAGACAGTGAAACAATTAGTGAAAAGGGAAGCATTATCGATCGATCGGTCGGTAACAGCTCACCTCAGGAATCCGAAATGACAGGACACAATCTCGCAAATACTGTAGATTCAGGTTTTGGGTCCTCACCGTTTTCTCAAATAAGTCAAGACACATTTTCAGCTTGTCAAAATGTGAATGTTGCCGGTGCAAATTCACTGCCGAAAAGCACTGAGGAACATGTTTCAGACACCAGTGCATTGTTATTACAATTAATACAACAAATGGGACAAAATCTTCAAAACTTAGACACGATGGAACAAAATCAGAGACAAACACAGCAACAGCTTCAAAAGTTTGACACCAGACTTGAACAAACACGTGAAGATTTAACTACTGAGCTACATAACATCGAATCGAAATGTCAAAAAGTCTGTAATGACGTAAAAAGACAAATTTGTGAGCATTTTCAACCTATTTTTTCGCGGCATGGAAATGCATTACAGAATCACGAAGCAGCCATCAAAGAACTGCAAACTATTGTTCATGAAAATCACGAGACCTTGCGGGCAATAAAATTGACTCAGTTGCATCTACCGACTCGGTTACGCTACTTGCAAAAACTCAGGAAAACTTAAAGGACACAGTAGATACTCTGAAAATTGGTTCAGAAAAACACATGGAGGAAATTAGTTCATAATCAGAGAAAGTAGTGGAACTTTCGGATTTTTTATTATTCTGGATTTACAATGTGAGTACATTTTTCCAGCACCTATTCTAGATTACAGTAAGTCACTAATTATTGTTCTCCACTCTTCTCTATTTGTCCATAAATCTTCAGGAATGTTGTTCTTCCTCATTGCTGACTGAACTCCCTGTTTCCATGTATCAGGTGGTCGTCCCCTTTTTCTTCTTCCAATTGGTACCCAGTCGATTGTGCATTTTGGTAGCCTTTCCTGTTCCATTCGTCTGATGTGTCCATACCATTTAAGTTGTTTGTGCTCGATGAAATCAATAACTGAATTTTTACATTTCATCTTGTCTCTGATTACTTCATCTCTTATTCTTTCTCGTCTTGATATTCTTGCTGAACGTCTCCAGAAATCCATTTCTGTGGCTAATAATTTTGATTTCAGTTGCCATTTTGTTGTCCACACTTCTGAACCATATGTAATAATGCTCCTAACTATTGTTTTAAAAATCCTTATTTTGTTATCAGTTGTTATGTGTTTGTCCCAGAGAATTCCATTCAATAAAGAGATTGTCGTCTTTCCAGAATTTATTCTTGATCTAATTTCTTTGTCCTGTTTCCCATCATTTGTAATTTTCACACCTAAATATTTATATTCCTCAGTAGCTGTTATTGTTCCCATCCCTTTTTCTAATATTAAGTCTCCATTCACTCCACCAATTACCATGTACTTTGTTTTATTCATGTTTACATTTAGACCTGATTTTTTATATTCTTGAATCAATTTTCTGGTCATATACTCTATGTCCTCATAGTCTTGGGCTATAATCAGTTGGTCATCTGCAAATTGTAACGAGTATATTGTTCTATCATTTATTGGTATTCCCATAGCGTGACATTTTTTCTTCCAATTCTGTAAAGTTACTTCTGTATATATTTTATACAATGTAGGTGAGATGCTACATCCTTGACGTAATCCTTTTGTGACTTGGAATCCATGTGATAGATATTTACCAATTTTTATTTTTGAAATAGAATTTTTATATAAATTTTGAATTGCTTTAATTATTCTTGGATTTATTCCTATTGATATTAAAGCTTTCCATAAACTGGATAAAGGCACACTATCATAGGCTTTTTCTATATCTATGAATACTAAATGTATAGGTTGTGCCCGAACCATTTTTTTTTCAATAATTTGTTGTAGGCTAAAGATATGATCAATTGTTGATCTTTGAGCTCTAAAACCTGCTTGTTCTTCAGCCTCCTTTTCTTTGTATTCTTGTTCTAACAAATATTTAATAGTTCTTCCATATAATCTACTGAAGGTATTGGTCACTGTTATTCCCCTATAATTTTTACACTCATCTTTCGCTCCTTTTTTATGTATCACTGAAATATATCCTACTTTCAAATCATTTGGGACATCTTCCCCATTTAAACATCTTTCGAAAAGGTTTCTTAACAATTCCATTAATTTCTTTCTTCCTAATTTTAATAATTCTGCAGGAATACCTCTAATGCCTGTAGCCCTTCCCTTCTTTAAAGATTTTATTGCAGTGTTTACTGTCTCTATTTCCAAACGGATGTAATTCTCTGCTTGTAGATCTATCGTTTCATTATATTCAGGGTTTCTCAAGTATTCTTCCCTGTTTTCTGTTAATAAACTTTTAAAATATTTTTCCCAAGAGTCATGAGTAATATATTTAATATGTGTTGTTTCTTTGGAATTCCTTCTTAAATTTTTTTATAGTTTTCCATGCTTCTGTGTTTCTTTTACCACCAATATAGGATTCAATTTTTTGACATGACTGTTCCCAAACTTTGTTTTTTGCTTCTGCCACCTTTTTCCGGATTTTCGCTTGTTGTGCATTAAGCTCTATTTTATCTTGAAGATTTCTGGTATTTAACCATTTTAAATATTTTTCTTTCTTTAATTTCACTTCCTTTTTAATTTCTTCATTCCAGTAGTATAATGGATGGTTTGTACATGTTTCTTCTATTTCTCCTAAAGCTTCCTTGGCGGCTTCATGTAGTTTATTTACAATATAATGATATTGATCTTCTGTATTATCAAACTCTGTTTCTACCAGTTTTTCATCTAATCTCTTTTGATATAAAAATATTGTGCTTTCATTCACCAAACTATTCAAATTATATTTAGGAATTTTGATTTCTGTTTGTATATTTTCTATAGGACAATTTCGATTTTCTTCAGTGCTTTTTCCTCTGAAGGGGAATAAAAATTTGGAATTTACCAAATAATGATCGCTAAGAGTTACCCCTCTATATACTCTTATGTCATGTATTTTTATCCTCGTTTGCTGTTTAATTATAATATAGTCTATTATTGATTTTTGATTCAATGTATCTTTATGCCATGTGTATTTATGTATTTCTTTATGTTGATAAAAGCCATTTAATATTTTCAATGAATTTTGTTCACAGATATCAATAAGTCTATTACCATTATCATTTATAACATTTTCTCCAAATGGTCCTATAATTTTATTTCCAATTTTACTTCCAGTTCTACTGTTAAAATCCCCTGCAATAATAATCTCCCTGGTTTTCCCAATTTCCTCTATGATTCCATTTAAATTATTATAGAAATCATCCTTTTTACAAATTGGTTCATCTTCGCTTATTCCATATACTCCTATAATAGTAATTTTGTATCCATGAATATCAATATTAATTTTAATCAGATTTTCATCAATAGGTTCCCAGTTTGTGACCATTCTTTTGAATTTGTTTTTCATCAATATCGATATCCCCCGTTTTGCTCTTTGATTTTTTGGGACACCACTATAGAAATGTGTATATGATCCTATTCGTTCAATACCTCATCCTTTTTTCTTAGTTTTTGGGAGTATAATAATATCTTGATTTCTAGCCTCCATTTCTTTAATCACTTCTCCTACTTTATTTTGTAATCCTTGTATATTCCATACACCAATTAAGACAGTCCGTTTTCTTAGCCTTTTTCGTGTCCTATTATATCCGTCCTGCTGTAATCTTATAGACTTTTTAACCATTGAGGTTTTTCCAATGAATGGGGAGTTGGCCCATCGCATTAACCCCCAACCTGGAGGACCAGGTAATTTTTGCTCAAGGTTTTCTTCCTTTAGCCTTTGGTAATCCAATACCTAAACTACAAGGCAGTAGTTGCTAGTTTTGGCCCACCCCGGGTATTTTATTTCCCCGGTACCCTCCATATCTGGTGGGCATTCCCCTATCCGCCACCTGGGGAGGCGCCCGATGGGAGACTAGCAACTCCACACGGAACTTTCGGATCAGCTAAATAATTTATCTACGAAGGCAGTTGATAATCTGAATGACACAAGACCGGTAGTCTTCAATAATACAGAAGAGTATGAACAAATTAGGAAATTCAAACAAAATCAGAATCAAATTAATGCGCAACACTAAAGAGAAATCCGGGAAGTACAAGATCAGTTGACACAGGTTATACAAGAATTACATATTTAAGAGGACACTTGCACTCCAATACAGGAAGAGGGATATAGAAATACGGAACAGCGACAAAACAATAACACAGGGCACTTCGGAAATTATGAAAGAAATTGGCAAGGTACACCGAATTTTGAGATGGAACCGCCGAAACAACGTAACAGTGACCGACATGAGACTCGCTGACATGATGAATTTGACTATAAGCTGTTTTTTACTACACGTAAGTTCAAAACATTCAAGAATTCCGGCAACGACATTCATCCACAAGCGTGGCTTCATTAATTCTCTCATTGTTCTCCTCCCAACTGGTCATTAGAGCACAGATTAGAATTTATGTGTGGCTATTTAGAGAATGAACCAGCTGTAAGAATGCGATCGGTCATTCACGATTGTCACAGTGAAGGAGAATTTTATCATGCCTTCCTCTCAGCATATTGGTCTCAAGCTACACAAGACCCAGTAAAACATAGCATCATAATGATGAAACATTTCGAACAATCTGAATTTTCCAGTCTTGTGAAATATTTTGAAGACATGTTGCACAAGAATCAGTACCTGTCAAACCCATACAGCCCCTAGAACTCATTCGCATTTGCTTAATCAAATTGCCTAAACATTTACGACATATTATATTGGCAGGACGTCGCAAAGACGACATTGAAGCTTTTCAGGGACTGTTACAAGAATTGGAAATTGACACTGACAATCGTGGGATGCGAAAACAGAAACACAACAATTACAGGTCACATCCGCCACAATTCCGCGATGAAATAAGTAATCCAGTCTTGTGAAATATTTTGAAGACATGTTGCACAAGAATCAGTACCTATCAAACCCATACAGACCCTCAGAACTCATTCGCATTTGCTTAATCAAATTGCCTGAACATTTACGACATATTATTTTGGCAGGACGTTGCAAAGACGTCATTGAAGCTTATCAGGGACTGTTACAAGAATTGGAAATTGACACTGACAATCGAGGGATGCGAAAACAGGAACACAACAATTACAGGTCACATCCGGCACAATTCCGCAATGAAATCAATAATAATTGGACACGACAAGGCTATTCTTACAACGTAAATCGTGACCAAAACAGACACCACCTGTATGACAACCGTTGGCACAGTAGTAAGAATTACAGGGAAAGATCACATCTCTGCGGTAATGACTATCACAGAGACAGTCAAAGAAACAGACAATGTGCAAACGAAAATAATTATTATCAAGGGAGACAGAATAACTTCAGACGCAATAGTTCAGCGTGCAGTTTTGATTCATGGAGGAATTCTCCACCACGTGACCGACAAGAAAGAAATTATGGAATCTACCGACATGACGACAGACGATATAATTGTAACGAGGGACCTGAATTGCATCAGAACTGGCGGGATTCAGGCAGGGCAGGGCCCTCTCGACAAGGTGAATTTGTAGAAGTTAGATCTCCAAATCCCAATAACGACGTGCGCAAACGAAGAGACAATAAGCAATGACTCACACTGCTGGCAGCCACAAAGCGCACTTATGAAGCTGACGACGTAGCTGCCGTGGATAGTAATTACGTAAAAATGGAAGACTTTAGGGACATCTTACTCCAGGAACACGACGTAAAACATAACAACATTGGATATCCTGTGATTCACATTTCAGTAATTAGTGAAACAGCCTTTAGCAAATGCAACAAATCGAACGATTGCCCCACACTTCCGTTACGTAATATTAAATTACAAGGTGCAATCGTTGGAAAAAGTGTAGATGTACGCCAACAAACCAACTTAGAATTCTTTTGTCAAAGCCACAGCTTCTCTATGAACTTTCTTATTGTTCCATTATTGTCGACGGAAATTATACTGGGAGTAGACTTTTTGAATGAATACAAAGCAATCTTAAGCTTTCACGATGCTGAAATAAGTTTAGAGAAAGAAGGTAGGTCAATAGCTTTGAAATTTGAAGATTGGCTCTCAAACCATGACGAGGAAATTAATCGGCTTTACCTTCTGTTAGACAACAGTTCGGAATTTTCGACGGAACTTGACACTAACAATCACTCTGCAAGTACTGACGGGGATGATATCGACGGCTTATTTGATACTAATGAGTTAATTCAGAATAAAATTCAAACAATTGAGAATTGTAATGACAGTGATAGGCAAGACCTTTTTGAGAGTTTACAAGCACATTCCACAGTTTTTACTCACAAAACAGGAACAATCAAGGGATTTCAATACCAATTTCGTGTTCGTGAGCATACTAAATTTTGTGTTAGACCATACGTAATTCCAGCACATTATAGGGACCGTGTTAGAACAGAAATACAATCTATGCTTGACGAGGGCATTATTGAGCCTGCAGTAAGCTCATGCAACAATCCATTACATGTTGTTGAGAAGAAAAATGGATCGATCAGGCTGGTCTTAGAATCGAGACAAATCAATACTATCATTCCTGGTTCCCCTGGCGCAAACTATGGAAGAACTTCTTCAAAATTTTAATGGTGTAAAAGTGTTGTCTTCTATTGATCTCAGATCCAGCTTTTATCAGATCGAACTTCATCCAGAATGTAGAAACTACACAGCTTTTCTTTGTTTCGGCGTTTGTTATCAATTTCGGGAACTTCCTTTTGGTTTGAACATTTCTTCGGCAGCATTCATTCGCGGGCTAAATTCCATATTACCTGAGTTCTTAAAACGTCACATCACCTTATATGTGGACGATATTCAGATAACAGAAGCCTCATGGGAACAACATAATCGCATCCTCAACAGCGTGTTACATATTTTTGCAGAATCTGGAATTACAGTTAACTTGTAAAAGTCTGAATTCGGTAGGTCAAAGGTGAGGTTTTTGGGACATATTATTTCTTCTGAAGGCATTCAGCCGGATCCTGAAAAATCACAGCGATTCCAGCTCCATCCACAAAATAACAAGTCCGCAATTTTTTAGGTCTCGTAAATTTTTACCGTCGTTTTCTGAATATGCAAATTCTAGTTACACCAAAACTTTGTTCTCTCACTGGAAAAAATGCTATTTGGAACTGGGACGAACAAGCACAGTTGGAATTTAGTTCTTTGAAAGAATCGCTACTTACGCGTCAATACTAGCTCATCCAGATCTGTCACAAGATTTCTGCATTAGCACGGATTCTTCTAAAGTCGGTCTTGGTGCCCATTTATTTCAAGAAGCCATAGAAAATGACACTACTGTTCAGAAAACCATTGCTTATGCTAGCCGAGTGCTATTCTTTACATTCAGAAAGTCGCCTTCGAAAACTTCATCACCACATCTTTAAAGGACATTGCTCATGAACAAGATAAAGATCCGATTTGGAAAGGCATTAAAAGTAAATGGCATGAAAAGACACACACTCAGATTCGGCATTAATTATCTGGTTAGAAACAACATACTCTTCAAACGCTGCACTGTTGATGACAAGCTATGGGTACTTTGCATTCCAGACGATTTTATTAATAAGCTCATTTGGTACATTCATTTCAGCTACGCACATTTTGGTGCACGAAAATGTTATCATATTCTTCGAACGACATGTTACTTTAACAATATGGAAAAGAGAATTCGAAGAGTCTTGTCTATTTGTAAACTTTGTCAAAAGGCTAAACCATCTACTACCTCTCATCGTGCTCCGTTGTTTCCTGTCATTTCTTCTAAATTAAAAGAATTTGCTGCTGTTGATCTCTTGGGACCCCTTGTCAGAACATCGAATGGATTTTCGTACGTACTAGTCGCTGTTGAACTTACTTCAAAATTTGTTTCTTTCACTCCGTTACGTAAAGCCACTGGACGGTCTGTATCCAACGCCTTTGTTAAAACTTTCTTACGTGAAGTTGGACGCGTTAGTAAAGTCATTTCAGATAACGGACCACAATTCAGATCTGCTGTGTGCTCACCACATTGTAACCCGTCTGAACGGATTATGAAAGAAATCAATAAGCCTTGCAGACTTTATTGTCACAGAAAGCATCAGCATTGGGACAGATATGTACACTTATTTCAAAACGTGCTGAATGAAATGCCTCATGACACCACTGCTTCACCACCTATTCTTGCACTGAAGAATGAAGAACCGCCGAACAGAATCAGAGAGCTTGTACCTTTTCCGAATACACGTAAACTTCGACACAAAGACATAATTGATTTGGCTATTAAATATATAAAATCTGCAGCAGACAAAAGGAGAAAACTACACGGTAAAGCAAATGCAAAGAAATTATATATTGGTCAGAAAGTTCTCATTAAAGCTCATTCATTGTCACATAAGAAGAAAC
Organism: Schistocerca cancellata; assembly: GCF_023864275.1. Lineage (NCBI taxonomy): Eukaryota > Metazoa > Arthropoda > Insecta > Orthoptera > Acrididae > Schistocerca > Schistocerca cancellata. The sequence goes on along the minus strand of NC_064628.1, from coordinate 747,649,372 downwards.
ATTTGCTAATTATGCCTATCAGGAGTTAATGCCTTCAGTAGTTTGAATCTTTTATTTAGCTGGCAGTAGTGGCGCTCGCTGTATTGCAGTAGTTCGACTAACGATTTTTGTGAGGTAAGTGATTTGTGAAAGGTATAGGTTAATGCTAGTCAGGGCCATTCTTTTGTAGGGATTATTGAAAGTCAGATTGCGTTGCGCTAAAAAAATATTGTGTGTCAGTTTAAGCACAGTCATTTATAATTTTTCTAAGGGGACGTTTCACCCCTTATTCCGCCTCAGTTACTCTATGTCGGCGATTGCTGCGCACTGTCTGCACGTATGCGTACACCATAATTACCACGCAAACATTTGGGGTTACACTCGTCTGGTATGAGACCTTCCGGGTGTGGGGGGGGGGGGGGGTGCCGAACTTCACAGTAACCGTGGGTTCGGTGTGGGGCGGCGGTGGGGTGAGTGGACTGCTGTAGCCTGTTGTGGGGTTGTGAACCACTGAGGGCTACGGTGGGGATGAAGTCACTCCATCGTTTCTACGTCCTCAGTTCAAAACACACACATATATGCACGCATACTCAGTGCTGTAACACAGTGGACCATGATGATGAATGATAGAGGAATTGTCCTTGAAATAAAAATAGGCCATATTAGAAGGATGAAGAGATTCAAATACGTTGGTGTGACCAAACAAGAAAAACTGCAGAATGCGAGCAAGAGTCGTGATCGGAGGGTTCCGTGCAGACTTAATTGTGTGTACAGATAATAACAATAATTTCGTATGTCTCAGTGGCCTGGTACAAGGCTTTCTGTAGGACGCCACTTCAGTGACATGTGTGTCCCTAACCTACCACAGATATATAGGCAATCTACAGTTTAGGGTGGAATCCAAACCAAGTGTTGCTTCTGGCACCTCCTCACATCGTTGACAGGTGAACGCTAGCTTAAAACGAAGACTGAAAAATCCGTGGGCCGACGGAGATTCGATCCCACGGCCTCTGTTTCCAGTGAAACGCTTAAACACTACACCACCAGACCCGAAATGTGTCCAGACCATCTACAGATTTTGATAAGTGGGTTCTCGATTATCAAAATATGTGACATATATGGTCGAATTTTTTTATTCCATTAACTTAGAAGCTAAATTTGTTACACCGTCAGGGGACAGTACACCTTAATGGTTCAAATGGCTCTAAGCACTATGGGACGTGACAGCTGAGGTCATCAGTCCCCTAAACTTAGAACTACTTAAACCTAAGGACATCACACACATCCAAGCCCGAGACAGGATTCGAACCTGCGACCGTAGCAGCGGACACCTTAATACCTGACACACATTTCGACTGGATCCTCTACGACCCCTTGAGAAAAGGGGGTCGTAACAGACGAATAGACAGAAAGACGGACAACAAATGTAAAAAAAAATAATATTTGATATAATTACAAATTAACAATTTTCGGATTTTTTTGCTTTACTTGTACTATGAAACCTTGATTCTTGTCAGATTTCATGAGTCTAGGTAAAACGCAGGAACCCTACAGGTTTTGATTATTGATTTTGCGGGTATCGGATTCTGTGACATAAATGGCGGTAAGTATTGACTGCATTAACTTACAAGCTTAATGTTTCACACCGTAACGGGACCGTGTACCACAGTGTATGACATAAATTTCAACTTGATGCCTCTACCCGTTCCTGCGAAAAAGGGGTCCTAACAGACGGACAGACGATAGACGGACAATAAAGTAATCCTGCAATGATTCCGTTTCTAGTGATTGAGGAACGGAACTCTAAAAGCGGAATAGAAAAAGCTACATTGGCGATCGGATCTCAAAACTGAGAGACCATGTGGGGTAACTAAATGCTTTTACCACAGAAAGTGTACCCCCTTGAATGCCACATTAAGTCACTGTGGTCAAAACAGAACGTCTGTACGCCAGTAAATGCCTCTCGGTGCCTCTCGATGAGCTACAACTAGAGATGGAGATCCTGAAAAGTAGAATCCTACAAAAAGTCGTGGGTGCGAACCAGATCGAGGCCGGATGGAAACTTGGGAGTAACAAAGGAGTCTACCAGAATGTGGGGAAGACCTATGACACAATGAGGAAAACGAGGATGATATTTCTGGGGCACCTGTACAGGATGGACAATAGTGGACTAACCAAACAAATATCTGACTACATCTGGAATAAAATCATCATGATGTGAATTAAAGATGCTGAGAAAGCTACAGACAGGTCAAAACACCGAAAGATGTCATGTTGGAACGGGTCACCTCAGCCCATTTCTCCTGTCAATCCTTCCTAGGCGGTTGTTCTGGATGGTCGCTTTCTGTGACCTTTTCCAGAGTATCGCAAAGTCATGTACGGAGGCTTCTGACTTTTTCCCTCAGCAGATGGGGATTGTTCCTTATTTTCAAGTTCCGATTTCCAAATTCTCACAATCTTATCTAGGTTACAGTCTAAGAATAGCAGTGACAGCCTATCACCTTGTTTCACGTCTGTCATGATTTCAAAGGGCCGGTACAATTCTCCAATGAACTTCACCTTCGAGGTAGTGCCCGTTAAGGTGTTTTTGATTATGTTCGCCAATCTGGGTCTAGCCACGAATTTTCCGTTGATGTCATCCAGGGTCTCTCTGTTAAAAAGGTCTTTGGAGGCTATAAAAGGCACCACGATTTTCGTGGAACTCAGCCGAGCGACGTAAAGAGTATCACTTCGAGATTCTGCAGTTTATCTTACATGACACAGTCTTCTGATAATCTAGTTCTGTATGAATTTTTGGTACACTAAATAACCTCCACACTGCGATTAAATGAAGAAGATTATTAATGAAAATGAACTAATGGAATGAACATGTGTTATCATGTATTCTGAAGCGAGAAATCAGGGCTTCCAGTACGTGGTCAAGGACAAATTCTATGCTCCGTATGAAAAGACTTTGCGGGTGAGAACGCGATTCATGTCCGCTGGGAGGCAGAGGCTGAAATTAAACCCGAAAGTGCGTCAGGCAGATCCTTCAAAACAATGTTGACGTGCGGCGCATGCAAGATGGGATAAACAACAGGCGAAACAGTTCATATCGCTTTGCGTCTAAGAGTAATGCCCAGACAGAAGGACGCTGAATTCGTGGAAAGCAAAGTAACTTGGCTATGACAAGAGCGTTCACTTTTCTCAGGGATACATTACTCACAGACAGTGGGTCTGCAAATCCAATGTGTCACTTCCTGCTGTTTGCAGAATGGGGAATGGAAACGGCGAGTATCTGCTTACTGATACACGTATTGCACACGCTCACCGTTTTCGAGCAGTCCTCTTGCTATTATGACATGCGTGAACGTCTCACGGGTCGATTCAGACTATTTCCTATAGTAACATGCCGATAATTCCTAAGATCTGAACTGATTTGTCACGAGAATCTGTGTGATTGCACCGCTAGTGCCTTCTCCTTAGGTAATCCTTGCTCGGTTCTTTCGATTTCATCATTATCAATTTTTTATCGTGTGCCTAGTTCTTCATCAATGAACGCATTGTATGAAGTGCTCATGCACATTAAAATTTTTCTACTTAATCCCATGGTTATCTTATCCAGTACTGTTTTCCATTTTTTTCCCTTCCATTGCCAAATTGGACAATGCCTCACCATTTGCCACTTTCACCTGATTCGTCACTCGGCAAGGGGTTAACATCGACGATTTCCCATTTGTGCTCTGCCTACTGTATCCTAGTGTTGTCCTTATTTGATTCACCTTATCTTTAAATATCTTATACATAAAAGGCAATGTCCTGACTGACTGACTCATCACCATCGCCCAGCCCAAACAGCTAAGGACAGAAAGTTGAAATTTGGAGGTGTATATTTTATACTGCAGGTGTTTTCTAAGAAGGGATTTCTCGGAATTCCACTCCTAAGGAGGTGAATAGGGGATGAAAGGTTTTATAAAAGTATGTCGCTATTAAGGGAATTTTTAAGGCAGAACTACGAAAACTGCTATTTAGTTTCTCAGTTAGGAGATAAAAAATACGTGTTTTAGCATTTTTGGAATTTCAGCCACTAGGATGGTGAAAGGATATCAATGATACGATTCGCTGATGACATTGCTATCCTGAGTGAAAGTGAAGAAGAATTAAATGATCTGCTGAACGGAATGAACAATTTAATGAGTACACAGTATGGTTTGAGAGTAAATCGGAGAAAGACGAAGGTAATGAGAAGTAGTAGAAATGAGAACAGCGAGAAACTTAACATCAGGATTGATGGTCACGAAGTCAATGAAGTTAAGGAATTCTGCTACCTAGGCAGTAAAATAACCAATGACGGACGGAGCAAGGAGGACATCAAAAGCAGACTCGCTATGGCAAAAAAGGCATTTCTGGCCAAGAGAAGTCTACTAATATCAAATACCGGCCCTAATTTAAGGAAGAAATTTCTGAGGATGTACGTCTGGAGTACAGCATTGTATGGCAGTGAAACATGGACTGTGGGAAAACCGGAACAGGAGAGAATCGAAGCATTTGAGATGTGGTGCTATAGACGAATGTTGAAAATTAGGTGGACTGATAAGGTAAGGACTGAGGAGGTTCTACGCAGAATCGGAGAGGAAAGGAATATGTGGAAAACACTGATAAGGAGAAGGGACAGGATGATAGGACATCTGCTAAGACATGAGGGAATGACTTCCATGGTACTAGAGGCAGCTGTAGAGGGCAAAAACTGTAGAGGAAAACAGAGATTGGAATACGTCAAGCAAATAATTGAGGACGTAGGTTGCAAGTACTACTCTGAGATGAAGAGGTTAGCACAGGAAAGGAATTCGTGGCGGGCCGCATCAAACCAGTCCGTAGACTGATGGATGAAAAAAAAAAAAGATTGTGCAATAGTGGGTGAATTATTTTTTAAAAAATAAATGATTACTAAAGAACTACTAACGGATTTTTAAGGCTATGTCTATGACGATTGCCGTTTGACTACTCGGCTTGGAAAAAAAGACGTGTTTCAATGTTTCTGGAAATTTACCCCCTAACGGAGTGCAAATGGGGACGAAAATTTAAAAAAAATATATCGTTACACCAAAAAAATTTTAGAGCTAAATTTATGAAAATCATCACATCGCTTCTCTGTTAGATATAAAGAGATATTTTTTAGTGAATGAAAGTTGCTATGGAAATACCTCCACAAGAACGCAAAAGGCATGATTAAGAGAAACTTTGGACTCCAGCTACCAGATTCGCTTTTTCGTCAGAAGTACATTCGCAAAAGACCATGCTTATATGGCCTTAATTAGCGAGAAAAGCTTAGAAGGTGTTGCTGTTTGCGAACAACATAAAAATTCGAATAAATAAAAGGAAAAAAAATGTCAACAGGCCATACAGTTTACGCGAGAGACGCAGCGGTCGCTAAGCTAGTCTCAAATGAAGACGCGCACCAATTGACGCCATTGGCAGCAACCGTCCTCCCATGTTTCCGTTTAAGATCTGAAGATGGCTTAATTGGGTCGAAAACAGTCATCACGGTTAAATAGGAAAACTTGATCCAGACTGTTTTATCCACGTAATTATAAAACAAGATCAATGTCATCTTCCGCGGCAAAATCTGCCTTCATATCAAATACACTGACTGAAAAAAAAAGAAGTACCCAGAAGGGGAGGAGGAAACGGAATGAGAGGGTATGTAAGCTTATTTCAGTGATTCCAAAATCGAGTCAAAGTTACAAAGAACAGGATGCATGCAGTGATTCAGTAGTGGGGGGCGTCGTAGAGTCTTTGTATCCTCTCTCGAGGCTATCTGTCCTGGCCCACAGATGTCGTACTCGTCCATGACATCCTGGTTACTGTCTCTGGGTCGGAGCTGACTTCCGAGCTGGTCCATCACATATTCCATCCCGGACAGGTCTGGGGATCTTCCTAGCCACAGGAGTATCTCAACATCTCCCCGACAGTTCATTGACACTTCATCTCCTGTTGAGGGGAAACAATCTCACGAGAAGTAACACACGATTACGCGGATTGTCCGTGACGTACCGTTGTGTATTCATAGTTGTCTCAGTCACTATCAGCCGTAACCTGAGGTCGTAGGCGATGGCTCCCCTCACCATGACGCCAGCTAACACAGCTGTGCCTCTCCAAAACACTGGAAGAATTAGACTTCTCCCAGATCGCCACCACACTACTGTCGATAATCATCCAGGGTTGTAAAGAACATTAATCCGTCGTTGAACACAATGAACGATGTGAATAAAACATGGAGTCCACTTACAAGAGAAGTATCTCAATTCGAACGGCTAAAACTGAATAAAATAGTTTGAAAATCGGGAGATCGATTTGTTCTACTAACCCGTCAAGGTTAGTTACTTGTAAAACTCCGCATTTAAGTACAAAATGTGATTGAAGGGTAATCTATCTAAATATCGTATTACAGAAGCACAAGCCGCAGAAGGAAAAGTTGTGTAGCACACAATTGTGATCGCCAGATTCTAAAGCGTCATAAGTCAGGTGTGTCCCAGGCAAACATGGTTGGACCGATGTTGTTCTCTATATAAATAAATGATTTGGCGGACATGGTGGGCAGCAGTTTGCGGTTATTTGCTGATGATGCCGTGGTGTACGGTAAGGTGTCGAAGTTGAGTCACTGTAAGAAGATACAAGACGACTTAGACAAAATTTCCGGTTGGCGTGATGAAAGGCAGCTAGCCCTAAATGTGGAAGCATGTAAGTTAACGCTGATGAGTAGGAAGATCAAACCTGTAATATTCGGGTTCAGTATTACTAGTGTCCTACTTGACACAGTCAAGTCTTTTAGGTATCTGGGCGTATCGTTGCAAAACGATATGAGATGGAATGAGCATGTTTGAATGTTGGTAGGGGAGGCGAATCGTCGACTTCGGTTTATTGGGAGAACTTTAGGAAAGAGTGGTTCACTTGTAAGGGAGACAACATATAGGACCTGGTGCGACCTCTTTGTTTGCTACTGCTCAAGTGTTTTGGATGCGTACCAGCTCGGATTGAAGGAAGGCATCGAACCAGTTCAGAGACGGGCACCTAGATGTGTTACCCGTGGTTTTGAACAACACAGAAGTGTTACGGAGGTGCTTCGGGAACTCAAATGGAAATGCTTGGAGGGAAGGTCAGGTTCTTTTCGAACAACGCTGCTGAGACAGTTTAGAGAACGTGCATTTGAAGCTGACTGCCGAACGATTCTACTGCCATCAACATACATTATGTGATCAAATGTGTGGTGTCACCGCCAGACACCACACTTGCTAGGTGGTAGCGTTTAAATCGGCCGCGGTCCGTTAGTATACGTCGGACCCGCGTGTCGCCACTATCAGTGATTGCAGACCGAGCGCCGCCACACGGCAGGTCTAGAGAGACTTCCTAGCACTCGCCCCAGTTTTTCAACCTACTTTGATAGCGATGGTTCACTGACAAAATACGCTCTCATTTGCCGAGACGATAGTTAGCATAGCCTTCAGCTACGTCATTTGCTACGACCTAGCAAGGCACCATTACCAGTTACTATTGATACTGTAAAACATGTACCGTCAAGAGCGACGTTCACCATTTGTGGATTAAAGTTAAGTATTCCACCAGCTACGTCAGTTTTTTCTAAGTCTAATTTCCTTGTCCTGTTCCAGACCTCACGCCAGCCTGCGTGAGCTAAAACGCGTGCCTTTCGGCTTCCTCTAGTAGTACAAAAAGTATCCGGACACTTGGATGAAAATGACTTACAAGTTCTTGGCGCCCTCCATGGTAATGCTGGAATTCAATATGGTGTTGGCCCACCCTTTGCCTTGATGACAGCTTTCACTCTCGCAGGCATACATACAATCAGGTGCTGGAAGGTTTCTTGGGGAATGGCAGTCCAGTCTTCACGGAGTGCTGGACTGAGGAGAGGTATCGATGTCGGTCGGTGAGGCCTGGCACGTCGGCGTTCCAAAACATCCAAGAGGTCTTCTACAGGATTCAGGTCAGGACTCTGTGCAGGCCAGTCCATTGCAGGTATGTTATTGTCGTGTAATCACAGGCCGTGCATTACGAACAGGTGCTCGATCGTGTTGAAAGATGCAATCACCATCCCCGAATTGCTCTTCAACTGTGGGAAGCAAGAAGGTGCTTAAAACATCAATGTAGGCCTGTGCTGTGATAGTGCCACGCAAAACAACAAGGGGTGCAAGCCGCTCCAAGAAAAAAACACCACACCAGAACACCATTGCCTCCAAATTTTGCTGTTGGCACTACACACGCTGGCAGATGACGTTCACTGGGCATTCGCCATTACCACACCCTGCCATCGGATCGCCACGTAGTGTACTTTGATTCGTCACTCCACACAACGTTTTTCCACTGTTCAATCGTGCAATGTTTAGCTTCTAACCCCAAGCGAGGCGTCGTTTGGCATTTATGGGCGTGATGTGTGGCTTATGAGCAGCCGCTAGAGCATGAAATCCAAGTTTTCTCACCTTACGCCTAACTGTCATAGAACTTGAAATGGATACTGATGCAGTTTGGAATTCCTGTGTGATGGTCCGGATAGATGTCTGCCTATTACACATTACGATCCTCTTCAACTGTCGGCGGCCTCTGTCAGTAACAGACGATGTCGGCCTGTAAGATTTTGTGCTGTACGTGTCCCTGAAAGCGGCTGAAAACCCGAGAAGATTTCATTAATTCATATCGACGTGAGACCATCTTTTCATACAAAAAGCTAAACGTTTCCTTGAAACCATATGTGTGGATTTCTTACTCAGTCGTATTTCCAAAAACAAAATTTTCTGCGTTGCTATCTGTTCTCCCCTTATTCGTCATTGAAATGTGAATGTAATAATTCAGTGAAGTGATTAAAACACAGCGAAATGGAACAGTAGGCATACATATCACGCCAACGAGTGGACTTGCCACGTCATTTTCAGATTATAAGCACTACAGAAGCCTCATGTCAAATGCCACAGTGATTTTTCATTATACAGGTATTTGTCATGAGCTCTTCTATTTAGCTGTCTTTTAATCACTTCGCTGAATCTCCACTGCTGGTCATAATTATCTGTTACACAGTACTGTTTCTTCACTAACCTGTGCTTTAGATGAAATAATCTTCAAACATCGATTGTAAACAAATACAGAATTTCACAGATAAATTACCTCAATGGGTGGTAGAACAGATCCACCTACCTATTTTCAAATAATTTTTATTCGCTTTTAGTCTTTCGAGCTCGGCTGCTTCCCTTGTTAGTTGTCTCTAGGACCTAGATTTAGCCCTGATTATTTGTGAAGTGAATAATTAGAAGCAAAGGTGTATCCCGTTCAGTCGAAAACTGCGAGTAGGTTCTACAGAAGTAGATAAAAGGACAAGATACTCATTGTTTTTAACTGCGAGTCAGCGTTCGCCTGTTCGCGACAAATCGAAGTTATTCCGTGTCTGACCCCCTTCTCCCGGTCCCCTCCCATACCCTCTTGGCCATTTGCAGCCATAATAAACGTTAGTTGCATGTAGAGGATAGTGACACGCAGATCGTGGTAGTTTAAGAGCCAGTTATCGACAGGTCTTCCAGTGAAAGTGAAGAACCCTACAAGACACCAATTAACAAAGCACTGTTCTTCAGTCTGATATCCGAGTACATGACTATATTTTAAGGTTCTAGAATAGTGACTCTCAAACTTTTTGAGCTTCGGACGCATTTAAAAGGCCGCAAATAATTTTTGGCGCACTATGTGCACATTTCTGAGGAATACGAGTATTTTACAACAGTCAATACTGGAAATAAATACTGTGATAACATTTAAGTCATTTTTTAATGTCACCTCCAGACTACAGAAAATACAACTTATGTCAATAAAAAGCATACATTATTGCAATATGAACAAATAATATTTGTATAAAAAAGTGACAGATTCATGAAGAACGGTTGTCACCCAACGGCCGAGCGCCGTGTTGCCTCCTAACCTTCCAAGATGAAAAGCAAGAGAAACTATTAAGTGAAACATATTGAAATGAAATAATGCAATAAAATCAACGATTAACTGAAATTATAGAGAAAAGTAACAATGCAATACAAATGAAACATACTTTACGTCTACTCTTTATAGTATTTATGAGAAACGTGAGCCTGATATGTCCTCGCGATTTCTTCAATGTTTTCAGATATATTTGAAAGACAAACTCTCATTTCCACGTCAATACACTGAATAGTTCCTCTCTTTTTGCATTTAATTGTGCTGAGAGCAGAAAGTCCTACTTCACATAAATATGTCAAAAGTCGAAGTAAAATGTACACAACTATTTTAGATATCTTTTATAGAAATAGAAAAGGCTTCAAGAGACAATTCCTTGTGCTTGACCATCAGTCCTCGATCGGTAGGTATAGCTGCCAGTTCTTCTTATTCTTCTGTTAATGTTAAGCCGAAATCACGTGAAATTTCCATGAATGGAATTCGAATCCAGTCATACTGTTCCGTGTTGTGGGATGGAAATTGTTGTTGTTGTTGTTGTTGTGGTCTTCAGTCCTGAGACTGGTTTGATGCAGCTCTCCATGCTACTCTATCCTGTGCAAGCTTCTTCATCTCCCAGTATCTACTGCAACCTACATCCTTCTGAATCTGCTTAGTGTATTCATCTCTTGGTCTCCCTCTACGATTTTTACCCTCCACACTGCCCTCCAATGCTAAATTTGTGATCCCTTGATGCCTCAGAACATGTCCTACCAACCGATCCCTTCTTCTAGTCAAGTTGTGCCACAAACTTCTCTTCTCCCCAATCCTATTCAATACCTCCTCATTAGTTACGTGATCTACCCACCTTAACTTCAGCATTCTTCTGTAGCACCACATTTCGAAAGCTTCTATTCTCTTCTTGTCCAAACTAGTTATTGTCCATGTTTCACTTCCATACATGGCTACACTCCATACAAATACTTTCAGAAACGACTTCCTGACACTTAAATCTATACTCGATGTTAACAAATTCCTCTTCTTGAGAAACGCTTTCCTTGCCATTGCCAGTCTACATTTTATATCCTCTCTACTTCGACCATCATCGGTTATTTTACTCCCTAAATAGCAAAACTCCTTTACTACTTTAAGTGTCTCATTTCCTAATCTAATTCCCTCAGCATCACCCGACTTAATTTGACTACATTCCATTATCCTCGTTTTGCTTTTGTTGATGTTCATCTTATATCCTCCTTTCAAGACACTGTCCATTCCGTTCAACTGCTCTTCCAAGTCCTTTGCTGTCTCTGACAGAATTACAATGTCATCGGCGAACCTCAAAGTTTTTACTTCTTCTCCATGAATTTTAATACCTACTCCGTAATTTTCTTTTGTTTCCTTTACTGCTTGCTCAATATACAGATTGAATAACATCGGGGAGAGGCTACAACCCTGTCTTACTCCTTTCCCAACCACTGCTTCCCTTTCATGCCCCTCGACTCTTATAACTGCCATCTGGTTTCTGTAGAAACTGTAAATAGCCTTTCGCTCCCTGTATTTTACCCCTGCCACCTTCAGAATTTGAAAGAGAGTATTCCAGTTAACATTGTCAAAAGCTTTCTCTAAGTCTACAAATGCTAGAAACGTAGGTTTGCCTTTTCTTAATCTTTCTTCTAAGATAAGTCGTAAGGTCAGTATTGCCTCACGTGTTCCAACATTTCTACGGAATCCAAACTGATCTTCCCCGAGGTCGGCTTCTACCAGTTTTTCCATTCGTCTGTAAAGAATTCGCGTTAGTATTTTGCAGCTGTGACTTATTAAACTGATAGTTCGGTAATTTTCACATCTGTCAACACCTGCTTTCTTTGGGATTGGAATTATTATATTCTTCTTGAAGTCTGAGGGTATTTCGCCTGTCTCATACATCGTGCTCACCAGATGGTAGAGTTTTGTCAGGACTGGCTCTCCCGAGGCCATCAGTAGTTCAAATGGAATGTTGTCTACTCCCGGGGCCTTGTTTCGACTCAGGTCTTTCAGTGCTCTGTCAAACTCTTCACGCAGTATCTTATCTCCCATTTCGTCTTCATCTACATCCTCTTCCATTTCCATAATATTGTCCTCAAGTACATCGCCCTTGTATAAATCCTCTATATACTCCTTCCACCTTTCTGCCTTCCCTTCTTTGCTTAGAACTGGGTTGCCATCTGAGCTCTTGATATTCATACAAGTGGTTCTCTTCTCTCCAAAGGTCTCTTTAATTTTCCTGTAGGCAGTATCTATCTTACCCCTAGTGAGACAAGCCTCTACATCCTTACATTTGTCCTCTAGCCATCCCTGCTTAGCCATTTTGCACTTCCTGTCGATATCATTTTTGAGACGTCTGTATTCCTTTTTGCCTGCTTCATTTACTGCATTTTTGTATTTTCTCCTTTCATCAATTAAATTCAATATTTCTTCTGTTACCCAAGGATTTCTATTAGCCCTCGTCTTTTTACCTACTTGATCCTCTGCTGCCTTCACTACTTCATCCCTCAGAGCTACCCATTCTTCTTCTACTGTATTTCTTTCCCCCATTCCTGTCAATTGTTCCCTTATGCTCTCCCTGAAACTCTGTACAACCTCTGGTTCTTTCAGTTTATCCAGGTCCCATCTCCTTAAATTCCCACCTTTTTGCAGTTTTTTCAGTTTCAATCTGCAGTTCATAACCAATAGATTGTGGTCAGAATCCAAATCTGCCCCAGGAAATGTCTTACAATTTAAAACCTGGTTCCTAAATCTCTGCCTTACCATTATATAATCTATCTGATACCTGCTAGTATCTCCAGGATTCTTCCAGGTATACAACCTTCTTTTATGATTCTTGAACCAAGTGTTGGCTATGATTAAGTTATGCTCTGTGCAAAATTCTACAAGGCGGCTTCCTCTTTCATTCCTTCCCCCCAATCCATATTCACCTACTATGTTTCCTTCTCTCCCTTTTCCTACTGACGAATTCCAGTCACCCATGACTATTAAATTTTCGTCTCCTTTCACTACCTGAATAATTTCTTTTATCTCGTCATACATTTCATCTATTTCTTCATCATCTGCAGAGGTAGTTGGCATATAAACTTGTACTACTGTAGTAGGCATGGGCTTTGAGTCTATCTTGGCCACAATAATGCGTTCACTATGCTGTTTGTAGTAGCTAACCCGCACTCCTATTTTTTTATTCATTATTAAACCTACTCCTGCATTACCCCTATTTGATTTTGTATTTATAACCCTGTAATCACCTGACCAAAAGTCTTGTTCCTCCTGCCACCGAACTTCACTAATTCCCACTATATCTAACTTTAACCTATCCATTTCCCTTTTTAAATTTTCTAACCTACCTGCCCGATTAAGGGATCTGACATTCCACGCTCCGATCCGTAGGACGCCAGTTTTCTTTCTCCTGATAACGACGTCCTCCTGAGTAGTCCCCGCCCGGAGATCCGAATGGGGGACTATTTTACCTCCGGAATATTTTACCCAAGAGGACGTCATCATCATTTAATCATACAGTAGAGCTGCATGTCCTCGGGAAAAATTACGGCTGTAGTTTCCCCTTGCTTTCAGCCGTTCGCAGTACCAGCACAGCAAGGCCGTTTTGGTTAATGTTACAAGGCCAGATCAGTCAATCATCCAGACTGTTGCCCCTGCAACTACTGAAAAGGCTGCTGCCCCTCTTCAGGAACCACATGTTTGTCTGGCCTCTCAACAGATACCCCTCCGTTGTGGTTGCACCTACGGTACGGCCATCTGTATCGCCGAGGCACGCAAGCCTCCCCACCAGCGGCAAGGTCCATGGTTCATGGGGGGAGGATGGAAATTATGAACTCAATTTCTCTTCTAAACTTATTAAATGAGCTACTACTGTTAGAAGTATTTCATTTTTGCACGTACTCCTTACCGACGGGAACATTTCCAAGTTACCTTGAACAGCTTTTCGTTTCCATATTTATAGCTTTCTGTGAAACGTTTTAATTTTGTCGGTGGATGTGAGGATATTTTCTTCTTTCCCTTGCATGCTAGTATTGAAAATACTGAACTGCTGAAATATATCGTCCAAATACTGCAATCTGGTATCCAAAATTCACTCCGAAGGAGGTTGCAAAAAGGTAAATGTTTCATTTCTTCGAAAAACACGAGACGTTCTTGTAGCTCATGCACACGGGTATTTTCCCTCTCGACAACCACCTGACTTCTGTATGTAAAAGCAACCGTCTGTGCTCTGATTACATATCGATAAACGGGTTTTTAAGGGTCTAATAAAATTTATCATCTGATCAAGTTGCTCTAAGACTTCTCTCAGTTTTCCTCCCAATGTTTTTACTATTAAGGTCTCCCTACGAAGAAAGCAGTGAGCTACGGTAACAGTTTAACTTTGTTTTTTTTTTTTTTTTTTTTTTTTTTTTTTTTTTTTTTACAGAAGAAATTAGGCCCTTAACACAGCCTACCAATTAAGGGGCGCTATCTGTACAAATGCTTACACACGACTTCCACGTTAACTGCTAATTATTAAGATAATCATTTAAAATGTAGCAAACGTCCTTACCTTTAGTAGACACACTTAATTTTTTGCAAAAAGGAAATTGATTTACTATTTGATCTTGATTAATGAAACGCAGAAATGCTAAGAGTACGTTTGGATGGTAATGTCTTTTGATTCATCAACTTGCAATGCAAAGTTTAAGTGCTTGAGTTTATCACTGCATAGATTTTTTTTCAATTTCATGTGAGATTTCTATAATACATCTGTGAACTGTATCATTCGACAAAGGAATCTTGCTTATTTTCATAGCTGCTTCATTTCCTAGCATTGCCACGACCATTTTTTTGCAAGCAAGCAAAATAAGTGACTCACCCATAGTATGAGCTTTCATACTCTTTGCTATTAGTTCAGAGACTTGGTAGCAAGTGTTCATAGCTTTATCAGAAACAGATATTAGACTCTTTATAGAAATTGCTGTCTTTGTTTTGCGTTCAGACAGGCTCCTGAAATAGCTTACAGGTTTATCTTGCAAATGTGAATGCACTGGTTTGAAATGTTTTTTCAGTTTACTAGGAAGCAGAGATTCATTTGCTAAGCATAGTGAGAAAAGAATAATTTTCACTCCCAGTCCAAGTGAAACCATAGCTTAAGTAGCTTTCATTGTACTTACGAGTAGGCCATTGTTTTGCTTTTTTACATACACTTAGCGTTTGTTCCCTTCCAGAATCGGATTCTTAGACGGCATGTTTGTTTTTCAGAAATCTTTCCATTTTATTCGATTGTATTTCGCATATAAGATTCACAACTAGAGCTTTGAAAATAAGCACTACGCTGTACATAAAACGCGAGCCCCACATACGCTAACAACGCCTCACTGACATATCACCTGAAAGCTCTGCGATAACGTCAAGCGCACGAAAATGAGAAAGCCTTTTCCTACTGGGACTAGATTCTTGTGCCTCTATGGGTTAACAGTGCTGCCAACGACAATTTTCAAGTTACGTTAGCCTTTCTGGAAGCTTCTGTCATGAATCCGCTGGATCACTACGCTGCAATGGAGATGACACTCCGAAGCAGCAATGCTTCATGAACATTGACGATCATGTTCACATGTGCTACTCATCTGTAGCAAAGAACATAAAATGAAATTCTTTTAGTCACGGACAGCACGAGGTCAAACAATAAGCAGCCCTCACAGATAATTTACTCTCCCAGTTTCTCTTTTCAATAATACTTTATTGACAATAGAAGGTATGCATTTTCAACAAAATATTATTAAAAAGTGACTGGTTGCGGATGTTATTTATAATTTTTATACACTGTCGCGGTACCTAAATACACTCCTGGAAATGGAAAAAAAAGAACACATTGACACCGGTGTGTCAGACCCACCATACTTGCTCCGGACACTGCGAGAGGGCTGTACAAGCAATGATCACACGCACGGCACAGCGGACACTCCAGGAACCGCGGTGTTGGCCGTCGAATGGCGCTAGCTGCGCAGCATTTGTGCACCGCCGCCGTCAGTGTCAGACAGTTTGCCGTGGCATACGGAGCTCCATCGCAGTCTTTAACACTGGTAGCATGCCGCGACAGCGTGGACGTGAACCGTATGTGCAGTTGACGGACTTTGAGCGAGGGCGTATAGTGGGCATGCGGGAGGCCGGTTGGACGTACCGCCGAATTGCTCAACACGTGGGGCGTGAGGTCTCCACAGTACATCGATGTTGTCGCCAGTGGTCGGCGGAAGGTGCACGTGCCCGTCGACCTGGGACCGGACCGCAGCGACGCACGGATGCACGCCAAGACCGTAGGATCCTACGCAGTGCCGTAGGGGACCGCACCGCCACTTCCCAGCAAATTAGGGACACTGTTGCTCCTGGGGTATCGGCGAGAACCATTCGCAACCGTCTCCATGAAGCTGGGCTACGGTCCCGCACACCGTTAGGCCGTCTTCCGCTCACGCCCCAACATCGTGCAGCCCGCCTCCAGTGGTGTCGCGACAGGCGTGAATGGAGGGACGAATGGAGACGTGTCGTCTTCAGCGATGAGAGTCGCTTCTGCCTTGGTGCCAATGATGGTCGTATGCGTGTTTGGCGCCGTGCAGGTGAGCGCCACAATCAGGACTGCATACGACCGAGGCACATAGGGCCAACACCCGGCATCATGGTGTGGGGAGCCATCTCCTACACTGGCCGTACACCACTGGTGATCGTCGAGGGGACACTGAATAGTGCACGGTACATCCAAACCGTCATCGAACCCATCGTTCTACCATTCCTAGACCGGCAAGGGAACTTGCTGTTCCAACAGGACAATGCACGTCCGCATGTATCCCGTGCCACCCAACGTGCTCTGGAAGGTGTAAGTCAACTACCCTGGCCAGCAAGATCTCCGGATCTGTCCCCCATTGAGCATGTTTGGGACTGGATGAAGCGTCGTCTCACGCGGTCTGCACGTCCAGCACGAACGCTGGTCCAACTGAGGCGCCAGGTGGAAATGGCATGGCAAGCCGTTCCACAGGACTACATCCAGCATCTCTACGATCGTCTCCATGGGAGAATAGCAGCCTGCATTGCTGCGAAAGGTGGATATACACTGTACTAGTGCCGACATTGTGCATGCTCTGATGCCTGTGTCTATGTGCCTGTGGTTCTGTCAGTGTGATCATGTGATGTATCTGACCCCAGAATGTGTCAATAAAGTTTCCCCTTCTTGGGACAATGAATTCACGGTGTTCTTATTTCAATTTCCAGGAGTGTAGATCATAATGGCCAATAATACACCACTGGCCATTAAAATTGCTACACCACGAAGATGACGTGCTACAGACGCGAAATTTAACCGACAGGAAGAAGATGCTGTGATACGCAAATGATTAGCTTTTCAGAGCATTCACGCAAGGTTGGCGCCGTTGGCGACACTTACAACGTGCTGCCAAGAGGAAAGTTTCGAACCGATTTCTCATACACAAACAGCAGGTCACCGGCGCTGCCTGGTGAAACGTTGTTGTGATGCCTCGTGTAAGGAAGAGAAATGCGTACCATCACTTTTCCGACTTTGATAAAGGTCGGATTGTAGCCTATCGCGATTGCGGTTTATCGTACCACGACATTGCTGCTCGCGTTAGTCGAGATACAATGACTGTTAGCAGATTATGGAATCGGTGGGTTCAGGAGGGTAATACGAAACGCCGTGCTGGATCCCAACGGCCTCGTATCACTAGCAGTCGATATGAGAGGCATCTTATCTGCATAGCTTAACGGATCGTGCAGCCCTAAGTCAGCAGATGGTGACGTTGGCACGACAACAACAATGTGCTCGAACAGTTCGACGACGTTTGCAGCAGCATGGACTATCAGCTCGGAGACCATGGCTGCGGTTACCCTTGACGCTGCATCACAGACAGGAGCGCCTGAGATGAAGTACTCAACGACGAACCTGGGTGCACGAATGGCAAAACTTCATTTTTGTCGGATGAATCCAGGTTCTGTTTACAGCATCATGATGGTCGCATCCGTGTTGGCGACATCGCGGTGAACGCATATTGGAATCGTGTAATCGTTATCGGCATACTGGCGTATCACCCGGCGTGATGGTATGGGGTGCCATTGGTTACACGTCTCGGTCACCTCTTGTTCGCATTGACGGTACCTTGAACAGTGGACGTTACATTTCAGACGTGTTACGATCCGTGGCTCTACCCTTCATTCGATCCCTGCGAAACCCTACATTTCAGCAGGATAATGCACTACCGCATGTTGCATGTCCTGTACGGGCCTTTCTGGATACAGAAAATGTTCGACTGCTGCCCTTGCCAGCACATTCTCCAGATCCCTCACCAATTGTAAACGTCTGGTCAATGGTGGCCGAGCAACTGGCTCGTCACAATAGGCCAGTCACTACTCTTGATGAACTGTGGTATCGTGTTGAAGCTGCATGGGCAGCTGTACCTGTACACGCCATCCAAGCTCTGTTTGACTCAATGCCCAGGAGTATCAAGGCCGTTATTACGGCCAGAGGTGGTTGTTCTGGGTACTGATTTCTCAGGATCTATGCACCCAAATTGCGTGAAAATGTAATTACATGTCAGTTCCAGTATAATACATTTTTCCAATGAATACCCGTTTATCATCTGCATTTCTTCTCGGTGTAGCAATTTTAATGACCAGTAGTGTAATAATATACAATACACTTCCTGCGCGCTGCTGCAGTGCCACTCATAGTTAGGTGGTACAGGTTCTCAATCATTGGGAACGACACGAAACCTTCCGAATCCTATGGACAAGTTGAGATCACGTGCTTAGCGCACATGGCTCAATTTCAGGATGGCTACCATCATAAAAGAAAAACGTCCAGAGGCAAATCAACTGCGAAACAAAAGCACGTCATGATCAGATAATATCCGTAAGAGTTTCCGTCGGAAAAATCCGTCGGTCGTCAAATTTTTTTTACTGTTTTCTCCGGATTCTGAACGTTTGGATCTGACCAGAAATCCATTAACGCTTGACAACACTGTGGATAAACTCAATGTTTATTTACGAACTTATTTAAAAACTACGGAAAGAAGGCACGGAACGAGGCGTACGAAAATAATTTGCACTGCACCTACAGGGCGAAGGGTGGTGAGAGAGGGGGGGGGGATGGTTAGGGAAATATCACGACCAGTGCTAGTCATCCAGAGATGCCTGTGCACATGGTGTCGACCAGCGACTAAGATAGTTAAATTTTATTCACGACAGTAAAAAGGGTTCACTAATAGCACATTATTTCTATCAAAAATTGTGAAATCAAGGCAAGGCTGTTGTAATGCAGTTCTAGTGCAAGGAGTTGAAGAAAATGGCATTTGAGGCATTTATTAATTATGAATGACCACGAAGCATTATGTTGTAAGTAACTTTCCGTCAATTACTGCGAACTGTGACCTCTCTGACAGGAAATCACAAATCCAGTCACATAACTGAGACGATATTCCATAGGCACGCAATTTCACTACAAGCCGCTTGTGTGATACAGTGTCAAAAGCCTTCCGGAAATCAAGAAATACTGAATCGATCTGAAATACCTTGTCAATAGCACTCAACACTTCGTGTGAATAAAGAGCTAGTTGTGTTTCACAGGGACGATGTTTTGTAAACCCACGTTGACTGTGTGTCAATAGACAGTTTTCTTCGAGGTAATTCATAATGTTTGAACACAGTATATGGTTCCAACATCCTGCTGCATATCGACGTTAACGATATGGGCCTGTAATTTAGTGGATTACTCTTGAATATTGGTGTGACCTGTGCAACTTTCCAGTCTTTGCGTACGGATCTTTCGTCGAGCGAACGGTTGTATATGATTGTTAGTATGGAGCTAATGCATCAGCATATTCCGAAAGGATCCTAATTGCTATAGAGTCTGGACCAGAAGACGCTTTTATTAAGTGATTTAAGTTGCTTCACTACTCCGAGGATATTTACTTCCACGTTACTCATGTTAGCAGCTGTTGTTGATTCGAATTCTGGAATATTTACTTCGTCTTCTTTTGTGAAGGCATTTCGGAAGGCTGTGTTTAGTAACTCTGCTTTGGCAGCACTGTCTTCGACAGTATCTCCATTGCTATCGCATAGAGAAGGCATTGACTGTTTCTTGCCGCTAAGATACTTCACATACGATCAGAATCTCAAGACTCTAACTTAAATCGTCTTCTTCTTTTTCTTCTTCTTCTTCTTCTGTATCTTTCATGTCCTCCAAATGATACTTAGTGATCTTTCAGGTGCTTAGAGATGATTGCAGTACAGTACGCGTTAATTACTATTAGTTTGGAGGTTCTCTCTAAAGAATGTCTTACACTATTACCGAAGATCGGAAATAGTTTCTTCAAGTAACCAAAGGCTCTCTCCACTATTGCTCTTTCCCTGGTACGGATCAAATTGATCGACGCTGATCAGTATTACTGGCTCCAGTGGAATCACTAACTGTAGAGATATTCCATACCCTGAATCACCAAATTAGCAAGCATCCCCGTTGTACCCTGAAATTAAATTTCTATTTTAGCACTTGCCCATTCTGCACTTATACTAGTAAACTTCTCACGATCATCTACGGTAATCTGCGTATTAATAGAGGTATAACATTTTCGATTGATGTGTTCATCATCATGCAGTGCTAGTTTTCTAATCTCTACTTATGTTCAGTCCAAAGCTCCTATAACAGTTGGTAGGCGGAATGGTTATTGCCGTAATAGCTTAGCTGTATTAGTTTCCTACATTTTAGACGGAAATCTAACTCAGTCGTGAGTTTTTAAAACTAATTGATCAAGAACGTCGTTCACTGTTTTACGTACTGTCGTCTGGTCTACTCCAACATCTCCCGTCACATCAGCCTGGAATCCACAATCGCCGTCGCAACGAAGAAGTATCACCATCCATTTTCGGGAAGTAAGAGTTCCTCCATGTGTGTATAATCACGTACTGGCATAAATTCCACAGTTAAAAGGTACACATTTTCTGTTTCAAATCGTCAAATCGTAACAGCTTTACCTCTACTAACATCCCTCCGAATCTAGTGAGTTCTGTAACAAGTTTCAGCTAGTTATAGCGAATACTCTGTTCAAGAATCACAAGAGGAAGAGGTATACTTGGAGAAGGCCGGGTGATACGGGAAGATTTCAGTTAGATTACATCATGGTCAGACAGAAATTCCGAAATCAGATACTGTATTGTAAGGCATACCCAGGAGCAGATATAGACTAAGATCACAATATAATAGTGATGAAGAATAGGCTGAAGTTTAAGACTTAAGTCAGGAAGAATCAATACGCAAAGAAGTGGGATACAGAAGTACTAAGGAATGACGAGGTACGCTTGAAGTTCTCTAAGGATATAGATACAGCAATAAGGAATATAAGGAATGGCTCAGTAGGCAGTACAGTTGAAGAGGAATGGACATCTCTAAAAAAGGCCATCTGAGAAGTATGGAAGGAAAATGTAGATACAAAAAAGGTAACTGCGAAGAAACCATGGGTAACAGAAGAAATACGTCATTTGATCGATGAAAGGAGGAAGTACAAAAATGTTCCGGGAAACTCAGGAATAGAGAAATACAAGTCGCTGACGAATGAAATAAATAGGAAATGCAGGGAAGCTAAGAAGAAATTGTTGCATGAAAAATGTGAAGAAATCGAAAAAGAAATGACAGCCGGAAGGGCAGTTTCAGTATGCAGAAAACTCAAAACAACATTCGGTGACATTAAAGGCAAGTGTGGTAAGATTAAGAGTGCGACGGGATCGCCGTCGCAACGAAGAAGTATCACCATCCATTTTCGGGAAGTCAGAATTCCTCCATGTGTGTATAATCAGGTACTTGCATAAATTCCACAGTTAAAAGGTACACATTTTCTGTTTCAAATCGTAACAGCTCTTTACCTCACCTTACATCGCAAGCTGAAGATGAAGAGATAGAGAAAGTGTATGAGGACATTGAAAGGTAATAGAGTTTGTAAAGGGAGACGAAAACCTAATAGTCATGGGAGACACGAATGCAGTTGTAGGGGAGTGGAAAAGAAGATTGTAGGAGAATATGGGAATGGTGTAAGGGAAGGAGTAGAAGAGAAGATTACAGGAGAATATGGGCTTGGGACAAGGAATGAGAGAATAAAAAGACTAATTGAGTTCTGTAACAAGTTTCAGCTAGTTACAGCGAATATTCTGTTCAAGAATCACAAGAGGAATGTCACCGAAGGTTGTTTTGAGTTTTGTGCATGCTGAATCTGTCCTTCCGACAATCATTTCTTTTTCGATTTCTTCACATTTTTCATGCAACAATTTCTTCTTAGCTTCACTGCAGTGTAGAAAACGCTGATGAGGAGAAGGGACAGGATGATAGGACACCTGTTAAGACATGAGAGAGAGCGGATAGGTGGAAAGATTACATTGAAAGTCTCTATGAGGGGGAAGATTTGAATGATGTGATAGAAAACAGGAGTCGATCTAGAAGCGATAGGGGACCCAGTATTAGAATCAGAGTTTAAAAGACCTTTGAAGGACTAAAGATCAAATAAGGCCGAAGGGATAGACAACATTCCATCAGAATTTCTAAAATCATTGGGGGAAGTGGCAATAAAACGACTATTCACGTTGGTGTGCAGAATGTATGAGTCTGGAGACATACCATCTGACTTTCGGAAAAATATCATCCACACAATTCCGAAAACGGCAGAGCTGACAAGTGCGAGAATTATTGCACAACCAACTTAACAGCTCATGCATCCAAGTTGCTGACAAGAATAATATACAGAAGAATGGAAAAGAAAATTGAGGATGCGCTGGATGACGATCAGTTTGGGTTTTGAAAAGGTAAAGGCACGAGAGAGGCAATTCTGACGTTCGGTTGATAATGGAAGCAAAACTAAAGAAAAATCAAGAAACGTTGATAGGATTTTTCGAGCTGGAAAATGTATTCGACAAAGTAAAATGGTGCAAGATGCTCGAAGTTCTGAGAAAAATTAGGGGTAAGCTATAGGGTAAGACGGGTAGTATACCATATGTACAAGAGGTAAGAGGGAATAATAAGAGTGGACGACCAAGAACGAAGTGCTCGGATTAAAAACGGTGTAAGACAGGGATGTAGTCTTTCCCCCCTACTGTTCTATCTGTACATTGAAGAAGCAATGATGGAAATAAAGGAAAGGTTCAGGAGTGCAATTAAAATTCAAGGTGAAAAGATATTAATGATAGCATTCGCCGATGACACTGCTATCCTGAGTGAAAGTGAAGAAGAATTACATGATCTGCTGAACGGAATGAACAATCTAACGAGCACTGAATATGAACTGAGAGTAAATCGAAGAGAAACGAAAGTAACGAGATGCAGCAGAAATGAGAACAGCGAGGAACTTAACATCAGGATTGATGGTCACGAAGTAGATGAAGTTAAGGAATTCATCTACCTAGGCAGTAAAATAACCAATGACGGACGGAGCAAGGAGGACACCAAAAGCAGACTAGTAATAGCAAAAAGGGCATTCCTGGCCAAGAGAAGTCTACTAGCATCAAACATAGATCTTAATTTGAGGAAGAAATTTCTAAGATCGTACGTCTGGAGTACAGCACTGTATGGTACTAAAACATGGACTGTGGGAAAATCAGAACAGAAGAGAATCGAAGCATTTGAGTTGTGGTGCTACAGACGAATGTTGAAAATTAGGTGGACCGATAAGGGAAGGAATGTGGAGGTTATGTGCAGAATCGGAGAGGAAAGGAATATGTGGAAAACACTGATAAGGAGAAGAGACAGGATGATAGGACATTTGTTAAGACATGAGGGAATGACTTCCATGGTACTAGAGGGAACTGTAGAGGACAAAAACTGTAGACAGAGATTGGAATACATTCACCAAATAATTGTGGACCTGGGTTGCAAGTGTTACTCTGAGATGAAGAGGTTGGCACAGGAGAGGAATTCGTGGCGGTCTCAGTTTAAATCTAGCCCGTCCAAAAAGTTAAGTACATATTGGCCTATTAGAATCTACAACGTTTATTCACATATAGCTTAGATAGAATAATAAAGCCGTGCAGCATTTAGCTGAATCTCACTTTTATTCATATCACTCAGTGTGACGCCATTCCCCAACAGTTCATGCTCACCAGTCTCGGCACCTCTCGAAACGCAACCGTTTGTGTTGTAGGTGTTAACGGCAGGCTGCACACTGCACATGGGACGGTAATCCCCTCGCCCGACTGCTGCTAGTCTCAGACCGATGGTGCGGGATGAGTCAGGATGTTGCAGGGAGTCCATTACGTGTTCTCAGAAGGCAGACACAGATGTGAAGCACACACAGTGCGCTTGGTGCACAATACGGCAACGCTCCCTTGTGGTGTTCGGACGTGGTCGACCGGAACCTTGAAGAGCATACTTGCCCTCACGTTTCCAAGCAGTCTAACATCGCGCCATTGTCACAGCCTAATTACCCACAAATTTGGATACACAGCGTCTCGACCAGGCGGCCGCATGGAGACCTACAATGAAGCCCCTTTCAAACACCGTCTGGTGCTTATAACGCTGTCTCTCGTGTGTACATGTCCATTATACACCGTACTATTCTTGGTAACAACACTAAATATGAACAACACCAATGTATTCCGATGTACAATGTGACACTGACATCCGACAGCGTATTCTGGCTGCTTCACTTTTTTGTCAGGTGGTGTATTTTCTTCACGTACATCCCCTACTTTCCCAGTTCTCCTTTACATCCATGCAATGCTACATTCCAAAAGAATTTTTCCACTGTTATTTACGTCTATAAGTAACATACGTCTTTTGTATAACTGAACCTCCTCTCCTACAGAGTCCGGCCCGATAGCTGACGGATTGCCGTCCTACGAGCCCGGATTCGATTCCCGGCTGGGTCGGAGATTTTCTCCGCTCAGGGACAGGATGTTGTGTTGTCTTCATCATCATTTCATCCCCAACCGGCCCGCAGATCGCCCAATGTGGCGTCGAATGTAGTAAGACCTGCACTAAGGCGGCCGGACTTGCCCCGTAAGAGGCCTCCCGGCCAATGACCTAAAACGCTCATCTCATTTCATTCTCCCACAGAAGGCACATCTGTAATTTTCATTGATTCAGTCGTATTTAATATTTTTTCTGCATCATCAATATTGCTTTGTTATCTTTTAGCGGCGTCTTGATTTTCATCTCTTTCCATACGATATTTTTACTGTCCAAAGGAGTCTGTATATAGCGTTTAATAATTTCCAGAAGCCTCCTTTCTGTCCGCTGTAATGATGAAATCATCAGGATTTCCTTTCAAATGTTTACTCCTACCTCTGTATGATACGTGGTACTTACTGGAATTAAGTAAAACGTGGAAGGGAGGACCCACCAATGTAACTTTCTTTTCACACAATCTGTTTATTTAACAGTATATAAACTGTGTTTTACAGATAATCGAAGCATTTAACCACAAAATTTTCTTTAACGAAATGAACAAATTTGCAAAATTCTTTTGACCTTCAACCTTAAGTTGAATAAGCTTTTAATCTTTTCAAAAGAAATCTGAAGTGCTGCAGTGCAAAACAGCAAACAATATGACAATGATTACAAGACGGCCGGAACTACAGCCAGCTCGTTATCGGTTGAAACAGCGGTGTTTACCACAGCGCTGGGAACAGTCTGTCTAATTATATGCCCTTTTGCAACTCATGAAAACTATATAAACACCATTGATGACAAGAGTGATTCAATTACTCAGAACAGAGGACTTAACTTTTAATTTGAAAGCTGTATGTCGAAAGGTTCGGGGTTAAGATGCGCACCTGTGCTTAAAGGTTAAACAGATTAGCAAACAATATGACTATGATAAGGCTTATTTCAAAGCAACCAAACTCTTAATCTGAATCGGCAACCAAGGTACGACTGGGTCCCAACCCGTCCCTTCCGACAGCCTTATTTTGACCAAATCCCTGGTGACAGTTGGCTGTTAATATTTCAAAATTAAACTGATTGTCAGTTATTAAGATCGCTCTGAAGGAACGTCTTAAAACTTTACTTGTGAACACTTATTACAAGAGAACTCACTCGGTGGCACCACAAGATCCAGCTAAAATACACCAATAATGACCCGGTCTTTCAAACACAGAATCGAACAGCTTACGAGGGAACCTCCCCATCGCACCCCCCTCAGATTTAGTTATAAGTTAGCACAGTGGATGGTCCTTGAAACACTGAACACAGATCACTCAAGAAAACAGGAAGAAGTTGTATGGAACTATGAAAAAAATAAGCAAAATATACAAACTGACTAGTCCATCCGCAAGATATGCAACATCAAGGAGAAGTGAGCCCAAAATCGCCGTGGTCCCGTGGTTAGCGTGGGCAGCTGCCGAACAAAAGGTTATTGGTTCAAGTCTTCCCTCGAGGGGAAATTTTATTTTCGCAAAGTTATGATCTGTCCGTTCGTTCATTGACGTCTCTGTTAACTATAATAAGTTTAGTGTCTGTGTTTTGCGACCGCACCGCAAAACCGTGCGATTAGTAGACGAAAGGACGTGCCCCTCCAATGGGAACCGAAAACATTTGATCGCAGGGTCATAGGTCAACCGATTCCTCCACAGGAAATCACGTCTGATATATTCTATACGACACTGGTGACGGCATGTGCGTCACATGACAAGAATATGTTGTCGACCCACCTAGCTTGTACACTTGACGAATGGGTAAAAAGATTCTTCTACCTTGCCCGATTTAGGTTTTCTTGTGGATGTGATAATCACTCCCAAAAAAGTGGTGAAAACATAAGAGTTTGTCACATAAACTGCAACAAATGAATGCAACAGTTTCACAGTCGCTCAGTTTTTCCTGTGCTCTGTCAAAACATATGTTTTTAACGTTTTCAAATTTTTCCGTGTGTAGACCGTCAAATCCTGCATATGTCCAAGCAAATCTGAACATGTCCTGGAATTTTGGAGAGTGACGTTGATTTTGTGTGAGTGCCTGCACTTTGATAATTGTCTGAAAATAAAAAATTAAAATTTTTACTCTAAGGAAGACTTGAATCAAGGACCTCTCGTTCCGCAGCTGCTCACGCTAACCACGGGACCATGGCGCTCCTGAGCTCAAATTAACCTCTATGCTGCCTATCTTGCGCATGGACTACTCAACTTGTATATTATGCTTATTTTTTTCCTAGTTCCACACAACTTCTTCCTGTTTCCTCCACTGATCTGTGTTCAGTTTTTCAAGGCCTATCCACTGTGCCAACTTATAACTAAATCTGAGGGGGGTGCGATGGGGAGATTCCCTTGTTAGTACAACAGGTTGTTCAGAATGTAACTAATGACTGAGAAATGCAATTGCAGTCAAAGAATTGAACCGGTTAACAGCTAAATCTAACCACAAGGTCCCTCTTTTGTTTAACGGCAACTTGTGCCTTGGTATAATTGTTCCGGCTGTATTTACGACCAAGAGCTGACTAATTAGAACATTAATGATCGGGTACAAACCAGAAAGGAAAGGCAATATAATAGCGGGACAAATTTTCAAACGACAACTAGTATCTTAGTACAACAATTACTGCCTATATTTACGACCGAACAGCCGACCGAGTAAAACTCTGAGGGTCGGGTACAAACCAGAAAATAATAAGGAGGGCAGGTAGACAATTAAACAAATCACCACGAGGATTAGAGAGTGTTACTTCCAAGCAGTTCCATGGACCCACGGTGCGTCCCAGCGGTTACTGAGTGGTGTTGATGAAATACAGGTAGAAGAGGGCAGCCAGGCCACGAGCTGTGGTCCGACACGAATGTTGCCAACCAATCGACGGAATGTCGACCTGCTGCTTATAGTCGACGCTGATTCCGGTGAAGTACTCCGGTATCTTCGGTCTGCACAGGCCTTCCTTGCGCAGCTTGTGGCTTCAGCCGCTCGGACCTCGTGAACACCTCTTGTTGCGACTAGAGTCCTGCATGACCGAGTAAGCGAGCACAAAATACGAGATGAGGCGAGCACACCCTAATTGGATAGGCTGCCCGCACTAGTTCTAGCGACCGAGCATAGATGCCGTGACCGAATACGTAGCACGTAACTTCAAACACATTACACGTGTCATTTATCCGTGTGAGACTGTAGCCAGTACGGTCTTCTCATTTGTGGTTTGTCTCTCTCTGTAATCATGCAGCGCGAGGAAGCCAGTGCAGTTAAGACGTAAGATTGAAACCAATGTTTACACATTGAAGAAAGGGAGGGTCTAAAAAGCCAAGTATGGAGTACATTTCTGTTAGTTGTAGACGAAAACAGTGCGTCTAATGGGTACGTATCGTGCATAAACTGCTCAACATTAGTGTGTTTCCAGTCGGAAACCACTCATTTAAAGAAACATAGTTGCAAGAAACCTGACAAAGATACAGCTCCTTCAGGGATACCGGCAGTAATAAAAAATAGTATTACAGTAAAGTGTGTTGCAATCTGTGCTAACGACGTGAGACCTTTTAATGCTGATTCCAGTGAAGGTTTCAGAGAACTAGGCAAAGAATTAATACAGCTAGGTGCGCATTATGGAGAAGTTAACGTGGCAGATGTCAGCCAGTTAAATCCGGAACGCGTTAGTGATTTACTGATCAACAATAACTATAATTTTGTTTCTGTTGCAAACAAGTGAAAAGTATGACAAGTTACGTCTGTAAATATTGGATGTTCTTTGTATGCTCTCTTTGTGAAGATGGTTGTCTTTTAGATTACAGGTACAGCACTTATTCAATGTTTCCTGTTAATGAAAGGAAAAATAGATCTTCTGTTTGGAAATGACGCTCGTCTTCTATCCGCGATTGTATTGAAATAGCATTTTATTTTCCAAATGCTTTATGAATTTAGCTGTGTCACGTACCCGTCCTTGGAAACATTACTTTTGTCTTAAAAGAGAGAGAGAGAGACAGAAGGAGATAAATACATTGTGTGTGTGTGTGTGTGTGTGTGAGAGAGAGAGAGAGAGAGAGAGAGAGAGAGAGAGATGGTTCAAATGGCTCTGAGCACTATGGCACTTAACAGCTGTGGTCATCAGTCCCCTAGAACTACTTAAACCTAACTAACCTAAGGACATCACACACATCCATGCCCGAGGCAGGATTCGAACCTGCGACCGTAGCAGTCGCACGGTTCCGGACTGCGCGCCTAGAACCGCGAGACCACCGCGGCCGGCCGAGAGAGAGAGAGAGAGAGAGAGAGAGAGGCGTTGGATTTGGACAGTAAAGTACAGAGCAGCGAGCCGGGGCGCGGCGAGGTGAGACGTCAGCGGTGACCGGTCATGCTCGGTTATCCGCGTGTCCGGAATCCGGACAACAGACATGGGGCGAGTACGTGACCGAGCCGAGTCATATGGGGCCGGACACGAGCGCCTCGGTCCCCCCGTCAACAGGCGAGCCGTGACCGGTCAAACATTGAGCGTTGCAGCACTCTAGTTCCGAACGCTGCCGCCATCCCCAATCTTCGTACCCTGTTCTCGGGGCAGCGTTTGTTGCATTGTAAAATGTTAATTACATCCGGAGATATTGTAACCTAAAGTTGACGCTTGAGTACCACTCCTACGCTGTTCGATCGTGTGTATCGGAGAGCACTGCAACATACATCGCGTTTCTACAGAATGATCTGCCAACGTTGCTCGAAAATGTCCCACTGGAAACGCGTTGACGTATGTGGTATCAGCATGATGGTGCACCTGCACATCCCGCAATTAACACTAGGCTGACCCTTGACAGGATGTTCGACGGGCGTTTCATAGGACGTGGAGGACGCATAAATTGGCCAGCCCGTTCTCCTGGTCTTACTCCTCTGGACTTCTTTCTGTGGGGTACGTTAAAGGAGAATGTGTACCGTGATGTGCCTACAACCCCAGAGGATATGAAACAACGTATTGTGGCAGCCTGCGGCGACATTACACCAGATGTACTGCGGCGTGTACGACATTCATTACGCCAGAGATTGCAATTGTGTGCAGCAAATGATGGCCACCACATTGAACATCTATTGGCCTGACATGTCGGGACACACTCTATTCCACTCCGTAATTGAAAACGGAAATCACGTGAGTACGTGTACCTCACCCCTCATGGTAACGTACATGTGCGCCAGTGAAAAAGACCAATAAAAAGGTGTTAGCATGTGGACGTAATGTGCTGTTCCAGTCTCTTCTGTACGTAAGGCCCATCACCGTTCCCTTTGGATCCCTACGTAATTCGGTGCTCTCCGATACACACGATCGAACAGCGGAGGAGTGGTACTCAAGCGTCAACTTTAGGTTACAATATCTCCGGATGTATCAACATTTTACAATGCAACAAACGGCACTGATTACGTATTTGTTTATATGTTCAGATGTGTTAACAAAACTAACGGGGTTCCATTTAAAAAAACGTAGGTTTGTGTTAAAAAACATACTTCCGTGCATTTTTGTACGGTTTGTATTAACCAATTACACTAGCCCCTCTCCTCACGTTCGGTCTGTGGAATCGGTTCGTCAGTATTTGATGTGTTTTACGAAATATATCCTGCGGTAACGTTAGGTGACTCACCCTGAATATCTCGGCAAAAAAGACTTTCTAAGGACACAACCCACAGATACCAACTTCTCCTCATAGATATTGGCAATGGAGCCACAATAGGGATAGTCGATACTACGCCTAAGCCGGTGGCGCCAGACAGAGCAGTCTACTAACTTAATGGCGCCACGGCTCACTGCAGAATCAGAAGAAAGTTCTCCAACACTGACGTCACCGCTTCAGAGTGCTTAATGTAGAAAATCACAACTTCATATCGCCCATCTTAATCAGCAGTTCAAGCTTCCCAGTCACGACACCACTCCAAACACAATCGTTTGCGTTGTGGTGTTAATGGTAGCCTACACATGGGGCGGTAATCCCCTAGCCCGACTGCTGTACACACATTTTAGACGGGAATCGAAACCAGTTGTGAGCTTTTAAAACTATCTGATACATATCCACGTTCACTGTTTTTTAAAATAAAAAAACTAAATTTAAAGATAAAAGTAGATATTTAAAATATACAGAGAAAGGATGGTGATGCTTATTAAACTGGAGCGCTGCTCTTTCACTAAAAAGTTTACCGTCCTGCACTGGTGAAAAATGGTTTTGGCGAGAGGAAACTTTAGGTGTTCTGTAGCTTTGAAGGGCCTGAGCATAAATATAGGTGCAGTTTAGCGGCTTCTGTGTTAATGATGGTAGGCATTGGGATTTTAATGGGAATACTTAAAGGGAGGAGTTTGGAGTTGGGTAGGACCTAATATGAAAAAGAGAAGGGACAGGGAAAGATGGAGAGGAAAGAGTTAAGGGGGCCACCTGATCTGGACTGGGACAGGTGGGAAGGAATTATAGTCGATAAGATGTATAAATATCTACTCAGATATCAATGTCTGGGAGAGAGAGGGTGATAAGAGAGGAAACAGTGGGGTTGTTAGAATCTAGTTTGCGGATGGCTTAGGATATATGGAAAGATTCAATGTGGGTGAGGTAGGGTGGGACCTTGATGGGATGGTAAAGGATCCATGTGGATAGATGTGGTGAGTAAGGCAGCGCACAAGGCACGTTAGGACTAGGAATGATAGAACTTGAGTGGAACAGAAAACCTATCAACGCTAGCAAGCGCATGGATATGGCGGACTAACGTTTTGTTGTTGAGAGTACGGTGGAGAGTTGCAGTCTTCATGTTCAGCACATTAGTACTTGTAGTCTGTTGTGGGCTTCCTGTTGGATTGTTGGTAGGTGAAGTTTCCATGTTAACTGCTGGCCGATTGTTAGTCCAAGATCTTTTAGTGTCTTAATTAAGTGTAAAATAAACAAAGATGGTTAGGTAAAAGTAATAGGTAATGTAGTTAAGTGTGGTTCGACCTACAATTATTGCCTGTGTTAGAGTGATGTGTCTCTAGGAAAACTAAGATGGGGCAGGAGGAACTGTTGGGAATCCAAAGTATTGTAATCCCTGTTCACGTCTTAGAGGATGGAGTAAAGAACCTACGAGCCTTCGATCAGCTTGAAAAGAAGAAAGTAATATTCAGATAAAACAAGGAAGTAAATTAAATGTCTTTCTTTCTTTCTTGAGGCCTTATTCCCGTGGCAGTGCGGAGTCGGCCTTGTTATTACGGATTTGGCAGTGTTAGTTGGATAGGGTGGCCGGGTGCCCTTCCTGCCGCCACCCCGAAACCCCTGGGACGGAATTAGTGTACGCCTGCTGTCTGCGTCTAGTGTAAGCTGTGGAATAGTGCGAACGTGTTTCAAATGTCTGTGAGTTGTGTGACTGAGGCGGAACGTGAGGACCAGCCCGGTATTCACCTAGAGTGATGTGGAAAACCGCCTAAAAACCACATCCAGGCTGGCTGGCATACCGGCCCTCGTCGTTAATTCGCCGGGTGGATTCGATCCGGGGCCGGCGCGCCTGCCCGAGTCCAGGAGGCAGCGCCTTAGCGCTCTCGGCTACCCTGGCGGGTCAAATGGGAATTACATGTCTATACAATAAAATTAGTCGTGTTGCACTGACTGTAACTGCGATGACGGGAATAAATTACAGTGAGAAGATCCGTCGTGGGTGAAGTACCAACAGATGTCGATAGATCTCGGGACGAGCGACAGCTCGGGAACTTGGCTGAATCGTGATTT
The DNA here is from genome assembly GCF_023864275.1 of Schistocerca cancellata. NCBI lineage: Eukaryota > Metazoa > Arthropoda > Insecta > Orthoptera > Acrididae > Schistocerca > Schistocerca cancellata. The sequence goes on along the minus strand of NC_064628.1, from coordinate 747,616,789 downwards.
CCCGCTTTTATTTTTACATGAAGAAAAGAAAGGAAGTTTTTTATTGAACTACAACTGCTTTCACGCCAATTTAGACTTATTCTCAGGTGACCTTAACAGGGAGTAGAAAGGAAGCATTTTACACTTTTTTTCTTTTTACAATGGCTTAGTAAATGTTGTTATATGGAGTCGAATAGTCCTGTACATTAGATACTTACATAAAATGTGTCTACAACATTATTTTACGCTTTCCTGAAGCCACTCATCATTCTTCACGTCACTGATAAATTAAAACTCGCTAGAAGCGGCTGTCAAATTGATAAAAGATTGTCTGTAAAACAAAATAGCACGCGTGTTTGGTGCTGAGGGAATAAAATAAGCCCTGAAAAGCGTACGAAAATGTACTTACGCACCAACAGAAATATTCCATATTATCAGCTGGAGTCAATACAGGCACTACCGTGAGGAACATTGAACTAAATGGCTCTGAGCACTATGGGACTTAACTTCTGAGGTCATCAGTCTCCTACAACTACTTGAACCTAACAAACCTAAGGACATCACACACATCCATGCCCGTGGCAGGATTCGAACCTGCGACCGTAGCGGTCGCGCGGTTCCAGACTGTAGCGCCTAGAACCGCTCGGCCAATCCGGCCGGCGAACATTGAACTAGACAGAGTTCTATGGAAGGTACAATGGGAAAAACTGCATTGGCTGCGGAATCAGAAAAACCAGCGAAATGGCGCTAGAGGAAAGGAGGGTAAGGGGGCTAGTGCGCCGAACGGCGAAGCGTGAAAGAGGGGGAAGTGCTGTATATAAAAATAAATTAAAATTTAAATAAGCGAGTAATATAAAAACATGGACCATGAGTGGACAGAAAATTCATATGCTAAATCCCGTATGATGCGGACTTCTAGTATTTGTAATGTATATTATTCCACACAATTTGAAAACCAATGGAGAATTTATAAACAGTGTAAGTTTTTACATGGAGCAAAATACGTCGTCGAAAAATAAGAGCAATGGGCTATCGGCTACACAGTCAAAATTTCCTAATATCTTCCTATATCTTAGTTCTGCTGGGTGTTTAAGTTGAGCTCAGGAATTTTTTATGACTCAGAAAATCGCTACCTCTTCTAAAAAGTCAAGGTTGTACCTCTTGTTCTCCAAATTTGTGATTTGCATACGCTCGTGCATGTCCGTGTCGCGTAAATTTCCACCTAACATTTCGTCTCTAGTACACCGGCTACAGTAGCCGGACGACCTCAGAAGATGTCTCCCGCAGATGGAGACGAAACGTTAGGTGGAAATTTAATACATCGACCACGGCCTCTCAGGCCGGAAGTTTCAACTGAAGAGAGGGATGTTTACTTCGCAGTTCACACTGAGTAAAAAAGTCTATCTTTAATGTAGTTTTTTGTATTTGTCTTACATTAAAAGACGGGAAGTTATAGATGCCTATTCGAGACTGTAGGGTTCCTTTCTTACAAGCAGGAGGAAAAATTCAGCAAGTTATCGATGTGAGACAGTTGGATGGGTCTTACGAAGTAGCAGATTCTGAAGCTATTTTATCATTCTCTAAGTTTTTAAATTTCAGTTCTTCCCTAATATTTGCTGGAACATCCTCTGCATCAGTATTTTGCACTTGTTTTCCAATCTTTAATTTATTTTTGTATGGTACAATTTTATGTACCTTCCTTTCCACAATTTAGCCCTTTTTTTTACTTCAACTAGTTTGAATCTGAGTAATTGTATCTCCCATATAACTTGAACTGGCCTTTTCATTTTCCACACTTGCTTCTAACAGGGGCACAGAGTCTTTATGAACGCTATTTTCATCTATTAATTCATTGTGTATGAAACGTTCTTCAGGTATTTGACATCATTTACTAAGTGCAAACTCAAATGGTTCAAATGGTTCCGAGCACTATGGGACTTAACATCTTAGGTCATCAGTCCCCTAGAACTTAGAAATACTTAAACCTAACTAACCTAAGGACAACACACATCCATGCCCGAGGCAGGATTTGAACCTGCGACCGTAGCAGTCCCGCGGTTCCGGACTGCAGCGCCTAGAACCGCGCGGCCACCGCGGCCGGCAAGTGCAAACTCACAGTTACCCTGTAATTGGCGGCTTCAACATGGGAATCCCACAATAGCGCCTATGATCGACCTAGTTGTTTTAGTGTGTGTGTGGGGCAGACTAAAAAAATGAGTATAAGCCAAGATTTCTCGAACTGCATCAGCCGTTCGTGTCACACTGAAATACAACACCACTATCTTTCGTTTGTATCGAGGTCAAATATTAATTTTCAGTATGTAATCGTCTAGCTACAATTCCACTTACTTTTCGAATCTGTTCATCAAAAATTTCAACAACGAAGTTCATACTTTTGCGTGCATTTTCCACATTAAAAATTGAACTAGAAATAGCAACTTTAAATTTATGTTGAGGTCAGGCCTGCAAAGTATATTTTGGAAGGGTACCTAATTAATATCGAACTTGATTTTCTATTTTATTGTCCATAAACGAAAAAAGTATCCTCATCTGTAATGGAACAATACTGATTCTACCCCAAAGTACCGTTATCCAAGATGGCGGCGATGACGTCATCCAAAAGGGCGCCCGTGACGTCATTCAAGATGGCGGATTTTCGCGGGAAGTTTGAATTTTAGCAGGAAAGTGCCACGCCCCCTCCCCCAGAAAAATGGCTGGAAGTTCAAATTCCAACAAGATAATGTGTCACACCTAGGAAAAATGGCGGAAAAAATGGACATGTCTTTATGATGTAACCACTTTCCAGCATGTGTGTTCTCCACGAGCTCTAGAGCGCAACTGGCTTAGTTGATATTGTTGCCACCAGAGAGCGCGCCTTGACATCATCCAAGATGGCACATTTTGGCGGGAAGTTTGAATTTTGTTGGGAAGAAGGTCAATTGGGCTACCTCCACTAATCTAACCCTCGCCCCTACCCCCGCCACCCCCCAGGAAATGGCGGGAAGTTCAAAATTCCAACATGATAATTCGTCACCCCTATGAAAATGGCGCCAAAATGCACTTTCCTTGATTATTTAACCAGTTTCAACCATGTGTGTTCGCCACTGGGTCTGGACTGCAACTGACTTAGTTCATATCCGTGCCATCAGAGGTCGCCACAGTGACGCGGCGCTAGAGAGAAAGCTGACGATCTTGAGTCATCTCCTGAGCGGCCGAGCGCTCCCTCCATACACGCTCTGGACATAGTGCAGGGTGATTCAAAAAGAATACCACAACTTTAAAAATGTGTATTTAATGAAAGAAACATAATATAACCTTCTGTTATACATCATCACAAAGAGTATTTAAAAAGGTTTTTTTTCACTCAAAAACAAGTTCAGAGATGTTCAATATGGCCCCCTCCAGGCACTCGAGCAATATCAACCCGATACTCCAACTCGTTCCACACTCTCTGTAACATATCAGGCGTAACAGTTTGGATAGCTGCTGTTATTTCTCGTTTCAAATCATCAATGGTGGCTGGGAGAGGTGGCCGAAACACCATATCCTTAACATACCCCCATAAGAAAAAATCGCAGGGGGTAAGATCAGGGCTTCTTGGAGGCCAGTGATGAAGTGCTCTGTCACGGGCTGCCTGGCGGCCGATCCATCGCCTCGGGTAGTTGACGTTCAGGTTTCATAACTAACCTTTCTCGTAGGACTCTCCATACAGTTGATTGTGGAATTTGCAGCTCTCTGCTAGCTCTGCGAGTCGATTTTCCTGGGCTGCGAACAAATGCTTGCTGGATGCGTGCTACATTTTCATCACTCGTTCTCGGCCGTCCAGAACTTTTCCCTTTGCACAAACACCCATTCTCTGTAAACTGTTTATACCAACGTTTAACACACCACCTATCAGGAGGTTTAACACCATACTTCGTTCGAAATGCACGCTGAACAACTGTCGTCGATTCACTTCTGCCATACTCAATAACACAAAAAGCTTTCTGTTGAGCGGTCGCCATCTTAGCATCAACTGACGCTGACGCCTAGTCAACAGCGCCTCAAGCGAACAAATGTACAACTAAATGAAACTTTATAGCTCCCTTAATTCGCCGACAGATAGTGCTTAGCTCTGCCTTTTGTCGTTGCAGAGCTTTAAATTCCTAAAGTTGTGGTATTCTTTTTGAATCACCCTGTATTTCGTAAATATTCTAACACTCACATCCCGCATCTAACGTATGAATTACCCAAATACTTAATCCCATTTCAATTTTAATGTACCACTTCGATATTCAATGAACAACTGACAAGTTTCACATTTTCCCACTTGAGGCACTGTGGTCCTTCATGACGTACCACCGCCACCCCTAGAATGCTGCTCTCCTATTCACTGCTGCACTAGTCAGTTGACTCTACGTCACAGACCCTATATAAACCAGACCACAACCCAACTAGCCCTCACTATGCTCCTATACTTTGTTCGATACGCGTGTTGACGTGCTTTTGCATTCATTCATTATTAAGCGATCAGGTAGCGCCAGTGGCAGCAGCAGCAGCAAACGATCCCGCTTAGAGGAAGTTCCATTACCTGGTAAGTAAATTTTCAGTGTTCCGATATCTGTACCCTTTAACTCTGTGTATGAGTGCTACATCTGTTTTAGACCACTCTATAAAAATTGTCCGTCCACGTCTTGCGTGCCTCTATGTTTAGTGTCTCTATGTTCGGTGTTATATCCGTTTTTGAACGCTGTCTATAAAGATTGCTGCGTATCTTAAAGGATTCTATGTTTGCGTGTCAATATGTTCAATGTCAGTGTGTTATATCTGTTTTGGACCGCAATATATACAGAATGCAGTGTCATTTAACAGATTCCATGTTTTATATCCGTTTTTAACCGCTCTCGATAAAGATTGTTCGGTATTTTAACGGATTGTGTGTGTTCTGCGTTATGCGTTATATACGTTTTTAGCGCTCTCTATAAAGATTGCTGGGTGTTTTAACGGATTGTGTGTTCTGTGTTGTGTGTTATATCCGTTTTTGACCGCTCTCTTATAAAGACTACTGGGTATTTTAACGGATTGTGTGTTCTGTGTTGTGTGTTGTATCCGTTTTTGACCGCTCTCAATAAAGATTGCTGTGTCATTTAACAGATTCTATGTTTGTGTGTCTCTGTGTTCTGTGTTGTATCTGTTTTGGACCGATTTCTGTACAAAACACTGTGTCATTTAACAGATTCTATGTTTGTGGTATGTGTTATATCTGTTTTGGACCGAATTCTATACCGAATGCCGTGTCGTTTAACAGATTCTATGTTTGTGTGTCTCTATGTTCTATGTTATATCTGTTTTGGACCGCAATCTATACAGAATGCTGTGTCATTTAACAGATTCTATGTTTGTGTGTCTCTATCTTATATCTGTTTTGTAGCGCATTCTACCCAGATTGATTTATCATTTAACAAATTTTTATCTTACCCGTTATATTTATTTTTTAGTGCTCCCTATAAATCTTTCATTTCTTTCGTTTTTTGCCTATATGTTCTGGTCTGCTGATTTCTGTTTTACGTCACTGCACATTTTCCTTTCCATACTCGATATTATACTCAGTCTTTTCCATCTTTCTAGATTTCATCCCTCAAATGCTTGCTGCTCTAGACCAGCAGCTCGAGATGGAGAGGGCGCAAGTGCAGGTCGAATGTAAGCACATTTCTAATAAAAACGTAGTTCTAGATCAAAATAATTTTATCTAATATATACGGGGTGAGTCACCAAACGTTACCGCTGGATATATTTCGTAAACCACATCAAATACTGACGAATCGATTCCACAGACCGAACGTGAGGAGAGGGGCTAGTGTAATTGGTTAATACAAACCATAAAAAAATGCACGAAAATGTGTTCTTTAACACAAACCTACGTTTTTTTAAAATGGAACCACGTTAGTTTTGTTAGCACATCTGAACATATAAACAAATACGTAATCAGTGCCGTTTGTTGCATTGTAAAATGTTAATTACATCCGGAGATATTGTAACCTATAGTTGACGCTTGAGTACCACTCCTCCGCTGTTCGATCGTGTGTATCGGAGAGCACCGAATTACGTAGGGATCCAAAGGGAACGGTGATGGACCTTAGGTACAGAAGAGACTGGAACAGCACATTACGTCCACATGCTAACACCTTTTTATTGGTCTTTTTCACATTTTTAATGGTTTTTATTAACGAATTACACTAGCCCCTCTCCTCACTTTCGGTCTGTGGAATCGGTTCGTCAGTATTTGATGTGGTTTACGAAATATATCCAGCGGTAATGTTAGGTGACTCACTCTGTATATCCGTTTTCCGTGTCTATACATACACTCTTCATATTCTTTTCTTTGTAGATGTTCCTAATTCCGCGCACAGGGAGAGGTGTACCGGCCAAAGCGTACAAGGCGACGGCGGTCAAACGACGTCCAGTCCAGGGGGCACCCAGTTTTTAGACGAGGAGGAAGAGGAGCTCGACGTGCCTGACTGGTTTGGCGGCCTAGTTGAATGGGGCAATGAGCTGCTCAAACCATGGAGCCAGAGCGGAGAAGGTGAATAGTTTTGAACATTAAAATTACTGCAAATAACTACCATTATACACTCTTATTACTATTTACCGCTTTTTAAAATCTATATCATTAAACTAATTTTTTTCTTATTTATGTTACAGGCATATCACGCGGCGTAGTCCGTGTACTTAGAGCAGCGGTTGCGGTGGTGGGAATCCAGGGCGAGCAGCCGCAAAGACACGCGATGGCTTGTATAGCCCCGATCAGGGCTGCGCGAGAAGCGGCGAAAGGCGTGCGAGCTCCGCCCCCAGCACCGCCGCAGCCCCTCTGGCGACAGTGGGCAACTCAACCGGTTGGCCGCGACCGAGAAGAAGATGAAGAAGCAGCAACGCACCCCGCTGGCCGTCACCGGATCCAGGCCCTTCAATTCGGCTGTCACCGCCTCCCCCCTCCCCCCGCCCGGAACAAGCTCGCCGCCGTCGTCAGCGCTAGGTACACGCTCCTAAACGTATACCGCTCCCTGCAAATGATGACGTCGCACCATCGCCGGCCCCTTCGTCTACCGGGTGGACCCCTAGCTGTAGTAGTAGCAGTAATAGTAATTATCCTGTGGCTAGCGGTAGTTCTCTACACCGTCCTATCGATAATGAATTCGATCAGATTAACGGCCTGATGACCCCCTTACAATTCTCAGCAGTAGCTATGGCTTTTGAGGGGCGAATCTCATTCACCAGAATTGAGAATTCTGGCGGGAGGTATCGGACCCTGTCGGGTTTTTACAAGCGTGCCTCCTCAAAGTCCTACAAGATCGGGGTTTTAACGCCATTAAATGCAGCGCAGTGTTATGCTGCGAATTGAGTCACCCACCTAAGCATCAAGGTGAGGCGGAGACAACGACTCTGCACTATACAGGGTGAGTCACCTAACGTTACCGCTGGATATATTTCGTAAACCACATCAAATACTGACGAACCGATTCCACAGACCGAACGTGAGGAGAGGGGCTAGTGCAATTGTTCAATACAAACCATACAAAAATTCACGGAAGTATGTTTTTTAACACAAACCTACGTTTTTTAAAATGGAACCACGTTAGTTTTGTTAGCACATCTGAACATGTAAACAAATACGTAATCAGTGTCGTTTGTTGCATTGTACAATGTTAATTACATCCGGAGATATTGTAACCTAAAGTTGACGCTTGAAACCTCCGACGTTCAGTTGCGTGTTGTAACAAACACGGGCCACGGGCGTTTCATAGGACGTGGAGGACGCATAAATTGGCCAGCCCGTTCTCCTGATCTTACACCTCTGGACTTCTTTCTGTGGGGTACGTTAAAGGAGAATGTGTACCGTGATGTGCCTACAACCCCAGAGGATATGAAACAACGTATTGTGGCAGCCTGCGGCGACATTACACCAGATGTACTGCGGCGTGTACGACATTCATTACGCCAGAGATTGCAGTTGTGTGCAGCAAATGATGGCCACCACATTGAACATCTATTGGCCTGACATGTCGGGACGCACTCTATTCCACTCCGTAATTGAAAACGGAAACCACGTGTGTACGTGTACCTCACCCCTCATGGTAATGTACATGTCCGTCAGTGAAAAAGACCAATAAAAAGGTATTAGCATGTGGACGTAAGGTGCTGTTCCAGTCTCTTCTGTATCTAAGGTCCATCACCGTTCCCTTTGGATCCCTACGTAATTCGGTGCTCTCCGATACACACGATCGAACAGCGGAGGAGTGGTACTCAAGCGTCAACTTTAGGTTACAATATCTCCGGATGTAATTAACATTTTACAATGCAACAAACGGCACTGATTACGTATTTGTTTATATGTTCAGATGTGCTAACAAAACTAACGGGGTTTCATTTAAAAAAAACGTAGATTTGTGTTAAAAAACATACTTCCCTGCATTTTTTTTATGGTTTGTATTAACCAGTTACACTAGCCCGTCTCCTCACGTTCGGTCTGTGGAATCGGTTCGTCAGTATTTGATGTGGTTTACGAAATATATCCAGCGGTAATGTTAGGTGACTCACCCTGTATATGGGATGATAATGGCGTTATTTCTCGGAGCACATCGATTGCTGAGTGGTACCGAGAATCCACCTTGAGCACTATTATGGCCCGATTTTCCGAGATGGAAGTACGTGGGTCCGCTAAAGCGCTCAGCAGTATACCACACCTCGACATCCATACACATGTCTATGATCCAATGAATGGAGGGTCCAGTTATATTAAACTCCCTCAGGATATTAAGAACAAACACGCATGTGTTAATGTTGAAAATAAGTATCATAATGCTTGTTTTGCATGGTCAGTCCTGGCTTGCGAGAGAAAGTGTGATTATAGAGATCATCCCGAGCGTCCCGTCAGCTACAAAGTCAAAGATATTAATAGACAGTATAACTTTGATGGAATAGAGATCCCTGTAAAGATCCAGGACATAAATAAGTTTGAGGCTCAGAATACCGGAATACCGGTTCACGTTTATGGCCTGGAGAAGAAAAGCAAGTCAGATGAGCAGGACAAGCATACAGTAGTAGGCCCCCTCCATTTCTCAAAGTCTGCAGGTGAGTGAGAGTTGCATGTAAACATGCTGCTCTTCTCTGAAGGTGATAATTACCACTACGTATGGATCAAAGACATGTCCCGACTCCTTTCCTCCCAACTAAATAAATATGGCCATAAACAGCATATTTGTTTAAGGGGTTTGAATTATTTTTCTTCTGAAGAGTTAGCGACACATCTATTAGATTGTGCTTCCAAGGACCCGGTACGTGTGATTGTGCCAAGTGAGAAAAATAATTTTATTAAATTTCAAAATGCTCACCACCAGTAGCGTTGTCCTTTTGTTGTGTACGCCGATTTTGAATGCTTTCTGGATCCTATTACTCCTTGTGAAGGGAACCCCCTAGCCTCACACACAAATTTCACACAAAAACACGTACCATATGCGGCAGCGTTCCAAGTTGTATGTGGATATGATTCTAAACCTAACCGCTGTCAGTCTTATGTAGGGAACGATCCAGCGGTTTGGCTTCTCACTGAGCTTGAAAAACTTTAATGGGAAGTTGACAGGCTCTACAGCACCACCATTCCCATGACCAAATCAAAGGAACATGATGAAATGTATGAAAAGGCGGTTAATTGTCATATTTGTGGGCTGGCCTGAGATAGAAAAGCGGAAACTCCTCGTAGAGACCACTGTCATCTTACGGGTAAGTTCCGCGGTGCAGCCCACAACGCATGCAACTTTAAGTACCAGTTACCTAAACACATACCCGTCTTTTTTTCATAATTTGAGCGAGTATGACGCCCACTTTCTCGTTGAGCACTTGGCTAAATTCGATAAGAAGAATGATCAGGTCAGTGTCCTCCCTGAAAGTGTTGAGAAGTACATTTCTTTTTCAAAACGAATGACTCCAAAAATTACGCTTCGCTTCCTTGACTCTTTACGCTGTATGCAGACTTCACTCCAGAAACTGGTTGAGACTTTACCTCGGAATGATATGCATATCACTCGATCTGCATTTCCTGATGAGGAAAAGTGTCAACTTGCTACTAGGAAAGGAATTTTCCCATACGAATATGTTGATAGTATGGCAAAACTGAGTGAAACCAGGCTTCCCGACGTATCTGCTTTTACCTCTCACAGGCGATGTCATAACCACTGCAGATTATGAGCATGCCGTAAATGTCTGGCGGGAATTCAACATCCCCAATTTGGAAGAATATGCAAGGTTATACATGGACACGGACGTACGTTTGCCTGCAGATGTTTTCGAAAAGTTCCGGAGTGTATGTATGACCACGTACTCTGTGGACCCCGCCTTTTATTACACGGCACCTGGGTTACCCTGGGACGCTATGCTCAAAAAAACAAGCCGCAGCAGAACTTTTAACTGATCCAGCAGTGCTTCTATTTTTTGAGTTAGGGATCCGTGGGGGACTTTGTCAATGTGTTCATAGGCACGCCACGGCAAATAACCCTCGGATGGGTGTCGAGTACAACGCATCCCTTGATTCTAGTTACATTTTGTACTTACAAGGGAACCTCCCCATCGCACCCCCCTCAGATTTAGTTATAAGTTGGCACAGGGATAGGCCTTGAAAAACTGAACACAGATCAATCGAGAAAACAGGAAGAAGTTGTGTGGAACTATGAAAAAAATAAGCAAAATATGCAAACTGAGTAGTCTATGCGCAAGGTACGCAACATCAAGGAGTATGTGAGCTAACGAGCACCGTGGTCCCGTGGTTAGCGTGAGCAGCTGCGGAACGAGAGGTCCGTGGTTCAAGTCTTTTCTCGAGTGAAAAGTTTAATTTTTTATTTTCAGGCAATTATCAAAGTTCAGGCACTCACGCATAATCAACGTCGCTCACCAAAATTCCAGGACATGTTCAGATTTGCTTGGACATATGCAGGATTTGACGGTCTACACACGAAAACATTTGAAAACAAAAAAAAAACAAAAAAAAAACGTATATTTTGACAGAGCACAGGGAAAACTGTGCGTCTGTGAAACTGTTGCATTCATTTGTTGCAATTTATGTGACAAACTCTTGCGCTTTCATCACTTTTTTGGGAATGATTATCACATCCACAAGAAAAACCTAAATCGGGCAAGGTTGAAGAATCTTTTTACCCGTTCGCCAGGTGTGCAAGTTAGGTGGTTCGACAACATATTCCTGTCATATGACGCACATGCCGTCACCAGTGTCGTATAGAATATATCAGACGTGATTTCCTGTGGAGGAATCGGTTGACCTATGATCTTGCGATGAAATGTTTTCGGTTCCTATTGGAGAGGCACGTCCTTTCGTCTACTAATGGCACGGTTTTGCGGTGCGGTCGCAAAACACTGACACTAAACTTATTACAGTGAACAGAGACGTCAATGAATGAACGGACAGATGGTAACTTTGCGAAAATAAAGAAAGTAAAACTTTCACTCGAGGGAAGACTCGAACTAAGGACCTCTCGTTTCGTAGCTGCTCACTCTAACCACGGGACCAAGGCGCTCCTCAGTTCGCATTGTCCTTGATGTTGCCTATGTTCGACATGGACTACTCAGTTTGTATATTTTGCTTATTTTTTCATAGTTCCACACAACTTCTTCCGGTTTTCTCGATTGATCTGTGTTCAGTTTTTCAAGGCCTATCCACTGTGTCAATTTATAACTAAATCTGAGGGGAATGCGATGGGGAGGTTCCCTTGTTAGATGTTAACAACTTATATGGGCACGCCATGCAGCAAACACTGCCGATTGGGGGGGTTTGCTGGCTGTCAGAAGACGAATTGAAGGGATTAGGTGGACAAATAATGGCTGATTCTGATGTAGGGTACGTGCTTGAGGCAGACATCGCATACCCTAATAATTTGCATGGGGAGGTAAGCGACTTGCCGTTATGTCTAGAGCAACAAATTCCGCGAGGAAGCACCATCCCTAAACTGCTATCTACTGTTGGGGATAAGCAGAGGTACATCATGTTAGAGTCACCCGGGCAATCTCCCTCAAGAAATCCCCATGGTTGAAGGAGTAGATTGAACTAAAAACCGAAAAGAGGGCGGTCGCGAGTAATGATTTGAAAAAGATTTTTATAAATTAATGAATAATTCCATTTTCGCGAAAACTATGCAGAATGTGCGAAATGAACGCGATATTGTGATTAGAACCGCATCTTCAGTGAAAACTTTGGTGCTGTGGAGGTGTCGAAGACTGTAGTAAAGTTTATGAAGCCCCATCTATTTGGGGATGTGCATACTGGATATCTCCAAATTCCACATGTACCGATTCCGCTATGAGTTTGCGAAACCTCATTTCGTAGAACCAAAGTTATTTTATATGGATACTGACAGCTTTATCTACTGGGTCAAGAACTGCGATTCATATGAAGTTATTAGGTGCAATGGTAAAGAATTCGATATGTCTTCTTATGAGGCCAATAATCCTTATAGTATTGTTCGACAGAACAAGAAGGTTATAGGTCTCATGAAAGATGAGACGAATGGTTTACCAATTGTAGAGTTTGTGGGATTGAGGTCCAAAATGTATCCATATCGCACAATAGACGGGGCACTCAGAGCAGGGCAAAGAGTGTTAGGCCGGCCGGAGTGGCCGTGCGGTTCTGGGCGCTACAGTCTGGAGCCGAGCGACCACTACGGTCGCAGGTTCGAATCCTGCCTCGGGCATGGATGTGTGTGATGTCCTTAGGTTAGTTAGGTTTAATTAGTTCTAAGTTCTAGGCGACTGGTGCCATCAGAAGTTAAGTCGCATAGTGCTCAGAGCCATTTTGAAAGAGTGTTAGACGCATGGCATCTCGTGTTCTTACGGTCGAGGACTATTTGCAACGCCTGTATGGTCGCACCATTGAAGGGCTCGTCCACATATGGTTCAACAAACTGAGCATTCGATCACGAGGTCACGAGGTGTACAATGTGCTACAGTCTAAAGTCGGATTGTCTCCTCATGATCATAAAAGAGTCATTTGTGAGGATGGGATAGAAACCCTCCCATACTCGCACTATTTACTTGAAACGAAAGTAGGGGTGGGGGACTCTGGTTGGTTGATAGAGAGGCAATGAGCGTGTGAATGCGGTGAATAGGGGTTATGCGTGGAAATAGTATGGCTCTTTTATCATAGTGTAAATATTGGATGAGAGTGTTGTGTGGTGTGTATCACTTTGCGTGCTTCTGTGTATGTCTGAGTGTGCGAATGAGTGTGGGAGCCTGTGTTATGTTTATGTGTGTGTGTGTGTGTGTGTGTGTGTGTGTGTGTGTGTGTGTGTGTGTGTGTGTGTGCGTGCGTGTAAATATATTAATTCTTTTTTGAAAGAAAGTGATAAAAATGAAAAAATTTAAAAACTCAAAAAAATTATATTTACGTAAATATTTTTTGAGCATTGTTAGTACGTAATATATGAAGAAAAGATAAATTTTACCGCTTGACTTGTACTTTCTATAAGAAGAAAAAAAATCTTTTCTCACTTAATGTGTGCTTCCAAAATGGTTCAAATGGCTCTGAGCACTATGCGACTTAACTTCTGAGGTCATCAGTCGCCTAGAACTTAGAACTAATTAAACCTAAATAACCTAAGTACATCACACACATCCATGCCCGAGGCAGGATTCGAACCTGCGACCGTAGCGGTTGCTCGGTTCCAGACTGTAGCGCCTAGAACCGCACGACCACTCCGGCCTGCTGTGTGCTTCCATGTGAGTGGTTATAGAGATTAGATTTTATTTTGTAAGTTTCAACTACCGCTAGCCATCCAGTCAGAACTAGTTTTAAGTATGTGAGTTGCACCAATTAAATTTTTTATATATCTTCACTTGCTTGTTGTAGTGGAAAAATGTTATATATATATATATATATATATATATATGTCTTTACCTCGTTCTTCTAGTGGAAAATGTGTAGAGCCACTTACTTCAGCGAAATATATTTTCAATTGTTTGTGGTAGTGGAAAATGTTTCAGAGCCACCCACTTAAAGTAATTACGTTCGACTATAGTTAAAAGTGTTTTCTTTTTTTTTGGGTGGAACTTCACTAACGATAGTATTTACCTAGTAAGATAGTGTAATTAGTTTGTACTACTTCTGCATTATTTGTAAAATTATATATATATATATATATATATATATATATATATATATATATATATATATATGTGAGGAGAATGCTTATATTTTTTCAATAATGTAAAATGTTAAATACTTATCATCAAAGAGCATAAGGTTGATATTTTTCGTCAAAAATAAATCATATATCTGTAAACTCATACATTAATGTGTAAAGTGAATGATGTTACTGTAAACTGATATTTGTCAAACACTGTTAAAAAAAATTCTGAATTCAATAATAAATTCACTTATTTTATCGTAAAAATGTGGAATTTTGTTATTATTTCACCCTTCAGTCATCATCATTCTTTTCCTTTAAAAAAATATTATAATTGTATTTTTCTGTGTCTACAAGACGTAGATACAGCCACATTGTACTGTACTGACCTATAAGGTTTGCTGCTTTAAAAACAAATCATTTCTGAATAATACGTGCTTGACTTCATCCGCCAATCATGAACAAGCAGCGCACCTCAGCACTTTCTTTCAGCCCCAGTCGCCGTCAGCTGCGCGGCTGGCATCTGACGCATCGCCACGCAGGTGAGCTGAAAGCTGGTCTGTTGTTGACTCAGGTAATGTTACTCAGCACATCAAGGCTGTGGTATGTATCTCAGACAGTTCCATTGGATTTCGCTTCATATACAATATCCCCCAATAAATTTACATTCTACGGACGTTGGGTGTCACGGAAAGAAAGAAAAAGAGCAAATTTTATAAATGGTTATTTATTTGTAATCTAAGTTAAAAGTAATTTTATATTCTCATATGCAGATACAAAAGCACTTTTTTTGTAAATGTTCTTGAGTCGATGGATAAATGGACATCCATGCAATTCCAGGTCTTGAATAGAAGCAATTTTAAATATTCGATGCAGCCAGGTAATCTTCGCATTACCTTTAACACAGATGATTGTCTCCTTGTGATCAAATACTAGGAGCACTCGCACCAAATCTTTATAAGAGACGCAAGGGTCATCCCAGTGAATTCCATGATATAAGTGTGTTAACCACATTCCACTTCTACATGTTTTAATGCACTTCACTTCCTTGAATGGTTTCGGCGATGCAACTCTTGATGCAAATGTTCCTATTATTCCATCACTTTGTGTGAATGCTATTAATGGACAGTCTTTAATTATGAATCGCCTGCTTACATCATAGTAAAACCCTTGTACGTCAGCTACGATCCTCACGCTTTGGGGTAACATCGTGATCTGCCTTAGAGCTAGCAGAGCGCCTATTAATTTATACAACTCGTTGCACTACACCAGTGAGCGGTCAGTAGTTAACAACACGATCATGCAGAACTAGAGAATACGCTGCAGTGTGATCTGGGAAGTTTGTTGAAGATTCAGATTCAATCTGTACATCTACAGGCCCTGTTTTAAGTATCTCATTCTGTTTTGAACAGCCAATCACTATTATTGGTGCTAGCTTCTTGAAAATCTGTGGACTCAGTAGGCATCTTTCATTTTCAATGCCTTCGTAATAAGATTCTCGGAATCTCGCATACATGTCAAATGCAAAACTGTATACATTGCTGTCCCACTGTAGATGTAGATGCTTGTATGGGTAGTATCCGGAATTCAGGTAGATTCTGGCGTTAGTTAACTTGCAGTGGTCAAATTCAATTGAGTCCTTTGATACATTCCCACGCCTTTGAGTTTGAAATGCGATTATGGTGAATCGAGGTGCTTCCAACTGCACTGTTTTAATAGCCCAAGTATGTGTGGATGCTGTAGTTAGGACTGGGTATTCAAAAAGCTCGCATGATTGGAAGGTTAGTGCTAGATAGGTGCTGACATTCAGAACTTTAAAGAGTTTCAAGCGTTCCTCGTCAGCAACAGTGATGTGAGGAATTTTCCATACTATACTACGCTCCTGGAAATTGAAATAAGAACACCGTGAAATCATTGTCCCAGGAAGGGGAAACTTTATTGACACATTCCTGGGGTCAGATACATCACATGATCACACTGACAGAACCACAGGCACATAGACACAGGCAACAGAGCATGCACAATGTCGGCACTAGTACAGTGTATATCCACCTTTCGCAGCAATGCAGGCTGCTATTCTCCCATGGAGACGATCGTAGAGATGCTGGATGTAGTCCTGTGGAACGGCTTGCCATGCCATTTCCACCTGGCGCCTCAGTTGGACCAGCGTTCGTGCTGGATGTGCAGACCGCGTGAGACGACGCTTCATCCAGTCCCAAACATGCTCAATGGGGGACAGATCCGGAGATCTTGCTGGCCAGGGTAGTTGACTTACACCTTCTAGAGCACGTTGGGTGGCACGGGATACATGCGGACGTGCATTGTCCTGTTGGAACAGCAAGTTCCCTTGCCGGTCTAGGAATGGTAGAACGATGGGTTCGATGACGGTTTGGATGTACCGTGCACTATTCAGTGTCCCCTCGACGATCACCAGTGGTGTACGGCCAGTGTAGAAGATCGCTCCCCACACCATGATGCTGGGTGTTGGCCCTGTGTGCCTCGGTCGTATGCAGTCCTGATTGTGGCGCTCACCTGCACGGCGCCAAACACGCATACGACCATCATTGGCACCAAGGCAGAAGCGACTCTCATCGCTGAAGACGACACGTCTCCATTCGTCCCTCCATTCACGCCTGTCGCGACACCACTGGAGGCGGGCTGCACGATGTTGTGGCGTGAGCGGAAGACGGCCTAACGGTGTGCGGGACCGTAGCCCAGCTTCATGGAGACGGTTGCGAATGGTCCTCGCCGATACCCCAGGAGCAACAGTGTCCCTAATTTGCTGGGAAGTGGCGGTGCGGTCCCCTACGGCACTGCGTAGGATCCTACGGTCTTGGCGTGCATCCGTGCGTCGCTGCGGTCCGGTCCCAGGTCGACGGGCACGTGCACCTTCCGCCGACCACTGGCGACAACATCGATGTACTGTGGAGACCTCACGCCCCACGTGTTGAGCAATTCGGCGATACGTCCACCCGGCCTCCCGCATGCCCACTATACGCCCTCGCTCAAAGTCCGTCAACTGCACATACGGTTCACGTCCACGCTGTCGCGGCATGCTACCAGTGTTAAAGACTGCGATGGAGCTCCGTATGCCACGGCAAACTGGCTGACACTGACGGCGGCGGTGCACAAATGCTGCGCAGCTAGCGCCATTCGACGGCCAACACCGCGGTTCCTGGTGTATCCGCTGTGCCGTGCGTGTGATCATTGCTTGTACAGCCCTCTCGCAGTGTCCGGAGCAAGTATGGTGGGTCTGACACACCGGTGTCAATGTGTTCTTTTTTCCATTTCCAGGAGTGTATTAATCTTTACTTGAACATTCTCTGCAGCTGTTTGAAAGTATGAATTCGCGTCACTTGCACTCTGCACCAAAATAAGTCCCTGTTTAGCGTTCATAATAATTCGCTGCATGTCCTCAAAATAACTCATAAGCATTTATAGTGGCATGCCCACGGTAAATCGGCTGTATCCCCCCTCACAATCAGGCGCATCTATGAACCATCCTGCATTTTCCAAACTTTTTGAATCAGAGGCTGAGGCTGAAACGTATGTCTTAAGGGTTGACGTTATACCAACATGGCGTGCGCGATCTATGTCAATACCGTTAAGTTCAGAACGTATCTCTTGAAACAGGAATTCTAGAGCATTTCGCGTGAGCTTCGATAGCGTTACCACAGTGCTGTCAGCTTTCTTAGATGTACAGTCCAGATACAGGAAGCTCTTGCAAGGCAATGTTACGGCGTCCTGATGCTGAATAACAATCCTAATTTCATCATTTTTGTTAAATGTAATTGAAGCGTAGGGTTTGTGTGAGTGGTATTCATGACGTATAATTCGATTATCATACTCTACTGACTGAGTTACGTTGAGCGACGTCATTTTGCGGTTTGAAACCTGCTTAAATAAAGAATTCGTAATTAAGGCGTGTTATCACCTTGTGCTTCCGCGATACATTGACGGATTGTGAGCTCGGTGTGCTAGCTTTATACCTTACTCCCATCTCGCCTTAGATGCAAGCGTACTATGATCTATTCTTCTCGAAAGTTAACAAGCTGATTATTCTGGTCCACAATACGCAGTTCTAGGTAGTCCAATGTCTGAACTGTCACCTGGAGATACATAGCGTTTGTGGGGGCTTGAACTATTTTATACCTAGTACCGACTGTAGGGAAGAATCCGTAAATTGAGTGAGGTATGAGTTTGTGGCAATATTGCACTCAACGTGGATTGCGCTGACTGGCAGTATATCTACACCTTCATCCGATGCGTAAAATTTACTCGCGTCTTTCACCAAAACACTTAGCAGTGGATCTATTGAATCTCTCTGTCTAAAGTCGATCGTAGCACTTTCTGTCCGTATTTCTGATTTAAGGGTATTAATGTTTGCGTGTAGTTCAATACCTTTTCCTGACTGTTTTAAGACTTCGTTTAAATCATCAATATCGTATGCATCAAGTTGTATTTGTAGAATCTCCTTCCGACCGTCAATTTCCAGGTACAGTTTATTGTTGCTCTTTGTGACATTTGGAATGCTGTTGCACGGCTCCAGACCAATCAGCGCAATACTCCAATCCCCTGCACTTAAGCCGGCCGGAGTGGCCGAGCGGTTCTAAGCGCTACAGTCTGGAACCGCGCGACCGCTACGGTCGCAGGTTCGAATCCTGCCTCGGGCATGGGTGTGTGTGATGTCCTTAGGTTAGTTAGGTTTAAGTAGTTCTAAGTTCTAGGGGACTGATGATCTGCCGGCCGCGGTGGTCTAGCGGTTCTGGCGCTGCAGTCCGGAACCGCGGGACTGCTACGGTCGCAGGTTCGAATCCTGCCTCGGGCATGGGTGTGTGTGATGTCCTTAGGTTAGTTAGGTTTAAGTAGTTCTAAGTCCTAGGGGACTTATGACCTAAGATGTTGAGTCCCATAGTGCTCAGAGCCATTTGAACCATTTTGAACTGATGATCTCAGATGTTAGGTCCCACAGTGCTCAGAGCCATTTGAGTCATTGTGAGCCCCTGCACTTAAATCAATCGGCGGAAAGTAATTTGCACGTAATACTGATCCTCGCTCTTTTAAAGTCAGAGTGTACGACATTGCATTTAAACCTCACATGATGGGTGTGCGTTCAGTGATGACTCTTTTATATGTGTGGATGTTCTCACAACGGCTCTGACGAGGAGAGGTGAAAGCGCCCTTTCCAGACTTCCCACCACTCGGTCTAAATATAGCGTGCCTGATGCAGGCGAAGGCTAATTTGTCATGGCTGTGATGAGGAACATAACACAGAGATGCCGGCACAGGTAAGTGTTAAACTCCTGATATCGCCGGAAATTGTAGAAAACACGTCTTTTGCTGGTGAAGTAGCGTTGTAATTCTTCAGGCGGCTGTAAGTCCCCAAATGAATCGAAATATTGTACTGTATTTGCACTTTTCTTAACATACGCCACCCAGTGGGTCCCTGGACTCCCAGTAACATCTAAATTTACAATTCCACACTCATTAGTCCGCCACATGGTCTTCGGTAATGTATCCCGCATAAAGACGCCACGGAATCCAGGAATGTGAAGTTTTTCTTTAACAATATTAACGAGATCTTTATTCGTGAGCGCTCGATCAGGTACGATAACTAACGGACTTTTTTTTATTTATGAAGAGACCTAGTCCTTTCCTGTATGGTTTCAAGTAGAGACCGTTTCCGATAGTTGCTGCTTCCATGGCCCGATTATGTCTTCTGGCTTCCTCTAGTTGCGCATGTGCACTCCGTGCGTTTTTGACCGTTTTGGCTACGGCTGCAGCCCCACCTGTAAGTGAACCTACCGCCGACAGAGCTGCAAGGGCTGGACGAGGAACGGAATAATTCCACCTGATGTGTTTGGTTGTGGTGAAAGGGTCCTGTAGCCACCTTTCATTAGTCCGGTAGCCCATTTTCACTATCATTTCTCTTTCTTTTCCTTGTTTCTCTTTTCTCTTTACTCTCATAGTGGTGTGATTGAATGAATGTGGTTGTGTGTCACTTTGCTAGACGGCGGCGTAGTCTGCTGCAGAAAGTGTGCGACAGTCATACAGATTCAGCAGCAGTTGTACAGAATAGCCAACTCTCGTAGCGGTCAAGTAGGCAAAGAGGTTTGCGCTACTTGTGAGAAATCCACCTGCGTTAGGTTGGTGGCGGAAATGGCATCTTTGGGTTTTCCGGGCCACGAGGAGCGTGGAAGAGGCTGGAGAAGAAAAAGGGGGCAGTATGCCGCCGGTACGGGAAGCGTCCACAGCTGTGCTCCAGTCGAAGAAGGGTGAGTTGGACTGACCGCGTGGCGCGTTGTTACTTGGCGAGAGGAAAGCTGTTAGCTTTTGGTCTCGCTTTTCAACTCTGAAAGATTGCTTTGCCTTGTCGCAGCAAGGAATGCAAAACTTTGGCAGATTTTTCTTTTAGTAAATTTCTGTAGCAGACTTGGATCCGCCGGAAGAGCGCCACACAAAGGTGTCGATAAGAAGTGAGCACTCGCTTCTGTATGAATGTCTGTTTGCCTTCAGTTGTGCCTGTATACGCTTTTATTTTTCTAAATATTAATAGCTTTGCCTTCTCGTAAATTTTCCTTGCTTTATGTGTCTTTCGTCAGTGGGGAGCCAACCACGTGGTAGACCATTAGAGTTTGTTGGGCTACCGTCATCACTAACCGTCCGATCTCATGTTTGTTTTAAAGAATGTTAACTGTTCATGATTGCGTGATGTGATATTGTTGCAATTTGGCCACAATATCTAGAAATTGCGTCTCCACTAACCACGTGGTCACGCGGGTGTACTGCAAAACGTGTACCGTTTCACGAGTTATTGCGATCAGTTGTCAGGTAACAGCAGTTGTATGAATGATTCACACCAGTGCTTTTAGGTGTAGATTATAACGGTGAATGTATCGATGATTTTCTTTAATGTTTTAGGAATTAATGTTATCCGGAATTGTGTGCATGCCTCACATCCATATCTTAGGAATAAATGATTTTAAGTACAATTTTCTCTTGTATTCCGAGGTTACGTTTTTGCACCTAAGACACTCACCTCGTAGCCTTCCCGTTAGCACATCCAACGCATTTCCTTACGCACAGGTCCAGTGATTAGTTTCCCCTTTTACTTTAAAACAAATGCTATAGATTAAGTCTTATTTTCAGGTGTGTTGCTGGGAGCAGATCTTATGCACAGTGTTCATGCATTTCCTATTTTATTTGAAATGTTTGATTCTCGTGAACAGTGCACGAGTAATACTATTAATTACATCGCATCCCCTATGAGCGATATCACGACGTATGCATTTTTATGAGATTTGGTCTGTGATCAGATTAATTTATTTTCCGACTCGGCCAAACCTTTGATTAGTTGTGTGGTTAGAGTCGATGGCGACCCGAATCTTAACGTAATAACCCGTAGAAACAGGTTAGATACAGTGGTAGGACCCTAGGTGGTTTACTTGCAGTCTTCTTCTTCTTGTTCTTCTTCCCCCCCCCCCCCCCCCTTTCAACACACGTTTCGCTGCTGCACACATCGAAGTGAGAATACAGTTTTTCATACAACCGGGTTTGTTCTTCTTCGCCCCCAAAGCTGTTTACGCTGCTTTCATAATTCGTTTGAAATTCATCACCCCCCAAGTCCAACTTAATTTTTCCATGCAGCGTTTTATCAACTACGAATGCAGCAACGCGCTGACCTATTCCGAGGTCTTTTCTTCGTCTTATATGCTTAGCTTTATCGGCTAATATTCGATCAGCAACGTGACGTGCTGGGAGTTCCTTATTTGCAGCGTATGCGAGGTCGTGCTCAAGGCAGGCTTCGTCTAGTAGGTTAATACCTTTATCACCGCGTGCCAGGTGTTTCTGAAGCTTTGTTCCATGCCCACAGAAGTTATATCCCGGAATGTGTAATTCAACAGGCAATTTGTCGAGAATACCGCCTCCGCCTCTTATTATGATGTGCCTCCTATCATGCATGGTACGCTAGTGATGAGGTAAAGGTCTTCGCTCCCTGTTATATACTAACTCGTCAGCGTCAATCTACCTGTTTTGTGATGATGGAAATCCTAACCATGTAACTAGCGCTCTATTCCCGCGACGTCTTATCACGCGCTCGATGAGAAATACATCTGGCTAAGAACACTTCTGCAATTCCTCCGTGTAAAAGCATCCTGCAATTTCTTCACCCTTGCCATCCTTTATGTCCTAGGGTCCGTTCTCTGCACTTTGTATACTGTGAATATCTCCGCCGACCAGTTTGGTAAGTACGATTTCTCGAACGCTCTCTTGTGTTTTGAAATACCTACTAAGTCGCCTACATTGAACCTCTGTTTGCGCGGGTCCAGCATTTTAATGCGGAAATAATACTGTGTCCATGAGTGAATTATCGCGAACATCGATCGGTCTCATTTTTATCGTACTGTGTTTGGTCCGATTATACTCCGCAATTATCTGTGGGATGATATCTAGCCACTTCTACGAATCGCGAAGATTAAAACGCATCCACACTTGAGCTATGACTATTCTGTTCAAACGCTCCACGATTTCAAGTGGGTAAACGTGGAGTAGTGGTGTACCCCGTACCGCTTACCGCTCCATTACAGTCTTGAAATGTTCATTGTAAAACTCACCACCATGATCGGTTTGAAGGTTGTCCGGGCATCGATTCGTTCCTGTCTGCAGCAAACGCTCAAACACTACAGCAACATCTCTACCGCTTTTAGTTTTGACAGGTAACGCCCATGCGAATTTAGAGTATGTATCAATAACCATTAAAATGTATTTGAATCCATTATTCTCATGTGAATATTGTCTCTTATCTACAAGATCGGCCTGCCCCAAGTCATCCAGCCCTTTAATCACAACATGCCTGCGAGGGTATGTTTTGCGTGCTGGCTTGTGCAATTCTCGAACTACCGTCTTCATACTTATTCGATGATACCTTGAAAGGTGGCTACACTGAGCCACAGCGCCAGAAATCGCGCCAGAGAGTATTGTTCCGCCGCCTCCACTGGCAGTGATTATTGAGACGTAGTGGTAAGCAGTTCTTGCCGAGAAGTTGTGGTGGACACTGCTTGTATCTGAAGTTAGAGTGAGATGTGGTAGTGGAGAGTGTTGTTCCATGTTTTATGCAGTGGTTTGATGGGAGAGATAGCAGATGTTGTTCTAATGGAGATATTGTAATGGTCAGAGTGCATTTCGTCAATATATATGGAGGTAATGAAAACTATTTTCTTTTATTCTTTTAGTGTCCTGAAAAGTGTGTCATGACAGGTTCAGTCAACAAAGCATCTGGCGTGTGTTCTTGTATTAGAGTGTAATTCTGGGTTTCTTGAGCAATTATTTTTTTTTCTATCACGTCAGTATAAATGGTATTTGAAATTTCTTGTCTTGTTGAAGAAGAACCGTGCCAGATATGTACGTTGAGTCACACTCCCACACACAGAACAGTTATACTTGTGCTTTGGTTTCGTAGGTTTTATAGTTGCTGGGGACTTAATTAATTAATTGTATTAACTGAAATTTTCTTTTCATTCTTTGTTGTCATTCTAAGCAGTCAGATTGCGTACTAATACTAGTCAGGGCCAGCCGTTTACGAGACTTGCGTAATCGGACTTACAGCTACTAAAATTATTTGCATTTGCATTTTATTATTTAAATAAGCCCCCATGCACGTGGCGACCCTGCCAGGATCGTCCCTTGGAATCTTCTGATTGTAAAAATAGTAGACAGTACTATTGTTGTAGTAAATTGTAGTTTAGTAATTGTAGTCTATATTGCATGTGTAGATTTGGTAATTGTCATTCTTCTAATGGTATTTTTCAAAATTTATTTTTTTTGTTGTCTTGTATACGCGTTTGACAATTTAGTGCAATTATTTCAATTGTTCGTCAATCGTGTTTGAGGGAAACATTTCGTGTGAATGATATTGTTGATGATAAAGTGTCATTGTGTGTAATTTTCATATAGTGAAGAGTTTTGTATATTTTGTAAATGATACGCGATCAATGAAAAAGGCAAAAATGATGAATAGTGAGAATGACGAAATTGTTGATATGGCGAACTCGCCAACACAGGAGAACAGTGTGATGAATAATGAAGTTGAAAACAATTTAATAAGTCGGGAAAATAGTCCGGAACCATTTCAAAATTTTTCTCATTCAGAAAATTCACAGAATACGAGATTGACGATAGAAGATTCTGGAATAGTATCGAACACAGATAGCTTTACAGCTATGCAGAAGGAAGTTAGTTTTGTGGGAAATGTTAGGGGCGAAAAGAATTTCGAACCGACTGATATGGAGCAGTTGATGAGTGCAATATTAAATTTGGGATCACAGTTACGATCTGAATTAAAAACAAATAGGGAAACAATGGAAACACGGTTAGACTCACTGGGATCTGAATTAAGAGCAATGATAAGAGGGTTAGGCTCACAAATAGGAACAAGTAAAACCGAGATGGAAACAATGGAAACACAGTTAGGCTCACGAACAGGGACATGTTTCAAAAACATGAAAGAGGAATTAAAGAAAGAAATCAGAGAAGAAGTACAACCGATTTTGAATTCTCACAATAATAGATTATTTGCAGTAGAGATTAGACAAGAGGAAGAGGATCGAGAACAGGAAGAAAAAGATCGCGTGATAGTATAGAAATTTTCAGAATCAAATTTACAACGTGCACACGATAAGGAAGAAATAATTGAAGGAATCGAGGAATCCGTACCAAATGACAGAATAAATAACTTAACGCAACAGTGTGAACTGTTAACTACTAAATGTAACAATACCGAAACGCGAGTCGCGACACTTACGGAAGACGTAAATAAACAGAAAGAACAAATAGGTGATTTATCGGAAAGAGTTGAGGAGATTTCAGACAAATTGACAAATCTTAGTCTAAATGGGGACAGAGATTCAGATGATACAACACCATTGCCATTTGCGGAAACCGAAGAGTACCAGAGCATAAATAAACATGTTGAAAATTACGGAAAATTTAATGAACGCGTTAAAAAGGAACCTGAGGCATTAGAAAAGCAAGTCAAACAAATTGAAAGCAAAATCGTAGGAAAGGACGGTAGAAGAAATTTGGAATCACCGATAGCAGCGGGTTTTGAAGAAAATAATTTGTTTCATTTACGGGATGCAACAAGAGAGCGCCAGGCGCGCGAACTTGACAATAATCGGCATTGGGACTGGGACAGACGCGGTAGGTCTTTGTCGCCACGAGGCGAAAACTTTGACTATAAACACTTTTTGACTGTTCGGAAATTTAAGATCTTCCGCAATTCTAAGAATGACATACATCCATGTTCATGGTTAGATCAATTTACGTACGCACTTCCACCAAATTTGCCACTAAGTCACAAACTGAAATTTATGTGCAGCTATTAAAGTCCTCAGGGGATTCACTACTCTTAAGTGAATATGTGCCGTAGCGAGCATAGGGCCCCGAGCTGTAGTGGTGCTATTTCTGTTTTAGTTTTCTGTACCGCTGCCTACTCTTTTACTATTCTTTGCATCTATCAAAACAACTCTTCGACTATCAATCTATCTAGAGAGACGCTAAAAAATAACCGGATATGACTATTTTACCCAAAAGTGACTTTGGAAATTACTGTTTGGACTTACTGTATTTTCAGCAGCATTCATTCGTAGTTTAAATGAAATTTTACCTGTTTATCTTCGTGACAATATTACTTCTTATGTCGACGACATTCTTATTGCTAAAAATTCTTGGAGTGAGCACAACAAAATTTTGGATTCATTGTTACGTATCTTTGCAAGAGTTGGCATTACAGTGAACTTAGAAAAATCTGAATTTGGTCGTTCTCAGGTGAGATTTCTCGGTCACATTATTTCTACAGAAGGTATTCTTCCTGATCCAGAAAAATTAGACGCTATTCGTAATTATGCTGTTCCTACCACAAAACGTGATGTTCGTAGTTTCCTTGGTGTCTGTAATTTTCTTAGACGCTTTGTTAGATTGGACAATTTGGCCACACCTCGTTTTTGCGATCTATCTGGAAAGTTCTTTTTAAACGAAAATCGGTCGACAACTCTGTTTGGTTAGTTTGTATTCCTGATGAGTGGGTTAATAAGCTGATTTGGTATACGCATTTCAGTTATGCACACTTTGGTCCCAGAAAATGCTTTCATAAATTGCGAGAGTATTGTTACTTCAGTAATATGGAAAAACGTATTCGATTTGTTCTTGCCAAATGCAAATTATGTCAAAAGGCTAAGCCGCCGACAGTTTCTCACAGAGCACCGTTGTTTCCTATCATTCCAGTAAAATTAAAGGACATGGCTGCAGTTGATTTGTTCGGTCCAGTGGTTCGATCTACTAATGGTTTTGCGTACATTTTCGTAGCAGTGGAGTTGACATCAAAATATGTGTGTTTTACACCGTTACGCAAAGCAACAGCTCGTTCAGTATCTAATGCTTTCATTAACCATTTTCTTAAAGAAGTGGGTCATGTTGATAAGGTTATATCAGATAATGGATCACAGTTTCGTTCTAAAATTTGGCTTCGTACTCTACGGCGTCGTAAAATTAAACCAATTTTCATTTCACTTTTTCACCCTTAATCTAACGCTTCAGAGAGATGGATGAAGGAACTCAAAAAATTGTGTCGTCTTTATTGTCATCAGAATCACAGAACGTGGGATCAGTATCTTCATATTTTTCAAAACATTCTGAATGAACTTCCTAACGACTCAACTTCTTTACCGCCTATACTGATATTAAAAAACAAAGCACCGACAAATCGCATTTCTGAAATCGTTCCTTTTCCGCCTTCACGGAAACTGCGGCATTCTGAAGTTGTCAACCTGGCTCTACAAAATATTGCATCTGCGGCTGCTAGAAGAGAGAAATCAGCTAAGCGTCCTGGTCGTTTAAAAATCTTGTCAGTTGGTCAGAAGGTGTTAATTAAGGCTCATCGTTTGTCTCACAAAGGAAAAGGCTTGTGTTGGAAATTTTTTCTGCTTTATAACGGTCCATATAGAATTCGCAAAATTATTCATGATAACACTGTCGAAGTAGAAACTCTTAAATCACGACGCTCTAAGGGAATACATCATATATCTAACGTTAAAATTTTTGTGGAATGATATACTTTTGAAAAATTTTTGTAGAATGACATAGTTGTGAGAAACTAATAGCTACATGTAAACATGCGGAGAGTACAAGGATACCGCGCTGTGTTTTGGCGGCGCGGCGGCACATACTCAAAGCAACAGTGAAGTCTGCGCGCCGCACAAGGCAGTCGTTGACCGCAAACAATCACTTCCTACGTCACGCGCCTACAGCTGATCGAGCGCTCAGTGCGAATGCACTGACAGCCGTAAATAAATACACAGTCTAATTTCTCCGACTAAATTCAGTATAAAGCTATAGTGACTTGATGAATTCTGTTATTAACATACAGTATTTTTCAGGATACGGTTCTATAAAATATTTAAGAACTTCAGGTAAATTCTGTGCGTGTCCGACGTTAAGACGACTTGCTATCGAGAAAATTTCAGGAAAAATGTCATTTCGAAGAAGAAAGTAATAAACTAAAAAGGTAATTATTAATTGAGTCTATTTTTCAGGTAACATATTCCCACTTAGGTACGTACTTTAGACGTAATTTGCTGCTCGCGATTACGTGATTCATACTTTGTGCTAATTACATGTTCAATGAAATTACTTGTGAAGCGACGTGCTTGCGTACGTTAACTGATTTTGACAATGATTATTAATGAACTGGATTGTTACTTGTGTATATTATGCATCGCTTGGCTGCACTGCTTTTTCACTGATGTCATATTTTTAATTATGTGTCTGCTGTGCCTATTTATTTAAATTATAATTGTCACCTGATTAATTGTGCTGATGTGGTTAGGTATGTAAGTTATACTTTGTGATTTATCTGCTTGCGCCTTCATGTTTACTTATTAAGATACGATGCTAATGACCTGTTTAGTACATAAGATATATGTTTACTGCTATGTGTATGGATTGCACATTTACACATTTCTGCTTGTTGTCATAACTATACTTTAATTTGGTATATAGCAATGCTGATGTACAGTGTACGGACATGGAGTGTGGGTTACGATGTGGTATGCGTTACGGATTGTTCGCTTGGCGAAGCCTCGTTATAGAAATTGTGCTGCATCCACTTGTTGACATTCTGTTCACTACTGGTATATTTACTCGCTGTTGCTTGTTTTGCTTACGCTCAGTGCCTTATATTTTAACATAAGAAAATGAACTGCAGTAATTCGACGAGCGACTTTAGTACAAGAAACGTCATAGAAGTCACATGAGCTGGAGGTTTTATGGAATCTGTATAAATTTGTGCTAATAGAAAGGAAGCTAACGACATGACATACCAACACAGTTATTACACTGCATTTTTCGTGAGCAATTGAAATAGGAAGTGACACTTGACACAAGAAATACTCCACATGTTTGCTTCTGTTTGCCATAATTCTTGAAGTGGTGTACACACAGTGAAATATTAGGATCATTCACACTCCGTAATCGTACTTAATTACTGAGAGTTATTCGAACTAAGTCTGTTAGAGGTCATGTATGCATTCTTTGTATATAATTCATAATGAGTGGAAGATTTGGTCAGATGGATTACACAGAGGTTGTGTGTTGACAGTGTGTCTTCGGATTGTATGGGATGAGGAGGTTTGCATTAGGATTTTATCTGCATTTGTTCGAGGAGACTGACTAGAGGAAAGTGTTGTTATGGAAGTGAAATGATACTGGCAATAAGGTTTATATGTATCGACGTATTGAAGAGGTATTATTGAGGTATTGAGATTATATGAAGTTGATTGGAGTTTTAGTGTATAAGAGGTAAAATAAGTGAGGTGCATATTTTTTTTTTTTTGTTGGTCTATATGGAACAAGGAGGATGAAGATAGTAGACTAGAACACTAAAATGGAAGGAAGATTGTCTACACACACTTTGTTAAATTACCAAGCAGTATGTACTTTTTTTTTTTTTTGGAGAGAGGAAGTTGCATATCTTGGCACACTGACAGTTGTTCAGCAACCGTACATTTTGATCTGGCTTGGCAAACATTGGTCTTCACATGATGACTATGACGTTGACTTAACTATTATTGACTGTTATACATTGCTGCCACTACCACTTGATACACATGATGAACATCAAATTTTGACAGAATTGCAATTACACATTTAACACTATTCAATTACACAGTAGTACTTAATGTGGATGAAAGATGAGTGAGTGTGTTTTCCTTTCCTAATCCTACCCACCTATCTCCTAAATATTATTTTATTTGTTTGTAGTGGCTTGCACTGACACCCATAAATATTATTGGTTTACTGATGTTTGTGTACTTGTAATAGTTAATATGACAATTATCTGACATCATTTGTGTGTTTGTTATGATTTGTATGTTTAGTGTAAGAGCATTGATAATAATTTTGTAAAAGCAATTGTGTGTGCATTCAAACTGTTGTTCACACCTGCACCTGTTCAAATTGATGTGTGACACTTAGAAATGTTTAATTTCTGCTGATGAACTGTCTGATTAGTGATAGTGAATATTATGGACTGTTACCTGCACTTGTTCAACATAATGGGTGCCACCTGGAAATGTTTAATTACTGCTGATGAACTGTGTAATTAGTGATAGTGAATATTATGGACTGTTACTTGCACTTTTTCTACGTGATTGGTGCCACTAGGACATGTTTCATTTCTGCTGATAAACTCTGATCAACAGTGTGATTAGCGATAGTGAATATTATGGACTGATGTCTGCACCTGCTCAACATTGCTGGGTGCCACTGAAGACTGCATCTATTGAAATAATGTCACTTGTTGCTGTAGCACCTGTTCAACATTGTTGGGTGCCACTGATGGACTGTTTCTACTGAGATGATGTCACTTGTTGGTGTCTGCACCTGTTCAACATTACTGGGTGCCACTGATGGACTGCATCTATTGAAATAATGTCACTTGTTGGTGTCTGCACCTGTTCAACATTGCTGGGTGCCACTGGTGGAACTGCTTCTACTGAAATGATGTCACCTGTTGGAGTCTGAACCTACTCCACAATGCTGGGTGCCACTGATGAACTGATTCTACTGAAATGGTGTCACTTGTTGCTGTAGCACCTGTTCAACATTGCTGGGTGCCACTGATGGACTGCTTCTACTGAAATGATGTCACTTGTTGCTGTCTGCACCTGTTCAACATTACTGGGTGCCACTGATGGAACTGCTTCTTCTGACATAATGTCACTTGATGGTGTCTGCACCTACTCAACATTGCTGGGTGCCATTGATGGACTGCTTCTACTGAAATGATGTCACCTGTTGGAGTCTGAACCTACTCCACAATGCTGGGTGCCACTGATGAACTTCTTCTACTGAAATGATGTCACCTGTTGGAGTCTGCACCTACTCAACATTACTGGGTGCCACTGATGGACTGCTTCTACTGAAATGATGTCACCTGTTGGAGTCTGCACCTGTTCCACAATGCTGGGTGCCACTGATGGACTGCTTCTACTGAAATGATGTCACCTGTTGGAGTCTGCACCTACTCAACATTGCTGGGTGCCATTGATGGACTGCTTCTACTGAAATGATGTCACCTGATGGTGTCTGCACCTACTCAACATTGCTGGGTGCCATTGATGGACTGCTTCTACTGAAATGATGTCACCTGTTGGAGTCTGCACCTGTTCCACAATGCTGGTTGCCACTGATGAACTGCTTCTACTGAGATGATGTCACTTGTTGCTGCAGCACCTATTCAACAGTGCTGGGTGCTACTGCTGGAACTGTCAACCACTTGTTATGAAAACATTTTATGTGAATATTTGTATAAACTGATTTTTTGTGTATTACTGTTTGTGAAAAGTTATAAGACTCTTACCTGCTCATATTCGTCATTGCTGACGCTATCGATTGAATTGTTTAACCACATGATATTTCTGTAAACTATTATGTAAAGTCATATGTATGAAAGAATTTGTATTCCTTACTGTATTTTATATATTAGGCTATTGTAAGGTCAGTGCAAAACCAAAATTTTATCTAGTTATATGATACTTACGTATTAATATTATCTTTTATTTTTGTCTGTATTTTTTTTGACGAATTTGGTGGTATTTTCACCACCAATGCTGGCAAAAATACCATCAAATTCTAGCCCGTGGAGGAAGGGCATATGAAAGGTGGCTACACTGAGCCACAGCGCCAGAAATCGCGCCAGAGAGTATTGTTCCGCCGCCTCCACTGGCAGTGATTATTGAGACGTAGTGGCAAGCAGTTCTTGCCGAGAAGTTGTGGTGGACACTGCTTGTATCTGAAGTTAGAGTGAGATGTGGTAGTGGAGAGTGTTGTTCCATGTTTTATGCAGTGGTTTGATGGGAGAGATAGCAGATGTTGTTCTAATGGAGATATTGTAATGGTCAGAGTGCATTTCGTCAATATATATGGAGGTAATGAAAACTATTTTCTTTTATTCTTTTAGTGTCCTGAAAAGTGTGTCATGACAGGTTCAGTCAACAAAGCATCTGGCGTGTGTTCTTGTATTAGAGTGTAATTCTGGGTTTCTTGAGCAATTATTTTTTTTTCTATCACGTCAGTATAAATGGTATTTGAAATTTCTTGTCTTGTTGAAGAAGAACCGTGCCAGATGTGTACGTTGAGTCACACTCCCACACACAGAACAGTTATACTTGTGCTTTGGTTTCGTAGGTTTTATAGTTGCTGGGGACTTAATTAATTAATTGTATTAACTGAAATTTTCTTTTCATTATTTGTTGTCATTCTAAGCAGTCAGATTGCGTACTAATACTAGTCAGGGCCAGCCGTTTACGAGACTTGCGTAATCGGACTTACAGCTACTAAAATTATTTGCATTTGCATTTTATTATTTAAATAAGCCCCCATGCAACCTCTCTCTCGAAGCTCAGAGATTATCGAAACAGCATCATTCGAATGAGCTGTATTGTCCGCAGCAGCAGAAGCCATCAACAGTCGTAGTCTGTCTATTAGTTCATCCGGCTCATCGTAATATATATACTGCGGGAGTTGATTGCTCACACCTTTATGCTGAAAGTCTACACCCTCACCAATGCTTTTAAGTTGTATAATGGTTGTGTATTTAGAGTTTTGCGGGTTTCTCAATGTTCCGTCAGGATTTTTATACAGCTCAGTCAATGGTATTTCGCCATACACTTTGGGATCATCGGTAGAGTGTTTAAAGATTTTGAGGGACTTAGGAAGATTAGATTCATTAAGCCAGGTGTTCTTTTAAACTCTGTATCCCCGATGCGTATTGTGCTATCGGGTAAACTTACTGTTTGAGAGCCTAGCATGTATGGTCTCTCCCAGCTGACACCAAATCTTCTATCTATCTTACCCTCCCCATACTAGTTGGTGAGTTCTGCGATTGGATCACTATCACGTGAAGCCATCTTACTGATAGATTCGGTAACAGGTTTAAAAGTTTCTCTTAGTGTTTGCTCGCGATCCATATGTCCCAACCTCAACAAACGTAATTTCTTTCGAACTACTTTGCGCGCCTGAATGACTTTATGCTTTGTCGACATCTCAGAGCATACTAATCACGTGTTTTTATTTATGCTTTGTTGTTGTTCTTCTTATTCTTGTTTCCTACACCTCCTTCTTCAATAACAACAACCTCAGCTTCTATCTTCCCCTCAATTGCGCTAATTCTATTCTCTAGCCGATTTTGGTTAAGCGCTAGAAGTTTCTGAATGTCCTTTAATTCCCTTACCGAGTCTTGCCTCAAGATTCTTAAATTTCATATCGATATACATGGGAGCATTCTGTCTATGCACAGCTAACCTCTCAGACTGAGCGTCCGCCAGGGGTGCGAATTTGTCCATGGTGTAGTATCTGTGGTGTCACCGCCAGACACCACACTTGCTAGGTGGTAGCTTTAAATCGGCCGCGGTCCATTAGTACATGTCGGACCCGCGTGTCGCCACAGTCAGTATTTGCAGACCGATCGCCACCACACGGCAGGTCTAGAGAGACGTACTAGCACTCGCCCCAGTTGTACGACGACTTTGCTAGCGACTACACTGACGAAGCCTTTCTCTCATTTGCCGAGAGACAGAATAGCCTTCAGCTAAGCCCATGGCTACGACCTAGCAAGGCGCCATTAACCATATTTAGAGAGTCTCACTTGTATTAACAATAGCGATGTACCACAAGGATGAATTAAAGTTAAGTATAACATCAGCTACGTACTTTTCTTTATAGCATTCATCACGGATCCTGTTTCAGACCTCACGCCAGCCGGCGTGAGTAAAGCGTGCATTTCGGTTACGCGTCACTGTGGACTGGCTGCCTTGTCAGTCCTCAACAGTATCTACTGACGCACTCAGCTATTTTGTACGTTTATATATGGGGAAACTCCTGAAAGTTCCGGCTATACCTACCGTCATTCAATTTCCGACTCTTATCAATAACTAGAAACCCGTATTGTGAGTGGTTCCAACAATCAGCACATATATTTACAAATTCATTGTATGACATGTCGGTCCCTACATGAGCCTGGTAAATGTGTTTTAAATTGATTGTCTTGTTTGAAGGCTACAATGAGGTTGGCATTATGGATCCTGGAATATGTCTGACTCAGATAAAACACGTCAACACCCATATGACGATCAAAGCAGAAATATCTATGAATTTGATCCTGCTTTTCAACAGTCACATCGTCAGATATGAAGACAGTGTTAGGCTTTCCCTCTTCAGGTCTGGGGATGTCGTCGCTTTCACTGAATGCTCTGTACGTTACACCATCTACCCCATCTAATATTTTCTGCAGTAACTGGTACTTAGGTTGAAAGAGTGTTTTGGAGAAGACGAAAAGGTGCTCGAAATGGACTCCGTCTATGTGCGTTAACAGAGTCATGAGGACATTTGTCTTACCACAGTTGGAAGGACCTACAATTATCGTTCGTATGCTGTCGGGAAGGAGTGCTCCATTCTCCTTATTGGTCTACAACAAAGTCTTTGCGGCGAGGGTGCTTCACCCAGCCTTCGATGATACTTACTGTGCTAGGTGCTGGCGTGCAAATAGGCTTTTGTATGATAAATAATATGTGTGTGTAGCCACTATAGCGCAGTCACCTTACCAACTGAGCTACAACGGCTACACGATAGAATGGACTCCAAGTCGTATATTTAAAGGGAAGAGTGCCACATACATTAACGTACGTAAACATATGCTAAAGTGCATTAAGGTATGTGACATTTTTGTCTGGAGAAATAAAAAAGACAAAGAGAAATTTAATATTATAAATATATTTATTTATTCAAGATATACAATTATGATCAGCATGGAAAACAATAAGTTCATTCTCTTTTAAATGGTGCAGCAGAAGTACAGTATTTCGAAAATAGCTGTTTCTTATAATCCTCAAATTCAGCACATATATCTCGTAATGTTATAGGCGCATTATAATAGTCTGGTATTCCATCAATAAATTTGAGTTCAACATTTTCAACACCTATTCGAGGAATAGCACAAGACTTCAGCACTGCAGTTATACAGGTACTAAAACAGTGATCTATATCTTCTATGTTAATGCTACGTGTGTGAAGCCAGTTAATGATGTCACTGTATACAGCTTCAACATATGGACGCCATCTGTTTAGTCTCTCTATTGTACTAGTTACTGCCATGCCTAGATTGAATAAGTTATCAATATTCGAGTACTACATAAAAATACTATGACCCTCAGCACTTTTAATTCTTAGTGTAGCATCGTCATACATTGATTGAATACTCACAGTTAGACTGCCGCAGTACATGACCTGCTAGGAGTGGGATGGAGCGTATTCGGTAGTCATATACTTCTTGATATATGTTTTTAGACGACAGAGTTTATCCCACTCGTAGTCAGAAAACCCAACTGTAATATTTTTGGGTACATTTTCGAGCACTAACACATTTTACAGGCTACCGTCTTGTGAAAATTCAAGTCCTACACGAAGATGCTTTGAACCACTAACTGTTAACACATAGCATGAGGCAAACAGTAAAGGCTGTGGTGCACTGGAGGTCGGTATCTTCTCAGCCACAACATCCACACTAGCGCAGTTAACCTGCTGTTCTTGCAGTGATGGTTGTATGTCTCTTGTGTGATGATCAATGGACAGTGCGTATGAAAGAGTTTAGTACTGTGAAGCCGCCTCAAACGCAGTCTCTGGCACTGACATTAGAACTTCGGTATCCTGCTCCAGCATGCTGAGAAGCTGTACTACAGGATGCTGCGTGGAAGAGTCCGAGGTCACCACGTGTGCGGGCCCTGACAGGTTGGAACCTGCTGATGCTGACGTCACGGGTGAAGCTAGCAGACAAAGAAGAATATTCATAAGCGTAATATGCTGCTGTTACAGAAATAATAATAATAATAATAATAGTAATTTTGCGAAGTAGTTACATACTTTTCTGCTGCTTCCTCCTCCTATTCTGCTGCTGCTGCTGCTGTGGTGACTGACATTTCAACTTGACAGACTGACTGACCTGAACAAAGATTGAGCAGCTGCTGAGCGCTCCTTATATACCACCCACCTACGTCATTATGATGCCGTGTTCATATTGGCTGAATCGTGTGATCACATGACCTATCGAAGCGCCCTCTAGCGGTGAGTTCGTGAACTAGATCAGTTCTTCAGTCTGCTGGATCGGAGGCAGTCCTCTCTTGTGGGCTGGGAGCTTATATGGTGCTTTTAAAAAAGGCAGACAGTTTCAACAATAGCAGGTGTTTCCATGATATGGGTAACGCATCTTTAAAGCATCTCACTGCAACTTATTTATTTGCAGGACCATATTCTTCCTTTCCATATGTTCGAGCACTAATGCACGTTTCCATACTGCATGCAGGAGGCTATGGCGGCAGTCCTCGACTGTATGCTTGCAAACAACATAGCTGTTAAACTCATCCCGCTCAAACACCAATAACTCATCGACTGAACACATTCGACACGGCCACGAGGGTAGGTGGGGGGAGGCGGGGGGGGGGGGGGGAGCAGCTGATCTTCAATAGTACACTCCTGGAAATTGAAATAAGAACACCGTGAATTCATTGTCCCAGGAAGGGGAAACTTTATTGACACATTCCTGGGGTCAGATACATCACATGATCACACTGACAGAACCACAGGCACATAGACACAGGCAACAGAGCATGCACAATGTCGGCACTAGTACAGTGTATATCCACCTTTCGCAGCAATGCAGGCTGCTATTCTCCCATGGAG
Source organism: Schistocerca cancellata (assembly GCF_023864275.1). Classification (NCBI taxonomy): domain Eukaryota; kingdom Metazoa; phylum Arthropoda; class Insecta; order Orthoptera; family Acrididae; genus Schistocerca; species Schistocerca cancellata. The sequence continues at coordinate 747,580,361 of NC_064628.1, read as the reverse complement.
ACGATCGTAGAGAAGCTGGGTGTAGTCCTGTGGAACGGCTTGCCATGCCATTTCCACCTGGCGCCTCAGTTGGACCAGCGTTCGTGCTGGACGTGCAGACCGCGTGAGACGACGCTTCATCCAGTCCCAAACATGCTCAATGGGGGACAGATCCGGAGATCTTGCTGGCCAGGGTAGTTGACTTACACCTTATAGAGCACGTTGGGTGGCACGGGATACATGCGGACGTGCATTGTCCTGTTGAAACAGCAAGTTCCCTTGCCGGTCTAGGAATGGTAGAACGATGGGTTCGATGACGGTTTGGATGTACCGTGCACTATTCAGTGTCCCCTCGACGATCACCAGTGGTGTACGGCCAGTGTAGGAGATCGCTCCCCACACCATGATGAGGGGTGTTGGCCCTGTGTGCCTCGGTCGTATGCAGTCCTGATTGTGGCGCTCACCTGCACGGCGCCAAACACGCATACGACCATCATTGCCACCAAGGCAGAAGCGACTCTCATCGCTGAAGACGACACGTCTCCATTCGTCCCTCCATTCACGCCTGTCGCGACACCACTGGAGGCGGGCTGCACGATGTTGGGGCGTGAGCGGAAGACGGCCTAACGGTGTGCGGGACCGTAGCCCAGCTTCATGGAGACGGTTGCGAATGGTCCTCGCCGATACCCCAGGAGCAACAGTGTCCCTAATTTGCTGGGAAGTGACGGTGCGGTCCCCTACGGCACTGCGTAGGATCCTACGGTCTTGGCGTGCATCCGTGCGTCGCTGCGGTCCGGTCCCAGGTCGACGGGCACGTGCACCTTCCACCGACCACTGGCGACAACATCGATGTACTGTGGAGACCTCACGCCCCACGTGTTGAGCAATTCGGCGGTACGTCCACCCGGCCTCCCGCATGCCCACTATACGCCCTCGCTCAAAGTCCGTCAACTGCACATACGGTTCACGTCCACGCTGTCGCGGCATGCTACCAGTGTTAAAGACTGCGATGGAGCTCCGTATGCCACGGCAAACTGGCTGACACTGACGGCGGCGGTGCACAAATGCTGCGCAGCTAGCGCCATTCGACGGCCAACACCGCGGTTCCTGGTGTGTCCGCTGTGCCGTGCGTGTGATCATTGCTTGTACAGCCCTCTCGCAGCGTCCGGAGCAAGTATGGTGGGTCTGACACACCGGTGTCAATGTGTTCTTTTTTCCATTTCCAGGAGTGTATATACGGAGTATACGAATATGCTTAGACCGAAGTGAATTGACATCGCCGGCCGCGATGGTCTAGCGGTTCTAGGCGCTCAGTCCGGAACCGCGCGACTGCTACGGTCGCAAAAATGGTTCAAATGGCTCTGAGCACTATGGGACTTAACAGCTGTGGTCATCAGTTCCCTAGAACTTATAACTACTTAAACCTAACTAACCTAAGGACATCACACACATCCATGCCCGAGGCAGGATTCGAACCTGCGACCGTAGCAGTCGCACAGTTCCTGACTGCGCGCCTAGAACCGCGAGACCACCGCGGCCGGCGCTACGGTCGTAGGTACGAATCCTGCCTCGGGCATGGATGTGTGTGACGTCCTTAGGTTAGATAGGTTTAAGTAGTTCTAAGTTCTAGGGGACTGATGACCACAGATGTTTAGTCCCATAGTGCTCAGAGCCATTTGAACCATTTGAATTGACATCAGTTGGACGACTCTTCCGTTTTGGGAGAGTGAATGCTTCATGATGAATATTTCGGCAGTTTGCGCATGTGCTGGTTACGATATGCATCCTGGCTCCATCCCTCTGCATTGCCGAAATCTGCTGAACAGAATTCTTGTACTTATTCCTCCTACACTCCTCCACTATCATATTCTTCCAAACGTGGTGTAGTGAACTGTGGCTACAGTCTTCCCTCGAATGTCTACATGTAATGCAGCTATTGAAAGCTGCTCTATCCTTCACATTCATCTCGATGATCGAACATGGTTTGACAATGACAACTCAGCAAAGACTGAATGTGCACCGCCAATTCCGGACATCTTAGTGGCGAAAAAAAAAAAAAATTGTCGCCATCTTGGATAACGGTACTCAGCGACGTCAGGACAGTGTCCTCTGTGTACCAAGCCACGTGGTGGATACACTGGGTGCAGTCATCTTGAATAACGGCACTTGCATCATGATCTGAATCACGGTGGTGTTCTCTGGTGGCGACGATATCAACTAAGCCATTTGCAGTCCAGACTCAGTGGCGAACACATCTGCTTGAAATTGGTTAAATAATAAAGACAAGTGAATTTTTGCCACCATTTTTCATGCTGCGACGAATTATCATGTTGGAATTAGAACTTCCCACTATTTCCTGGGGGAGGGGTATTAGGTTAGTGGAGGTAGCCCAATTGACCTTGTTCCCGCCAAAATTCAAACTTCCCGTCAAAATGCGGCATCTTGGATGATGTCACGGTGGCGCTCTCTGGTGGCCTCGATATTAGCTAAGCCAGTTGGGCTCTAGAGCTCTGGAAATGACATAACAGGAAATCACAGATTTTGAAAATAAATTTTAAACTTCAAGACATTTCCGGGGGCACATGTGGACTCGCAATTTGTTTAGGTTTCAATCTGCAGTGCATAACCAATACATTAAGGTCAGAATACTAAGGAGATAGGACTCGGATATGTTGAAAGAACCAGAAGTTATTGAGAATTTCAGAGGGAGCATTATGCAACGATCGACTGCAGTTGGAGGAAGGCGAATGGGTAGCTTTGAAAGTGATATAGTAAAGGTAGCAGAGGATCAAACAGTTAAAAAGACGAGTCCTAATGGAAACCTTTGGGTGAGTCAGGTGAAATTGGATTTAATTATCGAAAGAAGAAAATATAATAATGTAGCATACGAAGCGGATGAAAGGGAATACAAACATGTAAAAAATGAGATTGACAGAAAATGCAAAATGGCTAAGCATGAATGAAAATAAAAGCAGAGCTCCGAGTTCTTTGTCAGACGAGTCAATCGGGACCGACCGGCCACCGTGACCCCCTCTGACAGCAGCGTCATTGAATGCATAGGGGAGGGGCCTGCGGTCAGCCCATGGCTCTCATGGCGCTTGTCGCTGTCTAGTCTCTGGAGCCGCTACTTCCCATTCAAGTGGCTCCTCAACTGGCGTCACGAATCTGAGTGCACTCCATTCCAGTCCTCCCTAGCAATACTCGGAGTCGAATCCGGGTTCTCCATATTGCTGTCAGAGACGCTAATCACTGAGCTACGGAGCGAGAGATAAGCAGGAGTGGCTAGAAGATAAACTCAAGGCATTTGAAAAATGCATGACTAGGAGAAAGAAAGATGTCACCTATAGGAAAATTGAATAGAAAAGTTAAACTGCACTATGAGTGTAAAGTATGAAATGAGCCATCTGCCCCCCCCCCCCCCCCCTGAGAAATTTATAGGAAAACGCATTAATTTCAAACACAACCATTGCACAACCATTGAGGAAACAACATTTAATTAAACAAACTGCCTGTTGGCTTCTGTCTCGCGTTCTTCGGCCGACGTTCATCTAATGATTTTACTGACGTTTCGCCAGCACGAGTGGCTGGCATTGTCAAAGCTTCACCCTCCATTACCGGTGGTGAACCGGAGCCGAGCTCGCAGCCGCATACTGTATGTACCTGGCGCGCCAACGTCCGAGGGCTTCTCCGCGGTCATTTCCGGTGCGGTTCTCCTCTTGCTACCTGCGACGGTCGTTCGCTGCAGTACGGGCAGCCAGGATCCGTTTACCTTAAGGCTTTCCTCTTTCTTGTTCAAACTGTTCGCGTGTTTTTGTATTTCTACAGCTTCTCTGAACAAGCGCGTGTGATAGTGCTTCTCTACAGCCAGAACTTGCCGGCCTGTGTGACCGAGCGGTTTTAGGCGCTTCAGTCTGGAACCGCACGACCTACGGTCGCAGGTTCGAATCCTGCCTCGGGCATGGATGTGTGTGATCTCCTTAGGTTAGTTAGGTTTAAGTAGTTCTAAGTTCTAGGGGACTGATGACCTTAGGTGTTAGGTCCCATTGTGCTCAGGGCCATTTGAAACCATTCAGCCAGAACTTCCGTGTCGGCGAATTTTATTACGTGGTCGGTCTCACTCAGTGCGTGCTCTGCCACGGCCGATTTCTCCACCTGCCCCAACTTGCAATGTCGCTTATGTTCTTTGCTCCTGGTGTTGATTGATCGTCCAGTCATTCCGACATAAACTTTTCCGCACGTGCATGGTATACGGTATATTCCCGACATTGCAAGTGGGGCCCTTTTCTCCTTTGCCGATCTAAGACACTCTTTGATCTTCCGTGTCGGTTTGAAAATCGTCTTTACGCCATGTTTGCGCAATATACGGCCGATTCTGACCTTCACTCTGGGAATGTATGGCAGAAGGGCCGTGCCCGACATTTCTTTTTCTGATTCCTTACTTCGCCGAGTGTTTATTTCTGTTACACTTCTAATATAATTTGTGGAGTACCCATTGCTCCTCAGAACACTTTCCAGGGGTTGCATTTCGCGTCTGAGGTGCTGCGGCTCACATATTCGTCCTGCTCGCGTTACGAGCAACAGGAGAACCGCACCGGAAATTATCGCGGAGAAGCCCTCGGACGTTGGCGAGCTAGGTACATATAGTCTGCGGCCGCGAGCTCGGCTCCAGTTCGCCACCGGCAATGGAGGGTGAAGATTTGACAATGCCAGCCACTCGTGCTGGCGATACGTCAGTAAAATCATTAGATGAACGTCGGCCGAAGAACCCGAGACAGAAGCCAATAGGCAGTTTGTCAACAAGTGGCCACGAAAGCCTTAACAATTTTAATTAAACAATTAATCAAGTTACAGAAGGTTATTTTAAACCATCAATTAACCCAGAATTCACTTTATTAATCTCAAGACTACGTAATATGACTCTAATTAATAACATCATAATCAAGGTTCACAGGTTGGCTTATGCTCAGAATAAAACTGTACATCAATTTTTTTTCATTTTACAAAAAACAAGTCAAATTCATTTACCACAGGGAACCAACCCCTTAAGCACGACTAATTGAAATAAAAATTGCAGGCTTTAAGAAAATTAACTCCATCAAAATTACAAGAATAATCAACATTTTATCAATAATATTGCCTTAGAGAAATAAAAGTCAGAACAATATATAATTAAGGAAAGACTGGGCACGTAAAACTATATATTGATCAACACAGTAACAGACCAGATACAAGAACATCAAACTGTACAGTAAACAACTTCTTGGGACATGCAAAACAAACCAGTTTCAGCTATTACATGAACCATTAAACGCCCAAGGCCAGTTTCAAACCATAACGAAAAATTTAACTCTGCCATTTAGTTGCGTATACTAGTTGCAACAGGTACAATATTTAGACGGAGTCACTCTGGAATGGAATCCGACGATTTTCCTAGACGATAAACGACAATACCACTTGCAAAAAATCTAAGATCCCTGCTGAGATGGTCTCCTAATCTCCTAGATTAAAAACAGCAGAGTTGCTACAGCACTTCCTTGGGGGGAAGCTAGATAGCAATTTTATTTTAGTCAGTGACCCTACGTCAGTTACTACGAACTGTGAGCTTTCTGACAGGAAATCACGAATCCAGTTGCATAACTGTGACGATGCTCCACAGGGACGCAATTTTGTTAGAAGCCACTCCTAAGGAACAATATGGAAAACCTATTAGAAATCTACAAATGTGGAACGAATCCCTGGTCCATAGCACTCATTACTTCTTGAGAATAAAGATCTAATTGTGTTTCACAATTTTCTGTATCCGTGCTACTGGTTGTCAAATGGTTCAAATGGCTCTGAGCACTATGGGACTCAACATCTTAGGTCATAAGTCCCCTAGAACTTAGGACTACTTACACCTAACTAACCTAAGGACATCACACACACCCATGCCCGAGGCAGGATTCGAACCTGCGACCGTAGCAGTCCCGCGGTTCCGGACTGCAGCGCCAGAACCGCTAGACCACCGCGGCCGGCTACTGGTTGTCGAGAGATCGTTTTCCTCGAAGTAATTCATAATATTCGAACGCAGTATATGTTCAAAAATGCTACTGCAAATCGACCTCAGTGATAAATGTCTCCAATTCAGGGGATTACTTCTATTTTCATAACAGGGTTTTGGTGTGACCTGTGGAAGGAAGGAACACGTACAGCACAAAAGCGCACGGGCCGACCCAGCATGTTGACTGACAGAGACTGCCGACAGTTGAAGCGGGTCGTAGTGTGTAATAGGGAGACATCTATCCAGACCATCACAAAGGAATTCCGGACTGCATCAGGATCCACTGCAAGTACTATGACAGTTAGGCGGGAGGTGAGAAACCTTGGATTTCATGGTCAAACAGCTGCTCATAAGCCACGCATCACGCCCGTAAATGCCAAACGACGCCTCGCTTGGTGTAAGAAGCGTAAACAATAGACGATTGAACACGTTGTGTGGAGTGACGAATCACGGTACACAATGTGGCGATACGATGGCAGGGTGTGGGTATGGCGAATGCCCGGTGAACGTCATCTGCCAGTGTGTGTAATGCCAACAGTAAATTTCGGAGGCGGTGGTGTTATGGTGTGGTCGTGTTTTTCATGGAGGGATTTGCATCACTTGTTGTTTTGCGTGGCACTATTACAGCACAGGCCTACATTGATGTTTTAAGCACCTTCTTGCTTCCCACTGTTGAAGAACAATTCGAGGATGGCGACTGCATCTTTCAACACGATCTAGCATCTGTTCATAACGCACTGCCTTTGACGGAGTGGTTACACGACAATAACATTGCTGTAATGGACTGTCTGCACAGTGTCCTGACCTGAATCCTATAGAACACCTTTGGGATGTTTTGGAATGCCGACTTCGTGCCAGGCCTCACCGACCGACATCGATACCTCTCCTCAGTGCAGCACATCGTGAAGAATGGGCAGCTATTTCCCAAGAAACCTTCCAGCACCTGCCGGCCGTTGTGGCCGAGCGGTTGTAGGCGCTTCAGTCCGGAACCGCGCTGCTGCTGCGGTCGCAGGTTCGAATTCTGCCTCGGGCATGGATGTGTGTGATGTCCTTAGGTTAGTTGGGTTTAAGTAGTTCTAAGTCTAGGGTACTGATGACCTAAGATGTTAAGTCCCATAGTGCTCAGAGCCATTTGAACTTCCAGCACCTGATTGAACGCATGCCTGCGAGAGTGGAAGCTGTCATCAAGGCTAAGGGTGGGCAAACACCATACTGAATTCCAGCGTTACCGATGGAGGGCGCCACGAACTAGTGAGTCATTTTCACCCAGGTGTCCGGATACTTTTGATCACATAGTGTACATTGAGGAAGCTTAGTTAGTAAGTTTCAAGAACCGACTTTAATTAATGAACCTAAGAATATAGAACAACCCCCATGTATCGGTCCCGTGGTGACCAAGAGGCCAAGTTTAGACTAATTAAAACGTCCACTGAGACGTTTAAGAAACAATGTTTCCCGCGCCCCATACGTGCATGGAACGGGAATAATCCTAATAACTTGTATAATAATAAGTACCCTCTGCTATGCACTTCTCAGTGGCTTGCACAGTAGGGATGGATATGTAGGATTATTGTTACAGAGAAAATTGATTTCGTGTTTTTAAGTCACACATAGAGGACGCGCACAGGTAGCGGTAGGAATGAGAGTAGAAGGAACGTACAACTCGTATTACCTACACAGGTGAGCCAGAACTCCACTAACAAAATTTCGAAGGTGGTTCATCGATATTGTCTGAGTATTTTGGTAGAAGGGATCCGTGACCTTCGGTGGCTCATTACAAATTAATAATGTAATTATGACATTCGGTTCTGTTACCAGAATTATCTTTGTTTCTGCAAAGATACATTCATAACGGCGAAAAACCGTGTAATATCTAATCAACAAAACGTAATAACACGGAAGGATCCGGTTATTCGTCGCCTATGTACAGATGCAAAACTACTGTTATGTTGTTGACGTGCTGCGGCAACAGCTGAGTATATCGTCGTTGTCCCGTCTTTCCATAGCATTCAGTGAACCGATAGGCAAGATGGATATCGCCAGATTGTTTATCAGTAAACCCATCTACACTGCTGTATATCACTGTTGACGTACAACCAACATTGCCGAAAAAACAAAACCGAGACCCAGCCGAGCAGTAATGAACGCAAACTTCTAGACGAAGAATAAAATGGGCCTTACTGTTGTCAGTAACAGATGCCGTGAGTTAAGGTTCAAATGGTTCAAATGGCTCTGAGCACTATGGGACTCAACTTCTTAGGTCATTAGTCCCCTAGAACTTAGATCTAGTTAAACCTAACTAACCTAAGGACATCACACACATCCATGCCCAAGACAGGATTCGAACCTGCGACCGGAGCGGTCTCGCGGTTCCAGACTGCAGCGCCTAGAACCGCACGGCCACTGCGGCCGGCGTGAGTTAAGGAAACAAGTTTGGTTCAAATGGCACTAAGAACTATGGGACTTGTAACGCCGCTTCCTTTGGACGAAGAATGAAGAATATAAAAATTGTACCCCAAAGCCGAAAAAATTTTCAAAAAAATTTTGGAATAATGTTGTTTGAATAGTAGCACGTAGATAGAAAAGAAGTTTAGTACCAAGTTGCTTAGTGTTTTGAAAAAGAAAGACATAAGAAATATAGAATCCCATTAGTTTCAAAATAAAATCATAGTATCCAGAATGAAATTTTCACTCTGCAGCAGAGTGTGCGCTGATATGAAACTTCCTGGCAGATTAAAACTATGTGCCCGACCGAGACTCGAACTCGGGACCTTTGCCTCTCGCGGGCAAGTGCTCTACCATCTTTTTTTTTTTTTTAGTCATAACATTCCACATTAGTACTGACATTTAAAAGTAATAAAACAAATTAAAATTAATTACAAGTTCCTTGGCATTTTCGAAAAAAATCCAAGTTCTAAACCAGATAGTGATGTTCGTCACTTGATCGTATTTGTTTTTCAAAGATCAAATTGTCTCTCGTTTCTTCATGTTCTGAATCGCATCATCGAAAATGGAGTTCACATGACTGTTCTTCTGAGGAAGTTGGCGTATGTATGAGCTACCGAAGCACGACTCACGTCCGGTACTCACAGCTTTACTTCTGCCAGTATCTCGTCTCCTACCTTCCAAACTTTACAGAAGCTCTCCTGCGAAACTTGCAGAACTAGCACTCCAGAAAGAAAGGATATTGCGGAGACATGGCTTAGCCACAGCCTGGGGGTTGTTTCCAGAATGAAGTTTTCACTCTGCAGTGGAGTATGCGCTGATATGAAACTTTCTGGCAGATTAAAACTGTGTGCCCGACCGAGACTCGAACTCGGGACCTTTGCCTTTCGCGGGCAAGTGCTCTGCAAGTTTCGCAGGAGAGCTTCTGTAAAGTTTGGAAGGTAGGAGACGAGATACTGGCAGAAGTAAAGTGAGTACCGGACGTGAGTCGTGCTTCGGTAGCTCAGATGGTAGAGCACTTGCCCGCGAAAGGCAAAGGTCCCGAGTTCGAGTCTCGGTCGGGCACACAGTTTTAATCTGCCAGGAAGTTTCAAAATCATAGTAGATCGGAAAGTACCGTAATTAGAAATCACGGAGTAGGACGAACGATCTCAAAGAATACTCCTTATGAGTACTCTTTGAGAATCGTGTGTAATACCTAAGAAATAGCCACTGTTACTGTGTTACGAGTGTTTGCCGAAGCAAGTCGTACCTCAACGTGTGCTCGTATACGTGGGTGCGACGAGATTGTTTCTTGAACGATAAAGATTTGTGATCTACTACTACACACTGAACTTGTCAGAAGTAAATCAGTAACGTCAAATAGGATATCACGTAGAATCCAGATAGTGAAAGATTCGAAATTGTCTTAAGTTTGAATATTTTCAATAAAAGACTGGACAGTACCAAAGTTAGAAACTATTAATGATGGACCGATATAGAGACTAAACTTTGAAACCGAATTATGAGAAAAGAATTAACTTTCGTAAAATCAATTAATGGACTCTGGAACTTGCATAATATCTTGGACTGAAGTATACGTCGTTAATTCCACCCAGATAGGAAAAGATACTTGCTTACAGCAATGTTAGGATGTGAAAATAGTGCAATAAACCAACATTCAGTTTTATTACTGCGTTAATAACTTCGTTCAATCCATTCAATATTGTGTACTCAGTAAATAATTATCTGTGCGACGACATTGATTGTCCTAGGAACGCGACGTGCATAAGTACTCTTTGCCGCATTTGGAAATTATCGCTCTGTTACGAACTATTAGGCTCTAGTAAACTGAAAAACTTTAGTGGAGATATTGGTGTTGTGCATGTAGTGAAGCTATGATTAATACCGGAGTAGCTGTGTTTAAATACGCCGGGAAGCACGTGATTGCTTGACCTGATCGAGACAAATAATACGCACTCAGTGGGATTTTGAGCGAAGCCCAAATAGATTTTTTTTTATATAACGTCAATATACAGGGTGAGTCACTTAACATTACCGCTGGATATATTTCGTAAACCACATCAAATACTGACGAATCGATTCCACAGACCGAAAGTGAAGAGAGGGGCTAGTGTAATTGGTTAATACAAACCATAAAAAAATGCACGGAAGTATGTTTTTTAACACAAACATACGTTTTTTTAAATGGAACCCCGTTAGTTTTGTTAGCACATCTGAACATATAAACAAATGCGTAATCAGTGCCGTTTGTTGCATTGTAAAATGTTAATTACATCCGGAGATATTGTAACCTAAAGTTGACGCTTGAGTACCACTCCTCCGCTGTTCGACCGTGTGTATCGGAGAGCACCGAATTACGTAGGGATCCAAAGGAAACGGTGATGGACCTTAGCTACAGAAGAGACTGGAACAACACATTACGTCCACATGCTAACACATTTTTATTGGTCTTTTTCACTAACGCACATGTACATTACCATGAGGGGTGAGGTACACGTACACACGTAGTTTCCGTTTTCAATTACGGAGTGGAATAGAGTGTGTCCCGACATGTCAGGCCAATAGATGTTCAATGTGGTGGCCATCATTTGCTGTACACAATTGCAATCTCTGGCGTAATGAATGTCGTACATGCCGCAGTACGTCTGGTGTAATGTCGCCGCAGGTTGCGACAATACGTTGTTTCATATCCTCTGGGGTTGTAGGCACATCACGGTACACATTCTCCTTTAACGTACCCCACAGAAAGAAGTCCAGAGGTGTAAGATCAGGAGAACGGGCTGGCCAATTTATGCGTCCTCCACGTCCTATGAAACGCCCGTCGAACATCCTGTCAAGGGTCAGCCTAGTGTTAATTGCGGAATGTGCAGGTGCACCATCATGCTGATACCACATACGTCGACGCGTTTCCAGTGGGACATTTTCGAGCAACGTTGGCAGATCATTCTGTAGAAACGCCATGTATGTTGCAGCTGTTTGGGCCCCTGAACGTCGGAGGTTTCAAGCGTCAACTTTAGGTTACAATATCTCCGGATGTAATTAACATTTTCAAATGCAACAAACGGCACTGATTACGTATTTGTTTATATGTTCAGATGTGCTAACAAAACTAACGTGGTTCCATTTTAAAAAAACGTAGGTTTGTGTTAAAAAACATACTTCCGTGCATTTTTGTATGGTTTGTATTAAACAATTACACTAGCCCCTCTCCTCACGTTCGGTCTGTGGAATCGGTTCGTCAGTATTTGATGTGGTTTACGAAATATATCCAGCGGTAACGTTAGGTGACTCACCCTGTATATAGCTCTACCGCTAGCTAGCCAGACTGCGACGCTATAGACTTAACATCTGAGGTCATCACTCCCCTAGATTTAGAACTACTTAAACCTAACTAACCTAAGGACATCATACACATCCATGCCCGAGGCAGGATTCGAACCTGCGACCGCAGCAGCAGCGTGGTTCCCGACTGAAGCGCCTAGAACCGCTCGGCCACTGAGACCGGCAAGCAAGTATGTTTTGGAACAAGTCAACAGGTTACACAATGCAGTACCGATAGAAGGGCTAAGAAATCAAATGATATGTAATTAGTCTGCAGCGAGTCACGGGAGACCGCGGATCGATTACACCAAAATGCTCGGAACATATCCATGTACAACCTGCAAATTTTGTCGGTGGCGTTCTGATTCACGCTGTATATATGCATAATGGCGTTTTTTCGTTAGAATGACAACATATCTCAAGTATATTAATGTACCATATGCTGATACACGTCTATTGGTCATATTTTATTCTAAAGTATACTTTGTCGAGTAGAAGACACACGATTTTTAAAATCCGTGTTTGTAATTCGGTTTTAATGTTTTCCGCTATATTTCCTTAAGATCTGATAGTAAGTAAAAAAAAAAGTTGTTATTGGGTCCGACAGAATATTGTCACTTCCGATTGTAAAATTAGGCATTACAGTTCCTGTTGCAGCATCTCTAGTCTTCTTCAAGAGCATACAGCGTAAGGGGAGACCAGGGCGGACCCTTGGCCCTTCTACCTGCCGGGCAAGTCGTCGAGTTGGGACGGGGGATTAGTGGAGCCTTCCTCAACCTTTTCTGGGTGAAAATTTCACTGACTGCAGATTTCAGTGGGTAGAGTTTACAGGACACCGGCCAGCACGACTCTTTCAGCGACCCAAGCGTGGACAATTAACGCAAGCAACGTAGCCCCACACAAACAAATACATTAACATCTAGGATGCAAGGCAGGGCTAGGACTACAGAAAAATTATTGGAGGAAAAACTCGCGTTATTGCACAGGGGGGAGGTAAAACTTGAAACACAGTATGAATATTAAATTTTCTTCAACAAAACTTTGCACCAGGCCACTATCTGGTACTGACACAGATTTAAGCAATCGCCCGAAATATGTGGGCCTTACTAGCTTGAACCCCATGGGAACGTTGATCAAGCAGTAAAGGAAACAAGGGGAAATTTGGGAAGGGAATTAATGAAACTTCCTGGCAGATTGAAACTGTGTGCCAGACCGAGAATTAAACTCGGGACCTTTCGGGGCAAGTGCTCTACCAACTTTATTTTTTTATTTATTTATTTTTTTTAATCTCATTTTGTTCGCTTTTGTTCGTCACAACTGCTCGGGGCGGACGTCGTAAGACACCCTTTTAAGTACGTTGTTGATCGATTAACTCAGCTTTTTTATTACAGAGGGCAGCTACTCCTCTGACCGAACACGCTCAGCTACCGTGCCGGCGCCAACTGAGCTACCCAAACCCGACTCACGCCCCGTCTTCACAGCTTTAATTCCGCCAGTACCTCGTCTCCTACCTTCCAAACTTCACAGAAGCTCTCCTGCGAACCTTGCAGAACTAGCACTCCTGGAAGAAAGGATATTGCGGAGACATGGCTCAGCCACAGCCTGGGGGATGTTTCTAGAATGAAATTTTCACTCTACAGCAGAGTGTACGCTGATATGAAACTTCCTGGCAGATTAAAACAGTGTGCCGGACCGAGACTCGAACTTGGGACCTTTGCCTATCGCGGGCAAGTGCTCTACCAACCAGTTTTAATCTGCCATAAAGTTTCATATCAGCGCACACTCCGCTGTAGAGTGAAAATTACATTCTAGAAACATCCCCCAGGCTGTGGCTAAGCCATGTCTCCGCAATATCCTTTCTACCAGGAGCGCTAGTTCTGCAAGTTTCGCAGGAGAGCTTCTGTAAAGTTTGGAAGGTAGGAGACGAGGTACTGGCAGAAGTGAAGCTGTGAGGAGGGGGCGTGAGTCGTGCTTGAGTAGCTCAGTTGGTAGAGCACTTGCCCGCGAAAGGCAAAGGTCTCGAGTTCGAGTCTCGGTCCGGCACACAGTTTTAATCTGCCAGGATGTTTCATTAATTCCCTTTCCAAATTTCATTCTAGAGGGGAATTAATATTCAGGAGACGGAAATTAAAACTTTGTGGTTTGTCGAAGATATTATAATTCTGTCAGAGATAGCGAAGAACTGGAAGGAACAACTGGAGGGAATGGGTATTGCCTTGAAAAGAGGTTATATGATGAACATCAACAAAAGTAAAACAATTCAACGGAACGTAGTCGAATTAAATCGGGTGACGCCGTAGGAATTAGATTAGGATATGAAACACTAAAACTAGTAATGAATTTTCCTGTTTCAGCAGCAGAATAACGGATGGTGGCCGGAGCAGAGATTGTATAAAACGCAGACTGGTTATTTTTGATGAAAAGCATTTCCGGAAAAGAGGAATTTGTTGACACGCAATATAAATTTGAGAGTAAGGAAGAATTTTCTGAAAGCTTCGTATGGTGAGTAGCCTTGTACGGAAGTGATAAGTAGTTCAGACAGAAAGAGAATAGTAGCTTTTGAACTGTGATGCTACAGAAGGATGTTATAGATTAAGTAGTTAGAATAACTAATGAGGAGAAACCACAGGCTGTTTCTAAAATGAATGTAAAAATGGGAGGGCTGGTAGACTGGTTGAAGTTTCTGTTTATTTGTTTGTTCTCTATTGACCTTGATATTAGTCAATAAATCTCTTTGTGATACTATAGGTCCTTGTTATTAATTTTTCAACGACACCCATTCGCATTCCCTACGATGTCATTTATTTTGTTGTGGGCTTGAAGGAATTAAATTAATTTTATGTCATGTTAGCCAAATAATTAGGTGTTCCACACAGGGGGCCACTATTTAATGAATCTCAGATGTCCTTGCGTTATTGACAAATGTGACATCTCTTGGGTGTGGTGGTTACGATTTTTTAGTCGTTTGGCAGACTACCTCCATCATAGGCTAGCATGCACAACCACTTTTACCTTCAGGAGAGCAACCACTTCACCACCTGATACTGTATTTTGCGACAGCGTGGCATTACCACCTTTTCCTTTTTTACATGAATGAATGAATGAATACACGATCCTGAGTACATATCCTGCTGATCAAATGGAAACTAAATGTTTGTGAGTTTAGAATTTAGGTTCACTATAGAGAAAGTGAGTCTGTGATTATTAGTGTAACATTTCAGATGCTAAAAGATATTCTGTAGCGTTTAAGTACGCATGTCTGTGACGAACCACACCCGAGAATAGTCAGATTGTATACTACTACTTTCTTTGGATCTTACACATTTTGAGAAATGGGAAAGTTTTCTGTGGAATCCAGCGACCAATGAAAGTAGGGGCATGGGTATACACTTACCGTATAAAAGCAGATATCTTACATGCTTCCTGGACTATCAGGATCTTGTTTCCGGAAACAGTCTTTTAAAAGGTAAAGTTCTGGGTCTAAATCCAAGTACAGAGCACAGTTTAAGTCTGCCACGTAGATTCAAAACAGCACACACTCCTTTGTAGAGTGAAGGACTCAGTCTGAAAATTATGATAATATGATGATAAATCGCTATTTTGTAATCGCGAGTAGGAGCGACTGCATTAAGATAGAAACACCTTACGAGCTATAGTTTTGGAGACAGAAAAATTTGTACCCATGATTCGATAGCTTTCCGATGTGTACCTCAAGTGTGCATTTGATACCTAAACGTAATGTCATAAAATGCAAAACCTATCCTACTCGCCGGCCGGAGTGGCCGAGCGGTTCTAGGCGCTACAATCTGAAACCGCGCACCACTACGGTCGCAGGTTCGAATCCTGCCTCGGGCATGGATGTGTGTGATGTCCTTAGGTTATTTAGGTTTAAGTAGTTCTAAGTTCTAGAGGACTGATGACCTCAGAAGTTAAGTCCGATAGTGCTCAGAGCCATTTTCTATCCTACTCGTTTTTAGATAGAAAGGTACTTGTATTTGACGTCATCAGGGGAAGAGGGAGGCAAGGGTAGAAAATAGATGCAATTTGTAGCAATATGAGGCTGTTGGAATGGAGCAAGTTAGCAGAGCTCCAGGAATTCGAGGATGCCGTCATATTTTCCGCGTATGCTTTTTATACATTGCCAATATTAGTTACCTTCTAGTGACGTGATGACGTCAGAGTTTTACCATGTCCAGCCATCTCCTTGGCAGGATTAATAAATCAGGTGAATCTAGGAGAAGGGAGAGGCTCTGTTTTCGTTGTCGTTTACACTAAATAGTTCCTGTTATGAGGTGTGGTGTCACCGCCAGACACCACACTTGCTACGTGGTAGCCTTTAAATCGGCCGCGGTCCGCTAGTATACGTCGGACCCGCGTGTCGCCACGTCAGTGATTGCAGACCGAGCGCCGCCACACGGCAGGTCTAGAGAGACGTCCTAGCACTCGCCCCAGTTGTACAGCCGACTTCGCTAGCGATGCTACACTGACAACTACGCTCTCATTTGCAGAGACGATAGTTAGCATAGCCTTCAGCTACGTCATTTGCTACGATCTAGCAAGGCGCCATTACCAGTTTATATTGAGATTATAAATCATGTATCAAGAAGAGCGATGTTCTCCAATTATGGATTAAAGTTAAGTATTACATGAACTACGTACTTTATTTGCTACTATACATTCCCTTAACTGTTCCAGACCTCACGCCAGTCTGCGTGAGCTTAAAAGCGTGCATTTCGGCCTCCTCTAGCAACACGGTGTTGGCTCTTCTGCCAACACAAAATGAGGTATATCAGAATGTATTAAATTTCAACAGCTTTCATTTTTTCTACCATGCATCAACTTTCAAAACATGTAGCTTCGTCAAGAGATTTGGAAATTACTGAGTATTTGGTTTGAAGAGGGAACATTCAAGATTTTGCACAAACATCCACCAGAGCGGTAAGAGCAAGTGTTATTTTGAGATGGAAATTTTCCTTACCTTTTTATTTATTTAATTTTTAATTTCGTTTACTTACATTATGTGAAATACGTAAATTTTAAATGTTGTGTATGTATATATTTTGTAATTCAAGTACTGTGTCCGGAGAATTCAATACCAGGCTTTCCCGGTGAATCAGTTATTTGTACTGTTGTAGGGTGCGCGGCCAGCTGCAGTCGTTTTCGTAACACGGTTATTTCAACAGCGTACCTTGCCGTCATCTTCAGTTGATAACTGTTACCTGTAGAATGAGCGCCTTTGCTACATCCCGCCTCCTTTATACTCTTATTGCCCTCCAGCCCCTTCCTCTACTGCCGATCGCACGCCGTGACTAATGAGTGTGTGTGTGTTTTGGGGGGGGGGGGGGGGGAGTGCGAAATCTGGTCGCTCAGTACTCCTGTGGCCCGCGTCGGGCGCGGAGGTCGCTCTCGGGCGACGCTGTGATTTTGGTTGGCTGATGTAGGGTCCCAAGCTTTGCTGATAGTGAACCCAGTGTCTGTGTTGATCAGCCCGTCAGTCACTCTTATTTCAATGCCCTCCCTCAGAGCACAGTCCTAGAACGACGAGTTCTGTTTTAGCACTTCCAGTTCTTCGTACTTCACAGAATTACCCGTGGCTACGCAGTGTTCTGCAACCGCAAATTCTGTTGGTTGCGCAAGTTGGGTATATGTCTTCCGTGTTCCTCGCATCTTCCTTCGATTGTCCGTGCAGTCTCCCCAATATGTGCCTTTCCGCATTTACATGGAACACTGTAAGCCATTGTAACCTCCCCACAAAAATAAAAAATAGTAAATAAATAATAATAGGAATATGATTCTAATTTTTGTGTAACCTCAGAACAAAACTGGTTCCCATTTATAACCTCCCTACAGAAATTCATTCACATTTAACCTCCACACAAAATTTGTTTCCCATTTAATGTACCCACAAAATTCTTTTCTCATGTAATGTAAGCTTGAAACAGAACAATTCCTAAACCTCGTAATAAAAAATAAATTCAGTAACCTGGTAAATTTTGGACGACAGCAGTGCTGCGTCATGGCCCTGTAAGATCATTTTGAATAAAAAAGGAAAAACTTCTTACCTCAATAAAATTGTCGAATATATCTGCTCTTACAATAAATTTTTCCGGCACAGCTCTGTGCAATGCTGGCCGATAGATTTGTCATTTATGAAAGGAAACAACTGATTTTTCTTTTGCAACAATCGGAATGATCATGGATTGGAGAAATTAGTAAATTCTTTAAATTGAAATGAATGCCTGTAAAAAAATTACTTTATATGACAAAGATTTTTTTAAAACATTTACATGGGAGTTCACATAACATTACTAGATATGCGCGAGGCTGCTTTTTACCTTATACAATAATACTCAGGCTCCGGCATCGCCGCACCGCGACCGGCCCAGCCAACATGAAACACCAGAGCAGACTGCAGACAAGCGCAGACTAGCAACTTACTGCTACAGCTACACAGTACCTACTGCAGTCAACACTGCTCTCTGGTCAGCGATTCTCTTATACCTTGCATATCGCAGGCAGCGCATGAGCAATACATCGAAATTACATCTGCTCGGACCTCTTACATAAAATTACATCTGCTCGGACCTCTTACACCATGGTTGACAGGAGAGTCCCAGGTCATCTTTTACTATATCTAAAAGGGCACTCGTATTCGTTGGTGGACGGTAAACGCATTTCGTGTTACATCGAGCCAGAATTTTGTTGATTTTGTTCGATACTTGGCTGGCCTACGGCAGATACGCCATTGTCTTCTCCTCCTCGTCGTTTTCTCTCTGCTGTGCTTGTACTGCTTTAAAGAACGTCGGATTTTTCTCACGTCGTATCTGTTCTTCTTGAAAAAAATTGCTTAAGGTGGTTAAGCTCCCCTGGTAGGCTTTCTCCGTCAGATATTACTCGGGCGTTGTGTACTGGTGTACGCAGCACACCCTCACGCTATGAAGATTGACTGCAGCTGGCAGCATGGAGATATAAATGTGAGTGACTTTCCTGTACGCACAGTGTTCTATGCTTGTACTTCTGTGCTTGGTTAAGACGTCCAAAAAGGGCATTCCGCTATTTTATTACACCTCCATGGTGAATTTGATAATACGGTGCAGAGAGTTCAGATGTTGAAGGAACTTCTGAAGTCCTTCTCTCCCATGCGGCCACATCACAAACGTGTCGTCAACATACCTGCTTTATTGCAGCTGAGTTCAGAGCTTTCTCTTCGAAGTCTTCCATAAACAAATTTCACCTGAGTGCCACTTGCTGATTCCCTCAAGTTGATCAGGGAGAAATTCTCTTCAGTGGCGCCTATTATGAACAAACGGATGGTGTCATCATGGGGTGCCCTGTCTCACCAGTTATTTATGGACGCTTTCAAAGAGGAAGCTTTGGAAACAGATGCACTGATTGGATTGGATTGTTTGGGGGAAGAGAGCAAACAGCGAGGGTTATCACTCTCATCGGATTAGGGAAGGACGGGGAAGGAAGTCGGCCGTGCCCTTTCAAAGGAACTATCCCAGCATTTGCCTGGAGTGATTTAGGGAAATCATGGAAAACCTAAATCAGGATGGCCGGACGCGGGTTTGAACCGTCGTCCTCCCGAATGCCAGTACAGTGTGCTAGCCACTGTGCCACCTCGCTCGGTGGATGCACTGAAGCCCACATGCTTTTTCAGGTACGTTGATGATACGTTTATGTTGTGGCCGCATGGGAGTGAAAGAATTTAGGAGTTCCTTGAACATCTGAACTCTCTCCATTCCACTATCAAATTCACCATGGATGTGCAAAAGAATGGCGAAATTCCCTTTTTGGACTTCTTGGTCAAGCACAGAACGGACGGGAATATGGAACACAGTGCGTACAGGAAAGCCATCCACAATGATTGGTATCTCCACGCTGCCAGCTACCGTCATCCTCCACGTACAATGGTGGACTGTGACCGCCCAATATCTCACGAAGAAAGCCTACCGAGGGAGCTTAACCAAGTGAAGCACCCTTTTTTCGAGAAGAACGGATGCGACGAGAGAAAAATCTGGAGTGCATTCAGGCAGAAAGTTCAAGCCCAGCAGGCAGAAAACTACGAGGAGGAAAAACCAATGGCGTATCTGCCTTACGCCAGAAAAGTATCGGACAAAATCGGCAGCATGCTGTCTCAATGTTACATAAAATGCGTTTTCCGTCCACCTTCGGAAACGCGTGCCCAGTTAGGTACTGTTGCGGCCACATGTAGTAAGCGTTGCTTCACGCAGTGGAGAATGGCAAAACAGAGGCAGCCGGCGACTAAAGTGTTGCGAAGTAAGCGCGGCACAGATAGCCTTGCTGACAGTTGCAGTCTGCCAATCAAGCTGACGCAAGGACGCAAACAGACCGAGCGCCAAGCGAAGCCTGGAGAGTGCTGAGTAAGGAGAAGTGAGGCCAGCACGCTAAGTTACGCTGCAATACACTGCGAGAGTAATAACAAGAAGCAGCCACCCAGGATAAAAAACGTCCTCCTGCCAGATATAAATAGTGGAGCGCAGGCAGCAACGGACAGAAGCCATTAGGAAGCAGTTCGGATCCGAGGACGGATGTGATCCGTGTCCGAATGTTCAATCTTCGTAGGTGACTATTCCGGAAGTCTGTTCCAGCTCGTAGGAGTCATCCGTTCGCCGCCAGATGTCAACTTCAGCTCAGGAGGTCGGCCCGAGTTCGGTCGGTACCATGGCTGACTACAGCGAGAACTTCCAGCAGGACTGGCCGCAGCGCGGTCTTGGTCACAGGCGCCGCCGGGGACTGACGCCCGGACTTCACGGCAACCCCGCCCCACGGCGCGTGGTCCGTCCATGACGGGACCTCGCGGACATCGCGACTGACGGCTTCCCAGCCGCCGGTGCAGCAGGCGTCGGCAGCTGACCTCACGGCGACGCGGCTCCGAGCGGCGACGAGTTCACCTTAACCACAGGGCATCCTGACTTCAGCGGAGCACTGGCGGCCTAGTGCGATCAGCGGCGCGCGTTGCGCGCATTGTCGGAAAATCAACACAGCAGCAGCCAGGGGGAGGGATCCGAAGGGCTGGGCAGCGACGACGAAGGAGAAATTGCAAAGAAAGTTCAATAAATAATTCTAAAACTCCACGCCGTCTGTCTTTGGCGCAGCCACTGTGTCTGCTGCTAACAAGTAGCCAGAAGCCGTAAAAAGTACTGAAGAAGTCGTAACAAGTGGATATCTGTCGTAACAGTACCATGAAAGACGACTTGGGGCTCTGTAAACCAAGTGTTTTCTGTACTCCGTAATTCCATGTAACTGCGGAAAGGGGTGTATTGGGGTGACTGCACAGAGAATCGAAGAAAGATGCAAGGAACAGAAGACACACCGAATTTAAGCAGCCAATAAAATCTGCGGTTGCAGGGGACTCCATGAAGTATGAAGAAAGGAAAGTGCTATGACAGACCTCGTCGTTTTGGGACTGTGTTCTGAAGGAGGCAGATGGGCTGATCAACAGAGACACTGGGTTCACTCCCAACAAAGCTTGGGACCCAGCGCTCAGACAACTAAAATCGCAGTGTCGGCCGGGAACGATTTTTTCATCCGACGCTGGCCACAGTAGTACTGAGGGACCAGAGCTTGCGCCCGGCATCCGGCGGCGCATCCAGCCCCCCCCCCCCCCCCCCCGCCCTTCCCCCTCCCTCCACCCTCTTCTACCCGTCACAGCGAGCAACCAGCAGAGGAGGAAGGGAGGGGTCGATAAGAATATAAAGGAGGCGGGAGTGTAGGAAAGAAGTTCTTTCTACAGGTATCACCTGATGATGACGGCAAGATACGCTGTCGAAATATCGTGTTACGAAAACGACGGCACCCCACTGGACACCCGACAGCAGCAGATACAAATTAACATCAGTCTAAAATTAGAGGAAGCGGGAGAAGTAGTGCTGTGCTTCAGCACGACGTACTTCTCTAAGCATTTACGTCACAGCGCGAGGAATCTCTATTCGAGCCTTAGACGGCTATGCAATCTGGCGACCCCTGTCGATACAATCTCGATAAGGTTTCTCAGCGTTATTGATGGAATACGAATTTTAATTACCAAAAATAACTGTGGATCAGGGACTACAGTATCTCCTATATTGCAGGTAAGGTGTGAAAACCACAACTACTAATTAAGTAAAAGATCGTAATCAATACGCAAACCAGTTCTCCAGCTTTCACCTTTCTTGCGGTCTAGGTATGTTTCCTGTTGCTATCTCTACCATGTAATTTATTATCCTGATGGCAGTTACAATCAGTTTATTATGATTTATTTCGTTTATTAGACATTTAATTCGTTCCTTGCTTCAACAGAATCTTACTAAATTGTTTTTAAGCTGATAAAAAATTGGTAACCTTCATTACCTGTTATTGTGATAAACGGATAGTGATGGAAAACTCGTTTGTATCTCAATTGTTGAATAATTATACCATCTAATACCAAACAAAATAGTGTATTCCTTTAGAGTCAAGTATTATTTTTCGATGGGCAACATTTTCGCCTTCGACTGTTAGCTTTACATAAAAATCACAATGTTTTTGAATTCGTACATACTGTATGACAACTCTTATTGCATATTTGTTTGCATACTGGAGTTCGCACGGAAGTAGGATTTAATTTTCGTACATACTGTATGACAACTCTTATTGCATATTTGTTTGCATACTGGAGTTCGCACGGAAGTAGGATTTAATTCTATTTACTCCTGCGTTTCATGAAACTGTCAGAATCTAAGCAGAGCTGTATGCTGTTGTTGTGGCTAGTTGGTACTTTCTCGCGGACTGTTTGCACTCGCACCGCGTGGATCAAATACATTGTTTGCCCATCCCTATGGAGAAGGGAACAGTTGAAGGACGGTTGAGTGGGGGGAAATGCGATGCTGTTTTTGGGCTAACGAGTGGTTTTATGCGTGAGAGGCGGATGAAGTTACAGGAAAGAAAACTAGAACTGACCATCAGCGTGGAATGTGCTTTTGAAGTAACTGCAGACAGTTGAATGACAGTGTTGCACGAGAGGTTAAGCCTAGTTTACACGACGACACTAGGTTGCAGGCAACTGCGATACCGGCCACTGCGGATGCGCGCAGCGCGTTTGCGCAACTTGTTGGTGAAACTTAACACTTTCGGTGTGTTCCAACTTCGGCGAGACTAGTTGCATGAGTTTTGAGGTTATGTGTGTTCGTAGAGTGTAGACAAACTGAAATGTGAAGTGGGGAATGGAGAATAATGTTTGCTTTTTGGATATATATGCTTTTCGTAGGTATTTGTGGGATTTCAGTGACACTGATTACAAAAATAAGCAACGTATTGCTGCCTCTGAGACCGTCATGTGCGATCATAACATAGATGGTTTGTTAATATCTGAGCTGCAGGGCAAAATTTATTGAGTTAGGAGCACATATACAACTGAATTAAGAAAAATACAAGCAAGTGCAATTCTATCGTGGCAATGTTCCCGTCTACGACTAAAATCCCATCGTTCGAGTTGGCCAACTCTTTGTTAAAGAATATTGTTGACAGGAGGGAAGGCTATACAAATTCAAGAAGCTGCATTCTTTATTCAATATTCATCCATTTAAAACGTCGCTGCAGTGCTCCCCATTCACATATGTTAAAATTTAAAAAAAATTTTGCCACTGTAAAGATCTCTCTTCAAGAGAGTAGTTTGCAAACCATTCTCTTCTTAATGCGACCTACTTCGAGTAATTATTGTTGCTAATGTTAATAATTATTACTGTTAATGCTAATAATTATTGGTGCTAATGAAATACCGTCATCACCACCTAAAACCGCATCTTATAGCATGCCGAGTGTTCTCGATTGTAATGCACGCAATATATGTAATTTCAGTTCTGGTGACAGTTCTTCATGCATTACAATACCTTTATTCCTTATCGCATAATTAACTCTATTTAGAAGAAACGTGAAAAGTTCTGGTGACGTTCTAAGACAATTAAAAGAATTTCTTGGATCTTCCGTTATAAATGATTTCAGCAAGGATGCTGAGCAACCGAGCTGACGTCTTTATTTCATCCAGTCACGAATCCAAACGCCTTTCTTATTTTTTTCTTATGCAGCGATTCCACGCAACTCCATCACAACTTGTCCGAGTGCAGCTGCCAAAACTTCCGTTTCAGACGCGACTCAGGGACCCACAAAACGACGAAACTGAAGTGTATACTGATGTCTTCGTGTCTACAGTCATATACGAAAGCACTTGCGTGCAACTCAATCCACGCAACGAGTGGCGCAAATCAATGTCGTCGTGTAAACTAGGCTTTAGCGATGGCCTTTGGAAGACTGCTTGTGGACGCGTTCAGCTAGAGATAAGTAATGTTACAATGAAAGACGTTATAAATTTGTCATGTGTATGGAATGCAATTTTAATTAGTGTACACTGTTGGAAATCGAATGATTATGTTTAAAAGCAACTGTTAAAGAGCGTGTGGATCTAGAGTATTTCATAAACAAGAAAGGACGTTGTATCAGAGGACAAGACACGTGCTACACGTTGAATTTTGAGGGTATAAAAGATCGAATTTATTGTAATTAGCAATTAATAAACGATCGCTCATTTGTACAAATAACAACAGAGTGACTGATATGTTCTAAAGAAGCCAGTGTCTGTGTATTTAGTATCAAGCCCGATTAAGCCTCCTTCTATATACTGTGCTACATAAGTTTGATTTTCACAAAATTGCCGAAGTACGGCTTTTGTTCACTCATTTACCAAACTTCAATAATTTAACGGCGAATTTGGTGATGTTCAAGGGGGAGGAGCGGCCATATTGGATACACCAGAGACAGCTGAACCAGAGATTAGGAGCAACCCTGTGTCGTACGTTCGCAAAGACCTTGTAAAAAATAACTAGACTCACTGATGGCGCTGCAGTCGCGGGATAATTTGAACCTTCGCCTGGACGCCATTATAGTGGTTGTAGTCTGATGTGTTGTGTAGTATTGTTACACTCCTGGAAATGGAAAAAAGAACACATTGACACCGGTGTGTCAGACCCACCATACTTGCTCCGGACACTGCGAGAGGGCTGTACAAGCAATGATCACACGCACGGCACAGCGGACACACCAGGAACCGCGGTGTTGGCCGTCGAATGGCGCTAGCTGCGCAGCATTTGTGCACCGCCGCCGTCAGTGTCAGCCAGTTTGCCGTGGCATACGGAGCTCCATCGCAGTCTTTAACACTGGTAGCATGCCGCGACAGCGTGGACGTGAACCGTATGTGCAGTCGACGGACTTTGAGCGAGGGCGTATAGTGGGCATGCGGGAGGCCGGGTGGACGTACCGCCGAATTGCTCAACACGTGGGGCGTGAGGTCTCCACAGTACATCGATGTTGTCGCCAGTGGTCGGCGGAAGGTGCACGTGCCCGTCGACCTGGGACCGGACCGCAGCGACGCACGGATGCACGCCAAGACCGTAGGATCCTACGCAGTGCCGTAGGGGACCGCACCGCCACTTCCCAGCAAATTAGGGACACTGTTGCTCCTGGGGTATCGGCGAGGACCATTCGCAACCGTCTCCATGAAGCTGGGCTACGGTCCCGCACACCGTTAGGCCGTCTTCCGCTCACGCCCCAACATCGTGCAGCCCACCTCCAGTGGTGTCGCGACAGGCGTGAATGGAGGGACGAATGGAGACGTGTCGTCTTCAGCGATGAGAGTCGCTTCTGCCTTGGTGCCAATGATGGTCGTATGCGTGTTTGGCGCCGTGCAGGTGAGCGCAACAATCAGGACTGCATACGACCGAGGCACACAGGGCCAACACCCGGCATCATGGTGTGGGGAGCGATCTCCTACACTGGCCGTACACCACTGGTGATCGTCGAGGGGACACTGAATAGTGCACGGTACATCCAAACCGTCATCGAACCCATCGTTCTACCATTCCTAGACCGGCAAGGGAACTTGCTGTTCCAACAGGACAATGCACGTCCGCATGTATCCCGTGCCACCCAACGTGCTCTAGAAGGTGTAAGCCAACTACTCTGGCCAGCAAGATCTCCGGATCTGTCCCCCATTGAGCATGTTTGGGACTGGATGAAGCGTCGTCTCACGCGGTCTGCACGTCCAGCACGAACGCTGGTCCAACTGAGGCGCCAGGTGGAAATGGCATGGCAAGCCGTTCCACAGGACTACATCCAGCATCTCTATGATCGTCTCCATGGGAGAATAGCAGCCTGCATTGCTGCGAAAGGTGGATATACACTGTACTAGTGCCGACATTGTGCATGCTCTGTTGCCTGTGTCTATGTGCCTGTGGTTCTGTCAGTGTGATCATGTGATGTATCTGACCCCAGGAATGTGTCAATAAAGTTTCCTCTTCCTGGGACAATGAATTCACGGTGTTCTTATTTCAATTTCAAGGAGTGTATTTATGAAGACCCTGATTCAACGTTGTATATTTGTTGGGCCGTACATACAGTATCTGTTACTCGTAATTCTACTGTCTGTACGTTCCAATCAAAAGAAGTACAATGGTGAAGAGTTGTGCAGCGGTTAATTGTACAAATAAATTCGAGAAAGGAACGACACGTTTCACATGTGTATGGATATTTTAACTTGTTTTGTATGTCAGGGCACTTGCTTAATATATATAATATATCTTTATAACACGGTATTAGCATAATGTCTGTGCATCTATTTGCAGGTTTCCTTTCTCAAAACCACAGCTGTTACAAAAATGGTTACACGCTGACAGGAGGCAAGATTTCCGACCGACAGAATACCATTTTATATGTTCTGATCATTTTGAAGAAAGTTGGCTGATTGGTAGTGTTTTCATGGTCTAGGTTAGATTGAAACTTGATAATTTGGCCGTGAGTTGCCGAAGGACTATGCCATATATAACGCAATTCTCGTCGTAAAATCTAAAGCAAGGTAGAGTCAGAAAATATCTATTAATATACTGGGCAAAACTTCGAGTATTTTGATGCATTTTGCGTACATCTATCGTAAATGAACTACGAAAAATGCTAGGGGTCCAGCGCATAACTTTCAGCTACGACAGATTCCATGTAGTAAGTGACATAAATTCGTGAACATTAACTAGTTGCTATTTGTTCATAAATTAAAAAGTATATTGTAGTAACGTATTTAAATGAGGCATTATGTTTGTGACCTAACTCAAGGGAAGGCATTTTATAACCAAAAGCGATGTATAAACATTGGAACTCCGCGCGTCAGTTTACCACTCTAATGGCCGCCGCCCAGGTATTCAATTTGTCCGCTCTTCACAGTCGACCACTCGTGCGGTTGTGGGGGCCTGTACGTTCGTCAGCTGATAGGATGTACATCTTTGGCTGCAGTGAAAGAAACAGCAACAAGCAGCAGAATGAAGTACCTGAACGGCAGCCTGTACCAGTTCAAAGTAAATATATCAATTCAATTGAACTTTTGAATCAACATTAAATTACAAAGGGAGCTCTCCTTAATACCACGAGGTAAAAAAAGTCCTTCATTATACTGAAGCCACCATAGCAGCATAAATAGTTATGTCAGCATTTTCATTTAGCAACGCTATTTCAAGAAGCCAAGGTGTCGAACAACGATCAAGCGTTTGTGGCCATTTCACTAACGGAGACGTTTTTTGTTCTTTTTGATTGTTATTTCATATGGGATGAAGATCAGTGCTACTGTAGAGTAATACGCAAATGCAAACGAATGGAGATAAAAGTTAGTGTGGATGCTTCTGTGTTGGGCAGCGCTGTATAGCGCTTTGCATTGGATCTCTGACTGCGCTTTCTTTGTAAGAGTGTCTGTGGCTGGTCGGACTCGTTGGAAGTTAATCGTCAGTAGTGTTGGGCAGTTGGAAGTTAGTCGCCAGCAGTGATGGAAGTACTGTTGGGCAGTTGGAGGTGAACAGCCAGCAGTGATGCATGTTAAATGTGAGAAGTTAGCATTGATGGAGGGTAGAGGTCTGAAGTGTTAGCGTAGGCTAAAGACCTGGAAATATCCGACTTGGAGATTGAACATTCTCTGTACTGGATGTCATTGACGATTTAGATTCGTGTCTGAACTGGAAGTCACATTATTAAGGTAAAAAATATATTACTTTGTTTGCAACAAAATCTTTCCTTTGCTAACCACTTGCCTATTAGTAGTCAGCGGCTTCAGTAGTTATAATCTTTTATTTAGCTGGCAGTACTGACGCTCGCTGTATTGCAGTAGTTCACGTAATGAACATTTGTGTGAGGTAAGTGCTTAATGAAATGTATAGGTTATTGTAAAGATTTCTTTTTAGTCAGGGCCATTCTTTTGAATTAATTATTTGAAGTCAGGTTGTAATTTTTCTGAGCACTCAGATTGCGTTGCGCTACAATATTGTGGGTCAGTGACATGATATAAAAAAAGTAAAGAGAAAGTAGGATCAGTACGTTCAGTTTTACTCAGCTGTTTCAGAATCAAATAACGTAGAAGTTTCATCTTCTCAGCTGTTCAGCAATTTAAATACAGACACACACATTTAAATAAAGAAGTTTCAAAATATACATATTTACATTTTGATCAACGCGTAACTGTTGATACAGCTGGATGACGAAATATCTTACTAATTTGTGTAATTTCGTGAGATTGACGTGCATTTTTCGCGCTACTAGTGTGGAACTGTTTCCGTGGAGCGAGAGGCAGGAGAGAGATAGTGTACCCACACCTTCAGACCAAGTAAATTTCTTCATTAACCGGTTGTGTGCGGAAATCTCCGGATACCGCTGGTAATACACTAACGATAAAGCTTTTTAACAAGCAATAGCATTACAATTCTACTGGCTGTAACTGTTTCCTCTTAAGTAAATTTTGTATGTGTGAAAGGTATGTATTTGGACGAATTTTGTATGTGTATTCTGAATTTCATTTCAAGTATAAAGATTATCTGTGGCAGAACAGATTCACCAAAAATAATTAAAGAAGAGGACGGTTATAATTTGATCGATTTACTATTTGGACAAAGGAGAAATGGTCGGTTGTTTTGTTGTAAGGTGTTACAATAATGAGGTTCATATTAAATGAAATCATTCACGCTTTATTTCACAAATGTACATTTCATTTTCACATCGCACAATACATATCTAGGAAGACGTGGGACAGAGGGCTGCTAATACATTTTTCTGTTCTTGTTCCTTCCAAGAGGTCTTACAAAAATACTATCAATCGTGGAGACGCTATGCAGCCTATAAATTATTCTAGTTTATTAACAGATCGCTGCTCTGACTATGGTGCTTAAACAGTTTTGTATCTAAAAATAACGTTGATGTCTATGTGCCATTGAACCACTTACCATACATCACACAAAAAATATTGCTA
The DNA here is from genome assembly GCF_023864275.1 of Schistocerca cancellata. Taxonomy (NCBI): domain Eukaryota; kingdom Metazoa; phylum Arthropoda; class Insecta; order Orthoptera; family Acrididae; genus Schistocerca; species Schistocerca cancellata. The sequence goes on along the minus strand of NC_064628.1, from coordinate 747,551,268 downwards.
CAACAATGATATTTTACCTACAGTATCCGTGATTCAATTCCGTTATGGAATTGCCATGGAGAATCACAGAAAATATTAACTATTTGAGATCAGCTTACTCTCATTCCTGTGCTTTCAAGTACCATACAGGATTTTTCGTCCAGAATAGTTTAGATGCGCAAATTTTCCTTGTTAAATAGTATACAAAATGGAAGGATAGAAACTTATATAAAAAGTATACATTTAAAGACAGTGAAGACACTGAAAGAACAGAGGCTACTGTTTAATATCAACCTCGCAGTCTGCATACTCAAAATTGACGCCTAGTTAGTCTCAACATTCATGAAACCTTCTCCTAAACCACTTTGAGAAAGAATGTTGGTGCAGGATGTGGCTTTATTTAGCTCAACTGAATAATTTACAGTAGTATTGTCGTTAGAGTAAATCTGTGTTCAGTCTGAACATTGTCGGCATATATGTGGCTGCAACACAATTCGCAGGAAGTAGCTGCTCGTATGGGCGCGAAACATTTGAAGACTCATTATGTAGGATGTGTAATGAGAGTTTGTGAACATATGACTGTCTGACTCAATTGAAGAGAAAGTTATTTCTGAAACTTATGAGCTGGTTATTCTTTTAAAATAATATTCTTTTCATTAAAACTAGAATCGTAAGCGTTTCTATACTAATCATTTTGTCGAAGGAGAACTGTAACATTTATCGAAATGAAATACTGATATTCATCCACAAGTCAGCCATCTGAATTATGTAGATATAGGGCTCTGGAGCAATGTATCTCATAGCAGACTGCGCTTGATCCCGTTGCAGCATTGATTTGCTTACAAATAATTATATTTGCACTACTTTAATGGTTTCCATTTATGATGAAATTAAACTACATCTTTTTTTCTCATTCAAACAGTCACAGAAATCCACAAGATTATAATCCTATCAGTTGTTATATTGCCTCATGGTGTAGACAAAACGTTCATCAGAATATAACCATCTACAGAAAAGTACATCAAAGATTTTAGGCGACTTCCGCAGATTACAACATACGTCTGAGTTCAACGAATGTCTCTATCTCAAAAACCATTAAAAGTTCTTGCTTTACAAAATAGCTATCGAAATATTGTCCCATCGTTTTTTCAGTACGAGCAAGTCGAAGTATAAGTAATCAATACATATTTAATATGAGCCTACAGTGTTTGTGAGCACGATGTTGAATGGGTGCTTGTATACATATTACATGGCATAAATTCCATTACAAAGTTCGTAACAAAGCTATAACGGTACAAATTTGTATAGAAATCTACTATAAACAGATCTGTATGAAACAGGTTCTGTTACAAATATACATCTTTCATGTGGACTGGATCTAATAGCGTGAGCAAGATTTTCTATTTACATTGTTCCATATATTATATAAAGTTTTTTCGCTAACACTTTATCAGTTGTTGTAAGTATACAGTGTATATGCAGAATTGCCAAGTTATATGAAGATGTCATAAAATGCATACTTGCATAAAATACAGCGAAAATATATACAGTGGTTCAGAGAATTTCTATTCTCTTGATCGTAAAAAGCAGGGAGTAATTAGAGCTCCCTTTCCTCATTAATGCCATAGTCAGTTCATTGAAATGTAAAATAAAATGAATGTATCTGATAAACGAACGTATTTTGATCAGATTCTCTTCTTCCAATCAGATATAGCATGGTTCCCAAATTAAAAAGAGAAAAATTCACTTTACATTCAGACAAAATGCCTTCTCGAAACTGTGATTAATTTCCCTAACTGGGCGGGAAAGCACAGCTCATTCGATGAAGGTATTCCAGTAACATAGGTTTTTTTCAAAGATTCGTCCCTATGAAAGCAGTGCCATCACACGAAATAACATATTAGTCTGTCTCTGTATGCGCCTTGCCAACCATTTTACATGCTTGTTCCAATTCCTGAAACTCTGCTTCTTTGCGGATAACGCAATTCAGACGTCAGACTATAAACTTTTAAAAACTGAATCCTTAATTGTGAATCAACACCAACTCGTGTCTTTTGCAGGTGATTCTTATATCTGCTAGCAATTAGAGTATCTTTCATGGCTCAACATACATTTTGCATGTTAAGCGCAATCGTTCATTCTCAAACAGCGATACACATTTCTAATTATACTCACGTCAGAGCTTTATTTAAATTTTTTACGATTTTCTAGCTACACCGGTTGGTCTAAGGCCTGTGAGGTTTCTTCGGGATTCTCATTGGCTATTCTCAACCTACGTGACAGCTGCGTGACGTGGCTGAAAATGTAGAGTCTCGAGACCATTTGAAGGAGCAAAAAACCGGAGGAAAGTTAATTGTACCCGACGTTCGCATGACGTGTTTGTAACTGACCGATCAGTAAACCAGTATTCCATTACGAAGATGGGGTTCGAAACCTAGTACCACTAAGAAACGTCGGCGATGAAGGAGGAGGGGGGGGGGGGGGCGAGAGAATCACTGAGACCAATCGCCCCCCTCGGAGCAGCTGACAGCTGAGTAGCTACGTCAAACAGATGTAACTGTTCGAGTTTCGAATGGTGATGTTAAGAACCACAGTAATGCATTGTACTAACACATTTGCCTCCAATACACAAAGGAATTAAAGACATTAGCTGCTAGTGGGCGGCAAGTTGAAAAATTGTGGCGGACTGGGATTCGAACCCAGGTTCCCTGTTTACTAGGCAGATGCGATGACTAGTACGCCATCCAGAGCACTGTGTGAGCACTGAACCGCACGGATTCCCTAGCACGCCTCCCGTCTGACCCAAATTCTCAACTTGTAGTATGCTCCTGCTCTTCAGCCTAATTACTCGCAGCATTTCGCCGATTCCCGTAAGAGTTCAAGCTTAGTGAGCATCTTTACTGAAGGGATGATTGGCTGTCATCGCCTTAATTATATGGTGTCTATTTTTTCGTACATAACACCCCCTGCCATACTCGTCACATGATGTTTTCCATCTCTCTCTCCCTTCTCACGCCATTCAGTTACTTTGCTAGCTGCCCTCGGTGTCGATTTATCATCCGAATTTGTTTGCACTCCAGTTACTATAAGAGAGTACCATACTACGAGTCACATCAGAAGGGAGCCCAGCTTTGAACCTCCTGCTAACACCTGGCCGCCAATGAGATTTAGTCTTCCCTGGGGCACCGTGGATGACAATTAACATTCCCCTCCTGACTGGACGACGTCACGCTTCAGAAGCGATGTGATTTTAGTCTTAACTGTCTGCAGCAACACTCTGTAAGGCCTTCCAACATGGAAGATGTGTGCGCCCAATCTAGCCCCCCACGGAAGTAAAACTCATCCCCTCCACGCTTCCCTAAAGGGTCTCTCTCTCCCTATCTCTCTGTCTCTCTATCTATGGACAGGCGCCTACTGACGTGACGTGAACGATACTTTCAGATGTCCCCGTAGAGTTCTGCTTTCAAGCGACGAATCATTTAAGCGAAACAATATTTGAAAGGACAGACATGAAGCCAATGGAATGTAATACAGATTCTCGCTCAGTGCAAAAATCTGTGGTCGTTTGCACTGTACGGTAAAGTTAAATATTGCATTTGACACAGACCAAACCCTCTCCCCACAGTATCACATTACACATCATATTGTTTCACAGCGCGTATATCACAGTTCAGGGGGTGTGAGGGATCACCAGACCATTCTACACACGGCACTGTAGCTGGCCCACCGTCGAACCGCTGCCTCACTCCGTTTAGCCACGCCACACGTTGCACCAGACCACCGAACGGTCTGCCCTGCGCCGATAGGGTGGCGCTCAGTCGTCGCTGCCCGAGGGCAGCGGGGCAGAGGGGTCTCCTAAACGGAGGAGCACCTGGTTCAGACCCCGTCGAGAGCCGTCTCTGCGGGCTCGCACGCGAGCACCCACTCCCAGACGCGGCGCGCCACCAGCCGCTGGTCGACGGTGGTCTCGAGCCCGTAGCTGGAGAGCAGCTTGCGCAGCCGGCCCTTGCCCTCGTCCTCCTCCATGAGGGCGCTGCTGGGCTGCTGGCCGCGGCCGTGCAGCGCCGCGCTCGACGACGTGTCCGCGCCGGACGCCGTCGCCACGTGGCCGCCGGCGCTGGCGCCGCCCACCAGCCACGTGTCCTTCAGGTACTTCTCCACCTCCGACACGGGCGCCCGCTTCTCCACCTTGTGCTCCAGCAGCCGCCTGCAAGCCACACCGCGCACCACCTTTAACTCTCGTTCTCGTCCTCACTTGTCCTTTGGTCATAGTTATTACCTTGGATCTGTCTAATTACAACTGAATAATACTACACTACTGGCCATTAAAACTGCTACACCAAGAAGAAATGCAGATGATAAACGGATAATCATTCGACAAATATATTATACTAGAACTGACATTTGATTACATTTTCACGAAATTTGGGTGCATAGATCCTGAGAAATCTGTACCCAGAACCACCACCTCTGGCCGTAATAACGGCCTTGATACGCCTGGGCATTAGGTCAAACAGAGCTTGGATGGCGTGTACAGGTACAGCTGCCAATGCAGCTTCAACACGATACCATAGTTCATCAAGAGTAGTGACTGGCGTATTGTGACGAGCCAGTTGCTCGGCCACCATTGACCAGACGTTTCGAATTGGTGACAGATCTGTAGAATCTGCTGGCCAGGGCAGCAGTCGAACATTTTCCGTATCCAGAAAGGCCCGTCCAGGACCTGCAACATGCGGTCGTGCATTATCCTGCTGAAATGTAGGGTTTCGCAGGGAACGAATGAAGGGTAGAGCCACGGGTCTTAACACATCTCAAATATAACGTCCACCGTTCAAAGTGCCGTCAATGCGAACAAGAGGTGACCGAGACGTGTAACCAATGGCACCACATACCATCACGCCGGCTGATACGCCAGTATGGCGATGACGAATACACGCTTCCAATGTGCGTTCACGGCGATGTCGCCAAACACGGATCCGACCATCATGATGCTGTAAACAGAACCTGGATTCATCCGAAAAAATGTTTTGCCGCTCGCCGTTGAGTACACCATCGCAGGCGCTCCTGTCTGTGATGCAGCGTCAAGGGTAGTCGCAGCCATGGTCTCCGAGCTGATAGTCCATGCTGCTTCAAACTTCATCGAACTGTTCGTGCAGATGGTTGCTGTCTTGAAAACGTCCCCATCTGTTGACTCAGGGATCGAGACGTGACTGTACGATCCGTTACAGCCATGCGGATAAGATGCGTGACATCTCGACTGCTAGTGATACGAGGCCGTTGGGATCCAGCACGACGTTCCGTATTACCCTCCTGAACCCACCGATTCCATATTATGCTAAGAGTTATTGGATCTCCACCAACGCGGCAGCAATGTCGCGATAGGACAAACCGCAATCGCGATAGGCTACAGTCCGACCTTTATCAAAGTCGGAAACGTGATGGTACGCATTTCTCCTCCTTTTACGAGGCATCACGACAACGTTTCACCAGGCAACGCCGGTGAACTGCTGTTAGTGTACGAGAAATCGGTTGGAAACTTTCCTCATGTCAGCACGTTGTAGGTGTCGCTACCGGCGCCAAACTTATGTGAATGCTCTGAAAAGCTAATCATTTGCATATCACAGCATCTTCTTCCTGTCGGTTAAATTTCGCGTCTGTAGCACGTCATCTTCGTGGTGTAGCAATTTTAATGGCCAGTAGAGTAATTTATCATGCCATACCCGCTTCGCCCTTATTATCTGCAAGGCATCTTCAGTAGCTCTAAATTCATGGGTTAGATAAAAAGTAGTGGCAACACGGTAATAATCCGTACAAGACTTTACTCACAGACGATCATCATATTACATGCTCTCAATATAATCGCCTAGCATGTCGATCACCTTCCCGAACAGAGATAGAAGGTATTGTACACTGTCCACCTGTGTCGATGTCTCTCAAGGATCGCTCTAGGGCACAGATGATGTCTTCACTTGTCTTGTCTTGGGAGAATTTTAAAAAAGAGTGATTCATCTGAAAAGGAGACCGCATATAGAATTCTTGCATTTCCTTAGGATCCTTCAAATGAATCTCAGTCTGGCATCTGCTTTACCGACGATCAACTTTATATGATCATTCCATTTTAAATCATTCCTAATGCGTACTCCCAGATAATTTATGGAATTAACTGCTTCCAGTTGCTGACCTGCTATATTGTAGCTAAATGATAAGGGATCTTTCTTTCTATGTATTTGCAGCACATTACACTTGTCTACATTGAGATTCAATTGCCATTCCCTGCACCATGCGTTAATTCGCTATAGATCCTCCTGCATTTCAGTACAATTTTCCACTGTTGCAACCTCTCGATATACCACAGCATCATCCGCAAAAATACTAAGTGAACTTCCGATGTCATCCACAAGGTCATTTATGTATATTGTGAATAGGAACGGTCCTACGACACTCCCCTGCGGCTCACCTGAAATCACTCTTACTTCGGAAGACTTCTCTCCATTGAGAATGACATGCTGCGTTCTGTTATCTAGGAACTCTTGAATCCAATCACACAATTGGTCTGATAGTCCATATGCTCTTACTTTGTTCGTTAAACGACTGTGGAGAATTGTATCGAATGCCTTGCGGAAGTCAAGAAACACGGCATCTACCTGGGAACCCGTGTCTATGGCCCTCTGAGTCTCGTGGACGAATTATGTAGGATGTTGATATGCAGTGCGAGAAAGAAACACTGTTGGGCGCTCACATCATGTGCCACTTCAGTCTTGATCTACGAACGTTGATCGTGTTTCCTAAACATACTGTTAGAGCGCTTGAACTGGCCTCCCGCACTTTCAGACAGTGGAGACAGCAACTGACTCAAACACAGCCGTTGCTGCTCACCACACTATTTCATCTGACCTTCTAATATCAGCTACAGACAGCGGGCATGCCACGGGTCGCACATTCCTCATGTTATGGCAGTGTTGCGACTACGTTTTATTCAACCCAAGGATATACAGATGCTTATTTTTACTATTTTGCTTTCTGTATCGGTCACTGACATTATAAACAGTTCTGGCACTTTCGCCTTTCTATGGCGTACTAACAGTTTAAATTTCTACTTATGAATTTCGTAGAATCTGCTGCACTTGATATTCTTTTCCGGGTTTACTGCTACTCTTCTTCTGCTCATGGCGATAGCATGGTTAAGTGTATAAACAGATACTTTTTTCATATTTATTGAAATAGTTAGTAACCAGTCGCAGAAAATAAACTGTTTCCTTTACAGATTTCAGGCACTTGATTATTTGCGGACCGCAAATAATGCAATAACTATAAAATTCCTAAGAAGGACACTAGGTGCTTGTACCGGTAAAGCGAATAAAATTTATTTTGTGCACCTGATTGCTGATTAAATCAACAAATAGAAATACAGTTGCTGGTGGTGGATAAAATACCTTTTTCATATCTTTTATTAAGTTTAGCAGAGCGCTTGTGTTGATATGTGCCTGGTCATTTATATCTGTTTCTTCTCACCAATGGCTTTCTGGATATGGTAGTTTTCCTGCATTGATATAAGGCATTTGTCGTGGTTATTTATCTTGACGATTTTCGTGTCTTGTTCTAAGCTGGTAGGTTGACAGTTTGAGTGCTTTAAGCACTCCGCAAAAGTAGAGTGGTTTGTTTTAAACTTCCAGTAACTGATGTGTTTACAGTTACAAAACACAGAAACAATGTACACTATAACTTCCACATATACACTAACACACAGAGTATCAAAGTACTAAAGAAATGGAGTCTCCATATGGCATGAAAAATATGCAAACTAGAAAAACCAACTTTAACTAATCATCGATCAGTAGAAAGAAATTTCAGGGATGGGTAATATACAAGTATGAATGTCAAAATTACCAATCAGTACACATAGGCACGAGATCAGTCATTTGAAAATATGTTACAAAGAACACATCAGCTGTTGGAAGTATGAAACAAACTTCTCCACATTTTCAGAGCGCTTAAAGTAGCACAATCATCTTCCTACAAACTTAAGAAAACTACGACAAATGCCTTATACTAATGCAGGAACACCACCATATCTAGAAACCCATTGCACAGAACAAACAGGCTATAAACAACCAGACACATATCAACACAGATCCTCTGATAAACGTAATACAAGAAATGAAAAAATAGTATTCATTCAGACACCTAATCGTACTACGGCAATAAGAAACAGAAAAACAGCAGCAAAATGGTAAAAAGAACACCTACGAAATTTATAAGTAGAAATTTAAACTATAAAACGTCACTGAAAAATAGAAATAACCAGAACTGTTTACAATCTCCACGTATAACGTCTAGTTCGTAAAACAAAATATTAGAAACACAGGTATGTATATATTTCAAGTGACTAAAGATTCCTTACAAATAATAAACGCGGAACGAGCATGGGATGTAACGTTCGGTACTTTGAGTGGTAATTAGACGGATCCAAAGTAATAATTATCAACATAAAACATCATTGTCATTAAGCACTTTACTAGTTAAATATAAATACAGGAAACTACACACCGTTTGAAATAGCTTTTTTAAGTCCTTAAACTAACTTTAGAACATTTTTAATCTCATCATTAGTGCATGAGTAGATATATATATATATATATATATATATATATATATATCAGAAGAAAACAGAAATACAGAAATATGACACCAAGAAGATTAAAGAATCTAAAGTAAAAGAAGAATGGGAGAAGGAAAAGGCAAACACATGGGAAGAATTTCATTCTAAAATCACGCGAATAGCTAAGGAAACTATTCCCTTGAAAAAGATATTCAAACACCCTTGGTGGGATTCAGACTGTGAAAATGCATTGGAAAGGAGAAAAAAGGCATTTCAAGAATATAACAGAAAAAAATCACAAGAAAGTCTACAGTTATTTAACGAGGTTAGAAAACAGGTTTCAAAATCTATTAGGCAAGCAAAAAGGAAGTACACAAAGGCACAACTGGATGCCATAGAAGAAAATTTCCAAAACTATAATACAAGAGACTTCTACAGAACTTTCGCAGATAAAATACGAGGATATATCCCTCAAAATTTATGTTTCAGAAAACCAGATGGTAAATTAGCCCTAACAAACCAGGAAAACTGTCAAGTATTGGCTCAATATTTTTCTAACCTACTAAATTGCCCAGAACCTAGTTTAAGGTTTCCCAAAGAAATCAGTGCCAACGCTCAACCGGATTCATTACCACCAACACAGGAAGAAATCAAATGTCACATTAAAAACTTAAAAAATAATAGAACATCTGGCGAAGATGGCATTGTTGCAGAGCTATTAAAAAACCTAGGACCAAAGACGTTGCAAGAGCTCACAAAAATAATAACAAAAATATGGGAAACAGAAAAATTACCAGAGGATTGGAAATGTGCCCTTATTCACCCGTTACATAAAAAAGGAGACAGAACAAATGTCAATAACTACAGGGGAATCTCACTTTTACAAGTCACCTACAAAATTCTCTCAACATGCCTGCTGAAAAGAACACAAGAGCAGCTGGAACGCCAAATTGGTGATTATCAAGCAGGCTTCCGCCCCGGTCGCTCATGCATAGAACAAATATTTAATTTAAAGACAATATTAAAACACAAAGCAATTAGAAATGCCCCCATAATTTGTACATTTGTAGATTTTAAGAAAGCCTATGACTCAATAGACCGGCAATCTTTGTTTAACATTTTAGAGGAACTTGGACTTGACTCCAAAACACTAAGGCTTATCAAAGAATCACTGACAGACACTGTATCTAAAGTTAAATTCAGGGGAGAAATCTCTGAACCTTTTCTCGTAAAAACTGGAGTACGTCAAGGTGACGGGCTATCTGCACTTCTGTTTAATATAGTCCTGGATAAAGTCATTAAGGAATGGGAAAAAGAATTAAAAAATCAATCCTACTGGAAACCAATCCATCTTGGTAGAACCAAAGACAACGTGGAGATATCTTGTTTAGCATTCGCGGACGACTTGGCCATACTTGCAGATGATGAAGAAATCGCCACCAAACAAATAGAGATCCTTAAGGAATGCGCGGATAAAGTAGGTTTACAAATTTCGTTTCAAAAGACAGAATTTTTCTGTACAAAATTACATATACACAGTTTGAACACAAAATATGGAAAAATAAATAGAGTAAAACATTTTAAATACCTAGGTGAAATTTTGGAGCCAACCGGAGGAGAGAAAGTTGCACAGAAGATCAGACAACAGAAAATGAAGAGAGCATATGGTATGACACATGAAATATACAATAAAAAATGCATCTCCTCGAACACAAAAATCAGACACTACTGCGCAGTAATTAAGCCAGCAGCACTATATGCTAGTGAAACGCTCACACTCCACACAAAATGTGATTTAGAAAAAATACTAAAAGAAGAACGCAAAATTATGAGAAAGATTTTAGGTCCAAAATTAACAGAAGAAGGATATCGGATACAATCAAGAAGAACCACAGAAACTATATCAAACCTGGCAGCAGACATAAGAAGGCGAAGATTAAAATTTTATGGACATGTCACTAGACTTCCCCCCACACGACTCACCAACAGAATTCTCACTTACATAGAAAAAGTCAAATCAACAACACCATGGATTAGCCAAGTAAAATTAGATTTACAAAAAGCAAATATTGAACTTAAAGATGTCAAAGACAGAAAAACTTTTAGAAATAAGGTGGAAAAGTGGATTGTATTGTCGGAGAAGGAAGCACTAAAGAGACCAGGAACAAAATGGACAGAAGAAAGAAAAAGAAAACATGGAGAACGGATGAAAGAAGTATGGAAGAAACGACGTCAGAAAGCTTTGCGTGATCCTTCTGGGTCCATTCGCGATAAGTAAGTAAGTAAGTAAGTAGTATATATATATATATATATATATATATATATATATATATGTGTGTGTGTGTGTGTGTGTGTGTGTGTGTGTGTGTGTTATGATGGGTACTGGCTTGCGACAGTATGGGTTGTATGTGGTAGTATGCGGTTAATGCAGACTGTGTCAATAGGTATGTTACAAGGGTTGGGTGTTGGCAGATGGGTACCGTGTGAGGATATTTTGTTAATAAACTTCAGGACAGTCACATATTTTCCCAAAACATCTAATATGATGAACTAAATTATGTTGAGTAATCGCCATGGAGGACGCAGAAATAGCACGTGAGACAACGTTATCAGTACCTGAAGGAATTTGAAAGGGTCTCAGTGGGGATCTTCATTTTCGTGGGGCACTTGGATGTGTCAATAGCTCCATTTTGGACAGCGTGGGAACGTGGAGGAAGGCACATTCGCCGTCAAGATTCCGGTCGACAACGGCTACGCCTGCCATCTGAGAAGAAGTAATGGGCTCCCTACAACATTTTGTGCCGCAATGCATGGTAGTTCGTGCCATGCACACACTGTTGCGTTTGGAGCGGTGCCGCGACAGGGAAGCACGGACTGCTGAAGAATCGCGCCGTATTGTGTTCAGTGATGAATTGCGGTTCTACGTTATCTCGGATGACCATCGTCAGTGACTATGAAGGCTGTTTGGGCAGAGGTCCCATTCCTCCAATGTTTTGGCGAGGCGTAGTGGTGTTACTACTCACGTCATGGTGTGCCAGCCACGGGGTATGACTTGAGGTCACGGCCGGTAGTGTTTGAGGGCAATCTGATGGCATAATAGTAAGTCACAAACATCCTCCGTTCTTGTATTTTGCTTCTCATTGGACAGTATTGTGGAGCATTTTTCGACACGACAATGCTTGTCCATACATGCCACATATCTCTATAAACTTGAGAGGAGTCTACTGGGATACACTTGTATGTGGCACCCGAATATGATCATAATATTAATGTAAACTAAAATGAAACTATTATAATAATTTTTAACATTGTGCAGCCTCGTCAGCAAATGTGATAACTGAACATGTAACACGTCAGCCTCAGTTGCAAATAGAAACCAAACTTTACCCAGGTTTCAGGAGGGACTGACACTATACTACTGCATGCCAAAGTTTAGCCATGTCAAGTATAAAACTACAGCACCGTAATAACTAGTCATAATCTACATTACTTGGGCTGAAGAGAAGCAGCAGGCCCCACTGCGCCGACAAGGTCGGTTGGCCGCGAGAGATGCAGCTGTTTCTCTTCAGCCTAAGTAATGTAGATTAATGTAGATTATGACTACTTACTACGGTGCTGTACTTTTATACTTGACATGGCCAAACTTTGGCATGCAGTAGTATAGTGTCAGTCCCTCCTGAAGAAGGCCAAATTATTTTGGCTGAAACCTGGGTAAAGCTTGGTTTCTATTTGCAACTGAGACTGACGTGTTGCATGTGAAACTATTATACACTCCTGGAAATTGAAATAAGAACACCGTGAATTCATTGTCCCAGGAAGGGGAAACTGTATTGACACATTCCTGGGGTCAGATACATCACATGATCACACTGACAGAACCACAGGCACATAGACACAGGCAACAGAGCATGCACAATGTCGGCACTAGTACATTGTATATCCACCTTTCACAGCAATGCAGGCTGCTATTCTCCCATGGAGACGATCGTAGAGATGCTGGATGTAGTCCTGTGGAACGGCTTGCCATGCCATTTCCACCTGGCGCCTCAGTTGGACCAGCGTTCGTGCTGGACGTGCAGACCGCGTGAGACGACGCTTCATCCAGTCCCAAACATGCTCAATGGGGGACAGATCCGGAGACCTTGCTGGCCAGGGTAGTTGACTTACACCTTCTAGAGCACGTTGGGTGGCACGGGATACATGCGGACGTGCATTGTCCTGTTGGAACAGCAAGTTCCCTTGCCGGTCTAGGAATGGTAGAACGATGGGTTCGATGACGGTTTGGATGTACCGTGCACTATTCAGTGTCCCCTCGACGATCACCAGTGGTGTACGGCCAGTGTAGGAGATCGCTCCCCACACCATGATGCCGGGTGTTGGCCCTGTGTGCCTCGGTCGTATGCAGTCCTGATTGTGGCGCTCACCTGCACAGCGCCAAACACGCATACGACCATCATTGGCACCAAGGCAGAAGCGACTCTCATCGCTGAAGACGACACGTCTCCATTCGTCCCTCCATTCACGCCTGTCGCGACACCACTGGAGGTGGGCTGCACGATGTTGGGGCGTGAGCGGAAGACGGCCTAACGGTGTGCGGGACCGTAGCCCAGCTTCATGGAGACGGTTGCGAATGGTGCTCGCCGATACCCCAGGAGCAACAGTGTCCCTAATTTGCTGGGAAGTGGCGGTGCGGTCCCCTACGGCACTGCGTAGGATCCTAGGGTCTTGGCGTGCATCCGTGCGTCGCTGCGGTCCGGTCCCAGGTCGACGGGCACGTGCACCTTCCGCCGACCACTGGCGACAACATCGATGTACTGTGGAGACCTCACGCCCCACTTGTTGAGCAATTCGGCGGTACGTCCACCCGGCCTCCCGCATGCCCACTATACGCCCTCGCTCAAAGTCCGTCAACTGCACATACGGTTCACGTCCACGCTGTCGCGGCATGCTACCAGTGTTAAAGACTGCGATGGAGCTCCGTATGCCACGGCAAACTGGCTGACACTGACGGCGGCGGTGCACAAATGCTGCGCAGCTAGCGCCATTCGACGGCCAACACCGCGGTTCCTGGTGTGTCCGCTGTGCCGTGCGTGTGATCATTGCTTGTACAGCCCTCTCGCAATGTCCGGAGCAAGTATGGTGGGTCTGACACACCGGTGTCAATGTGTTCTTTTTTTCCATTTCCAGGAGTGTATTATAAGCTATGTGGGTCTCTGACAGGCTTTATAAAGCGGATCGCTGACTGTGCACGGTCGCAGAGCCAAAGATACTGCTTCTGGTCTGAGATGGTAGTGTTGGAGTAAAAGAGCGCACAGTAGTGGGCAGCAGTTTGTGAGCGAAAGAGGACGGATTAGTTTTTGTGGTGTGCTCTTTGAAGGCACCAAGTGTTAGATTATACTGCAGGAATTATGAATACATGTATTATAGGAAATAGAAACGTGGAAGCAGAAGCCCTCACGCAAGCAAGGTAAAGATGTTAAATATTAATGACTCTCGTTTTGCCAGCGTGTTAGTGTAGATGACATGGCTGGTAATTTGTAATTGTTGAGTAGCCCCGGAATGTACGTAAACTGATTTGATGTAAAGGTTACTTAGATATCTCCCATTTGTAATGTTTCTAAGATTTGTTAACACAAGGTATATGTAATCTGATGATTTGTATTTATGCTTCTTTAGTGAGGTTAGATAGTATTTGCTGTATAAATCTCATGGTTTGTGAGGCAGTTAGTGAAAAGGACGTAATTTTTCTGAGTAACGTGATTTCGATATTGTCAGATGTTTTGAAAAGCCAAACCTAACTTGGAACACAGTTCCACTAAAAAGTCAGTGTTAGTAATTCCCCACAGTCAGTACCAACTCCCTGTCCATGTCATATGTTTTTCAATGACGGTTCTTAAATGTTTTCATTTATCAACCAAAAGAATTTCATGTACATTTGACACCGCTGGGCCTGTAGCTGGCATATTTTTATTTTATTTTTTCATAAGAGACGAGAATATATCGCGTTCCACAGTTGCTGCTTTAGAGGTAAGACAATTTAATTTATTTGTTATGTGCACAGGAACCAAAGTTATCACTTTTGAATATGGCTAGAGGATTAGTGCCTAAGGGGTTGAATGCGTTTTGCAGTGACTACACTTCTTTACTGGTATTGGAAGTTGCATTGCCAATCAATTCGTATAAAGTTTTTGCTAACAATAACACAGCTTAAGTACACCAGTTGCAGTTACAACACAGTACACGATAACACCAGTTATGTATCCGTTCCTCAGTGTTGCATTCATTCAATAATATCTAAAGAACGTCACACACTGTCTGTGTGTTTTCGAGGTATTCCTATTGCCTGTAGGATGCCTAGTTCTGTCCCCAATATAGCATTCGTTACACCAGCTCAGATATCAACTCCGCCCCGGAGCCAGTCTCCAGGATCCCAACGACCAGTTACAGCAGTTGTGGGATAACTTGCTTCAGGAGAGTATACAACGCCTTTATGACACTCTTCCTAACCGAATCAGTGCATGCACGCGGGCCAGAGGTAGATGCAACGTCATAGTGATAAATTGGCTCACACTACGAAGTTCTTTTTCATTTGACTATTTTGTAATCGCTGCAATAACATGACATACTGTCACAGGACGTAAGATGCAGTGAAATTACGCGAGCCGTTAGTACACTACTGGCCATTAAAATTGCTACACCAAGAAGAAATGCAGATAATAAACGGGTATTCATTGGACAAATATACTAGAACTGACATGTGATTACATTTTCACGCAGTTTCGGTGCATAGAGCCTGAGAAATCTGTACCCAGAACAACCACCTCTGGCCGTAATAACGGCCTTGATACCCCTGGGCATTGAGTCAAACAGAGCTTGGATGGCGTGTACAGGTACAGCTGCCCATGCAGCTTCAACACGATACCGCAGTTCATCAAGAGTAGTGACTGGCGTATTGTGACGAGCCAGTTGCTCGGCCACTATTGACCAGACGTTTTCAATTGGTGAGAGATCTGGAGAATGTGCTGGCCAGGGCAGCAGTCGAACATTTTCTGTATCCAGAAAGGCCCGTACAGGACCTGCAGCATGCGGTCGTGCGTTATCCTGCTGAAATGTAGGGTTTCGCAGGGATCGAATGAAGGGTAGAGCCATGGGTCGTAACACATCTGAAATGTAACGTCCACTGTTCAAAGTGCCGTCAGTGCGAACAAGAGGTGACCGAGACGTGTAACCAATGGCACCCCTTACCATCACGCTGGGTGATACGCCAGTATGGCGATGACGAATACACGCTTCCAATGTGCATTCAACGCGATGTCGCCAAACACGGATGCGACCATCATATTGCTGTAAACAGAATCTGGGTTCATCCGAAAAAATGACGTTTTGCCATTCGTGCTCCCAGGTTCGTCGTTGAGTACACCATCGCAGGCACTCCTGTCTGTGATGCAGCGTCAAGCGTTGCCACAGCCATGTTCTCCGAGCTGATAGTCCATGCTGCTACAAACGTCATCGAACTGTTCGTGCAGATGGTTGTTGTCTTGCAAACGTCCCCATCTGTTGAGTCAGGGATCGAGACGTGGCGGCACGATCCGTTACAGCCATGCGGATAAGATGCCTGTCATCTCGACTGCTAGTGATACGAGGCCGTTGGGATCCAGCAAGGCGTTCCGTATTACCCTCCTGAACCCACCGATTCCATATTCTGCTAACAATCATTGGATCTCGACCAACGCGAGCAGCAATTTCGCGATACGATAAACCGTAATCGCGATAGGCTACAATCCGACCTTTATCAAAGTCGGAAACGTGATGGTACGCATTTCTCCTCCTTAGACGAGGCATCACAACAACGTTTCACCAGGCAACGCCGGTGACCTGCTGTTTGTGTACGAGAAATTGGTTGGAAACTTTCCTCATGTCAGCACGTTGTAGGTGTCGCCACCGGCGCCAACCTTGTGTGAATGCTCTGAAAAGCTAATCATTTGCATATCACAGCATCTTCTTCCTGTCGGTTATATTTCGCGTCTGTAGCACGTCATCTTCGTGGAGTGGCAATTTTAATGACCAGTAGTGTAGTTTGCTCCTGACGCTGCCGATGATAGCGGAGGAAGATTAGTGGAGTTATTTATCGTACCTGAGCAGCCTGAGGAACCGCGGCGTGAAGCGGCGGAAGAGCGGCGGCAGGCGCGTCGAGCGGCGGCGCTGCCAGCGCGAGAAGGCGGCGTAGTCGGCGTCCGAGATGTGGTCGGCCGCCTGCCAGGGAGGCGACGCGGCCAGGCATACCACCACCAGCACGGCCAGCTGCCACGCGTCGCCCGCCGTGCGGCAGTGGTAGCGCTCGCGGCTCAGCACCGCGCACACCTCGGGCGGTTGGCACCACTGCCACGTGCAGCGCGCCCGCGACACCAGCGAGCCCTCGCGCCGCGCGGACCCGAAGTCGCACAGCTTCACCTGCGGCACAGGCGGCAGCTTCAGTGTACCGAACGTGCTGGCATTTCTGGTGCTTACTGCGATAGAGTCTGCAGTAAACGAGGCAACTGACAAGACTTCACGAGGGAGCTGATGTGTGGATCAGGGATGAAGGGAAGAAGAGCATCAGATTTAATATTTCGAGATTTCCATAAAGGGTCTGACACGGTGCCTCACTGCCGGCTGTTAACATACACTGAAGAGCCAAAGAAACTGGTACACCTGGCTAATAATACCTTTTGACTCTGTCGTAAGCCAGATATGGCACTATTTCTATAAGCTGCGACATGGTCGCGAGTGGCCCAGTGACCCGAAAATGTTCACTCATGCTCATAAATTAAGGATAATTGCAGAATGTGGTGCCACACAACGTGGCACTACACAAAACTGGCGCTAATGGCATAGGCACATAGGGAACACACACGACACAGATCTGTAAGTCCACGGTATTGGTGATAAGTTGAGAAAACCGTCCCGAAACACATGTGCTACAAAACGCCACTGTTTCCTGCACATGTATCCCGACATCAATATGGGACATGGTCACCATGCACATGTACACAGGCCGCACAACAGGTGGTCGAGCAGTTGCTGGGGTATAGCCTCCCATTCCAGTGCCTGTCGGAGCTCCTGAAGTGTCCTAGGGGAAGACGTGCAGCGATATGTCGACCGAGAGCATTCCAGACGTGCTCGATGGGGTTTAGGTCTAGAGAACAGGCAGGCCACTCCACTTGCCTGATATCTTCTGTTTCAAGGTACTCTGAGGGCAGCTCGGTGGGGCCGTGCATTATCATCCAGCAGGAGGAAGGTGGGACCCACTGCACCCCTGAAATGGCGGACATACTGGTGCAAAATGACGTCCCGATACACCGACCTGTTACAGGGGTGTACGTGCACCAATCATAATCCCACCCTACACCATCAAGCCACGACCTCCATGCAGGTCCCTTTCAAGGGCATTAAGGGGTTGGTATCTGGTTCCTGGTTCACGCCAGATGAAAACCCGGCGAGAATCACTGTTCAGACTATACCTGGACTCGTCCGTGAACATAACATGGGACAACTGTTGCAATGACCAGGTACTGTGTTCTTGACACCAGGTTTTACGGGCTCTCCTGTGACCAGGGTTCAGTGGAATGCACCTTTCAGGTCTCCGGGCGAATAAACCATGTTTGTTCAGTCGTCTGTAGATTGTGTGTCTGGAGACAACCGTTCCAGTGGTTGCGGTAAGGACCTGAGCAAGGCTACCTGCAGTACTCCGTGGTCGTCTGCGGGCACTGACGGCGAGGTATCGGTCTTCTTGTGGTGTTGCACACTGTGGACGTGTCGTATTGTAGCGCCTGGACACGTTTCCTATCTGCTGGAATCGTTGCCATAATCTTGAGAACACTCTTCGTGGCGCACGGAGCGCCCGTGCTACGATCTGCTGTGTTTGACCAGCCTCCAGTCGCTCTAGTATTCTACCCCTCATAACGTCATCAATATGTGTTCTTTGAGCTATCTTCAATACACAGTCACCATTAGCACGTCTGAAAACATTTGCACACTTACTCGCTGCACCGTACTGTGACATGCACCAGCACGCCTCTGCGTGTGTGGACTGCTCCAGCGCCACCGTGCGACGACCGCAGGTCAAATACACCGCATGGTCATACCGCGAGGTGATTAAAGCACGCAAACCGTCCAACAGAGCGTTGTTTCAGCATGTATCAGCATTATCCTTAATTTATGAGCATGAATGTAGACTAAACTTATTTTATTTCACCTCTGCGGTCACAAACTTGATGGCCTTCAGACCATCGGTTTCGGTCAGCAGTGATCATCTTCAGATCTCGGTACTGATTCGTTGCTTCAGTTTAAGGAGCCTTTGACTCTGTCTTAAGCCAGACATGGCACTTGTGACCATAGACGTGAAATAAAAGAAATTTATTCTACATTTACGGGTCACTGTTCCATTCGCGACCAGGTCGCAGCTTGGAAGTCGAATGTGATGAGACCGACCGCTAAATCTGTAAAACCGGTTCGGTTGTGGAAATTAAATCGTTGGAGTGTCCTCGTGTCAGTCGTTGTGCGGAAATTATCGTCATTGCGACTGATAATGTTTCTGTAAGTCCGATAGAATCTGTTCGCCGACATTGACGATTGGGTATTCTCAGAACCAGCGTGAAACAAATTCTGAAAGACGATCTTCACCTTTGTGCCTATAAAATCCAACTTACTCAAGAGCTGAAGCGAAAATTTATCACGAAAAACGCCGAGCACGTGCCCATTTGGTGCTTGCGAAACAATGAACGAGCAACAGTTTCATCAAAACTGTAAATAGTCACTGATACGACGCATTTTCCTCTTGAATGACGTGGAGAAGAAGCAAAATTGCGAGATTTAGGGCACAGAAACCCCTCGAGTAGTAAAGGAGAAGTCACTACATCCACAATGATGGACTGTGTGGTGTGGCTTTAGGGTTGTGGACGTAATTTGGCCGTACTTCTTCGAAGATGATGTCGGAAACGCATTAACAATGGACGGGGAATGCTACGGCAATGTTAATAGAGTTTTTGTGGTCTGAACTATATGTGTAAATGCCGAAGAGCTTTTCTTTCAACAAGAGAGTGCAACTTGTCACACATCGATTGCAAAATCTCTGCGCACCCTCAACGTACGCACAAGGAGGCCTGCGAAAGTTTCGCATGCGACTGATGTCCGCCTTACCGGGTGATTTCTTGCAACGGTGACGTGATTTGCCCACCTAGATCTCGTGATATGAAACCATGTGATATCTGGCTTCAGAGCTCAATGCCGAGAGCTAGAAGTCGAAGTAAGCCGAAAAGTTGTGGAAAACGTCATCGAAATAAGGAGATTGTGCTTGCAGGATCGTGGAGGGTATTTGCGTCACACCATAAAAAAGTAAAAGGCATAATTCTGCGTTCTGATCCTATACGGGGCACTAAGGACCGACCGAGCACAGCGTAATCATCTGACAGTGGCTTCATTGGACGCGGTATGGAGCTAGATGGTGGTGTGTGGAACGAGATGTGGTCTTCACGGGGCTCTCCCGGCCGTTGTCGGTTTTATTGAGCTTGAATCCGCTACTACTCGGTCGAGATGCTCCTCAGTTGACCTCACGAGGCTGAGTGCACTACGGCTGTTGATAAAATATCGTATCGATATATCGACATTTCTGCCAAAAATGCTGATATGTACCGATGATATTCCTTCTCCCGATATATCAATGTATCGACACTGAAATGGCAATATCGAGTGCCGATATTTTTATTTTAAATTATGTTTTTTCGCAGTTTTCGGTGAATGTTTGAAATTGCTATTTTGAAATTGTCGTAGAACATAAATTTACTTTCACTGTGTGAAGGAGTCTTACTACGTTTTAGCATTCATCATGTCCGATCTTTCTGTTTGAGTGTGTGAAGCAAGTGTAGGTGGCATAAAGTAGAAGTCCGATTGCACTACGGGTGACTGTGTGAATGGAATGACAAGATTTTCAATGCAAAGAAATAGCACACCAGTTGCGTGAAGCAATAGAACAATTTTTAACGTTACTATTGAGCTGCTTCTTCACATCGGAATTCTTCAGAAACAGTTGCTGAAAATGATGAACAAAACTCTAAATGACAAGACTGGTCTTTGCCTTGGGCGGAGACGTCTGAGGGAAAACAGTGACGTAATCTGCGCTTGGCGCTACTAACAGAAACTGCAACGTTTAACTTCACCACGTTATTTTGAAACCACAGCCGCTAGTTCGCTAGCGTTTGCAGAAATGGAAGAATAGAGAAGTCGACGTTAAGTGTTTCGGACAAATCCGATATTTGAAGAAACCTAAGGACGGATCCATGGGACACCTTTTATTGTGCCATTTACATGCAGTTACCATTGTTAGCAAAGTGGCTATCGCCAAGCGTGAACTTGCATCGCCTTCACCCCAATTCTTCCTCTAGGGAGGATAAGCAGGCTACCAGCTTTTTGACGTACAGAATATCTAATAATAAATCAATACTTAAAAATACAGCTCTAAAATCGGCAGTATATTTACAATGTGCAGCCGATATTTTTATTAGACGGTCCGTCGATATTTTATCCGTAGATATATCGTTACTTTTTGGTATATCGAGTGCAGAAAATGGTGATTTTTGAAATATCGATATATTGGACTCCCAATATTTTTAAAAATATCAACAGTCCCTGAGTGCGCCCCTTACCAATGCTGCCACCGACGGCCATGTGACCGAGCCGTTCTAGGCGCTTGAGTCTGGAACCGCGCGACCGCTACGGTCGCAGGTTCGAAACCTGCCTCGGGTATGGATGTGTGTGATGTCCTTAGGCTAGTTAGGTTTAAGTAGTTATGACCTCAGATATTAAGTCCCATAGTGCTCAGAGCCATTTGCTGCCACCAGTAACTGGAATCGAGCCCGCGCTGACTATTCAGCTACAGTGGTTGTTAGTAATATGATATTTCGTACATAATCACAGATATGCACTGCAGTAATACGTAAATTACTTAATTCCATCAATAAAGTTGTTTGTTATTACGCGCTGAAAAGTTGCGTGCTTTATGGGACACCCTTTATTTCACTGTTCGCCTTTTATGACAACTTTATTTTTTATCTAAAGCACCGTCTGCCTCCGTAGCGCAGCGGTAGCGTTACCGCCTACCACGCAAAGGGGCCCGGGTTCCATTCCCGGCAGGGGACTGGGTGTTGTGTGTCTTTCATCACCATCTCCATCATCATTGACACGCAAGTCGCCGAATTGGCATCAATTAAGGAGACTTGTGATGATGATGATGATGATGATGTTTGGTTTGTGGGGCGCTCAACTGCGTGGTTATCAGCGCCCGTTCAATTACCCAATCTTTGCTCAGTCCAATTTCGCCACTTTCCTGGTTGATGATGAAAGGACGAGGACAACACAAACACCCAGTCATCTCGAGGCAGAAGAAAATCCCTGACCCCGCCGGGAATCGAACACGGGACCCCGTGCTCGGGAAGCGAGAACGCTACCACGAGACCACGAGCGGCGGACAAGGAGACTTGCAATACGGCGGCTGACCCCTAGTGGGATATACCGGCCAATAAATGCCATACGATCATTTCATCTAAAGCACCAGTGCCAAAGCGGAAAATTGTGTTAAAATGTAAAACGTATATGTAGGCATCACATCTGTATCAAAAACAATAATCGGACGAATTACTCCTGCCTTTGGCGATGATTTAACTGAATGAAACGAAATGTATACCCCATCTAAAACACACATTTCGGTAGCTGCTTGCACAGTACGAGTATTAATGTTGTGTACACACAAGTGGAGAATTTGAGCGATATTATTTCGGATATATCAGTGCAGTGCAGCGGCTAAACGATCCAGTATGTTTACGTCGCTCGAACCTCTTCTTGTTGAAAATGGTTTTAGAACAGCGTTTATTGTTCTGTCTGGGCCACGTCACACACTCGCAATCGAATTTTCTGGCGCGTACATGCTTCTCAGTTGTTGAGTGCACTTGTGGTAACCTTCTGGAAACGATCTTTCAGCTGAAGAATTATCAGAACCGTTTTGTTTCCTCAAATTTTATAAGCAATCCGGAGAAAATAAATCAATTATTCGTAGGAATTATCATCCCAAAACGGTGTAACAGTACCGATGTCTTAATAATGGACTCATTTCGGCGAAGAGAAAGAGTCTACAAGATATTTGGGGTATGCCATATCCCGATGACGCCACACATTCAGTGAAGCTACTAAAGTGAAAGCAACTTGACTGTTGTTCCGCTCACTGTTTCAAACAGTCCCAGGCATTTCAGATTGGGTATAACACGGTGACGAGGTGCAAGAGGACGACTGTGTTCCGTCAACAAGGAATATATGTGTCAACACGGCATGAATATGTAGGAGAGGGGTCAAAACTTCGTGACTTGAATGTTAAAAAAAAACGCCCCGGTTCTGTTCACAGTAACCTGAACGAGTGGGTCCAGGTAATGGACGGAAAACCCATTCTATGAGACTGTCGATAGCCTGTTGTGATCTACGCTCTGTGCGGCTGGTCCCAGCGGAGGTTCGAGTCCTCCCTCGGGCAGGGGTGTGTGTGTTTGTCCTTAAGATAATTTAGGTTAAGTAGTGTGTAAGCTGAGGGACTGATGACCTTAGCAGTTAAAGATTTCACACACATTTGAACATTTGATCTACGCTGGAAGATGTGTGAGGGTCGACTGTTTGAGTATAAAACCATGTCGTCTACATATATTGACAGTTCGACTTTTACTGTGCGCGGCAGATTCGATTACAGGATGTACAAGATCAGGGTCAAAAGTGATCCTTGCGACTGATTCAAACCATGAAGCGGCTGCCCTTTTATACGCCATAGAAGGCGAACAGCTCGTGCGTCGGAGATCGTCGTTGCTGCCCGTCAGCGCAAGTGAACGTACAGCACCATCAGTGGTAAAAGCAGAAAAACTGTTGAATCGCTTTCGAGTACCAGTGACGATACTTTCTGTAGCACGAGTCAACAATCATTATTTTTTACCGGATAAAACATGACTGCAAGTTTTAGCCTACTTAACAGGTAGACCCGGTCTCTGATTATAATGGAGTCTGCTAATCTAATTTCAAAGCATTCTTTTAAAACATTGTTGCAGTAGCGAGACGAAGGGGCATCCATTTGCTTTTTTATAACATTTTGTGCCCCTCGGTAAGATAGTGGTACGCCACTGCAGATTTCTGAGGCTGCAACAGTCGTTTGTGGCGCTGGTGCTCAGTACGTCTATTACGAATAGTGCGAATAGTTTGACCAATATACTTTTTCCCACAAAACAGTACTTCTTCATTCCGAGGTCATCTTTTAACGTGCCAAGAAGACCCCCGTGTGTCGCACCTGCGGATTTTGCAAAGAGGCTTTACACCATCTCAGACCCAGATAGGTCGACACCAGATCTGAAACACCTTACTGTCGTGTTGAGGCAGAAAGGCTTCTCAGACAGACACATCCGTCGCGCCTTTGAGTAGGGACCTTCGCCGAAATCAGTGGAAGATGCTTGTAGATCATTTAGTTTCCTTCCATATTTTGGGGGCATATCTACAAAAGTACGACGGATTTTTAAAGATATGAAAAGTCTGCGATCGCAGGCTTTCTCGGCGTATTTCAGCTATGAAATCTTCACGGGTTATCAGCCGAGTGGCGTCGTCTTCTAGTCGCAACGTTTCAATGGATTGCGTATCCATCATCTTCGCCTGAAGATGATGGATACGCAATCCATTGAAACGTTGCTACGAGAAGACAACGCCACTCGGCTTCTAACCCGTGAGATTTCAAAGCTGATTTGAAAAGAGTTGCCCATGAGGCAAGATTGAGCGCTTCTTGGTACGGTAAAAGTAGATCTAGATTTTAGGAAACCTGGTTTTTACCAGATCGCTTACCATTCTAGGGAAAACTATATTGGACACACTATTCGCACCATTCACGATAGATTTACTGAGCACCAACACCACGCACGACTGTTGCAGCCAGAGAAATGTGTGGTGGCAGAGTATTGTGTTAACGAGGAAAGTCTACGTAGTCCGAGCCGTGCTGCGGCTCGCGTTGGTGCTGTTTGTACGTTTCCGCCCTCTGTTGGAGGCCAGACCGTATCGTTTAGTTGGCATGGTTACGGTTGTTTCTCTTCGTCTCGTGTTGACTGGCGCCATTCCGCTTCGCAAGCGTTGCCTGTCCGCTAGTGGCAGCAGCGGCGGTTATCGATATGTAGTAACTGTTGACGTATCTTTGTGACGACGTCGTGGTTCTTCCGGGTCCCGTGAGTCGGCAGTTCGGATGGTGACTCAGGAGGAGCCAGGTCCGCTCAGTGCGCGAACATACCGGGACTGCTGGCGGCACGCATGGACTGTCGGATGGAAGGGCTGTGGTCATGGGGGTGCACGACCTCGTCGTAAAACGGATCCTGCAAGCTTTAAGATGAGTGCACTTGAATTCAAGTAGAGAAACCTCCACACCATTGTGGTGTCTCGCGATTTTTCAGTGACTTGTGTCGTGTTGCTGCTCGTAGTGTCGCCGGGGTGAAGAGCAGCGAGTGGAGTGCTTGGGGAAGGCGGATCTGATTAGCTTTCCCCGACTTCTTATTACTTTTTACTACGAGGTGCATTCGAGTTCTAAGGCCTCCGATTTTTTTTCTAATTAACTACTCACCCGAAATCGATGAAACTGGCGTTACTTCTCGACGTAATCGCCCTGCAGACGTACACATTTTTCACAACGCTGACGCCATGATTCCATGGCAGCGGCGAAGGCTTCTTTAGGAGTCTGTTTTGACCACTGGAAAATCGCTGAGGCAATAGCAGCACGGCTGGTGAATGTTCGGCCACGGAGAGTGTCTTTCATTGTTGGTAAAAGCCAAAAGTCGCTAGGAACCAGGTCAGGTGAGTAGGGAACATGAGGAATCACTTCAAAGTTGTTATCACGAAGAAACTGTTGCGTAACGTTAGCTCGATGTGCGGGTGCGTTGTCTTGATGAAACAGCACACGCGCAGCCCTTCTTGGACGTTTTTGTTGCAGTGCAGGAAGGAATTTGTTCTTCAAAACATTTTCGTAGGATGCACCTGTTACCGTAGTGCCCTTTGGAACGCAATGGGTAAGGAATACGCCCTCGCTGTCCCAGAACATGGACGCCATCATTTTTTCAGCACTGGCGGTTACCCGAAATTTTTTTGGTGGCGATGAATCTGTGTGCTTCCATTGAGCTGACTGGCGCTCTGTTTCGGGATTGAAAAATGGCATCCACGTCTCATCCATTGTCACAACCGATGAAAAGAAAGTCCCATTCATGCTGTCATTGAGCGTCAACATTGCTTGGCAACATGCCACACGGGCAGCCGTGTGGTCATTCGTCAGCATTCGTGGCACCCACCTGGTTGACACTTTTCGTATTTTCAGGTCGTCATGCAAGACTGTGTGCACAGAACCCACAGAAATGCCAACTCTGGAGGCGATCTGTTCAACAGTCATTTGGCGATCCCGCAAAACAATTCTCTCCACTTTCTCGATCATGTCGTCAGACCGGCTTGTGCGAGCCCGAGGTTGTTTCGGTTTGTTGTCACACGATGTTCTGCCTTCATTAAACTGTCGCACCCACGAACGCACTTTCGACACATCCATAACTCCATCACCACATGTCTCCTTCAACTGTCGATGAATTTCAATTGGTTTCACACCACGCAAATTCAGAAAACGAATGATTGCACGCTGTTCAAGTAAGGAAAACGTCGCCATTTTAAGTATTTAAAACAGTTCTCATTCTCGCCGCTGGCGGTAGAATGCCGTCTGCCGTATGGTGCTGCCATCTCTGGGACATATTGACAATGAACGCGGCCGCATTTTAAAACAATGCGCATGTTTCTATCTCTTTCCAGTCCAGAGAAAAAAAATCAGAGGCCTTAGAACTTGAATGCACCTCATACTTTCAGCTTGTTACAATTTGTTAACTTCAACCAGCGGTATTTTTCCTGCCTGGTGGCCGCTAACGCCCCTGTTACCTGCCCTGGGGGTTGGTGTATGTAACGGCAGTGTACGTTTCCTGCCGCTGCTGTCCGGTAAGGCGTGTAGTTTTGACAGCTTTCTTGATTGTAGGCCGGTTGGTGGTTTTTTCTACTCTGGTGGTAGTGATTCCTTTCCCGTTCCGGCCGCTCTAAATACTGTATTCTGGGTGCGCAGTGCAGACCGCCGGTTCCGGCTTTGGCGTATTGTTCCATCGTTGTATTTGGTTTGTCGGACGTCAGGTAGTTTCAGCGATTTATCATTAGTCATTCGTTAGACTGCCACTAGTCTGAGTCACCATCTTGTGAAGTGATACAACTCTTGGCTGACTGTCTCATCTCTCGCGAAAGTGTTTGTTCTCAGAGGTCGATTCCTGGAGCACCGTCAGTGATTGGTCCTTGTGTTTTATTATTGTATTATTTATTATAATATTTTTTAATGGCTACATTGAAGGTTATGATGCCTTCTGCTGTGTTTATGGATATTTACCCGTAATATTTTAATATATGTAAGTTGTAAACTGCAGCGAGTTCTTAAACATTCTTAATTTATTGCCATTCTTGGCGTATAAGGCCTTCAGCCGTGATCACAGTGGCTCGTTTTTAAAACATTATCTGTTGTATCTGTATTTTAAGTGTAAGGGTTGTCTTACAAGATTTACCATCATTTTATTTCACCCTTTGGTGATCAGTTGCTTGTTCTTTTCTTTTTTAAATTAACCTTTGCTTTTGTATTTGCTGTTTTACGACAGGTTTCTAAATTCTTTAGTATAATTGCCGTTCCTGGCGTGTAAGGCCTTCAGCCTTAATTGTGGCTATTTGCCTTAAAATTTTAATATGGTATCGGTGTTTTCAGCAGTAAGCCTTAAAACCTTATTTACTGCCATGTCTGGCGTCTGATGCCTTCTGCTGTGTTTATGGCTGTTTAACAGTAATATTTTAATATTTGTAGGTTGTTAATTGCAGCGAGTCCTTAAACATTCTTAATTTATTGCCACTCTTGGGGGATAAGGCCGTCAGCCGTGATCACAGCGGCTTGTTTTTAAGACATTGTCCGTATTATCTGTATTTTATGGTCATTTCTAAATTGTAACGCTCTGAAAACACTATTATTTTACACAGTTGTTCATTCCTTAATTAATAACACGTGGTTTCTTTTATTTATTATTGACTCTGAAATTTCTGTTTGGAAAAAAATGTGTGTAACTATAAACGGCACCCCGTAGTAACTGACTACGGCCCCGTCCACAGTCGTAACCGAATCCTGTCTTCCCCTGATTACCAGGTCACATAGTGAGAGCCAGAAGCCTGATAAAAGTAAAAGAAATAGATAACGATTAAAAGACAGTACACTGAAACGCTCACCATGGCCGTGTGTTGTACACAGTGGTCGTAACGAATGGCAGTGCGAGGAGCCGCTTACCTTGGTCATGTCGGCGGTGAAAACGAGCACGTTCTCCAGCTTGACGTCGCGGTGCACGATCTGCTTGGAGTGCAGGAAGTCGAGCGCCGAGCCGATCTGCGAGGCGACCCGCTTCACCTGCTCCTCGGGCAGACCGCCCGCCTTCACCGCCCCGGACAGGTCCCCCAGGGGCGCGTATTCCTGCCAGCAAACGTCACACAGGTCATACACTGTGTCCTCATCACAGCTGCCAGGCCAATACTGCTCAGAGACATAAAAGTGAGTGCTAGGACCGTGCTGCAGAGTTACTGTGTCTCGAACGACATAACACAGATGTCATTCAACTACAGTTTTCAGTTCCATCTCCCATCCTCTCCCACCACATATACAACATGAGTTTGTCATCTCCCTCGTTCCTCATTTCCAAATTGTGCCGTACATGGTGACACACAAATGGTTCAAATGGCTCTGAGGACTATGGGACTTAACATCTGAGGTCATCAGTCCCATAGACTTTTTTTTTTTGGTCATTAATCTACTGACTGGTTTGATGCGGCCCGCCACGAATTCCTTTCCTGTGCTAACCTCTTCATCTCAGAGTAGCACTTGCAACCTACGTCCTCAATTATTTGCTTGACGTATTCCAATCTCTGTCTTCCTCTACAGTTTTTGCCCTCCACAGCTCCCTCTAGTACCATGGAAGTCATTCCCTCATGTCTTAGCAGATGTCCTATCATCCTGTCCCTTCTCCTTATCAGCGTTTTCCACATATTCCTTTCCTCTCTGATTCTGCGTAGAACCTCCTCATTCCTTACCTTATCAGTCCCCTTAATTTTCAACATTCGTCTATAGCACCACATCTCAAATGCTTCGATTCTCTTCTGTTCCGGTTTTCCCACAGTCCATGTTTCACTAGCATACAATGCTGTACTCCAGACGTACATCCTCAGAAATTTCTTCCTCAAATTAAGGCCGGTATTTGATATTAGTAGACTTCTCTTGGCCAGAAATGCCTTTTTTGCCATAGCGAGTCTGCTTTTGATGTCCTCCTTGCTCCGTCCGTCATTGGTTATTTTACTGCCTAGATAGCAGAATTCCTTAACTTCACTGACTTCGTGACCATCAATCCTGATGTTAAGTTTCTCGCTGTTCTCATTTCTACTACTTCTCATTACCTTCGTCTTTCTCCGATTTACTCTCAAACCATACTGTGTACTCATTAGACTGTTCATTCCGTTCAGCCCCTACACTTAGAACTACTTAAATCTAACTAACCTAAGGACATCACACATATCCATGCCCGAGACAGGATTCGAACCTGCGACCGTAGCAGCAGCGTGGTTCCGGACTGAAACGCCTGGAACCGCTCGGCCACAGCGGCCGGCGGTGACAGACGGGCGCGTTTTTAAATAGAGAATACTTGGTCAATTTTAAAATTAATGTATGGTTATTCACATTAAATCAAAGCTCATTATTTGGCATTTAATGCAGGCCGATTTGTAACAAATAATGTCGTCGTGGTGATGTACATAATTTCGAATGCACGATCCAAGTCTCTTCTCCAAATCCCCCATCATATGAACCGATGTCTCTGCGGGGATGGCAGCAGTTTCTCGAATGATCGCATCCTTCAGCACGATCCAAATCTCTTCTCGAAATCCCCTATCATATGAACCGATGTCTCTGCGGGGATGACAGCAGTTTCTTGAATGATCCCATCCTTCAGCTGGTACATATTTCGCGATTTCTTCTTATACACACAGCTTTTGAGGTACCCCGCAGAAAAGAGGCACACGCTGAAGTCTGGAGATCTGGGAGGCCTAGGGACATTGCCAGAACGTGAGGTAAGCTGTCCACAAAACATACGCCGAAGATCTGCCACTGAAGCGTTCGCGGTGTGTGATGTAGCGCCATCCTGCTTGAACTAAACATCTTTTAAAGGGATTCTTCATCTTCTGGTTTCAAGAACTTTCATAGGGTATGAATGTATCGAACCGAATTAAAAGTGACTGTGGCCCCTTTTTCCTTGAAAAATTAGCAGTCACATAATACCGAATCACACGAGAGTATAACAGACTATAACCTTTTGGGAGTGTATAAGGTGTGCATGCTCAGGAGGCCAGGAACGCAAATTTTTTATTGACGGTCCCGTTTAAATGAAAATGAGCTTCATCGCTCATCTATAAAATCACATTATCAATCAAAATCGCTTTCATTCTGCAGGCAAAGTCTTCGTGTACAGCGAAACAAGTTGGCTTTAGTTGTTGCACAATAAGATGTTCGTAGAGATGAAATTTTAATGTATGCAAATGTCGTCCAACCGATTCACAACTGATTGTTGCTCACTCACATGACATCTAACTCGCCGTTCTGGGCTTCTGACTATCGCTTCCCTTACCCTAGCGATATTATCCTCGTCACTACAGTGCGTGTCGGGCCTGTACGCTTGTTATCCATTACCTTCCCAGCTGATCTGAAATGCTCCATTCACCTGAGGATTGTATTACGACTCGGAATAACTCCATGTCGAGCGAGACTGAATTGTACACGAAACATTCGCTGCGTAGCCTTAACGACTCATCACTTCTAACGAAAGTGTCAGGCAAACAAACGGTGTTGCAAGTCCCTCTGCTCCGTTGTAACTGAAATGGCGCGTTGTGTGCAGAAGAACAACCCTCACTACGATCTTCTCCCACCACCGCGTTCTCAGTACTAGCGAATCAGAACCGTCAGTCTTCCGTGTGTCACTCTGGGCACCGTGGCCAGGAGCTCCCTTTACACCTGAACTAAATACTTGTAACAGTCTAAGGTGCAAATATATTTAAGATTTAAAGCTGTCATACAGATCATTGATATGCCTATAATGCTCCTCACGAGAACTGCAACGTGACTGCCGCATAACTGCCAACTGACTGCCGATGGAGGACAACACAGCCCGTTGTTTGATCACTTTGTCGTTTGCCTTTTCGTGTTTTTGGTGGCAGATACCAGCGACTTCACTTTGGAGGAGCGCTTAGTGACTAGTGTGTCGATCCGTGAACCGAAGCACAACGAAAGCCTTCCCATGTTTCGTAATGTAGGAAGAAAGCTTTTCGCCTGTAAAGTGTTTTGGATGCACCCTTTTCCTCCCCC
The DNA here is from genome assembly GCF_023864275.1 of Schistocerca cancellata. Classification (NCBI taxonomy): domain Eukaryota; kingdom Metazoa; phylum Arthropoda; class Insecta; order Orthoptera; family Acrididae; genus Schistocerca; species Schistocerca cancellata. Next base: position 747,520,162 of record NC_064628.1, on the reverse strand, counting down.
CCCCCCCCCCTTCTGAAGGGAAACGTGTGCTGAAGCTAGTGCGTCAGCGTTGCGCGCACCCTGTAAGTCAAGCAGAAGGCCACCAAAAACACGAAAAGGCAAACGACAAAGTGATCAAACAACGGGCTGTGTTGTCCTCCATCGGCAGTCAGTTGGCAGTTACGCGGCAGTCACGTTGCAGTTCTCGTGAGGAGCACTATAGGCATATCAATGATCTGTATGGGAGCTTCAAATCTTAAATATATTAGCATGGTGGTGTACATATGGACGTTTTGGACAAATAGTCGTAAGTGTTAATAAAGTTGCAAAGAAATAATTACACTTTTCGGCCACCCCACATTGGTGACCATTAAAATTGCAACACCCCGAAGGATAACAAATAACAAAATTTTGATATATGCAATAAAAACAACCACCAGTTACGGAAGGAAGCAGTCAAAAGCTCTTGATCTAGGTTTCAAACACATATAAACAGGCCTTCTTCAAAAATCTTATTACGTTTTACATGCAGATCCTAATGTGCTGCCAAAAGGCTTAGTGATAATTAAAACAGAAAATCGTAAAAACAGCCATCTTGTCAGTTTTAATTATGACTAAGCCTATTGGTAGAACATCAGGATCAGCATGTAAAACGTAATAAGACTTCTGAAGAAGGCCCATTTATGTCGGTTGAAACGTAGGTCAAGTGCTTTTGACTACTACCTTCCGTAACTGGCGGCTGTTTTTGTTCCATATATTACATTTGCACAGTTGCTGCTGCAACTTTGCTTAACATTCTAACGAAATTTTGTTTGTTGTTCATATACTAAAGTAGCAAGAATACATTGATTTGGGGCTATACAAGGTGTTAAACTTAGTATACAGAGCTGGCATCCGGGTACACACGACTTCCCTTCCTTGACGAAGGACATTCGGCTGCGAAGTTAAATCATTAAATAAACCTTGCCAAATCATGAAAAGCGAACCCAGTGCTACGAGAGATAAATGGTTAGGAAAAGAAGACATGGGAAGAATAAAACTAATGACCCACCCCTCATCGCACGGACGTAGTTAGATATTCATGGATAAAGAAATTGGGAAGAATATTGCTTTTCCAGAAAAAAACAGATTCCATTCCTATGAGTCTTTCTGTAGACACAGCTACTTTGCACTGAGATGGCAAAAGCCGTGGTATAGCTCCTCATGTCGTGTCGGCTCTGCTTTTACCGGTGTAGTGAAGTAGGTCGACGGGATATGGACCCAAGTCGCTGGAAGTCCCCTGAGGAACTACTGAGCCGCGCTACCTCCACAGCTGTCCACAACTGCGAAAGTGTTGCCGCTGCAGGATTTTGTGCACCTCTCAAATATGTCCCATAAATGCCAGATGGGATTCGTGTCGACCGAACTGGGTAGCCTAATCATTCGCTCGAATTGTCCAGAATGTTCTTCAAACCAATCGCGAACAGTTGGGGCCTGGTGACATGGGGCATCATCGTTTGAGAACATGAAGTCCATGAATGGCTTCAAACGGTCTCTATTAGCCGAACATAACCATTTCCAGTCAATGATTGGTTCAGTTGGAAGAGAGAGCCCAGTACGTCCCATGTAAACACAGATCACAACGTCATTGCTAATTACCTTGTAGTCGTTTCCGTTAACGTGGTTCGTGGACACGTTCCTCACGCGAGAGAGGAGTAACAAAACACTACAAAAGCCACTACCAGGTTGCAAAGCGCCTTGTTGACATCTTTGGTCCATGGCTTCGTGCAGTCAGTGTCACACTAGAACCTTGCCACCAGTGCTTATCAACCGAAACGGGGACTCATCTGACCAGGTGATGATTTTCCAGTCGTATCGGTTCCAACCGATATGGTCACGAGCCCAGAGAGGTGCTGAGGCGATGTCGTGCTGTTACCAAAGGCACTCGCGTCGCTCTTCTGCTGCCATAGTCCCTCGGAATACCGAATTTCCTAACTATTTCCGTAACAGAATGTCACATGCGTCTGGTACCAAATACCATTCCGCGTTCGGAGTCTGTTAATTCCAGTCGTGCAGCTATAATCGCATCGGAAACCTTATCACACGAATTACCTGAGAGCGAATGACAGCTCCACCAATGCACTGCCCTTTTCCATTTTGTGTACATGGTACTCCGCCACCTGTACATGTGCATATCGCTATCCCGTGATTTTGGTCATCTCGGTGTAGAGCACCAAAGAACAAAGAATGTTCCGTATGTTTCGTTAGGATCCCATACGAAGAACTGAAATATTATAGCTGATACACGGCCTTGCCTCATCACTACATCAGAAAAAGTGTAAGCCAACAGTTTTGTACCGAGCGAGGTGGCGCAGTGGCTAGCACACTGGACTCGCATTCGGGAGGACGACGGTTCAATCCCGCGTCCGGCCATCCTGATTTAGGTTTTCCGTGATTTCCCTAAATCGCTCCAGGCAAATGCCGGGATGGTTCCTTTGAAAGGGCACGGCCGACCTCTTTCCCCGTCCATCCATAATCCGATGAGACCGATGACCTCGCTGTCTGGTCTCCTCCCCCCAAAAACAACAACAGTTTTGTAACGCACGAAAATATGCTAGCTGTTTGCTAGAGGATATGTACTGAACGACTTCCAAAGAAAACGCAATGCTCTAGACGGGAAGAAGAAAGTCAGATTTGCTTCGTAACCTACTGCCAGCAACCAGGTCATCAGAGACGGAACACAGTCTCGTAACAGACAAGGATGGGCAAGGAATTCGGTCGTGCCCTTTTCAAAGCAAGCATCACGCCACTCGCCTTAATTAATTTAGGAAATCCAGGGAAACTACAATATTGATGGTCGGACGGGTATTCGAACATTACTAATATTCAACGTAAGTCTACGTACTAAACACGTCACCTCTTCGGTGTTACCCGCTGGGGAACGGAAAACCGAGGAAGGGGTGGGAGGCGGTGGGGGAGGGGGAGGAGGGGGGAAGGAGGATGAGGGAAGAAACAGTAGAAGGTGCTCGCTCGTCGTCCCTCCTTTCAGGAAAACCAGGGAGCCGCGAATGCTCGCTGGGAACAATGTCGTGGCAGGGAGTGGAGCGAAATGCACCGGGGCCCTGGCGACGACGGTGGGGCATTAGCAGCAACGGCCGTAGTCGAGAAGACGTCTCTGGTAGAACTCTGCTGCGCTAATGGACCTGCCGGCATGAGACATGTATAATGACTGCGTGGACAAGAGAGGGATACTAAATTTTTCACTGGATGACAGCACCACGGAGAGTGCCAGACAGTCTATAATAACTTTGTCAGTCGCAATCGCATATTATTTATACGGTAAGCGGTAAACTTAACATCGTAAATCGGGACTATCAAGCAGACGAAATGAAGAAATTTTGCTACCTTAGAAGCAAAGTACCACATGACGAGCGAAGCAAAGAAGTCATAAAAAAGCAGATTAACACAGACAAAAAGAGCATTCTTGGGCGAGAGAAATTTGGTAATGTCAAATATAGGTCTTCAGCTGAGGAAGAAACTGCTGAGAACGTACGTTTTGAGCATAATATTGAATGGTAGTGAATCATGGGTGTGGGATAACTGGAAAAGATAACAGTCGAAGCATTTGGGATGTGTTGCTATAGAAGTATACCGAGAATGAGGTGGACTGGTAACGTAAGGAATGAGGAGGTTGTCTGCAGAAGTGGCGAACATATGGAGATCACTGACAAGGAGAAGGGATCGGATGATAGGACATACGTTACGTCATCAGGAAATTACAGCTATGGTACCACAGAGGGAAAAACTGTAGAGGAAGACAGAGACTCGAACACATCCAACAAATAATTGACGATATTGCTGCCAATGTAAAATCCATGCAAGGAGCGCGAAGGCAAGATAAGATAAATTAGGGATCGTGCAGGGGCATGTAGAGACTCGTTTTTCTCTCCCTCCATTTGCGAGTGGAACGAGAAGGGAATGACTAGTTGTGCTCCGAGGTACCCTCTGCCGTGCACCATATGGTGGCTTCTGGAGTATGTATGTAGATGTAGATAATTGTCAGAGGTATCGCGTCAGTGGGCTCTTCCATCTCAGATGCCGGCTACGTCCTCTGGGGGACTCAGTGTCAAATCGATATCTACAGAGGCCTAACGATTTCTGACAGCACACATCTATCGATACGCGGGCTGGGTGGGAGTCTGAATGACTGTCAGATACTAAAGGATCCTTTTCCAATTTGATACTGGAACATTAAGCTGCAAACAAAATATGAACACCTTATGTGCGTATTCCTTCGCGGGCGTGCTGAAAAGTAATACCTCCGAATTTTTTATGTGCAAACTATTAAAGCTCTGTAAAACGTGTACTGTTTGAGTCTTTCTCGGCGCTGCATCTGCTTGATAGGTTCCCGGGAATTACGCCGGATAATATTGTAAAAACCGCAGAATATTTCAGCGAGACAACTGCCCCCCATCTTCAGGTGCTACTGTCGCGTCGCTGAGGAGCTCGCCAATTTATATGTTAGCTTTCTAGAACAGCGCAGGCGCCAGCGGGGGCATAACGTCATCGCAGACCAATCGTAGACGGCGTCGAATACCAGAGCCCTCTGCTGGAGAAACGGGTCGCGGTCTGCGGAAGCGCGCCGCAGCGCGGGAAAATGCGGCCGGGAGCGACGAACTCCGTTCGCGGGCGCGAGGTGTTGGCGCGCGATTTAAGCATCTGCGCAAGGGTTTCCTATCTGCGTTGACCCGGTGCAGTTGCTAATCTTTGGCTGACGATTCCTTAGTGCCGCCAAGGCTGGCTCCCAGGTTTTGCTTTTACAGTATTATCCGGCGTAATTCCCGAGAACCTATCAAGCGCTCTGTAATATGTCTTTATCCTGCATGTCTACATATTTATTTATAAACATAGTCAACCTGGCGACGAACACAGATGATGTTCAGATGTGTGTGAAATTTTATGGGACTTTAACTGCTAAGGTCATCAGTCCCTAAGCTTACACACTACTTAACCTAAATTATCCTAAGGACAAACACACACACCCATGCCCGAGGGAGGACTCGAACCTCCGCCAGGATCAGCCGCACAGTCCATGACTGCAGCGCCTTAGACCGCTCGGCTAATCGCGCGCGGCAAGAGCATATGGACTATCAGACCAATTGTGTGATTGGATTGAAGAGTTCCTTGATAACAGAACGCAGCATGTCATTCTCAATGGAGAGAAGTCTTCCGAAGTAAGAGTGATTTCAGGTGTGCCGCAGGGGAGTGTCGTAGGACCGTTACTGTTCACAATATACATAAATGACCTTGTGGATAACATCTAAAGTTCACTGAGGCTTTTTGCGGATGATGCTGTAGTATATCGAGAGGTTGTAAAAATGGAAAATTGTACTAAAATGCAGGAGGATCTGCAACGAATTGACGCATGGTGCAGGGAATGGCAATTGAATCTCAATGTAGACAAGCGTAATGTGCTGCGAATACATAGCAAGAAAGATACTTTATCATTTAGCTACAATATAGCAGGTCAGCAACTGGAAGCAGTTAATACCATAAATTATCTGGGAGTACGCATTAGGAGTGATTTAAAATGGAATAATCATATAAAGTTGATCGTCGGTAAAGCAGATGCCAGACTGAGATTCATTCGAAGAATCCTAAGGAAATGCAATCCGAAAACAAAGGAAGTAGGTTACAGTACACTTGTTCGCCCACTGCTTGAATACTGTTCACCGGTGTGGGATCCGTACCAGATACGGTTGATAGAAGAGATAGAGAGGATCCAACGGAGAGCAGCGCGCTTCGTTACAGGATCATTTAGTAATCGCGAAAGCGTTACGGAGATGATAGATAAACTCCAATGGAAGACTTTGCAGGAGAGACGTTCAGTAGCTTGGTACGGGCTTTGTTGAAGCTTCGAGAACATACCTTCACCGAGGAGTCAAGCAGTATACTGCTCCCTGCTACGTATATCTCGCGAAGAGACCATGAGGATAAAATCAGAGAGATTAGAGCCCACACAGAGGCATACCGACAATCCTTCTTTTCACGAACGAGACTGGAATAGAAGGGAGAACCGATAGAGGCACTCAAAGTACCCACCGCCACGCACCGTCGGGTGGCTTGCGGAGTATGGATGTAGATGTAGATGTAGAAGAATTTGGTAAAACACCGAAAAACACCGAACCTGGCAAAAAGCAAAACAACACCAAACTTGGCAAAAACACAGATAACACGGAATTTGAAAAAGAAAACACCGAATCTGGCAAAAACCAAACAGCACGGAATATGGCCCAAACCACCAAACTCTGATAAACCAAACGATCATCACGGATTAAAGCAAAGAACCACGGAATTTGACAAGAAACAACACCAAGTTTAGCAGGAAAAAATACATTAAATTTGGCAAAAAACATAATCGAATTTGCCAAAAAATAACACCGAACTTGGCAAACAAAAATCCTATTTGGCAAAAGATAACACCGAATTTGTAAACGCCTACAGCCGTCCTTATCATGTCATTTATTGTGTAGTTTAACCCCTTTAGCATTAACTGAGACCTGTAGTGGTTCGTTGAAACGCCGAAACTGGTAGCTACACAATAAATGACAGAATGTGGACAGCTGAAGACGTTTCGTTTTCTTACAGTAGAGGACGGCCGTAGTCCCGCAGACCTCCAGTCAAAAGGATGGACGAACAAAAATAGCGAATTTTGTCATGGAATAAAACGATTTTTTTTCTGTCCCTACTTACAGGACATGTGCTGCACACCAGGAGCAGTAGCATCAGTATGTCGAGTATGCAGTAATAAGGTGGATCGACGTACCTGGGCGAAGACGTAGCAGCCGTCTGCGCGGAAGGCGACGGGGTAGACGGAGAGCACGGCGGGGTGCGGGCTGACGCGGTAGCTGTAGTGGAACTCGCGCTGGAAGTCCGCGACGCTGGTGAGCTCCGCGTGGACGGCCTTGAGCACGACGGTGGTGCCGGTGCGGCGGTGCGTGGCGAGCAGGATGCGCGCGAAGCAGCCCTCGGCCAGCGTGCGCGACACCGAGTACTCGGCGGACAGCGACAGCTCGGGCAGCGCCACCTCCTGCACGCGGTGCATCGACTCGGCCGCCGCCTGCTGCGCCTGCGACCGCGGACCGCCGCGCATCCTAGCGGTGAAGTACACACGGGGCTATTACAAATGATTGAAGCGATTTCATAAATTCACTGTAGCTCCATTCATTGACATATGGTCAAGACACACTACAGATACGTAGAAAAACTCATAAAGTTTTGTTCGGCTGAAGCCGCACTTCAGGTTTCTGCCGCCAGAGCGCTCGAGAGCGCAGTGAGACAAAATGGCGACAGGAGCCGAGAAAGCGTATGTCGTGCTTGAAATGCACTCACATCAGTCAGACATAACAGTGCAACGACACTTCAGGACGAAGTTCAACAAACATCCACCAACTGCTAACTCCATTCGGCGATGGTATGCGCAGTTTAAAGCTTCTGGATGCCTCTGTAAGGGGAAGTCAACGGGTCGGCCTGCAGTGAGCGAAGAAACGGTTGAACGCGTGCGGGCAAGTTTCACGCGTAGCCCGCGGAAGTCGACGAATAAAGCAAGCAGGGAGCTAAACGTACCACAGCCGACGGTTTGGAAAATCTTACGGAAGGGTTAAGGCTAAAGCAGAAGCCTTACCGTTTGCAATTGCTACAAGCCCTGACACCCGATGACAAAGTCAAACGCTTTGAATTTTCGGCGCGGTTGCAACAGCTCATGGAAGAGGATGCGTTCAGTGCGAAACTTATTTTCAGTGATGAAGCAACATTTTTTCTTAATGTTGAAGTGAACAGACACAATGTGCGGATCTGGGCGGTAGAGAATCCTCACGCATTCATGCAGCAAATTCGCAATTCACCAAAAGTTAACGTGTTTTGTGCAATCTCACGGTTTAAAGTTTACGGCCCCTTTTTCTTCTGAGAAAAAAACGTTACAGGACACGTGTATCTGGTCATGCTGGAAAATTGGCTCATGCCACAACTGGAGGCCGACAGCGACGACTTTATCTTTCAACAGGATGGTGCTCCACCGCACTTGCATCATGATGTTCGGCATTTCTTAAACAGGAGATTGGAAAACCGATGGATCGGTCGTGGTGGAGATCATGATTAGCAATTCATGTCATGGCCTCCACGCTCTCCCGACTTAACCCCATGCGATTTCTTTCTGTGGGGTTATGTGAAAGATTCAGTGTTTAAACCTCCTCTACCAAGAAACGTGCCAGAACTGCGAGCTCGCATCAACGATGCTTTCGAACTCATTGATGGGGACATGCTGCGCCGAGTGTGGGAGGAACTTGATTATAGGCTTGATGTCTGCCGAATCACTAAAGGGGCACATATCGAACATTTGTGAATGCCTAAAAAAACTTTTTGAGTTTTTGTATGTGTGTGCAAAGCATTGCAGCTACCCTCTCTTGCCTTCCTTCTCTCCCCCAAGTCCGTTTGCGTTTTCCCTCCTTTGCCTTTCCCCATTCCCTCTCGCGTCTGCCTTGCCCCCCACCCCCCCCCCCCCGCCCCCTTATGACTCCTCTCCCTCCGTCGGATCCCCCTCCCCCTTTCGTTTTTCCTCTCCTCCCCCCTTTTTTCCCCTCATCTGTCCAGGTTCCCCCCCCCCCCCCCTACTGACCTTGGCTGTGGTGTGTCATCTTCGTGCCGACTTTTTAGTGCGGTGTTTCCAGTGATTGTTAAGTGTTGCGAACAGACATCATGCTGTCGCTGGGTGTAATTTTTTATCTCTTGCGAACAGAAACCAGACTGTCACCGTGTTTTTTAAATTGCCTGTCTACTATTTTACCTGCCTGCTTCCTGTGTATTTTATTAGAATTCGTCCGCCCTTTGCTTTCCACAATTTTATGCCGTGTTACAATACACGTCACCGTTTTATCGCTTGCTTTTATTGTTTCTTATCTTCTTGTGTTTTACAAATTCTGTACGCTGAAGAGCAGCGTACTAAGCTGCTGCCAGCCCGCCCACTTCAGGGGGAATCGAAATTCAATACAGGAAAAAAAAACACCACAGCCAATATGTTGAATGCAAGCATGTAGACGTGCTTGCATTGTGCTGTACGGGTGCCGGGTGTCAGTTCGTGTGAGTGTGTTGAGTTCCACACTGTTGCACTTGGTCCGTCACTACAGCGACGGTTAATTCTGGTAGTGGGGTGACGCTGGAGTTGTCATCCGATGATGTCCCGTATGACAGATCCGGTGATCGAGCAGGCCGATGCAACATATCGACGCTCTGTAAGGCATGCTAGGTTATAGTAGTGGTGTGAGGGCGAGCGTTATCCTGTTGGAAAACACCCCCTGGAATGCTGTCAAAAATGGCTCAAATGGCTCTGAGCACTATGGGACTTAACTCCTGAGGTCATCAGTCCCCTAGAACTTAGAACTACTTAAACCTAACTAACCTAAGGACATTACACACATCCATGCCCGAGGCAGGATTCGAACCTGCGACCGTAGCGGTCGCACGGTTCCAGACTGTAGCGCCACTCCGGCTGGCCTGGAATGCTGTCCATGAATGTCAACACAACACGTCGAATCACCAGATTGACGTACAGATCTGCAGAGAGGTTGAGTCGAATAACCGTGAGAGTGCTCCTGCTCTCATAGAAATTGCACTCCAGACCATAACTTTGGTGGTAGGGTCAGTGTGTCTAGCAAGCAGGTAGGTTCGTTGTAGGTCCGCTGTTGGCTTCCTTCTAACCCACACATGACCATTACTGGCACCGAGGCAGAACCAGCTTTCATCATAAAATGCAACAGTCCTCCACCCTGCCCTCCAATGAGCCCTCTCTCGTTTGACGCCACAAAAGTCGTAAATGGCAGTGGTTTGGGGTCGGTGGAATGCACTCTACAGGGCGTCTGCCTTAGAGTTGTTCTTCAAATAACCGATTTGTAACGGTTCGTTGTATCACTGTGGTGCCAGCGGCTGTTCACATTTCTGCTGCAGATGTAGTATGACGCGCCAGAGCCACACGCCCTACACGATGGTCTTTCCTCTCGGTAGCGCCACCCGGTGACCGGTCTTCTTGCGACCATACATCATCATGATCATGTTCACCGCTGCCAGAGATTACACACATCAAATAAAGTTTTGCATCACCTCGGTTCCGAGAGTTCGGGAACCTGTACACACAGGTGCTCATGAAAACCACACATTGCATGTTGTACCACCGTACAGCGAGACCTTCAGAGGTGGTGGTCCAGACTGCTGTACACACAGGTACCTCTAATACCCAGTAGCACGTCCTCTTGCATTTATGCGTGTGTGTATTCGTCGTGGCATACTATCCACAAGTTCATCAAGGCACTGTTGGTCCAGATTGCCCCATTCCTCAACGGCGATTCAGCGTTGATCCCTCAGAGTTGTTGGTGGGTCACGTCGCCCATAAACAGCCCTTTTCAGTCTACCCCGCATGTTCTATAGGGTTCATGTGTGGAGAACATGCTGACCACTATAGTCGAGTGATGTCGTTATCCTGAAGAAAGCCACTCACAAGATGTGCACGATGAGGGTGCGAATTGTTATCCATGAAGACGAATTCCTCGCCAATATGCTGCCGATATGGTTGCACTATCGGTCGGAGGATGGCATTCACGTATCGTGCTGCCGTTATAGCGCCTTCCTTGACCACCAGCGGCGTACGTCGGTCCCACGTAATGCCATCCCGGAACATTAGAAAACCTTCACCTTGCTGTACTCGCTGGACAGTGTGTCTAAGGCTTTGAGCCTGACCGGGTTGCCTCCTAACACGTCTCCAACGATTTTCTGGTTGAAAAGAGAACATGATGCCAGTCCTGATCGGTCCTTTCGGCACGTTGTTGGGCCCATCTGTACCGAGCTGCATGGTGTCGTAGCTGCAAAAATGGAGCTCGCCATGGACGTTGGGAGCGTAGTTGCGCATCATGCAGCCTATTGCGCACAGTTTGAGTCGTAACACGACCTTCTGTGGCTGCTCGAAAAACATATTCAACATGCCTTGCTGTCACGGTCCCTCCGAGCAATAATCCGTAGGTAGCGGTCATCCACTGCAGTAGTAGCACTTGGGCGGCCTCAGCGAGGCACGTCATCGACACTTCCTGTCTCTCTGTATCTCCTCCATGTCAGAATATTATCGCTTTGGTTCACTCCGGACGCCTGAACACTTCCCTTGTTGACAGCCCATCCTCGCGCAAAGTGAGAATGCGGACGCGATCGAACCGCGGTCTTGACCGTCTAGGCGTGGTTGAACTACAGACAACACGAGCCATGTACCTCCTTCCTGGTGGAATGACTGGAATTGATCGGCTGTCGCACCTTCTCCGTCTAATAAGCGCTGCTCGTGCATAGTTGTTTACATCTTTGGGCGGGTTTAGTGGCTGGCTCTGAGCACTATGGGACTCAACTGCTGAGGTCATTAGTCCCCTAGAACTTAGAACTAGTTAAACCTAACTAACCTAAGGACATCACAAACATCCATGCCCGAGGCAGGATTCGAACCTGCGACCGTAGCGGCCTTGCGGTTCCAGACTGCAGCGCCTTTAACCGCACGGCCACTTCGGCCGGCGGCGGGTTTAGTGACATCTCTGAAAGGGGCTGTGTCTTTGACACAATTTCCACAGTCAACGTCTGTCTTCTGGAGTTCTGGGAACCGATGTGAAGCAAAACTTTTTTTTATGTGTGTATATACAGTAATTACTATCCTGCCAAGTCTTTCTCCAATATCGCAGAAGGAACATCTAGCATCTCGTAGCCTTATTACATGGCCTCGTTCAAACTCAGTGGCGTAAATAATGGTGTCTGTCACCTTAAAGGCATTCTTGACTAACAGCAACTCACCACGCCCAATGTCAAAGCTACGAGAGTTACAGCGTGTGTTTAAAGCAAACGTGACATGCATGCTCGTAGAGGCACTACTGCGCCACCATTATGCGACTGACGCCAAATTTAAATAGACATCATCCTTCAGATGTAGAAATAAGCCTAGCATCTTTCGTTTATCTCGCACAACTACTTCTTGGTGTTAGAATTTTTTTCCGTCAGTGTCTAGTGATATCGTTGTATATTTGCATCCATTTTCCGCAATTATTCTACGATAAATATAAGAAAACTTCCGATTTTTCCACCTGAAATTTATTCTTACGCGTATTCATGTTAAGCATCTTCAGTGATATTAATTTTTGTGTCCTGTTCATGCAGCTATTTGATAATCTGTGTGTGCTACAAGTACGGAGGGTAAGTTTCTTCCAGTAAATATTTCTTTGTGCTTGACTTATATTGTAGTAAAATGCACATACTTGCACTTCTCTTGGAACAACTGGAAGAAATAACCAGCAAATTAAAGAAAGAGGCAGAAAACGTCCTTCCTCGCTTTTCTGTGGGTGTCACGGGAACATCGTGTTTAACGACATCAAAGAACTATCTTGAATACGTGGCACCTCTAGTACCCCATCTCAAATACATTCCAACCAGCAAGGCGAGGTCGCGAACTGTGTCCTCGTCTCCTTTTTCTTCTTCCTCCAATATTTAGGCACTATACCTGTCCCGATTTCACATTTGTAATACCATTTTTCCGTCCTCTATTATTTCTTTTATCTCGGCGCTTTTTAAAAAAATGGTTCAAAAGGCTCTGAGCACTATGGGATTTAACATCTGTGGTCATCAGTCCCCTAGAACTTAGAACTACTTAAACCTAACTAACCTAAGGACATCACACACATCCATGCCCGAGGCAGGATTCGAACCTGCGACCGTAGCGGTCACGCGGTTCCGGACTGAGCACCTAGAACCGCTAGACCACCGCGGCCGGCTCGGCGCTTTTACTTGTATACAAACACGTTTAAGTTGTTGTCTCCATTTCTCCCTATATTTTTCAACTTTGTCGTTTAAGCTATATATTTGTAACTGTCCTCGAATATTCTTGTGTTTTATAAGATCCCTCCTCGAGCAGCTTTTCACATATCTTAAAGAAACTCTCTTCAGCTGCTTATACGTTGTTTTTGTTTTTCCTTTTTTCAGTCCAAGATTCACTGCCATAGCCCAAGAGAGGCACAGCCACTATTTTGTAAAAACTTAATCTTGTTCTTTACGGTTTTATTTTTACTTCCACATATGTGCCGAAATTTATTGATTTTATTCTGTACGCCATTGTCGTTAGTCAAACTTATTATCGCACGCTAAATATCTAAAACCTGACAGATGTTCCAGTACCTTGTCTTCAATAACAATTTCTGATCGGATTGGGTGTTTTCCACAGTGAGCCGTAACTTTAGTTTTAGTGCTGCATATTTTCAGTTTATAGCATTGTCTTCCTAGTTGATATAATCCATACACCAAATGTAAGTTTACTTCATTCTTTTATTAAGACTACATTATCTGCAGAGAAATGGTTCAAATGGCTCTGAGCGCTATGGGACTTAACTTACGAGGTCATCAGTCCCCTAGAACTTAGAGCTACTGAAACCTAACTAACCTAAGGACATCACACACATCCATGTCCGAGGCACGATTCGAACCTGCGATCGTAGCGGTCGCGCGGTTCCAGACTGTAGCGCCTAGAACCGCTCGGATCTGCACAGAGCATAGTGTTTAGAAGACAGTTTCTTTCCACTTTTGTGCCTCCATTTACTTTATTCTTTCATTTTTTATAACATCCTGATTACAGGTGTAAAAGATTGTCGGTGCCAAGCGGCATACTTGCCTGACGCCTTGTTTATTATTCTTTCTTCTGTTACTTGAGCTACCTGTGTTTATGATTATTTTATAATATTCATATAAGTTTTTGATTGTCGCTATAAGATGCATGGGATATGATCTTTCTTCCATTGTGTTACATATTACCGCGCGACCGCTACGGTCGCAGTTTCGAATCCTGCCTCGGGCATGGATGTGTGTGATGTCCTTAGGTTAGTTAGGTTTAAGTAGTTCTAAGCTCTAGTGGACTGATGACCTCAGATGTTAAGTCCCATACTGCTCAGAGCCATTTGAACTATTTTTTTGTTACATATTATGTTTGTTGCGAGCGAGTGAAATGCTTTCCCGAAGTCAATAAAAGCAATCCGTGTTTGTAGAATGACTTTGCGTCGTTTACGTAGAATTCTTTTAATGAGGAACCTTGTTACCCGTATCAGGCACGTCCCTCGAGTAGCGGATGAGGGATCCCATCAGACATGATGGGCTGAACCGAATACATAATAAGGCGTGTGGATCAACAAGCAGTCAATTTTCTGGTTTGCTTAACAATACTGGAACAACCTCTCTCCAGAGGACATAAATATGGAAGGCCCAGACGAGAGTAACAGCGTCAAGACATCCGCGATGAATCACAAGGACGGTGGAGACCCAGTCCTCCAATTAGGAATAGTATAATTACGATTCTGCAGTGCATCTTTTGTTAAGAAGAACGCTGCGGTGGATACAGCCGTTACGAAATACACGAAACGTATTCGCAGTAGTGAATACGAACAACCATCAGTTGTACAAGGGAATGACGACAGTGAAAATTCGTTCCGGACCTGGTCACGAACCCGGATTTTCCGCTTTGTGCGAACGGTCGCCATAATCGATTTCGCTATCCATGCACTTCTCCCAGGCAGACCCAAATTTCCATATGTCGTCGTTCAAGCATCACAACATACTCACGTACACATTATGTAATTCCCGTACAGGAGAGGACATTTTAACTGAAAGTCGCTGCCTGGTATCGACGTCTCCTGTACGGGAATTACATAATGTGTGTACGAGTGCAGGTTGTGACGCATCAACAACGGCATATGGAAGTTAGCCGGCACGGTAGCTCAGCGTGTTCGGACAGAGGGTTAGCAGCCCTCTGTATAAAAAAAATAAAAAAAAATAACTGGTTTAATAGATGAGGGACGAACTTAAACGGGTGTCTTACGACGTCCGCCGCTAGCACATGCAACGAACGAAAGCGAACAAAATGACATAAAAAGAAGGCGATCGCTAGCGTAAAGCGGAAAATCAGTGTTCGTGTCCCTGTCTGGCCCAAATTTTCACTGTCGTTATTCCCATATACAGCTGAATGTTTTTCGTATTCGAAACTACGAATGCGTTTCAAGGTAGTATGTGTAACTGGCAGCATTTCTCAAGGCTGTGAAGAGGCATCCCCTCTAATGGACGGCGACAGACTGGGGTCTTATTCTGGGGAGAAATCACTCGAAGTCTTCATAGTTAGACAAATTAAGTGACAAGAATAATAAAGTAATAAATTGGCAACTAATGAGATATTTTGTGACCTACAAGACAGAGGTGACCTCAAGTGCTCACGTCGTTGTGTCAGAAAGCAACACTTGTCCGCGGTTCACTGTCTCTACTCCATGTGAATGCCGTCATAGTCATGTTGGGACTGAGGGCTACTTAAACACCGCTTCACTCTCGTTGTGACTATGTTGGTAATTATAAAAAAATCATATTTCAATACTACCAGCAGCTGCTGATGATCAAATCTTTTCTCACCACGGCTTTCGATTGATTGATCATCACGAGGCAACATATATGGTACCTCTTATTGTTTGATCAGCAACTCTTTGTCGTTCTGAAATATGAAAATTTTCAAATATTTACGAGCTGTGGGATTCCACTAGCATAAAATATATTGTCTTGGTACCGTAATTTTCGACCGAGATATTGCTCGGTTGTATTCTAAAGTGAAGCCAATGTATTTACATCTGCATCTGTCTGTAGTCTTTTAACGAACTACGAAGTTGAAACTTGATTTTATCGAACATTCTACTCTATTTGCTATTTTCATTAAAATTTCATTCCAGCATAATACCACTGTTTTGGCCTTTCGATAAAATAATATTGAGTTTACAAAGGAGGTTACTGCAATACGATGTGTCAACAAAGACTTCACGAAAGGAAATTGACGTGATGTGTGCTACACGCAGCTACATTGTTTAGAGTCCAGAATGCATAGAAGTGGTCCACCTTGAAAATAAACAGAATTTTGCGAATAATACTGTGTAGTTTCTTAAAATTGTTTTTTTTTTCTGTTTGTTACATTGTTTCATCATCAGATCCCATCTCGGAACTAGTGGAACAAAGTTCAGTATCGGTTGTAATAAAACCTAAGCGCCACTTTGGCATAGTTGTCACATAACTCCAGGAGGCTGATCGCAAACGATGCTGTTGTCTTTTGGAAGATTTCAATACAGAAGGCCTCAGGGAAACGTAGGGAGATCTGAGTAGGACTGGTGATGGACGTCGAGTCTTGCAGTTGACTTATTGTCCATAAATAGGCAAAAATATCCATTAATGTTTGATTAAGCTCATGGCGAAAAGTTGACTGCAAATAGTAATAACTCTAAGATAGCTAGAAACAACCACGTGGGGCGACTTAAAGTGGAATGACTACATAAAATAAATTGTAGGAAATGACAGAGTGAGATTCATCGGAAGAGTGTTAAGCAAGAGTAGTTCATCCACAAAATATGTGGCTTGTAAAACACATGTTCGTCTGGTTATTGAGTACTGCTAAGCAAACTCTACTGGATGACAAGGAAAGTTTTGTGTATCACAGAGAGGTTTTCAGTTCTGAGACTGTAAGTTCCGAGAAGAGACCGGTGCCATATTATTTCCTCCTACATATGACTCGTGAAAAGCCTACGACCAGAAAATGAGAGAGATTAGAGCTCATACGGAAGTTTTTGCACGCTCGTCCTTCCCATGGACTGTTCACGAGTAGAAGAGGGAAAGGACGAAATGGCAGCGGTATCAGAAGTGCCCTCTGCCATACACCTTAAGGTAGCTTATTCAGTACAGATTTAGGTAACGTCACCGACTGATTCCAAGAAGTTGTTTCTTTTGTTAATAAGAAGCAGAGTTGTTTGCGGGCTTGTCTCAGTGTTTTGGACAAACTTATGTAAACTGCTACGATAATAGAGCCACCAAAATAATGCACCAATCTCCAGGGCCAATAGCCACGTCAGCACACTTGCGAAGCCGTGAAGTATCGCGCCACGCGTCGCCAGCTGCCCAATGAAGTGTGCCAGTGATAGTGTATCCAGTCTGCTGCATTCCCGGCGGCGCATGGAGCGGGTCCGCGGGCCGTGAAATTGCAACAGAGACAGGGCAGCCGTGCGGCGCAACTCACCCCCTCGCTCGCCTCCCTCCACCCCTGGCAATTCATGCGCTAAATATAGCGGCCATCGCACGTCACCCCTGACCTTAGGGGGGCTGTCGCTGCCCGTTGCTGCCGATTAGCGCGAGAGCCGTGATGGAGGCTCCTTTGTATCTCCTTTCTGTAGCCGCCGCACAAGTGCCTGTCCTGGCACGGTCGCCACTCTTCAGCGAAGATAGTTGGCGAGTGCTGCCAATTCTGAGTCTACACAAGGGAGTGACCAGCTGAAAGGAGAGAAGCAAATTATCTGGTGCTATTAATGCCACAGTTATTCCTACTCAGATATTAGCCGACAGCACTATCTAACGTTATCTTCCTGTCATGGTTGTCACTCCTCAGTGAAGAGAGTGCTGGAAATTTTGTCTGTGTAAGGATGTGACCTGCTAGACCGTGCGAAAACAAATTATCTAGCACCAGCAATAGACCATTTCTCCCTATTGAGACATCAGACCAAAAGGGTAAGGTACAGCAAGCACCATCTACAGTAATTTTTCTGTCTCAGTTGCCACTCCTCAGCCAGAAAATACAGCGAGTGCTTCAAATTCTGTGTAAGGTTGGTTGGTTGGTTGTTTGGGGAGGGAGACCAGACAGCGAGGTCATCGGTCTCATCGGATTAGGGAAGGACGGGGAAGGAAGTCGGCCGTGCGCTTTGAAAGGAACCATCCCGGCATTTGCCTGGAGCGATTTAGGGAAATCACGGAAAACCTAAATCAGGATGGCCGGACGCGGGATTGAACCGTCGTCCTCCCGAATGCGAGTCCAGTGTCTAACCACTGCACCACCTCGCTCGGTCTCTGTGTAAGGAACTGACCTTCTAGACAGAGGAGAATAAAATTATATGGCACCCGTAACAGAGCAGTTCTCCCTAATGAGACCTCGGAGTACTAATGCACAGGAAAGCGAAAGGAGCGGCACTATTCAAAGCTATTTTTCTGGCAGGGTCGCCACTCCTCAGTGAAGAAATTCAGAAAGTTCATCAAATTCAGAGTCTGTACGAGGGAGTTGCCGGTTAGATTGAGGTAAGAAAATGATCTGGTACTCTAAACAGAACAGTTCTCCCTACTCGGCATCAGACAACATGCATACAGGACAGGACTCTCTAAAGTTACATTCCTGTTGCTGTTGCCACTCGTTATCAAAGAAAGCTACTGAGTTCTTAAAATTATTGGTGTGATTGACCTGCTAGACAGAAGGAGAAAAACTTATCTGGCACAATCAATAGAACAGTTCTCGCAAACGAGATAGACGACAATTGAAACACAGACTGAGTCTGTGGGAAGTCAGGGAATACACTACCAGCCTACGTACCAGCGCCCAAATGACGCAGTGTTCCTTGACTTCTGGAAGGCATTTCGCATTGTTCCGAGATGAACATAAGTACGAAACATCAGATCAGCTTTGTGGTTGGAGTTCAAATGGTTCAAATGGCTCTGAGCACTATGGGACTTAACACCTATGGTCATCAGTCCCCTAGAACTTAGAACTACTTAAACCTAACTAACCTAAAGACATCACACAACACCCAGTCATCACGAGGCAGAGAAAATCCCTGACCCCGCCGGGCGTTACAACTCTATATGTAAATGAACTGGTAGGTAAGACTGGAAGCTTCATGATGCTGTATGTGGATGATGGTGTTGTATACTGCAATGTTGCTACGGTACAAATGTTTAGCGAAACTCAGGAAGATCTGGAGACCATCAGTGCTTCGTGGGCGGATTAGCCTTTGACACTCGTCATAAACAAAGATGTTGTATCGCACATAAGCAAGCGGTAAGACCTGTTATAGCGTGTTTACCCGATTGTAGATCAGGTAAATATGCATATGGAGCCATTTAAAGGCGAAAGACCACATAAAACAAATTTTAGTACAGGAAGATGCGAGACTAAGATTCGTTGGGAGAATCTGCAGAAAGCGTAGTAAACCCACGGACGATGTAGCTTACAACACTCTTGTTCGACCGATACCTGAATATTGATCGTCAGCTTCAGACCTGTACCAGGAAAGCTTGATGGAGGAAGCAGAGAAGATCCAAGGAAGATTATTGTGTTTCGTCACAGATTCGTTTAGTAAACACGAACGCGTTACGACGATGCTCTTCCAGTTCCAGTTGCAGACGTTATAAAAGCGTCACGCCATCGTTCACTGCTAAAATTCAGTGAACGTATTTTGTAAAAGAGTCAACCAATATATTGCTTCCTAAAAGGTCATGAAGATAAAATGATACTGATTAGATCTCACATGGAGGTTTACCAGCCCCGTTCATCCCCCTAACATTCGCGAATGGAACAGGAAATGATGGAAGTGAAAATGGCACACTAGATAACCTCCACCAGGGGCTCGCATACTGTGAACGCAGATATATACAGCACTATCCAAAGCTGTTATCCTCTCGTAATCCCCATTACTCACAGTAACGCTCTAGATCTCGAAATATAATGTATTTGTAATATTGACAGTTTCTTTTCTTTTTTCTCATTTCTATTCTTCTTTAACTTCCCTGTTTGTACTTCGGCTCCACTATTAGCTATTTTGATTTCTATCCAACATTATGAACAAAAATTGTGAATAAACTACAGATTTCAGTATCACCCGTGCGACCCATTCTAGAATATTGCTCAAGCATGTTGGAACAGTACCAAATAAGACGAACAGAGGATAGTGGACGTAGACAAAAACGGCAGCACGAATCCTCCCTGGTCTGTCTGACCAACGGAAGACCGTCACGGAAATGCTGTAAAACGTCGTCTGCCAGACTGCTGAAACAGTCCACAACCACTCGCCAAAGCTGCAGGAACCAGTATTAAATGCAGACTCTACGAATGTAGAACAATTCCCTTACTTATCACACACGTAGGGGCCACGAAGACAAGATTAGACTGAATGCAGTGAGCACAGAGTCAGGTAAACACTCATTCTACTCGCACTCTTTATGCTATTGGCTCTGGAAGTATTTCTAGTACGCGGTACAGTGGGAAGTGGTTGAAGTTACCACAAGGTCGCTCATACTTACGACCATTGTACTGTCCGATTATGTAAGCACTCTCTTTCAGTTCGCTAAATAGCAAGACTCCACTTCCAGAATGAATATTCACTGCCACGCGGAGTGGCCGCGCGGTTTGAGGCGTCATGTCACGGACTGCGTGGCCCCTCCCGCCGGAGGTTCGAGTTCTCCCTCGGGCGTGGGTGGGTGTGTTGTTCTTAGCATAAGTTAGTTTAAGTAGTGTATAAGTCTAGGGACCGATGACCTCAGCAGTTTGGTCCCTTAGGAATTCACACACATTTGAACATTTATTTTTTTTTTTTTTTTTTTGAATATTTACTCTTCAGTGGAGAGCGCGGTGATACGAAACTTCCCGTCTGTGATCGGCAGATTTAACGTCTGTGACGGACCGGGATCAGCCAGGAAATTTTATATCGCCGCACACTCTGATGCAAAGTGAATATTCGTTCTAGAAACAATCCCACCCATGCGGCTGTGGGTAAGCCATGTCCCCACAATATACTTTTAGCAGGGACTGCTGTACCCACAAGTCGCGGAGGAGAACTCCTGTCACGTATAGAATGTGGGAGTCGAAGCCCTGGCGGATTTAAATCTGTGAGGAGGGATCTGTTGACTACAGTGGCTTGGACAGTATAGACGTAGATGAAAATTCGAGGGGCATTCAATAAGGAAGGCAACACATTTTTTATCTGACTGCAGGTTGGTTTTATTCAGGATTCCAACACACCGTATTATTCCGTAATCTTGGCTACAAAACCCTATTTTTGAACATAATCTCCGCTCAGTGCGAGGGCCTTACGCCACCTTAGTCAGAGGGCTAAATGCCCGCATGCTGCCACTCTATTGGCCGACGTCGAAGCCAACGTCTTAAATGCGTCAATAACCTGTCGTATTGCTCCCCTCGGAGTGGGTCCTTCAATGGGCCAGGAAGAAGCCGGAAAGTGCGACGAGGACTGGGGTGTACCATAGATGAGGGAGAACAGTCCAACGAAGTTTTGTGAGCCGCTGTCGAGTGCGCGTGGAGAACAGGAAGTTCATTAGCATTTTTGTGGCGACGAACACGCTAAATTCGTTTATTCAGTTTCCTGAGGGTAGCACAATACACTTCAGAACTGATCATTGCCCCATGAGGGAGGACGTCAAACAAAATAACCCCTTCACTGTCTGAGGCGACCATCGCTGTGACTTTACCAGCTGAGGGTTTTGAACTGTTTTCTTCGGAGGAGAAGTGGTGTGACGCCACTCCATGGATTGCCGTTTCGTTTCTGGTTCGATGTGATAAACACACATTTCAGTGCCTGTGGCGATGTTCGTCAACAAACTGTCACGATCAGCCACGTAACGCTGAAACAATTCCGCACAGACGTTCCTTCGTGGTCTGTTAGCCGATACAGACCTCTGAGTACCCCAACTGGTGGACGAATGTGTCAGCACTACCAACAGAGACGTCAAGTTGTGCTACCAGGAGTTTGATTGTGATCCGTCGATCGCCTCAAATGAGAGTTTGCATTGCACGCGGGAGAGTGGACAGGTTTGCACGACCTTGTGCGATGATGACAGACGCCACGCCCAACGACTCACCGTGCTTTTGTTCACTGCTAGGTCTTCGTAGACCTTCTGCAAGCGCCTATGAATAACTGGATGATTTTTACCAAAAAAAAAAAGAACTCAATGGCCGCTCTCCGTTTCTAAGGCATAAGACGCCATTTTAAAGGCTACATATAGCGCCGCCACCTACTGCAACTTCGTGAAACTATAGTGGCTGAAGCGTATATATTCCACGATGTTACAAAATAAATTCCGCATTTTTTCAATAGAAATTGGCCGAGAAAAGAAGCTGTTCTACTTAAATAACGCCCCGCGCACAAAGAATAATGTGCAAGGTATGCCGCAACGTAATTGCGACATGTTTGTCAGTAGCGCATGTCCGGAACTGTCGCGTGTTGAGGCTTCCGTTAGCGAGGCGAGCTAACCGTCGAGGGCACTCTAGCGTGGCGCGATGTCTTGTCGCTGCGCGATGTACGTAACGGTACACTACAGGGTAGACTACGGTATAGCGGAGGCGGGCGCCTCTCTAGGCCGGCTCTCTGGCTTATTACGGCCCGCCGGCCCCCGCTGTGTACACAGGTCGATTGGCCTCTCGCAGGGCGCGGCCCGCCTCCTTGTGATTACCGACCCCCACCCTCTCGCTGCACCCCGTCGCTGCGTCTACACACGTCTCTTCCTGTTCTGCCCACTCGCCTTTTCCTCTCTCGTCTTTCTCGGCGCTGCAAAAACTTAAGGGGAACTTCACAAGGCTTTTAGAACGCTTTCAGGCGTACAGATCTGTAATCAGGACTCTCACCTATTGCTATGTAAAAAAAAAAAGAACCCGGGTGAAAGTCCTGTTATAACAAAACTAAAAGGAATTTCCTTCGCATTTGTCCCCTTTTTTCGCTCCTCTGTCGCATATGAGAATATTACAAATGTTCAAATGTGTGTGAATACCTAAGGGACCAAGCTGCTGAGGTCATCGGTCCCTAGACTTACACACTACTTAAACTAACTTAAACAAACTTATGCTAACAACAACACACACACCCATACCCGGCGGGAGGGGCCGCGCAGTCCGTGACATAAAATATTACAATTCCACCAGATTAATATCTCAGGGCTGTAAAATATTTACACGGATACTTACAGGAGAATGCAAATACCGGTAGAGGCCAACTCCGGGGAGAATCAGGTTGGGTTACCGAGGAATGTAGGCACAGGGAACGCAATACTGACCCTGTGAGGCAAAACTGTGTTAATACCATTTACGGAATACCAAAAAGCTTTTGATAATGTTGAGTGGAATACACAATTTTAATTTTGAAATGTCAACAGTACTGAGCTCCCATCTTAACCATGCATCACCAAGTGCGTTAACTGAGGTGAAAAAAGTCATGGGATATATCTTAACATCTAACATAGTGTCGGACCTCCTTTCGTCTGGCGCAGTGCAGAAACTCGACGTGACATGGAATCAACAAGCCGTAGGAAGTCCACACAAAAATATTGAGCCACGCTGCCTCTAAAGCCGTCCATAATTGCGAAGGTGTTACCGGTGCAGGACTTTATGCACGAAATGACCTCTCGAATATGTCTCGTAAATGTTCGTTGGCATTGCTATCAGGCAATCAGGTGGGTGACCAAATCATTCGATTCTCAGTTGTCCAGAATGTAATGTCCACGAATGGCTGCAAGTCGTCTCCAGGTAGTCGAACGTAACCATTTCCAGTGTATGATCGGTTCAGCTGGACTACAGGAACCAGTTTACTCCACGTAAACATAGCTCACACCGTTATGGAGCTACCAGATTGGTTCAAATGGCCCTGAGCACTATGGGACTTAACATCTGAGGTCATCAGTTCCCTAGACGTAGAAATACTTAAACCTAACCTAAGGACATCACACACATTCATGCCCGAGGCAGGATTCGAACCTGCGACCGTAGCAGCAGCGCGGTTCCGGACTGAAGCACCTAGAACCACTCGGCCACAGCGGCCCGCATGGAGCCACCGTCAGCTTGCACAGTGGCTTGTCGACAACTTGGGTTCATGGCTTCGTGAGGTCTGAGCCACACTCGAACCTTCCGTCAGCTCTTACGAACTGAAATCGGGACGCGTATGACCAGGCCATGGTTTTCGTGTCGTCTAGGGTCCGACCGATATGGTACTAGCTCAGGGGAGGCGCTGCGGTGAACGTCGTGTTCTTAGCAAAGGCATTCGCATGGATCATCTGCTCCCGTAGCCCATTAACGCCAAATTCCACCGAACTATCCTACTGTATAAGATCGTCGTACCTCGCAAATTGATTTTTGCTGTCATTTCACACTTTATTGCTTGTCTGTTAATACTGACAACTCTACATAAACGCCACAGCACTCGGTCGCTAACTGCAGGCCATCGGCAACTGCATTGTCCCTGGTGAGAGGCAATGCCTGAAATTTGGTGTTCTCGGCACGCTTTTGACACTGTGAATGTCGAAATATTGAATTTCCTAACGACTTTCCGTCTCCAATGACCTCGATGTCGACGGGACGTTAAACCCAATCTTGCTTGCTTGCTTGCTCCTAACGACTTTCCCATGCGTCTGGCTCCAACTACTATTCCGCGTTCAAATTCTGTAAATTCCCGTCGGGCGGACATAATCACAACGGAAACCTTTTGCATGAATCACTTGAGCAAAAATAACAGCTCCGTCAATGCATTGCCCTTTCATACCTTATGTACGCGACACTACCTCCATCTGTGTTAGTCCATGTCGCCATCCTGTGACTTATCATCTCAGTGTATGTGAAACGGAATCCGCCATGATGCTCTGAAGCCAATCACCAGCTGTAATTCATCGCTTGTCGAGACCTCGACTGTGGATCGGGAGTGGGATTCAATGGAGCCAAAGAGACGACTGAACGACACTCAATTCACCGATGAAGAACAGCCTCCTGATCGGCGGCTGACGGTAAGACAGTGTGTTGATGGATTCTAGAACAACGCCTGCCATATCCTAAGAACACTATCACCCTAGAGAAAAATCGTCACTGCCATTGCACGTGGTCTGTCAATTTACAAGTCCAATATTCGGCCCGTCATGCACTATGCCTACTTCTCTAGTGTGCAGCCCCAAACATTCTCATCGTAAAACTACAACGGCTTTCAAAACAAGGCATTGCTGTCAATATTTTACGTACCAAGTAACTTCGGAGCCTGTTTCCTGGAATGCGTCCAAATCCTGTAAAAGCGACTACCTCCCGCAAACCCCCAAAATCCCGCCTCGGAGGGTGAAATTAATACGCAGACCGCTACAAGCGACCAGTGGCTCTACTGAAGGCAAACATAATTTTATAAATGCTATCAAGAAGATAAAACTGATAATCAAGATCTCAATTCTAAAAACCACTTAAGTGCAGCAGCATATATCCAAAATGTAGTAAACTGCATGAGACCGCTAAGAATTGAGCCCCTTCAGAGAAGTAGCTTCGGGTCAACATTCTCAGACCTCCATTTCCGTAATTAGCAGTTCTAGCATTCTGTCCACTACAAGCCCTTTCCCAGACCTCTTCTGTGTACGCACCAGTAATATCACGCACTAAACCCTCGACAACACGTAACACCGATGGCCCTTTTACCCGACGATATTCCTTGGGCATAAGGTGCATAATCTCTAACGTGCATCCCTCCAGCATTCTTCGCACCTAAAACGCACTGGTCCCACCCATCCTGCCCCACGAATGTCGTTTGGCTATTCCAGCTTCTATCGGTCTTTCCTCCTCATCCAAAATGAACATATCTGTTTAGTCCTGCAAGATGACTTCAACTATCCTATCGTTTCTCTGACAGTTACCTAGTACAGATGGTACGGGCTGCTACCCGTGCTAGAAATGCACCAGGGTTGTAGCAACAGACACATCCTGGGGACAGGGATCAGTGATCACGATGTTGACTGGAATACACTATTTTAATTCTAAAATGTCTACAGTACTTTTACACGATTTCTTGTAGTAACAATCAGCAGCGCTATAAAAAGACCTAGAATAGTGAGCGTGAAAGTCTACACGTTCAGTAAAATGAGAAGAGACTATTTCATTTTTCAGCTGTGATTTTTTACCTAAATGACGGTACAATAAACGTGCAGTTGTCCTGTCCTTCCTAATGGCAAAGTTCAAGAATTCTGAGACCGAATAGTGCATATGAAATAACTTTTTCGAGGAATTTATGTGTATGAAATTTTTTCTCGTTTTAGAGTCATAAGACATCCACCACAGTTTGAGAAAAATAGTGATATCCATACCTAAGATAATAGAGGAAAAAATTACCTTTGTCATCAATTGTTGAAGCTGTCAGTGGCTTAGAAAGAAGTTCATTATGCTCAACAAAAACTTTTTGTTATTTGCGCAATAACCGAAAATGCTGTTAGGTAGCAAAGCAAGTTACAAATGCAATTTAAAATTATTTCTCCAGTATAAATCCTTCTACTCCAAGGACGAATTTTCATTTAAAGCCTGCTAGTGTGAAAACGAAGAAACATCACCTACTTTTAAGTGTAGCTGCAAGAGTGCACGACTAAGACAAAAAATGGTATGTTCATTAACGTTAAGAGTATTCGTGTGCATACATCCTGTAAACTGACTCGTTCCATTTTGTTTCGATAAGAGAACCGTTCGTATGACCTATGGAAGTTGTAGCTAAGTCAGATTACCTGCAAGGCAGGAAGCGCTTCTCGCAGTTCACAAGCGTAGCATTCATTCTCTGGCCGCCTGCCTTCTCTCGTCTGTCCAGCCGCTATTCTACTTTCACTCGTCGTGGAAGCCCTTAAACTTTTTAATCAGTGCTTTTGTCTTTGATCGGTCAGAGATGTCTTCATGCTTCAGTACAGTTCTGCTGAGGTACTTTCTTACCTACTTGAGGCATTTGTCGGAGACATTAGATCCATTGTCCTTTACACTAAAAAAAAAATCTCTGCTTCGGTAGTGGGGTTGCACACACTCAGAACAGGTGTCCGTAGAACTTTAGTCGGCGTTTTATTGGCTCCACCAGCTGTTCGATATCACTTCTTCTTAGCCTGTGTGGTGAGTCTATTATCTTGGGAACCATTATTTTCAGAAGGATCTTGCGCTCAAACTTCCCGGTTTCTCTCCGCCCAGTCTTTCTTATAATACATATAATTGTGTGTAGACATTAGATTTTTATCACGATGCTATACTTCCTGAGATTAGCTTTTCTTGAAATTACCTTTGTCTTCGTTTTCGCTTGTTTTCTTCTGTACTATTCGACCTAGGTATCTGAAACTATCCACTTTTTTCTGTTTTACCATAGGACCTACTACTCTTTCGTTCGGACCGTGGTTATGATATATGAAAGAAAAAAGCACGCTGATGGTGACTGTATTCACCTGAGATACGTCAGAAACAGTCCCGCTGACCTGCGGTCGAGTTGCGGCCAGGGCTTAATATGAGTTCAGATTAAGCGGCTCAGGAATCTGGTTTTGGCGTACTATCCGGAACTTGTGCTGGACAGGTGCGAAGGGCGCGGCAGGGCCTGCGAATTGGCACTCCGCGGTCCCCGTCTAAATATAGCCGTCCGGTGAACCCCCGGCCGGCGCTGCCAACACACTCCGCGATCGATACAAGGATGACGTCACAGTCTGACGTCATACCTCCGAGCCCCGGTCCTACACCCCTCCCATATTGTGACGTGTGACGTCAGCGCGGCCGGTCCGACAGCGCAGAAAGCAGGTCAGCAAGCGAAGCAGCTGATACGTGATTAAAAACCATACGTGAAAGTTAGCTTACCTAAGTTTAGTTTCATGAAAAATGTGATATATATTAATGTTTGATGCTCACTACTGCAATCTTAAATGAATTCTGTGTGTTATTTGTAATATCTGTTCTGCTACGTGTTCAGAAAAACGACAATGACCGTGATAAACAAATGAAATCTGACATTGTCAAACTGGAGCACGCCATCTGTTCTGAAACACCCCTTTGTATACACAATTGTCTTGATCGCACTGAATGGACTTCATAACAGTTAACCGATTTCGACTTTTACACCATCAGAACCAGATAAGTGAATCATCACAATCATAACTAGAATATAGACAATGAAATCTGACGCTGTCAGATTGGAGCAGCCAACTATTTTTAAACATCCCTTTGTTTTTACAATTGTCTCGGTCGCACTGAATAGACTTTACAACAGTTTATCGATTTCGACTCTTTAAATCATCACAAAACTAACTCGCCGAAGAATGAGCTAACGCTCATCTTAATCACCGAATGTGTCAATTGAGTTAGAGACTCTTGCAATCAAATTTTTTATCAGTTAGGTTTCCAGACACATCATGTCACCACAGCTATCCAGTAAAGAAGCCAGACGATTTGGAGCATTATAACGATAGACTTCAAGCAACTGTATTCATGCTTCGCGATATCAACAATGCTATTGATATTGTTTATATTGTTAAAATAACGTCAAAAGGAACTTCGGCCGCTCCACTCACAGCCATTAATTGCGTGAATCGTACACTACAGGTCGTAATACGGGTACACCAGCAACGACCATGTCTGAGACTGATATCGGAGGATTTGGGAAAGGGAGGAGAATTAATGTTTGATGCCCAATCGAAGGCCGGGTTATTAGGGGTAATGAACAAGCTCAAATAGGTTGCTTCTCAGAGAAATCTCGGTATTCGACTTAATCAACTTCGAGAAGCCACAAGAAACACAAATGCAATACGATTTGCTGAGGAAATGATTCCTCTCCTCCCGTATGCGAGCCGATATGCAAATCACTGCGCTATTTTATTTTGTAATTTGGGGACCAACAAGGATAGTATTAACAATTTGACTCACAAAGATTAGCGCGGAAATACTCCCAATTAATGCCGGAAAAACTGACTGGCGAGAAGAAAGCTAAATGAGTAGGAACTGTGGTGACTTCATCGTCGCCTTAGACTGAGATCCATGTTTTCAACGACTCGTCATCGCAATGGGTAAGATCTCGTGATGCAAACTCTACTTGGAGAGGACGGGCAAACATCATGGTTGCAGATTGCAGCTGTATGCACAGCATTTCGGCTGTCATCCTGATAAATGTGAGAGCATTGTTTCAGCCGCTTACAAAGCACATTTTGTCAACAGTTTCAATCAGCTCTTATAAACTTTGTTAATGTTAATTGGGACTAATGGAGAGTAGTTTGCAGACGAATATCCATCTTGTATTTTCATTATGTTATACCATATACAGATGCGATTTGTATTTAAATCTGTTGTAATGATAATAAACGAAGATCGCAGCGGAAAAAGGGAATAAGTCCACTTTTTCGTCGAATCTATTTAATTCTCCATTCGTTGCAGCGGAAGTAATTTATATCAGGTTCACATATGATTTGGGGAAGAACGAATCCAGCCACAGACGCTACGGTCGCAGGTTCGAATCCTACCTCGGACATGTTTGTGTGTGATGTCCTTAGGCTCAAAATGGTTCAAATGGCTCTGAGCACTAAGCGACTTTACTTCTGAGGTCATCAGTCGCCTAGAACTTAGAACTAATTAAACCTAACTAACCTAAGGACACCACACACATCCATGCCCGAGGCAGGATTCGAACCTGCGACCGTAGCGGTCGCTCGACTCCAGACTGCAGCGCATAGAACCGCACGGCCACTCCGGCCAGCATGTCCTTAGGTTACTTAGGTTTAAGTAGTTCTAAGTTCTAGGGGACTGATGACCTCAGATGTTAAGTCCCATAGTGCTCAGAGCCATTTTTGAATCCAGTCACAGAAATACACGGCCGACTTCCTTCCCCATCCTTCCCTAATTCTATGGGACTGGGACCTCGCTGTTCGGTCCCCTTCCCCAAATCAATCAATCAACCAACCAACTAGTTTATATGTCAGTCACAGTGGGAGTGCAAAGTTCTAATTAAATGTAATGAAGAATTCGTCGAAAGTATGGGTGGCTGCTCAGCTGTTAAGTGCACTAACCACTGAAAAAATGGTTTTCACGTTTACATATCCAAGCCACATCGAACGAAGAAAAAGATGGACCATAAATTGCCACAGTGACTAAACAGAATTGTGTATTTTAATTATATATCAATAAAAGTAGTTATAAACATGAAACCAATTGTATACAATTGCGTTTCTTCCTCCAGCCGAAAACTGTATTGATACAGTCCATCTCAAAACTTTTCGATGCCTGAAATAGTTTCGCAATTGGCATAGTGGAGGGGAATATTTATCATGGCGTATTTATAGGTCATCCGCCCCCGGTAGCTGAGTGGTCAGCGCAACAGGATGTCAATCCTAAGGGCCTGCCGGCACGGTAGCTCAGTGTGTTCGGTCAGAGGGTTGCGTGCTCTCTGTAATAAAAAATCTGAGTGAAGGAATCAACGACCAACCTGAACGGATGTCCTGTGACGTCCGCCCAGACCAAATGCAACGATCAATTCCGAGCAAAGTGAATAGACGTAAAAAAATGGCCATGGTTCGATTCCCGGCTGGGTCGGAGATTTTATCCGCTCAGGGACTAGGTGTTGTGTTGTCCTAATCTTCTTCATTTCATCCCTATCGACGCTCAAGTCGTCGAAGTGGCGTCAAATCGAAAGACTTGCATCCGACGAACGGTCTACCCGACGGGAGGCCCTAGTCACACGACATTTATAATTCGTTATCATAATCATCCATACACAAACTGAATAATAGTTTACTATGTTTTTATACAGGTGCGGTAGGACGAGAGGTAATTAAGATATTTTTATAGAGGATTGGTCACTGGAAGGGAATCTACACAAGTAACATAACCTTCAAACGAATAAAATTTTGATTATAGCTCAACAGGTAACAAATTATGTTGTTTATTTTTACAGTAATGATAAAGACGTTTAATAACAGCGTGAATGCCAGATACAAAAAATTTACAGTTGGTGTATTGACAAACTACCGCACAATTTCCGAGCCTACATTTCTACAGCGGTGTACTATTACCTTTCAGTTTTTCTGTTACATGAAAAGGTCATTATAAATACCTCTATACAAATTAATTACTGTTAGGTACACTTCTTACATGCAATATCAAATATTTTATAAGAACCATTGTAAAAAGTTTCGTGAATAGGTTAATCAGCCACAAGGTAAACAGTACCGAATCCTGAGAATTGGAGCAAACATGCCGGACTAGGACTATGCAGCCTGTCATACAGGAGTTATAGCACCGTGGCTTGCATAACAGCACATGATACCACAGGTCCTTGCGAGTTGCAGCAACCTCTCAGGCGGGGAACTAGCTACCCGCAGTGGCCCGTGCTACCAGAGGGTGCCCAACTCGCCTTCGTGCGCTTGCGCATTTCGGCCCTCCTCTCGAAGGTTCTCGACGCTGTTGCCGCGCCTACGGAAACCGAACACCGTACCAGCCCGTGCGGTCTGCACGTTTTTCGTCTGATGGCGATTATAGAGACGGCTTTCGGATTTTATTAGAAATGGCGCGGCCTGAAAACGGAGAAGATTTTATTTAGCGTCGGACTAAACTGGAATATAATCTATAGCGATACATTCCATTCAAACACATATACCATGCATGGTTAAATAAACCGAAGTCCAAAGAAGAAATAAAAAAAGAAGAGACTGTATTTCTTCTAGCAACAGGAATCTGGCATCTAGTGGAGATGGGATACAACTCGGCACATAATTGAAAGAAACACTGTTCAGGAATCCCGAGAACTATCTGCAGACGACATTTAAATCCCTCTAGGTCTACTGCCACATTGTCGAATAAAATACTTAGAATGGGTGCTTCTGTGAGTACGCAGAAGTGCCGAAACAAGACGTGGCATGGATTCGACTAATATCTGAAGTAGTGCTGGAGGGAATTGACACCATGAATCCTGCGGGGCTGTCCATAGATCCGTAAGGGTATGAGAAGGTTGAGCACAGCACGTTGCAAAGCATGTCAGATAAGCGCAATAATGTTCACGTCTGTGGAGTTTGGTGGCCAGTGGAAGTGTTTAAACTCAGAAGAGTGTTCCTGGAGCCACTCTGTGGCAATTCAGGACGCGTGGGGTGTCGCATTGTCCTGCTGGAACTGACCAAGTCCATCGGAATGCACAATGGGCATGAATGTATGCAGGTAATCAGACAGAATGCGTAAGTACGTCAGAGTCGTATCTAGACGAATCCGGTGTCCCATATCACTCCAACTGCACACGCCTCACATCATCACAGAGCCTCCACCAGCCTGAACAGTCCCCTGCTGACTTGCAGGGTCTATGGATTCATGAGGTTGTCTCCATACCCGTACGCGACCATACGCTCGATACAATTTGAAACAAGACTCGTCCGATCAGACAACGGGTTTCCAGCCATCAGCAGTTCAATGTCGGTGTTGACGGGCCTACGCTAGGTATAAAGCTTTGTGTCGTGCAGTCATCAAGGGTACACAATATGGCTTTCGGCTCCGAAAGCCCATATCGGTTATGTTTCGTTGAACACTGTTGACACTTGTTGATGGCCCAGCACTGAAATCTGCAGCAACGTGTCTTCTGTCACGTTAAACGATTTCGTCGTTTGTCCCGTTCTTGTAGGATCTTTCTCCGGCCGCAGCGATGTGGGAGATCCGATGTTTTACCGAATTCCTGATATTCACGGTACAGTCAAAAGGTCGTACGGAAAAATCCCCACTTCATTGCTACCTCTGAGATGCTGTGTCCTATCGCTCGTGCACCGATTATAAAACTAAGTTCAAACTCATTTCAATCTTGATAATCTACTATTGTAGCAGCAGTAACCGATTTAACAACTGCGCCAGACAGGTGTTGTCTTACATAGGCGTTGTCGACAACAGCGCCGTATTCTGACTGTTTACATATCTCTGTATTTGTATACACATGCCTATACCAGTTTCTTTGGCGCTTCAGTGAATAATATACCATTACATAGCTTTGGTACTGTTGTATTCCCCCCTCAGGCGTCGATTACGTTAATATTGCAGCATTTCAAGCGCTTTACACGGATACATACACTAAAGAATTTTACTGACAGTGAAGCTACACTCAGAAGCCTACATATCTATTTTCTATACTTTTGTTTGCAAATACGTAATGGCCTCTCGTCTGAGTCTCATATTTAAAGCGTAGACCGATGTAATAGTATTTCATTTCTGTAATCACTAGACATTTTCCAACAGATAGCCTCATAGCTTTTTCATTTATAGAATGTTGGAAGAATTTAGATACGAGGTAGTTTAATCTGCAGCAAATAATATCCATGCCGATGGTCTGTTATTGCTGAGAGCTCAATTTCAACGCAACGCTTCAGTATTTTCCGCACATCATAGAATTATCTGTCAAGTTATTTGTAACTCGGACGATGAAGCGGAGTGTTATCTTGAATACGCTGTTTGTCAGCGCTGGAAATGCTTCAATGACCTACATTTACACTACATTCAACAAAACTGTTGAAGACGCGTCTCATTAACGCAACTAACGCTAAGTGCGAATAAATTATTCTGTTGAACTCTGAACGTAGTTTGGACTCGGTACCACAGGTGTTGCGTTATTTGTTACACCGTAGGATCAGGTACAGCGTAGAGGCTAACTTGGTTAACCTGTACGTTCCTCGAACATAACATTGACACATCGTGAGGTACCTCCTTCGATGCCGTTTCATGTGTGTCTTTCTGTGGTCTCTGGCAAAATGAAAAGTGAGGGAATATAAAAATGAGTAGCTTTTTGAGTGGAACGTATACTAAACAGACTGATTATTCCATGTGTGATATGTCAGTAATGCTTGAATTGAGAGAGTTAACGGTCGGTTAAATAATGATGGTTCACTTGCTGTGACGATACTATGGGTGATCGGTTTCTAGTTATTTATTTTACGTCATAACAGTCACTCATTTAACATCTGACACAAAATCGCTTAGCTTTAAATGTCGTCCTTAAAGTACTTGTCAGTACCATCGTATAAACGTAATTTTACGGGTAGCGCAGCAGTTAGATTAGTATCTCGACATTCAGACTCGCATCTGCAATTATTTAGGACTTCTGCACAAACGAGTCCAAATCCATAATGCCATTAGCTGGGGTACTCATCGAATGGCGTTTACTTAGGCTGCGTCCCAATCATCCTAGAGCGCCATTTTCTAGTGGCAGCTTGATGAATTTGGTACACTTGCCCTTTGAATTTTTATGGCTGCCCTTTTTAAGACGTCCCTGGCAAACTTATTTTTCTTCTGAACCGCAACATCCTGTGAAATTCTTGAAATTTTATACAAAAAATATCATTGTTGCTGTTGTGACTAACTACTAATTAACTTAACTTTCCAATGGTGATTGACAGAACAAGACAAAAATATTATATTGGGAGCACTGTTTTGATGTTCTGCAAAATATAATTTATTTAAAAACGAGCCAACTTTCGAATTCTTAGGCCATCGTCAGATGACAACTGAACGTTGAAACCACAGACGAGAGGAAGTGCAACTTAAACAGCAATCACAGATAGCTACAGACATAGTAATGAAATCAGTAAATATATGACAAGGAATGCCAGCTTGGTTTTTAAATAACCAAACACAATTTTCTTTTTCCCTTCTATTAAACTACGTTTCAGATATAAAAGTGTTAGATTACAATAGGTAACTCAACTTTAATTTTCAGCTATTGTTAACTGTAACATATCCATAAAATGTTGTTTTTAATTTTTTGTTCATTGTAACAATCTGCGCAACATAAAAATGTAATATTTTCTTTTGTAAACACCCTGTACTACACCTCAGAGTAGAAACACTTCCTGAGAGAGCATTGTGCTCTGCGCATATGACAGAATTAAGCTCGAATTGTCATGTGATCTCATGACGAAGTTGTTTGTTTACCGCCATTTCACAATGGCCGTCACGCACGTCAATTCATGTCACGTCGAAATATTTCACAATGCGTTTCAAATGGCAGCATTCACACAGGCCGTCAACTGACCGTCACTTCACAACACGGCACGTCGAGGTCTCTCTGGTAGAAAGTTTTGACGGCATCGTCGTCTGCAAACATCGTTAAGTTAACCTGTTCTCGCCGCAGTCACTCATATTACGTGAATGGATTTCGTGATTTTGTGTTTTCTTAATTTTTATTTTTATTATTATCCTTTGTTTTCGTGACAATTGCAAATGTTCCACGTCGTCGTGGATATTTTTTCCATTCAGTATTCTCGCATAAGCGAAGTCGGATATTTCCAAGCGAAAAATTATTTAGGTTTTACAATAACAGAACACAGCTCACGCTTATAATTTAAACAAATATAAAAAATACAAAAAAACTCCGAAGACCCCTTAAAATGGTTATTTTGCTTGGACATGTATGTGAGTAACATTTTAGTAATGACAGCCTATTTGCTTCTTTTCCCGGAATATTTCTCGCCAATAACTCTGTCAGATTTTCGAGAGCAACCAAATAGAGCACGATTGGAACGCACGTCTACTTTGATCATCTGTTTGATTTTACTTTTGAATTTCATTTTGAGGTTTCCAAAGTATATAAGTCTATAACATGCTTCGTAATATACCAACAGATAGTTATTTAGTTTCATATTCCATGTATTATTTGCACTATAATTCGTAATGATATGGAACGAATCACTATATATTGACATCATTTTTTTTTTTTTTTTTTTTTTTTTTGTAAATATGCATCCATGCTGATCATTTATTAGTTTTTACGTTTATTAATTAAAGACACACAGATGTTAGTAATTCCGACCAATCACTATTTACACATTACAGTAACAGGTAATCTACTGCGGAATAGGAGGAGTTACCAAAAAGAAACGTTTTCAGCTTAGTTTGAAACTTTACTTCGCTGTGTGTCGGGACTTTTATATCAGTAGGAAAGCCATAAGTACTTTTGTTTGCAGCATTGTGAACCCCTGTTTGTGCTACAACCTTAATGTGGTGTAATGAGCATAATTTTTTTCTTCTGGTATTTTAATTATGTACGTCATTCTTCCTGTTGAAGTGCAGTGGATTATTTAGAACAAAATCCATGATGGAAAAACTGTACTGTGAAAACGATGTCTCGATACTCACACGCCGAGTACAAGGCAGGCACAACAAAAAGAGTGTTCACATAAATTTTCAGCCAATGCCTTTGTGGTGTCACCGCCAGACACCACACTTGCTAGGTGGTAGCCTCTAAATCGGCCGCGGTCCGTTAGTATACGTCGGACCCGCGTGTCGCCAGTATCAGTGATTGCAGACCGAGCGCCGCCACAATCGGTCTAGAGAGACTTCCTAGCACTCGCCCAGTTGTACAGCCGACTTTTCTAGAGATGGTTCACTGACAAATTACGCTCTCATTTGCCGAGACGATAGTTAGCATAGCCTTCAGCTACGTCATTTGCTACGACCTAGCAAGGCGCCATTATCATTTGCTATTTATCTTGTGATGCATGTACCATCAGACCGATGTTCACCAATTATGGATTAAAGTTAAGTATTCCAACAGCTAAGACCTTTTTTTGCTAAAGTCTAACTTCCTTAAATGTTCCAGACCTCACGCCAGCCTGCGTGAGCTAAAACGCGTGCCTTTCGGCTACCAATCATAGTGTCTTGGCTGTCTTGCCAAGTCACAACAGCCTTCTTCAGAAAGGAATCACAGCACTCATACACATTCATACAGTATGTGTACACAAAACTCACGCACACATGACCGCTGTCTCCAGCTATTCTAGCCAGAATCTTTTTTAAAGGGTGAGGAGATGTGAACAATGAATAATAATTATCGGCGAGAGGAATTTGGGACATCAGATGCCAACAGTCGGCGCTGTTTCATAGCCGTGTGTGGAGCTGGGACGGGGCCGCTGGCACAGCGTGTCTTGTATGTCGGAGCGTTTGCGATTTACAAGCAATGAAAAACACAGGAAAGAAGAGAAAGAACGGACACTGAGTGAATTATTGCAAATTGGAAGTCAAATGACAGAAATGAAGCCATTACAATAAAACTGAAGAGTGCAACAATAATTCACGCATGCAAAAGGAAGTATTACTTAAATTGCTACACTTGCGAATGAAACGTGATTCCTTTAAACTTAAGATTATGGCCGGATCGATTAGTACAGCCGCAAACAACGCAAACTGGCATTTTTGATGAAACAACTACGTCTCCACACAATCGAAGCACCCAACACGGTCGAAACTGCGCACGGGTCGTCAGTGTTACGTCACGGGGAAGTATCACCGTGGTGAACCACGGAGGTGCGAATGCGGTGAACCTAATGTTTGGGCTAGTGAAGATGGCGGACATCGGCTTCAAGTTTGTGACATAATGACACCTCGCTTCTTTTCCTACCTGCATGGTGATGTGTTGGCAGAAGAGCCAACACCGTATAGCTAGAGGAGGCCGAAATGCACGCGTTAAAGCTCACGCAGGCTGGCGTGAGGTCTGGAACAGGTCAGAGAAATAAGACTAGCCAAACAAGAGTAACTGGTAGAATACTTAACTTTAATCCACAATTGGTGAACATCGCTCTTGTTGATACATTATATAATCTCAATATAAACTGGTCATGGCGCCTTGCTAGGTCGTAGCGAATGACGTAGCTGAGGGCTATGCTAACTATCGTCTCGGCAAATGAGAGCGTATTTGTCAGTGTAGCATCGCTAGCAAAGTCGGCTGTACAACTGGGGCGAGTGCTAGGAGGTCTCTCTAGACCTGCCGTGTGGCGGCGCTCGGTCTGCAATCACTGACAGTGGTGACACGCGGGTCCGACGTATACTAATGGACCGCGGCCGATTTAAAGGCTACCACCTAGCAAGTGTAGTGTCTGGCGGTGACACCACACGTGGTGATATCCATTGGCCATAGACAACAATCTCTGCCGCGTTGACGTTTGAAACCAACATGTAAGTCACGTGACTCGTTGCAGCAAGCCGAATCTCTGTCATTATGCGCTATGCGCAGTGGAGCTGACAATTTTCTCATTTATACCTAGAATAAAGCATCCACTTTAACAATAAAATGACCTGTCGTACTGTTATTATGCCGAGTACTAGTACAATTAACTTA
This sequence comes from Schistocerca cancellata, assembly GCF_023864275.1. NCBI lineage: Eukaryota > Metazoa > Arthropoda > Insecta > Orthoptera > Acrididae > Schistocerca > Schistocerca cancellata. The sequence goes on along the minus strand of NC_064628.1, from coordinate 747,482,453 downwards.
ATTTTTCCGCAATTCCTAATATTAATGCGACGGTTATCGTTATTACACGTGGTCATTTGGAAAGTATTGACAGTTCTTTTTCATAAACGAGAGAATTAGTGCTGTTTAGTGAATGCCTGTTTTCGTTGCACTATCAGTCATAATTCATCGCTTCCACAGGAACACAGGAATAGGAGACGAATTATTGGTTTGGCAGGCAGCATTAATTTTCTGAAGATTGCTCAGCAATATGTATGAAATGCTTCATTACGCTTTCATAAGAAATGAAATCTGTTTACATCTTTAATAAGCATTTGTATTTTGTGACTTTTGCTTAATCCAGTACAGATTCCAAAACAATGGACATAATACATTAAAAACTATTGTAGAGAATTCCTGTAGCGAGTTACATATTAACGTTCTGTCATTTTATAACATTAGTCTTTTATCGAGTTTTACATCTAAGGACCGAGCGAGGTGGCGCAGTGGTTAGCACACTGGACTCGCGTTCGGGAGGACGACGGTTCAATCCCGTCTCCGGCCATCCTGATTTAGGTTTTCCGTGATTTCCCTAAATCGCTTCAGGCAAATGCCGGGATGGTTCCTTTGAAAGGGCACGGCCGATTTCCTTCCCCATCCTTCCCTAATCCGAGCTTGCGCTCCGTCTCTAATGACCTCGTTGTCGACGGGACGTTAAACACTAATATCCTCCTCCTCCTACATCTAAGGATCAACATACGTTCTAACTTTCAAATCATGAAATCATCTCTGCTAGTATTTTAAAGTAGTTACTTTCACAACTGAGATTTTAGTCAGTTTACCTAATCAGCAGGATACAAAACAAGACTTATCTGAAGGTCATTACTTTCGCTTCTAGTACAAAGCACAATAGTTGAACGGTAAAAAGTATATAAAAAACTGTGCACTAAAAATTCGTAATTGCATACTCGGCTTCGTGCCCCGAGTCACGTGACTTAGATGTTGATCTCAGTAAAATGACGTCATGCGCAGTCTATGTTACCTGTGGTTCAAAAATGGCTCTGAGCACTATGGGACTCAACTGCTGAGGTCATTAGTCCTCTAGAACTTATAACTAGTTAAACCTAACTAACCTAAGGACATCACAAACATCCATGCCCGAGGCAGGATTCGAACCTGCGACCGTAGCGGTCTTGCGGTTCCAGACTGCAGCGCCTTTAACCGCACGGCCACTTCGGCCGGCTTACCTGTGGTCTATGGTAATATCTGTGTACGCCACACATCGCTTTATCTCTGTTTGCGACATTCACCTGTTTCCTGAGGATACCCCAAAACGCCGAATGTTGGCTCGTGATCAAATAAAAAAATTTCGTAGAATATCAGAAAATATTGATAGACTTTACATTATTTTCGAAATAATGTCCTAGTTTTAAAGTAAGAGTTCATTTCCGATTGTCAAGAAATTTGTGTATTACCTACAATGATTTTTATGAAGTGCGATACGGGAAATAAGTGTCTAACCAAACGGATATTTTGACCGAGCTGTGACGTAATAGCCTCGTTTTATGAGTCACGACTGAGATTTCGCAGGTTTTTGACAATCAACGCTTTGGAAGTGATTATTACTTCCATTACCTCTGATAAACATGGGTGACACGCAGTACGACGTCGAAAACAAAGACGAGCCACACCAAAACGGTTCTAATTGGACCCTCAGGGTGAACGACGGACTGTGTAGTATTCTCAGGTCGTTCTACGCAAGAACCAGAAAGGTGATTACGTCACTGCAGACGTTCGAGCAAGCACTGGCTGAGACGTAGACTCGCTCTTGTTATCTATAGCAGCCGCCTGTTTCTCTTCCAATGCCAATGGCGAGGACGCGGACGTAAACGAGCACGTCTTTTTCCGGCAGAGGGGAAACAAACACTCCTGCGTGTCTGTGTGTGTGTGTGTGTTTTCGCGCATGACTTTGATCAGCCGCCCACGCGCGAACCCCGGCGAGTTGCGCGGAGCGCATCGACAGACGATTTTCCCGGGAATTGACATTTGTTGCAGTAACTCGGCGCGCGAACTACCCAACAGCACCGGCCCGCTGCTGAGGCAATAAACGTGGTTGCTACCGAACAGACTGCTCTGCGGGAAGCAGACTGAATTCTGCCTGGCAGCCCGTTCCGTAACGGTAAATACCCAGCTGACCGGTAATCGATGGATTTGATTTAGACAGCAGTGTTGTTTCCTCCTTATTCAAAAATCCTGGTGCGCTGCCGCGCCATCACCAGCACATCCCAGCGTCCCTACACCCACAAACACTTGTTACCGTATCGCAAAACAACTCCAACCGGTTCCTCCTCCCAGACAGGGAAATCCGCCCCAATATTTATCCATCCTATCTAATATATAAAATGAATATTTGATTGTTCGTCTTCTATACATACCTGTAACATTCATACAACTGTGATGAAACTTTGGTGAACAGCACGCACGCACGTGCAGATTTTTGGAGGGTAAGAACTGCCTACTCTCATAGTCTTGGGGGTGGGGGTGGGGGTGGAAAGGCAGTGACACAGCTGTGTAACCCAGGAACGTCTACAGCAGTTTCAGCCAAATTTTGTAACTATACATTTACACACAAAAGGAATACCATAAGCCGGCCGGTGTGGCCGTGCGGTTATAGGCGCTTCAGTCTGGAACCGCGTGACCGCTACGGTCGCAGGTTCGAATCCTGCCTCGGGCATGGATGTGTGTGATGTCCTTAGGTTAGTTATGTTTAAGTAGTTCTAAGTTCTAGGGGACTGATGACCTCAGATGTTAAGTCCCATAGTGCTCAGAGCCATTTGAACCATTTGAATACCATAAAAAAGTCAACATCACAGCTAAGAAGCGCACAGTAAAAACACACACGTGCACACACACATGCACACACACACACACACACACACACACACACACACACAGACAGACAAACAAAGATAAAATGCAAACAAAATTCAATCTTGGCGCGGAACTCCCTGGTGAACAAATGAACACTGACTGGGCTGGGGCACATAACAAACCACAATCACACTGTGTTCTGGTGAAGTGAAAAGTGTTTTACTACGTTATTTGTGAAAAATACTTGTTATAGTTACGTGTGCTTCACAACACCTCAGCATTATGCGGAGAATATAAGTACTTGCCAGACGAAAACGTACATAAAAACTAATAAAGGCGCGAAAACATCGCGAAAAACTGAATTACATTCTAGAAGATAGGTTAACTCCCAGAAAAAAATAATCTCATCAACATCGTTTGGTTGCAGATGACAAGCTACCTGTAGTAATTCACATAAGTGATCCAGAAAATTCATGCACACCAAATGTAAAGGTATTTACAAAAAGAAACAATCTGTTGTTTGAACTAAAAATGCACATAATTTTATAATCATTTAAAAAAATGTTCACATTGCAGAATAAATAAAAAAGAAAACCCACTGATGATGGCACAGTGGTGCCGAAACATGTTTGGGTACTGAGAAAAACGGTGTTTTGCATAACTGGCGGACCACACATCCAACAATTTTAACTGCAAACGCGGCCAATACAAGGAGCTGCTAATCAAGATGATGGATGTAACTAAACGGGCTGATTCTTATTAACGTTTAAAAACAGCCGAAGCGTCGTAGACGCCGTTGCGACTAGTAACTTAATATAAACACATGGGGCCGCAAATGTCGGCAAATACCCCAAAAGTAACAAATGTTGAACATGTGATGTCACCAGATGACGTATCTTGTCGAATATCGGGACCCACGAAAAATACGGATCCCGTAACGGACGTGTGACGTCATACTAGTCGGCTTGTCCACCATACTTTGCGGAAACTCGGGTCTGTGTTGGGCCCATGGGAAATCGATGAACCAATATGTACTCCAACAGGTACACGCTAAAGGTCTTAACTTCGTCGTGTGCTGTCAAGAGCTTGCATACATTTATACACGCAGTCAAGAATTACTAAACTCGTCTAAAATAATCGTCTTTCCCCACTGGAGACGGCTGCTGGGACTCGCAAGACCTACAGTGTCACGTGCAATGACGCACGTGCCACGGCCTGTTTTCTATTGGGCATCGCCGCACGTGCAGGGGTTGGTTTGTCGATCCTCCTACACTCGCCGCTAGGGGGCAGTGCTACATATTGCTGCACAACGGTGCAAATTTCGAACGCTCTTTGTAAATATGATCTGTTGTAAACGAAGAAGTTGCAAAGTTACTGCCCTCTCTGCAACCAAGCCAAAGCTGCACTTATTTTGTGTTTATTTCCTTTTGACCCTTCTGTTTTGCTCCTGTCGCTCCTTTCTCGTTTACAGTCATTATTTAGCAAGGAAAACGTAGGTCATTTTCTGGAAGAAGAAATTGGGAAGCTTACACTCATTTACTAGTGACCCAATACGGTACGTTTCTGTTGCATTCTATTTTGCAATAAACCAGAGGGGACCGCGAGATCAGCGAATAAAATAAAATAAAATAAAATAAACACATAACTGTCCAACGCAATAAAAAAAATACTGGCTGCCAGAGGCAATACTCGAACCTGGAGCTTCACGCGCGCAGAGGCCCAGAGCTACACCGACGTGAATGAGTCACTTCGTTTGGGATGATCAGGTGCGATAGACAGAAAGTTTCAGCACGTGTACAAGGTGGGTCATCTGGCGACATAAGATGCTCAACATTTGTCATCCACTTTCAGGGTATTTCCTGACATTTGCGGCCCCATGTATCTTGTATTACATTACTTGTCAGAGCGTTATATACGTAGCTTCGGGTGTTTTTAAACGTTAATAAGAACCATTCTATTTACGTAACTCATTATTTTTGTAATTATTTGGAGTACTATACTCCTGCCCCCTCTGGGGGTGAATGTGGGGATGAGTAGCCGTGACATATAAAAATGTTCCTTAACGCCCGACATATACATTGAAACCATAGCTTTAGGAGTGGATTGGCTCACTGGTAACAGTCCCGATAAATTTCCACTCCTAGAAGTAGTAGTGGGTGTGTTGGGAGGGGGGGCGGGTGCAAGACAGTGACATATCAACGTACGTCTGGGGCGACTGAAGCAATTTCCTCCAAAACTGGTACGCATAAAACAGGGAAAAATTAGTGTCGCAGCAAGACACCTGTAGCATTCATATGGCTGAGTGGAGGTGAAAAGGGTTGACACTAAAAGCGTAATTCAGGAACGCCTGGGACAGTTTCAACCGAATGTGATGTATACACAATTAATTACTTGTTTAATGCAACGCATAACTGGCATACAATTTGAGAGAAGCAACAGCCCCCATACCTTTTATATTATTCGGATCGCTGTCGTTTCGGAAGCAAGAGGAGTTCTAAGAGACTTTTTTGGTTTTGCACGTCTTTTCGTTTTTGCACTTCTGAGGTCATCAGTCCCCTAGAACTTAGAACTACTTAAACTTAACTAACCTAAGGACACCACACACATCCACGCCCGCGGCAGGATTCGAAACTGCCACCGTAGCGGTCGCGCGGTTCCAGAGTATAGCGCCTAGAACCGCTCGGCCACCCTGGCCGGCGAACAAGTTGAGGAACAACTGGCAGTAGTCGGTGAAGCAAATAACGTGATCGTGACGGTCCTCCTTTCGATCGCAGAAATGTTAAAACATACTTTTTTACGCTGCTCCGAACAGGACACTGTCCTCTGACGTAAGGATTTCTCCTCAGTTGAGGGGACTCACAAGACTGTGTACTTGAGGTGTACCGGGATCTGTACACGAGTGAACACCACATGTTACAGCATTTATACCACGGTATGATGACTACACCTGGCTTGTGAACTGATTTGCCCTGTGTTTTAGCACACAATGAAACAAATGTCGTCTGTGTTTCAAGATGCTGTGTAGCGAGTGACCTACATAGGTTACTAGGTCGATGTGTTACTGTCTTTTTAAGGGTGGCTGGACCATACTATTCTTTTCCAACTGATCAGATAGCCATAGTTCCGGATCACATTATTCTACCTATTGTGTAGTTTAGCGAAGGATTTTACATGTTGACTGTTGAATGAGTCATTCAGTTTATGCTCCCTCGTGAGAGCGTGTGCGCAAGTGAGTGGGAGTGGAGTAGAGTGGATGAAATTTCCTTTTTCATTTTATCTTCTAAACCGTAATTTTAATCATTTAAGTCACATTCGTCTCAAATTACTTTAGTAAGGGTACTAATGACCACGGTGTTGACGGCCGTAGATACACTACCGACTATCTTCAGATACGGAATGAAGGAAGGCTGGAATTAACGAGGTCATCACCGACATAGCGCAACCTCGACTTGAGTAACGACGTGGCAGAAAATTGGCACTGACCTTTTGAAAGGCAACAATGCTACACCTAATCATTTAGAGCAACGACGGAAAACTTTTTTCTGTGTTGCTGAAAGGGGATTCGAAACTGCTGCGAGGTCAGTGTCCTAACAACCTGCTGAGTAGTCCCTCTTTCGTCAACCTCTTTTGTTCGTCCCTTCAAGAAATGGTCTTTTATCTTATACTTCTGTGCAGGTTTCCCATGCACTTTTGATAAGACTAAGATTCGTTAACTTTGGAAGTTCTTCCCTGTCGGGCCAAACTTCCGTTCGTAGCTACCCAAAAGTGAAGCCTAAAACAGTTAGTTAATCTGTTCTTTACATAGACACATTATGTATCTCCGAGGTATTACGGATTATTAAATGTCCTGTGACATATTAAGATAGAACACTGAGTTTGTGATAGTTCAAATGCATTAATAATAAAAGTTGAATCATAGTGCCGACGTTATAACTGAACTTCGGCAAATGCTTCACGAGTTAAGATGTAAAGAAGTACTTTGAGAACCCTTTCCTCCTGTAAGAGGAAAATTACGAAATATTTTGTCCTGTATACATTTCTTTCGTTTGTGGTATTACTATGAAAACGCAAACGAAATTTCTGTCGAAAGAATGGTTTCTTCCCCGCAAAAGTAGTAAGACTTCTCCACTCAGTTTGCCTGTAATATTTGAGCCAAACCCCACAGTAGCCTCCACAATAGCTGCTGTATCAGAAGAAATGTATTCGCAATTGTGAATACGACGAGACTACACCTGTAGAATTATTTGGCAACCTATACAAATTTGTCCCGGGCCGGGACTCGAGTTCGGGTTTTCCACTCTACACGAGCGGTCGCCTTAACGAATTCGGCTATCTGAGCACGCTTCAGGACCGATCCAAACTTCCATATGTCACCGTGTGTCCACGTCCAACACTCGCTTTTCCTATACAATCACCTTCCGATACTTAAATCTTAATGATTGAGAATAGTCTCTCCAGCTACTCCAGTCACACGTTGCAGCCTCATTATGCACTGTGCACTTTGTTTTTGTTGACAAGTTCCCTACAAGCATGCTACTGACCCCGCTACAGCTGTTTGTGGAGATTACTTTCCAAATTTCCCATCTATAGCGCCGCTTATTGTCGGTATTAACTTATTTGACTTATCGTTAGTTGTTTTTTTACATTATTTACTACGCTGCTTGTATCCACTTACAATTTTGTCTATGCCTTATGACAACTATATAAAAAAACTGCAATCACCGAAACAAAAGATGTACTGTAAACACGGCAAGGCGTGTGACCACAGCGCTGCTGTCGAGGGGTGTACAAGGCAGGGGCGTCAGAAATTAAAAAATGAAAGTCCAGTTTTTTATAATTTGGCACCTGAACATGATAAAGTGATCCGAGAACTACCTTCCTACACCTTTTCTTTACATTACATTAAAATTTGTCACTGAAAAAGAGAGATATTTAACCTTTCAGGAAAAGTTGTTTTTTCGCGTTACTCTATATTTATCACGCCATATCTCCTAAACTGTGTGTGGCACAGCAACATAATTATATAATTGCCTTCAGTACTATATGTTGATGATGAAAGTCCGGTTTTTTATAAATTGGCACCTGAACATGATAAAGTGATCCGAGAACTACATTCCGACACCTTTTTTTTACATTACATTAAAATTTATTGTCACTGAAAAAGAGAAATATTTAACCTTTCAGGAAAAGTTGTTTTTTCGCGTTACTCTATATTTATCACGCCATATCTCCTAAACTGTGTGTCGCACTGCAAAATAATTATATAATTGCCTTCAGTACTATATGTTGATGACGTCTGAAAATTTTCTGCCCAATAGAGTCAGTAATAGTGAAGTAATAAATTAAAATCTGACGTCTGATGCAGAACTTTTACCAAATCATCATCCGAAATATAGTAAGCGACAAACTTTTTCCCTTTAATTTTTTTGTGGGGGTGTAAGCGAGAAAAGTTTCAGAATTTAATTTTGTAGTATGTTCGAATGCGATGGGTGCAACCGTTTGTCCTTTATGAGCGATGCATTGTGCGGTTCGCAGGCGCGGCGCTCAGTCAGTGTGGCCGTTTCAGTTGCAGGTGTGAGCTCTTTAATGGGTGTTGTACAGCGGTGGTTTCAGGATATCTTAAGTTCATCTGTAAAGACGCTTGAAAGACTACTTGTTGATTATTAGAGTATGTATATGTGTTTGTAGTCACGCTGTTTATGTGCGTATCCTGTAGCATCGCATGGTTTCTTATTTTATATATTCACTTATTTCATTAGCATCACATACGGCTATCCTCATTATGTCATCCACGGATTCAGCGAGCGAGGTCGACTTGTCAGTTCTGAGTCCACCAAAGAAGCGAGCAAAGAAGAAATCATTAATTTCTTCTGAGAAGCACATTGTGGTTATTGTGTATAAAACGGAACTGTTACATGCAGAGCAGTCGATGAGTGATATTGTTTCGAAAACAGCTGCAGCTTACAGGTGTTGGACGTTCTTCAGTGTATCGTGTTATAAGTGAGTACAAGGCCACACACTCTTTGAAGTCGCCCAAGAAAGGAAAATTACGACAGAAACTTTCTGAAAGTGTTGATGACTTCGATAGAAAAGCGATACGAAGAAAAGTACACGAATTTTTTTTCGTAACGAATTGCCAACAATTGACAAAGTGCTTACAGTCGTGAACGAAGATGCAGATCTGGGCAGTTTTCGGAGAACTACATTTTATAAGTTATTGAGAGAAATGAATTTCAAATATGTCCGGCGTGGGCGCGATAGCATGCTAATAGACAGGGATGACATCATTTTATGGAGGCGGCGTTATCTTCGAACCATTAAACGGTTGAGAGATGAAGGCAGACCCATTTACTATTTGGACAAGACATGGGTGAACGCAGGACATACCAGAAGTTACGTCTGGGTAGATGTCACTATAAATTCCTCAAAACAAGCGTTTCTGTCCGGATTATCCACCGGAAGCAAGGGCCCATCAGGTAAAGGGAAACGTCTGATTATCGCACACATTGTCAGCAAAGCAGGGTTCGTTGAAGGATGTTTGTGGACTTTCGAATCCAAGAAAAGTGGAGATTATCATGAGGAGATGTGCGCCGAAACCTTCGAGAAGTGGTTTCAACATGTTCTTCCTCGGCTTCAGGAAAATGCAGTTATTGTTCTTGATAACGCGCCGTACCATTCTCGGAGAAAAGAAAAAGTTCCCAATGCGAATTCCAATAAGCACGAAATATCAGAGTGGCTAAAATCTAAAAACATCGATTTCGAAGACGGTATGTTGAAGAAAGAAATTTTAGATATAGTTAAAAATGACAGAACAGCGCACAACGAATACGCAATAGATGAAATGGCGAAGAATGCAGGGAAAACTGTTCTCAGAATTCCTTCGTACTACTGTGAATTAAACGCCATAGAGTTAGTGTGGGCCAGAATCGAAAAACAAAACATACAAAATGCCGGAAGTTAAAGTACTGCTAGAAGAAGCAGTAAGAACAGTGACTACAGAGGATTGGAACAAGTGCGTCCTCCATGTCGTAGAAAAAGTGGAAACTCAAATGTGGAAATTAGACTGCATTATAGAGGAGAGAGAGGAGAGAGGTTTGTTATAAACCTCAATGAAAACAGATCAAGTTCGACAGAGTGACCCTTGTTTCGTCCTTTATCGTTATTATTACTGGTATTGTTATTAAAATTAACAATTAATTGTGTTTGAATGGAGCGTTTTGTTAGCAACCTGAATGAAAATAAATCTGCTTGGACAGAATGAACTCAGTTTAACATTATTTTAACATTATTGTTAAATTTATTTCGTACATTGTTGCCCAGGTTTCTCAAGGTCCGCTGTGATAGCTCGGCAGCCAGCCGAACGCCGCCAGCTGCAAAGCGTGCGCCAAGGATTTTCCACACCCCTACGTATCACGTGAACACCGAATGCTTTCCCTGGAAACGAGCGTAGTCGCTCACGTGACACTGTTTATGTTTCGTCCCAGGTCTCGGTGAATAGACTTTAGTTACTTTGTTTTATTATTTTATCGTACTTTCACCCCCACTCTGAGACCAACTTCAAGACATGCATGTCACTGGCTGATTGGATCATGTTCTGGCGCCATGTCTGCACATTTTGTTTCGCTTCTTTGTTCTAGTTTTAAGCAGACACTGTGAACTGTATGTACGCATCTAAGAGCTGTTATTGTATTAACCGATCCAGTATTGCATTACTTATTGCTCGTGCATTTTGACATTTTGCTGTATGAAATTTATTATTGACGCTCTCAAATAATGCGATAGGCATAAATAAGAATGTAACATTTTTTACCTTTTAATTTTTTAATTTTTTAAAAATTTTCGTTCCTAATTTTAGTATTCTTATTGACTTCTAATTATTTCTGGTGTATTTGCTGAACAGCCTTCTGCAGATGGGCACTACGTGCCCGAAAACAATAAAGTAATTAAATTTCTTTTATGCAAATGGAGGCTAATTATTTCATTATATACGACTACAGTTGCTGAAGACGGATACTATGCTGAACTCGCACAATCGCTGTGATTCACGCACAGGAAGAGACTTACTTATTACTGTTGTGGTCTTTTCCTAGGCACGTAAATCCTGTTTGCACACTGGTTTAACGGTCCACCATGCACTGTGCTTCAAAGACGCATGCACGTCTCAAGGACATTGCATAGTAGATCGTTAAACACATACAATGTAAATAGTATGGAGTTTTACTATTTACGAGCATTCGAATGGTTCAAATGGTTCCAAGCACTATTGTACTTAACACCTGAGGTCATCAGTCCCTTAGACTTAGAACTACTTAAACATAACTAACGTAAGGACATCACCCACATCCATGCCCGAGACAGGATTCGAACGTGCGACTGTAACAGCCGCGTAGTTCCGGTTAAGCATTAATAAAGTCTTTACACTCTAAGATAAGATGCAAAATACTGATACGAATTATTTACAGAAGTCTAGAAAGACTTGTAGAAGCCGACATCGAGGCAGAACAGCTTGGGTTACGGAGTCATTTGGACACCCGCGAAGCGATAGTGGCCCAGCGATTTAGCTTAGAAAAGACACTGAAGCAAGGTAAACCTACGTTTAAAGAGAAAGATTTTGACAATGTTGACTGGAATAAATTCTCGGAAATTCTGAAGGTAGTAGGTATAAAACACAAGGAACTAACAGTTATACAAAAATTGTACAGCAACCAGACTGCAATGATAAGAGCCGAAGAGCATGACAGAGAAGAAATAGGTGTAAAGGAAGTGAGAGAGGGTTGTAGCCTGTACCCGATATTACTCAATCTGTACATTGAGCAAACAGGAGAGAAAACAAAGGATAAACCTGGGAAATGAGTTAAAATTCAAGGAGAACAATGCACTCAAAGGTTTGGAAATGTAATTCTGTGAGAGATAGTGAAAGATTTGGAAAATCACTTGGATAGAATTGATAGTGTTTTGAAAACTGGTTATAAGACGAGTATAAACCAAAGTAAATCAAAGGTAATGAAATTTAGTCTAGTCGAATCAGATGAATGTGAGCAAATCGGATTAGAACATGTCACTGGAAATACGTGTAGTAGATCAGTTGCGCTATTTGGGCAACAAAGTAACTGACGATGGTCTAAGTAGAGAATATATACAATTCAGACGCTGTAGGAAGAAAAGACATATCTGGAGAAGAAAAAGTTGTAAAAGTTGAATATGAAATTGTATGTTATGAAGTCTTTCTGAAGGTATTTTTGTAGAGTGTAGCCTTATAACGGGAGTGAAACGTGGACAATAAACAATTCATACAAGAAGTGAATAGAATCTTTTGAAATGTGGTGCTGCAGAAGAATGCTGAAGATTAGATGGGAAGATCGCATAACTAATAGCTGAGGGAGGGGGGGGGGGATAATTTATCGAAATGAAGAGAAAATAAATTTGTGACACAACTATAGCAGAAGAAAGGATCGGTTGACAGGACACATTGTGAGGCGTCAAGGAATGGTCAGCCTGATAATCGAGTGCTGTATGGGAGAGCTGTGGAGTTGGGGCAGATGGGCGGGGGAGGGAGGGGGGGGGGCGACAGAGCAGGTGCAGATGGATGTAGGTTGAAGGTTGAGGTAGTCATCCAGAGATAAAGAACTTGCACGGAGTAGGCTAACGCGAAGAGCTGCACCAAACCAGTCTTCGCACTGAAACTACCAAAACGAAAAGGCTAATATTGAATGCATTGTCTGAAATTGAATTCTCAGGAACTCGAAATTTGCAGCGACGACATGAGTCAAACGAAACGTTTTCTTGAACGTCTTAGCTGTCAAACAAATTAATACTTGGCTGAACTTGCGGTGTGTATCGTGTACAATAGATATCTGGCTGCAAGCAGGGAAACGAGACTGAAGAGAAATGGGTAAACGTAACTTTGTTTACTGCGCGGACGTATTGAAAGACGTGTCGCTGTTAGAGGGTACTGCTGCGCCGCAGTTAAGTGAGGGGAACAGCACGGTGCTGGCATCGTCTAACAGCGACGGAGCTCAAAGGGGCTTTTGTGCGCCGCGCGATTGCGTTACATTATGCTCCGCCACGAGGCTCGCAACGCACTTGCTCACACGCAAAAACGACCACTGTGACTTCGGAGAGAGAAATGCGATGCCTCTAAGTGAACATGAACTGTTAACTGTGTTCTGTGCTCCCATAACTTCAAACGTACACCTAACAAGATGTGGTTTTGGAACACTGCTCTGCCAGACCTTACATGGGTCGAGACTGAACGTGCAACGATATGTATATATTGATCAGCCAGAACATTATGACCACCTACCTAGTTGCCGGTATGTCCACTTTGGTACGGATGACAGCGGCGATGCGTCTTGCCATCGAAGCAATGAGGCCTTGGTAGGTCGCTGGAGGGAATAGGTACCACATCTGCACAAACAAGTCAACTAATTCCCTGTGGTGTGCGTACTGTAAGACCTTCGGTACACACACCATCAGATTATTTGACTTGTCGCTCAAGCTAAGTAGGCGAGTGTCAGCAATATGTCTCGTGGTCTTATCGTGGCGTGTTTATCTTCTGACGTTAGGTCAGACGATAGAAATGCCACTTGCATGCTTAGAGTAGCAGATTGACGGTGACCAACTTTAAACAGAACTTGATTAATTTTCACACACATTTATTAAAATAATAATAAGCATAAACATTACTTAACTTGATTCTGGATGCTATTTACAATTGACAATCTGAAGTTCCTTTGGTCTTGGTACGTTAATCTTATTCTCGCATATCTCTGATACTTGACAAAGTGTCTATTCATTTATCTTCATGGCTATGTACAGGAATATGATAATCTTATTAGGCGCAGACTGAAACTTGACTATAGACTGGTACAGACTAATGCAGACTGGTACAGGCTGGTGCAGACAAATGCAGGCTGACTAATCGGAGGTCTGTACACTCATTATAATACCTCGCACATTCATGTATCACTACGTGAGTGTGATCCGTGAGGAGAAAAGGTTCTATGTTAGCAGCAATCTCATTGGCTGCGTTACATATTAATACGCAGATTGGGGGAAGCAGAATTTGGTCCGTCTCTAAGGCAGCACCATCTCGTAGTGCGGAGACAGACGAGCGCTGCGCCTGCGCTGTTGTGCTTAGCGGGGCGCGCTATAGTGGGAAAGTTGTGTACGCGCTGATTACGCAGAACTATGTACACAACATTCCCGTAAATTTCAAGTGTGGGGTGGGTGGGGGGGGGGGGGGGAGACAGCAATGAGCTCTGACGCCACGTTCAGTCACATCCCAGATGTGTTCCATTGGGTTCAAATCTGGGGGGCCAGCACATCAACTGGAACCTGCCGCTGTCTTCCTCGAACCATTCCATCTCATTCTTGGCCTTGTGACATGGGGCATAATCTTGCTGAAAAAAAAAAGCCACTGCCGTCGTAAAACATCGTTGTCCTGAAGAGGTGTACGTTGTCCGCGATCAGTGTATGTCATGGTGCCTTGCGCGAGCTCCACTGGACCCATGGATACCCAGGTGAATGTTCCCCAGAGCATAATGTAGCTGCGCCAGCTTGCCTCCGCCCCGAAGTACAGGTGTCAAGGAGCTGTGCCCCACGAAGAGGACTGATTCGTGCCCTCCCATCAGCATGACGAAGAAGGTATAGGGATTCATTAGACCACGGAACGCTCTGCCATTGCACCAATGTCCAGTGCCGCTACAGTGGCCTATTTCAGTAGTAGTAGCCGATGCTATGGTGTTAACATTGGCGTATGCATTGGTCGTCGGCAGCGGAGGCCCATCGTTAGGAGTATTGGTTGCGCTGTGTGTTCAGACACACTTGTACCCTGCCCAGCATTGAAGTCTGATGTCAGTTGCGCCACAGTTCCCCGCCTGTCATGTTTTTACGTCTGCCCAGTCTACGATGTCCATCTGTAATGAGATATGAGGGCCCAACACAACGTCTGGACGTTGTTTCATCTTGGTTTCGCCATGTGTTGAAGACACTCGCCACAGCACTCCTCGAACACCCGACAAGTCGTGCAGTTTCCAAAATGTTCGTGCCAAGCCTCCGAGCCACTACAACCTGCCTTCGGTTAAACTCAGATAGATCGCGTCTTCCCCATTCTACACACGGACAGCACCCTCGCTGATACTACATGCACCGTGCGTGTGTCTGACTAGCAGTCATTCCTCGCCAGGTGACGTGCTATCTCCTGGACGGGTTTATATCGATAGTAGGCCAGTGGTCATAATGTTCTTGCTGATCATTATAAGTTATCCGATGTCACGACAGTATTTCGACAAGCGATGGAGTGTTACGAGGAGGATGTTTTGCTGCTTGGTTAACACTCGTAAATTTTTTTATTCAGAAAGGTACTAAAGCACTAGTGTCCCACAAAAAAAATTACTTCCGAGAGAATTTAAAAAGAGAAGTGTAAACAGATGACTTTTCGAAAATTTCACTGCTAATCGTTTTGCAAAGAAGAAATTTAGTAAAAGTGATCCGTCCTACATGTTTTGCTTCCGTTGGCGTGTCTAACTTGACATAAACTGCTCTCTGTCGTTAATCCTGGCCTTCATAATTAATGATTGTCCTATCTTTTTTTTTTGCGAAACGTTTCTTCGTAAAGTTTGCCATCTTCCACCTCACTGTCCTTCCCTTTTTAAGATATACTGAGTAACACTTTTCAAAATAAATAAATAAAAACGTTGCTTCAATGGATGAAAATGTTAGAAGTGTTAACAAGAGCGAACCCAGGACCAGAGCTAGGTGGGCGGTAGACAATCCTGCTTCGCGGTGAATGGCGAAGTAATTTTGAGACAAGTGAGTCTGGCTACAGTGCTACTAGTCAGTATCCATAACATGCGCTGGTTTCCTTCAAACGGTTAGTCAACTGGTAAGGTTGTGTGCTTATTTGGTTCAAATGGTTCAAATGGCTCTGAGCACTATGGGACTCAACTGCTGAGGTCATTAGTCCCCTAGAACTTAGAACTAGTTAAACCTAACTAACCTAAGGACATCACAAACATCCATGCCCGAGGCAGGATTCGAACCTGCGACCGTAGCGGTCTTGCGGTTCCAGACTGCAGCGCCTTTAACCGCACGGCCGCTTATTTGGACAAGATGCGAGTACAGCTTGGAAATATTTTTACTTGCGGCTTTTGGGGGCACGATTGGGCGAGGGTGAGGGGTGAGGGCGGGGGACTTTCGTAGTCACCTTCCCCTACTCCCCGTTCAGTATGGCCCTGTGTATTAACGTCACAACATTAGTTGCTTCTTTACATGGTGTCAGAATCCATCTTCCGAGGACTTGGATCTAATACCTTCGCATAAAACAAGAGACTGCTCCTATTATAAGAACCTTACACGTATTGTAAACAAGGAGCAACGAATGTATACTTATATTCTTGGTAGCCTGTTCTTTTCACCATTCTGCCCTTTGCTGGCCGGAAGTAAGACTTCGATGATATAAAGGGCAGTCAAATGAAAACGAGATAGATGAAAAAAAGTAAGTAGACTGTTTGTTATTTAAAAAGTAATCGCCATAACTATTAATACATTTATGCCACTGCGAGACAAGATAGGGTACTGCAAAAATTTCGCTGGGACGCCCTTTCAGATTCTCCATTCAATCCCGATCACTCCCCATGCGATTTCCACATTTTGGGAGCCGCCAAGGGAGACATTCGTGATCGTCGATTTGCTTCGGGCGAAGAGGTGCACTTTCGAGAACAGTTGTGGTTCCCAGTCTGACAAACGTATTAAAAGGTGTGGCGATAATTTCTGGAATAATAAACAGTTTGCTTACTTTTTTCCAGCAGTCTCGTTTTAATTTGACTATCCTTTATACATACGACATTATTAACATATACTGATGAACAGGAGGTGAGGTCATGTAACTTTACAAAGGAAGTACTGTGGATTCTGACAAATATTATGGTCAGTAATTCAGATTATTTAGCTTGTTGGGCTTAGTCGATATCTAAAGAAGAAATGATTAACACGAGATAGAGATGGTGACGCCAAGTGTGAAAACTGCAATTCTAAAATTTCGAAGAGAATATGCACTGATGTGTGATATGTATATCTGAATTGCTCCCCCTATCCCATGACCAGAAAAGAGGAAACACGCATTTTGACGAGATAAACTGTAAGTAGCAAAAACTATGTATGAACTGTTTCGCCGGCCGCGGTGGCCGTGCGGTTCTGGCGCTGCAGTCCGGAACCGCGGGACTGCTACGGTCGTAGGTTCGAATCCTGCCTCGGGCATGGGTGTGTGTGATGTCTTTAGGTTAGTTAGGTTTAAGTAGTTCTAGGTTCTAGGGGACTTATGACCTAAGATGTTGAGTCCCATAGTGCTCAGAGCCATTTGAACCATTTGAACTGTTTCGGATCTGTATCATATGTAAAAACAAAATTGTAGTTTCCAGAATAAATAGAATGAATATGCCTTTATTATAACAGGTGAAACACGTGATGGACGTAAATAAATATCGTACTGCCGGCCGGAGTGGCCAAGCGGTTCTAGGCACTTCAGTCCGGAACCGCGCTGCTGCCTTGGGTATGGATGTGTGTGATGTCCTTAGGTTAGTTAGGTTTAAGTAGTTCTAAGTTCTAAGGGACTGATGACCTCAGATTTTAAGTCCCATAGTGCTCAGAGCCATTTTAAATATCGTATTGCAGCAAGAAAACTGCGTCTTGAAACTCTAAAACAAATATTTCTATACCTGCTGTGCAAAATGGCGTCATTAATAGGCTTTTGAGTAAACTTCTTTGATACTGTAACATAACGGCAAGCACTGTCTACCCTCCCGGGACGGAAAGGTGCGCCGACCCTAAATGGAATCCGCCCGGCGGATAAACGACGATGGCCGGTGTGCTGGCGAGCCTACACGTGGTTTTTAGGCGGTTTCACTCATCCCACTAAGGGAATACTGGGTTGGCACCAAAGAGTCGGCTTAGTTACAGTTGTCGCAAACATTTAGAAAACCTGTCGCTCACATTCACTTGAATCATACTACACGCCGACAGCTGGGGGACATTCATTCTCTTCCAGGAATATAATGGGGGACGACATGAAGGACATCCGGCTATGTCTTGGGTTAACCGTGTAAAATCCGCTAACAGCCATGCCGACTTTGCTTAGATGCGGGACACAGGCACTAGAAAAAGGAGAACAGAACGCGCTAGCTGTTCCATTACACGCCCACCAATCTTTGGAAGTACTTCGATGTTATAAAATCTAAGGTGACAATTTGGAGCATAGGAGTAGTATTCAGTGACTGTTTTGTCAGACAGAACTAACTGATGTCAGGTAGCTAGGAGAGGTAGCGGAGGAGACTGGCCTCATATCCAGCTTGGACTGTTGGGACAGGGGGCGTGGTGACTCGACTACGGCTGAGCGCCCGCCGGCGATCGATTGCCCCACTGGGTATCGGAGTTTTAAGAGCACTTAACCCGAGCGCCCTCTTCGTCAGGAGCAGCGCAGTGTGTGTGTGTGTTTTGAGAGCGTCACGGACTCACTGTGCCAAAGTCTATACTCCCAATAGCGGGTAGATTCATTCTCGCCACTCTTGTGACGACCGAGATATTAAAAAAGGGCATAGGCAGCAATTTAAGAGGTGTGTAAGGCTTGTCCACTATAAGCTGATTCTTTTTACTGGTGCTAACAGTAGCGGGGAAAATCGACACTGGTTGGAAGATATTCATTTGTCTGCGAGCGCTGCCAGTACTTCCGCGTGTGTGACATCTACTTCCGTATAAGCACATAACACGGGAAAGAGTCTGTGCTGCCTTCGCTTCACCGCTTCTCTGCCGCTGGCTATCGTAATGTAGGGTTAAGTTCCGATTCTTACTGTTGAGTCTCACTGTTTAGAGGCACAAAACGCGTGGGTGTTTTCAACTCGTTACTAAATGTAAATAAGTAGGAGGCCGAGTTGATAGGAGCTGAAGGAGTCCAGGTTGCAATAATATGCGGTACGGCACACTGTTAGAGAGAAGGATTATTATTCAAGAAACACATAGTACAATGAAATTACTTATCTTCAGTAGTTTGTAGGGCTGCAGCTGCGGCTATGAACTGACAATCTCGTAACATGGAATACCATGAACTAATACAACATATTCAAAAATGGTTCAAATGGCTCTGAGCACTATGGGACTTAACTTCTGTGGTCATCAGTCCCCTAGAACTTAGAACTACTTAAACCTAACTAACCTAAGGACATCACACACATCCATGCCCGAGGCAGGATTCGAACCTGCGACCGTAGTAGAATACAACATATTCTCAGGGACTAAGCGTAATGGGCCCTTCTCAGAGAATCAATGCAAACATTACAGAACTGGCTGAGGGCCGATTATGAAAGTGCGTCTCCCTAGGTTGAAATGTAGCTAAGAAGTGCACGAGGCACACTCCACTTCCGTCGAGCTGCACAGCCCGTTAGAGTACGCTGTGCTCGGTAGGCGAGAGGTTGCCAACCTTGGGTTGGCGCGGCGTTGTTGTAGTACCTGTGGCAATGATACTACACTTACCGTTCCGATCAGCCACCGCGCGAAGGGTCGTTTTACCGAGGCAAAATGTACTGTATCATTCTGCAAGTGCTTGGGTCATTGTAACTGATGAGCTGCATAGGATCGACGCTTGCTGCAGGGATAGGCAGTTGACCCTTAACATAAACGAATATAACACACTGAGCATACAGGGTGACAATTATTGAACTACATGAAAAAAAGTTAGTTACAAATTACGGCGTGCATACAATTTATTCAACATGTAAACGTCACTACAGATATTCGGATATTAGGTTATGACTTGTTCGATATAACTGTCATCTTTGGCGGTGATGTGGCGTAGACGATTAGCGAAATTCTGCATGACGCGCTGAAATGTCACAACATCGATGCTGTCGACGACCTCCGGAATGGCTGTTTTCAGCTCAGCAATGGTTTTTGGGCTATTGCTGTACAACTTGTCTTTAATATAGCCCCGCAAAAAGAAGTCATGTGTGTTGAGATCTGGAGAATATGGTGGCCAATCGAGACCCATGCCAGTGGCCTCTGGGTACCCCAGAGCCAGAAGGCTGTCCCCAAAGTGCTCCTCCAGAACATCACTCTCCTGCTTCGATGGGATTGAGATGCGTCTTGCGTGAACCACTTCTTGTCGAAATCAGGGTCACTTTGGATAATAGGCACGGAATCATTTCCGAAAACCTTCACGTACCGTTCGGCAGTCACCGCGCCATCAAGAAATATCGCATTGAATATTCTGTGACTGGACATCGAACACCACACAATCATCCGCTGTGGGTGAAGAGACTTCTCGATCGCGAAATGCACCAGTTTTACGTACTGACGAACCCATCCAAATGAAAGTGGGCTTCGTCGCTAAGCGACATACGAGGTGCGACAAGTAATGAGACTGATGTGAAAAAAATGTTGCTTACTGTTTTAGTCAAGGTTAGTGTTGTCTCCTTCAAAGTATTCCCTTCTGATTGCACACACTTTTCCCAGTGCTTCTGCCATTGATGGTAACATTTCTGGAACTCATCTTCTGTAATATCCTCGAAGACCATCGTCACAGCTTCTTGGACATCTTGTGTTGTTTGAAAATGGTGACCCTAGACCGCCGTTTTGAGTCTTGGAAAGAAAAAAGTCGCGCGGAGCTATATCTGGTGAATGAGGTGGCTGTGGTAGTACTGAAATTTGTTTTGAGGTTATGAATTGCTGTACTGACACAGCAGTATCGGATGGCGCATTATCGTGATGCAGAATCCAATATCATCAATGTTGGTATGGACACGAAGAAATCTTTTACGAAGTCTTTCTAAAATTCCTTTGTAGTAATATTGGTTAACTGTTTGTTCAGGAGGCACCCACTTTCAAGAACAATTCCCTTGGAATCAAAGAAGTACACAAGCATGCATTTCACTTTTGACTTTGAAATGAGAGCTTTCTTCCGTCTGGGTGATCCCTTTGAGCACCATTGCGAACTTTGGCGTTTTGTCTCTGGATCGTACTGAATAAACCAACTTTCATCACCAGTGATAACATGGCTCAACAATTCTGGATTGATTTCCATTTGCTCTAACAGATCGGCTGGCACATTTTTCTGAGTTTCTCGCTGTTGTGGTGTCAGATTTGCGTGGACCATTTTTACACGAATCTTTCTCATACCAAGATCTGCAGTTATTATTAGACGAACCATTTCTCGATTGATGTTCAGTTCTTCTGCAATCATTTTCATGGATAATCTTCGATCAGATCGTACGAGTTAACGCACACTGGCCAAGTTGACATCTGTCCGTGAGGTTGATGGTCGTCAACTGCGGTCTTCACCTTCAACATTCGTTCTGCCTTCACTAAACATTTTATGCCGACGAAAAACTTGAGCTCTTGACATAACCTCCTCTCCAAAAGCCTTCTGAAGCTTACCGTAAGTTTTCGTGGCGTTTTCACTCAATTGAACGCAAAACGAAATGGCATAATGTTGCGCAATATAATGCGGTTCCATTTCAGTGACGAGAGACACAAACACGTGTTAACTTAATACAGCACAACTCACGACTGAGCAGGTGCATCGATGTGCTGATTGGACTGGATGCAGATTATAGATCAACGTCAGAGATATTGTGCCTACGCAAGCCTGCAGGGTTGTCACATCTTGCAAATTAAAATCAGTCTCATTACTTTATTGTCGCACTCGTACTAATTCTCGTCATGCCCTGCAGCCAACCATGCAGTTTGAACGTCCTAACGCAAACCATTCAGAAGTTATGACGATTTTACTTCATGTAGCTCAATAATTGTCACCCTGTAAATGAACACAAAGACCCTTTATTGTATGGTTACATGATTGCAAACTAGAAGCAGTCACATCGGTAAAATATGCGGGGGTGCTCATGCAGAGCAGTTAGAATTGGAACGGCAACGTAAAACAAATCGCAGGTGAGGCAGATGCCAGCCAGATTCTTTGGAAGAATTCCCAGGGAATGCACTCCTCCCACGAACAATGTAGTTAAGCAGTACTTGAATATTGCTTGTCATCCTGGGATCTGTATCAGAAAGGATTAACAGAGCGCATAGAAAAGATTCATTCAAAGAAGAATCAGCTGTTTTTGTTGAAAGTTCATTTAGTAAGAGCGAAAGCTAAATACCGAAATAAAATGGTAATTTAAAAATAAAACGTAAGCAGGAAAATGACTTCCATCAAGGTAATAATTTAGGGTAGTGTTTTTGTTTTTATGTGACGTGAATCTATTGAAGGTGATCATCTCCTTCTGCCTGAGTTCTCAGAACTGAAGACCCTTGGGTGACTTGGTCAAATGCTGCTAAATAGCCCAAAATTAAGCTACTCTGAAGCTGACACGTTTACACGAGGTAACACACTCCGCCTTTGTCTTACCGGCACGCAGGCGATATTAGTCACGCTGCGGAAGGGAAACAACCGCCAGTGAAAGTCGTTGTACAGTTGTAGCAGTGCACTCAGCACATTCGTTCACCCTCACAGTGAAGTCCCGTGTTTATACACAAATCCTTTTCACTGGATCATTTGGGTTTACATGACAATCCATGTGCAGTAGACAAAATCACCACTTATTAGCATGAAAGCCTGGAACGTTATTTGATGAATGGAAGAGCAACGACTGAAGCACCATGCAAACTCAGATGACTGAATAAAAACTTGTGATTCCCACGTCTTCTATGAAAGTCGTTAACTCGAAAGAAGCCCCAACGCTGGCCACGTGAAATGCAGCTACGAAGTGTCGAGCTAAAGACATACGAGGGTAATCCCAAAATAAGGTCTCCTATTTTTTTAATAAGTACATAGACCTGTTTATTTCTACAGTGGTTTACATTAGTTTACAGCTTGAACATTTAACTATTTTTCGACATAATCACCATTTCTGTCGATGCATTTTTGTAGACGCTGTGGCAGTTTTTGTATGCCTATGTCATACGACCGCGCCGCCATGTTGTTCAAAAAGTTATGAACCTCTTTTTTCACCTCGTCGTCAGAGCTGAATCGCTTTCCGACCAAATGTTCTTTTAAGCTAGGGAACAGGTGATAGTTACTGGGAGCCAAGTCAGGACTGTAGGGTGGGTGGGTGATTCTGTTCAACTGAAACTGTTGCAGCAGAGCAACAGTTTGCCGAGCGATGTGTGGACGAGCGTTGTCATGGAGACTGTGTACGCCCTTGCTCAACATTCCTCTTCTCCGGTTCTGAATTGCCCGTTTGAGTTTTTTCAGAGTCTCACAGTACCTCTCAGCGTTAATTGTGGTCCCAGTGGACATAAAGTCGACCAACAATGCCCCTTTCCTATCCCAAAAAACGGTTGTCATGACTTTACTGGCAGACTGTGTTTGTTTGAATTTCCGCGGTTTTGGCGAAGAAGGATGCCGCCACTGGCGTGATTGTTGCTTGGTCTCAGGTGTGCAGTGGTATGCCCAGGTTTCGTCACCTGTGACAATTGAGTCCAGAAAGTTGTCCTGTTCGGCTGCAAGGCGGTGAAGAAATGCGCGGGAAGCATCAACTCGATGCCGCATGTGGTCCTCAGTCAGCATGTGTGGCACCCATCTTGCGCACACCTACCGGTAGTTCAACGTTTCCGTTAAAATTCTGTGAGCGGTGCTTCGGGAAACCTCAGGAACCAACGTACAGAGATGATCCAGGGCGATCCGCCGATCTTCACGCATGCTTTGCTCAACCTTCAACACTGTCTCCTCAGAAACTGACTGTCTCCCGCTTCTTTGTTCGTAGTGAATTTCTTTCCGACCAGTTGCAAAGTCTCTTCGCCACTTACGAACATTTTTGATATCCATGCACGACTCACCACACACTTCCGTCAATTGACGATGGATCTCAATCGGCGCAGTGCCCTTTACGTTCAAAAACCGCACTTGGCGGTAACATCCAACGAGAGCTCTATTCTCAACGGCTGCCAAGCGGCGTGCGCATGTTTACACACAGCGCGTGAAGCACTCTTCATGACAGTGTGACCAACTGCCACACAGAATTCTGTACTTATAAAAAAAAATTGGAGACCTTACTTTTTGGATTACCCTCGTATAATGTTCCATAATTTAAAGAACCACATAACGTAACTTCCGTAGATGTAACGCTAACGTGCGAGACCGCAACCATTTCACTCTAATCCACAAGAAGTGGGTACCATATGCCAGTTTTATTGCCAAAGGCAAAGCATCTATGCTAAACAGATCGTCATATCGCAGCAGCAAGCGGAAGAAGAGTGTGTCCAGTGGAAGACACACTTTATCTGCCGACCATGCGGCCTTCAAGTTTCCCTACTGACTGACTAACGTCAAAGCTCAGACGACATGTTGAGACTTAACTAACAGTTTCCGCCGAGCGATGTAGATAGCACTCCAGCAGACAACTTGGTGACTACAGATTCTTTGAGGCACGCACTTGAGTATGCAGCATGAAATGTAGGAGACGATTTTCATATGATTTTTGGACAGTGAAAATTTGTACCAAGGCCGGCCGGTGTGGCCGTGCGGTTAAAGGCGCTTCAGTCTGGAACCGCGTGACCGCTACGGTCGCAGGTTCGAATCCTGCCTCGGGCATGGATGTGTGTGATGTCCTTAGGTTAGTTAGGTTTAATTAGTTCTAAGTTCTAGGCGACTGATGACCTCAGAAGTTAAGTCGCATAGTGCTCAGAGCCATTTTTTTTGTACCAAGACCAGGAATCGAACGAGGGTCTCCTTTCTAGGCAGATGCTTTAGCCACTAAGACATCTTGGCACGGTTGTTCACACAACTGCACGGCTGCCCTGGCACCCCTTCATTCTCCAAAATAATTCTCTAACGCACCTGCCTAGTAATCCGGAGACTTTGGTTTGATTCCCGGCCTTGGTACAAATTTACATTGGCTGCTGCAATCTATATACATAAAATCATATCTGTATGAGACTAATAAAGTCTCTGAAATTGTGTCGTTTGATTTTCGTATGTTTTCGTAAATGACAGATTATTTAAAAATTAATTATCCAAACAGGTCACATCCCCAATCATATTTATCATTTCTCACGTCTACATCTACATCTACGTGATTACTCTGTTATTCACAATAAAGTGCCTGGCAGAGGGTTCAATGAACCACCTTCAAGCTGTCTCTCTACCGTTCCACTCTCGAATGGCACACGGAAAAAACGAGCACTTAAATTTTTCTGCGCGATCCCTGATTTCTCATATTTTATCGTGATGATCATTTCTCCCTATGCAGGTGGGTGCCAACAGAATGTTTTCGCAATCGGAGGAGAAAACTGGTGATTGAAATTTCACGAGAAGATCCCGTCGCAACGAAAAACGCCTTTGTTTTAATCATTGCCACTCCAATTCACATATCATGTCTGTGACACTATCTCCCCTATTTCACGATAATATAAAACGAGCTGCCCTTCTTTGTATTTTTTCGATGTCATCCGTCAGTCCCACCTGATGCGGATCCCACACCTCACAGCAATACTCCAGAATAGGGCGGACAAGCGTGGTGTAAGGAGTCTCCTTAGTAAACCTGTTGCACCTTCTAAGTGTTCTGTCAATGAATCGCAGTCTTCAGTTTGCTCTACCCTCAATATTAGCTATGTGATCGTTCCAATTTAGGTTATTTGTAATTGTGATCCCTAAGTATTTAGCTGAATTTACGGCCTTCAGATTTGTGTGACTTATCGCGTAATCGAAATTTAGCTGATTTCTTTTAGTACTCATGTGAATAACTTTACACTTTTCTTTATTCAGGGTCAACTGCCACTTACCGCACCATACAGGTATCTTATCTAAATCATTTTGCAAGTCGTTTTGATCATCTGATGACTTTACAAGACACTAAATGACAGCATCATCTGCAAACAATCTAAGACGGCTACTTAGATTGTCTCCTACAATCTAAGACGGCTACTTAGATTGTCTCCTATGTCGTTAATATAGACCAGGAACAATAGAGTCAACATCCCTTTTCCTCAACTACTAGCCCGCATCTCGTTGTCGTGCGGTAGCGTTCTCGCTTCCCACGCCCGGGTTCCCAGGTTCGATTCCCGGCGGGGTCAGGGATTTTCTCTGCCTCGTGATGGCCGGGTGTTGTGTGCTGTCCTTAGGTTAGTTAGGTTTAAGTAGTTCTAAGTTCTAGGGGACTGATGACCATAGCTGTTAAGTCCCATAGTGCTCAGAGCCATTTGAACCATTTTGATCCTCAACTAATCGTACAGGTGTCGTTAGAAAGGTTTGTTAACTGGTTTCGTGATTACGTACAGATTTGGCGATAAAACTTACTGTTTCTGGAAAATTTAAACATAAAAGGAACTTTTAACTGTCAGAAGCAAAACGACATCATGGATGACCAACTTCAAACCTGTATTTTACGAAGCTAGCTTATTAATCACGAATAAGAGACTTCCTTTTCAAATTAGAAGTACCATTTTATTTTTTAAAGAACGCATTAACTGGGTAATTTGCATACCCATTGTCATAGATAATAACCGTCACCACTGCGGTAGACATTATCTCTGCCCGTCACCCAAGCTCACTTTTCTAAATGAATATAATTTCCGAAACGACAAACATATTTGTCTATGTCGCCACAAAATGCGAGCGTACAAGTTCACTTTTCTAAATGAATATAATGTGTCAATATCGCCATGAATTGTGATTTGCTTATTACTACTACGGCCTAACGCTCTTACTGTAACTGAAGATGTTTGTCGAGTTAAAGTTAATGTTCAAATTTGTGTGAAATATTATGAGACTTAACTGCTAAGGTCATCAGTCCCTAAGATTACACACTGGCTCTGAGAACTATGCAACTTATGAGGTCATCAGTCGCCTAGAACTTAGAATTAATTAAACCTAACTAACCTAAGGACATCACACTCATCAATGCCCAATGCAGGATTCGAACCTGCGACCGTAGCGGTCGCTCTGTTCCATACTGTAGCGCCTAGAACCGCACTGCCCTTCCGGCCGGCGCTTACACACTAATTAACCTAAATTATCCTAAGGACGAACACACACACACACACACACACACACACACACACACACACACATGCTCGAGGGAGGACTTGAACCGCACAGTCCATGACTGCAGCACTTCAGACCGCTCGGCTAATCCCGCGCGGCAAAGTTATAGTTACCTGCGTCGTATTTGCATGAGGCAGACAGGTGCGTGGGTTTAGAAAATGAGCGCTAGGGGAAGCAGGGGAGTTGGAATTGAAGGTGGAGGTCCACTGCATAAGTTATAGAGGAAGGGGCATGAGGGAGGGGAGAGGAGGGGTCGTCGAAAAGACGCTGGGACCCATAATTAGTCTGGCGAAGCTTCAAACAGTCAGACACGTCCGGGTTGCCTACTTTCTGGTGGACTGCTAGTACAACTCTCGTCGCAATCGTGTCGCGACTTCAGTGCTCTGCTGCTACCACCGCTGGCCGCCGTAACTGCTTGGTTACTTGTCTGTCAAGCAGCTGACGTGCAGAGGGCGCCTTACGCGATGTAGCGGCGTAGACGCCCATGTTAATGCACGCCCAGGGCCGCTTCAGCGTGACGTCAGTAGGAATTACTGCGCCACGCAGTAATTTCGCCAGTGGCAAGGGAGAGCGCCATGTATATGTGATGAAGTCATGGCGCTGATATTGCGCTTCGCAAGTTCCTGACAAACTTATGATTAATTTTCTGTTGGCTTCAAGATAAACTCTGGCTGAACTGCTGCCCGAATGTTTTATGCTTGACATCCGGGTATATCGTAGGCGGTGGTAGCTGACAGATGATACTGACAACGCTCTTAAAACTTGCAGTCACATATTCGTCGTTTTAACTACTTAATTTCGTCTATCAGGTATTGCGTCTGTCATTGTAGCGGTCCAACTACACACGCACATGTGCTTTTTTATTCACAGGCGAAGTGGTAGAAAAATGTGGTAATAAAAGGCTGCATTAAGGATGATTGCTGAGAGAGGGAATTATCGGTGCAAGAGGGGGTATTCAAGCTAGTACTTGTTCTTGAAAATCTGTCGTATATGATTTTACGAGCCGTAGCGCAATATTTCAGGTCAGGAGTAGGGGTTGGGAAAAAACCGATCGGTTAAAACCCATACCGGTGTTTTAGTTCTGAATAACCAGTATTTTTCGGTATTTGCTCGGTTTCAGTTAAACCAGGAATTTTTAAAATTTCTTACTAATAACCACGTAAACAAACGAAATATCGGATAGCCAGAGCAGAAATATAAAAATTTGTCGTTATAATATAATGCTGTTTTAAAGAGCGAATAATTTTTGTTAGTAAAATTTGCATTGCTTTGAAATCTTCTGTTTTTACGGAAAATGGAGAAAGCGATCAGTCCTATTTTAATAACAATGCCGGCACAAGCGAGCAACACAAAGAATTGGTACAGCATTGTTGAGACAATAATGTACCTAAAATTTTAGAAAGAATTCTTGATTGGAGCGCAGCGATCGATATAAAATGCACAAAATCAATAAAAACAGTCTCTATCGCGTTTTCAGATTTTTCTTTTATTAGCAACCGGTTTCGGTCCTTTCCTCAGACCATCTTCAGGCTTATAACCGCCATTATGGCTACTGGTGGCGCAGACGCAGCGAGATCCGTACAAGTCTGATTGTCACTGCTCAGTGTCTCATTCGCATGCGATATGAAGGGGCATGGTGTCAACACACTGCTCTCCCGGCCATTTCGGCTTCCTAGACCTGGGAGCTGCTATTCCTCATCCAAGTAGCTCCGTTTGTATCACATGGCTGAGGGCATCCCTTTCCATCCACTCACTTCGTTGACTGTGCCCGGTACAATCACAGCCAGCAGTACTTGCCGGTTACAAAACAACATGCACCTTCGCGTGCTGCGAGGTCAGAAAGGAATTTTTTTTTAATGGAACACAACAATTGCATATCTTATTGCACTCTCGGCCAACTGTCGACCACCTGAAATCAGATGGCGCTACATTAGACATCTCATGATTCCATGGAACTTGTGTTTATTTCAACTTGGCAGTGACATTTCTCATTGCATTGTTAACCTGTACATGAATCTTGCTCATATGACTGCTCACAGCACTCACACGAGCGCAATATTCGAGGTCGTGTAATACTGTATATGTTGAATGTCTGCTTGCACATCTCAGCTCCTGCCAGCCATGTTTCTGGTTATGTTTGTTTCCAGCTCCTTTTCTCAGTTTTTTCAAGATATTACCTATATGTTAGAGAGCGAGCAAATATTACGCCTAGATATTTAGGGTACACGTTGCAGTTTAAGGGTATTCCAAAGAAGTCGATTATAAGTCTTATGTCGGTGAGCTTGTTGCTTTGGTGGAATACTGTGGTTGAGAAAGACTCCACCTTTTATATAAACGAGACTTTTCGCCTGAGAAACCTCACAGGATAAACGGTGCGCAAGAAATGTGAGATTTCATCGTAGCTTCGTACACTTAAAGAATGTGTTTAGCGCCAAAATGAAAAATAACAGCTCTGCAACAGGCATACGTAAAACTTAATATTGCGTACATCATTGGAAGAAATTTTATGGCGTCAATAAGTCTTACGACTAGAAGACACTGGAAGCTGTGACAACTTGGTGGTTTGCTATTTTCACAGACAATATATAGCGAATAACATTTTCAGCCGTGCAGGTAGAGTCTGTCTTCCTAGATTTGCGAGAGGCATTCAACGCTATGGCACTCTTCAGATTTACAGTGAAAGTACGATAATATTGCTTGGCAGCTTTCAGCATACGTAGCTGTCCTTAGCTTCGCAGCATCGTTTCTGCGAATTTGTTTGTTTTTTATTTTTTATGTAATTTTTTTCGCGTAAAGAAGGATGCGTCTTTTCATTTCAGCTACTATTCATTGACGGAGCGCGGAATTTCGTTACTACTTGCGCAGGGCTTGGTTTTCTAAAAGGAGAAAGTCATAATATTACTTTGTTTAGGAAAAAACTTACGCCACATTCTTTCGTAGCACACAGTTTCGATTCGGAGAGCAAAAGATGAGGGATGTACACAATAAGAAGGCACACCAGGCGCTACAGACCTGCCGACACAGCTGTTCCACGCTAAAAATGAAATGGCGGATTCTCGTGCAAGAGCTCTCGGTGTAGAATTTACGTCCTGTTGGCTGCGTTACAAATTGAGTGATTTATCCGTGACCATTTCGGATCCATTAAAACCCGGACTGAAATACATCGTGTCTCATTTCAATACGCTGAACTTTGTAAGAAAGGTTGTGTGCTGTCGTTCAGTTACAACAAGACGTAGTCCGCTGCGTGCATAAAAAATAAGACGATTCTTAACGAGGTACAGTAAGCAGTACTGATGCGCACGGTTTTTCTACTTTATACGTTTGATTTAGCTCATTCAAAAAGTCGTTGCGTTCTTGGAGACGCTAGAATTTTCTTCGCTAGGAGCGGAGTTGTTTATCTGTCGAACCATCTTCATTTAGATTTACTGTTCTTTTGACAAATAAGTTGAACATAACAAAGCGATGGTTCTTCCACAAATGTCACGGCCGATTTCCTCCTCCCAAGCAACCCATTTGACATGTTTCCTCACCTAATTAAGAGGGCCGTAAGGGCCTAATCTGCTTAGGCTAAATAAAAAATTAACAAATTATTGAACTAGTGTTTGTAATTTACACATCTACATTCTACGAATCGTTGAAAATTTAATTCAGAAGATATTTTCATATTAAGTTTTCTTCTCGTTTCATTCAGAAATTGATCGTGTGCAGAATGATCGCATATAGAGAGGGTAAGAAGAAAGTGCTGCCAATATTTCAGGGCACACTTGTTTCAGATTCTGGTATTTGTTAAGTGGAGATGGAGTCTGCCTCTGTTGTTTTGTGGCCAGCGTGACTGTTTGCTATGCGGAGGTATTTACCAATACTAGTATTTAGCATAGAGAAAAACTTAAGTGTCAAAATTTGTACAGAGAAGACGGAAATTACAGCTTGCAACCACCAAAACATTGCAGTAGATATTAAAATTAATAATATGCCACGTAGACAAGTAAATACCTTTAAGTAGTTAGGAAGTGAAATCATTGCAGATGGTAAAAGTTAAGTCGACATAAAATGCAGAACTGAGTTGGCAAAGGCAGGCTTTTGCAATAAATAGGCGCTACTTTCATCAGGAACTTAACTGTAAGGACTAAACAGAAATTCATGAAAAGCTTTGCCTGAAGCGTGGTGTTGTAAGATTCAAATGGTTCAAATGGCTCTCAGCGCTATAGGACTGAGAGCGGTCGCGCGGTCCCAGACTGAAGCGCCTAGAACCGCTCGGCCACACCGGCTGGCAGAATCACTACAAATCGCCTATGTAAATATGTACAGCTAAATAATTTTCTTTATATTTTAGACCACTGAAGATGCCTAGCATGAAGAGGCGAAACATGTTTCCTAGACACAAATAAAACATCCAGTCGCAAAAGACGACTTTCTTCTTATCTCCATGAAAATGCTAACTGAAGCGGCAACTGAAGAAAAATGGCTTCAAGTGCTAAGAATATCACTCAGAAAAATTTTACAGTCGAAAACAAGGCTTATGATTCACAGCGACTGGACACACACAGAACAGAACAGCTGTTTTATTTTCTTCCCTACAGTTGCTACCAGAGGGGTTTTTCACCCTTTTTTTTTAGAATTTCTTTTCTGTCTATCCTCCTCCAGCATCACGATTCAAATATATTCAGACGTCTGTTGGGTGCAACAGTATTTCACTTTTCTGAATCTTACAACACCTCCAGCCGTAGTAGCCGAGTGGTTCTAGGCGCTTCAGTCCGGAACCGCGCTGCTGCTACGGTCGCAGGTTCGAATCCTGCCTCGGGCATGGATGTGTGTGATGTCCTTAGGTTAGTTAGGTTTAAGTGGTTCTAAGTTCTAGGGGACTGATGACTTCAGATGTTAAGTCCCATAGTGCTCAGAGCCATTTGAACCAATTTTGTAGTGATTCTTGGCATCTCACTTAAACTTACTTTCATTTTTATCTCCTTTTTATGTATCCATATGTTATTCTGTATGTATTAGATGCACATAGTAGAGGTATCCAACTGACAGGTTACATACAAACATTTCACTTCACATAATCCTGTAGTGCACTGCACATGCTCTAACTTACGTGGAGGAGGGCTGAGTGAAAGATCGTGGCAGCTACACAGTGGGGCGTTGGGTGGGGGCCGAAGGAGGGACGGTAAAGGGCCACTGTGTGTGTGTGTGTGTGTGTTGAAACACCCCCCTTAGAAAATTTTTATAAAAGACAGTGATGGAAAACCTCCACGTTATTTGATTTTCAAACAGCTGAGCAAAACTGTACGTACTCGGACATTCACTAAATTGGCATACAATATTTTTAGCGCAACGCAATCTGACTTTCAAAAATCCCTACAAAAGAATGGAGAATGGTCCTGACTAACAATAACCTATACCTTTCATGAATCACTTACCTCACAAAAATCTTCGTTACTCAAATTACTGCAATACAACGAGCGCCAATACTGCCAGCTAAATAACAGATTCTAACTATATATATATATATATATATATATATATATCAGTCAATGAGATCTAGTCTTACTAATTTACTGTTTCTGATGGACACACGTCCACACCATCCGTTCTGAAAACTGCGCCATCTCTCTCCCCACATCCACCTCTGCTGGCGGCTCACCTCCAACTGCGCAACGCTACGCGCTTTTCACATCCAACTGCCCAAAACTACAATAGCAAATATTCCAACAATGCAAACCATCCACAGACTGCACACAGCCCAGTGATTTTCATACAGAGCGCTATGTGGCGTTACCAACATAAAAACCTAAACAGCCTACTTACAGTGTGTGTGTGTGTGTGTGTGTGTGTATGTGTGTGTGTGTGTGTGAGTGTGTGTGGCTGGTCGTCTCGCTTTTTTCAAAATGTTAAGTTATGAACTAAAGAGAATGTTATTGTTCTTCTAGTATGTATTTTTTTGTCATTTAGCAGCGTTACATTTTTATTTATGGCCTTCTGTGTGAAATATTCTTCCTGTAGTGTGAGTATTATCTTTGTGACTGTGCTTTACCATATCACATTATACGTGCACTGTCCAGGTATATTAATGTTACTGGACTGGCTGTTGACGGTCTTGTACGGATTGGTCACAATTAATGGTGGACAAAAAGTTAAGGGAGAAGAATGGGGGTTAGGATTCAGCGTTCTTTTGACTGCGAGATTATTTACAGACGAGTACGATGATGTGAAATCCGACAGAGAACAGGCAGCAAATCGGCCTCCGCCATTTGGAAGTACGCGTCACGTGGAATATGCGTGTGAAAAGCCGGGTGCTGCAAACGGCACGTGGCAGCATTCTCTTCCAGTACATACGCGGATCTACAGCAGCCGCAGCTGTGTCAGACAGGCTAGACTGGAGCCTCCAGCGGTGGACAGGGCTGGAGAGGTGCGGCGCCAGCAGGCGGTGCCCTCCTGGAGGGCGTCCCTGGCGCGTCCCGGGCCAGCCCGGCATCGATCTCGGGACTCCCTGCTGCCGCCGTGCCGCCCGCCGCCCACGCAGCGACCTGTCGCCGCCACCGCCGCCTCCCTCGCCACCACCTTGGCCGATTGCCACTGGATCTGTTCGCTCTCGGCAACACGTCAGCCAAAACGTACTCGTGCGCTGGTGCAGTGGTAGCGTGGATAGGTGCCTCACGTACTAGCCAGCTCCGAGCCATTTGCTCAGTGCTCGACGGTATCATCCTTCCGAGAGCTACACGAAAGGAAATCGGTGGGGTACTTTTGATTATATACAATACTGGCCATTAAAATTGCTACACCACGAAGATGACGTGCTACAGACGCGAAATTTAACCGTCAGGAAGAAGATGCTGTGATATGCAAATGATTAGCTTTTCAGAGCATTCACACAAGGTTGGCGCCGGTGGCGACACCTACAACGTGCTCACATGAGGAAAGTTTCCAAACGATTTCTCATACACAAACAGCCTGGTGGAACGTTGTTGTGATGTCTCGTGTAAGGAGGAGAAATGCGTACCATCACGTTTCCGACTTTGATAAAGGTCGGATTGTAGCCTATCGCTATTGCGGTTTATCGTATCGCGACAATGCTGTTTACGTTCGTCGAGATCCAATGACTGTTGGCAGAATATGGAATCGGTGGGTTCAGGAGGGTAATACGGAACGCCGTGCTGGATCCCAACGGCCTCGTATCACTAGCAGTTGAGATGACAGGCGTCTTACCCGCATGGCTGTAACGGATCGTGCAGCCACGTCTCGATTACTGAGTCAACAGATCGGAACGTTTGCAAGACAACAAGCATCTGCACGAACAGTTCGACTACGTTTGTAGCAGCATGGACTATCAGCTCGGAGACCGTGGTTGCGGTTACCCTTGACACTGCATCATAGACAGGAGCGCCTGTGATGGTGCACTCAACGACGAACCTGGGTGCACGAATGGCAAAACGTCATTTTTTCGGATGAATCCAGGTTCTCTTTACAGCATCATGGTGGTCGCATCCGTGTTTGGCGACATCGCGGTGAACGCACATTAGAAGCGTGTATTCGTCATCGCCATACTGGCTATCACCTGGCGTGATGGTATGAGGTGCCACTGGTTACACGTCTCGGTCACCTCTTGTTCGCATTGACGGCAGTTTGAACAGTGGATGTTACATATCAGATGTGTTACGACCTGTGGCTCTACCCTTTATTCGATGCCTCCGAAACCCTACATTTCAGCACGATAATGCACGACCGCTTGTTATAGGTCCTGTACGGGCCTTTCTGGACACAGAAAATGTTCGACTGCTGCTCTGTCCAGCACATTCTCCGGACCTCTCACCAATTGAAAACGTCTGGTCAATGTTGGCCGAGCAACTGGCTCGTCACAATACGCCAGTCACTACTCTTGAACTGTGGTATCGTGTTGAAGCTGCATGGGCAGCTGTACCTGTACACGCCGTCCAAGCTCTGTTTGACTCAATCCCCAGGCGTATCAAGGCCGTTATTACGGCCAGAGGTGGTTTTTCTGGGTACTGATTTCTCAGGATCTATGCACCCAAATTGGGTGAAAATGTAATCACATGTCAGTTCTAGTATAATATATTTGTCCAATGAATACCCGTTTATCATCTGCATTTCTTCTTGGTGTAGCAATTTTAATGGCCAGTAGTGTAGGAGCAAAAGACGGTACCTTCAAAGCACCTTAGTCCTCTACCATTCTTGGCGGGACTTTCTCGATATCTACGTTAACATCTGCACTCCGCAAGCCACCTTTCCGTCTATGATGGAGATTACCGCTGTTGCTTCCCCCATTTATCTGTTCCAGTCACTAATAGTTCGCTGGTGGAACGATTGCTGGTAAATCTCTGTCTAAGTTCTAATCTCTCTTATTTTACCTTCATGCACTTTTCGCGAGGTGTATGCCAGAGATAGTTATCCAATTTGTTTCTGTAAGAGGGTGCAAAAATGTAAGAGGACATAGAGAATGCTTCACTGGACAATTTGAGGTAGGGAACGTGGTGGCGGAGAAGCCTGCTTAGGGAGATGTGAAAGTAAACTTGTCTAGCATTCCTGCTAGACTTTTTTTTTTAGCTTATTTTCAACTAACATGCATACATGTTTACACGAACTGTGCTGTTTATTTACATGTACATTCATTATTTCGTGGAAGGAAACAACGAGGACGAGCTTGATTACTAGGAAGTTCTACTTGAGGTTCGTGCAAAGAATTGTTCCTGAGATGTTGGAGAACATACCCTTGGCTGTTCGTAAGATAATTTGGATAGAACATGCCGGTGCACCGCCTCTCTTCAAAATGGATGTCCGCAACCATCTCAGTGCTGTATTTGTCCGCAGCTCGTGGTCGTGGTGTAGCGTACTCGTTTCCCACGCCCGGGTTCCCGGGTTCGATTCCCGGCGGGGTCAGGGATTTTCTCTGCCTCGTGATGACTGTGTGTTGTGTTATGTCCTTAGTTAGGTTTAAGTAGTTCTAAGTTCTAGGGGACTGATGACCATAGATGTTAAGTCCCATAGTGCTCAGAGCCATTTGAACCATTTAGTGCTGTATTTCCTGGTCCCTGAACTGGAAAGAGAGATCCTATTCCATGACCTGCGAGATCACCTGACCTAAATCCCCCTCATCGTTTTGTGGATACGGAGATGGAATTAGTAGCCAGAATTGTAGCTGTCTGTGATGCGATTCGAAACACACCAAATAAATTTGTCAGGGTGCGTCAGGATCTTGTTTGCCGATGTTATACTTGCACTGATGTCGACGGTCATCAGTTACAGCACATTTTGTAAGATACACTACTAATGGCGCGTTTACTGTATCAGTGTTGGTATTTGAAGTTAACTGTAACTAATGTAAGTAAAAAAGTACACAGTAATGTGGTTTTAGTCCTATTATCTCCTTAAGCTGGCTTGTCCGAAACAGGTTCCCTATCTCAAATTGTTCAGTGGAGCATTCTCTATGTCCTGTTAAACTTTTACACGCTCTTATAGAAGCACCCTGTGTATTGGTTGACTCTTCTAGGAACGTACTCTCTCGGAACTTTATCAGTATACCATGCCGTGAGACGGAACGCCCCCCTTGCAAAAAATGGTTCAAATGGCTCTGAGCACTGTGGGACTTCTGAGGTCATCAGTCCCCTGGAACTTAGAACTACTTAAACCTAACTAACCTAAGGACATCACACACATCCATGCCCGAGGCAGGATTCGAACCTGCGAACGTAGCAGCAGCGCGGTTCCAGACTAAAGCGCCTAGAACCGCTTGACCACTCCGACCGGCGCCCCATTGCAGCGCCTGCCTCTGGCCTTGGTTGAAGACTTCGTGACGCTCGCGCGCTTGCTAAATGAACGGGTATCGAAACGCGCTGCTTTGGATCTCCTGTATTCTCCTAAATGAATAGACATCATCTTTCAGATGTAGAAATACGCCAACCAACTTCCGCCTGTGTCGCACAGCACTGGTGTGTGACGTCAGAAAGTGTCTTCCGTGAAACTACTCGATGTTGTTGTGGTCTTCAGTCCAGAGACTGGTTTGATGCAGCTCTCCATACTACTCTATCCTGTGCAAGCTTCTTCATCTCCCAGTACCTACTGCAACCTACATCCTTCTGAATCTGTTTAGTGTATTCATCTCTTGGTCTCCCTTTACGATTTTTACCTATCACTCTGCCCTCCGATACTAAATTGGTGATCCCTTGATGCCTCAGAACATTTCCCACCAACCGATCCCTTCTTCTTGTCAAGTTGTGCCACAAACTCCTCGTATCTCCAATTCTATTCAGTACCTCCTCATTAGTTATGTGATCTACCCATCTAATCTTCAGCATTCTTCTGTAGCACCACATTTCGAAAGCTTCTATTTTCTTCTTGTCTAAACTATTTATCGTCCACGTTTCACTTCCATACATGGCTACACTCCATACACATACTTTCAGAAACGACTTCCGGACACTTAAATCTATTATCGATGTTAACAAATTTCTCTTCTTCAGAACTTTCCATTGCCAGTCTACATTTTATATCCTCTCTACTTCGACCATCATCAGTTATTTTGCTCCCCAAATAGCAGAACTCCTTTACTACTTTAAGCGTCTCATTTCCTAATCTAATTCCTGCAGCATCGCCCGATTTAATTCGACTACATTCCATTATCCTCGTTTTGATTTTGTCGATGTTCATGTTATACCCTCCTTTCAACACATTCTCCATTCCGTTCACCTGCTCTTCCAAGTCATTTGCTGTCTCTGACAGAACTAAAATGTCATCGGCGAACCTCAAAGTTTTTATTTCTTCTCCACGGATTTTAATTTCTATTCCGAATTTTTCTGCGACTACAAATTTCGGAAGCAGTCTTCAAATGAAGAAATCTGGAGACACGATATTGCATTTCATCGTATTTACTTACTTCCTATGAATGTAGATATAGGAGTAAAAAAAATATTTGAATATGGCAGGAGTACGAAACCTCATTCCTTTGTCTGCTACGGTGGGATGAACTCAAACAGCTTCTTATCATCTCCTGAAGGCTTTTGCTACAGGTACGCTGCTTAATTGTAAGCTTCAAGTGACTTTTGGTTGTGCCGTAGAAAATGTTCCCTACGAGCTGGCAGTGTTTCAACACGGTCGCAGTGCCTTTAGCGTTAGAATGGAGTCCTCGCCACTACCTAGTCAGCTTCGAGCAAAACCCGACTCCCCCTCTCCACCCCCTTCAAACAACCTGAAGCCCCCCACTTCACACACCTTACTTCCACAAATGTCGATGCGTCCACGGAACTCTATGGCAGTGCAGAAGTATGCTGGACAAGCGCACTTTCCAGTAAGCTTCGGGTGAAACTTAGCTTCTCCCTGGTGCGCACCAAGGCCCACAACAGCGGGCAGTGGCCGCGCGCTGCATTGTGGGTCCGGGGTTTACGAGAGGCGCTAATGGCCGCCCTCCAAGCGGCGCTCGAGCCTTAAAGAGCGCAGCCTTCTCCCGGGAGCGCAGTACTCTCTGCCTCTAAAACGACCGTAATTGCGAGGCGCGAGTCCGTTCCCAAAGCTGCAGCTCTGCGTCGACAGCTGCTAAACGCTTCTCACTCCGTTGACGTCAAAGCTACTGGGGCCTCTACATTATCAATAGCCCGAGACAGAGTGTATAGAATACGGCACTTCAAAATGGTTCAAATGGCTCTGAGCACTATGGGACTTAACTTCTGAGGTTATCAGTCCCCTAGAACTTAGAACTACTTAAACCTAACTAACCTAAGGACATCACACATATCCATGCCCGAGGCAGGATTCGAACCTGCGACCGTAGCGGTCGCGCGGTTCCCGACTGTAGCGCCTAGAACCGCTCGGCCACTCCGGCCGGCCAATAGGGCACTGATGATAACCGATGTGAAGAGTCTATGCGTAATTTGTGGAATTAAAGCGAGCACGTGCAAGTCGGGTGGTGATGACGCACAAAAATTAATGATAGGCCGTTAGATTTTAAATTGCCGTCGAAGCCTAGATTCACAGAACACTAGCTCATATCAGACGATTATGCGGTACGGCGTTGCTATCTCGTAATATGAAACTCGTGGATGTACGTACCTCTTGGAGTGTTAATCTCACCGGACAAAATATTACTCACTCCTATTAAAATAGCACACTAGTCGCTTTGGAGCATTGAAAATAGTGTACAACTGGTACCAGCTCCCTATGCCTGTGATCCTCTACTGCTGTCATGACAATAAAATTGTTAGTGTTAGACAGTCGAGTGGCAAACAGCACTGTGAGATGGTTCGATGTGGAGACGTGACAAAATGGCAGAAAGGAGAAGCACGTCTGGACGTGAACGTATCCACAGAATGGTTCAAATGGTTCAAATGGCTCTGAGCACTATGGGACTTAACATCTTAGGACATCAGTCCCCTAGAACTTAGAACTACTTAAACCTAACTAACCTAAGGACATCACACACATCCATGTCCTAGGCAGGATTCGAACCTGCGACCGTAGCAGTCCCGCGGTTCCGGACTGAAGCG
This sequence comes from Schistocerca cancellata, assembly GCF_023864275.1. Classification (NCBI taxonomy): domain Eukaryota; kingdom Metazoa; phylum Arthropoda; class Insecta; order Orthoptera; family Acrididae; genus Schistocerca; species Schistocerca cancellata. The sequence goes on along the minus strand of NC_064628.1, from coordinate 747,443,108 downwards.
CCTAGAACCGCACGGCCACCGCGGCCGGCTATCCACCGAATGAATTAGGCTGACCATTACTTGGTCATTTTAACAGTGTCCAACGTTTTTGCGAGGGAACGTGTACCATCAGCAGCCGTGTAACACGGCGTAAGAACAATGGTCGTAAAGAGACCATAAACGACAGGGATATGAGCCGAGTATCAAATCTTGTCACTGAGAATCTGTTTCAAATCTTACATGACTTACTACTGCCAGTGAATGCAGGTCTATCTCACCCATTTCCGGCAGAACTTTGCGAAGGGAACTGAATGCAATGTTCATCTGGAGCTGCACGCCTCGTAAAACGTCATTGGTCAGAGTGTGACATAAAACTGCCCGTCTCCAATGGTTGAAACGATACAGAAACTGCTGCCCTTTCTTCTATAAAGCGTAGTCGAATGAAAATCTAACACCCATCACAACGGGACAATGGAAATGTTCCATTCGAAACTAATCACAACATGCGTTAAGAAGATTATCCCTGTGAGAGCCGGAACGATTAATTCCTGTTTCGTAGAAAGCGGTCGCCGGTCGGAGTGGCCGAGCGGCTCTAGACGCTACAGTCTGGAACCGCGAGACCGCTACGGTCGCAGGTTCGAATCCGGCCTCGGGCATGGATGTGTGTGATGTCCTTAGGTTAGCTGGGTTTAAGTAGTTCTAACTTCTAGGGGACTGATGACCACAGCAGTTAAGTCCCACAGTGCTCAGAGCCATCTGAACCAATTTTTAGAAAGCGGTCGGTCGCTGACGGATTCAGAATCGCGTCCACTTCTTTGTCCGACTGAAACCGACGTCAACGTCCATCTTTCTTAAGGTCGCCAAAGATGCGAAAATCACAGGATGGAAACACTGGCTGTACAAAGGATGTAGCAGTGTTTCCCATCCAAATCGCTGACGCCCAGACTTCGTCCGATTGGCAGTGTTGGGGCGGGCATTACCGTGCAACAGGATGCTTCCTCTGCTCTTCGAGTTTCTCGAGCATGGAACCACAATCGAAGCGCAGCGCTTTGAAGACACTTTGCGGAAACAGCGACGCGCCATAAAGTCAAAAAGTCCGGGAAAACTGTCGAACGGAACCATCCTGTTGTACGGTAACTCCTGCCCCCGCACTGCCAATCGGACGAAGACTGAGCTTCAGCGATTTATTTGGGAAACACTACAACATCCTCCGTACAATATGGAACTTCCACAACGTGATTTTCACATCTTTGGCGACCTGAGGAAAGACGTGCGTGGTCGTCGGTTTCAGTCGGACGAGGAAATGCATGCGGATCTTTCAGCGGCTGACTGCGTTCTAAGACACAGGAATTGATTGTCTCGTCTCCCAGTGAGATAAGCATCTTAATGCGTGTGATGACCGCTTTTGAAGCTGGCTACTGTGGCCGTGCGGTTCTAGGTGCTTCAGTCCGGAACCGCGCTGCTGCTACGGTCGCAGGTTCGAATCCTGCCTCGAACATGGATGTGTGTGATGTCCTTAGGTTAGTTAGGTTTGACTAGTTCTAAGTCTAGGGGACTGACGACTTCAGATGTTATGTCCCATAGTGCTTAGAGGCATTTGAACCATTCTGAACCACTTTTGAGTGGAACTATTCAATGGTCTCTTTGTGGCGGGTGTTCTATTTTCATTTGACTGCTCTTCATAGATCCTTCCAAGATGACAACAGCCGAGCTCGCAGGGCTGTACACACGTGTTCCTGCTTTGACGAACACTCAGCCAGGGTATCGCTACTCTACTGTCCCGTTAAATACGCGTCTCTTACAGAAAGTGTCTAGGACTATTTGGAACAGCTCGTGATACGGAGTCACCATCCCCGCACTTTTGCAGCTCTGTGGGATCAAATGGTCAACGAGTGGCTTCAGTTGAATATTATATGCCTGTATAAACTCGTGGACTCTCTTCCTGTTCCTGCTTTTTTACATCAATCAGCGTTGTCTCGGTATTTAGCTCCTATTTCTCTCTTCATTATCATAGTCTTCTATTAAAGGCTATAATTTGACTCTGGAAGCATTCTCCCTCTTTTGTCCTTGATCATGTCGTCCCTTTGTGATTTCCTATCGATCTTGTACTATTTCCTTCCTTAGTCTTCCTGTGATTTTCTTTCGAAAATTTTTTTCTTTCGTTATGTTTGTCAAGCGTTTCTGAAGAAGAGAAATTTGTCAATATTGAGTATAGATTTAAGTGTCAGGAAGTCTTTACAGAAAGTATTTGTATGGAGTGTAGCCATGTATGGCAGTGAAACACGGACGATAAACAGTTTAGACAAGAAGAGAATAGAAGCTTTTGAAATGTGGAGCTACAGGAGAATGCTGTAGACTGATGGGTAGATCACGTAACTAATAAGGAAGCTCTGAGTGAAAATTGGGCAGAAAAGAAATTTGTGGCACAAGCTGACTAGGAGAAGGGATACATTGGTAGGATACATTCTGAGACCTCAAGGGATCACCAATTTAAAAATGGAGGGAAGTGTGGGGTGTAAAAATGGTAGAGGGAGAAAAATGGTTCAAATGGCTCTGAGCACTATGGGACAACATCTGAGGTCATCAGTCCCCTAGAACTTAGAACTACTTAAACCTAAGGACATCACACACATCCATACCCGAGGGAGGATTCGAACCTGCGACCGTAGCGGTCGCGCGGTTCCAGACTGAAGCGCCTAGAACCGCTTGGCCACACCGGCCGGCGTAGAGGGAGACCAATGGATGAATACAGTAAGCAGATTCAGAAGGATGTAGGTTGCAGTAGTTACACAGACGTGAAAAGGCTTACGCAGGATAGAGTAGCATGCAGAGTTGCATCAAACCAGTCTTCGGACTGGAGACCACAACAACATGTCTGTCAATAATTATTGTGTCTCGATAAATGCTGAAAAGTTTTGTTCTTCGTTTTGGGACAGCTTCTACGAGATTTCTCTGCTCATTTGTCTTTTCAGAACTCCTAAATCAGTTTCTATCCAGCAGGGGCTCGTTAATCTTCTCCAGCTCCGCACTCACATCACTTCCACGCTTTTATGTCTGTCTTCAACAGTGTCCAGCTTTCACAGCCATACAAGAACTCGTACCGACAACATCTCGATGACATTTTTTCGTACATCAAACTGATTGGCTGTGTTCACTGAAGCATGTTTACTCGCTGTAATCCTTTCTGACTGCCATACTGCATCTGTTGTGATAAAGGGGCCTAAATAACAAAATTTATCAGAAATTTCTACTTTATTTCGTTCAGTTTTGATGCCAGATGTCCCTCTAATTTTTTATCTGCTTACTATCAGAATTTCGGTTTTTTGTCCATTAATTTTATTTTTAAAACTTTTCATAATTTCTGAAAATTTAGAAAGTATACTACGCATGTATTTTTCACTCTCAGATTTTAAGGAATATTATGTGCGTATCATTTTCAGTAAATGGAAATTCCTTTACTGTAGTACCAGATGCTTTTAGTTTGAAGAGCCTCATAGGTTTTTCGATGAAAGGCCCAGACACTAATTTCTACCCTTATACTTCGGTTTCAATATAACGGTACTTTTAATGTTGTTATTCTGTCTTAACAGTATAAGTGCGTACTTATAGTCTGCCCTGTCGGTGTAACTTCCGAGAAGGCGCACAAGGGGTTACTTTATAGTTATCAGTTGCACAGGATGGACGGTGGTTTTGCGAAGTATAACATCAATGCTAAGGGGGATATTAAAAATGCAAAAGGCTGGTATGGAATGGTTCCACAGGTTTCATGTAATTACTGAGCATGGTCGTTTCTACTTATGGCTGTCAAGCATGATTCTGTTCATTACGGCAGCGATTCCAAGTATTACTCAACTACCTAAAGGTGAGTAGCATTCGAAACTGAAGTCGCAATAACTAAATTCCATTGACAGACCGGAGATACGTTTTCAGAAGAGTTCAGTTTACTTCGAGAAATTCCTTTCACTCTTGTATCATGTTACGAAGTTTAGCACACTTCGCTGCGTGTGTATTATTTGCTCCTCCATGTTTGCATATCGGCCGTAGCAGTACGTATTTCGCAGCTGTCTTTTACAGTGCCGTTGGTATCTGTATCAGACGTCGGTGAAGTGCAACCGTAGTTTCACAAAACAAACTTCCGGCAACATGAGCCGGGATTCTCATCACGTAATGGACGAGCAACAGTAGCTCCTCCCTCGTTCGCTGGAGGTGGTATCATTTACATTGCTCGTGCCTGATGTTTTTATTCCAGTATACTCGAAGGGGTGGGACCCGATGCTGACTGAATGCTGTTGTTTCAAGCCAAATACCGGTCGGTATGCACCGTATATTGCACTGCGCTACATTACTCGAGGATGCAATACGTCTCTTAACTGACAGATAGTCACACACTGAGTCTATTCACGTCGACAGTCGTTTCTTTCAGTATTCAAAACCTGGATGTGCTAAGCTCTGCAGCTCTTCCCTTGTTACCTACCAACGGGGCGCAAGAACACATCTGTGGCAAACTAGTTGTTCACTGCGGGTGAGTTTATTGTTGCAGCGTAAGGACACTGTGTAAGGTCAAATAAACTGTGTGCAAATACCTTATGACAAATAATTTATAATTTTGTTTTTGTCGAATTTTATTCATGGGTTTCAAAAAGAATAACCCTGTTCCACAAGAGTATCTTCTCAACACGAATGAAGGTAGAGAGTTGGTGAATTTTATCCTACGCATCGAAACTGTAAGTTTATTTTGTCGCCGGCAGAGGCCTACATGGTGGAGCTAGTTCCCCACCGGCTCGTCGATTAGCCAGTGTGTGATGTTTTGGATTATCCGTTTCAACAGGTGGAATTCTGTGACACCTGTGCGGCGTGCCTTTGTAACCAATGAGCCACCGAACGAGGTGGCATAGTGGTTAGCACACTGGACCGCATTCGAAAGAACAACGGTTCAAACCAGCGTCCGACCATCCAGATTTAGTTTTTTCGTTATTTCCCAAATTCACTCCAGGTAAATGCTGGGACGGTTCCACTGAAAGAGCACGGCCGATATCCTTCCCCATCCTTGACACAATCCGAACTTGAGCTCCGTCTCTGATGACCTCGATGACGACGGGACATTAAACCCAGCTTTCCTTCCTTTTTACTGGCGAGCGGCCGTTAAGGATGTACGTGTCTCGCATTGTACCATTAACCTCCGAGTCTCCTGACCCCAAGGTATGTGGCTTTTTTGTGAGGTTAATGAAACACTCCGTCTAAGTATCATCTCTTTGGGTGAACTGCGGTGCCTCACAGCAACAACAGTGAATGCACAGATTCCAGACATATTGGCCAAAATATGAAACTAATTTGGCTATCATCTGGATGAATGTATTGTGTCCGGTGGCATACACATTGAACACCTGTCAAAGATAAATGAATATTTCTGACCAGAACGGAACTGTAAAATGCACCTCAAGGTTGTGCGTGCACGCTTTCGGAAGGTACATCCTTGTAAATCGAACGATTTGTAAGTGAAAAGAATGGGATCAAGACGACTTTGCGACACTAACGGTCGATTTTGGCCAATGATGTAATGGAAATGGCAGGTGTGACGTTACTTATTGATGCGCATTTCGAATTTCATTTCATTACAGCGTATTATCATACTAACTGAGTACCCAGCGTTGCGTAGGTATGTATGTATTCCACTCTTCTGTTACTTCATTTCCTCCTTCTCCCTCAATTTTTGTTCTCCTTCACTGCCTCTGTCCGTCTTCTCCACCACTTTCACTGTAATTATTTTATTACTTAATTATTCCAGGTTGTCATCCGCAGCGTAGACTGCTAATTGTACTGTAACTTTACTTCTACATATTTTTTATTATTTTTGTCGTAGTTTTAAAAATTTTACAATTATGGCTGCAGTTTTTGATAAATTACAAAATATTATCATATAGAAATTTATTGACTTGTATATCAGTTTGTGGAAATTGCACAAACCTGTGAAGCAGCTTCTACATATGTGCACTTGTGCAAGTGAACGTAATGAGAGTAATTTTTAGTTTCAGTAGTCGTTACTATTGTACAACAAAAAAGGGTGTTTAGGAATCTTTTATCGACACGTAACAGGAATCATGCTGTAATTAAAATACATAAATAATTTAACTGAAAAGCACATGGATACACTAGTTTACCCGTCGGTCAACTTTCCAGCTAGTATCTTCCACCCTCTGGTCAGTCCAGCGGTGCCCTGTCTGCAATTAAGTTAAAAATGGTTCAAATGGCTCTGAGCACTATGGGACTTAACATCTGAGGTCATCAGTTCCCTAGACTTAGAACTACTTAAACCTAACTAACCTAAGGACATCACACACATCCATGCCCGAGGCAGGACTCGAACCTACGACAGTAGCAGCAAGGCAGTTCCGGACTGAAGCGCCTAGAACCGCTCGGCCACAGCGGCCGGCGCAGGTACAAAAGTCATCATTTCAGGACACTGAATAGGTATGTTCTTTCCACTCCAGTCGGAAGTCACACATAGATCTGAAAGCCTAATTTTTCAACTGTCGAACAGCTCTCGCGTCGCTGTCCGCTATGCTCCACTATAGCTGGTGTCACGAACGATGGGGGTCGAGTTAAGTCTTGTTCTGCGTACCTACGTCATGTGTTCTCCAATAGCCAGTGGGCTTTCAGTAGTGTTCTGGGAGCTGTGCCGCGAATGTTGTACGCAATACCAGCATTATACTTGATCGTAGCGAGTTATTTAGTGAATTTTTATTCCATTTGTGGAGGGTTGTCATGGCTGATAGTGGTGGTAAGCATCAAAATCTACACAAGCAAGCGAGAGACATAATTTGCAGGATACGCGCTTTCTTCAGCTGCAAAGCACGTTTATGCGCGTACCGCAGCTGACGTTTGGAACCGGCAATAATGCAATCCACGTCCATATCTCGACCTGCTCGAACCGCCGTCGTTCGTCAATCGGACTAGTAGAAATACTACCCAATCTTTGTCAACAGCGAGAATTAATTCAAGCTTCATAATAGCTAACATTTAATAGTTGTAATGTGAACTATTTTTTCCTGCAGTAGCTGTTCTTCCTTAATGAAAACTGTGTGTTGTTTGTCTTTCAAAATGTCGCCAATGGTATGACGTTATAGTCGTCATGTTGTTTACTTCATTTTCCTCGTGTTCAATACGTCACTGGTAGAAGCGGACTGCTGGTATCGCAAATCCATCTTTATCCAAAATTTGTGCTTTAACTCGAAATTTAAAATTCACTTTAAGTTACCACCTTTATTCATGTGGAAGACTTAGTCTTGTGGAATGAGACGAATCTTTTTCAAACACCATGTACAACGAACCTGACCTTCTAAAGTAGTACAAGAAACAAGTTCAGTTGGTTCTGTGACTGCTCAGCCAATGGCGTTAAAAGAAGAATGTATACATGCCTTAAGACTAAAGGTGAGGTACAGTAATACTAGCTGCAGCTTTGAGAATAAGTGTTCAGATCGAGGAAAGTCGGTATTTACTAACATATACTGTATATCCGTCATCACAGTCCAAGAAATTTAATGAACAAGATGTCCTCTGCGAGCGTAGCATTTTGCAGCCGTGGTGATCTAGCAGTGGCGTGAACTCACCCGCAGATCCGTTAGTCCTACATCGCCTCCAGAAAAATAGACCGTGTCGCTGGACCGATATTCACCGTTCAGCTAATTTAAGGTGCTCGAAATCAGCGGAAATTGTGAAATACTAGCGGGCGTAGCCACCCGAGCGCAAATGTTTCGGCCTATTTCTCTCTCAGGAGAGAGACAGCAGGAAGTGAAGGAGAGAGAAATAGAAGCGGACGAAAGAGGGAAGATGGGTTAATCAAGTCGGCTGAGAGAGTCACAACCAGCGTTCAGCTCCGATACGCAAAATATGCTCTAGGTATAGGATCAGAGATCATGGTGGAGTGAATATATGAAACTGGGCTCATGGGAAGACAGCGGAAATTCATTATTAAATAGCTTCCATCTGTTTTTGAAGGAACAGGTGATAGTAAAAAGAGTTATTACGTAATACTTTCGACTGCTGCAACAGACTGGTGCTACAGGGACGTTTTCTGAAGACACTGTAGGAATATTTGCCACCGATTGTGGCTTACAATAACAAAATATCTTGATTGAATAACTTCGCTATACACACACGTGGTGAGTGAAATGAAGAATAACGTTCCGAGAATTGGTTGTTGAGCCGGCCGAAGTGGCCGTGCGGTTAAAGGCGCTGCAGTCTGGAACCGCAAGACCGCTACGGTCGCAGGTTCGAATCCTGCCTCGGGCATGGATGTTTGTGATGTCCTTAGGTTAGTTAGGTTTAACTAGTTCTAAGTTCTAGGGGACTAATGACCTCAGCAGTTGAGTCCCATAGTGCTCAGAGCCATTTGAGCCAATTGGTTGTTGTTATGCACAACAGGTCAGATCCTGCACTTATTTTTTACAAAATATAGAAAAATAGTCATTATTTAACGAGGTACTAGAGAGCCTCAAGATCTGGACGTATTATTGTCTCGCACATAAACTGCATGACACACCAGAGTCCTAATTTGTATCATTTTGCGCTGAGTAACTGTGGGAAAGGCCCATCTCGACATGGAGAACGAGCAATCGTATACGAAGCTATAAACCATCCATTGCCGACAGTGGTACTGCTCTTCCCATCTCACTTAAGCAGGCACATAGGAACGCTCCCTTGACGTTTTGGAATTCGGTGACAGTGTGACTTATTGGCATAGGAGCATGAAAAAAAGCTGCTTATAGTTCAGTGGGTGAAAATGTGCTCCTCATTTACGACGCACTTAGTTTGGCATACACTGTGTTTTTGTTGAAGTGATATACAGGTTATGGTATTTTTTCTTAACAGGAAGCAATCGAAGGCAGAAAAGAGTATTTTTAATATGTTTTGCAGCTGGGAACTTACATCAGTTTTACCGCAGATGTGATTCTTTGTTGAGAGCTACCAGGTGTATAACATTTTGTTGGATCAATGGGTTCGAATCAAGATCGACTGACAAGTCACAATTCTGCATGAAGACAAAGCTTTGCAGAGCATCTTCAGAAGGACCAGATACTGCATTCATTAAGCGAGGCCAAATTTGATTTGGAATTCACTCATTTGGGAGGGGGCAAGTGAGAGTGGGGGGGGGGGGGGGGAGAATTGTGGTAATGTAGCGACAGTTCAGTTTTGTACTGAATAATCTAACAAATTACGTAGCAAATGGAAAAAGTGGACATACAATTGCGAAAATTACGTAATGAAGATGGAGAATTGCTGTAAAAAATGTGTGAAAGTTGGTTAAAAGCGCAACGCACAATCTACTGTAGCTTGGTAGCGTAAAGCAACAAAGGGAATAATTTTGCAGATGAGAGAAGTGATCCCCTAGTACCTAAGCTATACTTCATTCTCGTTTCCTGTCGTTCGTAGTAAGCCACCATGTATTTACAACGTGACACCACAATGAGCCAATGTACCGAGACGAGTTCGTTGACAAATCATGTGATTTAGACACACTATCACAAGGCACAACTAAAAATAACAACAAACAATGTGACACAGCTTCCTCACACAACATTCAAAAACTCACGTACATAACGTTACCATATTTATGTGTCATATCAGACAAAATATCCAAACTGTTTAAAAAATACATCAGGATCACCTTTGCCACCACCAACAACTTAAAAAGCTGATACATTACATCTCACATCCAACGTAGAAACTTTACAAATCAGGAATTTATAAAATTACATGCAGTCATCGCAACAAATATTACATTGGCCAAATGGGAAGACATTTTAAAACCCGCTTTAAAGAACACATTGACTGTCTGAGACTTGGCAAACCGAATAAATCAGCTACAGCGAAAATAAAAATGAAACAGGGCACAGTGTTACAATAGACAACGATCTCAAAGTACTACATAATTTAGAAAAGAGCTGGAAAATGGACATCTTGGAAGAAATGGAAATATTCATCCATGGCCACATGGGGGATAACGAGGTCCTGAATGAAATGACAGACTTCAAAAATTCACATGTCTTTTCCAATTTCACTACAGTACTCTTAGAATAAAAGATACATAACATAACAGTCTGACTCCAGCCCCAGCAATAGCTTAGAACTATGCAAAATAAATAGTTTATATCATGATGTGTACAATAGTATTGTAACAGGTGCTAAATTTGTAATGTATTTCGCCAACCTACTTCTGTAATACGATAACAAGACGTGCAGAAGACATGTAAACATCTGACAAATCGATAGTCAAATCGAAACCAGCTGTATTTCGACCGCCATCTTGTCCACTGCACTACAGATTTGTTTTTGTGATAGTGTTTCCAAGTTACTGTTACGTCAGTGAAAATTTATGAACAGTGACCAAGAAAGCCAAGAGGGCCACGGAAATGGAAACACATCAGCGCATCACAACAAGACTGACACGCCAGAAGAATAAAGTGAGTGACGGTTACAAAACATTTTCATGCAAACTTCAGTCCAGCATCCAAAGTGAGATCGCCTCTTACTAAGATTTCTCTTCTTCCCCAGGACAACCACAGCATTTATGTAAAGACTATGTAACATCAGTTGACCTTATTATAAAATTGGTTTTGTAAGGCCATTTAGCCTTAAGATGAGGTATTCCCTCGAAACATGTCGCTAAATAAATAAGTAATGCAATAGTTAATAAAGTTTGTGACTGGTAGCGGTAATTTAAAAAACCTTTACACAGTTAAGTTGTTGCTATTCTGGATTTTGTTAGCTTCAGACTGTCCGGTCTATTGGCGGCACCATCGGTACATTGTCAAATGCCACTAGCTGCAGAAACGAGCAATCACTGACGAAGTTACTCAAGAAGACAGATGCATCACAGAAAGAAAGACAATTAATCACACGCTATCGCAGAAAAATCTGAGTTAAGCGTAAATGAACGATTTTGATGGAAAAATGTTTGTGCTGGCAGGAAAAACGTTTGTGATGGTTTTCGACGTTCCTGTGGGTACTGCGCTTTCACTGATCCATTACGTGTGATGTTTCATTGCGATCCAGAGTGTAGAAGTCAGTCGATGGCTAGTTTTGGGCCGAGACCCATTTTCAAATCATCGTCATACAGGCATTCAGGGTCACCGCGTGAAGAGAATTCGTGACTGGCCAGGTTACGCAACAGATAGATGGCTACAGGGATTCCTGAGGCGGCTAGGTTTTATAGACCAAAAAAGCCATATTTTCAGTCTTAGAACCAGCTTACGGACGAAGGTTCTCGGCGAATTTCCAGCATAGTGGAGTAGCTGTGGGTCAGCAACTTCTGTTAATAAGTGCAACGAAAAACTAGTCCAAAGTCGCAAATTTTACTTTTTTTATTCGCTCGATGACCTATTTTGAAACCATCATAACATAGTAAAAATTGGTATTTCCGAAGATGTGGAAACTGTGTAAAAATTGTGCAACGAACACTTACAGCTCATACATAAAACTGTATGCACGGTAACTGTTCGTTACCTATTTTTGACATGGTTTCCACGTCTCAGGAAATACCATTTCTGATTATATTTAGATGATTTTAAAATGATTCTCGGCCTGAAGATAGGCACCAAGTGAATAAAAAACCTAAAATTTGCGACTTCAGACTGATTTTTCGTTGTACTGAAAGAGTCTCGAGTTTAACTTTAAGGGACATCAAAATATCAAGTTGTATACTTCAGATAATTGGCCAATGGAGATTGACGCTGCTAGTACAACTCCATACAGTCATGATGAAACGCCATCAAACTTTTACTTATGTAGATGAATGGCCATCTGCGTGGGAGAACATTCCGAGATGACAATGTTCTCTGCGAGTATGAAAAATACTGGTTACTGAGAGACCTCAAGAGCCGAAGAAAGTGTATTTGTGGCGTGGGAGTGAATAGATTTTATCGTATACTGAGTTGTATTTACAAGTGACAAAACGATCAGTTTTTTCATCTACAACATTTAATTTCCTTAGTGTTTACCAATGTCTAACCACGTTGCGTCGTGCATTATTTTTAGCTATCCTTTCCTTCAGGAAATAACGACGTTGATAACAAAGCATGAAATTCCAGCATAGAATGAAGCGTTCATTTTTAGTTTAATCACACAGTAGAACTTATGTAAAAAATCCACCAGCAAAGTCTTGTTATTTCAGTAGGGGAAGCGCTAATTGTGTGTAATGCAGTCAGCTGCGTTGCTAAAACAACAGATTTGGTCCACCGTATTCAGTACATTTCCCTCCGCATTTCCCAACGAACGAGTGTTTTGACAGAACATCACGTGCATTAAAGCGAGATCTCCGCTCTCTGGAATCTTTTGTGAGCTTCTGCAGGTCATATCGCATTCTAGAAACGTCAAATAACTGCATAGAATGAAGAATGAAAGCAGGAGGTTTTATGCTCGCTTTGAGAGATAACAAGCTGCCTGTTCGCTGTGAAATTAAAAGTTAGCTCGAACCTAAGAGGATTTTGCTGGATTAAATTAGAAAAGGAGATTCGAAAGTCGGAGAAGAAACGCAAATTTTTTCGGCGGCGATTATTTAAATGTGTTGTGCGCGTGGAAAGCAAAAATAGTCTGCGATACCATATCGACAAGAGACTTGCCAGTTGGAACATTAGTAGTCAGCATCTATTTGCCATAGTATCACCAGATGAAGAGTCCTCGACAGTCTTGCTAATTGCAACAGTATTAATATTTCCTCCACGCTACTAGCAAAATAGTCTCAGGAGAAAGTAGCTCCAGTTTGATTTGTCCCAAGAATTGCGAATTAACATTCAGTATATTTTCAGAGATACGAGAGGCTTTCAATAAGTAATGCAACACTTTTTTTCACTGCCAGTTTCTGTTGGCAAGATGCGAAATTTTCTGTGTGACATAGCGGAATATTCCCGCTTCAGCCCATGTACACTACGGGCCATTAAAATCGCTACACCACGACGCGAAATTTAACCGACAGGAAGAAGATGCTGTGATATGCAAATGATTAGATTTTCAGAGCATTCACACAATGTTGGTGACGGTGGCGACACCTACAACGTGCTGACATGAGGAAAGTTTCCAAACGATTTATCAAACACAAACAGCTGTTGACCGGCGTAGCCTGCTGAAACGTTGTTGTGATGCCTCGTGTAAGGAGGAGAAATGCGTACCATCACGTTTCCGACTTTGATAAAGGTCGGATTGTAGCCTATCCCGATTGCGGTTTATCGTATCACGACATTGCTGCTCGCGTTGGTCGAGATCCAATGAGTATTAGCAGAATATGGAATCGGTGGGTTCAGGAGGGTAATACGGAACACCGTGCTGGATCCCAACGGTCTCGTGTCACTAGCAGTCGAGATGACAGGCATCTTCCTGCATGGCTGTAACGGATCGTGCAGCCACGTCCCGATCCCTGAGTCAACAGATCGAAACGTTTGCAAGACAACAACCAACTGCACCAACAGTTCGACGACGTTTGCTGCAGCATGGACTATCAGCTCGGAGACCATAACTGCGGTTACCCTTGACGCTGCATCACAGACAGGAGCACTTGCGATGGTGTAGTCAACGACGAACCTGGGTGCACGAATGGCAAAACGTTATTTTTTCGGATGAATCCAGGTTCTGTTTACAGCATCATGATGGTCGCATACACCATCCGTGTTTGGTGACATCGCGGTGAACGCACATTGGAAGCGTGTATTCGTCATCGCCATACTGGCGTATCACCCAGCGTGATGGTATGGAGTGCCATTTGTTACACGTCTCGGTCACCTCTTGTTCGCATTGACGTCACTTTGAACAGTTGATTTCAGATGTGTTACGACCCGTGGCGCTACCCTTCATTCGATCCCTGCGAAACCCTACATTTCAGCAGTGTAATGCACGACCACATGTTACAGGTCCAGTATGGGCCTTTCTGGATACAGAAAATGTTCGACTGCTGCCCTGGCCAGCACATTCTCCAGATCTCTTACCAATTGAAAACGTCTGGTCAATGGTGGCCGAGCAACTGGTTCGTAACAATACGCCTGTCACTACTCTTAATGAACTGTGGTATCGTGTTGAAGATGCATGGGGAGCTGCACCTGTACACGCCATCCAAGCTCTGTTCGACTCAATGCCCAGGCGTATCAAGACCGTTACTACGGCCGGAGGTGGTTGTTCTGGGTACTGATTTCTCAGGATTTATGCACCCAAATTTCGTGAAAATGTAATCACATGTCAGTTCTAGCATAATATATTTGTCCAACGAATGCCCGTTTATCATCTGCATTTCTTCTTGGTGTAGCAATTTTAATGGCCAGTAGTGTACCTGGGAATTACAATATCAAGAAATAGAACTTCCGAACTAGGAGTAAGAAACAGAGTAAGAATGTGGTGTAATTTTTTTCAAGTGCGGAACCTTTTTTGAGACAAGGCAGTTCCTGTGAGAGCAAACGTATCTCCTGGTGACTACGACATACAGCTAGGAGTGTTGAGTAAATAACAAGGCAGATCTGAGCAAGTTACAAGCATGCAAAATGAACACTCTGCTTTCAGCCTTGCAGAAGAAAGGAAGATATAAAATTAGGAACGGAGACACCAGAGCAGAGATGCAAGTGGATCTATCAGTGGCTGGGAGACCGAGTACTGCACAGCTCAGGTGGTCTTGACATGTGAAGAATATGAAGGATAACTGCTTGCCAAAACAATAGTTGGACAGAAATGTACACGGAAAAAGACCCAAAAAAAGATGGCTGAATCAGATTAAGGAAAATCTTAGACTGTAGGAGAAATCTGGGAAAGAATAACAAGACAAAATGCACTATTTTCGGCTGGTGGCCGAATTCCAGACTGGTGGATATTTTCTCCCTGGACAGTGTTGCCCATTCGAAATCTGGCTGAATTCTTTGTGCTTCTGCCATTTTAGCGTTCCGCTAACCACCGAGCGCATCAGTCTCGTTTCGTGCTTGCAGCTGATTTTTTTTTTTCTTAAGAACTTACACTTGAATGTAATACTTAGTAGACATTGCTTAAGCATCAGAGTTGCATTGTAAGTAGTTTGATTTTTTAGTCTTGTTTACCACCGATATGTAATATTTAATGACAGTTGTGAGCAGCATTTAAATGAAAAAATTCGTTACATGTTTCGGTAGCTCAATCTTGTTTTTCAAGTGGTACCTGTGCCTAATTTCGGATATTGCTAAGGTTCCTAACTTCGATTGCAATTAGTTCGATATTTTAGTCTCGTTTATTAGTGATATATTTATTGAAGGTCGTGAGTAGCTTTTAATTGCAATAATTCATTACATGTTTCGCTAATTCAAACTTGTTTGTCAAGTGGTACCGGTGCCTAATTTACGATATTGCTAACGTGTCTAATATCGACCATCCGAGAAATGGGCCCCCTTACAAATTTAGCTTTTTATTTCCTTTCAGGAGAACACTGGGAAGAAAAGAAAGTGTTGGGCAGCGGAAAACTTGAGGATAAGGTGTTTAGGATGTTTCCTTTGGGTACATGAACTGTCTGCTGGGACTGAGAAACCTGGCTAGAAGGTGTACAAATGTGAAAGCTGCAGATGTTATCCTAGTTATAGTTATTAAGTGCGTCGTTATTGTAAACGTATTGGAATATCCCAACATTACTTTTTGTAATAAAACAGTATTCCTATCGGTATGCAGTCTTGAATTTTCCTTACGAAATAACGCTCTCCGAAATTAGGAACCACACTACCTGAAACTGCGCAGACTTTTAATACGCTCTCCAAAATGCACAAGTTTCTTTCACAAATTATGAAACGTAATCTGTTGGTTTTTGCTATAAAAGGCTATATATACCGAAAATCTATTATGTGGTACATACGTCAGTCATTTTTATGAGCTTTTTAACCAACTGTGTCCTTAGCTTTCTTCACGTAGCCGAAAATGGGGCACCTTACCCTGTATCATGTTAGAGTAAAATGGAAGCAAATTTTTCACAGACACGCCACTCGGCTCGCTGGAAGGTTAGGAAGAGGATGATGATATTGCGTATCCCCTACAGCCGTCCGCGTTTGATATATTCCTCGGCAGCGATGGCATGTTCCAGCAGTATAATTGTTTGAGGAGGTTGCCAGTGAACTCACGTCGATGTCTTGGCCACCTAATTCGCCTGATCTGAACCCGATGGGACACATCTGGCACGACATCAGGCAACAGCTCTGCTCTCACAAATCACCGGCCGCACTATACGGGAATTGCGTGTACTATGCGTAGACCGCTGGCGCCACTTACCTCGCGAGACCTACCAAGGACTCGCTGATATATGTAAGTAGGCTGTTTATGTTTTCTTATTGGCAACGTTACGTAGCGCTCTGTATGAAAATCACTGGCTGTGCTGTGTGCAGTCTGTGGCTAGTTTGCATTGTTGTCTGCCATTGTAGTGTTGGGCAGCTGGATGTGAACAGCGCGTAGCGTTGCGCAGTTGGAGGTGAGCCGCCAGCAGTGGTGGATGTGAGGAGAGAGATGGCGGAGTTTTGAAATTTGCAATACTGGATATCATGAACTGCTATATACATTATGACTTTTGAACACTATTGAGGTAAATACATTGTTTGTTCTCTATTAAAGTCTTTCATTTGCTAACTATGCCTATCAGTAGATAGTGCCTTCCGTAGTTTGAATCTTTTATTTAGCTGGCAGTAGTGGCGCTCGCTGTATTGCAGTAGTTCGAGTAACGAAGATTTTTGGTGAGGTAAGTGATTTGTGAAACGTATAGGTTAATGTTAGTCAGGGCCATTCTTTTGTAGGGATTTTCGAAAGTCAGATTGTGTTGCGCTAAAAATATTGTGTGTCACTTTATTGAATGTTTGAGTACGTTCAGTTTTGCTAAGCTGTTTGAAAAGCAAATAGTGTAAGAGGTTTATCAGCACAGTAATTCAGAAATTGTTCCAAGGGGACGTTTCATATACTGCGTTCCGAAGGGACACCAACACGCTGTTAAACAGATGGTCATAATGTTGTGGATCATTAGTGTATGTAATCAGAAGATAAAAAAGCTCTTTGAAGGAAACTTCACGAAAATTTAATGTTAGCTTTCAGGAAAATGCTGCATCTGGTGAGTGCTATTTTTAGTCTAGCTTGCGCACATCTCTTGTGTAATCCAAGTAATCGCAATACGAATAACGCAACCAGACTTCAGCAGTTATGCTTTACAAAGGGAACCACACACGCGGTAATCAACAGCGAGTCGACCAAAGTTTTTGTACCCGAGATTGTTCGTGGATAGAACCAAGCCATTCTCCTTCTTCGATGTCAGTTTTACGCGACAGGCAATGTTTTTCCATTGATGTCACATATCGTCAGCATAACAGCAACAAGGTCTTTATCATCGCGAATATCACCTGTGTCATGCTTTCAAGGTTTAGACGCTTCACGTCAACGTGATAGAGCGAAAATAACACCAGACACTAATTTTAAAAAATATTTACATTCGTGACAGTAGACAGACTATCTACCCGGGTTACACGAAATGCGCGTCTGTTAGCTTACTTAAGGAATATGACGTGTGTGTTTCAGTGGTTGCCTTTGATCTTCTTTCTGTATACAATCAGAATTACTCAAACGCTTTGACGCATTAGTTATATAAACAGGAACATATTTTAGACGCATCATGAAAACAATCCATTTATCTAAAAGTTATAAAATACAAATGATCTAGGACCACGTGGCTTGGTCAGCAGTGTTTATCGTCGCTACGTGGCGGGCTGCCCCTCGTCAATCCCTTAAGCCGTTATCATGGGCAAATACGGAATAGTACCTTAAACTCATTACATTATTAATGTCGTACCTCACTCTTGTCGTCTGAAATTTTGTATTACTCTTTTCACAGAGTTTTAATACTGTCGTGGTAATAGTACCAAGATCGAAACCGGTCACCTGATTTTAACAGCTTACATGCGATGCTAGACTGTGTTTAAAAACTTTCATTCTAATTGAAACTTCCTGGCAGTTAAAACTGTGTGCCGGACCGAGACTCGAACTCGGGACCTAATTCTGGAAACATCCCCTAGGCTGTGGCTAAGCCATGTCTCCGCAATATCCTTTCTTCAGGAGTGCTAGTTCTACAAGGTTCGCAGGAGAACTTCCGTAAAGTTTGGAAGGTGGGAGACGAGGTACTAGCAGAAGTAAAGCTGTGAGGAGGGGGCGTGAGTCGTGCTTGGTTAGCTTAGTTGGTAGAGCACTTGCCCGCGAAAGGCAAAGGTCCCGAGTTCGAGTCTCGGTTCGGTACGCAGTTTTAATCTGCCAGGAAGTTTCATAGCAGGGCACACTCCGCTGCAGAGTGAAAATCTCATTCTGGATTCATTCTAATTGTTTGATCGCTGTTTCCCAGGAACAGTGTTGCAACTGGTGCTTAATCTATTTAACGTCTTCACATCACAAGAGTATTGTCGTCATACGTGAATTTAAACTACAGTACTGCAATTAATAACTGTGCAAGTTTTCTTTTGTCACTGAGTACGTTTCTATGGTTTCGGATCGGGATTTCCATGGCAGCTAATTTCTGGTCCAACAATCCAGGAAAAGACTGAAGAATTCGTCAGGTTTGTTTCTCGGAGCTCGGCCTATTCATAGACTTCAGAAGCAATATCATCTTCCTGTCGCACTCTGTTAAGTGGAAATTTTTTTATTCAAAAGTCCTTATCGCTTAAATATCAGGTAACACCGATTTTCTGTATTTGCTATTATCTTTATACAGATTAACTGCAACTGCAATACTTCCAGAGTTTAAGCTGAGGAATCCTAAGTACCAATAACACAAATTACAGAAATACAATGTGAGACTTAGCTCCAGAAGTGTCTATTGAGTTCCATAAAAAGTATCAGTAATAAATATACCTTTGTCGGCCTTTCATTTCAGTATATCACTGCCGAAACGAGTGTTTTGACTCTTTGTCATAATCGTTTGCACTTTATAAGTCATTGTACTATGTTGATAATACCAAACATTCGATAGTAAGATTCGTCATAAATAATCAACTGCTAATTGAGAAGAACAATAACGTCTAGACTGGCAACACTAGAGAAATAATAACGTTACTTGCCAATGACTAAAGCTGTCAGTGGTTCCACAAAGAGTTCAACACATTTATGCACTAATATAAAACAAATGAGAGCTACAAAAGCACATTTTAAATCTAATTTGAAATTATTTCTTCTAGAAAAGTAAGTCACAGAGGAATATTTAATTAAACACTTTTAGCATACGTAGTATACAAGAAAAATAAGTTTAATGGCTATTTAAATACGAATTCCAATGTAAGATACACAATTTGTAAATGGCCAGCATACAGCCGTAAATACAAACAAATAATGTAAACTAACTCGTTCCACATCTTGTCGATAGAAATCGTCCACACGATCTAGAGAGCATACAACTAATATTTTCCTGTCAAAATTATTTATGTTTTTACTGCAGTGTATATATAATTTTAATAACATGGTACAGATCTGTGATTTTTTGCCCGACCTATATACTAACGATTTCCTGTCTAATGGCTTGTACCAGTGATCAGTGTTATAGAAAAGTAGTGAGCTTATAATAACAACTGCCTTGGTTACTACGAGTATCGTTCAATAAAGAATGCTCCAATTTCTTTTACAGTCGCTAATACACTGAGAACGTTATACCGTCGCGACATTGGATGCCGCCTGCTGGTGTTGTAGGCACGTGACGCGGTATCAGAACTATGGAAGCTGATCAGACACGGACGGGGGACCACCCTAGCGAAGATATGGGTCGTAAATGGGGAAATCCATTGAGATAAGCGACTTTGACAAAGGGCAGATTATTATTACACAAGGCTTGTGAACAAGTATCTCGAAAACGGCGAAGCTGATCGAATGCTCATGTGGTACTGTTATGAGCATCTATGGAAAGAGCTAGAAGGACAGCAAAACCACCATTAGGCGCTAAATGGATGGACGCCATCGCTTCTTCACAGAACGTCGGGTTCGGAGGCTTGTCTGCTGTGTAAAGTAGGATAGATTGACGGGTGGCATCTCTGCCGAAAGAGCACAATGCTGGTGCACGCACAAGTGTTTGGGAGCACACCGTACATCGTACGTTGTTGAACATGGAGCTACGCAGCAGACCGCCCCTACGTGTTCACATGTTGACCCAACGACATCGTCAATTACGTTTGCAGTGGGCACAGGGCAATCGGGATTCGACCGACGATCAATGGAAGCGTGTCGGCTCTTGGGGCGAATCACATTTTTGTTACACTAGGTCGCCGGGCGTCTTCACAAAGAGCGTCATCGACGTGAACGGTGGCTCAAAACGTGTAGCATGCCACGGACGCAGGGTGGTGGGAGCAGTATTATGTTATGGAAGACATTCTCCTGCTCTTGCATTGGACATGCGTACAGCTGCGGACCACCTCCATCCTTTCATGCTTGTTATTCTCCCCGATGGCGATGTCATCTCTCAGCAGTATAACCGTCCATGTCTCGGAGCCAGAACCGTGCTACAGTGGTTTGAGGATCATTATAGTGAACTCACGTTGATGTCTCGGCGACCGAAATCGCCTGATGTAAATTCTTTCGCCCCTACTCTTCAATCTGTACATCGAGGAAGCAATGATGGAAATAAAAGAAAGGTTCAGGAGTGGAATTAAAATACAAGGTGAAAGAATATCAATGATACGATTCGCTGATGACATTGCTATCCTGAGTGAAAGTGAAGAAGAATTAAATGATCTGCTGAACGGAATGAACAGTCTAATGAGTACACAGTATGGTTTGAGAGTAAATCGGAGAAAGACGAAGGTAATGAGAAGTAGTAGAAATGCGAACAGCGAGAAACTTAACATCAGGATTGATGGTCACGAAGTCAATGAAGTTAAGGAATTCTGCTACCTAGGCAGTAAAATAACCAATGACGGACGGAGCAAGGAGGACATCAAAAGCAGACATCAAAAGCAGGCATTTCTGGCCAAGAGAAGTCTACTAATATCAAATACCGGCCTTAATTTGAGGAAGAAATTTCTGAGGATGTACGTCTGGAGTACAGCATTGTATGGTAGTGAAACATGGACTGTGGAAAAACCGGAACAGAAGAGAATCGAAGCATTTGAGATGTGGTGCTACAGACGAATGTTGAAAATTAGGTGGACTGATAAGGTAAGGAATGAGGAGGTTCTACGCAGAATCGGAGAGGAAAGGAATATGTGGAAAACACTGATAAGGAGACGGGACAGGATGATGGGACATCTGCTAAGACATGAGGGAATGACTTCCATGGTACTAGAGGGAGCTGTAGAGGGCAAAAACTGTAGCGGAAGGCAGAGATTGGAATACGTCAAGCAAATAATTGAGGACGTAGGTTGCAAGTGCTACTCTGAGATGAAGAGGTTAGCACAGGAAAGGAATTTGTGGCGGGCCGCATCAAGCCAGTCAGTATACTGATGACAAAAAAAAAAAAAAAAAAAAAAATTCTATGGAACCCATCTGGTTCGCTATTGGCCACCATCAGTGCGTACGGAAATCAGCGGTCCGTTATTTACGGGAATTACACGACCCGTGCGTACACATCTAATGCCACATACCTCCGCAAACCTACCAACAAACTATCGGATATGCATAATCTGTGATGTTTTTCGTCCCAAGCACGGACAGACAAGCTATTAAGCAGGTGGTCCTAATGTTTTGGCTCATCAGTGTTTATTTAGGTAAACGTCCATGTAGGTGCTTCAAATTTCTTGTTTGCTCTGGACGTGTACTTACTTTCGAACTATTCCGACAGATGGCAGAACCATAGGGACCCTCAAAAATTTCATCTACGCTAGACACTTGTTAGAAGCAACGTAATGTAATTGAATTCTTGGTTTCGGAGACAGAAGATCTATAAACATTTGAATGTCGTGTATGGTTTTGATGCAATTGACTGGAGTACGGTTGGGCAATGGCTGGAGAGAGACTTTAAGCGTCAGGAAGTGCAGAAACTGAGCTGCAAGATTAGTCACCTTCGGGTCGTCCTGTCACAGCTGCTCCTCCCGACATGCTGAATCGTGCGGATGCCGTTATTCGTGCTCACAGTCGCGTTACAACTCGACATACGACTTTACAGCTATCGGTGAGCATTGTAAGTACGTGTGCAATGATTGAGGCCCTTGGGTATTCAAAGGTGTGCTCAAGATGGGTTCCACGAATGCTCAGGACAGACCGCAAGATTTAAAGGAAATCCATTTCATCTGAACTGTTGGGGCAGTTTGAGGTCAATGTACAGGCCATTCTGACAAGGATTGTTACAGGTGACGAGACCTGAGTGCATCACTAAGACTCGGAAACAAAAAGGCAGTCACTGGAGTGGCGTCACCCGCAATCATCGGAAAGGAAGAAATTCTAGGCAGCTGCTGCTGCTGGCTAAGCGATAATGGCAGTCACTTGAGACACTGGAAGTGTCATTCTCGTGGATGTGTTGCCAAAAGGGTCAAACGGTGATTCAGGGGCATATGTGAAACCACTGAACAAAATCAGAAACCGTTCCTGGCGTAAAAGAAAATAATAAAAAAATCAAAAAAATTAAAAGAAAACTTGCTCTAACACGACAAAGCACGCCAGGACAGAAATCTCACAATCCGTTGCAATCCGTAAAGAGATCGCCAAGTTTTATTGCACATCATTGCTGCCTTATCCACCCTACACGCAGGACCTGGCGCCTTCCAATTTCCAGCAGTTGGGACCACTTAAAGATTCATTACGCGGCACACGCTTTGAAGATGATGAGTTCGTAATTCACGCAGTGAAAACGTGGCTTCGAGCAGAGGTCAACGGCTTTTACCAACGGAGAATACATGCTGTTACACAATGCAGCTGTTACATCATAGACTGTGGCAGACACTACGTACAAAAGCAGTACATGTAAAAGAAATGTCAACTGTGTCAATGAGTGTATTCTGAGAAAAAAATTGTGGAGCATTGATTATAGAACAACCCTCGTATGTTACCTTGTGAACTCTGTAATAGGACCGCTGGCTTAAACCTGCTAATATGATCAGCTGAAAATATAAATCTCAATAGTTGTTCCATGGCTTATCTTATGTCTATGCGATTATTAGCTGTAACCACAATTTCTATAACTAAAGAAATCGTTAGTGTTTGGACCCATAATAACTGAGTCATTGTCTATCAGCAGTGCAGCATTTTTGCAGGAAGTGGAACACGGAAGGAGCTTTTAGGCTTATTTGAGGACCAAATGAGACGCGTGATTAAGAAGACTCATTAACGAGCGCTTAGCAGAGAATCGTAGCGGAAATTCAAGCGAGCTACTGCATTTAATTGCAGGAAAGGAATTCCATTGGGAGTTAGATACAAAAGAATTGACAACGGACACGAATTTATTGTTCCTTCCCTCTGAAACATCCACGGCACTAAAATATATTACAGGAATTTTATTAGAATGTAGATAAGGGAGAAGAAGCACAGCACGTTTAAATTCGATCACCCACTTCTTCTTGGTTGAAAAAGAAAGGACGTGGTCTTTGCAAGCCATAGCCAACTTTTGATGTATTTCTGGCCTCAATAAACCATTCAGGACGAAGTGTGTCAATATGCACAGTATTGCAGTTTATCCAGTTCAGCAACGGTAAAACAAATACATTAAAAGCCCACAAAAAAATAAATGATTTTGCAAATTAAGTGGGCGCTTCGTTTGAGTAACTGAGCAGCAAGTACAAACATGGCACAAACTATCCGATTTATATAATAGAATATCCTATCTATTCTGTGCCCGGCTGACTCTTTTCCATCATGGCTTCAGCAGCGGTGGATCAACCTGAGGTGATGTTTTCTGCGTGCACACAAACAGTTGGATAAATCAGTTTTCAACATGTAACAAAGATTCAGAACCTTGTTTAGGTTCTGTTAGAAACCAGTGTAATCGACTATTCAGTATCGGGGAGAAAAGGATCTTACTTTTGGGCGAAGGTGTTTGAGCACTGCTTATTGTTAATAAATGACTTTAATTATGGCCACAGTTAGTGGAAACGTAGATTCGGATTAAGATTGGTGTGTATGGTAAATTTCACAGGAGAGTTACTATTTTTGGGAGAGTTTTTCAGAAAATATACTGAATCATTTTTCTTGATTGGAGATTCTCGACGTCACGTTCAATGCCAGGCAAGCAGTAATAAACGAATCACATCAGCACGTAAATTACATAAAAGCGTAAGACATGTCAATAACAATCATAACTGTAATAGATGAAAAGTTAAGTTGTACGTAAATGAATACGAAAATGATCTGAATGTGAAACGTGCTTAGTGGTTATTTAGATCTGACCAGTTGAAAAAAAATTCACCCACGCCACGTGAAGATTAAAAAGCTGAATGCAAATTCTGGACGAAAGTTCACAAAATAAAGGAGGCGTTTGTTGTATTTGTGACTCACTTCACGTCAGCTGTCTAGTTTCTGCGAGATTGGGAAAGAAAAAACCCTACAGAGAATGTTTGCGAAGAGTACTTCCGATTTGTGACATTTCCCCTACAGTTAAGAAAAAATCCATGAAATTTTGTTCGAGGTATTGTGTTGGCTCTTTTTCAATTCATTTACTGAGAGAAGTATCTGAGCATGGCGTATGTGCGTACAGCTGTAGATTTGTGTGAAAACAGTAACGTTGATTACTTATGCGACCTGCACTGAAGTGTATCTCAGTGCGTTCCACCGTATTTTTTTCTTCGTGCTGTTCGTTGACAAGCCAGTTTGGCAAGGCGGATTGTAGACTTTACTGCCAGATTCCAGGGAACTAGGAGAAGGCCAAAGGGCTTCCGACTGGTGAATAAATGTCAGAAGATATCTAGTTCCGATATTCACCTCCTAAACAAGGGTGCATCATTGAAAAAAGTAGATTTTTACCTGAAACTATACTTTAACTAACAATAATCTCATCCCGTCAGACAGAAATATGAAAGACGAGGGCATGATGAAAAGTGATGCTTCTGAATGTTTTATGTGAAAACTGTGGTGTCACCGCTAGACACCACACTTGCTAGGTGGTAGCCTTTAAATCGGCCGCGGTCCGTTAGTATACGTCGGACCCGCGTGTCGCCACTATCAGTGATTGCAGACCGAGCGCCAACACACGGCAGGTATAGTCTAGAGAGACTCCCTAGCACTCGCCCCAGTTGTACAGCCGACTTTGCTAGCGATGGTTCACTGCCTACATACGCTCTCAATTGCAGAGACGACAGTTTAGCATAGCCTTCAGCTATGTCATTTGCTACGACCTAGCAAGGCGCCATATTCAGTTAGTATAACTACTTCAAGAATGTATTCTGAACAGATAATATTATGAATCATGTACCGTCAAGAGCGACGTTCATCATTAATGGATTAAAGTTAAGTATGAAACAAATTAGGTCCGCTTTCTGAATTCTCATTCCTTGTCATGTTCCAGACCTCATGTCAGTATAGTTCTTCCCTCCTCACGCCAGCCTGCGTGAACTAAAACGCGTACATTTCGGCCTCCACTCGTAACACGGTGTTGGCTCTTCTGCTAACACAAAAAAACAAAACAAACGTTGTTAACATTCTACGTCTTTATACTGCTTGCTACGTATTTATTTTTCAACGTAGTCACCCTGGCGATGAATACATTTCTCCGAACGAGAGACCAGTTTGTTGATGTCACTGTAGATGTTTTACTTCGTTGACGCAGCTACAGCCTCACCTCTGCTTGCAACGCTTCATCACTATCAAAATGAAGTTCTCGAAGGTGCTCTTCAAGCTTTGGAAACAGATGAAAATCGGACTGAGCCAAGTCGGGACCGTTTGGCGGATATTCGACGACAGTGAATCCATGGCATCGGATTGTCGCAGCGCTTGTGTGAAATCTTGCATTGTCATGCTGAAGAAGAGAGTGCTCCACGTGCGGCCGAAACCTTCGCATTCGAAACTCGATTACGACATGCCGTTTCTCACACATCGGCGTAGTTACGTTGCACACCACCATGGTACACGCTACAATTCAAAACCGTCTAATGGTAGAGAACTGCAAATATCTAGACATGAAGAATAAAGATGTAGAATATGAATAACGTTTGTTTTATTACAGTACTGGCCATTAAAATTGCTACACGACGAAGATGACGTTCTACAGACGCGAAAGTTAACCGACAGGAAGAAGATGCTGTGATATGCAAATGATTAGCTTTTCAGACCATTCACACAAGGTTGGCGCCGGTGGCGACACCTAAAACGTGCTGACATGAGCAAAGTTTCCAACAGATTTCTCATACATAAACAGCAGATGACCGGCGTTGCCTGGTGAAACGTTGTTGTGATGCCTCGTGTAAGGAGGAGAAATGCGTACCATCACATTCCAAAGTTTGATAAAGGTCGGATTGTAGCCCATGGCGATTGCGGTTTATTGTATCGCGACATTGGTGCTCGCGTTGGTCGAGATCCAACGACTGTTAGCAGAATATGGAATCGGTGGGTTCCGGAGAATAATACGGAACGCCGTGCTGGATCCCAACGGCTTCGTATCACTAGCAGTCAAGATGACAGGCATCTTATCCGCATGACTGTAACGGATCGTGCAGCCACGTCTCGATCCCTGAGTCAACAGAGGGGGGGGGGGGGGACCTTTGCAAGACAGCAACAATTCGACGACGTTTGCTGCAGCATGGACTATCAGCTCGGAGACCATGCCTGCGGTTACCCTTGACGCTGCATCACAGACAGGAGCGCCTGCGATGGTGTACTCAACGACGAACCTGGGTGCACGAATGGCAAAACGTCATATTTTCGGACGAATTAAGGTTCTGTTTACAGCATCATGATGGTCGCATCCGTGTTTGGCGACATCGCGATGAACGCAGATTGGAAGCGTGTTTTCGTCATCGCCATACTGGCGTATCACCTGGCGTGATGGTATGGGGTGCCATCGGTTACACGTCTCGGTCACCTCTTGTTCGCATTGACGGCACTTTGAACAGTGGACGTTACATTTAAGATGTGTTACGACCCGTGGCTCTACCCTTCATTCGATCCCTGCGCAACCATACATTCCAGCAGGATAATGCACGATCGCATGTTGCAGAAAATGTTCGTCTGCTGCCCTGGTCAGCACATTCTCCAGATCTCTCACCAATTTAAAACGTCTGG
This sequence comes from Schistocerca cancellata, assembly GCF_023864275.1. Classification (NCBI taxonomy): domain Eukaryota; kingdom Metazoa; phylum Arthropoda; class Insecta; order Orthoptera; family Acrididae; genus Schistocerca; species Schistocerca cancellata. Next base: position 747,416,003 of record NC_064628.1, on the reverse strand, counting down.
TCAATGGTGGCGGAGCAACTTTCTCATCACTACTCTTGATGAACTGTATAACGTGTTGAAGCTGCATGGGCAGCTGTACCTCTGCACGCCATTCAAGATGTTTGACTCATTGCCCAGGCGTATCAAGGCCGTTATTACGGCCAGAGGTGTTTGTTCTGGGTACTAATTTCTTAGGATCTATGCACCCAAATTGCGAGAAAATGTAATCACATATCAGTTCTCTGCATTTCTTCTTGGTATAGCAATTTTAATGGCCAGTAGTGTAAAAAGCTTAAACAGTGTTAACATAAAAAATTCCGAGGCATTAGTTTTCAGCATGTACTCGTGTATCAGACTGTAGCTTTATTTTATAATTGTAACCGAGGTGGATGTTATTATACTCCTAGTGTAGATGCATAAGCCCAATGCGTAACTCTACTTATTTCACATTTTCTTAACGTACACTAGTCATTTAATCACTACTCTGATGTCAGAGCAGTTCGCCTAGGGGAATCATCGACTGCACAACTACTCCTTCGCGTAGTGGAAAACGTAACGGACAGCAACGATACAAAAAAAGGCAACAGTGGTAGTATTACGCAGCATATTCTGAAGTCAGGGCAGCCACTACATGGATATATCATTTTGAAATGATAGGAGCGCTTTAGCAGCAAGCCTTTTATTTATAAGCACGACCAGTTTCGCATTTCAGCTGCATCATCAGGCGAAATAAAATCGTGTTCAGATCGAGAAAAGAGAATGGCGTGACCTTGCGCTCATAATCAGCAAAGTTTCGGTAAGTAGCGTTTCTCGATCTGCAAATGACTTGATTTTATTGCACCTGACAATGCAGCTAAATTGCTGCAAAACGGGCCACGCCTATGAATAGAGGACTTACAGCTAATCCGGTCGTATCTTCCCAAAAATGGTCTGTATTACTAGACACTGAAAGAGTTTTCTACTAGTTGTGACATAACGGTCTTGTTTGTTTCCCCGACGGGCTCTTTTGTTTCAGACAATCGTGACTCACAGAACTTCCAACACTTAATGTTTAAGGGAAACAGATGACATGTCACATTATTAAGGCTGTAGTATCCTAAGGTAGCATTTTTGGCTGCTGTTTAGCCTCTACATTATCGATGTCCCACAACAGATAATTCGTTGGTAGCCATCTATGCTGACAACACACCTACCCTGGCTCAGGACTGGAAATTATCAAAAATTAAATAACAATTACAGACTGCACACAGAACTGTGGAGCCTTGACTGGAAAAATGGCGTATTTATCATAAATGTCGTCAAGTGCGAAGCAGTTCTGTTCACACACAGGCCGAAACATAAAAAATGTAGGAAAAAAAGAACACTACACACACAACCGGTATGCTTCCGTGAGGAAGTCAGGTCTGTCGGTGTCTGGCTGGACCGAAAACTTACTTGAAGGACCACATTCGATGCGTCACCAACCGAGCACACGCGAGGCGCAAACAGCTCTATACAATGCTTAACAGCAAAGCGCTCTGGAAAGAAGGGTTACTAATTCCATGTGCATGGCACTCATTAGTCGGCTGACGATCAACGCAGTTCCAATCTGGAGATACGTAGCTCAAAATGAAATGAACACATTTGCGCCGCTTCCAAATTATTTACTGTGACCAGGCACAGACCGATGTGAGACGTGCAGGAAGAGAGTGAGTGACGTTGCGAAAGGTAACAACAGGGATGTGGAGCCATGCCAACCCCAGGGCCGTGGTTGGCTGCGCTAGATTTCTCGGTTGAGAGTCCATGGCGCGAATAGTCCTATCGAACTGATCCCACAGATTCTCGATTAGGTTTAAATCCAGGGAGTTTGGTGGCCAGGGGGTACGGTAAACTCATGCTGGTGCACTTCGAAAAACGCACGTACATTACGAGCTGTATGACACGGTGAATTGTCCTGCTCAAAGATGCCATCGTGAGAAGAAACAAACTGCATGTAGGGGTGGACATGGTCCCCAATAATAGATGCATACTTGTGTTGATCCCTTGTGCCTTCCAGAATGACGAGATCATCCAGGGAATGTCACGAAAACATTCCTCTGACTACGATGCTCCATCCTTGTTTTCTTCCAGACGGCAACTGCTATCTGTCTGATGGGGCATAAAACTGGATTCATCTGAGAAGGCCACCTGTCGTCACTCAGTCAAAGTATGATACTGGCTTGCCAAATCCAGCTTTCGTCGCGGATGAGCAGCAGTCAGCACAGGAGCATAACCAGGCGCCTGCTGAACAGTCGTTGAGGAGATACTTTTGATAGTCTCTGGGTTGATCTGTTGGCGGGGATGGGGGAGGGGGGGGAGGGGGGCAGCTCCTCACCAACTGTACGTCTATTCACGCGTACTCTTCTCCGCATCCGTCGCTTACCCCTGTCGTCTAAGGCCCGTTTTTCAGCAAGGTTGCCCAGCGCCGGATTTACATTGTGCCACTTTGCCATGCACTGTATACCTTAACAACCGCGGCACGCCGCTCCGTTTCCACATTATGACAACGTCTCCACTGTTTTATCCCGACCCCTAACAAGCTGTTGGTGCTGTCACTTTCCACCTGAGTGTGGTTATTGCATGACGACTTCGAACGTAGGCTGTCGTCACATTAAAATGATCGGATAGTGCATATAGAACAAGGTACTATGAACTTAAGTAACGTTCCACAGCATACACGGACCGTTCACATACAAGATGAATTCCACAATTCCACCTTGAGATGCTCGGGGGGATATTCGATGAACTCGCCACGCAAGTGTACAGAAACTCGAGACTTCGGGATTACCCCTTCACTGTGAACCAAGGGATCTACGATCACGACCACAGGTGAAAACATGAGAAACCAAAAACCACTCTGTTGTAGGGCAAACGCAAATAACATGTCGTCGGCGTGCTCCTGCCTTTCAGCAACAACTGATTGGCTCCACCATCTACAGTTATACAACCCACTATGAGGCTGTCGCAGGGAAACTGACAGCACGCAAATCACAAAGAGAATTCACACGATAGTTTTCACTGAGGGGCCGATTTTATAATCAGATTGAACCTTCTGATGACGACCTTGACTTTTTACAGGATCGAGGCCGCTGCGGTTGACCCTACAAACATCATACGTGCCCAGCAACAACGCTAGCTTACCCCCAACTAATAGTCCTTGCACCTTCGAATAAAGTAAAGCAGTATGGCATGAATGGCTGGGAGACCGCGAAGGGCAGATACCTTCGTGCCCACAGGCACGTTTCCTTCGCGAAGTACGAGAGCTGTGTGCATAAGGTGACTGTAATGGACTAGGGTGTAGTGTAATGTCAGGTTCATATTGGAGACGATGAGAAAAAGGAGAGGGAGAAATCCCGTGCCAGCACATAGTCCACTCCTCTCGAAGATCACAGAGTTTGTCGCCGAGCCTAACGTCCTCATCCGATGGACGGATCACCGTCAACAGTGTAGCATGCACTCACTTCATGAGACACTGCCGAGCGGTTCGGAACTGTTTACATTATCGTAGAGTTCGATGATCAGGAATTGCACGCCAACCCGTCTCCTGTCCCCTCTGCCGTAAAGGCAAATGGAAATATGCTAACAATGCACGGCGTACCGAAATGGTTACCCATCTACATACTGGCCACGCCCGGGACTGCTTGATTTCGGTGATATGACGGGAACCAGGGTATCCTCCCAGCCTCGCATGACTACCGCTTCCAGTAACACATTCCACCAACAGCCCTACTATCAGTCTACACTGCAGCTGAGGATTGTCTCCCACGGATTACCCTGGAACGTTTCTCCCTTTGTCCTTCAAACCTCCTGCGCACTTAATCCCAAATGGGGCCATTCTGTTGGGTAACCAGAGTTATGGGCAACATCGAAGACTCGTATCCTGTGAATCCCATGATAGCAAACTACCACATTCGCAAATATGGGTGCACAACATTTTGTGACTGTCATCTTGCAAGTACAAACATGAAGAAGCTCCAGATTATTTTTAAAAAAATATTTTCAACCTTTCACAATAACAGAAGAGCAAGCGGGCCTTCAAATAGACGAATACCAACGAGGAAAGGAATACCTATGAGCCTAACAGATTTTATTTCTGAACAGCATCCTCAAAATAGAAGCAATAAGAGGTAGAAATGATGTTTTTGCGTCGGTTGACTTTACACAAGCATATGACTAGACTGACGGCAGGGCTTTTCAGTATTTCGGAAGTGTTCGAAGTAGATGAAAAAAACTGTTGTTGTGGTCTTCATTCCTGAGACTGGTTTGATGCAGCTCTCCATGCTACTCTATCCTGTGCAAACTTCTTCATCTCCCAGTACCTACTGCAGCCTACGTCCTTCTGAATCTGCTTAGTGTATTCATCTCTTGGTCTCCCTCTGAGATTTTTACCCTCTGCACTGCCCTCCAATACTAAATTGGTGATCTCTTGATGCCTCAGAACTTGAACTATCAACCGACCCCTTCTTCTAGAAAAGCTGCGCCACAAACTCCCCCACTCCCCAATTCTATTCAGTATCCTCTCATTAGTTACGTGACCTACCCATCTAACCTGCAGCATTCTTCTGTAGCACCACATTTCGAAAGCTTCTATTCTCTTCTTGTCTAAACTATTTATCGTCCACGTTTCACTTCCATACATGGCTCCACTCCATACAAATACTTTCAGAAACGACTTCCTGACATTTAAATCTATACTGGATGTTAACAAATTTTTCTCCTTCAGAAACGCTTTCCTTGCCATTTTATATCCTCACTACTTCGACCATCATCAGTTATTTTGGTCCCCAAATAGCAAAATTCCTTTACTACTTTAAGTGTCTCATTTCCTAATCTAATTCCCTCAGCATCACCCGACTTAATTCGACTACATTCCATTATCCTCGTTTTGCTTTTGTTGATGTTCATCTTATACCCTCCTTTCAAGACACTGTCCATTCCGTTCAACTGCTCTTCCAAGTCCTTTGCTGTCTCTGACAGAATTACAATGTCATCGGCAAACCTCAAATTTTTTATTTCTTCTCCATTTTAATACCTACTCCGAACTTTTCTTTTGTTTCTTTTATTGCTTGCTCAATATACAGATTCAATAGCATTGGAGAGAGGCTACAACCCTGTCTCACTCCCTTTCCAACCACTGCTTCCCTTTCATACCCCTCGACTCTTATAACTGCCATCTGCTTTCTGTACAAATTGTAAATAGCCTTTCGCTCGCTGTATTTTACCCCTGCCACCTTCAGAATTTGAAAGAGAGTATTCCAGTCAACATTGTCAAAAGCTTTCTCTAAGTCTACAAATGCTAGAAACGTAGGTTTGCCTTTCCTTAATCTTTCTTCTAAGATAAGTCGTAAGGTCAGTATTGCCTCACGTGTTCCAGTATTTCTACGGAATCCAAACTGATCTTCTCCGAGGTCGGCTTCTATCAGTTTTTCGATTCGTCTGTAAAGACTTCACGTTAGTATTTTGCAGCTGTGACTTGTCAAACTGATAGTTCGGTAATTTTCACATCTGTCAACACCTGCTTTCTTTGGGATTGGAATTATTATATTCTTCTTGAAGTCTGAGGGTATTTCGCCCTTCTCATACATCTTGCTCACCAGATGGTAGAGTTTTGTCAGGACTGGCTCTCCCAAGGCAGTCAGTAGTTCTACTGGAATGTTGGCTACTCCGGGGGCCTTGTTTCGACTCAGGTCTTTCAGTGCTTGTGAAACTCTTCACGCAGTATCATATCTTCCATTTCATCTTCATCTACATCCTCTTCCATTTCCATGATATTGTCCTCAAGAACATCGCGCTTGTATAGACCCTCTGTATACTCCTTCCACCTTTCTGCTTTCCCTTCTTTGCTTAGAACTGGGTTCCCATCTGAGCTCTTGATATTCATGCAAGTAATTCTCTTTTCTCCAAAGGTCTCTTTAACTTTCCTGTAGGCAGTATCTATCTTACCCCTAGTGAGATAAGCCTCTACATCCTTACATTTGTCTTCTAGCCATCCCTGCTTAGCCATTTTGCACTTTCTGTCGATCTCATTTTTGAGACGTTTGTATTCCTTTTTGCCTGCTCCATTTACTGCATTTTTATATTTTCTCCTTTCATCAATTAAATTCAATATTTCTTCTGCTACCAAAGGGTTTCCACTAGATCTCGTCTTTGTACCTATTTGATCCTCTGCTGCCTTCACTACTTCATCCCTCAAAGCTACCCATTCTTCTTCTACTGTATTTCTTTCCCCCATTCCTGTCAATTGTTCCCTTATGTTCTCCCTGAAACTATGTACAACCTCTGGTTTAGTCAGTTTATCCAGGTCCCATCTCCTTAAATTCCCACCTTTTTGCAGTTTCTTCAGTTTTTAATCTACAGTTCACAACCAATAGATTGTGGTCAGAGTCCACATCTGCCCCTGGAAATGTCTTACAATTTAAAACCTGGTTCCTAAATCTCTGGACCGATGACCTCGCTGTCTGGTCTCCTTCCCCAAAAACCAACCAACCTAAATCTCTGTCTTACCATTATATAATGTATCTGATACCTTTTAGTATCTCCAGGGTTCTTCCATGTATACAACCTTCTTTCATGATTCTTGAACCAAGTATTAGCTATGATTAAGTTATGCTCTGCGCAAAATTCTACCAGGCGGCTTTCTCTTTCATTTCTTAGCCCCAATCCATATTCACCCAATATGTTTCCTTCTCTCCCTTTTCCTACTCTCAAATTCCAGTCACCCATGACTACTAAATTTTCTTCTCCCTTCACTACCTGAATAACTTCTTTTATCTCATCATACATTTCATCAATTTCTTCGTCATCTGCAGAGCTAGTTGGCATAGAAACTTGTACTACTGTAGTAGGCGTGGGCTTCGTGTCTATCATGGCAACAATAATGCGTTCACTATGCTGTTTGTAGTAGCTTACCCGTACTCCTATTTTTTTTATTCATTATGATACCTACTCCTGCATTACCCCTATTTGATTTTGTATTTATTACCCTGTATTCACCTGACCAAATGTCTTGTTCCTCCTGCCACCGAACTTCACTAATTCCCACTATATCTAACTTTAACCTATCCATTTCCCTTTTTAAATTTTCTAACCTACCTGCCCGATTAAGGGATCTGACATTCCACGCTCCGATCCGTAGAACGCCAGTTTTCTTTCTCCTGATAACGACGTCCTCTTGAGTAGTCCCCGCCCGGAGATCCGAATGGAGGACTATTTTACCTCCGGAATATTTTACCCAAGAGGACGCCATCATCATTTAACCATACAGTAAAGCTGCATGCCCTCGGGAAAAATTACGGCTGTAGTTTCCCCTTGCTTTTAGCCGTTCGCAGTACCAGAACAGCAAGGCAATTTTGGTTAGTGTTACAAGGCCAGATCAGTCAATCATCCAGACTGTTGCCCCTGCAACTACTGAAATTGCTGCTGCCCCTTTTCAGGAACCACACGTTTGTTTGGCCTCTCAACAGATACCCCCCCCCCCCCCCCCCCCCGTTGTGGTTGCACCTACGGTACGGCTATCTGTATCGTTGAGGCACCCAAGCCTCCCCACCAACGGCAAGGTCCATGGTTCATGGGGGGGGGGGGGGGGGGGGGGGATAAACGAACTATGGTAATCTCAATGGCCTGTCACACTTCTCCATGGCAGTTTCCTATGGAGATGGTTTCCATTAGCGTTTGATTTATAACTGAAAAAACTATGGCAATTATAAACCAAACGCTAATGGAAACCATCTCCATACGAAACTGCCCTGGAGAAGTGTGACAGCCCATTGAGATTGAGACAGAAGCTGGACAGGGAGATGAACTGATACAAATTTTGTTTTTACATCGTCCTGGAAATAATAACGAGAACATGCTCGGAAGCTACGAAAGAAAATGGAGCAGAAGGAATTTGTTTAGATCCAAAGAAGCAGGGTCCGAAAGCGTAGTACCTGACTTTCGATAACGATCTGGTACTGTTAGCCAACAATGAAGCAGAATCTCTAATAAAAACTATACGAGATACCACAAGAAGACATTATCTTCGGCGAAGAAACGGAATACATGGAGTACGAACATGATGTAGAAACTCGCCGGAATACAATAGTCTGGCAGAATCAAGAGGACAGATAAATTTAAGTGTCTTGGTTGCTGCATTTGATCGAATGCGCTTGATAAAGAAGAAAACAAAAGACGATCCAGAATATGAGAAACAAGAATTCCTGACAATGTGGATGTTCTCTCGTGGAGGTGAATCTGAAAAAAAACTCCGATCATGTATCTGTTTACGATGGAAATGGAAATGTCGTTTGGTTAGGGTCTCCCGTCGGGTAGACCGTTCGCCTAGTGCAAGCCTTTCGAGTTGACGCCACGTTGGCGACTTGCGTGTCGATGTGGATGAAATTATAGTGATAACGACAACACAACACCCAGTCCCTGAGCGGAGAAAATCTCCGACCCAGCCAGGAATCGACCCCCGGCCGTTTGGTTTGACATTCCGTCGCGCTGATCACTGAGCTACCAGGGGTGGACATTTGTTTACGATGCTTCGTACAGTTAGTGTAGTTTTTAAGCTCCTTTCAATAAATCATTCGAAATGGTCTTAGAATACCGTGGGTCAATTTTCAGCATTGTCGTCAATGGCATCTGGAAATTATAAAATGCAGGAGAACTCGCTAATGCTGAACAAGATTAATACTTATTAAGACCGTATCTGTAATAAAAAAGTTAACAAACATACAGAATTAAACATTTTATGAAAACTGAGTGGTTAAACAGTATTTTACCGACAAAAACTGTTATTGTGCCACAACTACAAAAAAGAAGGTGTTATGTACTCTCTACTGAAACAGTGAAAAAGGGGGAAACATACACACTTTTCTCTGGGTTTTAATGAAACTGAAATACATAGAAAGATTTGGATCACACTTATATATATATTCGTGCAGAATAACCTGGAATGAGCTCTTTTGACTGCAGAATCTTTTAGAAGGTAGCACTTACATAGGTTTGTCAAAACAGACATTTTTGAACTTACATAGGTTTTCGTAGCGCTTATTTGTACTATGAAGTTGCATAGTGAACAGTCTCAACGTTCACTTGTATTGCATAGAGATTTGACAATGATACCTTAACAACTCAATAATTAAATGAGGGTAAATTATAAGTAGATTCACGTTGAAACAGTACTTTGCAAAGGACTATCTTTTATGCAATTATCGAGCTCTCCACTAACATAAAACAATAACTGTAGTATCGCGTCCTAGGTAGAATGAGGTAATCTGACCGCAGTTAGAGGCGAGAGGTCTGTTTCCCACAGGTAAATCGATTATCGCGATTGAAATCGATTCGCCGGAACCTCCAATTAGTCCCGTGGTATCCAGATTAGACCGTGAAATGATCCGACGCTGGGAGATAACAGGATTTCGTGAACCACGTTTCTCCAGATTGTTGGGACAATGGTTGCACATAGCCAAACGCAAGTGCGAATTTACTACTTTGTGAAGAGAGGCTAAGTACATGTAGCTCATTTATGGGCACTACTGACATTCTATATCGTATAACGACAATGTGAACAAAACGTTTCATTTGTAGATTGCAAAATGTTCAAATGTGTGTGAAAGCTTATGGGACTTAATTGCTAAGGTCATCAGTCCCTAATCTTACACAGTACTTAACCTAAATTATCCTAAGGACACACACACACCCATGCCAGAGGGAGGACTCGTTTCTCCGCCGGGACCAGCCGCAGTGTCTATGACTGCAGCGCCTGAGACATCTCGGCTAATCCCGCGCGGCTGTAGATTGCAAATCATAATCACTTTGATTTCTATGGGAAAACCAATATTAGCTCGTAAGTTCGCCCTGAAACACTTATCCATTCTCTGGAACGGGACTACTGAGTTGCTTTTTTAAAATTTTTTTATGGCACGTTTTCTCTCCCTGATACTGAGACTACTCGTAATACCGATACCTTTATCAATACTGATATTAAGTTAGTCGATCTTCGATGACATGACAAATGCATTTACACAAATCTGCACAAGAATTCCAGTCCTTGGTGGCTATTCGATACCTGACAGAAATTCAGAATTTCCTAAAATTTTGCAGTACAAAATTTAGGAACCAATTGCAACCGGATATGAGATAAACTATACGAAACAACTATTAACAATGACTGAAATAGACGCGGTTTAAAAGTTCATAAAACGGGGCTGTCCATCAGTGAAATTCAGTCACTGGACAGTCACAAGTATATACTATTACACTGGCTTCCATACAAAGTGGAAAACTGTAATACGGAGACACGTTCATAGAGTTATAGACAAATCGCCACTGACGATCTTGTGCCGGTACCTGCGGAGCAGTGTGACAACGTGGTACACCATACAAGAGACGTCATATTGAAGAGAGAGTGATGGTAGCTGATACATTGCTAGAGCAAATGTGCTTATTGACATGGTGAATCGTACTCAACACAGATGTGTATGTATATCTACTTATTTTAATTTAGGGCCTTATTGGAGGTTGAAAGACCCCATAAATGCAGCTAATGTTCCCATAGCAGCTGTTACGACCGAGAGTTTTCGGACAACATAGTCATATACACGTATATTATCCTCATCATACTCGCAGGTGCATATTTCAGCAAGGCAACGCTCCATCACATGCTGCCAGCTGTGTGGAGGGGTTCATCACAACACAGTAGTAGAGTGCAATTTCTTACGCTGCAGTACGCACGCCTTACAAAATAACCTTGACGTAGGTGAAGGTGAAACTTGATTTGAAAAACAAGGTAAAAACAAAAAGAACACTAAATGGAGAGAGTGAAGAGATATAGATAAAAGTCTGTAATTTCATTCGAAACAATGAACCATGTGTTGAGGCGAGCACCCAGATCCAAAATCATAATTTAGATTTGATGTAGTTCGCCGCTTACTATTAATTAGCTGTATATCACAAGAGAGTGGTTCTAGTCATTTTTTTCTCTGTTCATCCGTATTATTAGCAAGTCTTTCGGTCCAGACTGTATACCAATTAGGTAGTATGCTGATGCAATTGCTCCGTATTCAGCAGTCATGCCGGCCGGTGTGGCCATGCGGTTCTAGGCGCTTCAGACTGGAACCGCGTGACCGCTACGGTCGCAGGTTAGAATCCTGCCTCGGGCATGGATGTGTGTGAGGTCCTTAGGTTAGTTAGGTTTAAGTAGTTCTAAGCTCTAGGGGACTGATGACAGAAGTTAAGTCCCATAGTGCTCAGAGCTATTTGAACCATCAGCTGTCATATACAACCGACTGATGACCATAGATGTTAAAGCCCATAGTGCTCAGAGCCATTTTCATATACAACCGTTCGCTCGACGAAAGATCCATACCCAAAGACTGGAAAGTTGCACACGTCATATCATTATTCAAGAAGGGCAGTAGGCATAATCTGTTGAATTACAGGCCCATATAATAATGGTCGATATGCAGCAGGATTTTGGAACATATATTTTGTTCGAAAGTTATGTATAACGCGAAGAGAACGTTTTTAGTCACACGAAGTTCTGAGTGCTGTTGACAAGGGATTTCGAATTGGTTCCGTATTTCTAGTTTTCCAAAAGGCTTTTGACACTGTACTACAAACGGCTTTTAGTGAAATTGCGTGCGTACGGAATATCGTCTCAGTTATGTGACTGGATTCGTGATTTCCTGTCAGAGGGGTCACAGTTCATAGTAACTGAAAGAAAGTCATCAAGAAAAAGTGATTACTGGCGTTCCACAAGGTAATGTTATAGTCTCTCTGCTGTACCTTATCTACATAAACGATTTAGGAGACAATCTGAGCAGCCGTCTTAGGTATTTTGAAGACCATGCTGTCGTTTATCGGCTAATAAAGTCATTAGAAGATCAAAACAAATTGCAAAACGGTTTAGAAAAGAAGTCTGAATCGTGCGAAAATTGGCAGTTGACATTAAATAACGAAAAGTGTGAGATCATCCACATGAGTGCTAAAAGGAATCCCTTAACTTCGGTTACACCATAAATCAGTCTAATCTAAAAGCCATTTCAGCTAAATACATTGGAATTACAATTACGAACAACTTAAACTGGAAGGAACACATAGAAAATGTTGAGTGGAAGGCTAACCAAAGACTGCGTTTTATTGGCAGGATACTTAGAAAATGTAACAGATCTACTAAGGAGACTGCCTACAGTACGCTTGTCTGTCCTCTTTTAGAATACTGCTGCGCGGTGTGGTATCCTTGCCAGATAGGACTGACGGAGTACATCGAAAAAGTTCAAAGAAGGGCAGCACGTTTCGTATTATCGCGAAATAGGGGAGAGAGTATCATTGACATGATACAGGATTTGGGGTAGACATCGTTAAAAGAGAGGCGTTTGTTGCGGCGGAGTCTTCTCACGAAATTTCAATCACCAACTTCCTCCTCCGAATGCAAAAACGTTTTGTTGGCGCCACCTTCATAGGGAGAAAATATCATCATAATAAAATAAGGGAAATCAGAGCTCGAACGGAAAGCAATAGGTTTTCGTCTTTTCCGCGCGCCATACGAGATAGAAATTATAGTGAATTACTGTGAAGGCGGTTTGATGAACTCTCTGCCAAGCACTTACGTGTGAGTTGCAGAGTATCAGTGTAGATGTATATCTTTCATATTCTTCGTAGTGAAACATTTGTTACCCGGAATCATTAAATTAGGATAAAGAATTCAAGCAATCTAAGGCTTGCGCTAAATATCTTAAATCTGTAGTATAGTGACTTGGTATTACTTCAGTACCCGACTAAGGGGACTAACTGACGGGAAATCAAAATGTTCGTTGGCTATAAAGGAAGAAAAAGCTGCAGGTGAAATCCCAGTAAATTACAAGTGATTATTTCCCAAATGACACTAACTACTGTTGTGCAATTAGCTGAAAATTTACACGGGTCTGAGCAGCGGTCAAACACATGATAAATTATACTATTCTTGCCTATTAAGTCCAGGTCTTTTCTACGGTTCATCGTTGATTCATCATCGATAGTCCTACTTTTGGCTAAACTATTGTTTAGTATTGTCGGAAACTCTTCAATTCTATTCTGACAAAGTACTAACAGGTCTGTTCCCACGACTAGCATGCATGAGCATAACAATATTTCTGAGCGCATATGAATGTTTGTTGGCTCTTAAAACGTATTTGTTAAACCCCTACTATTTTGAGGATGTAAGAAACTTTGAGAAGTGTTGCACTGGCTAAACAGTTGCACTCGTATGCCACGTGAGCGTGGTCTAAATATTCGACGGGATAGCGGCTTATGAAGGAAATCGGCCGTTTCGGTATGAAAGGACACCTCGTGGTATTTTTTTAAAATCGCTTTAGAAAAGTCACAGAAAACCTAAGTCGGGATGATCGGCGATGGATTAGGACTTCGCTTCTGCAATACAAATTTATTTTCTTAACCACGATGTTTTCACAGATACGTCAACGATAGTTGAGTCCCGTTTAGTATAAGGCTACGCTCGGTCTTACTCTATTTTTTGTTCAGCTGATGCAGTACATGCAGTACTTCAGTGATGGGATTGACATTTGTAGCCATACGCCTTTTCTTCCGATATTAATTCTAAAATAGCTCAAACCTGATGTGCGATGAAACAACGGATTTTCGCACTGACATCCAAGTCTGAATATAAATGTTTAAGCAGGTATATTTTGTTTGAGGGAATCAACCAAGTGCGACAAACACTACAGCAAAAAAAAGTCGTTCAGAAAGAATCGGTGGCACTACTCATTATATTAACCTTCAGGCATACTTTGTGAGCTGTGTGAACGCACCACGTGCGTTTCACTTTTTTTGTCATAGCATCTACACTCTGAAAACAAGTGAGACGTGTGTGAAAGATGGTATTTACCATCATCGACTGTGTTTTGGTCAATAAATTTGAAACGTCACTGCCGATGCTTTAATAAAAAGTGAAACGCTTCCGTAGCCTATAAAAAGTTGATAAGCAGCTAGAGCCTGCAGGTGTTCCTAACCTCACCATTGCATGGGCAATAATATGACATAGTTGTGAAAGTTGCAGATAAAAAGGTTCCAACAACTTTGTTGAAATTACATGTACTTCTGTGGGGTTAGGGGACCTTATGATCTGATCCTTGGGGAACCTTTTGACTACAATGTTGCTTTTAACACAGCCTAAGAGGCTTTACGAGGATTAAAGTTTCATAAATTGTCAAATAGCTGATTATTAATGGGATAGCAATATTTTAACTAAGCCACATGACAAACAATATAATGATGCATTACGCACAGAGCGATAAAAAGTAAAGTGATACAGAGAACACACAGCCAAAATGCCTGCTACTGTCAAGCAAAGTAAATATCTTTCCCCAAACGAAAGTTCTATTAAATTCAATTGTTTGTCAGTATCTACAGAACTGCGGAGACAGCAGCGTTATGAACCAAAGTTCAGTCGAAGATGTAAGTTACTTGAAATACTAACTACAGTGCAGTGGTTATTAATAATGTTCCACGTGTAAAAAACACATAAAATTCACTATTTGAGACTTGCATAGTTGCAAATGCATGAGAAAATTTCGAGAACAGTATGGAATAAGCGTAAAGAGAACTGCAAGAACTTAGGATAAAGATATTGATCGAAAGACGTCACATGGACTAACTCGCCTTTAAAGCCATAATAATTCTAATAACGTACATTAATCAAGCAGAATGGCATATTTTATTGCAGCTGTATAAATATTTAGCTCTTCTTTAGTTATTTACTACTGGGAACAGGGCAGAAAGTAAGGGTAGAAATAATAGTCTCCTTAACGAGTCTCAGACAATCACACGAGGGTTTTACAAAACGCTTTTGCTTGAAAGTAAGTTGAAAATTACTGAAAAAAACAACGAATTAAAATTAAAATGATTATAATGCGAAATGCACCATAATCATAGAAAGAAGGATTCCAATCAGAAGATAAAAAGTTCACGAGACGTTCCAACGAATTTTTAAAAAGAACTATCAGCCTCGTGGTGTATTTTGATTTTTTAGTTTCTGAGGTGCACTTGTAAAGTTCTACTAGTAGATAATTTTCGTATGTCTGTGGTTATCGTCATGTCAACGCTTGGTTGGCAGGGGGTATAACGTCAGACTCTTGAATTATTCGAGCATGACCTAGGTTAACAGGCGATAGGTTCGTATTAATCCACACATTACACACTAGAAACCAAATTCAAAAATAAATTTGAGTTACGGACTTGGAGTCTAACGAATTTTAATTTGCTACACAATTATTTCCTGTCACACAGTTTAGTCTGTAACATTAGTTTGTGATAACGCATTAAGGTTTCCATCCAAGGGACGAACGGGTAATACTTTTATTACGAATCGTTGCTACGTTTGTTAACATGACAAGCAATACACATGTTTTTTCCTACTTTACTACGTGAAATGCTAAATTCTCAGCTAAGGAACACTAAAAGTGCAAAAATGGTAACTCATAACTAAACGATATCCATTTAGAATTTTTGCGGTTACTTGGACCAAAGCGGAGGGCTAATTTCGAGCTTATGACATTGTACAAAGTGTTGCCGATTTGTGACACGTTTAGCAGCACACGTACTTCTGACTAGCGTAGTACAATATTTACACTGACAATAGAAACGAGATTTCTAAGCAGTATTCGAAGAGTTCATAAAAATAACAGTCAAATTAAGAAGAATTGTTTAACATTGCCCTTAGTGATCGATAATATTACATTAAAATTATTTCAAGCTCTAGATTGCATGTGCTTGGTGACCAGTTTCGGTCTCTTGTAACACCGTTATCAGACGATTCTTTTTTATTCTGTAAACAAGAGTAGATGAAAAAAGGTGATATCATGATGGTCTTATAAGATACCAACACCAGTCATCAGTTCTACAACTTACATGAGATCTAGACTGTTTTATTGAAACAATTTTAACAAATGAAAAGGGGTACTGAAACCGGTTTAAAGGTAACAGCACATTTTGTAGTGTCTGAACGTCGGGAGATTTGAGTAAGAGATTACCGACATCATGGTAAAGGATACACAGAGGAAGATAGGCCAGAGTTTATCTCTCGTCGCCATCAGTAAGGACACAAAACCGTTTAAATGTATAAGGATAACGCGCATTGAAGAACCAGGGAAATTGTAAGCCTTCCCTTCCCGAATACGAGTCCACTGTCTTCACCATTGCCGCCAGCTTCCATGGTATAAAAGACCTATAGTGCGTATTGTGCACTAGATAGCACGTCGTACCACGCCTAAGTAGCACAGAGAGTCAGATGGACCAGAAAAGACACCGTGAAACGCGCTGAAGACGAGTGGCGGGCGAAGACGCAGCAGGGCTCGCGAGCGCACCAACCTTGCGGTGCTCCCGGAGAGCTGTCGTGCAGTGGTTGTCGGCGTCGCCGTCGCCGGCGTGGCGGAGCTGGCGTCTGCTGCTGCTGCTGCTGCTGCCGTCCCGCGTGCAGCGCTACGGCCGGTGCGTCGCGGCGCCCGCCGTCCGCCTTTATATAGCGGAGCCCGCGACCAGAGCGCCGGCGCCGACCACGGAGGGGGACCCAGGCGGTGGACGCTGCTGGCCCGGACACGCCGTCGCGCCTGTCAAGCCAGTCCTCCAAATGTAATGGTACTGTGGACTGATAACTCTGGTCAGAAATTTAAAATCTTCAAGGGTGTCTCAATAAAAAACATATTACTGACCATAAGTTTCGATCTCAGAGATCGTCATCACCTCCATAATCCAGCCAATGTAGAGGAGAAGGCATAAACATCGGCACACTCTTTTGTTTTTGATTTAAAAGTACTTGAGACATCCTGATACACCCTGTAATGGTACTTGAATTACGTAACCACTATGGCACCTCACCTCAACCTCTCGATACCAGCAATATTCTACTGTGTTTCTGTAAAATAGTTAACATATTTCTGTGACAACATTCAGATTTGATTTCATTGATGTAGAGGTGCTTCGATACATCGATATGTATATATTGCAATGATACTATTCTTATGTGTATTCCTTCTTTTGTCACTATGATCTTTGACGTACTTGTAACTCCGATTTTTGGGCTCGTAAGCGGTTACTGGAGAGTCAATCTTTGGTCGTCATGTTAAAAAGACGCAAATTGTAGTCAGTTTATGAAATGTGAACTTTAACAGTGAGGAAGATATTTTCAAAAAATTGGTTCAAATGGCTCTGAGCATTATGCGACTTAACTTCTGAGGTCATCAGTCGCCTAGAACTTAGAACTAATTAAACCTAACTAACCTAAGGACATCACACACATCCATGCCCGAGGCAGGATTCGAACCTGCGACCGTAACGGTCGCTCGGTCGCTCGGTTCCAGACTGTAGCGCCTAGAACCGCACGGCCACTACGGCCGGCAGATATTTTCAAGTATGTTTTATATTGTGAAGTGATGTTTTGGCACGAGTTACGTGATATTGCAACAAAAGTAATAAAAAAGAAGTGTAACTTAAATTCGGAGTGCTGATTACTTTTTTACATCACCATTGTCCTAACTTGCAAAAGCTTCATCTTCAAGAATGGTTTATGAAACACATCTATAAAACTTTTGAATATCGCAGAATATCACCTAGGCCTCTTTGCATCCGAGCTTGGAATCGTCACTACTTAGATTTTCGACGATTGAGCCATGAGTTCACAACGAGACCGGCGTGGGAAACACGAAAAGGTGAGTGCCTAGTTTATCCATTATTCCAAGAAACGACTTTATTAACTGTGCTCTAATGATACCTGCCACATAATATAAAATTTGTTGTTGCCCGAAAATGCAATATTTAGCAGCGTGAGCAACACTACAATCAGAATTAATTTTTGACCTTTGTTGTGGTAGGGTTGTTAGAACCCTCACGACAGGACAGGTAGTTTAAATTGTGGAAAGAGGCCAAAATAAGCGGCTGCTAGTTACATTCGAACATACAACTTTATTTATTTGACCAAACATTACAAGAGCCAAGAAAAATAAAAAAACACAGCATTAGTTTTTAGAACTTAATAACCGGCTGAATACGCCCTACAATCTCATGCCTTAAGGGCCACTTTAATTAAAAATCGGCTGAAAGCCAATAACTTAAAACTCGGACCAAAATCAGAAATTTGAAAGGCAGAAGGCCTTACCTAAAATCAGTTCTTTAATTAGGCTCAAGGCCGAAACAATCTGACACCTTAAGAGCAAAATAACTTTAATTCAAAATCGGCTGAAGGCCCATCACATAAAACTAAACAAAAATAAATTTTTAAAAATGCCAAAGGCCTTATCTTAAAACCGTTCTTAAATTAGGCTGAAGGCCCAAACAGTCTGACACTTTAAGAGCAAAACAACTTTAATTCAAAATCGACTGAAGGCCCATCACTTAAGACTTAACAAAATAAAATTTTGTGATTGGTGTAAAGAATGGCAGCTAACTCTAAATATAGATAAATGTAAATTAATGCAGATGAATAGGAAAAAGAATCCTGTAATGTTTGAATACTCCATTAGTAGTGTAGCGCTTGACACAGTCACGTCGATTAATTATTTGGGCCCAACATTGGAGAGCGATATGAAGTGGGACAAGCATGTAATGGCAGTTGTGGGGAAGCGGATAGTCGTCTTCGTTTCATTGGTAGAATTATGGGAAGATGTGGTTCATCTGTAAAGAAGACACTAATACGACCTATTCTTGAGTACTGCTCGAGCGTTTGGGATCCCTATCAGGTCGGATTGAGAGAGGACATAGAAGCAATTCAGAGGCGGGCTGCTAGATTTGTTACTGGTAGGTTTGATCATCACGCGAGTGTTACGAAAATGCTTCTGGAACTCGGGATGGGAGTCTCTAGAGGAAAGGAGGAGTTCTTTTCGTGAATCGCCACTGAAGAAATTTAGAGAACCAGCATTTGAGGCTGACTGCAGTGCAATTTTACTGCCGCCAACTTACATTTCGCGGAAAGACCACAAAGGTAAGAGAGATTAGGTCTCGTACAGAGGCATATAGGCAATCATTTTTCCCTCGTTCTGTTTGGAAGTGGAACAGGGAGAGAAGATGCTAGTTGTGGTACGACGTACCCTCCGCCACGCACCTTATGGTGGATTGCGGAGTATGTATGTAGATGTAGATGTAGATTTTTGAAAAGGCCAAAGGCTTCACTTAAAGCAGTTCTTTAAATTAGGCTGAAGACCCAAACAATCTTACGCCTTTGCGGGAACACAACCTTAATTTAAAAATCGGCTAAAAGCAATACAAATACAAACAATAAGAACAAATAAAAAAAGACAATACACGCAACGGCGCTCAGAAGTTTCCGAGGGTCAGCCTGTAATTCAAAAACTAATGCCTGCTTGGCTGAGACAGGCAGTCGGCCCAACCATTCTCGATCCGACGACAACCCAACCAACAGACAGTTAACGGACCCACCGATAACATCTGCTCCAGCCGACCAGCACAAAACAGGTGTGGTGTCACCGCCAGACACCACACTTGCTAGGTGGTAGCCTTTAAATCGGCCGCGGTCCGTTAGTATACGTCGGACCCGCGTGTCGCCACTATCAGTGATTGCAGACCGAGCACCGCCACACGGCAGGTCTAGAGAGACTTCCTAGCACTCGCCCCAGTTGTACAACCGACTTTGCTAGCGATGGTTCACTGACAAAATACGCTCTCATTTGCCGAGACGATAGTTAGCATAGCCTTCAGCTACGTCATTTGCTACGACCTAGCAATGCGCCATTACCAGTTGCTATTGATACTGTAAATAATGTACGGTCAAGAGCGACGTTCGCCATTAGTGGATTGAAGTTAAGTATTCCACCATCTACGTCCGTTTTTTTCTAAATTCTAAATTCCTTGTCCTGTTCCAGACCTCACGCCAGCCTGCGTGAGCTAAAACGCGTGCCTTTCGGCTTCCTCTAGTAACACGGTGTTGGCTCTCCTGCCAACCACAACAACAGGAGTTCAATGAAACAACGGAGAAAGTTTTGGCGCCCACAACCAATGATACATTGAGCTGTCAAACCACACACCATGCTAGACAGCAACAACACGATGAGGAAATACACTTCCTGGATTTACGTCAACGGCCAGGGCAGGTAACTGGAGCATTAACGGCCACAAGGCAGAAAATTCCGCTGGTGCACTTCAGTTCAAAATTACCAAGTACAGTTAAACTCCACCGGAGGGTGGCTAAAATTTTCCAATTTGAAAACATACGTTGTTGCTCGAGGGAATGTCCCAACAGCCGACAACGAAATTCAAACGACACAATGTGAACAGTCGTGACTTGCTGGTAGATTAAGTCAGAACTCAACTTTCGTGTCCAGGATCGGTGAGCCACGGACCTCGTGGCAATGGGAACAGCACCACACACTCTGACCGCGCGTGGACGCCTCTAGCGGGCTCTGCCAAACTACGCACCACGGAGATTTCTTCGCTGCTCCACGCCAACAGACCAGCTGTCCAAGCCCGTAAACGGTGAAAGGACCAAATATACGGCGGCCGATGACACAACCAACCGAACGACCGCCAACGGTCGTCCCGCCCCAATCTCCTTCCGTTGGACAGTTCATGTGCGTCGCCAGCGGTCGGCGAGCACTGGCGCCTCACCGGCGCTCCGGCCCCGACTTCACTGCTGCTGCGTCGCGGCGACTGCACTGCTGGTCCGTCCCGAACTGACTGCCAGACACACGACGACCCGGAAATTCTATCGGTCGCTTCAAAGATTGTACGACAGTGCACTTATCGATACGCGCTGCTGCTGCCGCTCAGGGGCAAGTAAGGCAGGAAGTTTGTGACGCCAGTAAATGGAATAAGAAAATGAGGAGGCAGTACTGTAATAGAAGATGACAAACAATAAATGGCATGAACACGAGTCGTGCAGGGCTCAGTACTCTCTCTTGGAAAAATCCTACCGTTTTTACCTTCATTAAGTTTGTGTAATGATACGAGGACTGTTCGGAAAGTAAGGCTCGATAAGTCACGAAATGGAAACGATAGTGAAAATCCGATGAAGCTTTGCACATATATATGTGTTGGGCAGTGTCGCTAGTGTACCCGTAGATTGCATCACGTCGCTCTTTAAATTACTGAGCACTCAGCGTACACGTAAAGATGTCTAGAACAATAGCGTCTCCCACCAAGTTTGGGTGCCCACTGCTAAGTTTCGACTGATTTAATGCAACCTCACATAACCCACCTGTCATGAATTATTTCTTCATGACAAGTTCTCAGCCGCACACTACAGGGGCAGTGAGAATTCCGCTGCAGCGTTTTCGATGGGAAGTGTTTGAAATTTGGAAATTTGTGGTAAGTCCCTATGGGAGCAAACTGCTGAGGTTATCGGTCCCTAGGCTTACACACTGCTTAACCTAACTTAAAAAACTATTGCTACGGACAACACACACACCCATGCCTCAGTGAGGACTTGAACCTCCGACGGGGTAAGCCGCGCGAACCATGGCAAGGCACCAGAGACCGCGCGGCTACACGGCGCGGCTGGAAGTGTTTGATAACCCACTATGCAGCACGGACTCGGCACCTCCTGATGTTCGTCTCTGTTCACACAAACCACTGGCTATGAAGATAACATTTTACCCACAGACAACGAGCTGCACCAGCGTAGAGAAATGCCCTTCTATGACGAGCGTATTGGAAAGTCGGCACAATGCTGGAAGGTGATGTAGCTGGAAGGTGTAACAAACTCTTCCAAAAAAACATTTTTTGTTTTCACTGTGGTTTCCAATTCGTGGCCGATCGGACCTTACTTTCCGAGCAGCGCTCGTAGGATGTGAAACAATGACTGATGTCATTTATATTCGGAAACGAAGATTCACAAAAAGTTTGTGAAATACTTACTAGGCTGGCAACACAAACCCCATTAGGTCTTTGGCCTAGCTAATCAGCCTGCGTTATATTTTCCAGTCCATGTATCTTCTCCAGCTATTCCCATCAAATCCTCTCTGATGCCGTGAGAGGTGTTCCCCTTGGTCTGTTACCTCTGATGTCGTCTTTGACCACCTGGTGATCTGGACCTCTCGACGAATTACGTGTCCATATCAACTTCAGTCTGCTCCCGACAATCACGGCCACAACATCCAGTGATTTGTACAGCACCTGCAGTTCACAGTTTTTCCTTATTCTCCAGTCGCCTCCATCCTTGGATTGGTCCAAAATACACTCTGTGACAAGAATAAATAAATTAATTGAAGTAAATAAATAAAAATAAATAACGATGCACCACGAAGGATTTATCTGAATGCGACGGAAATCGGTATACGTGATGAACATGTACAGACAAACGAATGATTAAAATTGGTTGAGATATTCAAAAGAAATATTGAGAAAGTCAATAACTCCGGCCGGCCATTGTGGCCGAGCGGTTCTAGGCGCTTCAGTCTGGAACCGCGCGGCCATTACGGTTGCAGGTTCGAATCCTGCCTCCGGCATGGATGTGTGTGATGTTCTTAGGTTAGTTAGGTTTAAGTAGTTCTAAGTTCTAGGGCACTGATGATCTCACATGTCAAGTCCCATAGCGCTCAGAGCCATTAGAACCATTTGAACCAATAACTCGTTGGTACACCACTAGCCCTTACGCAAGCACTTACTCGGCTTGGCATTAATTGGTAGAGCTGTTGTATATGCCCCTGAGGGATATAGTGACAAATTCTATCGAACTGGCGCATTAGATCGTCAAAACCCGAGCTGGTTGGAGGCCCCTGTCCGTAATACTCTAAATTTGGCCAAGGTGGGGTCTGGCAAAGAGAAAGACAAGAAGCAGAAACTCTCGCCGCGTGCGGGTGGGCATTATCTTGCTGAAACGTAGGCCTAGTATCTCTTGCCACGTAGGGCAACAAACGCGGAACGTAGAAAATCCAAGTACCGCTGTGCTGTAAGGGTGTCGCGGACTCAGCATTTCGCCTTCCACTGTGGCACAGCGATTGCATTGTGGTCTCTGTTAATCATACCTGGTAAGCGTTACTGACAGACGAGCAATAATCACGAGTAAGTCAAATAAGGATATTGTAAACTAGCATTTCGTGAATGAATTAAATTTCCTTACGATTCCTCAAATGAATCACACTCTGACATTCGCTATTCCTTCAAGTAATTTATACACGGGACGTCCATAAAAAAATATATATGCACTCTTTTACAACCCAGAAGTACAATTTCTTTATTTTTTCAGGTGTGATGGCTTGAAAAATGGATGAAGGCAGGCCGAACCTAGGGTGAACACAGTTCTCGATGTTTCTGAGCAACAGTCATACAATAATTTTTAAATGAAAACCATTTGACTGTATTAACGTTTATTTACTTACGACTCACGTTCCGGCGTCTTATTCCATTTTCAAGTGATTGAGTTTGTGTCATTAACATATATTGCAGGACATCAACTCGAAACTGGCCATAAAGTAAGAAAAATAATGGCTCCCTACGAAATGCCAGATGTACAATCACCATCTTGTAACAAGATCAATAAATAACACGAGTTTTAGGAGCACGTCATATTTAGTTAAAACAGGTTTATGTTGGTATATAAAAGATGAGCACTTATTCTTTGTGTTGTAATAATAGTGAAATCAAAGAGTATGAGTAATTACTCATACGCTTTGAGCCGGCCGAAGTGGCCGTGCGGTTAAAGGCGCTGCAGTCTGGAACCGCAAGACCGCTACGGTCGCAGGTTCGAATCCTACCTCGGGCATGGATGTTTGTGATGTCCTTAGGTTAGTTACGTTTAACTAGTTCTACGTTCTAGGGGACTAATGACCTCAGAAGTTGAGTCCCATAGTGCTCAGAGCCATTTGAACCATTTGAGCCATAAGCTTTGATTTCACTGCTATGAGTACAAGTAATATATTTACTCATCTTCTATGTATCAACATAAACCTATTTCTACTAAATATCACGTGCTCCCAATATTATTTACTGATATTATTACAAGATGGTCATATTACATCTGGTATTTCGTGGAGAGCTAATATTTTTCTTAATTCATGGCCAATTTTGAGCTTGATGTCCTGCAATATGTGTTAATGACATAGACTCAATTACTTGAAATCTGGGTCGTAATTAAATAAACAATTAACAAAGTTCATCCAAAAGTGCTAATGGAAGACTGAGAATGTAAGTGAAGTGCAAAGACAGATCAGAAATACGTTTTAACGAGATGCACCACCACGACTCACAATTACTCGTCTGCGAGATAAGTCTGGGGATGAAGTAACTGTCCAGAACCCCAACATTCAGGAAGATCACGACCATCTAACCATCCCACAAGAGAAAAAGAAATCATCGAAAAATTTCAGCAACCTCCTAGAATGTCTGTGCGGCAAGCGGCTCGTGAGACAATTCAAAAACGAGCGTCCATTGCGTTTTGAAGGTTGTCCAATGGAAAGTTTTATTCCTAGATTATTCCATGCTCTGAATGAGGATGATAAAGACCGGAGAATTGAATTTTTTGAGTGGTATCAGTCAAGAAGGGCATAGGATAAACAGTTCCCATACAAGGTTCTTTGGGGTTATGACGCCACTTTTAAGTTAAATGCTTCAATGGAACACCGTGTGAACCTCCAATGAGTTTCATTGTGGCGTGGTTTATCAGCACGTGGTTTTGACTGGACTTTTCTCTTTTGAGCATGCAGTGACTGGTGAGAATTACCTGAACCTACAACAGGAATACTCCATGTCACGCACTTAATAAATGTCTCGGGATGGAGAACGGTATTTCCAGCAGGATGAATCACCTGAGGACGAAAAGGCAGTACCGAGTACTCTCCACGCTCACCAAATTTTAATCCTATGGTTTTTATCTGTGGTGTCCAGAGAAGCACAGTGTTTATCGCACAAGACCAGCTACAATCAATGAGTTGAAAGCAACCATTGAAAACGTATGTGAGAAAACACCAACTGCAACAATTAGGAACGTGTTGGATTCCCCCGATCTGCGTTGTCAACTTTGTCTCGACCACAATGGTCAACAATATGAACACTTTTGGTAAATGGTTCGTTTCTGCATTTACTCACATTATTTTAAATTAAAAATTTTTCTCGTATCTTAAAACTTTGCCGTCCTCACGTATCGTACAAATTAATTGGCTTAGCGCCGGCAGCGCTAATTCGGATTACTTGGCTTGTCGCCGGCCGCTTGTCACCTTTCCGTTGATGACAAGCTTCAGACACATTGACTTCTGGGCGCTTTAATTTTTCCGGAAATCCTTTAATTTGCCGTATCGTTCCACAAACTCGAATTTTCTTTTCAAGTAACTTCTCTGCAAGTTCTACGCTGTTATAATAATTATCCATGTAGAGGCGATGCCACTTTTCATAAGAAGGAGTCAATAGTTCCATAACTGTTTTTGCTAAAGGTTGTCAAGCTCCGGAATATATCTTTAATGAGAAAATGTATCCCGTACTCGAATCACACACCATTCTAATGGGTATGCCATTTCGTAATTTTCGACGAACTGTAAACTTTAAAATTTAACTGTCCAGGCCACGGTATCATTCCTTCGTCAATTGAGATGTTTTGACTTAGATTAAACGTTTCTTTAAACTTTTTGGAAAAGTAATAAATTACGAATTGCGCTTTGAAAAGCCGATCGGCATTATCCGGTTTATTATTGTTGTCGGAAAAATGTAAAAATTGTAATATTTGTCTGAATCGGTTGCGGGACATCGTTTTGCGAAATTTCTGTGTGTCTATCAACGGATTCATTGACCAGTAATCATCGATACTTTTTTTTTCTTTTTTTTGCAATTCCCCCAAGGATGGAAAGCCAAAACCATTTTCTTCTAAGTTCTGGTCCCGTAACGTCGACAAATCTGGCATGTTTTTAATCCAGTTTCCTTCTATTGCAATTCTGACTGTAATAACACTTTCGGCATCGTTGCTAATATATTCAAATAGATCGTTCCCAATATATAATTCTGCGATATCCACGACGCTCTGTGTATCTTTGGGAAATATGTGGTGACCCGGAGATCCTAAATTTATTATTGGTCCTCAGTAAATTATAGTCTGTCTTCTTCGTCTGATTCATCCGAATCCGCTGGCAACCGTAGCGTTCGCCGAATTCTTCTTGGACGTATTTCACTATCTTCCGACGATTCTGCTTCATTTTTTTATATCCAATGTCTTCTTCCCAATCGGCCAAGTCGTTCGGAACGTCAGACAAGACGTCCGCGCATTCATCGTAAATAATCGTTTCGTCTCTTTCGTGTTCCATGATGAAAGTACATAAGTACTTATAAAAACAAAAAACTTGTTGAGATGTGTAACTTATTGTTACCTAAAATAACACCAAAACATACTAAAGTGCTGTCACCTGCCATTGCGCGACACTATGCACACGACACACACTGTGGTGTCGCCGGCTGTTGGCCGCTATTTCGCTCACGACACCACTGTGGTGTCGCCGGACGGCAGAGTGTTAATTAATGTTAGTGTTACGGTCGTAAGAAGCGTGTGTAGATTTATGAGACACCTTGTAGCCGTTCCGGTTCAAAAAAGGTTGCTTTGTCGCGAGCTCCTCTCATACATCGCGCGCTTGTGCTACGTGTAAGTCACTTAACAACTTAAAGACGATTAGTCAGGAGTCGGTGACGTCTGCGGGAGCGACACTTCTTCGCCAGGCAGGAAAGAGCAGGTGTGTCTTCTAGCAATGCTGGATCTTTGATCAGTGCAACCAGTTCAGAGCGCTGGGAGAGAGTAGTGCGGTTGGTCGACTCCCGTAGTCTGAAGCAAAAAATCACTTTCATCTTGTTTCTCGACGTGGGCAGCACACAGGAGCAGAAGTTTTGTGACTTTTGTCGTGTGTATTTGATGTGGGCGCATTCGGGCAACAGCTGTCAACAGAACGGCGACATTGCGACAACTGCGAGTATTCACATGATTGAAAACCGTGATAGTGTTGAAGTTACCTAAAATAGTGTCTACGGCGTTGCGTTTCGAATGTGGAATTGCCGTGCATAACGTTGTGTTTTTGTTCTGGCTTTCAATTGCTACGGCGCACTTGGTGCATGGTATCTGTCTCTTTGTTAAGCATTTGTAAGTTTAAGTGACTTACAAATAGATTCTCTCACACACTCTAATTCTAAACAGTCTGTAAAATTATAATTACGTAATTTCGTGCCATAATGTTCTGAAGGGATGTTAAATGTTCTGATTCGACGTTTGTCCTTAACCATAATTTGTAAGGTATGTTCGCATAGGCCTATTATACTGTATTTTATATCCATCTGGACTTCACGGATTCATTATATTACACCTTTCCTTTGGTCACAGTTTCTACAACGTCTGCCTTACCTCCACGTTTTAATATTTAATGTCTGTTTCGTACAAAATGTGTACCATTCACTTGTAATGCAATTTGCTCAAGGGTTACGCTACGTATGCTTGCATTTATTTTCCGCAAGATACACTATAAGATAAAAAAAAAGAAAACAAAACAAGGCACCATGACGGAACTGCCCAAATGGAACAGAAATCAGTAGAAAGTGATGTAGATGTACAGACAAACTAATTATTACAGTTTCAGAAGAATTGGATGGCTTGTTGAAGACAAAGAGCTTCACAAATTGAGCAACTCAATAACGCTTTTGTCCACCTGTGACCCTTATGAAAGCAGTTATTCGGAATTCATTGGGAAAGTTGTTAATTGTCCTCCTGAGGAATATCGTGACAAATTCTGTCTAATTGTGAGTCCACTTCTACGTGGAGCCGGATTTTGTAATATAATTCAAGAAAAATGGCCTGAAACGGTTGTCATACGTAGGAGAGATTGTGTCTTTGACACGACTGAACCAAAGATGTTGTCTGAGTGGCAGAGTCGACTGGAAGTAGGAGCGCGCGGAGCGCACTAGCAGTTTCCTTTGCACTCTGATATAGGTAGGATGAAACACTTAAAGCTATTGGCTAGTTGGAAGAATTTAGTTGTTGATCTATGGACGCAGCATAACACAGTTTTTATAAAATGAAGTGACGGATGATATTGTTTATGCTCACACAGAGCCAGTAAATGTTAGGTTCTAGTTATTTCTATAAAAACGTGTGTATTATTAATTTCTGAGGCTGTGAGATTATCAAGAATTGAAGTGATACTAATCTTTAACAAATATAGAAGAGTAATGCATTTATACTGTAACTCAAAGGGAAAGCAGCTTCAACAAATTTGTAAGGTAATAAAATTTTGTATATCTAGTTTTAAGTATGCAGCAACGTGATATGTGGATTTGGCTGAATTTTACAATACTGACCCTTGAATGTAGGAAACAAGTATTTTTCATCATATCTAATGTGTAGGTTGATTAGGTGCATCCGATTTGTAATATTTTGTATGTTTTGTGATTGTGATACAGAGATGTTAAATTTTGGAATCTAGTTTGTCAAACGATCTCAGACTTTTTCTCATGGAGCAATCCAAGTGCTTTTAATTACGAAAGTAAGTGCGAATTGTAGAACATTTGAGAAGTTCACTAATTTTGAAGTTAATGTAAAATGATTCCTATCAGATTTTTGTGAAGGTGAAACTTTCTTTTGAATACAGTTTTCAAACTGAAGCATTAGGTCTCGGCATATCCCCTTATGAGTACCTCATCCTCCTCCGTGTCTTTTTTATTTAAATCCAATTAATAGTTTTCTAAAAGAAATCGTGTTTCAATCAGAATCAGAAAAAATATTAATGTGCAAGAATCAGAAAATATTAATGTTTGTAACAGTTTCAATGCGGGCAGCATTGCACAGCGCTGAGCCAATATCCAGTATTTTCACTAAACATTTTCAGGCTTACTCATTTATCAGCCAATCTACTGATAATATTTGTATGAAGGTATTTTATGGCCGGCATTGCACTTCGCTGTGCCAAGACTGAATATTTTCTATGCCTATGTTGGAGAGAACAGAATACCAAGATTACTAATCTAGACCTAAGGAAAATTTATTTCATTGTTTATTTGACAGTAAGTTTTGTCACTTTGTTGTATAGGTCCATAGACCTCGGTGATCACGAGACTGAGTGAATTTCAGAGGGATGGATTGGTGGAGGGCACAATTTGAGCCAGAGTCATATTCCCCCCTCCCTCCCCCCCTCCCCCCTCTGTACCACTCTCGGATCGTGCGAGGGAAAAACGACTGTCTCAACGCCTCAGTACGAGCTCTTATTTCCCTTATCTTTGAATGGTGATCATTGCGCGATGTGAAAGTTGGTGGTAATAATATATGCTCTACATCCTCGGCGAAGATCGCATTTCGGAATTTAGTGAGCAGCCCCTTCTGTTCAGCATGTCGTCTATCTACAAGTGTGTCCCACTTCAAACTTTCAATGAGATTTGTAACGCTCTCGCGATGGCTAAATGTACCAGTCGCGAAACTTGGCGCTCTTCTTTGGGCCTTCTCAATCTCTTGAATCACACCCAACTGGTAAGGGTCTCATACAAACGAACAATACTCTAAAACTGAACGAACTAACGTATTGTTAGATATTTCCTTTGTTGAAGGACTGCATCGCTTCAGGATTCTACCAATAAACCACGTGCTCGCCTTGCCCGTTACTTGAGTAATCTGATCATTCCATTTAAGATCATTTGGAATAGTCACACCCAGATACTTGACGGATGTTACCGCTTCCAAAGACTGGGCATTTATTTTGTACTCGTACATTGATGGGGATTTTCGCCTTGTTATACGCAGTAGGTCACACTTACTAATATTGAGAGATAACTGCCCGTCATTACCCCACGCATTTATTTTCTGCAAATCCTCATTGATTTGTTCACAACTTTCGTGTGATACTACTTTCCTGTAGACTACAGCATCATCGCCAAACAGTCTAATGCCGCTGTCAATACCATCAACCACATCGTTACGTAAATAGTAAAAAGCAGCGGACCTATTACGCTGCCCTGGGGCACACCTAAAGTTACGCTTGTTTCTGTTGAAGTCACCCCATTCAGGACGCCATTCTGCTCTATGTAGATTACAAAACTTTATATCCAACCGCATATGTCATCGGATAGACATTAAGCACACACTTTTTGGAGCAAGCGACAGTGTGGAACTGAGTCGAACGCCTTACGAAAGTCGAGAAATACTGGCATTGCGTATTGGTGTTCCAGATTAAGTTGTTTAATTTTTTTGGATTACGATAAAACTGATGTAAGCACACCATTTGCTCAACAACATATCACACAGTAAATTTGCATAACACAAACATTACGCATTTCACTTTCATTGGCAAACAAACACACAAATTTTTTAAAGAACTTTTACACAATTGGCGCATTAGATAGTCAAAATCCCGAGCTGGTTGGAGGGCCTGCCCATAATGTTCCAAACATTCTCAACAGAGGAGAGATCCGTCGAATTTGTTAGTCAAGACTGGATTTGACAGGCATGAAGACAAGCAGTAGAAACTCTCGCCACGTGCGGGCGGGCTGATCTTGTTTATATGTAAACACAGGATGGCTTGTCATGAAGGGCAACAAAACGGGGCGTAGAATATAGCCGACGTACTGCTGTATTGTAAGTGTGCCGCGGATTACAACCAAAGGGATCCTGCAATGAAAAGGAATGGCACGCCAGACCACGATCCCCTGTTGTTGGGCCGTATGGTGGGGGACAGTCAGGCTGGTTTGCCACCGTTGTTCAGGGCGTCTCCAGACTCGTCTTTGGCCTGGAATCTCGTTGACTGGTGTAGACTTGCCGTCACTGACGAGTTTCCCTTCGAACTGAGCCACGATGACCAGCGAAGAGAGTATATTTCAGCAATCCAAGCAGCTCAAGGCAGATGCAGTTCTTCGAGTTATAGTGCGGTGGAGACGGCGTCATCATAAATTATTGCTTGCACCACACAAGTTCTCTGCTTTCAGGCTGTTGGGTAGTGCATGCAACAGATGATAAACACACTGTCCTGCACAAGTCAAATTATATGTCGCGATTTTAATATACAGGGTGGTCCATTGATAGTGACCGGACCAAATATCTCACGAAATAAGCGTCAAACGAAAAAACTACAAAGAACGAAACTCGTCTACCTTTAAGGGGGAAACCAGATGGCGCTATGGTTGGCCTGCTGGATGGCTGCCACAGGTCAAACGGATACCAAATGCATTTTTTTAAATAGGAACCCCCATTTTTATTTACATATTCGTGTAGTACGTAAAGAAATATGAATGTTTTAGTTGGACCTTTTTTTCGCTTTGTGATAGATGGCGCTGTAATAGTCGCAAACATATGGCTCACAATTTTTTACGAACAGTTCGTAACAGGTAGGTTTTTTAAATTAAAATACAGAACGTAGGTACGTTTGAATATTTTATTTCGGTTGTTCCAATGTGATACATGTACCTTTCTGTACTTATCATTTCGCAGAACGCATGCTGTTACAGCATGATTACCTGTAAATACCACATCAATGCAATAAATGCTCAAAATGATGTCAGTCAACCTCAATGCATTTGGCAATAGGTGTAACGACATTCCTCTCAACAGCGAGTAGTTCGCCTTCCGTAATGTTCGCACATGCATTGTCAATGCGCTGACGCATGTTGTCAGGCGTTGTGCATATTGTGCCGGTTTACGTTACCGCTGTTGGTGAACGACGCTTTGTCGCTAAATAGTACGCGTGCAAAAAATCTGTCATCGTCCCGTAATTTCTCTTGTGCCCAGTGGCAGAACAGTACAAGACGTTCAGAGTCGTCGCCATGCAATTCCTGGTGCATAGAAATATGGTACGGGTGCAATCGATGTTGATGTAGCATTCTCAACACCGACGTTTTTGAGATTCTTGATTCTCGCGCAATTTGTCTGCTACTGATGTGCGGATTATCCGCGACAGCAACTAAAACACATACTTGGGCATCATTTGTTTGCAGGTCGTGGTTGACGTTCCATATGTGGCTGAACACTTCCTGTTTCCTTAAATAACGTAACCATCTGGCGAACGGTCCGGACACTTGGATGATGTCGTCCAGAATACCCAGCAGCATACATAGCACACGCCCGTTGGGCATTTTGATCACAGTAGCCATACATCAACACGATATCGACCTTTTTCGCAATTGGTAAACGGTCCATGTTAACACGGGTAATGTGTCACGAAGCAAATACTATCCGCACTGGCGGAATGTTACGTGATACCACGTACTTAATACGTTTGTGACTATTACAGCGCCATCTATCACAAAGCGAAAAAAGTAGTCCAACTAAAACATTCATTTCCAGAATGAGATTTTCACTCTGCAGGGGAGTGTGCGCTGATATGAAACTTCCTGGCAGATTAAAACTGTGTGCCGGGCAGAGATTCGAACTCGGGACCATTGCCTTTCGCGGGCAAGTGCTCTACCAACTTTTTTTTTTTTTGTTCGCTTTCGTTTGTTGCATCTGCTCGGGGCGGACGTGGTAAGACAACCGTTTAAGTTCTTTGTTGATCGATTTACTCAGTTTCTTTATTACAGAAGGCAGCTAACCCTCTGACCAAACACGCTGAGCTACCGTGCCGGCTACTAACTGAGCTCCCCAACCACGACTCACGCCCCGTCCTCAGAGCTTTACTTCTGCCAGTGCCTTGTCTCCTAGTAGAGCACTTGCCCGCGAAAGGCAACGGTCCCGAGTTCGAGTCTCGGCCCGGCACACAGTTTTAATCTCCCAGGAAGTTTTTTAAAACATTCATATTTCTTTATGTACTACACGAATATGTAATAAAAAATGGGAGTTCCTGTTTTAAAAAACGCAATTTATATCCGTTTGACCTATGGCACCACCATCTAGCGGGCCAACCATAGCGCCATCTGGTTTCCCCCTTCAAACTAGACAAGTTTCGTTCTTTGTAGTTCTTTCGTTTGACGCTTATTTCGTGAGATGTTATGACTGGTCACGATCAATGGACCACCCTGTATTTCAAGGTTACGTCGCAATTTACAGTCGATGTTTTGCTTGAATACACAATTTTATTACTTCCTTCGAAGTAAGACTGCGTTATTAATGGGTCACATTCAGTGTCTTGGTATACTTCAGGGTATAAAAGCAGGTTCGTAATCTTGTATGAAGATTCGAGAGTTGGATTCCCTCGCTTCTTCATCGAGGACTCGCACTGCCTGGGCTACTCTCAGGGTGTATCTTCGACGTAGAAGAGCCCCACCGTTTCCTTGCCGTGCCGTCTGCTCGCCGTCACTACTGCTCGCCGTCCGGTCCTTCTCCTCCTCCTCGCCGCCGCCGCCGCCGCAGTTCGGTCGCTGCCTGCTGCGCCGCCTGGTCGTCGCCTGCCGGTGCTCGCCGCCGCCGCCGCCGCCGCCGCCGCCCCTCTCGCGCGCCGCCACCATGTCCCAACCCACCACCACTATCATTTTCACCTCTCCCTCCGCTGCTCCAACCACCATCACATGGAGCTCATCCTCCAGCCCTCTTCCCATCCTTCCTTTTCTTCCTGTTCACCCCACCTCTGCGCCACTTTCGGCTGTAACCACCCCCAACTCCCCCTCCCCTATCACTGTCGCCCCATCGACAGCTACTGACTGTCCGCCGCTCCGTGCACCGCCTCCGACGGGCTCCAAGCCAGCACGGATTTCGGCTCGACGTTCCACAGTCTCTGTGACACCCACGCCCCTCCCGTCTGCGTCATCTGCTGCTCAGGGTGGTCCTGCCCCCCGCCATCTCCCCCTGCAACCCGTCCCCCAGCCCGCTCTCCACCCGGTCGTGACCACGAAACCTTCGAAGTGCCCGAATGTTGACCCTTCCCCCGAAATCTCCTCCAAAAAAACCCCCAATCCCCGTGACCCACCCACCCCCATGGACGCGACCCCAAACCCCGCCCCCGCCACGCCTGCCACCCACACCTCTGTCCTCTCCAATCCTGACCCTCAATTCCTTAATGCCCGCTCCCTCACCCTCACCATCCGGAAATACTACCCCAGTGCCCCCATCTCCCTTCTGCAAGGACTTGGTCCTCATTAAATCCCCCAATGCTTCCTTCCACAATGATCTCCTCTCCCGCATCCCCTGTATCCAATTTGGCCAACGTGCAACCCTCACCCCCTACCACACGCCGTCCTCTCCCCGTCAGCCTCAACTTCCCCGACGTCCGCCAACCTTCACCGCTGTGATCACGAAGCTTAGCCCCGTGATCACGGAGGCTGAGGTGTTGGCGGAACTCAACTCCCGCCCCGACATTGAAATCCGTTCCGCCCGTCACATCTTCAATGATGCTGGGCCGACTTTTCTCGTGTGGATATTCACCGAATCCTCCTCCTCCATTGACCGCCTCCTCACCGAGGGAGCCCTCATCTATAATCGCCGTCATAAAGTGGACCCCTCCCGTTCCCCAGTCCAATCCTACCGCTGCCTGCAAGAACACCCCTACTTGTCCCCACTGCAGAGCTTCACACTTCCTCAAGAATTGCCCCAATCTCACCTCTCCCCCCTCCTGCAACACTTGCAACAAACCACATCCTACCTACTCCGCGAAGTGTAAAGCGAAACCTCCTCCAGTCACCCCTGAGCTCACTGTCCCTGTCCGTCCTGTTGATGACCCCATCCACCCCATCAACTTGCTCCGCCCTCCACCTACTGCCGAGGACATCATCCCTTTCATCACCATTCTGCTCCAAAACATCCACCCCTTCCAGCGCTCCCACACCCTTTCCCAAATCGCCCTCGCTGCCCGTTCCATCTTCCATCTTACCACCTATGCCACATACTCCCACAACCAGGCCCACTTCACCTTCCCCCCCTCACCACCCTCATCTAACTCTCCCCTCCCATGGTACTACAACCCTACCGTATCCTGTACCACAACATTCGCTCCCTGCCCACCCACAAACTCCTCTTCCTCCACACCTTCATACTAAATGAAACCTTCCTTCAACCCCATGTCTCCATCTCCATGGCTCCTTACACCCTTCACCGCACCGATAACCTGTACCCTCTGGCTCATGGCGGAGTTGCTATAGGCCACCTCAAGCACCTCCCTGTCCGGCCCCAACCTCTCCTTAACAATCGTGCCGAGCTTCTCACCCTCAGCCTCTTCTTCCCCACCCTTACCATCACCTGTGCCACCATTTATGTCCGCCCTCACACCCCCATCCCGTACGATTTCCTGGCCCACATTGACCGCACCTTCTCCACCTACGTGATTGCCGCTGACCTGAATATCCACAGCCGTGATCCTGCCGACCTCCAGCGGTGGCATCAGTTTCTCACCACCCTCCAGGGAGACATGGTTCCCCTGCCTCAGCACACCCGACCCAAATCCAACACCACTCCTGATGTGGTCCTTGCCTCTCCCAACCTCCTTGGGCGCTTCACCGCAGATGTCCTTGACCTCATTGGTAGTGACCATGCTCCTGTTCTCCTCACTATCTCTACTGGTCGCCATCCCCGCAATGCTCCTCGCCCTGATGTCCCTCCTAAACTTGTCCATGATTACTCCCGTGCCAACTGGGATGCCTACCGGGACTCCATTCCCACCCATGTTGACGGCCACGACCTTACCCTCCAATCTCCTGATGATATCTCTCGCACTGCTGCCTTCCTGCACCAGACCTTGTCTGACGCCGTCGCCACCCATATCCCCACCAAAGCCATCCACCCTCACCGCCCCGCCCTGCCTCCACAGGCCGTCCTTCTCCTTCGAGAGTCCCGCCGCCTCTACCGCTCTTTTCTCCGCACTCGTGACCAGGATACACTTACCCGCCACCGGCAATTACAACGACAAATCCGCAACCTGCTTACTGCAAAGAAATGCCGTGCCTGGCGCCAGACATGTACACAACTCAACACCACGCTCCTCATAAACTCTTCCAAGTATTGGTCTGCTTTCCACCGCCTTACTGGGAACTGCCCCACCCCCAGTACCCTCTCCTCCTTAATGACTGTCCCTTTCCTGACAACCTCAGTAAGGCCAACCACTTTGCCTCTCACCTCTCTGATGTTTTTTCCATCCCAGATGATCCCCACTTTGATTATTCCCTCTTGCCTGACGTCATGGACCGTACGAATACCTCTGTTCCTCCCCTTGCTCCTAGCTTCCAGTACTTGGGCCACACACCACCATCTGAACTTAACACTCCCATCACTACACAGGACATCAGCCTCACACTCTGCACTAAACGCAACACTGCTCCCGGCCATGACTGCATTACCTACCGCCACCTCAAACACTGCCCTCCCTCCTTCCTTTCAATCCTTGCCACCCTTTACAATGTCATCCTTGCCACTGGCTTCTATCCCGACCTGTGGAAAACCTCCCGTCTCCTGATGTTCTCCAAACCCAACAAGCCTTCATCTGATGCATCTTCCTATCATCCTTTCTGTCTCACATCGGTGTTCAGCAAGCTCTTGGAATCCATCCTTTCCCAGCGCATCCATCACCACCTCCGCCAAAACCACTTCCTCCCCAACACCCAATGTGGCTTTCGACCTTCCTTCTCTGCTGATGACCTCACTCATCTCCTCTCCCTCCAGCTTAACTTCCATCGCTCCGCCACTTTTATCTCCCTTGACCTCCAAAAGGCCTACAACCGTGTCTGGCATCCCGGTCTCCTGTTTAAACTCCAAACCTACGCCCTTTCTATCATCCATCTGATGGCCTCCTTCCTCTCCCACCACCCCTCCTATGTTACCATCCATAATGCCAATTCCCACACCTTTGACCCCTCTGCAGGTGTGCACCAGGGCTCTGTCCTCTCCCCTCTCCTCTACCTCCTGTACATGGCAGATATGCCCCAACCCCCCCCCCCCCTCCAGTACACCTCTTGCAATATGCTGATGACACCGCATTCCTCGCCCTCGCTCCTACCCTCCAATGGTCCCAACGCCTTCTCCAGAATCACCTTGACCTTTTTCTGTATGGTGTAACCAGTGGCTCCTGAAAATCAATCCTTCCAAGACCCAGGCAATCATCGTAGGTCGTACCACTCGCTCCTTCCGGCTCCTGGATTTCTCCCTTACTGTCTGCGCCTGTCCTGTCCACCTCACACCCACCCTCACCTACCTTGGCCTCACCATTGACCGTCACCTCACCTGGATCCCTCATCTCCGCTCCATCCAATCCAAAGCCCACAATCGCCTCCTATTCCTCAAACTCCTCTCTGGCCGGACATGGGGGTTGCACCCCTCTACCATCCTCCACACCTACAAATCCTTAATCCGTCCCATCCTCTGTTATGCCAGTCCTGCCTGGATATCTGCCCCCCCCCCACCCCAAATAAGTCCCTCCAGATCCTTGAGCGTCATGCACTCCGCCTCGCCTTCCGTATACGCCTTCCGTCCCCCATGCGGATCCTCTATGATCTCATTCCTTTCCCCCATCTGCTCCTATTCCTCGAACATATCCGCACCCTCTACACCTCCCGCCGTCTTGAATCCCCTCACCCCCTGGTTGCTCCTCTCCTCTCCCATCCCCGCCCCCTGCTACGTCTTCACTGTTGTGGCCCCTCTCTCCCTCCATTTATCCCTCCTATCATCTCTGATCCTCAATCCCCCTCCTTTCCTCTGTCCTTTTCCCGGGCTCCCTCTCCCCCCCTTCCATCCTCTTTCTTCCCCACCTCCCCTCTCTTGGGCCCCTTCTCTCCCCCGAGTCCTTTTACATTTCCCTCCTCTGCCTCCTCTCATTCCCTCTCGCGTCTGCCCTTCTCCCCCTTTATTAGTCCTCTCCCTCCTTGGTTCCCCCACCCCTTTTTCGTTTCTTTTCTTCCTCGCTCCTTGTCCTTCCCCCTCCTCCAGGTCCCCCCCCCCCATCTGCCTTTGGCTTGGGAGTGTTATCTTTGTGCCGCCACTTTCGTGCAGTGTTCTACAGTGAGTGTTCTACAATGAGTGTTTTACAGTGAGTGTTCCGTGTTGTGTTTTTTGGGAAGTGTTGCGAATGGCCATATACTGTCGCTGGGTGTGCCTTTTATCTCTTGCGAACAGAAACCAGACTGTCGCCGTGTTTTTTTTAATTGTGTGTGTACTATGTTACTTGTCTGATTCCTGTGTCTTTTATTAACGTTGCCAACCCCTTTTGCTTTCTGTTTTAACTTTCCGCATTTTGCCGCCATTTTACACTTGACGTCACCATTTTATCGCCTGTTTTTCTTGTTTCTTTTCTTCTTCCGTTTTTTTAAAAATAAAAGTCTGTAGGCTGTAGAGCAGCGTACTAAGCTGATGCCAGCCCGGGGAATTGAAAATCAATAAAGGAAAAAAAAAAACCTTGTATGAACACTGCGGTATAGCTTTAAAAGGAGTGGCACGGTTAAACAGGATAGGTTGCATCGCGCAAACACCCGTACATATTTTGTGATTGTTATTGCTTCTAGCGACCGTTCACCATTAGTGTAATGGAACAGTAACGGCCCTGTTTATGCAAAATACCTTTTAAATTGGACAAAAATGCAGTATTGAACGCTCCGCATCTGTGTCGTTACAATCAAATTGACGGCAACAAATGCTCCGTTATGGGGGGGGGGGGGGGGGCATTAGAAGCCCCGCTATATCACCGACGGCGTTATCTCGCATCGCATTTCATGCCAAAACGTAGCCAGTTTATGAGATAATAGGTTATGCAGAATACACGGATGGTGGCAATCGACTGTTTTACCGGACGCTATTGGATGAACAAACAAATGCCGACATATGTTCTAGATTATTTTGAAATAAAACTTCAGCGCAAAGTGACTTGCACCACGTGTTCCGGCAATTATTGCCATATACATTTCGCAGAAATCAAAGTAGACAATCTACGAGGGTCACTCCAAAAGAAAAGCACACTGTTTTTGTAGAAATAAAGTTTTCATTCCGCATGTGTGAAAGTTTTACAGTGTGTAGATACATCCTTCCTGGCCATGCGGTTCTAGGCGCTTCAGTCTGGAACCGCGCGACCGCTACGGTCGCAGGTTCGAATCCTGCCTCGGGCATGGATGTGTGTGATGTCCTTAGGTTAGGTAGGTTTAATGAGTTCTAAGTTCTAGGGGACTGATGACCACAGATGTTCAGTCCCATAGTGCTCAGAGCCATTTGAACCATACATCCTTCCTGCTTGTTTTCAGACTTAGTTCAACCTGCTCCCGTGATTGGTGCCGTCACAGCATGTCTTCAAGATGGCTGCTACACTTGACGCTCGTCAGAAGCAACATGGTGTCATAGGATTCCTGTGTTGTGAAAACGAGACAGTGGAAAACATCAACAAAAGGTTGAAAAAGGTGTATAGAGATGCTGCTGTCGATCGCAGTACAGTTAGTCGGTGGGCAAGCAGGTTACGTGATGAAAGCGGGCACGGCAATATTGAGGATTTTCCTCGCAGCGGCAGGCCTCGTACTGCACACACTCCAGACATTGTGCAGAGAGTTAATGAATTGCTGACTGCTGACAGACGCATCACAGTGAACGAATTGTCACGCTACGTTGGGATAGGGGAAGAAAGTGTTTGCAGAATACTGAAAGTGTTGGCGTTAAAAAAGGTTTGTGCCAGGTCGGTTCCCAGAATGTTGACAGTGGCTCACAAAGAAACAACAAAAAACGGTATGCAGCAAACTTTTGGAACAGCACGAGAACGGTGGAGATGAATTTCTTGGAAAAATTGTGACAGGTGATGAAACATGGCTCCATCATTTTTCACCAGAGGCAATCAATGGATTGGCGCCATGCAAATTCACCCAAGAAAAAAAAATCAAAACCACACCTTCTGCTGGAAAAGTTATGGCTACGGTGTTTTTCGATTCAGAAGGACTCTTGTTTGTGGAAAACATGCCAAGTGGAACCACCATAAATTCTGATGCATATGTGACGACACTGAAGAAACTTCAAGCTCGACTGAGTCGTGTTGGATCACATCAGAAAAATCAGTCCTTACCTTGCTCCATGTGACTATCATCTCTTTGGGAAACTGAAAGACTCTCTTCGTGGAACAAGGTTTGAAGATGATGACTCCCTTGTGCACGCTGCCAAACAGTGGCTCCAACAGGTTGGTCCAGAATTTTACGGTGCGGGTATACAGGCGCTGGTTCCAAGATGGCGTAAGGCAGTTGAGAGGGATGG
Organism: Schistocerca cancellata; assembly: GCF_023864275.1. Classification (NCBI taxonomy): domain Eukaryota; kingdom Metazoa; phylum Arthropoda; class Insecta; order Orthoptera; family Acrididae; genus Schistocerca; species Schistocerca cancellata. The sequence continues at coordinate 747,376,018 of NC_064628.1, read as the reverse complement.
AAATTATGTGGAGAAATGAAAGTATTGTTCCTAAAGGATGTATCTACACACTGTAAAACTTTCAAACATGTAGAATAAAAGATGGATTAAGAAAATTGTGTGCATTTCTTTTGGAGTGACCCTCGTAAATGATAGCTACGATAGCCCTTGAGAGCATGTGACAATTCTTAGGACAAATAGCGGACGCCAAAATAGTATTCTGATATGCAAAACTTAGTTATGAAAGGAATTTAGCTTGATGTGTCACCGCCAAACAACACAGCTCGATGAAACCTGAACCATAGATGGAAACAACATAGTATAGATTATAAATGACAGGAATACGCAATGAGACAAACAGGATTGACACTTTTATTCAGTGATGATAATTAAATTGAAGTCACCGCGATATTTGATGATCCTGTGGGGATTACAAAATGGTCCGTGATCACCACGTACAGTAACGCATGAGCTGCAACGTGCTCAATTCTGGCTACAAGGTTTGTAAGGAACTGTTGAGGTACGGCGATCCATTCCTTAAGCAGAGCGTTTGATAGTTACTGGATGGTCGTTGTCCCATGTGGACGTTCTCTGACACGTCTCTACAACGCATCCCACTCGTGATCGATAGGATTTAAGTCGGGAGAAAGGGCAAGCCAGTTCATTCGCCGAACATCCTCTCGTTCCAATAGCTGTTTCACTTGCCCTCTTCGATGCGTTCTCTTATTGTCAGCTTAAAAATGAAGTCAACACCGAATGAAACCCTGCAAAAACGCACATGGTGAAGAAGTAGTACTGTATCATGATAACCTTGACTGATCAGTGTACAGCTTTCAAAGGTAAGTACGACCATGCAACATTATTTCTCCCCATGCCACCTCTTGCCATACGAGGGTACGTCCAGCGGTGTTAAATATAACCTTTTCGCTGACTCAGTTATCGTGTTGTGTGGCGCCATAATACTGCCAGGGTATATACCCGTCCAAATCTTTGAACACGGCACGTTTACCGGTCATCGTTATAGTGGAACAGTACCCCTTTTTCATGTGCGTCTTTTCAGAGTGCATTCGGTGGTGACTTCAGTTTGACAATTTGCGACCGCGTCGAGCTGCACAGGTGGAGGGGCTCTTGGGAGGAAAAGATATTTGATGACTGGATTTGAGAGTCGGCTCCTCTGACTTAAATCGCATCCACAAAGTGTGACATGCGTTGGTGAGACGAACCGCAGCGTGCCCTGATGATCGCACATCCTATTAAGAACCATGTTTCGCCCTCTATAATGTCAATAGAAACCGTCATGAATCGCGATGATTTCTGTATAGTTAATGTTTTTGGACAAAAGCGTCATATCTGTATGTCTTATTGTGTATTTTTTTCAGTTTCCTCATGTACTATACTGTAGAATTTGTTTCCATGTATGGTAAAAGTTTTATCGAGCTATGTTTGTGGCAGTGAAACATCATGCGAAAATTACTTTCATCTTTAAGTTTTGCACACCAGTCTATTTCTTCATTGAAAAATGGTTCAAATGGCTCTGAGCTGTATGAAACTTAACATCTGTGGTCATCAGTCCCCTAGATCTGTTCTTACTTAAAACTAACTAACCTAAGGACATCACACACATCCACGCCCGAGGCAGGATTCGAACCTGCGACCGTAGCGGTCACGCGTTTCCAGACTGAAGCGCCTAGAACCGCACAATTATTTCTTCATTCCACACATACATGTGTGTGTGAAATTTTATGGGACTTAACTGCTAAGGTCATCAGTCCGTAAGCTTACACACTACTTAACCTAAATTATCCTAAGGACAAACACACACACCCATGCCCAAGGGAGGACTCGAACCTACACACATACACGATGGGTAAATAAAACTGGTCCGAAAAATATTTACAAAACTCATCAGATTACCCTCTATTCAGAGGCTGTTGCACGCAGCGACTGTTGTATTGACTTGAAAATAATAGATTTCAGCTGTCAGTCGTCCTTTTGAAATTTTATTGGCAGATCTAGATTCCAGCTAGAAAGTAGCCATTCTCAATGCTAACAATACAACAGGTACATAGTTAGATGATGTCATAAAAAAGTTGCAATTAGTGGCTTAACTCATATGGTTTGTATATTACATACCACTATCATTTTTGATCAATTCATGTAGTGCCTGTTGGTCGGGCTTCATCCACAGTTCATTGAATACTAATGTTTGCGGAAGGCGGGCTGTGTGGAGAACACATCGGTTGGTTACATGGCGCCATCTATGTGAACTACATATAAACCTCAATGGAAGTAAACCACTTCAAATTTAGTTACATAAAATGGCACATAAGTAAAATTCTTACATTGTCGTTCGACTTATTTGATATTTATCATCAAGTAATAAAATTTCCACGTTCACTCCTTGTGTGTCCGTTATTAATATTAAAATATTTAAATTACGGCAGGTGGTAAAACTTTTTTAATTTTAAAAACATTTTTTTAATTTATAAAATACTGGAAGACAATTGCTGCATACATCTATTGGTTGATAAGGCTTAAATATATTTATTTTTATATTATATCTCCCTCTATTAAAACATAATAAGTATATTGTTCGTCATATTTACTAAATAGTTCATAGATGGCGCCAAACATCAGTCAGATGCATGGTTATTACAAAAAAAAAAAGTACAGAACTGATGCGGAACAGACACTTGTTAATGAACGTAAGAACTGCCCACGACACGAAGCTCCTGTAAACTGTGATTTCGGTGCCTCCATCGGTTGCTGTCACGTGTCTGCATATAAGCATCTCCCACATGCTCCGTTCCTAATATTTTTGCTGTATCTTTACGTTTGAGCGAGTGAGTGAAGCAAAGTTGTTTATTGATATGTTGAATCCAGCACAAAATGATACTTCCCAGCAAGACGAGCAAAATCGTACACCGCCTTGACAACCTTGTCACGAGTGTGTGAGATGTTCGATGAGGAGAGAGTAGTTAGCAGTGCCATCCCTTGGCCATCTCGATCGCCTGATGTCTCTCCCTGTGATGTCCGCCCCCGTTAGATGAGTTGTCAGCGAGGCGGAATGTCACGCCAAGGGGACCGGCTTCGATTCCCGGCTGGGGCAGGAGATTTTCTCCGCTCAGGGACTGGGTGTTGTCCTCATCATCATTTCATCCCCATCTCCGACGTGCAAGTTGCCCAATGTGGCGTCGAATACAATAAGTACTTGTCCTCGGCAGCCGAACTTCCCAAAATGAGGGACTCGCGGCCCACAACGCCATACGCTCATTTCCATTTCTCACTGTGATTTTAACCTGTGGATCGAATTGAAGGGCCAGGTGTACTCAAATAGCCCTCACACAGGACGTTGGAAGAGCTACAGCAGAACACTGAAAACGGTATTGCTGCTAGCCCTCGGGCAGAGATTCTACGCGTGTTTCACAGTTTGATAAACCGAGTACAGCACCTCATCGACGTGAACGGTGGCCATTTCCAGCATGTTCTGTGTTTTCATTAAAAAGAGTCAGTTCCGCGACAGCCTTATTGTAAATAATTTTGGATGCCCATCTTATTGTATGGACGAGGAACTTCAGCTGATAGTACATATTACGTATTATCGTAAACAGTTTACGGCTTCGCTTTATTTTACTTGCCCGAAACATCTCCGGAAACCATGGCGGTAACATTAGATAAACTCCCAATGGTAAAAATTTGGGAATTTGTGGTAAGGTCTTATGGGACCAAACTGCTGAGGTCATCGGTCTCTAAACTTACACACTACTTAATCTAACTTAAACCAACTTATGCTAAGGACGACACACACACACACACACACCCATGCCCGAGGGAGGACTCGAACTCCCGACGGGGAGAGCCGCGCGGGCCGTGGCAAGACGCCCTAGACCGCGTGACTACCCCGCGCGGCAGTTCTATGGTGATCTCCTAAAAATAGCTTCTACTCGACCACCGTTCACAAATGAAACAGATGCAAATGAACGGTGCCCTGTAATATGGCTGGTGTGACATAGAGAAATTTGAATACAGTGAGTGTAAACAGAAATAACTATTTAATGCTTAGACATATAGAGAAGAATTACGGAGAATATTAAAGAGAGTTCAGACTTATATATATATATATATATATATATATATATATATATATATATATATATATATCCCCCATGAACCATGGACCTTGCCGTTGGGGGGGAGGCTTGCGTGCCTCAGCGATACAGATGGCCGTACCGTAGGTGCAACCACAACGAAGGGGTATCTGTTGAGAGGCCAGACAAACATGTGGTTCCTGAAGAGGGGCAGTAGCCTTTTCAGTAGTTGCAGGGGCAACAGTCTGGATGATTGACTGATCTGGCCTTGTAACATTAACCAAAACGGCCTTGCTGTGCTGGTACTGCGAACGGCTGAAAGCAAGGGGAAACTACAGCCGTAATTTTTCCCGAGGACATGCAGCTCTACTGTATGATTAAATGATGATGGCGTCCTCTTGGGTAAAATATTCCGGAGGTAAAATAGTCCCCCATTCGGATCTCCGGGCGGGGACTACTCAGGAGGACGTCGTTATCAGGAGAAAGAAAACTGGCGTTCTACGGATCGGAGCGTGGAATGTCAGATCCCTTAATCGGGCAGGTAGGTTAGAAAATTTAAAAAGGGAAATGGATAGGTTAAAGTTATATATAGTGGGAATTAGTGAAGTTCGGTGGCAGGAGGAACAAGACTTTTGGTCAGGTGATTACAGGGTTATAAATACAAAATCAAATAGGGGTAATGCAGGAGTATGTTCAATAATGAATAAAAAAATAGGAGTGCGGGTTAGCTACTACAAACAGCATAGCGAACGCATTATTGTGGCCAAGATAGACACAAAGCCCATGCCTACTACATTAGTACAAGTTTATATGCCAACTAACTCTGCAGATGATGAAGAAATAGATGAAATGTATGACGAGATAAAATAAATTATTCAAGTTGGTGAAGGGAGACGAAAATTTAATAGTCATGGGTGACTGGAATTCGTCAGTAGGAAAAGGGAGAGAAGGAAACATAGTAGGTGAATATGGATTGGGGGGAAGGAATGAAAGAGGAAGCCGCCTTGTAGAATTTTGCACAGAGCATAACTTAATCATAGCCAACACTTGGTTCAAGAATCATAAAAGAAGGTTGTATACCTGGAAGAATCCTGGAGATACTAAAAGGTATCAGATAGATTATATAATGGTAAGACAGAGATTTAGGAACCAGGTTTTAAATTGTAAGACATTTCCTGGGGCAGATGTGGATTCTGACCACAATCTATTGGTAATGAACTGCAGATTGAAACTGAAGAAACTGCAAAAAGGTGGGAATTTAAGGAGATGGGACCTGGATAAACTTAAAGAACCAGAGGTTGTACAGAGTTTCAGGGAGAGCATAAGGGAACAATTGACAGGAATGGGGGAAAGAAATACAGTAGAAGAAGAATGGGTAGCTCTGAGGGATGAAGTAGTGAAGGCAGCAGAGGATCAAGTAGGTAAAAAGACGAGGGCTAATAGAAATCCTTGGGTAACAGAAGAAATATTGAATTTAATTGATGAAAGGAGAAAATATAAAAATGCAGTAAATGAAGCAGGCAAAAAGGAATACAAACGTCTCAAAAATGATATCGACAGGAAGTGCAAAATGGCTAAGCAGGGATGGCTAGAGGACAAATGTAAGGATGTAGAGGCTTGTCTCACTAGGGGTAAGATAGATACTGCCTACAGGAAAATTAAAGAGACCTTTGGAGAGAAGAGAACCACTTGCATGAATATCAAGAGCTCAGATGGCAACCCAGTTCTAAGCAAAGAAGGGAAGGCAGAAAGGTGGAAGGAGTATATAGAGGGTTTATACAAGGGCGATGTACTTGAGGACAATATTATGGAAATGGAAGAGGATGTAGATGAAGACGAAATGGGAGATAAGATACTGCGTGAAGAGTTTGACAGAGCACTGATAGACCTGAGTCGAAACAAGGCCCCGGGAGTAGACAACATTCCATTTGAACTACTGATGGCCTCGGGAGAGCCAGTCATGACAAAACTCTACCATCTGGTGAGCACGATGTATGAGACAGGCGAAATACCCTCAGACTTCAGGAAGAATATAATAAATCCAATCCCAAAGAAAGCAGGTGTTGACAGTTGTGAAAATTACCGAACTATCAGTTTAATAAGTCACAGCTGCAAAATACTAACGAGAATTCTTTATAGACGAATGGAAAAACTGGTAGTAGCCGACCTCGGGGAAGATCAGTTTGGATTCCGTAGAAATGTTGGAACACGTGAGGCAATACTGACCTTACGACTTATCTTAGAAGAAAGATTAAGGAAAGGCAAACCTACGTTTCTAGCATTTGTAGACTTAGAGAAAGCTTTTGACAATGTTAACTGGAATACTCTCTTTCAAATTCTGAAGGTGGCAGGGGTAAAATACAGGGAGCGAAAGGCTATTTACAATTTGTACAGAAAGCAGACGGCAGTTATAAGAGTCGAGGGGCATGAAAGGGAAGCAGTGGTTGGGAAAGGAGTAAGACAGGGTTGTAGCCTCTCCCAGATGTTATTCAATCTGTATATTGAGCAAGCAGTAAAGGAAACAAAAGAAAAATTCGGAGTAGGTATTAAAATTCATGGAGAAGAAATAAAAACTTTGAGGACTTGGAAGAGCAGTTGAACGGAATGGACAGTGTCTTGAAAGGAGGATATAAGATGAACATCAACAAAAGCAAAACGAGGATAATGGAATGTAGTCAAACTAAGTCGGGTGATGCTGAGGGAATTAGATTAGGAAATGAGACACTTAAAGTAGTAAAGGAGATTTGCTATTTAGGGAGTAAAACAAACCGATGATGGTCGAAGTAAACAGGATATAAAATGTAGACTGGCAATGGCAAGGAAAGCGTTTCTCAAGAAGAAAAATTTGTTAACATCGAGTATAGATTTAAGTGTCAGAAAGTCGTTTCTGAAAGTATTTGTATGGAGTGTAGCCATGTATGGAAGTGAAACATGGACGATAACTAGTTTGGACAAGAAGAGAATAGAAGCTTTCGAAATGTGGTGCTACAGAAGAATGCTGAAGATAAGGTGGGTAGATCACGTAACTAATGAGGAGGTATTGAATAGGATTGGGGAGAAGAGAAGTTTGTGGCACAACTTGACTAGAAGAAGGGATCGGTTGGTAGGACATGTTTTGAGGCATCAAGGGATCACAAATTTAGCATTGGAGGGCAGTGTGGAGGGTAAAAATCGTAGAGGGAGACCAAGAGATGAATACACTAAGCAGATTCAGAAGGATGTAGGTTTCAGTAGGTACTGGGAGATGAAGAAGCTTGCACAGGATAGAGTAGCATGGAGAGCTGCATCAAACCAGTCTCAGGACTGAAGACCACAACAACAACAACAACAATATATATATATATGTCCGACAAAACGGACACCATGCATCTATATGTATACATATGAAAGAGAAAGTCACTAGGTACTCCCAGTGCAGATGCACCATGTTTTGGCCGGCCGGGGTGGTCGTGCGGTTGTAGGCGCTTCAGTCCGTAACCGGGCTGCTGCTACGGTCGCAGGTTCGAATCCTGCCTCGAGCATGGATGTATGTGATGTCCTTACGTTAGTTCGGTTTAAGTAGTTCTAAGTCTGTGGAACTGCTGGCATCAGATGCTAAGTCCCATAGTGCTCAGAGCCATTTGAACCATTTGAGCACCATGTCTTCCGAAACCCGGCGGAACTCAGCGAATGCTACAAGTAGTGCGGCTAATGGATGAGGCCGTTACTTGCGTTCGACAGGTTCAGAATTCGAAGCGGCCGGAAGCATGTTTAGGTAAACAGGCATTCTGTTTCGTGTCGTGTTCCGACACTGATTTTCAACCTTCACCGCTGATTTGGTCGGTTGGCTGGGTTATTGGAGGGGACCCAACATCGAGGTCATCAGTCCCATCGGATTTGGAAAGGCTGGGGAAGGAAATTGGCCGTGCCCTTTCAAAGGAACCATTCCGGCAATTGCATGAAGCGATTTAGGGGAATCAGGATGGTTGGACGCGGGTTTGAACCGTCGTTCTCCCGAATGCGAGTCCAGTGCGCTAACCACTCCGCCATCTCGCCCGCTCACTATCGATTTATTTGAATGGCTGTAGGCGGCTGAAATCCTGATTTCTCTCAAAAGTTTTTTTTTACGTACGTTGTAGGTGTACTGTATGACACTCTAGCATCACACGGTCAACGTCTAAGCGACAGTCCATTTCACGAGATACATTCTGTAGCATACGTGAAGTTACCGACGCAAGCACATGCGAAAATATGCGTTTTGAGTTCTGGAAATGTTTTTGGGAAAGAGGCCTCATACTTAAGATCTTTCACTTACCTCCGTATAAAGAAATCCATATGTGTAAAGTCTATTCGACTGAACCAACAGTTTGGAAGACATTGATTTAAAAATATGCAGACTTCCACATCACAATTTAGGGAGTGGTTTTCCGTCGTATCTAAGGATATTATCTATTAATTTATATCAAACTGTGGCATCAACCATTTCTCATACATGCCCAGGTATATATTTGTTGAAACACTGAGTTTTCGGAGCTGACCTTACACACAACACATTAAGTTTCGGTGAGCCACACTGATGTTTGTGTACCTTATATTCTAATGCTTGGCAGGTATTCCAGACCACTAGTATGGAAGGCTGCCTAATTTGATGTGCAGCGAATGTTCCTTCCTTCATGGCTTCCAGCATTTCTGTAGCATAATATGTATGACCTAGTCTTCCTGTTTCCATTTCTATCACATCTGAGTTACATGCTGTTTCATTTTCAGCTTTGTTTTGAGGAGATGCCAGCTATTTGTTTATGTCATTTGTAGCGCAATACTGCCTTCGTAGGTCGATTTCTATGAATTACATTCAAACAAAAGACGAATTCTTCCAATGTTTTGTGCCGATACATGTGACCGGCAAGTACATTTCCCTTTCCATAAACATCCTGTTTCATTAAGCTTCCGGTGCCATTTGCGAACCTTATTGGTATTTGTAGGTACACTACTGGCCATAAAACTGCTACACCATAAGAAATGCAGATGATAAACAGGTATTCATGGGACAAATATGCTATACTAGAACTGACATGTGATTACATATTCACGCAATTTGGGTGCATAGATCCTGAGTAATCAGTACCCAGAACAACCACCTATGGCCGTAATAACGGCCTTGATAGGCCTGGGCATTGAGTCAAACAGAGCTTGGATGGCGTGTACAGGTACAGCTGCCCATGCAGCTTCAACACGATACCACAGTGACTGGCGTATTGTGACGAACCAGTTGCTCAGCCACCATTGACCAGACGTTTCCAATCGGTGAGAGATCTGGAGAATGTGCTGGCCAGGGCAGCAGTCGAACATTTTCTGTATTCAGAAAGGCCCATACAGAACCTGAAACATGCAGTCGTGCATTATCCTGCTGAAATGTAGGGTTTCGCAGGGATCGAATGAAGGGTAGAGCCACGGGTCGTAACACATCTGAAATGTAACGTCCACTGTTCATAGTGCCGTCAATGCAAACGAGAGGTGGCCGAGATGAGCTGATAGTCCATGCTGCTGCAAACGTCGTCGAACTGTTCGTGCAGATGGTTGTCTTCCAAACGTCCCCATCTGTTGACTCAGGAATCGCGACGTGGCTGCACGATCCGTTAGAGCCATGCGGATAAGATGCCTGTCATCTCGACTGCTAGTGATACGAGGCCGTTGGGATCCAGCACGGCGTTCCGTATTACCCTCCTGAACGCAACGATTCCATATTCTGCTAACAGTCATTGGATCTCGACCAACGCGAGCAGCAATGTCGCGATACGATAAACCGCAATCGCGATCGGCTACAATCCGACCTTTATCAAAGTCGGAAACGTGATGGTACGCATTTCTCCTCCTTACACGAGGCATCACAACAACGTTTCACCAGGCAACGCCGGTCAACTGCTGTTTGTGTATGAGAAATCGGTTGGAAACTTCCCTCATGTCAGCATGAGGTAGGTGTCGCCACCGGCGCCAACCTTTTGTAAATGCTCTGAAAAGCTAATCATTTGCATATCACAGCATCTTCTTCCTGTCGGTTATATTTCGCGTCTGTAGCACGTCATCTTCGTGGTGTATCAATTTTAATGGGCAGTAGTGTACTTGACTGTAGCGCTGACGAAATCTTCCCCTCGCTATGATGATAGAACTACGGTTGTTAAATTCAAACACGGAGAATGCCTTCTGTACGGGATTATCAGTTTCACTTACGACACAGAATAGTACACTTAAACATTACTGCGCATCTGCTGACTTCCTACTCACTGGGCTTACCCAAAGATTGAAATTTTGAACTTCCTTTCGATTTTCTGTATTTATTATCGATGTACCACTATTCATAAAACAGCTGTAGCTGTCAGTGACCTGTAAGTTCGTTTAGGATTGTCCAGTTTGATATTTGTAGAGGTAAACATCTTCCAGAATGCATTATCCAGTGTAATATCCATCGAACAACTGGCTTGATAATTTGAGGTACAATTACGTATTATGGACGATATAAACTACTCCAAACTGCAGATACTAATGAAAATTTACGTGAAAAAATATTTGTGACCAGAAGCGTAGTACGCTTTTACAAACGACTTAGTGTCAAATTAGCGGTATTTCTTATCGTACCAGGCGATCTGTTGCTACAAATGACGTAGGAATAAGGTAAGAAGTAAAGTCGTATCGCGTGAATGGCTGGAAGGCCCCGAAAGACATGTTCAGCCGCTTTATTGGCAGGGTTTTCCCTATCCTTCACGCCTGCAGGTGAACGTAAACATGGAATCGAATGTTTATACTGTGAGCCGTTGCCACATCAGCGACGCAATATGTTGCGGGAGCGTATACCTGCACGGGAAGGAATACCAAACAAACAGGTAGGTCCAGCGAACTGCGACTATTTCAGGCGTGGGGCCTTCAGAAGCTGTTGCGAACAGTTCTCTCTATGAACGTCTCCCGTACGCCAGAGGCAACACAGCTTGTTTCGTTTGACATTCCTCATGTAGAAAGTAATGTCATTGCTTAGCTAAAACTGTCAATGTAACGAAGAGATAACAAATACGCAGGGAAATAAAGAAACGAGACCTGGACACACTGAAAGAACCAGAAACAGTTGAGAGTTTCAGAGAAGACGAATGGGTAGCATTCAAATATGAAATAGAGAAGGCAGAGGAGAAAATAGGCGAAAAGACGAGACCTAGTAGAAAGCCTTGCATAACACAAGAGCTACTGAATTAATATAAAAACGCAACAATGAAGCAGATGAAGGGGAATATGCCAATCAGGAAACTGAGTGTGACAGAAAGTGTAGGCCGGCCGGAGTGGCCGAGCGGTTAAAGGCGCTACAGTCTGGAACCGCACGACCGCTACGGTCGCAGGTTCGAATCCTGCCTCGGGCATGGATGTGTGTGATGTCCGTAGGTTAGTTAGGTTTAAGTAGTTCTAAGTTCTAGGGGACTTATGACCACAGCAGTTGAGTCCCATAGTGCTCAGAGCCATTTGAACCATTTTTGAACAGAAAGTGTAAAGCGGCTGAAAAGGGGACTGTGCGAACTTCCCCTCGCCGATTTGATTCATATTGACAGGGTGTGAAAGGCATGACTGGGACCTCATCATACGTAAACAGGAAGACGCAACTCTAAATCGTTTCAAAGGAATTCGAGTTCGAAAAATTTATGCAAGCCTTTAAACTTTTTACGGTTGATAGTATTTAAGGACTCCGCAACCGAGCGAGTAAGCGCTTGGTTTCATTAGCATGAGGTCTTTGCATCGAATCTTGCTGCCGGTTTCTTTCTTCTTTTTCCCATTCCGATGTTATTCAAAAAATGTTCAAATGTGTGTGAAATCTTATGGGACTTAACTGCTGAGGTCGTCAGTCCCTAAGCTTACACACTACTTAACCTAAAGTATCCTAAGGAGAAACACACACACCCATGCCCGAAGGAGGACTCGAATTTCCGCGAGGACCAGCCGCACAGTCCATGACTGCAGCGCGTGAGACCGCTCGGCTAATCCCGCGCGGCCTCCGATGTAATTCTGACAACAGATGTGCGTTGTACGTTACAAAATTTCGGGAACATAAACCAAGTTTGTTTTGCAATAGATACATTGAAAAAAAAACCAACATGCACAGCCAATTTTGGCGTTCATTGCAAGTGCAATCTGTCGCAATAGTTATTTTTTCCCATGTTTCTATGATCAATATCACTCTGACTTGTGCAGTATTCCATAGGTTACATACTATACTTGTCCAAATGTAGGTCCGATAATATAAATGAAATGACTGTACTGATCTCATGAAAAGTTGTTGCATCCTTTTTTTTTATTCCCAATGTCCATACGAAAATTTCTTTCTCCCTTCAGGGTCAAGGTTATGAAAATAATAAATGAATACTGTACTTAAATACTGATAATGTGCACAGTTCTAACAAATCTGTTGTTGGAATTACGTGGTAATGAAAAAAAAAGGAAGTGCCTGCAGGCAGATTCGACACAAAGATCTAGCGCTTTTGAAACATTTTATAGGTATAATAACAGTAGCTGTGAGTTGGGGGGAGGGGGAGAGTGGACAGGGGTCGGATGTCAAGGCCTGGCCACAGTGTTCCCCGGACCCACAACTACAGTGACTGACTTTGGGAATGAAGGAAGGATATTTTTTATTTATGTATTTTTCATTGATTTTTAATCGTTTTATTGTTATATTGTAATTTTTATTTTACGACGAAAAGGAAAGAACAAGAAATAAACAAGGAAGACAGTCCCTCCGGGGGTGTTAAGCTTCCAGCGGCTTCGACTTCGCCACACCTGCTAGCGGTGGAGGGCGACAGCGCTTACGTAGGCGGTATGGTCCGTAAAGGTAGTTGGCCACAGCTCTACATGTCGCAACGAGAGAGTAAGTGGACGAGAGACATACATCCTGTGTACCTAACTTAATGAATAGTTCGTGTAGTGGGTCAACCCGGGACGATCTCCTTAGATGGTCCCAACTATCCACCTCTCCAAGGCCCTGGATAAAGAGTCCCTAGTACGGCACGTGAAGAATGTAATGGTACCTGGTCTTTTGGCGCTAGGACGCTATGAAAGTCGCCACCATGATCGATCTCGTCATGTCTGTCCCGATAAAGTGGAGCAACTTCTTCCGTAAAAACAGTTGCTCACTGTCTCGTCGGCGTGTAGAACCAGGTGGAGTGTAGACATTGACAAGTCTTACCCCTAGCACAGTGTGTGCCACTTCTCTGTCGTTACGGAGGTAGAACACATTATCTACCTGTAGTCCCTCCTTGACGAATGTCGTGATGTCGCTGTAGTGGGTGAAGCGTGGGATGTAAGTGTATTGTAATCGTGTATATGTAGAAGAATGCTGTGCAGACCTCTTAGATGAAGGTTATATCGATGAAAGCTGCGTGTAACATGTCTGTGACAGATGACAGGTACATGTGTTGTTGAGTCTGATGCTCGCAATTATGTGTACCAGAATTCCGTCTCCTCTGTGAAAGGTCTCCACGAGGTACTAAGGTGCGAAGGTGACCTGTGAGCTGTGGCGCTTCCTACTGCTGCGGTCTTTGTCACTATGTAGCATGGGGTGCGCCCTCGTGCCTGTCATTGTCGGCGATCGATATTTCGGCCTCTTCGGCGTCGTCAGACCATGACGTATCGGCGGGCAATGGTGGGGTGGAGACATGACTGGGAGTAGAATATAGGGTGCTGTGGCCTCTAGGCCCACAGAGTGTTGTGCAGCCTCGGCTTGCACATTGCTCTCGGTGACCACAAAAGTTTCATCTTCCATGGTTGATGTTTACAGGAAAAAATCATCAGAGGATGTCCGACGTCGCTTTTTCTGCTTCCTCGGCTCGTGTTGCTTTGGACATGTGACTCACAAGGGAACCTCCCCATCGCACCCCCCTCAGATGTAGTTATAAATTGACACAGTGGATAGGCCTTGAAAAACTGAACACAGATCAATCGAGAAAACAGGAAGAAGTTGTGTGGAACTATGAAAAAATAAGCAAAATATACAAACTGAGTAGTCCATGCCAAACATAGGCAACATCAAGGACTGCCTGAGCTGAGGAGCGCCGTGGTCCTGTGGTTAGAGTGAGCAGCTGCGGAACGAGAGGTCCTTGGATTGAGTCTTCCCTCGAGTGAAAATTTTACTTTCTTTATTTTCGCAAAGTTACCATCTGTCCGTTCATTCATTGACGTCTCTGTTCACTGTAATAAGTTTAGTGTCTGTGTTTTGCGACCGCACCGCAAAACCCTGCGATTAGTAGACGAAAGGACGTGCCTCTCCAATAGGAACCGAAAACATTTGATCGCAAGATCATAGGTCAACCGATTTCTCCACAGGAAAACACGTCTGATATATTCCATACGACACTGGTGACGGCATGTGCGTCACATGACAGGAATATGTTGTCGACCCACCTAACTTGCACACTTGGCGAACGGGTAAAAAGATTCTTCTACCTTGCCCGATTTAGGTTTTCTTGTGGATGTGATAATCACTCCCAAAAAAGTGATGAAAACATAAGAGTTTGTCACATAAACTGCAACAAATGAATGCAACAGTTTCACAGTCGCACAGTTTTCTCTGTATTCTGTCAAAACATATGATTTTTACGTTTTCAAATGTTTCCGTATGTAGACCGTCAAATCCTGCATATGTCCAAGCAAATCTGAACATGTCCTGGAATTTTGGAGAGCGAAGTTGATTATGTGTGAGTGCCTGAACTTTGATAATTGTCCGAAAATAAAAAAATTAAACTTTTCACTCGAGAAAAGACTTGAACCAAGGACCTCTCGTTCCGCAGCTGCTCACGCTAACCGCGGCTCTCGTAAGCTCACATTGTCCTTGATGTTGCCTACCTTGCGCGTGGACTACTCAGTTTGTATATTTTGCTTATTTTTTTCATAGTTCCACACAACTTCTTCCTGTTTTCTCGATTGATCTGTGTTCAGTTTTTCAAGGCCTATCCCTGTGCCAACTTATAACTAAATCTGAGGGGGGTGCGATGGGGAGGTTCCCTTGTCAGAATCAGAATTCGGATGGTGGGTTAGCGTCGCACTTGCCTCCGAAAGGAAAGCAGATGTCAGCACAATCTTAGCTTCTACGTCCATAGCATCAAAATCTGGGTCGAGAAATGACTGCTTTCAGCGGCGTCTGGCTGTTTCTCTGACTCCAGCATGTCATTGTTCAAATCTGTCCTTGGTCTGACGTCGGAAGGTGACTTCTCAGGCGAGAATGGGAATAGGAGTGGTAGTGGGAGTCGCGTAAGGCGTCGGCAGAGACGTGCTGGCCTGACGTAACCTTCATGGCTGCATCCGGAACACTTTGTGGCTGTCCGTCACACATTATTATTGTTCGGCAGCCACCAGTGTTGATATATGATGGCACGCGTTTATTGCCTGACTCCGTTAAGGACTGGATATGTTGTGAACGTATTCCATTTTTTGGCTACATGGTCGAGCACTTTGACGTATGGTTGCAAGGCAGCAACGACAACGTCAGGTGGCACTTCGGAGGGAAGCTCGAAGACTCACAGATGGCATAACCCGAGCCTAGCGTGATCGACGGTGACTGCTCCAATGTGTCCGTCGGTGTATTTGAACTCGAGGCCGCTAGCATATCTACACACGACGTCATGACAAGTGGCGTCTCTTATTTTGACGTAAACGACGCTACTGGTGATAGACACGTGAATGCCTGCTATGTCCTCGTGATCACAGGGAACTTCGTTGCGAAGGAAGCACTCAGTTTCAAAGGCCCTGGAAAGTGCATAGACCGACTAAAAACTGAACTTGATCGTGGATTTTCGATATGCATGGGCAATGGCACGTCGATGAACGCTCGTAGTACTAAGCGGCGGCGAAGATATGAACAGAACGCACGCGATCACTTACCTGCGGATGAGGCGCAAACAAGACGTCCTTCCCGTACCCTGCAGAAGGCAGACTGCTACTAAGTGATTAATCGCGCGGTTGCGAACTCCTTGAATACTAGTGACCATACAGTGTACCCACTATGCGTGCATAAAATTTCCAAATTTCTTCTCGAAAACGGTTGACAGCTAGGTCTTTCTGTTTTCGTATGTTGAAGTCCTAGTCATCCTCTACACATCCTGCCAATATGAATCAAATATTTTTTATTCCAGTCTCTGATCACGGTATCAGTTCTTTAGACGATGACCGGTTTCAGTCTGTAATTACCATCCTCAGATCTAAAATATATAAATATATACATTTAGTGAGCGGTGTGTCTTTCGACATAAAACAGCAATATGTATCACAACACACTGTCATACAACCAGGGAAATATACAGATAAAATATGGTATAACATACCTTTTTTAACCATGTACTAAAGTGATAAGGCGATAATGGCATCGTCAAAACATATAAATATAATCAGCACAGCATCGTCACATGGATCTAAAATAAGGTGTAGAATAGGCCACATCGTCCACATAGTGATTATTGCAACTGGCTACTGAAGTACAGTAGCAACCAGAAACCTGTTTGCCTACGTCCTCCCTAGATGTCGCTACTGTGGGCTTACTTAGATGTAGTCATCATAAACGCAAAAAACATAATCTGGTAAAAACACATTAGGTAAAATGCATGTAGCAGACTTATTAAAACTGATAACTATCATAGAAACCAATTGTGATACATTAAGAGATGAATGCAGCTACCCATATAAAATTATTGAAAGAAAATATATGAAGAAAATAGGTTCGACCCTTTTTTATGGTGAATTTACGGTCAACAATTAACATATGTAATACATTGCCTGTGGCAACCTATAAATTGCTTACGAAAGATAATTTTGTGTCCAACGCCTACTTTGCTTTATTTGATAACCAAATTTTTTTTCTTTACTGAATTTCAATTCCCCCCGAAGGGGGCGGGCTGGCAGCAGCTTAGTATGCCGCTCTTCAGCCTACAGACTTTGTGAGAAAGATGAAGAGAATAAATAATAAAAACAGGCGATAAAATCGGAGACTTAAAGAGTAACATGGCGAAAAGAAATCGTGGAACTTAAAACAAAGAACAGAGGGATGATGATGCTAATAAAATACATACGAAGCAGACAGGTAAAACAATAGACAGACAATTAAAAAACACGGCGACAGTCTTTATTCTGTTCGCAAAAGACATAAAATTCACAGCTAGCGACAGCATGGTTTCTGTTCGCAACACGAGGAAGACGAACAACACTGAATAGTCACTGGAACACTGCACTAAAAAGTTGGCAAATGTGACATACCACAGCCGAGAGCAGGTGGGGGGAAACTGGACAGATGATGGGAAAACAAAAAAGGGGGGAAAGGAGAGTAAAAGCGAAGGGGGTAACCGGGGAAGGAGCTGATGGAGGATGAGGACCCATAAGAGGGGTGGGGGGCAGACGCGACAGGGAGTGGGGTAGGCGGAGGAGGGGAATACAAAAGGACTTGTGGGGGGAGAAGGGAGGTAGGGAGAGGTTTAGTGGGGAGAAAACAGGACGGAAGGGGGGAAGAGGGAGCCCAGGGAAAGGACAGAGGAAAGGAGGGGGAGTGAGGATCAGAGTTGATAGGAGGGATAAATGGAGGGAGAGAGGGCATCGTCCGAGAGGGGGAGTTGATGGAAGCCACCTTGGGAAAGGAGATGTAGGGTGTAGAGATGGAGGGTAGGGGGGACACAACGGTGAAGACGTGGCAGGGGGCGGGGATGGGAGAAGAGAGGAGCAACCAGGGGGTGAGGGGGTTCAAGACGGCGGGAGGTGTAGAGGATGTGGATATGTTCGAGGAATAGGAGCAGATGGGGGAAAGGAATGAGATCATAGAAGATCCGCGTGGGGGACAGGAGGTGTATACGGAAGTCGAGGCGGAGTGCATGACGCTCAAGGATCTGGAGGGACTTATAGAATTTGGGGGGGGGGCAGATATCCAGGCAGGACTGGCATAACAGAGGATGGGACGGATTAAGGATTTGTAGGTGTGGGATAACCAAATAATGCCTCGCGTATTTATACCTAGCCTTACTTGATGAGTTATGTTGAGAACAGTAGGCATTTGCCTTACTTTCGTATATTAGTCGCTCTAATCCTGTAACTAATTATCTCCTACCCATTCATGAAATGTATAGCCAGACTATATAATTTTTATTTATTGACTGCTTATATGTTGTTTAAACGTTTTCTGTGGGAGACATGTCACGATGTATATAAAGCCCTTTAGTGGTTAAGTGATTACGATCGGTGAGTGCCTAGATAACATCCTGGCGGCCGACCTAACAGAGGGCTCTGGTCATTGATCTGTCCTTCTTTCAGCTGTCATATAGACATTTTATCTTTCATAAGCAATTTATAGGTTGCCACAGGCAATGTATTATGTATATTAATTGTTGACCGTAAATTCACCATAAAAAAAGGGTCGAACCTATTTTCACAATTGGTTTCTATGATAGTCATCAGTTTTAATAAATCTGCTACATGCATTTTACCTAATGTATTTTTAGCAGATTATGTTTTTTGCGTTTATGATGACTACATCTAAGTAAGCCCACAGTAGCGACGTCTAGGGAGGATATAGGAAAAACAGGTTTCTGGTTGCTACTGTACTTCAGTTGCCAGTTGCAATAATCACTATGTGGACGATGTGGCCTGTTCTACACCTTGAGGGTAGGAGTGAGGTGGATAGGATGGCCATAAATGGTGAGGTAGAAATCATGGAGGCGGAAGGAGCGGGTGGTGCGGCCTATGATGATCGCCTGGGTCTTGGAGGGATTAACACGGAGGAACCACTGGTTGCACCAAGCGGTGAATTGGTCAAGGTGGGTTTGGAGGGTACGTTGGGACCGTTGAAGGGTAGGATAAAGGGCTAGGAAGGCGGTGTCATCAGCGAACTGGAGAAGATGAACAGGAGGGGGAGGTTTGGGCATATCAGCAGTGTACAGGAGATAGAGGAGAGGGGAAAGGACAGAACCTTGGGGCACGCCGGCAGAGGGGTAGAAAGTATGGGAGTTGGAATTGTGGATAGTCACATAGGAGGGACGATGGGAGAGGAAGGAAGCAACGAGACGAACAAAGTTGATGGGGAGAGCATAGGTCTGGAGTTTGAAAAGGAGCCTGGGATGCCAGGCACGGTCATAGGCGTTCTGGAGATCAAGGGAAACAAAGATAGCAGAGCGACGGGAGTTAAGTTGGAGGGAAAGATGATGGGTAAGGTTAAGGAGCTGGTCGTCAGCAGAGAAGGGAGGCCGGAAGCCACATTCGGTAAGAGGAAGGAGGCGGTGCTGGTTAAGGTGGCGGTGGATACGGCGAGAGAGAAGGGCCTCAAAGACCTTACTGAACACGGTGGTGAGGCAGATGGGACGATAGGAAGAGGTAGCAGAGGGGGGTTTGTTAGGCTTAGGGAACAGCAGGACACGGGAAGTCTTCCACAGGTCAGGGTAAAATCCAGTGGAGAGGAGGACATTGTACAGGGTAGCAAGGACAGACAGGAAGGATGGAGGGGATTCCTTGAGGTGACGGTAGGTGACGCCATCATGACCAGGGGCGGTGTTGCGTTTGGAGCGGAGGACGAGTGTGATGTCTTGCGTGGTGATGGGAGTGTTGATGTCGGAGGGGGGTAACCGATCCAAGTACTGGAAGCTAGGAGCGAGTGGGGGGACAGAGGTGTCAGTGTGGTCAAGGACGGTGGGGAAGAGGGAGTAATCAAAATGGGGATCGTCAGGAATGGAGAAGACCTCGGATAGGTGGGAAGCAAAATGGTTAGCCTTACTGAGGTTGTCAGGAAAGGGTCGATCGTCATGGAGGATGGGGTAATGCGGGGTGGGATGGCTACCAGTAAGGCGGTGGAAGGCTGACCAGTACTTGGAGGAGTTGACTGGGAGGGTGGGGTTGAGGTGTGTGCATGTCTGACGCCAGTCCCGGCGTTTCTTTGCTGTAAGGAGGTTCCGGATATGTCGCTGTAATTGCCGGTGGCGGGTGAGAGTATCCCGGTCACAAGTGCGAGGAAGGAGCGGTAGAGCCTGCGGGATTCACGCAGAAGAAGGATGGCCTGTGGAGGAAACGTAGGGCGGTGAGGGTGGAAGAGTTTGGTAGGGACATGAGCCTCCACAGCGTCAGTGATGGTCTTCTGAAGGAAGGAAGGGGCATGGGTGATGTCATCAGGGTGGCGGAAAGTGAGGGGGTGGTGTTCGACCTGTAAGGCAATGGATTCCCGGTAGGCATCCCAATTGGCACGGTGGTAGTCATGGAAAGACTTTGGAGGGGCAGTTGGGGGGGTGGCTGCAGTGGCGGGACGGGTAGAGGAGATGGTGAGAAGGACAGGGAGATGGTCACTACCAACGGGATCGAGGACATCAACGGCAATGCGACCAAGAAGGTAGGGGGAAGCGAGGATAACATCGGGGTTGGAGTTACTTTCAGGACGGGTGTGCTGTGGGAGAGGAACAAGGTCACCATGGAGGGTGGCAAGGAACTGATGCCACCGCCGAAGGGTGGCAGGGTCACGGCTGTGGATGTTGAGGTCAGCGGCGATCACATAGGTGGAGAAGGTACGGTCAACATGGGAAATGAAGTCAAAGGGGAGAGGAGCTGCGGGGCGAATGTAGATAGTGGCACAGGTGACGGTGAGGGAGGGAAAAAAGAGGCTGAGGAGAAGGTTGGATCATTAAGGAGGGGTTGTGGCCGGACAGGAAGATGCCTGAGGTGGCCTATAGCGACCCTGCCTCGAACTAGGGGAAGGGGATTGTCAGTGCGGTGAAGGAGATAAGGGGAGATGCGGACCACATGGTGGGGTTGGAGGAAGGTTTCATTAAGGATGAAGGAGTCAACCTGGTGCTGGGAGAGGGTATGCATGAAGAGGTATTTGTTTGCAGGGAGGGAGCGAATGTTGAGGTAGAGGAGACGATACTGTTGACGAGCCATGAGGTTGGGTGTGGGAAGGGTGCAGGAAGAGGAGAGAGGGGCTTAAACGAGGGTGTCTAGGCGGGTGAAGATAAAGTGGGCCTGGTTGTGGGAGTATGTGGCGTAGGTGTTTAAGTTGAAAACAGAGCGGGCAGCGAGGGAAATCTGCTGGAGTGTGTGGGGGCGCTGGAAGGGGTGGATGTTCTGCAGGACGACGGTGAGGAACCGGATGATGTCTTCTGCTGTAGGGGGAGGGCGGAGGGAATTGTTAGGGTGGATGGGTGGGTCAATGGGGCGAACGGGGACAGTGAGTTCAGGGTTGGTGGGAGGGGGCTTGGCTTTGCATTTGGAGGAATAGGTGCAGTGAGGTTCATTGCAGGTGTTGCAGGATGGGGCGGAGGCGAGGTTGGGACACTGTTTGAGGAAGTGGGAGGCTTTACAATGGGGGCAGGTGGGTGGGTTCTTGCAGTTTTGGGTGAGGTGGTCATTGTACAAAAGACAATGCTGGCAGCGGTAGGATTGAGGAGGGGAACGGGACGTGTCAACAGGGTGGCGGTGGTTGAAAATCAGGGCTCCCTGCGTGAGGAGGTGGTCGATGGAGGAGGCGGACTCTGTAAAGATACGCATGAGGAAAGTAGGGCCAGAGGAGTTGTAAATACGGCGGGCAGAGCGGACTTCCAGGGAGGGGTGGGCATTCAGTTCCTCGAACACCTCAGCCTCCGTGACTGAGGTTTGTGATGATGGCAGTGAGGGTTGGCGGACGACGAGGCGGTTGGGGTTGACGAGGAGAGGAGGATGTAAGGAATGGGGTGAGGGATGCGTGGGGCCCAAAGGTGATGCGGGGAAGGCGCCAGAGGAGATCAGTATGGAAGGACGGAAAGGGAGACTTGATGAGAACAGAGTCTCTGCGAGGGATAAGTTGGGTGATGGGTGCACTGGGGATGTACTTCCGGATTTCAAGGGTGAGGGTGCGGGCATCCAGGAATTTCGGATCAGGGTTGGCTAGGACAAAGGTATACAGGGAGGGGGCTGGTATCCATAGCGGGGTCAGTGGGAGGTGGGGCGGGCAGTGGCTTTTTGGATGAAGGAGCAGAGGAGAGGTCGCCACTGGGCCGTTTGGAAGATTTTTGGCGGGTGTTGCCTGGGAGGAGGGATGAGGGACTGGATGGATGGGGAGGTGGTGGGAGGCAGGGCCCTCCTGTGAGGAAGTAGCATCGGATGGGAGGGTAGGGCGCTCTGTGGCGGCGACTGTGGCGCGGCGGGCGGAGACTCTGGCAGGTGAAGCAGCGGTAGTCGCAGGGGGGAGAGGGGGAAAGTCGTCGCGGCGGGCGACAGGGGGGTTGGGAGCAGGGACAGAGGCAGGAGCGGGAGCAGCAGCAGGGGCAGTAGCAGGGGTAGGAGCAGGAGTGACGTACAGGTGGCGATACAGCGATGGAGAGGAGATAGATGGGGAGGAGACTGTGAGTAGGAGAGGTGCGTGAGACGGGTGAATCCCAGAGGAAGCACTCCATGACGTTACAGTGGGGGCATGTGAAGGAGAGGTGTAGATGATGGTGGTAGTTGGGGCGTCCATGATTGCAGGCGGCAGCGAAAACCGAGAGACGGCGGCAGAAGAAGCGGCGAGCACCAAGAGACGGCGACAGCGGCGGCGGCGGTGGCGGCAGAAGAAGCGCCGACCAGGCGGCGGCGGCAGAAGAGGAAGCGGTGAGCACCGACAGACGGCGACCAGGCGGCGGCGGCGGCGGGGGGCAGGTGAAGGAGAGGTGTAGATGATGGTGGTAGTTGGGGCGTCCATGATTGCAGGCGGCAGCGAACACCGAGAGACGGCGGCAGAAGAAGCGGCGAGCACCAAGAGACGGTGACAGCGGCGGCGGCGGTGGCGGCAGAAGAAGCGCCGACCAGGCGGCGGCGGCAGAAGAGGAAGCGGTGAGCACCGACAGACGGCGACCAGGCGGCGGCGGCGGCGGCGGCGGCGAGCACCGGGCGGCGGCGAACAGACGACGCCGGCGGCGGCGGTGGCGGCGGGCAGCACTGACGGCGTGCAGACGGGCAACAACGCCACAAGCACGGTTGGGGCTCTTCCACGTCGAAGATACACCCTGAGAGTAGCCCAGGCAGTGCAAGTCCTCGATGAGGAAGTGAGGGAATCCAACCCTCGAATGTGGGGGAAATCGTAAGTTGCCCCTTTTCTTTTAATGTGTGTGTATGAGTGTATCTAGCTAGGAATATTCAGATGGTAACGGATAACGACTTTACTTAAAATAGCGTGGATGAGACACACTGTTTTCTTTTAGAAAGAATTCTCGATAAATTTTCTGTACAGGGTTGTCCATTGATAGTGACCGGGCCAAATATCTCACTAAATAAGCGTCAAACAAAAACTACAAAGAACGAAACTCGTCTAGCTTGAAGGGGGAAACCAGATGGCGCTATGGTTGGCTCGCTAGATAGCGCTGCCATAGGTCAAACGGATATCAACTGCGGTTTTTTAAATAGGGACCCCCATTTTTTTATTACATATTCGTGTAGTATGAAATATGAATGTTTTAGTTGGACCACTTTTTTCGTTTTGTGATAGATGGCGCTGTAATAGTCACAAACGTATAAGTACATGGTATCACATAACATTCCGCCAGTGCGGACGGTATTTGCTTCGTGATACATTACCCGTGTTAAAATGGACCGTTTACCAACTGCGGAAAAGGTCGATATCGTGTTGATGTATGGCTATTTTGATCAAAATGCCTAACGGGCGTGTGCTGTGTATGCTGCTCGGTATCCTGGACGACATCATCCAAGTGTCCGGACCGTTCGCCGGATAGTTGCGTTATTTAAGGAAACGGGAAGTGTTCTGCCACATGTGAAACGTCAACCACGATCTGCAACAAATGATGATGCCCTAGTAGGCGTTTTAGCTGCTGTCGCTGCTAATCCGCTGCTAATCGGGAATCTCAAAAACGTCGGTGTTGAGAGTGCTACATCAACATCGATTGCACCCGTGTCATATTTCTATACACCAGGAATTGCCAGTGACGACTTTGAACGTCGTCTACAGTTCTGCCACTGGGCACAATAGAAATTACCGGACGATGACAGATGTTCACCAACAGCGGTAACATAAACCGATATAATATGCACTATTGGGCAACGGAAAATCCACGATGGCTGCGACAAGTGGAACATCAGCGACCTTTGCGGGTTAATGTATGGTGCGGCATTATGGGAGGAAGGATAATTGGCCTGCATTTTATCGATGGCAATCTAAATGGTGTAATGTATGCTGATTTCCTACGTAATGTTCTACCGATGTTACTACAAGATGTTTCACTGCATGGCAGAATGGCGATATACTTCCAACATGACGGATGTCCGGCACATAGCTCGCGTGCGGTTGAAGCGGTATTGAATAGCATAGCCGGCAAGGGTGGCTGAGCGGTTCTAGGCGCTTCAGTTAGGAACCGCGCGACCGCTACGGTCTCAGGTTCGAATCGGGCGTGGGTGTGTGTGATGTCCTTAGGTTAGTTAGGTTTAAGTAGTTCTAACTTCTATGGGACTGATGACCTCAGAATTTAAGTCCCATAGTGCTCAGAGTTATTTGAATAGCATATTTCATGACAGGTGGATTGGTCGTCGAAGCACCATGGCCCGCACATTCACCGGGTCTGACGTCCCCGGATATCTTTCTGTGGGGAAAGTTGAAGGATATTTGACATCGTGATCCACCGACAACGCCTGACAATGCATGTGCGAACATTATGGAAGGCGAACTACTCGCTGTTGAGAGCAATGTCGTTACACGTATTGCCAAATGCAATGAGGTTGACGGACATCATTTTGAGCATTTATTGCATTAATGTGGTATTTACAGGTAATCACACTGTAACAGCATGCGTTCTCAGAAATGATAAGTTCACAAAGGTACATGTATCATATTGGAACAACCGAAATAAAATGTTCAAACGTACCTACGTTCTATATTTTAATTTAAAAAATCTACCTGTTACCAAATGTTCGTATAAAATTGTGAGCCATATGTTTGTGACTATTACAGCGCCATCTATCACAAAGCGAAAAAAGTGGTCCAACTAAAACATTCATATTTATTTACGTACTACACGAATATGTAATAAAAATAGGGGTTCCTATTTAAAAAAACCGCAGTTGATATCCGTTTGACCTATGGCAGCGCCACCTAGCGGGCCAATCGTAGCGCCATCTGGTTTCCCCCCTTCAAGCTAGACAAGCTTCGTTCTTTGTAGTTTTTTCGTTTGACGTTTCTGGAGTATTTGGCACGGTCACGATCAATGGACCACCCTGTATATTTTATCAGACCAAAGAAGGGAACAACTTTCTCTACTTGAGGCCCCAAATCGTGGTTCCACTTTATCAGTTCCTCATACTTTCAAGGAAAGTATATTGACAAGCATACTTACATGAGCCTGATGAACATTAAAAGCTTGGTCTATAAGAGACTTGAATTTGGTAGCATTTGTGACCTGTACATATAATTTGGCTTGTCATTTGGCGTACTGAATGATACTGAGTAAGATGAAATCCATCCTATGGCGCTACTGCTCGTAAAGGTAATTGAATAAATGTACCCATGATTCCATGTGCATCGAATGCTGAGATGCAGTCCGATATACGGAACTCTGTGCATTATAGGGTTCTCTAATTTCACAGTTATGCTTCGACACTCATATACTCCCATCACATGAGAGCATGATTTCAGTGACAGTATGGGACAAAATATTCTAAACACTGGAGGAGTAATCGCAAAGTGTGTTTAGGCAATTGGCATCACGAGACCAGATAAACTGCATGCGAAAGTATCACGTTACTAGGGACCTACTCCGGATTGGCAATAGGTAAATGAAGACTCGTCCTATGACTTGGTGATTATTATAGCTTATTCTTAGGGAATCATAACATGAGTTCCTGTCCAAGCATGTCGCTGCACTACACACAAAGAATTAATCCCCAAAATAAATAATTATAACTTCGCACGATTACCACTTCTCTCTCTGTTTTGCAGATTTTAGGTGACTTACCGTCTGTAAGATGTACCACACTACCTACCTAGTGGCAAGAGGGCACGCAAGATACCAGATCTTGATCTGGACGGCAGTTTGATTTACTCCACCCATGCTATAGTAATCTCCCCACTTTTTATACTGCCTCATTACATATTTTATTCAACATCATTGTGTGGTAGGGAGACCCATTCTTGTCATCTACACACGTGGTGGCCGATCGAAGTGATCTCCAGATAAAGAATATTGATTCCAAGAGAATTTAACGTAATTTCAGACACGGCGGGTGCATCTCAATATTCTATAGACTGAATTGCAAACCACCCAACAGAGATGTACCCGCTCATTACAGACTACACACTTGATGGTAATGAACCACCGATTTCATGAATTCCATCTTAGATTATCTGTATGAAAGTATGCTATAAATTAACTCACGCTTCTTTAAGGTATTAATTAAAGCTGGAACTTAAAAAAGCCAACATTATTGAAATAGCTCTATAGGAAGAACAGAACCCACATGGTTCAACGGTCAGCCCAGAACAAAGTCAGTAAATAAGGCCCTCTGAAATTTACTTAAGATAACGAATGAAATTCAAAGTAAGTATTCGAATAAAATTACCGATCCTATTATTTGGGATATTTGTTGATAGTAACGACTCCCATGTTTTCGGAAAAAATTGAAAGTAAACTCGCGAGAACTGTACATCGTCCTAGAGAGTTTTCACGGAAGAAACTGTATGTGTGGTGCTAGTTATGTTGAGAAAACTGCGTGGCAAGTGGTGAGATTATTTTGCTGTTTTGTTACGAGCAATTAACTTTGATGATTAGAATTCAGGGTGATAGACCATTTTACTTGGAACTTACCGCAGAGGTCGCCTCTGAACTGCTACTAGTGCTGTTTCCTATAGGGCGATTATTATTACTATTATTATCTGGAACACTGATTGCTTTGTACGTTTGAACTTTTACTGAATATATTAATCAGTTGCAACTCACTCCTTTTATTTATAGTCATAGCTCCTGATCCCACTGAGTAAATAGCAAGTAAGAATATTTTCTTTGAATAAGTACATGAATAACGTGGACTTTCAGCCTGGAAATTATGGTCAGTGTGTTCTCCACCACTTTTTGGCTGAACACAAAAATAATTTTCAGGCTCTTGTAAAAGCATCACCCACCGCCTCACACTACCTGTGGACTTAATATTTTAAAATTTTATTGAAGTAATAATTGTAGTTATTAGTTTCATAGTAACTGGATATGCAGTTTTGTCACGTACTGGGAACATCAGCGACAAGGTGCTTTCGATACTGGGGGTGGAGACCATACAGAATGTACGGCACGTCATCCACGTCATCGGCCACAGAGAAACTTTTTCGAGAACGAGCTGCGGGCGAGAGAATATAGTGTAGGTGTGAAACGTACGTCATTTGGTGTTAAGCGATGGGAGGGCAACGACCGCTACTTTAGCGCGGACGGGCGTTATGCATCAGCCAGCGAGGTTCACTGAATTCGGAACTGTAATATATTCAAACAAATAAACGCAGCCAATGTACCGTAACACTAATGGAGCATTTATGTGCTGTCTATGTTCTTTTGTTTTTCATTTAATATCATAAATCGCCTTCATCGCATATTAATGAGAACAGTGGCAACAACACTGGTATTTTTTCATCCACTGGCAATCGAACGGCTTCAAAAATTTCAATATTTGAATTCTGAACGTACTATTCACAAGAAAAATTAGGATGCCCCAACTAGAGACATTAAAATATCGCAGTTCATGTAATCCCGTTGACAAGACAGAGAGTTAATAAAACGGACTGTCATGAATATTTTCAAGACCACGAGTAAAGTTCGAGTAGGGGGAGATCAATCATGCTGGAAACTCAACAGGTGTTTATAGTAGCGTTGCATGAAGTGCAGCAATTATTTCTAGAACTGCTATATGATGATAAGTTTGTCACTGCTTTTATTTCTGTGCAGCTTTGCAATAGCTAGATGGAAGATAGTTGGAGTTTCTTGTAGTTTAAAATAGGAGTAGCTACAGATCGTTCAGATGAGAATGATTATTGTCTTTCGGGCGTACGACATTAAGATCATTAGCGCTCATACCATTTTTGGTATGTCACTAGCACAGCAGCAAGATATGAAATGATAAATAAATGTATTACACTACATCCACATGCTAAATTAGTACGCAGATAATTTTTTTGTAATCCTTATCTAGAAACGAAAATGAATGAAGACAGAAGTTTAAAACAATTTCTTAAACAACATTGGCTTGTACACGTTCAACAAGTGAGCAAAATAAGAGAGATGGCGTTGGATGAGGGGTAGAGGGAGGGAAAGAAAATAAGATCACCTAAAATGAAAGAAAAAAAAGAGTTGCCCATCATACCAGTTTGGCAGTAACCCATTGGAATGGCACATTTAATCAAATGTTCCTCTTTTACTTCCATGAACTCATTCTCCTATGCAACATAAGAGAAGTGGGATTATTCTAGAGAGAGTAACTCCATATCTCTGCATATCTCTTGAACTGACAATGATTTGGTTCAAATGGCTCTGAGCACTATGGGACTTAACATCTGTGGTCATCAGTCCCCTAGAACGTAGAACTACTTAAACCTAACTAACGTAAGAACATCACACACATCCATGCCCGAGGCAGGATTCGAACCTGCGACCGTCGCGGTCACGCGGTTCCGGACTGAAGCGCCTAGAACCGCGCGGCCACACTGGCCGGCCGACAATGATTTTCTGCAATTAAATGAAAAAGTATACTAAGAGACATTCACAGACGTAAAACTGAGGGTTCAGTGCATATTGAATTTCCGATATCTTTTAATTCAGTAACGCACCGATGATTAGTAAAAAAAACTTGTGTTGATATTAAGACACATTTATGTTTGGACTGAGAATTTTTTTAAGTAACACAGTACATTACTGTGCACGGAAAATCATACAAAATGACACAAATGCACATGTGTCTGAGAGAAGTGTGATGGTAGCGTTAATATTCATGTTATATATCAATGATGTAGTAAATGGTAATAGCTGCAGTCTCAGATATTTTTCCGTTTCTATGATGAATTCATTGTGACAAAAATCAGTACGATTCAAACATTCACAGCTAACTCTCAAGAAGTTATACAATAACCAGCGACCTTCGCAAAGGTAAGTATTTATAGCTAGTTGACTTGCCTGCTGTAACAGCAATAAATTATATACACAAACCTTCCTTGTAAATCAGTCCATCTATTAATGAAAACCGTATCGAAATCCCTACAGTAGTTCCTGAGATTAAAAGGTAGAAAAACGCTACGGGGAATTTTAAATTGCATACAGGTATAGGTATGATATATTTACGACGCAGAAAAAAATTTGAGGTTTGATAATGAAATTGTAATTCTGTCAGAGATAGCAAAGAACTTTGAGAAGCAGCTGAAAGGAATGGACAGTGTCTTGAAAGGAGGAAATGAGATTAATATCAACAAAAGCAAAAGAAGGATAATGGAACGGAGTGTAATTAAATCAGACGATGCTCAGAGCATAGATTATGAAATTAGATTCTGAAAGTAGTAGATGAATTTTGCTATTTTGGCAAACAATAACTGACTGATGGGCGAAGTAGAGAGGGTACAAATTGTGGACTGGTAATAGTTAAGAAAGCGTTTCTGAAGAAGAGGAATTTGTTGACATCTAATATTGATGTAAGTCTTTTCCAGAAATATTTGTATGGAGTGAGCCGTGTATGAAAGTGAAACATGGGTGATAACCAGTTTAGTCAAGAAGACAAGAAAAGCTTCTGAAATGTGGTGCTACAGAAGATGCTGAAGATTAGATGGATAGACCACATAACTAATAAGCAGGTACTGTATAGAACTGGAAAGAAAAGTAATTTGTGGCACAACCTGAACAGAAGAAGTGTCTCGTTGATAGGACACATTCCGAGACTTCAAGGGATCACCAGTGTAGGATTGGGGGAAAGTGTTGGGGGGAAAAATCGTAGAGGGAAACCAAGAGATGAATAGAGTAAACAGATTAAAAAAGACGTAAGTTGCAGTAGTTATTTGGAGAGGAAGAGGCTTACAGAGGGCAGAGTAGCATGGAGAGCTACATCAAACCAGTCTTCGGACTGAAGACCACAACAAAACATAGGTGTACATGATATCATTGATTAAGCCGCAAATGGAGTATCCACTGTCCAAGAAAGGTCGTCCGACAGATGCGCGTAATTCTATGTCTAAATTGATGACGTCAATGTGTTCCAAAGCTATGGAACGCTTTTCATGCTCTCGTGTAAATCTCCTTGGAGAATTAAAATATCATTTACAAAAAGCTAGATGGTTTCTGCAGAGATCCTGCAGAAATCAACTAGTTCTTTTCGTTCACGAGACGCCGTATGCCGTAAGATTATGCCCTTTCCCTTGACTTCGGATGACATTCGAAACTGCTTCGCTCTGTCGTTTATTGACTAAAATACCAACTCGCCGTGTATCGCACCGTATTTTTGATAGAATTCAGGACTTAACATGGAGATGATAAAAGTCATAATGTGTTGGACCTCCTCTTGCGCCACGTACTGAATTAACTCGACGTCGCATGGACTCAACAAGCTGTTGGTAGTCCCCTGCAGAAATACTGAGCCATATTGCCTCTATAGTTGTCCATAATTGAGAAGGTGTTTCTGGTACAGAATTTTGTGCACGAACTGACCTCTCGGTTATGTAAAATTAATGTTCGATGGGATTCGTGTCAGGCGATCTGTGTGACCAAATCATTTGTTCAGATTGTCCAGAACGTTTTTCAAATCAGTTGCGAACAACTGTTAGCGGTGACATGGCGCATAGTCATCCATCAAAATTCCATTGTTGTCTGGGAACATGAATTCCATGAATGGCTACAAATGGTCTACGAATAGCCGAACATAACCATTTACAAACAATGATCGCTTCGGGGGGACCAGAGGACACAGTCCATTCCATGTAAACACAGCCCACACCGTTACAGAGCCAATACCAGCTTGCTCAGTGCCTTGTTGACAACCTGGATCCTTGGCTTCGTGGGATCTGCGCCACACTCGAACGCTACCACCTGCTGCATCAACTGAAATCTGGACTCATCTAATAAGACCACGGTTTTCCAGTCGTCTAAAAATGGTTCAAATGGCTCTGAGCACTATGGGACTTAACATCTGAGGTCATCAGTACCCTAGAACTTAGAACTACTTAAACCAAACTAACCTAAGGACACCACACGTATCCATAACCGAGGCAGGATTCGTACCTGCGACCGTAGCGGCCGCGCGGTTCCAGACTGAAGCGCCTAGAACCGCTCGTCCACAGCGGCCGGCTTCCAGTCGTGTAAGGTCTTACCGATGTGGTCACGAGCGTGAGGGAGGCACTGCAAGTGATGTGCTGTTAGCGAGTTCGGTCGCGAGTTCGGTCGCGAGTTCGGTCGCCTGCTGCTGTAGCTCAATAACGCCAGATTTCGTCACACTGTCCTGACGGATACATTCGTGGTACGTCCCACATTGATTTCTGAGCTTATATATGAAGTGTTGTTTGTCTTTTAGTACAGACAACGCAACGGAAACGCCGCTGCTCTCGTTCATTAAACGAAGGCCGTCGACCACCGCTTTATCTGTGGTGAGAGATAATTCCTGAAATCTTGTGTTCTTGGTAAACTCTTGACACTGTGGATCTCGGAAATGGAATGTGCCATGCGTCCAGCTCCGACTACCAATCTGCATTCAAAGTCTATTGATTCCCGTCATTCGGCCACAACGCAGAGCTGTGCATGGCTTTCGAGTAAATAGGGAAAGAGATTCATTAATGTGTGATTACGCTGTTGCCGATAAATCACTGCCAACAGTAGGGGAAACGTACTATTGTCTGGTACCCGTTTTAAATTTAAAATTACCAGTAAATCAGAAGTCCTTAAATTGAGGAAAATCTGCTATACCATTATGAAGGAATATTTAAACTCTACCACTGCAAGAAATCTTCCGAATATTTTCTCATTCTTTAATAGCTGAACAAATACGTTGAGATGACAGAAGTCGTGGGACAGCGATAAGCACATATACAGATGGCATTAGGGTCCCGTACGCATGGTATCAAAGAGCAGTGCATTGGCGGACCTGTCATTTGTACTCACGTGATTTCCCACGTGATTATGGACGCACGACGGGAATTAACAGACTTTGAACTCGGAATGGTAGTCGAGCCAGCCGAGATCTACAATGTCAAGAGTGTGCCGAGAATGCCAAATCTCAGGCTTTATCTCTCACCACGGACAAAGCAGTGGCCGACGGCCATTGCTTACCAACCGAGAGCAGTGGCGTTTGTGTAGAGTTGTCATGCTAACGGACAAGCAACGCTGTGTGAAATAGCTCCAGAAATCAATGTGGGACGTACGACGATGGATTTCATGTTCCCAAGTAAACGATGTCACGTCACCAGGCCACAGTTGTGCGTGACTATTTTGAAGAACATTTTGGAAAAGGCCACTCAAATCGCCTGACATGAATCCCGTCGAACACTTATGGGACATAATCGAGAGGTCAGTTCGTGCACAAAATTCTGTACTGGCAACCCTCTCGCAATTATGGACGGCTATAGAGGTAAAGGGGGGGGGGGGGAGGGGACTTTCAACGACTTGTTGAGTCCATTCTACTCCGGTAGAAAGGAGGTCCGACACGATATTAGGAGGTATACCACGGCTTTCGTCACCTCGGTGTAATTAAAACGTGTAGTTTTTACCTCCAGAAAATATGTTTCGTAATTTCATGTTTTCATGTTCCTTCTTTACAGGCTGTAAATTGACACTAATATTTAATGAATTAGTAACATTCACTTTATTTGTACTAATGTTTGTTTCA
Source organism: Schistocerca cancellata (assembly GCF_023864275.1). Classification (NCBI taxonomy): domain Eukaryota; kingdom Metazoa; phylum Arthropoda; class Insecta; order Orthoptera; family Acrididae; genus Schistocerca; species Schistocerca cancellata. The sequence goes on along the minus strand of NC_064628.1, from coordinate 747,343,157 downwards.
ACGGTAAAGAGTGCTGCATAACTGTTTGTTAATCTGCAGACGTTCCAGCCCCATAAGAAAAATTCTCAACCTTTGTGGTTTTTGATACAGAAATTCCATTTGAAAGCCTTCTCAAGAATCATCGTCGACACCTGCACAGCGCTCATAACACCAGCAAAGCAACGGATCAACTTAACCCAGGTCTGCTTAGAGTTATCAGATGACAAGACTTGATGGCAGTAAATGCACACTTCTTCCTCTTCGCATTCAGATGATGTGCCTCTCGACGTCGTTTCATCAGTTCTCGAATCGGAGTGTTCGTCGCCATGATCCTGCTGCTTCGTGACTCTCTCGTTCTTTCTTACGAAGAGCTTCCATTCAGTAGCCCCACATGTTGAAGGTCTATCAAATGCATCAAATCAAGTTCGTGGAGTAGTTTTTGTTGAAGGTGGTGTCTTCCCTGTTGTCTTGGTACATACTTTCTTTCTCCTTTAAACGACGGACTCGTTTTGGAAAGGAGATAACATCAACTATACTGTTCTACCTGCTCTTGGTGTTGGGTTTCATGGTGGAATTACAGGTAGTGGGCTACTTTCAAAAGCAGAAACCGCTGTTTCCTGCATTTCATTAACTTACTGCCGTCGATAATGGCACTACTGCGCCTTCTGGGGCCTTATCCGTGTTTGCTGCAGGATTACTCAGGAGGAAAATCCGTAGATTATGAAACCAGGGATTTACAAGGATAGATCTCACAGTTTTTGAAACCATTTGCAGCCACTTCCATTGTTGCGGCTCTGCAGTGTGCCCAACTCACCAACGGCCCAGCGTCTTTGTTTCTCAAACATTGGGAAAGTGGTATGTTGTTGTTGTGGTCTTCAGTCCTGAGACTGGTGTGATGCAACTCTCCATGCTACTCTATCCTGTGCAAGCTTCTTCATCTCCCAGTACCTACTGCAACCTACATCCTTCTGAATCTGCTTTGTGTATTCATCTCTTGGTCTCCCCCTACGAGTTTTACCCTCCACACTGCCCTCCAATACTAAATTGGTGATCCCTTGATGCCTCAGAACATGTCCTACCAACCGATCCCTTCTTCTGGTCAAGTTGTCTCACAAACTTCTCTTCTCCCCAATCCTATTCAATACTTCCTCATTAGTTATGTCATCTACCCATCTAATCTTCAGCATTCTTCTGTAGCACCACATTTCGAAAGCTTCTATTCGCTTCTTGTCCAAACTATTTACCGTCCATGTTTCACTTCCATACATGGCTACACTCCATACAAATACTTTCAGAAATGACTTCCTGACACTTAAATCTATACTCGATGTTAACAAATTTCTCTTCTTCAGAAACGCTTTCCTTGCCATTGCCAGTCTACATTTTATATCCTCTCTACTTCGACCATCATCAGTTATTTTGCTCCCCAAATAGCAAAACTCCTTTACTACTTTAAGTGTCTCGTTTCCTAATCTAATAGCCTCAACATCACCCGACTTAATTCGACTACATTCCATTATCCTCGTTTTGCTTTTGTTGATGTTCATCTTATATCCTCCCTTCAAGACACCATCCATTCCGTTCAACTGCTCTTCCAGGTCCTTTGCTGTCTCTGACAGAATTACAATGTCATCGGCAAACCTCAAGGTTTTTATTTCTTCTCCATGGATTTTAATACCTACTCTGAATTTTTCTTTTGTTTCCTTTACTGCTTGCTCAATATACAGATTGAATAACATCGGGGAGAGGCTACAACCCTGTCTTACTCCCTTCCCAACCACTGCTTCCCTTTCATGTCCCTCGACTCTTATAACTGCCATCTGTTTTCTGTACAAATTGTAAATAGCCTTTCGCTCCCTGTATTTTACCCCTGCCACCTTTAGAATTTGAAAGAGAGTATTCCAATCAACATTGTCAAATTCTTTCTCTAATCTGGAATAAAATTCGGAACGTTTGTTTGTATAATCCCACGGCAAGTTATGGGTACCCAAAATAGTGCAACGTTTTACTGCCCGCTATTAGGAACCATCCCTTACTTCTGCTTAGGCACAAGCTAACCTTTAAGTGAACTATGGAGACACGTTTTAAATATTAGATAAGAAAGAGCTTGCTTCAAATTACGGTCTGTAATGGAATTCTTTGAAAGTCTGTATTATCTGGCTTGAGGAAGGAGTTTCAACTGAACTCGATAAAAAAATGTTTATCTCGAGCACAAAAAAGTAGCAGTGCAGAACGAAACGTTGACAGCACGGGCACCAAACTCACAATGGCGGATCAGAATGACCTTCGCTCTGGTCGTCGGAGCGAGCTACGGAGTGCAACACCAAGGAAACGAGATGTTCATCTATCGGGAATTGGGCATCCACCACAAATATGGGCACTTAACCCAAACAACTGTAAAACGGTGAGAGTATACTGCTCGCAGGATGTGAAGTGGAGTGAGCTCATAACACTAGTTCTAGGAAAAGCAAATTCCAGTCTCGGATCATTGGAAGAAAAGTAAATGTAAAGCGCCCACGAAATGTGGCTTACGAAACATTGGTTTGAACGATACTTGAACATTGCTTGTCAGATCGGGTTTGTAAAAGATGGAGACATAATCTAACGGAGAGGGTCATATTTCGCTACGTAGATGCTCAACGAACTCCAGTGGCAAAATCTGCAACAGTCACGGAGACCTTTGCAGTTGAGAGTCCGAGAGCGCAGGTTTTAAGAAGAGTAGGGCAATATATATTTCCTCCCACATACGTCTTGCAAAATGATGACGACGAGAAAAACAGAGAAATTAGAAATCTTTTAACATATTGCAGCGTGTCAGCAACTGTCAGATGTACAGAAAATAAACAATTTCTTCAGCCTTCAGTTGCAAGGTAATTTTTACTCGTTTACCTAGGTTTCGATTCCAGTAATGGAATCTTCTTCAGAACCTATAAAATAAACCACATACGGACATATATTACTCACTAAAAAGCATTATCAGTCTAATACCAATGTTTAATGTTGCTATACCAATGGATAGGTTTGTCCATTTGTAGGTCGGCTTTCAGTCACATTTTGTTTATATGTATATTTGCTGTAAGTAATTTTGAGACAGTTTGTCTCTCGCGCATGCGCTTGGCCGCGGCCGTACCTCGCCGCAGAACTGCTCACAACGCCTAGTTTTCGAGCCGCTCACGTGTGGTCCTTATTTCTGGCCGGCGTAGCTCCGTCTACGTTCGCCTTAATGGTTTTAGTTTTGACTGACATAATCTTAGGATTATGCGTCTTTATTGTTTTAATTTTTAATCTGTGACTTGGCCAGTGTTTGGCTCTCAAAATAATTTAATTTTTTGTAAGTATCACGATTTCTTTATTATTCAGTCATTAGACTGATAAAGCTTTTTAGTGAGTAATATATGTCCGTATGTGGTTTAATTTATAGGTTCTGAAGAAGATTCCATTACTGGAATCGAAACCTAGGTAAACGAGTAAAAATTACCTTGCAACTGAAGGCAGAGAAATTAGACCTCATACGGTGTCTCACCTAGAGTCGTTCTTCCCCTCCCCCTACTCCGTACCATTCGCGAATGAAATGCGGAGGGGGAAAATAATGGTAGTAGCAGAAATGCCCTCGATGGAATATGGAAGAAAACAAATCACAAACACACGTGGCAGATATTATGTGGAACATCCATATAGATCCACTTGTGGGCAAAGTAAATGGCTAGCTTCTACTTATTTGTAGTGCAGTGGGAAGCAGCAGTCAGTTTTCGGAACATACTGCCTACGAAACATTTGTACAACATGTAATGGTGTTGTGATTGAAATCATATTAGGATGAGCAGTGCACATGAAACGTACACAAGAAGTTGTTGTAAGTAAAATTTTACCAACCACTCTGATTAAAAACCCTAAAAGGTTTTGGTCTCATTTAAAATCAGTGAGCGGTTCGAAATCTACTGTTAACTCTCTCAGTGACCATACTGACATCTAAAAAGAATATCACAGAGAGAACAACGAAATACTGAATTCGATTTTCCGAAATTGTTTCATCGCGTAAGTCTCCGCTCGAACTCCGAAATTGAGATAAATTATCACAAAACAGAAAAGCAGTTATAATCGCACGCTAGTGGAAAGGCATCCGGACCAGATGAGGTACGGTAACATTCAACTAAGATTATCCGAAAGAACTTGCTTCTTTCCAGCAGCAGTTTACCGTAGATCCCTGGAACAACGAATGGTACGTAGCGACCGGACAAAAGCGCGTCTCATTGACGAAGGTTTGTAAGACATCGGCGTTCAAGTTGACACTACATTCCTTGGCTTTAGAAGTCCTTTAAGGCAGTCACGCACTGCCGTTTAGTGAAATAAATACGAGCTTACCGACTGTAGGAACAGATTTGTGACTGGATTCAATACTTCCTTGCAGGCAACTCAACATGTCACTCTTAACGGAACAAACTCGACGGATGTAAAGGTAATTTCAGGAGTAACGCAAGGAAATACAATAGGACTGGTGCTGACTACAGTTTGTAAAAATGAACTAGTAGAAAATGTTGGGGGCTCCACAAGGCTGATCGCAGATGATGCGGTTCTCTCTAGGAAGGTAGCAACGTTAGAAGACTACAGCGAATTGCAAAAGAACTTCCAGGGCATTGAAGAACGATGCAGGGGCTAGCAGTTGACCCTGAGAGTAAATAAATGTAACATATTACAGATACACAAGGGAAGAAATCCTCTACTGCACAATTACACTGTTGATTATAATATGGTGGGAACAGTAACTACCGTAAAATATCTATGAGTAACCAGCCAGTGAGACCCAAAGTGTAATTACCACATAAAACATATAGTAGGGAAGACAGAGGTCACACTGACATTCATAGGACGAATCTTAAGTAAATCTACGATAGGAGTGGCATACAAGGCGCTTGTTCGGCCGATTCTTCAGTGCTGCTTATGTTTAAGACTGTCACCACGTAGGATTCATGAAAGATGTAGACAAGATCTGGCGGAGAACGGCGCGTTTCGTCAACGGGTCGTTTTGTCGACGCAAGAGCGCTGCGGAGATGCTCAACAAAACTTCAGTGGCAGACGCTACAAGAGAGGCCTTGTGCATCACAGAGTCGTTTGCTATTGAAGTTACGAAGTAATACGGTTTGGGAAGAATCGAAAACGTATTACTTCCACCCACTTACGCCTCACGAAATGACAACAGTGAGAACGTTTGAAAAATTAGACCCAATACAGCGATTTACCGACAACCATTCTACCCAAGCACCATTCGCGAACAGGTACAGAGACGGGGGGATTATTCAGTGGTACCAGAAGTACTCTCCGCCACACTCCTTCAGGTGACTTGCGCAGTGTATATGTAGACGAAGAGTTCTTTATCTCGCGGTAAACTGTGATAATAAACGTTGAAAAATTTCAAGTGACAGACTGGTAGATAAAAGTGTGATATGTTGCGAAAACCTACACAAAAATATCTAGAGTAACTGTGCAAGAGCTCAGTCCAAGAATACTCTTCAGTCTTCTGTGTAACTTTGTCGGCAGACCGTACAGAAGTCCGTAAGACAAAATTCTTTCGCGCTCCTTCCAATAGAAGAACCGTTAAGGAACGGCACACCTTACACTAATGTCTGACACGTCACTTCGTTGTGATGAAATGCAAACTTGGAGTCTACAAAGAGTGTAATTCTAAACTCTTTTGAAGTAGTTAATATTCAGCTCACCTTTTCCTCCTTGTACAATGAATTCAGACTTCCGATTTTCAGGTGAGTCCCGCAGTTAACCACCACGCAACCACCTTGCAAATCGTTATTCGTTACAGCATTAAAAGTGTCGTATAAACAGACATTCCGTTTCAAACAATAAGACGCAGAAAAAGTTGTACAAAACCTAGACAGCTCTGTAATAACAAATATTTCAGCATAGAAATAGATTAAGGTTATGTTTTGTAAAAATTAATAAAAGTTGTAAGAGGTATGTGCTGCCTACGATATGTAAGCTATAAGAGAATCTGAGACCAAAGAGCAGTGTTGACTGCAGTACGAACCGTGTAGCAGTAGCAGTAAGTTGTTGCTAGCGAGCAGTCGCCTGTCTGCGCTTGTCAGTCCTGTCCGGTGTATCATGTTGGCTGGGCGGGTCGCGGTGCTGCGATGCCGGAGCCTGAGTATTATTGTATAAGGTAAAAAAGCAGCCTCGCGCGTATCTAGTAATGTTATGTAAAGTCCCATGTAAATCTTTTAAAAATGTCCTAATAATAATCTTCGTGATATAAAGTAATTTGTAAAAAACATTCATTTCAATTTAAAGAATTTACTAATTTCTTCAATCCATGATCATTCCTATTGTTACAAAAGAAAAATCAGTTGCTTCCTTTCCTAAAATGACAAATCTATCGATCAGCATTGCACAGAGCTGTCACAAAAATTTTTTATATAAGAGCAGATATATTCGCCGTTTTTATTGAGGTAAGAATTTTTCCTTTTTTATTCAGAATGATCTTACAGGGCCATGACGCAGCGCTGCTGTCGTCCAAATTCTACCAGGTTACTGAATTTATTTTTTATTACGATGTTCAGGAATTTTTCTGTTTTGAGCTTACATTAAATGGGAAACAAATTTTGTGTGGAGGTTAAATGTGAATGAATTTCTGTAGGGAGGTTACAAATGTGAAAGGAATGGATTTTGTGGGGACGTTACACTTAAATTAGTATCATTAACCCAATAATATTAATTTTTTTGTGGGGAGGTTACAAAGTGTCTAATCGCTGTCTTAACATCAATAAGGCTTAAGGAATAATGTAAGTTTTCACATGATATCATGTATTATTTGCATACTTTCAGCTGGTAAGCAAATACAATAACAAATACTAGGATACCTGTAGAAATGGTCTTAGAATCGTGGTAAGCGGAAATACGAGCTCTCTAGCTGATGTTCACGACTTAACTTTTTGCGCTTTATCACTTGCATGAGGCGTTTCACACAGTTACTTAACCCATGTTCCTCCATGTGTGTTCTGTAGCTGACTGATACAATCCAAAGAGAGAGGCACTTCAAGTAACACATGTTTTTAGATACATGGTGTCCGTTCTTTCGGATATGTCCAAAAGAGCAGACACTACTTTCATCCTTCAGCTACTATGAGTCAAGACACAAAGGACTTAAAGACATTAGCTGGCAGTGGGCATTAATTTATATCAATGAGGCAAGTTGAAAACTTGTGCCAGACCTGGATTTGAACCCGGGTCTTTGCTTACTAGGCAGATGCTCTGACCATTACGCAATCCAGACACAGTGATCGCACGGACTACCCTAACACGCTTCCCATCAGCCCTAAATTCTCAACTTACACCATACGCTACAGACATAGTGCCCCTGCTCATTAGCCGCATTATTCGCTGCATCTCTCGGAGTGCGAAGATGTTTTTGCGTATGCACAGAAGGGATCACTGGTTGGTATCGCCGTAACTGCATACGTGGTGCCTCTTCTTTCGAACATATCCGAAAAAGATGCTACAGATGTTCAAGACCTGTTCAGTCACGTTTGCTATGATGTTCCTAAACCCATTCTCAGAATATTCTTCAACATTCATTGATTACTCTATTTGACAATTATTTCCTCACACCACGCCTACTCAGTATATTATTATTATTTTTATTATTAATTAAAATTCTTGCCCTTTTTATCCACAAATAAAACAATTCCTATATGCACTGCCACTGAAACTAATATTTTATTCTTATGCAAATATTAGGTATAACATATTTTTTTCTGTAGTTCTCCTCGAGTACTTGTGCGAATATTAAAAATATAATTTGTGTCATTGTGAAATAAGCGGCAGCTCACAGCAAAGCGATAACTTGCCTGTATTTCACACGTCACTATTTATATTAATTTCTTGCTAATGAAGCTGGCGCTGACATTCTTCCTTGATTAAAACATGAAAGCAGCAGTGGTATTAGTTAAATTTATCGAAAAATCCGGCGAACGGCATAGCGTGCGCACCGTCGGCTAATTAATATCCCCTTTGCGAGAGAGCAATTCAGCTGCCGCTGATGAATGAGTGCTGCTCCATTTGTAGGTAAAATGGAGACCCACTGAACCCGTTTTTGAAAGGTATCCTGCAAAACACTCATACGTCCTGAATTCGGAAAATGTTTTGCTGTACAACTCGTTTTCACTCACAGACCTGTAAATATTTTGTACCAAAAGAATTTTTGAAGGAACTTTCGTGAGTCTTAAATCGGGTGTATGCGATATTCTGGTACGTAATCTGTGTTGAAAAAGGAGACATATTTTCGGGGTGAGGAGACGTTTAAGCTCTTTTTCCTACAGCCGCCGAGGCGTGGTGCACTCTTCTACGTGAAAATTACTAAATTCTGGTAACGGGGTAACCAGCTGGTTTCACTTTGCGTGGTAGGAGACATTTTCATAAAGGTTCACAGCCGCGCTGTAATAGCCAAAGAGCAAGTACCATTTAAAGGTGTTGCCTGACAAAACAATCTTTCCTTGCTTGCTTGCAGTTATTTTAACAAACGTATAAATCTTGGATTTTATACACAAAACATTGTAACTAGTCAGTCTTAAGAAGTTTTTACTATCGTAGCAGATTTTAGAAAAAAATTTCCACCTTCTTGGTGCATTTTGGATTGCTTTATTTGTGATGGTCACTGCCAAGTCAGTTCAAAACATTTCTGGCCTCTGGTATGAAGTGCAGTTGTAGAGCGACTGGGAAATACACACGTAAACTACAGATTTTTATAGCGTGTGTATGTGACACTTGCTGTAGTTTTTGTTGGTTGCTGATTCCCACAGTTACAATAACTGGTTTTCGACTAAGATTATCGATTATGGAACTTAAAAAAAATTGGGCTTATAAAATTTAATTATAGTTTAGATTTCTTATCTCCTTACATTTATGCACTGGTGAGGTGTAGGAACTGAAGATGTAGGAAGTACATTTTAAAACTCTGAGTTTTGTTTGTCCAATATACGAGGTTGTACTGAAAAGTAATGCCTCCGAATTTTTATGTGAAAACTCTTAAAGCTTTTTAAAGGAAAGAAAAGTTATTAACATTTTACATCCTTATTCTTCACGTCTACATATTCATTTCTCAACATAGTCTCCCAGACGACGAAAACGTTTCTCCCAAGCAGAGACCAGTTTGTTGTTACCGTCACTGTAGAACGTTTGACTACGTTGACGGAGCCACAACTTCACCTTTGTCTGCACCGCTTTATCACTATCAAAGTGAAGTCCTCGAAGGTGTTCTTCAAGTTTTAGAAACAGATGAAATGCGGATGTGGTCAAGTCGGGACTGTACGGCGGTTGATTGATGACTGTGACTGAACCCAAGTGACGGATTGTTGTAGATGTTGCAGAGTTCGTGTGTGGTCTGCAATTGTAATGATGAAGGAGAGGGTGGTCCGTGTGTGGACGAACTCATCGAATTCAAACGCGATTACAGTACACCGTTTCTCACGCACCGAAATGGTTACGTTACACACCGCCACATTACATGCTGCAAGTTGGAATCCTCTAGCAACAGACGACTGCAGATATGTAGACATGAAGAGCAGAGATGTAGAATGTTAATAGCATCTGTTACATTTAAAAAGCTTTAAGAGTTTTCACATAAAAAAATTCGGTGGCGCTACGTTTTACCACGCCCTTGTAGGAGTATTTTTCTTAAAAATGTTTCTACTTTTCTGAAAGCATTGTTGATCTGATATCTCTCAATCTCCACTCTCACACTTCTTGTCGAGCGGGATCTTACTTGACACCGTATTTTCTGGAACTATGTTGTGTTGTTTGCCCCATTTTTGCAGGTCTGAGTGTAGTCGAGCAGACATCGACAGTATAGGATAAATGAAATGCGGTGGACTCGTCTGCACTAAAATAGAGGTCAGACCTGTGTTATTTTATGTGCGCGCAGAGTAAACGAGCCGCCAGCCAAAAGTGAAGAAATTTGTAATGATGGAAATTAGAACCAGAGTGCTGAATGAATATGATTCACAGCAAAGACAGCTTGATAACTATCAAGTTACACTGCATGGAAAATAGTCATCCATCGGCAGTCGGTAGCTGAGTGGTCAGCGCGACAAAATGTCAATCCTAAGGGCCCAGGTTCGATTCCCAGCTGGGTCGGAGGTTTTCTCCGCTCAGGAACTGGGTGTTGTGTTGTACTAATCATCATCATTTCATCCCCATCGACGCGCAAGTCGCCGAAGTGGCATCAAATCGAAAGACTTGCATTCCGGCGAACGGTCTACCCGACGGGAGTCCCTAGCCACACGACATTTTCATTTTTTACCCTTGGGAGAGCGTAGGTCACACTGACTGCGCCCGACGGCAGCAGCATCTAAGGCAGCCTCGTACAGGACACAGACAAACAAGTTCCACTCTAAAACATATTGAAAATCCGATAAATTTATATCCAGGCGTTGGACTCTTGTGAAGCCGTGCGCCTTTTACAGAGCACTAATTTAAGATAGCGAACACCGAATTAACCGATCACACGAATCAATTACTTTGGTAAATACTAACACAGGTCGTATTGTGGCTCATATTGACCAAGTTTCAGAGAAGGAGGTGAAAATTAACTACGCCTGGTCGGATTGTACATTTCCTCTTTAAATGACCATAGTGAAAACTGATGGCATATTAGTACTTAAATACATAGCACAAGTTATAGAAGCCCTGGGCGATTAAGAGGCTTAACCCTCTAACGGTGAGGTGAAGTTTCCTGACATAAACGCTAAGGTGGGGTTGGATCAGACCCCACCCTCCAAATATCGATTTTTCGGGGTAAAATAAAAAATGAATAATGGGAAAAAGTTTAATTATCAATTAAACACATATAATATTTGTTATAACAACAAGTTTTTTTATTTTTATAGTCAATAAGTAAGAATATAAAATACTTTGGAAGAAAAAGAGGAACTTGATTACAAAAAAAAAAATACCTTAATAGAAATATTCTCTATAAAATTATTGAACTTGAGTGCTTTAGAAATTCTAAAGATAGGAACTAAATGAGAAACATCTCTTACTAATTGTAGAAAATAATTATAGTGTCAGCAGTTTCGAAATATAAAGTTCACAATAATAAATGTCTTTGTACACATAATGTAATAGGAACAAAGATAAATGTATGATGTTATCCTGGAAACGATCACATACAGCCCTGAAAATACATATTTGGCACAATTTATCACATCTCAGTTTCTTTACAGCCAGGGCATATAATAACTTTATGCTCCCCACATATAGAACGATTACACTTACTACAAAAAGCATTCCCCTTCCTATCTTTTGATCTGTCACAAAAATCACATCTTCGTTTCTTTAGTGGCTGTGCTTGGGTAGGCTTGTCTAATTCGATTGGTTCTTTTTCTAAAAGTTTTCCAATAGACGAACGGAGCTCACGAGGAAGATGTGTGTTATTCATCCTCTTTTTCCATAAGAGGTTTTGTCAAAGAGTGCGCAAGATTTTTGAGAAATGATATTCTCGCGTCATTTGAAAAGCTGTCGATTTTGCTATTGTTTTTGTAAATGATATAACTACACTCCTGGAAATTGAAATAAGAACACCGTGAATTCATTGTCCCAGGAAGGGGAAACTTTATTGACACATTCCTGGGGTCAGACACATCACATGATCACACTGACAGAACCACAGGCACATAGACACAGGCAACAGAGCATGCACAATGTCGGCACTAGTACAGTGTATATCCACCTTTCGCAGCAATGCAGGCTGCTATTCTCCCATGGAGACGGTCGTAGAGATGCTGTATGTAGTCCTGTGGAACGGCTTGCCATGCCATTTCCACCTGGCGCCTCAGTTGGACCAGCGTTCGTGCTGGACGTGCAGACCGCGTGAGACGACGCTTCATCCAGTCCCAAACATGCTCAATGGGGGACAGATCCGGAGATCTTGTTGGCAAGGGTAGTTGACTTACACCTTCTAGAGCACGTTGGGTGGCAAGGGATACATGCGGACGTGCATTGTCCTGTTGGAACAGCAAGTTCCCTTGCCGGTCTAGGAATGGTAGAACGATGGGTTCGATGACGGTTTGGATGTACCGTGCACTATTCAGTGTCCCCTCGACGATCACCAGTGGTGTACGGCCAGTGTAGGAGATCGCTCCCCACACCATGATGCCGGGTGTTGGTCCTGTGTGCCTCGGTCGTATGCAGTCCTGATTGTGGCGCTCACCTGCACGGCGCCAAACACGCATACGACCATCATTGGCACCAAGGCAGAAGCGGCTCTCATCGCTGAAGACGACACGTCTCCATTCGTCCCTCCATTCACGCCTGTCGCGACACCACTGGAGGCGGGCTGCACGATGTTGGGGCGTGAGCGGAAGACGGCCTAACGGTGTGCTGGACCGTAGCCCAGCTTCATGGAGACGGTTGCGAATGGTCCTCGCCGATACCCCAGGAGCAACAGTGTCCCTAATTTGCTGGGAAGTGGCGGTGCGGTCCCCTACGGCACTGCGTAGGATCCTACGGTCTTGGCGTGCATCCGTGCGTCGCTGCGGTCCGGTCCCAGGTCGACGGGCACGTGCACCTTCCGCCGACCACTGGCGACAACATCGATGTACTGTGGAGACCTCACGCCCCACGTGTTGAGCAATTCGGCGGTACGTCCACCCGGCCTCCCGCATGCCCACTATACGCCCTCGCTCAAAGTCCGTCAACTGCACATACGGTTCACGTCCACGCTGTCGCGGCATGCTACCAGTGTTAAAGACTGCGATGGAGCTCCGTATGCCACGGCAAACTGGCTGACACTGACGGCGGCGGTGCACAAATGCTGCGCAGCTAGCGCCATTCGACGGCCAACACCGCGGTTCCTGGTGTGTCCGCTGTGCCGTGCGTGTGATCATTGCTTGTACAGCCCTCTCGCAGTGTCCGGAGCAAGTATGGTGGGTCTGACACACCGGTGTCAATGTGTTCTTTTTTCCATTTCCAGGAGTTTATTTATAGCAGCGATGTCTAAAATAGCATAAAAGTACCGCATGGGCCATTTTCTCGATTTTATTTTTGTGGTCCTTCTGTGGCAAAGCATATCTAATACATCGTCCCCATCCTTTACTTAGATTGTAGAACTCTACAATTTCAGGATTATTTGATTTTTCATTTATCTCTCTAGAGAAGTTCATAGACGATATCAATAAAACTTTTTTATTGTTCTTTGGGGTAAATGACACCAAAGTTTTGTCATCCTGATACGTAAATGTTGAAGAGCCTACTGGAGCGGAAAGCAGCATTGATGGTGGTGTTTGCGGTTTGTTCCTCCTCAATGTACCCACAAATGTGAGTTTCTTTTGGAGGAGGGCCTCAGTCACCTCCAGTGAGGAGAACCAATTGTCCGCTGTAATGTTTCTATTAGAACCCCTGATAGATTCCGTAAGGCGCAAAACATACTGGGTAGGCAAAGGCAAATCTCCAGGTCTCCTCTTTATTCTGTTGTCGTTGCCAGTGTATGAAATGGTTCAAATGGCTCTGAGCGCTATGGGACTCAACATCTTAGGTCATAAGTCCCCTAGAACTTAGAACTACTTAAACCTAACTAACCTAAGGACGTCACACACACCCATGCCCGAGGCAGGATTCGAACCTGCGACCGTAGCAGTCCCACGGTTCCGGACTGCAGCGCCAGAACCGCACGGCCAACGCGGCCGGCTGTGTATGAAATGCCACGCAAAAAATAGAATGTCCTTGCGTCGCATAGTGACATTATTTTCAACCCATATTTGTCGGGTTTCGATGGGATATACGTTTTGAATGGACGGGCACCCCGAAAACTCAGTAGTCTCATCTACTGTGACGTATTCACATGGACTATAATTTTTTTTCACTGTTAGATTCAAACATGTCCCACACTTCTCTGAAAGCCGCAAATTTGTCGTTGATTTTTCTGGCCTCTCTGGTGGCTTTATCATCGCAGCGGAGGTTTTCTAGAAGAAATGCAAACCTTTTCTTGCACATAGTGCAACGGCATACCGGAGGTCTATAGGTTGCTTCGAACATCTCATCTACACTGATCATAGAGTTTTTTTAGGACACCACTCATGCAGAGAAGGCCCATCAACCCTTTTATTTCAACGGTCTCTGTTGGTGAATGAAACCACTGTACCGTATTGTACTTTTGCCTAGATTTCTCGATTTCATGATTTGTGTGCAAAACAATTTTTTTTCTATAATTTTTCGAATCTATAAATAATAAAAATATTTCCAATTCACTAGTGACCCCCCTTGCTTCCCCACGTGGATCAGGGAGATGAATAATAATATTTTGACGCTGGTGTCCTAGAAAATTTTTGAGTGGATGAGTTCCTTGGTCCATATTGTCTCTAAGTCTTTACCTAGCTCAAAATTTCTATCATCTAGATCTGACTGAGAATTATCAAACCCGACTGCTCCTGCCGCACAATGAAACACATCATCCTCGTCATCAGTATTAGATAATACATCATCCTCAGTTTCTGAACAGTTTTCTGCATCGATATTGTCACCATCCTCTGACTCAGCCTCCTGTCGGAGAAAGTCGTATATCTCCTCAGGAGTTCTAAGGAGTTGATGCGCCATTTTAGTAAGATACTAGAAGAGAAAAAACTTAGATGTAATATAAACATCAATATGGGGTTGAATCCTCCCCACAAAAGAAACTAATAAGTGTAACGTAAACAGTAAGGTGGGGTCGGATCCAACCCAAGCGCGGGTAATGTAGGTTTCGGATAGAGAGGGTAGCTGCAGGTCACTCACCAGACTGACGTGACCTCGACGTTCTCGAGACGACTGGCTGGTAGGGTAGCTGGAACCACAGCGCTCTCAGAAAAGGGAGTGGGTATTTATAAACAAAACACACTCGCTGGGGTCGGATCCCCTAAGTAACACCGAATACCAGTTGAAATGCCCTGCTTAACCCGCAGGACAGGACAGATAGAAAAAATTGTAGAAAGGGGTCAAAATAAGAGGCTGTCAGTTACACTCGAACATACAACTTTATTATTTGATCAAACATTATAAGAGCCCAAAATTTTTTAAACACACTGCTTTAATTTTGGGACTTAATTACCGGCTGAAGGCCACTTTAATTTAAAAACGGCTGAAGGCCAATAGCTTAAAACGCAAGCATAATCATAAATTTAAAAGGCAAGCTTTATCTTAAACAGTTCTTTAGTTAGTCTGAAGTAAACAAGTTAAACTGAAATCGGATGAAGGCCGAACACTTAAAACTCCAAAACATTAATTTTTTTAAATACCAAAGTCCTTACGTGAAACAGTACTTTAAACTAGGCTGAAGGCCTTACGAGTAAAACAACTCTAATTTAAAATACAAAACCGGCTCGAAGCCATACAAGTACCAACAACAAGAACAAATTTTAAAAAAAGGCAGTCCACACAAGACCGTCCAGATGTTCGAGGGTCGGCCTGTAATGCAAACACTAACGCTCACTTAGGTGAGACAGGCAGTCGGGCCAACCACTCACGATCCGACGACAACCCAAACGACCGACCGACAGTTAGCGGACCCACCGACAAGATAACTTCCACTTCACCCGACCAGGGCACAACAGGGGATTCAACGGAACAACGTAGAAGATATTGGCGCCCATAACCAATCATACACAGAGTTGTCAAACTACACACCGTGCTGGACAGCAACAACACGATGAGGAAACTACACTGCCTGAAATTCACGCAACTCCCAGGGCAGGTAACCGGAGCGTTAACGGCCACAAGGCACGAGATTCCGCTGTTGCATTTCAATTACAAATAATCAAATATAATGAAACTCCACTGGAAGGTGGCTAGAATTTTCCAACTTGAAAACCACGTGATTGCTCGCGGGAATACCCCAACAGCCGACAACGAACTCCAAACGACACAATGCGAACAGTCTTCATTTGCTGGTAGGTTAAATCAAAACTCAACTTCCGTGTCCAGGGTGGGTGAGTCACGGACCTCGTAGCAATGGGAACAGCGCCACACGCTCCGACACCGCGTAGAGACCGCCAACGGGGCCCGGCCAAACTACGCCCCGCCGTGAATTCCTCACTGTTCCACGACAACCGACCGTCGGGGATTTGGTGGTCTGTTGGTTGGATGATGGGTTCATATTCTTATGGTCTGGGTTCGATTCCATCTTCTGCCCGTGATTTTAGTCGGCATGGTAGCTCAGCGTGTTCGGTCAGAGGGTTACGTACCCTCTGTAATAAAAAAACTGAGTTAATCGATCATCAACGAACTTAATCCGATGTATTACGACGTCCGCCCCGAGCAGATACAACGAACAGAAGAGAACAAAATGAGATCTAAAAAAAAAAAAAAAACGACCGCTCAGAGCCAGTACGCCGACAACATTTAAAATAACTTGTCAGTCAAATTCACACAAACTACACACAGTTTCACGAACATTTGCACGAAGAACTAGACAATGCTAACGGCAGTGACTGTACAATAGGCTCTGAGCACTATGGGACTTAACATCTGTGGTCATCAGTCCTCTAGAACTACTTAAACCTAACTAACCTAAGGACATCACACACATCCATGCCCGAGGCAGGATTCGAACCTGCGACCGTAGCAGTCGCGCGGTTCTGGACTGAGCGCCTTAACAGCGAGACTGTACAATAACAGGGACGAATCATGAGTCGGCACACACAGCCAACCCATATGCGATCGCCGACCAAGACGACCGACCAAAGACCAACCAAGTCCCCACTCCAATCATGTGCGTCGGCAACCCGTCGGGCGAGTCATGGCGGTCCGGACCTCACTTGTGCCGCGCCCCGACTGAAATGGTGCCGCGTGCCAACTCAAACACTGCCAGGTCCCAACTAATTCACAACACACGACGACCGGGAAGTAATAGCTGTCCAGCAGAGATAATACGGCGGGGCCTATATCGACAAGCGCTGCTGCTGCCGCTCACGGGCAGGCAAGGCAGCAACTCATTGACACCAGTAATTGAAAATTAACATTACGAGGTGGCAGTACGGTAAGAAAAAAAAACAAGATATAAAATTAGAAATGCCACGAACACGAGCCACGCACGGCTCACCAGTAATGTTCCGCAGAAAGATTTGAAATTTACTATATCTATAATGACACTTCCCAGACTGAATGTGCAATATCTAATGAAAACTATCTGGACACCTGGCTGAAAATGACTTACAAGCTCGTGGCGCCCTCCATCGGTACTACTGGAATTCAGTATGGTTTTCACCCACCCTTAGCCTTGATGACAGCTTCCACTCTCGCAGGCATAAGGCATACGTTCAGTCAGGTGCTGGAAGGTTTCTTGGGGAATGGCAGTCCATTCTTCACGGAGTGCTACTTTGAGGAAAGGTATCGATGTTGACCCGTGAGGCCTGGCTGGAAGTCGGCGTTCCAAAACATTCCAAGTTCTCTCACCTCCTGCCTAAGTGCCATAGTACTTGCAGTGGATCCTGATGCAGTTTGGAATTCCTGTGTGATGGTCTGGATAGACGTCTGCCAGTTACACATTATGACCCTCTTCATCTGTCGGCGGTCTCTGCCAGTCAACAGACGAGGTCGGCCTGTACGATTTTGTGCTGTACCTGTCCCTTCACGTTTCCACCTCACTATGACATCGGATACAGTGGACCTAGGGATGTTTAGGAGTGTGGAAATCTCGCGTACAGACGTATGTACATCCAATCACGTGACAACGTTCGGAGTCCGTAAGTTCCGCGGAGCGCCCCATTGTGTTCTCTCACGATGTCTAATGACTATTGAGGTCGCTGATATGGAGTACCAGGCAGCAGGTGGCAGCACAGTGCACTTAATATGGAAAACGTATGTTTTTCGTGGTATTCAAATGGTTCAAATGGCTCTGAGCACTATGGGACTTAACATCTGAGGTCATCAGTCCCCTAGAACTTAGAGCTACTTAAACCTAACTAACCTAAGGACATCACACACATCCAGCCCGAGGCAGGATTCGAACCTGCGACCGTAGCAGCCGCTTGGTTCCGGACTGAAGCGCCTAGAACCACTCGGCCACAGCAGCCGTTTTACAACAATCTGATTTAAATATGAATAACAGTTGTAACCTCCCCACAAAAAATAAAAATATATAAAATGAATATTATTGGGTTAATGATTCTACTTTAAGTGTAACGTCCCCACAAAATTAATTCCTTTCACATTTGTGACCTCCCTACAGAAATTCATTCACATTTAACCTCCACACAAAATTTGTTTCCCATTTAATGTAAGCTCGAAACAGAAAAATTCCTAAACCCCGTAATAAAAAATAAATTCAGTAACCTGGTAGAATTTGGCCGACAGCAGCGCTGCGT
The DNA here is from genome assembly GCF_023864275.1 of Schistocerca cancellata. NCBI lineage: Eukaryota > Metazoa > Arthropoda > Insecta > Orthoptera > Acrididae > Schistocerca > Schistocerca cancellata. The sequence goes on along the minus strand of NC_064628.1, from coordinate 747,324,843 downwards.
CATGACCCTGTAAGATCATTCTGAATAAAAAAACGAAAAATTCTTACCTCCATAAAAACGGAGAATATATCTGCTCTTATATAAAATTTTTTTTGGATAGCTCTGTGCAATGCTGGTCGATAGATTTGTCATTTATGAAAGGAAGCAACTGATTTTTCTTTTGTAAGAATAGGAATGATCATGGATTGAAGAAATTAGTAAATTCTTTAAATTGAAATGAATGTTTTTTTAGAAATTACTTTATATCACGAAGATTATTATTAGGACATTTTTAAAAGATTTACATGGGAGTTTACATAACATTACTAGATATGCGCGAGGCTGCTTTTTACCTTATACAATAATACTCAGGCTCCGGCATCGCTGCGCCGCGACCGGCCCAGCCAACATGATACACCAGACCAGAGCAGACAGGCGACTGCTCGCTAGCAACAACTTACTGCTACTGCTACAACTTACTGCTACTGCTACACAGTTCGTACAGCAGTCAACACTGCTCTTTGGTCTCAGATTCTCTTATAGCTTACATATCGCAGGCAGCACATACCTCTTACACAGTATAGAAAGGGCAGAGCTCGGGCACTGCTGAGTCACAAAGTAAAGCAGAGCAGACACAACACGGTGCGGTTTCCAACAAAAAAAAAAAAAAAAAAAAAAAAAAAAAAAAAAAAAAAAAAAAAAAAAAAACTGCCAGCAACTTGGTATTTCGGAGCATAGAACTTTAAACGGATCAGCCGCTGGAAAGGACGCCGTCGGCAACAGCAGCACGATGGTTGAAGATACTGCAAGATGCCACGGGACAAGACACAACCACAGCCATGCCGAAATCGCCCACGGACACCAATGGCTTCCACTGCGGACACCGCTAATACCAGCTCCGCTACGCCGTAGTAGCCTCGCCGCGCCGACCCGCTCAGATGTATCGCTCCTCTGCGTCATTCCAAACCATCAGGGGCCCAGCAGTGTTTCAGGACTGCCAGCTCTCTACGATCACCGTAGTCGTACCACGCTCGGCACACGGGAGCGCTGCCCTCTCCCGGACGAGATCTTATGCCTCTCCAACTTCGCTGGTAACCGACGTGACGTCAGAGATAAACAGAAGGCGCCACGGCTGAGGTAGATTTACAATGGTTGGAAATATTTGACTGTTTAATACACTGTAATATTTGTGAATGAGTGAGTGTGTATTAAACTAAAAATCCAATTCAGCTGAGCAGAAAACCAGTCCAACTTGCAAATTTTTACTTTTTATTATTCGATGACTAGTTTCGGGCCGAGGCCCATTTTCAAATCATCATAACATAATCGAAAATGGCATTTCCGAAGATGTCAAAAACGTGCAACGGACATTAACAATACATACAGATATCTATACGACAGGAATTTTCTCTTTCAAATTCTATAGGTGGCAGGGGTAAAATGCAGGGAGCGAAAGGCTATTTACAATTTGTGCAGAAACCAGATGGCAGTTATAAGAGTCGAGGGACATGAAAGGGTGTTTGAGAAGAGAGTGAGACAAGGTTGTAGCCTATCCCCGATGTTATTCAATCTGTATATTGACCAAGCAATAAAGGAAACAAAAGAAAAATTCGGAGTAGGAATTAAATTCCATGGAGAAGAAATAAAAACTTCGAGGTTCACCGGTGACATTGTAATTCTGTCAGAGACAGCAAAGGACTTGGAAGAGCAGTTGAAGGGAATGGGCAGTGTCTTGAAAGGAGGATATAAGATGAACATCAACAAAAGCAAAACGAGGATAATGGGATGTCGTCGAATTAAGTCGGGTGATGCTGAGGGAATTAGGTTAGGAAATGAGACACTTAAAGTAGTAAAGGAGTTTTGCTATTTGGGGAGCAAAATAACTGATGATGGTCGAAGTAGAGAGGATATAAAATGTAGACTGGCAATGGCAAAGGAAGCGCTTCTGAAGAAGAGAATTTTGTTAACATAGATTTGAGTGTCAAGAAGTCGTTTCTGAAAGTATTTGTATGGAGTGTAGCCATGTATGGAAGTGAAACATGGTCGATAAATAGTTTGGACAAGAAGAGAGCAGAAGCTTTCGAAATGTGGTGCTACAGAAGAATGCTGAAGATTAGATGGGTAGACCACATAACTAATGAGGAGGTATTGAATAGAATTAGGGAGAAGAGAAATTTGTGGCACTACTTGACTAGAAAAAGGGATCGGTTGGTAACACATGTTCTGAGGCATCAAGGGATCACCAATTTAGTACTGGAGGGCAGCGTGGAGGGTAAAAATCGTAGAGGGAGACCAAGAGATGAATACACTAAGCAGATACAGAAGGATGTGGGTTCTAGTAGGTATTGGGAGATGAAGCAGCTTGCACAGGATATAGTAGCATGGAGAGCCGCATCAAACCAGTCTCTGGAATGATGACCACAACAACAACATCTATATGCACTGTATATCTTCATTGCACATTTTTTATATCTTCAGAAATGCCACTTTCGGCTATGTTATGATGATTTGAAAATGGGTCTCGGTCCAAAACTAGTCATCGAGTGAATAAAAAGTAAAAATTTACAACTTGGACTTGTTTTGGGTTCTGATTAACAGAAGTTGCTGACGCAAGCGACCCCATCATGCTGGAAGTTCGTAAAAATCCAAAGTCGTAGGTTCAGTCCCTATAATATCTCTGTCACCTTTGTCAATGTTTCGTACACTGTATGTGAAAAATATTACGTTTCATCGTGGTTCTGAAACACGTTGAACTGTAGGTCACTATACAACTGGTTGGGTAAATCAGTTTAAAGGTTGTAGGCACGCATTAGCATGACCATACCTAGTAAACAAAGCACTGATCTGTTCAAAATAACCATCGCTTAACGACGGCTTTACTCTTTGCGTCTCCGTTCTTGACACTCTTTGCCAATATTTTCACGTCAGTTGCACTGTCGAATAAAATAATGGGTCATCATTCTAATTATCGTTGGCAAGTGGTCGTTAGGAGACCATGAAAACTGTCGAGGGCAAGCAAATGACAAACCCTACCTCTAATTCTGCCTTCTACAAATTTCTGCCAATTTTTTGGCCTTGTTTGGATCTTAATCTGCTGTTTCATGCACACACTGCATCCAGTTCACAATACGGTTCTTCGCTCGAAAATGCCAAATGAGAAACCTATATAACTGCTCACCTGAAATCGGTTTCAGAGTTAGTTAGTGGATGCATCTCATCTAATGGAATCATGCTGTATCGTGGTCCATTTTGTGTGGCATCACGTCTTTGTGGTCTGGCGTGCGTTGACGGTCCCAAACATCCTGTCAAGGCCAGTCTGCTTGATAAAAGGAATCTTCAGCTTGTTTGTCCACAACTGATATGACCATAAGCTTTCTCCAAATCATGCAGTAAAATGTTATTACTGACATGTTTGATCCATGTGTATCTTTGCAGTCGAACAAAATATTTGCACGTAATCTCTTGAACGGATGGGGAGCCCTTTGTCCTAAAACATGTAAAACAGCTATCAGAAAAAACTCTTCGCTCAAATTTTAGGACAAAATCACACCACAGAATACAGGCTGCTACTTGCTTGCTGGTCCTAAGTATTAACATTTTTTGAAGAAATTCTCCAATAAAAGTTATATCATTCGCTATTAGAAACATGCCAAGGTAAAAAGGAATAAGAGCAGATCACCACTTAATGATGTACCGTAACACTGGAAAATATAACTCTGTTTCAGTGGGATTTAGATGCATATGGAACTGTCACGCACCAGCATAATATCCTATGTATGTACCGATGAAAAATCACGCAGAATTTTTTCACATTCTTATGACAGCTAAAACGAGAGGATGGACACTGAAAGAACTACTTACGCAATTAAAATGTCATGCTTTTCATTTCAGAAGATATTTGTTTCTTTTTTTTTAAACTCATATTTGATATTCAACTTATAATCATCCTCATCACCAGTGTCTGTTAGGCTGAACAAGAATGAGAAAGGAAACTTGCTGTAGTGTATTGTAAGGGAGCGTGTCGTCAGGTCATGGAGTGATTTAGGAAAAGAAGAAGACACAAGTCGTGGACTTAAACTCGAGCAAACCATGCAAAGAGATGGCTGATAAGAAAGAGAATAAAGAATATTGAGAGCAGGAACGGTAAGACAAATACGTGGGTGAAAGGAAAGACTGTAGTTGTGGATGACACAGTGACTATTACGGAACTGAAATGAAGATTCGTTCGGCACACTATCGGAATCTCTGATTGAAGATGCTGGAGAGAAATATCGCTCTGCAACGGAGTATGCGTTAATTTGAAACTACCTGGGAGACTAAAACGGTGTGTGAGTTAGGGGTACGAAACCAAAGCGTTTTTCTTGTGCGGGGAAAGTACTCTACCAACTCCTTACCGAGCGAGGTGGCGCAGTGGTTAGCACACTGGACTCGCATTTGGGAGGACGACTGTTCCAATCCGCTTCTGGTCATCCTGATTTAGGGTTTTCGTGATTTCCCTAAGTCGCTCCAAGCAAATGCCGGGTTGGTTCCTTTGAAACGGCACGACTCACTTCCTTCCCTATCCTTCCCTAATCCGATGAGACGGATGACTTCGCTGTTTGGATCCCTCCCCCAAATCAACCAACCAACCAACGGACCGTTTAAGTAATCCATGCACGACTCACGACCTGCACTCATTTCTTTCCGCTTGTGCCTCTTGGCTACATTCCAAACATCACAATAGTTCTCCTTTGTACTTTTCAGGGCTAGAACACCAGTAAGAATAGCTTCACGGGAAAATGGCTTATCCACAGCATGGAGGACTGTTTCCAGAATTGACATAACTCCGTAGGGAAAAAGGTGGAAGATGGATTAAGGAAACTGTAAGCTGAATTACCGATGACATGGAATAGCTGAAGACGCTGTAAATGAACACCACGAAGAGTGGATGACGTATGTAGAGAAATGCGTTAAAATCTAGAATTGAAAAATGGCTGATGTTACTGAAGAAAAAAAAAATCTCTTTACATTTCGGTACTAGATGGTGGAGACAGTATGAGGCTAAGTATATTGCGATATCCCTGGCGCCGTCGTGAACAGATACGTTCAGCTCATCTGGCGCAGTAATAGTGTAACTGGACCTTTCTGAAGCACAATATTGGGCCTAGTAACACACTAGTATAGACAGTGCGCTAATTTGTCTCTAGAGCGCGTGGACGGATGCATTTCCCTGCGGCGACGATGCTGGAGACGGCCCGAGACGTACGGTGTGATGCAAGAAATAGCAACAAGTGTTTTGCTGCGGAAGACTTACGGTGGCTAAAAATAGGAGCAGACAGCGTCGGTGGTGTTTATAAAACGACGCCAACTGCGCCGTAACGAGGGACCAGCCACCCCTTCCCCTTCTTCCCCCCACCCCTAGCCCTTCCTGATAGGTGGCGCTGGCGCCATCAGGCGCGAATCGCGCCCGCAGTTTGTTTGTTTACAAAGTCGTCCACTGTGCTTGCTGCTCTGCTGCCGATGAGGTAAGCAGTGTACTGTACTCGGGTGAGAACGGGCTCCATTTGAAGTGCTCACTTCTGCTGGCCCTGCCAATGAGACTAATACCGTTTTATGTCCCTCAGCCCGAGTTTGTGTTTGTTGAGGTGTGCTCCCGAAAGAACGTTAAAATTATATATCTCCGTCTTCTTGCAGCCTACTCTGTAGATGTACATCATTAATAACATTCATTTCAGTTTCTTACATTCTCTTGCTGTGTGTCCCAAGACTCTGTCCTCTGTCCTCTCCTATATATAGCCTACTCTGACGATATTTCTGTACTGCGTCCTCTTGCTCACATCCTACAGTACTTCAGTGACTCCGCTTTCCTAGCCCTCTCCATTAGATCTCTCCACAAACCCACTACAGAAGTTCCAGTGATCACTCCATCTGAAGTTATTTACCTCCTGGTATAAACAATGGCTCCTCAAGATAAATTCTTTTGGAACTCCATCAATAATTATATTACGGTCCAGCCACAACTTCCTCCCTCTTTATTGCTATCTAGTTACCTATCAACATTCTACCCAGTAAAATAATACATTAAAATTCCTTAAATTAGTCAATGGCCGTTAACTAACGCGGAAATATCACCTATTAAGTACTCTATAGGAAGCTCACAACAAAATAAAACTCTTAACTGGATTGGATCTACTCTATCATTTACCACAACTACAAAGCCTTGATGAGACCCATACACTTCTACAGCATTTTCACATAGATTTATGTTCCATCCAAGTCCTATCAGTGCCTCTAAATCCTTGGACTTCATGCATTCTATCTTGCTTATTGTATCTCCTTTCCCTTCCCCTTTGCCACCCCATCAAATTACTCTCACTTCCAGCCTCATTGAAAATCTTCATAAATCCTTTACAATCTATTTGTAGTATGCTCTCAAGTCAGTACCAATATATCTGTCTGAACCTACGACTATACACCATCCACATCCTCTTCAAACGCAATCTCCACAACATCCCCCTCCCAAACAACGAAATTCATAGTGATATTTATCCATCATTAGATCTAGTTCATTGCTTCCTATTCATCCCCCCATGATGGCTACAAGCCACGCCTTTTTCTTTCGTCTCCATTACCATGTCGTGGCCTCCATTCTAGTTGCCCCTACCCCAAAATCAATATCTCCTACCATCCACTCCCCCTCACTACATAACCCAGATTCCGTTACCACCCAACTTCTGATTACACCAGTTAAGCCTGCTGGAGAAATGTAATTCTTTCCCTGTACAGGACCTGCAGCTTACTGCATAGAAGTGAAGTGGTTCGTTGTCATTATCATCGCTACAACCAATCTGTATGTTTTAGAAAACAACAAACTTTCTAAAAATCTTCGAAGAAGGATCACCTATTTTAATATCCAAAAATAAATATTTTAAGATTTTAATGATTGAGTTACAACTGTAAATTTTTATAAACGTTTCAGCTAAAAAGCGGGATTATACAGCTGCGTAATTGTTACCCAGCCCGTCGTGTAACGACTTCATACCATCCATTAGTTCTTTTCCATATACTCATCCTACATCTTTCCAGTAATACCCTATCCGATTCTGCATCCTTATCCAAACCTTCCACATTTACTGTTCCATCCTACTAAACTTTTATAAAGCAACGGCTGAGAAACTTCTTCTACTGTTTTAATATGTCTCGAACAACCATTAAGTAAAAGAGTATATTTGAAATAGTCAGTACTTGCGTCTATCAGATACATTTGCGTTGGATATTGGGTTAATTATCTGAACTGGTCTGTGATGACTATGACTAAGTACTTTCATTAAATCTTCCGAGGGTTGCAAATGATTTAAAAGGCATCTCCGCAAGACTATTCATTTATGTACAGTTCAAATGGTTTAAATGGCTCTGAGTACTATGCGACTTAACTTCTGAGGTCATCAGTAGCCTAGAACTTAGAACTAATTAACCGAACTAACCTAAGGACATCACACACACCCACGCCCGAGGCAGGATTCGAACCTGCGACCGTAGTGGTCGCTCGGCTCCAGACTGTAGCGCCTAGAACCGCACGGCCACTCCGGCTGGCTTATATACAGTAAATTACCGTTTAAAGAAAGAGGCAATTTTTACTGACGAAGATGTCTTCTCATTCTTTGCGCAGGCTGGTTGTTTTTATTAAAGATACAATGAAAATGGTCTACACCGCGCGTTTTAGTACTTGACTCATTTTAATGTGCAGTTCCTTTCTTTCAGCGAGTTATGTATGGCACAAAGACGGGTCGGTGGCTTGGGGGGGGGGGGGGGGGGAGGGGAGGAGTACGGGGGGTTAAGCGAAATTTCCTTAAAAACATGTACTGAGGAATACCACTGTTTCAATTCTTTTTCCCAAGTGGCTAGAGTTCTCTCATTGTTTTTTTTTCAGTGTGTCTTCATTCCTTTTTTCCTTTTATAGATGAACAGGGCAGGCCTTTATAAAACACGACTCTTTGCTGCCAAATCCCAGCATTCTGACACGGAAAAACTGGCATTTAGGAAGACGACTAACAGCTTCAGTTTTTCCATTCAAAACGAGGAAAATTTGGAAGATATTTTGGTCTGAACCTGGGAATTGCAGTATTTTAATTCTTGATTGGGGCAATACTGTCGTGCTCACAAATATCCAAGCCTAATGTGTATCCACGTAACCGGATGTGACAAGCATTGTGTCAGCGATTGACAGGGCTTCCACTGAAGTCTACGTATCTGACAGAGTTTGGGCGATCATGCACAGTTTTCTTTTCCCACTTTTTCTTTTCCCTGGTCGGCTAGTTATGGCAAGCTGTTTGTAATCTGATACAATGCAGAGTTCGGTTCTTTTCATCCAAAACCAGACACCTAGGAGTGGGACAGAGAGTTACTCTGCTGTGAATGTTTGGGAGGTCCAACATCGCCTAGTCACCAAGAGAACCGATGAAATGGTTCAAATGGCTGTGAGCACTATAGGACTTAATATCTGAAGTCATCAGTCCCATAGAACTTAGAACTACTTAAACCTAACTAACCTAAGGACATCACACACATCCATGCCCGAGGCAGGATTCGAAACTGCGACCGTAGCAGTCGCGCGGTTCCAGACTGAAGCGCCTAGAACCACTCGGCCACAACGGCCGGCAAGAGAATCGTCCCAAGAACAACAGTCGCAGCTGGGGATTGGCATTTCGTTTAATTTGTTCCAGGCCACCGCGGAAGTGGGTGAGCCTCTATAGAACTTTCTTATTTTCAGACGAATGTCTCGACTACCAGGGAGTCCAATAGGGAATTTTCTGGAGGGAATTTCCAAGTCCGGCACTCGTCTGAATAATCAAGGGAAACATAAAACAATAATAATAATTAATAATCCAAAATTCTTATAAGCCTTGGTTGGGATCAGTGGTCTTAGTGAAGCACGTGTGTACAGTGCACACGTATAAGTAGAGTGATTTTTCTTGACTTTTTGGCCTGTGAACATTGAATTCCAGTCAATCGCATTAGGTCGTGACATATCATCAGTCTCTTAATTTTCGTCTAGAAAGCGTTCGATTCATTGGGAAACATATTTTATTGATTCTGATTCGCATATACCGCAATTTTAGCATCTCCCTACCTCGCCGCTCATAATACATTATAACCAATTTTGGAAAGTAACCCATGGTATAGTGGTTACTACGTAAGTTCCTCCTTTGCGCATCGAGCGAGTAGGTTGTTCTTACTTCCGCCTTTATAGCAGCGCTGCGTGTGTCGAATTTGTGCGTACTCAGTATTGTGTGTGTATCGGCCGGTGTTGCATCGTTCGTGCCTGCTAGAGTTTGTTGTTGATTCGTTCTCTGGCGGCGGCGTTCTCCGCCCGCGCCACGATGTCTGTCGAGTCTCCCATGAGTATTCATCGTTGGAGTACCGTTCGTTGCAGTTTTGACAAGAGAGTGGGTCACGTGTAGCCGGGATCTCTAGAAATTCACAAATGGTTGCCTGATACTATTCGAGTTAAATCTTACCAGGTAGCTTGTAACGGAACATATTAAAGGCTTTGCTGTACCGAAGTATGCGATACCCTCCAAATTCAACCAGTTTAACGAGTATTTATGATTATAGAAAAGTTATTGTGTATGTTAACAATGATTGCATAACATGTCTGCATAAACAGTCAACCCATTAAATTATACTGAATAACTGACCCACACAAAAGTTTATATCACTTGTTCGCTGATACAGCAAATGTCATCATGTAAAAACACTAAGTTCATCTTAAATAATTAATATGAAGTAAGAAAAATAGTGGACAACTTAGGTATTTTGGATCTCCTTAAATAAAAATCACCCAGTGAAACCTATTTGTTCACTAGGAGCGGTTTCACTTAGTATTCACGAAATCAATCCTGTTTTAGACGAAAACCAATGTAATTCTTAATAATTCATGTTAATTACTTATTTATGCAAATTAGAGAAGTCAATTGACAAACTTCTAAAAAACGGCCTTTTTGTAACAAAGAATTATTCTGTCAAGTCAACAAATCTGTCTGTCATTTTAATAACATGTTAAATTATGTCACTCGATGCAAATTAATAACTTTTCTGCACAAATTATGATAACAGATGTACATGTGACTTGTAAACTATATCTCTTTTTAGTAGTTCTTTGACAATGTTATAAATACAAGCAGCAAGAACGGTCGAGAAGGCAGTCGGAATGTCACTTTGGTAAAGTGTGTTTGTGTGTTATTGTTTGAGGTGGATAAACAATGCAAAAAACATGTAACGGAAATACTACTTTGTGTTGTGTCATGGTCTTTGGTGGACAGTGGAATTAAGATGGCCACCAGAGTAACAAATATTTGAAGTTTACATATTTGTTGGTTTCGCTCGTTCTTTATCATCAAAAGCACATAAAAACACGGGACCTCATGTTTTTAACCCTAGACAACCAGATGTTGAGCCAGCATCAGCATCGAGAGACAGCAGCGATCCAGCGAGTAGCAGCGATTACTACAACACAATGCATTTTAATGGCGCCAACCTAACATCAAGTGCTAACAAGCTCCGTAAATGGGAGTGAAATAGTGCGATTATAGCAATTAGCTATATCTACGACTAGGCGACCATTACAAGCTACTACTTATTTTGATACTGAGCTGTATGCATTCTTTTTTTTAACTTTCAAGGCCCCTCGCAAGTAACAGAATTTTCTCTCAGGTTGGTACTCATGACATGTTTATACATGGTGACGGTTCCATTAGTTCAGTCCTTCTTACAAATGCAGTGATCGCGTATATTCTGGTTAGAGTTTACAATCTTCCACGCAAACTGAACGATTCATTTCTTCGGCGGCGTTGCTTCCTTGTGCAGTCGTTCGGCATATCCGGCGGAAGCGCTGGTCTGCTCAACATCGCCTGTGATCTTATCATAGATCGAACCATAGTAATGTGTGCTAAAAAGAATATTCCTTCACACATGAATGTTTATGCTTACCGGATTCTTATGTATGCAGGACAAGAAGGAGCCTGCTTTCTTTGAAATGAAAGTGACCATCGCAGATACAATTGTCCCCGCTGTCTTACGGTTTTAATGTCGTCCTATGTAAAACGTCGTCCGTTGACATTAGCTGAAGTAGTGTCTTCGCAGTCTGCTATCTGTACTTCTACAGCTTTAGAGGACGTTGGGGAGACATTGTCTCTGACCCCGCGCAGCTTTCCGGCATTACCGGCATGTTCAGATTGGGCCTCTGCTGCCGTTAAGGTGTCGGAGGACTCAGGATGGTGAAGATTTTGAAGTCCCCCTCCCCAGTTTCACCTCTCTGGGACGGTGGTGGTGGAGGGGGCTTCTTCCAGTGATGATGCTTTCATTACTGACGATAATTACGGTTCGTGTTTCGCCAGGGATGAAGAGGGTGGTTCAGTTGATGCTGAAATGAATGTTGGATCTGCGTCCTCTCTTCCACCCGAAAGAAACGTTCAAATGGTTCAAATGGCTCTGAGCACTATGGGACTTGAACATCTGTGGTCATCAGTCCCCTAGAACTTAGAACTACGTAAACCTAACTAGCCTAAGGACATCACACACATCTATGCCCGAGGCAGGATTCGAACCTGCGACCGTAGCGGTCACGCGGTTCCAGACTGAAGCGCCTAGAACCGCACGGCCACACCGGCCGGCCACCCGAAAGGAAGTTGAGCCGTAGCTGGCTCATGCTATGCGTTGGATTCAACCTTGGTTGCTACACTGTGTTTAGTCTCCCGCTGTTATCGGGATTATGCTGTTAGCCCCTCTTTCTGCGGGTGGCAGCAGTGGTGTGTATCGATATCCGCACCTTGGAGTATCTTTGGCCTGGCGCTTATACACTCCTGGATATGGAAAAAAGAACACATTGACACCGGTGTGTCAGACCCACCATACTTGCTCCGGACACTGCGAGAGGGCTGTACAAGCAATGATCACACGCACGGCACAGCGGACACACCAGGAACCGCGGTGTTGGCCGTCGAATGGCGCTAGCTGCGCAGCATTTGTGCACCGCCGCCGTCAGTGTCAGCCAGTTTGCCGTGGCATACGGAGCTCCATCGCAGTCTTCAACACTGGTAGCATGCCGCGACAGCGTGGACGTGAACCGTATGTGCAGTTGACGGACTTTGAGCGAGGGCGTATAGCGGGCATGCGGGAGGCCGGGTGGACGTACCGCCGAATTGCTCAACACGTGGGGCGTTATCGCCAGTGGTCGGCGGAAGGTGCACGTGCCCGTCGACCTGGGACCGGACCGCAGCGACGCACGGATGCACGCCAAGACCGTAGGATCCTACGCAGTGCCGTAGGGGACCGCACCGCCACTTCCCAGCAAATTAGGGACACTGTTGCTCCTGGGGTATCGGCGAGGACCATTCGCAACCGTCTCCATGAAGCTGGGCTACGGTCCCGCACACGGTTAGGCCGTCTTCCGCTCACGCCCCAACATCGTGCAGCCCGCCTCCAGTGGTGTCGCGACAGGCGTGAATGGAGGGACGAATGGAGACGTGTTGTCTTCAGCGATGAGAGTCGCTTCTGCCTTGGTGCCAATGGTGGTCGTATGCGTGTTTGGCGCCGTGCAGGTGAGCGCCACAATCAGGACTGCATACGACCGAGGCACACAGGGCCAACACCCGGCATCATGGTGTGGGGAGCGATCTCCTACACTGGCCGTACACCACTGGTGATCGTCGAGGGGACACTGAATAGTGCACGGTACATCCAAACCGTCATCGAACCCATCGTTCTACCATTCCTAGACCGGCAAGGGAACTTGCTGTTCCAACAGGACAATGCACGTCCGCATGTATCCCGTGCCACCCAACGTGCTCTAGAAGGTGTAAGTCAACTACCCTGGCCAGCAAGATCTCCGGATCTGTCCCCCATTGAGCATGTTTGGGACTGGATGAAGCGTCGTCTCACGCGGTCTGCACGTCCAGCACGAACGCTGGTCCAACTGAGGCGCCAGGTGGAAATGGCATAGCAAGCCGTTCCACAGGACTACATCCAGCATCTCTACGATCGTCTCCATGGGAGAATAGCAGCCTGCATTGCTGCGAAAGGTGGATATACACTGTACTAGTGCCGACATTGTGCATGCACTGTTGCCTGTGTCTATGTGCCTGTGGTTCTGTCAGTGTGATCATGTGATGTATCTGACCCCAGGAATCTGTCAATAAAGTTTCCCCTTCCTGGAACAATGAATTCACGGTGTTCTTATTTCAATTTCCAGGAGTGTAGTTTACGCCTGGGCTGTGTGCAGGCAGTTGGTCGGTTGGCGTGGAGCAGCGAGGAAATCTCCCGCGAGCGACAATATCTCTCTTTTTTTTTTTTTTTTTTTTTCAAGTTTACCCCTAGCGGCTAGGTTCAGGACAAACTCCTGTTTTGGGGTGAGAAACTACCACTGAAAGGCGGTAAAAACAGCGATGAACAACGACATGAGGCTGCAGAAGACAATGAAGACCACCGCGTTAAAGACACGTGATGTTTATCGACAGGACATGTGGCCTGTAAATGAAAAGTGTCATGATGGTCTCTCCATTGGCAAAATATCCCGCAATAATCCTAACGTTCATCTGAAAAGTGAAATGCAAATTGTCAGTCTAGATATATATGCAGTCACTGAAGTGAAATGGGAAGAAGACAAGGATTTCTGGTCAGATGAGTATAGGGTAATATCAACAGCAGCTGAAAATGTTGTAACGAGAGTAGGAATCGTAATGTATAGGAAGGCGGGCCGGAAAGTGAGTTACTGTGAATAGTTCAGTGACAGGGTGGTTCTCATCAGAATCGACAGCAAACCAACATCGACAGCAATAGTTCAGGTATACATGGCAAAGCCGTAAGCAGAAAATGAAGAGACAGAAAATATATGAGGTTATTGAACGGGTGGTTCAATACATAAAGGGAGATTAAAAACTACTAGTTAAGGGCGGGTTGGAGTTAGTTTGTAGGGGAGGTGTAGAAGAAAGGGTTACGGAAGAATATGGACTTCACACAAGGAATGAAAGAGGAGGAAGACTAATTGAATTCTGCACTAAATTTCATCTAGTAACAGCGAATTCATTGTTAAAAAATCATAAGAGGAGGATGCATACTTGGAAAAGGCATGGAGATACAGGAAGATATCAATTAGATTACGTCATGGTCAGGCAGAGAATCCGAAATCAGGTACTGTATTGTAGGGTGTACCCAGGAGCAGACAAAAACTCAGATCAAAATTTAGTAATGATGAAGACAAAGGTGAAGTTAAGAGACTAGTCAGGAATAAATAAAGTACAGAGAAGTGGGATGCGGAAATACTTAGGAATGACGAGATACGCTTTAAGTTTCGTGAGGCTATAGACACTGCGATAAGCAATAGCTCAGTAGGCAGTCGTTGAAGAAGAATGGACATATCTAAAAAGGGCAGTCACAGAAGTAGGGCAGAAAAAGATAGGTACAAGAAGGTACGTGCGAGGAAACCAAGGGTGATAAATGAAGTGCTTCAGCTGATGGATGAAAGAAGGAAGTACAAGAATGTACTGGGTAACTCAGAAATACAGGTGCAGAGAGACCAGTTACTTAGGAATGAAATAAAGAAGAAGAGCAGGGAAGCTAAGGCGAAATAGCAGCATGAAACATGAAGAGAAATCGAAAAAGAAAGGATTGTCGGAAGACCTGATTCAGCAAATAGGAAAGTCAAAACAATACGCGATAAAATTAAAAGCAAGGGCGGTAACATTAAGAGTGCAATGGGAATTGCACTGTTCCGGAAATTTGTGGTAAGTTTCTATGGGACCAAACTGTAGGGGTCATCGATTCGTAGACTTACACACTACTTAATTTGACTTAAACTAACTTAGGCTAAGGACAACACACGCACCCACGCCCGAGGGAGGACTCGAACCTCAGACGGGGGGAGCCGCGCGAACCGCGGCAAGGCGCCTAAGACCACGTGGCAGTTCCACTGTTAAATGCAGAGGAGAGGGAGGACAGGTAGAAAGATTACAATGAAGGCCTCTATGAGAGGGAAGATTTGTATGGTGTGATAGAAGAAGAAACAGGGTAATTACAGAAGAGACAGGGGATTCAGTATTAGAACCAGAGTTTAGAAGATCTTGGAAGACTTAAGGTGAAATAAGGCAGAAGGGATGGATAACATTCCATCAGACTGTTAAAATCATTGGGCGACATGGCAACAAAACGACGTTTTACGTTGGTATGTAGAATGTATGAGACTGGTGGTATACCATCAGGCATTTCGGAAAGCATCATCCACGCAATTCCGAAGATGGCAATAGCCGATGAGTGCGAGAATTATCACGCATTTAGCGTAACAAATCTTATGTCAGCTCATTCATCGAAGTTGCAGAGAAGAATTATATACATAAGTAAATAATATAATCCATTGCAGTTGTAAAAATTTATTTCTAAAAACAAAAGCACTACTTGGTTTCAGGACACATGTCCCATCTACTACTCGCGCAGATAAAGGTACAACAACGGTAGTTTTGTCTCAGGCTGAGTATAGACAAGTGGGAGAGCAGTTTATTTCACGTAATGAAGCAGAACGGGCTAAATTTGATCTAAAGAGTACGTGGCAAAAATTAAGAAAATATTTAGAGATACCACATTGGTATTAAATCAGTCTCAGATGAAGAGTCTCTTTCGTATGAACCCAAGACCCCACACCTTAAGGGGCATTCTTACGATGCATAAACAGTTTGCTCCTATAAGGCCAATTATTAACGCGTTTGGTAGCCCATGTCGTTAGCTGGCTAGGTATCTTAACGAGATCCTTGCTCACCACACATGGTTAAAAATCGGAAGTACGTTATTGGGTACTTGCAGACACTGAATGTACCAAACGGAGCGATACTTGCTTCCGTTGATGTGGAAAGTGCGTATTTCAGCATCCCAAATCTATAAAGTTCTGGGCATTATAGACAAAAACCTTCGGATATTCAGTAATCTTGAGTCTATTTGCATTACTGATTTCATGAAACTTGTATTGGTGATCCTGAAGTATAATTATTTTAAATTTGAGGGACATTTGGACAAACAAAATACTGGTTTTGCAGGGGCTCTCTTACTCCCACGGCTTTATCCAACATTAACGTGGCACATTTCGAAGAAACATTCTTCAATGAACGCAGGTTATGGACTGGATTGGTCTATCGACGATGTCATTGTAATTTTTGATGGAAATATGGATTAGGTATATGAATTGCTTAAGGCGCTCAACAGTAAACATTCTAATATTATATTTACAGTTGAATTCGCTCGGGGAGTTATCCTACCCTGCCTGGATTTGAACCTCTCTCTTAAAGGAAGGAAAAGTTGCTTTCGATATTTATCGTAAGCCTGCTACAACCGATACGACGATTCATAATGCTTCTGCACATCCCAGGGTACATAAACATGATGGCTGCCTTTAGAACAAAATTCCGTTGGGTAAATAAACAGAAATGAGAGAATTAGATATCATCGGATACCTCGCCCAGGTGAATGATTATCCGGTTAAGATGGTTAGCGACATATATCGAAGATTCACACGAGGTAGTACTAAAAACAGGGTAAAAACGGTAGCACTCCTCTGAAACAGGACGAGGCTGACGAGAAGAGAAAATTTTGTATGATACCCTATTACGATTTGATCTCCAATAACGTAGGCGCGTGGTTGAGAGCTTTACGTATCACACCTGCATTGCTGATTCCCAGAAACAATGGAGAATGTTTCATACACCATGAAGAACGTAGGTTAGACCCGACGATAATTCAGGCATATATGAGATAAATGCCCGCAATGTGATGCCAAACACATGTGCCAAACGGACAAAAGTTTCAACTTGAGGCATAAGGAGCAGTGAACAATTCGAAGTCAGCCCCGTCTTTTCATCTAGCGCTCAACAACCATAGTCTACGGGACGTTAGGGAAGATCTAAATATTCTACGTGTACAACCTCAGTGCCCTATACTTACCATCTTAGAAGAGACTGGAGTTATGAAACGTAAAATTAATTAAGCTGAGAAGGCACTTAATGAAGAAAAAAAATCTGGAAATCTGTCGTAAGGTCTTATGGGACCAAACTGGTGAGTTCATCGGTCCCTAAGCTTACACACTAGTTAATCTAACTTAAACTAATTTACCCTAAGGGCGACACACACACACACACACACACCCACGCCCGAGGGAGGACTCGAACCTCCGACGGGGAGAGCGGCGCAGACGGCGGCTACCCTACGCGGCACGTAATGAACAGAGTTGAAGCACAGGGGCATACTTAACAATTACATCCAATGTATCATGATATTACAGCCCGCCAAATTGATCACCATGAATAGGGGGTATTCATATCTTCTGTTTACAGTTATTTCCTGTATTGTTTTTCGGTTTGCTTATGCCAAGCTTCTTTGTCCGTGAAAATTACGTTGCGATTCCTGGCGACGTGGCTCTGCGTTGGAGCCACAAGGGTTTGCTATTGTCTAATGCTAACATTATGGTTACGTTTGTTCTACAGTTTTGAAATAAAATTAGTAGCTCTTACGAGAAGGGAGGGGAGGGGAGGGGGCGTGCAGTCTTTGCTCCGCAGCATGTTTACACGCTTTCTTACTGGAGGTTACTTCGTGTTTTATGGCTTTGATTATCAGTGTTTTATTATTTTGATTTTATTTTGGATTTTAGTTTTGTGATCAGTGCTGCTAAGAGCAGCGTTCTTTAAAAATCTTTAACTGTGCTTTTTTGTAGGGCTATTCTTCATGTGATCAATAGTGCTCTAACGCAGCTGCTCCTGCTATAATTGCTGGTAGGTTACACGTGCCTTATAGTTTTCCTTTCATTTGTATTAGTCGTTCGACAACTTTGTCCATGTACAAATTAGTGACAACACGAGTCTATGCACTCTAAGCTTAGAATATGAATTTTAGATTGATATTGCAGGAAATTTGTCAGTTTACTTTGGCATCTATTGGTTGGTTTGCAATGTATTCACGTGCAGAGGCGGTAGTTTGTAATTAGTTTCTCGCTGATACGTGAGAGAAGTTAGCCTTCACTGTAGCGAATGTAATTTGTAGTTAGTCAGACCTGTTTTTGACGCGTATTTTAATCCAAATTTTGACCGTCAGATGGCGTAATTAGTCCACTCGCTAACATTATGTGTACACGTCCGCCTCGCCGGCATTTCGTACTGGTCAGATGAGTGTCTAAGCAGCACGGGTGAGTCGCAAACTTTACTCAGGGGGTTGCACTGTTATCCTCACATACTTGAACGTGCGCAGTCTATATAACCTCTTTTTTTGGAACTTTCAGAGTATGTAAGACCGCCTACCTGTCTTCATACGGACCCACGTGCGGCTCACACCTAAGCTTGTCCGTTGTAAGGTTTTGTAGCGGGTGATTTGGGGTGTCGGGCCCTTAATTCAACACATATTTTATTCCATTTAACTGCGCCGGCCGCTGTGGCCGGTTCCAGGCGCTTCAGTTCGGAACCACGCTGCTGCTACGGTCGCAGGTTCGAATCCTGCCTCGGTCACGGATGTGTGTGATGTCCTTAGGCTAGTTAGGTTTAAGTAGTTCAAAGTCTAGGCGACTGATGACCTCAGATGTTGAGTTACGTATTGCTTTGA
Source organism: Schistocerca cancellata (assembly GCF_023864275.1). Classification (NCBI taxonomy): domain Eukaryota; kingdom Metazoa; phylum Arthropoda; class Insecta; order Orthoptera; family Acrididae; genus Schistocerca; species Schistocerca cancellata. The sequence goes on along the minus strand of NC_064628.1, from coordinate 747,306,261 downwards.
GTCATTTAAAGGTGGTTTTCGCTCTCCTAATTGAGGATTGTATCCTTTTATGTGGGTTCTCCTCTGCGAGAGCCTTTCTGGAGGACCTAGGATAGAAGAGGCTATTATTCTTTTGCATGAAACGAACTATGGACGCACTATTTTCATATATTTGACCTTACTTATGCTTCTTTTGCTGACTCACATTTTAATGTACTACAGGGGTACTCTCGTAAGAAATTCTGTTGATTTTGTTTGTGCATTTCCTTCAAGTTTGTGTCTGAGAAATGTGTAAAACTGCTTTTGATATTTAGTTATATAAATCTCAATGAGGGCAACAAAAGTATGTGAAAATTAAATTTTGAACGAAAATATGTGGAGCTCAGGCTACAGGTTCAGGAATACAAACTAGCCAGCGCATTAAGAGGAGCCGGAACGATGAAAATGATAAAATTAACGTTTTTGGTTTTTTTTCATTATAAAATTATTTGGAGTTTTCTGAATAAAACAAATCAAGTTTCACCCTTCTAAGTGAATTCTAAGTGTGTTTTTTATCGCTGCAAAGTTGACGCGCCGCTTAAACGGTTGTAGCGATTTGGTGTGTCACCTCCGACGGCGCTGCTCGCTGGCTACGAGAAGGGTATCTTTGCGGAATTAGACAGTGTTTTGTTTCCCAGAGTTGTATGGCTTTCTCTGTGACAAGTGACTGTTCATATCGGTAAACATAAACGGTATACCGTGTGTGTTGACTTGTGGATTTTGCTTTGTGTTGTTTAGCTATTCAATCACTATTCCCCGTTTCAGCAATCGAGTGTTAAAGAAGATCCACAATGAGTAGAAGAAGAAATATTTTGTTGTTTCGAAGGGAGATGCTGCTCAGTCTGCTTCACCGACTACTCCAAATGAATGTGATAGAACTTCTTCCAACAAGAAACTTTGTGACAGCAAAGAAAAATTTGAAAACTATGATAGTGACAGTAATGATGTGAATGAAATAATTAACATTTCCTTGCTCTCTAATATTTTGAAACATACCGTGCATGGCGGCTTAATTATAATGCAATAATTTTAGTAGCTGTGTATCCGGTTACGAAGTCTCGTAACCGGTTGGCCCTGAGTAGTATTAGTACGCAATCTGACTGCATAAAATAACAATAAAGAATGAAAGGAAATTTCCGGTAACACAATCGATTAATTAAGTCCCCTGCAACTATAAAAGCTACGAAACAACAAAACACAAGTGTAACTGTTTTGTGTGTGGTAGTGTGATTCAACGTACATGTATCTGGCACGGTTCTTCCTCAATACGACACGAAATTTTAAACACCATTTCCAATGAACTAATTGAAAAACCAGAAATACTATAATTGCACATAGAAACCAGAATTACACGTCTAATTCATGAACACGAGCCAGATGCTTTGTTGACTGAACCTGTGACCAAGAGGCATTGTCATTAAGGAAATGTCAAATAAATTTCTTTTTTGTTACCTCCATATATATTGACGAAAAATACACTGTGATCATCTTCCATATATACATTATACCACCCGAACAGCACACGACATCCTCTGAACTAGTACTGCTCTCGACATCTTCTCAACAAGTACTGCCCACGACAACCTCTGAACTACTACTGCCCCAGTGGAGGCGGCGGAATAATAATCTTTGGCGCAATCTCTGGCGCTGTGACTCAGTGTAGACACCTTTCAACCGTATCATGCCAAGTTTGCAAAGAAAGAGGACTGGAATTCAAAATAACTTCACACATTGGTTTGGCATGTAAAATGTTATTGAAGTGTAACAAATGTGCTACAGAAGTTTCGTTTTCTAATTCTAACAGTATTCCCCGTAGTGGTAATAGTGGAAAGGAGGTGTATGATATAAATGCTAGGCTAGTGTATGGCTTGCGTTGCATTGGCAAGGGCAGTGCTGCAAAGACAGTGTTATGTGGAATTACGAACTTGCCAAAACCACCAACCAAGGTTTGGATTTTATAATGAATTGGTGGGATCTTCTGCTGAAGATATTGCTCAAGCAACAATGAAGAAAGTAGTTGAATAAGCTGTGACAAGTAATGGGAATTGTAGAGATTTAACCGTTGCTTTAGATGTATCATGGCAATGCATAGTGAAAGTTATGAAACAAATTTTCACGGCAGTGGAGCGATGGAAGTATGAGGGAGTGAAAACAATTCTTCCAGATCACATGAGTGATATAATGTACTATACACTAACTATCTAGGAGATGGTGATTATAAGTGATATAAAGCTGTAAAGAAACTCAAACCTTATGGCAATAAAATTCACATTAAAAAACAGGAGTGCATTGGACATGTGCAGAAGCGCATGCGGGTTCGCTTGCGCAAACTAAAGCAGACATTAGGATCCAGGAAGCTTTGTAAGACCCTTGGAGGAAGAGGAAGATTGACAGACGAAGCAATTGATAGATTGCAGAGGTATTATGGATGTGTCATTAGGCAAAATACAAGAAGCATTGAGCATATGAGGAGAGCAGTGTGCGCATTATTTTTTTCATACTGCATCAACAAATGAGCACCCACAACATGCACTGTGCCCCACACGTGACGACTTATGGTGTAAGTACCAATCAGGAAAGGAATATGCCTATAAAGCAGTTTGCCAAATGCTGTAATTGATGTAATTAAGCCCATATTCAGAGATTGGTTGGTTGGTTGGTTGGTTGTTTGGGGAAGGAGACCAGACAGCGTGGTCATCGGTCTCATCGGATTAGGGAAGGAAGTCGGCCGTGCCCTTTCAGAGGAACCATCCCGGCATTTGCCTGGAATGATTTAGGGAAATCACGGAAAACCTAAATCAGGATGGCCGGACGCGTGATTGAACCGTCATCCTCCCGATATTCAGAGATTTATCACAGCCAAGTGTATTGCAAAAGTGTTTGCGTGGGAAAACACAAAATCCAAATGAAAGTGTAAATAATTTAATTTGGATTAGGATTCCCAAAAGATTGTTTACACAGATAAAAACATTGCATTTTGGAGTGTATTATGCAGTGGCAACATACAATGAAGGAAACATTATCAAATGTGATGTGCTGAAAGGTTTAGGTTTCCAACCAGCACACACCACCATTTCCACAATGCGCCTAATTGATGAAGAAAGACTAAGAGGTGAAGGAAGAAGAAACAAAAGCCTACAACATGCAGCAAAAGGGAACAAAATATCAGTGAAAAGGAAACCAACACTGGAAAAAGAAGAAGATGCTGATAATCTATCATATGGGGCACGAATGTACACTCCTGGAAATTGAAATAAGAACACCATGAATTCATTGTCCCAGGAAGGGGAAACTTAATTGACACATTCCTGGGGCCAGATACATCACATGATCACACTGACAGAACCACAGGCACATAGACACAGGCAACAGAGCATGCACAATGTCGGCACTAGTACAGTGTATATCCACCTTTCGCAGCAATGCAGGCTGCTATTCTCCCATGGAGACGATCGTAGAGATGCTGGATGTAGTCCTGTGGAACGGCTTGCCATGCCATTTCCACCTGGCGCCTCAGTTGGACCAGCGTTCGTGCTGGACGTGCAGACCGCGTGAGACGACGCTTCATCCAGTCCCAAACATGCTCAATGGGGGACAGATCCGGAGATTTTGCTGGCCAGGGTAGTTGACTTACACCTTCTAGAGCACGTTGGGTGGCACGGGATACATGCGGACGTGCATTGTCCTGTTGGAACAGCAAGTTCCCTTGCCGGTCTAGGAATGGTAGAACGATGGGTTCGATGACGGTTTGGATGTACTGTGCACTATTCAGTGTCCCCTCGACGATCACCAGTGGTGTACGGCCAGTGTAGGAGATCGCTCCCCACACCATGATGCCGGGTGTTGGCCCTGTGTGCCTCGGTCGTATGCAGTCCTGATTGTGGCGCTCACCTGCATGGCGCCAAACACGCATACGACCATCATTGGCACCAAGGCAGAAGCGACTCTCATCGCTGAAGACGACACGTCTCCATTCGTCCCTCCATTCACGCCTGTCGCGACACCACTGGAGGCGGGCTGCACGATGTTGGGGCGTGAGCGGAAGACGGCCTAACCGTGTGCGGGACCGTAGCCCAGCTTCATGGAGACGGTTGCGAATGGTCCTCGCCGATACCCCAGGAGCAACAGTGTCCCTAATTTGCTGGGAAGTGGCGGTGCGGTCCCCTACGGCACTGCGTAGGATCCTACGGTCTTGGCGTGCATCCGTGCGTCGCTGCGGTCCGGTCCCAGGTCGACGGGCACGTGCACCTTCCGCCGACCACTGGCGACAACATCGATGTACTGTGGAGACCTCACGCCCCACGTGTTGAGCAATTCGGCGGTACGTCCACCCGGCCTCCCGCATGCCCACTATACGCCCTCGCTCAAAGTCCGTCAACTGCACATACGGTTCACGTCCACGCTGTCGCGGCATGCTACCAGTGTTAAAGACTGCGATGGAGCTCCGTATGCCACGGCAAACTGGCTGACACTGACGGCGGCGGTGCACAAATGCTGCGCAGCTAGCGCCATTCGACGGCCAACACCGCGGTTCCTGGTGTGTCCGCTGTGCCGTGCGTGTGATCATTGCTTGTACAGCCCTCTCGCAGTGTCCGGAGCAAGTATGGTGGGTCTGACACACCGGTGTCAATGTGTTCTTTTTTCCATTTCCAGGAGTGTATTAAAAAACTTTGTAAGCCATTTCCCATAACTTTAAAATTTTTATCTTTGTGGATCATTTTCTCAAAAACTGCTAAAAGTATATCAATGAAATTTATACACAATGTTTTTTTTTTTTTTGCTTCATTTTTATAACAAGTTGTAAAAAAATTATGTAATTCAAGCGTTATAGAAGAAAAAGTGCAAAATTTTAGAGAAAAAAATAAGCATCTGCTTAAAAAAATTGTAAAACAAAAATCAATAAATATCTCTTAACATGGCATTCTATCTTTGTAGAGAAATATTCACTGAACGTGTAGTCCAAATTTCAGAGCAATATGTTCAATGGTTTTAGAAAAAAATGTTCCTTCTATTTGCTAAAATTAACATGGAAGAGATGGATCATTCCGGCTCCCCTTAAACAATTCCTGCGAGAAAGCAATCCGTTTTCATGAAAATTGTGTAAGCTATCTGATTGCAAAAGTAATTATTCAGATTGAAAAATTGCCCTGAATATTTATCTTTAATCTGTCCGCCCCCGGTAGCTGAGTGGTCAGCGCGACAGAATGTCAATCATAAAGGCCCGGGTTCGATTCCCGGCTGGGTCGGAGATTTTCTCCGCTCAGGGATTGGGTGTTGTGTTGTCCTAATTATCATCATTTCATCCCCATCGACGGGCAAGTCGCCGAAGTGGCGTGAAATCGAAAGACTCCCACCCAGCGAACGGTCTACCCGACGGGAGGCCCTAGTCACACGACATTCATATTCATCTTTAGTCTTACAAAGAATCACTGTAACATAACTGTTACTGTAATTACGCAGCAAATGAACATAATAGTTAATGCATTTCACTTTCTGGTAAAACTGCTTGAAAATTCAAAAGATAGAATTTTACTAAAAGTTATCCTCGTTTTACGAGATATGTTTTTACTTTCACAAATACGCTCTGACAATCACTGTACCTTAGACTGGACATAAACTTTGGTGGTAATTAAATTATTTGACCTATATGTGCGCAAGAAACGCTCGTCTGCTCTGCAGCCTATTGCTGTAAGGGATATTGAAGTGACTGTCAAAACATCAAATTTTATTTGCCGTCTTGCGATGTGCAATGCAAGACATTTTCATAAAATGCTTCTCAGTATACAACTCGCGATGTTCATTGCGAGCATGCAAACAGTATCATGAAAGTAAATGAAAATGGGGAACTAATCTTCACGATTGATAATGAGAACGCTCCAAGTTTCACTATGCTTCATTGAGCCATGACGACTAAACACCTTTTCATAAAGTTCTCACACCTAGGCAAGGTAGCAAAAATATTTCTTAATAACTCTTCTCTTTGCAGTAGTGATTCTTATTTCAGCTATAACACAAAACCACATGTTGAATTATAAAACTTTCTACAGCAAACTTCAAGCATAAGCGATGTTCTAACAATAAGAAGATGCACAGTTACAAATATAAGAATCTCGATTACGTAAAAAGTTGATTTTTGTCATTCTTCCATATCATTTGCTCAATATATTCCCTCAAAACATATTAATACAAAAACCCCTTTTTAAATAATGCTGCCTCCCCCACACAGCAGGCCAGCTTCTATCCTTTTTAAACTAAGCACATTGCCAGACTGTCTAGTACACTGCTGCTGCTACTCGCTGACTTCGCCGACAAAGCAAAGTTAACCTCTCTGACCAACATCTCTGGTCTCAAACGCAGTCTCACAAAGAATATGATAATATCGATACTACAGAGGTTGAGTACATTTACCAAATTCGCCACTTCATTCACATTTATAGCGAAGACTTTCTGCAAATCGTCATGGCAAATAGGACAGCCCTCTTTCAGGTTTAGCTATGATTATCATGTTGATGGGTATTGTTATGCATTTTAAACATTGCAAATGCACCTAAAGATGGGATACATGTCCTAAAACCGGTGCTTTCGTTTTTGGAAATCAATATTTTTTTCAACTGTAGTGGCTTTGATCATTGACGGTGAATACCAGTTGTGGATGTTTTATCAAGAGTGTATGTGTACAGAAGAATGGAAATGAAAATTGAAGATCTCTTAGATGACGACCAGTTTGGCTTTAGGAAAGGTAAATGCACGTTCATATGATTTGTCGACCTGGAAAGAGCGTTAGACAGTATAAAATGGTGAAAGATGTTTTGAATTCTGATAAAAATAGGAGTAAGCTGCAGGGAAAGACGGGTACAATGCGCACAAGAACCACGGGCGAACAACAAGTGTGGCAGACCATGAACTAACAATAAGTGCTGGGATTGAAAAGGGTGTAAGACAAGGATGTAGTCTCGCCCCTACTGTTAAATGAAAATGAAATGAGCGTGTGGCATTGTTGGCCGGGAGACCCCATCTGGGGAATTTCGGCCGCCGAGTGCAGGTCTTATTTCAGTCGACGCCATATTGGGTGACTTGCTCGCCGGTGATAAGAATGTCTATACATCGAAGACGCAATGCCGGAAACAAAAATAAAAATTCAAGTGCGAGATTGAAATTGAGGCTGAAAGGATATCAATGATTAGATTCGCTGATGATACTGCTACTGACAGTGAAAGTGAAGAAGATTACAGGATTAGCTGAATGGAATGTACAATCTGATGGTTTCATAATGTGCACTGAGAGTATATCGAAGGAAGGCTAAAGTAATGAGAAGTAGCAGAAAAGATACTAGCGAAATACTCAACATCTGGTTTGAGAATCACGAAGTAGACGAAGTTAAGGTATTGTGCTATCTAGGTAGTGAAGTAATCAATGATGGACGGAGAGAAAGAAATTTCCGAGAATGTAAGTTTGGAGCGCAGCATTATACATCGCAGTGAGACATGGACAGTGGAAAACATGGAACAGAAGAGAGTAGAAGCATTTGAGATGTGATGTTAATGGAAGCATGTTCAAAATTACGTGGACTGATAAGGTAACGAATAAGGAGGTACTCTGCAGGATCGGTGAGGAAAGGAATGTATGAAAAACACGGACAAGAAAAGGGACAGGGTGCTAGGACATCAGGGAATAACTTCCATGGTACTAGACGTAGCTGTAGAGGATAAAACCGGCAGAGGAAGGCAGAGAATGGAATAAATACTACAAATAATTGAGGACTTAGGTTGCCAGTGATAGTGTGAGATGAAAACGTTGGCGTAGCAGAGGAATTGGTGTTGGGCCGCGTCAAATCAGTTAGAAACCTTGATGTTCACGCATTAATTCATTGCGCCATGATATGAAATTTCACAGTCTCACTATTGCAGAAGAATTTGCATCAGCTTGGTGTGTGTGTAACGCTACGAGGCACTTTAACAATTTTTTTCTCTAAACAAATACACAAACAAGTATTTTTAACCACACTGCTTAGACACTGCTTTATCACCCAACTTTTGTACAGTTGTTGTATTAAGCCTCTTGCTAACAGCCACCTTCCATTGTTCGTGAATTAATAATTATTCCCCTGGCCATTGAAATTACAACAGGAGGAATAGTAAACAGCAAAAACACAGTAGAGTAGAGTAGGAAGAATACATGATTAAATTTGCAGATAAAAATGGAAATGTCGTATGGTATTGTTGGCTGAGCTATACCACGCGGCGGGCTTAGCCGCCTGTGGCAAAGGGTGGTTTTCCTCCTTGCACTTTGGCCTCTTTCCTTGCGGTTGTCGGAGAGCTCTACAGTGTGCGTATTTGTACAGTGTAGGCGAGTGTAATGTATTTGTGTATAGCGTAGTGTTATGTTTGTGTAGTATAATGAAGATGGTGAGAGAAGGGGGAGGGTAAAATTTGATTTCGCCACAGGGCGGACGCCTCTCGAATAGCTGCATAGCTTAACATCCCCATATGACTGACGGAACACCATGAACAGTGTCACATGCACTCACTTCATGAGACATTGCAGAGACATACGGAATTGTGTCCAGGAAATTGCTACAAAGACTGGTGAGCAGGAAATGTGCGCTACCACACCTTTTTTCCTTGCTAGCCAAATACTGGAAGTGAAAATTTCATCCATTAGCCAGATCTGAGCCGACTTGCCTCTGAGTTGAGCACCACCACACGTGTTACTGACGTCGACTGCAGAAACAGGTAGTTTGCAGATGATTTGGGGGTATAGAGTGCGAAAATCACTTCACAGTAAATGGCTTTAGCCTGACCGATTAGCCATCGAATCAAACTGGGTTTGTATGGTAGTGTCCAGTTTACCACTGCTGTTCGGTGAAGACTGTTTTATGAAAAGCTGAAGAGACTGTCATTCTCCTATGTGTTCCATAATGATTTCCACAGTGTGTTGATAGTAAATACGCAGCTAACACCTTCCCTCATCTTTCCAACTAGGTTCTAGTATCTGAAAGTTCTTTGCTGTGGAGTCCGTGCAGAATACCGTGACCGGTAGATGCGCAGTGACAGGGCGAGCGTGGGGAGAGGGGTAGTGGTGGGGGTAATGGGCAGACATTCGAGGGCAAATGCCGAGCGCCAGAGGGAAAGTTCCGTTCTAGCTGAAACCTTAACTCACATTTTTTGCAAATATTAAGTGGAGACTCTCCACGCCCACAAGTGCATGGCGACCATTCAAAAAGATCTATCTGCTTTGGTTAGTATCTAAAAAGAATTCCACTGGCAATCGGCGATTTATTTTCGCCAGGCTTGTTAAACATTTGTCACTTTTAGGGAAGCGCCATAAGTGCCTAATTTCGAGTAAAACTTAAACATCTCATGCTGTCATGTTAAAATGTGCTTCTTTTACCAAAACACAGCAGAGTTTATACAGTGTCACCTCACTAACATGTTGTGCAGACGCCACTGGGAGAGAATTCTGAAACAATGGTTAATTAAGTGAGGAACTGAGGAAAATTAAGATCAGTAACTTGTGAATATTTACATGTTTGGTACAAAATAAAAATGTAATGTCTTTACTTTCGTTGTTCCAAAACCCATAGCATTTCTCGTTACAACAGCTATCGATGGCCCTTAAAAATTACATTCTTTCAGTGAAAACGTTTGTAGTTAGCGGAATAATAAGGCAGATAATGAAATTTTGTATAAAAACCATATGGAAAAATACTCTCCTCTTTGTGTGGCATAATTTGGCAAACTCTCATTTCGATGTCCCAAACCGTTTATGAAATATCAGGAATGTTGTGGGTATTCACTCCGGCTTTATCTCTTACACGCGCGATCGCAAATCAGTGTGCCTCATCGGATCAATTTTCTAGAGATTCGTGACAAACAGAGCCCTCCATCCGAGTGTAAAGAGAAATCCAATATGTCAGATAAATTTCATACGCACCAACATATTATGTACTATGTACCAAACGCAAAATAGTAGTGACCCCTAGTTTTCATTGCAAACTTTTTCGAATTTCGCTCAATGTCTTACTTCCATGTAAATATCTGTGACCATCAACGAAGTTATGGACACATCATCATGAACCTGACATATGAAGCTATAAGTAATGAATTTCTTTACCGAATAGTTTCTGTAAAACCGTTTTAGGAAGACTGCAGGGCGTGCAATTCGATTCGGTCATCGCCGACCGGTCGAAAGGGGGCAAACATTGTCAACCCCCCCTTCCAAACAAACGAATGATTTCGCCCAGTGATTTGGACGAAAACTGGTTACTGCACGTCGGCCATCGTATTCTGCGCGTACTCTGCGTAATCCATAAATGTTCTGTGACAAAACGTTCATCACAATACCTCTCAAACCGTAACGATTAAAGCCCCATTTATCTGTCCACTTAATCCAACCCTAAGCAGAGCTTTTCTATCCTGGTCTAATATGTCACTGATACTTTATAGTAAATAGGATCTCTCTCCAAGAAACACTGACTCAGATCGCTGATACAGCTCACTAGCACACTTCAGTTGCATACAAAATAAACACATATATGTGAGAAACATAACAGACACAATATACCGTGTGATTCAAAGGGAACGAACATATTTCAGTTGTTTATTACAGACAAACTATAAAAGATAGAAACACATTACGTATTTCACTGGAAAGAGACGTATGTCACTGCAAAGAGGAAGATTCATATTTCGACACAATTGCGCTGTTATTTTTTATAGAATCATGGCGACCGCATCACAAAAGAAATCGTTCTGTGTGTCAGAATTTGCGTGAAATGATTTCGCCGGCTGTTGTGGGCGAGCGGTTCTAGGTGCTTCAGTCCGGAACCGTGCTGCTGCTACGGTCGCAGGTTCGAATCCTGCCTCGGACATGGATGTGTGTGATGTCCTTAGGTTAGTTAGGTTTAAGTAGTTGTAAGTTCTAGGGGACTGATGACCTCAGATGTTAAGTCCCATATTGCTCATAGCCATTTGAGCCATTTTTGAACCATTTTTGAAATCAGTTCATTGTTCCAGAGCAACGTGCATTCTACAGTCGATTCAGCAGGAAGTTGCCTCTCCACACGAAGCTTTCTGACTGGCATACAAAATTCACAGAAGTTGGTTGCGTGTGTAGAGGAAAGAGCGCTGTTAGGCCACGCACGTCTGCTGAAAATGTCGAGCGTATTCGAAATACTTTCACAGGGAGACGTCGGAGTTTACAAGACTGGCAGGCCAGCAACTTCAACTCTCTCAAACAACAGTGTGGCGTGTTCTGAAATGACGCCTGCATATGAAGCCTTACAAGTTGCAGTTACTGCAGCTACTCCGTCCCGGCAACCATAACAGAAGGTAAGAATTCTGTATTTCTATTCTCTAACATATGTCAGAGGTCACTTTTTCCGGACGACTCATTCTTTCGGACGAATCGAAGTTTCGTCTATCTGGTAAAGTAAACCACCATCATGCAAAATTTTGGGGTTACAAAATTTTTACGTCGTCATCTAACATGTAACAAAGTAAATATCCCTGAATTCCAATCAAGAACAACTGCCAAGATGAGAAACATAGCCGTGCGGTATTAGCCGAGTGGTCTGGGCGCTGCAGTCGTGGACTGTGCGGCTGGTCCCGGCGGAGGTTCGAGTCCTCCCTCGGGCATGGGTGTGTGTGTTTGACCTTAGGATAATTTAGGTTAAGTAGTGTGTAAGCTTAGGGACTGATGACCTTAGCAGTTAAGTCCCATAAGATTTCACACACATTTGAACTTTGAGAAACATAGAAGTAGATATCCTCGGAGTAACGAAGCAGCTTAAATCACTTAATAATGGCAAGGCCTCTGGTCCAGATTTTATGCTGATAAAATAGCTCCATATTTAGCAATTACATACAACCACTCGCTCACAGAAAGATCCGTACCTAAAGACTGGAAAATTGCTCAAGCCACACCAATACCCAAAAAAGGGAAGTAGGAGTAATCTGCTGAATTACAGTCCTATATCACTAACGTCGATTTGCAGTAGAGTTTTGGAACATATACTGTATTCGAACATTATAAACTACCTCGAAGAAAGCGATTTATTGAGACATAGTCAGCACGGTTTCAGAAAAATCGTTGTTGTGAAACATTACTAGCTCTTTATACTCATGGAGTAATAAGTGCTTTCGACAGGGGATGTCAAATTCATTCCGCATTTTTAGATTTGCCGAAGGCTTTCGACACCGTTCCTCTCAAGCGTCTTCTAACCACACTGCGTGCCTACGCAGTATAGCCTCAGTTGTGCGACTGGATTCGTGACTTCCTGTCAGAAAGGTCACAGTTCGTAGTAATAGACGGAAAGTCATCGAGTAAAACAGAAATAACATCCGGCGTTCCCCAAGGAAATGTTATAGGCCCTCTATTGTTCCTCATCTGCATTAAAGACATAAGGGATAATATGAGTAGCCGTCTTAGATTGTTTGCAGATGATGCTGCCATTTACCGTCTTGTAAAGTCATCAGATGATCAAAACGACTTGCAAAATGATTTACATAAGATATATGTATGGTGCGAAAAGTGGAAATTGAACCTGAATGAGGAAAGGTGTGAAGTTATTCACATGAGTAGTAAAAGAAATCAGCTAAATTTCGATTACGCGATAAGTGACACAAATCTGAAGGCTGTAAATTCAACTAAATACTTAGGGATTACAATTACAAATAAACTAAATAGGAACGATCACATAGATAATATTGTGGGTAGAGCAAACCAAAGACTGCGACTCATTGGCAGAACACTTAGAAGGTGCAACAGGTCTACCAAAGAGACTGCTTACACCACGCTTGTCCGCTCTATTCTGGAGTATTGCTGTGCAGTGTGGGATCCGCATCAGGTGGGACTGTCAGATGACATCGTTGCGTTCTTCATCGACCCACGAGCCGAGTGATCCACCGTCCTGCGTGATGATGACATCGAAAAAGTACAATGAAGGGCAGCTCGTTTTGTATTATCGCGAAATAGGGGAGATAGTGTCACAGACGTGATACGTGGAGTGGCAATCATTAAAACAAAAGCGTTTTTCATTGCGACGGGATCTTCTCATGAAATTTTAATCACCAGTTTTCTCCTCCGATTGCGAAAACATTCTGTTGGCACCCACCTACATAGGGAGAAATGATCATCACGATAAAATAAGAGAAATCAGGGCTTGCACAGAAAAATTTAAGTGCTCGTTTTTTTCGCGTGCCGTTCGAGAGTGGAACGGTAGAGAGGCAGCTTGAAGGTGGTTCATTGAACCCTCTTCCAGGCACTTTATTGTGAATAGCAGAGTAATCACGTAGATGTAGATGTAGATGTATATGTAAAGAACTCGCAGAAACAGGATGTGTTTTGTACCGTTTCTGTCAACAGTGTATATAAACCTTTCTTTTCTGCTGAGGAAACTGTGACAAGAATGTCATACCTGGACATGCTGTTAAGTTAGTTGTTTCCTCAACTTCTCGAAGATTCCAATCATTTCATTTTTATGCATAACGGCGGCCAGCCTCTTTTTCTCCTTGAAGTGCGTCGTTATCTTAATAACACCGTCCCACAACGTCGGATTATGAAAGGTAGACCGTAAGATCTTGTTCATTGCTGTTGGTCTCCCAAGTCATCAGACCTCACACTTTGCGATTTTTTTCTCTGGGATACCTAAAGACAGAGTCTTTGTCGCACCTATAGCAGCTACTCTTCCACACCTGACAAAACAAATTGTTGAAGGTGTCGTTTCAATAATCAGCGAGCTGTTGATTCGTGTCTGAAATGAAATGGACTACCATTTTTATGTTTCACGAGCAACGCATGGTACTCATGTTGAGTGTATGATATAGTGTCTGTGCGAAAATAAAACCCTGAACCTTCCTCTGTCCAATTTATATGTTTCATAGTTCGTCTATAATAAACGATTGAAATCTCTTCTTTCTTTTTCAGTCACCCTGGGCACAAGTATTATTTGTGTAAGTGCTGATGTAAACATAAATAAGACTGGGTAACTGTTTGTTTTGAAGGTGGACATGTGGGTGGGCAGCGTAATCTTGTTATCCGAAAACCTCTTTCACGAAGCTAGTAAATTTGATGGCATATTGGCTTATTACTGTAAGCAACTTAGATATACAAAATTGTTAAGGCTTTCGTGGCCACTTGTTGACAAACTGCCTATTGGCTTCTGTCTCGGGTTCTTCGGCCGACGTTCATCTAATGATTTTTCTGACGTTTCGCCAGCACGAGTGGCTGGCATTGTCAAAGCTTCACCCTCCATTGCCGGTGGTGAACTGGAGTCGAGCTCGCGGCCGCAGACTATATGTACCTGGCGCGCCAACGTCCGAGGGCTTCTCCGCGGTCATTTCCGGTGCATTTCTCCTCTTGCTACCTGCGACGGTCGTTCGCTGCAGTACGGGAAGCCAGGATCCGTTTACCTTAAGGCTTTCCTCTTTCTTGTTGAAACTGTTCGCGTGTTTTTGGATTTCTACAGCTTCTCTGAACAAGCGCGTGTGATAGTGCTTCTCTACAGACAGAACTTCCGTGTCGGCGAATTTTATTACGTGGTCGGTTTCCTTCAGTGCGTGCTCTGCCACGGCCGATTTCTCCACCTGCCCCAACCTGAAATGTCGCTTATGCTCTTTGATCCTGGTGTTAATGGATCGTCCAGTCATTCCGACATAAACTTTTCCGCATGTGCAAGGTATACGGTATATTCCCGACATTGCAAGTGGGTGTCTTTTCTCCTTCGCCGATCTAAGACACTCTTTGATCTTCCTTGTCGGTTTGAAAAGCACAGGCACTGGACTCGGCGACTTGCAAACCTAAGGTGTGGTACAGGTACGTCGATGATACTTTCGTGGTGTGGAGCCATGGTGAAGAACAGCTCGGTGAATTCCTGAGACACTTGAACAGCCTCCATGCCAACATAACATTTACCATGGAAGTAGAAAAGGACAAGAAACTGCCATTTCTAGATGTGCTGGTCACAAGGGACGGCGAAAACCTGGGACACAGCATGTATCGAAAACCGACACACACGGACCGATACCTGCACAAACTGTCAAACCACCACCTGAGCCAGAAAAGAGGCAATGTGAGCCTCAACACCTCAAACGAGAAATGCAACACCTGGAAACTGTTCTGAGGAGCAATGGGTACTCCACAAACTACATTAGAAGTGTAACAGAGCCAAACACTCGGCGAAGTAAGGAACCAGAAAAAGAAATGTCGGGTACGGCCTTTCTGCCATACATTCCCAGAGTGACGGACAGAATCGGCCGTATATTGCGCAAACACGGCGTAAAGACGATTTTCAAACCGACAAGGAAGATCAAAGAGTGTCTTAGATCGGCGAAGGAGAAAAGAGACCCACTTGCAATGTCGGGAATATACCGTATACCTTGCACATGCGGAAAAGTTTATGTCGGAATGACTAGACGATCCATAACACCAGGATCAAAGAGCTTAAGCGACATTGCAGGTTGGGGCAAGTGGAGAAATCGGCCGTGGCAGAGCACGCACTGAATGAGACCGACCACGTAATAAAATTCGCCGACACGGAAGTTCTGTCTGTAGAGAAGCACTATCACACGCGCTTGTTCAGGGAAGCTGTAGAAATCCAAAAACACGCGAACAGTTTCAACAAGAAAGAGGAAAGCCTTAAGGTAAACGTATCCTGGCTTCCCGTACTGCAGCGAAAGACCGTCGCAGGTAGCAAGAGGAGACACGCACCGGAAATGACCGCGGAGAAGCCCTCGGACGTTGGCGCGCCAGGTACATATAGCCTGCGGCCGAGAGCTCGACTCCAGTTCACCACCGGCAATGGAGGGTGAAGCTTTGACAATGCCAGCCACTCGTGCTGGCGAAACGTCAGAAAAATCATTAGATGAACGTCGGCCGAAGAACCCGAGACAGAAGCCAATTGGCAGTTTGTCAACTTAGATATGTTAGTATTCAAAATGTAGCTGGTGGGAAGCTTTAATTATTAAGCACTGCAATCAATAAACAACTATATGATTCCTGACTGTAATCAGGTGAACATCTGCAATAAGGAGTGATGGATGATCTGACTTGAAATAACTCAGCTGTAAACAGCTAGACTTAAATTCGTTGTTAACCGGTTATCAATGCTTCAGCTGCTTCACAAGCGTTCTTTTTAATAACACAAGTTCAGATATCAGTAGACCAAAATAGTTCAATCTTTATCTTCGGTGTCTTCAAAAAATCGTTGGTTAAATTATGCGTTCAAACTTTATCCTCAGTGTCTTCCAAATACAGTTAGTTATGTTACGGTTTTGGTTTTACCACGAATTAACAAAGTAACAGAGAGCTCGTAACCATTATGTCAACACACTTTGTTACGTGACAACTACGTAAAGTTCTGACACCGAAATAGACCTTAATAGGACAAACTTAAATTTAATTTGAGGTGTTACTGGAGGAGAGCTGTCGAAAGTTGATTCGAAAACTGACTAGGACCTATGTAACACTTTGATAGTACTTATCTATAGGAATCTGTGTCTACTGATGCCCAGTAGCAATGAAATGTCGGTAGACAGTCGACAATGTGATTGCATAGATGTGCGTTCTGCAGTTTCCTAAGACAGCTGCTGCAAGATCTCTGGTGCCAACAGTCCGTTGTCTCGTTGATCGCTGGTCTGTCAGAAAACACCCTAAATAAACTCTCACTAGTTAAAAATCGGAACGCGTTATGGCGAACCCAATTAATTTAATATTAAGAGCACAGATTTTCAGGAGCAACAGTAGACGACAGGTCGAATAACAAACCTGACGTGCAGTCCGCCAGTTTATTTTCACAACACCAAAATTAAACTGTTTAGGAAACTGTCCCTCACTTAGATTCCGATACAGTTTTGAGCATACTAAATCAGACCATACACACTTTACTGCCTCGAATGACGACAGTCCGTTTCATTCGTAGTATTCAGCTTTACTAGTGATTGAATCGCGACATAGCTCACCGTGGCTCCACAACTGTCTCTCTATCCCCGTAACATTATTCATAGATATTAATTTTCCTAACGGGCTGAAGCTCCTAAAATTACAAAGAAGCTATATATATATATATATATATATATATATATATATATGTAAATAATGTTACACATTAAACAACAATACTGATTTGGCATAAAACACTACGTTGCATCTCTACACACAAAGTCATTTCAACAGAAGATAAGGTACGTTAACAGAGAAAGAAGAAAAGTACAGAATGAAGAAATAAAAGATGCATATAGACTTTATTAAGGTCTTCACCGAAGGTTCAAATGGCTCTGAGCACCATGGGACTCAACTGCTGTGGTCATAAGTCCCCTAGACCGTAGAACTACTTAAACCTAACTAACCTAAGGACATCACACACATCCATGCCCGAGGCAGGATTCGAACCTGCGACCGTGGCGGTCGTGCGGTTCCAGACTGTAGCGCCTTTAACCGCTCGGCCACTCCGGCCGGCCTTCACCGAAGGCTAAATGATTAGTAGTAGTAGTAGATGTACACTCAATAATATACAAAATAGGCAAGAAGTCCCATATCCCCTAGTATCGAACACTAATTGAGCTGATTTGTTTTAGCGCAAGTACACTATGTGATCAAACGTATCAGGACACCTGGCTGAAAATGACTTACAAGTTCTTGGCGCCTTCCATCGGTAATGATGCAATTTATTATTGTGGCCCACCCTTAGCCTTGATGACAACTTCCTACGTTCAAGCACGTGCTGGAAGGTTTCTTGGGGTATGACAGCCCATTATTCACAGAGTGCTGCACTGAGGAGAGGTATCGATGTCGGTCGGTGAGGCCTGGCACGAAGTCGGCGTTCCAAGACATCCAAAAGGTGTTCTGTAGGATTCAGATCAGGATTCTGTGCAGGACAGTCCATTACAGGGATGTTATTATCGTGTAACCACTCCGCCACAGGCCGAACATTATGAACAGGTGCTCGATCGTGTTGAAAGATGCAATCGCCATCCCCGAATTACTCTTCAACAGTTGGAAGCAGGAAGGTGCTTAAAACGTCGGTGTAGGCTTTTGGTGTGATAGTGCCACGCACAACAACAAGGTTGCAAGCCCCCTGCATGAAAAACACGACCACACCATAACACCACCGCCTCCGAATTTTACTGTTGGCACTACATACGCTGGCAGTTGACGTTCACTGGGCATTCGCCATACCCACACCCTGCCATCGGATCACTATATTGTGTACTGTGATTCGTCACTCCACACAACATTTTTCCATTATTCAATCGTCCAATGTTTACGCCCCTTAAACGAAGCGATGCGTCGTTTGGCATTTCCGGGCGTGATGTGTGGCTTATGAGCAGCCGCTCGACCATGTAATCCCAGGTTTCTCACCTCCCGCCTAACTGTCATAGTACTTGCGGTGGATCTTGATGCAGTTTGGAATTCCTGTGTGATGGTCTGGATAGATGTCTGCCTATTACACATTACGACCTTCTACAACTGTTGGCGGTATCTGTTAGTCAACAAACGAGGTCGGCCTGTACGCTTTTGTGCTGTACGTGTCCCTTCACGTTTCGACTTTACTGTCACATCGGAAACAGTGGACTTAGGGATGTTTAGCCGTGTGGAAATCTCGCATACAGACGTATGACACTAATGACACCCAATCAGCTGCTCTCTCACGATGTCTAATGACAACTTAAGTAGCTGATATGGAGTACTGGCAGTAGGCGGCAGCACAATGCACCTAATATGAAAAGCGCATATTTTTTGGGGGTGCCCGGATACTTTTGATCGCATAGTGTACTTGCTTACGTATTAAGTGTCCAATATATCGGTATGTTCCCCATCATACTGTAAACACATTTCCATACGCCTCCATGTTCTTCTTCACATATTTTTGAGAATGACCGGTGCTACAGTGTGAAATGCATCCTCATCAGCATTGGGTAGTTCTTCGTTTGTAGCATAACGACGTGCAGATACACGCGCTTTAATGACTCCCCCTAACGAATTGTCAGGTGTGGTGAGGTCGGGACTGCTTGGTGGCTATTTCAAGGGAGCTGGTGTTGCTCATGAACCGCGACCAAACCGGCGTCCTGGAAAGTATTCTTAAGGAAGTCGCGCACTGCAAGACAGTAGTGAGGAGGCGCTCCTCTTGCTGCAACCATATGCGTCCTGTTGGGCCCCTCTCCTCAAGCTGAGGTATTAACTGTGATTGTAACATGTGTAAATAATTGGTGCCATTCACAGTCACTTAAAAATGGTACGGTCCAACAGATGATGTGATGTCATACCTGTCCATAATATTACGTGAAGCGGGTTCGTTTCTATCCCGAGTGTGCAATGATTTTCTTTGGCATAAACGACAATGTTAATAGCACATGAGCTGCGATAAATGGCACATTCATTTGAAAACATAGCCGTGGCACGGTTCTCTGCATTTGGAATTTGAGTTGACAAAGTACGACATGCGAATACCCGCTCATTCCGGTCTTTATCCGATAAATCGTTAACGAATGTTGGTCGAAAAGCTCTCACCTTACGGTCTTTTTTCATGTGATCTATCATTTTCGTTCTCGGTATGCCTAATTTCGAAACACCTGTATGTGTCGATTTCATAGAAGACTGTTCAATCCAAGCAGAGACTCCGATACATGTTTTTTTTTCTCGTGTCTTCTTCCTTCCAGTCTGCACCCTGTCTTTAACACTTGTGATGGTACGTCACATAAATTGACATTTTAGTAAAAGAAAAGAAGTTTTTGTTAGGAGACGTGTGAAACATAAATTATCTAATGGCTAAGTACGTCTGCGCGAGGTATAAAAAACAATAAAGATTGTAAATTATTACTATAAAAACACAAATATCGATGTAATTAAAAAAGAACAGTTTTTGTATAATCTCTTTGTAACATACGCCATGAAGATCAGAGACAATGCTTTGATTGAACCATCTCTACGGTTTTGTTTCATGTGGAAGGAGGCCGCCATTGTAGAGCTGGATAATATTTAATGTAAGTTTGGTTGTAATTTAGTAAAATATACTTATAATTATTATAAAGTGTGTATTATTGACTTATTTGTTACCTTGCATGATCACAGCCATTAATTATAATTAACAAAATTTTTACAGAACTTCGTAGTGCAGGGAGCTCATCTTTACTAGCAGGATTTAGTCGGCCATTAATTTGACTATTATTTAATTAGAATTTCATGTCATAATATTAAATGTAAATGTGAGAGCTTTCTCTAACTTGATCTTGCAGTAGTCTCAGACTTAACAGAGTAAAAATAGATTTCGTTTATTAATATTTAGAATACTGAATGAGTTCAGAATGTTTCACCTTGGCCGCCTAACGGCAGACGAGATTGTCTCCAGTTTTGCCTTGCAAATAACGAACAAGAAATATTGAAAATATTTTCAGTCAATAAGTTCCGCAATATCTCAGTTAATCTTTATGTAGTTCGGTACATAAATAACCAGCAGCCCCTGAGACCCATATTAATAATTAAAGTTTGCGTAAGAATACGCATATTTCCTTTTCTAAATAGCAGCGTTCGCGCCAACTATTTATTAGAAGGCGGTGAGTCGCGCGTTGTGTTTAAAAAATATTATATCGTACGTTTTTCGGGGCAGCCGATGTCCGTACGAGTGTTATCGTGGTGTAAGTTAATTAAAAGTCTCATGCTAGCCTACAATATTTAAAGCCACCCCAAACAAAATCATAAAACATGTAATTATAAAAACAAAAATATATATTATCCCGTGATAAGATAAGCGGCCACACACCCACACACTACACCGTGAAACACTGCCAAAAGCAAAAGTATATTTTTCCCAATCCAAAAAGCGTTGCGTTTCACGCTGAAGCATAATTAAATCTTTCTCTGGAATGCTCGCATAATCTGTCTCATTGCCTGCCCGGTATGTTGCCAGCGTTCGTGCACCCACACACGCACCTCAACAGTCTAACTATGGCCGCTCACATCTGCCATGGTTACAAATTAAACCTCGATTGCGACGGAAAAAACATGTAAACATGAAATTCAACAACTGATATGGAACAACGTACCTTCGAACCTGGATAATAACATTTGATGCTAAACAGGGGCTACAGGGGGGAAAGATAGGTGTGGCGGCAGCATTGCGCCCAAAGACAACACTGTACTCTGGAGTGGCGCTACGCCATCGTTTCGCAACTGTCCCGTTTCTGCGTGCAGCATTACAGTGGGGACTTCTCGCCCATCGTGTAGGTCAGATAAGCCCGTTACAGTATGACAGATATGGTACGTCATTTTATACTGTTTCAAATCTATACCTGGGTTCACCAAGTGTATATGGGACCTGTTAGTCCATCCGCAACCCATTACCGGAGGTAGGTCAGGATAGCACTGGCGATATGGGGACTTGAAAGGTGACATTACAGTGGTCGTATCCGCGTGTGGAAACTCGAGGAGAAGTACCACTTGGCACTCCCATTACTTAGGACAGCAGACGTGTTAACATGGGTGGCTGTACCCTAACATTGAGTGCTCAGAGCCATTTGAACCATTTGTTTCCTGCGCAAGTACCCCGACATCAATATGGGATATGATCACCATGCACACGTACACAGGCCGCACAACGTGTAGTGATACCGGTGGTCGAGCAGCTGTTGTGGTATAGCCTCCCATTCTTGCACCAGTGCCTGTCGGAGCTCCTGAAGTGTCCTAGGCGGGACCGCACAACGTGTTGTGATACCGGTGGTCGAGCAGCTGCTGTGGTATAGCCTCCCATTCTTGTACCAGTACCTGTCGGAGCTCCTGAAGTGTCCTAGGGAGGGGGGGTGAAGACATGCAGCGATACGTCAACGAAGAGCATCCCAGACGTGCTCGATGGGGTTTAGGTCTGGAGAACAGGCAGGCTACTCAATTTGCCTGATATCTTTTGTTTCAAGGTACTCCTCCACGATGGCAGCACGGTGGGGCCGTGCGTCATCATCCATCAGGTGGAAGGTGGGACGCACTGCACCCCTGAAAAGGCGGACACACTGGTGCAAAATGACGTCCCGATACACTTGACCTGTTACAGTTCCTCTGTCAAAGACATGCAGGGGTGTACGTGCACCAATCATAATCCCACCCCACACCATCAAACCACGACCTCCATACAGGTCCCTTTGAAAGACATTAAGGAGTCGGTATCTGGTTCCTGGTTCGCGCCGTATGAAAACTCGGCGGGAATCGCTGTTAGATTATACCTGGACTCGTCCATGAACATAACCTAGGACCACTGTTCCAATGACCATGTACTGTGTTCTTGAAACCAGGCTTTACGGACTCTCCCATGAGCAGGGCCAGTGGAATGCACGTTGCAGGTCTCGAGGCGAATAAACAATATCTGTTCAGTAGTCTGTAGACTGTGTGTCTGGATACAACTGTTCCAGTGGCTGCGGTAAGGTCCCGAGCAAGGCTACCTGCAGTACTCCGAGGCCGTCTGGGGGCACTCATGGTGAGATATCGGTCTTCTTGTGGTGTTGTACACTGTTGACGACCCGTACTGTATCGCCTGGACACGTTTATTGTCTGCTGGAATCGTTGCCATAATCTTGAGATCACACTTTGTGGCACACGGTGGGCCCATGCTACGACTTGCTGTAGTTTTCCTCTCATAAATGTCTTGGTACCCGTGGTCTAGGGGTAGCGTCTTTGATTCATAATCAAAACGTCTTCGGTCCCGGGTTCGATCCCCGCCACTGCCTAAATTTTGGTAAATAATCAGCATTGGCGGCCGACGACTTCCGGCATAAGAAGTCAGCCTCACTCTGCCAACGGCCTTGTCAAAGAGGGCGGAGGAGCGGATAGAGGTTCAGGGCACTCTCTTGTCCTAGGGGTGGGAAATTGCCCCTAAAGGCGGAAGAATCATCAATGATCAACGACATGAGTATGCAGAAGGCAATGGAAACCACTGCATTAAAGACACGTAACGTGTGTCCACAGGACATGTGGCCTGTAATTGAAGAAGTGTCATGATGATCTCTCCATTGGCAAAAGATTCCGGAATAGTCCCCCATTCGGATCTCCGGGAGGGGACTGCCAAGGGGGAGGTTACCATGAGAAAAAGATTGAATAATCAACGAAAGGATAACGTTCTACGAGTCGGGGCGTGGAATGTCAGAAGCTTGAACGTGGTAGGGAAACTAGAAAATCTGAAAAGGGAAATGCAAAGGCTCAATCTAGATATAGTAGGGGTCAGTGAAGTGAAGTGGAAGTAAGACAAGGATTTCTGGTCAGATGATTATCGGGTAATATCAACAGCAGCAGAAAATGGTATAATAGGTGTAGGATTCGTTATGAATAGGAAGGTAGGGCAGAGGGTGTGTTACTGTGAACAGTTCAAATGGTTCAAATGGCTCTGAGCACTATGCGACTTAACTTCTGAGGTCATCAGTCGCCTAGAACTTAGAACTAATTAAACCTAACTAACCTAAGGACATCACACACATCCATGCCCGAGGCAGGATTCGAACCTGCGACCGTAGCGGTCGCTCGGCTCCAGACTGTAGCGCCTAGAACCGCACGGCCACTACGGCCGGCCTGAACAGTTCAGTGACCGGGTTGTTCTAATCAGAATCGACAGCAGACCAACACCGATAATTCAGGTATACATGCCGACGTCGCAAGCTGAAGATGAACAGATAGAGAAAGTGTATGAGGATATTGAAAGGGTAATGCAGTATGTAAAGGGGGATGAAAATCTAATAGTCATGGGCGACTGGAATGCAGTTGTAGGGGAAGGAGTAGAAGAAAATGTTACAGGAGAATATGGGCTTGGGACAAGGAATGAAAGAGGAGAAAGACGAATTGAGTTCTGTAACAAGTTTCAGCTAGTAATAGCGAATACCCTGTTCAAGAATCACAAGAGGAGGAGGTATACTTGGAAAAGGCCGGGAGATACGGGAAGATTTCAATTAGATTACATCATGGTCAGACACAGATTCCGAAATCAGATACTGGATTGTAAGGCGTACCCAGGAGCAGATATAGACTCAGATCACAATATAGTAGTGATGAAGAGTAGGCTGAAGTTCAAGACATTAGTCAGGAAGAATCAATACGCAAAGAAGTGGGATACGGAAGTACTAAGGAATGACGAGATACGTTTGAAGTTCTCTAACGCTATAGATGCAGCAATAAGGAATAGCGCAGTAGGCAGTACAATTGAAGAGGAATGGACATCTCTAAAAAGGGCCATCACAGAAGTTGGGAAGGAAAACATAGGTACAAAGAAAGTAGCTGCGAAGAAAGCATGGGTAACAGAAGAAATACTTCAGTTGATTGACGAAAGGAGGAGGTACAAACATGTTCCGGGAAAATCAGGAATACAGAAATACAAGTCGCTGAGGAATGAAATAAATAGGAAGTGCAGGGAAGCTAAGACGAAATGGCTGCAGGAAAAATGTGAAGACATCGAAAAAGATATGATTTACGGAAGGACAGACTCAGCATTTAGGAAAGTCAAAACAACCTTTGGTGACATTAAAAGCAACGGTGGTAAAATTAAGAGTGCAACGGGAATTCCAATGTTAAATGCAGAGGAGAGAGCACATAGGTAGAAAGAATACAATGAAAGCCTCTATGAGGGTGAAGATTTGTCTGATGTGATAGAAGAAAAAACAGGAGTCGATTTAGAAGAGATAGGGGATCCAGTATTAGAATCGGAATTTAAAAGAGCTTTGGAGGACTTACGGTCAAATAAGGCAGAAGGGATAGATAACATTCCATCAGAATTTCTAAAATCATTGGGGGAAGTGGCAACAAAACGACTATTCACGTTGGTGTGTAGAATATATGAGTCTGGCGATATACCATCTGACTTTCGGAAAAGCATCATCCACACAATTCCGAAGACGGCAAGAGCTGACAAGTGCGAGAATTATCGCACAATCAGCTTTACAGCTCATGCATCGAAGCTGCTTACAAGAATAATATACAGAAGAATGGAAAAGAAAATTGAGAAAGCGCTAGGTGACGATCAGTTTGGCTTTAGGAAAAGTAAAGGGACGAGAGAGGCAATTCTGACGTTACGGCTAATAATGGAAGCAAGGCTAAAGAAAAATCAAGACACTTTCATAGGATTTGTCGACCTGGAAAAAGCGTTCGACAATATAAAATGGTGCAAGCTGTTCGAGATTCTGAAAAAAGTAGGGGTAAGCTATAGGGAGAGACGGGTCATATACAATATGTACAACAACCAAGAGGGAATAATAAGAGTGGACGATCAAGAACGAAGTGCTCGTATTAAGAAGGGTGTAAGACAAGGCTGTAGCCTTTCGCCCCTACTCTTCAATCTGTACATCGAGGAAGCAATGATGGAAATAAAAGAAACGTTCAGGAGTGGAATTAAAATACAAGGTGAAAGGATATCAATGACACGATTCGCTGATGACATTCCTATCCTGAGTGAAAGTGAAGAAGAATTAAATGATCTTCTGAACGGAATGAACAGTCTAATGAGTACACAGTATGGTTTGAGAGTAAATCGGAGAAATACGAAGGTAATGAGAAGTAGTAGAAATGAGAACAGCGAGAAACTTAACATCAAGATTGATGGTCACGAAGTCAATGAAGTTAAGGAATTCTGCTACCTAGGCAGTAAAATAACCAATGACGGACGGAGCAAGGAGGACATCAAAAGCAGACTCGCTATGGCAAAAAAGGCATTTCTGGCCAAGAGAAGTCTACTAATATCAAATACCGGCCTTAATTTGAGGAAGAAATTTCTAAGGATGTACGTCTGGAGTACAGCATTGTATAGTAGTGAAACATGGACTGTGGGAAAACCGGAATAGAAGAGAATCTAAGCATTTGAGATGTGGTGCTATAGACGAATGTTGAAAATTAGGTGGACTCATAAGGTAAGGAATGAGGAGGTTCTACGCAGAATCGGAGAGGAAATGAATATGTGGAAAACACTGATAAGGAGGCGGGACAGGATGATAGGATATCTGGTAAGACATGAGGGAATGACTTCCATGGTACTAGAGGGAGCTGTAGAGGGCAAAAACTGTAGAGAAAGACAGAGATTGGAATACGTCAAGCAAATAATTGAGGACGTAGGTTGCACCAGAGCGTTGTTTCACCATGTATCAGCATTATCATTAATTTATGAGCATGAGTGTATTACGTGTTGCGTTGGCAAAAGAGCCAACACCGTGTTGCGAGACGAGGCCGAAATGCAGCTAAAGCTCACGCAGGCTGACGTGGAGAGGGAAGGACTATACTGACGTGAGGTCTGGAACATGACAAGGAATTAGAATTCAGAAAGCGGACGTAATTAGTTTCATACTTAACTTTAATCCATTAACGATGAACGTCGCTCTTGACGGTTCATGATTCACAATATTATCTGTTCAGAATACATTCTTGAAGAATATGGCGCCTTGCTCGGTCGTAGCGTATGACGTAGCTGAAGTCTATGCTAAACTGTCGTCTCTGCAAATGAGAGCGTATGTAGTGAGTGAACCATCGCTAGCAAAGTCGGCTGTAGAACTGGAGCGAGTGCTAGGGAGTCTCTCCAGACTAGACCTACCGTGTGGCGGCGCTCGGTCTGCAATCACTGGTAGTGGCGACACGCGGGTCCGACGTATACCAAGGGACCGCGGCCGATTTAAAGGCTACCACCTAGCAAGTGTGGTGTCCGGCGGTAACACCACATTACGCACCATAGGAACAAGTGGTCATTGTCAAAATAGTGATAATTCGTGTGCTGTGCTGCGCTTAGTGTTTGTTACTATTCGTATCCAGAAAAAAGGAGTGAAGAAACAGTACTTGATTCTTCTAAAGGCCCGCCATCACTTCTACGACGCATTAACCAATATACAAGGACTGTTCAGTAAGTAATGAAGCACATTTTTTTCTAAATGCATGTTCGTTTTTGTCAGGATTCCAATACACAATATTACTCCCCACTGTTTTGGCTACAAAACCCTAGTTTTTAACATAATCTCCTTTCAACGCGACATCCTTACGCAGTCTTACTGTGACGGTTTCTGTGCCCACATGGTAGCACTCTACGTTGGAGCCAAAGTCTTGTTGCATCAATAACCTCCCCATCACCCACATATTGCTTCACACGGGTTATATCTTTCATTGGGCCAAATAGTTGGAAGTCGGCAAGTGCGGGACCCAGGTTGTAGGGTGGACGAGGAAAAACAGTGCCATGAAATTTTGTGTGGGTGCGCAGACTTGAGTGAGGCTTCCGTTGTCATGGAGAACGAGAATTTCGTTTGTGCATTTGTGGCGACGAATGCGTAGTAGTACTTCCTAAATTCCTTGAGAGTAGCACAATACACTTCAGAGTTGATCGTTGCAACATGAAGGAGGTCATCAAACAGAATAAATCCTCCAGAGTCCCAGAAGGCCGTGGCCATGTCTTTACCAGCTGAGGGTGGGGCTTTGAACTTTTTCTTCGGCGGGGACGTGATATGGCGCCACTCTATTGATTGCCGTTTTGTTTCCAGTTCGAAGTGATCGAAATTAAACACATAACCAGTTTGTAGTTGCCAAATACTTCTTTATTACAAACACATGCTCTTAATGAAACCAAGAGTAACACTATTATAATAAAAGGCACCTGGCCCACAGAACCAGCAGCAGCACTCGGATTGGAACATTAATGCATTTAAATGTGACAGACCCAGATCTTACAAAATTGACTCAAGCAATTTTCACTAATTAAAACAATGTTCATAAAACCCCATTAATAAAATTTAACTGACAACTGAATGCTTCATGGCTTACATAGGAACTGGATTCCATATCCAATTCTAAATCTGATTCCATGGACTGATTTTAAGCAATAGTAACAAATTGAAGGTATTATCAGATTAAAACACTCGACTAAGCTCCTCTTTAGTGTTACTCACAGGTACGAGATTCACATACATTTCATGGACAGAATACAGCAATAGGATATTAAATAGTCTTAACATGGGGCCATCACAATTTTTACGTTGTGTAAGTAGGCTGTTTAGGTTTTCTTATTGGCAACGTTACGTAGCGCTCTGTATGAAAATCACTGGCTGTGCTGTGTGCAGTCTGTGGCTAGTTTGCATTGTTGTCTGCCATTGTAGTGTTGGGCAGCTGGATGTGAACAGCGCGTAGCGTTGCGCTGTTGGAGGTGAGCCGCCAGCAGTGGTGGATGTGGGGAGAGTAATGGCGGAGTTTTGAAATTTGTAAGACTGAATGTCATGAACTGCTATATACATTATGACTTTTGAACACTATTGAGGTAAATACATTGTTTATTCTCTATCAAAATCTTTCATTTGCTAACTATGCCTATCAGTAGTTAGTGCCTTCAGTAGTTTGAATCTTTTATTTAGCTGGCAGTAGTGGCGCTCGCTGTATTGCAGTAGTTCGAGTAACGAAGATTTTTGGTGAGGTAAGTGATTTGTGAAAGGTATAGGTTAATGTTAGTCAGGGCCATTCTTTTGTAGGGATTTTTGAAAGTCAGATTGTGTTGCGCTAAAAATATTGTATGTCACTTTAGTGAATGTTTGAGTACGTTCAGTTTTGGTCAACTGTTTGAAAAGCAAATAATGTAAGAGGTTTATCAGCACAGTAATTCAGAAATTGTTCTAAGGGGACGTTTCATATGTCGACCCTTAGCCGGGGATGCCTCACTGGAATCTTCTGATTTTTTCTTGTAGTTTGTGCAATTAGTGCAGCCTCTGTTTATTGCTAGCGCGTAATTGTAGAGAGAATTTCCTATGTAGTTGTAGTTTTCATTGTTGTACAGTAAAACAGTTGTGGCATGCTTGTAGATTTGCACCAAGTATTTCGCAGCTGCGCTTGCAATTAACTAGATATTATTTTCAGTGCTATGTTAATGTGTTCCCTTATTTTTGCTCTTCAAATTGTGTTTTTCTGTGTTGTCGTGTGAAATATTGTGACAATAATGGCGTGTGAAAAACGTAATACTAGGCTCCAAAGTAAACTGATAAATGACAGTGAAGACCAAAGCAGTTTGTTAGCGCCACCGTATAATGAATTAACTAATGTTCAAACTAGTAATTTGGTAATTGTGCATAGGGAAATGGAGCGGGCTGCAAATAATGGTGTAGGCAGTGAAACAATTAGTGAACAGGGAAGCATTATCGATCGATCGGTCGGCAACAGCTTGCCTCAGGAATCCGAAATGACAGGACACAATCTTGCAAATACTGTAGATTCAGGTTTTGGGGCCTCACCGTTTTCTCAAATAAGTCAAAACACATTTTCTGCTTGTCAAAATGTGAATGCTGCCGGTGCAAATGCACTGCCGAAATGCATAGAGGAACAGATTCTAGACACTAATACATTATTACTGCAATTGATGCAGCAAATGAAACAAAATCAGAGACAAAAACAGCAACAGTTAGACACAATGGAACAAAATCTTCAAAAGCTAGACACGATGGAAGAAAATCTTCAAAAGTTAGACACAATGGAACAACACCAGAGGCAAACACAGCAACAGTTAGACGCAATGGAACAAAAGCTTCAAAAGTTAGACTCAGTGGAACATAAGCTTGAACAAACACGTGAAGATTTAACTACTGAGTTACATAACATTGAATTGAAATGTCAAAAAGTCTGTAATGACGTAAAACACAAATTTGTGAGCATTTTCAACCTATTTTTTCGCGGCATGAAAATGCATTACAGAATCACGAAGTAGCCACAAAAGAACTGCAAACTGTTGTTCATGAAAATCATGAGACCTTGCAAGCTAAAATTGACTTAGTTGCATCTACCGATTCGGTTACGCAACTTGCAAAAACTCAGGAAAACTTAAAGGACACAGTAGATACTCTGAAAATTGGTTCAGAAAGACACATGGAGGAAATTAGTTCATTATCAGAGAAAGTAGTTGAACTTTCGGATCAGCTAAATAATTTATCTACGAAGGTAGATGATAATCTGAACGACACAAAACCGGTAGTCTTTAATGACACAGAAGAGTGCGAACAAATTAGGAAATTCAAACAAAATCAGAATCAAATTAATACGCAACACCAAAGAGAAATCCGGGAAGTACAAGATCAGCTGACACAGGTAATACAAGAATTACGTATTTCAGAGGACACTCGCGCCCCAATACAGGAAGAGGGACATAGAAATACGGAACAGCCACAAAACAATAACACAGCGCATTTCGGAAGTTATGAAAGAAATTGGCAAGGTGCACCGAATTTTGAAATGGAACCGCCGAAACGACGTAACAATGACCGATATGCGACTCGCCGACATGATTTTGACTATAAGCTATTCATTACTACACGTACATTTAAAACATTTAAGAATTCTGGCAACGACATTCATCCACAAGCGTGGCTCCATCAATTCTCTCATTGTTTTCCTCCCAACTGGTCATTAGAGCACAGATTTAGTTTATGTGTGGCTATTTAGAGAATGAACCAGCTGTAAGAATGCGATCTTTCATTCACGATTGCCACAGAAAGCATCAGCATTGGGACAGATATTTACACTTATTTCAAAATGTGCTGAATGAAATGCCTCATGATTCCACTGCTTTACCACCTACTCTTGTGCTAAGGAATGAAGAACCACCGAACAGAATCAGAGAGCTTGTACCTTTCCCGAATACACGTAAAATTCGACACAAAGACATAATTGATTTGGCTCTTAAAAATATAAAATCTGCAGCAGAGAAAAGGAGAAAACTACGCGGTAAAGCAAATGCAAAGAAATAATATATTGGTCAGAAAGTTCTCATTAAAGCTCATTCATTGTCACATAAGAAGAAACACTTGAGTCACAAATTCTTTATAGTTTACAATGGACCTTACAGAATCCGACGTATACCACATGATAATTGCGTTGAAGTTGAAACTCTGCGTACTAGGAAGAGTAAAGGTTTACACCACATTTCACATGTAAAACCGTTTATTGAAAGATAATCTGCTTTTTAACTTTGTCTTTGCCATAAAACTTTTCACTTCACATTTCTAGTATGCATTGTCAGACTTAGAAACTGTTACCATGCAACAGTGTTTGAAGTTAAATATCCAGTCAAGAACCAAGAGAACTTATTTATACAGAAATTACGAATGCATTGTTATTATGAACAGACGACACAGTGTTATTGTGTGTGTGCATTCTTGCTTGTTAGTTGCACGATTACGTAACGACTATAAGGCTCACATACTTAGAACATTTACCAGTACTGCTAATGAGATTTTAATGCAACATATTGGTTTACTTGAAAATACATTCTGGATTTAAAGTACTTTCTGTAAGATACCAGATGACACAGTGATTAGTTTATGTGACAGCTACACGATTTTATCATGATGCTACTAATGAGTGACAATGTACAATGTTGCTTTTGCGGTGTTTCTGTTTTATATCTGCACAGTTTTTCTGAATTATTCTGGAAAGTAAAACATGTTTTAGTAGTAACTTTTGTGGTATTGCTACAATGAGACTGCCTTTTCCGTAGCACAACAATACGTTACAGCACAGTACTTTCTTCATCACAGCAATAAGCGTAATAACTAAGATATCTATACGCAAAGCATTTCACTTTTGTTTATCATGAGGTAAGTACATTGGCTTCTGCAGAACTTAGCTTTCGGAGGACAATAACTACGACACTTCCACAGAGATTATCTTACAGCAACATTTAGCGCGACAGGACACGCATTTGAGTGATTAATTTTGTACTTGAACCATTTATTTTTCAAGATTTTTGAATTACAAAGAAAGTTTTCCATGATACATTTCATTCCATTGCTGTAATCTGTAACACCTGAGGGTATAATTACATTAATCCTCAGGGGGGTACACGTTTACTTTGTGTACCATGTGTGTGGCAAGCACAAGGAGCCCTAGCTAATATGATATTTGCCTATACAACTTTACACATCGGTACCATATTTCTCTAACACATAAATTACACACCTATCTGATCATTTAACTGAGAGAGACAAACATTTTTTTACTACATCAGTGACACATGTTTACACAGTTACACAATTGGGTAACTTGACACTTATGAAATAGTATTTTGTCTGTACTTTGTGAACTGTTCATATTTTTTCAGACCCATTGTGATATTATGAGAGCTTTGAATGATATATTTGGTATGGGATCATGATTTTTGAAGTATGTTTGAGGTAGATGACACTACTGAAATGAGCAGAGTATTTTTTTTAGGTTTCGAAATTATTGCAGAAAGCTACGACGATTTTGAGATTTGACTGAGGTGTTTTGATGTTATTTTTACGACGACGATGTGTATTATGCTGTTGAGGTATGTTTATGATCAATAAGCTGATGCTATATGAGGAATTTGATTATGCTATGTATTTATTATGATGAAATATTGAAGTGTCGTCACAAGATTGACATGTCGACGAATATATATATATATGTGTAATAAGGTAAGGAGTAATGAATAGTGGTTAGGGACTCTGACTTGTGAAAAACGATGTTGGACACCAAGAATCGTACTTTAAGAGTTATGAAATGTGTGTAAATGCGTGAATGTATCACAATGTTATATTCATAAGATTTTGTTTCTACACATTTGCAATGCAAATTCTCGACCCATGAAATTTTGTATATGAGACTGTCACTGTAGCGGAAACTGCTGTCATAAATATTTCCGTAAGAAAGTTAAGTGACCACCTGCATGTAATGCGTCATGGGCACCCAGCTGTGTCAGACGCCTGGAACAAAAGCCATTAGTGTGGGACCTTTCAGGGGCACAGATAGAAAAAAAAAGGGAGGCCATTATCCTCGCTATTGACATTTCTTTGTAGAAAGCATCGCAAATACAACACGCTCAAACTTGGAAACATATGATAACACTGTGGAGCTCTTAATTTATGATATTTACTGAAATGCCTAATGAAATGATGAGAAATATTTTTATGTCTATACACCTGATTATGACTACTGTCTTTCTAGTTGAGAGATTTTTCTACTAACTTATGAAATGCCTCATGACTACTGAATGATGTTCTTATGCTTTACTTTGTACATAGTTGCTTATTTCATTTGATATCTGGTTTCCAGCTGTCTTGCAGCATTGGTTTCATAAAATAAAATAAAATGCATTTGCTTATGTGAACACTGTCTGTCAACAGATCTATTAAATAATTATTTTATGATCCACATTCTTCGAAAAAGGAGCTCTTGGAATGGAAAGAACAATAAGAAGGGACTAATAACAGTAACTCCATATATAATTTTCTTTTTGAGTACTTGGTAATTTTTTGTAGAATTCATTTTTGTAGTGCACCACTTTAATTACATAGACATTAAGATGTGAATATACATTTCCCTTGTCTGCACTGTTGTCTTTAGTGTAATATTTTTTTCTGCTTGAGCTATGTCATGTTTAGATATCAGTTATTTCATTTGCTGCTGCTGTTTGCCAGGCATAGTGCTACTGAATTTCACTTTGTATTACTCTGTTAAGCCAGTTTTACTACTGATTTATTTTTCTTGTTTGCTGCACATTCCCTTATATTAGTTGTAATATTGCAATTGCTTTGCTAATTTCTATAATGCTGCTTGCTTTGCAAAACTGCATTTTTTGTCATTGCTGTTTGTGTTAATTGTTTTGTGCTGCTGCATTGCCTCGTCATTTAGTTTAGCATCTGATCTCAGTAGATTTAAGTTAGCTTAAGAGGGGGTAGCCTATAAGAGAATGAGTTGCGATGAATTTGAAGAAATGCACTGAGAGGCTATACGAGAAAATTACAGAAAGCAGGTATAGATAGGACTTTTGGAAATAATGAAGAATGAAGGGAGATCTCTGAGAAGTAAAGAAAGTTTTGTTTGCAAAATACTGCAGTAAAACAAACCCTGTCCTTTCCTTGTATTATTCCGCTATATGTTTGTGTACCCTTGTGTATTTATGTTTTTCCTGTATTTATATGTTTATCTGATAAGACTTATGTTGCAGAATTTTTCTAATAGTAAGCTACATTCACTATGATGAGGAATACTGTTATCCTCAAATATAATTGGCATTAATAATATGTTATTTACCTTGTAAATATGCATAGACATTATTTATTCTGTTTTGTTTTAATGCTCATGTGTGAAGTTGATGTTTCAAAATTTATTCTGATCTTTTATGTATCTACTTATCTCATAATTCCTGTAACATTGATGTATATGTTTATTTCTATTCTGTAGTAAAGCCTGTACTACAAATGTCATCTGTATTATTATGTTCTTTAATGATGTATTTTGTACCTTTGTTATTGAATTCTTATGTTATAAAATTGTAATTGACACCAGTTCATCAAATTAAGTAACTTGTAAGTTACATATCACTGCACACGTTTCTGTTGGTCATAGTATATGGACAATATATGAGAAGTAGGGACTGATAGTGTTTGCACGTGTGTTAATAATTCAGCAAGGGACTGGATAACAGCATTGCTGGTTCTATGGACAATTCCAAAAACTTTGTGAGTGCACAAGTGGTGGTTATGGACTTGCTCTATTATCCTCAAGACTCTTCAATGGTGATTGTGTACCTGCACAGTCACAACAGATGCTGACCATCTCTACAAGGACTACAGTGGGTCTGCATCTTTGATGACCCAACAATACCATTATTTCTACAAGGAGTACAGTGGGTCTACACCTTTGCTGACTCACCAGTACCATTATTTCTACAAGGACTGCAGTGGGTCTGCACCTCTGGTGGCCCACCAATACCGTAATCTCTACCAGGACTACAGTAGTCTGCTCTGTGATGGCCTACCTACCAATATTCTTCAAAACGTCAAATGACTCTGCTGTGGGTTTGCTCTGTTGTGACCCATTACCTGTCAGCATGTCAAGAGTCAGCATTGTCTTTCTGTTGGAAGGACCACACTACGTCTTCAAGACTGCATGGAAATCCACTACTTCCGTGTGCATTTTCTTTCACTGCTCAGACTGAGAAAAGCACTGCAATTTTACTGTGATGAACAATCTGGACTGTCTTTATGGACTGTGAGAAAATTTTAGCTTTTGACCAACATTGTATCAATAAGTGTGTGCATTTGATATCTTCGTTATTGTAATTATGAAAAATTTTATCAAATCATTATTGGCCAGTGCCTAAAACAATTTGTAAAAATTTTTTGTGGGGAGCATGGGGGCTATGTAAGTAGGCTGTTTAGGTTTTCTTATTGGCAACGTTACGTAGCGCTCTGTATGAAAATCACTGGCTGTGCTGTGTGCAGTCTGTGGCTAGTTTGCATTGTTGTCTGCCATTATAGTTTTGGGCAGCTGGATGTGAACAGCGCGTAGCGTTGCGCAGTTGGAGGTGAGCCGCCAGCAGTGGTGGATGTGGGGAGAGTAATGGCGGAGTTTTGAAATTTGTAAGACTGAATGTCATGAACTGCTATATACATTATGACTTTTGAACACTATTGAGGTAAATACATTGTTTATTCTCTATCAAAATCTTTCATTTGCTAACTATGCCTATCAGTAGTTAGTGCCTTCAGTAGTTTGAATCTTTTATTTAGCTGGCAGTAGTGGCGCTCGCTGTATTGCAGTAGTTCGAGTAACGAAGATTTTTGGTGAGGTAAGTGATTTGTGAAAGGTATAGGTTAATGTTAGTCAGGGCCATTCTTTTGTAGGGATTTTTGAAAGTCAGATTGTGTTGCGCTAAAAATATTGTGTGTCACTTTAGTGAATGTTTGAGTACGTTCAGTTTTGGTCAGCTGTTTGAAAAGCCAATAATGTAAGAGGTTTATCAGCACAGTAATTCAGAAATTGTTCTAAGGGGACGTTTCAGTTGAAAGTTAGTGATGGACGCGAGCAGACCGAAAGGTTCTACCAGATAGAGGAGATTCACGGACGAGGAGGTAAAATGGAACTGTACTCCACTTTGGGCTACAACTAAGCTTCCAGAAAACCACAAAGCTCCACCGGAAACAAGGAATTGCAGGACACTGACAACGTAACCACGGACACCGATCCTGGTCCTTAAATTTCCCTCTTCTACCGTGTTACCCCGATCGCAGTTTGCTCGCGTCGACCACTGCCAATTATCTGAAACATTAACACACCAGTGGCAGACAACATTCTGGAGCATTAGATAGACAAACATATCTGCCTAATTGGTTATAAATAAACCTTTATACACGACACTAATGAAGCCAAGTATGACCAATCTAGGTGATCATTTGCCCAGTAACGGCTCTTAAATTTTGATTAGCCTATTCTCTAGAACAAAGGAATAAAATAACAACAAAGGAACAGGAAATAGGAAAATTATTACGGACCGCTCGTGAACGTCAGGCACAGACTTACGTAGTACACTACTGGCCATTAAAATTGCTACACGAACAAGAAATGCAGGTAATAAACGAGTATTCATTGGACAAATATATTATACTAGAACTGACTTGTGATTACATTTTCACGCAATTTGGGTGCATAGATCCTGAGAAATCAGTAGCGAGAACAACCACCTCTGACCGTAATAATGGCCTTGATACGCCTGAGCATAGAGTCAAACAGAGCTCGGATGGCGTGTACAGGTACAGCTGCCCATGCAGCTTCAACACGGTACCACAGTTCATCAAGAGTGGTGACTGGCGTATTGTGACGAGCCAGTTGCCACTGTTGACCAGACGTTTTCAATTGGTGAGAGATCTGGAGAATCTGCTGGCCAGGGCAGCAGTTGAACATTTTCTGTATCCAGAAAGGCCCGTACAGGACCTGCAACATGCGGTCGTGCATTATCCTGCTGAAATGTAGGGTTTCGCAGGGATCGAATGAAGGGTAGAGCCAAGGATCGTAACACATCTGAAATGTAACGTCCACTGTTGTAAGTGCCGTCAATGCGAACAAGGGGTGACCGAGACGTGTAACCAATGGAACCCCATACCATCACGCCGGGTGATACGCCAGTATGGCGATGACGAATACACGCTTCCAATGTGCGTTCACCGCGATGTCGCCAAACACGGATGCGACCATCATGATACTGCAAACCGAACCTGGATTCATCCGAAAAAATGACATTTTGCCATTCGTGCACCCAGGTTCGTCGTTGAGTACACCATCGCAGGCGCTCCTGTCTGTGATGCAGCGTTAAGGGTAATCGCAGCCATGGTCTCCGAGCTGATAGTCCATGCTGTTGCAAACGTCGTCGAACTGTTCGTGCAGATGGTTGTTGTCTTGCAAACGTCCCCATCTGATGACTCAGGGATCGAGACGTGGCTGCCCGATCCGTTACAGCCATGCGGATAAGATGCCTGTCATGTCGACTGTTAGTGATACGAGGTCGTTGGGATCCAGCACGGCGTTCCGTATTATCCTCCTGAACCCACCGATTCCATATTCTGCCAACAGTCATTGGATCTCGACCAACGCGAGCAGCAATGTCGCGATACGATAAACCGCAATCGCAATAGGCTACAATCCAACCTTTATCAAAGTCGGAAACGTGATGGTACGCTTTTCTCCTCCTCACACGAGGCATCACAACAACGTTTCACCAGGCAGCGCCGGTCAACTGCAGTTTGTGTATGAGAAATGGGTTGGAAACTTTCCTCATGTCAGCACCTTGTAGGTGTCGCCACCGGTGCCGACCTTGTGTGAATGCTCTGAAAAGCTAGTCATTTGCATATCACAGCATCTTCTTCCTGTCGGTTATATTTTGCGTCTATAGCACGTCATCTTCGTGGTGTAGCAATTTTAATGACCAGTAGTGTAATAACATAGGAACAGGAAATAGGAAAGTTATTTCGGCCCGCTCTTGAACGCCAGGCACAGACTTACGTACTATTGGACATGACCTCTAGCTACACATTAAGCACGGCTTCATGTCTATTTGTTCTGTGTAGATAGCACTCCCTTAAATAGCCATCCGCCCAGACAAATACAGTGACAAGCAACTGAAACAACCAAGATAGTTTTCAGTGCACTCGGGTATTTAGTTAACGTGAACCCACCAGGAAACAATTCGACTACTCCAGTTCGTTCACTTTGAGTAACATGTAACAGACGCAAAGGAAATCTGTCCTTCAAATCTCCAGAAATACCAATCACCGTCGGCAGCAGATCTGCGTTCAAACGGCTAAACACGCCGCAGCAGCTGCCCACGCTCCTCCGTCGTACCAACTCGGCCACTCGCCAGCGCCACATGTCACTGTGGTTAACACAGCTGATACCCGAACTCCAGCCCCTGCAGAGCGCGCTCACCGCAGTTGAATAGCCATCCGCCAAAGATGCGAAGAAGACAAGCAGGCATCGAAAATCGACTCACGATTGGGTTGACAATCGATGGAGACTGGCGCCAGCAGCGCACCAGATCAGTGATGAATCCATGTTTCACCTATGACGATGTTCGACAAAAAAATTTCACTGTCAACCTCGTAGCGCGCAAGCAATGCCGTACAGAAAATCCATTGCTGCTCTTTATGATCTTTTGTTAGTCGGCGAGGATTCCAGCGGGCACACACCTTTGAGTACTCCAAATGGTGGACGAGTGTGTCAGTATTACCAACAGAGACGTCCATTTGTGAAGCGAGGTGTTTGTTTGTGATCCGTCGACCACCTCGAATGAGAGTGTCCGCACGTTTCAACTTTGCAGGAGCCACAGCTGTGTGACGCCGGCCGACACGCGGGACGTCGGACAGGTGCGTTGCGTTTGTTCACTGTCAGGTCTACGCAGACATTCTTGAAGCGTTCATGATAGATTTCTGCTGTTCCTTATTTATATAAATGATATGCCCTCTAGTATTACGGGTAACTCTAAAATATTTCTGTTTGCTGATGACACTAGCTTGGTAGTAAACGATGTTGTGTGCAACATTGTCTCTGTTTCAAATAGTGCAGTACCTGACCTAAGTTCATGGCTTGTAGAAAAGAAACTAACGGTTAAGACTCAGTTTTTACAGTTTCTGACACACGATTCAACAAAACCTTACGTTTTAATTTCACAGAATGGGCATATAATTAGTGAAACTGAACAGTTCAAATTTCTGTGTGTTTAGATAGATAGTAAACTGTCGTGGAAAGCCCACGATCAGGATCTTGTTCAAAGACTTAACGCTGCTATTTCACTATTCGAACGGTATCAGAAGTGAGTGATCGTTCGACAAGAAAATTAGCCTACTTTGCTTATTTTCATTTGCTTATGTCGTATAGCATTATATTATGGGGTAACTCTTCCCATTCTAAAAGGATATTTTTAGCTCAGAAGCGGGCGGTTCGGGCAATAAGTGGTGTAAATTCTCGAACCTCTTGTCGACCCTTGTTCGCGAGTCTGGGTATTTTGACATTGGCCTCTCAGTATATACATATTCCTTACTGTCATTTCTTGTTAACAATATTAGCTTATTCCCAAGAATAAGGACTTTTACTCAGTTAATACTGGGCAGAAATCCAGTCTCCATGTGGATCCCGCTTCCTTGACTCTTGTGCAGAAAGGTGTGCAGTATACCGCTGCATACATTTTCAATAAGAAATCTTAGCAAGAAATCTTAGCAGTAATCCACGCGCTTTCAAATCGAAACTGAAGAGTTTCCTCATGAGTCACTGCTTCTACTCTGTCGAGGAGTTCCTTGAAAAATTAAGCTGATTCTTATTGTATTGTTGATTGCGTTTACTTAAACTTATGGAATGGATTTCTTCGGGTTCATGAACATTTATTTTTATCTGTTATTACTTTTATGTTGTAATTTCATGTACTGACACGTTCCACGACCTTGGAGAGTTGCTCCTCAATTTGGTCTTACGGAACTTGACGTGTAAATAAAAAAAAATCATTACAGATGTCATTTTGAAGGCTACGTATAGCGCCGCCACCTATCGGAACATCATGAAACTATAGGGGCGAAGCGGGAATATTACACGGCATATCACAACGAATTCTGAATTTTTTCAGTCGAAATTGGCTGAGAAAAAATGCGTTGCAGTACTTATTGAATGCCCCTCGTATTTATTTATTCATTCCTTCTAGTATCAGGGACAGACATAACAAACACAGTTATGACTATTTTACTTTTGCCCAAAACTTTGCGTTGAGCGCCCATAAGCCACCCCCCCCCCCCCCCCCCCCCCGAAACTTTGCCACTTCCAACGCATTTTCTGTTCCTTGATAAATTTCATATTCGATGCCGGAAACTGGAAACAGTTTCCCCCTCCCCCCCTTTGCTTTTCCTCACCTTCCCCCTTTTTTATTTTCCCATCCTCTGTCCAGTTTCCCCCCACCTGCTCTCGGCTGTGGTGTATCATATTTTAGTGCAGTGTTCCAGTGACTGTTCAGCGTTGTTTCGTCTTTTCCCGTGTTGCGAACAGAAACCATGTTGTCGCTGGGTGTGAATTTTATGTCTTTTGAGAACAGAAACCAGACTGTCGCCATGTTTTCTAATCGTCTGTCTATTATTTTACCTGTCTGCTTCATATGTATTTTATTAGCATCATCATCCCTTTGTTCTATGTTTTAAGTTCCACGATTTTTTCGTCATGTTACCCTTGGTCTCCGATTTTGTCGCCTGTTTTCTTTTATCATATATTATCTTCTCCTTTTTTTAAACAAAGTCTGTAGGCTGTAGAGCGGCATACTAAGCTGCTGCCAGCCCGCCCCCTTCGGGGGGATTCGAAATCCAATAATGAAAAAAAAAATTGGAAACAGTCTGCATTGAAGCGTGTGACAAACATCCTGGTGTTCTCCGCAGTCACAGTGAATATAAACTTGATCAGCGTACGCCCATCTTGCTAAGTTAACTTTTCGTCTGTGAACTCCAGATCTTTGTCTTCCAACTCGTCCATTTCTCATCACAGCCAGAAGTAAATGTTTCAGAACTTCTTTTCCATCCTAGTGGAAGGTAGGTCGTAGCCCTCGATAGTTGCAACCTACCTTTTCCAGCAGCAGTTCTAAGTGTCGTGAACGCCTTGATATCAATCGTTGCAAGTGCGGTTCATTCCCATATAGAGAATGGGTTCTCTTCTGCAAGTGTTTCTTTTGTCAGTTGCAGCTGTTTCTCTGTGTAGTGCTATACCAGCGACTTGGTGAAGCCATACTACAGGAGGGGATTTCAAGCAAGCTGATATGATTCTGCAGGTGTCATTCAGAGCTATGTCCACCTGTCTGGCGCCTGTTGAATTATACTAAACAGGTCATGCGTACTCTGCCGCAGAACAGCACAGTGTCGTTCCAGAAGTTCCTATATTTTCAGGTTGACCAACCCACTGTGATTCGGCCAGTTTCCGTAGAAGATTGTTCCTGGTGGAAACATTTGACTTGCAGATCATACAGTACTTCTTGAAAGTAAGAGATCTATCAAGCCTCAGTTCTAGATATTTTTGGGTTTCACACTGAGCCATTACTCGATCGTTATATATATATATATATATATATATATATATATACACAGGGTGATTCAAAAAGTATACCACAACTTTAGGAATTTAAAACTCTGCAACGACAAAAGGCAGAGCTAAGCACTATCTGTCGGCGAATTAAGGGAGCTATAAAGTTTCATTTAGTTGTACATTTGTTCGCTTGAGGCGCTGTTGACTAGGCGTCAGCGTCAGTTGATGCTAAGATGGCGACCACTCAACAGAAAGCTTTTTGTGTTATTGAGTACGGCAGAAGTGTATCGACGACAGTTGTTCAGCGTGCATTTCGAACGAAGTATGGTGTTAAACCTCCTGATAGGTGGTGTATTAAACGTTGGTATAAACAGTTTACAGAGAATGGGTGTTTGTGCAAAGGGAAAAGTTCTGGACGACCGAGAACGAGTGATGAAAATGTAGCAAGCATCCAGCAAGCATTTGTTCGCAGCACAGGAAAACAGAAGGTTATATTATGTTTCTTTCATTAAATACAATTTAAAATTGTGGTATTCTTTTTCAATCACCCTGTATATATATCAAGCCGATAATCAAGTTCCTCCCACACTCGGCGCAGCAAGACCCCATCAATGAGTTCGAAAGCATCGTTGATGCGAGCTCGAGTTCTGGCACGTTTCTTGGTAGAGGAGGTTTAAACACTGAATCTTTCACATAACCCCACAGAAAGAAATCGCATGGGGTTAAGTCGGGAGAGCGTGGAGGCCATGACATGAATTGCTGATCATGATCTCCACCACGACCGATCCATAGGTTTTCCAATCTCGTGTTTAAGAAATGCCGAACATTATGATGGAAGTGCGGTGGAGCACCATCCTGTTGAAAGATGTAGTCGGTGCTGTCGGTCTCCAGTTCTGGCATGAGCCAATTTTTCGCGGGCTACGCGTAAAACTTGCCCACACGCGTTCAACCGTTTCTTCGCTCACTGCGGGCCGACCCGTTGATTTCCCATTACAGAGGCATCCAGAAGCTTTAAACTGCACATACCACCGCCGAATGGAGTTAGCAGTTGGTGGATCTTTGTTGAACTTCGTCCTGAAGTGTCGTTGCACTGTTATGACTGACTGAAGTGAGTGCATTTCAAGCTCGACATACGCTTTCTCGGGTCCTGCCGCCATTTTGTCTCACTGCGCTCTCGAGCGCTCTGACGGCAGAAACCTGAAGTGTGGCTTCAGCCGAACAAAACTTTATGAGTTTTTCTACGTATCTGTAGTGTGTCGTGACCATATGTCAATGAATGGAGCTACAGTGAATTTATGAAATCGCTTCAATCATTTGTAATAACCCTGTATAAGCTGTAAGATAAACACCACGGGAGAAAGAGGCAGGGTTTGACCCAGCAGTCATTGCGCTATGAGCTGATCCCCTAGCAGCATCCTCTGTAAAGGGCCATACTAAAGTGTGCGATTAGTGCGTGATATGACTGTACAACCCTACACGGTCAGGCTCTAGTGTGCTAGACGCACGGGGTCTTTGCGACACTGCATGGCGCTGAGTATGGTCCTCCCAAACTCACTGATTCCATATTCCCATGACACTTCTATGATACCGACCCACAAGAGCAGTAATAGTAAGAAACGAAAAAGCGAACTCTCGAACCGATGATCCTGCCACTGTCGACTTCTGACAACTGCTGACTGAAGCTAACACAACGTTCTCATCAACAAACTACATTTAAATGGGATTTCTGAATGGGAGAACCGCTGCATAATCTTCCTTTATGTGCAGAACGTAGATGGCATTACTGCTGCATATTCTGGTGGCTGCACTGAAACGCTAATCATTTCCATATCAAAACATGTAATATTGAAGGTGGAGGTAAAAGTACAAAACTTTTTTGTACTAAATGTTTTAAATACTTGCAGGAATACTATATCAGTTACGTATGCGACACCTAGTTTGATCTCTTGGTAATAGAAGTTTCAGTATCACTCATTTATTATTAGAAGAGTAATAACAGTTATGCTAAAAATAATTCTGCTCTCTCTTACCCCATGCTGCAGGGTAAGAGAAGCGGGCTTGGAGCAGAAGAAAACACTGCGTACTTTCACCCCTAAGTGAAGAAAATGAAAAGGATTACAAATAAGTACATAGGAAAACTAGTTATGAAATATTTATTTTACTGCAAATTCAAGATGTAAACGTCGTATTGACCTGCGAAAAGGCGTAAAATACGTTTATCGAGTGAAATGAAGTGCTGTATTATTTCTTCTTCTTCGCCCAAAGAAAA
Source organism: Schistocerca cancellata (assembly GCF_023864275.1). Lineage (NCBI taxonomy): Eukaryota > Metazoa > Arthropoda > Insecta > Orthoptera > Acrididae > Schistocerca > Schistocerca cancellata. The sequence continues at coordinate 747,262,673 of NC_064628.1, read as the reverse complement.
CGTTTTCGTGAATCGGCTTAGGTCTTCACTACCTTTGCCGGTTTGAAGATGTTATCTTAAGGCAGCCCTGAAAACCCGGTAGCTTTTTTTGCTTGCTGTTTTCAGCTTCCAGTTTCAGTAAAGCCAAGAGCTCGATGATCGAATGGTTCTGTTAATTGCTGTGGTATGATGATCTCGGTCGGTTCCTGAAAAAAAAATGCCGATATGGAAGACGCGATTTTATTCGAAGTGTGTTTGATAGGTAGGTTTGTTTGAAACAGCACTGCCCGACGAAAGAGAAACAACACAAAATTAAAATTAATTTAAGTTTCCCAAGGTGAATAATGAGGCATCCGAGGTAAAGAAACACAATAAAATACTTGAATTGACTAGAAGTGACTACACAAGTCAAAGTACAAGTTATGGTGTGAAATTTATCGAACAGTTACTTTTTTTATACAGTAAAAGTATACAATGCGAACTTCTATCCAATTAGGCCCACATACATTTACCCTGATCAGCTATTTTCTTTTTCGGCGTTCTACAGGTAATGGACACAACTTGGGTCCTGTAGATCAAGGGGGATACTGGAAGCTTATAGTCTCCATTTCCGGTACCAAGTTTATCTAATTTTTATATAGATTTAGGTTCACCTAACATCAATCTAAACTACACAAATATTACATCAAAAACGTACAAAAGTGACTTACCGCATTTTCTCCACTTGCAAGCGTCCGACTGCCACGAAGTTCCAGTATAGAACTGAGGAGGTGATGACGTATGTGTCGCTTGCTGGAAGAATTGTGAACTTCTGCTTTAGGGACCTAGAAACTTGATGCATACGCTTACCCAAGCCGTACTTTTAACCCCACCTAACCTACACTTCATACGAAACTGACGTTAGTTGCATATCGTCTTCGTAGTGTTGCAGTTTTAATGGCCAGTAGTGTATTCAGTGATTTACACTAACTTTTTAGTTTCGCATCTGAGACGTTTCCATACATTGTTGCCTGTCACAATTGAACTGCTTTGAATTCTCGCTGTTCTGTAATATCGGCAATACAGCGAGAGGATCCTGAAACCTGAGAAACAGTGTCGCAAGTTCTGTTCCCAACGACCTCGCCTTAAATAACAGACGACGTCGAATGGCGCCTTCAGGGCGGAAAGGGAATTCTCGCCAATTCTGAAATGGCGCGTTACGAACGGAAAGAGTAGAGTCGCAAACTTTGCTTCTGCACTGAAAATATTCGCAGAGAATATCGTAGCTGCCGAACGGAGCACTCAGTTGACGTCAAATGTCTGTAAAGCGCGTCATCGTTGCCGCGACGGGTAGCAGACGCAAACAGAGCTGATGCAGCGAAAATTTAAACAGGAAATCCCGCTGTTGACCGACACAGTTCTCCGAACCCATCAGAGACGTCACGTGACTGTGAACATCACGAAGAGCGCTACCGATCGGGCAAGCAAATAGTGTAAGAGGATTTTAAATTTATCGACACAGTTTCAAATATTAAAAAGATTTGAGAATCCTATACCCTCACTGAGTCGAAACAAGGGCCCGGAGTAGACAAAATTCCATTAGAACTACTGACAGCCTTGGGAGAGACAGTCCTGACAAAACTCTACCATCTGGTGAGCAAGATGTATGAGACAGGCGAAATACCCTCAGACTTCAAGAAGAATATAATAATTCCAATCCCAAAGAAAGCAGGTGTTGGCAGATGTGAAAATTATCGAACTATCAGTTTAATAAGTCACAGCTACAAAATACTAACGCGAATTATTTTCAGACGAATAGAAAAACTGGTAGAAGCCGACCTCGGGGAAGATCAGTTTGGATTCCGTAGAAATACTGGAACACGTGAGGCAATACTAACCCTACGACTTACCTCAAAAGAAAGATTAAGGAAAGGCAAACCTACGTTTCTAGCATTTGTAGACTTAGAGAAAGCTTCTGACAATGTCGATTGGAATACTCTCTTTCAAATTCTGAAGGTGGCAGGGGTAAAATACAAGGATCGAAAGGCTATTTACAATTTGTACAGAAAGCAGATGGCAGTTATAAGAGTCGAGGGGTATGAAAGGGAAGCAGTGGTTGGGAAGGGAGTGAGACAGTGTTGTAGCCTATCACCGATGTTATTCAATCTGTATATTGAGCAAGCAATAAAGGAAACAAAAGAAAAATTCGGAGTAGGTATCAAAATCCATGGAGAAGAAATAAAAACTTTGAGGTTCGCCGATGACATTGTAATTCTGTCAGAGACAGCAAAGGACTTGGAAGAGCAGCTGAACGGAATGGACAGTGTCTTGAAAGGAGGATATAAGATGAATATCAACAAAAGCAAAACGAGGATAATGGAATGTAGTCGAATTAAGTCGGGTGATGCTGAGGGAATTAGATTAGGAAATGAGACACTTAAAGTAGTAAAGGAGTTTTGCTATTTGGGGAGCAAAATAACTGATGATGGTCGAAGTAGAGAGGATATAAAATGTAGAATGGCAATGGCAGGGAAAGCGTTTCTGAAGAAGAAAAATTTGTTAACATCATGTATAGATATAAATGTCAGGAAGTCGTTTCTGAAAGTATTTGTATGGAGTGTAGCCATGTATGGAAGCGAAACGTGGACGATAAGTAGTTTAGACAAGAAGAGAATAGAAGCTTTCGAAATGTGGTGCTACGGAAGAATGCTGAAGATTAGATTCGTAGACCACATAACTAATGAGGAGGTATTGAACAGAATTGGGGAGAAGAGGAGCTTGTGGCACAACTTGACTAGAAGAAGGGTTCGGTTGGTAGGACATGTTCTGATACATCGAGGGATCACCAATTTAGTATTGGAGGGCAGCGTGGAGGGTAAAAATTGTAGAGGGAGACCAAGAGATGAATTCACTAAGCAGATTCAGAAGGATGTAGGCTGCAGTAGATACTGGGAGATGAAGAAGCTTGCACAGGATAGAGTAGCATGGAGAGCTGCATCAAACCAGTCTCAGGACTGAAGACCACAACAACAACATATCCTAACAAGTCACAGTTACTTATTTTTTCACATTTGTTCGTAAGACTATTCTCTCGCATGGTTGCATATCGAAGACTGAAATATCGATAGTCACGCAGCACAGCTTGCTAAACCGAATCCAGCGGTAAAAAATGATATTTCTACGAAACTTCCCTGCAGATTAAAACTGTATGCTGGACCGAGACTCGAACTCGGGACCTTTGCCTTTCGCGGGCAAGTGCTCTACCAAATGAACTACCCAAGCACGACTCAGGCCCTCTCCTCACAGCTTTACTTCTGCCAGTACCTCGTCTCCTACCTTCCAAACTTTACAGAAGCTCTCCTGCGAAACTTGCAGAACTAGCACTCCTTTCTTACAGGAAGAAAAGCTTCAGAAAAGGTTCCCTGAAACTTAAACTGATATCAGAGTTTAAAAATTCCTCTTTTTTAGAAGTGATTTTCTTGCTATTGACAGTGTGCATTTCGTACCGCCTCTGCTTCGGACATGATTATTTTCCTGTCCAAACAACAAAATTCATCTGCTACTTTTAATATCTTGTTTTCTAATCTAATAGTCTCAGTATCCCGTAATTTAATTCGACCACATTCCATTATCCTTGTTTTACTGCCGGCCGCGGTGGTCTAGCGGTTCTGGCGCTGCAGTCCGGAACCGCGGGACTGCTACGGTCGCAGGTTCGAATCCTGCCTCGGGCATGGGTGTGTGTGATGTCCTTAGGTTAGTTAGGTTTAAGTAGTTCTAAGTTCTAGGGGACTTATGACCTAAGATGTTGAGTCCCATAGTGCTCAGAGCCATTTGAACCTTGTTTTACTTTTATTGATTTGTTAAAAGACATCTTGATAAACACCATGAGCAGCATCAAAAATATTTAATTGCCGAACCGGTATTCGATGATACTGCCCATCGTCAATGGCGTGTAATATGTTCCTTTATATTATCTGACATACGTGTTAATTATAAACTGACACCACTTTTACAGTATGTGAAAACCGTGTAATTTCGACGACCGTCATAACATGCACCCAGGACGGCTTGTGTTCTGTCAGATCAGTATCGATTTTATTATCACAGGGAATTCATAATTAATACGCACGTCATTTAATACAATGATAAATAATACACACATCAAAAAAAAGTTTTTCATCACCCTGCTTCCCAGAACTCGGGAAGATAGACGTTAACTGTGGATATTGTATCACAGACTCTGTCCCTTTGACTGTTCAGAGATGTCACTACCGCCTCCCAAAGATGTAAACAACCATACATGAGCAGCGTCTATTAAACGGAGGGGGTCCGAAGCCGATGAGTTCCACTCATTCCACCAGGAAGGAGGTACAAGGCTCGTGTTGTCTGTAGTTCAACCACGCCTAGAAGATCAATACCACGGTTCGATGGCGTCCGCTATGTTACTTTGTGCCAGGAAGAGCTCTCAACAAGGGAAGTGTCCAGGCGTCTCGGTGTGAACCAAAGCGATGTAGTTCGGACATGGAGGAGATATAGAAAGACAGGAACTGACGATGACATGCCTGCTCAGGCCGACCAGGGGATACTACTGCAGTGGATGACCGTTTCCTACGGATTACCTGCACCAAGGCGGCCGAACCTGCCCCGTAAGGGGCCTCCCGGCCAACGACGCCAAACGCTCATTTCCATGGCTCGGAGAAACCCTGACAGCAAAGCCACCATGTTGAATAATGCTTTACGTGCAGCCAAAGAACGTCGTGTTGCGACTCAAACTGTGCGCAAAAGGCTGTATGATGAGCAACGTTACTTCTGACGTCGATGACGAAGTCCATCTTTGCAACCACGACACCATGCAGCGCAGTACAGATGAGCCCAACAACATGCCGAATGGACCGCTCTGGATTGGCATCACATTCTCTTCACTGATGAGTGTCGCATGTGCCTTCAACCAGACAATCGTCGGAGAAGTGTTTGGAGGCAACCCGGTCAGGTTGAACGCCTTAGACACACTCTCCAGCGAGTGCAGCAAGATGGAGGTTCCATGCTGTTTTGGGGTAGCATTACGCCGGTGGTGGCCATGAAAGGCGCCGTAACGGCTGTACGATACGTGAATGCCATCCTCCGACCGATAGAGCAACCATATCGGCAGCATATTGCCGAGGCATTCGTCTTCATGGACGACAGTTCGCGCCTCCATCCTGCACATCTTGTGAATGACTTCTTTCAGGATAACGACATCGCTCGACTGGAGTGTCCAGTCTGTTCCCCAGACATGAACCCTATCGAACATGCTTGGTTAGACTGAAAAGGGCTGTTTATGGACGACGTGACCCACCAATCACTCTGAGGGATCTACGCCGAATCGCCATTGATGAGTGGGGCAATCTTGACCAACAGTGCCTTGATGAACATGCGACTACGAATATAGGCATGCATAAATGCAAGAGGACGTAATACTGGGTATTAGATGTACCGGTGTGTACAGAAATCTGGACCACCACCTTTGAAGGTATCGTTGTATGGTGATACAACATGCAGTGTGTGGTTTTCATGAGAAATAAAATGGCGAAAATGATGTTTATGTTGATCTCTGTTACAATTTTCTGTACAGGTTCCGGAATTCTCGGAACAGAGGTGTTGCAAAACGTTTTTTGGTGTGTGTATATGCCACTGACGGTGTGTTCCATGACCGAATACCGGTCTGATAATTAAATATTTTTACACGCAGTTTATGGTGTACAGCAAGGTCAGCAAGGTGTCTTTTAATACGGATATTAGGCTACAAGCTGCAGAACACCATGCATACAAGATTTTGTTGATGTTCATCTCGCAATATCTTTTGAAGACACTGTCCATTCTGATTAACTGCTCTCCCAAGTCCTTTGCACTTTCCCACAGAATTACAGAGTCATTTACACATTCTAATTCTTCATAGCAATGGGAAAGACTTTTACGGTGTCTTAAGAGGTTACCTTGACAGATTGGAAAAAAATAATTTTCCTATGTAATAAGATGTTCCTCGACTCTTTCAGGGGTATTTTATCCCAATTAGTTATGTAGACTACTCAGTACTGTTCTGTTTTGTGCATATTTTGAAATTTCACCCTCAGTGCATTACACTTGTTGAATCCTTTTTGTTTAGGCATACTTCCTGTTTCCTTTGAACCTTACTAGTTTACGCATCTACATCACCTTTCTTCCATAACATATTCGTGATTTAAGGTCCAACAAAACATTTTTACGTGAGAGAAAGGTTAGGTGTTTTTCATTCTGTTTTGGCAATTTTAGCCATTTCATTTATTTTAGTATTATATACACACACGTCACTTTTCCCAACCCCCCCCCCCCCCCCCCCCTCCTCAGCCCTGTGCTACATATTAGCATATTACTGTTATCAGACTCATATGTATGTGCCTTAAATTATGTGACTTGTGGAGACTACTGTACCTAATCGTGCTACAGCTTCACTGTAGTTCTTTATGATTCTTTTCATTAAAGTTGCATTAAGAGTTTTTTATTTGTCACTTACTTATTGCTAAGCGTTTATCACGGTTTTGTATTTTTATTATTGTTCCACTTCCTTCTAAACACCCCGTTGTATTCTTTTAACATTAAAGTGGCAATATGTTAGAACTGCTATGCCGTCTGAAGCATGGATCATAAATTATCTGTGAGGCTTTATAGCGACTTTGCTCATTGGCCTTGCAACGATAGGGTCGTGCTGTATTTGCGGACGTCTCAGCGAAGTCCATTTGAGGCATTTCTTACCCAAATGTCAAGAGGGTTCACAGGAACTTGGGAAATACGTTACTGTCATTGTCTGACCCGATTTTGTAGTTATTCACGTACTCCATGACGTAGTAGCGTTTTGTGATGCAAGAGCTCATATATATATATATATATATATATATATATATATATATATATATATATATATGTGTGTGTGTGTGTGTGTGTGTGTGTGTGTGTGTGTGTGTGTGTGATATGTTACAATACAGCATCACCGGTCTATTGCGGTCTAACTGTGTTGGTGAGGCAGTAAATTTATCCACAGGGCAGTGACCGCGTCACTGCAATTCACTTTGGAGGTGTGGCGGTGGGACTTGTAGTCCCGTACCACCCTCTGACGTTGACAGTACTACATGAGTCAGGCAGAAAAATTTAGCCTAACGTGGGCAGGTACGATTGGAAAGTATTGGACTAGACCCACCAAAGGATGCGTCCGTGGTGGGCGTGCCAGGCCTATCGCTAGCCATGGTCGGAATCCGATTCCTCTAGGATGGTTAGGGGAACCGGATGTCGATGCCAGCGGCGTGGAAGTGTGGTCCCAACGTGGCGTAACCCATGGACAGTGTCCCGCAAGGCATCCACTTTCTCATAGAGCCGCCGCGCGTTGTTGCGTATGGTCGTCTTTAGGGGGACGATATCCGCTTCCTCGGGGAGGGTGACAATTCTCGTGAGTGGCGGAGCGTGCAGACTCCACCTGAGCATCTTGTTCTGCAGGCGCTGCAATGTCCGCAGCCTGGTGACACTAATCGTGGCCCATGCAGCAGATCCATACGTGAGGGCAGGCAGGATAACTGTTCGGTAAATGCGGAGCTTGGTATGCAGGTTAAGTTCCCTACTGCGAAAGAGCGGGTACAAAGCCCTGGTTAGCTTTTGCCCCTTGTTGGTGACATACTCCACATGACAGTGGAAGAGCAACTTGTGGTCCATCTGGACCCCGAGATAGGTGGTTGTCGGGGACCAGGGCACCTGCACACCTGCAATCGAGATATTGCGGTGGAGGACTGGGCGCCGTTTTTCCTGAAGTAAACTGCCGTAGTTTTGGCGGCATTGAGAGCTATTTTGTTTGTCCGGCACCAGGTGATAGTGGCGTCCACCTGTCGCTGGAGGCGGGCGACAACGGCGTTAGTAATGCGACCAGTGGTGTATAGTGCTGTGTCGTCAGCGTATTGTTCAAGGTGGCACTCGGGGATGACCGGCATATCATTGACATAGATATTAAAAAGGATGGGAGATAGCACCGATCCTTGCGGAGTGCCTGCCGACAATTGGCGAATGCCAGAACGCATTCCCCGTTGAGCCACTAGGAAAGTCCTGCCAGGGAGGAAGTCATCCACGATCTTGACATAAATATCCGGTATAGGGGTCTGTGTCAGCATCTTGTGTACGAGGTTGTCTTGCCAGATCTTGTCGTAGGCGTTTTGGAAGTCCAGAAAAACGGCAGCTGTCGACTTGGCAGTGTTGAAGCCTTTGCTGATGTGTTCAGTGATCCGTAGGACCTGAAGTTCAGCAGAGAGGTGCGAAGTGAATCCAAACTGTTCAGGACGGATCGTCCCAGTTGCCGCAAGAGGTTGGGAAAGTCGGTGAAGGATCACAGATTTAAGGACCTTCGCCATAGTGTTTAGGAGGCTGATGGGCCTGTTGTTGGTGGGGACTGTAGGGTCCTTGAACCTCTTGGGGATCGCAATCAGCTTGGCTTGTTTCCACTGAGGGGGGAAAAGGCCAGATGTGAGACAACAGTTTAGAATCTTGGTGAACAAGATGAGTGATGTGCGGGGAAGGTGGCAAAGATGTTCATTTAAAATTCCGTCCAATCCAGGGGCCGACCGGCCACGTTTCCGTCGAAGGATGCGCTGAATTTCTGCCATGGACGTAAGAAGGGGAGCAGACTGGGGTGGGCGGTTGCGGAAAGCAGCAACAGCTGTCAGGACTCCATGTTCTTCCTGTAGTTCGTTCGGAGAAAGGTCCTGGACCAGAGGGCGGTTTTGGGCCTCGAACGCATCTGCCAGCGTTTCCACAATTTGCAGGGTATCATAAGACAAGCCCGCTGCTGTGCGAATAGGATGGGCAGTCGCTGGCTTAGAACGCTGCAGGGTGCGAATGACAGCCCAGTCAGATTTTTGGTGGAGTAGGAAAGTGGACATCCTATCCTCCCACTGTTCAGACCTCCATTCGGCGAGCCGGTGGCTGAATTCGCGTTGGAGGCGTCTCATTTGGCGTTTGTCCTGAGGGTCACGAAATTGCTTCCACCTCCGGCGGTAGCGGTTCTATTGCACCTTCAGCTCTCTTAACAGAGGGGGCAAGTTGTCCAGGGGTGTTAAATTTCGAGGTGCAGTGGAGGTGGAGAGTTTCACTGCTTTCTGTATTTTGGCGGTAAGGTAATCCACAGCACGGACTATATTGGCCGGTGTTGTCAAATTGAGGTCGTGTCGAGTGGTGTTATTAAGTACCCTGGCAAACTTGTCCCAATTGGTGAGGGTGGCAGTGGAACGAACATCAAATGAAAGGGCAGCATTGGTGAGGTGCAAGAGTACTGGCTCATGGTCAGAGGCCAGTTCGTGGAGAACTTCCAGTGAAAACTGAGCGGTGATGTTTTTGAAGATGGCCACATCCAGAATGTCTGGCTGGCAGCTAGTACGGACTGGGATATGGGTAGGTTCGTGGGGGCCGTAGACTGATAGTGCTAAAGTATCCTCCAGGTCAAGGAGGAGCCGGCCTTTGGGGTTAGACACGCAAGAATGCCAAGCTGGGTGCTTGGCATTGAGATCTGCCCCAATGATGAGCCTGTCGAAGGATGACAATGTGCGGTCTGCTTCCAGCAGTGGCTTGTTTGGGCTCAAATACGCTGCTGCAAAGGTAATGGCACCAAGGCGTGTGGAGATGGTAACCGCTGTGGCCTCTATGTGTTCCATTGGCTGGAGAGTCTCTTGGGTATGGACAAGAGCTTTATTGAGGAATACAGCTGTGCCTCCACCACGGCGGTCATGGCGGTCAGAGCGGTAACACACCATGTTGCGAAGGCGGAAATCGTCTGCCGGTTTGAGCTGTGTTTCTGTGACGAGTAAAACATCCACACAATACTCATGGAGGAAGGTGTTCAATTCCGTCTTCATACGTTTTATGCCATTGGCATTAAAAATGCAAGTGACAAGATCCCATTAGGGCGATGACCTTGGAGAGCCCGTCCTCCGACTGACGGATTTTTTGTGCAGTGTTACGAATGACAGCCCGGATGTGAGGTTTCGTGAAAAAGGAGATGACCTGGAGGATTTCGCGCATGTCCGCCCGAAAGGACACATCAGTCTCCACCACTGGGGGAGGGTCCTGGGTGGTCTGCTTGCCCCTACGGCGCGCAGGTGCAGGTTTAGTAGTAGGCAGAGTGGAGGTAGGGGCAGAGGGCTGAGATAGAGTCACAGATGGACTGGAGGGAGCTGCAGCTGGCTCCTGTAGTTGGTGAGCAGTGGGAGCTGTCACAGAAGACAGACAATGAGGAGGAGACCGGGTTGCAGCAGCAAAGGATGTCATGGGAGTCCGGGCAGGAAGCGGCAAAGGAGCCACCGAACCATCTGGTGCCTGAGTGGCTGGTACCAGAGTGACTGCTGAGGACAGTGCACCAGGCTGACCCCGCAAAACCGGATAGGTGGTCATGTCTCGTAGCGGTGGGGAGGTCGATTTGTTCTTGGTTTCTTTTTGGGCGGACGAGAAGACTTCAGTGCCTTCTGGTAAATAGGGCACCCCCTCCAGAATGCCATGTGGTGGGGATCGTGCGTCGTTCCCAAACATCTGGCACAGGTAGGTTTCTCCAAAGCAGGGAGTGTGCAGTTCTCCACTAAATGTGGGCCAGCACACTTAACACACCACAATGGCAGGGAGCAGTAATTCCCAGTACGTCGTAAACGTTGGCATTTGCGATAGATGGCTGGCCCGTTGCGGCCCTCGTACGATTCAATCCGGACTTTCGTGTACAGAAGATACCGGATTTGGTAAATCCGCTCTATGTCCTCCCTCTGGGAAAGGGAGACGACGTGGGTGGGGCAGGGGATCAATGCCCTGGTCTCAGGATTCCTCTTGCGATACTGGTGGACCAAAGGATCTTCGAAATCGAGTCGAAGCAGTTCCTCCTTGACCTCCTCTGCCGTAACCTCTGGTGGCAAGTCCTTGATGATGATTTTGGTGCGCCGTGGGTGGGGCAGGGGATCAATGCCCTGGTCTCAGGATTCCTCTTGCTATACTGGTGGACCAAAGGATCTTCGAAATCGAGTCGAAGCAGTTCCTCCTTGACCTCCTCTGTCGTAACCTCTGGTGGCAAGTCCTTGATGATGATTTTGGTGCGGCGATTACCTGACGTCTGGTGGGTAAAGTAAGGCATCGCCTTTGATTTTACGAAATCGAGAATGGTAAGATAGTCGTCCCTACTGTCAAGCAGGTATTTCACATGATCTTTTTGGTAAACAGCTCTCAATTGGCCGACAATGAGCCGCTGGAGCTCAGTGTTCAGTTTCGTATAATTAGTTACATTATATACCACAAGGGTATCTTCTCTTTCTTCAGAGGGCTTGACGGGATCTCTTGAGAAGAAGGGTCGGTAGCATGAGCCATTTCCTCATCCACAGGACCATCCGGTGCGGCGTCCCCCGGCAGGGAGGTTTCGGAACACGATCCGCTGCCACCACAGCCCGCGTAAGCGGAGGGGCGTCTGGGGCGACGGCCAGAGGACTTTCCGACTGGGTCAGAGTGTCCAGAAGACTCGCCACGGTGGCGGGACGGCGTAGAAAGAGGGGCAGGTACAGCCGGGTGGTGGTCAGACAGAGCCGATGTGTTCGCCGCCTCACTACGAGAGAGGTCAATTACTAGGCGGTCAGGTGAATCGTCGGACGACGACGACGACGCGGATGAACGGACCCTGACACGCGACGGTGGACAGTCTTCATGATGATCGGTTTCAGTGCCGGTGGTGTCAACCGGTGATTTGTGGCGGTTGGCGCGATTCAAGCGATCCTTCGCCCGTTGTGAGGTGGGCGGAGCATTGTGCGCGACGGGAGGCCGGGACGAGCGGCGTATCCGACGCTGTTCTCCCCGAAGGGCGGCGGTGCAAGAGTCGGAGAGTCGCGAAGGCTGCTCCGCGAGCCTCTCCGTAGTGGACTCGGGTCCGCCTGGCATGGCCAGGGACCTGGTACGAGAGTACTACGCACACCAAAAGCTCCCCAGCTATCCTGGGGTAATAACTACTAGGACATCAACGCCGAAATAGCAGATACGCCAACGCTGTTACGCAGTGCAAAAACTATAGGCACGATAACGCACTCTTATTAGATAACTCGTTTGGGGATCCGACCTAAAGCACATTTTTTTTGTAGTCCGGGGTGATAAGTTAAAGTGCGAGGAATTATTAATACGATGACACATATAAAATACCTGCGGGAGAGATAAACACTATGGAATTTAAGCATCATCGTGCGAACTCGATAACAAAGATATACAGACTGTATTAAGCTACGGCAAAGAGATGATTATTCCATGTTGGACATTGGAAGAGAGCTGTCCTATGTCGGATTGAGAGATTGTTGGACGCCGCCATTAAGGCAGTAATCTATGTTCTATGACTGGTTCAAATGGCTCTGAGCACTATGGGACTTAACTTCTGAGGGGATCAGTCCCCTAGAACTTAGAACTACTAAAACCTAACTAACCTAAGGACATCACATACATCCATGACCGAGGCAGGATTCGAATCTGCGACCGTAGGGTCACGCGGTTCCAGACTGTAGCGCCTAGAACCGCTCGGCCACTCCGACCGGCGTATGTTTTATGGTAATGAAGAAAATAAGTACATATAAATGCACAAAAGGAGTACCCGGCGTGTAGAGTTCATAACCTTCAACCATTTCAAAAGAAAGATTCAGTGATTATATAGACGCTAGTCGTTCGGAAGTGTTGTGTGGTTTGATGGTGCGAACCTGCACTTTTACACCGTTTTGGGATTCATCGAAAATATTTCTCCGAAGACCTAAATAATTTCACGAACTAAAGTTAGACGTCACATTCCATACACATGACACAGCGTAGCACTTGGCTGTACCGATCGATTTCCGTAGAGCGAGAAACTATCTTTAGCGATTTCAGGTGGAGAAGTTCCAGCAAGGAGACTCAACGAGATCTGCTGCTGCGGAACGCATATGGTATTAGCGTATTCTTTAACTTACGGAGAACAGTAAGCAATATAGACTTCATAAACTGCAAACATAATTAAAAGGACTCAACTTAAATAAAAGAAGCAAACAGTAAAAAGGAATCGCTAAACCAAACCATAAATAAAAATCAATTAATAATAATACGCAGTCACATTAATGAAACGCTCATTAAATAATAGAGAGAATAAAAATAAGAACTTTAAAACGTGGACACCGTTCGTATGCGGTTAATGGTTGGGCTGGCGGCAGTACTTATACCTGTATTTGATTTTGAAATTTGTAACTATCACTAACAAACAGTCTCGGGTATTTTATACAGAACGAAAGCTTATTTTTGTAAACTAATGTATGTACTGATATGTCATACTTCCAGCTGCCTGACAATGAGGAGTGGTCAAATCTGCAGTCGCAGTAAGTATAAAATAAAGTAATTTTTAGCAGCCGGAAGCTGAACAACCATGTTTAACAATTACATGAATTGTGGTATCCAGATGTAGGTTTTTCGAAGTCATGTAAGGAGAATGCTGGGATGGATTCCTGGGAGAGGATTGGGCCGATTGATTTTACCTATTTTGTCCACTTCGAACTCTTACTCCGTACATTGTCATCGTTGCGACTTTAGACCCTAACCTCGATTCCTTACTTTTTGTGAAAAACACTACAGAAATCTGAAGCACAAGCCGAATGTGGTAACCAGCTGACCTGTCACGGTTTCAGTAACGGGTGATGATTCCGTATAAACTCTCCGTCGGAACAGGCTTCAGAAGGCCCAACGGTACTGACGGACCACCGTGCCATCCTCCGCTGACTGGCGTCATTGGATGCGGCTATGGAGGGACTATGGCCAACATACCGCTCTCCCGGCCATTGTCAGTTTTCGTGACCGGAGGCTCTACTTAGTGGAGTAGCTCCTCAGTTTGCCTCACGAGAGCTGAGTGCATCCCTCTTGCCAACAGCACTCAGCAGCCGCGGATGGTTACCCATCCGAGTGTTAACCAAGCCCGACAGCGCTTAACTTAGATGATCTGACGGGAACCGATGTTACGAATGCGGCAGTGACGTTGGAATTCTGTATAAGACTGGTCGCAAATACATTTGTCATGTTTTTTTTCCATATTTGGCGAAACATCCCGCACTCTATTCTGTTACTGAGAACAAATTTCCTGAAAATGGGCTGTTGCATAACAATAGTTAAGCAGTGTGAGCTATGCTAGTTGTCGCTGGATGGTGAACTGCTCTGAAATTTTTCATAAACGGGAAAGGCAAGAGACTGCCGAACTCGGCAATAAATTTTGTAATCCAAAAGTGTATCGGAATTCGTTTTGAAAACTGTGGACCTGCACAAGATGCAAATGAATAGCGGCTGCCTGAGACAGTTTTCACTAGAGGCGCAACGTAGTAACTTTATGAGGTTATTGACACGCAAAAACATTACTGAGAGCTGAGTGGATAGGTGGACTGAGCATAATATACCAGGCCCACGAGACGGAGTTTCCGGATTTGACACTTGTACCAAGAGGATATTTCACATCTTTCTCCTTGCAACAAGTGCCGTTCACGTTAGACTTCGAATTTAAATGAAAACGAGCTGCTTATAAAACATTTTTCTCGTAGCTCTGTTATTGACAAAAGTTTTGGAATACACATGTCTTCTACGAAATTCAGTACCTATGTTTAATTGGATGTATCCCTCGTGTAAAAAAGTGTCTGCTTAAAATCACCACAATTGATCTCAAAATGAATTTTTAAGGCTGTCACTACCCTGTGAATGTCATGCAACTAGCCGTCCGAAACTGCAGTATTTGTTTATGGGTTCCTGAAAGTATTAATGGAGAAGATTTATAAAGTGTTCGTCCAGTATAATCTGAGGATAATTTTATTTCTCCCAGTCGGATGTTATATCGTCCTTATTTTACACATAACCCTTTCCTATCGTATGAAACTCCACTTCTTTTCTAATAAAGAAGACTTGGCGGAGGAACATTCAACTTGCCACGTCGCGGAGTAGCAACTATTTAGCGAACTATTTGCCTTATTTGCAAACGATGTGTCTTACATCATAGAGAAAGCTAAAGACATGAAACGCAATACTGCTGCAACTATTCGGAGACAAAGGTGGAAGGCTACCAAGATGGAAAACGACGAGCACACTGTATACTACTCCTGTGTGAAGATCGTCTACCAGCAACAATTCAGTGACCCGAGGCAGCGTCAGACGGCGAGGCACTAATTGGCTGTTAGGGAAACGCAATTGCAAGGTCGCAGGCAACGTCACAAACCAATGTTCTAAATTAGCCGTCCCCACACGGGACTTGGTCTCATCGTGAAGCGCGTCAAACATGGTTTCCATCGAGGTCAGTGCACCCTCAGAAACAAGCAGGGGCATCAGACGGAGCGTGTTCCTCATAGTAATTACGACCCCGTTGTTATCCAGTGGCAGTTTTGGCAGTATGTTGTTCTAAATCACACAGTTCTTACGCCACTATTAAAATTGCTACTTTAGTTCTATTAAAACGCACATTTCCTTCCTTGTCCATATCCTAAACGTGTTGTTATGCCTTTCGTAAAAATAAATAAAAATATCACTATGCATGATCATGATACAAAGCAAAAAGCAAAGTCAGTCAGGACATCAGCTTACAGCTTCCATTACAAATAGTCCGTTACAAATACATGGGAAATAACAATTGTTTCAGGGTTCTCACTTTTTAGTGAAACCATAAGGTCATCCTTATTAGATCACTGCTTCTATTCAACACCAGAAATTTTGGTGAACATGTAATCCAAGACTGAACAACAAATCGCATAATCTCCTACTGCTACTAGCGCAGGAAATAAAACGACTTTATTTACTGCATTATTAGTGTTAAATTTCTTGTATTTCCTGTAAGATAATACGTGCATTTGTGACTGTGTGTACAGTGTGTACATACAGCATGAGTAGCGTGTACATGTGCGTTTGTGACCACAATCATACACAGTATTTATACAGGAATTGTGTACCTCAAAATCTGGCAAGTTTTCTGGATGAATAAATAAACAAATAAATAAGTATTGAATTATGACAGAATCAGGCAGTGACGTAGAAACAATTTTCCAATTCGTCGGTCCACGTTCTCAGGCACGTTCACAAAATCAAAGACATCATACGTGAAAGAGAGTGCTATTATACATACATAATACTGAATGTTAAGAACATACTTCTATTTACTTAATAAGAAAGCCCCGCAACATTTCAGAAAGCGAGAATATTGACAATAATTATTTCGACATTGTGGGAGCAAACGTGGGGGGGGGGGGGGGGACGTAAAATATTTATGGAAGAGGCAAATGATATTTCATAGCAGTGCAGATTTCTGGACAGGATCATGAGTGTGACAGCCAAAAGTACAGTGTCGCTAGATGAAAGTTGGGTTAATACGCAGAGGCTGGAGTGATGGAACACAGGTGCATCTAAATGTTTTGTGTCAAATTACCTCTTCATGTTTCTTTCAAAAAAAAAAAAAAATAAAAAAATAAAAACAGGTGGTTATCATGAAGAGATACACAGCGTAGTGTTCTAGAAATGATTCGAGATGTGGCTTACGACAAGTTGGATAAGACCATCAGTCATAGTTACGGCTAATGGCACCTGTCATTCAGTTGCCCAAGTAAAACATCAACTTTGACAACAAGAAAAGTCGTTTCATTCAACCATACGTCAGAATGCTGCCATCTCGGCTAGACGACGCATTCAACACATGCAAAGAAGACAATGTTTTCTAAAGACGGTGCATTGCACTGATGCAAGTGATCAAGGAAATGTGAATTCTATGACGTAAAAGTGAGGTGGAAACGATATTGACCTGCTGTGATACGCCCAAGGAATCCAGCAATTGCTGTTGTCCGCAGTAATATGAAGGCAGATCCAATAGCGGTGACAACCATCTGCAGTTAAATGCACCAAATTAAATGAACAGAAACAGAAAAGACTCTGTAGTATGACAGGTTTGCGCTAAGTTCTGATCAGGGTAGATAACAGAGAATAAATTCGATAGTTGCCAATCATAAGGTGGAATGAGTATAGTAGCTTTGAGTAGGAGGATCTTTGATGGTTAAGAGGGCTGGGTGTGCGCAGTAAAACAACTCGGCGGTCGCAGCTAGGTGCCCAGAGGAAGCAGACGTGTGGTGAAAGCTTTATGGTAGGATTCGTGCTATGCAGTTTTCAGGTTGTACGCTGAGCAAATTTTATCACGTTAATGGGAGAAGCTATAAAATGATTTCAAAATGGTTTTTGTTAGATAATGTTCAGAGTTAAGATTTGTATGTCCAAATTTTGAGGCAGTAAGCGTTTTGTAAGAGTGATTCGTGCTACAAAGATGTTGGAAATGGTAGTTTCTGCATATGACTAAAAATTTTTAACTATATATATATATATATATATAAAGAAATCTAGGAGTTTAGAATGCCGTCTATATAGGAATCTTTAGAGATTGCCTTGGAAAACGGTTGGACAGAGCCCTGCTGAAGAAAGTATCATAGAATTCGGATGACGTGTTGACTAGAAACTACTATAAACCTAAACTGGAATAGTCGGATAAGAGTTTTAACCTCGCTCGTTTTCTCAATACTGCACTCGATTCTTTCCAACGAACGTTCGAAAACTGTTCCATCAAGCGGACATGGCAATAACTCGTCCAGATAACCAAGAGCAGCTTCCGGGATCGAATATGCCCCGCGGATTAAAGACGAGGGCTGCTGAACCGGACAGCCTGGATGTGGTTTTTAAGTGTTTTTCCATACCCTGCTAGATGAATACCGGGCTGGTACCCACGTAACACCTCATATACACGCAAGGCAAACATTTATAAAAAGTTTTAACCCTTGACCATGAGATTCACTCTGGACCCAGACAAATGGGGTACACAGATTCCGTCCTGGTCGGAGGAGGGGAGGGGCGGGGGGTGGGGGGGGGGGGAAAGAGGGAGAAAGATATCCGGCCGTCACTTGTCATTAACATTGCTTCAATCCATACAACAATGCCGACTCCGTAGTGAAACGGGAGAAGGTAAGAAAGAAAAAGAATCGGATATGACAATGGAGAGACAAGGTATTATGGTCCAACAGTTTTCTCATCCATGAGTACGACCAGTAAGTCACTGCGAGTCAGAAAGAAACTTCTACCGCCACAATTTCGTTGTTAATGAAAGCAGAGATTGCGATTATGCGACGACAACGTTCCGTAACAAATCACTGTTCTCTTCTTGGGTTTATTGGATACGGCCACTAAACTCACAGAATCTGTTGCTAGTTTTCCACTGTTTAAGTTATATAACCACGTGCACGTTGCACTCTTTCTTTACATTCCTCGTTCATCCGTAAGAACCCGGTACGATACACTAGTTATCCATCCCACGCAGATACGGACGTTGGACTAGCATGATGTTGGACATGTAAGCTGGCGAAGCATCTTGCAGTTGAGAGCGTTGTGTGAGTCATGCGGGCAATAAGTGAACCTTGATTGTATTTCACTGGTATCCGCTCTTGGCCGTCTTCCAGACCACGTAGAGGTAAAGTTACACTACCAGGGAGCCGTCTTAGCCGGTTTAAGACTGCCGCTTGCTCAAGTATATATATATATATATATATATAGAGATCAACATTGTGTTTAAATCTAACAGCCTGAATCATAATCCACATCCTTTGCTTGTATTGAATATGAAAATGAGTAGCAAAGTGAAGTTACCCACCAAATGAAAGAACGTAAAGAAAACGAGACCTGTATGCAATATATATGTGCAGTTCATGGTTTGAAATCGATTTTGGTGTAACTAAAGTTATCAGAGAAAAGTTATTTCAAATAACTAATTTTATGCCGTTGCACAACTGATATTATTCAAGTCAAGATATAATTTCATTAAGTAAACATCAGGGCCAAAAGTTAATTTTTCAGGACCATCTTAATGCCATTGCACAAACGGCATTATTCTCTTAAACTTGATTGCTGCGTCAAATACATGTTTCATTACTAGCAAAATGGAGGAGTGCACGAAACAAGTTCGCAGATGCAGTCAGATGCAGGTTTGTTGAATAATTATTTTGGAACAATTTTATCTGTGATACTTTCACTAATTAAAAAGGAAACAATTTTGGGTTAGATACTTTCACTTTTAAATATAAATTTTGGACATGATACTTTCAAATACTAGCAGTAGTATTAGTAGTTGGCTAACTGGTTAAGGTTTTCTTGTAGTTCTGTAGTGGTAGAAAGCAGTTACAGTATTAGCGTTTTTGTAGTATTAGTATTTTTCAATTATATATATGTTTAATAAGTACCGGAAATAAATAGTTAATATATACATATGTTATTATCCACGAAAATCTGAACTGCATGGCCTTTTTCAGCTCTTCAGATAATAGGTAGTAACTGTGAAGACTAAAGAAGTAAATATTCAGCAACTGAAAAGACGAGATTTGGACCTCAGAGGTTTTATAGAAGAGAAGGCTCAGTTGCTCAAAAGGCAATTTCCAACATACCTCATTAATGATATCGCCAACAGGCAGAGGCGTGAAATCGTTCAGCTTCGTCGGTATCACTGTCATTTCAGTACTATTGAATGTATATGGGCGCAAATAGTTAACTGACAACAAACAGCAAAAAATTGCAACATACATGAAATAGAGAATCTGCTCATGGATGTGGTCACTCACACCAGTAGTAGTAGTGACACCTGGGAGGAAATAGTGAACAACACTACAGTGTCATCAGAGAGGCAGACAAAAATGAAGACGTCGTGGACGAGAGCGTGGAAAATTTAATTATTCATGTGGGAGGAAGCAGTGATAGCTCCAGGAGTGCATAATAAAATTGTGGTCGTGACTTGAGTAGTGTTATTCCCTTATCGTAACTGCAATAATCTCAGGAATTTAAGGGGAGAGCATGCCATCGACTGATCATCGTGTTATGAGTACTTTCTTCAGATTATAACTATTAATATATTCTTGAAAATGCAAGTATTTAATAACGAAAACAATAGCCTTTATGCTACTTTTAGCGTGGTAGATACTACATACCTCTTTTACATTTTGGAAATTTATATATTTTATTAGTAACTGTAAATAAACTGGCTCATACAAATACGACCTGCATGTCGTCGTTCTTGCTACTAGAGAACGCGAGTGGCAGTGACTCTGCATGATGCCCCATAAGCTACACCCGACAACAATTCCACTCGACTGTGTGAAGTGTCAATATCATTGTCTCTCGAGCAATCCTGACGACGGGTCTTTGATCCTGACAGATCAATAGCGTCGTATGGTTGCCTAGCAACCACAAAAAGAAAGCTAATGATTGGCTGCGCTTGAGTACGGAGCACCCACCACGTCGCCCGCCACAGAAATAACGCGCACGTGCATGAAACCTGCGTTTCTTGCGTCAAACTGGTATTGTCGTTTCACTTTCTTTAACTAGGAGTCTAAATAGTCGTTTATTTCGTTTCTGATATATTTACTTTTTATTTGCTTCTATTTCATTTCAAACTGTGTGCAGTGGGACGAATGATGCAAGCAAAAACGTGAAGTGAATAGGAAGGTGAGAAGCGTGTTAAACAGCCACGTCCGCGAATTCATGTATTCGATGAAGGACTACATTCAGAAAGAAAAGGAAAATGTGAGCCCCTATTTAGTATCGCTCAGTTTGTAAATAGGACTGAAATAGCTTTGAAAGTAAGCAACAACACTAGTGTAACAATAGGGAAGAAACATTACGCACTGAGGCGATAAGTAATGGGATACCACCTAATATTGTGTGCAGAAACTCGATGTGTCGTGAACTGAATAGGTCGTTGGAAGTTCCCCGCAGAAATATTGAGCCAGGCTGCCTCTACAGCCATCCATAATTGCGAAAGTGCAGCCGATGCAGGATTTTGTGCACGAAGTGACATGTCCACTATATCTCATAAATGTTCGATGGGATTCATGTCGGGCGATTTGGGTGGCCAAATCATTCGCACGAATTGTCCAGAACTTTCCTCAAACTAATCGCGAACGACTGTGGTCCTGTGACATGGCGAATTGTCATCCACAAAAATTCCATCATTGTTTGGGAGCATGAAGCCATGAATGGCTGCAAAAAGTCTCCAAGTAGCCGAAGGTAACCATTTCCAGTCAATGATCGGTTCAGTCGGACCAGAAGACCAAATCCATTCCGTGTATATACATCCTAGACCATTACGGTGCCACCATGAGCTTGCACAGTGACTTGTTGACAACTTGGGTCCAGAGCTTAATGGGGTCGCATTTAGCGCTTTCTTAGGAGCAATAAGGGGACCACACCGTAATCACGAAAAATACACCCATACCGTAACACTATATCTACAGCATACTCCGCAAGCCATCTAATGGCGTGTGACGTAGGGTACTTATTGTACCAATAGCTGAGTCCTCCAACCCTATTCCACTCGCGAATAGCGCGTGGAAAGAATGATTGTCAGACTTCCTCGATTTTACCTTTAATATTGGCAGACGATTCCCGGATGGTCGAACTGTTTCTCAGTTTCCTCCGTGAAAGTGGTTTTTATTCTCAGTTTTAAGGTTTTTAATCTTACTTTGGAGTACGGGCGGGGCGGTGAGAGTTAGGGTGTCTCCCACTGTCAGCTGTGTTTGCAGATTCCTGACTCCCCTCCGTAGCCAAGCTCCTCTTTTCTTTCCCTTTTGCTTTGTTTTTATCACTTTTTAAAAATTGGTTAATTTCCTTTTACAATACGCACTTCTACATTCTAGCTGTTGTACGCTTTCAGCAGGTGGTCTTGGCTCTACTGCTTTGGGGTTGCTCTCTTGCTGCCTTCCCTGGTTTTTATTTTAACCATTGACAACACGGCTGCACCTTTACGTTTTTTAGCCTTTTACCTTTTACCGTTCTGCCTTTTCTGAGATGTCAAACTGTGTGAATGGGCCATATTTGAAACAAGGGAATGATGACCTTGCTGTTTGGTCCCTTCAACCCCAGTCAACCAACCAACCAAGAATGATTGTCGGTGAGCTCTAATTTCTCGATTTTTTTCCTCGTGGTCGTTGCGCGAGACGTGTGTGGAGAGAAGTAATATGTTCTACGACTTTTCTCGGAAAGTGCTCTCTCGAAATTTCGATTGAAATCTCTCCGTGACGCACAACGCCTCTACCCCCTCCGCACTTCATTGTTAGCACTTCAAATGATGGCAGGCAACATTCTCCAGGCTTTCTCCAAAACCAAATTATTCCTTTGAATCGCAACAGGGTATAGCGTCTTTCATCATTCCAAATCACTCGTTTCCATTCATTCACTGTGAAGCGGCGTCTCTCTTTACACAGCCTCAAGAACTGCTTAGCACTGACTACCGAAAGCCGGCCGGTGTGGCCGAGCGGTTCTAGACGCTTCAGTCTAGAACCGCGCGACTGCTACGGTCGCAGGTTCGAATCCTGCCTCGGGCATGGATGTGTGTGATGTCCTTAGGTTAGTGAGGTTCAAGTAGTTCTAAGTCTAGGGAACTGATGACTTCAGATGTTGAGTCCCATAGTGCTCAGAGCCATTTGAACCATTTGACTTCAGAAATGTGTGGCTTACGAGCAGCTGCTCGACCGTCGTACCCCATTCTTTTGAACTTCCATTGAACACTCATTGTGCTAGACGGACTGCTTGCAGTTCCTTAGAACTCACGAGTGACTCTTCCCGCTGATTTCACTCGAATTTTTGCAACCACCCTCCTGTCAGTCAGTAGATGAGGTCTTCCTGGCCTTGGTTTAGCTGTGGTTGTTCCTTCGCGTTCCCTCTCCATAATCACATCCCCACTAATCGACTTGGGTAACCTTCGAAGGTTTGAAATGTCTCTGACGGATTTGTTACTCAGCTGACACCGAATGGCCAGCGCAGGCTCTAAGTCACTGAGTTATCCTTATTGACCCTTTCTGTTGTTACTGTTCCTCTGATGACAACACAATAAATACTCTCCGCCTCCTTTTATACTAGCGCGTCCGCCTATCTTCACATCTTGTGGTCAGTTAGGCATTACTTACGGGTGTTCGGATAGTTTGCGTCAGATCGTATAGATGCAGCAACGTGTCGCGGCAAGAAACATTTGTTTCCTAGACAGGAATCCCTACATTCTCTCAACTGAGTTTGCTCTTACAAGACGAAGTAAGTTTCTAATAACTTATATTCCAATGCAGCAAGCATGGAACGAACTGCAGTCTTCCGTCACAAGCAGTGCTTTCCACGCGTTCCAAAGCTTTTTGAAAGTTTCATTAAAAATAGATGCAGATGGAAAAAAATCGTAACACCAAGAAGGATCTGGGTGACATAAACGAAAGTTGGCAGGCGTGTCTATTAAAATTTTGCGGCAGTCGATTAAGAGTGGCGATATAGCGCCACTACGAGGATACAAATTAGGCTTCCTTTAAATACACGGCAACGGCCTTGCCGCAGTGGTTACACCGGCTCCCGTCAGATCACCGAAGTTAAGCGCTGTCGGGCGTGGCCGGCAGTTGGATGGGTTACCATCCAGGCCACCATGTGCTGTTGCCATTTTTTGAGGGTGCACTCAGACTCGTGATGCCAATTGAGGAGCTACTCGGCCGAATAGTAGCGGCTCCGGTGAAAGAAAACCATCATAACGACCATGAGAGCGGTGTGCTCACCACACGCCCCTCCTATCCGCATCCACAGCTGAGGATGATACGGCGGCCGGATGGTCCCACGCCACTATGAGGATACAAATTAGGCTTCCTTTAAATACACGCTATAACGGTCATGAGCGTTAGTTACCTTTGAGATTGGACGTGGTGAGTTGACGTTAGTCAAGAATGCCTTAAAGGCGACAAAGACGCCATTATCAACACTTCACTGCCTTTGTACGAGGTCGTGTGATGATCTACGAGAAGCTGGATTTTCTTTCTGCACACTGCAGAAAGACTTGGCAGGACTATAGCCACTGTACATGTCTACTGGCAACAGTGGTCACAAGAATGTACGGTCGTGAGAAGTCTGGGTTATGGACAGCCACATGGTAATACCGAGTAGTGATGGGGAGCTCGTGAATGAGTCGTTCAAATGAACGCTTCACTTCAGTGAAATGTGAACTAACCACTCAATTTCAATGAACTGGTACTTCAAACTGTTCACAGACAGCACACTCCACACTTTTTTCTAGTTCACTCACTCTCTTCCCCTCTCCCTCTCCCACTACATCGGCGCTACGTCACTCATCCTCCCTTCACTTCAGTCCTCCCTCTGCTGCCTGTCGACGAATCGCGCGGGGTTTGTGGGGAACGATAGGTTTACGAGGGGTTGGGGAGGTGAGGGGCGAGGAGAAGGCAGCGTGAGCTGCTACGTGCTGCGTGCAGTGCTGACATTACTCGTGACTATTTGTGCAGTTATACTTCGCGTCTACGGGTAGCCTACCGTTGGCAGCGCTTGCAAAAAAAAAAATAAATGGTTCAAATGGCTCTGAGCACTATGGGACTCAACTGCTGTGGTCATAAGTCCCCTAGAACTTAGAACTACTTAAACCTAACTAACTTAAGGACAGCACACAACACCCAGACATCACGAGGCGGAGAAAATCCCTGACCCCGCCGGGAATCGAACCCGGCAGCGCTTGCAGACAAATGAATATTAAAGTATAAACGAAGGGGCTGGCTGTGTGAGCACGCAGTTTGTTAAGGTTTGTTAATAACACTGAAAGAGGGATTTTACCTGAAATCGTACCAATGACTACAGGTGACAGTTTACGTTTTGAATCTGGAGGGTTATTATTCTCAACAAAAATAAAATCTACAGGAAAACTTCTGAATAATTACTTAACGTAGGTATATAGACTGTGACAGTGGTAAACATACTCATTCTATTTTGGATTAAATTTTACAAGGGACATAAAATTGGACTGCATTTCGTTGGTAGCCCTATTTTTCAGTTCATGAATACAACAAATAATATTTCATTTGGCAGATAAAGACTTTTTTTGGACGCTTCATGAGAAAATTTCGAGCAAGATTAAATGTAATGCCTTCTTTATATGTGACAGGCTTCTCTGTTTATCTTTCCTTTGTCCCCTTCGACCATGCTCTATTTAAGTTAACTCAGACGCTGTAAGAACGTAAAACGTTGCGTGCACTTTACTGCATAGTTCGGCCATCTGTTGGTAAAATTATGAAGTATTACGAAGCTTCATTGTACGAGCGAGGCGAAGCGAGCGTAGCAGCGGCTGAGCGGCGAACTGGGCAACTTCGACAGGCTTCCGTACTTCACGGATGAACTACTTCATTTGAACGCTTCACGGCAAAGAGTGAAATGAATGAAGTAGTTCACTGTAATGAACGAGTTCGACCCATCTCTAATATCGAGAGGTAAGACCATCGTGTTCGGTGTAAGGCTCTCGCGGATCGATTCCATCTGCAGCTGCAATTTGAACAGCGGTTAGCACCGCAGTGGCATAACCAACTGTTACCTCATGGGCAGTAAGACGCCTGCTACACCTGCTGGGTAGAACAGGTGATTAGGATTGTGGAAAGGGCCAGAAAAGGTTGGGGTCAGTTTCACCTAAAAATGGTAATTTATTGCAATTTAATAACAACTTCATACCAAAACGGCACATAGCCGAACCTTTACAACTACGAGTTTCAAAAAGTCAATTATTTCACGGCTGAGGGCCTCCAAACGAGAAATCTTAAACGTCAACAAGATAAATTTGCAGTTAAAATTGCGAATGAAATAATTAAAATATATGGATATATAGCACAGCTAGGCGGAAAACCTCAAGGCAAAGGTCGATAAAACAAACATGTACAAGGTTCAATACAAACGGCTGAAGGCCACAATTGAATATCAAAAATTTTAAAATATATTACCATAATCTTTTAAGGCATTGGCTATAATAGATTTTAAACTGACAATTAAAAACCCCACAGAAAGACAGTAAAGACAACGGCACTCAGAAACCTCCAGGGAGGTCGGTCTGCCCTCTGTAAGTAGGGTGTTTATGTTTTCTTTATGTAAGTAGGCTGTTTATGTTTTCTTATTGGCAACGTTACGTAACGCTCTATATGAAAATCACTGGCTGTGCTGTGTGCAGTCTTTGGCTAGTTTGCATTGTTGTCTGCCATTGTTGTGTTGGGCAGCGGCAGCTGGATGTGAACAGCGCGTAGCGTTGCGCAGTTGGAGGTGAGCCGCCAGCAGTGGTGGATGTGAGGAGAGAGAAGGCGGAGTTTTGAAATTTGTAATACTGGATATTATGAACTGCTATGTATATTATGTTTCAACACTATTAAGGTAAATACATTGTTTGTTCTCTATCAAAATCTTTCATTTGCTAACTATGCCTATCAGTAGTTAGTGCCTTCCGTAGTTTGAATCTTTTATTTAGCTGGCAGTAGTGGCGCTCGCTGTATTGCAGTAGTTCGAGTAACCAAGATTTTTGTGAGATAAGCGATTTGTGAAACGCATAGGTTAATGTTAGTCAGGGCCATTCTTTTGTAGGGATTTCTGAAAGTCAGATTGCGTTCCGCTAAAAATATTGTGTGTCACTTTAGTGAATGTTTGAGTACGTTCAGTTTTGCCCAGCTGTTTGAAAAGCAAATAGTGTAAGAGGTTTATCAGCACAGTCGTGTATAATTGTTCTAAGGGGACGTTTCATATTCACTTAGGTGACACAGGTGGTGAGCCCAACTACACTTGGTCCCTCGGAACCCAACCAGGGGACAGCCATGGATTGACCGACACAACGACTTTCTTGCCACCAGTCAGTACATGAGAACTCAAACACAAAAGGTTACTAACGTGATAATACACAATGGAGTATGTATTAGCTGTCAAAACTACACACCATGTTGGACAGCGACAACAGGTGAGGATAGGACGCTGCCTGAAATTACGTTAGTGGCCATGGCCGGTAACCGGAACACTAACGGCCACAAGGCAGAAAATTCCGCTGGTGCACTCGAATTGTAGTCAACCAATGTAGTTAACTGCAGCGCATGGCGGCTAACTTTCAGCAATAGAAACACTCAGTGATGGTCACAGGAAAACCTCCCCAACAGCGAACCACCGAAACGAACCACCACGGCATCAATGGACGTGGCTTGGGTAGTTGAAACCACTACTCGGCTTTGACGTCCTGGATCGGTGAGCCACGAAGCTCGTAGCGATCGGACACCTCTACACACGCTCCGACACTGCGCAGGCACCGCCAGAGGACCCAGCCGACTGCCCCGCGCAGAGATAACTTCCCTGGTCCGCAGCAACCGACCAACTCACTTCAGAATGCTAACATTTAAAATAGTCAGTGGAAATACGCCAACTACACACATACCTGACAAACACTTGACGAAGACCTGAACGATATCCAACAGTACACACACACACACACACACACACACACACACACACACACACACACACACACACACACACACACACAGTCGACTCATGAACGATCGGCGAGCCAAAACGCGTCGTCTGCTAGGACGACCCACCGACGATCCAAGACCGTTGCCCGGCTCAAGTGATGCGTGGTGGCAGTGGTCGGGCGAGCCATGTCGACGCAGACCTCACTGCTGCTCCAACCCGACTGCATTAGTGCCGCATTGCAACTCCCCGACTGGCAGGTCTGGACTGTGCTCCAGACGCGTTCCAACTGACTGGCAGACCCGAACTCGCAACCCGAACTGCCTCACGACTGACAATTACCGGGAAGTAATAGCAGTCGAGCAAAGATACTACTAGAGGGGATATATCGATACGCACTGCTAGCGCCAGTCACGGTCAGGCAAAGCAGCAACTCAGTGACAGTAGTAATTTAAATTAATGTAGTGAGGTGGAAGTACGTTAAAAATTGGGTGTAAAATAAATGATGGCGGGAACACGAGCCACGCACGGCTCAGACGGCTCCAAGCCAGACGCCCTGTGGCCTGCGTTCCACTAACCAAACAACCGCCGATTTCAGTGGTGTCATGCGAGAGCCCATCTCCCCCTGGGTGGAGGTCTGATGTGTTTTCTGATGAAAGCTGGTTCTGCTTCGGTACTAATGATGGCCGTGTGTTGGTTAGAAGAAGGCCATTTAAGGGCCTGCAACCAACGTCAGCGTGCTAGACCCACTGGACCTAGGCCTGGAGCTAAGGTCTGGGGTGCCATTTTGTACGACAGCAGGAGCGAGCCCATGATTATCCCACGTACGTGACTGCAAATCTGTACGACAGTCTGGTTATTTGACCAGCTGTGCTGTCATTCATGAGCAGCATTTGGAGGGGGAGGGGGAGTTTTCCAACAGGATAACGCTCCCCCAACTACCGCTGTTGTAACTCAACAGGCTTTACACAGTGTCAACATACTGCCTTGGGCTCCTAAGTCATCAGATCTGTCTCCAATCGAAGATATATGCGACATCATCGGGCGACAAGTCCAGCGTCATCGACAACCAGAATTAACCGCCCCTGTATTGAGCGACCAAGTGCAACAGGCATAGAATACCATCACACAAACTGACATCTGGCAGCTGCATCCACATTTACATGCTTGCATTCAATATTCGGGGTGGTACACCGGTTATTAATGTACCAGCAGTTCACATTTGTAATTCCTTACCTCGTGCTTTCATTAACCTGTGATCTTGCAATGTTTATCACGTACATACGCTAACTCGACAAAGTATTTCCGAAAGTTCATTATTCTATATTAATTATTTTTTGGTGTTGCGATTTTTTTCCTTCAGTATATTTCCGTAGCGCCTCGTTTAATAAAGGGTTACCGGACGAAAAGCACATGTCGTGCTACATTATTAAATTTCGTCTAGATTTGTCCTCGTTATGTCCTGCATGATAATCTCTTCATTGCGAAGACAGTAACTTGTTCTCGAAAGAACAGTTACTGTTGATGACCGTGCAGCTTTTCCCTGGAATAAATGATGACTAACTGAAAACCTCAGCTGCCGACAGGTGTTGTTGATATACCTCGATGTGAACAGCTGAAAATGTGTGCCCCGACCGGGACTCGAACCCGGGATCTACTGCTTACATGGCAGACGCTCTATCCATCTGAGCCACCGAGGACACAGATGCATAGCGCGACTGCAGGGACTTATCCCTTGCACGCTTCCCGTGAGACTCACATTCCCAACTGTCCACAATTCTACATATGTATTGTACCTTATAGACATCTGCCCAACCACTCATTACTCGCGCACGCTTTGGCGATTCCCTTAAGAGTTTGGGCAACCTGTGCGCATTCGCACAGACGAAGGACACTGGCTGGCTAGCCTTTAACTATGTATGCGAAGACAGTAACTTGTTCTCGAAAGAACAGTTACTGTTGATGACCGTGCAGCTTTTCCCTCAAATAAATGATGACTAACTGAAAACCTCAGCTGCCGACAGGTGTTGCCCAAACTCTTACGGGAATCGCCAAAGCGTGCGCGAGTAATGAGTGGTTGGGCAAATGTCTATAAGGTACAATACAGATGTAGAATCGTGGACAGTTGGGAATGTGAGTCTCACGGGAAGCGTGCAAGGGATAAGTCCCTGCAGTCGCGGTATTCATCTGTGTCCTCGGTGGCTCAGATGCATAGAGCGTCTGCCATGTAAGCAGGAGATCCCGGGTTCGAGTCCCGGTCGGGGCACATATTTTCAGCTGTCCACATCGAGGTATATCAACAACACCTGTCGGCAGCGGAGGTTTTCAGTTAGTCATCATTTAATCTCTTCATTGCTCCTTACCGCCCAACCATTCGCCACTAGCCAAGCTCGCAGACACGGGGATGCCAGCCGGCTGCACGAGCAACCTGTTACGCCATCACCCCCCCCCCCCCCCCTCACCCGTTGACCGAATACTGACGTCAGCACGTCCTCTCCCCCTCCAGATTCAGTCGCAGCGTTAACCGAATCACCGACAAAGGGAATGCAGTGCGCCTCAGACCTGTAATACAGACTAACTTCTGCCGTCCACTGTTGTGTCCTTATACAACGTCCGCTTTGACGTCAACAGTTTTCAGCAGAAACTGTTAACCATTCTGAGAACTGAGGTCACGTAACAAAGCTCTGTGGCGTCCGTAGATTCACTCTTTCTGACGCATTTTGAGTTCCCTGTTTGCTACTTGCCCGAAAATCATCGGCATTTTTTTTCAGTGTTCCAAAGGACGAATTGAATGAGATGGCACACGGGTTGCGTTGGTTGATATGTCTTTCTACAAATCACCTAATAAACTGAAAGTATTACAACGCGTGCAACTAATATGTAAAGTTCCAAAGTTACTGAATCTACAGCGTCTGACAAGAAAGGTAAAAAATAGGAAATGGGGGGAGGAAACGAAATGAAACTTCATGGGTTGAGAGGGTACGTAAAATTATTACGGCGATTACAAAATCGAGTAAAATTTACAAAGAACTTTTCAATATGACTCTGCTTATCGGTTTAAACTAGCACACCTCTGGTCTGGATGCATGCAGTGATTCCTTTGGGAAGGATGTGACGAAGTCGTTGTACTCTCTACCGAAGAAGCTGGCCCACAGCTGTTGTAACTGATCCTTGATATTTTGGATAATGGCACGGGGACATATTCGATGTCCGAACTGGTCAAACACATGTGATTTGGAGAGATTGCTGGCCACGAGAGCGCAATATCATGCACACAGTTCATAGTTCGACATGGCATATGTGGACAAGCATTGTTCCTGTTGAAAAATGGCGCCATGAGACTGTCGCATGAGGGGTAACACATAGGGTTCAACACGTAGGCACTGACTGAGCCGGCCGAAGTGGCCGTGCGGTTCTAGGCGCTGCAGTCTAGAACCGCGAGACCGCTACGGTCGCAGGTTCGAATCCTGCCTCGGGCATGGATGTGTGTGATGTTCTTAGGTTAGTTAGGTTTAACTGGTTCTAAGTTCTAGGGGACTGATGACCTCAGAAGTTGAGTCCCATAGTGCTCAGAGCCATTTGAACGTAGGGACTGAGGTTGCCTGTGACATACCGTTTTGCTGACCAAGTTTCCTCATGTCGTGTCTGACTTCAGGAGTTTGAAACTTCCTTATTTAAATGAGTGTGTCTGTACTTAAATTGCAAAATGACTGAGAAGATGAAACTTCTACGTTATTTGATTCTGAAGCAGCTGAGTAAAACTGAACGTACTGAGCCTACTTTCTCTTTACTTTTTGTTATCATGGCAACACTGACCCACAATAATCTATCGCAACGCTATCTGACTGCTCAAAAAAAATTACAACCTGACTTCAAATAATTTATTCAAAGGAATGGCACTGACTAAAAAGAAATGTTAGCAATAACCTATACATTTCATTAAGCACTTACCTCACAAAAATCTTCATTACGCGAACTACTGCAGAACAGCGAGCGTCAGTACTGAAAGCTAAATAAAAGATTCTAACTACTAAAGCCACTAACTACTATTAGGCATGTGGTTGGCAAAGGATAGATATTTTGGCAAACCGAATAATGCACTTTTTTACCTTAATAATGTGACATTCAGTTCAAACACGAATACAAATCGTCATTGACATCTAGCACAAAAGTATATAATCATGAATAACATTCAATCTCCAAGTCGAACATGTACAGATCGTTAGCCTGCGCTAACACTTCAGACCTCTACCCTCCATCAATGCTAACTTCTCACATCTAACATCCATCACTGCTGGCTGTTCACGTCCAACTGCCCAACAGTACTTCCATCACTGCTGGCGACTAACTTCCAACTGCCCAACACTACTGGCGATTAACTTCCAACAATGAGTCCAACCAGCCACAGCGTCCCTTACAAAGAAAATGCAATCAGAGATCGAATGCAGAGCGCTACACAGCGGTGCCAACACAGAAGCAGCCCACTTACAAGTTACACCAATGCGCCGCGTCAGAACCATGAAAAATGGGACCTCTCCCCAGGTCGCCATCATACCCACCGACAATAATCATCTGGGCTAGTGTTGAAACGCAATTCATCACTGAACTCAATTGGATACCATTCATCAGCAGTCTTTGCTTCCCGTCAACACTCCAGTTGTTTGTGTTATAGTGATGTATGTATCAATGTGCATGTTGCTACGGCCTCCTGTAGGGTGAACTGTTCACCTGGTGCAAGTCTTCTTAGTTGATGCCACTTCAGCGTCTTGGCGTGACGAAGATGATGAAATGATGGAGTCAAGAAAACACCTAGATCCTGTTTAGAGAAAGTATTCCACTGGGCCAGGAATCGAACCTGGGCTCCACGCATGAAATTCTGCCACACTGACGCGGACGTTACGGTGTGAATGGCAACCAAGGCAAGGCACAGTAATTCCCTAGTCTGGGCGCTGCAAGTTTCCAACCAACGGATCAGGTTGGAGGGAATATATTACCTATTGGAAGGCAGGAGCAGATGTGCTTTGTGCTTAGTAGGACGATCGTTCCCTGTGGTGGTCAGCTGTGTTCGCCCGGAACCTTGATGATGAGTATGTGCTCCCTCACGTTCCCATGCACTCCATCACTAGACTACTCTCCCCTTAAATCCGGATACTGCACGATTCGCCCATAAGATGATGAGGTCCCATACTCCGAGGAGTGTAGGGGACGATGCAGGAGACCTGCACCGACGTACTAGGCAAGGTCCTAGCGGAGGTGGGTTGCCATTGTCTTCCTCCGACCGTAATGGGGATGAATGATGATAATGATGAAGACGACACAACAACACCCAGTCACTTCGAGGCAGGAAAAATCCCTGACTCCGCCGGGAATCGAATCCGGGACCCCGTGCGCGGGAAGCGAGAACGATACCGCAAGACCACGAGCTGCAGACATCCGACCATATGGAGACGCACAATGAAGACCAGTTAAAACTCCGTCAGGCGCTGACAACGCTGTCTCGCACGAGTTCAGAGCATCTCCGTGTTTTTTCACAGGGATCGTTCCAATCTAAAGCTGCTCATGGTCCTTATATACCCTGCTAAGTCTGGTAACAACACTAAACGTAAGCAACACTGGTACAATCTGAGGGTCACCTTACTTGGCACACAGAATTGAAACTCTAATCAGTTACATACTCGCCACGTACAAAGTTACACTGACATCCTAACATGCTTTCTGGGTACTTCACGTTTTTTTCAGTCAGTGTATTAGGTTGGTGCGTAAGTTTGTAGCGTTTTTGTTTGGCATGTTGCTATACTTGTTACTATGTGTTTATTTGTCGATTGTCATTTTTATTTGTATTTCACTGTTGCTATTTGAGTTTACATATTATCATTTAGTCATTTGGAGATACCGATTGAAGCTATGAACGATAGAAAATGGAGTGCCAAGACGAGAAATAAGAATTTTTCCGACATGCTCATCTGAGTCCAATAGAGAAGTGACTGTAGTGGGGGCACCAGAAACATCTGTGCCGTGCATGAGGATAATGCCAGTGGAAAGAGCACGGCAGGAAAATGGTTTTCTCGTTTTAAGGGAGATTGTTTTGACATTAGTAACTCTCCACGTTCAGGAAGACATTAGGGGTTTGACGAAAGTCGTTTAAACGCATTAATTGGCAATGCTCCACGTCACTGTACACGAGAACTGGCAAATGTGATTAACTGTGATCACTCCACCATCGTGTGACATTTGCATGCAATGGGGAAGGTTCAAAAACCAGGTGTATGGGTACCGCGTGCCCTAAGCCAAAATCACAAAAGTCAGCAGGTGGCTACATGTGCATCTCTGTTTGCTCGTGAACAATACCGACCATTCCTGACCTGCGTCCTGACTGTTGGCGGGAAATGGTGTCTTTATGCTAACATAAGGGAAACAAAGACAGGAAAGTTGCACAGGTCACACCAATATTCAAGAACGGTAGTATGAGTAATGCACTAAATTACAGGCCCATATCGTTAACGTCGACATGTAGCAGGACTTTAGAACATATATTGTGTTTTAACATTATGAATTACCTCGAAGAAAACTGTCTATTGACGCACAGTCAACATGGGTTTAGAAAACATCGTTCCTGTGAAACACAACTAGCTCTTTATTCACATGAAGTGTTGAGTGCTATTGACAAGGGATTTCAGATCGATCCCGTATTTCTGGATTTCCGGAAGGCCCTTCACACTATACCACACAAGCGGCTAGTATTGAAATTGCGTACTTATGGAATATGATCGCAGTTATGTGACTGGATTTGTGATATCCTGTCAGAAAGGTCACAGTTCGTAGTAACTGACGGAAAGTCATCGAGTAAAACAGAAGTGATTTCTGGCGTTCCCCAAGGTAGTGTTATAGGCCCTTTGCTGTTCCTTATCTATATAAACGATTTGGAAGACAATCTGAGCAGACGCCTTCGGTTGTTCGCAGATGACGCTGTCGTTTATCGACTAATAACGTCATCAGAAGATCAAAACAAACTGCAAAACGATTTAGAAAAAAATATGTGAATGGTGCGAAAAGTGGCATTTGACCCTGAATAACGAAAAGTATGAGGTCATCCACATGAGTGCTAAAAGGAACTCGTTAAACTTCGGTTACACGATAAATCAGTCTAATATAAAAGCCGTAATTTCAACTAAATACCTAGGTATTACAATTACGAACAACTTAAATTGGAAAGAACACGTAGAAAATGTTGTGGGGAAGGCTAATTAAAGACTGGGTTTTATTGGCAGGACACTTAGAAAATGTATAGGACTTACTAATGAGACTGCCTACACTACGCTTGTCCGTCCTCTTTTAGAATACTGCTGCGCGGTGTGGGATCCTTACCAGATAGGACTGACGGACTACGTCGAAGTTCAAAGAAAGGCAGCATGCTTTGTACTATTGTGAAATATGGGAGAGAGTGTCACAGAAATGATACAGGATTTGGGGCGGAAATCGACAAAAAAAAGGCGTTTTTCGTTGCGACGGAATCTGCTCATGAAATTCCAATCACCAACTTTCTCCTCCGAATGCGAAAATATTTTGTTGACACCGACCTACATAGGGAGCCACGATCACCACGATAAAATAAGGGAAATCAGAGCTCGCACGGAAAGATATATGTCTTCGTTGTTTCCGCGCGCTATACGACATTGGAATATAAAGAATTGTGAAGGTGGTTCGATGAACCCTCTGCTAGGCAGTTAAACGTGATTTGCAGAGTATCCATGTAGATGTAGAAAGGAATGGTTGAGTCCAAACGAAGCAGCAACTCCGGCGCGCATCCACAAAATAATGTTTAGCATCAGGTGGCTCAAAAATGGCTCTGAGCACTATGGGACTTAAGATCTCAGGTCATCAGTCCCCTATAACTTAGAACTACTTAAACCTAAGGACATCACACACATCCATGCCCGAGGCAGGATTCGAACCTACGACCGAAGCGGTCGCGCGGTTCCAGACTGAAGCGCCTAGAACCGCTCGGCCACACCGGCCTGCTACTGCATCAGGTGTAACTGCGACGGAGTGGTATACTACGAATTGCTTCCCCGACGTGTAAACCATCACTGCCGACATTTATTGTCAACAACTGAGACGTCTTGAAAACGCATCCCAAGAACAACAACCAGGAAGACTGTGTGAAGCTACTCCATGATAAAATCCGTCCGCGTTCTGCTAGACTGACAAGAAACACCATACAGGCGTTAGGTCGGAAAGTCATTCTGCACCCACCTTATTCACCTGATCTAGCGGCCTTAGATTTTCACCCTTCCTCTCTCTATCGAACAACTTTTAACGAACTTCTTTTCCAGATGAAAATACGCTCCGAACATTGCTCGACAAGTTCTTCGCTCAAAACCACGTGATTACTACAGTCGTGGAATCGAAAAGTTGCATCAGCGTTGTCACACTGTTGTAAACAGTGAAGGAGAATATATTACTGATGACTAAATGTTGTGTTTATCTGTTGTGTAAACTTACGAAAATACGCTACAAACTTATGCACCAACCCAATATATTGCTCCTATGCTATGACCATTATCAGTAGCACTTTTTTCCTAAAATTTCTTTTCTTAATGTTGTATTGACACATAGTCCTCTCGACATAAAAACATGCATCACAGTAAGTGGATAGAATTAAATATGAGAAGAGTTTTTGGCATTATTTTTACCTATTAAAGCTATGTGCTGCACTGGGCCTCGAACGCAGAACCTGACGTTTCGCGGGGAACGCTTTTACCGGTTGAAACGTACTGGCAAGTGACAAACCCTGCCGTCACGTCTCCACTTTTGCCAGTAGGTCTCTCCTATAGTCCGAATTTCACAGAACTTCTGGATTCCTTGCTGCACTAGCGTACCTGGCTGAAAGGATACTGTGGAGAGGTTGACTTAACCACAGGCAATGCGTCTGTTTCCACAAATGAAGCTCTGCGGGCAGTCGTCATCTGTGGGTGCGGAGATGAATCCGTAAGAACACACGCGGCGATTGGCAATGTTCTTGGTTTGAATCCTAGTCCAGTACTCAGTTTTAAACCGTAAGAAAGTTTCAGAACAGTGTACACTCCGCTGAAGATCGTAAGTTTACATGCGGATGAGTATTATCGTTCGTTACTCTACCTGAAGATATGCCATCTGTCGTTTTCTAGACATTCTGCTTCAGCCCCTTTCATACTAAGCGGAAGACCAAGAATTTTTATAAAACAGACCTTCCAACTTCGCACTATTTCTGCTTCGTGTAACAATGACACTGTTGGAAGTTCACTTCTCCATACATCATCTTGTTGGTACAACGATGATGAAGACGATGATGATGATGATGTGTTGTGCTCAATAGGCAAGTCCAGCACTGCAAGTTGAGAATTCTTGAAAGGAGCCAGTTTCAGCGACCTTTCATGTAACAGTCATTTGTAATACCTCGCTTACTCTGACTTAATTTAGTAGACTAGTCTTCTGTTATCTTTTGCTATTGTATTTCTATGATGGGAGGAGGACTGCATAGCCTCCTATTTTTATTGATTATTGTTTTTGAATTTCACATCAGCTCCCTGTTTTACCCTTTACCGTAAGCCCTACCATTATTAAGTTATGCAGTGTGTAGATCTGCGGGTAACTGGATGCGTACAGATACCAGTAGTTAGCAGCATTTTTTTTTCTTACTTCCCTCTGCAGAGTCTTTGCAACTTTCCATTCAGGTTTTGTTGCGGCTTGGAGTTAATGAGGCTGAGGACAGCGGACGTGTCGCCATTTATAGTGTCCTCCTAATTGGACAAAAGCGTGCGCCTCGTTGGTGGTTTCTGCGATTGGTCAGCCGTACCCCACTCTGTAAATAAGTGGCGAGGGAATCTAGAGTAGTTTAGAGAAGAGACAGATCCTAGTGACGGCATGGTGAGCGGATCGTTCACTCCGAAGCACCATTAGTATATGTTTCAATTGTGGTCGGAATCCGCTAAACATTTCACTTTTCGATGTAGGTAATCCCCATATTCACGTAAGTTATCAACCAACAGAATTAATGCTCTTTAGTCACGTGTGAAGTGAATACTTACTTACAAGGGAGTAGTCCAATCCGACATATCGAAACCTGCCTTGAAATTTTTCACGTAGAAAAAGTACATCGAAAGAAATGTACTGCCATAATTTCAGCTGTTAAGGCGCACTGCAATTATTTAAAAAATGTATTAGGCACTTAAAATACACCATAAATGACTAAAATCATTAATTATTTGAATAACTTGCAGTTTATATCGACAGCTAAACAGCTGCAGATGTAATTGGTAGCCGGCCAGTGTGGCCGTGCGGTTCTAGGCGCTTCAGTCTAGAACCGCGTGACCGCTACGGTCGCAGGTTCGAATCCTGCCTCGGGCATGGATGTGTGTGATTACTGATGACCTCAGATGTTAAGTCCCATAGTGCTCAGAGCCATTTGAAACATTTTTTGTAATTGCTACACAAGTGGCTAGTAGAAGAAAGAAAATCAAGGCAATCTATGATCTTACATTACAGACGACTTTCATTAACTGGGGCTTTACTTTGTAGATATGAAATATTTTACAACAATTCCAGTAGCACAGCTCTTATGATAAGTTTTAATTATTATATATTTTGCTAGTCATGAAACTTTTCCTTGTTTATTTCTTGTCGTCGTCACAAAAATGCCAAGTGCCTATTGGATGACGAAAACAAACATTTTTACTTACACCAGGCACACCTCATAACAAAAACAAATTAATACATTGAGACACTCAACAGTAATAGCTAGTTTCGTTTAGACATTGCACAGGTGCCGTTGGTAGTTAAACACAACAGCACAACCGGCAGGCTTTGCTGGCATCTGTAATTATGCCAAAGGATGCATTTCTCAGGGTTTTTATATATTTTTGTCCAACCCCTGTAAATCATGTTAGAGGCAGTCATGTGATTCTCATTCGCATAAAGGGTGTATCATTGTTTCCGTTGTTGCTTCGTGCGTGATGGAAAGTCAGAATTAGTTTTGTGAAGTGTAACTGCAGTCATACTAGTCATGATTCAGGTATACTGTGTGGAAATAAATGAAGTTTCAAATATTTCAGTTTTTTTTTATTTTGAGCTTTTCCTCATTACAGAGGCTTATCTCCAACATAATAATTTACTCGGAAATTACTATACAAAGAATAAACGTTCTTAAACTATATTTTCAAAGTATTCCTCCAGGTGTTTCGATCTTGTGTGTCCTCTTCCTCTGCGCCCATTCTCCTCATTGTGTGCTGTACATTTTGGATCCAGGTGGTCATAGGTCGTCCTCTTCTTCTTGTCCCCTCCAGTTCCCACTCCAGTATCAATTTTGGTATTCTGGTTTTCTCCATTCGTCGTACATGCCCGTACCACTGTAATTTCTTCCTATCCATTACGTCATGTTTCTTTCTTTTATTTCCATTCTCTATATTATTTCGGTGTTCCTTGTCTTCTCTTTCCTGGAGAGTCTTGCCGATCTTCTCCCGAAGTCCATCTCTAGAGCTCGTAATTTTTTAATGTGCTTCAGGTTAATTGTCCAGGTCTCCGTTCCACACAGAACCACACTCTCGAATATAGATTTGTATATTAATTTTTTTAGTTCTGCTCATTACATGCCTGCTCCATAAAACTGAGTTAAGCATCCCAATGACCTTCCGTCCGCTACTATTTCCTTTATTGATTTTTGACTCTGATTTTCCCTCGATTTCTAAAATGGATCCCAAATAACAAAGTGTTTCAGCTTTATAGTATGAAGGCTTTCACGACCGGATGACATATCTTCTGGTAAACCTTCCGGGATATAGGGTCTTGGTCCATGAAACTCTTCAGCTCCTAACATTTCGTCCAGTGCTGCGCTGGACATCTTCATAGGGGTGTTTCTCCTCCGGTGAGTCTTGCGCATCACGTGTAACTCTGGCCACGCCCACTTTCTACGATATAAACTCCTGGAAATTGAAATAAGAACACCGTGAATTCATTGTCCCAGGAAGGGGAAACTTTATTGACACATTCCTGGGGTCAGATACATCACATGATCACACTGACAGAACCACAGGCACATAGACACAGGCAACAGAGCATGCACAATGTCGGCACTAGTACAGTGTATATCCACCTTTCGCAGCAATGCAGGCTGCTATTCTCCCATGGAGACGATCGTAGAGATGCTGGATGTAGTCCTGTGGAACGGCTTGCCATGCCATTTCCACCTGGCGCCTCAGTTGGACCAGCGTTCGTGCTGGACGTGCAGACCGCGTGAGACGACGCTTCATCCAGTCCCAAACATGCTCAATGGGGGACAGATCCGGAGATCTTGCTGGCCAGGGTAGTTGACTTACACCTTCTAGAGCACGCTGGGTGGCACGGGATACATGCGGACGTGCATTGTCCTGTTGGAACAGCAAGTTCCTTGCCGGTCTAGGAATGGTAGAACGATGGGTTCGATGACGGTTTGGATGTACCGTGCACTATTCAGTGTCCCCTCGACGATCACCAGTGGTGTACGGCCAGTGTAGGAGATCGCTCCCCACACCATGATGCCGGGTGTTGGCCCTGTGTGCCTCGGTCGTATGCAGTCCTGATTGTGGCGCTCACCTGCACGGCGCCAAACACGCATACGACCATCATTTGGCACCAAGGCAGAAGCGACTCTCATCGCTGAAGACGACACGTCTCCATTCGTCCCTCCATTCACGCCTGTCGCGACACCACTGGAGGCGGGCTGCACGATGTTGGGGCGTGAGCGGAAGACGGCCTAACGGTGTGCGGGACCGTAGCCCAGCTTCATGGAGACGGTTGCGAATGGTCCTCGCCGATACCCCAGGAGCAACAGTGTCCCTAATTTGCTGGGAAGTGGCGGTGCGGTCCCCTACGGCACTGCGTAGGATCCTACGGTCTTGGCGTGCATCCGTGCGTCGCTGCGGTCCGGTCCCAGGTCGACGGGCACGTGCACCTTCCACCGACCACTGGCGACAACATCGATGTACTGTGGAGACCTCACGCCCCACGTGTTGAGCAATTCGGTGGTACGTCCACCCGGCCTCCCGCATGCCCACTATACGCCCTCGCTCAAAGTCCGTCAACTGCACATACGGTTCACGTCCACGCTGTCGCGGCATGCTACCAGTGTTAAAGACTGCGATGGAGCTCCGTATGCCACGGCAAACTGGCTGACACTGACGGCGGCGGTGCACAAATGCTGCGCAGCTAGCGCCATTCGACGGCCAACACCGCGGTTCCTGGTGTGTCCGCTGTGCCGTGCGTGTGATCATTGCTTGTACAGCCCTCTCGCAGTGTCCGGAGCAAGTATGGTGGGTCTGACACACCGGTGTCAATGTGTTCTTTTTTCCATTTCCAGGAGTGTATAAGTCGCTCTCAGACGTCTGACCCGTCAGTCGGCAAGACTCACCGGAGGAGAAACACACCTCTGAAGATGTCCAGCGCAGCTCTGGACGAAACGTTAGGAGCTGAAGAGTTTCATGGACCACGACCCTACATCCCGGAAGGTTTACCAGAAGATATGTTTCAGCTTTCTATTTAGTTATTAATAGGAGATGCTGCACTTAAATGCAGTCATTATACACCTAATAAATGAGATTAACATTAGATTCAGAATGTGATGCAAACTAAATTCACCAGTACAGTGCCAGGAATCAGTTGACACCACGGAACAAAATGGAACCTGCGAGAGTTAATGTTGCCTTCACAAAGGGATGTGAACGCTGATTGGTAACACGAGCTTTGAAATAAATTAACAGGTCGGCTCACAATGAATGTTTGTTTTTGCAATGTACAACGCACAGCTTTGTATAGCATTTATGGTTGTAACATCCGATTAATTGTAAATCTGTACTGGAATCAAAGTACTGGCATGCGGGTCGATGGTCAGCATTCAGAAGTAGTCTCGATTATGAAAGGAGTTCGCCAGGGCTGCGTTTGCTCCCCAATATTTTTCAGCATCTGTTCTGAAAAGATTTCCCGAGAGACTCGTGATGGAAAGTATCGAGGATTGGTAGGTTAGCGGAGTTATCACAAACAACGTCAGCTATTCTGATGACAGTGTCTTTATTGCAACCGGCCTAAAACATCTACAAGAAGTGCTAAACCCTGTTACTAAAGAGAGCAATGCAAATGAGTGACGTTTAAACGTCAAGGGTGTTGTGTGAGGTACTGTGTGTGTCAGCATCGACACAAACAAGGAAGGACAGCACGTACGATGGCCGGTGGCCGGAATGGTCTGTATGTAACACTTTCAAATTGTTAGAACAATTTATTTCTAAAGAGGAAAAAAACGTAACTTAACTTGTCGTTATGATGTGGCTTCACGTTCCTCCTGTGCCTCCAACTTGCAGTTACGTTTATATATTATTACTACTTCGCAGGACGCAGGCTAAGTATCGTCTTTGTATCACTCATGACTGATGTTCTCGAAGTCTGCGACCCCTGTCTTCCTGGAGGTGTGGCATTGTCCGCTATTTCCACAGGGCGCACGGATCAGCGCCTTCTTGATGCCGTTTCGCGCGCGGGTCAGAGCCTTCTTGATGCCGTTTCGCGGCTCTGCACTAGTCAGTGTGCTGTCGATGCTTTATGTCTGCATAAGGAGAACAAAGCTGTTGATTGTCAGCAGAACCCTAGATGAAATCCAGGGCACTCTTGCGCTCGGGAAAGATAAGGTTGAAAAGTTTTCATCATAAAAATATCTAAGGTCTCAGAGCAACGGAAACTGGGACTTCTCTCAAGAAATTAGTTGCAGAACTGAACAGGGCAGAAGCTTTTTCCAATGAAGAAAGTTCTGACAGACCGTGACTTACGTATAACCTCGCAGTACCGCTACTCTAGTATGATTTTTAACTCTATTACTTCCGCATATAATGCTTAACAATTGGCAACCTTCAAGGAAAGATGAACGTCAGACGTGACACAGGAAGTCAAAGTTTTCCCTGGCTACAAATCTAAGCCAGTGGTTTGAGCTGAGCACAGAATCGCTGTGCAGAAAAGCCACGGACAAACAACAGACCATGCTACCGTTAGTCATTTCTTGGAGGACGAGGCACTTGAAGAAGAAGTATATTATAAACCCTGCATGATTTTTAGTGTGCTTTTCGAAGGGGAACCTTTACATAGAATGCGTGTTCCACGACATTTCCCTTGACTTAGTAATATTTTTTTGGAATAAGCATTACTGACAAGCCTAGCACATATCTGTGTCGAAGCCTTCTTTCCTTAAGACCAATTTTTTGAATTTTTTGTGTGAACTGTTGTGATTAGTAGCTCATAATAAATACGATGTCAACTATTTTCGAAAACAATGACCTGACCTGTTTCAAAAGTGATTCAAATGGCTCTGAGCACTATGGGACTCAACTTCTGAGGTCATCAGTCCCCTAAACTTAGAACTACTTAAACCTAACTAACCTAAGGACATCACATACATCCATGCCTGGGACAGGCATGAAGCGCCTAAAACCATTCGGCCACATCGGCCGGCTGACCTGTTTCAGTTTCATCTGTTGTTTGCTGTTCATTTTCTAACTCCTTTCACGTTTAACTTATTTTGCGTAACAAGTTAGGTAAGGGTATCTCAATCCAGCTTCGACTTCGGCCTCGCCTAGATTGGTAGCGGAAACGTTATCTTGCAGCTGAGTGAGCGGTGTGTGTTTTTCTGGCTAGATGCCACATCTAGGTAACTTACTTGGACGAAAGCCATCTGCGTACTGTCTGGCTCACAGTGTTAACTAGTCACGGATGTACTAACTAACCATAAGAGTAAAAACACAAATTTGAGAAAATGGTAAAATCAGCAATTATTTATTGGCTGGTGGCATTGACGTTTCCTACATTGTCTGCTCGACAAACGAAAGTTCACATGATCACAGATGAAGAGCCCACGGAAAAAAATGAGGTAAGTCATATTTAGTACATTATTCACAAGAGGAGGTTCAATATCTCAAGATTACAAAAAAAAAATCTTAAACATTCCAATCGAGTGTCCACAATATACCTATAATGCCGAATTCAGTTATTGTAGGAGAAGTAAGAAAAAGTAACTGTTGAAATTAAATGATTAAAAAGACAATACAGGCAAAGAAAGTACATCTTTTCCATGAAAAGAGCTTGGTAAGCCCATTACTTTTTGGTTGAATTTCGTCCCATCTTCGTGTTGTTTAGCTTTGGAAATTTCGTTTTATTAATTTTGACTTTTGGTACGTTATGTAGTAGATTCGAATAGAGATTTCTTGCGTCCTGAGAACAAAAATCTTGCGTCTTGGCCAAGAAACTGTTTAAATTCTTGGAACTCTGCAGATTTTTCATAAGATATTGGCACGAACT
Organism: Schistocerca cancellata; assembly: GCF_023864275.1. Lineage (NCBI taxonomy): Eukaryota > Metazoa > Arthropoda > Insecta > Orthoptera > Acrididae > Schistocerca > Schistocerca cancellata. The sequence goes on along the minus strand of NC_064628.1, from coordinate 747,219,044 downwards.
TCAGACCACGAAAACCGACAACGGCCGGGAGAGCGGTGTGCTGACCACGTGCCCCTACATCTCCGCATCCAGTAAAGCTTATCGGCTGACGCTGTAACGGCGATCGGTCGGCACCGTTGAGCCTTCCGAGGCCTGTTAGGACGAAGTTTAGTATTGGCAGGAAATGTGAAAATATACTCCTATAATTAGTTACCTGCACAACAGTCTTACAAAAAGTTTCATATTACAAAACGTATATCATTATATCATCGATGACGCCATAATAAATCGTCAGGTCCCTACAATTGATACTTCTGCTTGATGTGTACGTCTAGACCACCAGAAAATTCCAAATCTACTGGTGTCCTGGTTCCACTGTAGGTAATCCAGTATTTAAACAACTTACCTTCCTTTACACCCAGAGTTTATCTGAGCGATCGTGTCTTAAAAGAACACTTCAGTTTGTAACATGTTTTTAAAAACGTCGTCCTGTCTCACTTAATTTCTTGTTGGGCAGGAATGACTTCATAAGGACTTTGATTACCTCTTGCGGTACCAAAATGCTTAATCCAATCTTTTGGTAACTCTGTAGCAGTTCTCTGTTTCATCAGACAACAAAATATTTATCGAATTCCATGTAAGAGTGTCCTCTTATTGCTCTTATTGGAAATACTGGTTTGGTACCATGTAATCTCTCAGTGGTATGAACGACATGGTGAAGGTATTAAGAAATTGCAGTATTCTTATTATGTCCTGAACATAAATCACAGAATATTACAAGGGGCGACCGGAGTGGCCGAGCGGTTCTAGGTGCTTCAGTCCGGAACCGCGCGACCGCTACGGTCGCAGGTTCGAATCCTGCATCGGGAATGGATGTGTGTCATCTCCACACATGAAGGAAGCGTCACATAGCACGTAACATCCCTCCTATTACGTGAGAATGTAAATATTTCTAAAGGTGTCTTTCTATTAATAGGCCTATTAGTATGCAGAGGGTCGTATAATTGTTAACCGTTGTATTAACTGAGATACTGTAGCTTGTTAAACAAGGAAATGTCATACTTTTTAACGGTACACACAAACACACACACAAACACACACACAAACACACACACAAACACACACACACACAAACACACACACAAACACACACACAAACACACACACAAACACACACACAAACACACACACAAACACACACACAAACACACACACAAACACACAAACAAACACACACACAAACACACACACAAACAAACACACACACAAACACACACACAAACAAACACACACACAAACACACACACACACAAACAAACACACACACACACACACACACACACACACACACACACACACAAACACACACACACACACACACACACACACACACACACACACACACACACACACACACACACACACAAACACACACAAACACACACAAACACACACACACACACACACACACACAAACACACACACACAAACACACACACACAAACACACACACACACACACACACACACACACACACACACAAGTGCTCACGTTGAAGTGTCTTGGAGGGGTTTGGAGGAAGGGGGGGAGGAGGGAAGGCGTGAAAGTGAAGCGAAAGACAAGGGCAAGGAAAACAACAAAATTTTCAATATAGTGATTTAAATTCAATTAACTGTCTCAGTGTAATAAAGTTTTGATTCACACCAATATAATCCGTCTTTTTATCTGTTGGCAAGAAGAAAACTGTCATTGAGCTTTACGGGAAAAAACTGGTACATGACGTCACTGCCTTTGATGCGGAAGGAGCCGGCTTCGATTCCCGATACATGCTCAGATCCTTTTTCTGAGGTAATCATGTTTGATAGTGTATCCACTCAGCCTTTGTGAGACCGAATGAGTAGCTGATTGAATATAGAAGCAGTGGCATAATCAGGATTTAGTACCTACTAGCAATAACGGCTGGCGGCTTTGGTGTAAGGACAAATCAGCGAGAGGTGTTTGCTAGGTAGAATTTTCGTACCACAAAAAAAGAGTTAAGTTTTTTATTGACTAACAGAAGTCATGCTAAAATGAATCAGGCGAAATCCGGAGAGAAAAGCTTTAACTCCTAAGCTTGCGTTACTTAACAACGTTGCATATAATCCAAAACGCATTTCAACCGCATAAAAAAATTGAGGAACAGTTTTCACAGCCCTCACCCAGGTAAAATTGTATGGTGTTGGTTGGGCAGTTTAGGACACCTCTAGATCGCTATATGGATATCACACCACATATAGATGTACTAATGAGAAGATGTATAATCTACCTATAACTATCTAAAACAGAAACAAGTGGTCATCGTAACAATCAGGTTTATTACCGTAAGGTATCAGCACACACACACACACACACACACACATATATATATATACTCTGTGGCTGGTCAGACTCGTTGTTGGAAGTTAATCGTCACTAGTGTTGGGCAGTTGGAAGTACTGTTGGGCAGTTGGTGGTGAGCAGCCAGCAGTGATGGATGTTAGATGTGAGAGGTTAGCATTGATGGAGGGTAGTGGTCTGAAGTGTTAGCGTAGGCTAACGATCTGAACATGTTCGAAGAGACTGAATATTATTCATGATTATATATCTTTGTACTAGATGTCAATAATGATTTATATTCGTGTTTGAACTGGATGTCACATTATTAAGGTAAAAAAAAACATTACTTTGTTTGCAACAAAATCATTCCTTTGCTAAGCATATGCCTATTACTAGTTAGTGGATTTATTAGTTAGAATCTTTTATTTAGCTGGCAGTATTGACACTCGCTATATTGCAGTAGTTCGTTCAATGAAGATTTTTGTGGCTTAATGAAATGTGTAGATTACTGTGACGATTTCTTTTTAGTCAGGGCCATTCTTTTGAATTAATTATTTGAAGTCGGGTTGCAATTTTTTTTGAGCAGTCAGACTGCATTGCGCTTGAATATTGTAGGTCAATGTTGTAAGCATAAAGACTAGCAAAGTGACACTTGCATTCAGTTTCACTCAGCAGTTTAAGCAAATATTTTATTAAGAAGTTTCAAAATTTAAAACTGTACGATGCCCTTCCCCCCCTGATGGGGGTTAACTAAAATCGTTTCCCTACCGGATCGATGTCTGCAATACAAGCCCATTCTTATCACAGTCGTTCAGCGTGAATGCGGAAGGTGGCAATAGCAACGGCTGGAGTCCCTTGAGTTGGTTGGTTGGTTTGTGGGTTTAAAGGGACCCGACTGCTATGGTCATCGGTTTCTTTTTCCAAAAAAACTAAAGCCACCCACAGAGAATAAAAAACGAACAACAGAAAAGACGGCACACGACAGACCCTTAAGTCCAGCTCGCCTTTTTAACACGGTACTACTGTACAGTGGAGACACCCTTCTGCATGACAGCGTCTAGCAGCAAGTCATTACTCTTCAGTCCCCCCAGTGGGAAGTGTTCTATCGCCTGGAAGCGAGTCATCTCCCTTCGATCATCTGTCTACAAGTGTTCTCTTTCTTAACATTCTGCAACTTGGTAGTTTCTGCCAGTGCAGAAATCTAGCCAGAGCGTAGTGGCAGACATTGCGAGTTCCACCCAGTAATAATTTTGTGATAGGATTAAACTCTTGCACATTTCGTTATTATTAACCAATAGTACCGTGGCATGTGGAAGAGGCCAGGAAACCTGTCCCACTCCATGGTACGATTCTTAAGTTCACAAATAGGAATGCCTACACATACGCATGGGCTGGTTCCCCTTATTCCGCCTCAGTTACACTATGTTGGCGACTGCTGCGCAAACACTGCCTCCACGTACGCGTACACCATCATTACTCTACCACGCAAACATTTGGAGTTACACTCGTTTGGTGTGAGACGTTCCCAGGTGTGTCCACTGGAGGCCGAACCGCACAATAACCCCGGGTTCGGTGTGGGGCGGCGGTGGGGTGAGTTGACTGCTGTAGCCTGTTATGGGGTTGTGTACCACTGAGGGCTATGGCGGGGACGCAGCCACTCCGTCGTTTCTAGGTCCTCAGTTCCATACAATATTATAGACATACGCATGCAAGAGGAAGCACTTTTGAACACGTTTTGCGAAAACTGTCTTGAGCAGGTAGTTCGTCAGCCAACACGTTATGGAAGTGTGGTTGACCTTGTAGCTACAGACAGGCCGGACTTTATTTGTGGCGTCAGTATAAAGACGGGGATTAGTGATCATGACGTCATCATAGCGACCCTGGTTACGGAAGTTACTAAATCAGTCAAGAGGGCTAGGAGAGTGTTTCTGCTACAAAGAGCAGATAAGCAGATGTTAGCATCTCACTTTGTTAGACAATGAACTGCAATCATTTAGTTCCAGAGTGTTGGCCATAGAGAAATTATGGGCGAAGTTTAAACAGATGGTAGATCGTGCCCTGGACAAGTATGTGCCTAGTAAGCGGGTTAAGGACGGTAAAGACCCATCACGGTTTAATAACGAAATTCGAAAAGTGCTGAGGAAGCAAAGGCTGTTGCACTCTCGGCTTAAAAGAGGACTTGCAAATGACGACAAGCAAAGGTTAGTAGACATTCGTGCGATTGTGAAAAGATCTATGCGCGAAGCATACAACAGCTACCACCGTCACGTCATATCTTGGGCCAAAGATCTGGCAGACAACCCTGTCCTATCAAAAATCGCTAAGCGGGTCTAATGTTTCCATTCAGTCACTCGTCGACCAGTCTGGTTGGGCAATGCAAGATAGGAAGAGGAAAGCTCAAGTTTCAAATTCCACGTTTAAGAAATCGTACACGCAGGCGAATCGTTCAAACGTACCGTCGGTTGACCATCGCACACAGCCCCGTTTGGATGACATAGTAATAAACATAATTGGCGTAGAGAAAAAACTGAAAGAGTTGAAGACAACTAAGTCGTCAGGTTCGAAAACAATCCCAGTTCAGTTTCACAAAGAGTACGCTTCGTCACTGAGCCCTTGCTTAGTTTACATTTATCGCGAATCTCTCGACTAGCTCAAAGTGCCAAGCGATTGGAAAAATCTCAGGTGACTCCTACGTATAAGAAGGATAAACGAACGGACACGCAAAATTACAGAGCGATGTGCTTAACATCGGTTTGCTGCAGAATTCTAGATCATATTGTGATATCGAATGTGATAAGTTTCCTAGAGACCGAAAAGTCATGTCTATGGATCAGCATGGCTTTATAAACCATAGCTCGCACGAAACCCAACTTGCTCTTTCCTCACATGATATACTGCGAACTATTGAAGAAGGGCAAAAAGCAGATTCCATATCTCTACATTTCTAAAAAGTATTAGACGCGATACCCCACAGCAGACTGTTAATGAAGGCACATGCGTACCGAATAGGCACACAGATACGGGGTGAAGCGAAATTCGCGCACTCGGGCTTCGCAGCGCGACTCCTCACATGCCCGCAGTAAAAAATCTCTCTTGAAATTTCGTCCGATGTGTGCATCCGGCAGAAAATGGACGTTAAAGAGTGGCAATGTGGCACAAGGGTAGTTACCACAAGTGGTAACTACCCTTGTGAGCACACGTTGTCACACTGCACAGTGGGTGCAGTGGGTAGTGTATTGGGTTAGCATACAGGAGGCCGTGGGTTCGAACCTGGGTTGAGACGCATTTCATACTGTAATTTACACCGTTTCTTACGCCACACGTATCCTAAATTTAAACATTTTGAAACGCTGAACGTAACAAATACGTAGTTAGACAAATAAGAAATACACAGTTGAAGCAAATGACCTGTCATAGGACAGAATAACTACAAAAACAATATCAATTTCGAGATGCTACAGATGCGCCTATTCCATGTAATGCGCATTACCTCTCTGACAGGTATTGTTCTGCATGATTCATACCGACATCGCTGATTGTGAAATGTTCTGTTTCGAATTTCACTGTGTCCCTAACGGTAATAGACGTTATGTTTCCACAATCCCATCAATAGAATAATAATAATAATAATAATAATAATAATAATAATAATAATAATAATAGAAATACGTACTAAAATGCATGCAGTTGCTAGACTCAGTGCTGAAAGGCATGGGCCCATGGTGATAACACAAATAGTAACCGAGTCTGGACATTATTAACAAAGCACATTGGTAGTCCTATTGGTAAAGTAAGACCCTAAAGAAATGTATGGACCCTAACGAGGCAAGAATAATAATTGCTACTAATCTCTGGGACCATTGGAGGAGGATACAAAGAAAACAAGTGGATGAGGTAACTGTGAAATTCCATGACAGGTAAAGGGCTTCTTTCGAAGCTGACCAATCTTCCATTTCTACAATTGTAGTATATAAGTGCAAGTTTTTTCTAGAGGACCCGCTGCAATCGCTGTTGATGATTAAGATGCCCGTACTGTACCACCTGCACTACATTTACCAAATAAAAAACATAGGCCTCAATCCAGAATCAAACCATCGACCCGGTCCATGCTAACCCAAAATTCTAGCCAATGTGCCAAGTGTACAGCACAAGGCTTGTGTGCTGACATGTGATTACAGTGTTGCCAGACTGCCACTTTAATGTCCTTTTTCTGCCGAATGTATTCGCTAAAAGAAATTTTTTTACAAATTTTTTTTTTATCACTGGCATGCGATTAGTTGCACTGCGAAGCCCGAGTGCGCGAATTTCGCATCACTCTGTATGTGATTGGCTCGAAGACTTCTTAAGTAATAAGAGCCCAGCTTGTTGTCCTCGACGGCGAGTGTTCATCGTAGACAGGGATAACAACAGGAGTGCCCCAGGGCAGTGTGATAGGACCGTTGCTGTGTAAGTGACCTGGCAGACAGGGCGGGCAGCAATATGCGGTTGTTCGCTGATGATGCGGTGGTGTACAGGAAGATGTCGATGATAAGTGACTGTTGGTTGATACAAGACGACCTAGACAAAATTTCTATTTGGTATGATGACTGGCAGCTGGCTCTTCATGTAGAGAAATGTAAGTTAATGCGGATGAGTATTAGTAGTGTCCTGCTTAACACATCGTTTAAATATCTGAGCATAGCGTTGTGAAGCAATATGAAATGGAACAAGCATGTGAGGATTGTGGTAGGGAAGGAGAATGGTCGACTTCGGTTTGTTGGGAGTATCTTGGGAAAGTACGGGTCATCTGTAAAGGAGACCGCATGTAGAACGCTAGTGCAACCTGTTCTTGAGTACTACTGGCCTGTTTGGGATGCATACCACGTCGGACTGAAAGAAGTTATCAAAGCAATTCAGAGGCGAGCTACAAATTTGTTACCGGTAGGCTGGATCGGCATGCAAGTGCTACGGATATGCTTCGAGAGTTCAAGTGGGAATCTCTGGAGCGGAAAAGATATTCATTTCGAAGGACAATACTGAGAAAGTTTAGAGCATCTGAAGCTGACTGCACGACGATCCTATAGCCTACATTTCGTGTAGGGACAACGAAGATAAGATACGAGAAATTAGGAATACGGAGGCATATAGATAGACGTTTTTCCCTCGCTTTATCTGCGAAAGGAACAAGAAAGAAAGAAAGTAGTTGTAGTGCAGGGTAACCTCCGCCAATGCCCGCCCGGTTAGCCGAGCGGTCTAACGCACGGCTTTCCGGAGCGGGAAGGAGCGCCTGGACCACGGACTTGTGTCGAGGTCCGGTGAACCAGCCAGTCTGTGGATTGTTTTTTGGCGGTTTTCCGTCTGCCTCAGCGAATGCGGGCTGGTTCCCCTTATTCCGCCTCAGCTACACTATTTCGGCGATCGCTGCGCAAACAAGTTCTCCACGTACGCCTACACCACCATTACTCTACCATGCAAACATAGGGGTTACACTCGTCTGGTGTGAGACGTTCCCTGGAGGGGGGGGGGGGGGGGGCACCGGGGGCCGAACCGCACAATAACCCTGGGGTTCGGTGTGGGGCGGCGGAGGGGTGAAGTGGACTGCGGTAGTCGTCGTGGGGTTGTGGACCACTGCGGCTGCGGCGGGGACGAAGCCTCTGTCGTTTCTGGGTGCCCAGTTAACATACAACCGTCCGCCAAGCATCGTACGGTGGCTTACGGAGTATGTGTGTAGATGTAGAAGCACACTTTCTACAGAAAATAACACCATGAAGCAACGATGAAGCCGTTCAAAAGTTCAAACCCAACATTCTTCTGTAGTGTGACTGAGGCAAACGGCGTTTCTTACACTGGAGCATCTCTGAAAGACTGCACCTGGCTTAGGTTTCTATCTTTCTTGAAGGATTCTTCGAACACCACTTTTTTTTGGTGTGGTTGGGGCGAAGTGAATTCTTTTCTCGGTTACCTACGTTGGCAGTCAGTCTTCGTCTCTAACACGCTTATGATGCTTCAACCCGTCCTTTAAAGAAACGTGCCATTTCGTGCCAGCCATCTTGGGATCTTTCAGCTGTGCATAAAAGTAAGAAGCCATCAGATTATGAAACAGAAGGGAAGCGAAGAAGCAGTTGGCTGCTCGGTCACTGGTAGTACTGGGTATTGTCTGCAGTTGTGATGCAGCGTAAGAGATCGAGTACACTGACCAAAGGGGATGAGCATATAATATCATCAACTAGTCTGCTTGACAGTTCTGGGGAAAAGCTGCCACGGAACAAAGTCAACATTTTATTTATGAGCAATACTTGTGAACAACAGGCACTCGCACTTTTCAGATCATGGCCAGTTCTATCGTAACACTAGTGTCCCTCACTGGAGATTGAGTATTCGTGACTACAGGGTTGAGAGTAAGAGCACAATGTTGTTCTATTTATGGAAATGCCAGCCGAAACATCGTAATTTGCAAAAGACGGCAGTGTTTCACACGAGTTGCCCCGCTAATTCCTGCTCATACATATTCTGCACGGCGGAGTCAATCTCGTTAGCCTGTTTCTGTAAATTAGTTGTGCAGGCGGAAGGTAGACGACGTGGCTATAATTGCCTGATTTTGGCCTAAACTAGGTAGAGGAGAATACTGAACGAACCCTAATGAGATGCTTTGAAACAAACTTAATTTGCTGAAACGACGAAGAAGCTCTTTGGAGCAAAATAACGAGGGAGAAATAAGTGGCAGAAGTACTCGTCTGCAGTCTGGGAGGACAGCCCTTAAGAGGCTTTGTGCAAATTACGCTGACGCTGGAGCTGCTGGAGGAGGGGCTCTATATCGAGAGAGAGAAAGCTAAGGGAAGACATCGTCTAATTAAAAAGCCAGTTACCAAGATAAAATAAAAAAAAAAGTTGAAATATGTGTGAAATCTTATTGGACTTAACTGCTAAGGTCATCAGTCCCTAAGCTTATACACTAATTAACCTAACTTATCCTAAGGACAAACACACACACACACACACACACACACACACACACACACACACACACACACACACACCCATGCCCGAGGGAGGACTCGAACCTCCGTCGGGACCAGCCGCACAGTCCGTGACTGCAGCGCCTTAGAAGATAAATTATTAGTGTGCAATATCAATATAATAATACCTGAAAAAGTAGGAATGACAGTAAATAGATCGTAACACTTACAGCTCAAGAAGAAGTGTCTGGTGATTAGAATAACATATAAGTCATGACAGACATGAAAGGAATGAAAATCTGTAAAATAATAATCTGACTCTAAAGATACTGAAGACACAAATTTCTTTTATCGATAATAATCTTGCTGATACTGAAAGCTACAGTTGACAATATTTTCAACACATACTGTATTACAGAAGAACACTCAGGCAAAGAGACGTACAATAACGAAACATCCTCTGTTATTCAGATATACCTCTCTCTCAACACCGCCCCCTCCACTCCCCGCTCTCGCTCTCTCTCCTTCACGCATTTTTGTTCACGGACGCAGGCGCGCGCACGCGCGCGCACACACACACACACACACACACACACACACACACACACACACACACAAGTACTCCAGCAAATAAATCACAAAAAATCACATCTTGGCGAAAACAAAACGATGAACTAGCGAGCGGCGAAAATAAGATATATACATCATCTCTGTTTATTAGAAAGTGCGATACCACGTGAGAGTGAGTTGAAGGTGAAAAAACTAGTTAATATAATTACAATCAACAAAGCAGAAAAAGGAACAAAAATGTGTAATACCACGGAAAACACAAGAACAAAACATGCAGCAAGTGAAACTTCCTGGCAGATTAAAACTGTGTACCCGACCGAGACTCGAGTTCGAGTCTCTGTCGGGCATACAGTTTTAATCTGCCAGGAGGTTTCGTATCAGCGCACACTTCGCTGCAGAGTGAAAATCTCATTCTGGAAACATCCCCCAGGCTGTGGCTAAGCCATGTCTCCGCAGTATCCTTTCTTTCAGGAGTGCTAGTTCTGCAAAGTTCGCAGGAGAGCTTCTGTAAAGTTTGGAAGGTAGGAGACGAGATACTGGCAGAAGTAAAGCTGTGAGGACCGGGCGTGAGTCGTGCTTGGGTAGCTTAGATGGTAGAGCACTTGTCCGCGAAAGGCAAAGGTCCCGAGTTCGAGTCTCGGTCGCGCCCACAGTTTTAATCTGCCAGGAAGTTTCATATCAGCGCTCACTCCGCTGCAGAGTGAAAATCTCTTTCTGAAAACATGCAGCAATTTTAATCTCGAAAAACTTGTTCGGAAGTACGAGGCCTTGATGAAAAGTAATGTCTCCGAATTTTATATGTGAAAACTCGTAAAGCTTCTTAAGAGAAAACAAATGTTATTCTATTATAAATGTCTATTCTTCATACCTTCACATTTCTTTATCATCAGTGTCACCCTGGTAATGAACACCCTTCTCTTCCCTAAATCGTTTCAGGCAAATGCCGGGATGGTTCCTTTAAAAGGGCACGGCCGATTTCCTTCCCCATCCTTTCCTAACCCGAGTTTGTGCTCCGTCTCTAATGACCTCGTTGTCGACGGGACAAAAAACACTTACCCAACCTAACACCCTTCTCCCAAAGAGAGAGCAGTTAGTTGATACCGTTAATGTCGTTGACGGATCCACAACCTGACCTTTGCCTGTAGCGGTTCATCACTATCAAAGTGAAGTCCTCGAAGGTGTTCCTTAAAGTCTGGAAACAGATGAAAATCGGACGGGCCAAATGGGGACTGAACAGCGGAAGATCGGTGACAGTGAATCCAAGGCGTCGGATTGTTGCTGAAGTCGCAGCGCTCGTTTGTTATATGGTATTTTCGTGCTGAAGGAGAGTGTGCTTCATTACGGACGAACTCTTTGAATTCGAAACTCGATTACAACCCGCTGTTTTTCACGCACCGATATAGATACGTTACACACCGCCACGGTACACACTACAATTCGGAGCTACCTAGCGGCAGAGGGCTGCAAATAGGTAGACTTAACGTTTGTTTTATTTAAAAAGCTTAAATAGCTTTCACATAAAGTTCTGAGGCATTACTTTTCGATGCGCCATCGTAATAGTTCTTTAAACAAAATGTTGATCTACTGCTGTCAATCTAGAAAAACGCGTAAAATCAAGCCAATCTGTGCAATTCACAGCTATGTAGTTTCAGCTGATTAAAAAGTACATGTTACAGTACTTAAGTTTAAAATAAATCAGAGATATCAATAAACTCCATAAATAGTGTTTACAGAAACAAAAAGAGACACAATGAAAATGGCACATAGCTGTTAAAACATGTTTCAGTATGGAATAGAAAGAAAGATACATTGCATTTCGCAGAAGGCATAGTATTAAAACTGCAAACTGTTACCGAGCATGATTTTGCGGTATTTACCGCATTGGATCTGCATTCAGCAGGAGCTGGACTGAAATCACTGTTCGACAATTCGGATTCAACTTTTCATGGCTTGTGTAAATGGATTAACTCGAATGCCACACTGGTATACATGAAAAGGACACAGCTGATTTATTTCCTGATCCTCGTCTTCTCTCCCCGTAACTACGTCGCTAACTAAGTTGTCGGAAGGACGTTAAACTTCCCTTCTTCTTTCTACGGTATTACTCTGTCGCGGTCCGCAGCTCGTGGTCATGCGGTAGTGTTCTCGCTTCCCGCGCCCGGGTTCCCGGGTTTGATTCCCGGCGGGGTCAGGGATTTTCTCTGCCTCGTGATGACTGGGTGTTGTGTGATGTCCTTAGGTTAGTTAGGTTTAAGTAGTTGTAAGTTCTAGGGGACTGATGACCATAGATGTTAAGTCCCATAGTGCTCAGAACCATTTGAACCATTTGAACACTGTCGCGACTTCATTATCATCGACGTGAAGGACTGTACCTCTTGGCCTGTTACGCCTCTCCCTCGTTGATGCAGTCTTTTTAAAGGGTAGTCAGTATTTCCTATTCCTCGGAAATTATGTTGCAAACCAATATTCGTGATTATGTTGTCTTCCACGCATTTTGCCAGCTGACGAACTAGGCTTGGCGATAATTTTCCGGTAAGGATGACCTAAAAACAGCCGGCCGGAGTGTCCGAGCGGTTCTAGGCACTACGGTCTGGAACCGCGCGACCTCTACGGTCGCAGGTTCGAATCCTGCCTCGGGCATGGATGTGTGTGATGTCCTTAGGTTAGTTAGGTTTAAGTAGTTATAAGTTATAGGGGCTGATGACCTCAGAATTTGAGTCCCATAGTGCTCAGAGCCATTTGAACCATTTTGAACATTAGCTGCCAGAGGCCATTGATTTATATCAACGGGGCACTAGCCTGTCTCCCGTCAGACTCAAAATCTCTAGTTACCCCACACAATACTGAGTTAGAGCTCCTGCTCAGTAGCCTCACTTTCGCGGCACGATTCCTTCAGTGCGGATGCACTAAAAGATCGAACTTCTACGGGAATCGGCGAGTAAAGAGAATAATGCGCAAGGGCGAGTACATTAGTGGTGAGTGGGACAAGTTTGGTACTTTTATGGTTTTAAATTGACATCACTGGAATGAGCCCTGTTCAGCTGATGTGTCAACGTTGTTTTATTTATAACCTCAAAAATACATTTCAAGATGGCGAGTCCGCTTGAAACGTCCACATTAGTTCTATTATTCGTTTTTTGATTGCTGAAGGCCCTTAATCGGGCAGGTAGGTTAGAAAATGTAAACAAAAGAAAAATTTGGAGTAGTAATTAAAATCCATGGAGAAGAAATAAAAACTTTGAGGTTCGCCGATGACATTGTAATTCTGTCAGAGACAGCAAAGGACTTGGAAGAGCAGTTGAACGGAATGGATGGTGTCTTGAAGGGAGGATATAATACGAACATCAACAAAAGCAAAACGAGGATAATGGAATGTAGTCGAATTAAGTCGGGTGATGTTGAGGGTACTAGATTAGGAAATGAGACAAAGTAGTAAAGGAGTTTTGCTATTTGGGGAGCAAAATAACTGATGATGGTCGAAGTAGAGAGGATATAAAATGTAGACTGGCAATGGCAAGGAAAGCGTTTCTGAAGAAGAGAAATTTGTTAACATCGAGTATAGATGTAAGTGTCAGGAAGTCGTTTCTGAAAGTATTTGTATGAAGTGTAGCCATGTATGGAAGTGAAACATGGACAATAAATAGTTTGGACAAGAAGAGAAGAGAAGCTTTCTAAATGTGGTGCTACAGAAGAATGCTGAAGATTAGATGGGTAGATCACATAACTAATGAGGAGGTGTTGAATAGAATTGGGGAGAAGAGAAGTTTGTGGTACAACTTGACTAGAAGAAGGGATCGGTTGGTAGGACATGTTCTGAGACATCGAGGGATCACCAATACAGTATTGGAGGGCAGCTTGGAGGGTAAAAATCGTAGAGGGAGACCAAGAGATGAATACACCAAGCAGATTCAGAAGGATGTAGGTTGCAGTAAGTACTGGGAGATGAAGATACTTGCACAGGATAGAGTAGCATGGAGAGCTGCATCAAACCAGTCTCAGGACTGAAGACCACAAGAACAACAACAACAACAACAACAACAAGGCGAGCAACCAATGAATATATACTATAGAATGTGCAAAGTGTATGGTGAAGGATGTATGAATCGTGCAAATTTTTACAGGTGGGTAGAGCACTTCAAAAATGGTCGCGACTCAGTGACTGACGAACACTGTTCTGGTCGAGCAGTTGCAGTTTCAATTCCTTCACTTGAAAATCGAATTGATGACATTATTCGTGCCGACGGCAGTATGACAGTGGAAGTGATGGTTGATAAGGTTCAAGTGTTGATATACTTCAAAGTATTATGTATGGCACAGTTCATAACATTATCTGTAACAAGCTGAAGTACCGCTAAACATGTGCAAGATGGGTCCCAAAGGAATTGACGCTACTACACAAGGAAACAAGGTTGATAGGGCGCACAGAGCTAAAGGAACGTTATGAAAGAGAAGATGAGCACTTCGTCGACAAAAGTTTAATTTGTGGTGAAACTTAGGTTCACTATTATGAGCCAGAATCAAATAGGCAAAGCATGGAGTTGAAGCACACCAACTCACCTGTCAAGAAAAAATTCAAAGCCCAAGCATCAGCAGGAAAATTCATGTTGACGGTGTTTTGGGATGGTGAAGGTCCAGTTTTCTGTGATTATGTCGAAGAGCAGCGTAGAATGAACAGCCAATACTACTCGGATTTACAGAATGAGATTTTCACTCTGCAGCGGAGTGTGCGCTGATATGAAACTTCCTGGCAGATTAAAACTGTGTGCCGGACCGAGACTCGAACTCAGGACCTTTGCCTTTTGCGGGCAAGTGCTCTACCATCTGCTTTACTACTCGGATTTGCTTTTAAACAAGGTAATCCATTAGAGAGACGTCGTGGCTCCCAGAGGAGAGGTATGACTCTCCAGCAAGACAACGCACGTCCTCATATTGCTCAACTAACCCGTGAAACCAGCGACAAAATGGGCTGGGAAGTACTGTCTCATCCCCCTTACATTCCTAATTTAGCACCTAAGGGTTTCCATTTGTCTGGTGCACTGAAGGAGGCATTACGTGGGAAGAGGCTCCAGGACAACTAGGACGTGAAAAAGGTTGTGGGAAATTGGTTCAAATATAGAGTTCTTTGCAGCCGGAATAAAAAAGCTTGTAGCCCGTTGGAATAGGTGCCTAAATATTCAAGAGGATTATGTTGAAAAGTAGAAAAAGTATTGTTTTGTAAAAATAAACTCTCCTTTCTCCAGACCAATTTCTCTCTTTAATTATTGAATGACCCACGTAATTAAGGCAATGATGGTCTTTAATTTCTTTGTCTCTTTATTGATACTGTTGGAATGAAAGTCTCGCAGAAGACCCACAACTAAGAAATAGTTGCTGCTGGCTGTTTGTACAACACTGAGACGCCGAAACCTACCGACACACCGCTGGTTGGTATTTGACCACTGAAAACTAATTTGAAAAGAAATGTTAGATACAGGAAGAAACTTGTCACTATTTTTCTCAAGACATCCAGCGTGGAGAAACTCTGGAATAACACATAGCACAATGACAGGCTCAAACATCTGCCTTTTAACTTTGAAGAATCCAGCTTCCACAGCACCACGCCAGTTCATACAACAACGAGAACTGTCGACATTTTACTAAAAGAATAGGTGCAATCAGTGGTTAGTCATCTTTTCTGATTTTATGTAAAATCACAGACCAGTTTCGAGAAGATGTTCTTCGCTTGAAGATGCTGAAACGTTTTCTATTTATTTGCAGTGCCCGTGTCAAATACGTTTTGAGATCCCCTGCTGATAGGACAGATAGTTTAATTTGTGGAAAGGGGTCAAAATGAGTGGCTGTCAATTGCACTAGAACAAACTACTTTATTCTTTTGACAAACATTACAAGAGTAAAGGAAACATTAAAAACAGAGCAAGCCAGATATTAATTTAGAACTTAATTCCCGACTAAATGCGCCATTCAATCTCACACCTCAAGGGCAAAACAACTTTAATTTAAAATAGGTTGAAGGCCAATAACTTAAGGCTCAAAACAATAATTTGAATTTTAAAAGGCAGAAGGCCTTCTCCTAAAATTTCTTTAAATCAGGCTGAAGGTCCAGACAATCTCACGCCCTAAGGGCAAAACAACTTTAATTTAAAATCGGCTAGACGTCATACATAAACAACAAGGACAAATAAGAAAAGGCAGCACATCAAACAGCGCTCAGAAGTTTGCAAGGGTCGGCCTGGAATTCAAACAATAATGCCCGCTTAGGTGAGACAGGCAGTCGCCCCGACAAATTCTCAATCCGACGGCAACGCAACCGACAGACTGTCAACGGACCAAGCGACAGGATAACTTCCACTCCACCCTACCAGCACGCAACAGGGAGTTCAATGGAACAACGCAGAAGGTATCGGCGCCCAAAACTCCACGCCGTGCTGGACAGACACAACACACCAAGGAAAATACAGTGCCTGAATTTAAGTCAACGGCCAGGACAGGTAACCGGAAAATTAACGGCCACAAGGCAGAAGATTCCGCTGGTGCACTTCAGTTCAAAATAATTAAGTTAAGTTAAACTGCACATGAGGGTGGCTAGAATTTCGCCAACTTGAAAACACACATTGTTGCTCATGGGAATGCCCCAACAGCCCACAACGAAATTCAAATGCAACAATGTGAGCAGTTGGGGCTGGCTGGTACATTAAGTAATGACTCAACTTTCGTGTCCAGGATCGGTGAGCCACGGACCTCGTAGCAATGGGAACAGCCCCTCACACTCGGACC
Source organism: Schistocerca cancellata (assembly GCF_023864275.1). NCBI lineage: Eukaryota > Metazoa > Arthropoda > Insecta > Orthoptera > Acrididae > Schistocerca > Schistocerca cancellata. Next base: position 747,202,431 of record NC_064628.1, on the reverse strand, counting down.
GCGCGTGGACTCCGCCAGCGGGCCCGGCCAGATATGCACCATGGAGACTTCCTCGCTGCTCCACGCCAACCGACCAACTGCCTGCACACGGCACAGCCGGAAACTATAAGCGCGAAGATAGTACAAGGGTGCGAATATCGATCGATACAAGCTGCTGCGACTCGCGGAGAGAGAGGATAACAGCATAATCGCGATAACCGCAGGAGATTAATCACAGAATAGCAGCCAAGGTTTAGTGCAAAGCATAACACGAGCCAGCCACGGCTCACGTTCAGTTTTATCTGCTAATTAATAAACGCTGACCATCAGTAACTATTCCTTCATTATGTAACACTTTTTTAGCAGCGTGACCGGCCTCTATACAACTGTGAATAACTCTAGTGACCTGACACTATCGTCCTAATTTTTGTGTACATTGTGAACAACAACGATCCTCTCACATTTCCTTGTACATTTGACTGTACTCTGTCTTCTGACCATGTCGTCTTTTTAACAACGACTTATTGAATTCTGTTAGCTGGTACCTAAGCACGTAATCTGTTTACTAGCCAACGGTGTGGACTGTAGTGAAACGTAATACGTAGCTGTTAGGGCCAAGGTAACTAACGCAATTTCAACATTACCTTAATAGCCGTTACTCAATGAACTTAATAAATAGATACATGTTAAGATTTACTCCTGCCATTTTCTCATTTCTGTTTTAATAGTACCTGTTCCATGTTCCTCGTGTACAGGGCGTAGTAGAAGTACTTTTCAATTTTCGGCGACCGATTCCTGGCCTGAAAACAAGTTCATACAAACATTTGCCCGAAAATCATCCATTTTCTACGGGGGTTGGAATTTGAATAGTGGCAACTATTTATTTACAGCTCGTACAACATAGATACGTTTTCCAAATTTTTACTAACCTTCTTAGTAGTCACCAGCATAGTATATAACCCATAGCTAGAGATATGGAAGTTGTAGGATGCCCGTATGCCAGTTGTCTTGACAGTTCGAGCGGCGCGGTCTATTGCTCGACGAATTTGTAGCAGATCTGAAGCGAATAGCTTGAAGTGTTTCCTTTAGTTTAGAAATCGAGTTGAACTCACAAGGGCTTAAGTCAGGGGAGTGCAGTAGGTGGTATAGCACTATGCTGGTAACTACTTCCAGTAAAACTTTGAAACACATATCTATTTTGTACGAGCTGCAAATAAATAGTTGCCACCATTAAAGTCCCAACCCTTATTTATTAAAGACGCCAGAAACTCTAGCGTTAAAAGGTTTTTTGTTTAGCTTTTCACATTTAACCAAATATAACATTGATGTTGATAATTCATGGCAATGTTTGCCGACAAGATAAAGAATGCAACCTTTTAACACTAGATTGCGTACTCACGGCAGTTCTCCTTGGCCGTTTCTTGGTACGACTTGGAAAAAGAGAAAAATTAATGAATGATCGATGATGCGTCGGTTCTCGATTGTGTTTAGGAGACGTACGGATTGATTGCGTGAAAATAGTTTCTCAAATGACCTCTTAACCCGGATTGCTTTCACGCAATCAGACTCTTCAATGAAATTACCTAAGGGACCTATTTGAATAATAAAAAAAAATTGGAAATGAATGCAAAACAGTGAAATTTTGTAAAAAAAGTTGTCAGATCGTAAACTGAACACGTTAATGGTCTCCCAAATACAATCGACACACCGCGATAAAGAGCGAACCTGTAACAAAGTTCATTTAAACATAAACATTATTTGTGGTTAATTTAAAGAAAAGAATAAGCGTAGATTTTTTGTATAGTGGAGGAAAAGTATATTCTCAAAGAAGAAAGGCATTAAACTATAAACATTACCAAATTTACAATGAATACAAAACTTACATTTTTATGTTTTTCTCATACATGGAGCAGTCCAACAATCGCTGCTTTTGTATGTGTGATATTTTGTAAAAATTAAATGTCCTGGCGTGCGCGTAAGTATTTTTTTTTCGTCACTAAGTTTACAAAAGCGTTTTCTTTCTTGATGATAACGTGGTTTTTCACACTAAACTTGTAGCGGTGCTACACAACACGTCTTAACAAGTCGGCAACCAAACATCAAAGGTAATGAAGTACATGTTAACATATCGGCGACCAGAAGTACAACTAACTATATAGACTCTAGAATTTTCCTAACAAATGATAAATTGTTCTTTCTTCTGTTTCGGAGCTTCTTGCTATCAAGCGCTGCGGCAATGATTTTAAATATCTGCGCCCAGCGAGTCATAGTATTTAAAAGTACCTTTTAAACGCTGGCCGCGCGTCTTGGTATAGGCGCACGTTATAAACAGATTTCGTTTCTTTACTCTCGCGTTGTCATGCTTAGTATCATTACAAACTACAGCTCGGTGGCTGTCCTTTTCTCATACGCAAAATGTCTGAAATCCAATAATATCACATTGCTTCCCGCGTGAGGAGCGATGACTCCGTCAGGATCATCGCGACTCACGCGTAGTCGTGATATTATTGCTTTCGTGAAACAAGTTAGTATTACTTGCAAAAATGCTTTACAATAGATTTTACACATTACATCAGGTAAAGTGGTTAACATACAGAGTATCGGGTAAGTATATTCGTACGACTGATATTGATAGTAATTTGTCCATAGCGTAACTACATGACAATTGAACGGTGCCCTTTCTAATGTATTGTACAAGGATAACAAATGTTCATTTCTCGGTAAAAGATAATGAAATTAAGATAAAGAGACACATACATAGATACATTATACATGACATAATAAATATAAAAAAAAATCAAAGAAATAAATTACTTGACTTCGCAGGAAGTCTGGGTGCTGTGTGCACTCGTGGAAAAAATATGTTACAAAAGATTGACATTCTTGTTTTACAATGGCATACTACAGGAATATTTTTGTCGTTGTTTCGTCGAAGATTTCTTGCAGTAAATACGTAGCACTTTACTTATTTGTGGCTTTTATGACCTGCAAAAAAAAATGTTTCACTAACTTGGGTAGGTATGAGTTGCACTGGGAGTGGTAGAACTTCGGGTATAAATGATAGCACTGCACTTGAGAGGGGAAATTGATTACACTTTCACAGTGGAGGAAAAGTAGGGCATCACTTTCACTGTGGAAGTTGGAGTAGTTGTCGGGGTGTGATGTTGCGTTGGAAATACGTCGTGGGTCAGGAACTGGAAGACTGGTTCTGCAACATGTTGAGCCGTATGGTGGCGGTCTCTATTTCACTTGACACTTGTCCGTGCTTCCATTTATGTTTTCGTACATGAAAAATACAGAAAAAAAAATCTGTATTAGAATGTGCTTACTTACTAATAACTTAGTCTAAAAGAAAATTGGGTTAGGTAAGGATAACAATTGTTTATGTACATAAGGTCTCATTCTCTTAGGAATGCTTAGTTCTCATATTTATCTATTTTCCTGGTTTTATTTGGTTCGACACGTTTTCGTCATTACTCGGCCTGGTCAGTAAATTCGGTAGCAATTGTCAAAATCGAGCTTAAGACTCTTCCGATTAGTGTCTTTATAATTTCACAAGGTACATGAGTGCTTAATTCATTGCTTTATCATATTTTATTTTGAATGCATTTCAAACACATTTGGCATCCGCGCTCGTTGTGCAAAGAGAAATTGATTGTTGAGCGCTCAGCGTACACAGTGTTTCGTCCGTTGGTCACAATCACGTGATAATAACTTGACAGTTCCACAACGCTAGCAGCAGTATTCTGCGAGAAGCAGAGCATTAGGTGTCTACTAGCCGTGGTGTGAGTTTTTACACAGTTTTACATCGACTCTGGATTACGGAAGCAGCCAGATGCGGCGACTCCCGCAGCTGTTTCGAAGAATGGTTCGTGGAAAGGCGTACAGTACCGTTTGTGGTAAGTACAACACTTATTCACTTTCACTCTTCGGTTTTCTACATCGTGGTTTCGTGGTACAAGTACTTATAACATTACTTCACACGCGGTATTTCACGCGCGTCCTTGGAGTTATCACCTTTTTAGTTCACACGTTATTGTTAATTCGTGTTCACATTTATTTGGTCGTCATGTTAAGGTTCACACGCACCACTTTTATACGTGTCCATTAATTACTTGTCTATAGTCGGTTCACACGCAGCAGCATATACGTGTCCATTTATTAGTGACTGCATTATTACTACAAAGTACAGTTAACATTTAGTATACATATCATGTCTAAAAATTATTTACAAAGAAATATTTAGTCTCTGTGACTACAAGGCCTGACGAAAAGCGTGTCTCTTGTTCGTAGTTTGTGCTTCCAAGGCACTTTAGGTTTACACTTTGTTCGAAATCTTGTTATTCTTTTCTTTTTACAATAGTTACTCTTTTCGCAAGTTCAGCTCTTTTATTTTCTCTCTATTACGTCGTTAGTTTGAAGACATAGTCAATGTGGCTTCGTTTACGTGATGAACAGTTCGTGTTCAAACTACCATTAGGGTAATTGGGAAGCTTGGTGTTCCCTGTCGTGCAATTGCACATAACAAATCTTAATTGAACTCGCAATTTGCGAAGAATAAGCATAGCCCGTCGACAACCAATGTGTCACGACTATCCATTCGTATAGCCTGTATGTATCAATCATGCAACCAGCTCGTAAAATTCACTTCTCTACTGGATAAGGTAGGATGGTAAGGATACTGGTTAGAGGAAAACACAAAAGCCTTTTATGGAGTGAAGAGATTTGAAGACACAGTGTTAATGACGTATGATATGATGAGCTTAACATAAATTATTATCACCTTAGTTTTTCATGACAAATAGTATAATTAAATCGATACAGTAGTTTCAGTGTCGTCTGATCCAGCTCTCTAAACAATTTTCTATGCATATCTAAAATTACTTAAACCATGCATTAGCAGTGAACTGTGTCTGTTAACTATCTTCTGTTCCATGTATCATAAAATTGGTTTCCTAAAAAAAATCGTCGTATTTCGAGGACCTGAAATAGATATTTCTAGTACTACATTAGTTTATTTATAAATGATCTTTGTAAGTATTTCAGCTGCACTGTGCCGTAAAATTGTTACGAGCGTATACGGTTTTCTCCGTATTATAATAAAATAATTGAGTTGCGCACTTCTTTCCTGCTACCTGGATCGGTATTGACTTACTTGATTCTTATGTGCTAAGATGCTGCTTTTTGCCTGCTGCTTTTCATATGTGGTCTCAAAAAATTTGTTGTCACACACTCCTTATGCATAACATAACATTTACCTCATTAGAGTAAGCGACCTTGATAATTTTTATTTATTTATTTATTTATTTTTTTACCTACGAGCAATCATTCTGGTCTGAATGATCATTTTAATTTATTTCATTCAAGAGGAGAGAGCTTTGCTATACTTAAAACTAGTGATAGCAGGTGGCACTTAGCACGTCCCTACTATAATATTTATTTGTCAGCTCTTTCGGCTGTGGCCGTTCATGGCTCAATTAACTTAAAACTAACTTACATCTAAGGCAAATCTTGCTCTCCTACAATAAATGTGTTTTACTTAAGGTGCTCATATAAATTACTTATCTTGTTGTGGCAGGTCGACAGGGTGTTAGTACTGTGCACTACTCTTACATACGTTGGTACTTCACACATAGTATAACAACTTCTAGTGTGTGTATATTTTATTTTAGCAGCTTAACTTAACAGATATTTTCAATGGTTGACTCGGTATTTCTTCAAGTCTGCGTGATGAAACAATCCTTTTATTCGTCCAGATACAGGGTCAGCTAATAGATAGCAACCAATGTGCGGCTTTCTTAAGATAATATATGGTCCTTCATACAAGTGCTGCCACTTGCGATTCTTATGATGAATCAAAGATGGTTTGAAGTGGGTCTTTAATAGCACTCGTTCATTTATACGATACGATAAGACTTTGCTAATGTGTTTGTCATGCGCCTTTTTTCTTAGGTTGGCATGAGTGGTTAAAGATAAGAGAGCTTATTGGTTCCGCAGCTTCCCCGTGGAGGCCTAAAGAAGCTGCTAATGGTTTTCCGACTGGGGTGGAGCTGAAATGTCAGTTATTTTTACTTGACTAGTATTTTGTGACATACCAGGTCGAAAATTTGCCTTCGTATCCCATACGACTTGTGCATCTGTTGATTGCGTGTTATTTGACATCGCGTTTGGTGCTTGGTTCGCCTGTGTGTAGAACATGGTCGGATTTCCTTTGCTATTATAACCGGCGGTGTCAGGAAAAGCATCCGACGAATTGTCCTGACTATTGTTCCTGAACTGTTGGTTGGGTTGGTGAGAAAATGTCGCATTTTTCGGCTGTGAAAAACTTATTTGCTGAGAGGGAGTGAAGTGACTCGGCTGACTGTACTGTTGTGGATTGTTATAATTGTTCCATTTCTTTCCCTTGTGACGATTTCCATTATTCGTCTTGTTGTTCTGGTACTGGTAATTACCGTTATGATTTATCGGTGAATTACCGTATTGTTGCTGTGTGTTTTGATAAATCGGATTGTACCTATTCTGGTGTGGATGTTTGTTATATTGTTTTCCATTACGGCGGTTGAAACTGTTATGATTGCCGTAAGGCTGAGCGTTTGGTTGTCCCGTGTTATGTTGGTACGACATTCCATTGACGCAATTTGTTATGTGCTGCTGCGGAGCGGGCGGTCCATTATTATAATTATTCCGCGCGCTCACACGCACATCCTCATAGATCATATCCAAATTGTCAAGAACAGAAAGAAAGGCTTCTAGGTCTTCTTCACTCACATTAACTAGTTTTTCTCTTATTGAGACAGGAAGTTTTGACTTTAAGATCATGATTACATCTTTGGTTGAAATGGGCGTGTCCCAATACTGAATTTTACGTAGATATTTTTCAAAATAACGTCTCAAACCTCCTCCTTTGGTGTTGAATGGTTCGGCGTTGTAAACCTCTTTTTGGAGTCTTTGTTGTGTACCTGAACTCCAGAATTTATTCAAAAAATGCTTTTCAAAATCTGCATAGGTGTGACATTTGTCTATTATTTCTGTACTCCAAATTGATCCTTCACCGTGTACATAGCCTAAGATGAACTGTATCCGCTGCCTGTCGTTCCATGATTCCGGAAAAGCACCTGTGAATGATTTTAGAAATACCATGGGATGTATATTTCGTTTTTCAGGTATAAAAGGCTGAAAAACTCTGTGTTTTAGCACACTCTCGTCTCGCATTAGTTCAACGAGTGTTAGTTGATCGGCATGACTACGTGACGTAGAAGTTTCGCAACGCGTATTATTTACTATTGGTGAGAATTGTACCTGACACTCGGGATATTGACGATTATCGTGTTCTGGCGGTAGCGAATACTCACTTTGATTGTCACCTTGCAATTCCGTAACTTGTCGTTTTAGTTGATCTATATCATTGCTTAGCTGACGTTTCCATTCCGGAAGATCGTGGCTAAATGCTCGTCTGATTTCACCTAATTCACTGGTTAAAGTGTCACCAGAAGTACCGGGAGCGGTTAAGATTTCTGCTGTAGCAGATTTAACCGTACCCTTTAGTTCAGCGTGTACCTTGCTGACAATGTACTGTTCTTTGGATTGCATCCACTCTTCAAATTCCCTATTAAGTGTATTGCTTATACCGGTGTTGACATCTGCGATCTTTTTGTCAATATTGACATCGGATATTTGCTGAGCAAGGTCTTCGACTCGCTCGCCAACGTGGTTGACACTTTCTGTCAATTGGCTTACTCTCTTTGAAACATCACTGTAATGTTTCAAAGAGTCACTCGCAGTTGATTTACACACATCTATTTGGGCCTGCATATCTATGAACTTGCTACCAATATTGGTCTCGGCGGATTCCACCATCGAAAGAACACTATCAATTTTGGCGTGTACGCTTGCGTTTAGCTCGCTTGCGTAAGCAGTGGTAATGGCTTTAATTTTTTCCTCCATGGTGTCATTCGAATTTTTGATTTGTGCTTGGATGTCCTCTATCCTTGATTCTAAACTGCTGAACCTGCTGTCACTTTGATTTGCTAACTGACTGATTTGCGTTCCAAGATTGTCACTTTGGTTTGTTAACTGACTGATTTGCGTTCCAAGATTGTCACTTTGGTTTGTTAACTGACTGATTTGCGTTCCAAGATTATCACTTTGGTTTGTTAACTGACTGATTTGCGTTCCAAGATTGTCACTTTGGTTTGTTAACTGTGCCATTCGAGTGTCAAGATTACCCATGTTTGCTTCAAAACTGGTTTTCATATCAGCAAACAATTTTAGTATATCTGACAGCGAGCATTCACGTGACTGCGACGTGGTCTGTGGCGCCGACAGCTCACGTGTCGCTTCGTCCTGTGTTGTTCCCTCACTACGAGATTCAGGTTTGTTTACACCCGCGCGCGGTCTAAGTTGCCTTGGTTGCTCATCAGCCATCGTAAATTTAAAGTAGTTACACTGCACGAGCTAGAAAAGATATTTTTTTTTTAAATTATGATTTTCACTTGTCAGGTGCGCCAAGGATTTCGCGTCCTGATTTCTCAGATATTGCTTGCGCGTTATAAACAATTCAAACTCTGACACACGAAAATGCCAATATGGCAACGAGAGAGACAAAATAAATGAAAAACACTTATAGAGCACTGAAACTGGCACAGATAGCGGCCATTGTGATTCACTAAAATGCACAACAATGGAAAATCTTGCTAACTATTTCTAACTATTGTAAGCGAAATGATGTGATAGAGGCGGATCTAATAGCAAAAGGAAACAGAAATTTGGAAATTAAATTGCTTGAGGAAAAGGAAAAAAGCGTAGAGAGTGTATGTCACGAGCCGACTGAATGCTCGGTACGCAAAGCTTCAAACGTAATGAAACATCGTTCTCACATTAGTTGTCTTGCGCGCTGCTATTTATTGCTGTTGTGGATTCTTGCTGCGATTTTCTGCATATGCGTCCTTTTTTTATCACTGGTTTTGGCTTCCAATTTTCTCCAGATGGTAGCATGAAAATAAAAAGAACAAATTAGTTTTTTTAGTTAGGTCCCTGTTCGGGCGCCACATCTAGCGTTAAAAGGTTTTTTGTTTAGCTTTTCACATTTAACCAAATATAACATTGATGTTGATAATTCATGGCAATGTTTGCCGACAAGATAAAGAATGCAACCTTTTAACACTAGATTGCGTACTCACGGCAGTTCTCCTTGGCCGTTTCTTGGTACGACTTGGAAAAAGAGAAAAATTAATGAATGATCGATGATGCGTCGGTTCTCGATTGTGTTTAGGAGACGTACGGATTGATTGCGTGAAAATAGTTTCTCAAATGACCTCTTAACCCGGATTGCTTTCACGCAATCAGACTCTTCAATGAAATTACCTAAGGGACCTATTTGAATAATAAAAAAAATTGGAAATGAATGCAAAACAGTGAAATTTTGTAAAAAAAGTTGTCAGATCGTAAACTGAACACGTTAATGGTCTCCCAAATACAATCGACACACCGCGATAAAGAGCGAACCTGTAACAAAGTTCATTTAAACATAAACATTATTTGTGGTTAATTTAAAGAAAAGAATAAGCGTAGATTTTTTGTATAGTGGAGGAAAAGTATATTCTCAAAGATGAAAGGCATTAAACTATAAACATTACCAAATTTACAATGAATACAAAACTTACATTTTTATGTTTTTCTCATACATGGAGCAGTCCAACAATCGCTGCTTTTGTATGTGTGATATTTTGTAAAAATTAAATGTCCTGGCGTGCGCGTAAGTATTTTTTTTTCGTCACTAAGTTTACAAAAGCGTTTTCTTTCTTGATGATAACGTGGTTTTTCACACTAAACTTGTAGCGGTGCTACACAACACGTCTTAACAAGTCGGCAACCAAACATCAAAGGTAATGAAGTACATGTTAACATATCGGCGACCAGAAGTACAACTAACTATATAGACTCTAGAATTTTCCTAACAAATGATAAATTGTTCTTTCTTCTGTTTCGGAGCTTCTTGCTATCAAGCGCTGCGGCAATGATTTTAAATATCTGCGCCCAGCGAGTCATAGTATTTAAAAGTACCTTTTAAACGCTGGCCGCGCGTCTTGGTATAGGCGCACGTTATAAACAGATTTCGTTTCTTTACTCTCGCGTTGTCATGCTTAGTATCATTACAAACTACAGCTCGGTGGCTGTCCTTTTCTCATACGCAAAATGTCTGAAATCCAATAATATCACAAAACCTACTAGGGAAAATGAACAAGTAAAGGTAATTTTTTTTTGCTCCATAGGTCGACAATACGGACTCAGCAAAACCATGCCTTAACCTCATTGTTGCTCTTGTGTGTTAAGATACCCGTAGACGGTAAATATCATTGTTCAATAATATATTTCCGAGCATTACTCATGTCCTCCTTATACAGCCCAGTAAAAATGTCCGACAATATTGTGTAGCATTTGGCTGGCTCGAAATGTTGGATGATGAAGCCGCTGCTGCTGTAGTAACTGTTGTACTTTCTTCCAAGCACAAGGACGAAATAGGGTGGATACAAACTTAGGCCTTCAAAAGTTCCGAATTTCGTTCTGAAACAAATAATTTTCTCAAAGAATTATTTTCTTGTGGCTGTAGTGTACCACACTCTGTAGTGAGAAAAATCTCATGAGAAGCATTCGTAACTCTCAGTTCCTGATATGATCTTTGTTCTTGTTTTGAACTCATTGTAGTAGATGAACACAACAGCAAATACAAAGAAGGCCAGAAACTTGGGCGACTGACAAGGAAGTGCAATACTGCTCACAGACGGCACAAATAACGCAACATACACTGCCTGATAGAAAGAAATTAATCACCCAAACGTACAGGAGGAAACGAAATGAAACTTTATGAGTTGAAAGGATATTAATGTTATTTCCTTGATCACAATTTTTTTTTTTTTTTTTTTTTTGGTCATCAGTCTACTGACACAAGTGTGATCCCGGAGTTCTTGGAAATCACCTTATAAATTTTTATGAAGTGTCCGGACATGTGATTTATTTCCTCGTCAGCTAAAGAGCGTTGTATTACAAGCTTGTGGACTGTAATATACAACTACCGAATGGATTGTATGTTTGACCCTGACTAGCCTGTTTGAACACTTTTGACTGTGTGCTTCTCTGTACCCTCTGCCAATTACAACCATGCGGTGTCGCAAAAGAATGCAATACAGAACAGTTACTGCATTGTTTTTAACAAAATTTCTGCAATACACCTACTGAGATAGTAGGAATACATGCAAGTTAACTGCTGTCTTAGCCGCGCGGGATTAGCCGAGCGGTCTGAGGCGCTGCACTCATGGACTGTGCGGCTGGTCCCGGCGGAGGTTCGAGTCCTCCCTCGGGCATGGGTGTGTGTGTTTGTCCTTAGGATGATTTAGATTAAGTAGTGTGTAAGCTTAGTGACTGATGACCTTAGCAGTTAAGTCCCATAAGATTTCATACACATTTGAACATTTTTTTGAACAAAAATCTCTTAATCTTAATGTGCCACAGAACAGTATAACAATAATTTACTTCGTCCAACAGCGCAGAACCTGTTACACACGGCAACCATAAATACGTAAAAGTACTTTAATCTTAATGTGCCATAGGATAGGTTACTGTAATACACTACATCCCACAGAGCAGAAATTGTTATGCGTGACAAATAAACGGGATACAATCAAGCTCAAGTGGAATCGCTAGAGAGAAGCAGTTCGACACGGTGACCTTCAAGAAACTAATTATCTGCACAAGAGTCTGCTCGGAAGCAGTTCAGATTCGCAGTAACACCACACACGACGGCTTAACCAGACTGAATAATTCAGTGCAACGCCGTATTAAATGTCTCATCATCGTTCGGTGCCTTGCTCCAACAAAGCACTGTTAAACAGGCTCCTTTAGACAGACTGAACACGCACTACAATAGCGTCAGAGACATCGCATCGCTACTCCGTACCCTGCTCCAAGAAAACACCGTTAAACACGATGTTTTGTACACATTCATTACGCACAGTAACGCTGTCGAGTATGTCCTATCGTTCCTCAATGCATTGCTCCAACAAAACACACTTTCGAATTTAGGACTCCAGACAGCCACTGATTCAGCAAACATCGTCCTGTTATCCCACTGACGTGTGCGTAATCTTAACTCTTTGCTTCTGCCCACACTAGGAAACAGATACAAAGGAAGGCGGCACGCCCTAAGCACAGGCGCTTGCTTTCCTCGATATACATGCATCACCTCAGCTAGGGGACGCTTAGACAGCGTGCCCTGAGCCAAGCACACCGCTGCTAACCTGGTTCCACGCTGCAACCTCTTACTTACTTCCTCTCGCCTCGGCGGCTACTTGCTTCTATTCTACGGACACTTGCATTCTACCTGTTTCTTTCCGCTGCGACTACCTCTAGAGCGAGTTGCTAAAATTTTCTCTGGGACAGAGAGGTTCATAGCTGCCGCTAGCGTAGGGCGCAAACCACCCGTAAGAGTTCGGGCAATGTGAGTGCGTCCGCACTTAGAAAATCATTGGCCGGTAAGCCTTATCTTTATTCAGATGGTATCTGTTCTTTCGGACATTTCATTCTTCGACAGCTGAAAGATCACCAACGGTATCTGTTCTTTCGGACATGTCCGAAAGAACAAATACCATGTTTATATAGATAAGGCTTACCGGCCAATGATCTTCTTCAGTGTGGATGCACTCACATTGCCCGAACTCTTACGGGAATCGGTAGATTGACTACCGTGGGTAATGAATATAGTGGGCAGGGGCACTACAAATGTAGTGTGTGGTAGTGTGTGGACAGTAAGTTGGAAATGTGGGTTCCACGGGGGGGGGGGGGGGGGTCGTGTCAGAAATAAGTCCCTGCAGTCGCAGTATCCTCTGTGTCTTCGGTGGCTCTGATGGATAGAGCGTCTCCCTTGTAAGCAAGAGATCCTGGGTTCGACTCCCAGTTGGGGCACACAGTTTCCCCGTTGATATTTATCAACCTCTGTTAACAGCTAAAGGTCTGTTGTAATTTCAGGTACAAGGTTGGCTGATCTAAAATATGTTCACATATCCACAATTAACAACTTACAATCATACTGCAGCGGGTTTTCACATGCAAGTGACGGCGAATGTCTCAAACATGTCTGACATAGCACAAGCCCCCGCCCCCCCGCTGTTCATGTCCAATTACGGATTCGAAATTATGGTAGGTATGCTCGCATCAGCACTATAAAATGATCATCATCAACGGAAAATTCGTGAAACAACGAAATCTTATCAGGAAGTAGACAAATGCATAGAATCGGTGTTTAACACGTGAAATTATACGCCAAGCAGCACTAACTCTATGAACTGAACACAGTCTCCTTCCCACGCTACAAATGTCTAGCAAATATATACCCAGGGTTTGCAGGATCTCATAAACCCCCGTCAGTAACTTAGAATCACTGGAGTTACAAAACTGAATACTCAATTTACGTCCAAGATGTGGCAGGGAAATGGAGTACTTCGCATACATCTTTGTTCATGTAGAGGGTGCTAAAATAGGTTTTCCATCGACTTGGTGGACATGATTCATAAAACACGTGTTGGAAGTCGTCATCTGACTGTAGTGTGGGGAGGTTTTCTGTTAATAATAGCAAAAACATAGCTCTCTAAGTCATACTCAAACACGAAGTTGTATACGAGTTTAATGCAGGTTATACCATACAACTGATGCAGACCAAGAGAGAGAGAAAAAAAGAGGGTAAATGTGGGATGAATGACCTCTCACATCATCTCCCTCTCTCTAGAATCTAGAACGCCTCATCAGTCTACCATTAAATCCTATCTTGATACAACCCCTCTCAGCCAATTACTCCATCTACTCTCTACTAGCCATGTTAATTTAGAGGCAGAGGGTACTCTTTTCTGGGAAAGCATCCAAGATAGCAGTGTAAAAAAAATGTATGTGAAATATTATGGGACTTAACAGCTAAGGTCAGCAGTCCCTAAGCTTACACACCACTTAACCTAAATTATACTAAGGACAAACACACACACTCATGCCCGAGGGAGGACTCGAACCTCCGCCGGGACCAGTCGCACAGTCCATGACTGCAGCGCCTCAGACCGCTCGGCTAAACCCGCGCGGCTAAGACAGCAGTTAACTTGCATGTATTCCTATTATCTCAGTAGGTGTACTGCAGAAATTTTGTTAAAAACAATGCAGTAACTGTTCTGTAATGCATTCTTTTGCGACACCGCATGGTTGTGATTGGCAGAGGGTACAGAGAAGCACACAGTGATAGGTGTTCAAACAGTCTTGTCAGGGTCAAACATACAATCCATTCGGTAGTTGTATATTGCAATCCTCAAGCCTGTAATTCAGTGCCCTTTAGCTGACGAGGAAATAAATCACATGTCCGGACACTTCATAAAAATCTATAAGGTGATCGCCAATAACTTTGGGATCACACTTGGGCTCGTGATACAACAAATATTTATTACCTTACATTTGGTGGTCATCCCATTAAACAATCTGTTCCACCCGTCTTATCGCTGTCCGCAATCAGTTACTGTTTCCCTGCTTCCCAATGTTCCCATTTCTACTTTTTCTCATATTCCTCTGACTGTCACATACTTGTTCCCACGTACAAGAACTTTCCTGCACCAAACTGACATGTAAACACTCTCCCATTCTTCCTGAATTTCCCCACATGTTGTAATTTACCTCAGTTTATATGTGTTTTCTGTCAAATCTCGTATTTTTACCGATTTTGTGTCACTTCTGCTCATGTGATCATGACGTCACTTGTGACCACATAGCCGGTCGCGGTGGTCATGCGGTTCTAGGCGCGCAGTCCGGAACCGCGCGACTGCTACGGTCGCAGGTTCGAATCCTGCCTCGGGCATGGATGTTTGTGATGTCCTTAGGTTAGTTAGGTTTAAGTAGTTCTAAGTTCTAGGGGACTGATGACCACAGATGTTAAGTCCCATAGTGCTCAGAGCCATTTGAACCATTTTTTTTTTCTGACCACATATTCAAATTTTGCTTGTACACTACTGTCCATTACAATTGCTACACCAAGAAGAAATGCAGTTGATAAACGAGTATTCATTGGACAAATATATTATACTAGAACTGACATGTGATTACATTTTCACGCAATTTGGATCCATAGATCTTGAGAAGTCAGTACCGAGAACAACCACCTCTGGCCGTAATAACGGCCTTGACACGCCTGGGCTTTGAGTCAAACAGAGCTTGGATGGCGTGTACAGGTACAGCTGCCCATGCAGCTTCAATACGATACCACAGTTCATCAAGAGTAGTGACTGGCGAATTGTGACAAGCCAGTTGCTCGGCCACCATTGACCAGACGTTTTCAATTGGTGAGAGATCTGGAGAATGTGCTGGCCAGGCAGCAGTCGAACATTTTCTGTATCCAGAAATGCCCGTAGAGGACCTCCAACGTGCGGTCGTGCATTATCCCGCTGAAATGTAGGGTTTCGCAGGGATCGAATGAAGGGTAGAGCCACGGGTCGTAACAAATCTGAAATGTAACGTCCACTGTTCAAAGTGCTGTCAATGCGAACAAGAGGTGACTGAGACGTGTAACCAGTGGCACGTCATACCATCACGCCGGGTGATACGCCAGTATGGCAATGACGAATACACGCTTCCAATGTGCGTTCACAGCGATGTCGCCAAACACGGATGCGACCATCATGATGCTGTAAACAGAACCTGGATTCATCCGAAAAAACGACGTTTTGCCATTCGTGCACCCAGGTTCGTTGTTGAGAACACTATCGCAGGCGCTCCTGTCTGTGATGCAGCGTCAAGGGTAACCGCAGCCGTTGTCTCCGAGCTGATAGTACATGCTGCTGAAAACGTCGTCGAAGTGTTCGTGCAGATGGTTGTTGTCTTTGCAAACGTCCCCATCTGTTGACTCAGGGATCGAGACGTGGCTATACGATCGCTTACAGCCATGCGGATAAGATGCCTGTCATCTCGACTGCTAGTGATACGAGGCCGTTGGGATTCCGCACGGCATTCTGTATTACCCTCCTGAACCCACCGATTCTATATTCTGCTAACAGTCTTTGGATCTCGACCAACGCGAGCAGCAATGTCGCGATACGATAAACCGCAATCGTGATAGGCTACAATCCGACCTTTATCAAAGTCGGAAACGTGATGGTACGCATTTCTCCTCCTTACACAACGCTTCACCAGGCAATGCCGGTCAACTGCTGTTTGTGTAGGAGAAACGGTACGGCTACTTCTCAATCAAGTAGCTCATCAATTGGCCTCACAGGAGCTGAGAGCATCCCGCTTGCCAACAGCACTCGGCAGACCCAGACCGTGACCCATCCAAATGCTAGCCAAGCCCAGCAGCATTTCAGTGATCGGACGGGAACCAGTGCCACCACTGCGGATATGCCGTGGGCAAGTGCCGTTGTTATAGACAAATGGCAGTTTATGAACGAGGTAGCAAATAACATACATAGGAGAGAAATTAAAAAATACTAAGAGCAAGTCGTCATACCTGATAATGCTGAATTCTGCAAGTCAGTGACTGAATATGACCAAGGCTTCATCGTTGCCAAAATTAATTTCATCTCAGAGGACGACCAGAAGCAATGGATGTGTGACCAACAACATAGCTGTTGCAGAAGCGGCAAATAGAATGGGAAATTGAAGGCGAGTGCAGTGGCTCTGCAAGCAGGAGCAGACTGTGGGATGTTGGTGTGCTGAATCCGTTAGGTTCCTTTGGTTGACTGCGAATGATAGCTCTACCTCATCTGTGGTACCAACTCAGGTCTGACATGCGACAATAGTTTCAAATGGTATGCGTTTCCTGGGACTCCAGTTCTAGAGATCTGGCATGTTGTCGCCAGCAACCAGGGGCGGATACATCGGTCTTCTGAGTGATGTGATTCGGCCTGACACGAATTCCTCTCCTGTGCCAACCTCTTTATCTCAGAGTAGCACTTGCAACCTACGTCCTCAACTATTTGTTGCATGTATTCCACTCTCTGTCTTCGTCTACAGATTTTGCCCCCTATAGCTCCCTTTACTGCGATGGAAGTCATTTCCTAATGTCGTAACAGATGTCCTGTCATCCTGCCCCTTCTCCTTATCAGTGTCTTCCGCATCCTTCTTTCTCTCCGATTCTGTGCAGAACCTCCACGTTCCTGACCCTATCAATCCACCTAATTTTCAACATTCGTCGGTAGCACCACATCTCTAATGCTTCGATTCTCTTCTGTTACGATTTTCCCACAGTCCATGTTTCATTACCATACACTGATGTGCTCCAAATATACATTCTTAGACATTTCTTCCTCGAAGTAAGGCCTACTTTTGATACTAGTAGACTTCTCTTGGCCAGGAATTCGCTTGTTGCCAGTGCTAGTCTGCTTTTGATGTTCTTCTTCCTCTGTCCATCATTGGTTATTTTGCTGCCTAGGTTGCATAATTCTTTAATTTCATCTACTTCGTGACCATCAACTCTGATGTTAAGTTTCTCGTTGTTCTCATTTCTGCTACTTCTCATTACCTGTCTTTCTTAGATTTACACTCATTCCGTATTCTGTACTCATTAGACTGTTCACTCCATTCATTAGATCATGATTTGTACTTCACTTTCACTCAGGATAGCAATGTCATCAGCGAATCATATCATTGATATTCTTTCACCTCGAATTTTAATTCCATCCCTGAACCTTTCTTTTACTTCCGCCATTCCTTCTTCGATGTACAGATTGAACTGTAGGGGCAACAGACTACGTCCTCGTCTTACACACTTTTTAATCAGAGCACTTTGTCCTCGGTCGTCCATTCTTATTATTTCCTGTTGTAATACTATCCTACTCTCCCTACTGCTTGCTCTATTTTTCTCAGAATTTCGAACACCTTGCACCATGTTACACTGTCGAACGCATTTTCCAAGCTGACAAATCCTATAAAGGTAGCATTGTCTCTCTGGTGCTTTTACCATTTCTAAAACCAAGCTGATCATTTTTCATTTTCTACCACATCCTCAACTTCTTTGTTCCATTATTCTTGTCAGCAACTTGGATGCATGAGCTGTTAAGCTAAACGTGCGATAATGCTCGCACCTGTCAGCTCTTGCAGTCTTCTGAATTGTGTGGATGATATTTTTCCGAAAGTCAGAAGTATGTCGCCCGACTCATACGTTCTACACACCAACGTGAATATTCGTTTTGCTGCCACTTCCCCCAAAGACTTTAGAAATTCTGATGGAATGTGCCGTGACCGCCCACTTCATACATCGTAGCGCCTACTGCATCGGCATCGCACTTCACGTCCAACCAACACGGGATGCCTGCATTACAGGGCATATATTCACCAGGAAAACCTTCGTCGTCTGTGTTGTCAACACAAATATTTACCGGCAGTCATAAGGCAACACACCAGGTCTCCACCGACGGCTGCCAGGGACCGCCACCCATTCGCGGAGCCTGCAGAACAGCTTCACTATAGGTCGCTGCTAGCCCGGGAACTGCTTTTGTACGCCAGGTACTTGTTCGCAAATAGTTCCGGCAGATACATCAGCCAGACGAGCTTTATAGGTCGGCGCACTGCCGGAAAAGTGCAATTCGACGCTCCGCTTGGAAGTATATAGAGCTGCCACCCCGGCAGCCACAGCCAGACGCCTCTTATAGCTGGCCTGTTTCCTGCAGATGGACTAGTTATGGTCGACAAACATCTTGAAATTGTAGAACTGTTTTATTGTGATCTCTTCTCATGATGGAATGGCTCTGAGCACTATGGGACTCAACTGCTGTGGTCATAAGTCCCCTAGAACTTAGAACTACTTAAACCTAACTAACCTAAGGACAGAACACAACACCCAGCCATTACGAGGCAGAGAAAATCCCTGACCCCGCCGGGAATCGAACCCGGGAACCCGGGCGTGGGAAGCGAGAACGCTACCGCACGACCACGAGATGCGGGCTCTTCTCGTGATGAGACGCGTTTTTTCTATTATTACTTGTTATTGTATATTTGTGGCGATCCGCAATTTGGGATCGATTCTGTTGTTCTTTTGGAGATTGTATTATTGTTTCGCTTTGATAAGTCCAATAAATTGTTTTCGGACTTGTGTTTCCCACATTTCTAGTCCGCTAGCGCAGAAACTTCCGAATGTTATCTATCCCTACAGCCTTACTTGTTCTTAAGCCCTCCAAAGGTATCCTAAACTCTTATTCTAACACTTTATCCCCTTCTCCTCTAAATCGACTCCTGTTTCTTCTTCTATCATAACAGACAAATCTTCCTCCTCACACAGGCTATTCCACGTACCCGCTATCTCCTCTGCATTTAACAGTGGAACTCCGATCGCACTCTTAACGTTACCGCTCTTGCTTTTAATTTCACCGAAGGCTATTTTGACTTTTGTATATGCTGAGTCAGTCCTTCCAACAATCATTGCCTTTACGATTTCTTCACATTTTTCATGCAGCTATTTCCTCTTAGCATCCCTGCACTCCCTATTTATTTCATTCCTCAGCGACTTGTATTTCTGCTTTCCTGAATTTCCCCAAACATTTTTGTACTTGCTTCTTTCATCGATCAACTGAAATATTTCTTCTGTTACTCATGGTTTCTCCGCAGTTACCTTCTTTGTAGCTACGTTTTGCTTTCCAACTTCTGTGATTTTTTTAATAGAGAAATCCATTCCTCGTCGACTGTACTGCCTGCTTAGCTACTCCTTATTGCTATATTAATAACCTTAGAGAACTTCAAGTGTATCTCGTCATTCCTTAGTACTTCCGTATTCCACTTCTTTGAGTATTGATTCTTCCTGACTAATCTCTTAAACTTCAGCCTACTCTTCATCACTACTACATTGTGATCTGAGTCTATATCAGCGCCTGGATACGCCTTATAATCCAGTATCTGATTTCGGAATATCTGTCTGACCATGATGTAATCTGAAATCTCCCTGTTATCACCCAGTATTTTCCAAGAATGCCCTCTCCTCTTGTGATTCTTGAAACGACTATTCGTAATTACTAGCTGAAATCTATTACAGAACTCAATTAGTCTTTCTTCTCTCTCATTCCTTGGCCCAAGCCCATATTCTCCAGTAATCTTTTCTTTCACCCCTTCCCCTACAACTGCACTCCAGTCCACCATAACTATTAGAATTTTATCTCTCTTTTCTCTTCATAATATGATTCGTTTATTCTATACAGTCTGAAACTGAGTCCTTGTCCCGTATATGCTTAAGTTGTCATTTCACTAGCTTTTTCAACGCAATAAAACTTGTTTGAAAATGACAAGCAAACGTATTTATAGGGAAGGTTCGCAAAGTGATCCTAATCGTGAGGAAAACGTTTCGATTGGTAAGCGGAAACCAACTATGCGATATAATTTCGTGAAAATGAGAGTATTTCGACATCAGCAATGAAAAGGCTGACTGTACTGTACTGCCATTGCTAATGAAATGGTTTGTTCAGTTTCAATATTAAAATAACCAGCTGAAACTTTAAGCGCTTGTTTTTTGAGAACAACATTTTTCAGTTATTGGAAAAGATTTCGGCATTGCAGCCGGTCCTCGTGACTTCGTTCCATGTATTTCGACTGGACACCTGCCAGTAATCTTCAGGTGAGCCAGCGAAGACTGACAAAGACTTACTCCGGTCCGCCTTATATAGCTTGCTGAGAGTACTGCTGCGCATGCGTCAGAGTCTTGGTGACAGAAGGACCGCATCGCCAAGCGGCAGCGCCCTGGCATGTGGAACTGCAGAGATCGTCTTGGACGTTGCAGCTCGCCGCAGTCATCGGAGTACTGTGGCGCCTTCGTCGACCTATTTTACGTTTAACGAAGACTGACGGCGTCGCCATGGGCAGCCCCTTTTTCTCCTCTGTTGGCTAACTTTTTTATGGAGGATTTTGAAGAAAGAGCACTTGAATCAGCGGTTCTTAAACCAACTGTTTTTTGGAGGAACGTGGATGATAATTTCACAATGTAGCCCCACGGTGAAGATAAGTTAATGGGGTTTTTACATCATCTTAACTCTATTTATGAGAACATTCATTTTAGTATGGATTTAGAGAAGGATGTTTGTCTCCCATCCCTGGATGTTTTGGTTACACGGAAGAGTCACGGCTCTCTGAAACTATGTGTTTATCGTAAGGCCCCTCCACACTGATTTGTACTTGCGCTCTTCAAGTTGCCATCATCCATCCCAAACCATGAGTGTGCTTAAAACCCTAGTACACAGGGCCCATGCAGTGTCAGATCCAGCTAGTTTGCCTAAAGAGCTTGCACATTTAAGGACACTATTCAGAAACGATGCATACTCAACCAGGAAAATTAACAGGGCATTCTCAGCTAAAACTAAGAACTGGGAAGTGGATGAAGAGGAGAACGCGCCAGCGAAGTCCCCAGCTTTTCTTGCCTTCTTTGGAAATATTTCCTTCAAATAACAGGAATCCTTGACAGTTTTTAGGTGAAAGTGGTTTTCCGTCCACTATCTAAGATTTCTGACATTCTGAGATCAGTGAAGAATTTGTTATTGTGCAAGGCGGGAATTTACAAAAATCCTTGCCAGTGGGGTATGGACTATATAGAACAAACAACACGCACGGTGGAAGAACGCTGCACAGAACATAAACGTTGTACTCGGCTTCTGCAACCCACGAAGTCTGCAACTGCGGATCATTGTATATCCAGCGGACATTCAATGAAGTTTGACAAAACATTAATTTTGGCCACAGCTAAATCTTTTTGGGACTGCATTATAAAAGAGTCCGTTCAAATACACATCGCGGAAAACGGAAAACCTAATGAACCGTGATAGCGGCTACCAGCTGGATAATGTGTGGACTTCCGTCATCTCAGAGACTTGCCGCAGACGGAGACGCCAGGATATTCTGATGTGGAAACGCCGAAGACAACTGATCTTTGCAGTTCCACCAGCGAGGGCGCTGACGCCGGCCGGTTTGGTCCTTCTTTCAGCGCGACCCTGACGCATGTGGGGCAATACTATCAGCGCGCTTTAAAGGCCGACCGGCGTAAGTCTTCGTCCGTCTTCCATGGTTCACCAGAAGATGACTGGAAGGTTTCCAGTCGAAATATGGCGGGTGACATTTACGACGACCGGCTGCAATCCAGAAATGTCTTCGAACAATTAAGTCGCTGTGAAAATATTAAATTTCACAATATTTCTCAGATTGGCCGGAGCTGCATCTCATGAAATGTCCATGGAATTACATTCTAGTTTTTTGTAACGTATAAGTCAGCGTTTTTTGTACTGTTGTACGTGGTATTTTAGCGAGATATTTTAATTTCGATTTTTGGTGCACGTTTTTATGACATTTTTTGTTGAAAAGTTAATTTTTTTTCAGAGCACCGCCATTTTGTTAAAAAGCATTTTATTAATATTCGTATCAGTTTCGAAACAGTTTTTGAAATTATGTCCTAGTATGAAAATTGTGGCTTTCAGATTTCCCACCAACCGCCCTCGCACTCTTCCAAGGCCTTTTGTTCATGTAGCTTAGTGTCCTCTGGGTGCAGGCTTTTTACTTAAAATACGTAATAAAATCCTAAGTGGGTACAATAAAGATCTTAAATCAGTTTGGTAAATTGTTATTCTATTAAAAAAAATAATAATGAATATCGGTTCCAAAATAGAGCGTCACCCTGAAATACCACTTTAAGGGTTTCGGGTGTTTTTCAGTTAGTTTAATATTTTATAAACATCCTATTTCCTTTATAAATAATTTGGCTAATTATTGAACCTGCTTAAATTACAAAGCATGAAGTGAATGTTACACTACTGACCATTAAAATTGCTACACCACGAACTTGACTTGCTACAGGCGCGAAATTTAACCGACAAGAAGAAGATGCTGCGATATGCAAATGATTAGCTTTTCAGAGCATTCACACTAGGTTGGCATCGGTGGCGACACCTACAACGTGCGGATATGAGCAAAGTTTCCAACCGATTTCTCAATTGACCGGCGTTGCCTAGTGAAACGTTGTTGTGATGCCTCGTGTGAGGAGGAGAAATGCGTATCATCACGTTTCCGACTTTGATAAAGGTCGGATTGTAGCCTATCACGATTGCGGTTTATCGTATCGCGACACTGCTGCTCGCGTTGGTCGAGACCCAATGACTGTTAGCAAAATATGGAATCGGTGGGTTCAGGAGGGGAATACGGAACGCCGTGCTGGATCCCAACGGCCTTGTATAACTAGCAGTCGAGATGACAGGTATCTTATCCGCATGGCTGTAACGGATCGTGCAGCCACGTCTTGACCCATGAGTCAACAGATGGGGACGTTTGCAAGACAACAACCATCTGAACGAACAGTTCGACGACGTTTTCAGCAGCATGGACTATCAGCTCGGAGACCATGACTGCGGTTACCCTTGACGCTGCGTCACAGACAGGAGCGCCTACGATGGTGTACTCAACGACGAACCTGGGTGCACGAATGGCAATACGTCGTTTTTTCGGATGAATCCAGGTTCTGTTTAGAGCATCATGATGGTCGTATCCGTGTTTGACGACATCGCGGTGAACGCACATTGGAAGCGTGTATTCGTCATCGCCGTAGTGGCGTATCACCAGGCGTGATGGTATGGGGTACCATTGGTTACACATCTCGGTCACCTCTTGTTCGCATTGACGGCACTTCGAACAGTGGACGTAACATTTCAGATGTGTTACGACCCCCTGTTGATCCCTGCGAAGCCCTACATTTCAGCAGGATAATACACGACCGCATGTTGCAGGTCCTGTACGGGCCTTTCTGGATACAGAAAATGTTCGAGTGATATCCTGGTCAGCACATTCTCCAGATCTCTCACCAATTGAAAACGTCTCGTCAATGGCTCGTCACAATACGCCAGTCACTACTCTTGACGAACTGTGGTATCGTGTTGAAGCTGCATGGGCAGCTGTACCTGTACACGCCATCCAGGCTCTGTTTGACTCAATGCCCAGGCGTATCAAGGCCGTTATTACGGCCAGAGGTGGTTGTTCTGGGTACTGATTTCTCAGGATCTATGCATCCAAACTGCGTGAAAATGTAATCACATGTCAGTTCTAGTATAATATATTTGTCCAATGAATACCCGTTTATCATCTTCATTTCTTCTTGGTGTAGCAATTTTAATGGCCAGTAGTGTAATATTAATTGTATACAACTTTCCGTAGGGAAGTGAAAATACACTCCACGTAGGACTCTATCTCGCAGGTGTCGTTATTGTAATCAATAATAAATAAATAAGAACTAGAAAAAATGGCAACAGATTGTGTATATTGACGGGTCCATGTTGTTGGTAGAGCATCTTCAGAATTGGAGTATCTGTGCATGAGGGCTCTCACGAAAACAAACTTTGCCAGATTGCATTCGTCATCGTAAGCACCCGGCATCTGGCTCGGTATGTGTTGCCACTGAGTGCTCAACACAGTTACCTCTGGTACTCATAGCCGGTAATTGGACAGCAGGCATTACATCACTTACGTGTTATGGCGGGGGGCTGTGTCCTATCAACGAGGTCTCCATGACCTTACCTTTCAACAAGATAACGCGAGACTGCCTGTCGCCCTTGCTGTGCTGACCTACCTCGTTATAGAGGGCGTCCGACTGCTGCCCGGGCCATTTCTCCAGAACTCTCACGGGCTGTCCAGATAATGACACGCCAGCTCTCCCCAGCCACTTCGATTGATGAAATTTTCCATAGATTTGAAGCAGGATTGAATGGCGTGCCAGTGTCTGTAGTCAAAGCTGGGGTTGACTTGATGCCCAGCCGAGTTACAGCTATTCTTGTTGCCAAAGGAGGCAGCTCTGTGTGCTAAATGATCATTGTGTAGCAAAGATCCATAAGCAACCTGGAAGACGGATGGAACATGGTTCGTAAACAATTATATCGGTAGTGCCAAGGAGTCAAACTGCCTGTTGCATCTGAAAAAAAACAGTATACATACTGTTAAAAGGGATTCTTCTAAGAGATCCGATCATGAGATTAAGCAACAGGCCCATAAAGAGAAAGCCCACCACCGGATACTTCGGCAGCTTTTGGACGAACGACAAAATTATGGGTCACATATTGAAGAAATGAGCAAGAGAGTCAGGAACAAAATGAACAAAATTTAGTCTCGCCAGTTACAATTGTAAACTACTAATCCAAACAATACTAACTATGCTGTCTTAACTGCGATTATGAGATACTGTGGGAGCGCCTGGGCCTACGGACTTCTGAACGTAACACCAGCACAGATAGCTAACAGGGTGCGACGTGGAATACCTCTTCAGTTGACGGTAGCTTTTGGCACTGTCTTAGCGAGGTGTTGCAAGTAGAACTTGGAATCTATCAACACGATCTCCAGAAACGGAAAAAAACGGCGACGTATTGGCTGAAGAAACAACAATATCATGAAGCGCAGAATTAAATAGGAATGCGGGCCACAAGCAAGTAGTAAATTCAAAACCACATCCTCAAACTATTGCAGAAAGAATAAGATAATAGCCAAGCAGACAGGCGCACCTGTGGTTTTTTGCCAAATACATCACCTCGGTTCCGAGAGTTCCGGAACCTGTACAGCAAACTGGAATAGAGATCAACATAAACATAATTTCCGCCTTTTTTATTGCTCATGAAAACCACACATTGCGTGTTGTACAACCATACAGTGAGACCTTCAGAGGTGCTGGTCCAGATCGCTGTACACATCAGTACCTCTAATACTCAGCAGCACGTCCTCCTGCATTGATGCATGCCTGTATTTGTCGTGGCATACTATCCACAAGTTTATCAAGGCACTGTTGGTTCAGATTTTCCCACTCCTCAACGGCGATTCGGCGTATATGCCTCAGAGTGGTTGGTAGGGCAAGCCGTCCATTTTCAATCTATCCCAGTCATGTTCGATAGAATTCATATCTGGAGAACATGCTGGGCGCTCTAGTCGAGCGATGTCGTTATCCAGAAGGAAATCATTCACAAGATTTGCACGATGGGGGCGCGAATTGTCGTCCATGTAGACGAATGCCTCGCCAGTATGCTGCCGATATGGTTGCACTATCGGTCGAAGAATGGCAATCACATATCGTACAGCCGTTAGGGCACCTTCCTTGACCACCAGCGGCGTACGTCGGCTCCACATAATGCTACTTCAAAACATCAGGGAACCTTGTGTCTAAGGGGCTCAGTCTGACCAGGTTGCGTCCAACCTGGTTGAAGGCATATGCGACACTCATCGGAGAAGAGAATGTGATGCCAGTCCTGAGCGGTCCATTCGGCATGTTGTTGGGCCCATCTGTTCGGCGCTGCACGGTGTCGTGGTTGCAAAGATGGACTTCGCCATTGACGTCGGGAGTGAAGTTGCAATTCATGCAGCCTATTGCGCACAGTTTGATCGTATCACATCCCGTGGCTGCACGAAGAGCATTATTCAACATGGTGGCGTTGCTGTCAGGATTCTTCAGAGCCATAATCCGTAGGTAGCATTAGTAGTCCTGGGTGGCCTGAGCGAGGCATGTCATTTGCAGTTCCTGTCTCTCTGTATGTCCTCCATGTCCGAACAACATCGCTTTGCTTCACTCCGAGACGCCTGGACAGTTCCCTTGTTGAGAGCCCTTGCTGGCACAAAGCAACAATGCGGACGCGATCGACTCGCGGTATTGGCTGTCTAGGCATTGTTGAACTACAGACAACATGAGCCGTGTACCTCATTCCTGGTGGAATGACTGGAACTGTTCAGCTGTCGGACCCCGTCCGTCTAATAGGCGCTGCTCATGCGTGGTTGTTTACATCTTTGGGCGTGTTTAGTGACATCTCTGAACAGTCAAATGGATATAGTATCCACTGTCAGTGTTTATCTTCAGGAGTCCTGGGAAGCAGGGTGATGCAAAACTTTTTTCGATGTGTGTATAAAAGAGAGACTGGGAAAGAAAATCTCAAATCCCTCAAGAGGGCTGACACACTTCTTGACTAGTCATGGGTTCTACGCCGCCCTGTAGGCATCGACTCCCAGTGTACCTGTACCTGTGCCTGTGCTGAAAAAGATACGCCGGAACATACCATCTTGCGACGCCTGCCGTATGCCGATGTAGCTGATACTGATAGACAGCAAACTGAAACGGAACGGAAGACTCGATGTCAAGATGATACTGCATTGCGGAACAGAATGCCAAATCTTGGACAATATTGCTGACCTTATTTCAAGAAATACTTGGGTAGCGCGTTACTTTATCAACCAATCCACGTCTACTGCACTACGAGAGGTTACGTCAGAAGAACGAGAAGCAGCGCTGCGAAGGCAGCTGAGGTCAACAGTTGCAGCAGAACTGCCAACTGCGGATGCGCAGCCATCCTAACAACACCAGAGAGAAACGCAGCCATGGGTCGTGCCTCGCCACCCATGTCACCAGAGCGGGGGTGACGCTCTTTACCGGCAACAACGATGCTCCCTTGAAACAGGGGAATCCTTCCTTGCAACCAGGAAGCCAACAAACAATGGAAGAGGCAGATACAACCATGACACCTCCCAAGCGACCAAGGAACTGGCTGGGCATGCCTGTAGAGTGGAAAGAGATGGAGTGTATTGTGGAATGTGACACACAAAAGCCGGCCGCCGTGGCTGAGTGGTTCTAGGCGCATCAGTCCGGAACCGCGCGACTGCTACGGTCGCAGGTTCGAATCCTGCCTCGGGCATGGATGTGTGTGATGTCCTTAGGTTAGTTAGGTTTAAGTAGTTCTAAGTTCTAGGCGACTGATGACCTCAGAAGTTAAGTCGCATAGTGCTCAGAGCCATTTTGAACCAACAGCTCACAACGAACTCCAAACGACACAGAGTGAGCAGTCTTCACTTGCTGGTAGGTTAAATCAAAACTCAACTTTCGCTTCCAGGGTCGGTGAGCCACGGACCTCGTAGCAATGAGAACAGTGCCACACTCTCTGACACCGCGCAGAGACCGCCAGCGGGCCCCGGCCAAACTACGCCCCGCCGAGAATTCCTCACTGCTCCACGCCAACCGACCGACTCCTCAGAGCCAGTACTCCGACAACATTTAAGGTAACTTGTCAATCAAAATCAGATAAACTACACACTGTTTCACGAACACTTGCACGAAGAACCAGACAATGTTAACGGCAGTGAGTGTACAATAACAGGGACGAATCACGAGTCGGCACACACAACCAACCCACAAGCGATCGCCGGCCAAGTACACGTCGTCCGACAAGACGTCCGACCGACGACTAAGCAAAGTCGTCGCCACCCCAGTCAGGTTTTCGGCAACCGTCGGGCGGGACATGGCGGTCCGGACCTCACTGGTGCCGCGGCCCGACTGAACTTGTGCCTCGTGCCAAGTCAAACACTGCCAAGTCCGAACTAACTGCTGGCACGTTCCAATTCACTGGCAGATCCGAACTAACTCCCAACACACGACAACCGGGAATTCTGACATTGCCCTCACAGTATATATTTTCTTTAATGTCGTTTGCTGTTAGCAATATTAGCTTATTCCCAAGAGTTAGCAGCTATCACTCAGTTAATACTAGGCAGAAATCAAATCTGCATGTGGAATGCACTTCCTTGACTCTTGTGCAGAAAGGAGTGCAGTATTCTGCTGCATCCATTTTCAATAAGCTACCACAAGAACTCAAAAATCTTAGCAGTAGCCCAAACTCTTTTAAGTCTAAACTGAAGAGTTTCCTCATGGCTCACTCCTTCTATTCTGTCGAGGAGCTCCTGGAAGAGCTAAAAAATTAAGCAAATTCCAGTGTTACATTCTTGATTTCTTTATTTAAACTAATGACGTGTCGCCTGAATATGTTCCTTATATTTCATTTTATCTGTTTCTACAATCGTGTTATAATTTCATATATTGACTCGTTCCATGACCATGGAGACTTTTCCTTAATGTGGTCCCACGGAACAATAAATAAATAAATAAAAATAAATTATAGTAGTCAGCAAAGATAATACGCCAGGGCTTATATCGATAAGCGCCGCTGCTGCCGCTCACGGGCAGGCAAGGCGGCAACTCAGTGACAACAGTAATTGAAATTAACATAACGAGGTGACAGTACAGTGAAAAACAGGATGTCAAATGAGATATGGCACGAACACGAGCCACGCGCGGCTCAAATAGTAAATAACGAAATTTTACTTATTAATTAAGGACATTTAGAATTGTAGCGGTGCGGAAACAGGCTGGGGCCCGATGCAGAAATCCGAGCGCTTGCCGACACCCGCAGATTCAACACTCACGCCATACCCACAGCTCCGCAATCACGGCCAGGAGTAATCACTGGCGCTTCCAGGCATTTCGACTGCGCCTTGTGGATCAGGTACGCGATCCCAGCCACAAGACCTGCCTTAGGCTCCTGTTAGCCGAGGGATACTGATGGTAATACTCGTGACGTCATCAGTGTATCTGCTATCCAACAGAAGATTCGGTGCTTTGTGTCTTATGGACAGTGGCCGGAGCTTATTAACCGATGGCTGCCAAAGGCGCCATTGGTCCACAAGATGCCGGGCCCGGCAACAACACTGTCGACTTGGAGTTCCTGAAACGGTCGCGGGCCGTTGCGGTGTACACCGATGAGCCAAAACATCTGTTTAATAGCGTATTGAACCAATTTTCAAACACTGTACAACAGAGATACTGCTTGGCATGGATTCTACAAGTCCTTGGCACGATTCCGGAAGTATGTGCAATTAAATGCCTATGCATGGGTCAAGTAATTCCCGAAAATTACGGGACGCTGGTTTGCGGGCACCTGGCGCCCGTCATATGTTCCTCTGGGCACAGGTGAGGCCCATTTGCTGGCCAAGACATCAATCTGAGTTCACTATAATGCCCCTCAAGCTACTGTAGCACGATTCTGACCTTGCAACACGGACAGTTATCCTGCTGGAACATGTCATCGTCACTGGGGAGACTTCAACCGATGCAGGTGGTCCGCAATAATGTTCATGTTGTTCACCGCTGCCATGACGCCTACGATTACAGATCCCTTACAATCGTTACTCAGTGTACGCCATTGAACACTACTGGCCATTAAAATTGCTACACCACGAAGAAGACGTGCTACTGGCGCGAAATTTAATCGACAGGAAGAAGATGCTGTGATATGCAAATGATTAGCTTTTGCCGGCCGGAGTGGCCGAGCGGTTAAAGGCGCTACAGTCTGGAACCGCGCGACCGCTAAGGTCCCAGGTTCGAATCCTGCCTCGGGCATGGATGTGTGTGATGTCCTTAGGTTAGTTAGGTTTAAGTAGTTCTAAGTTCTAGGGGACTTACGACCACAGCAGTTGAGTCCCATAGAGCTCAGAGCCATTTTTTTGATTAGCTTTTCAGAGCATTCACAAAAGGTTGGCGTCGGTGGGGACACCTACAACGTGCTGACATGTGGAAAGTTTCCAACAGATTTCTCATACACAAACATCGTTGACCGGCGTTACCTGGTGAAACGTTGTTTGTGATGCCTCGTGTAAGGAGGAGAAATGCGTACCATCACGTTTCCGCCTTTGATAGAGGTCGGATTGTCGCCTATCGCGATTGCGGTTTATCGTATCGCGACATTGCTGCTCGCGTTGGTCGAGATCCAATGACTCTTAGCAGAATATGGAATCCTTGGGTTCAGGAGGGTAATACGGAACGCCGTGCTGGATCCCAACGGCCTCGTATCATTAGCAGTCGAGATGACAGGCATCTTATCCGCAAGGCTGTAACGGATCGTTCAGCCACGTCTCGATCCCTGGGTCAACAGATTGGGACGTTTGCAAGACAACAACCATCTGCACGAACAGTTCGACGACGTTTTCAGCAGCATGGACTATCAGCTCGGAGACCATGACTGCGGTTACCCTTGACGCTGCGTCACAGACAGGAGCGCCTGCGATGGTGTAATCAACGACGAACCTGGGTGCACGAATGGCAAAACGTCGTTTTTTCGGATGCATCCAGGTTCTGTTTAAGCATCATGATGGTCGCTTCCGTGTTTGGCGACATCGCGGTGAACGCACATTGGAAGCGTGTATTCGTCATCGCCGTAGTGGCGTATCACTCGGCGTGGTGGAATGGGGTGCCATTGGTTACACGTTTCGGTTATCTCTTGTTGTCATTGAGGGCACTTTAAACAGTGGACGTTACATTTCAATTGTGTTACGACCCGTGGCTCTACCCTTCATTCGATCCCTGAGGAACCCTACATTTCAGCAGGTTAATGCACGACCGCATGTTGCAGGTCCTGTACGGGCAGTTCTGGACACAGAAAATGTTTGACTGCTGCCCTGGCCAGCACATTCTCCAGATATCTCACCAACTGAAAACGTCTGGTCAATGGTGGCCGAGCAACTGGCTCGTCACAATACGCCAGTCACTACTCTTGATGAACTGTGGTATCGCATTGAAGCTGCATGGGCAGCTGTACCTGTACATGCCATCCAAGCTCTGTTTGACTCAATGCCCAGGCGTATCAAGGCCATTATTACCGCCAGAGGATCTATGCACCCAAATTGCTTGAAAATGTAATCACATGTCAGTTCTAGTATAATATATGTGTCCAATGAATATTCGTGTATCATCTGCATTTCTTCTTGGTGTAGCAATTTTAATGCCCAGTAGTGTATATTCAGCCCTCACCGGCCTGCATCTGTGGCTCAGTGCATGTTTCGTGCAGCCATTCGCCTGGATGACGGTGTGTAAGGATCCAGCCATCGATCTGGTGTACTAAGAAATGCGATTCTTTCGGCAGGCGGCACGTTTCTATTGATCCACGGCGAAAATTCAGTCACGCCGTACCCACTGCAGTAACAAGTGACGGTGTCGTTGCGTCAACAGGGGAACGCGTAGGGGTAGTGTGATGTTCAGCACCTCGTTCAACAACGGCCTTTGCGCTCCTAACCGCTTGTGTCTGCACCAGCATTGTACACTGTCGTCAGATTTGCCACAGATCGCTGCCTATCTTCCGACCTCTATGTTTTGTACTGAGAAGTGGTCGTCCAATACCAACAGCCTTTTAGTTATTACAAAAGCCTTCAACCAATTTCGTTAGGTAGTGCGCCAACAGGCGACCAGCTTCGCGGTTTCAGAGATTCTCGTTTCCAGCCGTAGGGCTATAACAAAGTGCACTTTGTCAAAATCGTATGAAACGCCCGCTAAATTACGCAGGGCTAACAGGTAATGAGGGTCGTGGAAAGGGCCAAGGGAGTTGCGGTCGGATTCATTTCACAATTGTAATTTATTATCATTTAGTTCACAAATACACTTTTGAAAGAATTAAATTTGCTTCGCGGCTGAAGGCCTCGAAACAGATGCTCTAGAATAAGTTCAGTTTTGAAAAGACATGACACACAGTTAAATTTACGAATAAGGCCACAATGTTTTAAGATGCTAAAAGGGCTGATCGCACGCAAGGTACACGGAAAGAGATAAACAAACGCAATAAGATGGCTGAAGGCCGCAAGGTAAAATTCTGAAAATTAAGGAAATATATATATATATATATATATATATATATATATATATATATATATATATATTGCAACAATCGGTGAAACAATGCATTAAGTTTACAAATTTCCTTTCGCAACACCAACGGCGGAAGGCACACAATAACTTGTAAAATCTTTCAGAGGCAATTACAATAACCTTTCAAGAGCAGAAGGCAATAATGTTTGGACTTGAAGGAAACTCTGAGAACATGTTGAAATATTTTCAACTGGGCAATGTTAATCGGAGCTGAAGGCCACGATTAACCTTGCCCAGTTGAAAATATTTACAGTAAAGCCCTAAAAATCTTTTAAATAAATTACAAAAACATTAACACTGCCAAAGAATAATTAAGGGAACAGCACTCAGGGGCCTCCAGGAGAACGGTCTGCCCTCCTTCACTTAGGCGAGACAGGCGGTGACCCAAACTACACTCGATTCGTCCGAACCCAACCAAGGGACAGTCACGGACCAACCGACCAACCGCTTGCTTAAGTATTCATGAAAAAAAAAAAAAAACCACTATCCTCAGACAAACGCGTATGTGAACTGAACTGCCAAACCAACACACCATGTTTGGCAACAACCACATGAAGTGTTAAAAATTGGCACTACAAGTTACCTGCTTCGTAAAACCTCTGGCAGAGGCGTCACGAGTGGTGCCACTAGTGTCCCTTGGCTAACCGTGTTTAAAACTGGCTGTCCGGCTTGGCTTAAGATGTCGACGCAACTACACTTCGAATCAGCGTCCGCTGTTTATTGGCTTCCTTCATGCAGCAGACAGCCGCTCCCGGGGGTGTCACACAGCCACTCCGCCAGCAGCCTAGCAATAACATTCAGTCACCACACTTGACGCAACACAGCCGAGGTAAACCGACCACGCACGGTGTCGGCAATACTGGGACAGCAGCTACCGCATCTCGTCACCAGGAGCCGTAAGATCGTCACCTAAGAAGAACGCCCGTGGAACACGGACGACGTGAGTCGTGTGAAGTTAGCACCCTTTTTTTCAGAAATATATATTTTTTTCAGAGTTCTTGATAGATATGAAATAGTTCTAGAGTTCTTTGCACAAAATTTCAATAGTTCTGCAGAATTTAGCGAAGAAAACAACAATACTCGAAAAAATTTTCGTACCCAAATCATTCTTTGTCAATTTCCGCAAAATGTAAATAAGTATGACAGTACTGAGCACAGTTCTGAATAGAGCTCCAAGAGTTCTATCGAAAATCCCAGTAACATTTTTTTGTGCAGCTAATAGTTTACGAGATAATTGCAATTTAAGGAGAAAATCTTTTCACTTACTGTGAAGTTGGCACCCTTTTTTTCAGAAATTTATATTTTTTTCAGAGTTCTTGACAGATATGCCATAGTTCTAGAGTTCTTTGTACAACATTTCAATAGTTCTGTAGAATTTAGCGAAGAAAACAACAATATTCGAAAACATTTTCGTATCGAAAACATTCATTGTCAATTTTCGCAAAAATTAAACTCGTACAACAGTTCTGAGGACGGTTCTGAACAGAATCCCAAGAGCTCTATCGAAAATGCCAATAACATTTTTCTATGGCTATAATAGTTTATGAGATAAATTGATTTAATGTGGGACACACTTTCTCTACAGAAAATATAAATATATTCGTACAACAGTTCTGATGACAGTTCTGGACACCACGTGAAGAGTTCTATCGAAAATCCTGGTAGTATTTTTTTGTGCAGGTAATAGTTTAAGAGGAAATCGCAACATAATTAAGAACTCTATAAGAGCTCCCACTGTGAAGCTGGCACCCTTTTTTACAGAAATATATATTTTTTTCAGAGTTCTTGATAGATAATCCATAGTTCTAGAGTTCTTTGTACAAAATTTCAATAGTTCTGCAGAATTTAGCGAAGAAAACAACAGTACTCCTAAAAATTGTGGTATCGAAACGATTTTTTGTCGATTTTTGCAAAAAGTAAATTCGTACAACAGTTCTGAGGACAGTTCTCAACAGAGCCCCAATAGTTCTATCGAAAATACAAATAACATTTTTTTGTGCAGCTAATAGTTTGCGAGATAATTGCAATTTAAGGAGAAAGTCTTTTCACTTACTGTGAAGTTGGCACCCTTTTTTTCAGAAATGTACATTTTTTTCAGAGTTCTTGATAGAAATGCCATAGTTCTAGAGTTCTTTGTACAAAATTTGAATAGTTCTGCAGAATTTAGCGAAGAAAACAACAATACTCGAAAAAATTTTCGTATAGCAAACATTATTTGTTAATTTTCGCGATAAGTAAATTCGTACAACAGTTCTGAGGACAGTTCTGAACAGAACCCCAATAGGTCTACCGAATATCCTAATAACAGTTTTTTGTGCAGCTAATAGGTTACGAGATAATTGCAATTTAAGGAGGAAACCTCTTCACTTACTGTGAATTTGGCACCCTTTTTTTCAGAAATGTACATTTTTTTCAGAGTTCTTGATAGAAATGCCATAGTTCTAGAGTTCTTTGTACAAAATTTGAATAGTCCTGCAGAATTTTGCGAAGAAAACAACAAAATTCGAATAAATTTTCGTATCGAAAACATTCTTTGTCAATTTTCGAAAAAAATAAATTCGTACAACAGTTCTGAACAGAACACCAAGAGCTCTATCGAAAATCCTAATAACATCTCTTTGTGGCGGTGATAGTTTATACGGTAACTGTTTTGATGGAAGACCTACTATATCCACAGAAAAAAATTAAATCTTGCAACAGTTTTGATGAACAGTTCTGGATAACACCCCAAGACTTCTATCGATAATCATAATAACATTTTTTGTGGTTATAATAGTTTGTAAGATAATTGATTAATTGTGGGGCTCACTTACTCTAAAAAAAATTATGTCTATTCGTATGTTCTGATGACAGCTCTGGATAGCAATGTAAGAGTTCTATCGAAAATACTGGTAACATATTCTGTGCAAGTGTATTGATTACATAGTGTATTGTTTAGTGTATCCTGAAGAAGAGTTGTTGACGTACCTGTACATCACAGCCTGTAGTTTTTACTGGTACTTTGAAATTTAATAATGCCATACTGTCAATAGAGTCAGGAATGAAACTTTTATCAAAGAATTGGTATATTGTGAGCTCCAGCTGAAAAAAATTGTAAATCTCTGGAATACACTGTGCAGTGAATATTGATGTTTTCTTACATACTGAATTACACGTAAATGTTATTTTAGGTTCAATGTACTTAACGCTATTCCAAATAAAAGATAAAAAAAATTTATTCTTTGAATTATTACATTGTTGAAACAGCAAACCAGTAATATTTACGTTTCATGTTTTGATTAGTTTAAAAAAAAATGTATTTTAAGAGTAAATTTTTTCTCCTAATGATTTAAGAACATAATATGAGATACTGCAGCTTAAAATACTTAATCCATTGTTGAATAATGTGATTCAGTGTGTATGCAAGCACTATATTATTATTCATCCATAGCTTTGTTTGTGTAGCTTTAATAGTGGATGAGATACCGGTAACAGTATCTCGGTATGCAAACACGTTGATTACAGAAAACTGAAACTAAAGATTTGTATCTTTTGTATCTTTGTATCTGCTTATCACTAGGCCGCTAATTTAGTCTAGTACTGAGTGATAAAGGAGCTCAGAGTGTTTAAATGACATTGTTTCTCAAGTATTGTACATTAATATAGCGGTGTATTGGTGTCCATCAAGTAAGTTGCATAGTAACCACGCCAACCGCACTCCACCAGAGCTCATTGTACCTCTGGTGCGCTTCTCGACAGGTGTGACACCACCTGGTTAGTGGCGTGTGTGAATGTATCTGCCCTCTCAGCCATCTGTTTCGCACTGACGAGCCTTCTCTCTTTGAATCATCTAAGCGTGCACATCCCACGCTTCCACCTACAGTTACTACAATCAGTCTTAAGAAGGTGTACCGGCATTTGTACAGTGCTGAACATTTAGACTTTTTGTATTTAGTAGAATATATATCCGGATTTTCGGTTATCCGGATTACTTCCGGTCCCACATAGTCCGGATAAAAGAGCTTCTTGTGTACCGCACTGCACAAAGTAACATTGTTTATGTCTCACATAATTCCAAAATAAAGGTGAGAATTTACGATCCGTCCTCATAGCTGTACTTCTAGCAGTACCTCATCTCCTGCTTTCCCAATTTCGCAGAAGCTGTCCTACGAAAATTGCAGAAGTAGCACTCCTGGTAGAAAGGATATTGTGACGATGTTCCTTCGTCACAGCCTGGGGTTAGAGACCCGGCCCAGTACACAGTTTTTATCTGCGAATAAGTTTTACATTGGCGCACACCCACTGCAGAGTGAACACACAATCTATTTCATAATCTATTGGCACCATAAAAATGTTATTAGGATTTTTAAAAGAACTCTTTCGGTGCTATCCAGAAAGGGTTGTGCCAATTTATTGTAATGTAGACCAAGTGGTTCTCTCGTAAATGATATTATCTCATTAATTGTTATCCCCACAAAAAATGTTATTACAGTTTTCGGTAGAACTCTTAGGGTCCTATTAAGAAATGCCATCAGACCTTTTTTACGAATTTATTACTTTTACATGACAAAAGTGAGTCTCACATTAATTATCTCATATAATGTCATCGTCACGAAAAATGTTGTTATAGTTTTTGGTAGAACTCTGTAGGTGCTATTTAGAACTGTCATCAGAACTATTCTACGAAATTTGTTTTCATAGAGAAAGTATGAGATTAAAACAATTATCGTATAAACTATTATCGCCACAAAATTGTTTTTATCAGTTTCAATACAACTCTTCTGGTGCTATCGAGAAATGCCAATAGAACTGTTATACAAATTTATTTTTTCCAAACTGACAAATAATTTTTTACTATACCAAAATTTTGCCCAGTTATTGTTTTCTACCCGAAATTCTGCAGAACTTTTCGTGTTTTGAGCAGGGAAATCTAGAACTATTGCATACATATAAAGAACTATTAAAAAATGTATATTTCTCGTAAAAGGGGTGCCAACTTCACGGGAAATGCTCATAAGCATTCCTTATTGAATGCAGTTACTACGTAAACAATACACTTGCACAGAATATGTTACCAGTATTTTCGATAGAACTCTTACATTGCTATCCAGAGCTGTCATCAAAACATACGAATAGACATAATTTTTTTTAGAGTAAGTGAGCCCCACAATTAATCAATTATCTTACAAACTATTATAACCACAAAAAATGTTATTATGATTATCGATAGATGTCTTGGGGTGTTATCCAGAACTGTTCATCAAAACTGTTGCAAGATTTAATTTTTTTCTGTGGATACAGTAGGTCTTCCATCAAAACAGTTACCGTATAAACTATCACCGCCACAAAGAGATGTTATTAGGATTTTCGATAGAGCTCTTGGTGTTCTGTTCAGAACTGTTGTACGAATTTATTTTTTTCGAAAATTGACAAAGAATGTTTTCGATACGAAAATTTATTCGAATTTTGTTGTTTTCTTCGCAAAATTCTGCAGGACTATTCAAATTTTGTACAAAGAACTCTAGAACTATGGCATTTCTATCAAGAACTCTGAAAAAAATGTACATTTCTGAAAAAAAGGGTGCCAAATTCACAGTAAGTGAAGAGGTTTCCTCCTTAAATTGCAATTATCTCGTAACCTATTAGCTGCACAAAAAACTGTTATTAGGATATTCGGTAGACCTATTGGGGTTCTGTTCAGAACTGTCCTCAGAACTGTTGTACGAATTTACTTATCGCGAAAATTAACAAATAATGTTTGCTATACGAAAATTTTTTCGAGTATTGTTGTTTTCTTCGCTAAATTCTGCAGAACTATTCAAATTTTGTACAAAGAACTCTAGAACTATGGCATTTCTATCAAGAACTCTGAAAAAAATGTACATTTCTGAAAAAAAGGGTGCCAACTTCACAGTAAGTGAAAAGACTTTCTCCTTAAATTGCAATTATCTCGCAAACTATTAGCTGCACAAAAAAATGTTATTTGTATTTTCGATAGAACTATTGGGGCTCTGTTGAGAACTGTCCTCAGAACTGTTGTACGAATTTACTTTTTGCAAAAATCGACAAAAAATCGTTTCGATACCACAATTTTTAGGAGTACTGTTGTTTTCTTCGCTAAATTCTGCAGAACTATTGAAATTTTGTACAAAGAACTCTAGAACTATGGATTATCTATCAAGAACTCTGAAAAAAATATATATTTCTGTAAAAAAGGGTGCCAGCTTCACAGTGGGAGCTCTTATAGAGTTCTTTATTATGTTGCGATTTCCTCTTAAACTATTACCTGCACAAAAAAATACTACCAGGATTTTCGATAGAACTCTTCACGTGGTGTCCAGAACTGTCATCAGAACTGTTGTACGAATATATTTATATTTTCTGTAGAGAAAATGTGTCCCACATTAAATCAATTTATCTCATAAACTATTATAGCCATAGAAAAATGTTATTGGCATTTTCGATAGAGCTCTTGGGGTTCTGTTCAGAACCGTCCTCAGAACTGTTGTACGAGTTTAATTTTTGCGAAAATTGACAATGAATGTTTTCGATACGAAAATGTTTTCGAATATTGTTGTTTTCTTCGCTAAATTCTACAGAACTATTGAAATGTTGTACAAAGAACTCTAGAACTATGGCATATCTGTCAAGAACTCTGAAAAAAATATAAATTTCTGAAAAAAAGGGTGCCAACTTCACAGTAAGTGAAAAGATTTTCTCCTTAAATTGCAATTATCTCGTAAACTATTAGCTGCACAAAAAAATGTTACTGGGATTTTCGATAGAACTCTTGGAGCTCTATTCAGAACTGTGCTCAGAACTGTCGTACTTATTTACATTTTGCGGAAATTGACAAAAAATGATTTCGAAGCGAAATTTTTTTCGACTATTGTTGTTTTCTTCGCTAAATTTTGCAGAACTATTGAAATTTTGTACAAAGAACTCTAGAACTATTTCATATCTATCAAGAACTCTGAAAAAAATGTACATTTCTGAAAAAAAGGGTGCCAACTTCACAGTAAGTGAAAAGATTTTCTCCTTAAATTGCAATTATCTCGTAAACTATTAGCTGCACAAAAAAATGTTACTGGGATTTTCGATAGAACTCTTGGAGCTCTATTCAGAACTGTGCTCAGAACTGTCGTACTTATTTACATTTTGCGGAAATTGACAAAGAATGTTTTCGATACGAAAATTTTTTCGAGTATTGTTGTTTTCTTCGCTAAATTCAGCAGAACTATTGAAATTTTGTACAAAGAACTCTAGAACTATTTCATATCTATCAAGAACTCTGAAAAAAATATACATTTCTGAAAAAAAGGGTGCTAACTTCACACGACTGACGACGTGGGTACGCCACGGGCCGCGCCAGCGGACGAGCGCGCGATCCTCTAACTGCTGCAGCTTGTTGGAATAATAGAGAATTTTCATGCACACTGTATGTCGTGCTACAGCACCTTCATTCCCTACGAATTTCCGTAGCTCTTGTCAACGCTTCGAATCCACAGAGCTCCAGTGGCAGAGCCGTCGTCGTAGTGACCACTACAAGAACTGCTCTTCCACCCCTCCTTAGTGGTCAACGCACCCCGACTCGCTGCAATATAGTACGAAGAATAAATTAAATTTGAAGTTGATTTCAAGGCATGTAGCGTGATAAATTTATTACCTTATTTATTTATTCCATTCTATTGTAGCCTGTCACCTATAATTCAAACACAGACTGTATTTATTCCTACAGCAATTATGCACTATATTTGTACATTATTACTTAATTTTATCCTACACAGTATTAACTCCCATCGCCATTACTATATCTGCTATTAATAATAATAATCATCAACGTAATCATAACAACAATTTTAAAAAGTTATGAATGAAAAATACACCTTCTACCAAATCTATGCATGCTACTGTTATTATAACATCATTACTTTTTGTGTATCAAAAAAATGGTTCAAATGCCTCTGAGCACTATGGGACTTAACATATGAGGTCATCCGTCCCCTAGAACTTAGAACTACTTAAACCTAACTAACCTAAGGACATCACACACATCCATGCCCGAGGCAGGATTCGAACCAGCGACCGTAGCAGTCGCGCGGTTCCGGACTGATGCGCCTAGAACAACTCGGCCACCGCGGCCGGCTTTTGTGTGTCACATTCCACAATACACTCCATCTCTCTCCAGTCTACAGGCATGCCCAGCCAGTTCCTTGGTCGCTTGGGAGGTGTCATGGTTGTATCTGCCTCTTCCATTGTTTGTTGGCTTCCTGGTTGCAAGGAAGGATTCCCCTGTTTCAAGGGAGCATCGTTGTTGCCGGTGATGAGCGCAAACACACGCCAGCCCACGTCACCCCCGCTCTGGTGACATGGGTGGCGAGGCACGACCCATGGCTGCGTGTCTCTCTGGTGTTGTTAGGATGGCTGCGCATCCGCAGTTGGCAGTTCTGCTGCAACTGTTGACCTCAGCTGCCTTCGCAGCGCTGCTTCTCGTTCTTCTGACGTAACCTCTCGTAGTGCAGTAGACGTGGATTGGTTGATAAAGTAACGCGCTACCCAAGTATTTCTTGAAATACGGTCAGCAATATTGTCCAAGATTTGGCATTCTGTTCCGCAATGCAGTATCATCTTGACATCGAGTCTTCCGTTCCGTTTCAGTTTGCTGTCTATCAGTATCAGCTACATCGGCATACGGCGGGCGTCGCAAGATGGTATGTTCCGGCGTATCTTTTTCAGCACAGGCACAGGTACAGGTACACTGGGAGTCGATGCCTACAGGGCGGCGTAGAACCCATGACTAGTCAAGAAGTGTGTCAGCCTTCTTGAGGGATTTGAGATTTTCTTTCCCAGTCTCTCTTTTATACACACATCGAAAAAAGTTTTGCATCACCCTGCTTCCCAGGACCCCTGAAGATAAACACTGACAGTGGATACTATATCCCTTTGACTGTTCAGAGATGTCACTAAACACGCCCAAAGATGTAAACAACCACGCATGAGCAGCGCCTATTAGACGGACGGGGTCCGACAGCTGAACAGTTCCAGTCATTCCACCAGGAATGAGGTACACGGCTCATGTTGTCTGTAGTTCAACCATGCCTAGACAGCCAATACCGCGAGTCGATCGCGTCCGCATTGTTGCTTTGTGCCAGCAAGGTCTCTCAACAAGGGAACTGTCCAGGCGTCTCGGAGTGAAGCAAAGCGATGTTGTTCGGACATGGAGGACATACAGAGAGACAGGAACTGCAAATGACATGCCTCGCTCAGGGCACCCAGGACTACTAAAGCTACCTACGGATTATGGCTCTGAAGAATCCTGACAGCAACGCCACCATGTTGAATAATGGCCCAGACTGTAGCGCCTAGAACCGCACGGCCACTCCGGCCGGCTTGAGCTGTTGGGATATTCCCGCGAGCAACGACGTGGTTTTCAAGTTGGAAAATCCTAGCCACCCTCCGGTGGAGCGTCACTGTATTTGGTTATTTGAATTGAAGTACACCAGCGAAATCTTCTGCCTTTTGGCCGTTAGTGTTCCGGTTAACTGCCCTGGGCGTTGACGTAATTTCTAGGCAGTTTAGTTTCCTCATCGTGTTGTTGTTGTCCAGCACGGTGTGTAGTTTGACAGTTCCGTGTCTGATTGGTTGTGGAAGCCAATATTCTGGTG
Organism: Schistocerca cancellata; assembly: GCF_023864275.1. Lineage (NCBI taxonomy): Eukaryota > Metazoa > Arthropoda > Insecta > Orthoptera > Acrididae > Schistocerca > Schistocerca cancellata. The sequence continues at coordinate 747,160,302 of NC_064628.1, read as the reverse complement.
TCGATAACTACGATGCGACGGCGTAGGTGAAAATTCTTGACACTACGACAGACACCGACGACAGCACGCTCTAGCCGGTGCTGTGGAGGTCTACAAGCTCTGCTACAGATTCTGCCCATTTCATCAAGAGCAGACGGCGTGGATACGTCGCTTCAAGGTCAGCTTGCTACTGAGAGTATGAACTATTTACGGTGGGTCTTAGGCTTCGCGCCTCAGTGCAATGTTATGTATTCAGTTCATATTGTGATATAGTAAAACCATTTCTAAGAGCAGTACCGAGAGATTATCACCTTTTCCTGCTCCTGCTCACTTCCTACATTCGGCCTACCCTTCAGTTTACAGGAGCAGACCCACTCGCCGCCTTCCACGCGGGATACAAAAAAATATCTTCTACGTTGTTCCGTTGAACTCCCTGTTGTGCCATGGTAGGGTGAAGTGGAAGTTATCTTGTCGGTGGGTCCGCTGACTGTCGGTCGGTTGGGTTGTCGTCGGATCGTGAATGGTTGGCCCAACTGCCTGTCTCACCTAAGCGAGCGTTAGTGTTTGAATTACAGGCCGACCCTCGAACATCTGGGCGGTCTTGTGTGGACTGCCTTTTCAATTCGGCCATGTTGTTGGTACTTGTATGGGTTCTAGCTGGTTTTTTGTTTTAAATTAGAGTTGTTTTACTCTTAAGGCCTTCAGTCTAGTTTAAAGTACTGTTTCACGTAAGCCCTTTGGCATTTTTTAAAAAAAATTGAATTTTTGAGTCTTCGGCCTTGAACCGATTCGAATTTCACTTGTTTTCTTCAACCTACTGCATTTTTAAGTCTCGGGCCATCAGACGGTTTGAGTTTCAGTTGTTTGATCTTAAGGCGTTCAGACTAAATAAAGAAATGTTTCACGTAAGGACTTCGGTATTTAAAAAAAAAATTAGTGTTTTGGTGTTTAAATGTTCGGCCTTCAGGCGATTTGAATTTAACTTGTTTACTTCAGCCTAACTAAAGAACTGTTTTAAGGCTTGCGTTTTAAATTTCTGATTCCACTTGCGTTTCAAGTTGTTGGCCTTCTAAATTAAAGTGGCTTTCAGCTGGTAATTAAGTCCCAAAGAATAAAGCTGTGTGTTTAAAAATTTGTTAGGCTCTTGTAGAATGTCAATGTCATGTTACTAGGGCTTCCCGTCGTGTAGACCGTTGGTCGGATGCAAGTCTTTCGATTTGACGCCACTTCGGCGACTTGCGCGTCGATGGGGATGAAATGTAACGATTAGGACAACACAACACCCAGTCCCTGAGTGGAGAAAATCTGCGACACAGCCGGGAATCGAACCCGGGCCCTTAGGGTTAACATTCTGTCACGCTGACCACTCAGCTACTGGGGGCGGACGGCTATTGTAATGTTTGATCAAATAATAGAGTTGTATGTTCGAATGTAACTGTCAGCTCCTTATTTTGGCCCCTTTCCACAATTTATTCTATCTGTACTGTCCTGCGGGTTAAGCAGGGCATTTCACTATCCGTCCTGGTGTTACAATTTTCAGGGCCAGTAGTGTAGTACATCAAAATAATTTGTGACTGACAAGGTATTGTGTCTTTACTGCCTTCCATGTTAGCGTGAAATTCGTAGGTCACAGATCCCGTGTCCCAAATAGAAACAAGAGGGCAATGGTTGCAAAGTAGTTCAGTGTAGCTTTCCAGCAATGCTCGGATCGCATGGAGGTGTTTTTCCGCCTCATTTCCATAATGCCGTTTCCGTTGCATCTGGGTCGTCAGGGTGAGACGATGTGACGTGGCGAGCGGCTCTGGCGGTCGATGGTAGGGTGAATAGTCGCGTGGGCGACACGTGGGCAGCTGTCAGCCGACCATCACCCGCCTCCGCCACGCCTCGCCCCCTTTCTCTCAGACGCCTCTTTCCGCGTCAGCCGCGAGGTAAATGTAACCACAACAGCCGCCTTTTGTGGCTGAGAGCTAGGGGGTGACGCACTTGGCGATTCTTAGCAGAAAATCCACTGCCTTTGGCAGTACATTGCAAAATTCACATGTCGACTTAATTTTTCTCTCAATGTCGCAACTGGAGCAGCTGGCAGTGGGTGGTTTCCACTCGCAATTGTCCGCTGTGAGAATGCAGCGCTACCAGGACTAGAATCATTTGCCGACCGAGATATCATCGCCTACAAGACTTGGCACTGTGGAATCGACCCGAATACGCAAAGTAGACCTAGTTTTGTTTATAGTAATATGCCTTTATTCTGTATACCCGGTCATGTAGAAAAGTTTCCAATGATGAGAAAATACATGTACGTATGAAAGGTCTTGGTGTACTTGCTGAGAATGTAACTGTAACTGGTGATATTACTTTGTATTATAATTATTAATAAAGTGTTTTCTTTGACTCCTATAACCGGGGGCGTCAGCCGAGAACCGCTAGTCGTACATCTCGGAACAGGGGCTCAAGGATGCAACAATTCGAAAAAATTTACAAAGCATAGTGCCGCCCTGCCCGCTGGGCGCTTAGCCTTGTGGTTATGCAACCCGCATGGCTCAGCGCTAGGCCGGCGCACCAGCGGCCATGTCTCGTAAATCAGTCGCGCTGGTAATGAAGTGTGTATTCTTTTCTTTCCTCCACTTAAAGAAGTAGGCTTATAATCTGCTCCTTCTTCACAAAAGACACTCTTTCCTTGGTCTTCCTGTATCTCTTTTTCCTTTAGATCTGTACTCTTTTACATGCCCAGCTATTCCCGGCCGGAGTGGCCGAGAGGTTCTAGGCCCTACAGTCTGGAACCGCGCCACCGCTACGTTCGCGGGTTCGAATCCTGCCTCGGGCATGGATGTGTGTGATGTCCTTAGGTTAGTTAGGTTTAAGTAGTTCTAAGTTCTAGGGGACTGATGATCTCAGAAGTTAAGTCCCATAGTGCTCAGAGCCATTTGAACCATTTGCCCAGCTATTCTTAATATCCCGAATTTTTTCTATACACTTCCTCTTCTTATACCGTATTCTATTCCTTTATTCATGTAAAATATATTTAGTTCTTTCCATATTTCAAAATTATTTGTTTGATCATTCAGCGTTCATCCTGTTACACTCCTTAAAAAATTCATTTCAGCTTCCTGCAATCTTCTTCGATCTTTCGTAGTTATTGTCCAGGTCTCACTTCCGTATGTAGGCACAAGTGCTGGCATTACTTTTCAGAATGTCGTCTTTAGCAGGCCGGAGTGGCCGAGCGGTTCTAGGCGCTACAGTCTGGCACCGAGCAACCGCTACGGTCGCAGGTTCGAATCCTGCCTCGGACATGGATGTGTGTGATGTCCTTAGGTTAGTTAGGTTTCATTAGTTCTAAGTTCTAGGTGACTGATGATCTCAGAAGTTAAGTCGCATAGTGCTCAGAGCCATTTGAACCATTTCTTTGTCGTCTTTGTATCTTTCCTTGTTTTAATGGCTAATGTTCTGAGTATATCCCAAAACATCACTCGAAACTTATAACTTGTTTAACGTACTGGAGATGTCATATCGTATTCATAGCTTATACCACATTCTAATAGCTGGAAGTGAGGTACCTGTTCAACTGATTTTCCATTTAACATTACTTTACAGTGTACTGGGTATTTTCCTCTAAAAGCCATAAATTTTGTTTTAATTTTGAATATTTTGAAGTTACAGAATTTGTTAAGTCCAAGCGTTGTAGAGCGAACTGTCAATCATCCTCCGTCTTTCGTAAAATTATTTGCTCATCAGAAAATAATACCCTATTTAAAAGTATATTTCTAGCTATTAATTTCACTCATGTGCTAACTTCTTGTTTCCATTATCTAACAATATTTCAATATACAGGGTGTAATGGGCATAAGTGCAGATACTTCTGTTGGTGACTAGGACTGTGTATTGAACTATTTATGTCATCTGCAGACAAATAATGATAAGTATTACAAGTCATGTGTTTTTAAGTTTGTACTAACTCAATGTACATAATGGCGAGAGCAATCCATTAACGCTTGTTTTCCCCTGGGCAACAAGTAGGTGTTGAAATGTGGACACATTGATGAAAAACAGTGAGTCTATACTGACAGACATAGCCCACTTAGTGGTGCAGTTACGATCGAGGAGACAACATCAGGTCGTAAAATTTGTGACGTATGTGAGAAGGCAGAGAAAAAAGTTATTAAACTGCCACATATAGAAATAACTGCAATTATACCCGTTATAACCTGTAAGTAGTAGGGAGTTGGCGGCACATGCGCAATTTTGATATCAAATTGATATGCAAATTAATTAAATTGATCAATTAATCATCACCGCCCCCTCCTACACTCGCCCACCCTCGCCCCCCGACCATGCCCACCCCCACCCCCAGAGGACATGTTTCCTCAGCCTGCACATGTGCCCCAGGCCCCTCCTCCCCGCTCTCCACCCCTCTCCCTCCCCCAACCCATCATATTGGCGGAAACTTTCAATTTCGGCGGAAATTTCGAATTTTGGCGGAAATTTCTTTGTCCCAGGGCTGTGCTGACATCCCACCCACCCACCCACCCGCCCAGTAATTGTCAGGAAATTATAATTGGAAGTGTCCTTTCAGGGACTCGAACCCTGGTTCTCCTGGATGGAAAGCTGAATTGCACCCCCCTAACACAATTATACCACCAGAGGCGCTTGGAATTGACGCGAAATTAAAAATAGCGGTGCCCTTTCCGGGACTCGAACCCGGACTATACTAGATGGAAAGACCAAGTGCACCCCCTAACACGTGGAAACTGTCCAGATGCAGGAGAGGAAGGTTAGGTTAGTGATCCATGCTGCAGCTCGCGTTGGTGGTGCTTGTAGGTTTCCACCCTCTGTTGGAGGCCAGAAGGTATCGTTTGGTTGGCATGGTTGCGGTTGTCGGTCTTCTTGTGTTGACTGGCGCCACTCGGTTTCGCAGGCGTTGCCTGTCCACTAGTGGCAGCAGCGGCGGTTATCGATTTGTTTTAACTGTTGCCCTATCTTTGGGGCGACGTCATTGTTTTTCCAGGTCGTATGAGTAGGTCAGTTCGGTTGGGTACTCAGGAGGAGCCAGGTCCGCGCAGACAGAACACGCTGGCGGTACGCATGGATTGCCAGATGGATGGGCTGTGGTCACGAGGGTGCACGACCTCGTCGTAAACCGGATCCTGCAAGCTTTAAGTTGAGTGCATTTGGATTCAAGTAGAGAAACCTCCATCATTGTGATATCTCGCGATTCTCCAGTGACCTGGGTTCGTGTTGCTGCTCATAGTGTCGCCGAGGCGAAGAGCAGCGCGTGGAGTGTTTTCTACTCTGGTGGTAGTGGTTCCTTTCTCGTTCCGGGCGCTCTAAACACAGTATTCTGGGGACTGTAGTGCAGACCACCAGTTTCGGCTTTGGCGTATTGTTCCATCGGTGCATTTGGTTTATCGGACGTCAGGTAGCTTCAGCAAGACTATCATTAGTCATTCGTTAGACTGCTACTAGTCTGAGTTACCATCTTGTGAAGTGAATGCAACTCTTGGCTGACAACTCATTGCTTGTGAAAGTGTTTGCTGCTGGACCTTCTCAGATGTCGATTCCTGAAGCACTGTCTGTGGTCCCTTGTGTTACAAAGTTTATCATCAACTTATTTCACCCATTTGGTGCTTCTTTTTTTAAATTAAACTTTACTACTGTATTTGCTGTTTTACAGCAGGTTTCTAATTTTGTATATTATTGTCGTTCCTGGCGTGTAAGGCCTTCAGCCGTGATTGTGGGCATTTGCCTTAAAATTCTAATTTGGTAATTTTATAATTTTAGCAGTAAGCCTTTAAAATCCTATTGACTGCCATTCCTGGCGTCTGTTACCGTCTGCTGTGTTTGTGGGGACTTGCCTTTAATATTTCAATACCTGTAATTTGTAAGCTGCAGCGAGTTTTAAACAATTCTTAATTTTTTGCCATTCCTGTGTAAGTAGGCTGTTTATGTTTTCTTATTGGCAACGTTACGTAGCGCTCTGTACGAAAATCACTGGCTGTGCTGTGTGCAGTCTGTGGCTAGTTTGCATTGTTGTCTGCCATTGTAGTGTTGGGCAGCGGCAGCTGGATGTGAACAGCGCGTAGGGTTGCGCAGTTGGAGGTGAGCCGCCAGCAGTGGTGGATGTGGGGAGAGAGATGGCGGAGTTTTGTAATTTGTCATGAACTGCTATATATATTATGAGTATTAAGGTAAATACATTGTTTGTTCTCTACAAAAATCTTTCATTTGCTAACTATGCCTATCAGTAGTTAGTGCCTTCCGTAGTTTGAATCTTTTATTTAGCTGGCAGTAGTGGCGCTCGCTGTATTGCAGTAGTTCGAGTAATGAAGATTTTTGTGAGGTAAGTGATTTGTGAAAGGTATAGGTTAATGTTAGTCAGGGCCATTCCTTTGTAGGGATTTTTGAAAGTCAGATTGCGTTACGCTAAAAATATTGTGTGTCAGTTTTAGCACAGTCTTGTATAAATTGTTCTAAGGGGACGTTTCATATGTCGACCCTTAGCCGAGGATACCTCACTGGAATCTTCTGATTTTTTCTTGTAGTTTGTGTATTTAGTGTAGCTTTTGTTTATTGCTAGCGCGTTATTATAGAGAGAATTTCCTTGGTAGTTGTGGTTTTTCATTGTTGTACAGTAAAACAGTTGTGGCATGCATGTAGATTTGCACCAAGTATTTCGTAGCTGCAATTAACTAGATATTATTTTCAGTGCTATGTTAATGTGTTCCCCTATTTTTGCTCTTCAAATTGTGTTTTTCTGTGTTATCGTGTGAAATATTGTGACAATAATGGCGTGTGAAAAACGTAATACTAGGCTCCAAAGTAAACAGAGAAATGGCAGTGAAGACGAAAGCAGTGTGTTAGCGCCACCGAGTAATGAATTAACTAATGTTCAAAGTAGTAATTTGGTAATTGTACATAGGGAAATGGAGCAGGCTGCAAACAATGGTGTAGACAGTGAAACAATTAGTGAACAGGGAAGCATTATCGATCGATCGGTCGGCAACAGCTTGCCTCAGGAATCCGAAATGACAGGACACAATCTTGCAAATATTGTAGATTCAGGTTTTGCGTCCTCACCCTTTTCGCAAATAAGTCAAGACACATTTTCTGCTTTTCAAACTGCGAATATTGCCGGTTCAAATGCATTGCCGAATAGCACTGAGGAACATGTTTCAGACACCAGTGCATTGTTATTACAATTAATGCAACAAATGGGACAAAAGCTTCAAAAGTTAGACACAATGGAACAAAATCTTCAAAAGTTAGACATAATGGAACAAAATCTTCAAAAGTTAGACACAATGGGACAACACCAGAGACAAACACAGCAACAGTTAGACACAATGGAACAAAATCTTCGGAAGTTAGACACTACACTTGAACAAACACGTGAAGATTTTTCTACTGAGTTACATAACATTGAATCGAAATGTCAAAAAGTCTGTAATGATGTAAAAACACAAATTTGTGAGCATTTTCAACCTATTTTTTCGCGGCATGAAAATGCATTACAGAATCACGAAGCAGCCATAAAAGATCTGCAAACCATTGTTCATGAAAATCATGAGACATTGTGGGCTAAAATTGACTCAGTTGCATCTACCGATTCGGTTACGCAACTTGCAAAAACTCAGGAAAACTTAAAGGACACAGTAGATTCGATTTCAACACAAATGGACACTCTGAAACTTGGTTCAGAAAAACACACTGAGGAAATGTGTTCACTATCGGAGAAAGTAGCCGAACTTTCGGATCAGGTCACTAACTTATCTGCAAAGGTAGATGATGATCTGAATGACACAAGACCTGTAGCCATCACTGACACAGAAGAGTATGAACAAATTAAGAAATTCAAACAAAATCAGAATCAAATTTATACGCAATACAAAAGAGAAATGCGGGAAGTACAAGATCAGTTGGCACAAGTAATACAAAAATTTCATGTTTCAGAAGACACTCGCGATCCAGCACGGGAAGAGGAACTTAGAAATACGGAAAAGCCACAAAATAATAACACAGGGCATTTCGGAAATTATGAAAGAAATTGGCAAGGTGCACCGAATTTTGAGATGGAACCGCCGACACGACGTAACAATGACCGATATGCTACTCGCCGACACGATGATTTTGACTATAAGTTGTTCATTACTACACGTAAATTCAAAACGTTTAAGAATTCTCCCAACGACATTTATCCCCAAGCGTGACTCCATCAATTCTCTCATTGTTTTCCTCCCAACTGGTCATTGGAGCACAGGCTAGAATTTACGTGTGGCTACTTGGAGAATGAACCAGCTGCAAGAATGCGATCGCTCATTCACGATTGCCACAGTGAGGGAGATTTTTACCATGCCTTCCTCTCAGCATACTGGTCTCAAGCCACACAAGACCGAGTAAAACATGGCATCATAATGATGAAACATTTCGAACAATCTGAATTTTCCAGTCTTGTGAAATATTTTGAAGACATGTTGCACAAAAATCAGTACCTGTCAAACCCATACAGACCCTCAGAACTCATCTGCATTTGCTTAATCAAATTATTTGAACATTTACGGCATATTATTTTGGCAGGACGTTGCAAAGACGACATTGAAGCTTTTCAGCGGCTCTTACAAGAACTGGAAATTGACACTGACAACCGCGGAACGCGAAAACAGGAGCACAACATTTACAGGTCACATCCGTCACATTTCCGCGATGACAGAAATAATAACTGGACCCGACAAGGCTATTCTCATAACACAAATCGTGACCAAAACAGACACCACCCGTATGACAACCGTTGGCAGAGTAGTAATAATTACAGGGAAAGATCACCTCTCCGCGGTAATGACTATGACAGAGACAATCAGAGAATCATACAATATGGGAACCAAAACAATTATTATTACGGGAGACAGATAACTTAAGATGCAACAGTTCAGCGCACAGTTACAATTCAGGGAGAAATTCTCCACCACTTAACCGACAAGAAAGAAGCTACAGGAACTACCGACATGACGACAGATGATGTGATCGTAACGACAGACCTGAATTGCATCAGAACTGGCGGGACTTAAACATGGCAGGGCCCTCTCGGCAAAGTGAATTTGTAGAAGTTAGGTCTCCAAACCCCAATAACGACGCGCGCCAACAAAGAGACAATAGGCAATGACTCATACCGCTGGCAGCCACAAAACGTACGTATGACACTAACGACGCAGCTGCCGTAGCTAGTAATTACGTAAAAATGGAAGACATTAGGGACATCTTACTCCAGGAACACGACGTAAAACACAACAAAATTGCATATCCTGTGATTCACATTACAGTAAATGACGTAAAATTTACGGCAGTACTTGACTCTGGCAGTCCCATTTCAGTAATTAGTGGAACAGCTTTTAGCAAATGCAACAAATCGAATTATTTCCCCACACTTCCGTTACGTAAGATTAAATTACAAGGTGCAATCTTTGGAAAAAGTGTAGATGTACGCCAACAAACCAATTTAGAATTCTTTTGCCAAAGCCACAGTTTCTCTATGAACTTTCTTATTGTTCCATTATTGTCGACGGAAATTGTATTGGGAGTAGACTTTTTGAATGAATACAAAGCAATCTTAAACTTTCACGATTCTGAACAATCAATGCTAACAATCATTCTCCAACTACTGACAGGGATGATATCGACGGCATATTTGAAACTAATGAGTTAATTCAGAATAAAATTCAAACAATTGAGAATTGTAATGACACTGATAGGCAGGACCTTTTTGAGATTTTACAAGCACATTCCACAGTTTTTACTCACAAAACAGGAACAATCAAGGGATTTCAATACCAATTTCGTGTTCGTGAGCATACTAAATTTTGCGTTAGACCATACGTAATTCCAGCACATTATAGGGACCGAGTTAGAACAGAAATACAATCTATGCTTGACGAGGGCATTATTGAGCCTGCAGTAAGCTCATACAACAATCCATTACATGTTGTTGAGAAGAAAAATGGGTCGATCAGACTTGTCTTAGATTCGAGACAAATTAATACTATCATCATTCCTGAAACAGATAGGCCGCAAACGATGGAAGAAGTTCTTCAAAATTTTAATGGCGTAAAAGTGTTGTCTTCTATTGATCTCAGATCCAGCTTTTATCACATCGAACTTCATCCAGAATGTAGAAAAGATACAGCTTTCCTTTGTTTCGGCGTTTGTTATCAGTTTCGGAAACTTCCTTTTGGTTTGAACATTTCTTCAGCAGCATTCATTCGCGGGCTAAATTCCATATTACCTGAGTTCTTAAAACGTCACATCACCTTATATGTGGACGATATTCTGATAGCAGAAGCCTCATGGGAACAACACAATCGCATCCTCAACAGTTTGTTACGTATTTTTGCAGAATCTGGAATTACAGTTAACTTGGAAAAGTCTGAATTCGGTAGGTCAAAGGTGAGGTTTTTGGGACATATTGTTTCTTCTGAAGGCATTCAGCCGGATCCTGAAAAGTTAGAAGCAATCAGAGCCATTCCAGTTCCATCCACAAAAAGACAAGTCCGCAGTGTTCTAGGTCTCATAAATTTTTACCGTCGTTTTTTTAATATGCAAATTCAAATTCTCTCACTGGAAAAAATACTATTTGGAACTGGGACGAACAAGCACAGTTGGAATTCAATTCTTTGAAAGAAGCGTTACTTCACGTGCCAATACTAGCTCATCCAGATCTGTCACAAGATTTCTGCCTTAGCTTTTGCTTTTGCTTTTGCGGTGTTTCTGTTTTATATCTGCACAGTTTTTCTGAATTCTTCTGGAAAGCAAAACATGTTTAATAGTAACTTTTGTGGTATAGCTACAAGGAGACAGCCTCTTTCGTAGCACAACAATACGTTACAGCCCAGTACTTTCTTCATCACAACAATAAGCATAATAACTAAGATATCTATACGCAAAGCATTTCACTTTTGTTTATCATGAGGTAAGTACATTGACTTCTGCAGAACTTAGCTTTCGGAGGACAATTACTACGACACTTCCACAGAGATTATCTTACAGCAAGACGCACATTTAGCGCTACAGGACACGTATTTGAGTGATTAATTTTGTACTTAAATCATTTATTTTTAAAGATATTTGAAGTACAATGATACTAAGGTTTTCCGTAATACATTTCATTCCATTCTTGTAATCTGTAACACCTGAGGGTATAATTACAATAATCCTCAGGGGGGTACATGCTTACTTTATGTACCATGTGTTTGGCAAGCACAAGGAGCCCTAGCTAATATGGTATTTGCTTATACAAATTTACACATCGGTACCATATTTCTCTAACACACAAATTACACAGCTATCTGATCATTTAACTGAGAGATAAACACTTTTTTTGCTACATCAGTGACATATGTTCACGTAATTACACAGTTGGATAACTTCACACTTATGAAATTGTATTTTGTTTGTACTTTGTGAAATGCTTATATTTTTCGGAACCATTGTGATACTATGAGAGCTTTGAATGATGTATATGGTATGGGATTATGATTTTTAAAGTGCGTTTGAGGCAGATGACACTTTTGACATGAGCAGAGAATTTTTTTAGGTTTTGAAATTATTGCAGAAAGCTACGACGTTTTTGAGAATTGACTGAGGTGTTATGATATTATTACGACGACGATGTGTATTATGCTGCGGAGGTATGTTTATGATTAATAAGCTGATGCTATATGAGTTATTTGATTATGCTACATATCTGTTATGATAAAATGTTGAAGAAGTGTCGACGAATAAGGTAAGGAATAATGAGTGGTGGTTAGGGACTCTGGTTTGTGAAAAAGGTTGTTGGAAACCAAGAATCGTACTTTAAGAGTTATGAAATGTGTGTAAATGCGTGAATGTATCACAATGCCGGCGAAAATTTTGTGGACCCTGTTATATTCATAAGATTTTGTTTCTACTCATTTGCAACGTAAATTCTTGACCTGTGAAATATTTTTATATGAGACTGTCACTGTAGCGGAAACTGGTGGCGTAAATATTTCCGTAAGAAAGTTAAGTGACCACCTGCACGTAATGCGTCGTGGGCACCCAGCAGGGCGACAGTCGCCTGGAAAAAAGCCATTAGCGTGTGCCTCTCTCAGAGGTACAGGTGGAGAAAAAAAAAGGGAGGCCATTATCTTTGCTATTGACGTTCCTTTGTAGAAAGCATCGCAAAAACGACATGGTCGAACTTGAAAACATATGATTACACTGTGTAGCTCTTAATTTATGATATTTACTGAAATGCCTAATGAAATGACGAGAAATATTTTTATGTCTATACACCTGATTATGACTACTGTCTCTCTAGTTGAGAGATTTTTCTACTAACTTATGAAATGCCTCATGACTACTGAATGATGTTCTTACGCTTTACTTTGTACATAGTTGCTTATTTCACTTGATATCTGGTTTCCAGCTGTCTTGCAGCATTGGTTTCATAAAATAAAATTAAATGCATTTGCTAATGTGAACACTTTCTGTCAACAGATCTATTAAATAATTATTTTATGACCCACATTCTTCGAAAAAGGAGCTCTTGGAATGGAAAGAACAATAAGAAGGGACTAATAACAGTAACTGCATATATCATTTTCTTTTCAAGTACTTGGTAATTTCTTTTGTAGAAATAGTTGTGGTGCACCACTTTAATTACATTGACATTAAGATGTGAATATACATTTCCCTTGTCTGCTTTATTGTCTTTAGTGTAATATTTTTTTGCTTGAGCTATGTCATGTTTAGATATAAGTTGCTGCTGCTGTTTGCCAGGCATAGTTCTACTAAATTTCACTTTGTATTACTCTGTTAAGCTAGTTTTACTACTGATTTATTTTTCTTGTTGCTGCACATTGTCTCATATTAGTTGTAATGTTGCATTGCTTGGTAATTTAGATTTACTGTAGCTTGCTTTGCAATTTTCCTTTTTTTTGTCATTGCTGTTCGTGTTAATTGTTTTGTGCTGCTGCATTGCCTCGTCCCTTAGTTTAGCATCTGAGCTCAGTAGATTTAAGTTAGCTTAAGAGGGGGTAGACTATATAAGAAACTAACTATGATCAATTGGAAGAAATGCATTGAGAAGCTATAAGAAAATGGTGTGGCCAAAAAAAAAAAAGAATTTTGAAAGAGGATATGAACAAAAAAAAGTAGGGTTTAGGGACAACAGGTGTAGGTAGGATTTTCTTGGAAATAAATGATGAGGTAAGAAATATGTGAAATAAATACAGAAAGCATGCTTGGATAGGATTTTTTTGGTGGAAACAAAGGATGAAATAAGAGGAAAGATGTATGGAATGAAGTTTTGCGGTGGACTGCAGTACCAAATGTTACACTGAAAACAAAACCTGTCCTTTCCTTGTGTTATCCCACTATGTGTTTATGTATGCTTGTTTATTTGTCTTTTTCCTGTCTTTATGTGTTTGGCTGATGAGAGCTATGTTGTAGAATTTTTCTGATAATATGTTATTTTCTTTGTAAAGATGTTTAGACATTATTTATTCTGTTTTGTTTTAATGCTCATGTGTGAAGTTGATGTTTCGAAAGTTATTCTGATCTTTTATGTATGTACTCATGTCATAATTCCTGTAACACTGATGTATATGTTATTTCGATTCTTTTGTAAAGCTTGTACTACAAATGTTATCTGTATTGTTATGTTCTTTAATGATGTTTTCTGTATTTCTGTAATTGTATTCTTATGTTATAGCATTGTAATTGATACCAGTTCATCATATTATTAACTTGTTAGTTACATTTCACTGCACACTTTTCTGTTGGTCATAGTATATGGACAATATGTGAGAAGTTGGGACTGTTAGTGTTTGCACGTGTGTTAATAATTCAGCAAGGGACTGGATAACAGCATTGCTGGTTCTAAGGACAATTCAAAAAAGTTTGTGAGTGCACAAGTGGTGGTTATGAACTTGCTATATTATCCGCAAGACTCTTCAATGGCGATTGTGCACCTGCACAGTCACAACAGATGGCTGCTGGCCATCTCTACAAGGACTACAGTGGATCTGCATCTTTGATGACCCACCAATACCATTATTTCTACAAGGACTACAGTGGGTCTACACCTTTGCTGACTCACCAGTACCATTATTTCTACAAGGACTGCAGTGGGTCTGCACCTCTGGTGGCCCACCAACACCGTAATCTCTACCAGTACTACAGTGGGTCTACTCTGTGATTGCCTACCTACCAATATTCTTCAAAACTTCGACTGACTCTGCTGTGGGTTTGCTCTGTTGTGGCCCATTACCTGTCAGCATGTCAAGAGTCAGCACTGTCTTTCAGTTGTAAGGACAACACTACTTCTTCAAGACTGCATGGAAATCCACTACTTCCATGTGCATTGTCTTTTACTGCTCAGACTTTGAAAAAAAAAAAAACGATCTGGACTGTCTTTATGGACTGTGAGAAAATTTTAGCTTTTGACCAACATTGTATCAATAAGTGTGTGCATTTGATATCTTTCTTACTGTAATTATGAAAAATTTTATCAAATCATTATTGGCCACTGCCCAAAACAATTTGCAAAATTTTTGTGGGGAGCATGGTGGCTATGTAAGTAGGCTGTTTATGTTTTCTTATTGGCAACGTTATGTAGCGCTCTGTATGAAAATCACTGGCTGTGCTGTGTGCAGTCTGTGGCTAGTTTGCATTGTTGTCTGCCATTGTAGTGTTGGGCAGCGGCAGCTGGATGTGAACAGCGCGTAGGGTTGCGCAGTTGGAGGTGAGCCGCCAGCAGTGGTGGATGTGGGGAGAGAGATGGCGGAGTTTTGTAATTTGTCATGAACTGCTATATATATTATGAGTATTAAGGTAAATACATTGTTTGTTCTCTACAAAAATCTTTCATTTGCTAACTATGCCTATCAGTAGTTAGTGCCTTCCGTAGTTTGAATCTTTTATTTAGCTGGCAGTAGTGGCGCTCGCTGTATTGCAGTAGTTCGAGTAATGAAGATTTTTGTGAGGTAAGTGATTTGTGAAAGGTATAGGTTAATGTAAGTCAGGGCCATTCTTTTGTAGGGATTTTTGAAAGTCAGATTGCGTTGCGCTAAAAATATTGTGTGTCAGTTTAAGCACAGTCTTGTATAAATTGTTCTAAGGGGACGTTTCACCTGGCATGTGTGGCCTTCTGCACAGATCACAGTGGCTTGCTTTTAAAACATTATCTGTTGTATCTGTATTTAATGGTGATATGCTAAATTGTAGCCCACTGGAAACAATATTATTTGCAAAGTTATTTATTCCTTCGTTAACAATGTGTGGTACTTTATTTATTGTTGACTCTGGAATTACTAGTTTAAAATAAATTGTGTGTAACTGTAAAAGGCAACCAATAGTAACTGAGTACAGCCCTGCCCACAATCGTAACCGAATCCTGCCTTCCCTTGACTATGGAAATGAAATGGAAATGAGCGTTTGGCGTCGTTGGCCGGGAGGCCCCTTACCGGGCGGGTCCGGCTGCGTTGGTGCAGGTCTTATTAGAGTCGACGCCACATTGGACGACATGCGTGCCAGATAGGATGAAATGATGATGAAGACAGCACAACACTCAGTACCGGAGCAGAGAAAATCCCCAAGCCAGCTGGGAATCGAACCCGGGCCCCTTAGGACGGCAGTCCGTCATGCTGACCATTCAGCTATTGGGGAGGACTCCCTTGACTATCTGGTGTCAGTTAGTGTACTTTATTTATTTTTGTCGGGAAAATGATGCAAAGATCGATCCTCATTACACAATTAATCATAAAGATCGGGTCTAATTACACAACCATATGCATAGTGCTACACAAGGATGGCATGAAATCGCAATAAAACTCAAAAGCTGCTGATACCATTCAACTGGATTTATCCTGCTGGGAAAAATTTTGCAATACCACTCGAAACTAGCGACAGACTTAACCCTCCTCCTACAAGCTAGTTGTCGTTACCTGTAAGCATACAGTACCTATCGCTGTTTGACATAAGAGTTTGCTACAGATGCCTGCTCGAAAACCATCTTGCAGCCCAGGTAATCTAAGCCAATACACGCTACCACTACTGATGGAAAAAAATGCGTCACAGTTCTAATTATACTTCGAAATTGATGTGAAAAAACCAGCACTCGTAATGAACTGGTCATAATGCAGCACATGTACTGGGGTAAATCGTCGTCCTAAAAGACTGCAGAGGAGGTGGTAGTTGAATGTGCATTCTCCTCGATGTACAATCACAAACTGCAGAAAACCAAGGCCTTCCCACTCCTCTCACGTCTCCCCCTCCCCCTTCCCCCTCAATTCATCCATCTACGGGGAGGACACATGCTTCTTCAAATGGCCAGATGCTCCACAGAGGTTCTCGGGCCCCTGCTGCCCACCATTTGCTGTTTTTCTTCTGACCCGTGTATGGCTGCAGGCCCCAGTAGGCCCTCCGTGGTCACTCGCAATATGCGGTATGCCTTTG
Organism: Schistocerca cancellata; assembly: GCF_023864275.1. Taxonomy (NCBI): domain Eukaryota; kingdom Metazoa; phylum Arthropoda; class Insecta; order Orthoptera; family Acrididae; genus Schistocerca; species Schistocerca cancellata. The sequence goes on along the minus strand of NC_064628.1, from coordinate 747,143,862 downwards.
AGGCGATGCCCCTTAGCACAAAAGCGAAAGTTACAGGTATTAAGTTTCCTTTAATTTACGTCTATGGTCACACACTTTGTGACCATAGACGTAAATTAAAGGAAAATTATTACATATACGGGTCACTGTTTTTTCGCGACAATGTCGCAGCATGTAAAAGTTCCAGGTATAATCCACCCCATCTAGATGGCCCACAGCACTCAGCTCTCCACCATCTGGCCGCCACCTTAAGGCAACGTTCCAACGCCAACACAGTAACGTGTATAGTCAACTAAACAATGTGAGATAAAAGGATGGCCGCCTTAAGGGCAACTTGCTCGTCTAAGGTTTAGTGACACAGCCGCCTCTCTGGAAAACAATTTCATTAGATGTCAACGCATCTGTAATCAAGTATGTATTAAAAAAAGGAAAACATATTTGCGACCACAATAAATGTCCTCCTTCCACGAAAATAGGCGAAGTCCATTTTATTTTAGTTTTATGTGCGAACTCGGTATAGTTTTCATGTTCAACTGCAGAAAAAAAATCTAGGAATTTCTTTCAGCTTGTTGAACAAATTATACGACCTGAGAGTGTCTCTCGTGGTCAGTGTTTGTAAATAAACTGTCATGCACGTGTGTATTACAAATATTTCAGACAATTGTTCACGCCATTGGCACACATGTCCAAAAAAAAACACATTAATTTTACGTCTGACAAGAAAAAGCTATACTTCAAGAAAACGTAGCTGTTTAGTACACTATGATAGGTCCCCTTTTACCAATCTGATGCTATATCATACTAGCGTTTACGAAACAAATTGTGAGAGCCTGTCCTACCCTGTGTAGGTGGAAGATTGAAATTTTGTTAAAAGATTTCGCTGCAACGAAAAAAAAAGACGCTTGTCAGGAATCATTTCGTGGCGCCCTGGCCATTTCTTCCAGCCGCCAGGCGGCACGTCATTATTATCAATTTGATAGGCTAATTAATTGAATTGATCATTAGAGTCAATTTGTATGGCGAGGAATTTGTTTTTTCTTTTCTTTTTTTTCAGCAGTCGGATTACGCTCGCCAAGTAAGACAACTGGGAATCTATGGGGGAATACGATGTTCTTTTCGAGGAACACTATTGAGAAATGACATCTGAAGCTGGCCACAGAAGGATACTACAACCCAAAACATACATTCGCGTAAGGACCGCGCTATCAAAAACACGATCATAACGCCTATGTTACGATCACCCTGCATAAAAAGCGGTCCTGACTCTACAGTGTAACCTCCCCACAGAAATATTTAAATGACCCATGAACCACGTGTAACCTACGCACAAAAATAATAATTAAATGAATTTTAAATATTGTAACCTCTGAACAAATTGACTCCCATTTATAATCTCTATGCTGAAATGCATTCACATTTAATGTAACCACAAAATTCAATTCCTAAATCCGGAAATAATAAAAAAAAGTTCAGTAACCTGATAAATTTTATGACGACAACAGCGCTGCGCCTCGGCCCTGTATTCTGAATAAAAAAGGAAAAATTCTTACCTCAATAAAAACTGCGAATATATCTGCTCTTATGTAGAAATTTTTCGGCACAGCTTCGTGCAATGCTGGCGTATATTTTTTTCTGATTCTTGGAGGGAATGATCATGCATTGGAAATATTCTTTAAATTGAAATGAATGCTTTTCATTAAAAAATTACTTTATATTATAAAAATTATTATTGGGGGCATTTTTTTAAAGAAATTAATGACAGTTAATATAAATTACTAGATATGCGCAAGGCTGCTTCTTTACCTTCTACAATAATACTCATCCTCCAGAGTCCCGACCAGAGCAGACTGCCGACACGCACAGGCACGCGCCGACTACTGCAGACTACTGCATACTACTGAAGACTAATGCCGACTAGCGACAAGCAACAACTAACTACATACTGCTCTCTGGTCAGAGACTCTGCCATGCCTCGCCCATCGACGGCAACGCATACGTCTTACAACAGGCACACACGGTCACTGATAGTGTTACGTTTTTAGGCAGAAATGCTGTCGAAAATGCTGTCCACAATTTGGAAGGCCATCCATTTATCCAAATATTTGCGTTTGATGCTGTAAAGACGTCTTTCAATGATTACAGCCACTGGTGAATCATTTTCGTGCCACTCTTGTATCTCGAAACGAGTCACCTTTTATCGAACCTATCTGCTAAGGATCCCATACACCAAGAACTCCAGAGCTGTTTTTAGACAGTCCCTCTGCATCTTGTAACTGCTCCTAAGTCTCTACCCTCCCAGCAGTTTAGTCTATGTGATCCTCCTCATTTGACATATATGGAGTTCAGATCGCGCTATATCTGAAACCTTCTGCATCCTGTGGGGAAATGGGACGAGATGAGTTAATGCGAGAGGAGCGCGTTTTGACCACTCAATGGAAATAGAAACATGATGTCATAGCTCCGCTGGTCGTGTACAGTGTGCGCCAAACGAAGCTTTCCTCTGCCACACGAGGTAGTAGAAGCGACTGTACGAGTAGTTACGGTGGTGTTCTTGTTGGGAAAATTAGGAAGACTACAAATCATACATGACATGAAGGAAGAACGAAGATATTGCTACTCCATTGCGACACATCTCCAAACTACATACAGGTACTGCAGTCCGAATGTGATCTGTGTCTCTCAGGGTGCATTCATATCACCCAAACAAATGTCGCGATCGTATTAAGTATACAGATATTGGTTCATTGGAGCAGGTGATTTGTGATCGAAGTCGCTTCCACAGAATGGTGTAAAGTTTCATCACTTCTAATGAAGGTCGAGCATATCCAACAGACTATCAATCACACGAGAGGGTTCCTGTATTTTTCCTTCATAAGCAGTTTAATACAGTGTTGTTTTTGCTTGTAACACACCCAATCAGTGTACACCATGTAAGAGGTCCATAACTAAGGAATTTATTGCTAGCGCACTCGAGCAGATGTAATTTCGATGGACTGTTCACGCGCTGCCTGCGATATGTAAGCTATAAGAGAATCTCAGACCAGAGAGCAGTGTTGACTGCAGTAAGAACTGTGTAGCAGTAGTAGCTGTCTGTGTATTGAGTTGGCTGGGCCGGTCGTGGGGAGCGATGGCGGTGCCTGAGCGATGTAGTATAAGGTAAAAGCAGCCTCGCGCGTATCTACTATTGTTATATAAAGTCGCATGTAAATGTTTTTAAAAAAAATCTCTTAATAATAATCTTTCTTATAAAAAATTAACTTTTGATAATCATTCATCCCTATTTAAAAAATTTACTAATTTCTCCAATCCATGGCCATCCCGATTATTGTAAAGAAAAATCAGTTGTTTCCTGTTATATATGACAAATCTATCGGCCAGCATTGCACTGGGCTGTGCCAAAAGAATTTCTTATAGGAGCAGATATATACGCGATATCCGGCGACTTCATTGAGGTAAAATTTTTCAATTTATTCTGAATGAATTTTCAGGGCTATGACGCAGCACTACTGACGTCCAAAATTTACCAGTTTAAATTCACAGTCAATTATTGAAAGGTTATAAGTGAGTCACATTTTTTATTAGGAGGTTAATCACATTGTATTATTGGTAGGTTATACCGAATGTGAATGTTATACTTAGTTACACTCCTGGAAATTGAAATAAGAACACCGTGAATTCATTGTCCCAGGAAGGGGAAACTTTATTGACACATTCCTGGGGTCAGATACATCACATGATCACACTGACAGAACCACAGGCACATAGACACAGGCAACAGAGCATGCACAATGTCGGCACTAGTACAGTGTATATCCACCTTTCGCAGCAATGCAGGCTGCTATTCTCCCATGGAGACGATCGTAGAGATGCTGGATGTAGTCCTGTGGAACGGCTTGCCATGCCATTTCCACCTGGCGCCTCAGTTGGACCAGCGTTCGTGCTGGACGTGCAGACCGCGTGAGACGACGCTTCATCCAGTCCCAAACATGCTCAATGGGGGACAGATCAGGAGATCTTGTTGGCCAGGGTAGTTGACTTACACCTTCTAGAGCACGTTGGGTGGCACGGGATACATGCGGACGTGCATTGTCCTGTTGGAACAGCAAGTCCCCTTGCCGGTCTAGGAATGGTAGAACGATGGGTTCGATGACGGTTTGGATGTACCGTGCACTATTCAGTGTCCCCTCGACGATCACCAGTGGTGTACGGCCAGTGTAGGAGATCGCTCCCCACACCATGATGCCGGGTGTTGGCCCTGTGTGCCTCGGTCGTATGCAGTCCTGATTGTGGCGCTCACCTGCACGCCGCCAAACACGCATACGACCATCATTGGCACCAAGGCAGAAGCGACTCTCATCGCTGAAGACGACACGTCTCCATTCGTTCCTCCATTCACGCCTGTCGCGACACCACTGGAGGCGGGCTGCACGATGTTGGGGCGTGAGCGGAAGACGGCCTAACGGTGTGCGGGACCGTAGCCCAGCTTCATGGAGACGGTTGCGAATGGTCCTCGCCGATACCCCAGGAGCAACAGTGTCCCTAATTTGCTGGGAAGTGGCGGTGCGGTCCCCTACGGCACTGCGTAGGATCCTACGGTCTTGGCGTGCATCCGTGCGTCGCTGCGGTCCGGTCCCAGGTCGACGGGCACGTGCACCTTCCGCCGACCACTGGCGACAACGTCGATGTACTGTGGAGACCTCACGCCCCACGTGTTGAGCAATTCGGCGGTACGTCCACCCGGCCTCCCGCATGCCCACTATACGCCCTCGCTCAAAGTCCGTCAACTGCACATACGGTTCACGTCCACGCTGTCGCGGCATGCTGCCAGTGTTAAAGACTGCGATGGAGCTCCGTATGCCACGGCAAACTGGCTGACACTGACGGCGGCGGTGCACAAATGCTGCGCAGCTAGCGCCATTCGACGGCCAACACCGCGGTTCCTGGTGTGTCCGCTGTGCCGTGCGTGTGATCATTGCTTGTACAACCCTCTCGCAGTGTCCGGAGCAAGTATGGTGGGTCTGACACACCGGTGTCAATGTGTTCCTTTTTTCCATTTCCAGGAGTGTATTTTTCTTACTGTTGGGAGGTTACAACCACCATACACTTTGTTTTTCCGACCATGACTTAGAGACCCAGGTCAGCTGCTCCTAAACTGACACTAAAAGGTTTCATTCCTCTGGCTCTCACATAAAACTGAACATCGCATGGCATAAACTATACAGCTACCACAACACAGGCTGGTAGAAATAAAATACAGAGGCAGTGTTTCTAATTGATAAAAATGTGGAAGACATCGCAACATATGGAAACTGGAAGAGTTTGCGGTATTGCAGAGTGCTTCCAACAGCTATTCTAAGGTAGAGTTAATCTCATCTTTCCATCGACAGGATAGCAGATGTCTCAGTGCTCAGATTCGAAAAGCATTGTTCCTTCATTTTGCAGTCATATACATGATAACTGTTACGGTATTGTCCATCGCCAGAAGGTGCTGCTCACAACACACATTAAGTAGCACAAATAAAAAAAGGCACTGTTATCTTATTGGATAAAAAATAAAAATAAAAACATGTGGAGGGCATTGCGGCATATGAAAATATCTGTAACAATGAGGAATACTTCTAAACAACTGTATTAAAGTCATCTCCTCTACATTTAATCCCATGTTCCACAGTGACAAGTAGTAGATATCCAGTGTTCCGCCAAGGTTCCCTCCATCTCAATAGTGTGGTGTCAGTCAATCATTATGCAGTAATCACCAGCGTACCGAGTCTACGGTTTGGATGGGAAAGACACCACTGATATTGAGGGATGTACTGTAATGCACACCATAGTTGATAGTGAGATCAGTTTTAGCAATTTTACCCAAAAGTCGGAGAGAGCAGTATCTACCACATTCTGCAACATGTGTAGAAACAGAGTGAGCTGAGTTAATGCTATAGGAGCACGTTTTGACCACTCGGTGGATGTGGGAACATGTTGTCATAGCTGCGCCACCCATTTACAATATGTACGGTCAGCGCCAAATGAAGCCTGCTCCTGCAACACAACGTAGTACAAAAGACAGTGAGAACAGTTAAAGTAGTATTTATTATTGAGAAAATTAGGAAGACTCAACACTGAAGCAAATCCGAGTCCCTCAGGACCCATTCACATTTACCACCCAAAGATTCTATCATCGTTATTCTGTATCATTCAGCAGAGAAAAATTACGAACTATAAAAGCTCCTTCATCCGATTGATTTTTACTGCATATCTCTCTTCCAATACGAGGTGCATTCAAGTTCTAAGGCCTCCGATTTTTTTTCTCCGGACTGGAAAGAGATAGAAACATGCGCATTGTTTTAAAACGAGGCCGCGTTCATTGTCAATACGTCCCAGAGATGGCAGCACTGTACGGCAGATGGAATTTTACCACCAGCGGTGAGAATGAGAACTGTTTTAAATACTTAAAATGGCGACGTTTTCCTTACTTGAACAGCGTGCAATTATTCGTTTTGTGAATTTGCGTGGTGTGAAACCAATTGAAATTCATCGACAGTTGAAGGAGACATGTGGTGATGGAGTTATGGATGTGTCGAAAGTGCGTTTGTGGTTGCGGCAGTTTAATGAAGGCAGAACATTGTGTGACAACAAACCAAAACAACCTCAGGCTCGCACAAGCCGGTCTGACGACATGATCGAGAAAGTGGAGAGAATTGATTTGGGGGATCGCCGAATGACTGTTGAACAGATCGCCTCCAGACTTGGCATTTCTGTGGGTTCTGTGCACACAATCCTGCATGACGACCTGAAAATGCGAAAAGTGTCATCCAGGTGGGTGCCACGAATGCTGGCGGACGATCACATGGCTGCCCGTGTGGCATGTTGCCAAGCAATGTTGACGCACAACGACAGCATGAATGGGACTTTCTTTTCGTCGGTTGTGACACTGGATGAGACGTGGATGCCATTTTTCAATCCAGAAACAAAGCGCCAGTCAGCTCAATTGAAGCACACAGATTCACCGCCACCAAAAAAATTTCGGGTAACCGCCAGTGCTGGGTCAGCGAGGGCGTAATCCTTACCCATTGCGTTCCAAAGGGCACTACGGTAACAGGTGCATCCTACGAAAATGTTTTGAAGAACAAATTCCTTCCTGCACTGCAACAAAAACGTCCAGGAAGGGCTGCGCGTGTGCTGTTTCACCAAGGCAACGCACCCGCACATCGAGCTTACGTTACGCAACAGTTTCTTCGTGATAACAACTTTGAAGTGAATCCTCATGCTCCCTACTCACCTGACCTGGCTCCTAGTGACTTTTGGCTTTTTCCAACAATGAAAGACACTCTCCGTGGCCGCACATTCACCAGCTGAGCTGCTATTGCCTCAGCGATTTTCCAGTGGTCAAAACAGACTCCTAAAGAAGCCTTCGCCGCTGCCATGGAATCATGGCGTCAGCGTTGTGAAAAATGATTACGTCGAGAAGTAACGCCAGTTTCATAGATTTCGGGTGAGTAGTTAATTAGAAAAATTATCGGAGGCCTTAGAACTTGAATGCACCTCGTATATTGGAAACGAATACCGTCTACATGCCGGCATCGAGCATATGCGGCGATCCTATTAAAAATAGAGGTATTTATCCATTTTAGCAGGTGGCCAGTGATCGACGTTGCCTGCACAGACCAGTGTAAAGTTTCAGTGCCTATACTGTACGAGAACCTTCTCCCATATGTTATCAATCGCAGGATAGGTTTCCTGTTTCGTTGTTTGATACACCGCTTTTTTTGCTGTAACACGCTCTGTACATTGCCATTCATTGTGTTTTTTTTTTCCACCACGACTTCGATGTCTGTGTCAGATTCTAAACTGACATTAACGCATTTGGTACATTGACTCCCCCAGGAAACTAGACATCGCACGGTGTAAATCACATTATGTAGTAATCAACAGTGTACCAGTGGACTGTTAGAAAGGAAAAGACACCGTCGATGTACTGTAGTAATAAGCATCATAGTTGATAGTGCAATCAATTTTAGCAATTTTAACGTATTTTTAACACCGACCAATGACGCAGCAGCATGCTTACCAGTTTCTGTATCATCGCTAAACAGCCCCTCCACTACTTTGCGAGTATCATCGCGAATGTAAGTAGATGACTGTGCTGCACGTTCATTCACTGTTAATCCTCGAACATATACACCAAAGTATACCAGACAGTGACCCACATATCCCTAGCACTTCGATCATAGTGCACAACTTACCATCTTTCTCTATGTGGATGGGAGTCACAGGGCATTCTCGCATTCTTAGGATAAAGTTGGAGACCGAGAGATCTCCTTTTGCATTGACCAGCTCTCCCTGCAGCTGGCCAGAAGTAGACCGCTACATTCCACGTTACGTGTAGGAACAGTGCGAACCGAGGCTGTACCTGCTGTTCTGCACCCATCCAAGAACTAGAGATGGGGGATCCGCTCCTGAACTCATTCATAGAGTTTAATCTTTCAAAGGAGTGAACAATCAGTGATTCAGAAAAAAAGAACGGTAGCTCCAAACGTTTCCCACAGCAGAGAGAGAGAGAGAGAGAGAGAGAGAGAGAGAGAGAGAGAGTCAGAGCAGATCAGCGGGGCCTCTGCTGGTCAGAGCAGACTGCACGCCACACAACACAGCCAGCGCCGGCCTCTGCCCTGGATCTGCCTTGACTGCCTGCATTGTGCAGTGCCCCATTGGATTTTGTGTTTCACATATGCCGTGCCGTCTCTGTGCTTCTTTTGCCGCATGCAGTGTCTGGCGCAGCTTAACTTAGCATCGCACTCTGTCGGTGATTTTTTCAGTCGCACGTCCTGCCCTCTGGGCAGTTGATGCGAGCAACAGGACAGAGAGCCACCTAGCGGATAACATAGGAACTACTTCCAACAACCTACTCGCAAGAGTTCGGATGGGAGCGGGTGACTGGTGGCCGTTCGCCGCTCCCCCCACCTTCGGAACTCGCCCGCTCGACGCTCACCCCACTGTTCTCGACTCTAGCCAGAGCGTTGAGCAAAAAACTCAGGTGTCACTCTGGTCTCTGCGGTCTTAGCTCACGCAGTAAAACAGCTCGGGGCTCGACCTGCTTGATTCAGCGCCTCTGCATCGGAGTTCGTCTCTACTGGATATTGTTCCTCGTAGTAATACCGGTATGTATATTACATAATTATGTTATGTATACATAATTTGTTTTTATTTTATTTTTATTAGTTTAAACTGATCAGATTATGTTCCTGACGACTCCTCTTACTATAGGATTTTTTATTGTCGATGCTCGAATTTACGCTTTAATTACGAGCTAACCGATAAACGTATCGCAAAATGTGATACACCAATATTTTCCTTGTTTGATTCTGCGTAAGGCTATATGCAGCACTTCGGTCTTACAGTCAAATTTATATATTTTTTTCACATTGTACTACGGATTTTGCGATTTTAGGCGTCTTTGGAAGGAAACGTTCACTTTAAAAATATATGACTTGCGATGTATTTGTACGAGGTTCATGACATTTTAATACATTATAGCCAAATATATTGTTAATGTAAATCTCAAGTTACAACATTTTTCGATCACCCAAAAAAAAGTTCTTATTATTTTCGTAAACTAACTTTTTCTTATCACAGGATAAATACACTCCTGGAAATGGAAAAAAGAACACATTGACACCGGTGTGTCAGACCCACCATACTTCCTCCGGACACTGCGAGAGGGCTGTACAAGCAATGATCACACGCACGGCACAGCGGACACACCAGGAACCGCGGTGTTGGCCGTCGAATGGCGCTAGCTGCGCAGCATTTGTACACCGCCGCCGTCAGAGTCAGCCAGTTTGCCGTGGCATACGGAGCTCCATCGCAGTCTTTAACACTGGTAGCATGCCGCGACAGCGTGGACGTGAACCGTATGTGCAGTTGACGGACTTTGAGCGAGGGCGTATAGTGGGCATGCGGGAGGCCGGGTGGACGTACCGCCGAATTGCTCAACACGTGGGGCGTGAGGTCTCCACAGTACATCGATGTTGTCGCCAGTGGTCGGCGGAAGGTGCACGTGCCCGTCGACCTGGGACGGGACCGCAGCGACGCACAGATGCACGCCAAGACCGTAGGATCCTACGCAGTGCCGTAGGGGACCGCACCGCCACTTCCCAGCAAATTAGGGACACTGTTGCTCCTAGGGTATCGGCGAGGACCATTCGCAACCGTCTCCATGAAGCTGGGCTACGGTCCCGCACACCGTTAGGCCGTCTTCCGCTCACGCCCCAACATCGTGCAGCCCGCCTCCAGTGGTGTCGCGACAGGCGTGAATGGAGGGACGAATGGAGACGTGTCGTCTTCAGCGATGAGAGTCGCTTCTGCCTTGGTGCCAATGATGGTCGTATGCGTGTTTGGCGCCGTGCAGGTGAGCGCCACAATCAGGACTGCATACGACCGAGGCACACAGGGCCAACACCCGGCATCATGGTGTGGGGAGCGATCTCCTACACTGGCCGTACACCACTGGTGATCGTCGAGGGGACACTGAATAGTGCACGGTACATCCAAACCGTCATCGAACCCATCGTTCTACCATTCCTAGACCGGCAAGGTAACTTGCTGTTCCAACAGGACAATGCACGTCCGCATGTATCCCGTGCCACCCAACGTGCTCTAGAAGGTGTAAGTCTACCCTGGCCAGCAAGATCTCCGGATCTGTCCCCCATTGAGCATGTTTGGGACTGGATGAAGCGTCGTCTCACGCGGTCTGCACGTCCAGCACGAACGCTGGTCCAACTGAGGCGCCAGGTGGAAATGGCATGGCAAGCCGTTCCACAGGACTACATCCAGCATCTCTACGATCGTCTCCATGGGAGAATAGCAGCCTGCATTGCTGCGAAAGGTGGATATACACTGTACTAGTGCCGACATTGTGCATGCTCTGTTGCCTGTGTCTATGTGCCTGTGGTTCTGTCAGTGTGATCATGTGATGTATCTGACCCCAGGAATGTGTCAATAAAGTTTCCCCTTCCTGGGACAATGAATTCACGGTGTTCTTATTTCAATTTCCAGGAGTGTATATTAAAATTTCATTAACCTGGAACAAATACATCGCAAGCTGTATATTTTTAAAGTGATCGTTTCCTTCTGAAGACGCCTAAAATCGCAAAATCCGTAGTACAATGTGAAAAAAATATATAAATTTGACTTTAAGACCAAATTGCTGCATATTGCCTTACGCAGTATAAAACAAGGAAAATATTGGTGTACACATTTTGCAATACATTTATTGTTTCGTTCGTAATTAAAGTGTAAACTCAAGTGTCCATAATGAAAAATCGGATAGTAGCTTGGCCAGGTCAGGGAACTACAAAACTTAGTACATCACAGCTACTTAACAAATATATTATAACGTATGTCTTCTTTATGCATGTACTAGGCATTATTATCATATGCCATTTACAGTAGAAAGGATCATACTCTAATGGAAACGAGTATTTCTGCTGCGTTGTCCAGGCAAGAGCCTTTAGGTCTAAGGAAGTAACGAGCAGTAGTTATAGCGTAGTATTGTGTCAATAATAAACTTGATCATTTGGACTGTGATGCCATCCTATACAGAGGATGCTCATCTGATACAAATGAAAGAATTTTTCACAACTAATGTTATTTACCTCTGTGAAATACTCGTTTAGGACAATGGAATCAGCTGTAGCTTTTACTTTGCCTTCACTTATTCAACGGTTGTCTTGTAGATTCATGTATCAGCTTGCCTGAGTTGTCTTTTCTCTCAGATTGATTCACTCTTCCCTTTTTGCTTGTAATCTATTTGTAGGTTCGATTTGTAGCGTGAGATTCATCTGCTCTTATAATTCATCCGTTAGCCAAGTCATAGGTTTCCCCTTAAGGTTTCCGTCTCCAGTGGGCCATATTTATCTTGTAGTCGAGTTACTTTCTTAGTAAATCCAAGTTTGTATTTTATGTCCGGCAACAAAATGGAAGTAATCTCCTAAACTGCCCCTGCAGCAAGACCAGATACAGTGATGCACTTTAAGTCTCTGCAGTGAATTGCGGTTTCTTTCTTGGATATTTTAGCGAGTAGGGCCAACATCTCCAAAATTGTCATGAGCAGAATTCCAAATTTTAATGTTTGAGAGGTATAAATTACGCTGTTTGGAGATTTCGTTTCAAATATATGTATGAAACTGTAACTGATTGCAGCATTATGGATAGGTCCAAGTGGAAGTAGGCAAGTAGCATCATTGAATTTCACAGTGGAGATACTGAAAGATTATATTAGCGTCACCAGCATTAATTGTATGCTCTGACGCTAATTCTAATCTTGAAAGGACAGTTTCGAAACACTCTGCATTCAGAGGTTTGTAGAGGATACAGTTTGAGGGGCCCAACCATGATCCCTGTGAAAATTTGGCCTTACGTAATGAAGTCAGGTTTCCTGCTAAATGAAAAAAAAAAGCCTTCAGATTTAGAATGTTAATAGAATGACTGCATTCACACAACCGCTGTCGAGAGCACCTTCACCGATAGCTCTACTTTCCCTTTAACCACATAGCTTTGATGAATACCACTGCAGTCCTTTTCCACGTCAACCGATAACAATGGAGATTTCCATTTGTCTTGCAGGCGGGCACTGCTTGTGCCGAAATACCGGCACCAGAAACGTTTGATGTCTCCCACCGGAGGGATATGCCTTTTGCCTATAATACTACACAAAGTGCCCTGCGTAGGCGGAGATCCACAGACAGTCCGTGGTGACAACCCTCAACCCTTCACAGTAACATGCAGTTGGGAATTTACACTGTTCATCTTGGGCAGGTTTGCATAAAGGGCCCTAATGTTTTCAGTATCAGTAAAATGACGCAGAGGGCACTCTTCCAACTGTGAAATCTACTTTGGCATACGTAAGAAAGGCCTTTCTGAAAGATGTGGAAAAATAGATAGTAATTTTTTATAATGGGGTCGACTAAAACCAAATTAGATTTGGTTTAATATTACTATAATGTTAAGTCGCACCTAATACATTGTTAGATTCCTGTTTTTCAATTCTATTTTGTACTGGTTTTAGATACAGGTTCATCCATTTTAAATGCATAATTTCCTTGTTTAAGTGTATATTTTGGGTATTTTTGTGCATATTTTAACTATAAATGCGTACATGTAACATGGCAAGGCCAACTTGTGATCTAGCTGGGGCAAAAGCACCATCGTGTTGACATAAAAAAGATTTATTGAGATTTTATGAAATCTACTCCAAGTGGTATTCTTACAACTGGGTCTTCACACTTCACAATCCATACAAATAAATCATTGAATTAAAATGTGTTGTTTTACCAATTCCTAAGCCCATACAAAGTCGCAGGTATGCCACTACTTAATATACTGTTGGCCTGTCTGTAAATAGATTCAAAAAAACTTCATGCCATCGTTTTGATCGAAACTGTATACTCACTAAAGTCATAGAAAGTGTAGTCGAAATTACATTATGCAAAAAAATAGGGGTGGGCCCAAAATCGCAGAGAGCCCTGAAATTCCTTAAAACTTCCCAGCCCTACCATAATTTTCGTTTGCAAAAATTAATGCATGTGCATTTGTTGCCATTTTACGTTTTTGATATTTAAGAGGTCTATCTCAAGAGTAAATACTTTAATTGCCAGTGTACTTTTCAGTACTGGAGGACAGTATGTCAGCTACATCGCCTTCACCTAGAAGAATTTGGAGCGACATATGGTACCATTTTACCAAAATGGAAAAAAAAGGAAAATGCCGTTACTGCCAGCAGATAATTTCCATTTCTTCTGGCTCCAATTCAAACCTGAAGAGACATCTAAAATCGAAGCATCCAACAATACCTGCAGAACGGTGTGGGTCAAGAAGCCGGTCAAGATCACCATCAATGGATGCAGAAATTCAAGAAATCTTTTCTTGTGAATCTACTTCCACCTCAAATGAAGGTATTCTCCCAGAAAGCCAAACTGGGTCTCAAGCTGTATCCAGCCCCTCACTGTCATCTGGTTCTGGACCAAGCCCTGATTTATCTTCTTTTGTGACCCCCTCAACTCCAACTGTTTATCATTTGCAACAACCCATAAGTAGATTTGTTAATATTATGAAGCCAATCACATTAAACAAAAGTATGGCATTAGATACACAACTTTTGAAAATGATTTGCAAAGAGTACCATCCTTTCTCTTTAGTTGAAGATGCAGAGTTTAAAAAATTTATATCTATGCTTTGCCCGAATTATAATTTACCGAATCGAAAAACATTATCAAACTCTTTAATGCCCAGATTGTATCACGAGTTATTTGAAAAAGTTAAAAATGATTTGGCTGCTGCAAAGGCAGTTTGCCTTACATCTGACGGATGGACAAGTATAAATAACATAAGTTTCTATGCAGTCACGGCACATTTCATAGATGAGAACAGTCATCTCAACAGGAAAGGGAAGGGGAAACTGGCTGGGGTAATAGCAGGAAATTTAAGGGGGGGAGGCACTGCCATGAATGGTAAAATACCAGTGGTTACAGGTGTTGGAGCAGCACCTTTTTTAGGATAGGTAAGACAGAAAGATGTCAAGTTCTACGAGAGGTCAGGATTGAAACAAATCTCCAGTTTAGGAAAGAAATTAAACAGCACAATTCTAGCACATTAGATCACCAATCACAGCTACCAATTATAAATTTTCACCAATCACCAGAAATTTTATCTCCACCAAGTTGTATCTCAGTCCTAGGTAATTGCATTGATGAATTAAAGTCACCCAACCCAGTTGACATAATCTGCCTCTCTGAACACCATGTGACCACTGGTATAGGAACTAGGCCTAAGCACAATGAGAAACTCAGACAGGAGAGTACTGCAAATGTTAGAATAAGGAAAGGTTCTCATAAAAGTATAATTAAAAATAATGTAAGTATATTTCATCAAAATATTGGGAGTTTAAAGAATAAAGTAGATGAGCTTCTGGTTTGTTTAGAAGATTTAGAAGCTGAGAATGAAATAGATATACTATGCCTGTCTGAGCATCACATTGTTACTGATATGGATAAGGTAAATGTAAGTGGTTATAAGCTCTCTGCACATGTAATGAGAGAAAATATGGAGAAAGGAGGAGTTGCCATATATGTCAAAAGTTATCATTGTGCAAAAAGTATAGAAACAAAAAAGTTTTGTGTAGAGAAACATATAGAAGCATGTGCCTGTGAGCTTAAATTAAATAAAGGCACATTTATAATTGTAACTGTATATAGGTCCCCATCAGGAAATTTTCATCTATTTCTGAAAAATTTGGACTCCTTGTTGTGCTATCTGTCAGACAGGGGGAAGCAAATTATTATTTGTGGGGACTTCAATGTAGATTCTCTGAAAGAGGGTAATAGGAAAAATGACCTTGAAGTATTACTCGGTTCTTTCAATTTGACACCCGTTATTGATTTTCCTACTCGGGTGGTAAAGGATAGCAGCTCACTGATAGATAACTTCTTTGTAGACCAAGATAAGTTTAACCAGATAAATGCTCAGCCTGTTGAGAATGGTCTTTCTGATCATGGTGCACAGCTAGTTACAATATATGACATAGCTCCATTCAGCAATACTAAACAGTCCTCCAAAGTAGTACGTTCAGTCAACGATTTAACAATTGCAAATTTCAGGGAAAGCCTACAGCAGTTAGACTGGGATGAGGTGTACCGTGAACCTGATGCCAATTTAAAATATAATTTATTTCATGACATTTTTGTAAATGCATTTGAAAACTGCTTCCCCAAGAAAATAGTTAAATATACTCGTAAGAAACCTTGTAACAAACCATGGCTTACTAAGGGTATAAAAATATCTTGTAACCGGAAAAGAGAAATGTATCTGACAGCAAGAAAGAGTAGTGACCCAGAAACTATCAAAAATTATAAAAACTACTGTGTTATATTAAGAAAAGTTATTAAAAAATCCAGGAGTATGTGTATAATGTCTGAAATCAGCAACTCTGAGAATAAAATTAAAACAATTTGGAATATTATTAAAAGAGAAACAGGTCAACCAAGAGCAGAGGAAGACAGTATTACCATCAAATTGAATGAAAGCTTTACGAACAAAAAGTCAGAAGTTGAAAATATTTTTAATAATCATTTTCTAAATGTTGTGGATATAGTAGGATCCAGGTGTTCATTAGAAGATGCTAGGCTGTTAATGGAAGAGGCCATACCTATGCAATTTGATACAATTGAAATCTCACCCACTTCTCCCTCTGAAATTAAGAAAATAATAAACTTGCTTAAAAGCAAAAACTCACATGGAATTGATGGCATTTCCAGCAAAATACTAAAAGCTTGTTCTCAACAGATAAGTAAGATTCTCAGCCACCTGTGTAATAGCTCTCTGGAACAGGGCATTTTCCCTGATAGACTGAAATATGCTATTGTTATACCTTTGCATAAAAAGGGGGATAGATCTGATGTCAACAATTACCGTCCAATCTCCCTTCTAACAGCTTTATCCAAAATTTTTGAGAAAGTAATGTATTCAAGAGTAGCTTCACATATCTGTAAAAATGAAGTACTAACAAAATGTCAGTTTGGTTTCCAGAAAGGTTTTTCAACAGAAAATGCCATATATGCTTTCACCAGTCAAATTTTGAATGATCTGAATAACCGAAAACCACCCATTGGGATTTTTTGTGATCTCTCAAAGGCTTTTGATTGTGTAAATCATGAAATTCTGCTAGACAAGCTCAAGTATTGTGGCATGAGTGGGACAGTGCACAAATGGTTTAATTCGTACCTAACTGGAAGAGTGCAGAAAGTTGAAATAAGTAGTTCTCGTAACATGCAAAGATCAGCACATTCCTCAAACTGGGGAACTATCAAGAATGGGGTTCCACAAGGGTCAGTCTTGGGTCCTTTGTTGTTCTTATTATATATTAATGACTTGCCATTCTATATTCATGAAGAGGCAAAGTTAGTTCTCTTTGCTGATGATACAAGTATAGTAATCACACCTGAGAAACAAGAATTATCTGATGAAATTGTCAATACTGTCTTTCAGAAAATTACTAAGTGGTTCCTTGTAAACGGACTCTCACTGAATTTTGATAAGACACAGTACATACAGTTCCGTACAGTGAATGGTATGACGCCATTAATAAATATAGACCTTAATCAGAAGCGTATAGCTAAGGTAGAATATTCCAAATTTTTAGGTATGTCCATTGATGAGAGGTTAAATTGGAAGAAACACATTGATGATCTGCTGAAACGTTTGAGTTCAGCTACTTATGCAATAAGGGTCATTGCAAATTTTGGTGATAAACATCTTAGTAAATTAGCTTACTACGCCTATTTTCACTCATTGCTTTCATATGGCATCATATTTTGGGGTAATTCATCACTGAGGAATAAAGTATTTATTGCACAAAAGCGTGTAATCAGAATAATAGCTGGAGTCCACCCAAGATCATCCTGCAGACATTTATTTAAGGATCTAGGGATATTCACAGTAGCTTCTCAGTATATATACTCTCTTATGAAATTTGTTATTAACAACCAAACCCAATTCAAAAGTAATAGCAGTGTGCATAACTACAATACTAGGAGAAAGGACGATCTTCACTATTCAAGATTAAATCTAACTTTGGCACAGAAAGGGGTGAATTATACTGGCACTAAAGTCTTTGGTCACTTACCAAATAGTATCAAAAGTCTGACAGATAACCAACAAGTATTTAAGAAGAAATTAAAAGAATTTCTGAATGACAACTCCTTCTACTCCATAGAGGAATTTTTAGATAGAAATTAAGAAAAAAAATTTTTAAAAAAATAAAAAAAAATAAAAATAAAAAGTAAAGAAAAATAAAAAAATACACAAAAAATAAAGTTGTTATATTAACTTAAGTATGTTGTTAAATTAACCTAATTATGTCATGTATTGGAAAATTCGACTCGTTCCACATCATTACGAAATATCGTATTCATGATCCATGGAACTAGTATTAATCTAATCTAATCTAATCTAATACCTTCTAGAGTGCTCACAGTTCGAAGAAAGACACACTGCAGAAAATATTTCGAATTGAGTAAAGGCTGTTATTGCAAAATATAATATTAATTTTAAAGTCACTGCAATGATCACAGACAATGCATCAAACATGAAAGCAGCTGTCGTGATTCTGAATCTTCCGCATATCCCATGTTTTGTACATACATTAAATCTCATTGTGCAACACGCCATACACGAGTCAATTCAGAAAATTGTTGATGAGGTGAAAAAGACAGTAATGTACTTCAAGAAGAGTCCTTTTGCATTAAACAAATTTGCTGAAATGCAAAAAAATTTGAAGAAAGATAAATTGAAACTGAAACAAGACGTGCCAACGAGATGGAATTCTACTTACGACGTGTTAGAAAGATTTTTATTGAATAAAGATCCCATCATTTCTTGCCTAGCTATTTTGGGTGGAAAGTCGATTACTTTAAACTTGAAAGACACTGACTGGGATGTAATTCAACAATGTATAAGAATTTTGAAAGTTTTTGATGAGGTAACCAAAGAGATGTCTGCAGAGAAAACAGTCTCCCTGTCAAAAATGAAGATCTTGCCAAAATTAATGGCACGGCAACTACAGTCTTTTAAAGACAAAAATGAAAAATATCCTGAAGAAACACATGCGTTAATAAATAATTTGCTGAAAGGCTTGTCAGAGCGATTTGGGGTCATCTCCAGCAACGAAGTGGTTGCACAAGCAACTTTATTGGACCCCCGGTTCAAAAAACAAAGATTTGCTGATGAGTCGACATTCCATGACTGCTACACGAGTGTCATAGCAAAAATGAAATCACTGTTACCTCAACAAGAAGAAACACATCAACGATCTGAACCAGTTACCACCGTAACAGGCGAGAGCTCTTCAATTTGGGACGACTTCGATGAAACAATAAATCAGCTCCAAGGAAGTCATGACCCGGGATGTGCAGCAATTGTCGAACTAGACAAATATTTGTCTGAGGCATATTTGTGTAGGAACAGCGATCCATTAAACTGGTGGGGCACTAGAAGGTTGCTGTACCCAACACTGTACGAACTAATCCTGCAAATGTTATGCATCCCAGCTACATCAGTTCCCTGTGAGCGTATCTTCTCAAAAGCAGGACAAATATGCAATGAGAGAAGGAACAGACTGACTTCGAGTAAAATTGAACAAATTTTATTTATAAACCAGGACATTGATTAGTTTTTCCTATAAAATATACTCATTGTGTTTGTCGACTGTGCATACTAAAATATATTACAGTTTTTATATGTCACTTTTAATGCAATTAAAGTTTGTTTACATAATATGAATCAGTCTTATTTTCAAAATTTCCCTACCTGATAAAAACACTTAGAATTTTATTGTAATATTTTTATTTTTCCACCAGATGAAATGTATAACTTTTCAATCCCAAAGAGACTCAGGATGTAATATAAACCTATCAGTGATTTTTCCTTCATTGCGGACTGCAGTCATACTGTAATTTATGAATGAAAATGCAACCATTTGATTAAGTTTCATTATTATTTCATTTCACACTATCACTATTTAGATGTGGAGGTTTGTTTTGCAGGGCACTCAAAAGTGTCGTTATCAGCATGCTATTTTAGCTTTGTAGCCATTATCATGTGCAAAGGTGAAATATTTATTACATATCTGACATGTCTGAATGATTGTTGTCACAATATTACAATCATTCAGACATGTCAGATATTTTATGACTATTTCACCTTTCACCATGATACTGGCTACAAAGCCAAAACCACGATAGTGCAAAATAAATCAATAATAAAAAACTTTGTCATATCGTGGATATTTCAATAAACAATACAAAATTCTTACTCATTATCTGTGTTACTTCAAAATAGTATCAAATAGGATCAAAATACAGGTATAGTACTGGAATAAACCAAACTTAAAAGGCAACGTGCCTTCCATTTATTTTCTATTGTGAATGAGTGGCGAGTCATGAAAAAGAGCTAGTTCACTTCAGTGAGTGAACAGTTCTGATCCGATCTCTGAAAAGAACAGTTTTGCCCATCTCTACCAAGAACACAAGATTTCTCCAGATGCGCGAATGTCGAGGAGGTTAGAACCCCTTATCGGTGTACAGTAGATAGGAAACTGATGATATAACAGATGGTTAAAAACAAGAAATGGGTGGTTTTTATGCAGACGGACGGGGTTTGTTGCATGTTATGTAAACCAATTGCGCTATCAATTCTAAAGTACTGTTCTAGTGTCTGGGGTCATTACCAAGAAGTAGGGTGACGATATTTTCTTCGGACAAAAGTGGGACTTTCATACATTTTCTTGGCCAAAAAGTGGGACAATTTTTATTTCTCGTTAAATATCACTTTTAATGCTAACATTTCTTCTTCCTCTGCAAATATAGCCTTCACTGATATTTGTGTTTGTGTGTGTGTGTGTGTGTGTGTGTGTGTGTGTGTGTTTGTGTGTGTGTAAAAAAACAAACAAAGAATGGAAAGACTGGAAAGAAGTACATTTCAAGTTTTCGGAAATTTACTTATTAAGAAATGTAACATTTATAACACAGAATGTAGAAACACATACAGTAACAATCAATACAAAAAAAGTTCTTAGTCAACACAAGGAATTTATGGTTTTGTGGATTCCACACTGCAATCATATTTCTTCGAAGATGAAATTTCATTCAGCAACTCAGGTTTGCCTAATAGGTATGAACAGAAGTCAGTGCAACTGTATTTACTGAAGTTTAAACAGGTCAGTAAAATACACTTAACGCTCCTCACCGTAAATCTATTCCTCTCATCTGTCCACTGTGACGATAGTAAGCTGAAAACTCTTTCAACATTTACATTGTGGGCAGGGAGTGAAAAGACGTATTGCGCTATATTAAGCGATTCTCCGAACTGTTCATTACACTGGCAAGATCTGAAAAACCTACACCATTTTTCATGTGCCATCATCTGATTCCATTGTTCACTGTCTGTTTCCACTTCTTGTTTTACAAATGACTGTATATGAACTATTTCATCAAATAAGAGGCTGTCATTTACTAGAATGCCATTTTAATTTAGCCACATTAAAGTATTTTCAACTACTGACCATTCTGGTGGTTCTGTGAGCATCATCCATGAGAATACAGAAAACTCAGCTATTCCCTGTAACCATGAGGATAAATAGTCTACTGAAGCATCATAAAACGTTGATACTGCTATGTCAAATTTCTTAACAGACTGGTCATCACAATCATTCAGCAGTTTTTTTACACTTAGTGGTACAAAATGTTCATGTTTCCTTGAATTTAGACTTGTCAAAGCTTTATTTAAGACTGCTAATACTTCACATATGGAATTATTCTGTTTCTCAATGCTCAGAATGGATTGTTGGAAAACACTCATTTGTGAATGTACAAAAAGTAAATAACATTCATTTATAGGATCACTGAAAAAGCTCAGGCCGGCCGCGGTGGTCTAGCGGTTCTAGGCGCTCAGTCCGGAACCGCGCGACTGCTACGGTCGCAGGTTCGAATCCTGCCTCGGGCATGGATGTGTGTGATGTCCTTAGGTTAGTTAGGTTTAAGTAGTTCTAAGTTCTAGGGGACTGATGACCACAGATGTTAAGTCCCAGAGTGCTCAGAGCCAAAAAGCTCAGGGCACTTTGAGTTAGACTGTGACAAAAAGTAAGATTTCAAAGGTTGATACATTTTCAAGATCCTTTCTATGGGTGGCAACAATGAAAGCCACCTTGTTTTGGAAAAGGAAAGTATATTTTTGTAAGTGACACCAACAAATTTACAGAATTCAGTGAGTTCTGCAACACGAATAGAAAAAATATGAAAATGGTTGTACTACTTCATGACAATGCAGTCAATGTCAACAGATAAAACATCACAAGCACTTTGAAGTGTGTTATGAACAACATGTGCTGGACAACCTATGCCAACAATGTTAGAGTTTTTTAATTTTTCTTTCAGAAGTGTGAAAACATTATTACCCTCTTTCTTCAATAACCCCCCACAATTACAGATAGTATTGTCTGCAACAAATGCAACACACTTTGAGATGATACTGAATGACTGTATAACATGAGAAAGATAATTGGGAACTGTTTCGGACTTTTCGTTCTGCAATTCATCAACATCAAGCAATTTCGTCTGCAGTCCACCCTCACTTACATAAAAATACTGAACTATCACAGGAAAAATTTTCTGATGCCCATGGTTGCTAGCATCAGTAGATATTGAAAAGTATTTTGCACTGTTTACAGCAGCTATTGCCTGTTTCTGGGAATGCGAAGCTATAACATTGTTCATAATTGCTTCACACTTTGTTCTTCCACACGAAACATTTTCTGCAATCTTAGAATCAGGAAAAATCTTATTGTTTAGTTCAACACTGCAATAATTAGAACGATAGCTTTGGTGGTGTTTAACAACATGGAATGACAGGGTTCCTTCTGCTGCAGTTACGTTTTTCTGTTCCTGTGTATTTGAAGTTACAAAATATCTCGTCTTTTTCTGCGAGGAACCTGCCGATCGAAGATTATTCCTGTGTTTCTGTGATTCCATATGATGCTTGAGATCTGCAGCACCACCATGAGACACGGATACAGCACAGTTACATACGTTACATTTTGCTGAACAATCATTGTGCTCATTCGGCAAAGACTACCAAATCCACCTGTTAGTCCCTCAGCCGTTAGGGGTAAAACCCAATGGGACTCGGGGCAAGTAAGGCTAGCAACCTGCTTCCCTGGTACTTTAAATATGATGCTGGTAACAATCAGAGCAAAATGCCTCGGACCTTTGGACGTGACGGAGTCGCACCTCTAACTGAAAAACCAGGGACTCCTAAGATACGACTTGGCAAGCAAATGGTAATGAGATGGGGAGCTATTAATATCAATGGGGGCTACTCTGGGAAGAAGGTAGAGCTGGCAGAGGCTGCAAGTAAGATGGGGCTGGACGTTTTAGCTGTTAGTGACATTCGGGTAAGGGGTGAGAAAGAAGAGGAAGTGGGAGAATACAAGGTCTACCTGTCAGGAGTCAAAGCAGGAATAGCACAATGGGGTGTAGGGCTTTACATCAGGAAAGAAATGGAACCCAGCGTAGTTGCAATAAGGTATGTAAACGAACGACTGATGTAGATAGATTTGACAGTGTCTAGCAAGAAAATTAGGATTGTGTCAGTATATTCGCATTGTGAAGGGACAGATCAAGATAAGATGGATAGTTTTTATGAGGCACTCGGTGATGTAGTTGTTAGAGTAAAGGACAAGGACAGTGTTCTGCTCATGGGTGATTTTAACGCCAGGATTGGAAATCGAACAAAAGGGTATGAAAAGGTTATGGGTAAATTTGGAGAGGATATGGAGGCCAACAGGAACGGGAAACAACTCTCGGATTTCTGTGCCAGTATGGGCTTAGTAATCACAAACTCCTTTTTTAAACATAAGAACATTCACTGGTATACTTGGGAAGGCAGGGGAACCAGATCTGTCATTGACTATATAATAACAGATCAGGAATTCAGGAAGGCTGTGAGGGACACACGTATATTCAGAGGATTCTTTGATGACACTGATCATTATTTAATCTGCAGTGAAATTGGGATTGTGAGGCCGAAAGTGGTCAGGTCCATATGTAGGAGGATAAAAGTGGAGAAACTTCAGGATAAGGAAATCAGGGACAAGTACATAACAGCGATCTCAGAAAGGTACCAGTTAGTTGAATGTAGTCAATTACAGTCATTGGAAAAGGAATGGACAAGGTACAGGGACACAGTACTAGAAGTGGCTAAAGAATGTCTTGGAACAGTAGTGTGTAAAAGTAGGATGAAGCAAACAGCTTGGTGGAATGATACAGTCAAGGCAGCCAGTAAAAGGAAAAAGAAGGCGTATCAAAAATGGCTACAGACCAGAACCCAGGTAGACAGAGAAAGTCATGTTGAAGAAAGAAACAAAGCCAAACAGATAATTGCAGCATCCAAGAAGAAATCATGGGAAGACTTTGGAAACGGTTTGGAGACTATGGGAAAACCATTCTGGAGTGTAATTAGCAGTCTTCGAAAGGGAGGTAAGAAGGAAATGACAAGTATTTTGGACAGGTCAGGAAAACTGCTGGTGAATCCTGTGGATGCCTTGGGCAGATGGAGGGAATATTTTGAAGAGTTGCTCAATGCAGGTGAAAATGCGATCAGTAATGTTTCAGATTTCGAGTTAGAATGGGATAGGAATGATGAAGGAAATAGGATCACATTTGAGGAAGTGGAAAAAATGGTCAATAGACTGCAGTGCAATAAAGCGGCTGGGGTGGATGAAATTAAGTCGGAACTCATCAAATACAGTGGAATGTCAGGTCTTAAATGGCTACACAGGATAATTGAAATGGCCTGGGAGTCGGGAGAGGTTCCATCAGACTGGACAAAAGCAGTAATCACACCAATCTTTAAACATGGAAACAGAAAAGATTGTAACAACTACAGAGGTATCTCTTTAATCAGCGTTGTGGGTAAAATCTTCTCAGGTATTGTTGAAAGGAAAGTGCGAGTATTAGTTGAGGACCAATTGGATGAAAATCAGTGTGGGTTTAGGCCTCTTAGAGGTTGTCAGGACCAGAGCTTTAGCTTATGGCAAATAATGGAGAAGTGTTATGAGTGGAACAGGGATTTGTATCTATGCTTTATAGATCTAGAAAAGGCATATTACCGGGTTCCTAGGAGGAAGTTATTGTCTGTTCTACAAGATTATGGAATAGGAGGCAAACTTTTGCAAGCAATTAAAGGTCTTTACATGGATAGTCA
The DNA here is from genome assembly GCF_023864275.1 of Schistocerca cancellata. Classification (NCBI taxonomy): domain Eukaryota; kingdom Metazoa; phylum Arthropoda; class Insecta; order Orthoptera; family Acrididae; genus Schistocerca; species Schistocerca cancellata. The sequence continues at coordinate 747,119,079 of NC_064628.1, read as the reverse complement.
GGCAGCAGTTAGAGTTGACGGTAAATTGAGTTCATGGTTCAGAGTAGTTTCAGGGGTAAGACAAGGCTGCAACCTGTCTCCACTGTTGTTCATATTATTTATGGATCATATGTTGAAAACAATAGACTGGCTGGGTGAGATTATGATATATGAACACAAAATAAGCAGTCTTGCATATGCGGATGACTTAGTTGTGATGGCAGATTCGATTGAAAGTTTACAAAGTAATATTTCAGAGCTAGATCCGAAATGTAAGGACTATGGTATGAAGATTAGCATCTCCAAAACGAAAGTAATGTCAGTGGGAAAGAAATATAAACGGATTGAGTGCCAAATAGGAGGAAGAAAGTTAGAACAGGTGGACGGTTTCAAGTACTTAGGATGCATATTCTCACAGTATGGCAACATAGTGAAAGAACTGGAAGCGAGGTGTAGCAAAGCTAATGCAGTGAGCGCTCAGCTACGATCTACTCTCTTCTGCAAGAAGGAAGTCAGTACCAAGACTAAGTTATCTGTGCACCGTTCAATCTTTCGACCAACTTTGTTGTATGGGAGCGAAAGCTGGGTGGATTCAGATTACCTTATCAACAAGGTTGAGGTTACGGATATGAAAGTAGCTAGGATGATTGCAGGTACTAGTAGATGGGAACAATGGCAGGAGGGTGGAGGGTGTCCACAATGAGGAAATAAAAAAAAAAAAAAAACTGGGAATGAACTCTATAGATGTAGCAGTCAGGGCGAACAGGCTTAGATGGTGGGGTCATGTTACACGCATGGGAGAAGCAAGGTTACCCAAGAGACTCATGGATTCAGCAGTAGAGGGTAGGAGAAGCAGACCGAGGAGAAGGTACCTGGATTCGGTTAAGAATGATTTTGAAGTAATAGGTTTAACATCAGAAGAGGCACCAATGTTAGCACTGAATAGGGGTTCATGGAGGAACTGTATAAGGGGGCCTATGCTCCAGACTGAACGCTGAAAGGCATAATCAGTCTTAAATGATGATGATGATGATGATGATCATTGTCTGTAGTAGTGAAGCAAGGAAATTTCCTCTGAAGCTCTTCAGAAAACTTTGATTTTCGTTTCGGCATCGCCACGATGTGCTAGCACTTCACGAACCTGATACTGAGTGCTGACAACAATTGCAAGCAAAAGCAAAGAAAATAGAAGTACGCAACAATTATAGTGCTTAAGCTGTACATTATCAGCGGGTACCAACGTACGGAATGTTAGTTTCAATTGATAGTTCATAAAATCGACACTCATAAAATATTTTAACCACTTTGTAAATGTCTGAAAATAATCCTTGAAAATCGGGAAAAATTGCTTTTTTTGAAGAAAAAAAAAGTCGTGACAAATTTTTGAGCCTCAAAAAACGGAACAATCACGATTAATCGGGACATACGGTCACCCTACCAAGAAGGCACTGGTAAGAGAGAACATAAACTCATGCACTCCTAAGGCAATAACGTTCTGCACTTAAAACGCGCAATACTGTTAGACCGTTGCGGTTTCCGTCCTATTAGTCGCATGGAATGCAACACTGTTACTACCCCATTGTAAGAAATATATTTCCAGCGCATGACATACATTCTCCTTGCAGGTTTCTATACGGTAAACTATGGTGATAAACTGATATGAAAAACTACTTCCTTAAAACATCGATTCTTTCTGATACAAGTACAATATAGCTTTTCAGAGTGTATAGCACCCTACTATTCACATACAATGAGGGGCCAACTCGTCTAGCTTGAAGAGGGAAACCAGATGGCGCTATGGTTGGCTCGTTAGATGGCACTGCCATAGGTCAAACGGGTATCAACTGCTTTTTTAAAAAAAAATAGGAACCCACATTTTTATTACATATTCATGTACTATGTAAAGAAACATGAATGTTTTAGTTGGACCACTTTTTTCGCTTTGTGATAGATGTCGCTGTAATAGTCACAAACGTATAAGTACGTGGTATCACGTAACATTCCGCCAGTGCGGACGGTATTTGCTTCGTGATACAATACCTGTGTTAAAATGGACCGTGTACCAATTGCGGAAAAGGTTGATATCGTGGTGACGTATGGCTATTGTGAACAAAATGCCCAACGGGCGTGTGCTATGCATGCTGCTCGGTATCCTAGACGGCATCATCCAAGTGTCCGGACCGTTCGCCGGATAGTTACGTTATTTAAGGAAACAGGAAGTCTTCAGCCACATGTGAAACGTCAACCACGATCTCCAACAAATGATGATGCCCAAGTAGGTGTTTTAGCTGCTGTCGCGGCTAATCCGCACATCCGTAGCAGACAAATTGCGCGAGAATCGGGAATCTCAAAAACGTCGGATTGAGAATGCTACACCAACATCGATTGCACCCGTACCATATTTCTATGCACCAGGAATTGCATGGCGACGACTTTGAACGTCGTGTACAGTTCTGCCACTGGGAACAAGAGAAATTACGGGACGATGACAGATTTTTTGCACGCGCTCTATTTAGCGACAAAGCGTCATTCACGAACAGCGGTAACGTAAACCGACATAATATGCATTATTGGGCAACGGAAAATGCACGAGGGCTGCGAAAAGTGGAACATCAGCGACCTTGGCGGGTTAATGTATCGTGCGGCATTATGGAAGGAAGGATACTTGGCCCCCATTCTATCGATGATAATCTAAATGGTGCAATGTATGCTGATTTCCTACGTAATGTTCTACCGATGTTACTACAAGATGTTTCACTGCATGACAGAATGGTGATGTACGACCAACATGATGTATGTCCGGAACATAGGTCGCGTGCGGTTGAAGCGGTATTGAATAGCATGTTTCATGATAGTTGGATTGGTCGTCGACGCACCATACCATGGCCCGCACGTTAACCGGATCTGACGTCCATGGATTTCTTTCTGTGGGGTAAGTTGAAGGATATTTGTTATCGTGATCCACCGACAACGCCTGACAACATGCGTCAGTGCATTTTCAATGCATGTGCGAACATTACGGAGGGTGAAGTCCTCGCTGTTTAGAGAAATGTCGTTACACGTATTGCCAAATGCACTGAGGTTGACGGACATCTTTTGAGCATTTATTGCATTAATGTGGTATTTACAGGTAATCAGGCTGTAAGAGGATGCGTTTTCAGAAATGATAAGTTCACAAAGGTACATGTATCTCATTGGAACAACCGAAATAAAATGTTCAAACATACCTACGTTCTGTATTTTAATTTAAAAAACCTACCTGTTACCAACTGTTCATCTGAAAATGTGAGCCATATGTTTGTGACTATTACAGTGCCATCTATCACAAAGCGAAAACTGTGGTCCAACTAAAACATTCGTATTTCTTTACGTACTACACGAATATGTAATAAAAATGGGGGTTCCTATTTTAAAAAACGCAGTTGATATACGTTTAACCTATGGCAGCGCCATCTAGCGGGCCAACCGTAGCGCCATCTGGTTTCCCCCTTCAAGCTAGACAAGTTTCGTTCTTTGTAGTTTTTTGACGCTTATTTTGTGACATATTTGTCCCGGTCACGACCAACGACCACCCTGTATAAGTAAGGTTACGGCAGTTTTCTAGCACTGTTAGTTTAACACCATACCATTTATGCTGATTAGCAAGGACATTTTGACCACCTACATACTATCGACATAAACCCGTCCAGGCGATAGCAGCTTCACTTGGAGAGGAATGACTGCTGGTCAGACACACGCATGGTGCATGTAGAATGTGGGATTGCTGTCAGTGTGTAAAGTGGGTAAGGATTGCGATCTATCTGAGTTTTACCGAGGGTAGCTTTTAGGCCCGGAGGCTCGGTATGAGCGTTTCGGAAACTGCACGACTTGTCGGCTGTTCGCGGAGTGTTGTGGTGAGTGCCTTTAACATGTGGTGAAACGAAGGCGAAACCACGTCCAGACGTCGTGCAGTTTGGCGGCCACTTCTCATTGTACGGGGGGTGAGTCAAATGAAAACCTTAAATTTGTTATAACAGATCAAAATTTCGTGCCGTTATCCTGTAAGTTGGTAAGCGCGCAACAAACAGCTTGTAGAATGGCCTGTAGGTGGCAGCATACATACCGTCACAGTATCAGTATAAAGATGGCCGGCCTACTTGCAACTTGCACCAGGAAAGAACAGCGTTCTGTTATTCGGTTTTTGCGCGGTGAAAGTTTGAAGGCTATTGAAATTCATCGACGAATGAAGGTTCAGTACGGTGGTGCATGTTTGTCACAGCAGCAATGGAGTAGGAACTTCGCAAATGGTGTGACTTCAGTGGAAGATGCTCCTCGTCCAGGTCAGGCACAACGAGGTGTGACTCCCCAGAATATTGAGGCAGTTGAAGGCATAGTGATGGAAAACCGCCGAGTGACACTGAATGACATTACAGCATGTTTACAGATTAGTCATGGGTCACCACACCATATTGTGCATGATATGCTCCAGTTTCACAAAGTGTCTGCAAGATGGGTGCCACAGCAGCTGACTCCAAATGAGAGAACGCCGTGTTGATGCTTGTGAAGAACTTCTTCGGCGCTTTGAACGAGGAGGTGATGGCTTCCTTGCAAGAATCGTTACTGGGGACGAAAATGGTTCAAATGGCTCTGAGCACTATGGGACTTAACTTCTGAGGTCATCAGTCCGCTAGAACTTAGAACTACTTAAACCTAACTAACCTATGGACGTCACACACGTCCATGCCCGAGGCAGGATTCGAACCTGCGACCGTAGCGGTCGCGCGATTCCAGACTGCAGCGCCTAGAACCGCTCGGCCACCCCGGCCGGCTCTGGAGACGAAACCTGGGTTCACTTCCACCAACCGGAAACGAAGAGAGCGAGTGAGGAATGGCGCCATTCCTGATCACCAAAACCAAAGAAGTTTCGAACAGAACCGTCAGCAGGGAAGGTTATGCTGACCCTCTTTTGGGACGAAAAAGGCATCATTTTGGAGCAATACTTGCCTAGAGTGACACTGTCATCAGGGTATCATACACAGATCTCCTAAAAAATCATCTGCGGCCTGCAATCAAATCAAAGCGACGTGGATTGCTGTCAGCAGGTGTCCTTTTGCAACATGACAATGCAAGGCCCCACACTGCCCGTACAACAGCTGCAACAATCACAGACTGCATTTTGAGTGTCTTCGTCATCCACCATACTCACCAGACCTTGCCCCAAGTGATTTCCATATGTCTGGACTACTCAGAGACGCTATGGGAGGAAAGAAGTTCCGTTCTGATGATGAGGTACGCCACGCGGTGCGTGATTGGTTGCGCGGACTAAAGGAATTTACACACTTTGTAAGCGCTGGAGGACTTGTATTGAGTATGGAGGAGATTATGTTGAAAAGTGATACACCTTTGTTCAAATGGTTCAAATGGCTCTGAGCACCATGGGACTTAACATCTGTGGTCATCAGTCCCCTAGAACTTAGAACTACTTAAACCTAACTAACCTAAGGACATCACACACATCCATGCCCGAGGCATGATTCGAACCTGCCACCGTAGCGGTCACGCGGCTCCAGACTGAAGCGCCTAGAACCGCATGGCCACACCGGCCGGCTGATACAGCTTTGTACCACTTCTGCACAATAAATAATATTTAAAAAAATATTGAAGTTTTTCATTTGCCGGCCGGAGTGACCGAGTGGTTCTAGGCGCTACAGTCTGGAACCGCACGACCGCTACGGTCGCAGGTTCGAATCCTGCCTCGGGCATGGATGTGTGTGATGTCCTTAGGTTAGTTAGGTTTAAGTAGTTCTAAATTCTAGGGGACTGTTGACCTCAGCAGTTAAGTCCCATAGTGCTCAGAGCCATTTGAACCATTTTTTCATTTGACTGACCCTCGTATGTGCCAGACGTCCTAGGCTGGGCAGACTGGTAAAACAGGACAGGCGATGAACTGTGGTGGAACTGACATCAGACTTTAATGCTGAGCAGAGTACAAGTGTGTCTGAACACACAGTGCACCGAACACTCCTAACGATGGACCTCCGCAGCCAAAGACCTAGGCATGTGCCAATGTTAACACCACGGCACAGACAGCGATGACTGAAATGGGCACAAGACCATCGGCACTGGGCTTTTCTCTGCCTCGTGATGACTGGGTGTTGTGTGATGTCCTTAGGTTAGTTAGGTTTAAGTAGTTCTAAGTTTTAGGGGACTGATGACGATAGATGTTAAGTACCATAGTGCTCAGAGCCATTTGAACCATTTGAACCAATCTGCACTGGGCGTTAGGGCAGAGGTTGAGCGTTTCATGGTCTGATATATCCCGATAGCTTCTTGATCATGGCGATAGGAGGTCGGGAATCCATCGTCTTCCAGGGGAACACCACCTTGATACTTGTACAGCGGGCAAGTTTGTGGCGGCTCTATTATGCTTTGGGGACCATTCACGTAGGCATCCTTTGGTCCAGTGAAGCTCGTGTAAGATGCCATGACGACGAAGGAGTATCGTACACTGGTTGCAGACCACATACACTCCTTGACGAGCATCATGTTTCCCAACAAAAGTGGCACTTTTCAGCAAGATAATGCGCTATGTCACAACACAGGAGTATGATGGAGTGGTTCGAGGAACACAGTGGCGCGACCCAGACCTCCCAGCTTTCCAGACCTGAACCCAGTCGAACACATCTGGTAAGTGATTGAACGGGGCGTGAGAGCTCATCGCCCCTCTCCCCGGAATTTACGGGAATTGGGTGACGTCTGTGTGTAGGTGTGGTGCCAGGTTGCTCCAGTGACCTACCAAGGCCTCATTGCTTCCATGCCACGACGCGTCGCCACTGTTATCCGTGCCAAAGTTGGATCTACGGACTATTAGGTAGGTGGTCGTAATTGTTCTGTCTGATCCGTGTATATGTTACTCACAGGTTGATTTACATATTGTTGTGCAGATAACGAACTGACGACGTCGGCATGCCACGCATTTTTTCTACTTAACAGGATGTCATACTAAGACCACAATCGCTTCTTCGACACGGCTAGACACGTTTTCTTCCCTACATTTCACCACCTTACCTCGTGTTTGATAACTAACGACATCAGCTCTATCACATCTCCCTTTGTTTGTCGGTGGCACGTTTCGAATCTGTTTCATGTGGAACATAAATCACCTAGTAGATAGTGTCGGAAGTTCCATGCGGCTTTTCGCGGATGATGCTGTAGCATAAAGAGAAGTTGCAGCATTAGAAAATTGCAGCGAAATGCAGGAAGATCTGCAGCAGATAGGCACTTGGTGCAGGGAGTGGCAACTGACCCTTAACATAGACAAATGTAATATATTGCGAATACATAGAAAGAAGGATCCTTTATTGTATGATTATATGATAGCAGAACAAACACTGGTAGCAGCTACTTTTGTAAAATATCTGGGAGTATACATACGGAATGATTTGAAGTGGAATGATCATATAAAATTAATTGTTGGTAAGACAGGTGCCAGGTTGAGATTCACTGGGAGAGTCCTTAGAAAATGTAGTCCATCAACAAAGGAGGTGGCTTACAAAACACTCGTTCGACCTATACTTGAGTATTGCTCATCAGTGTGGGATCCGTACCAGGTCGGGTTGACGGAGGAGATAGAGAAGATCCAAAGGAGAGCGGCGCGTTTCGTCACAGTGTTATTTGGTAAGCGTGACAGTGTTGCGGAGATGTTTAGCAAACTCAAGTGGCAGACACTGCAAGAGAGGCGTTCTGCATCGCGGTGTAGCATGCTGTCCAGGTTTCGAGAGGGTGCGTTTCTGGATGAGGTATCGAATATATTGCTTCCTCCTACTTATACCTCCCGAGGAGATCACGAATGTAAAATTAGAGAGATTCGAGCGCGCACGGAGGCTTTCCGGCAGTCGTTTTTCCGGCGAACCATACGCGACTGGCACAGGAAAGGGAGGTAATGACAGTGGCACGTAAAGTGCCCTCCGCCACACACCGTTGGCTGACTTGTGGTGTATAAATGTAGATGTAGAACATCGGTTGCGGGAACGGGAGGTGATGCCCTGCGTAACAAAGAAATGCAGTGGCCCTAACCAGCTGACAGACCGCTAAATGTAATCGTAAAGAAATGCGAACATTTGTTTTCTTGTCTTTGCTCCTTTGTAGACGTCGTCATATCCAAACAGTTTCTTTTTCTGTTATTGTAGACATAAAACAGCGTGACGGGCTAGTTACTTTCGTGTCCCACCCATGTTCTCGTAAACGGACTTTGGTTATTGCTCTTCTAAGTCATAAAATGTTACGTCACAGCGCCGTATCTTCGCTTTATTAAAGTTCAAGGAGTCGCAGTCGCGATATTACTTTACTTCGCCACTGGAAGTAGGGGGCTGAGACTCTGTTTGCCGCGCTAGCTTTAAAGCTATCTCTTCCGCCCGCTTTATATGATATTACAACTGCTGGTCTCAGATTTTAGGGAGGAAAACGCATGTTTCGGCAGGGTTACGAAAAGTGAAGGCAGTATGTAATCGAGTACGAAATAAATTACACGATCTCTGTGTTTTATACACTCTAAAGAAAAAAAGAAGAGAAAACCATGCTCCACGAATGGGACGGAAATCGGTAGATTTGATGTACGTGTACAGACAAACGAATGATTACAATTTCAGAAAAAGTGGATGATTTCTTCAAGTGACAGAGCATCACAAATTCACCAAGCCACAAACGCGTTGGACCATCTCTGGTTTTTATGCAGGCAGTTATTCAACTTTACACTGATTGATAGAGTTATTGAACGCCCTCCTGAGGGATATGATGCCAAATTCTGTCCAATTGGCAATTAAGATCGTCAAGATCTTGAGATGTTTTGAGGGCCCTGACCATAATGCTCCGATCGTTCCTAGTTGAGGAAAGATTCGGCTACCTTTCTGTCCAAGGTAGTGTTTGGCAAGCACGGACAGAAGCAGTACAAACTCTCGACATGTGCTGGCCTGCGTAATCTTACTGAAATGTAAACATGGCGTGGAATATCGTCGACGTACTGGTGTACATTGCTGGTGAATTAAATAAAAATTTAGTTTCTACAGGGAATCATATAACTTTATTGGCAAATGCTTTCCCAAGATTGATGTTTGATTGGGAGTTTGAGTCAGTAATTAAATTACTGAAGACTAAGCACTCTCATGGTTATGATGGAGTGTCTAGCAGAATATTAAAGTACTGTGCTGCACATGTTAGCCCTGTATTTAGCCGTATTTGTAATTTTTCCTTTAGGAATGGTCAGTTTACTGAGCGATTGAAGTACTCAGTAGTAAAGCCGCCTTATAAAAATGGAGAAAGGGATTGTGTAGATAATTTTAAACCTGTTTCTATACCACCAGTGTTTGCAAAAGTTATTGAAAAGGCTGTGTATGTAAGGATAATTGATCATTTTATATCACACGATTTGCTATCAAATGTACAGTTCGACTTTAGATGTCGTTTAACAACTGAAAATGCTATATTCTCTTTTCTCTGTGAGGTACTGGATGGGCTAAACTAAAGGTTTCGAACGCTTGGCATATTTTTTGATTTAACTAAGACATTTGATTGTGTTGATCACAAAATATTGCTCCAGCAGTTGGACCATTACGGAATACGGGGAGTAGCTCACAATTGGTTCACCTCTTACTTTAGCAATAGGCAGCGGAATGTCGTTATTCACAGTGTTGATAGCGGCTGTGATGTGGAGTCTGAACGGGGTAGTGTCAACTGGGAGGTGTCCCAGGGATCAGTGTTGGGGCCGCTCCTGTTCCTTATTTATATAAATGATATGCCCTCTAGTATTACAGGTAACTCTAAATTATTTCTGTCTGCCGGTAGTAAAGGATGTTGTGTGCAACACTGGCTCGGTTTCAAATAGTGTAGTGCACGATCTAAGTTAATGGCTTGTAGAAAATAAACTAACGCTAAACCACAGTAAGGCTCGGTCTGTACAGTTTGTAACACACAATACAGCTAAACCTGACGTTTTAATTTCACAGAACGGGCATATGATTAGTGAAACTGAGCAATTCGAATTTCTAGGTGTTCAGATAGATAGTAAGCTGTTGTAGAAATCCCACATTCAGAATATTGTTCAAAGACTTAATACTGCCATTTTTACTATTCGAACGGTATCTGAAGTGAGTGATGGTTCGACACGAAAATTAGTCTACTTTGCTTATTTTCATTCGCTTATGTCGTATGGTATTATATATTGGGGTAACTCTTCCCATTATAAAAGGATATTTTTGGCTCAGCAACGGGCGGTTCGGGCAATAAGTGGTGTAAGTTCGCGAACCTCTTGTCGACCGCTGTTCACGAGTCTGGGTATTTTGACATTGGCCTGTCATTTCCTGTTAACAATATTAGCTTATTCCCAAGAATAAGCAGCTTTCACTTAGTTAATACTCGGCGTAGGTCAAACCTGCATTTGGATTGGAATTCCTTAACTCTTGTGCAGAAAGGTGTGCAGTATACTGCTGCATCCATTTTCAATAAGCTACCACTCGAATTCAAAAATCTTATCAGTAATACACACGCTTTCATATGTAAACTGAAGAGTTTCCTCATGGGTCACCCCTGCTGTTCTGTCGAGGAGTTCCTTGAAAAATTAAGCTGATTCTTATTGTATTCTTGGTTGCGTTTACTTAAACTTATGGACTGCCTTTTTTCGGTTCATAAACATTTATTTTTATCTGTTATTACTTTTATGTTGTAATTTAATGTACTGACACATTCCATAACCTTGGAGATTTGCTCCTTAATTTGGTCCCACGGAACTTGACGTGTAAATAAATAAATAAGGCGGTCGATAGTCGTGTTGGTGACCCACTGCTGTCCGGGGCGCGTCCAGACACGTCTTCGGACCGGAATCTCGTTGACTGGAGTGGAATTGTATTCAGTGATGAGTCCCGCTTCGAGATGAGCTCCGATGGCTAAGGAAGAAGTTCGGACAGCGGTGATGTACCAACCTATCTGTCGACCGCCGTGTAGCCCAACATGGGGGAGTGATGGTCTGGGGTGCCATTTGTTTTCATGACAGAACCCCTTTGGTTTCATCAGCGGCATTCTTATAACACAGTTGTACGTCGATGATATTCTACACACCATTTTGTTGCCCTTCATCAAAAGCCATTTTGTGTTCACATATCAGCAAGATAATGCACGCCCGCACACGCTTGTCATCGCGTTTGCCAAAGCCTACTTTATCTACCAAAGTCACCGGTTATCTTCCCAACTGAGAATGTTTGGAGCATTATGGGCAGGGCCTTCCAACCAATTCGGGATTTAGACGATCTGACGTGTCGATTTTATAGAATGTGGCGCTCTATCCCTCAGAAGAACCCCCAACAACTTTGTCAATCAATCCTTAGCCGAACAGATGCTTGAATAAGGGCCACAGGTGGAACAACGTTTTATTGACGTACTCATTTTGTGAATCTCTTTCTCTTGAATAAATCATCCAGTTTTTCTGAAATTATAATCATATTTTTGTCTGTACATATAGATCACATCAACCAATTTCCGTCCAATTTAGATAATTCCTTCATGGTTTGTCGTTTTTTTTTTATCTTAGACTGTACATTCACAAGAAGTTAAACTTTCCAGTTTTTCTGCTTTGATTCCTACTCATTTTGATTCGTTGTACAGTACTTGACACCATCACTATCACTGCTGTTTATCCCTGTGAAAATGGTATATGTGTACATAAAATTTCATGAAAATTAACCAACTTGTCATCCAGAATTGTTAACGCATGCCACTGAGGTGGCAGCCAGATCGAGATCTTGGAGGTGGTGGCGTTAAGCTCTTGATCAGATTTTGTGCCAGTGTCCTATATTACACTCAGAAATCCTTCTCATTGTCTCGAGCATGTGACACTGTAGGTGGTGATCCGACCGTCGGATTGGGACGTCAAAGCTCTGCAGCCCATTGGTGTTGTTGGGCGGTAGAAGCTGTGTGTTCACTGTGTTTCACTAGTTCAGGTAGAGTACGATGCCTCGCAGCAGTTCAATAGGGAGTGACATCACGTGCTACAGGCGAACAGATGCGCAGCGTACTGTACAGTGAAACAGCGTCATTTGTTGGTCCTTTAAATCGTTCTGTTCTTCTATGTTTCATGGTGACCTCTGAAGCTTGTAGTATGTTTAACAGTTGAGCGTTGATGTTTAGACTTCGCCGATAATATTTAATGAGAACAAAAATGGCTCTAAGGACCACGGGACTTAACATATGAGGTCATCAGTGCCCTAGACTTAGAACTACTTAAACTACCTAACCTAAAGACATCACACACATCCATGCCGGAGGCAGGATTCGAACCTGCGACCGTAGCAGCAGGGCGTTTCTGGACTGAAGCGACTAGAACCGCTCGACCACTAAATGAGAACAACGAAGTTTTATTTTCTGACATGCAACCTATGATGGTGTATTCATGAAAGTAATGATAAGACAGTCAAATTTTCCTCATTTCTTAGGTTTACCATTTGCCTTTTTTCAAAGACGGTAATCTGAGGTAACTGCACGCTGTAGATTCGAGCACTAGGGCCAGAATCACTCATTGTACCTATAAGCGACTCACAACTCCGATAAAATGCTAAACCTCCCAGACTTGTTAACTGTCCTCTACATTTTCGACAGCAGTGCCCATCATTAGAAACCAAACAGCAGGTAAATGAACTTTTGATAGACTTCTGTGACATTCGCCAGTAAAGTTGTGGAAATCTATTTCGTGTATAGTTTACTTAACTGCTGTAAATCTGACAATGAGAGGGTGTAGAGATCGTGATAGAACACAAAATGTGAAAACAGTTTCAGTGCAGCTTAACTTAAACAGTGAAGCAGAAAAGGCTGTGCATAATTTTAATTACTAGAGTTTTGCTGTTTCCGACAACAGAAAAACGCTTTTATTTGGTCACATTTGTGTGTACGTAGTTCACTTATGTGAGACAGCGTTATGAGCACCTGCAGAGTTTGAATCTGTCCTCGATGCGGTCCTCCATTTGGTCTGTCGATCGAACTGTGCGATGTCCAGAGTTGTGGGGCATTCGAATGTGACATATATTGGACGGTATGGGGAAGAAAGGGCAGACATACCAGTTGTCAAGGTTCCATTTGACAACCTCTGACCACCACAACGGAGGATCGCCGCATCGTCCACCGAGCGCATCATAACCTCTTCAGGTGGCGCCTGCGCTCGAGAACAAGCAATGGACTCCCCGCAACATTCCGCAGAACTGGTCAGAAAGCAGCAACAGCCGGACTACAAAATGAACGTACCATGCACAGGTACCGTTAACGTGAATACTGCTTGTAAGTCTCAGATCCGTTCTAGATCAGGTTTGTAGAGGAAACAGAGAACGCGTTCAGTTAGTAAACACGAAAGCATCACGGAAATGCCCAGCCTATTTCATTGACAGACGCTGTAAGAGAGGCACTTTCCGCCCCGATGTGCCTTGCAGCTGATGTTCCTATGGCTTACTACTCCTAGAAGACTCTGCGAATATATTGTTTCCTCCTATATATTTCCGAAGAAAAGATCATTAAGGTAAAATTAGAGGGTCGAGCTCACATGGGGACTCACAAGCAATCGTTCCCCCGCGAATAATTCGTGACTGGAACGGGAAAAGGGCGAGGTGACGGGAGTACACAAAGTATACTCAGCCACACGTCGCAATGTGGTTTGTTGAGCGTAGATGTAGATGTGAGACTCGTCGTAAGCTTCCCTTTCTGGTTCACACGACGGATCCTGAGCGGGATCTGCCGAGTTCTAACAAGGCAACCTCCCCATCGCACCCCCCTCAGACTTAGTTATAAGTTGCCACAGTGCATAGGACTTGAAAAACTGAACACAGATCAATCGAGAAAACAGGAAGAAGTTGTGTGAAACTATGAAAAAATAAGCAAAATATACAAACTGAGTAGTCCATGCACAAGACAGGCAACATCAAGTCTAAGTTGAACTCAGGAGCGCCGTGGTCCCGTGGGTAGCGTGAGCAGCTGCGGAACGAGAGGGCCTTGGTTCAAGTCTTCCTTCGAGTGAAAAGTTCAATTTTTTATTTTCAGACCATTATCAAAGTTCAGGCACTCACACATAATCAACTTCGCTCTCCAAAATTCCAGGACATGTTCAGATTTGCTTGGACATATGCAGGATTTGACGGTCTACACACGGAAAAATTTGAAAACGTTAAAAACATATGTTTTGACAGAGCACAGGCAAAAGTGTACTACTATGAAACTGTTGGATTCATTTGTTGCAGTTTATGTGACAAACTCTTATGTTTTCATCACTTTTTTGGGAGTAATTTTCACATCCACAAGAAAACCTAAATCGGGCAACGTAGAAGAATCTTTTTACCCATTCGCCAAGTGTACAAGTTAAGTGGGTCGACAACATATTCCTGTCATGTGACGCACATGCCGTTACCAGTGTCGTATAGAATATATCAGACGTGTTTTCCTGTGGAGAAATCGGTTGACCTATGACCTTGCGATAAAATGTTTTCGGTTCCCATTGGAGAGGCACGTCCTTTCGTCTACTAATCGCACGGTTTTGCGGTGCGGTCGCAAAAAACACACTAAACTTATTACAGTCTCGTCTCGTCAATGAACGAATGGACAGATCATAACTTTGCGAAAATCAAGAAAAACTTTTCGCTCGAGGGGAGACTTGAACCAAGAACCTCTCATTCCGCAGCTGTTCACGGTAACCACGGGACCACGGCGCTCCTGAGCTCAGATTAACCTTGATGTTGCCTATCTTCGCATGGACTACTCAGTTTGTATATTTTGCTTATTTTTTCATAATTTCACACAACTTCTTCCTGTTTTCTCGATTGATCTGTGTTCAGTTTTTCAAGGCCTATGCACTGTGCGAACTTATAACTAAATCTGAGGGGGGTGCGATGGGGAGGTTCCCTTGTAAGCTGCTTCCGTGCAGGGAGCTTCGCATGTTTTCGCATAACGGTTGCAGTTCTATTTCATTGTAGGACCTACATTGAATACGAAATTAGAGCTATGTATTAATACCTTCAGCTGCTGACGGGCGTTGATGTATATCAACGGGGACAGGTGAAAATATGTGCCTCGACCGGGACTCTAACCCGGGATCTCCTGCTTACAGGGCAGACGCTCTATCCAGCTGAGCCACCGAGGGCACAGAGAACAGTGCGACCGCATAGACTACCTCACGCACGCCTCCCGCGAGACCCACATTCTCACCTTGTATGTCCACACACTACATTCGTAGTGTCCCTACCCTACACAGTCATTACTCGTGGAAGACATTCTTACCAAGTCCCGTAAGAGTTCGTGCAATATGTGTGCATCCGCACAGAAGAAGGTCATGGCCGGTATTGCCGGAATTATATACTTATATGGACCATATCCATATAAGTATACATTGAATACAGTTGGTGGTGGAATGTTTACTGCTGTTAAAGTAATTTACCTTGCAGTGAAACTGAAATAGATAGCTTCTGTGAGTTGGTATAATTAGAGATTATATTTGACAACCGGAATAAACAAATAATTAGTTCCTTGTACTGACCACCTGACCCGCATGTACAGTTGCTGAACTATTCAAAGAACATTTCGGTCTCATTTCAGATAGTGTAAGTAGGCTGTATAGGTTTTTTTATTGGTAACGCCACGTAGCGCTCTGTATGAAAATCACTGTCTGTGCTGTGTGCAGTCTGTGGCTGGTTTGCATTGTTGCTGGCTACTGTAGTGTTGGGCAGTTGGCTGTTAACAGCGCGTAGCGTTGCGCAGTTGGAGGTGAGCCGCCAGCAGTGGTGGATGTGGGGAGTGAGATAGCGGAGTTTTGAGAGCGGATGATCTGGACAGAGACAGTAAATTTGTAATATTGGATATCATGGACTGATATAGATATTATGACTTTTGAACACTATTAAGGTAAATACATTGTTTGTTCTCTATCAAAATTTTTCATTTGCTAACTATGCCTATCAGTAGTTAGTGCCATCAGTAGTTTGAATCTTTTATTTAGCTCGCAGTATTGGCGCTCGCTGTATTGCAGTAGTTTGAGTAATGAAGATTTTTGTGAGGTAAGTGATTTGTGAAAGGTATAGGTTAATGTTTGTCAGGGCCATTTTTTTGCAGGGATTATTAAAAGTCAGATTGCGTTGCGCTAAAAATATTGTGTCTCAGTTTAGTGTTGATCAGAATAGGGAAAGAGCGAAATGTCTGAGTACGTTCAGTTCTGCTCAGCTGTTTGAAAATCAAATAATGTAAGAGGTTTATCAGCACACTAATTCATTAATTTTTCTAAGGGGACGTTGCAATAGTCATCCCACTCTTACAAGTCTTCGAAGTAAATACTCCAAAAACAAATTCATGGAATCTAGACATTGATGTCTCCAGTATGCAAGTATCGATATATGTGATGGTCTGTACATGGAGTGCATAGGGGCCTGGAGATGGCATTATGGAGATGCCGAAACTGCTACCGGCCGCTGTGGCCGAACGGTTCTAGGCGCTTCAGTCCGGAGCCGCGCGACCGCTACGGTCGCAGGTTCGAATCCTGCCTCGGGCATGGCTGTGAGTGATGTCGTTAGGTTTAAGAAGTTCTAAGTTCTAGGGGACTGATGACCTCAGATGTTAAGTCCCATAGTTCTCAGAGCCATTTGAACCGAAACTGCTTGTATAAACAAAATAACTTCTCAAAATATACGGCTGTTTTGCGACTTTCCTTAGTTAATATTTGACCGACCTCTGTCTCGATTCCACAATCGATCAACAGAGAAAGACAAGGCAGGCTGATGAGAAAGTTAAATAAGTTTCTCTAAGTGTAGAAATCGTGTAATTGTGCGAGAACTTTGGTTGGCGGAAGCGGTTGGACCCTCTCATAAAGCAAGAAATCCAGGTTCTAGTCCTGATCCAGAACAAACTTTCATTTGTCTTCAGTAAATTGTATATCTGTGGTAACATATTCACAATGTGTGAATATATTTCGTGGTTTAATACGGCTATCAATCATAAGCTGTGTCTGTTCTTTCGGAGACACATGCATGTCCGAGGGAACGTTGCGTGGAACTTTACAGACACTGTCAAATACAGACACTGCACTAATGTACTTCATGCCAAAGCCAACGCAATCTGACGAGAAACTAAATATATCTCTCCCAGTGCGGCAGTCACATACTCGTGCGAACACTAATGAGTAGCATACACTGTGAGTTATGGAAGATTGGGTCTGTCTGTGAAGTGTGCTCTGACAGGCTAAGACGTGGTAGTGCCGTGTTCGAAGATTGCAAATTCCTTTCACAGACAGGGAGCATCATGACTGATACAGGTGTTAATGATCAAAAGGTTGTTGTAGCAAGACTGAATACGTTAACATCCAAATTCACCAAAAATGAACACAAAATATGTCTACTAAAAAAAGCAGATAAAAGTCGCTTGCCGCTTTCCTAAGAGACAGTCTTCTTCCGAAGTGACCATGTGACCGTAGACAAGAAGTGGCTTAAATTCAAAGAAATAGTGTCGACGGCAACTGAAAGATATACAGGGTGGTCCATTGATAGTGACCGGGCCAAATATCTCGCGAAATAAACATCAAACGAAAAAACTACAAAGAACGAAACTCGTCTAGCTTGAAGGGGGCAACCAGATGGCGCTGTGGTAGGCCCGCTAGATGGCGCTGCCATAGGTCAAACGGATATCAACTGCGTTTTTTAAAATATAAACCCCCATTTTTTATTACATATTCGCGTAGTACGTAAAGAAATATGAATGTTTTAGTTGGACCACGTATTTCGCTTTGTGATAGATGGTGCTGTAATAGTCACAAACGTATAAGTACGTAATATCACGTAACATTCCGCCAGTGCGGTCGGTATTTGCTTCGTGATTCATTACCCGTGTTAAAATGGACCGTTTACCAATTGCGGAAAACGTTGATATCGTGTTGATGTATGGCTATTGTGATCAAAATGCCCAACGGGCGTGTGCTATGTATGCCGCTCTGCATCCTGAACGACATCATCCAAGTGTCCGGACCGTTCGCCGGATAGTTCCGTTATTTAAGGAAACAGGAAGTGTTTAGCCACATTTGAAACGTCAACCACGACCTGCAACAAATGGTGATGCCCAAGTAGGTGTTTTAGCTGCTGTCGCGGATAATCTGCATATCAGTAGCAGAAAAATTGCGCGAGAATCGGGAATCTCAAAAACGTCGGTGTGGACAATGCTACATCAACATCGATTGCACCCGTACCAGATTTCTATGCATTGCGACGACTTTGAACGTCGTGTACAGTTCCGCCACTGGGCACAAGAGAAATTACGGGACGACGACAGATTGTTTGCACGCGTTCTATTTAACGACGAAGCGTCAGTCACCAACAGCGGTAACGTAAACCGGCATAATATTCACTATTGGGCAATGGAAAATCCGCGATGACTGCGACATGTGGAACATCAGCGAACTTGGTGGGTTAGTGTATGGTGCGGCATTATGGGAGGAAGGATAATTGGCCCCCATTTTATCGATGACAATCTAAATGCTGCAGTGTATGCTGCTTTCCTACGTAATGTTATACCGATGTTACTAAAAGATGTTTCACTGCAGAAAGGCGATGTACTTCCAACATGATGGATGTCCGGCACAAAGCTCGTGGGCGGTTGGAGCGGTATTGAATTGCATATTTCATGACAGGTGGATTGGTCGTCGAAACACGTTCACCGGTTATGACGTCTCCGGATTTCCTTTTGTGGGGAAAGGTGAAGGATATTTGCTATCTTTATCCACCGACAACGCCTGACAACATGCGTCAGCGCATTGTCAATGCATATGCGAACATTACGGAAGGCGAACTACTCGCTGTTGAGAGGAATGTCGTTACACGTATTGCCAAATATGCCTTATTACATAAGATATCGTCGACGTTCAAGACATACAATATATAAAACAATTGAAGACGTCGAAATGACAACTTCTGCTGCAGACAAGAAGAAGAATACTATAAAATCTGTTGCTGCACACTCTCTACTGGATGGACCAGCAGTCTTCTGTGGATGCAGACTAAACTTCAGCATTGACATCAATGATTCCTTCACACATGGTAACGGATGGTTAACCGTCGCTATTGTACGTGGTGGTTCAGGTGTCCCAAATGTAGCCGGCCTCGAAAGCTTTGTCGACCGTGATGTCATTTTGAGCATTTATTGCGTTAATGTGGTATTTACAGGCAATCGCGCTGCAACAGCATGCGTTCTCAGAAATGATAAGTTCACAAAGGTACATGTATCTCATTGGAACAACGGAAATAAAATGTTCAAAACTACCTGCGTTCTGTATTTTAATTAAAAAAACCTACCTGTTACCAACTGTTCTTCTGAAAATGTGAGCCATATGTTTGTGACTATTACAGCCCCATCGATGACAAAGCGAAAAAACTGGTCCAACTAAAATATTCATATTGCTTTACGTACTACACGAATATGTGAAAAAATGGGGGTTCCTATTAAAAAAACGCAGCTGATATGCATTTGACCTATGGCTTCGCCATCTAGTGGGCTAACCATAGCGCCTTCTGGTTTCCCCCGTCATGCTAGACAAGTTTCGTTCTTTGTAGTTTTTTCGTTTGACGCTTATTTCGTGAGATATTTGGCCCGCTCATGATCAATGGACCACCCTGTATACCAAGTTAATTAATAAGAGTTGGTATTCATCGGCCGTGGTACACAGAACAGTGCAGACCACTGTTGCAGAAGCAACGAAAAAGTATGACAAAGACAAAAGAGCGTAAAATATCCAGTAGTGTCGATGTCCTACTGACGCTCGAAACTTAGCACGGATTTCAATGCGAGATGCTTGTAATAGTTTTCACAACGAAATTCTCTTTCGGAACCTGGCAGAAAATCCGAAGAGTCCGCAGCATGACACAATCAGAACCTTCACTGTGCGATAGCAATGGCAGTGCTATCGACGACTCTGCCAGTAAAACGGAGTACTAAACCCTGTTTTCCAAAATCCCTTCAAAGTAAACGTTCAAGAATTCGAGTTCTGGAATGAGTAACTTTGAAGCAGATACCGACTATGTAGCGAAACAGCTTGAATCAAGTAATAAAGGCAGGTCCTACAGTCCATATTGTATACCAGCTATGTTTATTTTAGAGTATGCTGATACAATTTCTCCATACTTAGCAGTCATATCTAACCGTTCGTACGAAGTATGACCCGTACCTAAAGATTGGAAAGTCGCACAGGTCACACCAAATACTCAAGAAAGTCATCCGCTGAATTACAGACCAGATCGTTAACCTCAATTTCCAGTAGGATTTCGGAATATCTACTGTGGTCAAACATTATGAAATACCACGAAGAAACGATTTATTGACAAATAGTTAGCATGTGTTCAGAAAATACCGTTCTTGTGAAACAGAATTAGCCATTTATTCACACAAAGTAATGAGTGCCATGTACATGGGAACTCAAATTGATTCCATGTTTTCTAGATTTCCAGAAGGCCTTTGAAACCGTTTCTCACAAGCAACTTTCAATAAAACTCCGTGCTACGAAGTATCGTCTTAGTAGGGCGACTGGATTCGTGATTTCCTGCCAGATAGCTCGCAGTCTGTGGTAATTGATGTGAACTTATTGAGTAAAACGGAAGTGTTGTAGGCCCTCTGCTGTTCCTAACCTGTATTGAGTAACCCTCTTAGATTGTTCGCCGATGATCCTCAGCAGATGATCAGAACTAATTGCAAAATAATTTAGACAAGATATTCGTGTGGTGCGAAAAGAGGCAAGGGACATTGAGTGATTCCGTACTTGTGTAAGGTGTAGGGAAGGAATGGGCTAGAAATTTGGGATGAGTGTAAAATGAGAAAATGGGTGGTACTAAGTTTGGGATTTCGATTAATGGTAATTATAATCAAAGCTACGCCATAGTTTATAATCTGGACAAAAGAAATGAAAGGAGAAAGTACAAGAGGTGGGACTGACGGCTGACATCGAAAAAGTACAATGAAGGGCAGCTCGTTTTGTATTATCGCGAAATAGGGGAGATAGTGTCACAGACATGATACGTGAATTGGAGTGGCAATCATCAAAACATAGGCGTTTTTCGTTGCGACGTGATCTTCTCATGAAATTTAAATCACCAGTTTTCTCCTCCGATTGCGAAAACATTCTGTTGGCACCCACCTACATACGGAGAAGTGATCATCACGATAAAAGAAGAGAAATCAGGGCTCGCCCAGAAAAATTTAAGTGCTCGTTTTTCCCACGTGCCGTTCGGGAGTGGAACGGTAGAGAGACAGCTTGAAGGTGGTTCATTAAACCCTCTGCCAGGCACTTTATTGTGAATAGCAGAGTAATGACGTAGATGAAGTAGACGAGATGAATGGAAACCAAAGAAAAGAGAAAGAGTATAAAATGCAGACATCAGAATTCAGTCTAACAAATAACTATCCTTCAACGTGCAAAAGCATGTACGAGATAGAAGACTTCAGTTGGACCCATAGACTGGCTGTGACGCATTTTAAGGTACCCTTTTGTTGACTGTTCGGGCGACAATCACGTGAGTGTAAAACGTATTTAATATAGAGCTTCGGTGGCACGAGTTCATGATTTGTGTACGTATTACTGGTCATTTCCCTACTGCATGCTGATTACTCGTATCCCATGTTAATTTGTATACTAACTATCAGTTTCAACCAATACTAATGCTGCTGTATAAAAACTACTGTAGGTGTCTTGAGTCTGAAGACTGGTTTGATGCAGTGCTCCACGCAAGCCTATCCTACTATCCTACGCAGACCTCTTGAGCTGTGCGTTACTACTGCACTCTACTTTCTTTCGAACATCCTTACTGCTCCCCCTACCGTTACTTTCCTCTATTATCAGACTGACAATTCCTTAATGGCCCAGTATTTGTCCTGTCAGTCGATCGTTTTTTAGTTAAGTTGTGCCATCAATTTCTTATTTTTCAAATTCGATTCAGTACCTTTTCATTAGTAAGGTGATCCATCCATCTAATATGCATCATTTTGTAGCACCATATTTCAGAACTTCTTTTCTCGTCTTGTCTGAAGAGCTTATCGCCCATGTTTCACTTCCGTATAGGGCTACACTCCAGAGGAAATAACACACTATGGAAAAGATTTCCTACCACATTACTTTACATCTGAACAGGTCACTTCAAAAAGATCATGAAACACAAAAGTAAAATTTCACAGGGGAAGGCAGGAACTTCCAGCAGCATTAATCGCCTTTGTAGTTGTTCTTATTTCGATGTCAGTCATTACTGAGTCTTCAAGGATTTTGTAGCATTATGTATTTTGGTTTTGTAATATATAGTTTAGCATATAATTAAATTTAAAAATTGCTGACTCGTGAAATTTTTGCAATGAACAACTATCTGTTCCAATAAATGAAATTTATACTTGGAAAAAATGTTGATTTCATTATAAAATCAGTAAATGTGGTCAACAGCAAACTCAGATGAGACTATTACCTTTTTATTCACATTTGGAACTGAAGTTGTGCTTCATATAACAATTGTGAAGCAAAAGACAATAAAACAAATTAATCTTCTGGATCGTCGTCACTGTTTTTTTCCTGCTATTGACCATTCTTGTAATTGTTCATAAAGTTACGTATACTCAGGTGGAATAACCCCTTTCACTTAAAATTTACCTTGAATTTTTTTGACGCTGATGAGCACTCATTTTTCAGGATATGCTAACTTATTGGAAAGTAGAGGATCCTTAGTTTTCAGTTTTCACTTGCCCGACATAACGTGCATCGTACTCAAAACTTATCCATTTAGGAAGGGAAAAAGAAATTTTATATTCCTTAGGAAAATTTCCCATCAATGATTCAGAGAGGCAAGAATTTTTAAAACAGATTGGCCAACAATCTTTAAACACTAATGAAGCATCGTCAGCGCTTTCCACTAAGAATTTACTTGGTGGCTTTTAGATCATTATGGGACACCCTGCAAGGATATAGGTCCTGTCATGATGGCTCACCATCTTGTTTAAACTGCTATCTACATCATTTGGGAGAAAATTATGTGTGGGTGTAAGGAAGTAAACTTTCCTGGATCGAAAGGTGTAGAAATGAGCAAACTTCATTTCCACCTTTCTTGATTCGTCTTCATGGTATCTGCACAAGTATGAGTGCTTACTTTTCTGATTATGTATATTAAAAACATTGAGCTTTAGCTGTTTCAAGTAAAGTATATCTTGAACAGGAATACTTGATAATCGTACATTTTGCTTGTAATCAACCATCAGCCCATAGACATTTTCCTTTTTACTGCGTTCAATAACTTCTTTAATTTAACTGTAATATCTTTAGACCTTCAGCAGTGAACCACTCATCGGATTGTTACAGTCTTCAAACCTAACAAGAGAAAATACAGGTGAAAGCAGCTGAAGGCCAATAATGTCTATCGCTTTCAATTAAACACTCTTACATGCAGTAATTGCAAGGAGGGCACGAGTCAATGACTCATGACTTTTCTACATGGAGTGAAGATTTTTAACTCTGACAGTGACACCATTTGTTTGTTGACTACTGTCTTTCTTGTGTGTATTAATCTGCCTACTCTTCATCACCCACTCCCAATGTATAACTCAGTTTTGGAAAAATGCAGACACATAACTTTTAACCAATTCATATTATGACGACATATCTGTCTTTTCTAGAAACCCTTTTCTTGTTGTCGGCGTTTGTATTTTGTATCCTCTCCACTTCGAACATTGTCAGCTAATTTGTTCCTAAAGTAGAAAAACTCATATTTATTGAAATTAATCATATGACCTGTTTTCAAGAGACTATGCATTCTGTTTAAAGCATCCTCCAGATCATTTTTGTCTGACAAAATTACAATGTCATCTGTGTACCTCAAAGTTTTCCTTTATTCTCACAGACGCTTAATTGAGAATCAGTGGTAGTATCTTAGCAATTCAGAGTGCAGTTATTTTCAAAATCATTGCCTTGACACACTAACCGACTGCCTGTTAGCATCAGTGCCGTGAATAAGATATTGAATAAAGAAAAAATTATACTCAGTATGGTCATGTATTATTCCTCTTCTTTAAGCAGCGAACTTGCTGCTGTGTTTCTGTACTGTTGGAGGTCGAGTTCATCAGAGACTCTGCTAACTTCTTCGGTTGCGTTCCTCTTATGATGGAAACATGAATAAGGCATTAGTGTTTCTTTTGTATCTCCTTGAAGCTGGGAGAGTCGCATCGCTTCATTTCACATTCAGCCGTGGTCCGCATCAGCGGGTGTGTCCAGGCCCCGTACTGCTCTTACATTCATCTCCTTCCTCCACGCGGTACTGTGCCGTTGTATATTATAATAGTCACCATTTCTTTTACATTTCTTAAATTTTATGCTGTGCACTCTCATCATATTTTTGGCATTTTTCGTCGGTTGCCATCCTTGTCAAAAAGTTAGAAAACTAATGAGAGTTTGTGTAGTGACTTCATTGTGTTACTGTTTCTTGTAATAACAAACATACACCACTGAGACTTCATTTTCTTGAGCGTAACTGGACATAAAATCATTAGCATAAAAATAAGAGGAGGTAAATATATCAGTTTACTGTGCATCCACATATGGCTAAGGTCCAGAATATAAAGTTCCCCTGCTGTTAAACGTTGCGTGTTGTAAGTCCAAATTAATTGCAAATAAATGAGCAACACTGTTAATGCAGTATTTATAGACATGTTTAAAGTGGAAAACTTTATATCGAAGTTTAATTTATGTATCTTGCAGTTGGCTTCAGTGTATAGGGCTCTGGTTCTGTTGATAAGCTTAATGAAAACAGAAGTTGGTCCAGGAGTGTCTTTCACCTATGACTGAAGTATAATTCATTTATTTCTTATACTGTACGTTTTACCATTGAGTCGACACATGACAAACCTTTTTCACAGCAAATAAAGTCACAGTTTGTGTAACAAAACTTTGTGCGCAGTAGCTGTTTTTTGACATTGTTCATGCAAAGGGTCTCGTGAAGTGTACTAGAGCATAGTCGAAAAACTATTGAGCAAGTTATCGTGTCCCTGGTGCCATTTTACAGTGTGTATTAGTCATATAACGTTATAAAAGCATCCAGAACACAGACTGATTCAAATTGACTCTATATAAAAGATCCTCTTGCCACGTTTAACACAAATCAAAATTAGTTGTTCTGTTTCTTTGAAAATATTATAGAAATAAAACGTGTTTACGGAAGTTAGATTAGATTAGATTAGTACTTGTTCCATAGATCATGAATACGACACTTCGTAATGATGTGGAACGTGTCAGGTTAATAAAAGGTGTCAATACAAGATATTACATTACACAAAATATTGCATGACACTTAATTTTTTTGGGGAAATTACCCAGTTACTATACCCAAAAATTCATCTAATGAGTAGGAGGAGTTGCCATTCATAAATTCTTTTAATTTCCTTTTAAATGCTATATGGCTATCTGTAAAACTTTTGGTGCTATTAGGTAAGTGACCAAAGAATTTTGTGGTAGCATAATTTACCCGTTTCTGAGTCAAAGTTAGATTTAACCTTGAGTAGAGAAGATCATCGTTTCTCCTAGTGTTGTAGCCATGTACACTGCTATTACCTTTGAATTCGTTCGGATTGTTAATAACAAATTTCATAAGAGAATATATATATTGGGAGGCTACAGTGAAGATCCCTAACTCTTTAAATAAGTGTCTGAAGGATGATCTTGAATGAGATACAGCAATCATTCTGATTACTCGCTTTTGTGCAATGAACTCCCTTTTACTTAATGATGAGTTACCCCAGAATATGATGCCATACGAAAGCAGAGAATGAAAACAGGCGTGGTAAGCTAATTTACTGAGATGTATATCGCCAAAATTTGCAATGACCGTAAGTGAAAAGTCAAATTAACTTTTTATTAGAAATACAGATGTTGAGCCGCGTCATAAAGTCGTCGTAATGTAGGTCGGTAAATTCAAGTGATGGTTGTCATAAGATAAGACTGCGAGCGAAGCTGTATTTTATATTTTGTTGTGACATTTGTGGGAAAACTAATTCTCGTAGCATAACCCTAGGCTGTGCATAAAATATCGATATATACTCGCCTAACTTTAAGCACGACAGAACTTCACCAGACTGCTGTCACATTGTGTAAATATCCGAATGTATGTCTCTAAACAGATATAACCATGGTTGAAAAAGAAACGGTATCGTAAGATTCAGTAATTTGTAGAAGTTACATAAGGTCTTGGAATGTTATAAGGGGTGGGACAAAACTATGGAAACTGTGAGAGAAATGCATGCATGAACATATATGCAGATGCTAGCAAAGCCTGCACGTTGTGCCGTTGTACTTTATTGTGTCCTCAGTACGCTGCCGGTGACAGCTGTGGTCAGAACAGTGCTCTGTATAGTTGTGAGTGCATTGTGTCGTAGCACAGCGCAATCGCAGGCGGGCAAATTGTTTGCGCTCGTAACGGAGGTACTTTCGTAACCAAGGGAGTCGAAACGTTTGGTATTTCAAGAGGTACCGTAACAAAGTTTTATACCGCATATAGGCGGAGCGCAAAAACATCATCCACTAAGTACAGCGCGGACCAAAGTATGTTGACTGATCGTGACTAACGGTCATTGAAGAGGACTGCGAAGAAAAAAAAAGAAGATGACAGCTGCAAAAGTCACTCCAGAACTAAATGTCGCATTCACGAACCCCGCCAGCACCAAAAGAACACGAATGGAGCTTCGTAAGCAGGGACAGGGCAAGATAAATTCCAAAATCGCTCATTGGTAAGCACTGCCCGTTGCAGGAAAACATGGTGCCAGAACTATAAAACCTGGATTATAGAGCAATGGAAGAATGTCATTTGGTCGGATGAGACTTGTTTCACTCTGTTTCGAACTTCTGGCCAAATTTACGTCTTAAGAATGAAAGAGATGGTGGTTCGGTGATGGTTTGGGCGGCCATATAGTGGTATTTAATGGGCCCCATGACTATCCTGCAAGGTCGCATTACTGCCAGCGATTATGTGACCATTTTGGGTGATCATGTTCATGTTGCGGACTTTCACATAAAGATGTTGAAATGATGGTGATGTGGTGTTACCCTCAACTA
The DNA here is from genome assembly GCF_023864275.1 of Schistocerca cancellata. Taxonomy (NCBI): domain Eukaryota; kingdom Metazoa; phylum Arthropoda; class Insecta; order Orthoptera; family Acrididae; genus Schistocerca; species Schistocerca cancellata. The sequence continues at coordinate 747,092,012 of NC_064628.1, read as the reverse complement.
CATACCCTCAGATTCAAAGTTGCAAAGTTTTGGGTGGTTTCGTTGTCTAGGGGCTGGGATACGTACTTGCCGCATTACAGGCCAAATACTGCTTAATCTACAGTATAAAAAAAGAATAAACACATCAATCGAATGGTCGAAGGTTTCTATTACTCGGCAATTGTGAATTATGAAAGTAACATATAAATTTATAAATGAAAGATTACAATTAAATAATATCTGCAGGTACTATCTTAACGAATTTAAGTGATGAGTACAATGGTAGAAGTAGTTTTGACAATACGGTATATTTTTGCAAAACACTTATTGGTGTCGGTGGTCCAGCAGTTAAACAAAATATAAGTTGAATAACAGGGAAACAGTGGACTCCTACTTCATGTAATTAGTTATGAACAAAACCATAGCTCGCGAAACATTCACTTCTGAACGCATACTACGTCTTCACTGCAGAAGCCACGGAAATCACACAAGAGCAGAGGTCGGCACTCCGAAATATTTCTATACTCCGCGACCACGCGCAAACTGCTCCACTGTCCAAGTCTTTCCGCCGACTCTGCGTTCGTCTGTACTGTCCAGCACCTCCCGTGTTCTGTCCTGTACTGTCCAGATCTCCCTCTCCATTCACTTCGGTAGTCGCCTCCCTTTATAGTGAGCGCTGTGATTGGCGATAGCGCTCCTGTCATGTGTCCAAGCTAACGCACACACACACAAACATTTTGAAACACATTCGAAATACTGCATTTACATTTAAATAACTTCAAATTAAATAAATATTCCTACGGCTCGACCATAAACATGCTCTAACACACATTAGTAAATACTTAAATTAAATAAATATGTATCAAAGGGGTAGAACAGAAAGTAGGACAGTAGCCTAATGTCTCTGTGCTTTCTCAAACACAGTAAATATTTAACCAATTTTTTCATGAATAGTATATATCGGATATAAACAAAGACATAGACGAATAAATATATTTATAAGCATGCTGCCACCGTTTTTTCGTGTCACTGTGGAGTACTTATGGCCTGAAACGATCGATAGTAATCTTCCACTTTGACCTCCAATAACTCATGTACTATTCACGTTACATGCCTGTAATTCATACCAATTTTAGGTTTACACTAATAGCTTTCTAAAGACAAATAGATCGACGAAATCGGATGAAGCGTGTTACTTGTATAATTTGCCATCAGTTACTAAACTTTAAACTAATAAAGATATTGAAAATCTGATTAGACCATCAGAATCGTCGTGGAAATAGGAGTAATGTACATGTCTCTTTTTGATGTATCATGATTCATCTGGCTAATATTAATTCCTATACGAACTGTGAAATTCTGCCATTAAGGTTTCACAAAGTCCGCCCTCTTTGGCACTCCCTGCTTAGACATCTCCTTCATTGACACAAAGCACCGTTCTCGTCACAGCTTCAACATGGAATTCCCAGCCACCCGATCGGGCTGGAACCCGTCTTGCTTCGGCCAACGTCCGGCACCACGTGGTCAGCATGTCGAGCGGCACTTGCGGCCACGCCAACTTCCAACTTAGGATATTTTCAGGGCGCCACAATTCGCCTGTTACCTCACAATGTCATTGTACAATATTCGTTCCCCAACGGTGATGCTGTATTTCAAGACTACAAGACGTCTTTTCATACGGCTAGCAGTGTCCAGGACTGGCTTTATGAGCACGACGATGAATTGTCTTCTCTCCCCTGGGCACCATAGTCACCAAATCACTGTTTTGAAGGAAGTATGGTATAATATTCCCTTGAATACCTTATGGGACCTGTATTTATCCTTTCCGGGACGACTGGAAGCTGCCTTGAATGGCAAACTGTTTCCTACGTCGCCGTAGAAGATGCAAAGTTAGTTCTTTTTGATGATGATACAAGTATAGTAATAACATCCAAAAATCAAGAACTAAGTGATGTAATTGTAGATGATGTTTTTCACAAAATTATAAAGTGGTTCTCAGCAAACGGACTCTCTTTAAATTTTGATAAAACACAGTATATACAGTTCCGTACAGTAAATGGCACAACTCCAGTAATAAATATAGACTTTGAACAGAAGTCTGTAGCTAAGGTAGAATTATCAAAATTTTTAGATGTGTCCATTGATGAGAGGTTAAACTGGAAGCAACACATTGATGGTCTGTTGAAACGTCTGAGTTCAGCTACGTATGCTATTAGGGTTATTGCAAATTTTGGTGATAAGAATCTCGGTAAATTAGCTTACTATGCCTACTTTCATTCACTGCTTTCGTATGGCATATTCTGGGGTAATTCATCGTTGAGTAGAAAAGTATTCATTGCTCAAAAACGTGTAATCAGAATAATTGCTGGAGCCCACCCACGGTCATCCTGCAAACATCTATTTAAGGATCTAGGGATCCTCACAGTAACCTCACAGTATATATATTCACTTATGAAATTTGTTGTTAATAATCCAACCCAGTTCAAAAGTAATAGCAGTGTGCATAGCTATAACACCAGGAGAAACGATGATCTTCACTATGCAGGGTTAAATCTGACTTTGGCACAGAAAAGGGTAAATTATGCTGCCACAAAAGTCTTTGGTCACCTACCAAACAGCATCAAAAGCTTGACAGATAGCCAACTAACATTTAAAAATAAATTAAAAGAATTTCTAGATGACAACTCCTTCTACTATTTGGCTGAATTTTTAGATATAAATTAAGGGAAAAAAAAAGAACTTAAGCATTAGTGTCATGCAATATTTTGTGTGATGTAATATCTTGTACAGACATCTTTTATTAACCTGACACGTTCCACATCATTACGAAGTGTCGTATTCAAGATCTATGGAACAAGTATTAATCTAATCTCATCTAATCTAATCCGGCCGAGCGGTTCTAGGCGCTACAGCCTGGAACCGCGAAACCGCTACGGTCGCAGTTTTGAACCCTGCCTTGGACATGGATGTGTGTGATGTCCTTAGGTTAGTTAGGTTTAAGTAGTTCTAAGTTCGAGGGGACTGATGACCTCAGAAGTTAAGTCCCATAGTGCTCAGAGCCATTTGAACCATTTTTTCTCCTACGCCGTTTTGTGCATGGTAATGTGTTATGGCACTGATACTTTCATATTTTTGTGCACACTCTGTACTTCCTTGAGCCTAAGTGGATATAAAATCATTAGCACAAAAATCTACACATCCTGTGCAGTAAACGTGCTGGGTGGCAGTACATCCACTCACGGCTGCTGCCATATACGTTGCTGTTACATCAGCCCAGGCAGATATATTCCCCATTAAAAGAACGCCGTATTCCGCCCATGGCTGTCAAGGCTTTTGTTCATGCTGGTTACCATTACGGCGTTTATACTATTATCCACCACAAATATATGGTACCCCCTCACGGCATAGGTAAAAGTTATAAATGAGCTTAACGTTTAACGTTGTGTGTAAATTGAAAGTTGAGGGGGAAGAAACGAAAGGAAAGGGAAGAAACTATTGTCAGCTGAGTCGGGACTTCATGCGGAATCAGCGGCGCTGAGTGAAAATGTGTGTGTTCGAATCCAGTATCTTCTGCTTAGTAGGCCGTTGCTTTAACCATTGCGCCACCCAGACACAGTGTTTTTTGCACCTGTGCGGATTATCTTGACAGGGCTCTCGCTCGACCCACAATCCCATGCTGGAAAGAACAAAATGGTTCAAATGGCTCTGAGTACTATGGGACTTAACTACTGAGGTCATCAGTCCCCTAGAACTAAGAACTACGTAAACCTAACTAACCTAAGGACATCATACACACTCATGCCCGAGGCAGGGTTCGAACCTGCGGTCGTAGCGGTCACGCGGTTCCAGACTGTAGCGCCTAGAACCGGAAACAACAGACATCACGTATTATCATAACTGATTCGCTTCGATGGGCAGTGAATTGACCACCTTCAGTGCGGATGCACAGTTGCGTCTGACCTGTGGGACTCTCAAAGTAGGGAACATGGAGGACATGACAGGAATTGCGGACAGGTGATGCTAGGTGGTAGCTTGGGTCGGCCAAGAGGCATGCCCAGGCAGTCCGCTCTGGGGCGATAGATGCTGTGTACTGGTGGCGCAATGGTTAATGCAGATGCCTAGTAAGTAGAAGACGCTGGGTTCGAATCCAGATCCAGCACACACTTTCACTTGTCGCCGCTGGTCCCATGTGAAGTCCCGATGCAGTTGGCATCAATAGACCCTTTCCTTCCCTTTCTTCTTCCTCCACCTTCAATTTGCATATAATGTATCACAGCTGCAGATTCCGCATCGTGTCAGTTCTTTCGAACATGTCGGAAAGAGCAGACAACGCCCCAACGTCTTCCGAAGCACTGTTAACACTCTGCTGTCCGGCGACACCACAGTGGTGTCGTCTGCATTGTATCGCTCAGTGGCCGGCGACACCACAGTGGTGTCATGAGCATAGTATCGCTCTCTGGCCGGCGACACCACAGTGGTGTCGTGAGCATAGTATCGCTCACTAGCCGGCGACACCACAGTGGTGTCGTGAGCATAGTATCGCTCAGTGGCCGGCGACATCACAGTGGTGTCGTGAGCATAGTATCGCTCTCTGGCCGGCGACACCACAGTGGTGTCGTGTGCATTGTATCGCTCTCTGGCCGGCGACACCACAGTGGTGTCGTGAGCATAGTATCGCTCACTAGCCGGTGACACCACAGTGGTGTCGTGAGCATAGTATCGCTCTCTGGCCGGCGACACCACAGTGGTGTCGTGAGCATAGTATCGCTCTCTGGCCGGCGACACCACAGTGGTGTCGTGTGCATAGTATCGCTCTCTGGCCGGCGACACCACAGTGGTGTCGTGTGCATTGTATCGCTCACTATCCGGCGACACCACAGTGGTGTCATGAGCATAGTATTGCTCACTAGCCGGTGACACCACAGTGGTGTCGTGAGCATCGTATCGCTCTCTGGCCAGCGACACCACAGTGGTGTCGTGAGCATAGTATCGCTCACTAGCCGGCGACACCACAGTGGTGTCGTGAGCATAGTATCGCTCTCTGGCCGGCGACACCACAGTGGTGTCGTGTGCATTGTATCGCTCTCTGGCCGGCGACACCACAGTGGTGTCATGAGCATAGTATCGCTCTCTGGCCGGCGACACCACAGTGGTGTCGTGAGCATAGTATCGCTCACTAGCCGGCGACACCACAGTGGTGTCGTGAGCATAGTATCGCTCAGTGGCCGGCGACATCACAGTGGTGTCGTGAGCATAGTATCGCTCTCTGGCCGGCGACACCACAGTGGTGTCGTGAGCATAGTATCGCTCACTAGCCGGTGACACCACAGTGGTGTCGTGAGCATAGTATCGCTCACTAGCCGGCGACACCACAGTGGTGTCGTGAGCATAGTATCGCTCAGTGGCCGGCGACATCACAGTGGTGTCGTGAGCATAGTATCGCTCTCTGGCCGGCGACACCACAGTGGTGTCGTGAGCATAGTATCGCTCACTAGCCGGTGACACCACAGTGGTGTCGTGAGCATAGTATCGCTCTCTGGCCGGCGACACCACAGTGGTGTCGTGTGCATTGTATCGCTCACTATCCGGCGACACCACAGTGGTGTCATGAGCATAGTATTGCTCACTAGCCGGTGACACCACAGTGGTGTCGTGAGCATCGTCTCGCTCTCTGGCCAGCGACACCACAGTGGTGTCGTGAGCATAGTATCGCTCACTATCCGGCGATACCACAGTGGTGTCGTGAGCATAGTATCGCTCACTAGCCGGCGACACCACAGTGGTGTCGTGAGCATAGTATCGCTCTCTGGCCGGTGACATCACAGTGGTGTCGTGAGCATAGTATCGCTCACTAGCTGGTGACACCACAGTGGTGTCGCGAGCATAGTATCGCTCTCTGGCCGGCGACACCACAGTGGTGTCGTGTGCATTGTATCGCTCACTATCCGGCGACACCACAGTGGTGTCATGAGCATAGTATTGCTCACTAGCCGGTGACACCACAGTGGTGTCGTGAGCATCGTATTGCTCTCTGGCCAGCGACACCACAGTGGTGTCGTGAGCATAGTATCGCTCACTATCCGGCGATACCACAGTGGTGTCGTGAGCATAGTATCGCTCACTAGCCGGCGACACCACAGTGGTGTCGTGAGCATAGTATCGCTCTCTGGCCGGCGACATCACAGTGGTGTCGTGAGCATAGTATCGCTCACTAGCCGGTGACACCACAGTGGTGTCGTGTGCATTGTATCGCTCTCTGGCCGGCGACACCACAGTGGTGTCGTGAGCATAGTATCGCTCTCTGGCCGGCGACATCACAGTGGTGTCGTGAGCATAGTATCGCTCACTAGCCGGTGACACCACAGTGGTGTCGTGAGCATAGTATCGCTCTCTGGCCGGCGACACCACAGTGGTGTCGTGTGCATTGTATCGCTCACTATCCGGCGACACCACAGTGGTCTCATGAGCATAGTATTGCTCACTAGCCGGTGACACCACAGTGGTGTCGTGAGCATCGTATCGCTCTCTGGCCAGCGACACCTCAGTGGTGTCGTGAGCATAGTATCGCTCACTATCCGGCGATACCACAGTGGTGTCGTGAGCATAGTATCGCTCACTAGCCGGCGACACCACAGTGGTGTCGTGAGCATAGTATCGCTCTCTGGCCGGCGACATCACAGTGGTGTCGTGAGCATAGTATCGCTCACTAGCCGGTGACACCACAGTGGTGTCGTGTGCATTGTATCGCTCTCTGGCCGGCGACACCACAGTGGTGTCGTGAGCATAGTATCGCTCTCTGGCCAGTGACACCACAGTGGTGTCGTGTGCATTGTATCGCTCACTATCCGGCGATACCACAGTGGTGTCGTGAGCATAGTATCGCTCACTAGCCGGCGACACCACAGTGGTGTCGTGTGCATTGTATCGCTCTCTGGCCGGCGGCACCACAGTGGTGTCATGTGCATTGTATCGCTCAGTGGCCGGCGACACCACAGTGGTGTCGTGAGCATAGTATCGCTCTCTGGCCGGTGACACCACAGTGGTGTCGTGAGCATAGTATCGCTCAGTGGCCGGCGACATCATTTTAGTATCGTTTGTATTCTGTTGTTGTTTTGTTGAGGTAACAATAAGTTACACATGTCAACAACTTTTTTTGTTTTTATACATACTTGTGCCCTTTCATCATGGCAGACTAAAGAGACGATACGATTATTCACGATGAATACACGGAGAAAAACCTGGAGGTTGCCACTACATCGCGTGCATCTCATCATGATCCGGTTGACAGACATTCCGATCACGTAAAGCAACACCAACTAATAGGCCTATGTATTTCCGAAACCAATAAACGAAAACGAAGAAACTGCTGTGTATGTTACAAAAACAAAAAAAGAACAATAAACTTAATGTGCAAGTGGAGTTGCGTTACATCTTGGAGACTGTTTTGCTGCATATCATATGACTGAGAAATATTAAGTACCAAAGACAATGCAAATAAACAGATATACGAAAACAAACAAATTTTGTATTTATTCACGTGCGTATATCCTTGCAATTTCATGAAAGTAGAGGAACAAGGTTGGGAACTTACGAGAACTAACGATGAGATTAGTGAAATGTAATAATTTATAATCTCCCGATAATGTCAAGAACGGCCGGCGACAAGCCAAGTAATCCGAATTAGCGCTGCTGGCGCCAAGCGAATAAATTTGGACGAGACGGGCGGGGGGCAAAGTGTTAACTGCGACGAATAATTATCGGAATCGTATTCCACTCGACCGTGTCGGCGCATGTCGCGTCGCCCGTACCCAGTAGAAGGCTTAAAGAAAGACTTAAAAGAAAAAGTTTGACTGCTGCTTATTCAGCGCGCACTTCTGATTGTTCCGTCGTCTTCCACCAACAACAACTAAGTTAAAATGTAATTCTCATATACGTTTATGCTCTAGTAGATGACGTTACGGAATTATTATTAACCTTTTATCAGCAGTGCAACTAATGTTGACAGTCCGGCTGGAGAAGCATAGCAGTGTTCAATTAATAAACATTGCCTAAAACCATTGTACTGCTTCGCACTGCGCTCATTGTGTTATTGCCGGCTGTCTATACGGTACTCCAGCTTGACAAAGTTCCCAAGGTCTGCAACCATCCAACGCAAGACTCAGTGCACGGCAATCTCTGCCTACCTTGCTGCTACTGATTCTTCACGTCCGATTGCTAGCAAGTATAAGTAAAACAGAAATGTAATGTGGCCGAAAAGTGTGACAGAAACACCACACAGTGTGTTAAAACTACACCATTTCTCTGGGTTAGAAGGAGCCAATAGTTCGTCGGTGGATGCTCACTGACGAAGTGGGAAAGTTTCAGGCTGCTAATCCAAAGATCCACTGGTCGTTCCTCGACGGACTGTTCCGTCATTTATCCCTTCCTTTATCTCTGTAATTGATTTATTAATGGGGAGAAATGCCAAGTTGCGTGGTTTTTGTTCACGTAAAACTGCAGGTCGCATTATAAATGGTTGGTTAAACTAGCTCAAAGGTTAGAGGAAGGCAAGGCGGTGACTTCTTCGATACAATTAGGCTCAATGAAGCAGTAAGCTGAGCAGACCAACTTTGGATAGAGGGCAGCTTTACTTTAAGAGGTGTTGGATATCGTCATAAAATGCATCCGCTCTAAATTTTGGTGACGAAAAAGTGTCATCTACGTATATACTCCTCAAGCAACGTTACAGAGAATGGCGGAGGTCACATTGTACCAATGATGCAGATTCTTTGTCTCATTTGCGTACTGTCTATTCTATACGTACTGTTATCTGTATTATCGTATTCTCACGATTAACGAGTGCCACAACGGTGGCACCATAACGATCGGACAGTCATCTTTAAATCAGTTTCTTTAAATCCACCCCACAAGGTTTCGCGAGAGTTACGTCATCTTTCTTCCGAATATTCTTGCTTAAGTTGCTGCCGACAAGAGAATGATAGATGGTGGGGAGAAATGAAACTTCCTGGTAGATTAAAACTGTATGCCGGACCGAGACTCGAACTCGGGACCTTTGCCTCTCGCGAGCAAATGCTCTGCCAGGAAGTTTCATATCAGCGCACTCTCCGCTGCAGAGTGAAAATCTCATTCTGGAAACGTCCCCCAGGCTGTGGCTAAGCCATGTCTCCGCAATATCCTTTCTTTCAGCAGCGCTAGGTGTGCAAGATTCGCAGGAGAGCTTCTGCAAAGTTTGGAAAGTAGGAGACGAGATACTGGCAGGAGTAAAGCTGTGAGGACGAAGCGTGAGTCGTGCTTGGGTAGCTCAGATGGTAGACCACTTGCTCGCGAAAGTCAAAGGTCCCTAGTTCGAGTCTCGGTCCGGCACACAGTTTTAATCTGCCAGGAAGTTTCATATCAGCGCACACTCCGCTGCAGAGTGAAATCTCATTCTGGTGGGGAGAAATGTTCCGATCACTTAACTTTGGGCCAATTTCCCGTGTTTAATTCCAAATTCCTCACACCTGCGGAGTGTTGGCACGTACCACTATTTATGGTCCGTCAACCGACAGATGGGAAATTTAACATTCGCGGCTCTCTTTGGGCTGTTAGAAAGGAGAAGGAAGGCTATGTACTGACAACGGCTGTCAGCAATTAGCTTCTCTCGTCATCATGCTCAACACAAACACGGCTCTAAACTGTACACATAACAATCACTGTCACCTAACTGACAGAATTAAACGCTTGCAAAATGTCGAAGTGATGTGAACGTGGCAGGCTAGCGTCATGACACTAACTGCGGGTGTAAGTGTGTGATGATTCATTAACTTATTTAAAAAATGATTCAAATGGCTCTAAGCACTATGGGACTTAACATCTGAGGTCATCAGTCCCCTACACTTAGAATTACTTAAACTAATGTTGTGTACATAGTTCTGCGTAGTCAGTGCGTACACAACTTTCCCACTAGAGCGCATCCCACTAAGCACAACAGCCCAGGCACAGCGCTCGTCCGTCTCCGCACTATGAGATGGCGCTGCCTTAGAGACGGGCCAAATTCTGCTTACCCCAATCTGCGTATTAATATGTAACGCAGCCAATAAGATTGCTGCTAACGTAGAACCTTTTCTCCTCGCGGATCACACTCGTGCAGTGATACATGAACGCGCGAGGTATTATAACGAATGTACAGACCTTCGATTAGTCAGTCTGCATTTGTCTGCACCAGTCTGTACCAGTCTGCATTAGTCTGTACCAGTCTGTAGTCAAGTTTCAGTCTGCGCCTAATAAGATTATCATATTCCTGTACATAGCCATGAAGAGAAATGAATAGACACTTTGTCAAGTATCAGAGATATGTGAGAATAAGATTAACGTACCAAGACCAAAGGAATTTCAGATTGTAAATTGTAAACAGCATCCAGAATCAAGTTACGTAATGTCTATGCTTTTTTATTATTTTAATAAATGTGTGTGAAAATTAATCAAATTCTGTTTAAAGTTGGTCACCGTCCATCTGCTACTCTAAGCATGCAAGTGGCATTTCTATCATCTGACCTAACGGCAGAAGATAAACACACCACGATAAGACCTACTTCGTTAGAGCGACAAGTCAAATAATCTGATGCTGTGTGTACCGAAGGTCTTACAGTACGCCCACCACAACTAACTAACCTAAGGACATCACACACATCGATGCCCGAGGCTGGATTCGAACCTGCGACCGCAGCAGCAGCGCGGTTCCAGATTGAAGCGCCTAGAACCTCTCGGCCACAGCGGCCGGCTTAACTTATTTACTGGAGTGCTCTGGTACCCTTCAACCAAATACGAGTAGCACTGTCTGTGGATAGAAGTGCTAAGCGTGAAACCAGTTCTCGGTTTTCGACAGTCTCTGAAATAATTTCTGTTGTTTCGATACGAAAGACGGCCCTTTTTACAGAAAATACTGCGCACCGTACGGCTGCAATCAGTGCTTCACATTTTCAACCTCCAGGCAAAGCAGCATTTAAATTTCTGCTTTCTTATGACCACACCAGCTGATGAAGGTTTAGTAACGCACTACCCAGGTGAAGGAGTGCCAGTAGGAGCTTTCTTATAAAATAGAGAGTGGTCAAAAGAACCGAGTGGTAGAGGTCAAAAACCTTACACAAATCTGAAAGGAAAAACTTAGAGTAACCCGAAATGTGAAAGCCAAAAATGAAACGTATACAAAGCCACGACCGCAGACCGAGAGAAAAATCGAGAGTAGAAGAATAACTGTGTGCGCAAGTAACGTCGACGGTCGGAGAGCTTCGGATACATCAACACAACTGCATATTAAAGGCGCACACATTGCTCTTAATTTAAGCCGCCAGACAGTCTTCCCAAATGATGTGAATCAATGCCGCTCGAGGTCAGACACGCAACCAAACAACTCGTCACGGTCAACGCTAGGATGTTCATCTCGATATCGATATCGATGTCCAAATCTGGTGACGATACCGAAACAGGTGTCACGATTTCGGCGATAGAAAATGAACAATAACAGGACACGGTTTTAGGGAATTGGGACGTACTGGAGGTTTATTGAATATCAAGAGAAACTCTGAGAAACATTTATTCGAAATCATTAGCCCAAACAAGAATCCGCTAGCTCTAAGCGGATGTGTCGTACTCCATTGAGAACCGGGTATGTAGTGGACTGAACCCAATTTTCAGCTGTATGACTGATCACCTTTCCATATGGGCGGAATGCAGATACCACTACCTCTGACTGGGTGTTGTGTGATGTCCTTAGGTTAGTTAGGTTTAAATAGTTCTAAGTTCTAGGGGACTGATGACCATAGCTGTTAAGTCCCATACGATCGGAGAGCTTCGGATACATCAACACAACTGCATATTAAAGGCGCACACATTGCACATAATTTAAGCCGCCAGACAGTCTTCCCAAATGACGTGAATCAATGCCGCTGGAGGTCAGACACGCAACCAAACAACTCGTCACGGTCAACGCTAGGATGTTCATCTCGATATCGATATCGATGTCCAAATCTGGTGACGATACCGAAACAGGTGTCACGATTTCGGCGATAGAAAATGAACAATAACAGGACACGGTTTTAGGGAATTGGGACGTACTGGAGGTTTATTGAATATCAAGAGAAACTCTGAGAAACATTTATTCGAAATCATTAGCCCAAACAAGAATCCGCTAGCTCTAAGCGGATGTGTCGTACTCCATTGAGAACCGGGTATGTAGTGGACTGAACCCAATTTTCAGCTGTATGACTGATCACCTTTCCATATGGGCGGAATGCAGATACCACTACCTCTGACTGGGTGTTGTGTGATGTCCTTAGGTTAGTTAGGTTTAAATAGTTCTAAGTTCTAGGGGACTGATGACCATAGCTGTTAAGTCCCATACGATCGGAGAGCTTCGGATACAACACAACTGCATATTAAAGGCGCACACATTGCACATAATTTAAGCAGCCAGACAGTCTTCCCAAATGACGTGAATCAATGCCGCTGGAGGTCAGACACGCAACCAAACAACTCGTCACGGTCAACGCTAGGATGTTCATCTCGATATCGATATCGATGTCCAAATCTGGTGACGATACCGAAACAGGTGTCACGAATTCGGCGATAGAAAATGAACAATAACAGGACACGGTTTTAGGGAATTGGGACGTACTGGAGGTTTATTGAATATCAAGAGAAACTCTGAGAAACATTTATTCGAAATCATTAGCCCAAACAAGAATCCGCTAGCTCTAAGCGTATGCGTCGTACTCCATTGAGAACCGGGGATGTAGTGGACTGAACCCAATTTTCAGCTGTATGACTGATCACCTTTCCATATGGGCGGAATGCAGATACCACTACCTCTGAAGGCACCTCAAAAGGGAGTTGAAATACACGTATCGTTCGCAGTCCAAGTCCCGCATGTTCCACAGTTACGTCAGCGATGTGTCCATCAGAGTGACGGAACTTAAGACCACTTCGAGTTGCACTTAGAATTTTGTCACATATGTCTTCGTTAAGCAATTTCACGTGGACCACACTGCTCACTATAGACAGGTGGATGCCAACAAGATCGTTACAGTCAATCTTCATCTCTGCTAAACTGTGCGATTTCCAGTGCTTTTGGTCGGGCATATTCAGGTGCAAAGCTAATCTTCAATGTCGTTTTTCTGTGGGCGTAAGCCTTTCTCTGTCGAAGGAAATATCGCGCGCTAAGACGGTAGAATCACGTAAACAACTCCGCGAGCTGCGCGGCGGGGACGTAAACAAGACGTCCGTGCCGCTAGCGTGCCGAAAGGCGACGTACCATTATACTATCCGAGCACGACTCACAGCCACATCCAAGTTGCTATATGTCTTCAAGCATATGTCTACAGCCTGTACTCGTAAATCCATTATATATTTTTCCGTATAGGGAAACAGTTTCCTTGAAAGTCGCTTGCCTGGTTTCGGCAGATAAATACGATGTTGCAGTGCCTGCGTTATTCCGAATTACGCTGCAATGTTCCTATGGACATATCATACCATTATACAGCTGATGGTTATCCAAATATTCGCAATTGCGAATACTTTTAACATATATCATTGGAAGAGGCCGTTATTAAGAATATCTTCCCAGAGGTGCCAAGACCATGTACGCTTTATAGGCTACCAAAGATCCACGAAACGGATTCTTCTCTTTGCCCCATTCTGAACACCATTGAGTCAGCAACTTATACACTGGAATAACATATGGCCAGTCTCATGTCACCGCAAGTGGTCGCTGTGTGCATCACATCAAGAACACGGACGATTTTATCAACCGAATTAAATATCATGGTAAGTTATGATGTGGCCTCCCTATTTACGTGTGTTGCTGTCAAAGACTGCATAGATCTCGCCTCCCAGTTATTTGATAGTAGAGTCGTGGGATTGTTTAAGCACATGTTGATGTCGTCGTGTTTCCTATATGGTGGCCAGTATTTGAGCATGGATGGCGTATCAATGGGAACCCCTTTATCTCAATCCATAGCGCTCTCTTTTATGGAGAAAACTGAACTTTGGACACGGCTTCAGCTAAGCCAAGTTGCTTTTATCAGCTGGCCCAAAGGACGTGAGAAACTGGGAGAATTCTCAGAACACCTGAAAGGCATTCACGACACCATTAGGTTTGTGGTGGAAAGAGAGATAGATGGTGCATTGCTCTTCTTTGATATCCTTGTTCGGTGGAAGGCCAATGGGCACCTCAGCCACAGTATCTACAGAAAACTCACTCACACTGCACGTTCTCAGTCACCACCGTCAGGCACAAAAATGTGGCGTTCTGAACGTCCTCGTTCACCGTCCTACAGTTGTCTCAGGCGCTGAAAATCTGTCACTGAAACTAAGCCACCTCAGAAGACTCTTACAGGAAAATGGCTACAGTCACCACTAGGTACAACGGTTGAAATGCGCAAGAAAAACACCACCTAAAAAGAGGACAAGAAACTTGCGTTTTCGCCTTTCTGTGGCACAGTGTCGGGAAAGATCAGCTGGCTCCTGAAGAGACGAAACATTCCATCAGTATTAAAGCCACCGGCAAAAATACAATAGATAATTAAGGCTGTGAAGGACGATCTAGGGCTCAGAACGTCTGTAGTGTACAAAATACCATGTTAGCGTGGCTACTAATAAGTCGCAAAACAGTACGCACTGTGGGGCAATGCCGGATGATACACGAGATGTGAATACGCGTATGCTAGCAGCAAAAATCAACTGTGGTAGAATACGCTTTAGAAAATCGACACCGAATTCTGTTCGACGAAACGTCTGTCATTGAGGACGAAGGTTTTTTGGGATAGCGTTGTAAAAGAAGCCACAGAAAAAAATCTGAAAACTTATGAACGGCGGTTTGCAGCTCAGCGTAGCCTGCGTCCTGTCCATCGTGAGACTGGCATGTGGGCGACGGATGCGGGACGGAAACATTTCCATATTTAGCGAGGAAGAGAGCATCAGTGACGTCACAGCCAGGAGTGTGGCTACATAACGGCTAGGCCACGGCAACGCGGCAGCCATCACTTGACAAAAGTCGAGGAGTGTTCGGGTGAAAGCTCGTGGGATTTTAATCAACTGACGCGGCTGGAAGATCGCGAAGATTTTATTAATCAATAAAGGTGCCTCATCTAAGCTAGTAAAATCAATAGGGTGATTAACCCATGGGAAACACACACCAACTTTAGAGAAAATATAAGATAAAGCAAAAGGAAAACACCCACTAACATTTATAAAACAACAATTTTCAAATTTAGGAAAAACACAATCACTTTGTCAAGCTCTAAAACACAGAACAGCCTCTGTTGCTTTTAATATGTATGTTGTTGTATTCTGTTCTGTGCGTCAAGTGGTGTGCTTTAACTGTGTGTGTATGTGCAGTTCATTAAACTGTGTAATTTGTAGGCACATATACACATAGTTACACATCAAATGGGGCCGCACACACTACACTGACAAAAAACTTATCATGGGCAAATTACACAGTCTTTTTTATGGAAATATTATTTGCAGATTTAATTCCCCCATATATGAAACACGTTTAGAGCGGTGTGAAGCACCGTACTAGCTCGTATGTTAATAACATATCTGAGGTTCTATTTGCATTGTAATGTCATTGAAATTAATGCTGCTTTAATGCCAAGGGTTCGCGTAGAGAAACATTATTGTGTTGCATATTTATCACTGATCAATGTGGAGCAAGTTAATTTCTGTGAATTTATGTAGATGAGATAAAACTAGTATTAATATTTGCGCCGGCCGGAGTGGCCGAGCGGTTCTAGGCATTAGTCTGGAACCGCGCGACCGCTGCGGTCGCAGGTTCGAATCCTGCCTCGGGCATGGATGTGTGTGATGTCCTTAGGTTAGTTAGGTTTAAGTAGTTCTAAGTTCTAGGCGACTGATGACCACAGCAGTTAAGTCCCATAGTGCTCAGAGCCATTAATCTTTGCAAATAAATTAAAATGGCACTGGTCTTAAATAATACAATTAAAACGCAAACTTTGTAAGTTATTTCCGCGACTCTGTGCTGTTTAATATTGGCAGTATTCAAATAAGACGTAGCGGCCGTGCAAATGGCCGACAACAATCATTCGTAGGCTGGCGCTGTATTGCGCATTCTGATATTCCGAAAAAATACTTTAGTTTCCTAACATGTAGGGATGCTAAAGATTGTAAATAAAGGTTTTAAGAGCAAATAAACATATATTTAACCAAAATGTAACATAAGTACACTTAACAATGTCTCTAACTTCTATCCTCATCCAAGATCAAGACCAGAGTAAGTTCTCGTAATTACATAAAATCACTGACTCTTTCACATTTATTAATTTTTTAACATAGAACAAAGAATAATATACATAATAAATCGATATTGTTTTGAATACAATTACGTCGAATGATAAATGTTTTTCTGTACATATTTACGCACGTCTTTCAAGAATCGTAAGAGTCTTAATTCATTGCACTGTTCGTAGTTCCATATGAATAAATGTTGTTCTCCACAGGGCTACCAGTACAAGCCCTTTGTTAATCCAAGCTCATAGGCCTCTGCTATAAGCAGAAGCAAAGGCAGGGCCAGACACCTAATATAATACAAGAACCAGTCTTTACGGCAACAGATGAAGCTTGACAACTCAAACTGACGAGCATGAGTGTCAGCAGACGCCGTTTGCCGATGGGAGAAACGTCACAAGTGAGTACTCAGAAACGCGCACACCAGTTTTAATCGCCCTGGCGACGGCATCTGACGTATGAGATGGAGTTCGTAGCAGCGAGTTACTTGGTCCGCGCAGCCTCTGCCTGCCACTAGCCGGTCCCAAATGCAGTGGTCAAAATAAATGTTAGTACTTCTTTATTGTCCGCAATTCGTGGTCTCGGGGTAGCGTTCTCGCTTCCCGAGCACGGGGAGGAGGAGGAGGAGGATATTAGTGTTTAACGTCCCGTCGACAACGAGGTCATTAGAGACGGAGCGCAAGCTCGAGTGAGGGAAGGATGGGGAAGGAAATCGGCCGTGCCCTTTCAAAGGCATTTGCCTGAAGCGATTTAGGGAAATCACGGAAAACCTAAATCAGGATGGCCGGAGACGGTATTGAACCGTCGTCCTCCCGAATGCGAGTCCAGTGTGCTAACCACTGCGCCACCTCGCTCGGTCCGAGCACGGGGTGCCGGGTTCGATTCCCGGCGGGGTCGGGGATTTTCACCTGCTCCGAGATGACCGGGTCTTGATGTATCGTCTTTATCATCATCATTCATCCCCATTACGGTCGGGGGAAGGCAACGGCAAACCACCTCCGTTAGGCAGTGAGCACATAGTGCCTAGTGGGGCGATGACTCTGTTGTAGAAAATTTCAGAAGCCAAGATGGCTTAAATACTGTTTACTGGATAACCGGTTTCAACACACTAAAGGTGCCATCATCGGCTCTGAATGTAGCTTAACATTTATAAATCATTTGGATATAACGATACATGAGGCAGACCAGCTGATATAAAATCATTGTTACAAAGAATAAACAACTGCTCCCATGGTCATTCTTTTCCATCACATATGAAAAACCGAAGTCACAAGATAAAACTATTTGGTACATGACCGCTGCTCGACTAACAACGGTTGGCATCAGACTGCCGTATTCCCTTGTGCGAGGCCGACTGGACACATGCAGAACTAGGTTACGGCCGAGTCAGTAACATGTGAGGGAACCCTGAAGCAACACCGAGCAGTCGAACAGGACGGATCTCACCCGAAGTGTTGTCGGCCGCCGATACGAAGAGTGTGCTTTTCGAGCACTGGTGCTACTGTGGCCCAGTGCTGTTTGCTACAGAGCAGTCTTTTTTGTAATCGATTACCCCTAATTCTGAGTGCTTGTACTGTTATCGTTTCAGCCAGCAGTGCAGCAGTACTCAGGGAACCATCGGGTTATTTTATTGTACCTTTTGCCAGGTGATATTAGGCAAACCGTTGGCATGTTTTGGTGCCTTCGACCTAGTATTGTTGTAGTTACTGCTCTGGTCCCTTTAGCAATGAGTGGGTTATGAACGTCGTATATTTATGTTAATGTTGTTTCCCATAACACCTGTTTTCAGTAAAAAACCCTAAAATTAGTATGAGAAGCTATTTAGAAACGATCTCTTATCCGGCTGTAATTTTGATTTGTAATGAAATTCCTCTTTTGATTTTTTTGTAACTGTACAATTAGGCAGAGACTTGGGACACGATTATTCAGAGCTACTCGTATCCTTTGATTTCACTGCCATTACGTTTTAAGGACATATGCTCATCTTTTATTTATCAACGTAAGCCCGTTTCTTTTAAGTATCACGTGCTCCGATGATTATTTCCTGATCTGTTACTGGATGATGAATGTACATCTGGATTTCGTTGGGCGCCATTATTTTTCTTAATTTATTGTCAACACTGAGACTGACATGTTAAGCATCCTGCAATATTTGGTAGAGACATAAAATAAAAGGTATGAAGATAGTAACTGTTCTCGAACGAACAGATACCATTGACGACCGTGCAGTTTCTCTAGAATAAATGATAATTAATTAAAACCCTCAGCTGTCGAGAGGTGTTCTTGATATACCTCGATGAGGATAGCTGAAAATGTGTGCCCCGACCGAGACTCGAACCCGGGAACTCCTGCTTACATGGCAGACGCTCTATCCGTCTTTTATTTATTTATTTATTTTTTTGAATCTCATTTTGTTCGTTTTCGTTCGTTTCATCTGCTCGGTGCAGACGTCGCAAGACACCCGTTTCAGTTGGTCGTTGATCCATTAACTCAGTTTTTTTTATTGCAGACGGCAGCTAACTCTCTGACCGAACACGCAGAGTTACCGTGCCGGCTAGCCATCTGAACCACCGAGAACACACATTTTCAGCTGTCCCCATCGAGGTATATCAACAACACCTGTCGGCAGCTGAGGGTTTCAGTTAATTATCATTTATAAAATCAAATGCTTGGAAATGGCATAAAAGGCCGAAACCTCGGTTGATCTTAAATACACAGTAAATAGACAGAATATATATATATATATATATTCTCACTATCATAGTAATATAGTATTTGGTGCTCTGGCCAGTGTGCAGTCAATTATTTTTTTAAAAGTTGTTCTCATTCATTGAATTACTCCGGTTAAATTTTACTATTTATTTGTTTTTGATATCGTAAGTGTCTCTGGGGCCAGTTAACTGCTTTTGGATTTTAGTTAATTGTGATGTTTCGTGCATTTGGCCTTGACTGAGAGGGCATTAGTACGAGTATATTAATGAATATCTGTTGTTAAATCAGCCACTTGATGGATTTCGACGTATTGCTGTTACGAGTCTTTTTAAGACTGAGTGTGACATAAAATTATGATGACTCACTACGCATCTCAGCCTTACCAGTTCCTGTTACGCTGCGATATATATATATCGTACCAATATAAGACATAGCAATGTGCGGAAACAGTTCCGAAAGTTCCATCATAACCATTTCACAGCTATGTCACGTATCCCTAGAGCTTTTGTGACAGGGTTCCAGATCCGCTTGAACTACTGAAGGCTTAGGCAGCACATTCGTTGATTAGAATTCACTGAATCACCTATATATATATATATATATATATATATATATATATATATATATATATATATTCTCACTATCATAGTAATATAGTATTTGGTGCTCTGGCCAATGTGCAGTCAATTAATTTTTTAAAAGTTGTTCTCATTCATTGAATTACCCTGGTTAAATTTTACTATATTATTTGTTTTTGGTATCGTAAGTGTCTCTGTGGCCTGTTACCTGCTTTTGGATTTTAGTTAATTGTGATGTTTCGTGCATTTGGCCTTGACTGAGAGGGCATTAGTACTGTTAGGCTGCGATTAGCAAACATGCACTCGCAAAATGGGAGTCAGAGACAGAGAAAAAGGAACATCCGTGCTGCCCGGTGCTCTGTGTGGGCAGAAAGTTCCGGAGTCGTAAAGGGAAAGGTCGGTAGGTGGCGGCATGTCTGGCATTCTGAGCGAAGCTGCCGCCTGTTGACTGCACAGGGAGGAGGAGGACACGATTCTCGGAAGAGCCCGCAGCCTGACAGTCACCCATTTCCTCTGTTGTCTCCACTGGGAGTACAACGTCGCTGTTTCCAGCACAGCTGCTGTGTAATCTTAGTTGACGCTGAGAAAAGAGAAAGAAAGGTCAAGTTATCGCAGGGAAAAAAGAACTGTAGATTTTTAAAACAGTGTGGCGTTAGACATCTTACGGGAAGAGTGGGCGGTAGCTTGACGTGACGTTCACACTAACTAGTGCACTCCAGGGCAAAGGATGTTGCCGATGCGCTTGCGGAAGGTGCAGCTCTTGAGCGGACGTAGAAGTAAGACCAAGAGCCACTTCATTCGTCACTGGTGGTTGCGAATTACACCCGGCTGGAACAGCAAACTCGGTCTTTCGTACCAATATAAGACATAGGTATGTGCGGCAATAGTTGCGGAAGGTTCCATCATAACCATTTCTCAGCTATGTCACGTATCCCTGGAAGCTTTTGTGACAAGGTTCCAGATCCGCTTGAATTACTGAAGGCTTAGGCAACACATTCGTCGATTAGAATGCACTGAATCACCTACGTAAGTGCGGTGCAGGTGAGGACGCTAACCACAGTATCACGGAGATCCGAAATGTCAAACAATTTGGGTGAAGGTCACGGTTAAATCAGGGTCAAACGTGGTAATTGGATGTCTCTATAGGCCCCCTGCCTCAGCAGCTGTTGTGGCTGAGCACCTGAAGGAAAATTTGGAAAATATTTCGAGTAGATTTCCCCACCATGATATAGTTCTGGGTGGAGATTTTAATTTGCCGGATATAGACTGGGAGACTCAAACGTTTATAATGGGTGGCAGGGACAAAGAATCCAGTGAAAATTTTTTAAGGGCATTATCTGAAAACTACCTTGAGCAGTTGAACAGAGAACCAACTCGTGGCAATAACATATAAGACCTTCTGGTGACAAACAGACTCGAACAATTTGAAACAGTGAACGCAGAACAGGGAATCAGCGATCATAAAGCGGTTACTGTATCGATGATTTCAGCCGTAAATAGAAATATTAAAACAGGTAGAAAGATTTTTCTGTTTAGCAAAAGTGAGAAAAACCAGATTTCAGA
Source organism: Schistocerca cancellata (assembly GCF_023864275.1). NCBI lineage: Eukaryota > Metazoa > Arthropoda > Insecta > Orthoptera > Acrididae > Schistocerca > Schistocerca cancellata. Next base: position 747,070,896 of record NC_064628.1, on the reverse strand, counting down.
GTACTTGACGGTTCAACACAAAAGTTAAGTACAGATTGTGTTAAGGATCAGTTGGACAAAGTTCAAAACCATCGTACAATATGAATTAGATGAGTATGTGCCAAGCAAGATCGTAAGAGATGGAAAAGCGCCACCATGGTACAACAACCGAGTTAGAAAACTGCTGCGGAACCAAAGGGAACTTAACAGCAAACATAAATATAGCCAAAGCTTTGCAGACAAACAAAAATTTCGCGAAGCGAAATGTGTGCGGAGGGCTTGCGAGAGGCGTTCAACGAATTCGAAAGTAAAGTCCTATTTACTGACTTGGCAGAAAATCCTAAGTCATTTTAGTCTTATGTCAAAGCGGTAGGTGGATCAAAACAAAATGTCCAGACAATCTGTGACCAAAATGGCACTGAAACAGAGGATGACAGAATAAAGGCCGAAATACTAAATTTCTTTTTCCAAAGCTGTTTCACAGGGGAAGACTGCTCTGTAGTTACTTATCTAGAATGTCGCACAGATGACAAAATGGTAGATATCGAAATAGACGACAGATGGATAGAGAAACAATTAATATCGCTCAAAACAGAAAAGGCCGCTGGACCTGATGGGATACCAATTCAATTTTACACAGGGTACGCGAAGGAACTTGTCCCCCTTCTTGCAGCGATGTACCGTAGGTCTCTAGAAGGCCATAGACACGGGTTCCCAGGTAGTCGCCGTGTTTCTTGACTTCCGTAAGGCGTTTGCTACAGATCACCACAGTCGTTTAATGAACAAAGTAAGAGCATATTGACTATCAGACCAATTGCATGATTAGTTTGAGGAGCTCCTAGATAACAGAACGCAGCATGTCATTCTCAATGGAGAGAAGTCTTCCGAAGGAAGAGTGATTTCAGGTGTGCCGCGGGGGAGTGTCGTAGGACCGTTGCTATTCACAATATATATAAATGACATTGTGGATAACATGAGAAGTTCACTGAGGCTTTTTGCGGATGATGCTGTAGTATATCGAAAGGTTGTAACAATGGAAAATTATACTGAAATGCAGGAGGATCTGCAATGCGTTGACACATGGTGCAGGGAATGGCAATTGAATCTCAATGTAGACAAGTGTAATGTGCTGCGAATACATAGAAAGAAAGATCCTTTATCATTTAGCAACTGGAAGCAGTTAATTCCATCACTTATCTGGGAGTACGCATTAGGAGTGATTTAAAATGGAATGATCATATAAAGTTGATCGTCGGTAAAGCAGATGCCAGACTGAGATTCACTGGAAGAATCCTAAGGAAATGCAATCCGAAAACAAAGGAAGTAGGTTACAGTACACTTGTTCGCCCACTGCTTGAATACTGCTCACCAGTGTGGGATCCGTACCAGATAGAGAAGATCCAACGGAGAGCAGCGCGCTTCGTTACAGGATCATTTAGTAATCGCAAAGCGTTACGGAGATGATAGATAAACTCCAGTGGAAGACTCTGCAAGAGAGACGCTCAGTAGTTCGGTACGGGCTTTTGTTGAAGTTGCGAGAACATACCTTCACTGAGGTGTCAAGCAGTATATTGCTCCCTCCTACGTATATCTCGCGAAGAGACCATGAGGATAAAATCAGAGAGATTAGAGCCCACACAGAGGCATAACGACAATCTTTCTTTCCACGAACAATACGAGACTGGAATAGAAGGGAGAACCGATAGAGGTACTCAAAAGTGCCCTCCGCCACATACCGTCAGGTGGCTTGCGGAGTATGGATGTAGATGTAGATGTAGATCATTGGCTACTCTCAACGATCACATGAAACAATATGTTTACTAAGCGTGTAGTAAATTTGTTCAACAATTGCACGGCAGTTTTAAACTTTACTAGCAACAAACCAATAATTTCCAAATTCTTTGATGAGTCGGAGTTCTTAAAATGGCTGATTATTTAACAAATGAGTTAATGTGTTAAATATTTGCCTTTAAGCGTATAAGCGAGAAGAAGTTTAGGAAAGGTATGAATTTATGCCCTAATTATGAAAAACTGGACGAATAAAAACTGAGTGATTCGCACTCCATTTCGCAAAACAGGCGAGTTACTCACGCCTTTCAGTGTTCATAAAGCCATACCTCTGAACTGCGTATCGTGTAATGATGTAATGTTGCAGATACAGTAAATGATACATGTAGACAAGAATAGAGTTTCTAGTAGCGAAGTAATAAATTAAAACGTCACGCCTGATGAAGTGTGACACTATGAACAGCGAAAACGTAGTAATGGATAAACATTTTTCCTTCATCATTTTATTGTTTACAGTAGGGATGCTTGCGATCTAAGGAGGAGAGAATATAATGAAAGACATAATATCAGTTAGGTACGAGAGGCGTTCAATAAATAATACAACACATTTTTATTTCGGACCAGTTTCTCTTGAAAACATGCGGAAATCGTTGTGGAACTTAGTGTAATAGTCCCGCTTCATTGCCCGTAGCTTCATGAAGTTGCGGTAGGTTCAAATGCCTCTGAGCACTATGGCACTTAACTTCTGAGGTCATCAGTCCCCTTGTACTTGGAACTACTTAAACCTAACTAACCTAAGGACATCACACACATCCATGCCCGAGGCAGGACCGTAGCGGTCGCGCGGTTCCAGACTGCAGCCCCTAGAACCGCTCGGCCACTCCGGCCTGCTTTGCGATAGGTGATAGCACTACGTGTAACGTTCAAAATAGCGTCGGTTATGGAGGTGCGTTCCAAGCAGAGCTGTCATTGAGTATCTTTTGGCGGAAAACCAGAGATTTGCAGGTATCCATAGATTCTTGCAGAATGTCTAAGGAGATCTGGCAGTGAACAAAACCACAGTGAGTCGTTGGGCGAGGCGTTTGTTGGGGTTGGGTTGTTTGGGAAAGGATACCAGACAGCGAGGTCATCGGTCTCATCGGATTAGGGAAGGACGGGAAGGAAGTCGGCCGTGCCCTTTGAAAGGAACCATTCCAGCATTTGCCTGGAGCGATTTAGGGAAATCACGGAAAACCGAAATCAGGAAGGCCGGACGCGGGATTGAACCGTCGTCCTCCCGAATGCGAGTCCAGTGTCTAACCACTCCACCACCTCACTCGGTCGAGGCGTTTGTTATTATTACAACAAGCGAGCTGTGCGCGGCTCGTGTTCATGCCGTTTCTTGCTTGACAGTCCGCCCCCGGTAGATGAGTGGTCAGCGCGACAGAATGTCAATCCTAAGAGCCCGGGTTCAATTCCCGGCTGGGTCGGAGATTTTCTCTGCTCATGGACTCGGTGTTGTGTTGTCCTAATCACCATCATTTCATTCCGATCAACACGAAAGTCGCCGAAGTGGCGTCAAATCGGAAGACTTGCACCCGGCGAACGGTCTACCCGACACGAGGCCCTATTCACACGACATTTACATTTAAGTGCTCGACAACTTCTCTTTACGGAACTGTCGCCTCGTTTCTTATTCGATTTACTGGTGTCGCTAAGTTGCTGGCTTGCCTGCCCGTGAGTGGCAGCAGCAGCACGTATCGATAAGAGCACTTGTAGTAAATTTGGTATTTTGGTAGGTAGTTTATTTTTTAAAGTTTAGGGGGATAGGAACTCGTGAATGAGACTACCCCTGATTTTCGATCCGAAGTAAAATTGCCAAAAGAAAATTTATTCCTATGTGAACAAATTTCTATTAAAGTTTTCTAAGTCGCCAAAAGAAAGTGTTTTTAATGCAGTATTGAGAATGTAACTTTCCACGACCGTATCGGACAATATGGGTCAATTTACTACAGAAATAACAACCTTGGATAATTTTTGAGATTTAACAGTGTGAATTTGCTTTTAGAATCCCTTTTTACCTAATTTTACAGTAGGCTGAGTAGATCTTCGTTTTCTCTTGATAGCTGCTGGTCAGGCTATTGTCTCCGTTGATTTTCTCCCTCCGATTCTTGAAGTAGGTAGGTATGGAAATGATTTTTTTTCTAACTCTTGATCTTGCTGTTTCTCATATTCATTTATTGCTTGTACTTATTTACGACCATACGAAATTGAATTCCAATGAAATCTGACATTATCGAATGTTCAAATTGGTCAATATCATTTACAAGAATACATCAGTCACTTGCACTGTTCCTATGAACTGCTCTACGTGTTATCACCGTAAGAGATCTTAATTGCAACTGCTGCCGCTCTCGACTGGCGGACGTCTATCACCGCTACCGCACCTCTTTGGTCAGAGATAGTAATTGCCTTGTCTTCGCTGCTTCCGACCAAAGAGCGCGTTTACAAGAAAATTTATTCATTTATTTTAATATTAATTTACAAAAATGATAATTTAAACAATTAATTGCGTAATTTCATTTGAATAAAAAATATAAACATTTTCCTTTTTCGTCATTTGCGTCAGTGGGGAGGGGTCTGTTCCACTACACCGCCCCCGACTGTTCACTGACGCATGAGGTCACTTCCCTTGGTTCATGCGGATAGTGAACAGTATCTTTTACACTTTTACATGTATCTATATAGGTCTCTAAGAAAAAATTCAGCTCTGCTCTAAATCTAATTGAAGAAGTGCTATACTAGGTGATATTTTTAACTACTACAAAAAGTTTTGTTACATAAATTCATACATATATACACACATATATACACTCCTGGAAATTGAAATAAGAACACCGTGAATTCATTGTCCCAGGAAGGGGAAACTTTATTGACACATTCCTGGGGTCAGATACATCACATGATCACACTGACAGAACCACAGGCACATAGACACAGGCAACAGAGCATGCACAATGTCGGCACTAGTACAGTGTATATCCACCTTTCGCAGCAATGCAGGCTGCTATTCTCCCATGGAGACGATCGTAGAGATGCTGGATGTAGTCCTGTGGAACGGCTTGCCATGCCATTTCCACCTGGCGCCTCAGTTGGACCAGCGTTCGTGCTGGACGTGCAGACCGCGTGAGACGACGCTTCATCCAGTCCCAAACATGCTCAATGGGGGACAGATCCGGAGATCTTGCTGGCCAGGGTAGTTGACTTACACCTTCTAGAGCACGTTGGGTGGCACGGGATACATACGGACGTGCATTGTCCTGTTGGAACAGCAAGTTCCCTTGCTGGTCTAGGAATGGTAGAACGATGGGTTCGATGACGGTTTGGATGTACCGTGCACTATTCAGTGTCCCCTCGACGATCACCAGTGGTGTACGGCCAGTGTAGGAGATCGCTCCCCACACCATGATGCCGGGTGTTGGCCCTGTGTGCCTCGGTCGTATGCAGTCCTGATTGTGGCGCTCACCTGCAAGGCGCCAAACACGCATACGACCATCATTGGCACCAAGGCAGAAGCGACTCTCATCGCTGAAGACGACACGTCTCCATTCGTCCCTCCATTCACGCCTGTCGCGACACCACTGGAGGCGGGCTGCACGATGTTGGGGCGTGAGCGGAAGACGGCCTAACGGTGTGCGGGACCGTAGCCCAGCTTCATGGAGACGGTTGCGAATGGTCCTCGCCGATACCCCAGGAGCAACAGTGTCCCTAATTTGCTGGGAAGTGGCGGTGCGGTCCCCTACGGCACTGCGTAGGATCCTACGGTCTTGGCGTGCATCCGTGCGTCGCTGCGGTCCAGTCCCAGGTCGACGGGCACGTGCACCTTCCGCCGACCACTGGCGACAACATCGATGTACTGTGGAGACCTCACGCCCCACGTGTTGAGCAATTCGGCGGTACGTCCACCCGGCCTCCCGCATGCCCACTATACGCCCTCGCTCAAAGTCCGTCAACTGCACATACGGTTCACGTCCACGCTGTCGCGGCGTGCTACCAGTGTTAAAGACTGCGATGGAGCTCCGTATGCCACGGCAAACTGGCTGACACTGGCGGCGGCGGTGCACAAATGCTGCGCAGCTAGCGCCATTCGACGGCCAACACAGCGGTTCCTGGTGTGTCCGCTGTGCCGTGCGTGTGATCACTGCTTGTACAGCCCTCTCGCAGTGTCCGGAGCAAGTATGGTGGGTCTGACACACCGGTTTCAATGTGTTCTTTTTTCCATTTCCAGGAGTGTATATATGTGCGAACTGGCGTTCTACGGATCGGAGCGTGGAATGTCAGATCCCTTAATCGGGCAGGTAGGTTAGAAAATTTAAAAAGGGAAATGGATAGGTTAAAGTTAGATATAGTGGGAATTAGTGAAGTTCGGTGGCAGGAAGAACAAGACTTCTGGTCAGGTGACTACAGGGTTATAAACACAAAGTCAAATAGGGGTAATGCAGGAGTAGGTTTAATAATGAATAGGAAAATAGGAATGCGGGTAAGCTACTACAAACAGCATAGTGAACGCATTATTGTGGCCAAGATAGATACGAAGCCCACATCTACTACAGTAGTACAAGTTTATATGCCAACTAGCTCTGCAGATGACGAAGAAATTGAAGAAATGTATGATGAAATAAAAGAAATTATTCAGATAGTGAAGGGAGACGAAAATTTAATAGTCATGGGTGACTGGAATTCGAGTGTAGGAAAAGGGAGAGAAGGAAACGTAGTAGGTGAATATGGATTGGGGCTAAGAAATGAGAGAGGAAGCCGCCTGGTAGAATTTTGCACAGAGCACAACTTAATCATAGCTAACACTTGGTTTAAGAATCATGATAGAAGGTTGTATACATGGAAGAACCCTGGAGATACTAAAAGGTATCAGATGGATTATATAATGGTAAGACAGAGATTTAGGAACCAGGTTTTAAATTGTAAGACATTTCCAGGGGCAGATGTGGACTCTGACCACAATCTATTGGTTATGACCTGTAGATTAAAACTGAAGAAACTGCAAAAAGGTGGGAATTTAAGGAGATGGGACCTGGATAAACTGAAAGAACCAGAAGTTGTACAGAGTTTCAGGGAGATCATAAGGGAAGAATTGACAGGAATGGGGGAAAGAAATACAGTAGAAGAAGAATGGGTAGCTTTGAGGGATGAAGTAGTGAAGGCAGCAGAGGATCAAGTAGGTAAAAAGACGAGGGCTAGTAGAAATCCTTGGGTAACAGAAGAAATATTGAATTTAATTGATGAAAGGAGAAAATATAAAAATGCAGTAAATGAAGCAGGCAAAAAGGAATACAAACGTATCAAAAATGAGATCGACAGGAAGTGCAGAATGGCTAAGCAGGGATGGCTAGAGGACAAATGTAAGGATGTAGAGGCTTATCTCACTAGGGGTAAGATAGATACTGCCTACAGGAAAATTAAAGAGACCTTTGGAGATAAGAGAACCACTTGTATGAACATCAAGAGCTCAGATGGAAACCCAGTTCTAAGCAAAGAAGGGAAAGCAGAAAGGTGGAAGGAGTATATAGAGGGTCTATACAAGGGCGATGTACTTGAGGACAATATTATGGAAATGGAAGAGGATGTAGATGAAGATGAAATGGGAGATACGATACTGCGTGAAGAGTTTGACAGAGCACTGAAAGACCTGAGTCGAAACAAGGCCCCCGGAGTAGACAACATTCCAGTAGAACTACTGACGGCCTTGGGAGAGCCAGTCCTGACAAAACTCTACCATCTGGTGAGCAAGATGTATGAAACAGGCGAAATACCCTCAGTCTTCAAGAAGAATGTAATAATTCCAATCCCAAAGAAAGCAGGTGTTGACAGATGTGAAAATTACCGAACAATCAGTTTAATAAGCCACAGCTGCAAAATACTAACACGAATTCTTTACAGACGAATGGAAAAACTAGTAGAAGCCGACCTCGGGGAAGATCAGTTTGGATTCCGTAGAAATACTGGAACACGAGAGGCAATACTGACCTTACGACTTATCTTAGAAGAAAGATTAAGGAAAGGCAAACCTACGTTTCTAGCATTTGTAGACTTAGAGAAAGCTTTTGACAATGTTGACTGGAATACTCTCTTTCGAATTCTAAAGGTGGCAGGGGTAAAATACAGGGAGCGAAAGGCTATTTACAATTTGTACAGAAACCAGATGGCAGTTATAAGAGTCGAGGGGCATGAGAGGGAAGCAGCGGTTGGGAAGGGAGTGAGACAGGGTTCTAGCCTCTCCCCAATGTTATTCAATCTGTATATTGAGCAAGCAGTAAAGGAAACAAAAGAAAAATTTGGAGTAGGTATTACAATCCATGGAGAAGAAATAAAAACTTTGAGGTTCGCCGATGACATTGTAATTCTGTCAGAGACAGCAAAGGACTTGGAAGAGCAGTTGAACGGAATGGATGGTGTCTTGAAGGGAGGATATAAGATGAACATCAACAAAAGCAAAACGAGGATAATGGAATGTAGTCGAATTAAGTCGGGTGATGTTGAGGGTATTAGATTAGGAAATGAGACACTTAAAGTAGTAAAGGAGTTTTGCTATTTTGGGAGCAAAATAACTGATGATGGTGGAAGTAGAGAGGATATAAAATGTAGACTGGCAATGGCAAGGAAAGCGTTTCTGAAGAAGAGAAATTTGTTAACATCGAGTATAGATTTAAGTGTCAGGAAGTCATTTCTGAAAGTATTTGTATGGAGTGTAGCCATGTATGGAAGTGGAACATGGACGGTAAATAGTTTGGACAAGAAGAGAATAGAAGCTTTTGAAATGTGGTGCTACAGAAGAATGCTGAAGATTAGATGGGTAGATCACATAACTAATGAGGAAGTATTGAATAGGATTGGGGAGAAGAGAAGTTTGTGGCACAACTTGACCAGAAGAAGGGATCGGTTGGTAGGACATGTTCTGAGGCATCAAGGGATCACCAATATAGTATTGGAAGGCAGCGTGGAGGGTAAAAATCGCAGGGGGAGACCAAGAGATGAATACACTAAGCAGATTCAGAAGGATGTAGGTTGCAGTAGGTACTGGGAGATGAAGAAGCTTGCACAGGATAGAGTAGCATGGAGAGCTGCATCAAACCAGTCTCAGGACTGAAGACAACAACAATAACAACATCTTTGTCAACACTACACACTTCCATACTTTGTATGTCCAAATCAGTAATATTAACTGTCGCTTCTGTCATGTTGTTTACATGTACGTCAGCTGTGTCCATAGCAACACGTTCGTTGACGTGGCCTGTGACGTCACCTGTAGTGCGCAACATGGCTTCCGAATCGTTATTCGACAATTGCGACATTATTGATGTTAAGATTTTTTACGAATACACAAATTTTGCACTACAAATGATGTTTTTCACTTGCAAATTTGTCAAAAATGTGAATGTAGGTGTTATAAAACTTCAATCCATTCGCGTATTCCGCCAAGCGTGCTCTAACACTGGGTACGTAAAGACAATGCTCTTTGACAATTCGGCTTACGTCACACGCATTCTCCAACCACACAATAGCAGCGTAAGTGATAAATAGAGGCGGCAAATTATGAACTACAAGATGTTACGACTTGCGTAAAGAAGCAGTATGAATTTGCATTTTATCACTCACCATTGGTGTATTCTGATTGTTTGCTGATAAGAATGCATTTATGTACTTCTTTCACCGTTTTTTCCATCTTCTTTTTTAATATATTACTAATTTTCCTTTTATATTATGTGCATTGCTCATCCAGAAATGTTGCACTCAATTTTGAAGATGTTACATGTAACAGAAATTGACGTTATTTTAACAATGACAAAGACAGAATCAATAAATACTTTCTTGAAGTCTACAATTTTTATAAAATTTTACACATTCTCATATTCGTGTCCTGTCAAAAGGTAGCCAATTCTGTAGTAAATTTGGTTTTTTGGTAGGTAGTTTATTTTTTAAAGTGTAGGGGGATAGGAACTCGTCAATGACACTACCCCTGATTTTCGATCCGAAGTAAAATTGCCAAAAGAAAATTTATTTCTATGTGAAAATTTTTTTATTAAAGTTTTCTAAGTCGCCAAAAGAAAGTGTTTTTAATGCAGTATTGAGAATGTAACTTTTCACGACCGTATCGGACAATATGGGTCAATTTACTACAGAAATAACAACCTTGGATAATTTTTGAGATTTAACAGTGTGAATTTGCTTTTAGAATCCCTTTTTACCTAATTTTACAGTAGGCTGTGTATTTCTTCGCTTTCTCTTGATAGCTGCTGGTCAGGCTATTGTCTCCGTTGATTTTCTCCCTCCGATTCTTGAAGTAGGTAGGTATGGAAATGATTTTTTTGTCTAACTCTTGATCTTGCTGTTTCTCATATTCATTTATTGCTTGTACTTATTTACGACCATACGAAATTGAGTTGCAATGAAATCTGACATTATCGAATCTTCAAACTGGTCAATATCATTTACAAGAATACATCAGTCACTTGCACTGTTCCTATGAACTGCTCTACGTGTTATCACCGTAAGAGATCTTAATTGCAACTGCTGCCGCTCTCGACTGGCGAACGTCTATCAACGCTACCGCACGTCTTTGGTCAGAGATAGCAATGCCTTGTCTTCGCTGCTTCCGACCAAAGAGCGCGTTTACAAGAAAATTTATTTATTTATTTTAATATTAATTTACAAAAATGATAATTTAAACAATTAATTGCGTAATTTCATTTGAATAAAAAATATAAACATTTTCCTTTTTCGTCATTTGCGTCAGTGGGGAGGGGTCTGTTCTACTACACACTGTCGTATTATCTTTGAAGCGACCGCTAGTATTTCCGGCTCGTCGTGTGTCAGGGGTTCAATGAGGACGCAGCGCCAGTGAGGTCCGGACAGACAGTACTCGCTGACCGCTTGCGACACACACTCTGCTGGTTTTTGCAGACTATCTGTTCTGTTAATTTCAACCTTCTGCATTCTTCCAGTGAAGTATGAATTAAACCATTTGTGCACTGTCCCACTCATACCACAATAATTATGCTTATTTAGAAGAATTTCATGATTCACACAATCAAAAGCCTTTGAGAGATCACAAAATATCCCAATGGGTTATCTTTGGTTATTCAGTGCATTTAATATTTGACCAGTGAAAGCATATATATAGCATTCTCTGTTGGGAAGCCTTTCTGATAACAATGACATTTTGTTAGTTCTTCATTTTTACAAATATGTGATACTGCTCTTGGATGTATTACTTTTTCAAAAATTTTGGATAAAGCTATCAGAAGTGAGATTGGGCAGTAGTTATTAGCCTCAGACCTAGCCCCTTTTTTATGCAATGGTTTAACAATAGCTTATTTCAGTCTATCTGGAAAAATGCCCTGTTTCAGTGAGCTGCTACATATGTGGCTGAGAATTACACTTATTTGCTGGGAACAAGCTTTTAGTACACTGTTGGAAACGCCATCAATTCCATGTGAGGTTTTACTTTTGAGTGAATTTATTATTTTCCTAATTTCAGTAGGAGAGATAGGCTTAATTTGAATTTTATCAAATTGCATAGCTACTGACTTCCATTTACTGCCCTGTATTTTCTAATGAACAGCTGGATCATATTTTCTCTGCAACACTTAAAAATTCTCGTTAACAAACTTTTCATTGAGTTTGATAGAAATACAGTCTTCCTGTGCTCTCGGTTGTCCCATGTCCCCTTTAACAGTATTCCAAGTTGTCTCGAATGAAAAACAGCCCACAGTTGCACAAAATTGCGTATATTTTAAACCTTGACCATGGTTCCTACTATAATAATATAGAAGAAACCGTGGTCAAGGTTTAAAAAATAAACGTAATTTAGTGCAACTGTGGGCTGATTTTCATTCGATACAATTTGTAATGCTTGCTGTTGTCAACTGCCATAATGAAAATAATATTCCAAATTGTCTTTTTATTGTCAGATGTGCTAATCTCAGACATAAAGCATATACTTCTGGACTTGTTAATCACTTTTCTTAATACAATGCAGTAGTTTTTATAATATTTCACTGTGTCGGGATCATTACTCCTTCTAGCTATAAGATACATTTCCCTTTTCTGTTTTCGAGATATTTTTATCCCTTTAGTAAGCCATGGCTTTTTACCTGGTTTCTTACAGTTATATTTGACTATTTTCTTAGGGAAACTGTTTTCAAATATACTCACAAAGGTATCATGAAATAGATCAAATTTTAAGTTAGCATCATGTTCCCTGTACACCTTATACCAGTTTAACTGTTGCCAGCTTCCCCTAAAACTTTTAATTGTGAAATTGTTAATTGGATGCACTATTTGGGATGACTGTTTTGCATTATTGTATGCAGCTATGTCACATACTGTAACTAGCTGTGCATCATGATCAGACAGACCATTCTTAACAGGAAAAGTTTTTATTTGATTAAATTTATCTTGATGTACGAAAACATTATCTATCAGTGTGCTGCTTTCCTGTACCACACAAGTAGGAAAATCAATAACTGATGTCAAATTTAAAGAACCAAGCAATACTTGAAGGTCAAGCTCTCTATTGGATTCTTTCAGAACATCTACGTTGAAACCCCACAAACAATTTTCTTTCCTCTGTCTTATAGATAGCACAACAAAGAATCCAATTTATTCAAAAACAGTTGAAAATTTCTTAATGGTGACCTGTACACGGCTATAACTATAGAAGTGCCATTATTTAGTTTAAGTTCAAACGCACATGCTTCTATATGTTGTTCTACACAATATTTTTCAGTATCCAAATTTTTCACACTAGGACAGATTTTAAACTATGTGGCAACTCCTTCTCTTTCCATAGTGTCTCTACTTACATGTGCTGAAAGCTTATATCCACCTACATTAACCATTTCTATACCTGTGACTATATGATTCTCAGGCAGGCATAATACATCTATTCCACGCTCAGTTTTTTATGTCTTCTAAACAGACAAGAAGCTCATCTACTTTTTTAAATCCCCTGATATCCTGGTGCAATATACTAACATTATTTTTGAAAAGCTTGTGATATTTCAACATCTCTAGTACCTGCCTGTCTGAACTTCTCATAAAGCTTAATTTCAATCAATGCTGTGTGATTGGACACTGATATTAGCCTAAAAAAGTACTCCCATGAGTTTCAGTGCACCCCCTTAAATATTTTGCTATCATCCCAGCCAGTTTACCCTTCCCTTTCTTTCATGGATGAAAGCGTTCACTCAGTACATGCATTTTAACGATGTATGTCCGATTTTTGTTTCAATGATTGCTCATTTTCGTCTGTTTCTGTATAGTTAGGTGTCTTCGATCTGCACAGTGATGTGTGGTACATTCACATTCACAAAATAAATAGCTATGGTACGTAATTGGATTCAAAGGGATTTAGATTGTCTTAGTTGTGCAGGTATGAAAAGACATTTATTTTAGCGCGAATAGCTGCATGGAACCTTTCTTCAGACTACTGACTGCAACAAAACGCACTGCCTTTCATTTTGGGTTACGTTAAAGATGCTGGGTCACACACAATAACAAGAACTTTTGAAATGGGTAGTGGCAGCCATACACAATCGACAGCACTGCTGAGCTTGAGCTGTTAAAAATCTCACCATTAGAAATTATGGATCAGTGGACCAGCCAATCACGTGCTTTTCCCACGTGCTTTTTATAAAAGCCTCGATTGTTTGGAAAGTGCGTAGGAGGTGTTCCGTCCTTTTTTAAACTTGGGGCATCATGGCCAGGCTCCCTTTAAACACATAGTAAAAATTTAGAAGAAACTGGATCCGCTCTTTTTTTTTTTTTTTTTAAAAAAAAAAAAAAAGAAACAGGAACAGAGCGACCAAGAAGAGCTCCACAGAATGTCGAACCTGTACGTGTTTCAGTCTTTCAGAGCCCACGGCGTTCTGTTCATAGGCAAGCAGCTGCGGGCACTGTGTCAAGTGAGACTGTTCGCCGTATTCTCCATTAATAACTGAAGGAGAAACAATCTAGTTGCGACTGGAATTGTGTCAGTAAGTTACGACAGATATAGACCAGGGCAATGGATTTATGGGCAAGTTATGGTTGTCAGATGAGGCCCACGTTCATCTCACGGGTTATGTGAATAAGCAGGTCTACTGTTGCTGGGTAGGCAGAAACACTAATGAAGTTCACGAACGCTTTTACGTCTCAGCAAAGTGGTGGTATGGTGCGAAATTTCGTCAGATTCGGTTATCTATGAGTCGTGATGCGGCTCGCGTTGGTGCTGTTGTACGTTTCAGTCCTCTGTTGGAGGCCAGACTGTATCGTTTAGTTGACATGGTTTCGGTAGTTTGTATTATTCTTGTTTGACTGGCGCCACTTGGTTTTGCAAGCTTTGCCCGTCCGCTAGTGGCAGCAGCGACGTTATCGATATGTAGTAACTGTGGCCCTATCTTTGGGGTGACGTCGTTGCTATTCCGGGTCGTGTGAGTGGGTCAGTTCGGTTGGGGACTCCGGAGGAGCCAAGAGGGCAGTACAAGAACATGCCGGGACTGCTGGCGGCATGCATGCACTGCCGGATGGAAGGGCTGTGGTCGCGAGGGTACACGACCTAGTCATCGACCGGATCCAACAAGCCTTAAGTTGAGTGGATTTTAATCCTAGCAGTGAAGCCTCCACCATTGTGAGATCTCGCGATTCTCCAGTGACTTGGGTTCGTATTACTGCTTGCAATGTCGCCGAGACGAAGAGCAGCGAGTGGAGTGCTTGGGGAAGGTGGATCTAATTAGATTTCCTCGACTTCTTGTTACTAATTGCTGCAATCTATGTGTTACTGTTTGTTAAGTTCGACCAGCGGTATTTTTCCTGCCTGGTGGCCGCTAACACCCCAGTGACCTACCCTGGAGATTAGTGTATGTAACGGCAGTGTACGTTTCCTGGCCTTGTTGCTGCTGTCCAATAAGGCGTGTAGTTTGGATAGTTTCCTTGATTTTTAGGTCGGTCTGGTAGTAGTGGTTCCTTTCTCCTTTCGGACGCTCTAAACACAGCATTCTGAGGACGTAGTGCTGATCGCCGGTTCCGGCTTTGGCGTGGTGTTCCATCGCTGCATTGGTTATCGGACGTTAAATGGCTTCAGCAGATTATCATTAGTCATTCGTTAGACTGCCACTAGTCTGAGTTACCATCTTGTGAAGCGAATGCAACTCTGTGCTGCCTTTCTCATCGCTCGCGAAAGTGTCTTTTGGCCTGACCTACTCAGAGGTCGATTCCTGGAGCATCGTCTGTGACTAGCCCTTGTGTTTTATTATTGTGTTATTTTATTATTCTATTACCAAGTTACCATCATTTGTCTCACCTGTCTGGTGATCAGTTGCTTATCCTTCTGAATTATTCTTGTTATTATATTTGCTGTTTTATTGTATGTTTCTAAATTTTTTTAATATAATTGCCATTCTTGGCGTTACAGCACGTTTAAACGGTTGTGCTACCAAGTTTACTATCATTTTGTCTCACCTGTTTGGTGATTTCAGTTGTCTGTCTTTTAAATTAACTTTTGCTGTTGCCTTGCTGTTTGACATTATGTTTGTTAAATTTTTTAAATAATTGATATTCTTGGCTTTAAAGCCGTGACTGTCGCTAATTATCTTAAAATTCTGATGTGGCACTTGTATTTTAGCAGTTAACCTTTAAGACCTTGGTAATTTGTTTTCAATATTTTAACAACTGTAGTTTGTAAGCTGCAACAAGTTAAGCAATTCTTAATTTATTGCCATTAAGGCCTTCAGCCGTGAAACAAGTCTTTAAGTTATTGCCATTATTTTAATTTTTTGTTGGTTCTAAATAAATTATGTGTGATTCAGAGCCAACCAATAGTAACTGATTACAGCCCCGTCCACAATCGTAACCGAATCCTGCCTTCCTTGACCACCAGGTCTCAATCGAACCTTCCTTTTTCGAAAATAATGAGCAGATTCCATTGACTGTCACTTAGGATTGGTATATTGAGACGTTGCAATCTTCTGTTGCACCTGCAGCTTTATGAGAATTGTTCGGTAACTGCGTTATCTCAATATTTGATGACATTCCCTGGCCCCCAAGATCACTGTCTGTATACGTTAGTGACTTTGTTATCTTGTGGGAAAACTTTAAGAGTCGGATCTGCAAGACTTGGACAAAAACACTGGATGAAATGAAAGAAAGAATTCAAGACGAATTTCTTGGTATCCCAACCGAGATGATGCAAGCACTCCATGATGAAACTCAAGAGCAGATTTGGAAGAACGCATAATGTAAACTGTACTCAGCTTTCTTGTCTGGAACCAGTACGTGCTCTGATAGGGAGGAGGTTAGCCAACGAAGTCCGTTCCAGCAAAGTTAACTGAGTGAGTAGAGATTGAACGCTTTATATTTGATTGTGTTGTTCTTCTCCACCTTATAGTACTGCGTTGTGTTTTCTAATGTCTGAACTTCCGTGCAGTATGTCTCTTAAATAAATGAAAAGACCATGATTACTGGTAAATATCTTCATTTATTCACTGGTAAGTTCATATCTAGCCAGTGTATATATTCCACAACTGTCACTAGTATTACTTAATACCTCAGTTTACAGAGCTTGATACAAACACGTCTGTGCTCAAGAGTGTACACATTGCAAGTCAGTTTTATTTCAGAAAAACTTAAGGTTCTTGAAAGATTTCCGTTGATCCTGGACAATGTTACTTTCTTACACTGGTGTTTATCAAAATACAATATTGCCTTTAAAAAACGAACAGGTATTAAAGGTTCATTAAAATAAATTAAATATTATCAGTGCTTAGTTATGGAAACATCTTTTTACTGTTTCGTTTGTTAACAGTACAACAAAGCTATTTCAAAAAGCAGAAGAAGTAGTATTAGATGTAAATGACGAGCAAACAGAATTCGCCGGGGTAGAAAGAAATAACGAGCCAGAAAGGCGGGAAACCATACCGATTGATGAGCACGTGTTTGAAGAAGTGGACGAGTTACATGGGGGAGGGGGGGGGGGGCTTGGATAAATGGCAGAAATGATGAGAAGCAAGAGACAATAAAGGATAAAAGTGGCGTATTCGCTGAGCAATCTACTGCCATCCAAAAATTTATTAAGAAGAACTAAAATAAAGATATATAAAATTATTATCAGACCATTACAACTACATGAGGCAAAAGTATGAGGAATAGGCAAGTACACTGAGAGAAAGATAAGGGTTTTCGAAACCTAAATCCTGTGGTATACATTTGGTCCAGTTTGTGACGTAGGAAATGGGCGGAGAAGGAAAAGCAGGCAGCTCAGGGAGGTGTATGACGAACCCAGATATTGTTGCGGAAGCCAGGACAACGAGCCTGAGACGTCTATAGAAAGGATCAAGACAGAGAGAAGTGTCGGAGAAGAAACCTGGAGGGCGAAGACCTTCAGGCAGACTCAAATTATACTGCAGAGACCAGGTGGCCAAGGATCTTCAGATACTTAGAGTAAGGGGAATTGGATGTCTAGGACAGAACACTGGAGGAAACTTCTTGACGAAGTCAAAAGCCGACCGCAGTCCGTTGGATCTGGAGAGTAAGAATAAGTCAGTACACGTAATTTGACTACAGATGAAATTTTGAACGACCTCCACAACATTATCATTTTAGGCTATTTTCCTTTAAGTTGTGACTTTTTCAGTGTTGTTCAATTTTTGTAACAGTTTAAAAACCCAAGTAAATTGAGCCATGCCCGGCTCGTGGTCATGCCTTTTACTGTTTGTCACCTTCCATTACTGTAGTGCCGCCTCGTTTTCTTATTCCATTTACTGGTGTCACTAACTTCTGCCTTACTTGCCAGTGAGTGGCAGCAGCAGCGCTTATCGATAAGTGCACTGTCGTACCATCTCTGGAGCGACAGATATATTTCCGGGTCGTCGTGTGTCTGGAAGTCAGTTGGAGACGGACCAGCAGTGCAGTCGGGGACGGAGCAGTGGTCGGCGACGATGGAGCGTCGGGGACGGAGCACCAGTGAGGTGCGGACAGCCAGTACTTGCTGACCGCTGGCGACACACGTGGACTGCCCGACTGAAGGAGACTGGAGTGGGAACGACCGTCGGTTGGTCGTTCGGTCGGTCGTCCCATCAGCCGACGTCTATTTGGTCCTTTGACCGTTTCCGTGTGTGGCAGTCGGTCAGTTGGGGCAGAGCAGCGAGGAAACCTCCGTGGTGCGTTGTCAGGCCACGGTCGCTGGCGGCGTGCACGCATGGCCGGAGTTGTGAGGCGCTTCTTGCGAGGGTTACGAAGTTCGTCGCCCACCGATCCTGGACCCTGAAGTTGAGTGCTCACTTAACCTACTACCAAGCCTTGTTGTTGTTGTTGTTGTTGTTGTTGTTGTCTTCAGTCCTGAGACTGGTTTGATGCAGTTCTCCATGCTACTCTATCCTGTGCAAGCTTCTTCATCTCACAATAAGTACTGCAGCCTATATCCTTCTGAATCTGCTTAGTGTATTCATCTCTGGTCTCCCTCTACGATTTTTACCCTCCACGCTGCCCTCCTGTACTAAATTGGTGATCCCTTGATGCCTCAGAACATGTCCTACCAACCGATCCCTTCTTCTCGTCAAGTTGTGCCACAAACTGCTCTCCTCCCCTTAACTGCTATGGAATCTCTTCGTTTGATCATGGCTGTGACTTTCTGGGAGATTCCCACGAGCAACAACATGTGTGCATTGAAGTCGGCTACAATTGCAGCCGTCTTCCTGTGTGGTGTTTAACTCAATTTAATTCATTCCTTCATTAATGTAGTGTGCCAGGGTATCTTCTGCCTTGTGGCTGTTGACGTTCTGGTTACCTGCCCTGGCCTTTGACATAGTTTTCGGCAGTGTATTTTCCTCATCGTGTTGATGCTGTCCAGCATTGCATGTAGTTCGACAGCTGAAGTGTTGTTGGTAGTTTTGGCCGTTTATTCTAATCTTGGTTGGTTCGTCGGCTGGCCTACGGTTGGGTTGCGTTCCGATTAAGAGGTTGTCGGTCTGGTTGCCTGTCTCACCTAAACGTGCATTAGTGTTACCTTCCCAGGCCGACCATTGGAACCTTCGGAGCGCCGCTCCTTGTGTTTTACATAGTGATTTCCTTTTTAGTCTTAAGTACTCTGTGTGGCCTTCAGCCGAATTTTAGCTTATTAAAATTGCAAGGCTTTTCTTCTTAGGCCTTAAGCCATAAAAAAAAGAGTTGTTTGGTATGTGGCCTTCACCCGCGTTTTCCAGCTTAAATTAAAAATTGGAAATTTCTTTGTCTGGGCTTTAAGCCGTGAGATTGTTTGGGTTTCGTATGTGGTCTTCAGTCGAGTTTTATGTGAAGCATTTTAGGATAAAGCTTTTAAGTTGAAATTTAGAAGCTCTTCCCTTTGGGCCTGAAACCGTAAAGTTTTCTGCATGATGTGTGGCCTTCAGCCGAGTTTTACTCTCTCTTAAATTAAAAATTCAAAATCCTTGTCTTGCCCTTAAGTGATAAGATTGTTATTCTTTGGTATGAGGCCTTCAGCCAAGTTTTACACGAAATATTTTAAGATAAAACTTTGAACATAGCTGCTAAGGTTCAGTGACCGTGTCAGAATTATATTGTAACAAATATAAGACCTCGGTCACAAATATTAAGTCAAAATTGACCTGGTTTCGACGCTACTATGAGCGTCGTCTTCAGAATTAGACTAACTGTACTAAAGCATTAGCTATATAGTACATTAATAAAATTAAAGTTTGTACTGACTCGAAAAGATGCAGTACTTACAAGTGACATATTTGTTGCAACCCTTGTCCACAGTACGAGCAGCCCTTAGCGGCTCGCCATCTGACAAGTGTTCATGAAGTCGCCTTTCCGGCTGAGATCTTTTTTAATATGTGACTTGTAAGTACTGCATCTTTTCGAGTCAGTACACACTTTAATTTTATTGATGTACTATATACCTAATGTTTTAGTACAGTTTGTCTAATTCTGAAGACGACGCTCATAGTAGCGTCGAAACCAGGTCAATTTTGACTTAATATTTGTGACCGAGGGCTTATTTGTTACAATATAATTTTAAGATAAGGCCTTCAGCCTTTTCAAATTGAAAGCTCTTCTTCCTAGGCCTTAAGCCGTGAAATTGTTTTGTTGATATGCGGCCTTGAGCGGAGTTTTAAGCCTATTTAGATTGAACACTGAAAATCTTTGTCTCGCCCTTAAGCCGTAACACTGTTCTTGATTAATGTGTGGCCTTCAGCCGAGTTCAGTGGGAAAAATTAAGCTAAGGCTTTCAGCCCATTTATATTGAAGATAATTTTTTTTTCTAAAGAAGTGACGCCTCCAGAACTCCTGTACCTCAATGCCGTGCTTAGGCCTTGTGCCTTCAATTTTCGATGTGGCCTTCAGCCGATCTAAATTAAATCAAAGGAGGTCTTTCGTTAAAACCTTAGGAGCTTTTGATTCTTGCTTGTGTGATTGTTTCAAGAAATAAAATTCGTATGTTGAGTGAAACTGACAGTGACTTATTTTGACCCTTTCCACAAATATAACCTCATCCGGTCTGTCCTGCTAGCCGCATGGATTTCATAAATGCTGGTACTGACACCAAGATGAATCTGTGTTTTTTGAATATGTTATTTACAACGCAAAATAATTCTTACTTATTTCAATTAATCCTCATTCAATTAATCCTCATTCCAATAAGTTTTATGGAAAATAGAAGTTCTTCCGGAGTTTCCGTAGCCTGAGCTTTCTAGTTACATGTGTATTTCATTAGCGGCATATAAATTTTGTAATGCGAAATTTCGTAAATCACGAGTTTCTTGATTTCCAATATTGTTTCCATGTTTTGGTAACTTAGGAGGTTATTTCCGAGTTGTAGTCAATAACAGGCTAGATTGACAATAATTGCGCATTAAATTGCTTCGCTACTTATCAGCATTGTTTTATCGCGTAGATTCAGTCAAGGTAGGGATTTTGGCGTGTCATTAAACATCGCCAACTGGAAGATATTAATCCATCTATTATGTTAGTAAGCACATGTCAGAATACTAGATACGGCGACGAAGCTTTTGACTCCAGTTACGAACGTCGATCTTTAACTCATGTCGTAAATATATCAATTGCATTTTTCTATACCTAGCTCGTCGAGTTTTGGCGCTCGGCCTCTGATATGATTCCAAAGTGATAGCATCGATATCTTGAGAAAAGTGATAACAATACGTGCAGGTGTACACAATGTATAGGACGCAGTTATCGAACATTGACAATTTGACTAACTGTCTCTTAAAATGCAAGCTGTAGTGATTAAATTGCTGTCTTAGTATTTGTTGGATTTTTTGTGTTTTTATTGGATGCTTCATAAGTTCCAGTTTTTTTGTCACTCTATACTTTTCAGACACTCTGTGCACAGCTTTTGGCCACTGACACAGTTAAAGCAGATGAGACTCATACAGTAAAAATGTTGTTGTTGTTGTTGTGGTCTTCAGTCCCGAAACTGGTTTGATGCAGCTCTCCATGCTACTCTATCCTGTGCAAGCTTCATCTCCCAGTACCTACTGCAGCCTACATCCTTCTGAATCTGCTTAGTGTATTCATCTTTTGGTCTCTACGATTTTTACCCTCCACGTTGCCCTCCAATACTAAATTGGTGATCCCTTGATGCCTCAGAAAATGTCCTACTACCCGATCCTTTCTTCTGGTCAAGTTGTGCCACAAACCCCTCTTCTCCCCAAATCAGTTCAATAGCTCCTCCTTAGTTATGTGATCTACCCATCTATTCTTCAGCATTCTTCCGTAGCACCACATTTGAAAAGCTTCTGTTCTTGTCCAAACTATTTATCGTCCGCGCTTCACTTCCATTCATGGCTACACTCCATACAAATACTTTCAGAAACGACTTCCTGACACTTAAATCTATGCTCGATGTTAACAAATTTCTCTTCTTCAGAAACGCTTTCCTTGCCATTGCCAGTCTACATTTTATATCCTCTCTACTTCGACCATCATCAGTTATTTTGCTCCCCAAATAGCAAAACTCCTTTACTACTTTAAGTGTCTCATTTCCTAATCTAATTCCCTCAGCATCACCTGACTTAATTCGACTACATTCCATTATCCTCGTTTTGCTTTTGTTGATGTTCATCTTATATCCTCCTTTCAAGACACTGTCCATTCCGTTCAACTGCTCTTCCAAGTCCTCTGGTGTCTCTGACAGAATTACAATGTCATCGTCGAACCTCAACGTTTTTTTTCTTCTCCATGGACTTTAATACCTACTCCGAATTTTTTTTTTGTTTCCTTTACTGCTTGCTCAATATACAGATTGGATAACATCGGGGAGAGGCTACAACCCTGTCTCACTCCCTTTCCAACTGCTGCTGCCCTTTCATGTCCCTCGACTCTTCTAACTGCCTTATGGTATGTGTACAAATTGTAAATAGCTTTTCGCTCCCTGTATTTTACCCCTGTCACCTTCAGAATTTGAAAGAGAGTATTCCAGTCAACATTGTCAAAAGCTTACAGTAAAAATATCAGCTTGATTTCTCGATACCTAGCCCCTCGAGTGTTGGTGCTCGCTCACCGATTTCAAAAATGTTCAAATGTGTGTGAAATCTTATGGGGCTTAACTGGTAAGGTCATCAGTCCCTAAGCTTACACACTACTTAACTTAAATTATCTTAAGGAGAAACACACACACACACACACACACACACACACACACACACCCATGCCCGAGGGAGGACTCGAATCTCCGCCGGGAGCAGGTCACCGATTTGATCATTAACTGGAAGCACAGATACCAAGCGATAAGTGTTACAATACGTATAGGAAGACTGCATTTACATGGCCGAACATTAATAATTCGGATTACTGTCTCTCAAAAGGTAGACTGTAATAGTTCAGTTGCTGTCAGCAAGATTTTTTGTTGGATTGTTGTGTACATACGAGGTGCATTCAAGTTCTAAGGCCTCCGATTTTTTTTCTCTGGACTGGAAAGAGATAGAAACATGCACATTCTTTTAAAATGAGGCCGCGTTCATTGTCAATACATCGGACTGGAAAGAGATAGAAACATGCGCATTGTTTTAAAATAAAGCCGCGTTCATTGTCAATACGTCCCAGAGATGGCAGCACCACCAGCGGCGAGAATGAGAACTGTTTTAAATACTTAAAATGGCGACGTTTTCCGTACTTGAACAGCGTGCAATCATTCGTTTTCTGAATTTGCGTGGTGTGAAACCAATTGAAATTCATCGACAGTTGAAGGAGACATGTGGTGATGGAGTTATGGATGTGTCGAAAGTGCGTTCGTGGGTGCGACAGTTTAATGAAGGCAGAACATCGTGTGACAAGAAACCGAAACAACCTCGGGCTCGCACAAGCTGGTCTGCCGACATGATCGAGAAAGTGGAGAGAATTGTTTTGGGGGATCGCCGAATGACTGTTGAACAGATCGCCTCCAGAGTTGGCATTTCTGTGGGTTCTGTGCACACAATCCTGCATGACGACCTGAAAATGCGAAAAGTGTCCTCCAGGTGGGTGCCACGAATGCTGACGGACGACCACTTGGCTGCCCGTGTGGCATGTTGCCAAGCAATGTTGACGCGCAACGACAGCGTCGGTTGTGACAATGGATGAGACGTGGATGCCATTTTTCAATCCAGAAACAAAGCGCCAGTCAGGTCAATGGAAGCACACAGATTCACCGCAACCAAAAAAATTTCGGGTAACCGCCAGTGCTGAAAAAATGATGGTGTCCATGTTCTGGGACAGCGAGGGCGTAATCCTTACCCATTGCGTTCCAAAGGGCACTACGTTAACAGGTGCATCCTACGAAAATGTGTCTGCATCAGTCTGCATTAGTCTATAGACAAGTTTCAGTTTGTGCCTGATAAGATTATCATGTTCCTGTACATAGCCATGAAGAGAAATGTACAGACACTTTGTCAAGTGTCAGAGATATGTGAGAATAAGATTAACGTACCAAGACCAAAGGAACTTCAGCTTGTCAATTGTAAACAGCATCCATAATCAAG
Organism: Schistocerca cancellata; assembly: GCF_023864275.1. NCBI lineage: Eukaryota > Metazoa > Arthropoda > Insecta > Orthoptera > Acrididae > Schistocerca > Schistocerca cancellata. The sequence continues at coordinate 747,047,122 of NC_064628.1, read as the reverse complement.
TAACGTAATGTGTATGATTTTTATTATTTTAATAAGTGTGTATGAAAATTAATCAAGTTCTGTTTAAAGTTGGTCACCGTCAATCTGCTACTCTAAGCGTGCAAGTGGCATTTCTATCGTCTGACCTCACGGCAAAAGATAAACACGCCACGATAAGACCACTAGACATATTGCTGACACTCGCCTACTTCGTTAGAGCGACAAGTCAAATAATCTGATGGTGTGTGTACCGAAGGTCTTACAGAACGCACACCACATGGATATTTTCTATTTTTATTGTCTGTTTCAAAATCTCCCGTTTTCTGTGTCACCCTGTACTTTTCCGACCCCTTCTGAACGGCTCCTGGCCGCTGACGTGACACAGTGACATCAGCGGAGACTGGGGAGACAAGGGGTCTCAATTTAGCCGCGGAGCGGAGCGGCGACATCACAAGCGGCGGCCAGCGGGGCCGGAAGCGGGTGTGTGTGCACTGCGCAGCCCGGGGCTCGCGCCGTCTCCCCGGCCGCCAGCCGGGCCCTGCACGGTACAGTGGCGGGGGGCGTAGCGGGCCGGGCGCAGGCAGCCGCCGCCGTGCGTCACTCGTGACGTCAGCCAGTGGGCGCGCCAGCTTAAAGCCGAGGCTCCGCGTACGGGCCACGTGACGCGGCCCGTCCACAACTGACGTGCTGGCCTCATCTCCCGTGAGACGGCTCAATCCTCGTATCCCGAGCTATTCCGTGTGCATACTAGGAGCGAAACAGTTGTGCTGGATGCCGCTTCAGGATCTTCAATTACTATTTCGTAACACACTACTGCCCATTAAAATTGCTACACCACGAAGATGACGTGTTAGAGACGCGAAATTTAACAGACAGGAAGAAGATGCTGTGATATGCAAATGATTAGCTTTTCAGAGCATTCACACAAGGTTGGCGACGGTGGCGACATCTACAACGTGCTGACATGAGGAAAGTTTCCAACTGGTTTCTCATATGCCTGCTGAAACGTTATTGTGTAAGGAGGAGAAATGCGTGCCATCACGTTTCCGACTTTGATAAAGGTCGGATTGTAGCCTATCGCGATTGCGGTTTATCGTATTGCGACATTGCTGCTCGCGCTGGTCGAGATCCAATGACTGTTAGCAGAATATGGAATCGGTGCGTTCAGGAGCGTAATACGGAACGCCGTGCTGGATCCCAACGGCCTCGTATCACTAGCAGTCGAGATGACAGTCTTCTTATCCGCATGGCTGTAACGGATCGTACAGCCACGTCTCGATCCCTGAGTCAACAGATGGGGACGTTTGCAAGACAACAAGCATCTGCACGAACAGTTCGACGACGTTTGCAGCAGCATGGACTATCAGCTCGGAGACCTTCGCTGCGGTTACCCTTTGACGCTGCATCACAGACAGGAGCGCCTGCGATGGTGTACTCAATGACGAACCTGGATGCGCGAATGGCAAAACGTCATTTTTTCGGATGAATCCAGGTTCCATTTACAGCATCATAATGGTCGTATCCGTGTTTGGCGACATCGCGGTGAACGCACATTGGAAGTGTGTATTCGTCATCGCCATACTGGCGTATCACCTGGCGTGATGGTATGGGGTGCCATTGGTTACACGTCTCAGTCACCTGTTGTTCGCACTGACGGCACTTTGAACAATGGACGTTACATTTCAGACGGGTTACGATCCGTGGCTCTACCCTTCATTCGATCCCTGCGAAACCCTACATTTCAGCAGGACAATGTTGCAGGTCCTGTAGGGGCCTTTCTGGATACAGAAAATGTTCGACTGCTGCCCTGGCCAGCATATTCTCCAGATCTCTCACCAATTGATAACGTGTGGTCAATGATGGCCGAGCAACTGGCTCGTCACAATACGCCACTCACTACTCTTGCTGAACTGTGGTATCGAGTTGAAGCTGCATGGGCAGCTGTACCTGTACACGCCATCCAAGCTCTGTTTGACTCAATGGCGACGCGGATCAAGGCCGTTATTACGGCCAGAGGTGTTTGTTCTGGGTACTGATTTCTCAGGATCTATTCACCCAAATTGCGTGGAACTGTAATCACATGTGAGTTCTAGTATAATATATTTGTCCAATGAATACGCGTTTATCATCTGCATTTCTTCTTGGTGTAGCAATTTTAATGGCCTGTAGTGTATTTTCATGTATAGTAGGATTCAGTTATGGAGGTCCACAGAAATGTACCCGAGAGGGGACAATATCGCCGTTATTGTTTGATTTGGTAAGGTTTAAAACAAGACGTGCCAAGAAAACAAAAATTCTCAGACAGCACACAAATCGTTAATTTTATACACAATGCGTACGAGATTGAGCTTATTGATACCACTGTTAACACCGTGTCTTCTTAACATGCGGTTTATGTACAGTTGTAACACTACTGTAGGCTACCGTAGACTATCGTAAGTAAGGTAGTTTTCCTAGTAGCTTTGATCAGTTAAGATTGTACCTGCGTCACCCTTACATAAGGTGTGATGCTTACCTGTCGGGCGTAGCCTCAAACGATCGCTTTCTTTACATATTCAGTCAGTACTTTGCTGATTCCCCTAAAAACCAGAAGTTAGAAACTGAGTGAGGGTATATAAAGGGTGAGGTAAGCTATGGAACATTTTTGTTCTACATAGTTATCTTCCTGTCTGATACTTAAAAGTAAACAGCATTTATAGTGAAATTGAAACTGTCAGTCTTTAATTCCGGTTTTATTCGAAAATTGTTGATTTTTAACGTGACACAGAGATGTTGTAGTAAAAATAAAAAAGAGAATACAGATTTATCATACATCGCTAGAAACCACAATTCTTAACGTAAAGGTAAAATAATAAAAAAACGCACAAGAGAAAAATACTTGAAATATCGCTGCACTACTTTGTTCAACTTATGTAAAACAGATTTCAGTTATTCATAAACAATCCTCTCATTCGTCGATAACAACAGGTAACTTTTGTCTTTCATCATGATGAAGAGAGTTCTATTGAGCAAAATATACCAACAGTAATTATAGACATCATTTTGTGTTTTTGCATGTAAACTGTACTTACATCAAAAGCAATTGCTTTGGTTACATATAAGCGCTTAAGTTACGCGATCAACTTATGTTTATTACTTATAAAATGCAATTTATATTCTGTAAGGACATAAAAAAACACAATGGACTAACACTGTATGATGTGCGGCTTTGAGTATTTGTAAAACAAACATGCAACCAAACGAAAAAAAAAAAATAAAGAAGTTTACCTAATCTTCGTTTAAATATGTTTCTTTCCCTGCCAATGCTACCAATTCTAACGGTAATCGTACAATTTACTACGACATTTTCGTAGGTACGAAAACTATCAAACTCTAGTGTCACGTTATTTTTACAATCGGTAAAATAAATTAAAATGAATCGGCGTGTGCCGTTCGTAATTATAGGCAGCTTCGCAGCAACAGCTATTCGCGTTCACGGTCCGTATACCCCCACGCAAAGGTATACTCGACAATTTTTACAAAATATTTTTATTTTTATCACTTTTATGTATTCTTGTGTAATAGCGATTATAACGCAGGCTTGCTGCTTTAGTGAGCCTCAATCTTATTGCTTTTGTGTTGTGAAAGATGGCTAAGAATACATTTTAACATTGACACAAATCCTGTTCTATCTGACCCGATTAATTATTATTCAGAAGATATTTTTTGAGTGTAGACGTACTTTGTTACCTGAAATAACAGCGTATTTCTTTATCACATGCGAAATACATCATTTGAGACGATTAATATGAATGCTGACGCTACTTTTTTGGTGTAAAGATCGGAAATTACATCCGAAGTTGATAAAATCCTGCGTATCGAACGAGTTACAAAAGAAACTCTAGAAAACGGTACAAGAGATATTTTATTGATATACTTTTATTATTCGGTAGGTAATCAAACTAAAAAATCTGAAAGATAAACAAAATATCAGAAGGATTAAGGGAATCTTGTAAGATATCGAGAAACATAGCGAAGAAAGCCACTGATTACAGTGGAAAATGAGATAAAACTTAGAAAACACTTGGTTAACTTTTATGCCATCTATTACAAAATTATCAACTGCAATTTTAAGTGTTGTGCCCTTGCTTACAGTATTTAACAATTAATTGAAGAGAGACTGCCTTCTAGCAAAACAAGACAGTTTTTGGTTTTGCTTAATCCCCATGTGTGTTTCGCTACTATTGTGGCATTTTCAGTTAATGTTTGTTATTGTTTTTTTAAAAATCCTTTTTACATTATGCGTAGACATTTGGCTGATTTCTGCGTATATGATATAACAAGAAGAATAAATGAAAGAAAAAGCTCACGGAAGATGTCAAAAATATTGTGAGAAACGTTTGGGGATTAAATAAAACAAAATCAGTGTTCTTCCAAGAAGACGGAAACGCTTTAATTTATTATTACAAAACATTACATCTGATCATACAAATGGATTAATTTCATTGTTTTCAAGCCTTTTACTTCTTAATGTTGAATGGCACAACTAAAGTTGAACAAAATATATTTTAACAGCTAACTTTCTTGGATTGTTTGGATAAAGTGTAACCGAAGTTCAGCATTCGACGAAATAATTTTGGGAAAACCCCATCACCAATTCTTTGTGAGAACCAACGAACCTAGGAATGGAGAAATATGTTCGCCATCTCCCCAGTTAGACACTAATTGTGCAGCCATTCTCTCTGAAATGTAGAATTCGTAATTTTAACGGTATTTTGCATGACTTAAAGTTAGAGCAACTGCTGGAAACAATGCAATTCTCGAATAGCAGAGAGGGTTCTACCAAGTTCAACATCCACGACCATCCGAAGGACGAGCGTATTTTCTACCTTGAAACATCATATCTTTTTACTTTCTTCTGGTACGGAAAGTTGTGTGCTGTCATATTGAGTTATGGGTAAGAGTCGACAGATAAAGTTGAAACACTTTGTGACATGGTGATTTTCTTGAGAGTCTCAGCATGCCCTGGTGGTCTTTCTTTGTCGACGGATAAACAGAAAAGTACAACTGTGGTGAACGTGTGCAGCAGGGAGAGAGACAGCCATTGTAGCAATCAGGGATTGATGCTGGACATGTGCAATAGAACCACTTTCATTATTTTCTCGGAACACGTTCTGGCATCAGCAAGAGGGTTTTAAACGATTTATTTGCATCTAAATCTGAGCGACTACTCCTCAAGTGACGTGGAAGAAGTTCATCTAACCATTCCATTGTCGAATAGCACGTGCGTAAAACGGACACTTACATTTCACAGTGCAAGCTCTGGTTTCTCTTATTTTATTACAATGCTGTTTTCTTCCTATGTACGTGGGAATCAATAATTTGTTTTCGCAGTAGGAGGAGAATGTTGATAGAAATGTCATGAAAAGATGCCACCCCAACGAAAAACATCTTTGTTTCAATGACTGCCATCCCAGCTCGTTTATCACATCCGTGACACACTCCCCCATATTTCGTGATAATACGAAACGAGTTGCTCGTCTTTGAACTTTTACGATATCCTCCGTCAATCCTATCCTGTAAGGATACCAAACGCGCAGCAGTACTCTACAAGATGGGCAAGCGCAGTCTCTTTGGTAGATCTGTTGCCGGCCGGCGTCGCCGAGCGGTTCTAGGCGCTACAGTCTGGAACCGCACGACAGCCACGGTCGCAGGTTCGAATCCTGTCTCGGACATGGATGTTTGTGATGTCCTTAGGTTAGTTAGGTTTAACTCGTTCTAAGTGCTAGGGGACTAATGACCTCAGAAGTTAAGTCCCATAGTGCTCAGAGGCATTTAATAGATCTGTTGCATCTTCAAGTGTTCTGCCAATAAAACGCAGTCTCTGAATCGCCTTCTATGTAATGGTTTCAGTTTATGTTCTTCGTAATTGCAATCAAAAGGTACTTAGTTGAATCGATAACCTTTAAATCTGTGTGATATACCGAGTATCCGAAGTTTTGTGCAGCTTAGTAAGGAGTACATGAGGGAGTTACAAAGGACTAGGGACAATATTTTGACAATGTTCCGTGACGGTCTACATCTGTGTTAATTTTAGGACAGACTGAAACCATCGCTGTGCCAAGGACATGTCACGTTTTCCCGCGAACACCCTAGCAACCGAAGAAATCCAAGTTATAAAGTGACTGATACACCCGCAATACTTGTCGCTGCTTTCGACAATCATAAAATACACTCCTGGAAATTGAAATAAGAACACCGTGAATTCATTGTCCCAGGAAGGGGAAACTTTATTGACACATTCCTGGGGTCAGATACATCACATGATCACACTGACAGAACCACAGGCACATAGACACAGGCAACAGAGCATGCACAATGTCGGCACTAGTACAGTGTATTTCCACCTTTCGCAGCAATGCAGGCTGCTATTCTCCCATGGAGACGATCGTAGAGATGCTGGATGTAGTCCTGTGGAACGGCTTGCCATGCCATTTCCACCTGGCGCCTCAGTTGGACCAGCAGACCAAGGCAGAAGCGACTCTCATCGCTGAAGACGACACGTCTCCATTCGTCCCTCCATTCACGCCTGTCGCGACACCACTGGAGGCGGGCTGCACGATGTTGGGGCGTGAGCGGAAGACGGCCTAACGGTGTGCGGGACCGTAGCCCAGCTTCATGGAGACGGTTGCGAATGGTCCTCGCCGATACCCCAGGAGCAACAGTGTCCCTAATTTGCTGAGAAGTGGCGGTGCGGTCCCCTACGGCACTGCGTAGGATCCTACGGTCTTGGCGTGCATCCGTGCGTCGCTGCGGTCCGGTCCCAGGTCGACGGGCACGTGCACCTTCCGTCGATCACTGGCGACAACATCGATGTACTGTGGAGACCTCACGCCCCACGTGTTGAGCAATTCGGCGGTACGTCCACCCGGCCTCCCGCATGCCCACTATACGCCCTCGCTCAAAGTCCGTCAACTGCGCAAACGGTTCACGTCCACGCTGTCGCGGCATGCTACCAGTGTTAAAGACTGCGATGGAGCTCCGTATGCCACGGCAAACTGGCTGACACTGACGGCGGCGGTGCACAAATGCTGCGCAGCTAGCGCCATTCGACGGCCAACACCGCGGTTTCTGGTGTGTCCGCTGTGCCGTGCGTGTGATCATTGCTTGTACAGCCCTCTCGCAGTGTCTGGAGCAAGTATGGTGGGTCTGACACACCGGTGTCAATGTGTTCTTTTTTCCATTTCCAGGAGTGTAAATGCGCGAACATTCAGCAATTAATAAAAAATAACATTTCCCGCTCTTTTCTCCCTCCCCTACTTACTTCGTCCCTTCCCCATCTCATTCCATCCCCGCCCCTCGCGTAAAATAACGGATTCAAATGACGTATGAAGTTAGACGTTGAGTGACAGACACAGCGACAAAAGGAGTTGCCATTGCTGGTATCCTTCGACATCGGATCCGTTGATATATATGTCTTTTTTTCCTGGCATTGTCCTGTTAAACCTCTACTGTATGCTCTGTCAGAAGATGCAAGGTGTTCGCCGCTTCGCAGATGATACGTATAACGAATAAAAGAGAGTACTGACACTGGTACTGCAAGTGCACCGAGGTGTAATATTTGAAAATATCAACTTGCGGTTCCAGACAACGGGATAATCATTAATTTTGTACAAGAATATACATATTGTCCTGTAATTCTCATGGAAGGTCGATATATGACACTAATTTTTTTAAAGAACAGTGAAATGCTAGACATACGTAGTGTTTCTTTATGAAAGGGCAAATACATTACAAACCGAATTGCAAAGACTGATTCTATAAACCTAAAAGCATTTCTTCATCTACATTTACAATACTCATTGTTTCAGCTATAACCGAACTGAAGCTGAAGAACGTATTTAATTAATAATATACTTACTTGATAAGTTTTGACTTAGGGAAATACAGAAGCATGTTACGATTGACGCAGTCGTAGATACGACTTTAAGAAGCTAGGTGTTTTTTGACAAATAAAAATGGGAAGAAAAGTCATGTCAATATTTGAAAGCTGCAGAGCACCACATGTACAAGACGTTTCGGAATTTGTTTCACTATACGTTTCCTCATAATCGGCCCTATTATTGTCAACATCCCTCTGTGCTCGAAAAAAAATAAAAAATAAAAAACAATGAAGAAGGCATGATTATAACACCACGAGTAAAACACATCGCCACGCTGACTTCAGTGTGTGATGTTTTTAATAGTTCTCAAAACAAAGCTCTGTCTCAAAGACGTTGTGGTCGTACGCAAACTATGCCAGCGGCAAGCTACAATCACTGCCTGATAACAGTAAAAACGTTACCGACGGCAGCGCCATTAAAGCTGAGTTACTAAACACTGTCTTCCGAAATACTTTCACGAAAGAAGGCGCAATAGATATTCCAGATTTCGAATCAAGAAAAGCTGCCAATCTGAATAATTTGGAAGTAAATACCTTCAGTGTAGCGAAGCAAACTCAAATCACTGAGTAAACCAAGTTTTGAATTCCGTACCAAAAGACAGAGACTGATGACCTCAGAAGTTAAGTCACTTAGTGCTCAGAGCCATTTGAACCATTCTGAACCAAAAGACAGAAACATTGCACAGGTCGCACTAACACAGAAGAAGGAAACACGAGCAATCCGTTGAATTACAGATCCATATCACTGACATCGATCTGCAGCAGAATTTTGGAACATATCTGTGTTCGAACATCATGAATTAACTCGAAGAAAAAGATCCAGTGATATATTACCGGCACGAGTCTAAGACACAACTGGCTCTTTATTCACAGAAAATAATGAGTAATAGCGGCAGGGAATGTTAAGTTGATTCCCCATTTATAAGATTTCCAGAAGGCGTTTGATACCGTTCCTTGCAACCGGTTTCTGGTCAAATTGCGTCCATGGGGTACCGTCTCTGCTCGATTCGCGATTTCCTGTCACAAAGGTCACAATTAGTATTAACTGACGAGAAATCATCGAGTGAAACCTAAGTGGTACCTCAGGTTCCCAAGGAAGTGTTACCGGCCCTCTGCTTTCGCACATGGTGCGAAAAATGGCAAAAGCTCGATATACACTGGATGAAGCCATGCGTATTTCTAAAAATGGCGCGTACACAAAAGATCAATTATCACTAAACTCCGTCTTTTATTTCATTACGTCTCAACCTGCGCTGTAGTAATTTAGTGTAATGACACGACATGCACCACAAAATCACAAGCTTTCAGCACCCATCACCGTTTACATAATCCGTAGAGCAATTTCAACTAGCTGTGACACATCTATCTAGACTCCTGATACTAGCAATGACATCTCTTTTCTACGATCTTACAGTTAACGAATTTTAAATGAGATTTCTTCCTTCCAATAAAAAAAATAATATACCATCGATGGAGAACGTACTACACCTTATCGGCCAGTGTCAATAATCATGAAAGAGGAGGCCGGAAAGGTACGGCTCGTGATATCGGAAGTTAGTTCTCGTGTCTTGTGGGCCATGGCTACAGCGCTCCTGCCGACATCTTTCAGTAGCCGTTCCAAGTAATTTGGCTGGAGGGACAATGGTTCAATTTGGTACCTCTTGACATGCAGTATGCTCATGGTTGCTTCATTTTCGAGTGGTTTGTGGGCACTGTTTCTCCTTAGAGAAGAATGTCATTTAACAGCGATCTTTCATTTTAGTATCTACTGAATACACAAATAGATGTGCCTGTCAACTTCTAAAACCCAACAGGCACAGTGCTTTACTTCGGCACGCAGCACATACTGCGTGATGTGGCATTACACTATCAAAGGCCTTTGATTAATCTTTTGTAAAAACTAGGAGCACTGTGTATAAAAGATGAGATTGAAGTACCCCAGCACTCTGATAAATACGCTGAGGTGACAAAAGTCATGGGACATCTCCTAATACCGTGTCGGACCTCCTTTTGCCCCACGTATTGCAGTAACTCGACGTCGTATGGACCCAACAGGTCGTTGGAAGTCCGCTGCAGAAATACTGAGCCATGCTGCCACTACAGCCGTCCATAATTTTGAAAGTGTTGCCGCTGCTGCTTTTTTCTACGAACTGACATCTCCATTATGTGCCATAAATGTTCGATGGGATTCATGTAGGGCAACTTGGGGGGCCAAATCATTCGCTCGAATTGTCCAGAATGTTCTTCAAACCAATCGCGAACAGTTGAGCGCTGGTGACATTACGCTTGTCATCCCTAAAACTCGAATCGTTGTTTGGGAACATGAAGTCCAAGTAGCCGAACGTAACCATTTCCACTCAATTATCGGTTCAGTTGGACCGGAGGACCCAGTCCACTCCTGTAACCACAGCCCAAACCATTACGGAGTGACCATGAGTTTGCACACTGCTTTGTTGGCAGCTTGGGTCCATGGTTTAGTGGTGTCTGCGCCACACTCTAAGCCTATCATCAGCTCTTACTAACTGAAATCGGACCTCATTTGACATTGTCACACTTTTCCAGTCATCTAAGATCCAACCGATGTAGTCTCGAGCCCAGGAAAGGCGTTGCAGGCGATGTCGTCTGCTGCCATTGCCCATTAAAGCCAAATTTCGCCGCATTCTCCTAACGGATACGTTTACCGTACGGTCCACTTTGATTTTTGCGTTTATTTTATGCAGTGTTGCTTGTCTGTTAGCACTGACAATGCAACTGCTCTAGGTTGTTAAGTGAAGGCAGTCGGTTACCGCGTAGTCTGTGTTGAGAGGCAATGCCTGAAGTTTGCTATCTCGACACAATTTTCAGAATGTCGACGTCCGAATATTGCAGTTCCAAACGATTTCCGAAATGTAATTTCCCGTAAGTCTAGCTCCAACTAACATTCTGTATTCAAAATCTTGCGGACATAATGACGTCGTACAACCTTTTCACATGAATCACTTGTCTACAAATGACAGATCCGTCAATATACTGCACTTTTATATCTTGTGTACGTGATACTACCGGCATATGTATGTGTCATATCGCTGTCCAATGGCTTCTTTTCATCTCAGTGTATTTTTCAAAACGTCTTTTATAAAAAGATCTTTGACAAAGCTATTTTACATTGTAATTGGGTCCTAAAAGAGACTACCCACATCTTATACGGACTGTGTAAATTTACTGAGTAAATTGGAAAGCGTTACACCATGAAGCACAGGTCCGGTATACAGGCTGATTCACGAAGATATGCAGATATTTTAATGTGTTATTCTATAAGTGAAACAAAAGAAAAAAGTTCGTATAAACATATGTCTGGTTACGGAGTTACGGCTAATAAAAGATTTTGCCTGAAATATAGCAACTTCGCTAATATGAAGCCATCGCAAAACTATACGAGGTTAAAGCAAAGCACGATTTCCATTTATTTTGTTGTTATTGATCTGATGAAACTAATAAAACATATCCCAGATGTGTATCTGCAGTAGTCTTCCAGAACATCCAGAGAAGCAAAGACGTAATTTCGTAAAATTTTTAATTTGTTAACTACTTGGCCCAATTTGCTTTACAAATTCCAGACAATTGCACAAAGTTTTCAGCAGAAGTTGTAGAGAATTTAATTTTAGAAAAATGTTGGTGATAACGTTAACTGAAACGGTATGAATGTGTCAGATAATCTGCTTTTATTAACACCATACCACACATGAATTTATGTTAAACTGGAAAAAACAAAGCTGAGAGTTGAGGATTTTTGTACAGTGTACATACAGTTTCACAATACATTCACAATAAATGTTGAAAAACGTCTCCAACGATTTCAATGCATTTAACTGCACGTGTGTGAACAGATTTTGTTGCTAGTTTCAGTTTCACAGGGTTGTTCTTAGTTTCGTCTATTGCATTCTTAATGCGAGCAAGTAATACCTCACGTGTATTGACTTTGCTCTGGAAAACTACTGCAGATACGCGTCTGGGACATGTTTTATTAGTTTCATCAGACCAATAACAACAAAATAAATGGAAATCCTGCTTTAGTTTAACCTTATACAGTGTTGCGATGGCTTCATATTAGCGGAGTTGCTAAATTTCAGGTAAAATCTTTTATTAGCCGTAACTCCGAAACTAAACATTTGCGGACCTATGTTTAAATGAACTTTTTTCTTTAGTTTTACCTGCAGAATAACATACTATAATATTTAAAATACTTGCTTATCTTCATGAATCACCCTATACATCAAAATTTGTGGAGATATTCATCCCATAACGGGTATTAACGGTTATTCATTCCACTCACAACTGATGTCCACCAACATCCGTATGCGGTGTGACATTCCACCATTGGTACAAGAAGTACATGAATGGATCAAACACATTCCGAACGTGCACTGAAACACTATATCAGTTCGTGATAATTGCTGGCTGAAAGCTTCTTATCGCATCACAGATTTGTTCTAAGAGTGGCAAATTTGTGGGAAACAGGCAGGACAGTCAAGGATCCGTCTATTCATCAACCCATTGTAGTTCGAACGCCTGTGGTCTTGCGTTATCTCAAGTAGTACCAAACTGCACCGTTGTCCTTCCAGCCGCATATTTTGGTCGGGCTACAGAAAGACGTCGACACGAGCGCTGTAGCCATGACCTAAAGAAAACAACTAACTCCTGATATCATTAGCTGATCATTTTCGGCCTCTCTTTTATGATTATTGACCAGGGCCAATAAGAGATAGTACATTCTCCATCGATGATGCATTTCTCTCTTTTGGAAAGGAGCAAATCTCATTTAAAATTCATTTACTGTAAGATCGTATGAAAACCTATATCACTGTTAGTATCAACAGGCTGCTTAGATGTATCGCAGCTAGTTGAGATTCCACACCTGATGATGTAAACTGTGATGGATACTGAAAGCTTGGGTTTTTGTGGTGTAATGACACAACCTGCAAGGCATGTCATTATACTAAATTACGTGCTCTTAACCAATGTATAGGTATGACAAACACACGCTGTATCAGCTCGTGATGATAGCTGGCTGGAAGCTTCTCATCGCATCCCAGATTTGTTCTAAGAGTCACAAACCAGGGGAAACAGACAGGACAGTCAAGGACCTGTACATTCACCAAGGCCTTTATAGTGTAGACTGAAGCGTATTGTCTTGCATTATCCTGTCGAAATGTTGTTTGGTAGCCTAGTCTTAAAGGGTGTGACAGGAGGATTTCCAATTCTTCCCACATACTGGCAAACATTCAGCCTCCCTTCAACTGTTACCAATTCAGCCATTATCAATAGCTCCCCATTCCATGAATCCACCAATTGCAGAGGTGTGGGTCTCTAGAATCGCTGTTTTCTGTGACTTTCACCAGGTCTCTTACGAAAACTGCGTGCATCAGACTGCCACAAACAGAAGCGAGACTCATCGCTGAACCCCACAGATGCCACTGTACATCCCAGTTCACTCTGATGCCACATCAAGCAAATGTTTATTTACTGCGGTACGGCGTCAGCGGTAAACGACACATGGTAGCTAGAGATCTCACCCGAGTTCCAAATCAACGGGTCCTGACGGTTCGTGATAACACTCCTCCAGTAACCACACTGAGTTCTTTTTTTTGGGAGGGGGGAGGGGCAGCATTCTGGGGTGAGTGGGGTGTCATCAGAGTCTTTTGACTGGCTTTATGTGCACACCCACAAATTCCTCTCCCCTGCCAAACTCTTCATCTCAAAGTCTTCTCAGTTACGTGCTGGATATATCCCAATCTCTGTCTTCCTCTATAGTTTTTACCCACTACGGCTCCCTCTAGTCCCATGTAGATTTTCCCCTGATATGTTACCAGATATCCTTTCATCCTGTCCCTTCTTCTGGACAGCGTTTCTCATCTACATCTACATCTATACTCTGCAAAGCAAAGTGGAGTGCATGACAGAGAGTACGTCCCTTTGTACCAATTATTAGGATTTCTGACTGAATGCCTCTGGGGGTGCAGTAATTATTCTTGTCTTATCCTCACTATCCCTATGAGAGAGGCACGAAGAGGGTTGTAGTGTATTCCTAGAGCCATCATTTAAAGCCGATTCTTGAGACTTTGTTAGGAGACTTTCTCGGGACAGTTTACGTCTACCTTCAAGAGTTTTCCAGTTCAGTTCCTTCAGTATCTCTGTGACACTCTCACACGGTTCAAACAGGCATGTGACCATTCGTGATCCCCTTCTCTGTATACGTTCAACATCCGCTGTTTGTTCTGTTGTGTACGGGTCCCACATACTTGAGCAATATTCTAAAACAGGTTGCACGAGTAGCTTGTAAGCAAACTACTTTCTAGACTGCACTTCCCCAGTATTCTATCAATAAACCGAAGTCTAACACCTGCTTTACCCTCGACTGAGCATGTGTCATCATTCCGTTTCATATCCCTACAAGGTGTTACACTGAGGTATTTGTATGAGTTGGCTGACTACAACAGTGACTCCTTGATATTATAGTCATAGGATACTATTTTTTCTATTTGTGAAGTGCACAAGTTTACATTTCTGAAAAGTTAAAGCAAGATGCCAGTCTTTCCAACACTTTGAATCTTATTAAGTTCTGACTTAATGTTTATGCAGCTTTTTTCAGACAGAATTTCATCATAGATAACTGCATCATTTGCAAAAGGCTGAGGTTAGTATTATTATTGTCCGCAAGGTCATTAATATACAAAATGAACAGCAAGGGTCCCAATACACTTCCCTAAGGCACACCTGAAGTTACTTTTACAATCTGATGATGCCTCTGCATCCAATATAACAGGCTGCGTCCTCCCTACCAAAAAGTCCTTATTCCAGTCACAAATTTCATTTGACGCGTCATAAAATTGTACTTTTTGACTATAAGCGTAGCTGTGGTACTGAGTTAAACGCTTTTTGTAAATTGAGAAGTACTGCATCTACCTGTCTGTCTTGATCCAAAACTTTCAGCATATTATGTGAGAAAAGTGCGATATGGGTTACACATGATCGACGTTTTCAGATTCCACGCTTGTTGGCAATGATGATGTCATTCTGTTCAAGATATCTCATTATGTTTGAGCTCAGAATATGTCAAGGATATTGGATAGTTTTGTGGATCACTTCTACCACCCTTCTTGTAGGCTGGCGTGACCTGTATTTTTCCCAAGAAAGGGGCAAGTTATTTTGTTCGAGGAATCTACGATAGATTATAGTTATTGGAAGAGAGGCTAACTCAGTCGCAAATTCAGGATAGAATCTGACAGATTTCATCGGGCAGTGGAGCTTCGTTCAGTTTAACGATTTCAGCTGTTTCTCAACATCACTGACATTAATATTTATTTCATCCATCTTTTCAGTGGCACGAGGATTACATCAGGGCAGCTCGCCTCGATTTTCCTTTGTAAAGAAGCATTTGAAAACGGAGTCAAGAATTTCAGCTTTCGCCCTCAATTTCTGTTCTTGGCTCTTTCAATAGGGACTGTACATCAACTTCGGTGCCACTAACAGCTTTTAAATATGACCAAATTTCTTCAGGTTTTGTGAAACATCATTTGACAATATTCTGCTACGGAAGTGATTGAAGGCTTGAAGCATTGCTCTCTTGTTAGCCAAAGGCGTTTCATTCAGCATCTCTCGATCTGTAGCCCTACGGTTTGTTTTATACATGTTATTATTTAGAAGTTTCTTTACAGTGACTGCATACCATGAAGGATCCCTACCAATATGAATTGTTCTGCTGGGTACATATCTATCCAGTCCATGGTCAACTGGTCAACTATTCTTTTTAACTTGACCTATGTTCCTCTACATGTCCTGTCCTGAAGTTTCAAGTTAGTCATTGAGATATGAATCTATTGACCTCTTATCTAGTTTGCTGAACATATGTACATACATTTTTTCCTTCTCATCTTAGTTGTCCTTTGTACTCTGGTAATCATTGTTGCCACAACCGCATCCTCGTCACTGATATCACTTTCGACGTGGACATCCTCAAAGAGGTCAGGACTGTTTGTTGCTATTAGATCCAATATTTTCCATCATTAGTGGTGTCCATATCTGTTCTAGGTTTACAGAGAAGGCATTTAGTAATGTTTCACAGGATGTCTTGTCATGCCCGTCACTAACAAACCTGTAGTTTTCCCAATTAAACGTTGGATGATTAAAGTTTCCACCGGTGATTACATTATGACTGGAGAATTTACGTACAAGCGAACTGAAGTTTTCTCTAAAGTTTTCGGTTACATCAGGAGATCAGTCTGATGGACGAGAGAAGGATTCAATTATTTTATACCCACCCCTGACACTGAGTCTTTCCCAGAAAATCTGACATGCAGCTTCAATATCTATCTCGGCGCATTAGAGTTTCTTGGCTACTGCAACAAATACACAACCTCCATTTTCCATTTCCTTGTACTTTCGATATACGGTACACTTAAATACAACGTATGTTCCTTTCTTTATCGATTATGAACAGAACGTCTTCATTCTCTCCGTCAAATTTCCTGCATTCTTCTGTAGTACCACATCTCAAATGCTTCGATTCTCTTCTTTTTAGTTTTTCTTATAGTCTTTGATTCACTACCATACACTGCTATTCTCAAAATGCACCTTCTCTAAAATTTCTTCATCAAATTGAAACCCATGTTTGATGCTACTAGACTTATTTGGCCAGGAACACCGTCTTTTCCTGTGCTAGTTTGCTTTTATGTTGCCCCTGCTTAGTCCTTCATGGCTTACCTTGCTTCCACGGTAGCAGAATTTCTTAACTCGTCTCCTGTGTGATCACCACTTTTGATGTTAAGTTTCTCGCCCGTCTCATTTCTGCTACTCCTCATTACTTTCGTCTTTCTTCAGTTTACATTCAGTCTATATTCGGTACGCATTAAACTGTTCATTCCATTCAACAGACCCTGTAATTCGTCACCTTCACTGAGGATAGCAATGTCATCAGCAAGTCTCATACTTTCAACCTGAATTTTAATACCACTCTCACACCTATTTTATTTCCACCATTCCTTCTTCGATGTATAGATTGAACAGTAGGGGCGAAACACTGCATCCCTGTTACCTTGTACCATTTCTAATATGTGCCTTTGTTTCCTCTTGGTTCTTGTACATATCGTATATTGCCCGTTTTTCCCTATAACTTACCGCTATTTTTCTCAGAATTTCGAACGTCTTCCTCCATTTTACTGTCGCAAACGCTTTTTCCATGTCGAGAAGTCCTATGAACGTGTCTTGGTTCTTCTTCAATCTTCCTCTCATTATCATCCGAAACGTCAGAATTATGTCTCTGACGCTTCTGCCTTCCCTAATTGTCATCAGGCAGTTGCCCGTGGACTGTGTGCGTGTGTTATCCTCATCATTTCATCATCATTCGTGAACGTGGCGAGACTGGACTGTGTAAAGATTGGGACTTTATACGGGCGCCCCGCAAACCAGACATCGTCAGACAGTTGTTTAGTTTTCTTTTCCATTCTTCTGCATTTTAGTTAAAATGATCGTGTGATAGATTCTTGCACAAAGTCTGCTGGTATGTCTCCTGTCTCATAGGTTCTATACAGCATCCTGACTAGTCGTCTGGTTGCCACTTCCACCAATTATGGGATGTTACGAATCCTTTCTGCCTTATTTAATCTCAAGTCTTCCAACGCTCTCTTAAATTCCGACTCTTATACTGGATCCACTGTCTCTTCCATATCGACTCCAATTTCTTCTTCTGTTCGTCATTAACCTTCAAAGTATTATTTCCGCCTATCCGCACTCTCCTCTGCCTTCAGCAGTGGAATTTCCATTGTATCCTTAACGTGTCTGTTTTGACTTTTCTATAGGCCGAATCAGTCTTTCAAACGATAATTTCGATTTCTTAGTTTTTTCCTGCACCCAATTCGCCTTGCGCGTTCCTGCACTTCCTATTTATTTTACTCCCGAGTGATGTATATTGCTTTATTTCTGTCTTTTCATGAGAATTTTTGAACTTCCTTCTTTCGTCGATCAGCTGAAGTATTTCAAAAAAATGGTTCAAATGGCTCTACGCACTATGGGACTTAACGTCTGAGGTCATCAGTCCCCTAGGCTTAGAACTACTTAATCCAAACTAACCTAAGGACATTACACACATCAATGCCCGAGGCAGGATTCGAACCTGCGACCGTAGCAGCAGCGCAGTTCCGGAACTATTTCATCTGCTGCTCAAGGCTTCTTCGCTGTTACCTCCCTAGTACCTATGTTGTCTTTCCAAAATATGTGATTGCCCTTTTTAGAGATATCCACTCCTTTTTAAATGAACTGCCTACTATGTTATTCCTTAACGCAGTATCCGCACCTTCCGCTAACTTCAAATGCGTCTCAGCATTCCTCTGTACTTAAGTATCCTTTCATACTGATTCTTCTGCACGATTACAACTCCAGTCATTTGCATACCTGCCACTGGTGCGTACGTCTATGAAGTTAACGTTGATATCCGACCATGTCTTCTGGGTCATTCACTGTTTTCGTCAGATAGTTTATATTAACAGAGTGTATTAAATTCAATCTTTCAAGAATAACTAGGGTATACCATGTTTTAAAAATTACGAATAATTTTTTTAGAGTGATTCCTAGCTCCGTTAATAGTTCCCTTGCCCAAAGTGCCTGACATTTCATTCGTCTCGGTAGAAGTGGAGTTAAAAATCACTGCAAAAGACACAAATAAGATCTATTGGACATATCATCAGACACAACACCTGTTTCATTTAAGGTAGAGGGAGGCGTGGGACGAAGTAGTTGCAAGGCATCGAGATGAGAATAACATGTGACAATTATATGGAACTGAAACGAACAGCCAATGACAGAAGATAGTGTTTGCACCGGAAAAGTATTAGCGTTTAGAATATGAAATGAATTAATATGGAATACCACACAGTTTTTCGTTTTTCGTTTTTCATTATATGATTTGGTTTAACGTAGTATACTGTTGTTGTTGTTGTGGTCTTCAGTCCTGAGACTGGTTTGATGCAGCTCTCCATGCTACTCTATCCTGTGCAAGCTTCTTCATCTCCCAGTATCTACTGCAACCTACATCCTTCTGAATCTGCTTAGTGTATTCATCTCTTGGTCTCCCTCTACGATTTTTACCCTCCACACTGCCCTCCAATGCTAAATTTGTGATCCCTTGATGCCTCAAAACATGTCCTACCAACCGATCCCTTCTTCTAGTCAAGTTGTGCCACAAACTTCTCTTCTCCCCAATCCTATTCAATACCTCCTCATTAGTTACGTGATCTACCCACCTTATCTTCAGCATTCTTCTGTAGCACCACATTTCGAAAGCTTCTATTCTCTTCTTGTCCAAACTAGTTATCGTCCATGTTTCACTTCCATACATGGCTACACTCCATACAAATACTTTCAGAAACGACTTCCTGACACTTAAATCTATACTCGATGTTAACAAATTCCTCTTCTTGAGAAACGCTTTCCTTGCCATTGCCAGTCTACATTTTATATCCTCTCTACTTCGACCATCATCGGTTATTTTACTCCCTAAATAGCAAAACTCCTTTACTACTTTAAGTGTCTCATTTCCTAATCTAATTCCCTCAGCATCACCCGACTTAATTTGACTACATTCCATTATCCTCGTTTTGCTTTTGTTGATGTTCATCTTATATCCTCCTTTCAAGACACTGTCCATTCCGTTCAACTGCTCTTCCAAGTCCTTTGCTGTCTCTGACAGAATTACAATGTCATCGGCGAACCTCAAAGTTTTTACTTCTTCTCCATGAATTTTAATACCTACTCCGAATTTTTCTTTTGTTTCCTTTACTGCTTGCTCAATATACAGATTGAATAACATCGGGGAGAGGCTACAACCCTGTCTTACTCCTTTCCCAACCACTGCTTCCCTTTCATGCCCCTCGACTCTTATAACTGCCATCTGGTTTCTGTACAAACTGTAAATAGCCTTTCGCTCCCTGTATTTTACCCCTGCCACCTTCAGAATTTGAAAGAGAGTATTCCAGTTAACATTGTCAAAAGCTTTCTCTAAGTCTACAAATGCTAGAAACGTAGGTTTGCCTTTTCTTAATCTTTCTTCTAAGATAAGTCGTAAGGTCAGTATTGCCTCACGTGTTCCAACATTTCTACGGAATCCAAACTGATCTTCCCCGAGGTCGGCTTCTACCAGTTTTTCCATTCGTCTGTAAAGAATTCGCGTTAGTATTTTGCAGCTGTGACTTATTAAACTGATAGTTCGGTAATTTTCACATCTGTCAACACCTGCTTTCTTTGGGATTGGAATTATTATATTCTTCTTGAAGTCTGAGGGTATTTCGCCTGTCTCATACATCGTGCTCACCAGATGGTAGAGTTTTGTCATGACTGGCTCTCCCGAGGCCATCAGTAGTTCAAATGGAATGTTGTCTACTCCCGGGGCCTTGTTTCGACTCAGGTCTTTCAGTGTTCTGTCAAACTCTTCACGCAGTATCTTATCTCCCATTTCGTCTTCATCTACATCCTCTTCCATTTCCATAATATTGTCCTCAAGTACATCGCCCTTGTATAAACCCTCTATATACTCCTTCCACCTTTCTGCCTTCCCTTCTTTGCTTAGAACTGGGTTGCCATCTGAGCTCTTGATATTCATACATGTGGTTCTCTTCTCTCCAAAGGTCTCTTTAATTTTCCTGTAGGCAGTATCTATCTTACCCCTAGTGAGACAAGCCTCTACATCCTTACATTTGTCCTCTAGCCATCCCTGCTTAGCCATTTTGCACTTCCTGTCGATATCATTTTTGAGACGTCTGTATTCCTTTTTGCCTGCTTCATTTACTGCATTTTTATATTTTCTCCTTTCATCAATTAAATTCAATATTTCTTCTGTTACCCAAGGATTTCTATTAGCCCTCGTCTTTTTACCAACTTGATCCTCTGCTGCCTTCACTACTTCATCCCTCAGAGCTACCCATTCTTCTTCTACTGTATTTCTTTCCCCCATTCCTGTCAATTGTTTCCTTATGCTCTCCCTGAAACTCTCTACAACCTCTGGTTCTTTCAGTTTATCCAGGTCCCATCTCCTTAAATTCCCACCTTTTTGCAGTTTCTTCAGTTTCAATCTGCAGTTCATAACCAATAGATTGTGGTCAGAATCCACATCTGCCCCAGGAAATGTCTTACAATTTAAAACCTGGTTCCTAAATCTCTGTCTTACCATTATATAATCTATCTGATACCTACTAGTATCTCCAGGATTCTTCCAGGTATACAACCTTCTTTTATGATTCTTGAACCAAGTGTTGGCTGTTTTGTATTTTGTACTGAAGTTCAATACATGATCCGTTGATATCTTTGTCAGATAATTACATCTTTCCAAACAGTCTTTACCTGAAACTAATGAAAGTGTAAAAAAATATTGTTTCGTATTGTTGCCTAGAAGACAACGAAAGAAGAATGAAATGGTTACTAGAGCTGAAGCACAAGCTTGGATAGAGCATCGTTAGGAAAGTAGACAGACCTCTGCCCATGAAAGGAACGGCCCTGGAACTCACCTGAAGTGATTCAAGGAAACAAAAAGAAGGAATATCTGGGTGGGTGGACGGGAATGTGAGCCAATATTACACTCTGAGAAAAAAAAATTGCGGACAACCAAGGAATTATCCGAATGACAAAGTAACTGTTAGATATGACTTAATCGTACATGTACATACAAAAAAAAAAAAAAAAAAAGATTACAATTTCAGAAAAAATGGTTGATTTATTCAAGAGATAGAGCGTCTCAAATTGAAGAAGTCAATAACAAGCTTGTCCTCCTCTGGCCCATTGACTGACAGGACGGTTGGATGTCCTCCTCAGGATTATCGTGGCTAATAGATTCCAATTGGCGCTTCAGATCGTCAAAATCCTGAGACGATTGAAGCGTCCTGATCATAATGCTCCAAACGTTCTCAATTGTAGAGATGCGGCGATCTTGCTGGACAAGGTAGTGTTTGGCAAACACGAAGACAAACAGTAGGAACTTTCACAGTGTGGAGACTGGCATGATCTTGCTGAAATGTGAGCTCAGGATGGCTTGCCATGAAGAGCAACAAAACGGGGCATAGGGTATCGTTGATATACCGTGGTGCTGCAAGGGTATCGCGGACGACAACCAAAGGGGTCCTACTATGAAAAGAAGTAGCACCCCAGAGCATCACTTCTGGTAGTGGGACTGCACGGTGGGCAACAGTCAGGCTGGTATCCCACCACTGTCCGAGGCGTGGCACTCTAACAGTTTACAAACTTAGGCGATTCCACCCTTGGCCCGAAAGCCGATGTTTATACCCTTCCTGACGTCAGATAAATAGGCTACGACAACGGCAGTACCGTTTTCTGCGTCTCCTGGTCTCGCTTTATGTACCCTCCACTGCTAGTGCTGCCGCCTGTCGCCTGTGAGTGGTTGCTGTACGTTAACGTCAGATATTGACGCTAGCCACGTTATGTGACTGGACTGTGTATCTGCCCATATGCCGTTTTTTTTTACTTTTTACCATACGTTCATCTGTTTTGCATTCTATAAAGCTGAACATCAAAACTGCAACAATTAAAAAAAGCGAATGTCTTCGTCCTGATATAACTGTGTATCGGAGTGTCAGTGTCCTCAACAGATAAAGGTAATTTCTCTTTTTAGTGATTATGACCCAGAATA
This sequence comes from Schistocerca cancellata, assembly GCF_023864275.1. Taxonomy (NCBI): domain Eukaryota; kingdom Metazoa; phylum Arthropoda; class Insecta; order Orthoptera; family Acrididae; genus Schistocerca; species Schistocerca cancellata. The sequence continues at coordinate 747,024,557 of NC_064628.1, read as the reverse complement.
TTTAGAACGTGGTACAGTAATATGCTAAAATACCCCACATTGTGAAATAGGGGGTCGTTTATTTCATCCGAATGATACAGCGATGTATTTTTTCTATGTAGCACTGGGACTGCATTAGGCAGTAATCTACATTTTTCACGTTCCAGTGATCTATTTTTCATACTTTGTAGTTGCTTACTAATGAGTTTCCTGGGCACTGCAAAAATTTTAATTATTTTCTAGCATAAACAGTACTACTGTGTACATGTTTCAGAGGTTTGGTGAAGCACGTCATATTTTTAAATTTAGTATTTTAATCTTATTGTGTCCCAGAATAAATCGTTGTCCACCAATATAAACTATTCATTGATAAAATAGAGGCTCAAATCTGAGGAGGCGAATCTCTGAGGTCACTAACCGGAGTGGTAGCATTCATTGTGAATATTGGCTTACGTTGTCTGAGACATGTGAATGGTATTTTTGAAGTGTTTAAAATGTGCATAGCATTTAATTTGGTGACTCATTCTGAGGTGATTTTCTTTGTGTCCTTGTTCGCTTGGGCGGTAAATTAGTTTCGAGAAATGCCAGGAACGTCAAACTCTCATGCAGTGTAGTGCGAGCGGATACACAAATGATTAGCACAACGATTTGAAGTAGCTAGGAGTAACGCCATTCAGTTCTGTATACAAGAAAACTTGACACGGCGCGCTCCTCATTCATAAATCGCTTTTAATGGTTAGTTGTGTGGTGACAGTACTCACGACTCCGGAGAGTACCGCACCAGCATCACAAACCAGGCTTGAAACACTCGCAGCGCAGCAGCTGTATAGGTTGGCAATACGACCTATACCGAAGTCCCCCCAGGAGCCACAGATGCTAAGCCATGGGCATCACGTCTGCGGACAGTTTTTTTTTTTGTGGTTTTAGGGCGCACAACTTCAATGGTCATTAGCGCCCTGACTACTCTAAGAATGCACCGCGAGGCACAAGTTGACAACAACAACTAAAAGGGAAAACACGATAAAAGACAGACTGACAGGCATAGGATTAAAAAACAGCATCATCAAATGTCCTTGGCGAGGTTTGTCAAATTGATAAAACGAAGAACACGAGCAGCTGCTCGTGGGTCATCCGCTAAAATGGCATCGAAAGTACTTGGCAGGTTAAGATCTAGGCGCAGTGTGTTAAGATCTGGACAGGACATTAAAATGTGTCTAACCGTCAGCAAGTGCCCACATGGGCAGAACGGCGCCGGCGCAGCCGTCAGCAGATGGCGATGGCTGAACCGGCAGTGTCCAATTCTTAACCTTGCTAAAACGACCTCCTCCCGCCGAGAAGGGCGTGAGGAGGACGTCCAAGCCACGGGAAGAGGTTTTAAGGCCCGAAGCTTGTTGTCGGTAAGTGCAGCCCAATCGGCATGCCACAGCGACACGACGCGCCGACAAATGACCCTGCTAAAATCGGACGAAGGGACACAACAAGAAGCTGTCCGAGGCTGGAGGACCGCAGCCTTGGCCGCGGCATCTGCAGCTTCGTTCCCAGGGATACCGACATGGCCAGGAACCCACATAAAGCTAACCGGCGTACCGACGTCCACCAGCTGCTGGAGAGAGCGTTGGATCCGGTGTACGAAAGGGTGAACCGGGTACGGATCACTGAGGCTCTGGATGGCGCTCAGGGAATCTGAGCATATGACATAAGCAGAATGTCGGTGGCGGCAGATGTAAAGAACAACCTGGTAGAGGGCAAAGAGCTCAGCTGTGAAGACCGAACAATCGCCATGGAGCCGGTATTGGAAACTTTGTGCCCCGACAATAAAGGAACACCCGACCCCGTCATTGGTCTTAGAGCCATCTGTATAAATGAAAGTCATGTTGATGAACTTCGAACGAAGTTCCAAAAAACGGGAGTGGTAGACCGAACCGGGGGTGACCTCTTTTGGGAGCGAGCTGAGGTCGAGGTGAACGCGGACCTGAGCCTGGAGCCAAGGTGGCGTGCGGCTCTCGCCCACTCGAAAGGTTGCAGGGAGTGAAAAATTAAGGTGTTGAAGGAGGCGACGAAAGCGAACTCCAGGGGGTAGCAAGGCAGAGACATACAACCCGTATTGAAGGTCAAGAGAGTCGTCAAAAAAGGAACGATAAGACGGATGGTCGGGCATTGACAGTAGCCGACAGGCATACCGACAAAGCAGTATATCGCGCCGGTAGGTGAGTGGCAATTCGCCAGCGTCAGCATGAAGACTCTCTACGGGACTGGTATAAAATGCTCCGATCGCAAGTCGTAAACCCCGATGTTGTATGGAGTTGAGGCGGCGTAAGATGGATGGCCGTGCAGAGGAGTATACGAAGCTCCCATAATCCAGCTTGGAGCGGACGATCGACCGATATAGACGAAGTAGGACGGTTCGATCCGCTCCCCACGACATACCACTGAGAACACGGAGGACATTTAAAGAACGGGTACAACGGGCGGCCAAATATGACACATGTGGAGACCAGCTAAGTTTCCTGTCAAAGGTAAGGCCTAAAAATTTGGTTGTCTCCACGATTGGGAGAGCAACGGGACCGAGTCGTAAGGACGGTGGGAGAAACTCTTTGTAGCGCCAGAAGTTAATACAGACCGTCTTCTCGGCAGAAAAACGGAAGCCATTGGCGACACTCCAGGAGTAAAGACGGTCAAGAGAACGCTGAAGACAGCGCTCCAGGACACGTGTACACTGCGCGCTGCAATAGATGGTAAAATCGTCCACGAAAAGGGAGCCTGATACATCAGCTGGGAGGCAATCCATTATTGGATTGATCGCGATGGCGAAGAGAGCGACGCTCAAAACTGAGCCCTGTGGCACCCCATTCTCCTGGCGAAAGGTGTCGGACAGGACAGAACCCACACGTACCCTGAACTGTCGATCCAATAAAAAGGAACAAATAAAAAGAGGGAGGCGACCGCGAAAGCCCCATGTATGCATGGTGCGGAGAATGCCCGCCCTCCAACAGGTGTCGTAAGCCTTCTCCAAATCAAAGAACACAGCCGCGGTCGGGCGCTTCCGCAAGAAGTTATTCATAATGAAGGTCGACAAGGTAACCAGATGGTCAACAGCAGAGCGGCGCCTTCGAAATCCACATTGTACATTGGTAAGTAGGCGTCGAGACTCGAGCAGCCAAACCAATCGAGAGTTAACCATTCGCTCCATCACTTTACAGACACAGCTGGTAAGCGAGATAGGTCGATAACTGGAAGGCAAGTGCTTGTCCTTCCCCGGCTTAGGAATCGGGACAACAATAGACTCGCGCCAGCATGCGGGAACATGTCCCTCAATCCAGATGCGATTGTATGTCATGACTACAAGTGTAATAAGAAATGCCAAGAAAGGAAGGAAAATATATTTGCTTAACAAGAGTGATAGGGCACAAATCGCAGAATATCTGAGTGACCACCATCAAACGTTCATTTCTGAGGAAGAGGATGTGGAACAAAAATGGAAAAAATTCAGAAACATCGTCCAGTACGCCTTAGATAAGTTCGTTCCGACTAAGGTCCAAAGCGAGGGGAAAGATCCACCGTGGTATAACAATCATGTACGAAAGGTACTACGGAAACAAAGAAAGCTTCATCATAGGTTTAAGAGTAGTCGAATCATAGCTGATAAGGAAAAGCTGAACGAAGCGAAAAAGAGCGTAAAGAGAGCAATGAGAGAAGCATTCAACGAATTCGAACATAAAACATTGGCAAACAATCTAAACAAGAACCCTAAAAAGTTTTGGTCATATGTAAAATCGGTAAGCGGATCTAAATCCCCTATTCAGTCACTCGTTGACCACGATGGCACCGAAACAGAGGACGACCGAAGAAAGGCAGAAATACTGAATTCAGTGTTCCGAAACTGTTTCACTGCGGAAAATCGTAACACGGTCCCTGACTTCAGCCGTCGCACGGACGCCAAAATGGAAAATATTGAAATAAACGATATCGGAATTGAAAAACAACTGCTATCACTTAGTAGCGGAAAAGCATCCGGACCAGACGAGATACCCTTAAGATTCTACAGTGATTATGCTAAAGAACTTGCCCCCTTTCTATCAGCAATTTATCGTAGATCGCTGGAAGAACGTAAAGTACCTAGCGACTGGAAGAAAGCGCAGGTCGTTCCCATTTTCAAGAAGGGTCATAAATCAGATGCGAATAATTATAGGCCTATTTCGCTTACGTCAATCTGTTGTAGAATAATGGAACATGTTTTGTGTTCTCGTATTATGACGTTCTTAGATAATACAAATCTCCTTCATCATAACCAACATGGATTCCGCAAACAGAGATCATGTGAAACTCAGCTCGCCCTATTTGCCCAAGAAATTCACAGTGCCGTAGACACTGGCGAGCAGATTGATGCCGTATTCCTGGACTTCAGGAAGGCATTTGATACGGTTCCGCACTTACGTTTAGTGAAAAAAATACGAGCTTACGGAATATCGGACCAGGTTTGTGATCGGATTCAGGATTTCCTAGAAGAAAGAACACAACATGTCATTCTTAACGGTTCAAAATCTGCAGATGTAGAGGTAATTTCGGGAGTACCGCAAGGAAGCGTGATAGGACCTTTATTGTTTACAATATACATAAATGACTTAGTTGACAACATCGGTAGCTCCGTGAGGCTATTTGCAGATGACACGGTTGTCTACAAGAAAGTAGCAACATCAGAAGACTCGTACGTACTCCAGGAAGACCTGCAGAGGATTAATGCATGGTGCGACAGCTGGCAGCTTTCCCTAAACGTAGATAAATGTAATATAATGCGCATACATAGGGGCAGAAATCCATTCCAGTACGATTATGCCATAGGTGGTAAATCATTGGAAGCGGTAACGACCGTAAAATACTTAGGAGTTACTATCCGGAGCGATCTGAAGTGGAATGATCACATAAAACAAATAGTGGGAAAAGCAGGCGCCAGGTTGAGATTCATAGGAAGAATTCTAAGAAAATGTGACTCATCGACGAAAGAAGTAGCTTACAAAACGCTTGTTCGTCCGATTCTTGAGTATTGCTCATCAGTATGGGACCCTTACCAGGTTGGATTAACAGAAGAGATAGACATGATCCAGCGAAAAGCAGCGCGATTCGTCATGGGGACATTTAGTCAGCGCGAGAGCGTTACGGAGATGCTGAACAAGCTCCAGTGGCGGACACTTCAAGAAAGGCGTTACGCAATACGGAGAGGTTTATTATCGAAATTACGAGAGAGCACATTCCGGGAAGAGATGGGCAACATATTACTACCGCCCACATATATCTCGCGTAATGATCACAACGAAAAGATCCGAGAAATTAGAGCAAATACGGAGACTTACAAGCAGTCGTTCTTCCCACGCACAATTCGTGAATGGAACAGGGAAGGGGGGATCAGATAGTGGTACAATAAGTACCCTCCGCCACACACCGTAAGGTGGCTCGCGGAGTATAGATGTAGATGTAGATGTATGTACGAAGAAGAAAACCTTTACCCGCAGGAGAAAGGTTCTTCAGCATCTGAATATGAATAGAATCTGGCCCTGGAGCGGAGGACCGTGATCGGCCAAGTGCGTTTTCGAGTTCCCGCATGGTGAATGGGGCATTATAACTTTCACAATTCGAGGAGCGGAAGTTAGGTGGCCTAGCCTCCTCTGCCTGTTTGCGGGGGAGGAAGGCAGGGTGGTAATGAGCGGAGCTCGAAACCTCTGCGAAAAAGCGGCCGAAGGCATTGGAGACAGCCTCAGGGGCCACAAGGACGTCATTCGCCACCTTCAAGCCAGAAACTGGTGAGTGGACCTTAGTGCCAGATAGCCGGCGCAGGCTACCCCAGACAACAGAAGAAGGAGTAAAACTGTTGAAGGTGCTTGTGAAAGCAGCCCAGCTGGCTTTCTTGCTTTCTTTGATAATACGACGACACTGAGCACGTAATCGTTTATAATTGATACAATTCGCCACTGTAGGGTGGCGTTTAAATGTGCGTAAAGCACGTCGACGAGCACGTAAAGCGTCTCTACATGCTGCGGTCCACCAGGTGACCGGTACGCGACGTGGAGAAGAAGTAGGGTGAGGGATGGAATATTCAGCAGCAGCGAGAATGACTTCCGTGAGGTGTGCGACCTGACGATCGCAGCTTGTGAAGGTTTGATCCTGAAAGGTCGCCCTGGAAGAGAAGAGCCCCCAGTGTGCCTTGGTCCAATTAGAGGAGCACGGAGAGGGGGTATGCTGCAGGAGAGGGATAACACACGGGAAGTGGTCGCACGAATATGTATCAGAAAGTGCATACCACTCAAACCGGCGTGCAAGTTGGGGAGTACATATAGAGAGGTCTAAATGGGAATAGGTGTGAGATGTGTCCGAAAGAAAAGTAGGGGCGCCAGTATTGAGGCAGACAAGATTGAGCTGGTTGAAAAGGTCTGCTAACAAGGAGCCCCTCGGGCAGGATGCTGGAGAGCCCCAAAGGGGATGGTGGGCATTGAAGTCTCCAGTTAACAAAAATGGTGCAGGTAGCTGAGCATGCGGCTGGCGGATGGCAACTGCCTGCAGGCCGGTGTGCAACGTGATGGGATCGTAGTAAATATCATCCCGGACCAGCAACATAACCCCTCCATGAGCTGGGATACCTACCACAGGGGTAGGTCAAAACGCACAGAGGTGTAGTGTGCCAAGGCAATTTGATCGCATGGGCGTAGCTTCGTTTCCTGGAGGGCTACGACGAGCGGACGGTGCAAGCGGAGCAGCAACTTCAAGTCCTCTCGGTTGGAGCGAATGCTGCGAATATTCCAGTGAATAAGTGCCATCGTAAGAAAAGGAAGATGAAAGAATGGGTCACCTCGAAGGCCGCTGAGGGCCTGGCTTCGAGCGAGCACTGCCGCCGCTATCAGTAGGCGGACAGTCATCGTCCATTGGGTCGATAGGTTCATCGGCCATCTCGGTAGGATGGCCGGGAGGGGGAGCTTCCTCCGCCGGTGAACGGCCAGATGTTCGGCTACCAGCGGTGCGGCCAGGCGAAACGGATGACGGCCTGGGGCGGCAACCGCTGGGTGGCGCGGGAGAAGAAATGCGCCGTGGCGGAGAAGGAGAACTGTGCTTCCGATGAGCCTTTTTGGAAGGACGTTTGGTGGAAGTACCGGTCGAAGGCTGGGAGGTCGAGGTACGTAGGAAGTCTGCACGGGATGGTTCCTTCTTGAAGGCCCGTGCATCTGACTTCGGGGTCTTCGTCTTAGCAGAAGCTGATGAAGGGGCTGGTGGCTGTGGGGTGATGGGAGGAAGAGGAGACGTCGACCGCGCGATCTTAGCACTGGCCGAACGGACGACCGTGGTGCTGAAGGTCAGATCGCATGTCTGGGTTGCTACCTCCCTGGTAGTCCGAGGAGAGGCGAGGACAGTACTGTATTTCCCCGCTGGGAGCAGCGTGGGCTTCCTACTAGCCAATAGCTTGCGAGCAGCCGAGGTGGACACTTTCTCTTTGACCCGAATTTCTTGGATACAGCGTTCTTCCTTATAGACAGGACAGTCGCGGGAGGATGCGGCATGGTCACCCTGACAGTTCACACAACGAGGAGACGGAGGCGGACAGTCACCCTCATGGGCATCCCTGCCACAAGTGACACATTTAGCCGCATTGGAACAAGACTGTCGAGTGTGATTGAAACGCTGACACTGGTAGCAGCGCGTAGGTGTCGGGACATAGGGGCGAACAGAAATAACCTCGTAGCCCGCCTTGATGCGCGATGGCAGCTTAACATTATCGAAGGTCAAGAAAAGTGTCCGGGTCGGAACAAGGTCATTGTTGACCTTTTTCATGGCCCTATGGACAGCCGTCACGCCCTGCTCAGCGAGGAAAGATTGAAGCTCCTCGTCAGTCAATCCGTCGAGGGAGCCAGTATAGACTACACCACGAGACGAATTCAAAGTTCGGTGGGCCTCCACCCGGACAGGGAACGTGTACAGGAGTGTGGCCCGAAGCAGTTTTTGTGCCTGAAAGGCACTCTCAGTTTCTAGTAATAAGGTACCGTTACGCAACCTGGTACAAGATTTGACAGATCCGGCTATGGCATCTACGCCCTTCTGAATAACGAAAGGGTTGACAGAGGAAAAATCCTTTCCGTCCTCAGATCGTGAAACGACGAGGAACTGTGGGGCAGGCGGTAGTACTTTTGTCACTGTTGGCTGGTCACTTTTCCGTTTTTGGGCAGAAGTCGAGAGAGATGGAGTAGAATCCATTGCGGAGGAATCCCCCATGATTGCCAGCGTCTCCGATGGCGCGCTCCTTCCTTGTGGGGACCCTCTCAGAGGGCACTCCCGCCTTAGGTGAATGTTTACACCTCAGGTCACACCTCCCGAGAAACAGACGGAGGGACCAATCGGCATGGTCAGAAGGTATCAGCTCAGGCAATCACCCCTCCCCGGGCCTGGCCTTTACCAGGGGGTACGCGCGTGCCTTACATGTCTACCCAGGGCGGGGACTTACGCGTTACCCCGTCACCGGCTACGCGTGCGAACGCGCGGGTCGGCCTTCAGGCACGCACAGGGAGGAAGGAAGAAGAGGAAAAAGAAGAGAGAGAGGGAGAAAGAGGACAGACTGTCTCAAACGCCGAGGCGGAGACCAGAGAAGGCAAGGAGAAGAAGGCAATGAGAAGGCAAGGAGAAGAAGGCAATGAGAAGGCAAGGAGAGAAAGGCAATGAGAAGGCAAGGAGAAGTCAAGGGAAAGAGTAAGGAAGACAGTGAGGTGGAGAAGAGCAAGGAAAGGAACCAACAAAAGGAAGGAAGAAACGAGAAGTGAAAAACCAGAAAGACCACAATTATAGGTCGTGGAACCGTCCGTCTCCGGACGCAGGCGCTAACTACCCCCGTGAGGGGGATGGACTCCTTTTAGTCGCCTCTTACGACAGGCAGGAATACCTCGGGCCTATTCTAATCCCCGGACCCGCAGGGGGGGTCTGCGGACAGTGACTGGTCGATGCCTCGTTAAATACCGGTGCACTTCAGTGCGCCGAGTCGTGTGCAGTTTCCAGTTACCGCCGAGTCTACAAGTTGCAGTGTTCGTCCGTCATCTCCGAGACATAAGCTCCGCAGGCATCGTAGGCCAGCTTTGGACTCTACGTAGGTATCACTCAAAGTGACAGCACTTCAATATTTTAGAGGACTTGTAATAATTTCAAACGTGTTGTTTTGCTGGAAATTTCACAAGAAGTAGCATAATTTGTTTATTTCTTCATATTTAATAATTACCATTTCCTTGTGCATCTTCATATTTTCGAGGCGCAAAGACTGATCCATAAAATTTCGGGCGTGCAGCCACATAAATTCGACCTATTGTTGCAATTTTTTCCGACTGAAGATAACCTAGCCGTCCTCCTGCATTCCCGACACGCTGTTCGTGAGAAGATAGTGCTATGCCTCGCATAAGAAGGAGAAACATCGTGGCTTACGATATTCCGGTCTATCGATGACTAGATTTGCTGCTCGCGTAGGTCAGAGACCGACGGCTGTCCTGAGAATAAGTAATCGATGGGTGACTGATGATCTCAGCTGCCCTACGTGACAAGCGTCCGAAAGGACAGAATTTTAGCTCGGCTGTGCAGGATCATGCAGTGACGTCACGTATCTCCAGTCAGAAAGTGGGCTCCCTTTCAGCAAGGCATGTATCCACATGCACAGTGAGAGAACGTCTGAAGCCTGGTGTTCATAGTTGCGGCTTCCCTAGACGCGGCTAGAGAAAGACCCCTGCCGACAGTGGTCCGCTCCGACAACAGCACTGGGCAAAAGAGTGGCACGATATTGTCTTTTCAGAACAGCCCCGGTTCTGCGTGCACCACGATGGAAGTATCCGTCTGCAGTGTCTTCGAGGAGAGCTAAACTTGCCAGAATCCATTCTTGATTGCCACATGGACCCAGCACCTGGTGTGATGGTACGGCTGTCATCACTGTCACCTATGATTTGAATAACTGGTTACATTTAAGACGTTTTAAGACTGGCGGCTGTGTCGTCTAGGTCTCCAACGCGTCACCTTTCAACAAAATTTATATCATCTGGTCATGGTCCTTGAGAGACTGACATACCACCACTTGCCAGCCATTACGATTGACGAATTGTGGCACACAGTTGGAGCAGCCTGGAACGGTCTATCTGTATCTGTTATCAAACATTCTTGCTGTTGGAACTAACAGTTTTGTGCATAAAAATATTCGCACTCTGTATACCACCATATCACCTACAAATTTCACATGGTGCTCTTGCTACACTGAAGCGCCACAGCAACTGGTATAGGCATGCATATTTAATTGCAGAGACAAGTGACTGGCGCAGTTGTTAGATCGATTACTGCTGGTACAATGGCAGGTTATCAAGATTTGAGCGAGCTTGAACGTGGTGTTATAGTCGGCGCACAAGCGATGGTTCACAGCATCTCCGACGTAGCGATTTTCCCGTACGACCATTTCACGAATGTACCGTGAATATCAGAAATCAGGTAAAACATTAAATTTCCGACATCACTGCGGCCGGTACAAGATCCTGCAAGAATGGGATCAACGACAACTGAAGAGAATCGTTCAACGTGACAGAAGTACAAACCTTCCGCAAATTGCTGCAGATTTCAATGCTGGACCATCAAAAAGCTTCAGCCTGCGAACCATTCAACGAAACATCGTCGATGTTGGCTTTCGGAGCCGGAGGCCCATTCGCGTACCTTTGATGAATGCTCGACGCAAAGCTTTACGCCTGGGCCTGTCAACACCGACATTGGACTGTTTACGACTGGAAACATGTTGCCTGGTCGGGCGTGTCTCGTTTCAAATCGTATTGAGCGGATGGACGTATGGACGTGACATCATGAATCCATGGACCCTGCATGTCAGCATGAGACTGTTCAAGCTAGTGGAGAGTCTCTAATGGTGTGGGACATGTGAAGCTGGAGTTATATGGGACTGCTGATACGTCTAGATACCACTCTGACAGGTGACACATACGTCAGCGTCCTGTCTTATCACCTGCATCCATTCATGTCGATTGTGCATTCCGACAGACTTGGGCAATTCCAGCAGGACAATGCGACACCCCAAACGTCCAGAATTGCTACAGAATGGCTCCAAGAGCAGAATTTTGAGTTTAAACACTTCAGGTGGTCACTAAACTTCCCAGACACGTTCAGCATATCTGGGTTGCCTTGCAATGTGCTGTTCAGAAGATCTCCATGCAGTTGACTTAGGACCGTAATATACGGTGCCAGTTCCCCCCAGCACTACTAGTCTAGTCCATGCCATGTCGTGCTGCGGCACCTCTGCGTTATTGGGGGCCCCTGCACGATATTCGGCTGAAGTTCAAAAATGCTTCAAATGGCTCTGAACACTATGGGACTTAACATCTGAGGCCATCAGTCCCCTAGCACTTAGAACTACTTAAACCTAACTAACCTAAGGACAACACACACATCCATGCCCGAGGCAGGATTCGAACCTGCGACCGTAGCTGTTTCGCGGTTCCAAACTGAAGCGCCTATAACCGCTCGGTCACACCGGCCTGCTTAGCCTGAAGTATCAGTTTCCTTGGCTCTTCAGTGTACTTACTGTGCATGCACAATACATACATTTTCGTTTTTGTTATCGTTCCAACTGTTGCAGTTTCGATGACCAGCTATATACACTCCTGGAAATGGAAAAAAGAACACATTGACACCGGTGTGTCAGACCCACCATACTTGCTCCAGACACTGCGAGAGGGCTGTACAAGCAATGATCACACGCACGGCACAGCGGACACACCAGGAACCGCGGTGTTGGCCGTCGAATGGCGCTAGGTGCGCAGCATTTGTGCACCGCCGCCGTCAGTGTCAGCCAGTTTGCCGTGGCATACGGAGCTCCATCGCAGTCTTTAACACTGGTAGCATGCCGCGACAGCTTGGACGTGAACCGTATGTGCAGTTGACGGACTTTGAGCGAGGGCGTATAGTGAGCATGCGGGAGGCCAGGTGGACGTACCGCCGAATTGCTCAACACGTGGGGCGTGAGGTCTCCACAGTACATCGATGTTGTCGCCAGTGGTCGGCGGAAGGTGCACGTGCCCGTCGACCTGGGACCGGACCGCAGCGACGCACGGATGCACGCCAAGACCGTAGGATCCTACGCAGTGCCGTAGGGGACCGCACCACCACTTCCCAGCAAATTAGGGACACTGTTGCTCCTGGGGTATCGGCGAGGACCATTCGCAACCGTCTCCATGGAGCTGGGCTACGGTCCCGCACACCGTTAGGCCGTCTTCTGCTCACGCCCCAACATCGTGCAGCCCGCCTCCAGTGGTGTTGCGACAGGCGTGAATGGAGGGACGAATGGAGACGTGTCGTCTTCAGCGATGAGAGTCGCTTCTGCCTTGGTGCCAATGATGGTCGTATGCGTGTTTGGCGCCGTGCAGGTGAGCGCCACAATCAGGACTGCATACGACCGAGGCACACAGGGCCGACACCCGGCATCATGGTGTGGGGAGCGATCTCCTACACTGGCCGTACACCACTGGTGATCGTCGAGGGGACACTGAATAGTGCACGGTACATCCAAATCGTCATCGAACCCATCGTTCTACCATTCCTAGACCGGCAAGGGAACTTGCTGTTCCAACAGGACAATGCACGTCCGCATGTATCCCGTGCCACCCAACGTGCTCTAGAAGGTGTAAGTCAACTACCTTGGCCAGCAAGATCTCCGGATCTGTCCCCCATTGAGCATGTTTGGGACTGGATGAAGCGTCGTCTCACGCGGTCTGCACGTCCAGCACGAACGCTGGTCCAACTGAGGCGCCAGGTGGAAATGGCATGGCAAGCCGTTCCACAGGACTACATCCAGCATCTCTACGATCGTCTCCATGGGAGAATTGCAGCCTGCATTGCTGAGAAAGGTGGATATACACTGTACTAATGCCGACATTGTGCATGCTCTGTTGCCTGTGTCTATGTGCCTGTGGTTCTGTCAGTGTGATCATGTGATGTATCTGACCCCAGGAATGTGTCAATAAAGTTTCCCCTTCCTCTGACAATGAATCCACGGTGTTCTTATTTCAATTTCCAGGAGTGTAGAATGCAAAACAGATGAACGTATGATGAAAAAAAAACTGCATATGGGGAGATACACAGTCCAGTCACGTTAACGTAACTAGCGTCTATATCTGACGTTAACGTACAACAAACACTCACAGGCGAAAGGTGACAGCACTATCAATGTAGGGTACATAAAGCGAGTCCAGAGGACGCAGAAAACGGTTCTGCCGTTGTCGTAGCCTATTTATCTGACGTCAGGAAGAGCATAAAAATCGGCTTTCGGGCCAAGGGTGGAATCGCCTAAGTTTGTAAACTGTCGCGTGCCACCGTGGTTACAGTATCACGTGCATGGCAAAGTGGCACAACCCAAAACCGGCGTCGAGGCAACTCTGGTGCACGACTGGCCTTAAACAACAGGGGTGAACGATGGCTGCGGAGATGTATACGGACGTTCACTGACTGGCGGCAAGTGGCCTTTGAGAAGAATCACGTTTCTGCTCCATTGGCGTGAAACGTCTGAATACAAATTTCCTGCAACAATCGTCGGGAGCGTCCAGGCCAGAGGAAGGGGCGATATGATCCTGGAAATGCGTAGTGGTATTCCATGGTTGATGTCATTCTGGAAGGCACAATGGGTCAACACAAGTGTGAATCTGTCGTTTGGTACCATTTCCCTCCCTACACGCTGTTTGCTTCTCATGGGCGCCGTAGCATCTACTAGTAGGGCAATCGAAAGTGTCACACAGCTTGCTGTGTGCGTGCGTGTTCGAAAATCACCAAGATTATGCTGTACTTCCCTTATCACGAAATACCCTAGATGAGATCCCAGTTGAGAACCTGTGGGACCACCTTTATCGCCCTCTTCGCACCATGAATCCTTAACCAAGTAACCTGGCGCAGCCGGCCACAGCATTGGAATCCGTATGGCTCCATATCCCTATCGGTATCTCAGAACCTCACTTTTTCTCGCCCTACAAAATCTCGCAGGGGTCGGCGCTGCAAAAGGTGATTACTGAAGTTTTTGGCAGGTGGTCACAAGAATGGGACTGCACAGTGTATGTTTCATACAGTTGTGATAACGTGAAGACTACTATCATCAACAACAGAACTGCTGATGAGAAACTATACTACTCGAGAACTGTGGCAAGATGAACAAAAAATGTGCTGCGATTGGAATTAAGGGCAACTGGCACATGGTGGTGTAACAGCAGTGAAACATGTGAAGATAAAGAGAAAAAAAGTAATGTTTTGATGAAGGCACTGTCCCCAAAATATATTATCGGCATTTGTATTGTTGATGAGATAATAGAGAATTCGAAACCAGGTACCGGGACATAAACTCCTTATCTCAAATTCCACAAAGATTGTTGCTGAGGTTAATGTCTCTATCCGACAGATAAACCACAAACTTTATCAGATTTCCGAATTCCATCAGACAATGGTTTCAAATTTATTCCAAATCACTGGTAACCTGTCTAGCTGTAAGGATTATAAACCAGTATATCGAAATCCGATTTCGGCCGAATATTGCTGAATTTAGTAAGGCAACGGAATTTTAAGCAGCTACTGCCAGGTTGTGCACCACCGTACTAGCTGATTTAGATGCAAGCATTTGTAAGAATTTCAGCGAATATATTTTCTCTTTGCGTTAAGACAGTATGAACAAATAGCAAGTGTCTGGCATGTTTGCATAAACGCGCTCCACCGACGGTTGACTTTGAATAAACATGAGCTTTAGCGTTGTGTATAAACAGTAGTGGTAAAGTCAAAATGTGTACTTACTATTTCAAACAGAAGTATTATCTCCTAAAAATTGCTCTGAGTTTTTATTTGTACTGTCTTCTACATGGGCCACCGTTGTATTACTTTTCCTTCGTCTCTGGGAAAGTAAAAGTACTGTGTCTTATCACCTGACACCTGTTATTTACATTCCGCAGGCGCGAAAATAAATATCCCAGGAGGGAATTCTGTTTTAATTCTTGCTTGAATTATCCTTTCATCCAGAGGTGATCTCTAAATCATTTTTCTCAAAAAACAAACATTGCTTCTATGCTGAGATGAGTCTACAACTATACACATGCATTTAGAGAAACGCTGCAAGTACCTGTACGTATTGCGGGGAATAGAAACGATTATTTAACTGTTGTGTAGCAATTGCTTCCCACTTCTTCTGCAGCTAGTGAAAACTTAAAAGAGCTTTTACATAAATACAATCAGGCACTTACTACAGTATTAGACTTCAGGATAAATAAAACAAACAAAAGCGCTGTAGAGCTATATAAATGTTAAAGGAGGTCGTAGCTGAAATGGAGGAGATGTTTTATTTTTGGGTTAGGATTGAATAATGTGGGACTAAATCAGCAAGACAATAGGAACTGGAAATTGTAACGAATACGTAAATGATGATACACATAGCTCACAATTTACGTACTCTGAGGGAGCTGACCAACACCTCGCTGTTGGTCGCCACTCACACAAGCACCACAACAGTATGTCAGCACTTTGAAGGTAGAGGCCCAGATTGTCGCCGGCCGGTGTGGCCGAGCGGTTCTAGGCGCTTCAGTCTGGAACCGCGCGACCCCTACGGTCGCAGGTTCGAATCCTGCCTCGGGCATGGATGTGTGTGATGTCTGTGACGGTACGTCGCATAAATGGACATTTAGAGAAAGGCAAAAGAAGTTTTTTATGAGATGTGTGAACCATAAATTATCTAAAGACTAAGTACGTCTGCGCTATGTTTAACAAATAGTAGAGATTGTAAATTATTATTATAAAAACACAAATATCGATGTAATTAACAAAACCGTTTTTTGGTATAATCTGTGTAACATGGGCCATGAAGATCAGAGACAATGCTTTGATTGAACTAGCTCTCCTGCTTTTGTTCGTCTAGAGGTAGGCCGCCATTGTAGCGCTGGATAATGATGTAAGTTTTTCTGTATTTTTGCAAAATACAATAAAAATTGTTATTAGAAAGTGTATTATTGTCTTCGCTGTCACCTCTCATGATCGCAACCATTAGTTCTCATTAACCAAGTTTTTACAGAACTTAGTAGTGCAGGGAGCTCATCTTCCCTAGCAGGATTTAGTCGGCCATTACGCTGACTGTATTATTTAATTAAAATTTTATGTCATAATATTAAATGTAACTGTGAGAGGTTTCTCTGCCCTGATCTTACAATAGTTTCAGAGTTAACAGAGTAAAAAATAGATTTCGTTTATTAATATTTAGAATACTGAATGAGTTCAGTATGTTTCATTTTGGCCGCCTAACGGCAGTTGAGATTCTCTCCAGTTTTGCCTTGCAAATAATGAACAAGAAATATTGAAAATCATTACATTCCGCAATATCTCAGTTAATCCTTGTGTAGTTTGGTAGATAAATAACCAGTAGCTCCTGAGACCCATATTAATAATTACAGTTTGCATAAGAATATGCATATTTTCTTTTCTAAATAGCAGCCCTCACGCAAATTATTTATTAGAAGGTGGTGAGTCGCGCATTGTGTTTAAAACATACTATATCGTACGTACTTCGGGGCACCCGATGTCCGTACGAGTGTTATCGCGGTATAAGTTCCTTAAAAGTCTCATGCTAGTCCACAATATTTAAAGCCACCACAGCCAAAATCATAAAAATATAATTATAAAAATAAACTATATAATTATCCCGTGATAAAGTGGCCACCCACACATACAAACACATAAACACAATTATAGCGTGATATGTCCTCAGGTTAATTAGGTTTAAGTAGTTCTAAGTTCTAGGGGACTGATGACCTCAGATGTTAAGTCCCGTAGTGCTCAGAGCCATTTGAACCATTTTTGTTTCTTTTTCTTACAGTGAACACAATTCCTTCAGTCATTGTATTTCCTTGGTTGTTTGGTATAACTTGTGCTGCATGTGATTATTTTTATTTGTGTAATTTATACGAATCAGGTGGGCGGAATGTTCGATATTGGTGCAACGTACCACAAGGGACCGGACGTTCGCTGCTGGTAAGAATTTTTTCTGCCCGGCAGTCCACACAATGCACGGCCATAACTGGCCGGGCCAGGGGACACGGGCCGTGACCGCCAAGGAGCGCGCACGCATCTGTAACTGTCTCTCGCAATGTAATCTCTAAATACAGTCCACTTTTGCGAATCATGTACTTTCATTTCAACCGTCTTTCCTTTGCAGCGAATGTGTGCATTTATTTGGACTGTGGAAAGAGCGAGGCAGCGCAGAATTCACCGCGCGTTTTGCGGCTGCCTACAAAAGTGAACCGGGATCATCGAAGTACTGTTAAATTTAAGAATGGATTATTAGTCAGGATTTATTACAAAATCAGATGCATAAATAACATAATGGGCAAGCTGATTGACACTCTCCTTTCTCGCACGCTTTACGGCATACACATAAGAAACACGAAATTATGCCAGCAGTAACCATACTGAACAGATAAACATTCACGGTGTTGGGACGGCAATGTCGATTGGTGACCCCTACAACAAAAACATGAAGCATATTGGTTAGACGGTCTCTTAATGAGATTGAAGATCAAATTGCGCCCAAGCGCTTAGAGTAAATTACACGGAGGACTGGACTGGGTTTCTGGTAACATCATTCGTAAACATCTATTTCAAAAAACCATAAGGTGCAAATTTCCAGTTTCACATTAAGCAAACTTTCAGCATATACCCAATGGCTACTCCTGCTTAATAAATTTAAAGTAGACTAAATCCAAAAATTTCTTAAAACTAAAACTCCTCCCGAACAGGCCATGAAGGCCCAAGGTCAATCGGCCACCCAGCCCATAGGCGTTATTGGACGCGTATAGGGGAGGGGGGGGGGGGGGGGGAGGCATGTGGTCAGCACACCGCTCTCAGAGCCGTATGTAAGGTTCCGAGACCGGACAAAAACTTATTTAACAATTAAAAAAGAGCCCTTAGAGACTTTAAATAAAACTTGAACAAGAAGTAATGAAATTTGGTGCAATTTTCAATTTGACACTATCAGTGCCAACATGCGGCGTAATTATTCTGATAAATATGACCAGCTGGCGTAATAGAATGTTACACCACAAGTCAAATCTACAAAAGCGATCTTAACTAACTTGAAACCAAGAACATGATGGATAATAAACACAATTACTTATATATGTATCCCCATTAACATACTGCCTCTACATAAAAAGCTCCTTTAATTAAAAACTTGGCCAGTGCAGTGTAACAACATTTTAAGAAAAAAAATTTAACAAATAAAGAAACAGCCACTCACAGGTCTTCAAAGCTTTAAATCAGATAATAAAATTAAAGAAAATTTAGCAACCAGGGCAATGGCCGTCCACGCCCCTGCACAACATTAACCCAACAGGGTGAAACCCTTAAACTCACATGGATTGAAACACGAGATAAGAAGATGTCTCTTTTAAAAGAAACAGAATAAAGCAAAATATTGCAATTAATGCCGAAAATCCCTTAACAAAGTACGTGACTTAATTCCTTGTGGCTTGAGGTGATGCAGGAAACGGCAGACTCGGCGGCAATGATGTCGGCAGCCGATGCACACTGGTTGCAGGATCACAAGAGAACTATGGGACCAACAGGTTCGATGTCCTCTGCATGTGTCACAACAGACATAAGACTGGAACAAACTAGGGGAGCATCTATGTTGCAGCAGCACTAGCCCCTTTCATAAGCTCCCTTATTCTCCCGTGTTCATTTAGAAGATGGTGTCCTTAGCAGGCGCGACTTCCACATAGGTCAATAGTTTCCCACACATGGAATCACCAATCATTTATACAATTTTAAATACTTGTACTCTGACAGATTGACTTTTGAGCATGCGCTTACTAGAACTACATCTCAGGAATTGCATGGCCTTGATTCTGATCAGCTCAGGGAGGCAAGGTACCGGAATAGGAAACAATCCCAGACATCGCCACGCCTTCTCCCTACGTCTAATATGCTTATCCAGTTGCAAGCTCACTGGGCTGACTGACCGCACAGTGATGTCATATTCCAAAGGCCAAAGCACCTAATGAATCAGACTCTCCAAAACACCAGACTCTCCGTACATTGGTTCATACAAACTGAATTCCTAAGTGAAAATAATCCCCAAATTAAATAAATTTTGCCTGTCAAGAAAAACACAGAGCCAAGATAGCTATATAAACGTGCACTCGGGTACAACGTCACAGAACGTCCGTGACAACAGACCTTTAGCCAAGCCTCAGTTCCACACAGCACATCAGTCCCAGCCGAGTCGCGCCCGATCTGATGCTGCAAACCATACTGCCGCTGACAGCAATCACCCAGCGACTGCACTGCCGCGTCCCCTAGTTGGATAGCGCCCTCTAAGATGAGGAATCGCTGGTTCTCTGGTGTGTACGGCGGGAGATTTGAAAGAAGGAAGCCGCCACAGCTCAGACAGGTGATGCAGGCTTTACTGTAATGCAGCTCTTGTTGAAAGGAAATGCTACGGTCGCAGGTTCGAATCCTGCCTCGGGCATGGATGTGTGTGATGTCCTTAGGTTAGTTAGGTTTAAGTAGTTCTAAGTTCTAGGGGACTGATGACCACCGATGTTAAGTCCCATAGTGCTCAGAGCCATTTGAAAGGAAATGGATAACTGTACTGAGACAAAGTCAACGAATACTGAATTGAGCCTCTGTTTCATTCCCTGAAATGAGAAGTTAAACGTGCCTAATAAATGAAGCAAGCGCACCAAGCGTTATGGACGGAAAAGCGTACTTTTGCCACTCAAAATGTAAGTGGACATAACTTAGCACTGAAGGCATGAACCCGAAAACTAGCATTCGGATCCTCGCCCCAGAAGAATGCCGGTTAGACTCAGAATCCGGGCCAGAATTCCACTGCTCACTACTCTCTAGCTCACTTCGAAGGCTCGCAACCCTCTTCCTTCCTAAAAGTTAAGCTGCTTTTCCCTAAATCAGGGTATCTGTTAGAGTTAAACAATAGCAACAAATTCTTGTTTAAGTCCCACTCCTCTACAATATTACAAGGCCGACCAATGATCAAAACGCAGTTGGCTCTTTGTTCCACCAGACAACATTCTAATACTGTCGACTAATCGCTGCTGACCTCTCTGTTTCCCACGGCCTGAAGTAAACTTTTCAGACTTGGCGACAGCCAGCCACATCGGGAAATACCAAACACGTAACTGCCAACTATAAAGAAGCATCCCCACGAGCTTGCTAAAATTCTTAGCGGCAGTTCGTGCAGCTTAACTGTGTCTGCATTACGCCACGTCTGGTTGCTTTTTGCACTGCGCCCCAAGTGTTCAGCGAAACTACAGACTGCGTTCCATAGTGGAACACTCAGGGCTCACGTTGTGCCATTCGGTAGTATTCTCAAGTAGCAAGAATAACGCATCACGTCGTTGTCTCAGTGACCCAACTCCCATATTCCAAGGGCCGGCCACTGAACAGACAGCCCCGGGATACTTTAACAAAAGTGGGGTAGGAACCGGACAGGTACGTCAGACACTCTAGCGTCGTCCTGTGGTCAGTCAAGATGGTTATTTTAATGCCTCCGGCCATGCCGTCGAACGAGGTAACAGTCTTTCTCCGAAGTTCAGTGGCCTTAGCCTAAGCAAGACCAGTATACCAGCAGTAAACGTGAAGTAAGAATCCAGTACTACATTAAAATGTACAGTATACTATTCAAGATGGTATTACTGTGGCAAACATCTCTCCCATATGTATTAATAAAACACGAAAGACACGATATAATGAGCATTACTTAAGGAAAATTCGATTTCACCCGCAGTTAAATCACTTAGAGGTTATCCTGCTACGTTTCAGTACATCTATGCATATTAAGGAGTCATTTAATTTGCTGAGGCATGTCACATAGATCCTGACTTGAACGGAATAGAGACACATCCTTCCTTAGCACTTTGTAGTCGTTCATTTCGAAGTAGTCAGGTATCATCAGCATTTTTTGTTAAGCTTAGGCGAAACTCAGAGACCTCCAGTTGAGGAAATATGCATCATCTAAAGCAGGTATGTCCACAGTCTGGATAACAAATCTGTAGAGTAGGAATCTTCAAACACTAGCTGTTATCTGCCGCAGAATTAGCAGCAAAATTACACGGCTCAAGTTTCTCGTAGAAAGCAGTCGCCCTTTTATAGGAACTGAGAATTGCTTGATGCGAGTAATAAAGAGTTGGGAAACTTTCGACAACGTTAGGAACCTGTGCAGAAGGAATTCGAATGCGAGTATCGACAAAATTTACTACGATCGGTGGACTTAGATTAATAATGGAACGTTCCTACTAAACGCCAGAATCAGACACGTCGGTCCATCTGCCAATGAAATTTATCCTTAACTCGATAGCATGGGGATAAGCCAAGTCTACAGTATTCGTGGGTAGTGACTTCAACTTGCTAACTGTCGGCTGCAAAAACTATGCATAAGTCATCGGCGGTAAGGACAGTTTTGCGACGTAATGCTTAATACATTATTAGACGACTGTGTCTAACAACTATTCCGGCAATCCACACTAGGATTGCGGGACCCGATCATTCGTAGAACGTGACTAGAGAGAAATGGATTAGCTATCGCGATGCTATTACTGGAATAGTGGTCAGCAAAGTGAGAAAAGCCATAAAAAACTTAGGAGAGCAATTGCGTTTGGCTGAACTGATAGACCGCCACTATAAACTTACTTAAAGGATGAATTGGGATCATATATTTCAGATCTGGTAAAAGCAGAATAATTGTGGTTAAAGCTGAAGCGGTCTAGATAAATACGACAATAACTCTCTAGGATTCATTCGGACAACGTTGCAAAAACAAAGACCACTACACTCTCGCTAAAATGGAGATAGGAGGAAAGATAATAGAGATAACTTAATAGCAACTCTTTCATCCATAAGGGCTAGGCTTAGAGCTTTGCAACAGTTTTCAAAGTCTGGCGAACGACCTTTCGGAAAATGCTAGGAAGTTCTGGTCAATGCACGGGGCCTAACCTTCTAAGAATTGTCTTGTGAAACCTTCTGTTATCGAAAATATATGCGGCAGACAAAAGAAAAATTACATTATATTCTGCATTTAAAAATGAATATCTGTATGAGGATAATCCGTAACGATGTTTCACAGCCGTACACACCCGCAGATGAAAGATAGTTATATTTCCGCACCCAGTATCAAAAAACAAATAATACTTAAAGCATACCGTGCACGAGGTCCTGGCGAAACTTCATTTAGCTTTTACATTGGATTATTCCATTTCCTAACTCATATTTATTCAGTATCTCTCGCGCAACAAATACTGCAGCGTGAATGGAAAGGACATAGGTCATTGCTGCTTACGAATAGGTGAAAGATCGTAGGATCAGAATTACAGACCAGTACCGCCAGGGAACTGATTGAACCCTAACGTATAAGGAAATTCGCCCCTCCCCTTCTTCCGTCCCAAAGTTATTACGGCGTCTCGTCGAAGCAACAACCAACTGGCATTGCAGCAGTCCTCTGTGTACCATTCGCTACTCGGTAGGTATGTCCGATGTGGAAGCGCTAGAGTGATTTTTTATTTGTGTTGTCAGTCTTCTGAATGGTTTTGGATCGCCTGCGTGAATTTCCTCCTCTCTCTTCTACTGTATATCACAGTGTAGCACTTGCACCGAAGTCATCAGTTTCTTTCTGGGCGTATTCCGATCTCTGCCTTCTCATAACATTATTCCACTACCTAGCTCCTTCTACTACCATTGAACTTATTCCCTTATGTATACACGTCTTCTGTCATCCTTCCTTTTTCTAGCCAGTTTCTTTCTCCTGGACCTTAAGGTATATCTTCACGAGGTCGGATTTGGCCATCTTAGCGGTAGACGGTGCCCGCCATCTTACCCCCCCTCCCTCATTCTACCCCACTCCCCCCCTTTCACCTTACCCTGCTCCCAGATAGAATTGGTGTTCCACAATCGTCTGCCTCTAGTGTTATCCTAAGTGAAAGTGTGCAAGCGTTTCTCTGAATGTTTGCGTATCGTGTAGCAGACGAGATGTGGGTAGCACCCCTGAATTCACCTAATCCGATATGGGAAACACCCTAAGGACCTCCGGGCAGATTCGAGCCGTGGCCGGCGTGCCTTTCCGAATAACGGAAAAAGGCATGGAAACGCATGCGGCTATGCGGGCGAGTCTCCATTCTGCTTCGCTGTGTATTCCACATACCCCATTCCCCGTCATTTCAGAAGATAACCTTTTGTTTTGTATCTCTCCAGTCCATTTCATTTTCAGCATTCTTCCGCAACAGTTCCGTAAATGGTTCAAAATGGCTTTGAGCACTATGGGACTTAACATCTTAGGTCATCAGTCCCCTAGAACTTAGAACTGCTTAAACCTAACTAACCTAAGGACAGCACACACATCCATGCCCGAGGCAGGGTTCGAACCTGCGACCGTAGCAGTCCCGCGGTTCCGGACTGCAGTGCCTAGAACCGCACGGCCACCGCCGCCAGCTCAGTTCCGTAAGGTTCCGCTTTTTTCATTTCCAGTTTTCTCACAATCCTTGATACACTTTAGCGCAAGTGTTCCAGACTTACATTCTCGTAAATATTACTCTAAGATCTATTTTGGTACCAGTAGTCTCCTGGAATGAGGAGGTTTTCCGCAGAATCGGTGAGGAAGGCAATGTGTGGAAAACACTGACAAGAATAAGGAACAGGAAAATAGCACCCCTGATAAGACATCAGGAAATAACTTCCACGGTACTAAAGGGAGCTGCAGAGGGTAAAAACCACAAAAAACACAGAGGAAGACAGAGACTGGAATACATTCAGAAAATGGCTGAATAGGTAGGTTGCAAATGCTACTCTGAGATGAAAAGTTGGCGCAGGAGAGGAATTCGTGACATGACGCAGAAAAAGTGGTGAAACGTCCCCTTACAAAAATTAAGAATGACTGTGATGGTAAACTTCTACTTTATTTGATTTTCAAACAGCTGCGCAAAACTCAACGTACTCAAACAGTTTTCTATTTACTTACTCTGATCATCACTAAACTGACACATAATATTTTTACCTCAACGCAATCTGACTTTCAAAACTCCCTACAAAAGAATGGCTCTGACTAACAACCTATACCTTTCATGAATCACTTACCTCACAAGAATTTTCGTTACTGGAACTACTGCAATATAGCGAGCGCCAATATTGCCGGCTAAATAAAAGATTCTGACTACTGAAGGCACTAACTACGGATAGGCATGAAAGATTTTGATAGAGAGCAAACATTGTATTTACCTTAATAATGTTCAAAAGTCATCATATATACATCTATCAATTAATGACATCCATCTTTAGAAATTTCCTTTTTCTGGCGGACACGTCCAGATGGTCCGATTATAGTAACCTCTCAAAACTCTGGCATCTCTCTCTCCGCACATCCACCTCTGCTGGCGGCTCACATCCAACTGACCAAAGCTACGCGCTGTTCACATCCAGCTGCCCAACACTACACAAGCAAATATTCCAACAATGAGTCCAACCAGCCACAGACTGCATACAGCACGTCAGCGATTTTCATATACAGCGCTACGTGGCGTTATCAACATAAAAACCTAAACAGCCGACTTACAAACTTCCGTATGTGAAGAAGCGTTCCCTATTCTGCTTCTCAGGTCCTTCTTTCTTCGTCCTTCACACATTATTTTTCCTCCAATGTAAAAGGATTTCTTCTCTTCGTCTATTAAGTGGGCCACAATTTTGATATCAAGTTGTCGCCATTCTCATTTCTTCTGCTTCGGTGTAGTTTTGTCTACATCAGTGTGCAGACGTCGCAAACGCGCGATATTCAAAATAAACTGATGGAAATGCGAAGTTTTACCCCAGTCCGTTATTTGTGAAACGCTGTGGACTCTTCCATTACATAGGGGTTATTAAACGAATAACTTTCTTTCCTGTAGAAAGTGGCCTTCCAATGCCATCTTGAGGAATTTGTTGCCAAGCGTAAAACACATGCTGTGTCAGTTCATAAAGATTGTTAATTGGCGGCCAGTATGATAGGGTACGTCTTCTTATCGCATCAGAGACATGCTCTAACGATGACAAATCAGGGGACTGGGCACGCCTGTAAAAGATCTGAATGTTCCTTAAGGCGTTTGTGATGTGAACTGCATCATGTGACCTTATGTTATCGTGCTGGGATATGCCATTTGATTCGTCGGTCATGAAGAGTGTGACAAAAAGCTTTTGGCACTATCGTCAGATATTGGTGAACATTTAGCCTCCTTTAAGAATTAACAAATCAGTCCTCTCGTCTCATCCGGTAGCGTTCCACACCAAGAATACAGGGGTCGGAGGGATATTGTAACACCCCACCCGTCACTTAGCGGGTTTTGGCGTGTGTTAACCCCAACTAATTGACTAACAGATCAACAGAGAGTGCAAAACTGCCGCAATAACGGATAACGCAAAAAAGTAATATGGCCCTGTGACTCCTGATTGAACTGCGGTGGCAGTGTTGACATTAATTTATTCAGAATTGATCACTTTTAATTAAAAATGGGTGCACATTGGTGTTATATTCAGCTGTTGAACACCAGATGCAAATGTTGAACATAAAGTTAATTAAGAAAGTGACTTGGGATTTCATCTACTTGATTGAAAACAGATGCAATCGAATAGCACAAATTTATTTTAACTCCTGACCTTTAATCATCACATTACAAGACTGTCAGGCAGTGGTAATAAATTGCGTATGCGTGGAGTAAAGCGCGATAACTCTAAAGTAATTCCTATCGACTGACCCAGGCATAATGCGAAGTGCGAGAAGAATTCTACAATACACAGCCCATGAAACCCTCATGGAAACTTTGCCGAAATGATCCAACAAATTAATCCGTGGCCAGAGAGGGCGCAATATCACCGCATACAGCGTGGCGAACCTCGTGGTGCTGCAAGGCTGCGCTCGTCTATCCAGTCCTAGCTATTTTGCTCAGTGTATAGCTGAACCAAAACTTCCTATCTCCAAGCTCAATCGTTCCATTTGCTAGGTCCTAAACTGCAGAGATGCTCACTCTTTCCCAGGGAAGCCGAGTAAAAAATGCCACGTCCGCGCACTAGGCAAGCTGGGAACGGAACACCTCTATGGGGACTTGTCTGCTCTTCGCCTCGGTTTCCCCTCCAGCAAAATCACTTACGCCAATTGCAGCGCAAGTCGCGTTAATTGTGCGTCGCTTCCCAGTGCCGACCAATGTCTGCTCTGGGAAGTGAACAAATTCCCACAAAATTTCCCTTCCTCTCAACTTCTATTATTTAGTTCCTCCCAGGCCACCCATCAAGGTTAGCGTCTGCACAAACACCAATTTTTCCGGAATTCTGACTCCCAGGAGAGTACTTCAAATTCCTCGGTCCTACGTTCCCATCCAAGGCCGGCGTATTTCATTCTGTCGCTCTTCACCTGATTTACTTCAGACTGCGGACCGTGAATTCAGCATGAAGTTGCTATAGTCACGAACACGCATATTTTGACCTCTGTTGACCGCTCCACAGTAGCTTTGCGCGGCTTTCTCGCATGTTTCCCTGAACACCGGACATTTATCAGCAGGCGTACAGGTTCTCCATCTGCTTCCCGGTACACCAGCATGGGGTCGGGGTCAACCGCCCATGCTGTCACTCATCTTAAGGCGGCTGGAGGCCGTGCCGCGTTACCGCTTTCTCAGAGCTTGAGCCGCCCTAAGCGGCCTATTGTCGCTTCCCTTCGCCGTGCCGGCCAGTGTGGCCGAGCGGTTCTAGGCGCTACAGTCTGGAACCACGCGACGGCTCCAGTTGCAGGTTCGAATCCTGCCGCGGCCATGGATGTGTGTGCTGTCCTTAGGTTAGTTAGGTTGAAGTAGTTCTAAGTTCTAGGGGACTGATGACCTCAGAAGTTAAGTCCCATAGTGCTCAGAGACATTTGAACCAATCGAACCCTTCGCCGTTCCCCAGCTGGCCACGGTCAACTCTAAATACTTCCCAGGGGTAAACTAGCGTCCAGTAAATCGACTCGTTTCCACAAAGTTTTCATGTCATGTGAATTACTTTAAAACCATCACTCGACATTAATTATTCCAATACGTCCATACTACACCCTCTACAAGATGAATTGTGCCTTGTCAGTCATTTTGTTCAGCCCTACTGTTCGCTCAACGTGAGTTAGGTGATCTTTAATGACTTCATGTAAGGGACATAGTTCTTGCCATCTTACAATATGTATCTTAAGAACCGCTGCTTCCTGAGCTAAAAAGCTTCCTTCGTGCCCGCTGTAGTTTGATGAATGTGATGAGTGTCAGAACTGTGTCGCTGTGGTCGCTTCATACTTGTCTCTCACTGAAGCATGCAGGAGTGTAAGTCTAGTCGTGACATTGTTACTACGGAAGATGAGCAGACGATCTTGCTGCTGTAAATGCGAAATGACCGATTGTCGGGATCACATGGTCTTTAACGAAGCTGTGTTTTGTGAGACCGTGCAGGGTGTCAGTTGAAAATTAATTGATATAAAGTACACAATTCTAAATGTGTTCCACTGGATGAGGAGTGATACATGGAGTAAATTTCACGCTATAGTTCACGCTTCAGGTGAAAAACATACAAATTTCGTCCACTGCAAATAAAATGACTGTGCTGTTGTTTATTCCAGATCCACCATGAGAAAACACGTGCTGCGTCAACCGGGAACTGGGGACAGAGCAACGTGCTTTTTATATCCCAGCAACGAAAAAGCGCGTTATCTCTGTATTCATTTGGTCATGGCAACTTGCGTTTATAGGCTAACAGAGGGTTGTGTAGCTTGCATTTCATTTGTGTAGTTTATTTTAATAGTCAGTCACCATTCAGAGATTGCACTTCATCTGATATCATGTTTTCTGGTACTGTCGTTATAGGCTCGGTAACGCTTCCAAATTTTGTTTTTATGTCAACGTAATTGTTAGACATTCACTGAACAGATATTAAATACAGCAACTGAGTGTCACAGTTGACTCTGGGTGCAAACTACACCATGAAAGTCTCTGTTTTCTGTGGGATGGCGTCAGTGGCAAACAACGCATAGAAACTCTGTTTCTCAACGCAGATTTTAGTAATGTGTTAGTGTCGTTTCGTGGTGACGCTCTGTCTGTAATCTCTTTTCAGATTTCATATGTTGTCACCTATCTATTTGCCAGAGCCAGACGAACGGCCTTATGAATTATTCGTGGCGTAGATCTTCTCGAAGGACACGTGGTTACTCTTCCTGCCACAGTATCGCCGTGAGACCACCACGCCCACCCCACTGTGCAGTCGTTGCACTACCGCCAACTGCCTGTGCGATAGGTCAGTATGATACTACTGTGTCTGTCATTCCACTGATTCGAACTTTCTCACAGTCCGAAAGATGTCGATCAGGAACCTGTGCATGTCCTCTGCACACGCTGTATCGCGTACTCCATTTGAGAAATTCCAGCCATCTCCTACTTGCACTATTATTCATCTGTAGGAAATGCTTGTATCAGTATTAAAAAGTACGCTGTAAGACAAAGAAACTATGCACTATAAAAGAATTGTCCGAATGGGATGGAAATCGGTAGATGTGACGTTCGTATACAGAAAACCAAATAATTACAATTTCAAAAAAATTGGATGATTCATTCAAGAGAAGGAGCTTAACAAACTGAGCAAGTCAATAAAGCGTTGCCGGCCGGGGTGGCCGAGCGGTTCTAGGCGCTATAGTCTGGAACCGCGTGACCGCTAGGGTAGCAGATTCGAATCCTGCCTCGGGCATGGATGTGTGTGATGACCTTAGGTTTAAGTAGTTCTAAGTTCTAGGGGACTGATGACGTCAGAAGTCAAGTCCCATATTGCTCAGAGCCATTTGAACCATTAAAGCGTTCGTCTGCCTCTAGCCCTTAGGCAAGGCGTTATTCAGCGCTCCATTCATTGACAGAGTTGTTGGATGTTATCCTGTGGGATACCGTGCCAAATTCTGTCCAAATGGCGTGTTGATCGTCAAAACACCGAGATGGTTGGAGGGCCCTGTCCACAATGCTCTAAACATTCTCAATTGGCCAGAGATCCAGCGATCTTTCTGGCCAAGGTAGGGTTTAAAAAGTACGATGATGACCAGTAGACACGCTAGCTGTGTTTGGACGGGCATTATCTTGCTGAAATGTTAAGCCCAGAAGAGCTTGCCGCGAAGGGCAACAAAACGGTGTGCAGAATATCGTCGACGTAGAGCTGTGCTGTAAGGCTGCTATTGATGACAACCAAAGGTGCTCTGCTATGAAAAGAAGCGACACCCCAGACCATCACTCCTTGCTGTCAGGCCACATAGTGGTCGACAGTCACGTTGGGATACCACGGTTGTCCAGGTCGTCTCCAGACGCGTCTACACTAGTCGACGCGGCCTGGAATCTTATTGACTGCAGCAGAATTGTTTTCAGTGATGAGTATTTCTTATATCTGTGCTCATATGACCAGAAAAGCCTTTTCTGGAGACGCCCCGCTTGCCATATGGCCCGACAACCAGCAGTTATCGTCTGGGGTGCCATTTATTTTCATAGCAGGACCCTTTGGTTGTCATCCGTGGCACCATTACAACACAGAGGACCGTCGACGATGTTCTACATCCTGTTTTGTTGCCCTTCACAGCAAGACATCCTGGACTTACATTTCAGCAAGATAAGCCTACCTGCACATAGTGAGAATTTCTACTGCTTATCTTCGTGCTTGTCGAATCATACCTTGGCCAGAAAGATCTCCAGGTCTCTCCCCAACTGAGAACGTTTGGTACATTACGGACAGGGCCCTCCAGCCAGCGCGGGATTTTGACCATCAAGTTATTGAGTTGCTCAATTCTGTAGCTCTTTCTCTTGACCGAATCATCCAATTGTCCTGAAATTGGAATCATTTATTTGTCTGTTCATATCTACCCAATTCCGTCCCATTTGGATAATACCTTTATGGTGCATCGATTTTTTTCCTATCTGAGAGTGTATATTCGTATAAGGTTGTGTTCATGGTGTATAATTTTCATTTTCATCAGTAAATAGAATGGTACTGTGACACACATAAATAATTCTTTACTACATCAGGTTACCTTCCATTCAGAAGGCTGTTGCACGCAGCGACTGTTATATGGACTTGTAAATAATAGATTTTAGCTATCAGTAGTACTTTTGAAATTTAATTGGCAGATCTAGATTTTAGCTAGAAACTAGCCATTTTCAATACACTATCATTTTTGATTAATGCAGGTAATGCCTGTTGGTCGGGCTTCATCCAATGAACTGTGGATGAAGACCGACCAACAGGCATTACATGCACTGATCAAAAATGATGTTGTTGTTGTTGTGGTCTGCAGTCCTGAGACTGGTTTGATGCAGCTCTCCATGCTACTCTATCCTGTGCAAGCTTCTTCATCTCCCAGTATCTACTGCAACCTACATCCTTCTGAATCTGCTTAGTGTATTCATCTCTTGGTCTCCCTCTACGATTTTTATCCTCCACACTGCCCTCCAATGCTAAATTTGTGATCCCTTGATGCCTCAGAACATGTCCTACCAACCGATCCCTTCTTCTAGTCAAGTTGTGCCACAAACTTCTCTTCTCCCCAATCCTATTCAATACCTCCTCATTAGTTACGTGATCTACCCACCTTATCTTCAGCATTCTTCTGTAGCACCACATTTCGAAAGCTTCTATTCTCTTCTTGTCCAAACTAGTTATCGTCCATGTCTCACTTCCATACATGGCTACACTCCATACAAATACTTTCAGAAACGACTTCCTGACACCTAAATCTATATTCGATGTTAACAAATTTCTCTTCTTGAGAAACGCTTTCCTTGCCATTGCCAGTCTACATTTTATATCCTCTCTACTTCGACCATCATCGGTTATTTTACTCCCTAAATAGCAAAACTCCTTTACTACTTTAAGTGTCTCATTTCCTAATCTAATTCCCTCAGCATCACCCGACTTAATTTGACTACATTCCATTATCCTCGTTTTGCTTTTGTTGATGTTCATCTTATATCCTCCTTTCAAGACACTGTCCATTCCGTTCAAATGCTCTTCCAAGTCCTTTGCTGTCTCTGACAGAATTACAATGTCATCGGCGAACCTCAAAGTTTTTACTTCTTCTCCATGAATTTTAATACCTACTCCAAATTTTTCTTTTGTTTCCTTTACTGCTTGCTCAATATACAGATTGAATAACATCGGGGATAGGCTACAACGCTGTCTCACTCTATTCCCAACCACTGCTTCCCTTTCATGCCCCTCGACTCTTATAACTGCCATCTGGTTTCTGTACAAACTGTAAATAGCCTTTCGCTCCCTGTATTTTACCCCTGCCACCTTCAGAATTTGAAAGAGTGTATCCCAGTCAACATTGTCAAAAGCTTTCTCTAAGTCTACAAATGCTAGAAACGTAGGTTTGCCTTTTCTTAATCTTTCTTCTAAGATAAGTCGTAAGGTCAGTATTGCCTCACGTGTTCCAACATTTCTACGGAATCCAAACTGATCTTCCCCGAGGTCGGCTTCTACCAGTTTTTCCATTCGTCTGTAAAGAATTCGCGTTAGTATTTTGCAGCTGTGACTTATTAAACTGATAGTTCGGTAATTTTTACATCTGTCAACACCTGCTTTCTTTGGGATTGGAATTATTATATTCTTCTTGAAGTCTGAGGGTATTTCGCCTGTCTCATACATCGTGCTCACCAGATGGTAGAGTTTTGTCATGACTGGCTCTCCCGAGGCCATCAGTAGTTCAAATGGAATGTTGTCTACTCCCGGGGCCTTGTTTCGACTCAGGTCTTTCAGTGCTCTGTCAAACTCTTCACGCAGTATCTTATATCCCATTTCGTCTTCATCTACATCCTCTTCCATTTCCATAATATTGTCCTCAAGTACATCGCCCTTGTATAAACCCTCTATATACTCCTTCCACCTTTCTGCCTTCCCTTCTTTGCTTAGAACTGGGTTGCCATCTGAGCTCTTGATATTCATACAAGTGGTTCTCTTCTCTCCAAAGGTCTCTTTAATTTTCCTGTAGACAGTATCTATCTTACCCCTAGTGAGACAAGCCTCTACATCCTTACATTTGTCCTCTAGCCATCCCTGCTTAGCCATTTTGCACTTCCTGTCGATATCATTTTTGAGACGTTTGTATTCCTTTTTGCCTGCTTCATTTACTGCATTTTTATATTTTCTCCTTTCATCAATTAAATTCAATATTTCTTCTGTTACCCAAGGATTTCTATTAGCCCTCGTCTTTTTACCTACTTGATCCTCTGCTGCCTTCACTAATTCATCCCTCAGAGCTACCCATTCTTCTTCTACTGTATTTCTTTCCCCCATTCCTGTCAATTGTTCCCTTATGCTCTCCCTGAAACTCTCTACAACCTCTGGTTCTTTCAGTTTATCCAGGTCCCATCTCCTTAAATTCCCACCTTTTTGCAGTTTCTTCAGTTTCAATCTGCAGTTCATAACCAATAGATTGTGGTCAGAATCCACATCTGCCCCAGGAAATGTCTTACAATTTAAAACCTGGTTCCTAAATCTCTGTCTTACCATTATATAATCTATCTGATACCTTTTAGTATCTCCAGGATTCTTCGAGGTATACAACCTTCTTTTATGATTCTTGATAGTGCATTGAAAATGGCTAGTTTCTAGCTGAAATCTAGATCTGCCAATAAAATTTCAAAAGGACTACTGATAGCTGAAATCTATTATTTACAAGTCAATCCTTTACTAGTATTAGATTCAGTGCGTTCCATCGTCCCTCGCTATAGCAAACAATTTACACGACTGTAACACGAAGAATAATGAAAATCGTTAGCAGACTCAGCAACAGGCTGAATCCAGATGTCATTTTATGAGCTATTTTATTGACACAAATGTTCCATCGCAGAAAGTAGCTCAGTGGTTTTCCCTCTCCGTATCTTAAGGTCCAGTTTCGGAAAGTAAACAATCACTTGGTACTCGATTACGAGTTCCTGATAGACTACTGTCTGTATTTCAGATCTGGAAGTGCACAGCTGTTTTTCAAATGGTTTAAATGGCTATAAGCACTATGGGACTTAACATCTGAGGTCATCAGTCCCCTAACCTTAAAACTGCTTAAACGAAACTGCCCGAGGCAGGATTCGAACCTGCGACCGTAGCAGCAGCGCGGTTCCGGACTGAAGCCCCTAGAACCGTTCGGCCACAGAGGCCGGCCAGCTGTTTTTCAAATGCAGCAACGGAAAGGAAACAAGTCTTCCTACACTCATTGAAACTTCGTAATTAAGATTTTTTACTTAAACTGCCGAGTGAAATTGAATGCAAGTGTTACTTAGCTAGTCTTTATCATTGTAACACTGACCTACAGAATTTGTCCTGACAAACAAATTTCAAACTTTTCCTATTCATTAATTACCCACAATATTCAGCGGTAACACGATCTGACTGCTTTAAAATTGACTCAAAAGAATGGCCCCGAGTTAGAAGAAATCCTAACAATAACCCATACTTATCATAAGTCACTTACCTCACAGAAAATCTTCATGACACGAACTACAGCGATACAAGGGCCAATACTGCCAGCTAAATAGATTCTAACTATTGTTTGTTGCAGAGCAAACAATGTATTTAGCATATTTTACCTTAATCATGTGACAAACAGTTCGAAAAATTATATAATCATCAGTAATAAATCTCCGTGACGGATACGCATTCAGACCGTCCGCTCGCACTAATACTAGAAACCTCCAAAACTGATAATTATTAACATCTAATCTCCATCACTGCTGACTACTCATTCCCAACTTCCATCACTGCTGGCTGTTCACCTCCAATTGCTAGTCCGAGCAGCCACAGAGTCTCTTACAGGGTTATTAATGCAGAGTGCTACATAGCGCTGCCAACATACAAACATATAAACAGGCTGCTTACACCTTGAACTTCATGAAGACGAGATCGAATGAGACTGAAGAGACTGTATGCTCACTCAGTACTTTATAAACAGAACTGCTGTTATTCCCGCCTGCACTTGCATATCAGTAATTTTGTTATGATGAGAGAGAGTAAGTAAGCCATTGTACAGTCGTGGACCAAACGAGCGAGACCCCTCGCCTTTTCGTTATGCTGATCCGCACAGCTTTAAAGTCTGCTACACAGCATAAAAGGCGAGGCGACGAAGTGCTACCAACGTACTATGCACAGGCGTGAAACTGAGACTATACGAACTTTGTCGGACTGTTT
The DNA here is from genome assembly GCF_023864275.1 of Schistocerca cancellata. Taxonomy (NCBI): domain Eukaryota; kingdom Metazoa; phylum Arthropoda; class Insecta; order Orthoptera; family Acrididae; genus Schistocerca; species Schistocerca cancellata. The sequence goes on along the minus strand of NC_064628.1, from coordinate 746,990,330 downwards.
TCAATCATGTGTAAGACTATATTAATGCTGATTAGTGTGTTTACAACGCGTAAATATAAGATACAAATGAAGGAAGAAACGCTAATTAGTATGAACTGTACTAATAAAAATGAATTTCAGCTTATCGAGATAACATAACTGTTTTAGTAAGACAAAGTACGCCAGATCGTTACGAATTAGCAAAATATTATGCGCATTTGCGCGCGAAACGGTCTGTGTCAACGTTCATTCCAGCCATACTGAATTACCGTTGATGAACTGCCATGAAAGTGTGCAAATTTAGCAATGCGTGAAGATCCATAACGAAATTCTGTTAAAAATCATTCAGTGCCACACTTAAGTCAGTTCAATTGACAGAAGCGGAAAAAGTAGGCAGTAACAAGTATGAAATTCTACAAGAGTTTCATATTGACATCCACAGGGCGCTGGTAGAGAAGAAAGGTAGCGATAAAACGTATTGGGGCACGAAAATTTCTTAAAATTGCTTTACTGATGGTGTATCTGCCTCCGTCGAGATTAGAACCGAAAGCAAACCAGACCTCCCTTGCACTAGCAAACATCTTTCACTACGCTAGCAGACAACCCAGGCAAACAGCCCTCTAATTATTACCCCAAACATGAATAAGCCGGCAAATTCGCAATGAAAATGGCAAAATGATTTGCAGTTTCTGTTGCATAGATCTTTCTCGACTCAAAAACATGAATTTTCTATCTTTATGTCACCGCTTATGTGACAATCATTCGAGATGTTTATCGAAATAACAAATTACTGTTATTAGCGAGTAAATTTAGTAGGATAATTCTGCACCACCCCACTAAACAAAGGGATACATAGCTGTAAAACTTATTCTACAATGTTTCAAGTTCTCCATTAGACTCGCCACAGCCAGAAAACGTTCATTAGCCGAAGTGTTTCTTAAGCTAGCTAGCAATGGGAATGCTCGCACTTCTAAAAGGCAGTGGCATTAATACAGGGATCTGCATTACCACATGTATGTTCTGAACCGTGAATTTACTTTCAAAAAAAAAAATGTGTTAAGAATTTACTTTATTTACTGGCAATTCATCAAGAACATTGACACATTTAATCACACTAGGATGACATGGAAGTAGTTGCCAGGAAGTAACTGATGGAAAACTACTTTTAACAAATGTGAATTTTATTCCTAAAAGCTTTGCAAAACAGATTTAAAATTATAAGCAGAAAAGCACCTTCGAAATATCAAGTTATAGTTTTATTTAGAGGCAAAGAACAATATTAACAGTAGGAGCCTTTGGGCTGAGAAGCTTGCCTGCTCCCTTTCAACACGGCCGTAGTCATGACCGCTCACAACAACCTCTGAAAGAGTACACTGGTGCAAATCTGCAACACACCAGATTACTTTAAACAAAAAAATTTTAACAACTCACTGAAACTTGTAACAATGCACCCCGTAAGAGGAATGGAAACGGTACAAGCCTCAAATTATTTGCCACCGAAAGTGTAATTTGTTTTTTTTTTCTTTTTATTTTCTTTTCAAGGACTCTTACGGTGAAAGGGTGGCAAGCTTATAACCAAAAATGACTAAATAAAACCCATAAAATGCAGACTCACATAAAATGTACAACATGCTCTACATTACACATATACCACCTCGCAAGATGATGGGAAAGATAGAAACATATTTCAAGAATTCGGCCTTTAAGCAATAAATTCGTTAACACTGAATCCTACAAACATGACAGAGGCAGCTATTAACGTATGGCAGATTGACAGGGAGGGGGGGGGGGGAGGGTTACTAAACAACCCGAACCGCAGATTGTTCTAAACCTCGCCAATTCCCCAAGGGAAAAACGGACCACCCAATTCACAAAAACCACCTTCCCGCGGGTGGGCAAACGTTGAAGAATGATGGGACGAACCCAAAACAAAGCGGCTGGTGATCTCACCAAGGAAACAAGTACAGTTTCACAAGTAAATGAAACAACATATCTCCACTCACTTAACTTCTAATAAACTGCGATTTCTGGCGAAGACCTGGCGCAGCACCCCCAACGCTCTCCCGAATCGTCCGCAGCTAGTCGCTTTAACGGACGCAGGGAGGCGCGCCGACCTCCAGTCTCACGACGTCGCAGCTCGCCCCGGCCAGCCCGATGTCGTGGTCTCGCTCCTGTTGCTATCTTGCGAACCGCGAAGCCACTACCCCTTTCTATAGGGCGCTGACCACTGGACTCACGTGGGGACCTCACATGCGCCGACGCTCAAGGCGGACAAGTCGTCTCGTGTCTCAGTGCGCGGCCGACCGAACGACCAGTCCGACCGCCAATGACCGTTGCCCGAGCAACTCGAGCAGCCTGGCGGCCTAACGCGCAGACTCAGATGCAGGAACTCAGCCCCGACCACGCCACCACTAGCTGAGTTCTGTTACTGGTGGAGTGGCAAGACTCTCATTTTGCCGGCTTTAAGGTTTGATACATACGACAGACATACTAGCACTCCAACGACAGACAGAAAGACACTAACTGCTGCACAAATGCAAACGAGAGACAGACCAGCAACTGGTGAAGCGGGGCTGACCTAGCCTCACTCCGACTGACCACCTTAACGTACGGCAGACCGACAGACCGACACTGACTGGCCGACTCTGAGCCGCCTGACCAACTGACTAGACTCATACTCACCCCCTGACGAGCTGATAGCGCCCCTTAAATGCACGTGAACAGGCAACCTTTCTCCTCTTCAAGCTCCAAACCTTCGCCCTTCCCATTAACTACGTCCGTCTGATCGGCTCCTTTCTCTCCCACCGTCCTTCCTACGTCCCATCCATAACACCGACTCCTACACCTTTTTCCCCTCCGCCGGTGTGCCCCAAGGCTCCGTCCTCTCCCCCCTTCTGTACCTTTTGTATACGGCGGACATGCCGCCGCCGTCACCTCCCGTCCACCTCCTCCAGTTTGCCGATGACACTGCCTTCCTTGCCCTTGTCCCCACCCTACAGCGCTCCCAACACCTTCTCCAATCCCATTTTGACCGGTTCACCACTTAGTGCAACCAGTGGTTGCTCAAGGTCAATCCCTCCAAAACCCAGGCGATCATTGTAGGCAAAACCACCCCTTCCTTCCGCCTCCTTAATTTCTATCTTACCAGCTATGGCCGTCCTATCGCCCTCACTCCCACCCTTAAGTACCTTGGCGTCACCCTCGACCGTCGCCTCTCCTGGACTCCCCATCTCCGGACAATCCAAGCCAAGGCACGCTCCCGAATCCGTCTCCTCAAGCTCCTTTCCGGCCGTACGTGGGGTCTGTACCCCTCCACCATCCTCCACACCTATAAATCCCTCATCCGCCCTATCCTTTGTTACGCCCATCCGGCCTGGATCTCTGGCCCCCTACCTTTTATAAATCCCTGCAAATCCTTGAACACCATGCTCTCCGCCTCACCTATCGCATCCGTCTCCCCTCCCCCACGCGGATCCTGTATGATCTCTCCCCTTCCCCCACCTCCTCCTTTTACTTGAAAGGATACTGATCCTGTACACCTCCCGCAATCTCGATCCTCCTCATCCGCTTGTCTCACCGATCCTCTCCCACCCCTGCTCGCTGCCGCGCCTGTATTCCCACGTCCCACCCGGTCTCCATCTCTCCACCATCCTCACCCTCTCCCAAGGTGGCTTCCGCCAGCTCCCCCTCCCTGATGATGTCCTCCTCCCCTCCATCTACCCCTCCTATCAACTTTGATCCTCCCCCCCACTTCCTGTGTCCTTTCCTTTAGGCACCCTCCCTCCCTTCTCTTTCCTTTTCCCCCATCCCCTCCCTCCTTCCCTCTTCCCCCGGGCTTCCCCTCCCCCCTTCCCCCTATCTCCCTGCCCATGGCATCTGCTCTCCCCTCTCCCTCTCCCACCCCCCCTCCCCCCTCCTCTCTTGGGAGGTCCCCAGACTCGTACACGGTTAGTGAACATTCGCGCGCCGGAGATCAACGCCTCGTGTTCTGTGTGTGCTGTTGTTTTGTGCTTAAGTGATTCAGTGTTATTCGTTTTGTGCACCTAGGTTCACGTGTGACAATTTTCGTCTCTGTCTGTGTCCAAGTGTCAGAACAATTTTATCTTGGACTCTACGCCCGTGAACGGCACCTTGTATATTAAAAAGTGTTTGTCTCCGTTTATATGTCCACCATGTTTTTTTCTCTAAATGTCTTCATTTGTATATTTGTGTTTCTCTGCGGCCAATGAGCGCGTCGTATGCTGCTGCAGGCCTGCCTGTAATACAGGTTTCAAAATAACAATAAAGAAAAAAAAAGCAACCTTTCCGCTTTCCCATCAGAGGGAGACACCAAAGCTGCGATTACCACAGCAGCGCTACCGCCAGAAACGGAGGGCGATTGCTTCACAAAACGCGCTGCGGCGCCCTCTTCAAATCAGCAGTTTTTTTACCACGGCTCATAGGCAAATGAATTTCATTTGCATTTTTGTAAACGTTATTTGAATAGAAAGCGTAGCTGCGAGCAATATGCTGATTTGTCGACTGCAACTAGAACATTTCGAATAAAGAGTAGGCCGAATTATTTATGCGGCCCTCATCTTCAGTAACTATCGTAGCTATTTTCGCTGTTAGGATTTCGTCACCTACATCGGTAAAAATTGAACCCTACTAGTCTCACTTTTTTGACCGTCTATCTGTATGCCCAACCATTAAAAAGCGTTTTCCTCGTGTACGGCTAGACATAATAAGCGGAAATGTCGAGGAAAACATCATCTTAAGAATGCTGGTTTCTTTCACACGCACCGTCCCTAATTCCCCGCACTGGTTTCATGCTCCTCCCTGTGCCCGTAGGGTGCTGGAATTGTCGGCACATCCCTGCTTTCTGAGGAAGGTAAAATGACTGCCGCAAGGCTAGAAGAACTCAGATGCCTTCCCGTACGTTCTTGGCGTTCCTTCCTAATGGCTGCAGGTGTCCATCAGCTCTCGGCACGCTTCTCGTTGTCAGAATGGACCTTCGCGTCCCTTCTTGAGCGAGGCGAGGCGAGGACGTCGGCCTGGCTTCCCGCTGTGTGCTTGCAGAATGACTGCACCAGGGGGCTCACCCCAGGGAGTCCGGCCTCTTCCTCTTCCACTGCCGCTCGCGACGACTTGGCGAAAGTGGCTGTGATATTACATGACTAACATAGTGGATAAGTAAAAATAGCAATAGAAAAGTAACCTGAACCATCAAGTCTTAGAGAACAGTAAGTGGTATGCTCAATATTCAAAAAAGACCAGAAATGCTTCGATATAGGCGTATTCGTGAAATAATTTGCAATGGATACGCCAAAAGGCATTTGACTGCGACGACATCGATAATATTTAAGAACATCTGCTTTGCAAGATAAAACTGTAAAACTCTGCTTCTTGAAATGGCTCATAGTAAGAAACTAAACAATTTAATTGGAGGCTGTCGGTCAAAAATACTGATAGATCTCAGTCAATTTCTACTCATGTAATAGTAGACTACTTTTCTCTGCATGAAGAATTACTTGCTTTAGTTCCATTGCTAGGAGCAACAGCTTTGGATATTTTTAATACTGTTAAAAGTATGTTGACAAACTTGGCGGTTTTCAAAAATGCTCTGCAGTTCGTATAAGTACTGTACTAGCTATGATCGGTAGAGTAAATAGCTTCGTTGGCTAATTATAAAAAAGAAACGGAATAAATTATTTAATTTCTGATTGCGTTATTTATGGGGAATTATTATGTGAGAAAAGTGTTAGAATGCTGTCTGAAATTAAAATCAATGTTTCATCGAAAGTTGAAGCAGTTTTCGGTAGGAAATAACGCTGTATATGCAGATAAAATTCTTCATTCAAAAAATCGTTGGTTGAGATCAGGAAACAGTTTAGTTCTTTTTCTTTCCTTAGAAGTTTACAAGTTTTTCGACAAAAAGGTAAAATGGGATACTTTGGAGTTTGAAAAGGAAACTGAATGGTTCACTTTTCGTTTTCAGAATTAGCATTTCTAACGAATGTTACAGATCACTTAAATAATTTGAATTTACGTTTGCTTCCAGGGAGTGGGTGGGGCACGCAATCGAGGCCGACAGACTGTCGTCGCTGGAATTGGCCGATGCGGCGGTGGGCCGACGGCAGCCGGGGGGCGGCGTTGGAGGGGGAAGCACTCGCTGGAGGGGAATGGCTCTCGAGCTACGATTTGCGAGCTCTGGTACAGATCGTTTATTCTGTTATACAGCCATGATTTCGGCCTTTCTCCATTTTGAACTAGTTGGAAATGGCCAAAAATCGCAATCATGATAGGACACCAGAAAAAAATTATCTATACAGTCAAACTGCGGAACTTTACTTTCAAAACGGCTTGTATTATTTGATGTATACTACTTTTGAAAAGTAATAGAATTAAGAAGCACATGTATTTACATGAACTTTTATTGAATTTACTGCTGATTCGGGGAAGGGGACCAAACAGTGAGGTCATCGGTCTCATCGGATTATACAGGGACGGGGAAGGAGGTCAGTCGTGCCCTTTCAAAGGAACCTTCCCGGCATTTGCCTGAAGCGAGTTAGGGAAATCACGGAGAACCTAAATCAGATGGCGGGACGCGTGTTTGAACCGTCGTCCTCCGGAATGCGAGTCCAGTGTGCTAACGTCTGCGCCACCTCGCTCGGTTTTATAATCGGCTGTTTACTAATGTTAATTATTGCAACATATATTATATTTACAACAATTCACAAGCAAACGACTCAACGCATAAAGTTTTCCTGAAAACGTGTGCCTGTCGTAAATTGTGAAATTCGTTATACCTGCAATCGGGTAAGAACTGCATCGGAAATGGACGCTTCGACCTGCACACACAGAGACCGGCGACATTAGGCAGTTAACTTGCCTAGTAGTCATACCTTGCTAATTTAACAAGCAAGAACAGGGTATGGACGGATTTTTTAAAAATCACGAAATTTACATATTTACTACAAAAATGGAGCTGAATCCCGATTCTTTGACTACTGCGGGTGTTAAATGTCATGAAGTTTGAATGCATAGCCTAATGCAGTGGACAGATGCCAGTTACAAGATGGTACACTGGGTTAGCATTATTATAGGCCTCTGCGTCGAGGCAATATTATTGGAAGTTAGTCGCTAGGTGCCCTCCTGACGCAACCATTTCCCTCAGACGGAATGTGAGTACTTCATGTCTCTGTGTCTAGAGTAAGTCTGTATTCAAATGTGATTCTATGTTCAAGTGTGACAGCGTTTCTTAAATGTTTGTGTAACGTGTATCTGAGGCAGGACGTGGGTACCAGTTCAATATTTACCTAATTTCAAGTGGACCTTGTTGATACAGAATGACCAGCAACAGTTTCCGCAGATGCAGTCGCGATTGGTGAAAAACTTCATCGATCCGCCGTCGAAATTTTAGGACAAAAGATACGTATTATTCCGATGGAGTTGATGAAGAAGATCTACTCCCTGAAGCTGAAGATTTTTCCGATGATAAAGCTTATGATCCAGCGGAAAAGAAGGCAAAAATCTGTATACATTCCGTTGGAGACAAAAATAAAAGCCATGAGCCTGGCACGAGAACACGCCACCTGATATCTGTAAACTCTACAGACTTAATGCAAGTACATGTGTTGTTTCGTACTTATACCGTTCAGATATCATACATGTGAAATAATGTGATCAGTGCTGAAGAAAGTATGCATTTAAAAAGAAAATAAGCGTCACTCGATCCAGCGATCCACCGATTACGGAGCTTGAACTCTAACCACTTACCCGCCACCATCTCGTTCTCAAAGTCGCAAAGAACAGGAACACATTCGACGCGTAAAACCTCTCTTCCGATTTTCTCGAAGTTGCCTACGTAGTACGCCTTACTACTTGTGCATTATGTTGCCCTAAAGGACTACTATTACCAAACTATCAGTTTAATAAGTCAAGGCTGCAAAATACTGACACGAATTCTGTACAGACGAATGGAAAAACTGGTAGAAGTCGATCTTGGGGAAGATCAGTTTAGATTCCGAAGAAATGTTGGAACACATGAGGCAATACTGACGCCACGGCTTACCTTAGAAGGTAGATTAAGGAAAGACAAACGCACGTCTCTAGCATTTATAGACTTAGAAAAAGCTTGTGACAATGTTGACTGGGATACACTCTTTCAAATTCTGAAGGTAGTAGGGGTCAAATACAGGGAGCGAAAGGTTATTTACAATTTGTGCAGAAACCAGATGGCAGTTATAAGAGCCTAGTGGCATGAAAGGAAGGCAGTGGTTGGGAATAGAGTGAGACAGCGTTGTAGCCTATCCCTGTTGTTATTCAGTATATACACTCCTGGAAATGGAAAAAAGAACACATTGACACCGGTGTGTCAGACCCACCATACTTGCTCCGGACACTGCGAGAGGGCTGTACAAGCAATGATCACACGCACGGCACAGCGGACACACCAGGAACCGCGGTGTTGGCCGTCGAATGGCGCTAGCTGCGCAGCATTTGTGCACCGCCGCCGTCAGTGTCAGCCAGTTTGCCGTGGCATACGGAGCTCCATCGCAGTCTTTAACACTGGTAGCATGCCGCGACAGCGTGGACGTAAACCGTATGTGCAGTTGATGGACTTTGAGCGAGGGCGTATAGTGGGCATGCGGGAGGCCGGGTGGACGTACCGCCGAATTGCTCAACACGTGGGGCGTGAGGTCTCCACAGTACATCGATGTTGTCGCCAGTGGTCGGCGGAAGGTGCACGTGCCCGTCGACCTGGGACCGGACCGCAGCGACGCACGGATGCACGCCAAGACCGTAGGATCCTACGCAGTGCCGTAGGGGACCGCACCGCCACTTCCCAGCAAATTAGGGACACTGTTGCTCCTGGGGTATCGGCGAGGACCATTCGCAACCGTCTCCATGAAGCTGGGCTACGGTCCCGCACACCGTTACGCCGTCTTCCGCTCACGCCCCAACATCGTGCAGCCCGCCTCCAGTGGTGTCGCGACAGGCGTGAATGGAGGGACGAATGGAGACGTGTCGTCTTCAGCGATGAGAGTCGCTTCTGCCTTGGTGCCAATGATGGTCGTATGCGTGTTTGGCGCCGTGCAGGTGAGCGCCACAATCAGGACTGCATACGACCGAGGCACACAGGGCCAACACCGGGCATCATGGTGTGGGGAGCGATCTCCTACACTGGCCGTACACCACTGGTGATCGTCGAGGGGACACTGAATAGTGCACGGTACATCCAAACCGTCATCGAACCCATCGTTCTACCATTCCTAGACCGGCAAGGGAACTTGCTGTTCCAACAGGACAATGCACGTCCACATGTATCCCGTGCCACCCAACGTGCTCTAGAAGGTGTAAGTCAACTACCCTGGCCAGCAAGATCTCCGGATCTGTCCCCCATTGAGCATGTTTGGTACTGGATGAAGCGTCGTCTCACGCGGTCTGCACGTCCAGCACGAACGCTGGCCCAACTGAGGTGCCAGGTGGAAATGGCATGGCAAGCCGTTCCACAGGACTACATCCAGCATCTCTACGATCGTCTCCATGGGAGAATAGCAGCCTGCATTGCTGCGAAAGGTGGATATACACTGTACTAGTGCCGACATTGTGCATGCTCTGTTGCCTGTGTCTATGTGCCTGTGGTTCTGTCAGTGTGATCATGTGATGTATCTGACCCCAGGAATGTGTCAATAAAGTTTTCCCTTCCTGGGACAATGAATTCACGGTGTTCTTATTTCAATTTCCAGGAGTGTATATTGAGCAACCAGTAAAGGAAAAAAAGCAAAATTTGGAGAAGACATTAAAATCCACGCAGAAGAATTAAAACTATGAGCTTTGGCGATGACATTGTAATTCTGTCAGAGACAGCAAAGGACCTGGAAGAGCAGTTGAAAGGAATGGACAGTGTCTTCAAAGAAGTATATAAGATGAACATCAAGAAAAGCAAAACGGAGGATAATGGAATGTAGTCCAATTAAATCAGGTGATACTGAGGGAATTAGATTAGGAAATGAGACACTTAAAGTAGTAGATTAGTTTTGTTAGTTACGGAGCAAAATAAATGATTATCAAAGCAGAGAGGACATAAAATGTAGACTGGCAATGGCTGAAGAAGAGAAATTTGTTAACATCGACTATAGATTTAAGTGTCAGGAACTCTTTTCTGGAAGTATGTGTATGGAATGTAGCCTTGTATGGGTGTGAAACATGGACGATAAATAGTTTAGACAAGAAGAGAATAGAAGCTTTAAAATGTGGTGCTACAGTAGAATGCTGAATATTAGATGGATAAGAGCTGAGTTGTTTTGATATCAGCTTCATGCAAACACAATTAGTTTATTTTTTTTTAATATATTTACCCAGACATGTTTCGGCACCAACGTGTCACCTTCTGTGTGGCAAATTTTTATTTGTGTAAAGTACAATATACATTTTTAAGAATTTAATTGCTGTACGCCTAACAAACACAATTTTTGCAATTTGTGTGTGTGTGTGTGTGTGTATGTGTGTGTGTGTGTGTGTGTGTGTGTGTGTGTGAGAGAGAGAGAGAGAGAGAGAGGGGGGGGTGGGGAGGGAACCAAGAAAACAGATTATTTTACTTTTTTTGTGGGGAGTCGCCTTTGTATAGTTCATTGATTGTTCCAAACAGTGTTTTGTTGCACAGTGTTGTATTTTCATTCAGGATTCTCTTTCCCTGTTTTATTGGTTTTCGTATGTGGTAGTTCTCCTCTATTGTGAGTTTTTTTATAGACTAGTGCTTTCTCTGAGGACCAGTCTCCATGTTTTTTGGGTAGTGGTTTTCTTGTATTAGATGGTTTGAAAAGTGGAGTGTGCACTATCACGTCTTAGGGCTCTGAGGTGTTTGGAGTGCCTCATTTTGAAATTTCTGCATGTTTGGCCTATGTAAACCGATTGGCATGAACTGCAGTTTAACTGATATATTCCAGCTTTGGAGAATTTGTCTACAGATGTGTCCTTACATCTTCGATTCTTCTGTACTGTGTTATTTGTGCGGAATGATATTTGTAGTCCTTGTTTCTTCAGTATGTTTCCCACACTGTGGACAGTTTTGTTACTGTATTTTAGTATGTGCCATCTGTACTCTTCGTATGGTGTTCCTGGTCTCCTGTGTTTGTCTGGAGCTTGTGTTCTTGGTTCTCTGTTGTGGCTGGTGATTTGTTGATGGTTTCTTCTCTTTAGTTTGCTTTTAAATTTTGTTGTTCAGTTTACTTATCATTTGTGTGTTGTGCCCATTCTCTCTGGCTACTTGGTGTATTGTATTTAGTTCCTGTGTGTAGTTGAGTTTGTCCAGCGGAGTTCTGTTGAGCCTGTGCAGTATGTGTCTGAAGCTTGAGAGTTTGTGTTTTTGGGGGTGGTTGGAGTTGATGTGAATGGCTGTACTTGTGGCTGTTTCCTGAAAATTCCAAAATTATGTTTGTTGTTGATTCTGTGTATGGAAATGTCTAAGAAATTAAGCTTAATTCCCTATTTCTGTCTCAATGGTGAATTTTATTTTGGGTGAACTGTATTTATGTCACTGTGTAATTGTTTTATTCAGGTATCTGTTTCAACAACAAACCAGTATTTAATCTTGTAGTTGCAAGGGGGCTTAATTATTTTTTAAATGAAAATAAATTTTAGTCGCTATGTGTCCGGTTACGAAGTCTCGTAACCGGTTGGCCCTGAGTAGTATTAGTACGCAATTTGACTGCATAGAATAACAACAGAGAATGAAAGAAAATTTCCGTTAACACAAATGATTAATTAAGTCCCCAGCAACTATAAAAGCTACGAAACAACAAAGAACAAGTGTAACTGTTCTGTGTGTGGAAGTGTGATTCAACGTACACATCTGGCACGGTTCTTCCTCAATACGACAAGATATTTTAAACACCATTTACAATGAAGTAATAAAAAAACCAGAAATACTATAATTGCACATAGAAACCAGAATTACAGTCTAATACATGAACACAAGCCAGATGCTTTGTTGACTGAACCTGTGACCAAGAGGCATTGTTATTTAGGAAATTTGAAATAAAAAATGTTTTGTTACCTTCATATATACTGACGAAAAATACACTGTGATCATTGCAACATCCCCAATCTAACAGCATCTGCTGTCCCACCCAACAGAACAACTGTACACGACATATCCTCAACTAGTACTGCTATCGACATCCTCTCAACAAGCACTGCCCACGGCAACCTCTGAACTACTACTGCCCACGGCAACTTCTGAACTACGACTGCTCAGTGGAGGCGGCAGAATAATACTCTTTGGCGCAATCTCTGGCGCTGTGACTCAGTGTAGCCACCTTTCATATGCCCCTCCTCCACAGGCTAGTGTTTGATGGTATTTTTGCCAGCATTGGTGGTGAAAATACCACCAAATTTGTCCAAAACAATAAAGACAAAAATAAAAGATAATATTAATAAGTAAATATCACATAACTAAATAAAGTTTGGCTTTGCACAGACCCTTCAATAACCTAATATATAAAATACAGTAAGGAATACAAATGCTTGCATACATGTGATTTTACATAATAGTTTACACAAGTATCATTCAATCAATGGCACCAGCAATGACGAATAGGTGTAGGAAAGAGTATCGTAACATTTCATAAACAGTAAATACACAAAAAAATCAGTTTATACAAATATTAACATAAAATCTTTTCAATAGTTCAATAAACAAGTAGCACTCCTCAGAGTAGTTGACAGTTCCAACGGAAGCACCCAGCAATGGTCAACAGGTGCAAATAGCAGTCTCATAACATTTCATCAGCAGTATTTAAACAGTTCCAACAGTGGCACCCAGTAATGGCGAGCAGGTGCAGACACCAACGAGCGACATTATCTCAGTAGGAGCACTTCCATCAGTGGCACCCAGCAATGTTGAACAGGTGCAGACACCAACAAGTGACATTATTTCAGTAGAAGCAGTTCCATTAGTGGCACCCAGCAATGTTGAACAGGGCAGACACCAACAAGTGACATTATTTCAGTAGAAGCAGTTCCATCAGTGGCACCCAGCAATGTTGGATAGGTGCAGACAGCAAGAAGTGACATTATTTCAGTAGAAGCAGTTCCAACAGTGTCACCCAGAAATGTTGAACAGATGCAGACAGCAACAAGTGACATCATCAGTAGTAGCAGTTCCATCAGTGGCACCCAGCAATGTTGACAGGTGCAGGTAACAGTCCATAATATTCACTATCACTAATCAGACAGTTCATCAGAGTTTATCAGCAGAAATTAAACATTTCCAAGTGGCACCCTTCATGTTGAACAAGTGCAGGTAACCGTCCATAATATTCACTATCACTAATCAGACAGTTCATCAGAGTTTATCAACAGAAATTAAACATTTCCAAGTGGCACCCATCATGTTGAACAAGTGCAGGTAACAGTCCATAATATTCACTATCACTAATCAGACAGTTCATCAGAGTTTATCACACCCATCATGTTGAACAAGTGCAAGCACGAACAACAGCTTGAATGCACACATAATTGCTTTTTACAAAATTATTATCAATGCTCTTACACTAAACATACAAATTATAATAAACACACAAATGATATCAGATAATTGTCATATTAACTATTAGAAATACACAAATATCAGTAAACCTATAACATTTATAGGTGTCAGTGCAAGCCACAACAAACAAGTAAAATAATATTTAGGAAGTAAGTTGGTACCAATTATTTGGGATTAGGAAAGGAAAACACACAAAACACACTGACTCATCTTTCTAATTGAATAGTATTAACTGTGTAAATGCAATTCTGTCAAAAATTTCATGTTCAACATGTGTATCAAGTAGTAGTGGCAGCAGTGTATAACAGTCAATAATAGTTAGTCAACGTCATAGTCATCATATCAAGACCAATGTTTGCCAAGCCAAATCAAATGTACGATTGCTGAACAACTGTCAGTGTGCCAAGATATGCAAATACTTCCTCTCTTAAAAAAAAAAAATATACTGCTCATTGATTTAACAAAGTGTGTGTGTAGACAATCTTCCTTCCACTTGAGTGTTCTAGTCTGCCAACTTCATCCTCCTTGTTCCATATAAACCAACAAAAAACAAAAAATATGCTTCTCACTTACTTTACCTCTTGTCCACTAAAACTCCAATAATCATCAGCATAACATAATCTTAATACTTCAATAATACCTTTTCAATACGTCGATACATATAAACCTTGTCGCCAATATCATTTTGCTTCCATAACAACTCTTTCCTTCTAGTCAGTCTCCTCGAACAAGTACAGATAAAATCCTAGTGCAAACTTCAATTCATCATCCCATACAATCCGAAGACACAATGTCCACACACAGCCTCTGTGTAATCCATCTGACCAAATCTTCTACTCATTATGAATTATAAAATACATTTTGGTTACCTTGTTCATCATTAAATAAAATAAATGCATACACGACCTCTAACAGCCTTTAGTTTGAACAACTCTCAGTAAGTAAGTACGAGTACGGAGTGTGAAAGATCGTAATATTTCACAGTGTATACACCACTTCAAGAATCATGGCAAAACAGAAGCAAACATGTGGAGTATTTCTTGTCAAGTGTCACTTGCTAATTCAATTGCTCACGAAGAATGTAGTGTAATAACTGCCAATGGTCTAAACCTAGTGTTGGTATGTCATGTCGTTAGCTTCCTTCCTATTAGCATAAATTTATACAGCTTCCATAAAACCTCCAGCTCATGTGACTTCAATGAAGTTTCATGTACCAATGTCGTTCGTAGAATTATAGCAGTTCATTTTCTTATCTTAAAATATAAGGCACTGAACGTAAGCAAAACATGCAATAGCGAGTAAATATATCAGTAGAGAACAGAATGTTAACAAGTGGATGTAGCACAATCCCTATAACGCGGCTCTGCCAAGCAAACAATCTATAATTAATACCATAGTGTGACCTAAACTCCATATTCGTACACCGTATATGAGCATTTCTATATACCAAATTAAATAGTAGTTATGACAACAAAACAGAAACGTGTAAATATGCAATCCATACGCAAAGCAGCAAATATATATCTTACATAATAAACAGGTCATTAGTATCATATCAGCATAAGAAAATAAATGTTCATATGCAATCTTAATAAGTAAACATGAAGGCGCAAGCAGATAAATCACAAAGTAGAACTTACATACATAACCATATCAGCACAACTAATCAGGTGACAATTATAATTTAAATAAATAAGCACAGCAGGCACATAATTAAAAAAAATGTGACATCAGTGAAAAAGCAGTGCAGCCAAGCGATGCATAATATACATAAGTAACAACCCTATTCATTAATTAGTCATTGTCAAAATCAGTTAACACAAAGTATAATTCACGCAATCGCGAGCAGCAAATTACGTCTAAAGTACGTACCTAAGTGGAAATATGTTACCTGAAAAATAAACTCAATTAATAGTTACCTTTTTAGTTTATTACTTTCTTCTTCGAAATTACATTCTTCCTGAAATTTTCTCGATAGCAAGTCCTCTTAACGTCGGACACACAGAGAATTTATCTGAAGTTCTTAAATATTTTATACAACTGTATCCTGAAAAAACTGAACGTTAATAACATAATTTATCAAGTCACTATAGCTTTATACTGAATTTAATCAGAGAAATTAGACTGTGTATTTGTTTACGGCTGTCAGTGCATTCGCACTGAGCGCTCGATCAGCTGTAGGTACGCGTGACGTAGGAAGTAATTGTTTGCGGTCAACGACTGTCTTTGCGGCGCTCAGACTTGACTGTTGCTTTGAGTATGTGCCGCCGCCAGAACACGGCGCGGTATCCTTGTACTCTCTGTGTGTTTACTGTTGGTTTCTCAAAAGTATGTCATTCCACAAAAATTTTAACGTTCGTCCTTAGAGCGCCGAGATTCAAGAGTTTCTACTTCTACAGTGTTATCGTGAATAATTTTGCGAACTCTATATGGACCGTTATAAAGCAGAAAAAATTTGCGACTCAAGCCTTTTCCTTTGTGAGACAAACGGTGAGACTTAATTAACACCTTTTGACCAACTGATAAGGTTTTTAAACGACCAGGACGTTTAGCTGATTTCTTTCTTCTAGCAGCCAGAGATGCAATATTTTGTAGAGCCAGGTTGACAACTTCAGAATGCCGCAGTTTCCGTGAAGGCGGAAAAGGAACGATTTCAGAAATGCGATTTGTCGGTGCTTTATTTTTTAATATCAATATAGACGGTAAAGAAGTAGAATCATTAGGAAGTTCATTCAGAGTGTTTTGAAAAATATGAAGATACTGATCCCACGTTCTGTGATTCTGATGATAATAAAGTCGACACAATTTATTGATTTCCTTCATCCATCTCTCTGAAGCGTTAGATTGGGGGTGAAAAAGTGAAATGAAAATTGTTTTAATCTTACGACGCCGTAGAGTATGAAGCCAAAGTTTAGAGCGAAACTGTGATCCATTATCTGATATAACCTTATCAACATGACCCACTTCTTTAAGAAAATGTTTCATGAAAGCATTAGATACTGAACGAGCTGTTGCTTTGCGTAAAGGAGTAAAACACACATATTTTGATGTCAATTCCACTGCTACCAAAATGTACGCAAAACCATTAGTAGAATGAACCGCTGGACCGAACAAATCGACTGCAGCCATCCCCTTTAATTTCGCTGGAATGATAGCAAAAAACAACGGCGCTCTGTGAGAAATAGTTAGCATCTTAGCCTTTTGACATAATTTGCATTTGGCAAGAACAGATCGAATACGTTTTTCCATATTACAGAAGTAGCAATTTTCTCAAAATTTATGAAAGCATTTTCTGGGACCAAAGTGTGCATAACTGAAATGTGTATACCAAATCAATTTATTAACCCACTCATCAGGAATGCAAACTAACCAAACAGAGTTGTCGACCGATTTTCGTTTAAAAAGAATATCATTGCGAACTAAATAATACTGTCTAATAGCTACGCTTTCCTTTCTCCTCCACTTCTCCTTAATGTTCTTCCAGATTGGATCCTTATTTTGCTCCTTAGCGATGTCCTGGTGCGAAGCCGAAATAAAATTTTCAAACGCAACACCTTGAATATACATCAAACAATAATTGTTTTCTTTGCATTCCTCCTCAGCACTTTGTTTCAAACCCATAGGTGCACGTGATAAAGCATCAGCAATAATATTTGAAGAACCCTGTATGTAAACAATACTAAAATCAAATTCCTGTAGATACAGCGCCCATCGTGACAATCTTCCATGTGTTAATTTTGTTGACATAAGAAATTCCAGAGCTCGATGATCGGTGTAAACCTTAGTATGTCCGCCATACAAAAATATGCGAAATTTTGTGAAAGCCCAAACAACAGCCAAGGCTTCAAGTTCTGTAATCGAATAATTCTTTTCTGATTTAGAGAGAACAGGATTCCAAATGCAATAGTTTTCTGTACTACAACGCCGTTTTGTGTGCACCTAGGCCTTTGTATGATGAGTCCGTCGCCAAACAAAAATCTTTAGATGAATCCGGATGTGAAAGAAGTGGAGCAACAACTAAAGCATCACGAAGTTGTTCAAATTCTGATTGAGGTTCCTCATCCCAACACCAATTTCAATTCTTTCCAGAAAGTTCACATAAACGAGGTGTGGCCAAATTGTCCAATCTAACAAAGCGTCTAAGAAAATTACAGACACCAAGGAAACTACGAACATCACGTTTTGTAGTAGGAACAGCATAATTACGAATAGCGTCTAGTTTCTCTGGACCACGAAGAATACCTTCTGTAGAAATAATATGACCAAGAAATTTCACCTGAGAACGACCAAATTCAGATTTTTCCAAGTTCACTGTAATGCCAACTCTTGCAAAAATACGTAATAATGAATCCAAAATTTTGTTATGGTCACTCCAAGAACGTTTAGCAATAACAATATCGTCAACATATGAAGTAATATTGTAAAATAAGATAAACAGGTAAAATTTCGTTTAAACCACGAATGAATGCTGCTGAAGATATAGTAAGTAAAAACGGTAATTTCAGAAATTGATAACAGTTACCAAAGGCTAAAAAGGCAGTGTATTTTCTACAATCAGGGTGGAGCTCTATTTGCCTAAAACTTGCGCGTATATCAATCATGGATAAAACTTTAATTCCATGGAAATGTTGAAGAAGTTCATCTAAATTTTGTGGACAGTCAGTTTCAGGAATGATGATATTATTTATCTGTCTGGAATCCAGAACCAAACGAAATGACCCACACTTTTTAAGAACGACGTGTAATGGACTGGTATAAGGACTGACTGCTGACTCAATAATGCCTTGATCTAACATACATTGAAGTTCACTCTTAACCTTGTCTCTATAAGCCAAAGGAATAGCGTACGTTTTTCCTCCAAATGGTGTGTGTTCTTTTACTTTAAATAAATATTGTAAGCCTTGTTAAGTCCCCAGCAACTATAAAAGCTACGAAACAACAAAACACAAGTGTAACTGTTCTGTGTGTGGAAGTGTGATTCAACGTACACATCTGGCACGGTTCTTCCTCAATACGACAAGATATTTTAAACACAATTTACAATGAAGCAATAAAAAAAAACAGAAATACTATAATTGCACATAGAAACCAGAATTACAGTCTAATACATGAACACAAGCCAGATGCTTTGTTGACTGAACCTGTGACCAAGAGGCATTGTTATTTAGGAAAATTGAAATAAAAAATGTTTTGTTACCTTCATATATATTGACGAAAAATACACTGTGATCATTGCAACATCCCCAATCGAACAGCATCTGCTGTCTCACCCAACAGAACAACTGCACACGACATACCCTCAACTAGTACTGCTACCGACATCCTCTCAACAAGCACTGCCCACGGCAACCTCTGAACTACTACTGCTCAGTGCAGACGGCAGAATAATACTCTTTGGCGCAATCTCTGGCGCTGTGACTCTGTGTAGCCATCTTTCATACTGTTTTGGATGTATAATTTCATTGAATGTTTTGTTTTCAGTTTGGTTAGAATTATATTAGCAAGTAGACCACTGATGGGTGAGCCCATTGGTAGGCCATCTTTTTGCAGATAGAACTCTTTCTTGAAAGTGAAGTAGTACTGTTCTGTTATAATCTTTAGGGTCGGTTTTATTTCATCTATGAGTGCACTTGTTATGTCCCCATGATACTGCAGCTGTTTTTTTTTTAACAATGCTGATAGTTTCTTCTATTGGCACATTTGTGTGCGTGAATGTGATGTTAAAAGATAGCAGGGTTGCTGTTCATGGTATGTTTATGTCTTTTATCTTTTCTGTCAGTTCACTGGTATTTTTTACGTTTCTGTTGTTTGTGAAAGTATATAATTTCTGTAGTAATGTATGTAAGTGTCTAGCTATGTGGGAAGATGATGCATGTTTGAAACTGATTACGGGCCTGATTGGACAGGTATTTTTATGTATATTTGATAAAATATTGAGGATAGGTGCTTTGGGATTCTTTTGTGTCATGTATGAGGCTCGAGTATCCGTGAGAGTGCCTCTGAGGGTTTTAAAAGTGTTTGAATGTTTCTTTAGTACCTCATGGTAGAATCATTGATTAATTGATGATGTTCTTCTGTTCTATAAATTCTTCTGTTTTCTGGATGTATTCTGCCTCATTCATGAGTACAATTGCATTCTGTTTCTCTGGTGATGATTGCATTGTGTTTTCGGAGTTTTTTGTTTAGTTTTATAGATATGTTTTGCTCTGTTGTTTTGTGTTTTTGAGATGATGTGGGTCTTGTTCTCCTTTATTATGTGTTTTATCTCTTCTGCTACAAGTTCTTGTGTCAAGCTGGCATTGAAGTTTGGGTTCTCCAACTTTTCTTCTTGCTTTATTATTTATTCTGTTTGTGTGATCAGGTTTTCTATGATTTTGTGTGACAGGTTTGTGTTTATGTTGTGTTTAGACCTCTTTTCAAGAAATTCTCTTTCTTGTTTTGTTCATTCTATGTTAGTTAAATTGACAAGTCTTACATGGAACTGATGTTGGGTCCCTATCTGTCTTCTTTATCTATTGTGGCAGATTCAGTTTTTTATGTTGTGTTTCTTTCTTTTTGTTCATTAGTGTTTCTGTGTAACACCTGATTTCTTGAGTTATGTCAACGAAATGGGATGGTGTTTTTAAGAGATTGGCTATTTCAAGGTGTGTTTTGTATAGCTGAAGATTAAGCTGCTGTTTTTTTCGCATAGAGGAAACGAATTTCTTCTCCTAATCAATTAATTTCTGCTTGTCTTTTGGCTACTTGTGCTGCAGGTGGCTGGCAGGTTACCTTGACTTTTACAAAACCAGGCGTTATGATATCACTTAGACAGATTTTGCTAAACCTGATGTTGAGGAGAGTTTCATGCAGTTGTACTGTTGTACTCTTGAATTTCTTGGGGAGCTTCGCGGGGAATGTCCGGCTTGGCTTTGAAATAATTTTAATATGGTTTGAAGCTCCGCTTTTTATTCTTCCGTGTCTGCGATTTAAAAACTGGGTTGTTTTGGAATCAGCCTTATGCAAACACAATTAATTTACTTTTATATTTATATAAAAAAGGACTTCTGTTTTCTTGGTTCCCTCCCCACCCCTCACCCCTCTTTCCCCCCTCCCCCCCTCTCTCTCTCACACACACACACAAACACACACACACACACACACACACACACACATTCAAAATCAGCGCCATAACAAAAACAAGACCAACGAAAAACAAGTGAGCAACGACAACAACATAACACCTCCCACTGTGTTGTCAGAGGTGTCTGCCTAGATCACGCTTTCGCCACATTTTGTGTAAGTGCATGTGAGGTGAAGTAGTGAGCGGAAATTTGTGAAAAACTGTAAAAAAAAGTACTAAATATGAGTTGATTGAGACACCAACAAGGGACACTAAACAGGGCGAAAAATGTAAGTACAAAAACGTATATAACCTTTACCCTCGAAACAGCTCTCTACAAATACGCAATAATTTTCTTCACGGCTACTTTTCAGATGACATACTGTCAAAAAACCGACGAAAACGAGTACTAAAGTCGATGTATAATAAGATTGTTCAGTTAGCGATGTAATTTTATGGTGAGTGTCTAAACCAAAATGCAAATGCAGGGTGCGTCAAGATAATGTATACACACTTTGAAGTCTCATAGAAAATTTATTTCCCGTTCTACAATGTTAAATCTCTGGCAATGGAAATCTTAAAGTTCAATTGGATAAAATAAATGTACTTTGCAAATGTGATTAATGTTCAAACTGGTGGCCTTTAGCATCAATACATTTCTGAGTACAAATATTTTTTTTCTTAGGCCTACAACAGTTAAATTGTTACAAACGTGATTTTGTACTTTACAGAAATAAACATTTGACCCACAGAAGATGACACATTGGTTTCGAAACATCTCTGGGTAAATACAAAAAAAATTAAACTAATTGTGTCTGCATAAGGCTGATTTACGAAACAACTCAGTTTTTAAATCGCAAACACGGAAGAACGAAAAGAGGAGCTTCAAACCTTAGTAAAATGAGTATTAAATGGGTAGATTATATAACTAATGAGGACATACTGAATAGAATTAGGGAGAAGAGCAGTTTGTGGCAGAATTTGACTAGCAGAAGGAATCAGTTGGTAGGATATATTCTGAGGCATCAAGGGATCACCAAGTTAGTACTCGAGGGCAGCGTGGAGGGTAAAAATCGTAGAGGGAGACCAAGAGATGAATACATTAATCAGATTCAGAAGAATGTAGGGTGTAGTAATTACTTGTAGATGAAGAAGCTTGCAATGGATAAAGTAGCATGTAGAACTGCATCAAACCAGTCTCTGGACTGAAGACAACAACAGCAGATAACTAAAGATGTACAATGTTTGAAGTGAATCCTTCATCCGAAAGTCGTGGCTCCCCGTACAATGTTCGAAGTGAATCCTTCATCCGAACGTCGTGGCCTCCCCTTTTAAAACAGTTTTCGAACCTTATACGCTACCCCACTCAGTATTGACCCCTGTCTGAGAGTGGTGGAGACCTTGGAAGCTGCACACAGGCTGGGGCAGGAAGTCCCCTTGGTCTGGGCAGGCACGGCGTCTGCAGGCTCACGCGGCCGCTGCGGTAATTCGATAGGCCGAAGCCCCATGGTGCCCTCATCCCGTTAGCTTGGGCGGCCTTCTCGCTGCTCGTCTGCGGAATCACGGCCGTCCTTGGCGCCGTACCTTAATCAGCTTGCTCGCCAAGAATGCGCTGCACCACCCTCTCTCTCGTGGCACAGACATCGGAGCTGTCCTCTGGGGTACATGGCGTTTTCCACTTCCTCTCGCTTCCCCCCCCCCCCAATCTCACCCCGCCACCCTCCCTCCCTCCCTCCCTCCCTCCCTCCCTTCCTCTCTCCCTCTCTCTCTCTCTCTCTCTCTCCCTCTGTCTCTCCCTCTCTGTCCCATCAGCACACTGATAAGAAACTGAGTTAGTAGTAACTGTTGTGCGGCCGACTTCATGAGCAGATTATTGAAGAAGGAGCTCTAAGACAAGAGGCACAGATTGATCTAGTAAATTTTACAAATGTAAGACAACTGTTTCATGTAAGGCCCAACAGTACCGCCCGGCCGCCGTGTCATCCTCAGCCCAAATGCGAATACGGAGACGCATGTGGTCAGCACATCGCTCTCCAGGCCACTGTCAGTTTTCGTGGCCGGTGGCACTACTTCTCAGTCACGTAGCTCCTCAACTGGCCTCACAGTTGCTGAGTGCACTCCGCTTGACAATAGCACTCGGCGACCCGGACGGTGACCAATCCAGGTCCTAGCCGAGCCCAGCAGCGCGTAACTTTGGTGATCTGACGGGAACCCGTGTTAACACTGCGGCAAGGCCGTGGACATGACACCAAACCTCCAAAAACAGGCTAGAAAAAATTAGGCACAACACTGATTTTGAAAGCAACCAATGCAGTATTAGAGCAGTTGATGTCGGTGCTATTAAAACCGTGGAATCTGAAATCAGCAACGCATGAATAACCTTCACATAGCTAAGAGTGGCCTGGAGAAGGTGAATTTTTTGTGGGGGAGAGGGGGAGGTGGGTAGTTAACGTTTCCCTATGCTGTTGAAAGGTGGAAAATAAGCAAAGAGCTACTGATTTGGCAACAGATTTCTTCCCGTCCTTGGTGCGAGACGTCCATACCTCACATCAAATGATGGTATATATATATATATATATATATATATATATATATATATATATATACTCCTGGAAATTGAAATAATATATATATATATATATATATATATATATATATATATATATATATATATACACTCCTGGAAATTGAAATAAGAACAACGTGAATTTATTGTCCCAGGAAGGGGAAACTTTATTGACACATTCCTGGGGTCAGATACATCACATGATCACACTGACAAAACCACAGGCACATAGACACAGGCAACAGAGCATGCACAATGTCGGCACTAGTACAGTGTATATCCACCTTTCGCAGCAATGCAGGCTGCTATTCTCCCATGGAGACGATCGTAGAGATGCTGGATGTAGTCCTGTGGAACGGCTTGCCATGCCATTTCCACCTGGCGCCTCAGTTGGACCAGCGTTCGTGCTGGACGTGCAGACCGCGTGAGACGACACTTCATCCAGTCCCAAACATGCTCAATGGGGGACAGATCCGGAGATCTTGCTGGCCAGGGTAGTTGACTTACACCTTCTAGAGCACGTTGGGTGCCACGGGATACATGCGGACGTGCATTGTCCTGTTGGAACAGCAAGTTCCCTTGCCGGTCTAGGAATGGTAGAACGATGGGTTCGATGACGGTTTGGATGTACCGTGCACTATTCAGTGTCCCCTCGACGATCACCAGTGGTGTACGGCCAGTGTAGGAGATCGCTCTCCACACCATGATGCCGGGTGTTGGCCTTGTGTGCCTCGGTCGTATGCAGTCCTGATTGTGGCGCTCACCTGCACGGCGCCAAACACGCATACGACCATCATTGGCACCGAGGCAGAAGCGACTCTCATCGCTGAAGACGACACGTCTCCATTCGTCCCTCCATTCACGCCTGTCGCGACACCACTGGAGGCGGGCTGCACGATGTTGGGGCGTGAGCGGAAGACGGCCTAACGGTGTGCGGGACCGTAGCCCAGCTTCATGGAGACGGATGCGAATGGTCCTCGCCGATACCCCAGGAGCAACAGTGTCCCTAATTTGCTGGGAAGTGGCGGTGCGGTCCCCTACGGCACTGCGTAGGATCCTACGGTCTTGGCGTGCATCCGTGCGTCGCTGCGGTCCGGTCCCAGGTCGACGGGCACGTGCACCTTCCGCCGACCACTGGCGACAACATTGATGTACTGTGGAGACCTCACGCCCCACGTGTTGAGCAATTCGGCGGTACGTCCACCCGGCCTCCCGCATGCCCACTATACGCCCTCGCTCAAAGTCCGTCAGCTGCACGTACGGTTCACGTCCACGCTGTCGCGGCATGCTACCAGTGTTAAAGACTGCGATGGAGCTCCGTATGCCACGGCAAACTGGCTGACACTGACGGCAGCGGTGCACAAATGCTGCGCAGCTAGCGCCATTCGACGGCCAACACCGCGGTTCCTGGTGTGTCCGCTGTGCCGTGCGCGTGATCATTGCTTGTACAGCCCTCTCGCAGTGTCCGGAGCAAGTATGGTGGGTCTGACACACCGGTGTCAATGTGTTCTTTTTTCCATTTCCAGGAGTATATATATATATATATATATATATATATATATATATATATATATATATATATATCTGAGAGAGAGAGGGGGGGCGGGGGGATGGACTGCAGGAAGTATGGAATGAACAATAAAGAAGTCAGTCGATTAGGGGCCTTGAACTAGATATTCGACGTAAGGATATGTAGTGCCATATGTTTCTCTGAGCTATAAACAGAAATCATGATAAACAATGAATTATGTAGGAGCGACATCACTGCCACATTACCGGATTGAGCACTCTGGTGCAGTATGGTGTCATGATATCATCAAACCAAAGTACGACGCGATGCTGGCAACTTGTCAACGCTTATACATCAAGATAATGACCAGACGCCAGGAACTGGGGGAGGGGGCGGAGGGTAAATGGATTGCGCACCGTTCTGAAACCGTTAGTGCCGGTTTTCTAAGCCACACGAGACCATGTGAAATCACTACGGTACGCCTGATAATGAAAAAGTAACTCTTCTGTTTGAACAGGAGGAAATATGTAACACTTTTGTCATAATGGCCGCCGATGTTTTCCTGTTCAGCATTTTTTTCCGCGTGAGTGATGGTCTGTGGATTTCCTACCTGTTCAGTTCGTACGGCGACCGCTACGGTCGCAGGTTCGAATCCTGCCTCGGGCATGGATGTGTGTGATGTCCTTAGGTTAGTTAGGTCTAAGTAGTTCTATATTCTAGGGGACTGATGACCTCAGCTCTTAAATCGATTATTTTTTCACACAACATGTAATACATGAGTTAATTTTATATTGTATCTCATTTTTTACGTTTCTCTTTGCTGTGCGCAAGACTTCCATGTACTGGTTGTAATGTATCATATTTTTGGGTTTTATTACTTCTTCTGAGGAAGAAACCCAGGTAAAAGTTTAAATAACCTTTGACTGTGCAACTGCTTGGCTGTATGATTCCCGTTGTATCTACACGTTTGGAAATACGCTATGTGGTCAAATGTATCCGGACGCTCCCAGAAATAAACGTTTTACATATTAGAAACATTGTGCTGCCACCTAATGCCAGGTACTCCACATCAGCGGCCTCAGTAGTCATTAGACATCGTGGGAGAGCAGAATGGGGTGCTCCGTGGAACTAACGGACTTTGAACGTGGTCAGGTGATTGGGTGTCACTTGTGTCAGACGTCTGTACGCGAGGTTTGCAGTCTCCTAAACATCCCTAGGGCCACTGTTTCCGATGTGTTGTTGAAGTGGAAACGTGAAGGAGCACGTACAGCACAAAAACGTACAGGCCGACCTCGTCTGTTGACTGACAGAGACCGCCGACAGTTGAAGAGTGTCGTAACGTGCTATAGGCAGTCGTCTATATAGACCATCACGCAGAAATTAAAAACTGCATCAGGATCCACTGCAAGTACTATGACAGTTAGGCAGGAGGTGAGAAAACTTGGATTTCATGGTCGAGCGACTGCTCATAAGCCTCACATCACGCCGGTAAATGCCAAACGACGTCTCGCTTGATGTAATGAGCGTAAACATTGGACGATTGAACAGTGGAAAAGCGTTGTGTGGTGTGGCGATTCACGGTACACAATGTGGCGATCTGATGGTAAGGGTGTGGGTATGGCGAGTGCCTGGTGAACGTCACCTGCCAGAGTGTGTAGTGCCAACAGTAAGATTCTGAGGCGGTGGTGTTATGGTGTGGTCGTGTCTTTCGTGGAGGAGGCTTGCATCCCTTGTTGTTTTGCGTGGCACTGTGACAGCACAGGCCTACATTGATGTTTTAAGCACCTTCTTGCTTCCCAATGTTGAAGAGCAATTCAGGGATAGCTATTGCATCTTTCAACATGATCGAGCACATGTTAATAATGCATGGCCTGTAGCGGAGTGGTTACACGACAACAGCATCCCTGTAATGGATTGGCCTCCAGAGTCCTGAACTGAATCCTATAGAACACCTTTGCGAGCGATATCGATACCTCTCCTCAATGTAGTACTCCTTGAAGAATGGGCTGCCGTTCCCCAAGAAACCATCCAGCACATGACTGAACGTATGCCTGCGAAAGTGAAAGCTGTCATCAAGGCTAAGGATGGGCCTACACCATATTAAATTCCAGCATTACCGATGGAGGGCTGCACGAATTCGTGAGTCATTTTTAGCCAGGTGTCCGGATACTTTTGATCACATAGTGTACATTTGGAAATACCTAGAATCGAAACTATGAATAAAATTTTTTGTATGTCCATCCTAGTGACTGGCGGTCTGAGGGACATCGGCCGCTCGCTTGTGTAATAAAGCGGAACACCTACAACCGTCCTTACGATGTTTTATAATATGTCTCTCACTTTCGGTGCTTCAGTGCATCATCTTTAGGCCTTATGGCGGTTCATCAATGACCAACTTATATGAACTGGTTTTTGCACACTAGCTGTAACTACCATGTTTTGTCTCCAATCATCAACAACATCGTTGTTACACGTATCCTGCGAAAACCAGTTCATAGATGTTAGCCACTGATGATTCGTATATGCGTATGGATTTAACCAACTCAGCGTCAGTTAAGGCGTAAAGATGGCGTATTGAAAAATCGAAACTGATAGCCATAAAATAAATAACATAGCAAGGACGACTGTAGGAGTTCTATTTTATTACATTAAAAAAACAGTTAAACAACAGAAAACTAATTCATTATAAAGTTTGTTGCTTTACTCGGAAAGTAATAAAGGGTTGAATACTGCAAAAAAAGCCAGAAGTATTCTCATATTGATGCAAATTTTTTAAAACTTTGCTCAAAAATCATGTTGTAATGGAGGGATCATACATATGTTTGGCAATTACGAATAGTCAGTGCTAAAGGATGGAATCTACGATTGGAGGACTCTATTTTTCATTTTTTGTTGTCCGTTTCCAAGCGCTACGAATAGAATAAGGAACAGGTCGTACTATCTAGATATAGGAAAGATAGGGCTATTTTCTGCTTTCATTATAAACAATGAATGATTTGTTTAGTTTTTAATTTATTGTTGTTGCTTTAATTATTTTTCTTTTGTTATTTCTCACAAATGACAAACAAATTACAAGCTTTTGTCGTAAAATTTTTAGCGTTTCTTTTCTTTAGTTATTCTGAATGAAAAAAGTTTTATGGTCAAATATATTTATTTACATTTAACAGGGATTTGAATACAATTAATTTCTTGAAGAGAAACAGAAAAATGCTCTTCAAAAATTTTAGGTGACCATTTTGATGTTACAAAAAATAGGTCATTTACCAGGAACAATTTCTTGGCAACAGTTAAATTTTAATAATGAATTAACCTTCGCATTTCCAGGGGGAGGTACTTTATACCCAACTCTCGAAAATATTTTAATCCAGTCAATTATTTTCTGTTTTAAAATTCTGAAAAGATATTTATTATTTTTAATGAATTCTTCTACTAGATTCCATAAATAATTTAATTTTTTCAGATAATCTTAACCCGGAAATTTAAGTCTTAGTAGTAGATGTCACTTTCCTCAGTGAATGTCGTATTCAATGTTCCCAGGTTCGGGGACTTACTTACACACCAACATTATGAGAATAAAAGTCAAAAACAATGAACGAAACTGGCACCTCTTACATTGTTTTTGGTGGTTGTCCTAAAGTCGGTCGGTAGCGTTGGGCTTTCCATGCCTGTTCGGACGGTGTTGTTGCTAAAAGTAAGCTGAAGGGTATTTCCAGATTCTGGGCTATACCGACACATGAGCACATCTTTAAAGAGTGTGTTGTTACCATAATTCAACAACAGTTAACGAATTTCGAGTTTTTTAAATTTTTTGGGGTGGGCATGAAGTACTCCCCGTTTTACGGAAAATGGAAAATGCCTTTTTACTGTTAGGGTTTGTCTATTGTCCAATATTTATTGTCAAATTCTACGAGAGTGTGCTGAAAAGTAATGCCTCCGAATTTTTTTATTCTGTCCTCAATAGCGGCAGATGTATTACATCTCATGCATGTTACTCGGTTGACTTTTCCGTTTCGCTGACTCAAGCCTGCCACTAGGGAGCTCCGACTGGTAGTATATAACATGGCGATGTGTAACGTAACTACGTCGGTGCGTGAGTAACAGTGTGCTGTAATCTAATTTAGAACTCAAAGAGTTGATCCACACGTGGGGCACCCTCTCCTTCAGAGCGACAATGTCAGACCACACACGAGCGCTGCGATATCTGATGCAATCCAGCATCTTGCTTTCACTGTCATCGATCACCCTCCATGAAGTCCCAACTTGAGCGCCTCTGATTTTCATCTGTTGCGGAAACTTAAAGAACATCTTAGAGGACTTTGACAGTGATAATGCTGTGCTGTCAGACGTGAGTTGTGGCTCCGTCAACAAAGTCAAACATCCTACAGTGACGGTATCAACAAACTGATCTCCCGGTAGGAGAAATTTGTTCGTCGCCTGGGTGACTATGCTGAGAAATGAAATGTAGACATGAACAGTGAAGGTGTAGAATCCTAATAAAGTGTTTTCTCAAATACCTTCCATACTTTTCACTAAAATATTCGGAGGCATCACTTTTCAGCCTGCCCTCGTCTAACCTGTAGAACAGTAAGTCGACTCGTTTCATGAGAAGGAATATCATTTATAGGCAATGCCATTAATTCAGAAGCCGCAGAACCTCCTTCCAACGATAAACATTTCTGGGCAACAAATGACAAGCCTAGTTGTCTATACCGCTCCCAAAAAAACGAAAGGGATACTGCTTCTCGTTAGTAATGGACAACAGATACATTTTGTCTCAGTTGTGCTGTACCAAGATTCTTACGCCATGTGTTTCTTGTTCGTTTCTGTCGGCGTTGTTATTGAGTAGCTGTGTTCGTTATTCCCATTTTCTATACTATCGCAGTAATTCAAAGAAACGTAAATTTTACGGATAAACGTTACTTCTTTTTTTTAAAAAAGTTTAATTTGAAAACCACAAAATTTTGCACCGTTACTATGAGAAATTGATTGATAACGGTTTTTTACCCAGCTTTAGTAAAACATAAAAAAGACTTGTTATACCCGAAAACAAACTAAGACCGAAAAATATAGGTTAAATAGTTCAAATTGCTCTGAGCACTATGGGACTTAACATCTACGGTCATCAGTCCCCTAGAACTTAGAACTAGTTCAACCTAACTAACCTAAGGACATCACACATATCCATACCCGAGGCAGGATTCGAACCTGCGACCGTAGCGGTCGCGCGGTTCCAGACTGAAGCACCTAAAAAAACCTGTTATTCAGAATTAAAATACCGGTATCGTTTTTAATCAGTCCGTTTTTCCCATTCCTACCTACCGACACGTGGCACTTCCACAAAAGGATGGTGAGTCACTAAAAGGATTCATCAGTTTAAACAGTATCACATGACATCAGAATCACATGACATCAACATTTATTTTGTTTCACATTCATCAACAATGAACAATACAAATTACACATCAGCTAACTATCTGGATATAAGACAAAAAATGGTTCAAATGGCTCTGAGCACTATGGGACTTGACATCTTAGGTCATCAGTCCCCTAGAACTTAGAACTACTTAAACCTAACTAACCTAAGGACATCACACACATCCATGCCCGAGGCAGGATTCGAACCTGCGACCGTAGCAGTCCCGCGGTTCCGGACTGTAGCGCCTAGAACCGCACGGCCACTACCGGCCGCTACAAGGCAAATGGATATAACATAAACCCGTGCTTGATCCACTCTGCCTCAAAACGAATATAAAGTTACAAATTAATAAATTAATTAAAAAACTCATGTCATTACAGACTACAGTCATGTAACGTAGACCTCCTGCCTCCCAAAACCATCATCTAAAATGATTATGGTGCAACTGGCATGCGGATGAAATTGACTGATTAAAGAAGCCACTAATGTAAACATTAGGTTCAAATGGTTCAAATGGTTCTGAGCACTATGGGACTCAACTGCTGAGGTCATTAGTCCTCTAGAACTTAGAACTAGTTAAACCTAACTAACCTAGTGACATCACAAACATCCATGCCCGAGGCAGGATTCGAACCTGCGACCGTAGCGGTCTTGCGGTTCCAGGCTGCAGCGCCTTTAACCGCACGGCCACTTCGGCCGGCTAAACATTAGGCAACGGTGCAGATCGATCTGTTTCACAACATTTATTTGGCATTGATATTCGTTTACTTCGTCAAATCACCACCAGATTATAACTTATCATCTTAACCAAGAGCTTTGGGCTACGCTAAAGTTTAGTCTGTCAACCACAATCAAATCGACCGATTTCAGCCGAACGCCACTTGTACCGTATGCTAAACTACGCAAATATTAAAGTCATTCTGTCGTTTTCCGTCGTTCCTTGGTTGCTTTAAAATTCATTTAGGTATGTCCCGTCTTTTAACTAAATTAAAGGCAGTTTGTTTCCTGCCATAAGCGTTTAGCTTCTTTTATTTATGAAGCATCTTCAGTGCCTGTAATACATGTTTGTTTTTATGTACCTAATATTCATTATGGAATAGTTACAAACATGTTCCTTTGTTACGTTTTCTCACGGTACGTTCTTGTTATTCAGGTTACAAACAACTTTTGTAGCTCAAGCTTCGTGAGGTTAAATTATCTTTTTGTGTTAATTACGATTTCAAATGTTGCTAGCCCATGTGTGTGGTCCTGGAGATGTGTTCATTCGGCCCCCATGCTTCATAAGGCCGATTTCCGGCGTTTTTCACACACATTTATTACAACACTTCACTTGTACTTTCCACTGTGTGTCCAACACGTGTATGTTTACTGTGAGTAGTCTTGACAACCGTCACTGTGTGTTTATCTTACGCTGTTTATTTCTGTTGTGTGTGTCGTCTGATATTTTCACTTGTGCATGTGTGTGTGTGTGTGTGTGTGTGTGTGTGTGTGTGTGTGTGTGTGTGTGTGTGTGTCTTTATGTGTTTTATTATGCATTCCTTGTGAGAATGCCCATCTTCTTTGTGTGAACGTGTTAGTCAGTATGTGAGTGGATATTTGTCTATGTGTGTGTGTGTGTATGAGAGAGAGAGAGAGAGAGAAAGTGAGAGAGAGAGAGAGAGAGAGAGAGAGAGAGAGAGAGAGAGAGAGAGAAAGAAACAGCGAGAGGAAGATTCAGTGATTATTTATCCTGGATATGTTTCACGTTTCTGTTTGTTATTGTTTCAGTGGTTAACACGATCAGTGAGTGAGGTCATTAATTACTTTCCTTTTTATTCCAAAGGCTCTTCTGACATGAAAGTTTAATGTCAGGACCTCTTTCTGTAATTATTCACTCTAAAACTCCTGGTATTGCAGAAAAACTCTCATATATGAAGAGCCCCTGAAATGGAAAACAAAGTAATGAATGATCAAATCAATACAAGCACTAACTCACTGATCAAGTTAGCCACTAAAGTAATAACAAACAGAAATGTGAAACATAATTAGAATAAATACTTAATGAATCTTCAACTGCCTCTTTCTCCCTTCTTTCTCTCTCTCTCTCACACACACACACACACGCACACACACACACAGAAACAAATGAAAATATCAAACCGCAGACGCAACACAAACAAAATACAAAAGATAAAAACACAGCGACAGTTGACAACATTACACATTGTAAAAAAAGTATGGTTGAGTACAGCATGAAAAGTACAAGTGAAGTGTCGTAATAAATGTGCGTGAAAAATAGCATGAAATCGGCCATCTGGAGTATGGGCACCGAGTGAACACATCTCCCGGACCACAAACATGGTCTAGCAACATTGGAAATCGTAAGTAATACCAATCGATAATTTAACCCCACAAAACTTTAGAGAAAAACATGAGAAAACAACATAATAACATATTTGTAACTAGTACATAATGCATTTATTACATGCATAAAAACGAACATGTTTTACTGGACACTGAAGATGCTTCATAAATAAAAGAGGCGAAACACGTATGGCAAAATAGAAACTGCCTTTTATTTAGTTGCGAAGACGGAATATACCTCCACGAACATATTAATGTCATTAAGGCATCGATTATGACCCCGCTAACTCAAATGGCCACAATTACACAGGCTCATTCCGTGATGATGTTACAAAGCAAAAGAGTAAATGCATCAATTTGAGATAAGGGACCTTGGTCCGGAAACGACCCAGTCGAAATTTATAAGCGAAAATTGTTCTGATACCTCTGACGGTGGAATACATGGACCTGTACTGTGGTTGCTAAAATTGTAGGATAGGCAACTTTCAGAGGTGGTAGCATGCACCAAAACAAAAGTTTGGTACACTTGGGCTCTAAAGCGCATACATTAAGAGCTGTGAGCACTTGTTTATCTTCGATACAATGAGACACATCTCTTCTACTGCACGCTCTTTGGTTTCAATATTTTTGGGGGAGGTAGTATAGACCAAAACAGAAAAATGTCCAGTAAATATGAGCACTTGTTAGTAGAAGAAACATGTTTCACAGCAGGGAATAAGGACAAGTGCGCATAACTCTTAAGGTACGCACTTTAGAGCCCATGTTTACTGGACTTTTTCCTTGTTTTGATTCATGTTACTTCCTCCAAAAATGTGGAAGCCAAATAGCTGCAGTAGTAGAAATATTTTTCACAATACCGAACACGAACAGGTGCTCATAGTTCTTAAGGTATGAATTTTAGAGGTAATTTTTAGAAGACATCATCATGCTACAAGACATCATCATGCTACAAGACATCATCATGCTACCACCACTGAAAGTTGCCTACCGTACGATGTCAGCAACAACGATACAGATCCATTTATTCCACCGTTAGTGGTATCAAAACGATTTTCGCTTATAATTTTCAAATGGGTCGTTTCCGGACCGGGATCCCTTACCTCAAATTTATAGGTTCACCCATGTCCACCATCCCTGAAAGTTCATAAGATCATCACGGAATCACCATACATACGTGGAGTCAACTTCAGAGGCTTTGTGATCCACCGACTAACAACACAGAGTTACAGATAAGTTACTTTTCCCATAATCTGTCTACAAAAATCTTACTATCCTAACATGTAAATTTGATGGCACAAACTTTAATCAACAGTCATAAATAATTAAAACAATAAAAATCACTAAAAATAGAAATAAGGTAAAACGGATAACACGCAGTAGCTACAACTAGCAATGAGAGGCGTGTTAAGAAACCTGTGAATTAGCTCATTAACAGTCATTCAATGAAGTGGTAATAGTACCCAAAATTCATTTCCTTAAATGAATTTCAAACCCCTTTATTTCTATAATCTGTTAAAAAATATCTGCGTTTCTTCTTTCCCCATGCGTACGTAAGGAATGATATTTACCAATTAAAAAATGTGTTTCGTCAAAAGACAATTAGAACGCACCGCAAGCGAAATTCTTCACATACTCGAAGTCGAACTGACTAAAGATCAGTGCATGCCCAATTCACGTCCAATGACCTCGATGTTAACGGGACAATGAACATAAACGATCGTTTTGTATAAACTGAAAAACTTACAAATGATTGTTACTGTTATATTTCACCATTCCTGCGATTGG
The DNA here is from genome assembly GCF_023864275.1 of Schistocerca cancellata. Taxonomy (NCBI): domain Eukaryota; kingdom Metazoa; phylum Arthropoda; class Insecta; order Orthoptera; family Acrididae; genus Schistocerca; species Schistocerca cancellata. Next base: position 746,956,095 of record NC_064628.1, on the reverse strand, counting down.
GAGAAAGAATGTGATTCTCTGTTGTTAACCGAAACAAACATACCTTTGAAAAAAATTATTCGTTTTTCAATATAGTGTTTGGCGCCGAATTAGAATTTTGTTTACTATTTCTCTCTCTCGAGAACAAATGAACGCCAACAGGGAAACAACGTAGTACTCACCGCATCTTGCAAACTAAAAAGGCGTTTATGAAGAAATAACTTACATTAATATGCGTGTGCTGTGTCCTCGGTATCCAAAAGACGAACAATCACAACAAGAAGAGAGTAGTAACAAATATACAGACAAAACATTTTGACACGCCAGAAATTACGTTTTTAAAAATCAAGGGATAGGTTAAATGGCAGGTGAACTTCACATTTACATCGTTTGGTTTGCAGCTGACAAGCTGTCAGTGGAGGACACTATAGAGTTGGTCCTGCAAAACCACATAATTTAAAGTGACGATAAGAAGTAAAACAAACAAAAACTTCCTTTAGTCCTCACTTTTTAAATCAATTATAACCTAAAATATTTTCACTTTTTACAGTTTTTCAGTAATCAAAAAACCTACTGATGATGGCACAGAGGTGCTGAAACATGTTTGGGTAAAAAGAAAAAGTAGTGTGTTTGTAAAAAGGCGGAACCCATATCCTATAATTTAACTGCAAATGCAGAAAAAGAAAGGACGAGAGTAGCAGATCCAAAAGATGAATACTATAATGATGTGTGCTGTACATCCATCAGTGAATGAGCTATACGTATATTTCAGCTCAGGACGTAAAACTGTTTGCCATATAGGCTACAAATCACCTTCCATCGTAAGATTCTGAACAATTCCGCAGCCTCGCCTGTTGTAGATAGCGTTATTGATGCCGCGTTCTGTCTTTTCCCTCTTCCATATTCTTTATAACTCCGCCTCTCCCGTAGCGAAAGCTATTTCTTTCCAGTATTATTCCAGAAATTCTAATTTAATGTGGCGTAACGCCCATTTAACTCACATGCAATGGATGTTCGATCCATCGATTTACAGTTATTTGTTAGAAATGACTTATGGGAAACATATTTTCGAGATGTTCCTTCATCAGAGATGACGAAAGTCTATCGTTTCTCGATTTAGAGGTAATTCAGATACTGTTTCACATGCAGAAAGACTCGCCTTAGATCAGCATCAAACACAAGCTTTTTTTGATGCTAATGCGGATCACCTTGTTATCCTCAGTTCTCTGATTTTCTCACCGTTATCAGCATTGTGCTTTGCGAACGATATACTCCGTTAATCAATGCTCAGATTTACACAGAAACTAGTATATATTTCGAATTACTGTTTAAAATTAACGGATGATCATGAACAAAAGTCGGTTGGTAACACTGACTAATCCTCGTGCGTATAGCAGCGTTAACTGATATGTAGGGAATCTAATCTTCATGTTATAATTAATTCGTTTACACCACAAGATAGCATGTTAGGTGCTAACGAATTCCACCAGTTGTTTTATTCCGTTTCGTAGTTGGATTTCTAGATGAAATGATACTGCTGAATTTCAGTGTCAACTGTGTGAAACATAAGAGCCGACCATATTGTATGAAATATGAATGACGCAATGGTGTCCTGAACTTACAAAGGCCGTTATATTGTTGACCAAATTGACCATCTCATTATTCGGGTAAAAGCAAAAGCAAAACAAATCCTTGATTTACAATAATCCATTCTTTGCCAGCATTTTTCAGCTTTTTAGGACAACGTTGCTGAGAACCGTAACTGGAACTGATAGCTATTGGATCTTTATGCGCAATGGGTGACAAAAATAATCATGATCACTAAGTAAGCAAATAAAGATGTGTATGGGAGATATATGATCATTTTACTTACGATATTCACTTGGCCCCCAGCGATCGTCATGTGTTCTGAGATAAGAAAAACTGCCTTCAGTTTAATGGTTTTGAAGAATGTGATAAATTGAAAATATCACTGCAAAACTGCTAAATCTCCACACATCGGAATTTTATACACGCATTTTGGAGACTCATTTAACTTTTAAGGAACTGTTGCTCAACTCCTCAGATGTATTTATTAAAAGTCATGACAAACAGCATTGATTAAATTTGGATAAAATAATACTCGCTTGCTGAACCGGACAATCGGGAGTTAAGGAAAACGGGAAGGACGAGGCCCAAAAATCAACTGGTTATTATTTCATGCAAATAACAATTTATTGACAAGTTAAATTTTAACTTAAAATCAAATAAATAAATACTGCAAATTAAATATTAATGCCACATTTTAAAAGAAATGTAACATACTTTTAATAATAATACCAGGGGCAGTTACGCAAAAGTGCACGTGAAATTTGCAATGTAAATCTTAAGGCCACGGATTAGAGCATTATGACTATAAGGTTACTCTTTTCAGACTACTGTAGTCAAACAAAGTCACACTTAATATTTATCTTGTTTAAGGTGACGGCGCTGCATGGATCCAAGAGGGGCCTTGAGATGGTAATTTTTAAATTGGTGTATCCGGCAGATCGGTCCATGGTGAAGCAGATGAACCAGGCTGCGAGCAACGTGAAGCGGCAGTGCATACAACCCGACGAATTTCCGTGTCACTAACCAACGATCGGACGGCCACAAAGTTGACCCTTTCCACAGCCAGAGGCCCGCACTGGCTGGCGGATGCGACGAAGGCAGACCCTACCAACCGACCGAGACGCCCGACTCACCACCCGTCCAACAGCCAATTTCCTGTGTCGGACGGATGCGGCTTCCGCAGACCAGTTTGGCTCAAACAGCGCAACTCAGCTCACAAACAACTCGCCTCTAACCGTGCAACTCCCCTGTCTCAGACCAACTGTCTTCCCACCACGAGAAACCACACGGGCAGCACTTCCTCCTAGGCCGACTTCGACCAAAGCTGCTTACTGAACAAATAGTAAATCGATACCAAACTCGAGCCAGTGGCGCCAGACAAGGCCCAAGCGAAGTAAAATATGGCGCCACGGCTCTCTTGCCACTAACTGATCGCTTGTCAATCTACTCACCCATCATCAGCGGTTCCAATACAGTATTAATATCTAAGGGTAGACTGCTATGTCCAGCTGGACGGTAGCTTACACAGATGATCTTTCCTTTGTGTGGAACAACAGTCATATTAAATTTTTTGAAAGAAATTACCGCCATTTTATTGTTAATTATTCGTTTATTGCACACAATCATAGTTTCGGTTTTGTAGCAGTTCCCAAGTGCACGTTAAAACGTCAAAGCATGTCTGATCTGTCTGTGACCTGTCATCGTCGAAAAGACCAGAAACATATATTCTCGACGATGACATGTCACAGACAGGACAGACATATTTTGACGTTTTAACGTGCACTTAAGAACTGCTACAAAACCTAAACCATGACTGTGTACAATAAACGAATAATTAACAATAAAATGGCGTAAATTTCTTTCAAAAAATTTAATATGACTGTTGTTCCACACAAAGGAAAGATCATCTGTGTAAGCTACCGTCCAGCTGGACATAGCAGTCTACCCTTCGATATCAATACTGTATTGGAACCACTGATAATGGGTGAGTAGATTGACAAGCGATCAGTGAGTGGCAAGGGAGCCGTGGCGCCATATTTTACTTCGCTTGGGCCTTGTCTGGCGCCACTGGCTCGAGTTTGGTATCGATTTACTATTTGTTCAATAAGCATCTTTGGTCGAAGTCGGCCTAGGAGGAAGCGCTGCCCGTGTGGTTTCTCGTGGTGGGAAGACAATTGGTCTGAGAATTGCTACAAAGTCGAAATCATGATTGTGTACAATAAACGAATATTTATTATTTCTTTACACTAATTGGCCAACTAAGGATCGCGTTACAAATTGTATTTCATGTTCACTTTTTTCTTTCTCTTCTCTCCGGCTCCTCTTCTGCCCATTGCCACTTTTTCCAGATGTTCAGCTGTTAGTTTCCTGTTGGTCGTCGGTTTTGGAGCCTCCTGAAAAACCTAGAATTCAGCTGTTGCCTTTCTGTACTTGTCCCTGTTCATTGCGTCCATTTCTGTAAGTCCAAGTTCACCGAGGTCTCTCTTTATTCCTTGCAACCAAGTGTTGGGTGTTTTCCTCTGTTGAATTATATTGATGATTTTCTTCGTTATTCTGCCATCATCCATTATCACCAGATGACCAAAGAACATCAGCCTTCTCTTTCTCATTTCCGTTGTGATTGGTTTAATAAATTGGCAGATTTTCTCATTGCTCATCTTTGCCAATTTTTCACCAATTTTTTTGTATCCACCAAGAATCTTCCTCAGAATTACTCTTTCCTTCTTCTCGAGCTCATCTATTAGTCCTTTGTTCTTGAGGGAGAGTGTTTCTGCTGCATATTGAACTTGTGTTCTGGTCACTGTATTGTAGTGTAATGACATTGCATTTCTAGATAGGTATATTTTGTTGTACGGCTTCTGTGTTAAAATGTCTGCTCTCCTAAGTTTAGTTACTAGAAGTTTGACAGCTTCTTTTTCTATGCAAATATCCGTTATTATTTCTCCCAAATATTTAAAGTGTTTGGCCCTTTCGATACATCCAATATATTTGTGCAATTCTTTGATTTCCTTGTAGCTGTTAGACTTGAATTTAGCTTTTTCTTGTGATATCTGTAAACCAAATTTAGCTGCATGCTTTGCTAAGTTTTCTATTTGTTTAATTGCATTTGCTATATTTGTGGATGAGTAATTAACAGTCAAATGGTAGAAATTTCTTTAAGAAGAAAAAAACGCTTATGCAAATGATTTCCACGTGATGATTATCGTAATATATAAAAAATCACTGTGTGTGTGTGTGTGTGTGTGTGTGTGTGTGTGTGTGTGTGTGTCTGTGTGTGAGTGTGAGCAATCTATTAGTTATGAACTACTAGTAAATCCCAGGTAATTGTGACCGTGTCAGCTGGACACTATTATTTCCTGCGACTCCAGGAAACTATCTGCATCTTAAAAATGGTTGAGACTTCGGCCTCACAACCGTTATGTTTTCTTCTACCGCCCTCGCGCTTTATGGTCCACGTATTCACAGTCAGGGCGTCGTTCTGGTAGTATATCAATCATGACCCACTTTATAAGGTATCCTCAGAACTACACTTTCTGAAATATCTGTCGTAACTTCCTATTCATAAAAAAGCCCTCTTGCTCACTTCTCCGATTTTGTAATGATTTTTCCTCGATAGATTTCGTTGTTCCACAACACCTAAAGATAGCGCCATAAGAGAAGGTAAACCCAACAGTACAACACAATTAACGTGTTGTTAGGTTCAAGTTAATACTTTTCATAACGCCTATTGAAGGCTCACATTATTGAGCATTCTATTTTAAATTACTTTTTCAGTACAGTTACTTTGACTTCTGATATTGCAATCGAAATAATAAACATTTCCTACTACACGTCAGCGAATGACACTTGCTGGAATTAACCTCTTCTTCAATTTTAAGCTGTTATAAATATTTTACTTTAAATAGTCATCGTAACTTATACTTTACAGTATCCGAATATGTTAACAAACGAGTCGCCCTGTAATTATGGTCTCACTCGGCTGCCTTTATCACTGTTCAGTGCCCAGCACAATAACAGCATACCCATAAGCTAAACGTTTGACAATTCTTTCATATTCGTTAAATGGAACTTAAACACTGAAAAGTCTATTACTAGTAGTGGCATACTTTGAAGGTGCCGGAAAACCTCCAAGTAAAAAACAAAAGAATGCAACAATATGAAAAAGACTACTTTCTGAAATTATATTTTGTGATTCACCAAAATTCAAGTCATGACCAAACATCCATTTACTTTACTAACAAACCTTTGGTGTAGGAGGGCATAGTGCTTCTCCAGCTAAAACTGGATTGCTGAAAGCTTATTGGATCGAGTTAAACACTTCGACTTTTAGGTTGAATGCATCTTCCAGCATTCATGGGAATCTTCGTTGGTGAACCAAGGTACTCGAACATTCATTGTTGTGAAATTGTGGTGAACCCGTTTAACCTCGATTATCTAGATTTTCAAATATAACTGCCGACAAATCTTTCAAATATATTATGCACCACTGAGAGTGTGATTTAGATCATAGTACCTTATACGTCTGAGAGTAGTTCTCCACAAGCACACTGTTCTAAATGTAATTAGATTCTTCTTCTGACACTGCATTACTTCGTGGGCAAGTTGTCCGCCTCTGCCAGTCTCTAGCACACTTTTGCTAATGGCTAGCGACCAAGGGAATGCCCTTCCACTGCCTGGGCGCGTTTCCTCATATTTCCGCTGTTCACGTACTTCAATATTTTCCCCTTCAAAGTAGTTTAGGTGTTTGCTGAGTAATGGAGTTGGGGATGAAAACTGGGGATAATTATTTTTTAACCGTTTTGGAAATCTGTATGATGTCCACAAACGAACCGATACGCAGTTTTTCAACTCGTCAGGGGTTGGAATTCTTGGATGGAGTAGGAGAGAGCGATGACGACATCGGCAATGTAACAGTGACCCGGAAGCGTGGAACAAATAGATGCCGTTACCTGGCGTAAAGAAGATTTAAAGTAAGTTTGCAAAGCATCAGTTTTTGTCTTGTTTTCATTCCAGACTATTGTCAAATCTCTTACAGCACCAAGTCAGACGAATAAACACAGATGCTGAACTCAACATTGTTTGACTTACATGAAAGATAGTTAAGTATAACTAGATGTAGTGAATATGATTGCATTTTTAAAATACATGTGAAGATTTATTTATTCATTGTTTATACTGGCATACTGAACACTGACAGACTGTTTGATAACTTTTTTTAGTTTATTGCATTTTGTTCAGAGTTCCTTTTTATTAAACCAGTCTACATACACGACTGCAAACATACTCAGAAAGCCATCATATGGTGCATGGCGGGGTTACCTTGTACCGGTATTACTTATTTCCTTTCCTGTTACACTCGTTCACAGAAGAAGGAAAAAATGACTGCCTATATGCCACCTTACGAGCGCTAATTTCTCTTATCTTCGTGGTCCTTACGCGAAATGTACGTTTCGCGGCAGTAGAATCGTTTTGTATTCAACTTCGCTGGTCGGTTCTCCAAAACCTCCTAATAATGCTTCACAGAAAGGAAGTCGTCTTCCCTCCAGGAATTCCCACTTGAGTTCACGAAGCATCTCCATAATAACCGCGTGTTCATCGGATCTACCGGTAGCAATCTGAGTTGATTCGATGCTTTCATTTAATCTGACCTAGTAGGGATCCCAAACACTCGAGCAGTACTCAAGAATGATTGGCACTAGTGTTACAAACGCGGGTCCCTTTACAGAAGAAGCACACTTTCCTGAACTTCTCCCAATAAACCGAAGTCTGCCGTTCACCTTCGCTACTAAAACATACGAACTCATTCCATTTCATATCGCTCTACAACATTACGCCTAGGCATTTAATCGACATGGCTGTCTCAGGCAGCACTCTAATACGAGGGTGAGTCAAATATTTTTTAAAATATTATTTATTGTGCAGAAATGGTACAAAGCTGTATCACTTTTCAACATAATCTCCCCCACGCTCAATGCAAGTCCTCAAGCGCTTACAAAGTGCATAAATTCCTTTAGAAAAAAATTCTTTTGGTAGTCCGCGCAACCACTCATGCACCGCGTGGCGTATCTCTTCATCAGAACGGAACTTCTTTCCTCCCATTGCGTCTTTGAGTGGTCCAAACATATGGAAATCACTTAGGGCAAGGTCTGGTGAGTATGGTGGATGAGGAAGACACTCAAAATGCTGGTCTCTGAATGTTGCAACTGTTATACGGGCAATGTGGGGCCTTGCATTGTCATGTTGCAAAACGACACTTGCTGACAGCAATCCACGTCGCTTTGATTTGATTGCAGGCCGCAGATGATTTTTTAGGAGATCTGTGTATGATGCAGTGGTGACAGTGGTCTCTCTAGGCATGTAATGCTCCAAATTGACGCCTTTTTCGTCCCAAAAGAGAGTCAGTATAATTTTCCCTGCTTATGGCTCTGTTCGAAACTTCTTTGGTTTTGGTGATGGGGATGGCGTCATTCCTTCCTCGGTCTCTTCGTTTACGGTTGGTGGAAGTGAACCCAGGTTTCGTCCCCAGTAACGATTCTTGCAAGCCATCACCTTCTCGTTCAAAGGGCCGAAGAAGTTCTTCATGAGCATCAACACGTCATTCTATCATTTCAGGAGTCAGCTGCCGTGGCACCCATCTTGCAGAAACTTTGTGAAACTGGAGCACATCATGCACAATGTGGTGTGCTGACCCATGACTAATCTGTAAACGTGCTGCAATGTCATTCAGTGTCACTCGGCTGTTTTCCTTCACTTTGGCTTCAACTGCTGCAATGTTCTGTGGAGTCACAACTCGTTGTGCCTGACCTGGACGAGGAGTATCTTCCACTGAAGTCACATCATTTCCGAACTTCCTACTCCTAGACTTGCTGTTATGACAAACATGTATCACCGTACTGAACCTTCATCCGTCGATGAATTTCAATAGGTTTCACACCTTCATTATGCAAAAACCTAATAAGAGAACGCTGTTTTTCCCTGGTGCAAGTCGCAAGTGGGGCGGCCATCTTTATACTGATACTGCAACGGTATGTGTGTATCTGCACTATGCTGCCGTCTACAGGCCATACTGCACGCTGTTTGTAGCACGCTTACCAACTCACAGGATAACGGCGCGAAATTCCGATTTGTTATTACAAATTTAAGGTTTTCATTTGACTCACTTTCGTAATACTGTAGTCCAATATTAGGGGATTGTTTTTCCTGCTCGTCAGCATTATCTTACATTTTTCTATATTTACAGCTAGCTGCTATTCAGCATACCAGATAGAAATTTTGTCTAAGTCATCCTGTGTCGTCCTAAAGTCACACAGCGACGATTCATTCCCGTACACCACAAACAGCCGCTGACTGCTGCTCACCCAGTCCGTCAGATCATCTATGTAATGCAGAATAAGAGAGGTTCTTTCTCAGTTCGCCGTTTCGGCACTCCTGATAATAGCTGCTGGTAAACCTTTCGTGATGTGAGTTCGTGGTCCAAGAAACTCTTCTGTTCCTGACGTTTCGTCCAGGACTGCGCTGGACATCTTTAAAGGCGCTCCACCACTGAGTCTTGCCGACTGAGTAAAGCTGAATTTGGCATGAGTGAAGCTTTCTAAAACCATGCTGATTCGTGGAGGTAAGCTTGTCGGTCTCAACAAAATTTATTGTATTCAGACTGAGAATATGTTCAAGGATTACGCAGCAAACCGATGTTAGCAATGGATATTTGTCTGTAATTGAGCGGTTCCGCTTATACCCATCATATTTACAGGGGTCACCCGCACATTTTTCCTGTCGCTAGGGACTTTGCGCTGGCGATAAATATAACCTAAGTACGGGGGCCAATGCCGTGGTATACCGCAGGTAAAACGGAATTGGGATTCCATCCGGATCTGACGACTTATTTGTTTTCAACTCACTGAGTTCCTTCTCTGCGCCAGGAATGCCTATTACTAAACTCATGCTCATAAATTAAGGCTAATGCTGATCCATGGTGGAAAGACGCTCTGGTGGGCGGTTTCCGGCTTTAAATCACCATGCGGTGCATTTGACCTGCGGTCGTCGCGCGGTGGCGCTGGCAGCAGTCCACAAATGCAGAGGTGTGTTGGTGCATGTCAGAGTACGGTGCAACGAGTAAGTGTGCAGACGTTTTCGAACGTACTAATGGTGACTGTGTGTTGAAAATGCTCCATGAACACATATTGATGACATTATGAAGGGTAGAATACAATGGCGACTGGAGGCTGGTCAAACACAGCAGGTCGTAGCACGGGCCCTCCGTGTGCCACAAAGTGTGATCTCAAGATTATGGCAACAACTCCAGCAGACAGGAAACGTGTCCAGGCGCTACAGTACGGGACGTCCACAGTGTACAACACCACAGGAAGACTGATATCTCACCATCAGTGCCCGCAGACGACCACGGAGAACTTCAGGTAGCCTTGCTCGGGACCTTACCGCAGCCACTGGAACAGTTGTCTCCAGACACACAGTCTACAGACGACTGAACAGACTTGTTTTATTCGCCCGGAGACCTGCAAGATGCATTCCACTGACCCCTGGTCACAGGGGAACCCGTGAAGCCTGGTGTGAAGAACACAGCACATGGTCATTGGAACAGTGGTCCCAGGTTATGTTCACAGACGAGTCCAGGTGTAGTCTGAACAGTGATTCCCGCCAGGTTTTCATCTGGCGTGAACCAGGAACCAGATACCAACCCCTTAACGTCCTTGAAAGGGACCTGTATGGAGGTCGTGGTTTGATGGTGTGGGGTGTGATTGTGATTGGTGCACGTGCACCCCTGCATGTCTTTGACAGAGGAACTGTAACAGGTCAGGTGTATCAGGACGTCATTTTGCACCAGTATGTCCTGTGTCTGCCTCTTCAGGGGTGCAGTGGGTCCCACGTACCTCCTTATGAATGATAACGCACGGCCCCACCGAGCTGCCATCGTGTAGTATTACCTTGAAACAGAAGATATCAGGCGAATGGAGTGGGCTGCCTGTTCTCCAGACCTAAACCCCATTGAGCATATCTGGGATGCTCTCGGTCGACATATTGCTGCACGTTCAAACCCCTAGGACACTTCAGGAGCTCCGACAGGCACCGGTGCAAGAATGGGAGGCTATACCCAAGCAGCTGCTCGATCACCTGATCCAGAGTATGCCAACCCGTTGTGCGGCCTATGTACGTGTGCATGGTGATCATATCCCATATTGATGTCGAGGTACATGCGCAGGAAACAGCGGCGTTTTGTAGCACATCTGTTTCGGGACGGTTTTCTCAACTTATCACCAATACCGTGGACTTGCAGATCTGTGTCGTGTGTGTTCCCTATGTGCCTACTATGCTATTAGCACCAGTTTTGTGTAGTGCCACGTTGTGTGGCACTACATTCTGCAATTATCCTTAATTTATGAGCATGAGTGTATGTCCTCCATACGGGGGTCTTTGTGACGGTCAACGACAGGATATCTGCACGCTCATCCTGCCTCACTGATTTCTTACAAGCGATCTTTGAAACTTCAACCTTCCTTTTTCTGTTCTCTATTTTCGCAACATACTGGAAAACGAGTGACTGGAGAGAACCCTTCGAACTGATTAGCGGTTTTACGTAGAACCGAGATTTTCTTGGGTTCTCGACAAGATATTTTGCTTTCTTACAGACGCAAGATTTTCTACTAACCTTTGCTGTCGTTGTTTGCGCCTCCTTTTTTGGACCGAAAGTGCAACAGTCTGCATCCTCAGTATTTTCAGAATTTTATTATTAAGCCACGGTGAGTCTTTTCCGTCCTTAATCCACCTACTCGGCATATGCTTTTCCACAGCTCGATTTACAGTCTATTTAGGTTTTGCCCGTAATTCCTCTACGTCCGTCATACTGGAATTAAGTGATGTCAATTCTTGAAAAAAGAGACAGCATTGGTTGTATATTTTTTACTATCGCAAAATCGATTTTCTGTCACTGAGTGACCATCTTCAGTGCTATATTGTATAACTTAAATTAGGATGCACTGTTGTCACTAAGCTTACGGCAATCAAGTCAGGTCTGTTTGTAGCTACAAGGTCTAAAACATTCGCATTGCGTGCGGGCTGTCAAACTTGTGGTTCATGATAGACTCCTGAGAGTCTATGTGATTGCCGTAAGCTTAGTGACAACAGTGCATCCTAATTTAAGTTATACAATATAGCACTGAAGATGGTCACTCAGTGACAGAAAATCGATTTTGCGATAGTAAAAAATATACGACCAATGCTGTCTCTTTTTTCAAGTATACCTGTTATCTGGTCGTAGTGCACAAGACAACATGGAGTCGCCAACTGCGAGTTGTGCCTTAAGAATGGCAGCGTGTGTTCCTGTCGAAATATCGGCGGTGGGCGACGACGTCACCCGGCAGCAAACCCATAAGTTATTTGAACATTCAATTCATCGGGTAAAGTTAAGGTCTCAAGTCAGGTCTGCTTGTATCTACAAGGTCTAAAACATTCCTACTGCGTGCGGGCTGTCAAATTTGTGGTTCATGATAGACTCCTGAGAAAGTCTTCAAATGTACTTCTCAATGCTGTCCGTACCACCTGCAGTGAATCTAGGGACGTCCCAGTTTACACTCCGCGCTACTGAGCCCAGAATTTGTCTGAATGATTCTTAAACTACCACGGCGGGATCAGAAGACCAGCAAAAACATCCGATAATTAACATGAATTCACTGGGATTTATTACATGTGTCCTTGTAACATCGCAGTCAGTTTCGACCTCGATGGGCACAATATTTTTGTCGACTGCAGTGGACACTCCCCATCCTGTGGCGTATAACCTGTCTTTTCAGTATGCATTTCATGCCTTGATAAATATTTCAGAGCTTTCTGTTTCGGGTTTCAGCCAGCTCTCGGTTCCGAGAATAATTTCAGCGCGGCAACTTTCCTGGATGGCAGTGAATTCAGGAACATTGCTAAGAATATTTCGACAATTACTGTTAAAATCTTGACAGTTGAAATGTCTTTACTCTGTATGCTACATTATTTTGCTCTCTGCATATCGACTGGCTAGTATTCATCAGAGGACCTCAAACTACCGCTCAGCATAAAAATACAAGCTCTCTGCATATCGACTGCTTAACATTCATCAGAGGACCTCAAGCTACCGCCTAGCATAAAAAATCCACATGCCCTCCCCAAGTATTTTGCTAACTGATTAGCTGCTTCCTTTGTAGAGTGCACATCTGATTTATCAGGGGAATTCTACAATTATCACCCCACAAAGCAGGTCCGAAAGTATGCAGACAAGATCGTCACAGAATTGGCCCCAAATCAAACGATCCCGATCAACTCCGGGAACAATGCTGCAAATTGCGAGCTCTGCTTGCACCTCACACGTGAGCCAGCAGCCTTCATCATTTCCGCCAGCCACAAATATGAACTGAGGATGGCCACAGAACCCATGCGACAAGCGTCGTTGGTGCCGGTGTGAGCCACAAGTTGCAGACGATTGGAGCCCGAACGCACCACAGCCGCAGGTGAGGATGCCTCCACATCTCGGATAACGCCCCCCGGCAGACATACCGAGTGAACATTGGTTTTCTTTGCAGTCCTGAACGCTATTGCTGTGGCCTTCTCCACCAGACATCACAGCGCCTAGAGTATCAGCAACCAAACTGACAGCCTGCAGCCGCGGTTGCCCGCCTCGCAGGCACACCGAAGCACTGCACAACCGACAGGCAATATTGATGAACGGCCACAACAACAACCACAACAACAACATCACAGAAAAGACGCCAGCGGCCACCAGGGGCTACTACCGGCCCACATAAACATAAGGAAGAGGTCGCTGCAGATCCCGGAACTATTTTCACACGTCAAACAACGTGATGGAAAATAGTTCCGAGGTACTCATCCGCCGAACGCTCGGCCACACATCGGCAGTTCATCGACCGCCAGCAGACATGGATAGCTGCCGCCCCGGCAGCCCGGCTTGGATCTTTTCGCCGATCGCTGGATTAGGCTTGGTATATCGGAGAAGTCTCTGGCGGAGACTAGCAGGAAATTATTTCAGTTGTTTTCTATATTATTCTTGTATGTAGTTGTGATTCGAAGACGGATCACTGGTGTTATAGTTGGAGAATTTGTTTTGGTTAATTGAACAGTCCAAATAAATTGTTTTCGGACTTGATCGTTAGTTTCTTCTGCTTACGCAGACATATCAGCCATCTGCCTAAAGAGCTTCATAAATGCCCTAGCATTGGAGCTCCCAATAACGAGGAAAGCCATCCCCCCGTGTGCCCGTGTGCCAGCTCGGACCCAGCTGAAAGAGCGGCCCCATGACCACTCGCAGGGTGAATGGGTGGGGCTGGACGGCCAGCCTCCACGTTCACTCTCCACCTCGAGCGACGCAAACACGTTAGCACCGGCCACTCACCCTGCTACATGGGCGGATCTCCCTATGTCGGCTACGCTGCAACCTGGCTCGGCAACAGAGTCGATAGGAGAAACAAGCGACACTGGAGATGTCTCATGTGGAGCGCCACATTCTCCGCCAGCGCTACACACCGAGGAAGCAGCCCGTAGGCAGATGACAGTGGCCAAAAGGGTCTTCAGCTCTTCGCGAACTCCTTTTCATTCCAGTACAAGAAACTTAAGAATTTATTGTAAAAGCATACATGACCAACGGAGACTGGTTTTTGTATGTGCATTCTTTTGGCAGGAGGTCTCCGGGACGACGGCCGTTTACTATACAACAACAACAACAACAAAAACAGAGACTGGCACCTTAATGCGGTGTGTAGCAGACGGTTCAAAAGAAATTACAACTGTGCTACGCACAGCACGAGTCTGCACTTTACATTTACTACACCTCTTAGATGCAAAAGCTCGCAAGGGATTTAAAAATTAATCTAAGAAGAAACACAGAAAAAATTAAAAATATAACTTGCTGCTCTGCTGTGTGCCACAGACGGCGGCTAGGACCTGTTTAAATACGGAGTGGAGAGTGGCAGTTATTCCTTGACTGTGGTGGATTACCGTTTGCCTTATCATATGCCTTTGGTGGAATAGCTTTCTTTATTGTAGAAAGTAGGAGAGAATATCCGGCTACGTAAACTGACAACGGCCGGGAGAGTAGTGAGTTGCCCACATGCCCCTCTGTATCTACATCCAGTGACGCCTGTCAGTTGAGAACGACACGGCGGTCGATCGGTACAGCTTGGCATTCCGAGGCCTGTTCGGGCGCAATTTACTTTAGTTCCGGTGAGAATAAACAGACAGATGCCAATTTGGTGCCCCACTAGAATTTTTTGTACTGGATCCATTGGTAAAATGGGATTTTTATGTTCGGCTCCATTTTTTTAACCGTTCACCCGTGCCATATTATCAGGAACACACACCTTATATCTAGTCAGAATTCGGAAACAGGAGGTTGGAACTACTGATTTTAAACCGAATCTTTCAGGCCATAAATAAGAGAAACCGTCAAGCTTGTATCAAGTTATTGACAATTGTGTATACACATTTTATGATATCTTTCGTTCGGATATCTCGTTTGCTTCGTTTCAGTTATCGAAGAGACATTTAGATTTTAAAATTAATTCCATTTCCAACCGAATATTCTAGCAACTCAGAAGCTTCTGGACTTCAACCTTTACTCCATTGTCCTACCCACACTCCTAAGTATAAAAGGCAATGTTGTGATGCAGTGGAATTTTTTACTGTGTAATTGGACAAGACAGAGAATGAGCTACCCCGTCACTGAGATCTCTCAGACGTTCCGTTCGCAGCTTCTCCAAAAATATTAAAAAAAATTGTTTGTGTTCTGTATGATAATATGAAACTGGCTCAAAAATGCCTTGTCATATGTTGTAACGTAATGACGTGAAAATTTTTCAGGTGTTGCAGCGTGTATGTTTTATTCGTTCAAACCGCTGCTAATGAGAGAAGTGTTCTACAGCGTTTCTCTTAATGACAAATAAATAGCATTTTTGTACCTATTAGTCAGTACTTTTCTATTACGGTGACTTTTATTCCTTATCAAAAGTGTTTAGAACACACTGATGATTGCGTAGAAAATAGAAGTTGACAAGTAAATTTTTGTAAGAGTGAAAAATTTGTCATATTTTTCTGTTGTTTTCATTTTATTATTGGCCACCACATAATTATGTAATGTATCTCGTATTTTATCTACTTTAGGAAAAAAGAGCCATTGCCATTTTCTAATCTTAGTTATTCATTATCAGGTTCCATTAGACGTTTACAAATTCTCTTACAAAACATCAATTTGTATTACCCTCTTTTATCATACAGGAAACCCACCAGCGAAATGCCAATATAAACTTTCAACTATTGAACGTATAACAGTTCTATAAAATTTTTATAATAGCACCGCTTCGTTCTTTCGAAATACATGACATCTCTTCTTTGATAAATTTTATTACAGGGGCTTATCGTTGTCTTAATTTCAGTTTTCACACAAACGCAATATGTTTAGCGGGCATGAGAAAACATTTTTATTTCCTGACAGTCCAATGAATACTTGCGCAATTTTTCTTCACTCTTCTTGCCATGATTTTCAGCTCAGTGTCTAATACACGTTTTCAAATAATTAGTTTTTATTTTCATCTGTCGGACAGAATAATCTTGCCGGCAAATTTCATTGTGTAGGACACATGCTCGTATTATTATCGTGGTAAACAGATTATTATTTCGAACGATTAAAACGAGAGCAGGTTCTCGAATCTGAATCAGCCGAAGCATCGTGCACTTGGGCATACCTCGTTACTTTAAATGCAAACAATATTCCTTTATCTGCATTTTGAGTCGCACCTTCAGGGGTTAAGCCCCACTACCGCCCTGTATCACGTTACTCGCTGAACCTAGTAACTGTTACGGTACGGCTACGTAGCGTAATTGCGATAAACTTGGCGAGCGTATCTCGTCCCGACCGAGCCACTTAAAGCAATTATCGGCCGTTGCGGGCAGAGCAGACTTAAAGGGATTTCATTTCCGCCCTCTACTTCAGGGCTGCTGGTCCCTCCCCCTCCACTCCACTCCCCCTCCCCCACCCCTTTTGCAGCCATTAGACGGGTAATTTGCCCAGACAATCGACAGCAAACGGGGAGCTACTTCCGCTATTACGTCAGCAGCTTGGGAAGCTCTTAACTCTGACCTCCTCTGATAAGTAGCAAGTTAAGTGGTTATTTCCGAGACACAGAAATGAGCCAGTTAAATTCCCTACCTGTATTTACTGCGGGCGGTCTGCCAGGTCTGTAAGAACTTCTTTATATCCATTTATTGCAGTTCTGGTCTTGACCTCAGTTCATTTGGATTACACGGACGCATGGTGAGCATTCATTCTTTCCAACTGAAAAGTGTGATAAAATTGCGTGTCAAAACTCATATGAGTAGTACGAATAGTCTAATATTAGCATTTTTACTCAATAGAACTCTTCGCATATATATTCCGGAACCCCTACATCCAAACATAATGTGATGGAGAAACGTACGCACGAGCGTAACTTCCATGGCCGTTGTTATCTTCAGCAAAATGTTTCCGGTTGTGTCAGGTCGTCATGTTCTTTATTATACCAGCATGAGTTATTATGCCACCATAAGGTGATGTAGACAACTTGCAACAGTGGCCGACATGTTGCTTATACACTGAAGCGCCAAAGAAACTGGTCTAGGCATGAATATTCAGAGGTATGCAAACAGGCAGAATACGACGCTCCTGTTGGCAACGCCTGTGTAAGCCAACAAGTGTCTGGTACAGTTGTTAGATCAGTTACTGCTGCTACAATGGCAGGTTATCAAGACTTAAGTGAGTTTTAATGTAGTGTTATAGTTGGCGCACGAGCGATAGTTCACAGCATCTCCAAGGTAGCGATGAAGCGGGGATTTTCCCGTAAGACCATTTCACGAGTGTAGCGTGTGTATCAGGAATCCGGTAAAACTTCAAACCTCCGCCATCGCTGCGGCTGGAAAAAGACTCTGCAAGAATGGGACCAACGACGACTGAAGACAATCGTTCAACGTGACAGAAGCGCAAACCTTCCGCAAAGTGCTGTAGATCTCAATGCTGCGCCAATGTCAGCTTGCGAATCATTGAACGAATAATCATCGATATGGGCTTTGCGAGCCGAAGGCCTACTCCTGCACCCTTGATGACTGCACAAAACAAAGCTTTACGCCTCGCCTGGGCCCGTCGGTACAGACATTGGACTGTAGATGGCTGGAAACGTGTTGCATGGTCGGACGAGTCTCGTTTCAAATTGTATCGACCGGGTGTAAGTGTACTGGTAAGGAGACAACTTCATGAAATGCATGGATCATGTACGTCAGCAGGCGACTGCTCAAGCTGGTGGAGGCTCTGTAATGGTGTGGGACGTGTGCAATTGGAGTGAAATGGGACCTTTGATATGTCTAGATACGACTCTTACAGGTGACACGTGCATACGCATTCTGTCTGATCACCTGTATCCATTCATGTCCATTGTGCATTCCGACAGACTTGGGCAGTTTGAACAGGACAATACGATACCCCACACTTCCAGAATTACTACAGAGTGGCTCCATGAACACTATTCTGAGTTTAAACGCTGGCCACCAAGCTGCCCAGACATGAGCGTTATTGAGCATATCTTGGATGCCCTGTAACGTGCTGCTCAGAAGAGATCTCGACCCCTCGTACTCTTACGGATTTATGCATAGCCCTGCAGGATTCATGGTGTCATTTCCATCCAGCTCTACTTCACACATTAGCCGAGTCCATGCAACGCTGTGTTGCTGCATTTCTCCGTTCTCGGGGGGACCATACATGATATTAGGCCGGTGCACCAGTTTATTTGGCTCTTCAGTGTATAAACAACATGATGATGCACTCACATTCCTTCAGACATTTTACTTGTGAGAATCGTGTGCGATGTAGAGTGACCTTACCATGAACGTTTGTACTGTATCGTGATACTATTACGTGTGAGCGCCATGCAAAATGGAGATCCTATGACTCGAAAAAAAAAACGATTATGTGCATGTGTAGAATAGTTTCTAGACTTCAATAAAGCCTACATCACTGTAGACACATAAACAGTACACTAGAAGAATTCGGCGCAGACAAAAAATTGACGCTGATTTAAGAAACGTTGATGGAAAATAGTCTAAAATAAAATTCCGTAGATAAGCTTTGGAACCATTTGAAACCAAATCTAGTGTACAGCAAGGTGATGTCCTCTCTCCAACGCTCTTCAACTGTGTTTTAGAAAACGTAATAAGGGAATATAATCTTAGACTTTAAGAAAAAGAAATACAAGAAATCAATTTGGGATATAAAAGTTCGAAAGTTGAATTCAAATGATTAGTATTTTTAGACGATTGAGCAATATTTTCTGAAAACATCGGTACAGCAAAAGCAAATCAACATGTCGAAAGACACAGCGGAAAAGCATGCATTACAATTTTTTTCCGAGAAGACAAATGTATTACAATGTTTTTTTCGAGAAGACAGAATTCATAAATAATATTAAAAATGTAACTTCCTGGCAGATTAAAACTGTGTGCCCGACCGAGACTCGAACTCGAGACCTTTGCCTTTCGCGGGCAAGTGCTCTACCAACTGAGCTACCGAAGCACGACTCACGCTCGGTCTCACAGCTTTACTTCTGCCAGTATCTCGTCTCCTACCTTCCAAACTTTACAGAAGCTCTCCTGCGAACCTTGCAGAACTAGCACTCCTGAAAGAAAGGATATTGCGGAGACATGGCTTAGCCACAGCCTGGGGGATGTTTCCAGAATGAGATTTTCACTCTGCAGCGGAGTGTGCGCTGAAATGAAACTTCCTGGCAGATTAAAACTGTGTGCCCGACCGAGACTCGAACTCGGGACCTTTGCCTTTCGCGGGCAAGTGCTCTACCAACTGAGCTACCGAAGCACGACTCACGCCCGGTCTCACAGCTTTACTTCTGTCAGTATCTCGTCTCCTACCTTCCAAACTTTACACAGTTTTAATCTGCCAGGAAGTTTCATTTCAGCGCACACTCAGCTGCAGAGTGAAAATCTCATTCTGGAAACATCCCCCAGGCTGTGGCTAAGCCATGTCTCCGCAATATCCTTTCTTTCAGGAGTGCTAGTTCTGCAAGGTTCGCAGGAGAGCTTCTGTAAAGTTTGGAAGGTAGGAGACGAGATACTGGCAGAAGTAAAGCTGTGAGACCGGGTGTGAGTCGTGCTTCGGTAGCTCAGTTGGTAGAGCACTTGCCCGCGAAAGGCAAAGGTCCCGAGTTCGAGTCTCGGTCGGCCACACAGTTTTCATCTGCCAGGAAGTTTCATATCAGCGCACACTCCGCTGCAGAGTGAAAATCTCATTCTGGAATATTAAAAATGTTCCAAATTTGGCTAAGCATTAAATACGGTAGAGTCAACAGAGCGAATATATTTAAGTGCTTCAGGTAAATAATAACGCAAAATGTTCTAGCTAAAGAAGCAAACAAATACAGAGAATAACAAGCTGCTTCTAACATAACTGTGTGCCTACGGACTATCATCTCAATTGTGTGACTGGATTCGTGATTACTTGTCAGCAAGACACAAGACTGATTTCCATCAGTTACTACCCAGCGTATAAAATAATCCGTCGTTTCCCAAGAAACTGTTACAGGCCCTCTGCAGCTCCTAATATACACATATCAAAAAAAGTTTTACATCACCCCGGTTCCCAGAACTCCTGAAGATAGACGTTGACTGTGGATAATGTATCACAACACAGTCCCTTTGAATGTTCAGAGATGCCACCAAACCCGCCCAAAGATGTAAACAACCATGCATGAGCAGCGCCTATTAGACGTAGGGGGCCAGACAGCCGATCACTTCCAGTCATTCAATTTCATTTCGATGTATTCCTGAAAACACCTTTGACATTATTAAACAGTCGTACAAAGAAATATGCATTATGTACAAGTAAGCAGAGTATCCACACAAAGAAACGTAATAGGCAATGTACAAATTCTTTGTAACGTTTATTTAACTCAGAACTTGATTATGAACAATATTTCTAGTTACGTGTACAGGCAGCTGTGAGGAGGTGCTTCGGGTGTCTGCGACGGGATTTTGTAAACGTCTCTATGGCAACGCCTCTATACAGCAGTGTACACTGCAATTGTTTTACGCTACAGCCGTTCGCACTTCGCAGCTAAAAGCTGTGAAAAGTGCTACCAGGTTTCAGAGATTTCCTTGAGTTGACTCGACTGTAGGAGAGTCTTCGTAGTAAAGAATAAATGTATTAAAACTTCATGCACAATGTGGCATTTTTTCGTACAGCTCAGCGTTTATGACGTCATATCTGCTGAACTACGATAGATAGGTGGTTCTTAGCCCCAGAGTGAATGTTGTCTGGCGGTAATGGATAAGTGTACCAAATCTGATTGATATCGGTTCAGTGGTTTAGAAGTAGATGTGAGACACACACACACACACACACACACACACACACACACACACACACAAACAAAGAAAAATACACACATCCATTTTTATAACATGTATGAATGTATAAGGCAATCTGAGCAGCTCTCTTATATTGTTTGCAGATGATGCTATCATTTACCAACTGGCATGTCATCAGAAAATAAAAACTAACTGTAAACTGATTTAGACGATATACCTGCATGCTGCGAAAAGTGGTAATTGATTCTAAACAATAAAAAGTGTGAGGTCATCTACATGGGTACTGAAAGGAATCCGTTGAATTTAGCTTACACATTAAAGAACACAAATTTGAAGGCTACAAGTGCAACTAAATATCTAGACATTATAATTAAGAGTAACTTAAAAACGGAACGATAATGTAGATAATCTATGGGGGAGGCAAGCCAAAGAGTGCATTTTATTAGCAGAACACTTAGAAGATGCAGCAGATCTACTTACGAGACTCCTATGCTACGCTTGACCATCATTCTTTTGGAATACTGCTACGCGGAATGTGATCCTTCCCAAATAGAACTACAGAGGACATCGCAGTGGTTCTAAGAAGATCAGCTCATTTTCTTATAGCAAAGTAGGGGAGATTTAGTTGGGGCGATTTTTCAAGAAATTTCGATGACCAACTTTATCTTATGATGCGGAAATATTTTGTTGAATTACACGTACAAAGGGAGAAATGATCATTGCTATAAAATAAGAGGAATCAGAGTTCTTACGGAAATATTTAAGTGTTCATTTTTCCCGCATGCTATTAGATTGTGGGGCGGTAGAGACATAGTCTTTAAGGTTCTTAGATGATCCCTCTGCCAAGCACTTATGTGTGATTTGCAGAGTAATGATGCAGATGTAAATGGAAAAGTTAATTCACTACGCTAATTACTCCTTTCGTCACGATACCTGACTCGTCGTTTAGATTTCAAGTACATAAAATGCATCGCGAATACCTCTCAGTCCCATACTGACTTCTCTCGTAAAAGTTGTCGCTTTCGACTATGTGGTTGTCTACCGTACAGAAAATAAGAAGACGAACTTGTTGGTATTGAGTCGCCACACGAACTCTTAAGTCAGCCATCTCCCACCTGGAACTGACCTATTTCCATCCCACAACAACAGCACTCACCCAACCTATCTACAGCCTTTCCCTGCTACCAAAGCCATGTATCTTGCCACTGGTTGTCTCTTCCTACTGCCTCGCTTCCAGCCGCCCCGTCTCTAGTGAGGTACACCGAGGATACAGAAGTCGTGGGATACTTCCAGTTTCCTTTGGATCGCCTTTGGTCCGGCGTAGTGCAGTAACTGGACGTGACATGCATTCAACATGTCGTTGAAACTGGCCTGCAGGAATATTGAGCCATGCTGCCTCTATAGCCGTTTACATGAAAGTGTGGCCAGCAGACGATTTTGTGCACGAACAGACTTCTCGATTATGTCCTATAAATGTTCGATGGGGTTCATGTCGGGTGATCTGGATGACCAAATCATTCGTTCGAATTCTCCAGAATTTTCTCTAAACCAGTCGCGAACAGCTGCGGCTCGGTGACATGGCGCCTTGTCTTCCATAACCATTTCCAATCAATGATCGTTTCAGTTGGGCCAGAGGATCCAGTCCATTCCATGTAAACACAGCCCATACCATTATGGAGCCACCACCAGCTTGAAAAGTGCCTTCTTGACAACATGGGTCTATGGGCTCGTGATCTACGTCACACTCGAGCTCTAGCATCAGCTCTAATGAATTTATCTGACCAGATCACGCTTTTCCAGTCCCCGTCTGCGGTCCAAACGAAATGGTCACGAGCCCAGGAGAGGCGCTGCTGGCGATGTCGTGCTGTCAGCAAAGGCAATCGCGTCAGCCGTCTCCTGCCATAGTCTCTTAATGCCAACTTTCGCTGCACTGTCATAACGGATACGCTTGCTGTTCTGCCACACTGATTTCTGCTGTTATTTCACGTAGTGGTGCTTGTCTGTTAGCACTGACAACTTTATGTAAACAATGATGCTCTTCGATCGTTGATGCCGTCGTTCACTACATTGTTCGTGGAGAGAGGTGATACCTGAATTTTGGTATTCTTGGCACATTGTTGACACCGTGGACCTCGGAATATTGGATTTCGTAACGATTTCTGAAATGGAATGTCCAATGCGTCTAGCTCCAGCTATCATTCCGCACTCAGTCTGTTCATTCCCATCATGCGGTCATAATCAAATCGGAAACTTTTAAATTTTTTCACATGAATCACCTGAGTACACTGACACCTCCACCAATGCACTGCCCTATTATGCCTTGCGTACTGCCGCCGTCTCTATACGTACATGCCGCTATCCCGTGACTTTTGTCACCTCAGAGTGTATTAACATTTAAAATTTAAAGTTTTTTAGCCTACTGGCTTATTTGCAGAATAACATATTTCGCGAAACGTGATGAAATGAGCTTTAAGGGGGTAGGACATCAAACGGGCTGACTTGGAGCAGGAGAGGCACCACATTACATTTTAATTTCCACTTTTACAAATAAATTCATAAAAATTTGTGAACATGACCAGGAAGGATTTAGGATTCCCACTCATGGTAGTGGAAGTTCAAAAGCATAACAAAGTAATTTTTTTACCTGTGAAAATTTCATCACTTTTTCACTTGCTACGATGGTGTTTTGAAAAGTTCTCGGAATCGCCACGAGAAGTCAGCGCTAGAGCAACGAGTTCTTCACGTGATATTCATCGGACTGTTGTCTGTAAACACGTGCCACGTCAGTGTTCTTGGAAGAGAGCTGTGGCGGTAACGTGACTCTGTTGCTGTTCCCCCGCAGTGATTCGCGAAAATGGAGAAAATAGAGATTCGAGCAGTGATTAAGTTGGCTCTGAGCACTATGGGCCTTAACATCTGAGTCCATCAGTCCCCTAGAACTTAGAACTACTTAAACCTAAGGACATCACACACATCCATGCCCGAGGCAATATTCGAACCTGCGACCGTAGCGGTCGCGCGGTTCCAGACTGAAGCGCCTAGAACCGCAGTGATTAAGTACTTCGTAAAGAAAGGTATGAGAGCAATTTGTTTAATTTGTGAAGAAATGAATGAGCTGTTACATTTTATACTTCATGTTTAGAAGGAAACTCAAATTTTATAGTTAATTATCTCAATTTTTACCACAGTTCTTAATAGATTTGGAAAAATCTGGACTTTCAAACACCTGGTCGTATGGTGTGTATGCTGTGCAAATTCATCGAACAATCTCTCTTACTCATGAAGAAAAGTGTACCTATAGCAACAAATGCAGCCAATAGTAGGCCTAAGTGAATAAATGAAGAAATTTTCACATGTAAAAAAAATTGTTTTGTTATGTTTTTGAACTTCCACTGCTATGAGTCTGTATTCTAAATCTTTCCTGGTCATGCTGACAAAGTTTTATGAATTTATTTGTAAAAGTATAGACAGTGGAAATTAAAATGTCCTGTGGTGCCTCCCCTGCTCCAAGTCGCCCCGTTTGACTTCCTACCCCCCTGAATTCCATGTTATACAGTGTGTGAAAATTCATCTACTTCTTATACGCGTTTTAATTAATAATTTGCAATACTGCTGACCTAATCTTTCCGTAAGTATTAAATTAAACCACAAGAAGTAATAGTTTGACTTCTTACTAAGATTCAGTGTATGACACCACTGATTATTTGTTTCGCCTAAACCATTTTCTTAACTTGTAACTATAGCTATATATTTAGGCACTAATTCTGCATCTTACGTAAGGCCCAATTTTTGTGTGTTTTCATGTTAGCCAGTGTATCTGAGAGGTGTTTACAACACGCTGTTGGTAATTTGGAATCTTAAGCTCAGCCGTCTCTGTGAGTCCTCAGTACATTCTAGTTTGTGTTTTCCTCCTCATGTTGGCCGAGCCAGCGCATCTGAGCAGCCTCCTGCTAAAGCCGTCGTCATTGTCAAAGGGAGGTTGCGTTCGAAGATCAACGTTTAGCGTGCCGAGTTTCTGACGTCATAAAGTTGAAAATTCAGGTTGAAAAGCCTTTCCGACCTTGTAGAGCAATATCAAGAACGGCAGATATTCTGAACGTGTGTTTGAACGTAGACCAATGCGAGGGAAGAACGCCACCTATGTCACCTCTCAGTTGAAAACCATATTTGGTGGGCTTTATTTTATAACATTCGTCCTAAGAATATGTGCCGTTTCATTTGGTACGATCTGTTTTGACAAAATGATAGGAACTTCATATTGATAGTTAAATAATTTTAGAATTGCCTTAAGTATAAAATAGGTTGGGGCAAATAAAGAAACTACTTACGTCATAAAAATAAAATAACGTGATAAAAATAAAATAATCTTTAATTTTGTGGTTTAAAAAGGAAGGTTTCAGGCAAGCTACATAGAAAAATGATGACCCATATTCCCGTCTGACTCAGGCGTGTACAAGCATTACTCCAGTTACAATTTGACCATCACCGGAGATTTGTTTAGTCAGTGTTCTGTTCTACATATCCAGTTGACACACAAATTTTTCAGCGTCATTTAACAAGAACTGGTATGCTATGAGAGATTTGGACTGTACCCTCCGTAAAAAAAGCTGATCCAATCCCTACTTCACATTTGATGATTGACCAATACAGATATCTGATACCAGTCAGCTGTACAAACTCTCTCCCCAGACTGCCGTCTTCTGCAGTTTTGTGTCAGCTGTTTTGTCAGACAAGTTACCGTGTTCCTTATAACAAATGTAGACAAATGTTCGGAATAAAAAATTCATACTCTTAATCCCATATAGTACTGCTAGCTTCTCCTTGGTCATCAAGTTGTGTATAGTCCAAAAAAACTATCCAAAGTATTTCATGAAAGAAAGAATAGAGCTGTAATGCTTGAATCAAAATGTAGTACCCAGAATTTTTAACAATAATATATTTTTGACATTTAACACAAAGCCCCAAGCCAACTATACTCTCTTATGTCAGTACTAAGGGGCTTCCATCCTTTCCGCTGTAGTTCCGCGTGTAAGACGAGTGTGAGAACTGTGAGCTGCGGTCGCTCCCTACTTGTCGACTCCTTATGTCTCACCGAAGCATGCAGGAGTGTAAAGCCAGTTGTGACTTATCGTTAACACGGAAGATAAGCATACGATCTTGCTGCTGTGAAGTAGCGTTGGGAGGGCTTAAAGTCGGATTGTCGGGATCAGATAGCCTTTAATGAATTTGTGTTTTGTGAGGCTGTGGGTAGTATAAGACGAAAATTAATTCATGCAAAGTATAAAATTGCAAATGTGTTCCACCAGAGGAGGAGTGATAGCTGGAATGTTTCACGCTGTAGTCCACGCTTCAGACGAAAAACATACAAATTTCGTCCAGTTCAAACAAAACGTTTGTATTCTTGTTTATTCCACCTCCACCATGAGAAAACATTGTAAGTAGCCTATTTGTATGTTGGCAGCGCTATAGACTGTGTTAATATCGCTGACAGCGCTCTGCGCCCTCAGCAAGAGACTCTGTGTTTGGACGGACTGCCAGTTAGCGAGTGGATGGCGAAGTGTATGGACATGATTGTCTTAGTGGAGACTCTGTGTTGGTACGACATGCATTGTAAAGTGAGATGAAATGATTTATTTATAAGAAAATACGCAAGGAAATGTACGACGATGTACGTATGGTTGATAATGTTTGGGCAGTGGAATTATTGACAGCTATATAATTTTTGGAAAGAAGAAGTCACATGAATAAGGTAAAATTTTCTAAATACATTTTTTTGCTCCTCAACAAAATCTTTCTTTCGCTAACCATACGCCTTCTAGTAGTTACAGACTATAGTAGTTATCTTTCTATTTAGCTGGCTGTAGTTGCTACTTGCTGTAACTGCTGTAGTTCGTATTACGAATATTTCCTGTGAGGTAAG
Source organism: Schistocerca cancellata (assembly GCF_023864275.1). Lineage (NCBI taxonomy): Eukaryota > Metazoa > Arthropoda > Insecta > Orthoptera > Acrididae > Schistocerca > Schistocerca cancellata. The sequence goes on along the minus strand of NC_064628.1, from coordinate 746,929,211 downwards.
TGACTTATGATAAATAATGGGGTTTGCACTGTTAGGATTCGTGACTGAAATGAGTTTAGGCAATTATCAGAGCTGGGGGTAGTTTCATATTTCGTTAATTTCATATTTTTTGGATTTATATTATTGGTAGGTTTTCGTTCAATTCAGGGCCATTCCTTTGTGTTAATTATCGGAAGTCATGTTGTCATTAATAGCAGTCAGATTGCTTGGGCTTGTATATTGTGGGTAATAAATGAATAGGTTAAGTTTGAGTTGCCTTCGTCAGGGAAAATTCTGTAGGTCTGCGCTTAGTAAAATAAATAATTAAAGAGATCGTTTCAACATATGTGCTGCGTGAACAACTGGACACGGAGCCACAGGCTGCAATAATGTGCCACAAAAATGTGCACTATTTCTGTGTTCATTTGGTCACGTCGACTTGCTTTTACAGGCTAACAGCGAACTGTGTAGCTGATCATTCATTTCTGTAATTTATTTTAATAATGAATCGCCATAGAGAGATTGCAGTTCATCCTTACGTCATGATTTCTGGTACTGTCGTTACAGACTCGCTAACGCCTCGAAAGAGTGTATATGTCAAGATCGTAAATTTACAGCAGCCTTCGAAAATGTTTCATCCATGTAAACGTATGTTTAAACAGAACAATATAAGCTGCTAGCCAATCAGTCGTTGTAGTGCAATGTAACTTGCTTCTGTCATTTAAACGATCGGACATTTTCTGACATTTCAGCTTTCACTTTAGAATGGGTGCAAAGATGGAATAATGGTTGCATGAAATAAATGAAAAGCAATTTACAGTTTAATGGCGGAAATTTCTTAAAAACGGATCCGTATGTAGCGGGAACGTAGCGAGTCAGCGGTTGTGAACTCGCGTATTAGCTCTCCTTTCTGAGCGAGTCGAGTCAACTTTTACTGGGCAAGAGACTCACGTGGCGAGTGGGCTGCGGCGGAGACACACGAATCGAGTCTATGGGGGCACGGAGGCGGAAAGTTCGGAGATGACATCACAGGACTCCCTGGCGAGTTTAAAACAAGTATACGGAGCTCATTCCTGGTCTCTAATGAGAGCTGTTGCAAAACATGTATTTCTGTTCGTGGTGATCAAATACCCATTAAAGAAGCATGTTCCGCAGTTTGTAATGTCCAGGGGGCCATCATTAATCACGGTGACTTAAGTGTAATTATTGTCTTTGAATAAAAGCGTCGTTTCTGTTCATCTCAATGCATATTTCTATCAGCTACTTTCTGTATGTATAATGTAGCAGCTACTTCTGCGTAATGATCCAAGTTCCGTCGAGCTATGTTACTTGGCAGTGACACATCATGGAAAAGTTATTTTCGTCCTCAAATTTTGCACACCATTGTATTTCCAAATGTTATGTCCGTAACATCATTTAAGAAGACGTACACGGATATTTTTCAGTTAAACTGCATTCGTGCAACAAAAGGCATACACTACCTCCTGTCGAGAAAAGGAAAAAAAAGTTATAACTATACTATCGCGAGACAAAAGCAGATATATAAGAAGCGATAAAGAAGTTTCCTTCTGAGGGCGTTTATGAAGCGTATATGTAACGTAGCGTGGCCGAGCGGTTCTAGGCGCTTCAATGTGTGATGTCCTTAGGTTAGTTAGGTTTAAGTAGTTCTAAGTTCTAGGGGACTGATGACCTAAGATGTTAAGTCCCATAGTTCTCAGAGCCATTTTTTTGTAACGTAGCGCGACTCCGGTGCGAGTATATAAGCATCGACATGTAGGCAAGGAATTAGTGTGGCATTCGTGTATTTCCGACGTGCGTGCTGTAAATACGGAAACATGAGCTATGGCGTCGAAACAGGACCAACGTGCTGTTAGTCTTTTCTTAGCACAGATAGACATTCATCGGAGGATGAAGAACTAGTACGGGGCAGTATATGTGTCGAAAACCACCGTCGTGGAATGTTGCGCCAAGTTTCGTGCTGGTCGCGATTCGACACAAAGGCACCGGTCTATCTTGAAGACCAGTCTCATCCCTTGCGGTCAAAACTAGAGTACCTGCCCTATATTTCTTGTGTACAACCTCCTACTCAACTGTAAGGAGGGGTGGGCTACATAGTGGTGCAGCAACTGTCGTTGTAGGAAAGCTGCGCAAGAGCGGAAATGATGAGCGAACAAGTTAACACAGCAAATAAAACTTTTATTTAGCTCGTATTTCTTCCAGCATACGAAACTCATTAAAATAATGCAGAAAGGAACTGAGTTGTAATGTTGATGCATTAATTTGTTCTGAAAGCGGTGCTGATATTCAAGACAATAAAAGCGGGTTAAAAGCTGTAGGCTGTCTGGGGAAGTTAACCTTGCATTACTGAGCAACTGTTTCACCAGGTATCCAGTCTAGCTTACCAAATTCCCAACCAGACTAACATTAATTATAATCTTTTAATAGTCATCTTACGACAACCGGTGATATATATAAAAGGGAATTTAAATAAAAAGAAATAAATCAGTTTATATTTGGACATTTATTTTAACGTTGATCATTGTTCCGTTAAAGTTTCAGGATATTAAACTTGATTCATAACTAAATTGGTGCCTTATTTAGGATTGTGAAAATGTGAATTTGTAATCTTACGGAACACATCAAATATGGAGCCAAGATTGAGAGACTGCGTACAACACTGCATTCATAAAATAACATACGAAGAACGTTGAAACATATGCAAGAGAAAATTAACCACAACAACCGATTCAATTTTCACCCAAAGAAATTACGGTCGTAGCACCATCCTGTCCGTCATGAAATTACCACACACTGGTATACTAAATTCATACTAACTCTCTGTGAAATCTTCCCGAAAAGAATAGCTGAGGGCTACTTTGATGATTACACCACATGCTTCACGTGGTCAACTTGGTTTACACAAAGGGTGTAACTCCACAATAATTTTGATAATTAAAATAAATTACATCGAAACGCAATTTACAAAAAAAGAACCTCGAACTGGTTACTATCGTCTCACTATTAACCTGATGGGTCAAACAATTGTATAAGCACGTGGTACTGGTCTCACAAAGTACACCCCACGTGGGTTAAACCTAAAGAAAAGTTGCTATATTGGAAAATATTGTCAAGACGAGACGCATTTAAGATTGATGATCTTAGTTAGAGTTACTGATCAACCCGTGGTTCCACTTTACTCACAGAGTAGTGATAAAGCTACTACAGGAAGATATTCTGAACTTCACACTCGAATTACACTGTGTTGCAATTTAAAATAACATTAGATATTTTAGAGCTAAACATGAAATAAAGGTGATTAAATTTTCAGTTAGGCTGAACTACGGACTTAGCAGACACGCGCTTAGCCGGAGATCTTACCACTTCAGACGCTCACCACGGACAGACTGCCGTGGGTCCCTCCTGAGGGGTCCCTCACAGATACAAACGGAAGTGGCCAGAGAGGCAGCTTCCTATACCAACATGACAAGGGACGGACAGGACCATACTAAGAATAAAAACCTCTTTGCTTTTAGAAAGCGTAGCTACATGTTCCGACGTTGGTCCTACTGTTCTCTAGCAGACAGGCTTGTCTAATACCATCAAGCATGCAACTAGAAATACATTTGCTCATTCATTCTTTCACACAGAAGGGAAGGGGGATGACAGTATCTTATCATATACAGTACATAACAGAAAGCGGATGTAGGTTCTGTATGAGACTGTGTGACATGAATTACATATAAACTATGTTTTAAAGTGTAGTAGTGCGACAGATCGTTCTTGTTTATGTGTAAAAGTCACACGTTCCACTGCTCAGTCTCCTCCCAGATAGTCAGAAACACCACAGTAAATTTAGAACTGGAATGTAAGCCGTAAATGACAACAGTTATAAGAAATTAACATGAAAGGAATCCAACAGAGACCTTTCAGAGACCAACTCTCAATGTCAGTAAGGAATGGCTCTTTGAACAAATCACAAACGATGATGTCGAAGCTGCGACTAGGCGGCGTTCGCGTTGCGTCATGTAGCGAAGAGGCTCCTTGGGCGAGTGTGGTGTCTTGAGGCCGCCGGCAGTCCTATATTGTGGCTTTAGAGGGCGCCCGTGGACCTAGCTGCTGCAGGCGTGGCCACTGGGCGTGCTCCATTGCGTTTGCCGGATACAGACCGACCACTATCGGCGTCTGACGGAAACTTGCAATTACGTTGCTAACCTTGACGCCTGTGGGCTGGTATCGATACATGATGCCACAGGTATCATCACTCCACTTCTGATTATCCCGCCTTCAGACCCTTATAAAAGGGCTTGAAGTAGCGACGGTCCTTATCAGACGAAGATGTGCAGCAGGCAGTTACAGACTTCATCACGTACTAGGAGACAGTGTTTTACCAAGTGGGTGTCTTCAAGTCCGTGCGTTGCGGGGATGATTGCCTCGGTGCTCACTGCGATTTTGCCTGATTGGTATACCGATTCTGGACTGTACGGCGTTCGAAAGGAAACTTCGTGATCCCCCCTTACAATAAGCCACATAGCTAATACTCGTACGGTAAATACTATTACTATTCCTCAACTCGTTTAACATCATCCATCTGTCAGTTATTTATTGCTGTCATTCTTTTTATCATATTAACAGAATCTTCCGTCGGTTCTTGGTAGAACAACATTATGATAATAAATTAAAAGCACCAGTTTGCTTTTGTTCTACAATATTACTTTTACTGCTAACCGGTTTTCGGCATACAAGGCCATCTTCCGACATTTACTGAGTATTATCACCAAAGAAGTTAAATGTTAGCAGACAACATTGGAAGAGAAGTAACACATCTAGAGTGAAGTAGAAACATACAGTAAGTAACATCTTTGCAAAGAAATAGTAAAAACTGAACAGTACATAAATAACAATCGAGTTGACAGGAAAACCTTTAGCACAAAATAGGAATAGCATGCCTACATAACAGTTTCTATTAATAAACAAAACTAATAAAATAAGATAAAATTAGTACTAGACAAGGCTGCATCAAGAGGTATGAAACATGGAGAGTGATACACAACAAATTAAAAAAGAAGAGACAGTTGTCAATGTAAATACAGAGTACATAATACTCAGCAAATATCTGAAGATGGCCTTGTAAGCCGAAAACCGGTTAGCAATAAAAGTAATATTGTAGAACAAAAGTAAACTGGTGCTTTTCATTTATTATTGTCATTTTTTTTAATTTTACAGACATCATACAGTAGTATAGCCACTCCACGTACTAGGTCTTTGGTCGACAGGAAAAACGCTTTATTTATAAACACTTGACCATTCACACATCACTGAGTTCACGCATTGTTGCTGTTGTGGCAGACATGTTATTCTAAACTTGGTATGATATTCCAAGCAACACACAGATAATATTAACCACAAAAAGAGACTATTCCTATGCTTTGCACAGGATATGAAACATAAATAGTTTTAGATAATAACTCACCCAACTTTTGCTTATGCTGTTCAAGAATACCGTCAATACCAATAGTCTCATCCCTCATTTGCTCCTCTGTGCCCACACCATCTTCTGCCTCCTGTGCTACATTGATCCCTGTAACACGTGGCGGCGTGAATTCTTCTTTTCCCCTTGTATTAACCTAGCAAGTACTCACTGTGAAGTGCAGCCTGCCACGAAGCGTCGTATAATGTTCCTCAGCTGACAAAAACTGTACAAAAATAGTTGCGTTACGCATGACAACAGGGTGTACGTACATCTCGCGGAAAGACCGTGAAGGTGATGCCAGAAGGAGTCGAAGTCATAGTTACTAACGATCGTACTTCCCGCGGTTCATTCGCGACTGGAATACGAAAGAACCCAAATAACAGTTGTATCCTGCACCACGCACGGTAGGGCGCCCAGTGGATGTAGACGTAGACGACATGTCGATGCACTACCTCCGGTCACCTCGTGCTGTCAGTGACCAGATCGAGACTAGCGTTCAATACAGGGAAAAGCGAAGCATTCGTTCTGAGAAGACGTCCAATTCACGAGGGCTTGGAGCAGACTGAGTGGCGCTGTCCACTGAGGATGCATGGGGAATTACCTGGGAGACTTACCAGTGCGCAGGCTACTGGTTTGGCACAGTTTAATAGAACAACTGTGAGCCAAAGCAGTGGGCTCCTCCAGATCTGCCTATTGTTTGAACCATCGTCAATATTTTCACACGACTTGGGAAATTTATCGTATAGGAAGTAGCTGCGAACCTACCACAACTTTACAGAAGAAGTCAAGAGCAAATCTGCCTACTGCACATTCTAATTCGAGCTCTAAGCTTTGTTCTGCAACTAATGTATGTGTGTGAATTCCTGAGGGACCAAACTGCTGAGCTCATGGGTCCTTAGACTAACACACTACTTAAACTAATGCTAAGAACAACACACACAACCATGCCCGAAGGAAGACTCGAATCTCTGTCAAGAGGGGTCGCGCAATCCGTGCATGGCATCTCGAACCACGGGGCCACTACGGGCGGCCGCAACTAATTCTGGACTCCACAATGTAATTACTCGGTCAGATACGATTCAGGTGAAAGGCACGTTTATCAAAATAGAGAGCACACTGAGTTATGCTGCCCCTGGCAGCCTGCGCGTTGTAATTAAGCTCTTCGAAATTTTGAAAGTATTACGGATCCGGCAGGCCTGATGGACTAGTGGTGAAACGCGAACATTGCACGTTCGAACAGCAATATCTCAAGCACTTCATCAAAAGCAGCTGGGATCTGTCCTACTGAGTGGCTTGCATACTAAGTGCAAAGCTGAAAGTAATTCACTCATTACTCGGAGGTAGTGATTGCCAGGCCATGGCGCACGAGCCACAAGTGGCTCTTTGGTCACTTGAGTGTGACTGTTACCCAAAATACACTGCGCAACGAAATTAAAGGATCGCTTTTTCGAAACCACGTAATTGTCTCCCTTACTGACGCATAAGTGGTAAATTTTGCTCAAAGATGCCTACAACCTTACTCTATAATTCGGTCTAGGCGCTGCAGTCGTGGACTGTGAAGGTGGTCCCGGCGGAGGTTCGAGTGCTCCCTCGGGCATGGGTGTGTGTGTGTTTGTCCTTAGTATGATTTAGGTTAAGTATTGTGTAAGCTTAAGGACTGATGACCTTAGCATTTAAGTCCCATAAGATTTCTCACACATTTGAACATTTTACTCTATAATTGGCAAAACCGTAGCCTCGTCCAACGTCACTCTCGGACTCAGCGACGCTTCAGACAGCAAGATGTCCACACATAAAAAAAAAATACCGATGGAAAGGTCGTCACACTCTCTTATCCACATTTCACCCTTTCTTTTTAAGCCTCTGCGATGGAGGTCATATTCGCGACCCCCAGCGTTGAAATGACGCGGCTTTCTTAGGGGCTACCGAGGAAAACATTTCAGACTCACAGCCGTTCAGAATCGACACGAAACCGTGTCAGGGGGGTGGCAAAAGGGTGTCAATGAAACCATTTCTTTACTAGGGGCTTTCAGTTTGACACGGTTCAGTGTCGAAAACGACCACATTGCTATAAGCGGCAAGACGACGTTCTTGACAACATTTAACATTGCTGCCACACCCTGCTGTTTCAATCCTTCTCTAAGGACGTTGCGGGGCTGCAACGCCTTTGGAATGTAATTTTAACTCTGCCGTGGAGCTTATCCCGGTTTGTTAAAAACCATTGGAAGAAATCTGAACGTGATTCGAAGCAGCAACGTTTTCATATGCTTTATCATCCCCCCTTTTCGCGCCTTCCTATGACGTGATCTTGGTTGGGGTGTGCAACATTAATATGTGACTGAATGAAACAACAGAGATTCTCTCTGAGACCGCAACAGTACAGACGAGCACGTTACATAGAACCTGTCAGAAATTCGACACACATTCTGCCCAGCTGCTGCTCAAGCGTCTGAAAACAGGCAAACCCTACCTGAGCGGTGTCGATGGGGTTGCCTAACCCTCAGGACATAGAGCAGATACAAGGCTGAATGTATGTCAAAGTTTTGTGATACGCCCACTTGTAATGTACTCAGCTAATCAACTATGATCAGTGTCTGAAACTGAGGGTGTTGATGAACTGAGGGTTCTTAAAGGGTACCTTAGCCGTTTCCTTCACGCACGTCTAGTTGCACCGTTCTCCCCTCCCCTGTGATCACGCCATAGGTTGTTGTTGTTGTGGTCTTCAGTCCTGAGACTGATTTGATGCAGTATATATGAATAAATACTGATAACGACGCCCTCTTGAGTAGTCCCCGCCCGGAGATCCGAATGGGGGACTATTTTACCTCCGGAATATTTTACCCAAGAGACCGCCATCATCATTTAATCATACAGTAAAGCTGCATGCCCTCGGGAAAAATTACGGCTGTAGTTTCCCCTTGCTTTCAGCCGTGCGCAGTACCACAACTGGAAGGCCGTTTTGGTTAGTGTTACAGGGTCAGATCAGTCAATCATCTAGACTGTTGCCCCTGCAACTACTGAAAAGGCTGCTGCCCCTCTTCAGGAACCACACGTTTCTGTGGCCTCTCAACAGATACCCCTCCGTGGTGGTTGCACCTATGTGTCGTTGAGACAGGCAAGCCTCCTCACCAACGGCAAGGCCCATGGTTCATGGAGAGCGCAAAAGAAGTGGGATAAAGAATTTAAATCAATTCTGAGGAAGACACTCCTAGCAGTGTTGAAACCCGGTTAAATCGTTGAAAATAGTGACCGAGGGTTGTTTTCTTTCAATTGTACTATTCACGGTCTCTGAACGTGCAGCCATGTACAAAAAATATAAAAAATAAAATAAAAAAATACTACAAGTGTTTCTCTTCTACTCGGTGCCGTTTTGCGCGTTTAGGTGGTAAGATATCTCAATTGGCCTGTTCGCGCAGGGGAGGCGTGCGTGATTCATACAAGAGTTGAATGAGCTACGAGCTAACGAATCAGGACTCTGACTTCGCAGTGGTTACTGCTAGTCGCGTACGCATACCGTGCGTGAGCGATTAAAGTACCTACTCGAAGGGTTTTACCAACCAGTTGCAAATTCTGCAGGTGTTTTTGTCATCAATTTAATAATTGTAATTTTTGTGCTGGTGGCTTGTATTATTATAAAATGAAATACCTTTTTAGATGCTCTATTCCACATGGATACAAAGAAGAAGCAAAGGAAACCGGAAGACAAAAACCGTGAATTTAAAGATGAATGGACCAAGACGTTTGCATTTGTTCAGAACTTATACGGCCTTCCGATGTGACTTTGTTGTCAGAAAAAAATGGCTCTTAATAATAAATCAGATTTGGAGAGACACTTTACGTCCAAACACGTGTCATTCACTACTAAACGTCGTTGTAATATTCTCGGTTTTCTGCCCGGGTCACGTCCTTATTCCTGTACGATATTTCTGCAAACTAATCCGCTTCTATCTTCAGTTGGCCTCTGATGACTGCTGCTCCGCTCCTTTTTTTCGTGTATATAGTGGTGCTCCTCCGCGGTCGCACTAGCATGGTATCCAACACGAAAGCCTCTACTGTCACTTCTGTAATGCGGTTAGTATTCGAATCGAGAAGCCACAGGATGCGGGCTTGTGGTGTTGTCCGTACGTTTGTCCGTTCGTCTCGGCGCGACCACTCACTACTATGGTTCCATCTAGGAGATAAGTGACAGAATACGATTTACAGGTAGCGGTCTTAAGGGCAGGAGAAAAAGAATCTCCGAGGCAAGTGCCATGGGAAAAAAGCCTCTGATGTAGTCTGGACGGATAGTAGTGATGCTGGTGGAATTTTGCTCATGCTTGAGTGTTACGAAGTGTTAGTGGAGAGGTACTACCGTTGTAGCTGGTCTCCTACGAAATCGCCTGGACCAGGTGCAGCGACAGTGCTTTTGTAACGTACCAAATCCTCATCTCAGTGGTCAGTTTGATCACAAAATTGGCCGCTTGTTCTATGGAATCGTGTTAGGTTTGTGTCGAGTGTGTTCGGTTTCCCTCCACAAGGGGATCCGTATAATTTGAAATCATGAAATTTTAAATTTTTGTTCTTATTTCATTAATCTTAACATACGGAATTTCCCCTTTCCAGTGATATGACAGATATGTACTATTGCCTTATTTCTGGTTTATTCACTCATTTAAACAAAATACTATGGGGGTGTGACTATTTTCTGAGAACCTGTACAGTTGAAGGAAGTCAGATTCGCGAGCTATTCATGATATGGCCATTCAAAAATTTTTAAAGCAGTAGATAAAGAGTAGCCATATGGACAAAATGTAACTATCACTAAACTAGGGGGCATGGGTCATGTAGAAAAGCGAATGGGTAAGAAGGGACGCGACTGAAAACTGCATACAAGGCAAGGAAATTGGAAGATAGCAGAGAGTTAGCAAAGATAGCAAAGAGTTAGAATATCAGAGACAGCTATTAGACATATGGATCAAGAGCAAGACAACGTAAACGACGAGGAGAAAGTACATTGCAAGATGAGATGCAGACATCCCATTGCGGAACTGAAATGCACCGACAACTTTGAGAATAGACTCACAGAATCTATCACAGATAATATCCAAAACTATTGTGGCAAAATGTTAGAAGCGTAGAAGACATATGTTGACACTTTTCTTTCACTTCTCTTCAACAGACGATAAACCCATTCATAGGCTATGCCCTCCACGAAGTGATTCATGCAAAATGATGAGAAATGCAGGTGCTGCGAGAAACTTTCAGAGATTTGTCAGATGTAAGGCTAGAGAAGAAATGTCTTCATAAACGCACCCAGAATCCTAACGAGTCATTCGACAGCGTAATTTGGGCCACAGTTATTAAGACAGTGTTTGTATCAAATAGTACACTGCATTTTGGTGTCTTTGATGCAGTGACAACGTTCAGTGAGGGAAATTTTGAAAGGTGTGAAGTCTTGAAAAGACTGCTACAAAGAAAAAAATGGCTCTAAGCACTATGGGACTTAACATCTGAGGTCACCAGTCCCCTAGACTTAGAACTACTTAAACCTAACTAACCTAAGGTCATCACACACATCCATGCCCGAGGCAGGATTCGAACCTGCGACCGTAGCAGCAGCGCGGTTCCAGACTGAAGCGCCTAGAACCGCTCGACAACAGCGACCAGCTGCTACAAAGAGTTAGGATATCAGGGACAGCTATTAGACATATGGATCAAGAGCAAGACAACGTAGACGACCAGGAGAAAGGACATTACAAGATGAGATACAGACATCTCATTGCGGAGCTGAAATGCACTGACAACATCAATGACTGTTCCCTGTGAGCTGTATTTTTTAAGAATAAATTGTACTTTTTCTCAGCTTCGACTTGCCAGAATGTGGTCAAAATTGCAGGATATACTAATGGGAGTATTGTGCATATTTTAACACAGCGGTTTTCCTATTTTGTAAATATCTTAAGTTGGAGCCTCGTGTACGTAGAAAAATGTAGACAGTTCCCTATTTTGATGTCAACTTTGTTCAAAAATAATTATTATCGTAAAACTAATCAACATTTCTAGAAATCCTTAACGTGGTTGTAAATGTGTAACCTACAAGCCATATTTTCTTACAGATTTCTATTTCCTATAGTTTTTCATAAAGGGTAGCTGTCATATGAATAAATTTTACATTATTTAAGGGTAGAACTAACAATCTGCCCATACTCCCTTAGCCGCTAGTTGCCGTTACACTGAGGTGGTGAAATTCATGGAATACCTCATAATGTTGTATCAGACCTTTGCCCTGCATAGCGCGACAACTCTACGTGACGTGGACTCGAGATGCTGGAAGTCTCGTACAGAAATATTGAGCCATGCTCCGTCTATAGCAAGCCATAATTGGGAAAGTGTTGCCGATGCAGGGTTTTCTGCGCGAAGTAGACTCTCGATTACGTCCCATAAATGTTCTATGATATTCATGTCTGTGTGCCCAAATCATTCGCTAGAATTGTCCAGAATTTCGAACATTTGTGCTCCAGGGACATTGTACATTACCATCCATAAAAATTCCATCATTGTTTGAGAACATGAAGACCGTAAAAAGCTGCATATGGTCTCTGAGCAGGAGAGTATAAACATTTCCAGTCAACGATCGGTTCAGTTGGACCAGAGGGCGCAGTCCGATCCACGTAAACACAGCCCACATCATTATGGAGCCATTACCACCAGCTTGCACAGACCCTTATTGACAACTTCTGTCCATGGCTTCGTGGGGCCTGCGCCACTCTCGAACCCTACCATCAACTCTTACCGACTGAAATCGGGACTCATCTGACCAGGCCACAGTTTGACAGTTGTATAGCGTCCATCTTATGTGGTCAACAGCCTAGGAAAGTTGCAGCAAGCGATGCCATGGTGTTACCAAAGGCACTCACTCGGTCGTCTGCTGTCATATCCCATTAACGCCAAATTTCGTCACACTGTCGTAATGGATGCGTTCGTCGTACGAGGTGTGGCTAGAAAAAAACCGGACTAGTACTGGTGAAACAATAAAACGAATGCAATAAGGCTGAAAGTCGCGTGGCCTGTCACGTGACTCTCGCTCCGCCTACTGCTCGAGTTTCATCTGCCTCCTGCACTCAGTCTGCCCGTGGCGTCTGTTTTAAGTAGTTGACGTTTTGTCTGTGCGTCGGAAAATGTTGAGTGTACAGAAAGAACAGCGTGTTAACATCAAATTTTGTTTCAAACTAGGAAAATCTGCAAGTGAAACGTTTGTAATGTTACAACAAGTGTACGGCGATGATTGTTTATCGCGAACACAAGTGTTTGAGTGGTTTAAACGATTTAAAGATGGCCGCGAAGACACCAGTGACGACACTCGCACTGGCAGACCATTGTCAGCAAAAACTGATGCAAACATTGAAAAAATCGGTAAACTTGTTCGACAAGATCGCCGTTTAGCAATCAGAGCAGTGTCTGAGTTAACAGGAGTTGACGGCGATCTTGTCGAAAAGGTTTACCGATATTTTCAATGTTTGCATCAGTTTTTGCTGACAATGGTCTGCCAGTGCGAGTGTCATCACTGGTGTCTTCGTGGCCATCTTTAAATCGTTTAAACCACTCAAACACTTGTGTTCGCGATAAACAATCATCGCCGTACACTTGTTGTAACATTAAAAACGTTTCACTTGCAGATTTTCCTAGTTTGAAACAAAATTTGATGTTAACACGCTGTTCTTTCTGTACACTCAACATTTTCCGACGCACAGACAAAACGTCAACTACTTAAAACAGACGCCACGGGCAGACTGAGTGCAGGAGGCAGATGAAACTCGAGCAGTAGGCGGAGCGAGAGCCACGTAACAGGCCACGCGACTTTCTGCCTTATTGCATTCGTTTTATTGTTTCACCAGTACTAGTCCGCTTTTTTTCTAGCCACACCTCGTACGTCCCACATTGATTTCAGCGGTTATTTCACGCAGTGCTCTTGTTTGTTTTCAGTGGAATCTCTACTCTCGGCGATTAAGTGAAAGGCGTCGGCCGTTGCGTTGTCAGTGGTGGGAAGTAACCACAGACCACACTATTACTGAGCCATCACCAGTTACACAGTGCCTTGCTGACAACTTGTGTCCATGACTTCATGGGTCTGCACGACACTCGAACCCTACCATCAACTCTTACCGTCTGAAATCCGGACTCATCTGAGTGGGCCATAGTTTTCCAATCATCTATGGCCCAACTGATATGGCAACAAGCCAGGAGAGGCGCTGCAGCCGATGTTGTGCTCTTAGCAAAGGCACTCGCGTCGGTCGTCTCCTGCCGTAGCCCATTAACGCCAGATTTCTGCACATTGTCCTAACGGATACGTTCGTTCCTCATTGATTTCTATGGTTATTCAACGCAGTTTTGCTTGTCTGTTAGCACTGACAACTACGCAAACGCTGCTGCTGTCGATCGTTATGTGAAGGCCTTTGGCAGCTGCGTGGTCCATGGTAATGCCAGTAATTTGGTGTTCTTGGCACACTTTTGACACTGTGGATGTCGGAGCATTGAATTCCCTAACGATATCCGAATCAAATGTACCATGCGCCAAGCTCCAACTACCATTCCGTATCTGCAGACTGCTAATTCCCGTCGTGCGGCTTAATCACATCGGAAACCTTTTCATGTGGATCACAAGAGTAGAAATGACGGCTCTGCCAGTTCATTGCCCTTCTATACCTCGTGTACGCGGTACTACCGCCATCTGTACATGTGCATATTGCTGTGCCAAGACTTTGTCACATCAGTGTATGAGTACAGCTCACGGTGTCGGTGAGGTTTGTTGTAATACAGTGGCTCGCCAATATAGCACTGTTTGTATTGGAAGAGGCGACTATTGCGAGGGCGGAAGTAGAGTAGGTTCTGTGTCAGGAAACACTCTCGCAGTTCACTCCTTGCCAGTTTTCCTCGGAAGGATAGTAGTGACCTGTGGTCGCCGGTAGGCACCGTGAAAGAAGATTCGCAGCTAGTTACTTATTTTCGTAAAAAGTACAGGTAGCGTCTCGACTTGTGGTTGGTATCGTCTGTCAATGCCCGCTGGGGAGTCGCGTCGTGAGCTGCCTTCAGCCCGCTCACGGCAGCCGACACCGCACACTTTGTCCCAGCCGGCTGCTGCGCTGGCGGTTCGACGCTTGTGGTGTTGGCGGCACCGGTTGCACCGTGACGCCGCGGCAGTGAGTGATGGCGGCGTGTGTACTGAATTTTCACAGGCCGACTTGGGAGGTACTCTGTCCCCTCCCGCTCACCACCTTTCTTCGTCTTCCTTCGTACTGCCAGGACCGTTGTCATGTAGCTGTGAAGTTCGACGATTTTGGTCTGCCGTCCAGGTAGGCCGTAATCAGTCCATCAAAACTAGACGTGATTGTCTTACTGGGATTGCATCGATCGTTCTTTAAATAACAATATAGCATTTAAGTCTCTGATCGCTATTTTTTATTTTCAGTGGCCGGTGTCATAACTGACAGCGAAGCAATAGTTCTGTACTGACAGGTTACTCTATAAGTGCAATACATGATTTGAAGATGGGCAGCTAGCCTGAAACAGGTCCTTGAAAATAAAAAAAAAATAGCGATCAAAGACTGAAATGCCATATTTTTTCCTTAATCAGTCCGCCGGAATATCAGGAACGCTGGTGGGTCCTTATGCTGGTGGCACGGAAAGGCAGTTATGCTTCCACTTTTGGTTACGATCGTATTTCCCCTGATTCAAGACGGAGGCGTTGTTCGAGAGGCTGGTGTTGAACTCTGTTACTGGTGGTTATGGCGAGGTAGCCATCTCTCCCAGTAGGGGCTGTTGTGATCCGTAGCGTGCAGGAAATCTACGGCAGGCTTGTGCCAGACGTCACTTCGCTGAAATCAGGGAATCGAGTGCTAATGTCACGTACGCCATCGATCCGTCTGACCTTACGAGCTACAATGCTGGGGCATTTATGGAAGGAAGTAGTGGCTAACATTTACTCGACGTAACTCGTCATAACCGCATATGGCTTGCTGTCAGCGGTTTTCCTACTGCCGGGCTTGATTAAAGAGTTTGTTATATTATAGAACTGGTTCGTGAAAGGTCTTGGTACTGTAACACCATAGCTCTAATGCTGTACTGATTTATTTTGCCTTTTGTTTTGTTTAATGCTATAACGTTGAGTTTCTGTAAATGTTGTTGGGCTGAATCGATATCATGAGACTGCTTATTCTTTTCTCTGTTAAAAACTTTGATGTCTTTTAGAGTGTAGGAAGTATATCTCTGTAATGTGTACAATATAAGCAAATTATATGTTTTCTCTTTCTCATATAATCACTTTGGTTATCTTTAAAATTGAATAATTTTATTTAAATAATTTTGTGTAGAACTACCAATATGTGCAAACGATATGTTTTGTTTAAAGTGATTGTTTGCTGTTATGTAAACTGCTGACCTTAGGGTTCTTAGTTATTTTGTATGTAAAAGGTGTTGTGGTTCCCCTCCGGAATGGAACTTCATAGCGCGCGCAAAATGCGGTTGGCATGGATAGAAAGGTGGATGTAGAGTCAGTCGGACACGAGCTACTGCACCGCCAACAGCTCATGTAACAACAGTGGATTGTGCTGGTGCCGAGAGACGCTTTTTGTGCCGTTTTCCAACGTGCCAAAGCCTCGGGTGGATGTATTTGTAAGCTAGATCTGTTTCTGAAATGGTATCTATCATGGCTACCAAGAAATGACAGAGCTTTATCATTATCAACTGCTGATCCACCTGCCAGGACGTAATCGCCACCACATTGCGCAATCACTGTAACGGAATGGAGGAATTGTAGGTCTCATTGGATGTTTTAGTGTGCTCAAATATAAGGTAACTTATAACTGAATTTATGTACGTACCTTTGAGTTTTTCCTTATCACAACACCTCTCAGGTTTCTCTCTGTTTGAACTATGATTACTGAGTCTCCTTGTTGTGGAAAAAATGAAAGCCTCAAAGCCAAACAGTTAATTAAATAATGTTGTTTGATATTTGGTAAGAAGGTAGTATTCAGATTTACTGTGGATTTGGTAAAATTGTGGGAGGTAGTAAACGTAGCTTTGTGAAAGCCTCCCAGTGATTGAAACAGTCAAATTTAAATTTTTGTGGACTTTAAAAGTTACCTATTTAATCATTGACTTGAAAGTAGAAGACTGAGGTAATAAAGACAATTTGCTGTTACTTTTAAAAATTAAAAGTTCTTAAGACTGAGGCTTATAAAGTTTTGCTTAGTTAATGATCATAGTGCTGCCTGTTGTAAATTTTAAAAGGTGAGTCAGTTTCTTACAAATTTGTCAATATTGTGTCTCACTGCAGTAAAAGTCGTGACCTGCATTTGTGGAAAGTTATATACTCATGTTTGCTATGTGCTTGTCTCTCTTGTGTATTGGAAGTGCATATTAATAGTGTAACAGGATCCACGGTTTGTCTATTGTGCTTATGCTAGGTAACAAGTAACAAAAAGACAACCCTCTATGATAACAGTAACTTCTTTTATTCAAAGGTCAATGAGAAAGTGTTTGTTAGTGACATACATTTAACTTTCATTTTAAATAGGAAAGTATTTAACTGAGATAAACTTAACCTATGCGCAGTTCATAATTTTGCAGTGAACTACATTTACGATTTTTTTTTGTCAGATAGGAATATATTTGAAAAGTAATATTGAACCTATGTCAAATTTACGATTGTACAGTGAATATAGTACAGTGAATATTGTACAGTGAATATAGTAATGTAATTGAGTCCATTCAGTTTGACGAAGTCCTCAAGGTAATAGTGTGTTTCGTTATCTGTTATATTTATACAAATAGTTTGTTCTGCTCTGTCAGCACCAACCTTAACGTGAACATATGTAGGTGAAAGAGTTCATTGCACTCTCGTGTGACAAAGTATAGGCTGTGTTTGCCCATTGAAGTTACTTATTTTCAGTTTCTTGAACAAGAATGTTACTCATTCTTATGCCTAATTAGGCTGGCGACCGTTTTTATTATCATTTGGACACTGTGGATAGGTAAATTATTGTTTGTTACTGTTTAAATACGAGTATTTACATAATTTTGACTTTCATTTCCGATAAGCCACCTCCGTTAGGTACATCACGATCAATATAACAAAATTACTTTCAGAGGGTAACACTGCTCTGCTCCTTTATACTGTAATTGCCTTAACAAAAATAATTTCCTTATACGAACTGCTTCCAGCTATAAGGTTATAGTATAACAGTAGCGGACTGTAGTGTTATAGTACCATTTGTTGCATTCGCCTTAGCCTTTCTTTCGTCACACTGGCTGCTCTGATGCACAATATTCTGCTGAAATGTGGTGCGTGGCTCGCCAAAAAGGCCGATGTTGTGTTTTGCCCTGACTCAGTCTGGGTGGCGACATGTCTCCATTGCTGCGCGTCTTGCACACATTGCCGTAATGCAGTAGGGTGACTAGGACCCAAACTTTTTCCGTTTTACTGCACCACACAAGGTTGGTACGCAACTGTATGCTCATTTGATGCCTTTCACAGGTGATTAATGCTTCCACCTTTGGTTACGATCGTATTTCTCCAGATTCAAGATGGAGGCATTGTTCGAGTGTCTCGAGTTCTTGTACAATCGTGTGGCGAGCGCGTTGAATATTTCAGCGAGAGTACTTATTATGTAAATCCGCGATGTATGTGTATCTTGGAGTATTACGTATGATCCGCAGTATCAAGTTGTGTATGAGCTGGTGGTGGCGCCTACATGTTGGGGCTGCGTAACCCTAGACTGCTGCTGCGTATGTTATCAGAGGTCTAATAACTGTCATGCTGGTCCTCTCCTGTCGGCGTCCTATATATACTCGCCGTTACCCCCTCCACCACTCCGGCCTATCGCTGACCGTGCCGCCTGTGCGTTATATGGAGGCGTTGACGGGAGTAACGGCTCCCGGCTCCGAACTCTGGCCTCCAGTATACGCGCTATCGATGCAGGGTGCGGACGCCATTGTACGGTAACGCTTTTGATTTTCTGGTCCCAGTACAGCGTTCCACGCCTGAATTAGACCGTCTTGATACCTAATTTCGATCCCCGCTTCAATCATGAAATCAGAGATGGAGGAAGACTGCCTGAGTATTTTGGTGTCGTTATAACATTTAGTACAGCCAGTTCTTATACTATGGTCGGCCACGGATGATTGGTGACGTGGCGTAATTCGGTGCGGCGTCTATGTTCAACGCACCTCTCTTCTACGGTGTGTGCAGTTTCCCCAAAGTATGCTTTGTTGCTCTGGCAGGGAATCTCGAAACCCCCTTAGTTTTTTAAGACCTAGATGATCGTTTACTGAACTTAGTAGTGTAAAGGCTTTTTGGAAGTGGACGAAGTACACATTTAAGATTATGTTGCTCCAACGTTCTGCCAACTTTTCTGCAGGTATTGCCGACAAGCTGGATGGACGCTAGTGTTATTTGCGTCCTGCTGTTCTCTACGTTAAGCCATTCTAAATGCAAGCCTTATCTGTTTGCAGCTGTACCCACGTTTTTCAAATGTCTTCTCCAGGTGCTCAGATGCTTCAGCTGAGTGGGAAGGCTGTCTTGGTCGCAAATGCATCGTACCCTGTGAAAAAGTGTGTATGTGTGTAAAATTCCTTCACTTGTGGTGAATGCTGGAGGCATGTAGATACAGATCGTTGTATATAGATTTTCTATACTCGCTGTGTCACAGCTCACCTTCTGGTCGGCCGGGGTGGCCGAGCGGTTCTAGGCGCTACAGTCTGGAACCGCTCGACCGCTACGGTCGCAGGTTCGAATCCTGCCTCGGGCAAGGGTGTGTGTGATGCCCTTAGGTTAGTTAGGTTTAAGCAGTTCTAAGTTCTAGGGGACTCGTGACCTCAGAAGTTAAGTCCCATAGTGCTCAGAGGTATTTGAACCACTTTCGCCTTCTGGTTTCCTTTTCACGGGAGGTTGTCATCTTGTCGAGGTGGTGGAGAAATTCATCTAAGCTGTCTCGTCCATGTGGCAAAACGATGAACGTATTATCCACATAACGGAACAAACAAGTTGGTTTCAGTTGGGCTTGCTCCAAGGCATAAATGTAAGTGCCCTGTTGGTCAGTTTCGGGAACTGTCCCTCTTAGCTATGGCGCTACAAATGGACTCCATGGAACTGATAAGAAAGACATTCGACACCAACGTGACGCGACTCTTCGAATATGTTCTTACTTCAACTTGCTTCATGTTCGATGGAATTTACTATGAACAAACGGATTGCCGGCGTAAGCATGAGGTGTCCTCTGTCGTATGCCGAATTTGTTCAAGAAGAATTCGAGGAGAGGATTCTCGAGCAAACCCAACTAAGACCAACTAGATTCTACCTGTACGTGGATAACAGGTCGGTAATTTGGCTACTTGTACGGGAAACTAGGCTATATTCCTCCATCGCCACAACTGGGCAGTTTTTTTTTAACGGTAGTACTGCTGCAAAAAGAGGAAAGAAAAAGTGGAGGGGCTGTTATGAGTTATCTTGTCAGCAGCACTCCTGTTCAAAACTGGGCAGTTTGTTTCGAACAGTAGTGAGTAGTGCCGCTGACAAGATAATTCGTGCATACTCAGTATATATATATATATATATATATATATATAATGACGATGCTGATGCTGATTTTGCATTTGACGTTTCACGATACCACTATGGCTGCAGTACATTAGGATATTGTTTTTATGAGACAGATCTGAAGATGGTCACTATAGACCGAAACCGGTAATCTGTTGACAAAAAGTTTGTGACCATAGACGTAAAGTAAAGGAAATTTATTTTTCGATATTGATGGCATAGTACTATCAGAGATCGTTTCAAAGGAACAATTGCAGTTGCTGAATTTTACGAAAACGTACCGCAACGTTTGCGGAACGATGTAGGAAGCAAGCCACATCTCGCTTTAGACTGGTGAGTTTTTGGCCGGAGAAACTGTTCGTGTCTGTGCATATCCGCCTTCCTCGCCAGATTTAGCACCCTGCGACTTCTGGCTTGTCAGAAAACTTAAAACCATGCTTAAAGAAAACCGTTTTGACGCCATTCTTGACATTGAGTGGGCCACGACACAGCAGCTGAACGCCCTTACGAAAGAACGCCCCCAGTCACGGATTCAATTATAGTAAAAGTGAATTGCTAGCCACGGAGATTACTATGAAATTCCATGTAAAATTATTACTTTGTTTCTAATAAAATGATTGACCATATTTGTTGATCACACCTCGCGTTCATGAGAATAATTATTTTCAAACATAAATCTTATCAAGAGCAAATTGAGAAGTCTATTGATGTCATTGATGAGAACCTGGAACTGTGCCTAAAATAAGACAACAACGGAAAAACTTGACTTGCCGAAACTTTGCAACGAGATTCAAGGCTATTATTCACATTAGTGGTTATCAGTCATTGTTCTCATTTAATTTTATGAATACCTTACTATTTAATTTTATCATTAATCAGCATCATCATCAAGTATGATAATTAAACATACCTGCACTTCAACTAAGATTTAGTACTTAAATGAAGTTTATTAAGATATGTTTAGGCAGCGTTGTGAAGTGAAAGAAGATGCAGTGTCGAGTATTTACGCTGAAGTGCTAAAGAAACTGGTATAGACATGCGTATTCAAATACAGAGATATGTAGACAGGCATAATACGACGCTGCGGTCGACAACCCCTATAGAAGACAACAAGTGTCTGGTGCTGTTGTTAGATCGGTTACTGCTGCTACAATGGCAGGTTGTCAAGGTTTAAGTGAGTTTGAATGTGGTTTTATAGCCAGTGCACGAGCGGTGAGACAGCATTTCCGAGGTAGCGATGAAGTGGGTATTTTCCCGTACGACCATTTGAAGAGTGTACCGTGAATATCAGGAATCCGGTAAAACATTAAACGTCCGACATCGCTGTCGCCGGAAAAAGATCCTGCAATAACAGAACCAACGACGAATGAAGAGAACCGTTCAACCGTGCAACCCTCCCGCAAATTGCTGCAGATTTCAATGCCGGGCCATCAACAAGTGTCAGCGTGCGAGCCATTCAATGAAACTCCATCGATATGGGCTGTCGGAGCCGAAGGCCCACTCGTGTGTCCTTGATTACTGCGGACATAATGCTTTACTCCTCGCCTGGGCCCGCTCAACACCGAAATTGGACTGTTGATGACTGGAAACATGTTGCCTGGTCGGACAAGTCTCGTTTCAAATTGTATCGAGCGGATGGACGTGTACAACCTCAAGAATTTATGGAGCCTGCGTGACAGCAGGAGAATGCTCAAGCTGGTGATGGTTCTGTAATGGTGTGGGGCGTGTGCAGTTGGAGTGATATGGGACCCCTGATACGTCTAGATACGACTGTGACAGGTGACACGTACGTAAGCACCCTGTCTGATCACCTGCATCCATTCACGTCCATTGTGCATTGGGCAATTCGACAATGCAACATCCCACACGTACAGAATTGCTACAGAGTTGCTCCACGAACCCTCTTCTGAGTTAAATACTTCCGCTGGCTACTAAACTCCACAGACATGAACATTATTGAGCATATCCTGGATGCCTTGCGACGAGCATTTCAGAAGAGATCTCCATCCCCTCGTACTCTTACGGAATTATGGATAGCCCTGCAGGATTCGTGGTGTGAATTCCCTCCAGCACTACTTCAGATATTAGTCCTGTTCATGCCACATCGTGTTGCGGAACTTCTGCGCTATCGGGGGGGGGGGGGGGGGGGCGCACACGATATTAGACAGATGTACAACTTTCTTTGGTTCTTCAGTCTATTTAATTTTATCAGTAAATAATATCATCTTCAAGTTCGTTTTAACATATCCAAAGTTTAACTAAGATTTAATACATAAGTAAAGTTTATTAAGTTATTTTTAGGCAGCGTTGTGTGAGTATTTAGAAAGTAATTTTGAGATTGCTTGGACACTGAGATTATGAACGAAAGAAGAAAGACGAAAGAAGTATACGAGTGTGGATCAAGATTTGGCAGCGGTCAACCTCAGTGAACATACCTCCTCTGGACTGAGGACACTTTTAGCAAAGGCCAGCTTAGGTTACCCTAATTAGGTTAATAACGATGTAGCTTCCTATGTGGTTTAAATCAGTTGCCTCTCAAAAGGAATTAATTTTTGGTACTGTTGATATCTGGCTCCGGTGACTGGTCTAAGGATTTTCGGAGTTGCGACACGACAGGATTCGGTGATATGCATCGGTATTTTCGCTCTACCAGTATTCTAGGCTGATCAGACAATTCCGTGACGGAAACTTTGTGGCCTTGTAGCAAGTTTCAGATATATCAAATTCACTGTAGAGTGTACCATTTGCCCCACTAAGCACATATCATGCCTCCTTTAGCGCACTATTCTTTTATGCACACCAATAGGTGCTGGGCAGTTGTCTCTACAATGAAAACTACAAACAAACGCTCAGTGAGTAACATAAACAAGAGATGGCTGGCAGACCGGTGGTAACAGTAGCCGAGGATAACATTATCGCAGCAATCTGCTTTTAACCTAGCTTTCACCTCTCAATGATGTGAAGATTCCCCAGGATTTAAACTTTAAACTGTAGCTGCCCTTTCCCCAGTAGCATCACATGCCATGAAAGTAGCGGAAGCAGCAAGAAATTCAAAGAATTTAGTAGTATTAGGTTTCAAAATAAAGGGAGCGAAAGGCTTGTACAGAAACCAAACTGCAGTTATCAGAGACGAAGATACATAAAAGGGAATGAGTGGTTTACATTGAGCAATATGCACAGAAAACCAAGGTGAAATCTAGAAACTGATTCAGCGAGAAGAAATAAAAATACACTCCTGGAAATGGAAAAAAGAAGACATTGACACCGGTGTGTCAGACCCACCATACTTGCTCCGGACACTGCGAGAGGGCTGTACAAGCAATGATCACACGCACGGCACAGCGGACACACCAGGAACCGCGGTGTTGGCCGTCGAATGGCGCTAGCTGCGCAGCATTTGTGCACCGCCGCCGTCAGTGTCAGCCAGTTTGCCGTGGCATACGGAGCTCCATCGCAGTCTTTAACACTGGTAGCACGCCGCGACAGCGTGGACGTGAACCGTATGTGCAGTTGACGGACTTTGACGAGGGCGTATAGTGGGCATGCGGGAGGCCGGGTGGACGTACCGCCGAATTGCTCAACACGTGGGGCGTGAGGTCTCCACAGTACATCGATGTTGTCGCCAGTGGTCGGCGGAAGGTGCACGTGCCCGTCGACCTGGGACCGGACCGCAGCGACGCACGGATGCACGCCAAGACCGTAGGATCCTACGCAGTGCCGTAGGGGACCGCACCGCCACTTCCCAGCAAATTAGGGACACTGTTGCTCCTGGGGTATCGGCGAGGACCATTCGCAACCGTCTCCATGAAGCTGGGCTACGGTCCCGCACACCGTTAGGCCGTCTTCCGCTCACGCCCCAACATCGTGCAGCCCGCCTCCAGTGGTGTCGCGACAGGCGTGAATGGAGGGACGAATGGAGACGTGTCATCTTCAGCGATGAGAGTCGCTTCTGCCTTGGTGCCAATGATGGTCGTATGCGTGTTTGGCGCCGTGCAGGTGAGCGCCACAATCAGGACTGCATACGACCGAGGCACACAGGGCCAACACCCGGCATCATGGTGTGGGGAGCGATCTCCTACACTGGCCGTACACCACTGGTGATCGTCGAGGGGACACTGAATAGTGCACGGTACATCCAAACCGTCATCGAACCCATCGTTCTACCGTTCCTAGACCGGCAAGGGAACTTGCTGTTCCAACAGGACAATGCACGTCCGCATGTATCCCGTGCCACCCAACGTGCTCTAGAAGGTGTAAGTCAATTACCCTGGCCAGCAAGATCTCCGGATCTGTCCCCCATTGAGCATGTTTGGGACTGGATGAAGCGTCGTCTCACGCGGTGTGCACGTCCAGCACGAACGCTGGTCCAACTGAGGCGCCAGGTGGAAATGGCATGGCAAGCCGTTCCACAGGACTACATCCAGCATCTCTACGATCGTCTCCATGGGAGAATAGCAGCCTGCATTGCTGCGAAAGGTGGATATACACTGTACTAGTGCCGACATTGTGCATGCTCTGTTGCCTGTGTCTATGTGCCTGTGGTTCTGTCAGTGTGATCATGTGATGTATCTGACCCCAGGAATGTGTCAATAAAGTTTCCCCTTCCTGGGACAATGAATTCACGGTGTTCTTATTTCAATTTCCAGAAGTGTAGAGAGGTCTGCTACTGCCCGGCGTGGTGCAGCATCTCGACGTAGCATGGATTCAACAAGTCGTTGGAAGTATCGTGTAGAACTATTGAGCCATGTTGCCTCTATAGCCGTCCATAATTGCGAAAGTGCTACAGGTGCAGGATGTTGTGTACGAACTGACCTCTGATTATGTCCCTTAAGCGTATGACGGCATTCATGTCGTGCGATCTGGTTGGCCAAATCATTTCATCGAACTATCCAGAGTGTGAAACTTGCTGGCAGATTAAAACTGTGTGCCGGACCGAGATTCGAACTCGACACCTTTGCCTTTCGCGGGCAAGTGCTCTACCATCTGAGCTAGCCAAGCACGACTCACGACCCGTCCTCACAGCTTCAATTCTGCCAGTACGTCGTCTCCTACCTTCCAAACTTCACAGAAGCTCTCCTGCGAGCCTTGCAGTACTAGCGCTCCTGGAAGAACGGGTATTGCGGAGACATGGCTTAGCCACAGCGTGGGGGATGTTTCCATAATGAGATTTTCACTCTGCAGCGGAATGTGCGCTTATGCCTCCGCAATATCCTTTCTTCCCGAAGTGCTAGTTCTGCAAGGTTCAAATGGCTCGAAGCACTATGGGACTTAACTTCTGAGGCCATCAGTCCCCTAGAACTTAGGACTATTTAAACCTAACTAACCTAAGAACATCACACACATCCATGCCCGAGGCAGGATTCGATCCTGCGACCCTATCGGTCGTGCAGTTCCAGACTGTAGGGCCTAGAACCGCTTGGCCACTCCGGCCGGCCTCCTAGGTTCGCAGGAGAGTTTCTGCGAAGTTCGGAAGGTAGGAGACGAGGTACTGGCAGAATTGAAGCTGTGAGGACGGGTCGTGAGTCGTGCTTGGCTAGCTCAGATGGTAGAGCACTTGCCCGCGAAAGGCAAAGGTCCCGAGTTTGAGTCTCTGCCCGGCACACAGTTCTAATCTGACAAGAAGTTTCGTATCAGCGCACACTCCAATGCAGGGTGAAAATCTCATTCTGGTATCCAGAATGTTCATCAAACTATTCGTGAACATTTGTGGTCCTGCGACATGGCGCTTTGTAATCCATAAAAGCGAGGTCCATAAATGGTCGCAAATTGTCTTCAAGTGGCCTAACATAACCATTTTCAGTCAATGATCGGTTCAGTTGCACTAGAGGTCCCTATCGATTCCATGTAAACACAGCCCATACCATTATGAAGGCACCATCAGCTTGCACAGTGCCTTGTTGACAGCTTTGACCCATGGCTTCGTGGGGTCTGTACCACACTCGAACACTACCATCAGCACTATACCAACTGAAATCGGGACTCATCTGACCAAGCCATGGTCTTGCAGTCGCCTAGGTTCCAACCAATACGGCCACCATCACGGGAGAGGTACTGCAGGCGGTGTCGTACCGTTAGCAAAGGCATTCGCGTCGGTCATCTACTGCCATAGCTTATTCACGCCAAATTCCTCGCACTGTCCTAACGGATACGTTGTCCGCCCCCGGTAGCTGAATGGTCAGCATGACGGATTGTCAATCCTCTGGGCCCGGGTTCGATTCCCGGCTGGGTGGGGGAATTTTCTCCGCCCAGGGACTTGGTGTTGTGCTGTCCTCACCACCATCCTATCTTCCCTATCGACTGCAGGTCGCCGAAGAAGACTGGCACCCGGCGAACGGTCTGTCCGATGGGGAGCCCTAGCCATACGAATAAATAAACGAATACGTCCGTCGTACGTCCCACACTGATTTCTTATGGCTGTTTCACGCAGGCTGCTTGCCTGTTACCACTGACAACTCTACACAAACGGCGCTGTCCTCAGTCGTATAACTACCATTCCGCGTTCAAAGTTTGTTAACGCCCCGTCGTGCGGCCAGAATCACATCGGAACCCTTTTCACGTGAATCATCTGAGAATAAAAGACAGCTTCGCCACTGCATGCCCTTTTATATCTTGTGTACACGTTGCCACTGCCACCTGTAGATGTGCATATCGGTGTCCCATGACTTCAAGTCACCTCAGTGTAAATTAGGCGATGATGAGGGAATTAGGAGTAGGAATTAAAATCCATGGAGAAGAAATAAAAACTCTGAGGTTCGGCGATGACATTGTAATTCTGTCAGAGACAGCAAAAGACCTGGAAGAGCAGTTGAACGGAATGGACAGTGTCTTGAAAGGAGGATATAAGATGAACATGAACAAAAGCAAAAACAGGATAATGGAATGTAGTCGAGTTAACTCAGGTGATGCTGAGGGAATTAGATTAGGAAATGAGACACTTAAAGTAGTAAAGGAGTTTTGCTATTTGGGGAGCAAAATAACTGATGATGGTCGAAGTAGGGAGGATATAAAATGTAGACTGGCAATGGCAAGGAAAGCGTTTCTGAAGAAGAGAAATTTGTTAACATCGAGTATAGATTTAAGGGCCAGGAAGTCATTTCTGAAAGTATTTGTATTGAGTGTAGCCATGTATGGAAGTGAAACATGGACGATAAATAGTTTGGACAAGAAGAGAATAGAAGCTTTCGAAATGTGGTGCTACAGAAGAATGCTGAAGATTAACTGGGTAGATCATATAACTAATGAGGAGGTATTGAATAGGATTGGCGAGAAGAGAAGTGTGTTGCACAACTTAACTAGAAGAAGGGATCGGTTGGTAGGACATGTTCTGAGGCATCAAGGGATCACCAATTTAGCATTGGAGGGCAGCGTGGAGGGTAAAAATCGTAGAGGGAGACCAAGAGATGAATACACTAAAACAGATTCAGAAGGACGTAGGTTGCAGTAGGTACTGGGAGATGAAGAAGCTTGCACAGGATAGATAGAGTAGCATGGAGACCACAACAACAACAACTCATAGACACATGCCATGTGTGGATTAGTATTGACCTGTTAAAAAATGTAACCCATTACTATCTCATGGGAGGTAAAACAGGAGGACCCACAATGTCTGCGACGTATCGATGTTCCATCACTACCAGCTGTGTCCTAAAGTCGTACCCGATGCCTCACCACGACTTACTGCTTGGAATTACACTGCCTTTGTTTCTCCAAGAGGTTGGAAGAATTGGACCTCTCCTCAGGTCGCCACCATACCCGCTGACGATGGTTGTCTGGTGTACTGCAGTACCGCGATTCATTGGTGAACATATACGCCATTCATAGCATTTCATGCTTCCCGATCACGGCAGCCCTCCAAAGGCACCCGTTTATATTGTGTTAATAATCGGAGCTCTCATGTGGGTCCGGCTGCTGCTAGTATCCGACCAACGATGCGGAATGACTTTTCAGGGACTCCATTACCTACTTGGATGGCAGCTGCAATTGCGAAGGGTTTATAGTATGATTGTTGCACTACAAGACGAAGCTCCATTGCGCTGACGAGACGCGGTCTGCAGGAACCTTGATTATGAGTATGCTTGTCCTCATGGTCCCATGCTTTCCAGCTTAGGGCCGGTGTGACTCCCGAACGAGCCACTAATCTGGCTGTCGCGATATCCGACCAGTTGCCCAAAGAGCGCCCAACAGTGGCGCCGCTTTCAAACTTTGTCAGGTGTTGATAACGCTGTGGCCTTTACAGTGATTACTCAGTATCCGAAGCTGTTCAAGCCCTTATATACCCTACCAAGCCTAATAACAACACTAAGCACAAGTAATACTAATGTTCTCTAGTGGGCCTTCTACCTGTCGCTGAAAAGTGCAACTCTGATCTTGGACACACCTGCCTATGTTGTGTATGTGCACAAAGCTACACTGACATAGCTTCGTCATTTCCGTGCTCCACTTTTCTTGTCAGGGAGTGTAATTATCCTATTGCACAAAATTTAAAATATGAGGACATTGAAACTTACAGACCAGCCAAATAATCAATCAAATTGAAAAATTTAAATAAGGACAAGGAGCAATGTGTGACAGCGTAAAACCTACAATGTGCACACGCCCCAACTAACCCATTGGCTGTCATCTAGGAGATATCAGGTCAATCGACAAGTCCTATGGACGTTACAGTATGGCTTATTACTTTTTTTACAACTATTGGCAGTCAGTATAAAGTGCTACCGATGTGTAGTCATAACCAGTCACGTAAATGGTCTTGAAACCGCATCACATTGAAAGTTTGTCATCTTCGAAAACAATTACGGTATAACAAACTTACTAAACGGACATGTTGGCGATGCATTAATTATAGTGGGGTGATGAAGTTGTCATTCTAACACAGTAAGGTCAGCAGAACCCTGCACGCGACATCCTTATGTACACTCCTGGAAATTGAAATAAGAACACCGTGAATTCATTGTCCCAGGAAGGGGAAACTTTATTGACACATTCCTGGGGTCAGATACATCACATGATCACACTGACAGAACCACAGGCACATAGACACAGGCAACAGAGCATGCACAATGTCGGCACTAGTACAGTGTATATCCACCTTTCGCAGCAATGCAGGCTGCTATTCTCCCATGGAGACGATCGTAGAGATGCTCGATGTAGTCCTGTGGAACGGCTTGCCATGCCATTTCCACCTGGCGCCTCAGTTGGACCAGCGTTCGTGCTGGACGTGCACACCGCGTGAGACGACGCTTCATGCAGTCCCAAAGATGCTCAATGGGGGACAGATCCGGAGATCTTGCTGGCCAGGGTAGTTGACTTACACCTTCTAGAGCACGTTGGGTGGCACGGGATACATGCGGACGTGCATTGTCCTGTTGGAACAGCAAGTTCCCTTGCCGGTCTAGGAATGGTAGAACGATGGGTTCGATGACGGTTTGGATGTACCGTGCACTATTCAGTGTCCCCTCGACGATCACCAGTGGTGTACGGCCAGTGTAGGAGATCGCTCCCCACACCATGATGCTGGGTGTTGGCCCTGTGTGCCTCGGTCGTATGCAGTTCTGATTGTGGCGCTCACCTGCACGGCGCCAAACACGCATACGACCATCATTGGCACCAAGGCAGAAGCGACTCTCATCGCTGAAGACGACACGTCTCCATTCGTCCCTCCATTCACGCCTGTCGCGACACCACTGGAGGCGGGCTGCACGATGTTGGGGCGTGAGCGGAAGACGACCTAACGGTGTGCGGGACCGTAGCCCAGCTTCATGGAGACGGTTGCGAATGGTCCTCGCCGATACCCCAGGAGCAACAGTGTCCCTAATTTGCTGGGAAGTGGCGGTGCGGTCCCCTACGGCACTGCGTAGGATCCTACGGTCTTGGCGTGCATCCGTGCGTCGCTGCGGTCCGGTCCCAGGTCGACGGGCACGTGCACCTTCCGCCGACCACTGGCGACAACATCGATGTACTGTGGAGACCTCACGCCCCACGTGTTGAGCAATTCGGCGGTACGTCCACCCGGCCTCCCGCATGCCCATTATACGCCCTCGCTCAAAGTCCGTCAACTGCACATACGGTTCACGTCCACGCTGTCGCGGCATGCTACCAGTGTTAAAGACTGCGATGGAGCTCCGTATGCCACGGCAAACTGGCTGACACTGACGGCGGCGGTGCACAAATGCTGCGCAGCTAGCGCCATTCGACGGCCAACACCGCGGTTCCTGGTGTGTCCGCTGTGCCGTGCGTGTGATCATTGCTTGTACAGCCCTCTCGCAGTGTCCGGAGCAAGTATGGTGGGTCTGACACACCGGTGTCAATGTGTTCTTTTTCCATTTCCAGGAGTGTATTTACGAAGGTAGTCTGTAAGGGGGACATTCCTTGTTAAGAGATGAATCATGCCTTGACTGCATAGTAGCACAGATTAAGTCTTCCACCAGTGAGGGAATGAAGACAATGAAGATTTGTTCCCGACTGGGGCACAAATCTGGATTTCCCGCTTTACGCGAGCGGTCGCCTTAACTGCTTTGGCTATCCGGGCACGACTCACGGGCAGATCCAACCTTCATATACCGTCTTTCCTGTGTCACAACCTGTACATACATTACGTAATTCTCGTACAAGGAAGGACATTTTAACTGAAAGTCGGTGCCTGTTATCGGCGGATAAATATGATATCGCAGTGCCTGTGGTGTTAAAAAGAACGATGCAATGTTACCAATAATACCATACGATCATTCCATTTTATGAATGAGATTTTCACTCTGCAGCGGAGTGAAGGTGATAAACCCGCTTTGAATGATGAGGGTAGCGGCCATACATACAGAATGTCCGCCAGATTCCTGTACATAGGAACACCAACGCCTGCTGAAATTCTTCGTGTGATTGTTGAAAGGCAACGTGCTACCAGCTAAGTAATGTCTTTTACTTCATTCACAATCCGTTCATTTGCACGTTCAGATGAGATATGGCTGCTGGGCACTGCAGCAGCGTGGCAGATTTTAGTGGAAATACGAGTAAAACTCTTGAATCTGGTACTCTGCGGTATGGAAATTTTCTACCGTACTCTGTACAAGCGGCGCGTTTTCACTACAAAATTTCTATACAGTTATCATATCGACAAACTCCACATTTGAAAATACAAGTGACGTGCTTAGATGACACAGAAGACCTGGCGAAAAAATCACAATCACCATCACAGTTGAAAAATCCACTAACGTAATGTTCAAAGGGAAAATGACATTTCATAGACAAATCCACATTAACAGCAGTATCAACATACGAAATGAAAGTTTCTGTATGAATAGCTGCATCTGTATTGCTGTAACCAACAAAAACTGAGCGTATTTTATATGGAATGTTATTCTGAATCAGTCTACGTTCTAAAATATTAACTAATCCTCCTGAAGCACCATACACTTTAAACCAACTCACAGCTGAAAGGCTTCTTTCTCTCATTTAATGAAATATATCGTTATTTAGATGTATTCTCGCCCCACCAACACAGTTAGACCGCAACAGACCGGTGATGCTGTATTGTAACCTATCACCTCGGACTACAAGTCCTACTCCCATGTTAAGCGAAATTTTCTGCCTGACTCAAGTAGCACTATCACCGTCAGAGGGTGGTACGGGACTACAAGCCCCGCCGCCACACTTCCAAAGTGAATTGCAGTGACGCAGTCACTGCCCTGTGGAAATTTACTGCCCCACCAACACAGTTAGACCGCAATAGACCGGCGATGCTGTATTGTAACATATCACCCCGGACTACTAAAAATAGTCCGAGGGTGGTACGGGACTACAAGTCCCACCCCCACCAACACAGTTAGACCGCAATAGACCGGCGATGCTGTATTGCAACATATCACCCCGGACTACAAGTCCATTAAAAAAATAGTCCGAGAGAATTCCTGATTGCAGATTATAATTGGTGATATGGGGTCGATACTTAGTGGGACAGTGCCGATCAGCGTCCCTTGTGTCAGTCGTATCAGTAGGAAAAGTACAATTACTCCTCAACGGATAGGTTACGTTTGTGTCAGTCGGATACCTACCCTAACTTTACATTCTGTCAATAATATCTTCAATTTTTACTAATTCGCGGTCCCCTCCAAGGTCAAATCAAGTATGCTTTAATATCTATCAACATAATCCTTTGGTCCAATTGTGTCATAAAGCTCTTTTCTCCACAACTCGGTACAGCATCTCTTCGTTAGTAATTCGATGCACCCGTCTTATCTTCAGCACTCTCCCATTGAACCGAATTTCAACAATTACTATCCTTCTCTTGAATGAAATGTTTGTCGGCCATGTTTGTATGGCTGTACTTGGACTCTGTTAGGCGTTAACAAATTTCCCTTTACCAGGAGTGCTTTTCTTACTGTTGCCAGTTTGAATTTTACAGCCTCTCTACTTTGTCCATCGTCAGTAAATTAGTGTCCTAATAGGAAAACGCCGTCTACCTATTTTACTGCCTTGTTTCCTAATCTAATTCCCTCGTTGTTGTTGTTGTGCTCTTCAGTCCTGAGACTAGTTTGATGCAGCTCTCCATGCTACTCTACCCTGTGCAAGCTGCTTCACCTCCCAGTACGTACTACAGCCTACATCCTTCTGAATCTGCCTCCCTCTACGATTTTTACCCTCCACGCTGCCCTCCAATACTAAACTGGTGATTCCTTGATGCCTCAGAACGTGTCCTACCAACCGATCCCTTCTTCTAGTCAAGTTGTGCCACAAACTCCTCCCCAATTCTACTCAATACCTCCTCATTAGTTATGTCATCTACCCACTAATTCCTACAGGATTAAGGGATCTGACATTCCACGCTCCGATTCGTAGAACGCCAGTTTTCTTTCTCCTGATAACGACGTTCTCTTGAGTAGTCCCCGCCCGGAGATCCGAATATTTTACCTCCGGAATATTTTACCCAAGAGAACGCCATCATCATTTAACCATACAATAAAGCTTCATGCCCTCGAGAAAAATTACGGCTGTAGTTTCCCCTTGCTTTCAGCTGTTCGCAGTACCAGCACAGCAAGGCCGTTTTGGTTAGTGCTACAAGGCCAGATCAGTCAGATGGTGCAAATGGCTCTGAGCACTATGGGACTCAACATCTGAGGTCATCAGTCCCCTAGAACTTAGAACTACTTAAACCTAACTAACCTAAGGACATCACACACATCCATGCCCGAGGCAGGATTTGAACCTGCGACCGTAGCGGTCACGCGGTTCCAAACTGTAGCGCCTAGAACCACACGGCCACACTGGCCGGCCCAGATCAGTCAATCATCCAGACTGTTGCCCCTGCAACTACTGTAAAGGCTGCTGCCCCTCTTCAGGAACCACATGTTTGTCTGGTCTCTCAACAGATACCCCTCCGTTGTGGTTGCAACTACGGTACGGCTATCTGTATCGCTGAGGCACGCAAGCCTCCCCACCAACGGCAAGGTCCATGGTGAGTATTGCGTTATATTGAGATGCTCACGTGTCCAACAGCTATGAAATTCCTGGCAGGTTAAAACTGTGTGCCACAGCGGGACTCGAACTCGAGATCTTTGTCTTTCGGTGGCAAGTGCTCTACCACCTGAACCACGCAAGCACGACTCATGAGCTTCCATGAGCACCTCATCTCCCACGTTCCAAACTTCACCGAAGTTGTCCTGCGTAGCTGGCTGGATTAGCACTCCTAGAAGAAAGGATATTGTGGAGACGTGACTTGGCAACAGCACGATGGACTTTCAATTTGCAACGGAGTTTGCACTGATATGAAATTTCCTGGCAGATTAAAACTGTGTGCCGGACCGGGACTCGAACACGAGACTTTCGCCTTTCTTGGACAAGGGCTCTACCATCTGAGCTACAGTCTTTCATATTCTGCTGCAGAAAGAAGATTCGTTTTGGATGTTCTCCAGATCTGTACTCAACAGAACATGTGAGAAACCAGCTCGTACATCAACTCCGTCCTAGTGTCAGTATCCTGGATGTTAAGGACCAGTTGCAGCAGTTGCTGTAGGGCAGCTTGCCTCATGAGCGGATACAAAGGCTTTATGGCACCCTTCCATAGCCAAGTTACTGCATGCGTCCAGCAAACAGATGCTGCAACGTCCTACTGATAAATGGGCTCAAATTGCTGAGTTCTTTGTAACCTATGAAGTTTCATTTTTTTACTCCTCCCCTTCTGGGAGCTTCACTTTTTTTGTGCTGTGTAGCTTTGTGATTGTACTCTTAGACCTTGCAATTTAATTCAAATGCATATTTGAGAGCCCTCTGTCAGTTAAAATATCAAATGACGAAAGTGTTAAGATTTGTTTCCTTGAATCAAGTGCTTCAAGTACTCCTTTTTCTTACGTCCGATTTCGAACTATGTAAGTTCATTCTGAATGGTACCCATCGTATTCTAAAATTTTGTTTTTGTGGAGCTCCATAGCCTCAACGTGTTTTGCGAATGAAAACGTGGTCCAGGTGGGCTGCATTACATTTTTTATTATGTATGCGATGGACCAGTTTCGACCTTTGGTCATTTTCAAGCACCTATATGAATCTTCCAGCTTCGTTTTACATTATAACATATCGCTGTTATATGTCGACAGGAAAACATCTTAATTCTGTAAGCTTCCAGTTTCATTTTACATTATAATATATCGCTAGTACATATCGACAGGAATGCATCTTACTTCTGTAAAGTGTATTCCTGACGACGTGTAACAGCGATATACACTACTGGCCATTAAAATTGCTACACCAAGAATAAATGCAGATGATAAACGGGTATTCATTGGACAAATATATTGTACTAGAACTGACATGTGATTACATTTTCACGCAATTTGGGTGCATAGATCCTGAGAAATCAGTACCCGGAACAACCACCTGTGGCCGTAATAAAGGGCTTGATACGCCTGGGCATTGAGTCAAACAGACCTTGGATGTCGTGTCCAGGTACAGCTGCCCATGCAGCTACAACACGATACCGCAGTTCATCAAGAGTAGTGACTGACCTATTGTGATGAGCCAGTTGCTCGGCCACCATTGACCAGACGTTTTCAATTGGTGAGAGATCTGAAAAATGTGCTGGCCAGGGCAGCAGTCGAACATTATCTGTATCCAGAAAGTCCCGTACAGGACCTGCAACTTGCGGTCGTGCATTATCCTGCTGAAATATAGGGTTTCGCAGGGATCGAATGAAGGGTAGAGCCACGGGTCGTGACACATCTGAAATGTAACGTCCACTGTTGAAAGTGCCGTCAATGCGAACAAGAGGTGACCGAGACGTGTAACCAATGGCACCCCGTATCATCACGCCGGGTGATACGCGTATGGCGATGACGAATACACGCTTCCAATGTGCGTTCACCGCGATGTCGCAAACACGGATGCGACCATCATGATTCTGTAAAAATAACCTGGATTCATCCGAAAAAATGACGTTTTATCATTCGTGCACCCAGGTTCGTCGTTGAGTACACCATCGCAGGCGCTCCTGTCTGTGACGCAGCGTCAAGGGTAACCGCGGCCATGGTCTCCGAGCTGATAGTCCATGCTGCTGCAAACGTCGTCGAACTGTTCGTGCGGATAGTTGTTGTCTTGCAAACGTCCCCATCTGTTGACTCAAGGATCGAGACGTGGCTGCACGATCCGTTACAGCCATGCGGATAAGATGCCTGTCATCTCGACTGCTAGTGATACGAGGCCATTGGGATCCAGCACGGCGTTCCGTATTACCCTCCTGAACCCACCAATTCCGTATACTGCTGACAGTCATTGGATCTCGACCAACGCGAGCAGCAATGTCGCGATACGATAAACCGCAATCGCGATAGGCTACAATCCGACCTTTATCAAAGTTGGAAACGTGATGATACGCATTTCTCCTCCTTACGCGAGGCATCACAACAACGTTTCACCAGGCAACGCCGGTCAACTGCTGTTTGTGTATGAGAAATCGGTTGGAAACTTTGCTCATGTCAGCACGTTGTAGGTGTCGCCATCGGCGCCAACCTTGTGTGAATGCTCTGAAAAGCTAATCATTTACATATCACAGCATCTTCTTCCCGTCGGTTATATTTCGCGACTGTAGCATGTCATCTTCGTGGTGTAGCAATTTCCAGTAGTGTATTATAATCGGAGCGTGGAATGTCAGATCCCTTAATCGGGCAGGTAGGTTAGAAAATTTAAAAAGGGAAATGGATAGGTTAAAGTTAGATATAGTGGGAATTAGTGAAGTTCGGTGGCAGGAGGAACAAGACTTCTGGTCAGGTGACTACAGGGTTATAAACACAAAGTCAGGAGTAGGTTTAATAATGAATAGGAAAATAGGAATGCAGGTAAGCTACTACAAACAGCACAGTGAACGCATTATTGTGGCCAAGATAGACACGAAGCCCACGCCTACTACAGTAGTACAAGTTTATATGCCAACTAGCTCTGCAGATGACGAAGAAATTGAAGAAATGTAAGATGATATAAAAGAAATTATCCAGATAGTGAAGGGAGACGAAAATTTAATAGTCATGGGTGACTGGAATTCGAGTGTAGGAAAAGGGAGAGAAGGAAACGTAGTAGGTGAATATGGATTGGGGCTAAGAAATGAAAGAGGAAGCCGCCTGGTAGAATTTTGCACAGAGCACAACTTAATCATAGCTAACACTTGGATTAAGAATCATGATAGAAGGTTGTCTACATGGAAGAATCCTGGAGATACTAAAAGGTATCAGATAGATTATATAATGGTAAGACAGAGATTTAGGAACCAGGTTTTAAATTGTGAGACATTTACAGGGGCAGATGTGGACTCTGACCACAATCTATTGGTTATGACCTGTAGATTAAAACTGAAGAAACTGCAAAAAGGTAGGAATTTAAGGAGATGGGACCTGGATAAACTGAAAGAACCAGAGGTTGTACAGAGTTTCAGGGAGAGCATAAGGGAACAATTGACAGGAATGGGGGAAAGAAATACAGTAGAAGAAGAACGGGTAGCTTTGAGGGATGAAGTAGTGAAGGCAGCAGAGGATCAAGTAGGTAAAAAGACCAGGGCTAATAGAAATCCTTGGGTAACAGAAGAAATATTGAATTTAATTGATGAAATTAGAAAATATAAAAATACAGTAAATGAAGCAGGCAGAAAGGAATACAAACGTCTCAAAAATGAGATCGACAGGAAGTGCAAAATGGCTAAGCAGGGATGGCTAGAGGACAAATGTAAGGATGTAGAGGCTTATCTCACTAGGGTAAGACAGATACTGCCTACAGGAAAATTAAAGAGACCTTTGGAGATTAGAGAACCACTTGTATGAACATCAAGAGCTCAGATGGAAACCCAGTTCTAAGCAAAGAAGGGAAAGCAGAAAGGTGGAAGGAGTATATAGAGGGTCTATACAAGGGCGATGTACTTGAGGACAATATTATGGAAGTGAAAGAGGATGTAGATGAAGATGAAATGGGAGATACGATACTGCGTGAAGAGTTTGACAGAGCACTGAAAGACCTGAGTCGAAACAAGGCCCCCGGAGTAGACAACATTCCATTGGAACTACTGACGGCCTTGGGAGAGCCAGTCCTGACAAAACTCTACCATCTGGTGAGCAAGATGTATGAAACAGGCGAAATACCCTCAGACTTCTAGAAGAATATAATAATTCCAATCCCAAAGAAAGCAGGTGTTGACAGATGTGAAAATTACCGAACAATCAGTTTAATAAGCCACAGCTGCAAAATACTAACACGAATTCTTTACAGACGAATGGAAAAACTAGTAGAAGCGGACCTCGGGGAAGATCAGTTTGGATTCCGTAGAAATACTGGAACACGTGAGGCAATACTAACCTTACGACTTATCTTAGAAGAAAGATTAAGGAAAGGCAAACCTACGTTTCTAGCATTTGTAGACTTAGAGAATGCTTTTGACAATGTTGACTGGAATACTCTCTTTCAAATTCTAAAGGTGGCAGGGGTAAAATACAGGGAGCGAAAGGCTATTTACAATTTGTACAGAAACCAGATGGCAGTTATAAGAGTCGAGGGACATAAAAGGGAAGCAGTGGTTGGGAAAGGAGTAAGACAGGGTTGTAGCCTGTCCCCGATGTTATTCAATCAGTATATTGAGCAAGCAGTAAAGAAAACAAAAGAAAAATTCGGAGTAGGTATTAAAATCCATGGAGAAGAAATAAAAACCTTGAGGTTTGCCGATGACATTGTAATTCTGTCAGAGACAGCAAAGGACCTGGAAGAGCAGTTGAACGGAATGGACAGTGTCTTGAAAGGAGGATATCAGATGAACATCAACAGAAGCAAAACGAGGATAATGGAATGTAGTCGAATTAAGTCAGGTGATGCAGAGGGAATTAGATTAGGATATGAGACACTTAAAGTAGTAAAGGAGTTTTGCTATTTGGGGAGAAAAATAACTAATGATGGTCGAAGTAGAGAGGATATAAAATGTAGACTGGCAATGGCAAGGAAAGCGTTTCTGAAGAAGAGAAATTTGTTAACATCGAGTATAGATTTAAGTGTCAGGAAGTCGTTTCTGAAAGTATTTGTATGGAGTGTAGCCATGTATGGATGTGAAACATGGACGGTAAATAGTTTGGACAAGAAGAGAATAGAAGCTTTCGAAATGTGGTGCTACAGAAGAATGCTGAAAATTAGATGGGTAGATCACATAACTAATGAGGAGGTATTGAATAGGATTGGGGAGAAGAGAAGTGTGTTGCACAACTTGACCAGAAGAAGGGATCGGTTGGTAGGACATGTTCTGAGGCGTCAAGGGAGTACCAATTTGGTATTGGAGGGCAGCGTGGAGGGTAAAAATCGTAGAGGGAGACCAAGAGATGAATACACTAAGCAGATTCAGAAGGATGTAGGTTGCAGTAGGTACTGGGAGACGAAGAAGCTTGCACAGGATAGAGTAGCATGGAGAGCTGCATCAAACCAGTCTCAGGACTGAAGACCACAACAACAACAACATTATAATGTAAAATTTATCTGGAAGATACGTGCTTGAAAGTGACCAGAAGTCGAAATTGGCTAATCACACAGATAAAAAAAAATGTAGCCTACCTGAATCATGTTTTTACTAACAAAATGTCGTATTTTTAGCGTAGCCAAAATTCTTCTTAATTGGCAACCCTCCTGAAAACTTGAGTAAAAGATCCACACCCATCGCTTATATGGCACATAACCCAGCTACGTCATTTGTTCGTATGTTAATCACACCCTGAAATATGTGACGGACGTCGATGTTTTTCACAAGCGTCTGACTAGGCTACACCTGAAACTGATTTGCGCTTGCTTATTCGATATACTCAAAGGCTACACTGAAAATACGGTAGTGCGATATTAAAAAAGAACTTAAATATTTCACTCTTCCGAAAACTAGTACATAAACTAATAATCGTACTGAAAAATCGAGGTTTTTCAGCTGCTGCTAACATCCTATGTTCATGTACACGGAAAAATTTAAGAAATATTAAATAAAACGGCGTGTGAAACTCCACATGTGGGCTCAATCGTATTTCTCATGCTGGAGATTCCGGCGTTATGGTTACGCGCAACTTCGTTCGATGGTGCAGAAAAATGTTACAAAACGTTTCGCTGTTTGTGTGTATAGCAGTTGTAATGACGCATATAACAGTTTCAACTGCGTGTGTAATCATGACAAACCCTTCACCCATTTGTTTTGACAGGAAGCAGTAATATTTAATTACCTTTTATCGTTTTTATACACAGCGCTTAAAATGGATGTGCTCCTATTAACGATAATATTCATTCACGCTGCCGTGCGTATTTATATTTCAGCGCGTAAATAAATCCAAATTCTATCTACAAAAAACATAAATATCTGTTTTTTCCTAACTAAAGCTTGTAATGGACGTGCAACAACTAGCTGCTGCATACAAGTAAGGTCTACATGCTAGAAATTACGTGGTGTCCCACATAATGCTAGACCGATATTTCATTAAATGGCTGATGTACGGAGAGCGGTGAGTGTTCTTAAGGTAAATGAAGTGTCGATAGTGTTATAGCGCATGGTAACGAAGTGAACGAAGGATGATTTATCAGTACATTAGTGGATATGATCAAATCACTTTTCAAGTGTGTTTGAAAACTCTAGAGTATTAAGATATATTACCTTCAAACGGTTAATTTTGAATGAAGAGTGGTTTATTGGCGTACTCCTCATCATTCGCGAATAACAAGCATAGAACACCTACCGGACATCTACCACAATAACTGTGTGTGGTAGACATGCCATGTTGGAACACGGAGGTAGTTGGATTTCCATTTTATGCTGAATATTTGGCAGTAGCTAGCTGAAACCATATGACAGTAGCTCCTCCGCTATATTCTACTGTCGCTTCGGTGTGTTAGGATCTGCATGGAAGACGAGTCCCTACAGTACAACACCCAATCAGGACCGTATCTTGGGCAAATCTGCGAACCGGTACGAAACATAGCTCTTACAAAAGTCTCTCGGCTCGAACAAGAATTTGTGTTTGAACATTTGTACACAGACCAATCTCAAATTTCTAACTACGCCTGCAATTGCGTGTGATTGTGTTGCTCTTGGTTTGTATATAACAGCGCTTGCAGTCTTGGAGGAGGGGTCTAACACGCCAGTCAGTCGGTTACCTCAACAAGTTAGTTTGCGTGTATCAGTACTGTCATACATACTCAGCAAAAATGAGCGAAACCACTAATGTTCGGAACGTTTTAAATATTGTGACATCCAAGTTAAGAAGGTGTTGTCCAACGGAAGACGGTGTAGGACAGGATGATGACACTTTCGCGTTGTTTTTGATGGGTCTGAATATTCAGAAACATCAGTACTCATTTGACTACTCAAATGAAGCTGCAATGGATAGGCTATTGGATGAAGTAAACGATTTTATAGAAATAAAAGCGATTAATAATGTTAACAATTGTAGTACCAGTGGCAGTGGGGAAACAGTACTCCTAAAGGAGAAGCTAACAGTTTTCGGGACCATAAAGCTTCACCAGAAAAGAGATCAAATACTATTAGTAGTTTAATAAAATTTTCGGAAGAACGTCGTGAATGTATTTATGATGAATATCATATTCCTCCAAGTAAAGTTGAGACCTACAGTTCGTTTCTGAAGAAACATCCATCTATAAAAAGCATGCCGAACATCAAAATATACTTAATTATGTGGCGAAAAAAGAAGTAATGAGCATCCATTTCGTGGAAACAAAGCAATCAAAGAACTGGAGATAAAATAGCACATACCATCCCAATCTGACATAGGAAGGAAAGAAGGAAAAACTGTCCATTACTAGCACCTGAAATTTTGGTAGTACAAAAAGCAAGAGTAATTGGGCACACAAAATTTAAATGTTCTGTTGTTTGACAGCATGTCTCAAGAAAGAATACAGACAGAAACTTACAGGAAGACCAAGCTATTCACCAGTCTGGTGCCAGTTTTATCGAAGAGGTAAACCAGAAAACTGCAGGTTTTCTGATAGAGCCACACTACACTTGGAACATTGATCAAAGTGAATTTAATTATGAACTCACATTTGGTGCGACATTATCTAAAACAGGGGGAATACTCTACAGTTGCCTTGGTCTAATCTGCACACAGTAGAACTCATAGTTATGCAATAGATGTTAGACCTTCGGTGAGTGGACACGTTGAGAGGCGGTATGAGCCCCTTCTCATATTTCTATCTTACGATTCTCCTCTCTAATTGCATGCGGTGGAAAGTTGCTATTGCTTCACACGCGGACTTCCCACGCAGTGTCTCTCGTCACCTGGGTGGTCCGGTAACAGGCGGGCACTGCTGATTTTGAAAGGGTAAGCCGACGGGTGTGAGGGAGTCGAGTGAATGCTTTCCAGACGCCAACATTGTCAAGAGACACGCCCGCAGGGGCCTGAAGTAGTGGCTGGGCTAGAGGTTCCGTTACTTCGTAGAAACTTGGCGAAAACACTTTCTGGCGGGCTACCAGCGAGGCGTGGGAATGACTTGTGTACCCAGGCAGTTGTGGTGGGAAAATTCCCGCGCTTTCTGCAAAATAGTAACTGTGATTGGCTTGCTCAGGGCATAGCTCCGTGACGTAGCAAAACCAGCGAAGAAATTGGTGCCAAGAATCTCCATTGGAGGAATGGTAGTTTTCCGGCAATAGAGTGGAATTTTCCGCCGGTTTTCGAGTTGCTGATTGGAACGGTTAACCACGGCCACTGTCATGGGGGCGGGAATGTTCTGTGTTTGGTTTGTATGGGTGCTCTTGTGGGTAGTCGGCTCTCCCTTTCGGTCGGAGTAGGTTACAAGACTGAGCTCTCGCTGCTCTGGTCAGCCTGCTTCCGTTGGCTGTCTAATATACGTTTATTTAATTGTAACTGCTTGACGAAGTTGCTGAAGTTTCGACTTCAACGTAACTTTCCGAGTACAGTTGGCAATTGAGCGTTCTGCGTGCAAGAGGCCTATGTTGTCTGTCTTGGGCAGTTTTGGCTAAAGTTGACTGTATCGGAGTTACTGTGTGACTTCACTTGTTAAAATCAATCACTGTACCGTCAGTGATTGTGTGGCGAGCCTTCTTCGTCTCCCTCAGAGGCGCGTTTGTATTGACAGGAAGTCTTTAGTCTGGAACAACCAGACCAGGACAATTTGTTTCGGGCTATACTCGCGACATTATCATCACCACGACGGTACGTCGAAGCAACCAGCCATCGCTTCCAGTATGTCCTTGCAGCTAAGTAGACAGCTTGGTAATGTACGTCCGCAGCACCGGCACAGCAGGCATTTTTGCTAGGGGATAATCAGAGCTCAGCAGAGCGCGCCTGTTCGTCTTTTCTAACTTTGTTCTATCTTGGGTGTTCATTGTCTGAGTTCTCACTAATGTAGCAGCAATTAATGTTGGGTTAGCTGTGTGTCTCTCTTAAGATTTGAGTTGTAAAGAATTGGCTCCACATACCACTTCGTCATAAACGTCACAGTCTAGTTTAGGGACAACTTCATCTTCACAGCGTTTATTTGAGTATCCAATTTGAGCCAATTTGATGTATTGTAAATGTTTCATGTGTTTTTGTGTATTATTTTGTGTTTAGTCTTAATAAATCATATTGTTATTTTGGACCGAACTTTCATTCTGTTAATCGGTAGAGCAACCCTATCATTTCTCACAACGTTAATGAAACCTTCCTTTATTTAACTTATTTATCAAATTAAATTATTGCAGGTGCCAAACTCTTTTCTACTC
Organism: Schistocerca cancellata; assembly: GCF_023864275.1. NCBI lineage: Eukaryota > Metazoa > Arthropoda > Insecta > Orthoptera > Acrididae > Schistocerca > Schistocerca cancellata. Next base: position 746,885,984 of record NC_064628.1, on the reverse strand, counting down.
CACTTGCAGGGTTGATTACAGTCAGTTCGCGTATCTTTTTAATCCATGTGCAACAGCAAAAGTCGGAGTTAGAATAGGGGGGGCTTAGAGCATCATTTACATATGTAGATTCTAGAAGAATTTAGTGTTAAATACACTGCTAGCCACGGCACCTCGCATAAAATGGCGACCCTTAGCCTGGGATCTTTCCTGTGAATCGCTGATAAGCAAGTATTATTAGTAGTAGGGACACTCAGAATTTTTTTTGCTTAATTTTTTATTGATTAATACCCAAGTTTTTTTTCTGGTAGTTCCACGTTTAGTTTTAAGTAGCGGCGCATGATTACAGTTTTTGTTTTCAGTGTATATATTCTTTTGTTCATTGCTTTTGTGTTCCTTTGATGGTGTGTCCATATCACATCACACTTTGTCGGGTTTGTGTGCGGTTTCTGTACCACAACAAATCGTGCGTATAATTACAGCGTTGGAGAGGCGTTGTTGAAATTTTATGTCTATGTGTAAAAATATATGGAGTAGGTGAATTTTATTGTGCATTTTAGATAAATTTGTTTTTCATGAATGATAACGAGAAGTAAGGCACGACTATTATCGAGCGACGCTAAAACAAAAGAGGATAGCATAATGGATATGGGGCAGTTTACTGACGGGAATAGGTTCGGAGATGAGATGGGCACATTTTTAGCAGGACAGGACGCCAGGGTCTTTGATGAGGAAGGTGATTTGGACGCGATCTCAGAGCAGCGTTGCGGCCGTGATTATGATAGTGAAGTAGAGGATGAAACAGAGACAGGCACACAGGTCGAGACGGTAGCAGAAGTTTATAATCAAACGAACGAGAGCTAGCTCGGCCATGTCAGAGCTCTAGCGCCCAGGTGTCCAGAGTTACATCTGCCACGTTTGAAGAGGATCAAAAAGATGACGTAAACCCAATACTGAGCTTCCTACGATCAATGAAAGAAGAAGCTGACGAACAACGTAAGAAGGAGAAGGAAGAAGATGAGAAACAACGTAAGAAGGAGAAGGAAGAAGCTGACGAACAGCGTAAGAAAGACACTGGGGCAATAATTTCGCATATAGGGGAAATTCGTGGGGAATTACTAACAATAAAGAAAGAATGTGGAGAAGTAAAACAAATATTAATGGCTGCACAAAAAGTAGCAGACCTGGCCAAAACGGCAGCAATAGGGGCAATGAAAGTCGCGGAAGCAACTTCTAAACTCGCAGGGCGCTTGCGACGTACAGCACAATCCCACTCAAAATCCCTAGCATTCTTAAAAACTCAAGGTAATATTGCGGTTGCGAACACCGCGAAACGAATGGAAGAAGTAGAGAGTCGGATAGCAAAACTAGAGCAAAACGGGCACACGAGCACTGCGCGTTCGGATACCGATGATGGAATACACAGAATTGTGTCTCCGAGGAAAAGCCCGCCGTGCTCTAGCCCAATGACCGAGTGCGGAACTAACAATGCACACGCAGAAACAGCGAGTAATAGCTCCAATAATTATAGCCCACTTAGGAGAGTGAATTCTGAGTGACACTTCCACTGTGATACAGAGGTAGCACATCACAGTTATCAGCAAGATAGAACAGGACACTCAGCAGACGTGCAAGTATCGGAAACGAGTGACAACACCAGTGCGAGGATCAGACAGAATTTTGATCACAATCACTTCCTGTCGATACTAAAATTCCAGAAGTTCAAAGAAAATGGAGGGTCGATGCATCCGAAGATCTGGGTGATGCAGTTTACAAATTCATTACCGGCAACATGGCCAACCCAGGCAAAATTAGAATTCATGTGTGGACACATCGAATGCCAAGCCGCGGAAAAGATGCCGGGTGTGGCAGTGACGTGTCGGACTTATCAGGAATTTGTTGGTGCATTCCTGCAGACCTACTGGTCAAAGGAAACGCAAGACAGGATTAAAGAGGAAATAATATTTTGTCCTGAACTGGAAGTGTCCGGGCATAGGAGCGCAACCAAATTTCTTGATGATTTACTCAAGAAGAATCAATTTTTAGATAGTCCATATAGCAACGGAGAAATCATTAAATTTTGCTTTTCCAAATTGCCAGTTAGGTACCAACAGACACTTGTCGGGAAGTGTGGATCTGACATGGAAGCATTCAAGAGTCTATTGCGCGAACTCGAAGTAGTCTTTCATAAACAAGATGCAAAGGACAGGAAGAAGGGGCAAAGTAACAAATACCACGGGCCAGGAAGGGAAGACGACAACAGATCGCATAATCGCACTGGTCAGTTAGGAAACCAGGGTCACGGAAGTCAAGGTTACGCTATTCAAGGTTATGGAAACCAAAGACACGGAAACCAGAACGTCAGGGAGCAGGGTCAATCTAGACAAGGAATCTGGGATAGGAGGAATAACGAACGGCAAAGCGACCGTAATTGGATAGAGCGAAACCAAGGACAGCAGTGGAACCAGGAGATAGAAACTAGACCCGCAAATCCTAATGCACGTCAGAGGAGGGGGAGCTTAACAAGGGATTGTCGCCAGACTAGTGCGAACACAGGCCGCCGGAATTTCGCACGCAATCTCGGACCTGGCCAACTACGGATGATACATTACGAAGATTTATCAGAAATCCTGCTCGAGGAACATAAAGCAACTCCTCGACAAGATCGGCAGCCTCTTATCACAGTAGCAATAGCTTAAAAGAGTATGAATGCGATAATAGATAGTGGAAGCTACATAACAGCAATATCTGAGGCAGCATACAAGAGGTGCTCTCAGGAGATGGACTGGCCTGTCCTATCGGTTAAGAAAACCAAAATAAAAGAGGCATTAGCGGGTAAATGTACGGAGGTCACCCAACAAACAAGACTGGAATTCTCCTGCCAAGGACACAAAATAGAGTCTAACTTCTGGATCGTGCCAAATCTGGCGATCGACATGATAATAGGAACGGACTTCCTAAATGAACATGAAGCGATAGTTGATCTAGGACGAGGTGAAGTGGTTTTGAGGAAAGGGAATCCCGTCCACATTAAGTTCGACGACCAGCTGATCCCAGCTCAACTACCGTCTAACTGTGTACGGATAAACTATGCGTGTCTGAAAGACAGAAAGGAAGAACAGGTCGACGTTGCGGGTAGGGGAGAGGACACGGATGAGAATGAAGTCGGAATAATGGGAGAAATAAAGGAGAAAATAGGAGAAAAAGTGGAAGCAATAAAGAATATAAGGTGCGACCACCGCAAAGAACTTCATAAATTACTAGTAGAACATGCGGAGGTCTTCCTTCCCAAGACAGGATCAATAAAGAACTTCCAATATGAATTTCGTGTACGTCCGCACAACCAGTTTCGTGTGCCACCTTATCCAATCCCCTTGGCATATCGACAGGAAGGAGCAGCTGAAATTACGCGAATGCTGAGTGAAGGAATAATAGAACCTACGGTTTCAGCCTATAATAACCCTTTAAGAGTAGTCGAGAAGGCAGATGGTAGTATTCGTTTAGTCTTGGACTCGCGACAAATTAATACCATAATAGAACCCGAAACAGACAGATCCGAACGATTAGAGGAACTCTTAGAAAACTTCCATGAAATATCAATCTTCTCATCAGTTGATCTAAAATCGAGTTTCTGGCAGATCGAGCTCCATCCAAATTGCAGACAGTACACAGCCTTTTTAGCATTTGGAAGATGTTACCGGTTTCGTCGTATCCCATTTGGTTTGAACATTTCGTCTGCCGCATTCATTCGGGGGCTGGACGGCATACTAAGCGATAATTTGAAACGTCATGTCACCAGCTATGTGGACGATTTGCTGATCGCGGAGATATCTTGGGGAGAGCACAATGCGGTCCTCGGTGAACTCCTTGCGACATTCAAGGAATACGGAGTGACTATCAATATCGAAAAATCGAATTTTGGGACGTCCTCTGTCAAATTTCTGGGACATATCATCACGGGTGAGGGCATTGCGCCAAATCCCGAAAAGATCGAAGCGATTGAAAAGTTTCCCATTCCTACGACAAAGAAGCAGTTAAGGGGGTTCTTGGGGATCATAAATTTTTACAACCGCTTTATACATGTCAAAACTCAGAGCAGTCCTAGGTTGCATCAACTTACAGGAAAGAAGATTCCTTGGGAATGGGATGAGGTGGCCGAATCCGAATGGAAAGCATTAAAATTCGCATTATTACAAGGACCCATCCTATCACACCCTAATTTAGCAGAAGAGCTTTGCATAGTAACGGACAGTTCATACTCAGGTCTGGGTGTCATGGTGTTCCAAGACTATGTACATGAAGGAAACAGGGTGTGGAAGACAATTGTGTTTGGTAGCAGAGTACTAGCCAAGAGTGAGAGGAATTACTCAGTAACCGAGTTAGAGGCGCTGGCTATTGTATGGGCGTTTGAAAAATTCAGATACCTTCTGTTTGGTCGCAAGACGAGGGTCTACACAGACCACAAGGCACTCGAGTTCCTGATGACTGCAAAGCTTAATCACAGGCGGCTCATTAGGTGGGCATCATATCTGCAGCAGTACAACTTTTCGATAGAATATATCCCCGGCAGTCAGAACATTATTGCAGACGCCTTATCACGGTCACCGATCGGATTTGAGCACAACATGGAAGAAGATCTGGAGGAAAATCACTACTGCCTTTTCTATATGCAGAAAGTAGCCTTTGAAAATTTTATTACCTGTAGTATGCAGGACATCAAGAAGGAGCAAGACAAGGACCCAGCCCTAGTGTTATTGAAACAGAAATGGATAGATAGAAGACACGCCACCATCAGGCAGTTCTACCTCTTGCGGAAAGGCATAATTTTCCACCGAAATTATGCGAATGACACTGAATGGGGGGTATGCATCCCTGAACACCTAATAAACAAGGTTATATGGCATACTCACCTCAGCTGTGGACACTTCGGACCACGCAAGTGCAATCTCAAGCTAAGGACCATGTGTTACTTTCGAAACATGGAGCGTCGATTTCGGAGGGTACTGTCGGTGTGTAAAGACTGCCAAAAGGCTAAGCACACCACTGTTAGCATGCAGGCACCATTACACCCAAGCGTACCGACCAAATTAAGACAATTGGCAGTAACAGATTTGATGGGACCTTTGCCAAGAAAAAGAAGAGGATATACTTACGTATTAGTGTTTGTTGAACTAACGTCCAAATACGTTACCTTTACGCCACTGAAGAGGGCGACAGGACGAACTGTATAACGAGCCCTAATCCGGGATTTCCTACCACAGGTTGGTCATGTGAGTAAAATTATTTCTGATAACGGGCCACAGTTTGTCAAAAACATGGAAGAAGACGTTGCGTGGATGTAAAATTGATCCCATTTTTATATCTTCACACCATCCGAGCTCGAATGCTGCAGAACGGGTTATTAAGGAACTCGGAAACTTGTGCCGGTTGTACTGTAACAAACAGCACACGACAAGTGACGTTTTCCTTAAAGACTTCCAGGAGGTGATCAATGAGGCACCCCATGGGATAACAAAATTGGCACCCATTACAGTACTGAAAAACCGGATTCCTAAGGACTTGATAACCCAGATCGTAAACTTCCCACCAAGGGCGCGAACGCAGCATAGTGGATTTGGCTCTCAAGAGGATACGGGCTGCAGCAGAGGTCAGGAAGAGACGTGCCGACAGGGGAGCTCGTCTACGACACTTCCAAATTGGACAAAAGGTGCTCGTGAATTCTTTCCGACTTTCGAATAAACAAAAAATGAAATGCCAAAAATTCTATTCTGTTTACAACGGCCCGTACCGTATAAGGAGAGCAGCTCACCACAATGCTTATGAATTGGAGACGCTGAAAGGAAAGAAGTCCATAGGACTCCACTACATCTCTCACATAAAGGAGCTCGTGGAATAGTAGTAGTGTAAGTGGTGTAGATAGTAGAATGGGCAAATACATGAACCTTGCTATAGTAGTAGTGTAAGTGGTGTACACGGTAGAATAGGCAAATATATGAACCTTTCTTCAGGGAACAATAATCATTGCATTAATAGATTAAGACTGTTAAATTATTAACACGCTGCATTGTCTCACATAAGAATTTACTGCTGCTATCCTTTTTTGTTTCTGTTCGCGACTTCCAATGTCGATGGAGTAGGAGTCACTACCTTTCCATGAGCAATGTTTTAGTCCTTTCCTGTCTGGTGTCTATGTTGGGGGATAATGATGAGTGAGGAGATGTCGCACAAACGGGCGCATACAAGAACGTGCTCTTAGATGCGTTCTGAGAAGTCGTGATACCCTCCATAGCGGCCACAACCAGTTCGTGAGACGTTCATACCAATGCTTGCAGGCACGCGTCAGTGCACTGCAAGATTGTGGTATATTGCGTGATTTCGAGGATGAACATGGGCAGTATAGTTTTTACAGTGATGCGCCAGCATCGTTGTCTTGCAAGTCGGGGTGAACCTGTGAGCGTTTGACTCCAATGGTGCCCTAGGGCCTAGACGGTAGAAATGTGGGCATAAAGCCTACCATGCCAATGTGCTGGTTGGGGATTTAGCGTGCTGCTTGTGACTGTCACAGATGAATTACCAAGGAATTATGCTTGGAGATTCGTGACATACTGTGTAGCTGGTGTGTGGTGGGCGACGGAATCCTCAACAGGAACCAGTCCTGGCTTGGTCATATTACATTGCCTCTGGAAAGGTGTGCTTTGATCGCGAAAACCGCATAACATACAGAAAGAAGTTGCAACTATAAATTTATTGTCTTGTATAGCCATGGCTAACCCAGTCTCTGGAGTTTCAGTGAGGCGTAGTGAGAACTCGGAGGCCATGTCGTACGGCGCGCACATCACTGTCGTCAATAGCGGCGAGCAGCGAAACATCTCAGCGTGACAGGAATTATGTAAGAGTGTTGTATAAGGCATAAAAAAAAAGAAGAAGAGTACCGTATACTAGGATAAGTTAAACTTTAGGATTTAACAATAACAAGATCCTTAATATTGTGGTGGTTTTCTACCACAAGTGTTCGGCGTGCGCCTGTTGGGATTCTATTTTTCAGGTCACCAAACCACAGACCCGAGATGGAGGGACGACGGGCGAGCGAAAGTAGAATAGTTGCATGTTCTTTATAGCACAGTAAAACTTAGACCTGCATAACAACATAATTTAATTAAAAGACATAGAATGTAGATCGTTGGCAAATGGTAGTTAATTCTTGAGCATGTCTACTGTCGATGTATATAATTAATAGTAATAATAGTGTGGGCCCGCACATTTAGTTGTTCATCCAGTATAGCTCACACACCATGTACAGTAGTGAGATCGGTCTCTACACAAATATCAAGATAGATTATTTCCATGTCTAGATTAGATACACCAAGATTTGGTTATAATGATAGCCGTAGATTGATAACTATAAAATTAAAATAAGAGCGTCTGAAATGACAGACCATAAATGTATCGTTTTGTAAGTTTATTATAACATAGAAGGTCATGGGAAAAAATTAGGCATAAGATTTTGGTCAGAACTGTGCAGATGACGGGAATCGTGGCAATGCAGAGGCCAGGCGGAGCAAAAACAAGAGGTCATCGGCTACCTGCAAGAAGGAGAGCGTCAGTGCGCCACCTGACGTGAAGGGCGCGAGAGCATCCGGTCCTACAAGCTGACAGTCACTGGGCCATTTACCTGAGGGATTAGGCGATAGACAGCCCTCGCCGGGCCACAAGCGAAAGTGAGGCTGGCCGTTGACACTGACACGCGACCCACACGCGACAGCCAGCTAGCTCTGCGGACGTGGCAGCCGTTTGGAGGGATTCCCTGCGGCAGACCACGTTGTCGTGAGTACACGAAGAAGATCACATATGGTGTCATAACCGGCGTCTCATGTGCCTCAGGACAGAAAGGGACGCTATATACTCACCTGTTTGGGTTTATACAACTCACTAGCATTGGCCGATCTGCATACACAAAGCAGTATCGTGCCACAAACTCTAACAAATGAATTGTCTCATTTCTAACTTCTCCTCTCTATTAGAGAGCAGTTGTAGCAATCATTGCTACTAGTTTGATCCTGTATGGATGACCTCACACACTTGTGGAGTCACTCCACGTGCCATGATCCCTCGTCGAACTGCAATATTGGGAAACGTAAAGTACTGTCCAGCGAGAGAAGAGACCTAGACTAGTGATGTATCCCAACAAGTAGACCTCAGAGACAATTAATCGACGTGAGGAGAGCCTATCACTGTGTCTTCCTACCGTACTGCCGTGATCATATCCGTGGGTCTTGCTGCAACCTCAACAGAGTACTGCAGATGCTCCAGCACACCCTATTGCTGTTGCAACAACGTAGCAACAACACCCGGCGTTTAGCCCTATATGATGTCAGTACTGTGGAATTTGTGAAGTGCTTCGAATATTTCTAACAATGTGATTTAGTGCCTCATTCTCAGCACAGTCGTGAACATTGTGCAATGTGCATGCACAACTTGATGCCCCATGAACCTTGTTTTTTTTCTTAAATTTCTTTCTCTAGTGTTATTTTTGTAATGTATGTTATACCTTATATGTGTTTGTGTTTTACACTGTAATTATTATGTAAGTGATAGAGTAGGACACACAAATTACAAATTACTGTATTGTTCTCCACACCATGTTGTTTTTTTTTGTATTTTTTATTTACTGTTGTGTGTATGCACACAGTGTGCCTGAAGTCCCCATAAACTGAAGCAGATACCACCACTGTCACTGTGAATGGACCATCAGTTCAGGAACATTTTGTAAAGGTTATTCTTGCTGCAGGGAGACAGAATGAATCGGAGGTTGTAATTAGATTCTGAAAGCTCACAAAGAGATTGTTAACTCATGTGTGAGTGAGATTAGGTTAGTTTAATGATACTAATTGTTGTAACATCTTCGGCATTTAATTGCGGAGCACTCCAACTCTGATGGTAAAGAATAAACTGCTCAATATTTGGCTCACATGCCCAGGCCATATTTAGAGCGTGAATGTCTGTGTGAATCGGTGTTTGGAAGGGGCTCCCAGGGTATGGATGTGTGAGGTGAGTGTTAGAGTTCCATATTAAGAAGGTGAAGATGGTTACCTCATAAATAATCCTCCCTCTATGAGCTGCATTTTTCAGTTGCAGTGATTTTCTTTATAGTGTGCGGCATGTGGAGTCAGTTTGCAAGATTGTTCTTGGGCGACTGACTCACTACCTTGCTCCTAAGTGAGCCAACCGCTCACCAATTACAATCTAAAATGGCGTAGGGGCAATGAGAGGTGGCATGAGCCCCCTCTCATATTTCTATCTTACGATTCTCCTCTCTAATTGCATGTGGTGGAAAGTTGCTATTCCTTCACAGGCAGACTTCCCACGCAGCGTCTCTCGTCACCCGGGTGGTCCGGTGACAGGCGGGCTCCGCTGATTTTGAAAGGGTAAGCCGACGGGTGTGAGGGAGTCGAGTGAATGCTTTCCAGACGCCGACATTGTCAAGAGACACGCCCGCAGGGGCCTGAAGTAGTGGCTGGGCTAGAGGTTCCGTTACTTCGCAGAAACTTGGCGAAAACACTTTCTGGCGGGCTACCAGTGAGGCGTGGGAATGACTTGTGTATCCAGGCAGTTGTGGCGGGAAAATTCCCGCGCTTTCTGCAAAATAGTAACTGTGATTGGCTTGCTCAGGGCATAGCTCCGTGACGTAGCAAAACCAGCGAAGAAATTGGCGCCAAGAATCTCCATTGGAGGAATGGTAGTTTTCCGGCAATAGAGTGGAATTTTCCGCCGGTTTTCGAGTTGCTGATTGGAACGGTTAACCACGGCCACTGTCGTGGTGGCGGGAATGTTCTGTGTTTGGTTTGTATGGGTGCTCTTGTGGGTAGTCGGCTCTCCCTTTCGGTCGGAGTAGGTTACAAGACTGAGCTCTCGCTGCTCTGGTCAGCCTGCTTCCGTTGGCTGTCTAATATACGTTTATTTAATTGTAACTGCTTGACGAAGTTGCTGAAGTTTCGACTTCAACGTAACTTTCCGAGTACAGTTGGCAATTGAGCGTTCTGCGTGCAAGAGGCCTATGTTGTCTGTCTTGGGCAGTTTTGGCTAAAGTTGACTGTATCGGAGTTACTGTGTGACTTCACTTGTTAAAATCAATCACTGTACCGTCAGTGATTGTGTGGCGAGCCTTCTTCGTCTCCCTCAGAGGCGCGTTTGTATTGACAGGAAGTCTTTAGTCTGGAACAACCAGACCAGGACAATTTGTTTCGGGCTATACTCGCGACATTATCATCACCATGACGGGACGTCGAAGCAACCAGCCATCGCTTCCAGTACGCCAGATCATGTCCTTGCAGCTAAGAAGACAGCTTGGTAATGTACGTCCGCAGCACTGGCACAGCAGGCATTTTTGCTAGGGGATAATCAGAGCTCAGCAGAGCGTGCCTGTTCGTCTTTTCTAACTTTGTTCTATCTTGGGTGTTCATTGTCTGAGTTCTCACTAATGTAGCAGCAATTAATGTTGGGTTAGCTGTGTGTCTCTCTTAAGATTTGAGTTGTAAAGAATTGGCTCCACATACCACTTCGTCATAAACGTCACAGTCTAGTTTAGGGACAACTTCATCTTCACAGCGTTTATTTGAGTATCCAATTTGAGCCAATTTGATGTATTGTAAATGTTTCATGTGTTTTTGTGTATTATTTTGTGTTTAGTCTTAATAAATCATATTGTTATTTTGGACCGAACTTTCATTCTGTTAATCGGTAGAGCAACCCTATCATTTCTCACAACGTTAATGAAACCTTCCTTTATTTAACTTATTTATCAAATTAAATTATTGCAGGTGCCAAACTCTTTTCTACTCCACTTGCAGGGTTGATTACAGTCAGTTCGCGTATCTTTTTAATCCATGTGCAACAGCAAAAGTCGGAGTTAGAATAGGGGGGGCTTAGAGCATCATTTACATATGTTGATTCTAGAAGAATTTAGTGTTAAATACACTGCTAGCCCCGGCACCTCGCAATGTAACAAAGTAACTGTATATTCGTCTTGAGGACAAAACTTTCGGCCCGAAAGCTAAAAAGGCTATTGAAGACAAGCTTCCATCAGACATATATTTGGAGGGTAGTACATGTGGAAAATGTTCGTCAATGTTGTTAATGACAATGTCGGAAATCGCCATAAGTGTATACTACTTTGTCATTGTTAGAGTGTTCACAACAATAGTAAATTGATTCATTTGCAGGTAAAGACACTTGAATGAACATTTTTCCCGGCAACAGAAAATATATGCGGACTCAATAAGGCTCTCTCATTAGTGACTTCGGCGCTTAATTAGGAAATAAAACTTTTATGATGAAAATGCATTCTATTTTTCAAAACCAGCTGTCTGCTCTAGTACATCAGGTTATGATTCAACATTCCCGGTAAGCGGATGGGTGCAATACTCCCGCGTATGTGCTGAATTGAAGACTGTGGTACAAGTGGCATTTGATTTTGCAACTCGAGAATGTGATTCTGAGGATTGTCCAGACATTGTTTTCTCCAAAAATGCCTGTTGTGATCCTGCATATTGTTTCACGCATTTTTTTGAGGAAGCTCATGAGTATTTTTAAGTCCGATAGTGGGCAAACTAAGAGTAACACAATGGAATGGTTTCACCACACTAATCACAGTGGTACGTGAAGCCTCGAAACAGAATTGGAGCCGCGAGTTCCTGTTCGAGCCAAGACACTTCCCTTGCTCGTAACATAATGATTATCCAACGGTCTTGAAAGCTATTGGTATCTCCGAAACCACTAATCTTCCTAACAGCATCAGGTAAATAATGCCAAATTGGGGAACGGGATGCCGGTCACGAATCGTATGATCCAGAACACAGACGCGGACTTTCTTTATTTTTCAGGGAGATGGGAGGGGGGGGGGCGACAAGAGTCATTATATAAGGTTCTAGATGTGACAGATAACTTGGCGTTTGCTTACTTGCGGTCAGCGTTTTGTCTGTATTCTGAATGCTCCCACCCAACCAGCTGCGTGTAAACACGATAGCTGCGCCGTGAATTTGTGCGCGAAGTTGTTTATGTCCCATGAAGTAAAACACTAGTTGTACAACCCAAATAAATGAATAAGTTTGAAGAAATATACTTTAATTCTCGGCGGCAAATGTACTCTTTATGCGCATGAACTCGTGACATATGGCATCAAGTACAAGGTTCATCGACTCATCTTTGCGTGCGTGGAGCGGCAATGGTGTTAAGACGATTCTGACTGATCACAAACTGAATATTCGTTTTCACCCTTCGCTCAATTAAATCCGCTGACACTGCAACCAAGGCAACGATTCGACTTTTTTGTAACAGTTTGTAATTTTAAGAAAATCAACAGGAGTGGTGAATTTTGAGTAAAACCTACATTTATCTTGTTATCCTGTTAAAATTTGATTCTTTTTCCAAAACACAGCGGAGTTTACACAGTGTCACCTCATTAACATGCTCTGTAGACGCAATTGTGAGAGAATTCTGAAACAGTGGTTTATTAAGTTTATTAAGCGAGGAACTGAGGAAAAATAAGGTCAACAGCTTATGATGAAGCGCAAGCTCTGTATAAAAATGAACATGTAATGTCTTCACTTATGTTGTTCCGAAACCCATAACATTTTTCGTTTCACAATCTGTCGATGGCCTTTAATAACTATAGTCCTTCATCGAAGTCTACAGTTAATGAAGTTCCGCATAATAACCGTATGGCAAAATACTCTCCTCTTTGCATGCTATCATTTATCAAAAATCTCATTTCTACATCTCAAAAAATTGATGAAATACACTGACAAGCCAGAACATTATGATCACCTACCTACTATCGATATAAACCAGTCCATGGGATAGCAGCGTCACCTGGCGAGAAATGACTGCTGGTCAGACACAGGCACGGGACGCGTAGTGTCAGTGCAAATGGTGCAAATGGCTCTGAGCACTATGGAACTTAACATCTCTGGTCATCAGTCGCCTAGAACTTAGAACTACTTAAACCTAACTAACCTAAGGACAGCACACAACACCCAGCCATCACGAGGCAGAGAAAATCCCTGACCCCGCCGGGAATCGAACCCGGGAACCCGGGCGTGGGAAGCGAGAACGCTACCGCACGACCACGAGATGCGGGCGTAGTATCAGTGAGTGGGCTGTCCGTGTGTAGAATAGGGAAGGCGCGCGGTCTGTCTCATTTTGTATGTCGTGGGGTATCCATTTAAAAATTTCGCACCGTAATCACATTAAAATTGGTGGTTATAGTCACACCGATGATGTAGAAAATGTCAAAGTTGCTTGTTCTGTCAGCATGCCCTCGTATTACAAGCACCTACACCGCCAAGTAACGGAGGGGAAATAGGGTGTTTACTAAAGAATCTCGGTTTTCTATTTCTTTCAGTTTTTCTTTTGAAATTTGTCTAAACACATTGACAGTCGATTTTAAGGATTTCAATTTCAGTACAGCTTCTCTGTGGCAGCGCAATGTTTCATGCACTTTCAGGTTTTCTACCGCCTTGTTCCAGTTCGAAAAGCCAGTTGCCATGAAAGACTTTTTTCCTTCCATTTTGTGAGAAAACTGAAAGTAATTTCCTTCAAATAACTGCTTGCAAATTATTGTAATCGATCCATGTAAATCGCTGTCTTCAAGAGGGCTGATAACTGCTGTGGTTTTTTCCAGAAACAATGTTTTCTGTTAGCGACACACTTTCGTCATATACGAGGGCTATTCGTAAAGTAAGTTTCGATCGGCCGCGAAATAGAAACCACAGTGAGAATCCTGCAAAGCTTTGCACATATCTGTTGGGCAGTGTCTCCAGTATATTTGTCGATCGCTTCACGTCGCTCTTCTCAGTTCTGACCGCACACTGAGCACGTGAAGATGCCTAGATAAAAAGTGTGTCCCGCCTTGTATGAGGGCCTGGTGAGAGATTTCGCCTGATGTTATGCAGCCCACATAACATAAATGCCATGTGCTTCCTTCTTCATGACAATTCTCGGGCGCATTCTGTAGGGGCATTGAAGAAGCTACTTCAGCATTTTCGATGGGAATGTTTCAGCACTGTAAGTGCAGAACAGGGAATCAGTGATCATAAGGCCGTTGCAGCATCCCTGAATATGGAAGTTAATAGGAATATAAAAAAAGGGAGGAAGGTTTATCTGTTTAGCAAGAGTAATAGAAGGCAGATTTCAGACTACCTAACAGATCAAAACGAAAATTTCTGTTCCGACACTGACAATGTTGAGTGTTTATGGAAAAAGTTCAAGGCAATCGTAAAATGCGTTTTAGACAGGTACGTGCCGAGTAAAACTGTGAGGGACGGGAAAAACCCACCGTGGTACAACAACAAAGTTAGGAAACTACTGCGAAAGCAAAGAGAGCTTCACTCCAAGTTTAAACGCAGCCAAAACCTCTCAGACAAACAGAAGCTAAACGATGTCAAAGTTAGCGTAAGGAGGGCTATGCGTGAAGCGTTCAGTGAATTCGAAAGTAAAATTCTATATACCGACTTGACAGAAAATCCTAGGAAGTTCTGGTCTTACGTTAAATCAGTAAGTGGCTCGAAACAGCATATCCAGACACTCCGGGATGATGATGGCATTGAAACAGAGGATGACAAGCGTAAAGCTGAAATACTAAACACCTTTTTCCAAAGCTGTTTCACAGAGGAAGACCGCACTGCAGTTCCTTCTCTAAATCCTCGCACCAACGAAAAAATGGCTGACATCGAAATAAGTGTCCAAGGAATAGAAAAGCAACTGGAATCACTCAACAGAGGAAAGTCCACTGGATACCAATTCGATTCTACACAGAGTACGCGAAAGAACTTGCCCCCCTTCTAACAGCCGTGTACCGCAAGTCTCTAGAGGAACAGAAGGTTCCAAATGATTGGAAAAGAGCACAGGTAGTCCCAGTCTTCAAGAAGATGCGCAGAACTATAGACCTATATCTCTGACGTCGATCTGTTGTAGAATTTTAGAACATGTGTTTTGCTCGAGTATCATGTCGTTTTTGGAAACTCAGAATCTACTATGTAGGAATCAACATGGATTCCGGAAACAGCGATCGTGTGAGACCCAACTCGCTTTATTTGTTCATGAGACCCAGAAAATATTAGATACAGGCTCCCAGGTAGATGCTATTTTTCTTGACTTCCGGAAGGCGTTCGATACAGTTCCGCACTGTCGCCTGATAAACAAAGTAAGAGCCTACGGAATATCAGACCAGCTGTGTGGCTGGATTGAAGAGTTTTTAGCAAACAGAACACAGCATGTTGTTATCAACGGAGAGACGTCTACAGACATTAAAGTAACCTCTGGCGTGCCACAGGGGATTGTTATGGGACCATTGCTTTTCACAATATATATAAATGACCTAGTAGATAGTGTCGGAAGTTCCATGCGGCTTTTCGCGGATGATGCTGTAGTATACAGAGAAGTTGCAGCATTAGAAAATTGTAGCGAAATGCAGGAAGATCTGCAGCGGATAGGCACTTGGTGCAGGGAGTGGCAACTGACCCTTAACATAGACAAATGTAATGTATTGCGAATACATAGAAAGAAGGATCCTTTATTGTATGATTATATGATAGCGGAACAAACACTGGTAGCAGTTACTTCTGTAAAATATCTGGGAGTATGCGTGCGGAACGATTTGAAGTGGAATGATCATATAAAATTAATTGTTGGTAAGGCGGGTACCAGATTAAGATTCATTGGGAGAGTCCTTAGAAAATGTAGTCCATCAACAAAGGAGGTGGCTTACAAAACACTCGTTCGACCTATACTTGAGTATTGCTCATCAGTGTGGGATCCGTACCAGATCGGGTTGACGGAGGAGATAGAGAAGATCCAAAGAAGAGCGGCGCGTTTCGTCACAGGGTTATTTGGTAACCGTGATAGCGTTACGGAGATGTTTAGCAAACTCAAGTGGCAGACTCTGCAAGAGAGGCGCTCTGCATCGCGGTGTAGCTTGCTCGCCAGGTTTCGAGAGGGTGCGTTTCTGGATGAGGTATCGAATATATTGCTTCCCCCTACTTACACCTCCCGAGGAGATCACGAATGTAAAATTAGAGAGATTAGAGCGCGCACAGAGGCTTTCAGACAGTCGTTCTTCCCGCGAACCATACGCGACTGGAACAGGAAAGGGAGGTAATGACAGTGGCACGTAAAGTGCCCTCCGCCACACACCGTTGGGTGGCTTGCGGAGTATAAATGTAGATGTAGATGTAGATGTACATCCCGTGATTGCCTCCCTCTGGGTATTATCTCTGCTCCATGAACCACTGGCTATGAAGACAACATTCTGGCACAAACAATGAGCTGTAGGCTAGCATAGAGAATTTGCAGAAAGCACAGTTGCCTGCCTTCTATGACGACCGTGTTTGAAAGTTGGTACAACGCTACGACAGATGTCGAAGTCGGAGCGGTGACTAACTGTAGATGTAAGTGGAAGGTGTAGCAAACTATTGCAAGAAAATATTTTTTTATTTTTACAGTGGTTTCTATTTCGCGACCGATTGGAGCTTAATTGGCGAATGGCCCTCATACCTTTGTTTTCACACACGGCACCACTAATGCTAGGTCTAGCTATACCGTAGCTAACATTTGGCGCATTAGCATTTTTTTTTTGCTGTTCATAAACTTGTGCATTTGAACTTGCCCGTAAGGGACGAAAGGCTGATTAATAATTCTATCGAGTCACTGTAAAAGTAACTGACCACTAAGGCTGTCCATATTAGTGACTCATTAGTGCACATGCCTCAGACAATAAGAGGTTTGGAAATACTAATCGCAGACTTTCACTTGGCCCCTCTACGATCGCTGAAAGTTTGCTCATTTTGGATCACTTCGGGGAGTTTACGGTCTTTGCTCACATTAACTACCTAACAGAATTGTGCAGTGTAACAATAAGTAGCCATTGTATGAACAGTGTTCATTCGAGTGTGGTGTTGTGTCTAGTGACTGTCAATATTATTTACTAAAATGAGTGAGGAGATTTTACCAGTACCTAATAGTTCAAGCGACTCTCCAAGAACTTCCGTGTCGCTTCTGCGACCCCTTATAACGTATAACACATTTGTTTCTTTTATAAACTGTAAGCTGATGTCCTGGGAGAATAAGGCGTGCCTTTTCCGAGCAGCCAATGCGCTTCGAGCCGATAGTAAACTTCTGCTCGCAACAGGCATCTGTAGAGGGACCAAGTAAAAGTGTGTGCGATTAAACAGTGTTGAGATACAGGGTAAATCCCGTCAAGATAGCTCATCATGCAGAACTTGGAGCAATAGTAGACTGGAACTCACAATAGCTCGTCAAATCGGCAGTTTGCGCTTACCTAATCATTAGATACTCTTATGCAGCAACGTACTTGCAGGTTTCAAATATTTCCCTGTAAAATGCGGGATCGGGAGACAGAGAGGAATGTATGTTTCAATTTGGCGGGGTGGAGGAAGGTGGAGGCCCTTACTTCTGAATATGGGGGGGGGGGGGGGGGCGGCAAAGTACGTTCACCCCCATAACTCGGCGTCTCTGATGCCGAATATGTTCTTTGTGAAGTTGGGTTGTCTGACTCCTATAAACTAAACCAGGTCTCATTCGTGAAACTGTCACGCGAACTATGGAAAGATTCTTTGTGTGTAAGATCCTGTAGAGATGGCGGAGTGGCGAGATACTGGTTGGCATTTGGGTGGATGGCTGTTCAAACCCCCGTCCAGCCATTCAAATTATCTCTTCCGTGGTTGCCTTAAGTCTCTTGTGTCAAATTCTGCGATTGTTTCTTTGAAAGCGATACGGTCGATTATCTTATCCATTCCCATTTGTATTGTTTTCAGATGTGTAGTGGGGAGCAATTGTTCAGGCAACACGATACTTCGAGTGCGTACGTTACGTCATCTTCAGGTGATACTTGTGGAATGACGTAGGGATCGGCAAACAATATTCGGGTTCGATAGGACTCATCATTTCCCTATAAGCCGCAGCGCTTTATACAGTATCGGGCCTGTTCGTATAAACAAGTGACAACTGAGACACGCAGCGCGAGTGAAAGGTGTGCGCGATTAGCCTTCAAACTAGCCTGATTGTGTCCATTATAAGCGACTCTGTAAAAGCTCGCGCTGTGACGTCAGTGGGCTTGTTTACAAAACTTTTCCAGTCGCCATTTTATTTCCACAGTGTGAAGCACCTGTTACCCTGACCCCAGCAGAACTCTGTCTGCAGGGAACCCAGAACGTGTGGTCTCTTCTGATCATGCGCCGCTCTTATTGCGGAATGGTCATAGCGTGGAACGAGATGCGTAACGTTCTTTCTGATGTTTCTAAATTGGAACGATAACAGCCGCCACTATTCCAAACTTTTCCTGACTCGTTCACACGAAGGAGCTAAGTGTGCAGCCATGAGGACATTTGACCAGCTGCCTTGTGAATTAAAGATGATTGGCAGATAAGGAATGTTTAGGGTGCGTTACCATATTGCAGAATCTCTCAAACAACTCGAACAGATTCTTGAGATGACTAGTACAAAATCTGGATGCCAGATAATATTTATATGAGGCGTGTTTTTTTAAGTAAGTACCGTCTTGAAATTAAAAAAAGACATGCGTATATATCTCAATAATTTTATTTTTACATGAAATCCTGCACCTTAATCTACTTTTCTTCGTAATTTCCGTCAATATTGAGGCACATCTCATTGCGTTGTACCAGTTTTTGAATACCCTCTTCACAGAAGTCTGCTGCCTGACTTGCTAACCACTGCATCACCACTGCTGTGACTTCGTCATCGTCTTGAAGACGTTGACCGCCCCTGTGTTTCTTCAAGTGCAGGAACAGATGGTAGTCACTAGGCGCAAGATTGGGGGCTGTACGGAGGATGATCTAGAGTTTCCCATCGAAAAGATGTGATGAGATCTTTGTTCTGATTCGCCACATGCGGACGGGCATTGTCTTGCAGCAAAACGATGCCCTTGCTCAACTTCAAAATGGTTCAAATGGCTCTGAGCACTATGGGACTTAACATCTATGGTCGTCAGTCCGCTAGAACTTCGAAATACTTAAACCTAACTAATCTAAGGACATCACACAACAGCCAGTCATCACGAGGCAGAGAAAGTCCCTGACCCCGCCGGGAATCGAACCCGGGAACCCGGGCGAGGGAAGCGGGAACGTTACCGCACGACCACGAGATGCGGACGCTCAACTTTCATGGACTGTTGCTTTGATTCTGGTGTGACGTAGGCCACCCATGTTTCATCACCCGTAACAATTTGGCTTAATAAATCATCACCGTCGTTGCGGTATTGCTCAAGGAAAGTCAATGCACTGTCTAAACGTTTGGTTTTGTGCACATCCGTCAACATTTTCGGTACCCAACGTGCGCACAATTTTCGGTAATTCAAGTGCTCGTTCACAATGCCATACAAAATACTACGAGAAACTTTAGGAAAGTCATCTCGCAAGGAGGAAATCGTAAAACGTCTGTTGTCCACTTCCTGCACCAAACTTTCATTAACGACCGAAGGACGCCCACTCCGTGGTTCATCATGCACATTTGTGCGGCCATCTTTAAATGCTCTCAATCACTTTCTTACCATTCCATCACTCATAATGTTTTCTCCGTAAACTGCACAGATCTCACGATGAATATCGATCGCTTTTAGGCCTTTAGCAATAAGAAATCTTATAACAGCCCGTACTTCACAGTCGGCGGGAATTACGACGTAAACAAGGAAGAATTAGACTGTAATGGCGTCAGTGCGAAGATTAAGGTACAGGCTTCATGTAAAAATGAAATTATTAAGATATCTTAGCGTATCTTTTTTCATTTCAAAACGGTACGTACTTAAAAAACACGCCTCGTATTAAGCAAATCCTTGTAGGATGATTTTCAGGTTGAAGGTGCCTCTTAAAACCATTATTCAGTAAATGTTTCTGTTATTTCGTCCAGTCTTTCCACAGGTTGATTAATTACTGTACCTCTTTAACCTTGTATTATCTTATTTTCACTGACACTATGATACATCACAATAGTAATGGATAGAATGAATAATTGCTATTTTGCAGCCAGGTCATTAAATTATAAATTTTTGTTCTATGGGTAACAGATAGCGAAAACAAAGAATAAACTCGATACTTCTTTCAGTATTCCAGATCTGGCTTCATCAGTTGCATTGCTATGTCCAAGAACAGATTTCAGCAGTACTATTTAAATTGTGATAATTTTGGCATTACACATTTTCACGTGCTTTGAATAACAAGAAGCTGATAAATAGCTCTAAAGCTCTCGCCTTAAGACGCTTTCCCAGTAAGTACCAATTCTGCGTGTCTTCCCTCTTTCGACGTCTCTCACAGGAAGCCGAAAGAAATACATAATTCTTTTCGTAGCGGCACCCATACTCACTAATATATGGATTTTATTCATTGTCTTTCTGAGATGATTCGCGTTGAAATAGTATGGATTCCGTGAAGTATTTTATACTATTATGATCAGAACGCTTCCCTATGGGGAGAAATGGCATCCCAAACAGAGTGCTGTTTTTGGGCTTTCATATCTCAGTCGGTGGAAACGGATAGCATCACTTTGCCGTCTGTCTGTTTATCCAAATGCTAAGACCCCTTTGCTCAGGAACTGTTAGAGGTATCACGCCGGCCGGGGTGGCCAAGCGGTTAAAGGCGCTACAGTCTGGAACCGCGCGATCGCTACGGTCGCAGGTTCGAATCCTGCCTCGGGCATGGATGTGTGTGCTGTCCTTAGGTTAGTTAGGTTTAAGTAGTTCTAAGTTCTAGGGGACTGATGACCTTAGAAGTTAAGTCCCATAGTGCTCAGAGCCATAGTGCTCAGAGGTATCACACTGAAATTTATGTCAAATACAAAGCTCTACAGCCCTTAGGCGGTGAAAAAATTAAGCTTCTAAGTCAATGCAATCAAAAGATTAGCTATACACATTAGAGATTTCGATACTCACATGCTCACTCATCAATACCTATAGGGTACTTGACATGGAATCATGAAATTTGACTAGAAGCAAGGCTTGACAATTACAAGTACAGTAAAATATTCGAAAATTCCTGATATGGAATTATATCACGTAAAAAATTATTTTATGCCATTTTTTCTGTATGTCTGTCTGTCCTTTTGTTAAGACTCTTTTGCTCACGAACGAATAGTGGCATCACATTGAAATTTATGTCAGATACTAAGTTCTACGGCCCCTTGGCGGTGAAAAAAATTAATCTTCTAAGTCATTGCAATCAAAAGATATGGCCATATAAATCACGTATTTTGACATTAACAAACCCATCATCAAAACCTGTAGATTGAACTATCAATACACTGGCGGCCTAGTGGCAGTGCTTGGAAACCAAGAGATCGTGGAATGGAATCTTTGTCGCACAACGAATTTTTGAATCTTCGTTCTAACTTAGCCTTTACCTCTCAACGATGTGAGGAGTCGCTATACAGAACACATGGCTCTGATTCTACGTTAACTGCAGGTTCGCTGTCCCCAGTTGAATAACTGGGGTAGGTTAGGGACACCCAAGTCGTTGAAGTGGCGTTCAATAAAAAGATCTGCATCAGACCATTGAACCACACGAAACTATTATTACAAATACAGAGATAAGTGAACCGGCAGAATACGGCGTTGCTGTCAGCAACGCTTGTATAAGACAACAAGTGTCTGGCGCAGTTCTGAGATCGTTTACTGCTGCTGCAGTACGACCATTACAAGAATGGACCGTGAATATCAGGAATCCGGCAAAACATCAAATCTCCGACATCGCTGCGGGCGGAAAAAGATCCTGCAAGAACGGGAGCAACGACAACTGAAGACAATCGTTCATAGTGACAGTGACATAGTGACATAGTGACAACCATTCCGTAAATTGCCTCAGATTTCAATGCTGGGCCATCAAGTGTCAACGTGCTAACCATTAAACAAAACATCATCGATATGGGCTTTCGGAACCGACGGCCCATTCGTGTACCCTTGACGACTGCACGACACATATCTGGGATGCCTTGCAACGTGCTGTTCAGAAGAGATCTCCAGCCCCCCGTACTCTTACGAATTTATGGACAGCCCTGCAGGATTTATGGAGTTAGTTACCTCCAGCACTACTTCAGACATTAGAAGAGTCCATGCCACGTCGTGTTGCGGCACTTCTGCGTGCTCGCGGGGGCCCTACGTGATGCAAGGCAGGTATACCAGTTGTTTTTTTGGCGCTTCAATGTATACACGTAATGAAGTTTGTACGGAACTCCCATAGCGTGAATCCGACTCACACGAGTCCGTTTTTTTTCTTCGTTTAAGTAACAATTTTTCCACTAGTTTGATATCGTTCTCCTTTTATCCTTGTTTTGTGCTTTGTGCTGTTCATGTCAATTGTGTATCCACTAACCTCGATGTCCTCTACAATCTGCGTCACATATCCTAATCTGCTGTTTGTCTCCCCATCAGAACTTTTTCCCAGTGCTAATTAATTATTTCTTGACATTTTTACGTGTATTCCATTAACGTCTTCCTTTTTCTGACGTACTCCACTGACTTTATCAATTGCTTATTCATTCTAGTGTCTCTTAAATCTGTATTTTAGCTGCCCATTTACTTTTTAGCGTGTTTTTACATGCTGGTGTTGGCTAAGGATGAGCGGCTAATTCTCCTACGTTGCAGTCTGTCCCCTCCCGGTGGCTACAGCACTGTCGGACATCGGATGAAGTTTGTTTTTCTAGCGTCAGAGAGCAGCAGCGTTAAGTATCGTTTACACAGACTGCAGCACTTGTACCTTCTCCCCCTCGTTCTCATTCGGACGACAAGCGCGGAATCAGATAAACACATACTCATTCTGGCGACACGCGCAGAAGCCAGATAAACACGTAGTCTGCGTAAACGTCTATTGAGACTAGGCCAGCTCTTCGTTTATACAGTCGTACTGAAAGCAGAGTTACTCGCAACCTACTTCTATCTGCAGCGATTTTCCTGGATGGAAGTATTCAATGATCAGACTACATTGTTGGCTAAAATTTTCCAAGTCTAATCTAATAAAAAGTTATTCACAATAAGTGTGATACATTTTAAAGCTGATCATTACTCTCAAGGTAAGTTCTGCAATTTGCATGTGTCGGTTCACACTAGACATCACGAAACGAAACGGAATCTCAAAACATTCCACAATGCATTTCAAATGGCGGCGTTCACATAGGCCGTCAACACAACGCAAGGGGGCGAAGGGGCGTAACAAAAGGAGACGTCGCCGTCGAAGACTCTCGGGAAGAACTAGAAGTTTACCTACTATACCCGATCTTCTTCATGGCATAGTAGCGGATTTTATACTTCTGGGCCTTCTTAAACACAGCGAAAAGGGCAAGTGGTGTAGTTAACATGGGCGAGAAAACGCCGAAAACCGGTCATCTGGAGTATGGAGACCACTTAAACACTTCTTCAGGATGACACATATGAACTAACAACATTGGAAATCATAGGTAACACGAAATGTTAATTTAACCTCATGGAACTTTTGCTGCAAAGTTGTCTCCAACCCGAAAAACAAGAGAGTGACATCAGAAAACTTAACATATTAATGTACTTGTAACTACTACATAAAGCAGGGTATTTCAGAAAGAATGTGGCATGTCTATATTTCTGAAACCAATGAACATATACCACGATTTTTTTTTCTGGTGAATAGGAAACTCAAAAAGTTTTTGTCATACCTTTTCATAGGTATTCAGTGCCCCTCCCCCCCCCCCCTCCCCGAGATGCATGACATATGTCATTGTGGCTATTCAAATTGTTCCCACACTGCAGCGAGCATGTCTTGAGCTACAGTTCCCACAATTGCTGTTATACGATCTATCAGTTCATTCATTTTTGTCGGTAACGGACGCACATACTTTAAAAAAAACACAAAAAATAATCACATACAGTCAGGTCCAGTGACCTTAGAGGCCAGTTATGTAAGGTTGAATCATTTGGTCCAGTGCGACCGATCCATCGTTCAGTAATACTTCGATTTCAAAATTCCCGCACTTCCAGATCTCAGTGGGCGGTGCCCCATCATGTTCGTAAATGAAGTGGTTCGAATCAGTCTCCAACTGTGGAAAAAGGAAGTTCTCTAGCATATCGAGATATGTGCTTCTTGTAACAGAGTTCTCGGCAAAGAGAAATGGACTATACACCTTTTCCCCTGAATCTGCACAAAACACATTAAATTTTATAGAGTCCGTCTCATGTTGTACAACTCCATGTAGTTATTCCGTACCCAGCATTCCCACATTATGACGGTTCATCTTTCTATTTAAATGGAACGTTACCCCGTCACTAAACACCAAGCGTGGAAGAAAACTGTCATCGTCGATCTTGCCAAGAACGAAATTACAGAACTCCACACGTTATTCTTACCTTCATGAAAAGCTTCCAGTAGCTGAATTTTGTATGGTTTCATCGACGCAACACACGCCAGACGGACATCGGGGGGCCTGTTGAGCTGTCGAGCTGCACGACGAACGGATTTCTGCGATCTATTTGTTTACTACGGCGGCTGCGTTCGACGCCTGCGTCAGACGGCATGGCGATTTGCCTTTAATCAAATAACCTGTTTCTCGGAATTGTTCATGCCATCGTCTAATGCTCTGTGCTGTAGGTGGATCCACACCATACCTAGTGCGAAAGTTACGCTAAACAGTTATTACTGACCCGCACTGCACAAAACGTTAAACACAGAACGATTTCTGTTGTCCCGACACCATTTTTACTAGAGCTGAAGTGGGCGCACACTGCTGCTACCTACCGGGAACCAAGTAAAACTCGAGAGATTGCTCTTTCCAACAGTATATTGTTCTCGCACATATCTCAGATAAATAGTTATGATTTTTTTTAAAAATCGGATAATTCTTTTTGATACACCATTTACATTTATTAAAGATATTATAAGGCGCTGAAGATGGATCAAAAATAAAAGTGAAACACGTATGGCAAAAAACAAACTACGTTTGCAAAGATGGAACATGCTTTTGTGAATTTGTTTTATTTTTTCATTTATTTTCGTGACACTTGGATAAGATTTTATGAGAAACTGGGTGCCTTTCCTTATGGGCGTTCTTCCGTAAAAGAGAAGAAATATTTAAAAGCGAAAAATTATTTGCATTATGGGAAGAACCACACAGTGTATGATCGCAAATATTTATTTTAATGAGTGACCGGTTTCAACGTTATAATTATCATCAAATGGATCTATCTCCTTGAAATTAGTAAAAAGAGGCAAATAAAATTTATAGCCGTGATTTGCATCGGCACATAGTGTGCTGACGACAGCCTGCATCATGAACCATGACTATTTATTACAATTTCATCATATTTTTGTATTATGTGACGTTGCCAATTGCGGCTACAAATTTTATTTGGCTCTTTGACTTCAAGGAGACAGATCAGTCTGATGACAATAATAACGATATTATGGAGATGAAAAGTTGTTTGTAAAGATATTTTCTTCACTATACGGAACGAGAAGTTTTTAGAGGAGTATTGCAAGGTAACCAACGCACAATGAAATGTTTGTTCGTCAGAACTATTAACTGACGGAAATCTTTGTCCCTTAGATAACTAATAATATTCACGATTAATGTTTACTTGATCTCTTTGTTTTCATTATGTCACAATTGGTTTAAACGAATATAATTCTTGGAACGAGTGAACTTCACAATTGTTAGAGTCTTTTTATGTTGTACAGACTTTTCTGACAATAATTAGAGTTTAAATTTCAAGAACGCTTTTTTTTAAAGCAAAATCCTCCTCCATAATTCTTAGTAAGGTTTTGAATACTTTGTCGTGTGTGCATTGCATTTTACGCTATACATAGCCACAGATCGTTTCTGAAACGCAAAGAAAAATTGAGTAGTGAGCAGATTATTCTTCTTTAGCCGTTCTATTTGCTGTTTTCAATTTGCTTTCGAGAACGTCAGTAGACCAGACACAAATCAGGATGGTGAGGAACAGGTAAGTTACTTTTCTTTCAGGGCAGATCTCAATTTGCATTCTTGTGAGCGAACAATATGTAGTCAGAATTTTCGAATATTTAGGTGTTGTGCTAAGTAAGCAGATTAATTTACAGTTAACAGTTATGTTCTTCCCAGTTGATCAGTATTTCATTTTGTGGATATTTCGGGTCAGACATTGCACTTAATTTTACGTAACTTTTTTTACGTAATTCGGTATACAGTTTGTTAAATAGATTTTACTGTTTACATAATTAGTTTCTTTTGGGATTTGCTTAGATTAAGTTTCATTATTTCAAATTCAGTATTTCATTAAGATTAAAGATTTATTTCGCGACACTGTTCACAGGCTCAGTACAGCGTCAACCAACAGTTAGTATTGCTCAGCAGTTGAATACGGTACCTTAAGAACACTTTATACGAGAAGAAAGTTTTTCAAAAAGAGTGTTCAGTATTTTATACGTATACAGATAAATTTCATTGGAATATGACAATACTTACTGCTTAATCCAGGCTTTCGCTTTATGGCTGATAAAAATCCTCCCTCTGGAAAAAACTCAGCTAGGATTGTTTGCCCTGTATCATGGCATTTTACTTCCTTTGGCAATCTACAGTCTAATGTTTTATTAATGATGTGATCTAGAGCTTTTCCCATTTTCTCCTTTCTTTATGCTTGATCATCCCATTCTCCAGTAGGTGTAGTTGTCGAAGGATCTTATTTATTTCATCACTGTTGACAAGTAATTGGTGTAACATGACTGATGTGACTGTCAGAATGACGAGAGGAGGGTATTGTACCTGAAGTGCGGGTATTTGGAAGTTCTAGGTTGGTGCCGAGGGATTTCTTGGTTTCTGCATGCATTAATCTGTCAAGTCTATATCTAGCGCCGGCTTGGGTGGCCGAGCGGTTCTAGGCGCTACAGTCTGGAACCGCGCGATCGCTGCGGTCGCAGGTTCGAATCCTGCCTCGGGCATGGATGTGTGTGATGTCCTTAGGTTAGTTAGGTTTAAGTAGTTCTATGTTCCAGGGGACTGATGACCTCAGATGTTAAGTCCCATAGTGATCAGAGCCATTTGAACCATTTGCTATTTCATTGATTCTGATACTTGTATATTCCGACTGTTTGTAACGTGAATGGTATGTGACAGCCTGACTTTCACTGCTCAGTACTGGGCTATGTCGAGGCCCAGGAAAAAGACAGGCCGTGGTTCTTACGTCACAGCACGTGACGCTGCAGCCATCTCCGGCCGGTAATGAGTACCTATTCCAGACGAGTTAAATAATTCATGACAGCGTGTTTAAATGTGTGAAATCTCTCGATAGCACACAAAGAACTTAAGACGTTTAGTGGATAGCTTTTGAACTACATTTTGATTCCCCTTGGGCCCTGTACGGGGCCGTGCGTTCGCTAACTGTGGCGGACCAACCGACTAATGTGACGTCACCAGTTCGTTGCGGGGGCTGTATTTCTCGTGGGCCCCGGGCTACCTGAAGTGACGTTATGTAGACGTTTGGCGTGAACATAGCTCCATTCGACGGTGACATTCCGTTGCGTTCCATCCTTTTCGTTCCACTGACGTCCAATTTGAATCGATCTTTATCCTGTTAGATTGGTTGTTCTTCTTTCTTGTCAGTGAACTGGGAATTACTTGCTGTTAGCCATTACCAGTTTTTTACTGCGTCATTAGCTTCTACCATTGAACAATAGCGACTGGTTGCCCGTTAGCATTTAGGAATAAAGTAGAAGTATACAAGGATAAATGAAGGTAAGGTGAACCTCTTGCCGAAAAGTTTCACTCGAAAACCATAAATCAAAATAAGCGAAACTATGTATCTGACAATACAGGTACCAGCCGCCAATTTGTTAGATGTGCTTACTGTCAGAATTAGAAAGGGAGACAATTGAGTGAGTTCTGAGTCACAAAAGGAGCCCACAACACGATCATTCCGTCAGCGAAATTTCACAAAAATTTTATCTACTTCTTCACGTATGCTCTGTAAACGACTGTGAAGTACATGGCAGAGGGTACGTCTCATTGTACCAGTTATCAAGTGTTTTTACGTTCGTTCCACGTATGGAACGCGAGAAGAATGATTGCTCGAACGCCTCTGACACTTGGAAATTCTAGATTCTAATATCTTACTGTTCGTATCTTTTTCTTATGAACTTTCATTGGCAATGTGATCGGATGTTTGTATCGTGATATGTTGTTTATTTTCCAATATTTGCTAGTGTCGTGAAAAAATTGAACTGTATCGTAAATTATACTCGTAATTTATGCTTTTTAAAATACTTTTAGCAACAGTACTATACGTCCGAACAGGCCTCGGAAGGCCCAAGGGTATCGACGGACTGCCGTGTCATTCTCAGCCGTTGGGCGTTACTGGTTGAGGGTATAGATGATGATGATGATGATTTTTGGTTTGTGGGGCGCTCAACTGCGCGGTTATCAGCGCCCGTACAAATTATCAACCTTTGCTCAGTCCAAACTTGCCACTTTCATGAATGATGATGAAATGATGAGGACAACACAAATACCCAGTCATCTCGAGGCAGGTGATTGAGGGTATAGGGGGGTATGTGGTCAGCAAAACCCTGTCCCGGCCGTTGTCAGCTTTCGTCACTGAAGCCACTGCTTCTCAAGCAAGTAGCTCCTAAGTTGGCCTCCCAATGGCGCCCCACTTGCCAACAGTGCTCGGCAGACTCATACGGTCACCCATCCAAGTGTTAGCCAAGCCCGACAGCGCTTAACAGGAAACGTTGTAACCACTGTGGTAAGGCCGTTGGTTTGGGGAAAAAATCGTTCCGTAATTTCAATGTACACTCACGTGAAGAAACATATTTTTCGGTATTTTCAGACTCTTTGCAAACGTATAGTTTTGAGAATCTTTGTACGTTATGACAGTTTTGCGCAATGTGTTTCGTAGCAAATCAGCATTTGTAATTGATAGTTATTGTGAATAACAAACATACCGTGTCACATTAATATTTTCTTTCAACAGGAGTGTGTAGTAAGCGCATTTATCGTAATAGTTTTGTTCGTCTAGGGGCAGATTTATTTACCTACTATATCCCACTTTAACTCACGGGAAAATTGTAGACTGGCTATTGACAACCCGTCAGAACTCCACTACCTGCTGTCGCAGGTTTTAAATCACTAACGCAATTACAAGTGATTTAAGTTTTCAGAAATCAAAATATATTATTGTATCTGGTGATCAACGTTAAGCTGTTGTGCAGCAATAAATGATATGACTCAAGCCCACAATGATGGACAACAACGCACAATGAATTTAGTAAAGTAAAAAAAAAGGACACCAGACTCTGTTCATAGCTACAGATTACAATAAAATATCCTTACTCAGACCGACATAACGATCAACTGCCTTGTAGGTCGAGTAGATATGGAATACAGATAACGTTCCCACTAACTGTTTTGGCTAACTGCAGTATTATCATGGCCAAACTGTGACCGAATAATTCTAATTTCTGTGACTGTGCCAAGAACTAAATCGAAAACTGCACAAAAACCACAAAGACCGCCACGAGGCTGCGACAACCAGAAAACGGGACCACGAGGAACCTGGCCACAGACCTTTTGAAGCCTCGGTCACCCCTTCCAGAAGCTAACTCCTTCTCTAACCCTCAGCGTCTCCCCCCCCCCTCCCACCCCCCGCCAAAAGCGCATCTAATGACGTCATGCAGATCTCTCATTCTCTCATGTGATAAACAGCATAAATTTACAATTTATATATATATATATATATATATATATATATATATATATATATAAGTGAAAATCCAATTGCGCCATCAGCTGCGAGCTATAATTCTACTTCAACAACATACATTGTAATAATTTCTAATTACCGTATATTGTCCGTAAATTAGAGTCTAATTATTCACACTTAGAGCTTTCAACAAAGAATATTGTTTATGCTCTTGGCATATGTGTAATTTTTTTACAGTTGGATATGCTATACCATTTCATCAGATTTTGTTTCCTCTTGTCATTGCTGTATCTAATGAAATTTAAACTATGGGCAAAACTATGTAAATTTAACATTAAACAATACAAATTGTTAATGAAAAATAATAATCTTACAATTTAAATAGTGTGTATGGTTATTAGTATCCGCTGGCAACACGTACTGCCGTGCTTTTAGCGTATCTGTCTTTGTAGATAACTTATGCCGAATTAAATTCATTTCAAATTAAATTGATTCATTCATCTTAATTATTAGAGTTATGGATCGAATGATTATCTCAATCGATGCATCTCATCAAAAGCAAGAATTTGGTCGACAAACGTCTTTGGTATTGTGATTACATTAAAAGTTGTAATAAGTTATAAAGTGCTTACTTTATAAATAAATCTATTTGTCTCTGTAACTTCTGTTATATAAAAAACTCATATGATATCTTTGTATCATCAGATTCCTAATTAAATCCTATTTCATATGACACCTATCGTGTCTCTCTACACAGTACAGTTTGCGATGTTTATAAAGCAGCTGAAACTCTCCAACAGCCAGTGGTCTAAGACTTTTATAATCTGACGTAACAGTCGTCCATGTTTTTCACAAAGTATACGCTATTCATACTTATTTACGTATGAGACAACAACCGAGTGGAGATCTCTAATGAAATGTGTTGAAAAATTTGCCTTAACTATGGGCGACTGCTCGACTGTAAACCAATTCACATGTTTAAATTTCCCGGTGATCCTGGTTAAAAAAAAAGATGCCCCATCAATTGCCGCAGGGACGACTGGCAACCAGGACCTAACACTAAATTGTGTGTTTGAAGGATATATTAATAAAAGTAGTTATAAGCATGAAACCAGTTGTATACAGGGTGTTACAAAAAGGTACGGCCAAACTTTCAGGAAACATTCCTCACACACAACTAAAGAAAAGATGTTATGTGGGCATGTGTCCAGAAACGCTTAATTTCCATGTTAGAGCTCATTTTAGTTTCGTCAGTATGTACTGTACTTTATCGATTCACCGCTATGATTTCATACGGGATACTCTACCTGTGCTGATAGAACATGTGCCTTTACAAGTACGACACAACATGTGGTTCATGCACGATGGAACTCCTGCACATTTCAGTCGAAGTGTTCGTACGCTTCTAAACATCAGATTCGGTGACCGATGGATTGGTAGAGGCGGACCAATTCCATGGCCTCCACGCTCTCCTGATCTCAACCCTCTTGACTTTCATTTATAGGGGCATTTGAAAGCTCTTGTCTACGCAACCCCGGTACCAAATGTAGAGACTCTTCGTGCTCGTATTGTGGACGGCTGTGATACAATACGCCATTCTCCAGGGCTGCATCAGCGCATCAGGGATTCCATGCGACGGAGGGTGGATGCATGTATCCTCGCTAACGGAGGACATTTTGAACATTTCCTGTAACAAAGTGTTTGAAGTCACGCTTGTACGTTCTGTTGCTGTGTGTTTCCATTCCATGATTAATGTGATCTGAAGAGAAGTAATAAAATGAGCTCTAACATGGAAAGTAAGCGTTTCCAGACACATGTCCACATGACATATTTTCTTTCTTTGTGTGTGAGGAATGTTTCCTGAAAGTTTGGCCGTACCTTTTTGTAACACCCTGTATAGTTGCTTTTCTTTCCTCTGTCGAAAACTATACTGCAGTTCGTCTCAAAATTTTTTCAGTTCCCGAGATATTTTCGCAATTGGTGAAGAGGAGAGTAGTATTTATTGTGATTTATTTATACGTCGTTATCATGAACATACATACACAAATTGGATAATACTTAACCCTATTTCTAATATAGGTACGGTAGATCGTATGATAATTAAGATATTTTAATAGCGTACTGGTCATTGTGGAGGAACCCGCACAAGTAACATAGCCACCAAAGAATAAAGTTTTGGCCACAACTCAACAAGCAAAACACTTCGTCTCATTTTTCTGTTCATGATAAAGATATTTAATAACAGCGTGAATTCTAAATACACAGATTTTACGATTGGCGTTTGAGGGGAGGAAGGGAGGGTTACTCAGACCCATGCAGGGCGAGGACTAATTTTATTTAATGAACAAAAAATAACAAAAATGTAACTTTTGGGTAACAGACATACGTATATACTTCTAGGGTTGAGCCCTCTCATGGTACAATGCAAGGGGCTTCATAGTGCCGCTTTCTTAAAATACTTACTTACGACTAAAAAATAAACACCATTTTCGAAAGCGGCAATATATTGGCAAAAACTAATACGGTAATAGGAAGTAGGGAACGTTTCCTTCTAAAGCCGTTAGGCGCGTGCCGATTGCGTATATTTTGGTATGTGCGTGCTCGGCAGCTCAGTCGGCATCCATCCATGAAAGAGGGAACGTCTCTGCGCGTCTGGTTTCTTCGATATTCGAATTGGAAATGTGCACTGCAATCGAAAATCCCGCCAGTTGTGAGGTGCGCTCTGTGATATTGTTTTTGTTGGCAAAAAACCTAAAACCTATAGAAATTTATCGTGAACTGTGCGAAGTGTACGGAAACAACGTAATGAGTGAATGTTCCGTCCGGAAATGGTGCATTCGGTTCAAAAATGGCCGAACCAACATTCATGATGAAAAGAAGAGTGGACGGCCGAGCATTGTGACTGACGATCTTGTCGCAGAAGTTGATGAAACGATTCGTGAAAACCGTCGCTTCACAATAATGAAGCTTTCGCTTTCTTTTCCACAAGTTTCACGTACTTTGTTGTTTGAAATTGTCACTCAAAAGCTAGGCTACCACAAATTGTAGTACGATGGGTGCCCAAGACGCTTACAGAGCATCATAAAGAACAGTGAATGGTGGCAACGTTGACATTTCTGGAGGCCTACCCCAAACATGGTGATTCATTCCTGGATCGAATCGTAACCGGTGACGAGATTGGGTGAAACACGTCAGTTGCGAAACAAAATTACAGTCCATGGAGTGGGGGCACACGAGGTCCCCCCGAAAACCAAGAAAATGTTTGGAAACCTTGTCAGCAAGGAAATTGATGGCGACAGTGTTTTGGGATAGGCAAGGTGTGCTTCTTATTGATTTTCTCGAACGTAGAGCAACCATATTTTCTGCTCAGTACTGTCAAACTTTGCACAGCCTTAGAAGAGCAGTTCAAAGCAAACGCCGAGCAAAGCTGACGTACAAAGTTTTGTTTTTGGACGACAGTGCCCGACCTCACACGGCAAACCTCACTAAATAATTCCTTAATTCATTCGAGTGGGAAATTTTCCCTCATCGGCCCTACAGCCTCGATCTTGCACCAACCGACTTTCACTTGTTTCCCAAGATGAAGAACTGGCTTGCAACGCACCGCTTTGATGATGACGCGGAACCCCAGGCGGGCGTGACTCACTGTCTGAAGTCTCAGGCGGCAGAATTTTACGACGAAGGTATTTCAAACCTTATCCACCGCCATGATAAGTGCCTCAATGTGTTTGGTGACTGTGTGGAAAAGTAGTATGTCAGTCGCTCTTTCAGATGTAGATAATAAAATGTATTTCTTGTATTTAGTTTTTTTTAATACCTAAACGTTCTCTACTTTCTGAATAGCCCTCGTACATTTTAATTTTCTGTTATATGAAAATGGCATTATAAATATCTCTAAAAGCATTAATTACTTCTCGAAACACTACGTACATGCAACATCAATTATTTTATAAGAAATACTGGAAAAAGTTGCACGAATAGGTTAACCACCCACAAAGTAAGCAATGCCGAATCCTCAGAGTTGGGGAAAACATGGCAGGCGATTCAGCCTGCTATATAGTAGCTCTGCAGCGGCCGCTGACGTCACGGGCTTGCGAAAAACACCCACACTTGGCCCGCGCTTCCCTCAGCGGAAGCGAGGCTTTGAACAATGGGAAACGCTTTCCAGGACCTCTTTCGACAGGGGAGACGCGTGAAACAGCCCCGTGGTACGTTTTAAATCATGTGCAGTAACTTTCATAGAAAGACTTGCATCTATTAAGACTATCTGAATGACCAGTAGCTGTTTAAATAAAATTATAATATTAACTGATCACTTCTGGCACATTTTAAAAATGATGGACTTGTACTTTTTATGCTGTGGGCTGACAATTCTCATTTTACTTTTCCGATTTGCCTTGGCTTGCATTACTCTGGCGGCCTCATTTTTGTGTATCTCTGCACATGGAAACTGATATAAAAAGCATTTTTAAATCACTTTTAACCAACTTAGGGAAATGTAATATTTGTCAAGCGTTAATATGTTGTAGCGTTCGAGCACTGTCATGTGTCACAGGGTGACAGTTATTGAACTAAATGAAAAAAAACGTACATCAGTTACAAACTATAGCGTGCACACACTTTATTTAACATGCAAACGTCACTACAGATATTTGGATTTAGGTTATGACACTTGCAATATGCCTGCCATCATTGGCGATGATGTGATGCAGACGAATACCGAAATTCTGCATGACCCGCTGAAGTGTCGGAACGTTGATGCTCTCGATGACCTTCTGAATGGCTGTTTTCAGCTCAACAATGGCTCTGGGGTCATTGTTGTAAACCTTGTCCTTAAAAAAGGCCCCAAAAAAAAAAGGTCGCATGTGTTCAGATCCGGAGAATATGGCAGCCAATCGAAGGCCATAACAGTAGCCTCTGGGTACCTCAGAGCCAGAATGCCGTCCCCAAAGTGCTCCTCCAGGACATCGAACACTCTCCAGCTTCGATGGGGTCAAGCTCCGTCTTGCATAAACAACATCATCTCGAAATCAGGGTCACTTTGGATAACGGGGATGAAATCATCTTCCAAAACCTTCACGTACCGTTCGGTAGTCACCGTGCCTCCAAGGAATATCGCACCGATTATTCCGTGACTGGACATTGCACACCATACAGTCACCCGTTGAGGGTGAAGAGACTTCTCGATCGCAAAATGCGGTTTCTCAGACCCTCGAATGCGTCAATTTTGCTTAATGATGAGCCCATCCAAATGAAACTGGGCTTCGTCGCTAAACCAAACCATGCATGCTCAAATTAATTCCTATCACATCCCGCCGTCAACTGTGCAGTGTGAAGCTCCTAATGCAAACCGTTCAGAAGTTTTATGACGGTTTTTTTTATATAGTTAAATAATTGTCACTCAGTGTTTCAGTAATTACGAAACAGTTGTATCAAGTCACGAATCCTTTTCTGTTTGTTACGTCACGTGCTTCGCTTTGTGTAGAGTTTTAATCATACTACAGGTAGGGAAATTTTTTGTCATTAAGTACGTGTTCCTCTTTCGCAGCCAATGTGTAATAAATACTTCATTAGAACACTTAGTCCGTGTTGCACTAATGAAAGTTTCACTAAATTATTTTGTCTGGTCGTCAAAATAATATTTTGATCAATTGGAAGAATTTTCGGCTTGATAGTAATCTGAACTAATAAGTAAATACATTACAAATTTCCTGATCATCTTTACTTTTGGGTGAAGGAGTACTGTTGTTTTGAGCGAAAGCTGTAATCCCCTCTCCATGACGAATCGGTTTTCTTAGGCTTTACGACCACATTGTATACGATATCACACTAAAATTGATCTAGCTTTCGGAGTAAGCGATAGATTACAAGGCAGTTTAAAGATTAATTTAGCTGAGACTGCTAATAAAATTTCTGAGAATGAAACTTGACTGAATTAATTTTTTTGAGATCTATGACAGTACCAGCAGAATCTGCTGTTCTTTCTGTAACAAAAAAAAGTGTGTGAAATCTTATGGGTCATCAGTCCCTAAGCTTACACACTACTTAACCTAAATTATCCTAAGGACAAACACATACACCCATAATGAGATTTTCACTCTGCAGCGGAGTGTGCGCTGATATGAAACTTCCTGGCAGATTAAAACTGTGTGCCCGACAGAGACTCGAACTCGGGACCTTTGCCTTTCGCCGGCAAGTGCCCTACTATCTGAGCTACCAAAGTACGACTCACGCCCGGTACTCACAGTTTTACTTCTGCCAGTATCTCGTCTCCTACCTTCCAAACTTTACAGAAGCTCTCCTGCGAACCTTGCAGAACTAGCACTCCTGGAAGAAAGGATACTGCGGAGACATGGCTTAGCCACAGCCTGGGGGATGTTTCCAGAATGAGATTTTCACTCTGCAGCGGAGTGTGCGCTGATATGAAACTTCCTGGCAGATTAAAACTGTGTGCCCGACAGAGACTCGAACTCGGGACCTTTGCCTTTCGCGGGCAAGTGCTCTACCATCTGAGCTACCGAAGCACGACTCACGCCCGGTACTCACAGTTCTAATTCTGCCACTATTTACATACACCCATGCCCGAGGGAGGACTCGAACCTCCGCCGGGACCAGCCGCACAGTCCATGACTGCAGCGCCTTAGACCGCTCGGCTAATTTCTGTAACACATATAGCTATGAGAGAGACTGTATGTCTGTTAGTGAGGCCTTGATGAGAGAGACTGTATGTCTGTTAGTGAGGCCTTTCATACAATTAATCTACGAGAAAGTAGAATTATAATATCTTGAACAACGGTTCTGTAACTATTTGAGATTAATAAATTGGTTGAATCACACTAGAAATAAGATTACATTAAATTTATTCAGACGGGCTAATTCTCATGTAAGTTAATGTGAAAGCACAGAATGGAAGTTAATTTACTGAGTTTGAGAAATAGTTAAATAATGGTGGAGAAAACAAACATCAAGAGCTCAACCTGATGAACGAAAATTTAATACGTAAACCACAAAGAACATAAAATTTCTGGAGCTTAGATTTTGACAGACTTCTAATTCCTCGGCTCCGTATAATTAAGACAGTGAGATTGACAGATGCAAAAGTTTACGCTAGTGACGCGTTTGTTAAATTTCAGCAAACAGTCGGTATTTATATCACAGAGACAATGTCTGCGGTGAAACTGGTTCTAAACAGTTATGTGTTGAAAAGCTGTCAGTTACTGCCCGTCCATTAAAGAAAAAACACTGTAACACGAGTCTTCCACGTGAGAAGCCCACGATCCCGCAATAATAACGACTAATGGGAAAAGCGAAAGCAGCTATTAACATCTCATCTGCGAGAGAACGCTGTGTATGCGAAATACCGTTTTTACAACAGTGGCGCGTTCCCAAGGACAAATCCTGCAATCCCTACAACAGGGGCTAAGTTCTTTTTTCTTTGCACCAAATGCCGTCTACGTTGGCGCCGTGTAATACAGGAAACGCGAGATTACGGTTTGTATTTAAAGCACTCGCGTCAGTTTATGGGAGGCGGGCCAAGAGCTCTGAGCGAATTTGCCGGTCTGTTAAGCGCAGCACACTAGCACGGCGTGTTGCAGCGACGCGCTAACGCGGAATACCCTCGCACAGTTCCGCTCCGCAGCAAAGGTTGTTGGCTGAGCAGCGGAAATAACCTCGCAGCGGATCTGAGGAACAAGACGATAGGTAAAAAGAAGAGGGGAGGTGGCATTACGTCACAAACTTGAAGCCGTTGTCCTCCATCTTAACTAGTCCAAAACATTAGGTTCACCGTATTCATACCCCATAGTTCACCGCAGTTAAGCCGTCGGCACACGGACCGTGCATCCGAACGTTGAGCGTTGAGCGTGCCGAGTTTTTGACATCATACCGTGGAATAGTACGTTCGGGAGTCTTTGAGAACGTGCAGAGCAATATCTAGCAAGTGAGATATTCTGAGCGTGCATCTGAGCGTTGACCAATGAGATGGCACAACGCCACCTGCGTCACACGTACGCCGTCTCCCTTCGGTACAGAGTTGTGAGGCGCCATATTGGCATTCATTTCAAGTCTATATGTATATATGCCGTTTCTGAGCACCAGCAAATTGAGAATCACTGGAAAACCCGTTGTTAACTGTGTGATTCGTTCCAATAAAATAATGAGAAACATCATACTCGTGGCAAAAGAATTATTGTACTTGCGTATTATGAGAGTAGGCTATTTGTAGGCAGCGACACACTGAAGATCCACACAAAACACATAGTTGTTGGTACAATTCGCTATACTTAAATTTCAATTACTAACATATCTACAATTAAGGTTGTCAACCAGAGGTATGTTGTTGGTGTAGTGATGATTAGCGTCCTTGTCCGCTGTTGACTTGTTTCTTGGGGCGGTGGTTCGCGTCTTGCCACTTCCAATTTTTTTTACCTAACATTTTGGTTTTTATTAGGTTCTAGCACTTTATTATTAGTTTAATATAAGTATATACTATAATATTTGATGTTATGTAAATATAAGTTCACCTTTGGTTGAGGGGTGACTTTGTTCGATTGGCTTAATCTACAGGATAGCTACTTGTATTAAGATATTTTGCCCCTTTTTCTTTTACAGTTCGTAATTCACATGTTGCAAAGATTCTGCTACAGTGATCAAGTAAGACTGACCTTGGGGTTTTACTGAAATGTGGGAATGATGAAATAATGTTTATCTTATGCGGAGAAGTATTCCAAATTTGTACCGCACTGTCTGTAATGGAACTTTTATAAGTCTGTGTCCTTACTGATTGGACATGGTACTTTCCTTTTCGTGGACGATGGAAGAAATGTGTGTTTTAATAGAGCTAACGTGGGAATTTTACGCGCGCTAATTGAGTAAACAATGTGATTTACGAACTAGAAACATCCCTCAACTGCCGTTGGAGTGCGTTGCGATCGCGTGTACCACGTTAGGGCCCACGTACCGTATGCACAAGTCGCATCGTTCCTGAGCGTTCAGCAGCACGTTGAACTTGGCACGCTCAACGTTAACGTTCAACAGCACGGTCCGTGTGCCGACGGCTTAACACTTCCTCGTGACGTCACTCTGACTGCGTCGAATTACTAGGGCAAATACACATTTGAGAATAGAAAAACGTTCGAAATTGCCTTCCTGACTCTGTGTTATTCATGTAAGCCCTATAATTTTAGGTGTTTAAAACAGTTATTGCATGCATATGACAGAAATAATGAACAAGACGCACTCGTAAACAGAGTCTGATAATGTTTTGGGCTACATAAAATGGCGCCCACTCTGGCTCCAAAACAGCGTACAGCGTAAGTTTTTTTTTTTTTTTTTTTCTTCCATGTGTAGAACCCAGAGAGGAGCAATATCTATGCATCTATGCAATGGGCTTTGCATACTGCTCCCATGTTGTCCACCGGAATGCCACTTGAGTTGATTATATCGCTGTTTGTTTACATTTTGTAGATCAAATAATCTCATATTATTAAGGTGTCATAACGTCAGAGCTACCTAAAAGCTTTCATTGCTAATCCTTCTCATGTTAAAGTCAAGAAATTGGTGTTTTTTAGTGCTTGATATTCGCACAGTCGAGTACAAAACACAGTTTTTTTTTTAAATTCATAAGAGCAGAATTATTGAATAACTATATACCTAGGTACTGAACCTGGAAGGAAGAAACTAATGACAGACGTAACAGTTCAATCATATCGCAGTAAAATATGACAAAATAAACCACTTTTAAGTTTCCGTACCTGAATCTGCAAAAACGGAACCTTAGCAGGATCACTTTCTTGTCCATCTGTGTCTATTCGACGGTTAAGACCCTTTTTTCTCAGGAACAGGTAGACTGTTGGAACGTTTCTTTTTATTTGCAAATAAATTTAAGTCCCAAAACTAAATTCATGTAAACCTACGTAAGAAACGCCGTATTTTTGTATTAATTTCGCTGAAATATGTTCAAATGTGTGTGAAGTCGCAAGGGACCAATCTGCTACGGTCATCGGTCCCTAGCGGGCCGGAGTGGCCGAGCGGTTCTAAGCGCTTCAGTCTGGAACCGCGCGACCGCTACGGTCGCAGGTTCGAATCCTGCCTCGGGCTTGGATGTGTGTGATGTCCTTAGGTTAGTTAGTTTTAAGTAGTTCTAAGTTCTATGGCACTGATGACCTCAGTTGTTAAGTCCCATAGTGCTCAGAGCCATTTGAACCATTTTTTCATCGGTCCCTAGACTTACAAATTATTTAAACTAAATGCGATCCCCCGCGCCGGAAATGAGCGTAGAGAAGTCTCTCGAACACTTTTCCACGCAAGAGGCTCACAGAACCGGAAGAAACTGAAGAAGACTGAGGGTAAAGTTGCCTTCAGTTGTCTACTTGTACATAAACACGAGCAGCGTCTCTCTCTCTCTCTCTCTCTCCCCCCCCCCCCCTCTCTCTCTCTCTCTCTCCCCCTCTCTCTCTCTTTCTTAATGATCGCTCTCTTGAATGATTTTGTAATAAACATTTGTACTTGAAAGATATTTCCAAGATGTGTAAAGTATTTATCTATGTAAAAGTATCGTCAATATACGAATAATTGTTATTGTTTACCAATGTTTCATTTCAACAACATTAACCTTGGCTGCCAACTTTTCTATGTTTCAGCTAAGAGAACTGCAAGACTGGTGACATATCGTTTGCTGGCCGCTGCCGAATACCATTAATGTTCGAATTTGTAGCAGCCACTCGTGCGTCCCTGAGATCTGTTAAGCAGATCTGTAAACGCAGTTTCCAGGCAGTGGTTCTGGGCATAACGCGTAATGTTAATGATTGGCATACGGGCAACAAACGATGTGGGCGGTCAGTCCACTCCACTGTATCAAAGCAGGCTAGACAAAATCTTGAATTATTAAAATAGCGAAAACTTTCTTTTTTGAAAATAATAATTCACTGTCATTTTGAAATTTTTGCCACATGCTGAGGTCTACAGTTCTTGGCGATGTGAAAAATTCAAGCTTCTAAGTTAATACGATCAAAAGAAACGGCAGTCTGTAAAGAACCCTTTTTCTCAGGAACGGGTAAAGAACGGCGCGTTTCGTCACAGGGTTATTTGGTAAGCGTGATAGCGTTACGGAAATGTTTAGCAAACTCAAGTGGCAGACTCTGCAAGAGAGGCACTCTGCGTCGCGGTGTAGCTTGCTGTCCAGGTTTCGAGAGGGTGCTTCCCCCTACTTCCTACTTATACCTCCCGAGGAGATCACGAATGTAAAATTAGACAGATTCGAGCGCGCATGGAGGCTTTCCGGCAGTCGTTCTTCGCGCGAACCATAAGCGACTGGAACAGGAAAAGGAGGTAATGAGAGTGGCATGTAAAGTGCCCTCCGCCACACACCCTTGGGTGTATTGCGGAGTATAAATGTAGATAGACAGATAGATAGATAGATACCGAGTTGAAATTTATATGAAGTCCTAAGGTCTACGGTCCCTTGGTGGTGTACATAATTTAAGCTTCGAAGTAAGTGCAATCAAAAGATACGGCCATATGTGTCACTTTTTTATGCTTGCTGACTAACTTATCAGAACCTGAAGATGCATCACTTCTATTCTTGCTCTGCCTGGTGGTCTAGTGCCAGAAACGGTGGACCATTCAGCAAGCCTCTCTTACGGGTTGTCTATTGGAGGTGCTCTTGCCGGTCTCTCCCGTCCCGATGGCGCATGTCGCATCACAACTTTCTCATATATCGACACTCATTCTGGAATACAAATATGTGGCCTCGGATCTCCCTGTAACGCGCTCACGGAAAAAAAATTTTACGTCACCCTTCTTCGGACAGTTCCGCTTAACGTGGTAGAAACCAAATTCCCAGCTGTCAGTTGGTTACGAGTTTGGGGAACGATACACCACCACTTTCTGCTAACTGCCGTGCACGTGACGTGGTACCAAGACAGCGAGAAAAAATATACGACGAGACACCGGGTTCACGCTATCAGATTGAAGGACTCCCCACTTTGCCTTAACTGTCGTTCCTGGACACCAATGAAAATCGGTTCACGTGCGTGTCGTTTTCAGGCGTTTGGCGACTGATCTTAGCTTATTACCTCCGTGTTCCACTGAAGTGATTGAACTTCACAGGCTCCCGTGTCCGGATGACTATTACTTTCCCCTCGCAAAATATCATAACGCTTTCATGGTTCAAGGGAATGAACATTGACTACATCTTCTGCGAATGGGAGAAAGTGGAGCTTGATTGCTGGTGGGATCTGCAAAACGCCCACAACGTCCGAGAACGCACACCGAGGTACCGTACGCTTTTTTCAGATTATTTACGCCGTATTTTCGTTACCCACGAACCTCTAGCTGGGGAGTGCCAGGCTCAGTATGACATTCCGCACAGCGTCATATCTAAGAAAGAATGACCTGAATTACAAGCTATAAGGAAGGAAAGAGATTGGCTGATTCATGGAAGGCAGCACTCTTTGAGCCATTAGCGATGGAGCATGTTGTCTGTTGTCGATATTTTAGAAGGAACTGTTGGAGACAGAAAACGGCAATGGAAGTGGAGAAGAAAGCACCATTTCTTGACGAAAGATCCTTTTAGCTCAAGTAACACTAGTAATATACAAAATTACTTTAGTTAATGCTTTGAATCACGTTGTTTTTGTAATATTCTGTTTGCTATTGTTTTTTTACACATTCACTAATTCTAATCATGTAATTAAAAAATAAATAAAGACAAAAATTGTAGACTCATGGAGCCTATCGCCTTGGGAGAAATTTTGGGAATAATTAGAGGCAACGGCTGAAGATGGATAGCTCATTTTTTTATTTGGTAAGGTAAAAATATCGATGCCAAGCAGGGGTACATTTGACTTTCTTAATTTTTATTCATTTATTTTTGAGAGAGAGGAAGAGATTAAACTTATTTGTATAAGGCGATAGGTGCACCAACAAAATGAGTGCTAGCCAAAAAAAGTACGCAGGAGATCTTGAATTGCCTGGAAATTGAGAAGTAATGGAAAAGAATCGCGGTCGGACCACAGATTTTTCAATTTCCCCAGTTGGATACCTGTGTTATGTCATGGACAAGCAATTCGCCAAAGTGGCGTCCGATTGATAGCCTTACATCAAGCCTTTGAGCCACACCAAATTATAATTATTATCTACGTACACAGGAAGTTTTATACAGAACTTTCAGACCGCTAGTCCCACTCGCCCATACCCGTTTCTTTTTTAAACATTATACACTAATTTTATTTTCATTTGGTGCTCCCAGTATCCTTTGGTTTACACAATGAAGTAATTAATCATTTTAACATAAACTGCGCTAAATGTAAAACTGAGAAGAAAAGATACAGGGGCTAGACATCATCTCCTGCATTAAAAATGGCTCGTTACAAAGTGGACAGACCGTAAACTTCTCATAAGAGACAAAATATAGCTTCATATTAAGGAAAGTAATTTCTTATGGGATGATCGGCTGTAAGTTCCTAAAGAGGGATGTCCAGCCGCATCTTTGAAAGTTCTTTCATCTGATCGCCTCTCGGCAGCTATCCCAGTTGTCCAACCGAAGAGAAGAAAGCTAGAGTGTAAAGTGAAATCCGAGCCACATTCGTTCCGGAAACATCTTCAAATCATTTAGGGGTGAAGGCTAGTGTAAAGGCAGACTGAAAAACTTCGGTGACTGTCCAGGATTCGAACCAGTGACTTTACGGTCTGTAGACTTGTAATACCCAGCACCCATCATACCGAAAGATCCGGATAAGTACAAATAGAACTCACGGACAAAGGTTTCCGTACAAAATGGTTCAAATGGTTCTGAGCGCTATGCGACTTAACTTCTGAGGTCATCAACCGCCTACAACTTAGAACTAATTAAACCTAACTAACCTAAGGACATCACACACATCCATGCCCGAGGCAGGATTCGAACCTGCGACTGTAGCGGTCGCTCGGTTGCAGACTGTAGCGCCTAGAATCGCACGGCCACTCCGGCCGGCCTGTTTCCGTACAATTTAAATTCGTATATAGATCGTTCATATATCCCGAATCGAGAATTTCGATAATTTTTGCCTGTTATCTGTATCGATAGTGGCAAAGTGTCAAAATATGTGACATAAGTGGCTGTATCTTTTGATTACGTTGGCGTAGAAACTTCAGTTCTTCACACCAGCAAGGGACAGTAGACCTTACTATGTGTCATAAATATAATATTTCAATCCACATTCACCATTCCCGGGTATTTTTTTTGTGGTTTTAGAAAACAAAAAAAAAAAAAAAATACCCGGGAATGGTGATTGTGGATTGAAATATTATATTTATGACACATAGTAAGGTCTACTACTTACTATGTGTCATAAATATAATATTTCAATCCACAATCACCATTCCCGGGTAAAGGGTTTTTTAACAGTCGGGCCGACAGACAGACAGACAAAAAGACAGACAACAAACTGATCATATAAGGATTCCGTTTTTCAGGCTATGGTATGGAACCCCAAGGAGATGATAATTATAATGGATTTAACTAAATAAAGAGAATATACTACTATTTATTAGAAAATAAGTACAAATTTTCTTATTTATGAGAGGACATTAACAGTTATGTAGCTGTTGTAAGGGACGGGATTTGGTACCGACATCTTGCTGCGTAGAGTGTCGGTACGGATAGTCTTCTGATGTTATTTGTTTCATTTTAATCGTGAATCATTGTAGATTCGATATATTAATTCATCAACCACAGAAATCTAAGGACTAAAAAAAAGTGAGAGTTTTTAAGATTTATGTTGTATTATGCACTAACGATTGCAAAAAGCGACATTTAGTTCATTAAAAAAATTCTGAGAAATTTAGTACTTACTATGCTCAATCGGAAATAGTCCCGTCTAGACCGTTGCTACTAGAGAACTTTCCTGGAATGTTGTGGTTCGAGGTTTAAAGATTTTTGAATTGTCCAATATTTTTCCCAAGATTTTAGGAAGATGGTTTTAATGTGTTAACAGGGTGACCGGCTCACCCTTGTTTTTTTTTTTTTTTTTTTTTTTTTTTTGTAGGTGGTCAGCTAGTTAGATTTCCCTGTGCCTTTCTTTTAACTCCTTTGTCGTTTTGATTGTGTTTGAATTCCTTATATAGCTACTTTTATTCTTTCTCTTTTATTTTAGCGCATGTGAGATAGTGATTGTGTGGTCAAATCAAGTGCATTAGATTATATCCACATCCGTTAGTTGGAATGAGTGTAAGGACGCT
Organism: Schistocerca cancellata; assembly: GCF_023864275.1. NCBI lineage: Eukaryota > Metazoa > Arthropoda > Insecta > Orthoptera > Acrididae > Schistocerca > Schistocerca cancellata. The sequence continues at coordinate 746,841,070 of NC_064628.1, read as the reverse complement.
GATAACCTAACCGTTGAGCACCCATAAGCTCCAAGCACAGGCACACACACGCACGCAAGCACACACACACACACACACACACACACACACACACACACACACACACACACACGCACGCAGACATGCACGCGCGCACTCACACACATGGAAAGTTATGCGGCTAACACTTGCAGTTGTTGTATGGTGTGGAGTCAGAGCCTCCAAACCAGTGTTCCTTTTGTTGTTAAATGCTTCCGATAGTGTTTTGGTTACAAGTAGAATTATTCTTTTAGAAATAACTGAAGTTGCCTCGGACGTCAGCTGTAAGGCGTCGTATCGGTTCGTCCTGTTCAAAAATGGTTCAAATGGCTCTGAGCACTATGGGACTTAACTGCTGTGGTCATCATTCCCCTAGAACTTAGAACTACTTAAACCTAACTAACCTAAGGACATCACACGCATTCATGCCCGAGGCAGGATTCGAACCTGCGACCGTAGCGGTCGCGCGGTTCCAGACTGCAGCGCCTAGAACCGCTCGGCTACTCCGGCCGGCGGTTCGTCCGGCGATTGAAGATCGCGTCCTGATATATCACCTTGAATTCATAGCTTCTTCTTGCCGAGCAGCGAAGCCGAAAACTGCGTGGAAGGCAGAGATACAGTTTTTGACTACATTTAATTAACAGCGGTTGGTTGGATGGTTTGTGCGGATTGAAGGGACCAGACTACAAGGCGATTGGTCCCTTGTTCCACGACAATAAAAATCTGCAAGGAATAAAAAACAAGTAACAGAGATGACAAGGGACGACACAGAACAAGTAGGACACAAAGACCAGACAAAAGGAACTAAAAGCAAACAGAGTGTGACAGTGGTTGGCCGATAACAGAAAAAAAAGGAAAAGCCAACCACCAAGAAACACACTAAAAAAAAAGCCGGCCGTAGTGGCCGTGCGGTTCTAGGCGCTACAGTCTGGAGCCGAGCGACCGCTACGGTCGCAGGTTCGAATCCTGCCTCGGGCATGGATGTGTGTGATGTCCTTAGGTTAGTTAGGTTTAATTAGTTCTAAGTTCTACGCGACTGATGACTTCAGAAGTTAAGTCGCATAGTGCTCAGAGTCGTTTGAACCATTTTTTTTTTTTGAACAGTAAAAAGTCCAATCTCAAATCGTAGGCCAAAGGCCAGACTCATCACAAAAAAAGAGACAAACGCTTAGATCGTCGTGAGGTGGGAAGAAGCAAAGGCTGGGGCGGGGAATCATAAAATATTTGAATAAGGAAGCCTGTATATTGCAGATTGCGCACACAATGGCAAACAGTAGCGCCGTGGAAAAAGAAAAGATTAAAATGGGGCATACTCTTTGCGCCCGGCCTCGTAGTTCGTGCTGTGCAGCGTCAGAAATGTGTGGTGAAGTACCCGTATACTGCTACGAGCCACAACATCGCAAGCAACATTAATTCTTTGACAACCACATGCCATGACAGTTAACGTGTCTACTTGTGTGAAAATTTTGTGGCTTGAATTCGAGAATAGCTTTTGTTTGTTATCGTCAGTGAAAAAAGAATTCAAAAACTTTAAGGAGAAGTATCAAACAATAAAGTGGAAATGTTAAAGTATAATATTCTGTGCTATACGCACAGAAGATTATATAGCAAAATCAGTTATTTAAATATAAAAGAGATGGAAGCAAGATTACTTGCAAAAATTCATGAAAGCGCAGTTCATCTCATGACACAATGGGATCAAAATGTGATGGAAAGTGTAGAATAATCAATACATGCCGTGAATTACTCATTTTTTGTTATTTATGCTTTAAGAGCTGATGTTTTGGAAGCTCTTAGAATAAGAAGACGAGAGATAATTAAAATGTATGTTATGTAATTATGTAGCTTCTGAAACAAATAGACAACATAAAGGAATTCCATTATTGTTAATACTTTAAGTCCGTATTGCTGGGCATATATGAGCGTTCATCGACTGCACAATACAAAACGTGCACATTGTCGATTTATTGTTGATCAGAACTATCTAAAAATAAGGGTTATAATCACGAAACATGTCGTGCAGTTGTGATGTCTATCTTTATTAGCTCTTTTTACCCTCATTTAAGGAGGTCAGACCTAGAAAAAGCCTAGTCAATAAAAAGGATACTGATAATAATTTTTTGTGGGTACCTTCTCGGTGTGAATACCTACGGTGAATTTATGTCAAGAGATGTGCACTGACTAGTGCATATACCTGGGGAATTCATTGCGTCTGTTCGTATTCAGTTCACTGATAGTTAAATCAATTTATAAATGTTAGAAAAGTGCCGCGACGTTCGGAAAATTCTGCCTTTCCGCTGTGACAAGAAAGTATCAGTGAAACCATCACAAAAAACGGCGTGGGAAGTTCCTCATGCTGTTGATGTTGGAGGCGATACCCGAGTACTGCAGCAAACAGAGGTTATCACGCATGTCACAGCAGAGATACTCACTGTCCGACATAAACCGACTTGAAAGTAACTCAACAGTTATGTAAAGGTGTGTTGAAAGATGCAATCGCCATCCCCGAATTGCTCTTCAACAATGGGAAGCAAGAAGGGGCTTAAAACATCAGTGTTTGTGCTATGATAATGCCACGCAAAATAACAAGGGGTGCAAGCCTCCTGCAAGAAAAATACGACCTCACCGTAACACAAGCCTCCTCCATGAAAAATACGACCACACCATCACACCACCACCATCGAATTTTAGTGTTGGCAGTACACACGCTGGCAGATGACGTTCACTGGGCATTCACCATACCCACACCCTGCCGTCGGATCGCCACATTGTGTACCGTGATTCGTCACTCCACACAATGTTTATCCGCTGTTCAGTCATCCACTGTTTACGCTCCTTACACCAGGCGGGGCGTCGTTTGGCATTTGCCGGCGTGATGTGTGGCTTATGAGCAGGCGCTCGACCACGAAATACGAGTTTTCTCACCTCCCGCCTAACTGTCGTAGTCCTTGCAGGGGATCCTAATATAGTTTGGAATTCCTGTGTGATGGTCTGGATAGATGTCAGCCTATTACACATTACGACCCTCTTCAACTGTGGGCGGTCTGTGTCAGTCAACAGAGGAGGTCGGTCTGTACGCTTTTGTGCTCTACGTGTCCCTTAAAGTTTCCACTTCAGTATCACATCAGAAATGGTGGACCTAGGGATGTTTAGGAGTGTGGAAATCTCGCGTACATATGTGTGACACAAGTGACACCCAGTCACATGGCCACGTTCGTAGTCCGTGAGTTCCGCGGAGCGCCCCATTCTGCTCTCTCACAATGTCTAATGACAACTTAGGACGCTGATATGGAGTACCTGGCAGTAGGTGGCAGAACAATGCACCTAATATGAAAAACGTGTGTTTTTGGAGTTGTCTGGATACTTTTGATCACATAGTGTATCTCAAGCAAAATTTACACCAAAGACAGCTTGTTACTTTCCATACTACATAGTAGTATCGACCACTTTTCACTAGCGATTTATCGTTTCAGGGTGATACACGTATCACAGCACAGCTGACATTATCGTTCCGGTTTAGACACGCACAAACAAACACACACACACACACACACACACACACACACACACATACAGAGAGAGAGAGAGAGAGAGAGAGAGAGAGAGAGAGAGAGAGAAAGACGGAGGAAGTGAGAGAGAGGGGAGGGCGGTTCTTAGTCAGACAATGTGTCTTGCCCGACGACTTTTAACGTCCTTTAACGGATGTAGTAGTACGACCAAGACATGAAAATAATGGCACTCCATATACCAGAAACTCAGCGTCATTACAAACCCGAGCGATCACAAGTTGGTTGGATGAATATTCGTCATACATCCTTTGACCTTGGTGCAAAGTGCACACACAGAAAGAAACGTGGCTGCAATTCCCGTGGCGATCTATCGGGTAAATCACTTTAACTCTTATAGCTGCGGTGTGTAGGGAAAACTGATGCTACTTTGTGTATTACTAAGTGGTCACAATGATGTGTGGTGGCAGTGTGCATTTGGCGATGAAGGCACTGAAGAGAGTGATGCAAAATAAACACATCAAACCTTCGATAAAAGAAAAAAAATGGTTGTATATACTTGTTTAAGAAATAAGACTGTACAGGGAATGCATGCAAAACCAGGAGCTTAGAAAGGTTCAAAGCCAACGCAATTCCAGCTCTTTAATTTAGCTGGACCACATGAAGCTTTAAACGGTAATTGCTTTGTCCTTTGTGCGAGTGCTGGCGGTGAATTTAAAAGCCAGTATGGACCTCGTCACGTTTAAAGAGACCTCACACTACAAACCCAGTTATATCATTTCCTGCACATTCACGGTGACCTACTTGGTGGTTTAACATTTCAGAGCCGTATAAAAGGTTCTGCAACAGAAATGATATTAGCTTCATTCACACACACACACAGACACACACACACACACACACACACACACACACACACACACACACACACACACACACACACACAATGATTTGCGCTCGTTGCTCTTTGTCTAAATATGCTGTAGCTATCAACTATAAGGCTATGATAATTTTTTCATAAGAAATGAGCACGTTGTGCAGCGCTTATTTTAGAAATTGCCGGTGAGCTAGGTGCTTCGGTAATGGTAGGCTTAGGCCGTCAAATAAACATCATTAGCACAATATCAGTTTTATTAAAACAAATGAGCACGCCGGCCGGGGTGGCCGAGCGGTTCTGAGCGCTACAGTCTGGGACCGCTACGGTAGCAGATTCGAATCCTGCCTCGGGCATGGGTGTGTGTGATGTCTTTAGGTTAGTTAGGTTTAAGTAGTTCTAAGTTCTAGGTGACTGATGACCTCTGAAGTTAAGTCCCATAGTGCTCAGAGCCGTTTTGGAATGAGCACTGCTCTCACTAAGTAACAAGAGACAAGTGGTTGTGTAAAAGTACACATTACAATTATAAATGCCAGCAGGTGACCAATTAGCTTCCTTTTAAAATCAATCGAATGTGGGCAGGACTCAAACATGGCACCAGTTTAAGGTACCGGACTCGCCGAAACCACAGAACGCTGGCCAAATAACGGAGTCAATGGCACTTTGAAAACATATAAATTGAATACATTTAACAAAAGCACAATAACCAGTTCACAAAAGTGGGCGGCTCTTCAGAATTTCACAGGATTACAAATTGTATCGCCCGCGCCTAGAAATGTATTTAAAATAATGTTTCACAATATTAGTAAACAACTTAAATCCCGCAAATAAGAATAGTAATGCTTGTAAGAGAGCTGTTCGGAAAGTAAGGCGCGAACGGTCGCGAAATGGAAACCGCAGTAAAAATCTGATGAAGCGTTCAAACAGTTGTGTTGGACAGTGTATCTGGTATGCCCATAGATAGCGTCACGTCACTCGACTCAGTTCTGAGTGCACAGTGAGCGCATAAAGATGCCCAGAAAATAGTGTCTTCCATCAAGTATGGGTGCCTGCCAGGAGATTTCGCCTGATTGCGTGCAAGCCCACGTAACGTAGCTGTCACACAGTTCCTTCTTCATGACAGTTCTCAAACACACACTGCACGAGCACTGAGGACGCTCCTACAGCGTTTTAGATGGAAAGTGTTTGATCATCCACCATACAGCCTCGACTTGGCTCCCTCTGATTTTCATCTCTGCTCAAATGAACCGCTGGCTGTGAAGAAAACATTTTGGCGCAGACAACGAGCTGTAGTGCATCGTAGAAAATTGTCGGAAAGTACAGGAGGATGCCTTATATGACAAGGATATTTTAAAACTGGTACGACGCTACGACAGATGTCTAAGTCTTAGAAACGAGTATCTAGGTGAGTCTCTGGAGGGAGGAGCTAACTGTTGCAAATAAAACAGTTCTGGTTCTCACTGTGGTTTCCATTTCGCGACCGATCGTTCCTTACTTTCCGAATAGCCCTTATATTTAACCAGAATAGTTATTAAATATGGAATAATAAACCAACAACGACGAGTCTTGCAAAACCTATTGCAATCATAACATAGCTAAGATGAAACTTGCAGGAAAGAGTGCCGGCCGCTGTGGTCGAGCGGTTCTAGTATAACACTCCTGTCTGCTACTGCTATACCATTACCTCGAAACTGGAGGCAGTTTGCAAACAGAATTATTTTGTTAGAGTAATAATGGTATAAAGCAACAGAGCAGTGTTACCCTCTGAGAGGAATTTTGTTACGTTGACCGTGTTGTACCTAACGGAAGTGGCTTATCGGAAATGAAAGTCAGAATTACGTAAATATTTGAACAGTAACAAACAAAATTTTGCCTATTTTCACAGTTTAACTGATAAAGAAAACGGTCGCCAGCCTGACTAGGCAAGAGAATGATTAACATTCTCGTTCAAGAAAATAGTTATTAGTAACTTTAATGGATAAACACAACCTATACTTTGTCACTCGCGAGTGCAGTGAACTCTGACACATACATATGTTTACGGTAAGATTGAACCAAACAGTTCTATTGCAAAATTATAAGAGATACCGAAACACACTATTACTTTCAGGGCTTAAAGAAATTATGGTTTTTATAATTAGTGGTTTCTCCGTTACTTGTTACCGAGCATTAACACAATAGACAAACTGTGGATCCTTTTATACTATTAATATGTACTTCTAATACACAAGAGAGACAACCACTTAGCAAACATGAGTATATAACGTTCACAACTGCAGTTTTCCACTTTTACTACAGTGAGACACAAAATTAACATATATGTAAGATACTGACTCACCTTCTGCGATTTACAACAGGCAGTAACGTGATCATTTACTAAGCAAAACTTTATAAACCTCAGTCTTAAGAACTTTTAATTTGAAGTTGGCAACAACACATTAATAAGCAGTTTTACTAGGAAAATTATTTTCAGCAAGCATCATTAACTTTAACTCTCTCTTGCCACATTAACTTTACTTTCTTTTTACTATGTTCAAGAGGCATTAATTAGCAAAAACACTGGTCTTTAATGTTCTTTCAGTAGGGACACTCGGTAATCACTTTAGTTCAAACGGAGAGGAACCTGAGAGGTGTTATGATAAGGAAAAAATCAAGGTAGGTACATAAATTCAGTTATAAGTTACCTTAAATTTATGCACACTAAAACATCCAATGAGCTGATCCTTCACTGTACATTATTATAGTATTCCGATGCAATGATGTCGCAATGTGGTGGCAACTGCATGTTGGTAGGTGGAATTGCAGGTAGAATTGCTGGACTCTGTCATTTCTTGGTGGCGATGATAGATACAAATTCTAGAATAGTTCCAACTATTTATCCATCCATCCGAGGCACTGGAAAGTAGCAGAAAAAGCCTCTCTCGGAACCAGCACAATATGCATCTTTTACATGTCAGTGCACAGTTTGGTAGCTCATCCCCGACTCGTAGCTCGTCCCCGACTGACTCTTGTTCCCGACTCGCTCTGGTTCCACCTTTTCTACCTAGGCCAACCACAATTTGCGCGCGCTACACAGTTCCGTTCCCGAGGGGAACCACTACACCTTTTACATACAAACTAACTAAGAACCCTAAGTGAGGATCAGCAGTTTACATAACAGTAACCAAATACATTAAATAAAACAGAACATTTGCACATATTGACATTTCTACAAAAAATTATTCACACAGAAATTATAATTACATACAGTAAAGTTTGTTCCCTCCAAATGGGACAAAGAATTTAAATGACAGATACACTACTTTGCATAGAATCAATTCATGACATCAAAGTTCTTACAAAGAAAGGAGTATACAATTTTGTGTTATCTATTCAATCAAACAATATTTACAGAAGCTTAACGATGTAATATTAAATGAAACAAAAGCAAAATAAATCAGTAGAGTATTAGAGCTATGGTGTTACACTAGGCGCTTCAGTCCGGAACTACGCGGCTGCTACGGTCGCAGGTACGAATCCTGCCTCGGGCGTGGATGTGTGTGATGTCCTTATGTTAGTTAGGATTAAGTAGTTCTACGTCTAGGGGACTGATGACCTCAGATGTTAAGTCCCATAGTGCTTAGAGCCATTTGAATCATTATTTTTCTTTTTTGCAAGAAAGATTGATGATGACGGAAGCCTAATAGAGCTGAATTGAACACAAGATACTGCAGAGACTAGGACAAGTTACAGTTCTCACAATAATAAAAATCTTAAAACGGACGCATTCACTGAGAAAGTTCAGACCAGATGTGCCACTCAAATCTACTCTTCTCGTGCATCATGGTATTGATCCAAAAAAAGGCCAATTTTTACCTAGACCAAATAACATTTAATTCCGAGCCGCAATAACAAGAGCAATTTAACGGGCAGAAGGTTCAAATGGTTCAAATGGCTCTGAGCACTATGAGACTTAACTGCTGAGGTCATCAGTCGCTTAGAACTTAGAACTACTTAAACCTAACCAACCTAAGGACATCACACTCAACCATACCCGAGGCAGGATTCGAACCTTCGACCGTAGCGGTCGCGCAGTTCTAGACTCTAGCGCCTAGAGCCTCTCGGCCACCCCGGCTGGCGGGCAGAAGGAATGTAACACCGAACAACAAATAAACAATTCTTTTCAAGTCTGTCGGAGCCAATAACAAATACCAAAGAAGAAACCGATTGCGGACCAATAGGGAGTAAAGTTCTGGCAAATAGCACTAACAGACTGGCCTGCATGTTAAAATAGGCTCCGCGGCGCAAGCTCAAGCAACAGGAAATGTTCTGAACCGTTCTTACCAAGTTCATTTCTTTTTGTTTGAACTGCGCCTGTTCCAAGTGATACAGCAATCTTCCTATGATCGCGACCCACCGACTGCACGGTCACATGGGCATAATGCCGTGTACTTCAGTTGCCCACGTGCTATCCTGGAGGCGCCCACTCAGCTTGTCCACTCGAAATGGATTCAGTGCTCCTGTTGCCAGCTGGAATCTTCCTTCCTTCAGCACCAGACAGAGACTTTTGACTCTCAGCCTGGTACGCCTGTAAAAGTCTCGGAAATCACCGCGCAGGCTCTCTCTTGCGCCATGCGCGAATCAGTTGCTGGGTAACGGCCAAAGAGTGTAATCACGCAAGTAAGCTCTGTATATTGAGCAAGCAGTAAAGGAAACAAAAGTAAAATTCGGAGTAGGTGTTAAAATCCATGGAGAAGAAATAAAAACTTTGAGGTTCGCCGATGACATTGTAATTCTATCAATGACAGCAAAAGACTTGGAAGAACAGTTGAACGGAATGGACAGTGTCTTGAAAGGAGGATATAAGATGAACATCAACAAAAGCAAAACGAGGATAATGGAATGTAGTCGAATTAATTCGGATGATGCTGAGGGAATTAGATTAGGAAATGAGACACTTAAAGTAGTAAAGGAGTTTTGCTATTTGGGGAGCAAAATAACTGATGATGATCGAAGTAGAGAAGATATAAAATGTAGACTGGCAATGGCAAGGAAAGCGTTTCTGAATAAGGGAAATTTGTTAACATCGAGTATAGATTTAAGCGTCAGGAAGTCGTTTCTGAAAGTATTTGTATGGAGTGTAGCCATGTATGGAAGTGAAACATGGACGATAAATAGTTTGGACAAGAAGAGAATAGAAGCTTTCGAAATGTGGTGCTACAGAAGAATGCTGAAGATTAGATGGGTAGATCACATAACTAATGCTGAAGTACTGAACAGAATTGGGGAGAAGAGGAGTATGTGGCACAACTTGACAAAAAGAAGGGACCGGTTAGTAGGACATGTTCTGAGGCATCAAGGGATCACAAATTTAGCATTGGAGGACAGTGTGGAGGGTAAAAATCGTAGAGGGAGACCAAGAGATGAATACACTAAGCAGATTCAGAAGGATGTGGGTTGCAGTAAGTACTGGGAGATAAAGAAGCTTGCACAGGATAGGGTAGCATGGAGACCTGCATCAAACCAGTCTCAGAACTGAAGACCACAACAACAACAACAACAAAAAGATATTGGTTCCCAACATCATTATGAAGTTATTGCTTCTCATCTGGGAGACAACAAATATTCCGTCACATTTTAGATTTCACGTTACTTCACCGAAGTGACAAAGGTCATGGGATAGCGACATGCACATGTACAGGTGCCGGTAGTATAGCATACTCTAACATTCTGCGTGGTGTCTGTTTGTTCTATTACGTGTCTCCCTACCACTTTCGCGCAACGACGCTCTGAGCGTGGTTTTTAGGGAATTGACTAGTTTGAACCTGGGACCTGTTGCTGGTAAGGAGACGTCAAACCACACATGACATGTAGAGTTCAGAAGAGTTCAGTGAGACTAGCGATGATATAACCAAATACTTAATGATTTCAGCGTCAGCTCCACTGCACTCCCTGTAAAAGAATCTTAATACTAACTAAATTTAGTGGAAGGGGTTCAAGGCTTTCCTATTTTTAGTTAGCTGGTAAAATAACGTCGAAAAAGCAGTTAAGTTTACCATTGGAAATTTTATTCTACTCAAAAAACATTGTTTATAAATTGCACTATTGATAAAAGGAAATGTTTTAATACAGGATGGTAAAAACCAACTGCGTTCAACAAAAATGTGAACGAATATTCCCTGAATGGGTTTCCAAGTTCTACAATGGATTGAAGGATGATCTATGCCATATCACATCTATAATCTAGGTTTAAATTAAGCTTCACAAAAGAGAAAACTATCAAAATGGTCTACAGTGACCCTCAGTTATCTTTAATTACTTATCTAACTTGTCGTAAATTACAGTGGCTGATGTGGCTTCTCAATAACTATATAACAGAAAAATCATCGCGTTTCAGATTTTTACTTCAAGTGGCAAATGTGAACACCATGAGCTTTAATTGACGATCGACACTAGTATTACGCAAAAAGGGGGTGTAACAGATGAGACTTCTGCAGTTCTGAGTGAAGCTTTATGCGCTGTTATATCGCATCGCGTGCGTTCATTACCTAGTCGGTGTTCGTCAGGGGGCGCGGGCAGCACAGCTCCGCTCACCTCGCCGTCTCGGAAGCAGCTCTCTCCTAACTTCTCCTTACTACAATTTACCGAAGTTGGTTTAAAAAAACTATCTGGCTGTGTTTTCATCTGACCAATCAGGGTCTCAATGTTAACCTTAAGCTCCGCCTACAAAAATTCTGTCTGTCCAATGAAAAACGTTATACTTTTCGTGGTGGGGCAATGTTTTTAAAGTTTGCAACGTAACAGAGACGCGAAAAAGTCTCACGCTAATACTTGCAGCTGGTGTGGTCCTTTTAGTGTTATCGTAAGATCTATACTGTTCTTCTGGAGGGCTCTATCTTTTAACATGGGCTGGGGGGTGGTCCTGACGTAACAGAGACACGAAAAAGTCTCACGCTAAAACTTGCGGCTGTGGTGGCCCTTTTGGTGTTATCGTAAGATCTATACTGTTCTTCTGGAGGGCTCTAGCTTTTAACATGGGCTGGGGGGTGGTCCTAGCGGTTAGCTGGTAACGTGGGTGTCTGTCCCTTATCGTAGGGCCTTCCAGCTTAACATGGTTCTGCTCTCGGCTTCTGTTCTCGTTTCTCCCCTCGCAACTGCGTCTGTCTCACGGTGGGAAGGTATGACAAGCATTTAGGCATTCTTGTGTTAGTCTGTGGTATTCCATTTGCTCACTCGTTACTCGTTTTACTTTGGTTAATTTAATGTCACGATTTATTCGGAGCTATGTGACATACTACTGGATTTGCTTATCATGTCAGGGTTTTCATGGAAGGCGCAGGATTTGCCTGACACCTTACAATACACCACCTGTAAAAGGGCAGTGCATTGACGTACCTATCATTTGTACTCAGGTGCTTCATGTTCTTGACCCATCAAGAGCAGGTCACGTCATCTCGTAACACTGAAAGCAGATTTATTCCAGTAATGAAGTCAGAAGGTATAGGCAATAATTAAATGCCCTCTGAATGGAATTCTCTCCTGTTTATACTAACATCAAATTTTATAGAATAAAACATATATTATTACGAAAAAAATCCATCTAGAACCTTATTCATCACTTTATCATTTTTACTATGATAGGAGAAGTCAATTAGAAAGGGGCTTAAATAATGCAGATAATGTAATATGGAAACAAAAGCTTATTTATGTACAATTACAATGAAACTCTTGCAGTCAGATTTTTATCTCATCACCTCTAGAGTCATATTTACACACACAAACACACACACACACACACACACACACACACACACACACACACACACAATGACAAATAAAACACTGACACCACTCCACTGACACTTCTTTTTTTTTTTTGTTTGGTCATCGGTCTACTGACTGGTTTGATGCGGCCCGCCACGAATTCCTTTCCTGTGCTAACCTCTTCATCTCAGAGTAGCACTTGCAACCTACGTCCTCAATTATTTGCTTGACGTATTCAAATCTCTGCCTTCCTCTACAGTTTTTGCCCTCTACAGCTCCCTCTAGTACCATAGAAGTTATTCCCTCATGTCTTAGCAGATGTCCTATCATCCTGTCCCTTCTCCTTATCAGTGTTTTCCACATATTCCTTTCCTCTCCGATTCTGCGTAGAACCTCCTCATTCCTTACCTTATCAGTCCACCTAATTTTCAACATTCGTCTATAGCACCACATCTCAAATGCTTCGATTCTCTTCTGTTCCGGTTTTCCCACAGTCCATGTTTCACTACCATACAATGCTGTACTCCAGACGTACATCCTCAGAAATCTCTTCCTCAAATTAAGGCCGGTATTTGATATTAGTAGACTTCTCTTGGCCAGAAATGCCTTTTTTGCCATAGCGAGTCTGCTTTTGATGTCCTCCTTGCTCCGTCCGTCATTGGTTATTTTACTGCCTAGGTAGCAGAATTCCTTAACTTCCTTGACTTCGTGACCATCAATCCTGATGTTAAGTTTCTCGCTGTTTTCATTTCTACTACTTCTCATTACCTTCGTCTTTCTCCGATTTACTCTCAAACCATACTGCGTACTCATTAGACTGTTCATTCCGTTCAGCAGATCATTTAATTCTTCTTCACTTTCACTCAGGATAGCAATGTCATCAGCGAATCGTATCATTGATATCCTTTCACCTTGTATTTTAATTCCACTCCTTAACCTTTCTTTTATTTCCATCATTGCTTCCTCGATGTACAGATTGAAGAGTAGGGGGCGAAAGGCTACAGCCTTGTCTTACACCCATCTTAATACGAGCACTTCGTTCTTGATCGTCCACTCTTATTATTCCCTCTTGGTTGTTGTACATATTGTATATGACCCGTCTCTCCCTATAGCTTACCCGTACTTTTTTCAGAATCTCGAACAGCTTGCACCATTTTATATTGTCGAACGCTTTTTCCAGGTCGACAAATCCTATGAAAGTGTCTTGATTTTTCTTTAGCCTTGCTTCCATTATTAGCCGTAACGTCAGAATTGCCTCTCTCCTCCCTTTAATTTTTCTAAAGCCAAACTGATCGTCACCTAGAGCATTCTCTATTTTCTTTTCCATTCTTCTGTATATTATTCTTGTAAGCAGCTTCGATGCATGAGCTGTTAAGCTGATTGTGCGATAATTCTCTCACTTGTCAGCTCTTGCCGTCTTCGGAATTGTGTGGATGATGCTTTTCCGAAAGTCAGATGGTATATCGCCAGACTCATATATTCTACACACCAACGTGAATAGTCGTTTTGTTGCCACTTCCCCCAATGATTTTAGAAATTCTGATGGAATGTTATCTATCCCTTCTGCCTTATTTGACCGTAAGTCCTCCAAAGCTCTTTTAAATTCCGATTCTAATACTGGATCCCCTATCTCTTCTAAATCGACTCCAGTTTCTTCTTCTATCACATCAGAAAAATCTTCACCCTTATAGAGGCTTTCAATGTATTCTTTCCACCTATCTGCTCTCTCCTCTGCATTTAACAGTGGAATTCCCGTTGCAATTCACACACACTTTATTTCCATTCGTACAATTACTGTTACTGTTTGATCAGCTCACTTCAACAGTATTCTGAATATCCGATTGACTGACACAATCAAAAACGAGAAGCTGTAGGAAAAAAAAAAAAAACATTCTTTATGTGAAAGACATAGTAAAACACGTCTGTTGTGTTCTTGGGTAAAATGGCAAGTATGTGTCAATGTGACTACTTTATGTATTCTTCAGTTCTACAGGGACTAATAGATATTGGCATCTTATTCAACCCTTTGATCATACTGCGAATTTCTATACTTTTTCAACTGGGAATGAATTGCAGCGGCCCTGGGTGCATGATCGTCACGGTGGCGGGATCGAGTTGTTGCAGTCGATAGTCATCAAAACGAAGACCGAGTTCGAAGTAACGCTATTATTAGTCACAGAGTTTATTATAAAACACTCACAGTGACGCTCTGCGGCGGCGGTGCCGCCTCAGCGTATGCTGACAGCAGTGAGTGCAATGTTGCTAACGTGACAGAGGAACAATGGCCTGTTGAAGCTAATGGCCGGGCAAGAATCCTGACGCACAGTGTCCTTGGCGGAAAATGTAGTTTCTGGTCACGGCACTGCAACACAGGGCAGGATGCACCTAAAGGAGCAGATATCCGCCGTAATTCCTGTAGCGGAAGACAGCCTGCCTCAGCGGTTTCCGCCCTTGCAAGCGGAGGTGTACAACGTCATGTGTAGGTGTAGGTGGTTAAGCGATTGGACCACCCTGGAATCGAATTATCGTTTTCCAGAACAGAAAACTTTCTGCATCTGGACTAAGCCCAGAGGTGGCCTACCAGCTAGAGGGCACAATGTCCACAGCGACTGACTTACAGCCATGCTCCCAGAGGAAAAGTCACTGTAACTGTGGCAAAACTTTGGTTTCCCCAGAATAGTTTTTTACAGTATGAGGTGGTACCATACTCGGAAAACTTTTATGTCAACTTAGAACCAGCTGTTGGTCCTTTGTTGGTGGTCACCAAGTCTCGTTGTGGCTGCTTGCAGAACTATGTCGCCCCTTCACCTGACGTGGTCATTCACTCGATGATTGTGCTGAAAGAGTCAAACGCCTTGCCTAAAACTTAAGAGCATTTTTGCTGGTTCGAAACCTACGTCATTTGCCGAATCACTGCTTCCAGCCATGTGCATTGCGTTGTTTTATACGTGGCAGATCGCTAGCATTTCATCATGGCGTGTGTAAAATCGATAGTCTAAGGGTATAGTGCTTGCCTGGAAACCAAAGGGTCGCTGGTTGGAGCGCTGATCGGACCACGGAAATTTTCAGTCTGCCCTTAACCTAGCTTTCACATCTCAGCAGTGTGAGGAGTCACCAAGTATGACAAGTGATTCTGATTCCATGCTAAACTGAATGTCACTTTTCCTCAGATAGCTGGAGTAGATTAGGGACAAGCAAGTCGCCAAATTGTCGTTCATCTTAGACTTCCATCTGCCCGTTGAGCCACACTAAACTTTTACTGCCGTGGCACGTAAAGTTGGCATGAAACCAATGCACAACGTTAATTGGGCAGCTTACACGAAGGTTACGGTGATTATTTGGGTCTGTGTAATCTGCATTTTACCGTGGTTTGGTGATGGGACCTCTGGTAGTGAAATACAGTGCATGTACCAACTGCCTGTTAGCTACAACTGAGCAGGTGAGGCTGGTGGTAGTAAAATGTGGTTTATTATTATACAGGTAGATTATATTTGAGTTACATTCTTTCCGCTAGAAACATTCGGTGATTTGATTTCATTGGTTTAAGAAAACCACAGAAAAACTAAATCTAGATGATCAGAGGAAAAGCTGAAAGCCAGTCCTCCCAAATTAAAATCCAGAATTTAATGTATGGAAATGGGATCTTCTTAGCGTAACGCATCAAGAAAGTAAGTGATTGAGGGAGTGAAATTTTTTAAGTGTGAACAGAATGGCATTGTAAAAACACACGGAAATATCACCACGATCAGGCCACTAGTTATAAACATTACGACACGGTTAGTCGGTCAACAAATGTGCGACATGAACACTCCTGTATATGAGTGCGAACGAGGTAGTGCAAAAGTGTTAGAAGAGTGCAAAACATTGTGTAAGAAGCGCTAAGGAGGAAGCAACAAGTTAAATCAAGGGTTCGAAAAAGCGGTCCAGACACGGAAACAAATTGATTAACCAAATGTAACATAACAGAAGACCACTGAAAACTCATAGAGAGCAAATAAGCGATTCTCTGGTTACTGTATTATAACATTTTGTGTGTGAGGTTTTTCCATGTTCCTGCGGCTGTCGATGTAATCACAAATCTGTAGCCACAGACAACAGAAGGCCAGTACCAGCTGCAACAGATGGAGTCCAGAGGCCTACCAACACCGAGTAGCTTAGGGCTCAAACTGCTCTAAACTGCAGCATCGCTTTGGTCAGACGTCCTACCGAACTGCTGGGGCAGAATTGGCATTCAGCACGATCTCACTGCATCCAACATCTCGTCCCATATGGTGGGACAACGAGGTCAGTGACCAGGGAAGGCCAGAGTACCCCCAGAACGGCGTGTGAGTCACAACACACATGGGCCGTGGTTATCACCAGCCCCGAGTAGATGTTCCGACGGGGCGCGCATTCCACACCATGGACGGCAACCCGCTTACTGGAATTCACCTAACTGAGCAGAGGGCTGCTGGAGCCAGATGAGGCAGCTTGAGGCAGCCACACGGTCCAACAGATGCCTTGTCGGCTTGCTAACGTTACGGCGGCGGGATGTATTCAGAGAAATAAATGAATAAATATTTAACTTCACACAGGTTCCTCGGCCTTCATCCTGACAAGCGGTAGAGGTTTCCAGTATGAGTGTTAGCGACCCCTAAAACAGATTGCTACCCTTAGCATTCACGAGCGTCGCCATGCCTTCCTTCTTTGTCAGGGCGAGATTCCAACAAGACGACAGGAAATTCGATATGCCGCCATGCCCTCACACGCTCATATTTATACGAGGGGACTTCAAGAACTAAATTATACATTATTACGGCAGGCCAAAGGACAATTATTGAAAGTTGTACTACACTTTAAAGGGATACAACTAGGTGACATTACTCGTATTTTTCAAAATAGTCACCAAGTCGCCAAGTTTCTATGAACAGTGGTTGAAGCGTTCTACTAATAGTTTATTTCCTTTCCGATAGAAGTACGCTCCTTGGTAAAGGAGCCATTCAACAAGAGTTGTGAGAACGTCCTCATTGTTTGAAAATCTCTTTCCCCCAGGTGTTCTTTCAGCTTGCCGAAAAGATGGGAATCGCATGGTGTTGGACCCGGGAGTCCCGATGAGCATCTCCCAAGTCTGTGCGTCGTTGTTTACAACGATGGCACCATTTCATTACGGCTGGGCGCGACATTGCGTGTGGTCCACGTAGCGGCAGAACTTCACGGCGGATCTGGGTGCAGTCTAGACGCTTTGGCCACAAGAATCAATGTTCCACGCACCTCAACTGTGGAGGATATTTCCAGATACCTTGTGATTGCACTCGCACACTAATTATCCGAAATTGTGCTAAACGCGTTCTCTGAAAATTATTTCGAGCAGTTAGTTCATGAGCCCACGCGAATAGTAAACGGTTGTGAAAACACACTTGACCTCTTAGAAATAAATAATCCTGAGTTAATAACGAGCATCAAAACCGATTCAGCAATTACTGAACGCAGGGTTGTCATAGCGAGATTGAATATTGTAATCCCCAAGCCCTCGAAAAATAAGCGAAAAATAAACCTATTGAAAAAAACAGATAAAAATTCACTTGACGCCTTCCTGAGAGACAATCTCAGCTCATTCCAAATTAATAATATAAGTGTAAAACAGATGTGGATTAAATTAAAAGAAATAGTATCGGCTGAAATTGAGTGATTTATACTATATAAATTAACAAACGACGGAGCTGATCCTTGATGGTACACAAAACGGGTTAGAACACTGTTGCAGAAACAACGAAACAAACATGCCAAATTTAAACAGACGCAAAATCCCGGAGATTGGCGATCCTTTACAGAAGCTCGAAATTTAGCGCGGACTTCAGTGCGAAATGCCTATAACAGTTTCCACAACGAAACGTTGCCTCGAAACCTGGCAGGAAATCCAAAGAGATTCT
The DNA here is from genome assembly GCF_023864275.1 of Schistocerca cancellata. Taxonomy (NCBI): domain Eukaryota; kingdom Metazoa; phylum Arthropoda; class Insecta; order Orthoptera; family Acrididae; genus Schistocerca; species Schistocerca cancellata. Next base: position 746,823,020 of record NC_064628.1, on the reverse strand, counting down.
GGACGTATGTGAAGTATGTTAGCGGCAAGAAACAATCAATGCCTTCTCTACGCGATAGCAATGGAGATACTATCGAAGACAATGCTTCCAAAGCAGAGTTACTAAACACAGCCTTCCGAAATACCTTCACAAAAGAAGACGAAGTAAATATTCCATAATTCGAATGGAGAACAGCTGCCAACATGAGTAACGTAGAAGTAAATATCCTCGGAGTAGTGAAGCAACTTAAATCACTTAATAAAAGCAAGTCTTCTGTCCAGACTGTATACCAATTGGGTTTCTTTCGGAGTATGCTGATGCATTAGCTCCATTCTTAACAATCATATACAACCGTTCGCTCGACCCAAAGACTGGAAAGTTGCACAGGTCACACCAGTATTCAAGAAAGGTAGTGGGAGTAATCCACTAAATTGCAGACCCATATGGTTAACGTCAATGTGCAGTAGGATCTTAGAACATACATCGTGTTCGAACGTTATGAATTACCTCGAAGGAAACGGTCTATTGACTCACAGTCAACATGGGTTTAGAAAACATCGCTCTTGTGAAACACATCTAGCTCTTTATTCACATGAAGGGTTGAGTGCTACTGACAAGGGATTTCAGATCGATTCCGTATTTCTGGATTTCCGGAAGTCTTTTGACACTGTACCACACAAGCGTCTCGTAGTGAAATTGCGTGTTCATGGTATATCGTCTCAGTTATGTGACTGGATTTGTGATTCCCTGTCAGACAGGCTACAGTTGGTATTAACTGACGGAAAGTCATCGAGTAAAACAGAAGTGATTTCTGGCGTCCCCCAAGGTAGTGTTATAGGCCCTTTGCTGTTCCTTATCTATATAAACGACTTTGGAGACAATCTGATATTCGGTTGTTTGCAGATGACGCTGTCGTTTATCGACTAATGAAGTCATCAGAAGATCAAAACAAACTGCAAAACGATTTAGAAGAAATATCGGAATGTTGCGAAAAGTGGTAGTTGACCCTAAATAACGAAAAGTGTGAGGTCATCCCACGAGTGCTAAAGGGAACTCATTAAACTTCGGTTACACGATAAATCAGTCTAATCTAAAAGCCATAAATTCAACTAAATACCTAGGTATTACAATTACGAACAACTTAAATTGGAAGGAACACATAGAAAATGTTGTGGGGAAGGCAAATTAAAGACTGCGTTTTATTGGCAGGACACTTAGAAAATGTAACAGACCTATTAAGGAGACTGCCTACACTACGCTTGTCCGTCCTCTTTTAGAATACTGCTGCGAGGTGTTGGATCCTTACCAGATAGGACTTACGGAGTACATCGAAAAAGTTCAAAGAAAGGTAGCACGTTTTATATTATCGCGAAATATGGGAGAGAAGGTCACAGAAATGATACAGGATTTGGGCTGGAAATCATTAAAAGAAAAGCGTTTTTCGTTGCGACGGAATCTTCTCACGAAATTCCAATCACCAACTTTTTCCTCCGAATCCGCAAAAATATTTTGTTGACACGGACCTACATAGGAAGGAACGATCACCACGATAAAGTAAGGGAAATCAGAGCTCGTACGGAAAGATATAGATGTTCATTCTTTCCGCGCGCTAAACGAGATTAGAATAATAGAGAATTGTGATGGTGGTTCGATGAACCCTCTGCCAGGCACTTCAGTGTGATTTGAAGAGTACCCATGTAGATGTAGATGAAGACGTAGATATGTTCCTGTTAATGGTACTCCAGCAGAAATACGTATGCAGGAAACCCAGAACATGCATTCTCTCCTGACAATGATTTATTCTTGTCGACTGATGTTAGGGTGGATCAACATGTGTAATCTTTCTAAAATCCGTATGTATTTTCTGTAACGGACACAGAGTTAGCGCCTGTCATACGTACTTTAATATGCTCGCAAGCAGTTACCGCTAAACAGCGTTGTGCGACGTGCAGTGGGCGGCGAACTGACGCCCACTGATTTATTAGCCGGCAGCAGGTGTAATAGACAGCCAACCAGTTCCAATAAATAGTCGTTTACAAATAACCTTTACCATGGTTTCGACGCAATTAAACCCGTTTTTCTCAGGACAACAAACTTTCCATAAGCCATGAGTCAGTAAATCTATCTCCACATGGCATGTGTCGGCAACGGCCTGTATGTCCATATGTAAAAGTTAAAGCTTTGAGAACAGGATAGGAACAGTATCCATTACGAAAGAAAGGAGCTAACATACGTAACTCTGCGTTTGCTGAACGTATACTGATTGCCAACCACACACCGAAAAATCAAAGGCGCAGGATGCAGTATTGTGAAGAATTAGAGATCTATAAACATCTTAAGCGCAACGTTGGGAATTTACTAAACGACCAGCTGCAGTCGCCTGTAAACAATTTTTCGATGCTTTCAAGCCCACACTATTTGTTGTGACTTAGCAAGACAGCCAAGCCACTATGATTGGTAGCCGAAAGGCGCGCGTTTAAACTCACGCAGGCTGGCGTGAGGTCTGGAACAGTTAAAGGAGTTGAGTCTAGTAAAAAAAGTACGGAGCTTCTGGAATACTTAACTTTAATCCATAATTGGTGAACATAGGTCTGACGGTACATGCATCACAAGATAAATAGCAAATGATAATGGCGCCTTGCTAGGTCGTTGCAAATGACGTAGCTGAAGGCTATGCTAACTATCGTCTCGGCAAATGAGAGCGTAATCTGTCAGTGAACCATCGCTAGCAAAGTCGGCTGTACAACTGGGGCGAGTGCTAGGGCATCTCTCTAGACCTGCCGTGTGGCGGCGCTCGGTCTGCAATCACTGACAGTGGCGACACGCGGGTCCGTCGTATACTAGCGGACCGCGGCCGATTTAAAGGCTACCACCTAGCAAATGTGGTGTCTGGCGGTGACACCACACTATTCGCAAAAAAAAAAAAAAAAACCATGCTGATAACCTTCACGAATGTTTCATTTCCTCAAAATTCTAGTATACAATTTTTGTGCATACAGGGTCATTTGTCAGTTTATGTTGTGTTAAGATATTCATGCTACCCACGTTTGTTACGTTTGCCACTACTCACAGACCTATGCAAAGTAAAAGGAGTCGGCTTGTAGCTATTGGTTTTACTCATGTGACTAAGCGCTTGATTCTAGGGGCTTTAACTTTTATAGACCGAAGAGCCAAAGAAACGGTTACACCTGCCTAATATCGCGTAGGGCCCCCGCAAGCACGCAGAAGTGACGCAACACGACGTGGCATGGATTCGACTAATGTCTGAAATAGTGCTGGAGGGAAATGACACCATGAATTCTGTAGGGCTGTCCATAAATCCTAAGAGTGCGTGGGGGTGGAGATCACTTCTGAGGAGTACGTTGCAGGGCATCCCAGATATGCTCAATAATGTTCATGTCTGGGGAGTTTGGTGGCCAGCGGAAGTGTTTAAACTCAGAAGAGTGTTTCTGGAGCTACTCTGTAGCAGTTTTGGGTGTGTGGTGTGTAGCACTGCCCAGCTAGAATTGCCCAAATCCGTCGGAATGCACAATAGACACGAATTGATGGAGGATGTTTACGTACGTGTCACCTGTTACAGTCGTATCTAGACGTATCAGGGGTCCCATATCACTCCAACTGCACGCACCCCTCACCATTACAGAGCCTTCACTAGCTTGAACAGTCCCCTGCTGATACGCAGGGCCCATGGATTCATAAGGTTGTTTCCATACCCGTACACGTCCATCCGCTCGATGCAATATGAAACGAGACTCGTCCGACCAGGCAACATGTTTCCACTCATCGACAGTCCAATGTTGGTTTTGACAGGCCAAGGAGAGGCGTAAAGCTTTGTGTCGTCCAGTCATAAAGGATGCACGAGTGAGCCTTCGGCTCCAAAAGCCCATATCGATGATGTCTCGTTGATTGGCTCGCACGCTGACACTTGGCTGTTAAATCATGGCCACACCTAGTATTGATATCTACAGCAAATTTTCAGAATGGTAACACTTCTGTCACGTTGAACGATTCTCCTCAGTCGTCGTTGGTCCAGTTCTTGCAGGATCTTCTTCCGGCCGCAGCGATGTCGGAGATTTGATGTTTTACCGGATTCTTGATATTCACGACGCACTCGCGAAATGATTGTACGGGAAAACCCCCACTTCATCACTACGCTCGTGTGCCGACTATAACACAAAGTTCAAAATCACTTAAATCTTGATAACCTTGCATTGTAACAGCACTAACAGATCTAACAACTGCGCCGGACACTTGTCTTATATAGGCGTTGCCGACCGCAGCGTCGTACTCTGCCTGTTTACATATCTCTGTATTTGAATACGCAGGCCTAGACCAGATTCTTTGGCGCTTCATTGTATATGGACATACGGACTGTTGCCAGCAGGTGTCATGCGGAGATAGCTTTGCTGACCCACTTCTAATGTGAAGTCTGTTGTCCTTCTGAGGAAGATGGATTTACCCCCTTCGCAACCATGATAACGTTATTTGAAAACCACTATTTATTGCAACTGGTTGGCCGTCTATTTATTAGACTGCCACTATAGAGCCTTGAAAGGATTGCTAGTCTTGAAGTACACGGAATGTGTGACACGGCATGTTGGCGTCCGTACACTGGCAGGAATATTGATAAATGAAAGAAAAAAGGAAAATGTCGTGGATTTGAGGGCAAAAACTATGAACTAAACCAATCGCTACGCTAAACAAAGCCCTGGAATGGAAGAAGAAGATAAGGCATCGACTGGAAGAGTCTGTCGGCTGAGGCGTCGGAGGCGAGTCGTGGCCATGATTTAACAGCCATCTCCGTAGCATAACGGCTACGTGCCACACGTCAGTGACTCAGCTCTGCCGAGTGAAGGTTCAGTGTTTGGTTACTGTGCCACAGCACTCCCCGGTCGTTAGCCGTCGCAGTAGCATCATTCCTCACGCATCCCAAGCTACGTAATCCATTGTCCTGCTTCCGATCTCGTTCACGTGACCCGAGAGCTCTGGGCATTCTTATTCATTTACGTAATATTAACTATTTATGATGGTATCCAGAATAAATGTTATCTTTTTTACGCCTCAGCTGAAATTGTCTGCCTAACTCCGTGCAAATACCTACACTATTTGGTCAAAAGTATGTGGACATAACTATATAATGTGGAATTGACCAAGAGATTTCACTAGAGGGGAAACTTTCCAGTATAAAAAGTAGCAACACCAGAATGGGTCTTTCAGGAGAGCTCAGAGACTTTGAACGTGGACCAGTCATTGGAAGTCACCTGAGTAACAAATTCAGCAGACACATTTCAACCCTTCTAAAGTTTCCCAAATCGACACTTGTCGATGTAACTGTGGAATGGAATCGTGACGCAACAACCACACGTAAACCAAGACCAGGCACACTTCGTGAACTGACACAGTAATGCGAAGGGATGTTGTAAAGTCGCAAGAAATGAACGGAACGAGCAACTGATGAATTCCGAAGTGGCACAAGCAGTCCAGATAACGCAATGTCTTGGCACAATGATTTGAAAAAGATAGGCAGCTCCTCATAATCCACACATTTCTGTAGTCAGTGATAAACGACGGCCGGCCGCGGTGGCCGAGCGGTTCTAGGCGCTTCAGTCTGGAACCGCGCGTCTGCTGTGGTCGCAGGTTCGAATCCTGCCTCGGGCATGGATGTGTGTGATATCCTTAGGTTAGTGAGGTTTAAGTAGTTCTAAGTCTAGGGGACTGATGACCTCAAATGTTAAGTCCCATAGTGCTCAGAGCCATTTGAACCATTTGATAAACGACGCTTTCGGCGGTGTAATGGAGAGTGGATGACCGTAAACGAGTGATTTGGAGTAACCTGTGAAAATAGGATGGAAGAGATTGGGTTTGGTGAATACCTGGAAGGCGTTATCTGCCATTAGACAATGAAGTACGGAGGGGGTGGTGTTACGGCATTGGGAATGTCGAGTTCGTGATGGGAATGTTCTCCCCTTACTGCGCTTAACCCTTTATGTACTACTGGTTTCTGTCTGAAACCACAATTTTGTAATACGAGGTGCATTCAAGTTCTAAGGCCTCCGATTTTTTTTATAATTAACTACTCACCCGAAATCGATGAAACTGGCGTTACTTCTCGACGTAATCGCCCAGCAGACGTACACATTTTTCAGAACGCTGACGCCATGATTCCATGGCAGTGGCGAAGGCTTCTTTAGGAGTCTGTTTTGACCACTGGAAAATCGCTGAGGCAATAGCAGCAGGGCTGGTGAATGTGCGGCCACGGAGAGTGTCTTTCATTGCTGGAAAAAGCCAAAAGTCACTAGGAGCCAGGTCAGGTGAGTAGGGAGCAAGATGAATCACTTCAAAGTTGTTATCACGAAGAAACTGTTGCGTAACGTTAGCTCGATGTGCGGGTGCGTTGCCTTGGTGAAACAGCACACGCGTAGCCCTTCCCGGACGTTTTTGTTGCAGTGCAGGAAGGAATTTGTTCTTCAAAACATTTTCGTACGATGCACCTGTTACCGTAGTGCCCTTTGGAACGCAATGGGTAAGGATTACGCCCTCGCTGTCACAGAACATGGACACCATCATTTTTTCAGCACTGGCGGTTACCCGAAATTTTTTGGTGGCGTTGAATCTGTGTGCTTCCATTGAGCTGACTGGCGCTTTGTTTCTGGATTGAAAAATGGCATCCACGTCTCATCCATTATCACAACCGACGAAAAGAAAGTCTCATTCATGCTGCTGTTGCGCGTCAACATTGCTTGGCAACATGCCACACGGGCAGCCATGTGGTTGTCCGTCAGCATTCGTGGCACCCACCTGGATGACACTTTTCGCATTTTCAGGTCGTCATGCAGGATTGTGTGCACAGAACCCACAGAAATGCCAACTCTGGAGGCGATCTGTTCAACAGTCATTCGGCGATCCACCAAAGCAATTCTCTCCACTTTCTCGATCATGTCGTCACTCCGGCTTGTGTGAGCCCGAGGTTGTTTCGGTTTGTTGTCACACGATGTTCTGCATTCATTAAACTGTCGCACCCACGAACGCACTTTCGACACATCCATAACTCCATCACCACATGTCTCCTTCAACTGTCGATGAATTTCAATTGGTTTCACACCACGCAAATTCAGAAAACGAATGATTGCACGCTGTTCAAGGAAGGAAAACGTCGCCATTTTAAGTATTTAAAACAGTTCTCATTCTCGCCGCTGGCGGTAAAATTCCATCTGCCGTACGGTGCTGCCATCTCTGGGACGTATTGACAATGAACGTGGCCTCATTTTAAAACAATGCGCATGTTTCTATCTCATTCCAGTCCGGAGAAAAAAAATCGGAGGCCTTAGAACTTGAATGCACCTCGTATAATAATAATTATTATTATTTTGAGGTAGCAATAAGTTCCGCTATGATATTGCAAGACAGAGACATGAAGTGGTACACTGCAGTACGTCTATGGATGTAGTGCGTTGTAGTAGTCACATACACATACATCCCCCTAAGCAACAGTCAGCGCGAAGATTGTGCTAATTGATTGTAGGAGATTGCGACAGGCGTTTTTTTTATCGGTCCCTAAGCTTACGCACTACTTAATTTGACTTAAACTTACGCGAAGGACGACACGCACACCCATTCTCGAGGGACGTCTCGAACCTCCGACGGGGGAAGCCGCGCGGACCGTGACAAGACGCACGAGACCGCTCGGCTACCCCGGACGGCGACCGAAATGAAACCACTGACACGTTATGTACTTTTAATACAAATTTATTAAGTTTTAGACCCATTTTTGCTTGTATTTACGGCTGTAATAATGTTTTAGGCATTCCGACGTTTCAAGATATAGTATTTTGGAGTGATGGGTGGTAGAAAACTGTATGTCATAGTAGTTTCAGAATTCCTCCTTAAAACAATTGATCGTTTATTTTTTGCCAATTTATGCTTGTGCGATGTGCGACAATAAAGTAATGAGACTGATGTGGGGAAAAAAAATGTTGCTTAGCGTTCTAGTCAAGTTTTGTGTTGTCTCCTTCGAAGTGGTTCCCTTCTGATCGCACACACTTTTTCCAGCGCTTCTGCCATTGATGTTAACATTTCTGGAACTCGTGTACTGTGATATCCTCCAAGACCCTCGTCACAGCTTTTTGGACATCTTGTGTTGTTTGAAAATGGTGTCCCTTGACCGCCGTTTTGACTTTTGGAAATAGAAAAAAGTCCCACGGAGTGATATCTGGTGAATAAGGTGGCTGTGGTAGTACTGAAATTTGGTTTGAGGTTAAAAATTGCTGTACTGTCAGAGCAGTATGGGATGTCGCATTATCGTGATGCAGAATCCAATTATCAGCAATGTTGGTACGGACACGTAGAACTCTTTTACGAAGTCATTCTAAAATTTCTTTGTAATAATATTGGTTAAATGTTTGCCCAGGGGGCACCCACTCATTATGAACAATCCTCTTGGAATCAAAGAAGCACACAACATGTATTTCACTTTTGATTTTGACACGCGATCTTTTTCTGGTCTGGGTGATCCCTTTGAGCACCATTGCAAACTTCGGCGTTTTGTCTATGGAACGTACAGAAAAAACCAAGTTTCATCACCAGTGATAACAAGGCTCAATAACTCTGGATTGATTTCCGTTTGCTCTAACAGACTGGCTGCCACATTTTTCCATGTTTCTCGCTGTTGTGGTGTGAGACTTTTGGGGACCATTTTTGCACAAATCTTTCTCATACCGAGATCTTCAGTTATTATTGGACGAACCATTTCTCGATTGATGTTCAGTTCTTCTGCAATCATTTTCACGGATAATCTTCGATCAGATCGTACGAGTTCACGCAACCTGGCCAAGTTTACATCCATCCGTCAGGTTGATGGTCGTCCACTGCGATCTTAATCTTCAACATTCGTTGTGCATTCACTAAACGTTTTATGCCAACGAAAAACTTGAACTCTTGGCATAAGCTCCTCTCCAAAAGCCTTCTGAAGCTTACTGTAAGTTTCCAGAATGAGATTTTCACTCTGCAGCGGAGTATGCGCCGATATGAAACTTCCTGGCAGATTAAAACTGTGTGCCGGACCGAGACTCGAACTCGGGACCTTTGCCTTTCGCAGGCATGTGCTCTACAAACTCAGCTACCCAAGCACGACTCACGCCCCGTCCTCACAGCTTTACCTCTGCCAGTACCTCGTCTCCTACCTTCCAAACTTTACAGAAGCTCTTCTGTGAACCTTGGAGAACTAGCAATCCTGAAAGAAAGGATATTGCGGAGACATGGCTTAGCCACAGCCTGGGGGATGTTTCCAGAATGAGATTTTCACTCTGCAGCGGAGTGCGCGCTGATATGAGGACGGGGCTTGCATCGTGCTTGGGTAGCTCAGTTGGTAGAGCACTTGGCCGCGAAAGGCAAAGGTCCCGAGTTCGAGTCTCGGTCCGGCACACAGTTTTAATCTGCCAGGATGTTACTGTAAGTTGTCATCGCGTTTTCACCCAATTTAACGCAAAAAGAAACGGCATACCATTGCGCAATATTATGCGGTTCCATTTCTGTGACGAGAGACACAAACACGTGTTAACTTATAACAGCACAACTGACGACGGAGCAGTTATATCGACGTGCCGTTTGAACTAGAAGCAGCTTATAGACCAAGGTCAAAGGTATTGTCCCTACGCAAGCCTGCATGGTTGCCACATCTTGCAAAACAAAATCAGTATCATTACTTTATTGGTGCGCTTTGCATTAATTTCCTGCTATGATAATAAATGTTAATTGTCTGAACGATTTTAAAACTAGAGTCCATAGTAAATTAATCTTCTTAAAAGAATTCAAAAATGGAAAAATGGCTGTGAGCACTATGGGACTTAACATCTGAGGTCATCAGTCCCCTAGGCTTAGAACTACTTAAACTTAACTAACCTAAGGACATCACACACATCCATGCCCGAGGCAGGATTCGAACCTGCGACCGTAGCGGTCGCGCTGTTCCAGACTGTAGCGCCTAGAACTGCTCGGCCACCCCTGCCGGCTTAAAAGAATTGACTGTTTATATTTTCCCAGTTTCTTCTTGTATTGGTTGCTTACTTTGATAATGAAGGTAAATTTTGAGAAAAACTAAAAAATTAATTTCTTTTATTATTGGAACTGAAAGGGTTGAGAGAACGCTAAATGTCGAAGGGTATGCATACTATTGACAGCACTGTGTACTGTATACACTAGGGGAAAATTGTGAAGACGATGATTGTATATGAAATACAATACACCCTGTCGTAGAGCAGCATTTGTGAGGCGATGGTGTGTGGACAATGACTTTCCTGAAATGGACTGCTCTGCTGTTGTGTGCCACTGACGAGTCCTGAGAGGGATTAGAAGGACTGCAAGAATGCGCGTCAAAGAACGTACTTGACAGGAGGTCTCGTGGCCGCGGGCTGCCTTCTGCTCCACTGAAAAGAGGGATCTAAGGTGAGTTAGAATACGGAACTCGGCTGGGATCTCAGGTTACACTGGATGCAAACATAAATCCGTGCATTCGGATATATAGACTGGAAGCACCGCTGGCACATCCGTTTTATACACAAGTCTATGTGCAAAGTCTACTAACAGCCTTCTTTGTAGTGTAACTTCTCATAGTTCCCTTAGTTTACATCCCAAGACAGAGGAGGCGGGCTCGCCGGACTAAGTGTTGACTACATAGGAATGAGTCTAAGTCTCCTCGTAGTTATGCAGCACTGCACTGCAATCTTACAGCACCAGAACTCCAGCTAAACCATATCTAACCAACACCGAATCAAAGGAAGGACTCGGCGCTTGTTCGTGACGTCACGTCAGCTAGGCATGGCGAACGCCAGGTCTGTTGCAGGCATACTCATAATGGTGGTCTCCCTCTCTCTGACACAGGAAAATGTGAAACTATTGGCGGTAGTTGACCAACACACATTGTTCAAAAATGGCTCTGAGCACTATGGGACTCAACTGCTGTGGTCATAAGTCCCCTAGAACTTAGAACTACTTAAACCTAACTAACCTAAGGACAACACACAACACCCAGCCATCACGAGGCAGAGAAAATCCCTGACCCCGCCGGGAATCGAACCCGGGAACCCGGGCGTGGGAAGCGAGAACGCTACCGCACGACCACGAGATGCGGGCAACACACATTGTTCTGAGAGCTTTTCTGCAATCAATTAATTGTGCAATTCATTACACTTCTTAACAAATAGTGTACTCCTGAACTTAAATTTCCGCCTGTTTTAAGGATTGACATACAAAAACAACTTCATGGTCCAGCAGTAACAGAATTCCTGCTTCTTTACCTTATTTGTAAATCTGAGGAAGTTACGTTTGTACTGGGTTGCTTTTACAAGAAACTGTGAACATATTGGTGCTCTTCTTTAGGTATGTTGGTTGACTATGGGGTGAGGTGCACTGAATGTTAATGAAATATCTTGTGGTTGTACACGCTGGGGGAGGGGGTGGGCGACAGAAGAAGAGGCAAAAGAGAGATACTTGTTTTATAAAAAGAAAGTTTCTCCTTTCAGCTGCAAGAGGGGAATATTTATCTTTTCTAATGTGCATGTTTAAAAAAAGTTTAAGCTCAGCAGTATTTTCGATGTATGAAGCTATTTTGCTTCCTGTTTAGAATTCCATTCGTTGAAAACGACTGTAATCTAATGACTGACAACAGTTGGACATTTACACACGTAAATTAGTTCACATTTCTAGTGACGATGTCAAACGAAAATAAATAAATAAAAGAAACGAGTTAATAGTATGGAGGTTGGGGTAAGTTTCGATAACAAAATGGATCAAGTAAATGTAGTTACTTGAATGCAAAATTTCCGAAGCTTGCAATGGGGCATATTGATCTACGTTTGTTTCGACAGGATTCAGTAACACAGAACTATGATCTTCATTTGAAGTTTTTCGATAGTAAGAAAATGTTTCATCTAAATAAAACTGCAGAATCCAAAACAATACCAAACATTTTGTCAAAAATAAGAGATTTATAGTGATAAGCACGACCAGACGTTTCTGCCTGCAACAGACCTAGCGTTCGCCGTGCATAGCTGACGTGACGTCACCAACAAGCGCCGAGGCCATCTACATCTACATCTACATCTACATTTATATTCCGCAAGCCACCCAACGGTGTGTGGCGGAGGGTACTTTACGTGCCACTGTCATTACCTCCCTTTCCTGCTCCAGTCGCGTATGGTTCGCGGGAAGAACGACTGTCTGAAAGCCTCCGTGCGCGCTCTAATCTATCTGATTTTACATTCGTGATCTCCTCGGGAGGTATAAGTAGGGGGAAGCAATATATTCGATACCTCATCCAGAAACGCACCCTCTCGAAACCTGGCGAGCAAGCTACACCGCGATGCAGAGCGCCTCTCTTGCAGAGGCAGCCAATTGAGTTTCCTAAAAATCTCCGTAACGCTATCACGGTTACCAAATAACCCTGTGACAAAACGCGCCGCTCTTCTTTGGATCTTCTCTATCTCCTCCGTCAACCCGATCTGGTACGGATCCCACACTGATGAGTAATACTCAAGTATAGGTCGAACGAGTGTTTTGTAAGCCACCTCCTTTGTTGATGGACTACATTTTCTAAGGACTCTCCCTTCCTTTGAGTCGGTGTTGATCTGACCGACCGACCGGCTGCTCCATCAGTGGCATCACTCAACAATATGTCGGATAGCCTTTCTGTAGCGGTAATGCACCCGACACCACCTGTTCCAGAAGTTTCCAGTACTCTTGAGCATTGCGTGTGTGTCAGGCGGCAGCACATGAGGCCTACGTGACGTACAGGCTGTACGCCGCTGTCCAAGGGTTGTGTCTTGCGACGGCCCTCGAGCCTCTATAGCGTCCCCAGTGCTATATTACGAAAAGACTTAAAAAACAGTGTTTATAAAGAAGAGACATTTAAAAATTGAATAATATATTTTTATCGTGTAGCCGTAAAATAATAATTTCTCTGTGTGAGTTTCGAGTGCAAAGAAATATAACTAAATGATCTAAAGAGACGACAAGATACGCTGTGTTGTTAATTTTTTTAGTCGTCTTGACTTCTTCTCTTGTCTTGGTTGTTTGTAGACGGACATCTTACGAGTGCTGGCAAATGTAAGCATATTTATATGAGTTAAGCGTATAATATATTCATTTAATATTATTGTGCACTTTTAATTTGTAAGAGGTGATCCCGATTTCATGTCCGCCTTCCTTGAATTAACCTGGATTCAAGTAATTTACAGTTCAACAATCGCAGCGGCCGATGCAGCCAACGACGCCATTACGTGGCGATATTAACTTACGAAAAATTAGCGGAAGCGAAAAACTCGCCCGCTATTAACATAATATTAATTTTTCTCCATAGCCGCACGAAGTTGCAAAAATACATAGCTTTAAGATTCTTATTTTCAGCACCATAGCCGAGAGCCACAGCTAGGACTCCGACTACAATACAATGGTTAACGGAGGTAAGAAAAAATACTCTCGCGCGTTTGTGGGCCGCAATTGTAATTAATAACTAAATATCTTTTCCTTTAAAGTGAACTGACTAGCCGAGGAAATTAATATGAAAAGTTTATTCCAATGTTCAACTTGGATGCTCATGTTTTAAGACTCAGAGAGTCTAACATTCATTAACGTAACAAATAATTTAATATTAATATTGTTAAAAAGGAGAACTTCACAAAAGCATTTAACCGTAAATCAAAATTGAATGAAATATCATTTTCACTAAGGCCCACAACGTAAGTCGGCAACAATCAAAAAATAATAATAACAATAATAATATATTAAATTACGACGGCCGACGGACGCGAGACCTCGTGATGCGGCATAGTCCACTCTTGTTAACAGAGTCAACACTACACATAAGCTATGTCCGGTCACGTCCGCCTCGCTGGTAACAATTTCCAAGCCTACATCTCTCTTTGAGTTTTAACTCTATTTCCTATCATTCGCGACACTGCCCAGAGTCCTGATGTGAAGCCAATGGATCACCTGCGCTTCGCACCAATATCACTACCTTCTCTTTAGGGCCATGCTATGGCAGTAATGGAACGTACCATTTCAAGAACTTAAACCACACGAAAACATCACCTGTGAACAGAGTAAGGAAAGATTTGAGAGCTGACATTAAATCATTTCTTTTCTTCGGTAGTAGCCGAGTGTTTACAAAGATTTCGGCATTTCACGCATCGCGGCAGGCCGCTGTGGGAGGAAGCCCTGGAATACCAATAGCCAGACCGGAGCCATCAGTGTGAGCCGGGGCCGGCCTGCGGATGATGGATGTCCGGGGCGGGCGTTGCGTTGCGTGCCGCCCTGAGAGCGGCCGGCGTTTAGGGGCTTTCAGACCGCGGCGCCAGCGCTGCGACCTTTCAGCGAGAACCCCGGCCCGGCTGCCACACAGCGCGGCTGATGTATGCGGGTCACAGGGTCGGAACGCGCGGCTGCTCCCACGGAAAATGGACTGCGCAGCCGCCGGCGTTTGATGGACGATTCCTCTGCTACAACACCGTATCCGCCCCAAGTCGCTTCCGGATGTTGAACAGTACCACCTTCTTGAACTACATTAGCACTAAATGGACGTTAAGCGCAAAAATTTGAAGTAATAGCTGCAATAAAACTGCGAGGTGCTAAAAAAGGTGTCGACTAAAAACGTGAAAATCTGGCCATTAAAATTGCTACACCACGAAGATGACGTGCTACAGACGCAAAATTTAGCCAACAGCAAGATGATGCTGTGATATGCAAATGATTAGCTTTTCAGAGCTTTCACACAAGGTTGGCGCCGGTGGCGACACCTACAACGTGCTGACATGAGGAAAGTTTCCAACCGATTTCTCGTACACAAACAGCGGTTGACCGGCTTTGCCTGGTGAAACGTTGTTTTGTTGCCTCCCGTAAGGAGGAGAAATGCGTACCGTCACGTTTCCGACTTTGATAAAGGTCGGATTGTAGCCTATCGCTATTGCGGTTTATCGTATAGTGACATTGCTGCTCGCGTTGGTCGAGATCCAATGACTGTTAGCAGAATATGGAATCGGTGGGTTCAGGAGGGTAATACGGAACGCCGTGCTGGATCCTAACGGCCTCGTACCACTAGCAGTCGAGATGACAGGCATCTTATCCGCATGGCTGTAAGGGATCGTGTAGCCACGTCTCGATCGCTGAGTCAACAGATGGGGACAACCATCTGCACGAACAGTTCGACGCCGTTTGCAGCAGCATTGACTATCAGCTCGGAGACCGTGGCTGCGGTTACCCTTGACGCTGCATCACAGTCAGGAGCGCCTGCGATGGTGTACTCAACGACGAACCTGGGTGCACGAATGGCAAAACGTCATTTTTTCGGATGACTCCAGGTTATGTCTACAGCATCATGATGGTCGCACCCGTGTTTGGCGACATCGCGGTGAACGCGCATTGGAAGCGTGTATTCGTCATCGCCATACTGGCGTATCACCCGGCGTGATGGTGTGGGGTGCCATTGGTTACACGTCTCGGTTACTCTTTGTTCGCATTGACGGCACTTTGAGCAGTCGACGTTACATTTGAGATGTGTTACGACCCTTGGCTCTACCCTTTATTCGATTCCTGCGAAACCCTAAATTCCAGCGGGATAATGCAGGACCGCAAGTTGCAGGTCCTGTACGGGCCTTCCTGGATGCAGAAAATGTTCGACTGCTGCCCTGACCGGCACATTCTCCAGATCTCTCACCATCTGAAAACGTCTGGTCAATGGTGGCCGAGCAACTGGCTCGTCACAATACGCCAGTCACTACTCTTGATGAACTGTTGTATCGTGTTGAAGAATGCATGGGCAGCTGTAAATGTACACGCTATCCAAGCTCTGTTTGACTCAATGCCCAGGCGTATCAAGGCCGTTATTACGGCCAGAGGTGGTTGTTCTGGGTACTGATTTCTCTGGATCTATGCAACCAAACTGCGTGAAAATGTAATCACATGTCGGTTCTAGTATAATATATTTGTCCAATGAATACCCGTTTATCATCTGCATTTCTTCTTGGTGTAGCAATTTTAATGGCCAGTAGTGCAGAAACCTCCTGAAAGAGTTCACTCAAGCGCTTAAAAATCTAGTGAAACACATCGCTAAGAGCGCTCAGAAAACTGTTAAACAAATAACGATTCGATCAGTTTCTTCATATGTTGCACCACAGTCGTTAATTCGTTACAGCACCGTCTCATTGTTCCACCTCGGCTGTTGCTTAACTATCATTTATTTTAGTGCTTTTCGACAATTGGTCAATTTCGGTCTTAAGGCCATTTTAGTGTACTTTAGATACCAGTATGTTCTTATGACAAATATAGTTGGCAAAGTTAATCACATTTCTAGATCAAAATTAAGAAAATTACAGTGACTAAGAAGAATCTAAGGCAATGGAAGACATCTCCTAACATTACAGGAAAATTATCATATATACAAAACAAAGGCTGAAAAGAAACAACTGGAAATGACCAAGTAGATATGACTAACAACTCACTGTTTACGCTTATTCATCATATAGCACACAGAAATCCCAACAAATTGATTACACACCAGATTTCTCTCATAAGTATATACAGGAAAATATAATAGTAAGAATTATTATTTTTAAGAATAAATAAATGAATAAAAAGTAGTAATAAAATAAAATTAATAATTTTTATTTTATTAAAAAAATCTCTCTTCCTCTCTAATGTACACACACACACACACACACACACACACACACACATTCACAAAACAGTTGAATGCAGAAAACTGAGAATATCGGTAACACTTAGAAAAACAAATGAAACACTGTATTAAAAAGATGGCAGTTACAGTGATGTGTAACGTAAACAGTGAACTGAAAGTGAACTGTAAGATGTCCGCCTGGTTTCCAGATGAGAATAAGCAGTTTTCTTAGACGCAGCGGATTAGAAGTCACCTATAAGTATCTTTCCATTCATAAAAAAAACGCTGAATAACTGTTTTTAAATCTATAACCTATTACCTATGTGTAAAAATGGACAAATCATGTAATATTTCAGGACACCCACTGAAGATGCCTTGTAAAAAAGGCGAAACGCGTCTAGGTGCATAAATAAAAATAAAAATTTCGATGTGCAGCATGCAAAAAAGGCATTTTCTTTGAAACAATTGCAATTTATATACAGATGCTGCGAAAATGGCCACTACAAGAAACGTGTAATCTAAGAAAGGAGAATATTATTTGTTTTTCTTGTATCAGAAACACACATCTTATAAACACAATTATGACAATATTACTCTTGCTCAAAACTTGGCCATTGCCAATGCATTTTCTGTTCCTTCATGAAATCTATTTTTGTGCGGGAGGCTGGACCCAGTCAGCATTGAACAGTCTATTCTTTTCCACAGTCGCACTGAATAATATCTTGGTCAGTTATAGCCCCATCTTGCCAGATTAACCTTTGATCTGTCAACTTCAGATCTTTGTCTGTTCAGGGGCTTCCAAGTTGTCCATTTCACATCACAGCCAGGAGGTAGGGTCTCTGAAACTATATTTCAGCCAGGCGGAGGGTTGGTCGTAGCCCTCCATAGTTGCAACCTAGCTTTTTCAAGTAGTGGTTCGAAGTCTCGTCGATCTTCTTAGAAAATTCTTATTTTACTTGCTTCGCGAGCGCGGTTCGTGCACATAGAGAGGATGCGTTCTCTCCTGCTGCGCTTTCTTTCTTTCCTCATTCGTGGCCATTTCTCTTGGAACAGGAGGTGGTGTTATTCCTGTGAAGTCGTAAAGCCATTCGACTGGAACAGATTTCAAGCAAGTATGGTTCTGCAGGTGTCATTGGCATCTATGTCCACGTCTTTCTGATGTGTTGCCGGTACCTGTAGTACTTGGGCATGGCATGTGAGGCCGAAGATGGCAAATCTTTCGAAGTGCAATAAAGTAAATACTGGGTAATGAAGTAACAAACAAGGCAAAATCCTACCACTACCGTCTAAATAACAGTTTAACGCGTCTGCTACATCACTGAACAATTACGAGGGTTCATCATAAATATTTATTTATTACGCCGAAAAAAAATCAAGCTTCGATCATGAAACTTGGTAACGATAATGTAAGATGTGTACCTTCTTTGCGACTGTAATAGAAGTCTTACTTAGACCACATGCGTTACGTTTTATTTTATAGCATCCTCTGTCGTCGCTGTAACAACTGACTTTTTCTTACGAATCTGTTTGCCAAGAATATGAATGGTTGTCGTGTTCTGAAATACTATTGTTATTTGTGTTTTTTTTCTGTTCTACTTCATTCCTAACGTTCTTCTATACTCAGTAGACTGCAATTCACTAACACAGAACATCTTTGCCTTTTCATGTTGTGTGGATCCACTTATAACTTGTTTTGCGGGATTTGATCGTCCTTTGTTCAGTTTTTGAGGTTGTAGAAGCGGCGACTACCAATTTGCATGCGTGTTTATATTTTTCCACTGGCGTGAGTGTGTGTGTGTGTGTGTGTTTATACGTAAAACTTTTTATCCACTTCCTTTTTTTTTGTAACTTATATCGACGTTGGGGGGGGGGGGGGGGCATGTGTAATGTTATAACAAGTGCATATGTATGTTTGAGTGTAATGCAGCGGTCGGATAATACCTTTGAACATGACGCCATTTTTACGCAATTTAAGTCACTGACTGCTTCATTTTCAAGCCCATTATGCTAAAACTCTACGACTGGCTAGAGACGAGGATGTGGAGAAAATGGGGAGGAAAAAGGAGGGGCATGACTGAAAGAGGGCGTGGCGTGTCACGTGAAGATATTGATGTCGTTGACATGGAGGAGCCCTGCTTATGGCCGTATGGATTACGACGTCATTGTCCCTGCATTAAACCAATTCACGCAAGTGGTTACATCTGACGTCAGTTGTCTAACACATGTGAGACTGGTTCTGATCTATCTTCCTACCATAGTTGCGCAAGGAAGCGCTGTGAGTGTTTTAGGAATCTGAGTTGAACCTACGGCCTGCAAGATAGGAAGACACCAGCTCACCATGCAGAATTCAGAAGACGGACAGCAATACGGACTGTGATGTAATCAGACAATAATCTCAATGTTGGCTCAACTGCAGTCTCTGTAAAGGAAACTAAGTATGACTTTATGACATTTCAGGATGGTAAAATATCGATACTGGGTGTTCACAACTGTGAAGTGAAATTCCTAACTATTTCAAGGTTCTTTAATAGTAAGTTGGTTGATGACCATGTCTGTGGGTCGATAAAATACAAACAACGTAAACATAGTTGGGGCCAGAGATATCAATTAAGCTAAAATTCCACAATGAAGATACTTAAAATTGAATGGGGTACGTAAATATCACTGCAAAGATAACTGCACAATTAAAACAGCTCAGTAACTTCAGAGTGTAAAGCGCTCAGCAGTGGCTGATTAATCCTATTCGTTAGATCGGATATATCGTGTGTTTTTCTTTCAATTAAGCTCGAAAATGTAAATATGTTTAAGTACATGCCATGGTTGAATGTACGAAACAATAGGAGAGACAGAGACGACCGCAGCTCTGAATGTCAATTGAATATCACTTGCTGGCGTAGCGTGAGCGGGCGTGTTTACCTTTCCTCGGCGGCGGCAGTGGCTGCTGTCGGCGCGAGCTGTGACCCTGAGAATCTATTCAAAATCTCTCTCGACTGTTAAACACAAGTCTGACACATTTCCTACGTGTGGTGTGCGTACTGTAAGACCTTCGGCACACACACCGTCAGACTATTTGACTTGTCGCTCTAATGAAGCAGTGTCAGCAATATGTCTCATGGTCTTATCGTGGCGTGTTTATCTTCTGCCGTTAGGTCAGACGATAGAAATGCCACTTGCACGCTTAGAGTAGCAGATTGACGGTGATCAACTTTAAACAGAACTTGATTAGTTTTGACACACATTTATTAAAATAATAACAAGCATAAAAATAACTTAATTTGGTTCTGGATGCTGTTTACAATTGACAATCTGAAGTTCCTTTGGTCTTGGTACGTTAATCTTATTCTCACATATCTCTGATACTTGACAAAGTGTCTATACATTTCTCTTCATGGCTATGTACAGGAATATGATAATCTTATTAGGCACAGACTGAAACTTGACTATAGACTAATGCAGACTAATGCAGACTGATTAATCGGAGGTCTTTTTTTTTTTCTTTATTGTTATTTTGCACCTCATACAAGGTGGGCTGGCAGCGGAAAATGTTACTTCGCTCTTCAGCCACAAGCAGTACAATAAAAGAGAAAAGGAAGACAGAAAAGTAACAGACTGGTGGTTAAAAAACAGTAGATACAATAATAATTAAAAACATGAAGCCGTTCACACTCGACGAACAAACAAGAAAACTGTCGGCACTGTACACAAACACTGACGATTTAGACGACACATGCGAACGAAGGAGCGTGGGCGGCGAAAAACACTGATTCACAAACACGACGGCACATACACTAAACCGAGGGCGATGATCTCCGGCGCGCGAATGTCCACTTAACGTGTGCGAGTCCGGGGACCTGCCAAGAGGGGAAGAAGGTGGTGGGGGATGGAGAGGGGAGAGCAGAGATGCCAATGGGAGTGGAGATGGGGGGAGGAATGAAGGTATGGGGGGTAGGGGAAGCCCAGGGGAGGAAGGGAGGAGGGAGGGAAGGGAGAGAGGGTACCCTAAGGAAAAAACGCAGGAGGTGGGGGGAGGATCAAAGTTGATAGGAAGGGTAGATGGAGGGGAGGAGGACATCATCAGCGAGAGGGAGCTGGCGGAAGCCACCTTGGGAGAGGGTAAGGAGGGTGGAGAGATGGAGACCGGGTGGGACGTGGGAATACAGGCGCAGCAGCGGGCGGGGGCGGGAGAGGATCGGGGATACGAGCGGGTGAGGAGGATCAAGTTTGCGGGAGGTGTACAGGATCCGCATCCTTTCAAGGAAAAGGAGGAGGTGGGGGAAGGGGATGAGATCATACAGGATCCGCGTGTGGGAGGGGAGACGGATGCGATAGGCAAGGCGGAGAGCATGGCGTTCGAGGATTTGGAGGGATTTATAAAAGGTCGGTGGGGGGCGGAGATCCAGGCCGGATGGGCGTAACAAAGGATAGGGCGGATGAGGGATTTATAGGTGTGGAGGATCGTGGAGGGATCCAGACCCCACGTACGGCCGGAAAGGAGCTTGAGGAGACGGAGTTGGGAACGTGCCTTGGCTTGGATTGTCCTGAGATGGGGAGTCCAGGAGAGGTGACGGTCGAGGGTGACGCCAAGGTACTTAAGGGTGGGAGTGAGGGCGATAGGACGGCCATAGACGGTGAGATAGAAATCAAGGAAGCGGAAGGAAGGGGTGGTTTTGCCTACAATGATCGCCTGGGTTTTGGAGGGATTGACCTTTAGGAACCACTGGTTGCACCAAGTAGTGAACCGTTCAAGATGGGATTGGAGAAGGTGGTGGGAGCGTTGCAGGGTGGGGGCAAGGGCAAGGAAGGCGGTGTCATCGGCAAACTGGAGAAGGTGGACGGGGGGCGACGGCAGCGGCATGTCCGCCGTGTACAAAAGGTACAGAAGGGGGGAGAGGACGGAGCCTTGGGGCACACCGGCGGAGGGGAAAAAGGTGTAGGAATCTGTGTTATGGATGGTGACATAGGAAGGACGGCGGGAGAGAAAGGAACCGATCAGACGGACGTAGTTAATGGGAAGGACGAAGGTTTGGAGCTTGAAGAGGAGACCGGAATGCCATACGCGGTCATAAGCGCGTTCGAGGTCAAGGGAGAGGAAGATTGCGGAGCGACGGGAATTTAGCAGGTCGGAAAGGAGATGAGTGAGGTGAAGGAGAAGATCGTTGGAAGAGAAGGACGGCCGAAAGCCACACAATCGGAGGTCTGTACACACTTTATAATACCTCGCGCGTTCAGGTATCACTGCGCGAGTGTGATCCTCGAGGAGAAAAGGTTCTACGTTAGCAGCAATCTCATTGGCTGCGTTACATATTAATACGCGGATCGGCGGAAGCAGAATTTGGTCCATCTCTAAGACAGCGCCATCTCGTAGTGCGGAGACGGACAAGCGCTGCGCCTGCGCTGTTGTGCTTAGCGGGGCGCGCTCTAGTGGGAAAGTTGTGTACGCACTGACTACGCGGGACTATGTACACAACACTACGTCTTTGGTGAAGCCGAGACTCCTAGTTATTCATTAGCTAAGTTATTTGACGTGGTACACGCTATTTGGCTGGAATAGCGCGTATGTTGTTGCCCTCAAATCGCTCGCAATTGTTAACTGTCAGTGCTCAGTGCAATTCCCCATACTAGAAGACTTTGCAGTTTAACTCCTTAGGATTTAAAACAAGCTTGTAAACAAGTGTTGACATAATTACTCTCGCAATCGTCTCAGCGCTTGCGGGTCACCTTGCTCAAACACTCGACGGTTTGCTACAAGACAAGAGCGAATTTTTCTCTCTGCATTTGCCTGTATCAAAGCTGGTGGCCAAGCGTTTTCTTTGTAGCCAATTAGAGCATTCGTACTTATTATATCTCCATCCACTAGAGATCTGTAGCCTAACACAGGCGTCGTTTCTTTCGTAGGACGGAGTTTAACGTCTGATACGTAATACTGAGGTAAACAGCTTCTTTCTATGCGGGTTTTTACGCCGGTGCCCACAGTGAGTCACCAGCGTTTTGAGTTGGATTTCTCCGGATGTTTATCTTCCATTGCCAGCCGTGTTCCTATAGGAAGATTTTCCGAAGTGTCGCCATTAAAAGCAGGGACAAGGGCGTCTTTTGCCACCGGCCTGTGCAGTGGTTCTGGCGTCGCATTGTGTCCGCTCCATGTCCCGCTATAAAGGTATCGGCCAAACAGGGCATGGGCATTGCCTTCCTAAAATTCTCCTTTCCTGTGAACGGCGTCTCGTAGCTCGGTTTCGGGAAATTACTCGAGTGCAATTATTAGTGTGAGTGTTAGTGGTTTATGTTCACGAAATGCTGGCTTGATTATTCGATTTGGCTATCATTAAAATTCGTACATTTTCACGTAACTATGTCATGTGACACATCCATTTAACTGGAATTATTTCGGGAATTCGTTGTAATGTGTGTTATTTGTTTGACATCGTACAGTTGTATCACAAGGTTCAGTACCTCTGGGTCATAGTGACACACCGATCAGTCATCGATGATGGCCTGACACAGCTGCAAGATTTACTCTGCTGCATCGGTTCAATGGTCTGTTTAATGGATGTCCCAGCGGACGGCAGTCTTCGTTATAATCATAATGTCGTCCAAATATGGGGAACTGATGCACGACTGATTTTCACTTTTTCCTCGCCTGTCTCGATTGTGATACGCAGATCTTCGAGTATGAACTTCTGTTGCGGTTCCGACATCTTCTCGGAGTAACGGTTTTCCACTTCGTTCAGGTTTGTCTAGCCACAATGGAAGTGTCTACACCACTATCCACCTTGTCATATGATGGATACATACACTTCCATGAAATCAGTATGGACTGTTACAGTGTTATCCTGCTTCAAATGCGGAAAAACAAATACCATACGATACCCCACTTTATCAATAGGTTACACCATTTTCTTTTGGCTCCTATAGTGGTGTGCTAGGCATGTGGCATTGATTTTCAAATGAGTGTCATGACCGTATCTGCCTACCAAGAAAGATAAACGTAATTATGTTACTTCTTTCGATGTGATAAAACTTTATGGTCACATCCTGTAACCTGCAATTAAAAAAGACCTCTTTAGATCAAGAAGTGAGTATTTTATTTTCAAAAGGTAACCAGTATAATTTGTTAGATTCTGCGACTGACGAATCAGAGTTTTTGCCTAATCTTTGATCGACTTTCTGTGTTTCAGTGCTTTCAAGCGGATCTTTCTAATGTGATTAGTCCACTGTACGTTTTTGTCAATCATACTTCATCCCCTTTTCTCAAAACTGTTGTCTGTAAATAGTGTCTGTTAACAACATAAAGTTCATGTTGCATTTTTTGTTTACCTCACACATCTTTAGTCTGTCTTACAGCTGGAAAATCATCTGTCGAAGCTTACAGCCCGAAAATTATAGCATGTAAACATGGAAACTTTTAGCCAGATACTCCCTTCTGGCGGTGACAGAGGAAGGTGATAAATTAATTTTTTTAACTTGTTTCGGGTGATTAGTGATTATAATTATTGTGCATCTACTCACAGACGTCCAGTGTAGGCTGTAATTATTGTATTGCAACGAAACTTTGCAGATATTCTAATGTGTTTCATACGGTCGCTAAACCCGCTGGCAGAACAGGTGATTAGGATTATGGAAAGAGCCAAACAAGGTTGGGTTCAGTTTCACCTTAAAATTGTAATTTATTGTAATTTACAGCCAAAGTGGCACATAGGTGAACTTTTACAACTACAAGTTTCAAACTCCAAATTTTTAACGGCTCAAGGCCTCCAAATAAGAAATCTTAAAAAGTCAACAAGGTAAATTTCAAGTGACTGAAAACACGCAGTTACAATTACAAATGGATTAATTAAAATATATGTCACAGCTATGCTGAAAGCCTCAAGGCAAGGGTGGATAGACAGACATCAACAAGATGCAATACCAACGGCAGAAGGCCAACAGTAAAATTTTCAAGATTTTAGAATAAATTACCATAACCTTTCAAAAGCAGAAGGCCGCAAAGTTTAAGCTTGAAATGTAATTTTAAGAATAATGTTCCAAGACGCAATGTTTAAGCTTGAAAGGTAATTTTAAGAATAAGGTTCTGAGGCTGAAGGCCCACAATCAATTTTCCAAAATTTTAAAAAAATATAACCATAAGCCTTAAGTTTTAAGTAGCTGAAACCAGACTAAGCAAAAGACAACACAACGGCAATAACCTTTCAGCAAACATCCACTTGCCGGAATTCGAACTTACTTACATATAACACAGTAAAACTAAGAATTTTTTTATCATTGGCTATGATAGATTGTAAACAGACAATTAAGCACCGGTGCAAAAGACAGTAAAGACAACAGCACTCAGAAGCCTTCGGTCTGCCCTTGTACACTTAGGTGACAACCGGCCGGGGTGTCCGAGCGGTTCTAGGCGCTACAGTCTGGAACCGCGCGACCGCTACGGTTGCAGGTTCGAATCCTGATTCTGGCATGGATGTGTGTGATGTCCTTACGTTAGTTAAGTTTAAGTAGTTCTAAGTCTAGGAGACTGATAACCTCAGAAGTTTAGTCCCATAGTGCGCAGAGCCATTTGAACACTTCGGTGACACAGATGATGAGCCCAACTACACTTGATCCGTCGGCACCCAACCAAGGGACAGCCACAGACCGACCGACAAACGACTTACTTGCCACTAATCGGTACATGAGAATTCAAACACAAAATGTTACGGGCGTGATTATCCACAATCAAATATATATACGTATTTAGCTATCAAAACTAAACACCGTGTTGGACAGCGACAACATGTCAGGAAAGGACACTGCCTGAAAATACGCTAGTGGCCAGGGCAGGTAACCAGTACACTAACGGCCACAAGGCGGCAAATTCTGCTGGTGCACTTGAATTGTATTCAACCAATACAGTTAATTCCACCGCATGGCGGCTAAATTTCATCAATACAATCACTCAGTGTTGCTCACAGGAAAACCTGCATAACAGTGAACCACCGAAACGAACCACACAACATGAATGGACGTGGCTTGGGCACTTGAAACCACTACTCAACTTTTACGCCCTGGGTCGGTGCACCTCAAAACCCGTAGCGATCGGACAGCTCCGCACATGCTCCGATACTGCTCAGGGACCTCCAGCGAACCCAGCCGACCTCACCGCGCGGATATAACTTCCCTGGTCTGCAGCAACCGACCGACTCCTCTCAGAATGCCGACAACATCTAAAATAGTCGTCACTGCAAATAACGCCAACTACACACCCAACCTGACAAACACTTGCACGAAAACCTGAGCGATACCCAATACTAACTAAGCACGCACGAAGCTAAATCGGGAGTCGATGCACACACACACAGCCGACTTATGAACGATCAGGGAGTCAAAACGCGTCGTCCGGTAGGACGACCGACCGACGATCCTTCAAGACCGTGGCCCGGCTCATATGATGCGTGGCGGCAATGGTCGGGCGAGCCATGTCGGCGCAGACCTCACTGCTCCAACCCGACTGCACTAGTGCCGCATTGCAACTCCCTGACTGACAGGTCCGGACTGAGCTCCAGACGCGTTCCATCTGACTGCTGACCCGAGCTCGCCACCCCAACTGGTTTATGACACACAACGACCGGAAAGAAAAAGCAGTCGAGCAAAGATGCTACGAGAGGGGATATATCGACACGCGCTGCTGGCGCCGTTTACGGTCAGGCTAAGCAGCAACTCAGTGACAGTAGTAAGTTAAATTAATGTAGTGAGGTGAAATTACGTTAAAAATAGGGTGTAAAATACATGATGGCGGGAACACGAGCCACCCACGGCTCAGTGTTAATGCACAACCAATTTACCCTGGAAAAAAAATTAGTTCAACTTTTACCCATAAGGTGCGAATCTAGCGCTGTGAATGCAAGAAAAATGAATAGAAATGTTTCCATACAGGATGGATTGTAACAGAATATGGGCAGGAAAGGTCAAACAAGAGAGAAAGGTATAATGTTGATTTTATTATCAACCGCCGCTTATACAATTTGTTCAATACGAGCGCCGGAGACGTCGACGAGATGCTGTACAGGCCAGATTTGCACCCTGTGGCCAAAATTCGTACTGATGTTTTTCCAGCGTAAATCGGTTCCGCAATAACGCGTTGGCATATCTACCACATTTCGCTGCCATACGATAATTATAGCCGACACTGCAGACACTGGACCTCTATGAGTAGCTCTATTTTATTTCTAACCATCTGGTATGTGCCTTTGGATTCTGGAGGAGCTTTCTTCCAAGATTTTATATTAGGTACAAATTCGTTCACATATTAGCGTTACTTCCCAACATAGCTTTTTACTAGTTGCTTGCGTTTTCCAATCCCGAGCATGTGTATTGTAATTTAAAGGAGGTTGACTCGGATCATGCCTGCCGAAAAAAAAAAAAACTGTAAACAAAGCGTGAAAGTTTGGCATTGAAATACTGCTGATCATTGCAATTTTTCAGCGATGATTATAAACATTAATTCTCGTCTAGATAACGCAAATTTTCAGAATAGTTCTTATGTATAACAGTCCACTTAAGGTCCAGTGGGACATATATCTGTCTCTTAACTACTTTTCATAAACCGAGATATTGGGAAAACTTTTGGATTCATGTTTTCCACGAGAAACCCATACAAGTTAAGAAATTGAGAGAAGACCAGTTACTCTCTCACCTATTTTTCATAAGGATTTTGTTACAACGTTACGCAACTTGTGCAAGACCCCAGAAAGGTAACAGCCTGAGCGGGCATTGACAGAGCTAAAAACATGAGGTATTTTTATGGTTCTTAGTTCGTAGAAACGGCATTTGGAATTTGAAAGCAAGTGGCGACGAGCCATCGCTCAGTAAATCTTGCCGTACAGGCCACGGCCGCATAGGGCCCGGCAGAGCACCCCCTAGCCGAGACGGGTTTCCAGCAGGACAATGTCCGCTTTACCTGCTTCGGCGTCAGCCGAAAGCTGGGCTGGGGCCGACTGACTGAATGGACGCGTCTACACACTGGGGTTGTAAACAGGGTATTGTGGACTGCGCCACGCCTAATAAAAATTTACAAGTTTTCGTGTTCGTCAAAAACTGCAAATGGGCCTGTGACCCACTTTCATCGGCCGTCTTTGTCGTATAGGAAACGCTGGTGTCTGGGAAACGTTTAGAGATAGAATCTTTATTACACCACATAGCTATGACTAACTTGCTGGAAGGCACAGGCAATTAAGAGAAAAATGTGTAAGATTGTATCTGTTCGCTTGTTGCTGTGGGAAGCGATGCGACTTCAGAGAAAAACACCTTCTCCTACTGCGAAAACTTAAAAAAGTCAGTTACATTTAATAATTTAGATTCAAACTGCAACAGAATGATTTTGTATACAGAATACCGCTTGCACTTCATGAAAAGTACTGCCTTTATACTAGCATTTTACATCACGAAAATTCCGAGAATAATAAGAGAGCAAACGTTTACTACTCCTAGCTAACTGGTAATGTAGGGTTGGAAAACGAAGTGTGATGTAACATGCGTATTCCTAATTACTCTGTGCAGCAATAAGACAATGCTGATGCGATGTAATATGTTTCTCACTTGGTATACTGCTTTGATCAGGCATCTGGGTTCCTAATACTGAAAACCGTTCATAATAAAATGTTTCCTATTTTATTTATCTTTATGCGAGTTAAAAGTTGTTGTCGAGGTTCAAAGACATTCTATGCACGGGTTTCGTTTACCAGGTACGCTAGAGTCTTTGGCTACATAGAGCAAGCACTTCTATACGCTACACTTTTGGGACAGTGTTGTCGAGCCATCCGAGAAAGTAGGCTTGCTAGACACCCCACAACTGACGATTAGACAGGATTCAAAATTATAATTACTTCCAAGAGATATCTTCACTTGCACTGCATACAATATTTTTTAAATATAAGGAAGAGCCTGTCTTGTAATCTTAGCAGTTAACCTTACCAGTTGTCGATCAAATGTACAGTGAGCTTATGGCTTACACAGCCAACTAGCTTAGCTCAGTATTTAAAAAAAAAACATCATAGTGCCCTTTATATTCCAAAGTGTTCAACACTTAGGCTTCAAATACAACGAATATCATCAATAAGAAACCAAAGCTTACATAAAAAGCAATCTTTAAAATTACATGACAATTTTTTAGCGTCAGAAGTCATAGCAAAACTTTAAAAACGCAGTACAGGCACAATAAAAAAATTCATTAAAGTTATGCCCTCTGACATAAAGTACAAGATAAATTTATATAGGAATATACCTGACCGAAAGCACATAATAAATGCTTAAAATCAAGTACAGAAAAGTTAACATCAGAACCAGGCTTCTTACATTTCCAAAAACATCGATGAAATGTAAAAAAGATTAACCTACTCGATGACGTGACCAACCTGATGGCTGACATTATCAGCGTAAATTCTTAACACGCATTTTCTATTGCGCAACCTACAAGAATTTGTGTTGAGAACTTTGCCTGCTCGCTCACTTTGGCGTAATATTATAATCATAATTCAGCATTATATATGTGTTTTCTTTGTGTCGAACGCTAAAAGTTGTTGACAGAGAGCGATTTTGTTCCATGTTCAGAGATCGATATCGATCTTTCATTAACTCATCCGAGAATATAAGCCATGGCTCGCATAAGTGTCCCACTTGTTTAGCGTTACTACGGGAGTTAGAAGTTAGATGGAGTTAGTCTTGTTCTGATTTTGATGATATGTGGTCATCGTATTCCACGTGGACTAGGAAGGCAGTCTGTAACTTCATTGCTGAGCAATGGTACAACGGAATAATAATCAAGAATTGTTCTTATTTCTCATCCCGAAAGCATTCGTGACTTATCACCCTTTCTTGGTGAGCTCCGATGTTCTCATTTGTCTAAAGCTTTAAATCATATCCGACGTAAGCACACACAACTGATACATTCTACCTTCAGTGGAATTTTCGTTTAGACAAACTGCCAATTACAGCTTACACAGTTATTTCTTTGCACGTATATCATAGCAAGAATAAGGTAGGAGCCACATGCTGATCCTGAATAAGTTGAGAATGACTATTTAAATTTATGCTTCTTGCGAATAAGTGATAGTTTACACAACTTTGAGTCTATATCTCCATTGGACACATGCTCCCTATGAGGGAGGCTGCTATAAACTTTCATAAGGTGTTTCAGAGTTTTGAGTAAGCTGGACCTAATTTTTCTTTGCTTAAATATATGTTTAGGATCCCCTGTATTTACCGTTGCGCTATGGAAGCCTTTCCTACCTCCAAACAAATCATAAAAAGATTTCAGATCGCACATATATACATTTATGGGTCAAAATATTGTATACCAGGGGAATATTTTGAGGGCGTTGACATTCAAGTCATACCAGTTACATGTCCAGATTAAATTTAAAAATAATTGGGAGGCTTTCAACACCAAAAACGTAACTACGCAGGGAAAAGTGGAGTAAAGTGGCCGTTGCAAAGGAAGCTGAATTTTCATCAAACCATGGTTACTGGAAGAAGATTGCCGCTTACACTGTTCGAATTTACATATGACGACGTATCACTCAAAATATTTTTAACTATAAAAGAAAGTAATGCACAGGAGTCATATGCATTTTTCTTAAGGCTTACATAGTGAACACTTTTGCCTACCCAAGGGCTGATTCGGCAGTGCGTGGCCACTGTTCCGTATAAGTTATTAATAGGAAATTAGTGCTGTATTTAGTTCAGCTCCGCCAACTGGAATACTGTTCTCCGCATGTCATTCGCTGTAAATCTATAAAACTATTTCCCAATTTTAAAAACATTCGTAACGTTTTCTTATTTTTATTCTACATTGAACACACTCCTTAAGCTTCCCATAATCTTTTTACCACCTGTTGTTGTTGTTGTGGTCTTCAGTCCTGAGACTGGTTTGATGCAGCTCTCCATGCTACTCTATCCTGTGCAAGCTTCTTCATCTCCCAGTATCTACTGCAACCTACATCCTTCTGAATCTGCTTAGTGTATTCATCTCTTGGTCTCCCTCTGCGATTTTTACCCTCCACACTGCCCTCCAATGCTAAATTTGTGATCCCTTGATGCCTCAAAACATGTCCTACCAACCGATCCCTTCTTCTAGTCAAGTTGTGCCACAAACTTCTCTTCTCCCCAATCCTATTCAATACCTCCTCATTAGTTACGTGATCTACCCACCTTATCTTCAGCATTCTTCTGTAGCACCACATTTCGAAAGCTTCTATTCTCTTCTTGTCCAAACTAGTTATCGTCCATGTTTCACTTCCATACATGGCTACACTCCATACAAATACTTTCAGAAACGACTTCCTGACACTTAAATCTATACTCGATGTTAACAAATTCCTCTTCTTGAGAAACGCTTTCCTTGCCATTGCCAGTCTACATTTTATATCCTCTCTACTTCGACCATCATCGGTTATTTTACTCCCTAAATAGCAAAACTCCTTTACTACTTTAAGTGTCTCATTTCCTAATCTAATTCCCTCAGCATCACCCGACTTAATTTGACTACATTCCATTATCCTCGTTTTGCTTTTGTTGATGTTCATCTTATATGCTCCTTTCAAGACACTGTCCATTCCGTTCAACTGCTCTTCCAAGTCCTTTGCTGTCTCTGACAGAATTACAATGTCATCGGCGAACCTCAAAGTTTTTACTTCTTCTCCATGAATTTTAATACCTACTCCGAATTTTTCTTTTGTTTCCTTTACTGCTTGCTCAATATACAGATTGAATAACATCGGGGAGAGGCTACAACCCTGTCTTACTCCTTTCCCAACCACTGCTTCCCTTTCATGCCCCTCGACTCTTATAACTGCCATCTGGTTTCTGTACAAACTGTAAATAGCCTTTCGCTCCCTGTATTTTACCCCTGCCACCTTCAGAATTTGAAAGAGAGTATTCCAGTTAACATTGTCAAAAGCTTTCTCTAAGTCTACAAATGCTAGAAACGTAGGTTTGCCTTTTCTTAATCTTTCTTCTAAGATAAGTCGTAAGGTCAGTATTGCCTCACGTGTTCCAACATTTCTACGGAATCCAAACTGATCTTCCCCGAGGTCGGCTTCTACTAGTTTTTCCATTCGTCTGTAAAGAATTCGCGTTAGTATTTTGCAGCTGTGACTTATTAAACTGATAGTTCGGTAATTTTCACATCTGTCAACACCTGCTTTCTTTGGGATTGGAATTATTATATTCTTCTTGAAGTCTGAGGGTATTTCGCCTGTCTCATACATCGTGCTCACCAGATGGTAGAGTTTTGTCATGACTGGCTCTCCCGAGGCCATCAGTAGTTCAAATGGAATGTTGTCTACTCCCGGGGCCTTGTTTCGACTTAGGTCTTTCAGTGCTCTATCAAACTCTTCACGCAGTATCTTATCTCCCATTTCGTCTTCATCTACATCCTCTTCCATTTCCATAATATTGTCCTCAAGTACATCGCCCTTGTATAAACCCTCTATATACTCCTTCCACCTTTCTGCCTTCCCTTCTTTGCTTAGAACTGGGTTGCCATCTGAGCTCTTGATATTCATACAAGTGGTTCTCTTCTCTCCAAAGGTCTCTTTAATTTTCCTGTAGGCAGTATCTATCTTACCCCTAGTGAGACAAGCCTCTACATCCTTACATTTGTCCTCTAGCCAACCCTGCTTAGCCATTTTGCACTTCCTGTCGATATCATTTTTGAGACGTCTGTATTCCTTTTTGCCTGCTTCATTTACTGCATTTTTATATTTTCTCCTTTCATCAATTAAATTCAATATTTCTTCTGTTACCCAAGGATTTCTATTAGCCCTCGTCTTTTTACCTACTTGATCCTCTGCTGCCTTCACTACTTCATCCCTCAGAGCTACCCATTCTTCTTCTACTGTATTTCTTTCCCCCATTCCTGTCAATTGTTCCCTTATGCTCTCCCTGAAACTCTCTACAACCTCTGGTTCTTTCAGTTTATCCAGGTCCCATCTCCTCAAATTCCCACCTTTTTGCAGTTTCTTCAGTTTCAATCTGCAGTTCATAACCAATAGATTGTGGTCAGAATCCACATCTGCCCCAGGAAATGTCTTACAATTTAAAACCTGGTTCCTAAATCTCTGTCTTACCATTATATAATCTATCTGATACCTACTAGTATCTCCAGGATTCTTCCAGGTATACAACCTTCTTTTATGATTCTTGAACCAAGTGTTGGCTATGATTAAGTTATGCTCTGTGCAAAATTCTACAAGGCGGCTTCCTCTTTCATTCCTTCCCCCCAATCCATATTCACCTACTATGTTTCCTTCTCTCCCTTTTCCTACTGACGAATTCCAGTCACCCATGACTATTAAATTTTCGTCTCCTTTCACTACCTGAATAATTTCTTTTATCTCGTCATACATTTCATCTATTTCTTCATCATCTGCAGAGGTAGTTGGCATATAAACTTGTACTACTGTAGTAGGCATGGGCTTTGTATCTATCTTGGCCACAATAATGCGTTCACTATGCTGTTTGTAGTAGCTAACCCGCACTCCTATTTTTTTATTCATTATTAAACCTACTCCTGCATTACCCCTATTTGATTTTGTATTTATAACCCTGTAATCACCTGACCAAAAGTCTTGTTCCTCCTGCCACCGAACTTCACTAATTCCCACTATATCTAACTTTAACCTATCCATTTCCCTTTCTAAATTTTCTAACCTACCTGCCCGATTAAGGGATCTGACATTCCACGCTCCGATCCGTAGGACGCCAGTTTTCTTTCTCCTGATAACGACGTCCTCCTGAGTAGTCCCCGCCCGGAGATCCGAATGGGGGACTATTTTACCTCCGGAATATTTTACCCAAGAGGACGTCATCATCATTTAATCATACAGTAGAGCTGCATGTCCTCGGGAAAAATTACGGCTGTAGTTTCCCCTTGCTTTCAGCCGTTCGCATTACCAGCACAGCAAGGCCGTTTTGGTTAATGTTACAAGGCCAGATCAGTCAATCATCCAGACTGTTGCCCCTGCAACTACTGAAAAGGCTGCTGCCCCTCTTCAGGAACCACATGTTTACCACCTATTGCATCTATAATTTTTTTATATAGAAATGTACTTTTTAGCGTGTTACGTAACACTTTAAATTTCTTTGCTCCTGTTTCAAAAGGATATTATGATTCTCCACCGCCTCGATCGCATATTCTATTGTAATAGCATCCATATTTTCAAGGCATCTTCATGTGCTAGTATCTAAAACAACGCCAGTTGGCTGCAGCAGACAGTTTTAGATCGGATTTTTTACTACGTCAAAATAACAAATCCGAGATCGTTTTAAATATAATTAATTAATTCAAAATTGTCACAGTGAGATGGAATGACTGGTGCTAGCTTTGTATACAAAAGGGTTTAGAAATCAATTATTCGTGATATACGTGTTGTAACTGAGTGAATCTATTTTCGCCTGGCAACAGCTCTGGGTTCCTTATTTGCTCTTGGAGAAGATCCATCATACTAGAACACATGTCACTTTATTACAAAATGAATAAACGATTTAATTAAATTTGACACAAATGACTGCCAGGGGATGCTTGATAGGCTACAATTGTTATTCAATATAAATGCATCATTTGATGCACATGTTAAGGAACTGTTCCCAAGAGGTTCAATGTTCAACATTAACGAAATATATTAGATCACAAACAAACCGTCACTGTCCTGCTCGATGAGGCTGAGTGTTGTAGCTTAGGTCTCTAACTGAGCAGAGGCCTTGCCAACTCGACACTATACTGACCTCAATGTGAGGGCACTGCTATTGCTAACTGGGCAGGAGTCGTCTTCAGGAGCATCTCTCGTAAATCCTTGCGTATTACAGCGAGCCCTCATTAATGTCTGTGGTGTCGATTCGCGTTGCCAACTTCGGATGGCAACGCGACCTCTGTACAGTTTCACAATTTGAAAGTAACTAACTCTCATTACTGTAAGTAGACTAAGAATAACTTGTTCAGGTTGACCATTTTTCCCGACGAGTACTTGGTCGCACGCCATGACGGCATTGGTAGTTCACCGACGATTGTATCAAACTGAGAGAGACGCCCGCTGTGGTCGTGCGGTTCTAAGTGCTTCAGTCCGGAACCGCGCTGCTGTTACAATCGCAGGTTCGAATCCTGCCTCGGGCATGGATTTGTGTGATGTTCGTAGGTTAGTTAGGTTTAAGTAGTAAGTCTAGAGGACTGATGGCCTCAGATGTTAAGTCCCATAGTGCTTAGAGCCATTTGAACCATCTGAAACTGAGAGAAACAACAACGAACTAAATTTCTGAAGACAAAAAAAAAAAAAAAAATAATTGGTTTAAACACAGACACCGTAAAAACGTAATACTCTACGTGTAAGTGTGAGGATAATACACTACTGGCCATTAAAATTGCTACATCACGATGATGACGTGCTGCAGACGCGAAATTTAGCCGACACGAAGAAGATGCTATGATATGCAAATGATTAGCTTTCCAGAGCATTCACACAAGGCTGGCGCCGGTGGCAGCGTCTACGATGTGCTGACATGAGAAAAGTTTCCAACCGATTTTTCATACACAAACAGCAGTTGACCGGCGTTGCCTGGTGAAACGTTGTTTTGATGCCTCGTGTAAGGAGGAGAAATACGTACCATCCGTTTCCGACTTTGATAAAGGTCGGATTGTAGCCTATCGCGATTGCGGTTTATCATATCACGACATTGCTGCTCGCGTTGGTCGAGATCCAATGACTGTTAGCAGAATATGGAATCGATGAGTTCAGGAGGCTAATACGGAACGCCGTGCTGGATCCCAACTGCCTCGTATCACTAGCAGGCGAGATGACAGGCACCTTATCCGTATGGCTGTAACGGATCGTGCAGCCACGTCTCGATCGCTTAGTCAACAGATGGGGACGTTTGCAAGACAACAACCATCTGCACGTACAGTCTGACGACGTTTGCAGCAGCATGGACTATCAGCTCAGAGACCATGGCTGCGCTTACCCTTGACGTTGCATCACAGACAGAAGCACCTGCGATAGTGTACTCAACGACGAACCTGGGTGCACGAATTGCAAAACGTCATTTTTTCGGACGAATCCAGATTCTGTTTAAAGCATCATGATGGTCGCATCCGTGTTTGGCGACATCGTGGTGAACGCACATTGGAGGCGTGTATTCGTCATCGCCATACAGGCGTATCACCCGGCGTGATGGTATGGGGTGCCATTGGTTACACGTCTCGGTCACCTCTTGTTCGCATTGACGGCACTTTGAGCAGTGGACGTTATCAGAATGAGATTTTCACTCTGTAGCGGTGTGTGCGCTGATATGAAACTTCCTGGTAGATTAAAACTGTGTGCCCGACCGAGACTCGAACTCGGGACCTTTCCCTTTCGCGGGCAAGTTCTCTACCATCTGAGCTAGCGAAGCACGACTGACGCCCGGTACTCACAGCTTTACTTCTGTACCTCGTCTCCTACTCCCGCTCGCAGGAGAGCTTCTATAAAGTTTGGAAGGTAGGAGACGAGGTACTGGCAAAAGTAAAGCTGTGAGGACGGGGCGTGAGTCGTGCTTCGGTAGCTCAGATGGTAGAGCACTTGCCCGCGAAAGGCAAAGGTCCCGAGTTCGAGTCTCGGTCGGGCACACAGTTTTAATCTGCCAGGAAGTTTCAGTGGACGTTATATTTCACATGTGTTACGACCCGTGGCTCTACTCTTCATTCGATCCCTGCGAAACCCTACATTTCAGCAGGATAATGCACCACCGCCTTTTGCAGGTTCTGTACGGGCCTTTCTGGATACAGAAAATGTTCGGCTGCTGCCCTGACCAGGACATTCTCAAGATCTCTCACCAATTGAAAACTTCTGGTCAATGGTGGTCGAGCAACTTGCTCGTCACAATACGCCAGTCACTACTCTTTATGAACTGCAGCATGGACTATCAGTTCGGAGACCATACCTGTACACGCCATCCAATCTCTGTTTGACTCAATGCCCAGGCGTATCAAGGCCGTTATTACGGCCAGAGGTGTTTGTTCTGGGTACTGATTTCTTAGGATCTATGTACTCAAATTGCGTGAAAATGTAATCACATGTCAGTTCTAGTATAATATATTTGTTCAATGAATACCCATTTATCATCTGCACTTCTTCTTGGTGTAGCAATTTTAATGGCCAGTAGTGTATAAATGACTTATCTTACATCAGAAGATTGAAGATCAGAAAAGTTCTTACTGAAAATAATGGAACATGCTTCCTCTGTTAAACTCACTGACAACAATGAAGGTGCAGATTAGGACTGGGCTGAATATTTCTCAGCTGGGGTCAGCACTGCTCAAGACAAAAAAATATGCAGCGGTCAATTTTCCAGCACCTTTTCACAGTTCTCCCCCTGAAGATGAAATGGGATAATAAACAAGTGACTGATGCAAAAAACTGTTTCATTTGCCTTCATTTGAAGTAATGTGTTGCCACTTGATAAATTCGCGCGGAGAATTAGTCCCCCGGTAGCCGTTGTTGTCGCGGTAATTCAGTAGTGTGTCTCCAGATAAGAGGAGTTTCTGCTCCTGTGGACAAACGTTTCCGGTGTTGCGTCACCCCGGGAAGAGCCCGGTTGCTGGCAGAGGTTCAAGTCGCGGCCGCCCACGCCGCGCCGCGGCGCCAGCCAGCCAGCCAGCCAGCCGGGCAGCCCTTGACCTCGTTCGCTTCCCAGCCCGGCGCGGCGCACATCCTGCTTCCGCGCCTCGAGTAGAGCAACTCTGGCGGAACTCCCAGGGGTCCACTCTCTGCTGATGGATTCGCCGACTCGCTGTCTCCACTTCCGCCCTCGGCCTTCACATCCTCTCGCGTTCACCTTTGTTCAGCTAATGAATACGTACGTTCAGTCCTCGACACTTTGTCGAATGAACTGATGACTAGTAACACTGCAACACCAAAACAGGTAGCAAAGAAGAAGCTGCACTCACATTCATGCTCATAAATTAAGGGTAATGCTGATAGATCGTGAAACAGCGCTCTCGTGGGTGGTTTGCGCGTTTCAGTCACCACGGGGTATGACCTTGCGGTGCATTTGACCTGCGGTCGTTGCACGGTGGCACTGGCAGCAATTCACATATGCAGCGGTATGTTGGTGCATGACTGAGTAGGGTGCAGCGAGTAAGTGCTGAAAATGGCTCAAAGAAGACGTATTGATGACGTTATGAGGGGTAGAACACTAGGGCGACTGGAGGTTGGTCAAACACAGCAGGTCGTTGCATGGGCCCTCCGTCTGACACAAAGTGTGATCTCAAGATTATGGCAATGATTCCAGCAGAGAGGAAACGTGTCCAGGTGCTTCAGTACGGGACATCTACAGTGTAAAACACCACAAGAAGACCGATATCTCACAGACGCAGACGGCCACAGAGTACTGCAGGTAACCCTGCTAGGGACCTTACCGCAGTCACTGAAACAGTTGTCTGCAGACACACATTCTACAGACCACTGAACAGCCATGGTTTATTCGCCCAGAGACCTGCAAAGTGCATTGCAC
This sequence comes from Schistocerca cancellata, assembly GCF_023864275.1. Taxonomy (NCBI): domain Eukaryota; kingdom Metazoa; phylum Arthropoda; class Insecta; order Orthoptera; family Acrididae; genus Schistocerca; species Schistocerca cancellata. Next base: position 746,784,871 of record NC_064628.1, on the reverse strand, counting down.
TGGCTCCTGGTCACAGGAGAGCTCATAAAGCCTGGTGTCAAGAACAAAGTACATTGTCATTGGGACAGTGGTCCCAGGTTATGTTCACGGACAAGTCCAGGTGTAGTCTGAACAGTGATTCCCGCCGGGTTTCTATCTGGATTGAGCCAGGAACCAGATACCAACCCCTTAACGTCCTTGAAAGGGACCTGCATGGATGTCGGGGTTGATGGTGTGGGGTGGAATTATGGTTGGTGCACGTACACCACTGCACGTCTTCGACAGAGGAACTGTAACAGGTCAGGTGTATCGGGACATCATTTTGCACCAGTATGTCCACCTTTTCATGGGTGCAGTGGGTCCCACCTTCCTCCTGATGGATGATATAACGCACGGCCCCACCGAGCTGCCATCGTGGGGCCGGCCGAAGTGGCCGTGCGGTTAAAGGCGCTGCAGTCTGGAACCGCAAGACCGCTATGGTCGCAGGTTCGAATCCTGCCTCGGGCATGGATGTGTGTGATGTTCTTAGGTTAGTCAGGTTTAAGTAGTTCTAAGTTCTAGGGGACTGATGCTCTCAGATGTTAAGTCCCATAGTGCTCAGAGCCATTTGAACCATTTGAGCCGCGTCATGTTGCGGGTGCTCGCGGGGGCCCTACTAGATATTAGGCAGGTGTACCAGTCTCTTTGTCTCTTCAGTGTATAATGAGAGATATTAGCGTTATATGCTATCACACATGCATAAGTATCTTCTATTACAAACGTATTTAAAACAGTGCTCTGAACGAAAAGAAAAATCTTAATACTGGAATCGATTTACATGTTTACATTTTACAACAGAGACAGAGTAGCCTATGTTGAAAGACGTGCTTTGTGGAAGGAAAAAAATAATATACAAATATGAATAAAATAATTTAAACTATTTATAACTTGTGTTGTCAGTGCTGAAAATGTATCTCTTGAATAATGTTGTCCTCTTCCCATTTGATCGTTTGGGGTGTCTAAGTTGTTCACTGCAATTATTGCCCGATCTCTAACTCATGCTGAATGAATTAACTGTTTTCACAAATAATGGGCCAAACATGGACTAAAATGATGCGCGCTACATCGTTTATTGAAATGGGACTGTATGACATGCTCCTGTTACATTAGCGAAATTCGCAGTGTCGAGTAATGCAAAATAGTTTTTCGGTAATGCATAAGTTCGTTCGACAACGTTACTGAGATGATTCCAGCTATAATTTCCGTATGAATACATGTGAGAAAGACTGTAAAACATGACTTCTGCCATATTGGATTTAACACTTTTATGCTGCAAGGTCATAAACTACAGTTTTATACTCTGATTGCAATAAACAAAGCAAGTCTAAGCCACCAGAGACCGTTGTTAATATGGTTATTCCAGTGTTAACTACTTATGAATACGCGAGTTGTAGTTTTGCTGTTTCTTCCTGTTCAATTGTTTATCACAGTGAATTGAAGGAGCTATTACATGCTCACGGCTCAATAGTCTTGACATTGCTGAGTTCTTTGCCAGGGTACGTCGGACAGGAGCATATTACGCGACAATTAGATTCCACGCAACTGATACCGCTTAGCTGCTATGGGCTTCGCGCAAAATACAGCGACTTTGCGCTAGTGGATAGTGCCTAATGATGGATACGTCGCCAACATAACAGTCCCTAGCTACTGAGCTTAAGTAACGAAACGGATGTTCTGCACCGCCTATATTTACAATTGTGAAACTTGAAGTGCTCATAAGGAATGGGTGCTGCTAAAACAAAAAATGTAGAAACTTCGAACGTCACCTATTGGCCAGAGAATCAGTGTACTCGAATTCCTCACACAATTCCGAACATGGCGTTGTGAGTTTCATTGATTTTTTTTGCAGATCAACGTATGATTAAAATAACACGTCAAGTACTTTCGGATTCAAAAATTAAATTCAACCGACTAAGCGAAACATTCAGATACGGCTCAGAGCAAAAATAATGTGAAAGTTTTTCTTATCGCAGACGAAAGAGTTCGTAAATCTAAGCTATCCCCAACAGTCATTTGATTTGTTGCTATTAATGGGGCATTGATTCTAATTGTGATCTCTTAATAGATTACGAAAGATCACACCGACTGCTCATAACAAAATGTACAATAAGTGACACAAGACAGAATAGCTAGTCATCATTTATTTTAATTTTTGTGAAATTGGCGTGTTACAGGCGCCAAATCTTCAGCAGTTTGGAGAAAACTCACGAAAAGCTAGACACATTGGTTTAAATTGTTTGTAATTTACTGTCTTCCTTTTAATACGATCATTTCGATTTAGAGGCATTACTGCATTGCCACGCACTGACTTCTGAGAGAGGAAGTGAGAAGTTAGTGCTTGGAAATCAAGGCAAAAGACTGATCAGTTATTTGGTACCTCGCAGTGAATATTTTAATAGCATATGACGATTTGGAGTTGTTAGTTAGCAAGTGATTTTTGTTCCATGTCGCGCTTTGTTATTTCAGTTGTGGTTCGACTCTGAACGTGTGTATCATTCTCTTATGAGTTAAAAAAACTTCCCCCAACATTTCAAATACAATCAGCTAACGTAAAAGATCGGTGATTAAGCAAATAATGACCGATGTCGTTACGGTCCCGATTATTAGGCAAATACAGTCGCTTTTGGTGAAAGGACAAAGAAAATTCCCCATGCAGCTCAATATGATGAAAGGTGTAATAACACAGCACCATACGAAACAGAACAATGCACCTGCAGGTAAAACTGACTCAACTCCGTAATGGGTAAGAATGCATTCACACACTCTTTCGTGTCAGCATAATCTTTTCAGACCACATTTTTGATAACATTCACTCAAAATAGAAATAACGTAACACAGCAAATAAGCTACGCAGTTTCCTCGACGAGAGGCCTTCCTGTCAGTTTTGTAGCACAACAACGACTTCGACAAGCAGGCTGGAGAACATTCATTGATTATTAATATGAAAGCTGATTTTTCTTTCTTGACCATTAACAGTTAAATATCCAAGAGTAACTAATGCAATAACAGTCTTAAAGCACTGTAGTACCATAGATTCAACTACTTTGAGTGCAATATAAGAATTTAAAGTTCCACACGACCGTAACTGTATGTCACAGCGACAATGCATCTGTTTTATATTTCATGTTTTCGGAGAACGATGCAGTTCTGCGTTGAAGAAAGTGTGAACCAGTCTCCAAAGCCTTCGCTTGCAACAGCCCCTACCTACATTGCACATGTGTTCACTACGTTGCCTAACTCCATCTTTACAGGGGACACTCCTATGGCAATCCAGGTCACGGCGCATCAGCCACAACAAGCTGCATTCTGTCCACAACACACCCGTCTGTTTTCATGCAGAGCTCCAGCCGGCACCATGGAACCATTCGCTGCTACCTTCACTACGAAAGCCACCAGTCTCGGTACCAGTGACACACGCATATCTCGCAACAACACCACATTCGGCAGCACTACTTCTGTTCTGCGAATCACGAGTTATGGAACAATGAGGCAGCTATCACTCCGCGTTCCGTGTCTGAGCTACTGTAAGCAGTTCCGATGCACAGCAGGCACCAGCAGCAGTGGTTCCAGCAGCCGTCCAGACTGCAAGATAGCTCATCCCAGTCACTCAGAGCACCTAGACATCGACCAAGGAACTTTGCCCCCTTCGCCTTGACCTCCCGTGGGACCGCTGCTCCAAGATTGATATTCTTGTGCAAAATTTAGGTTAACAACTGTGCAGTAGTTGTCTTTATGATATGACCGAACGGACTCGATCTTTTCAGCAATAGGCGCCATTGCCAAAGGAATTTAGGATTTATCATCCTAATCATAAACAAGTTTAGTGTGTAACGTCGCGAGTCAGTACGAGATAACTTTATTGCAGTAAGCTACGTTGCAGAACAGCCCGCAGCATTGGAGCCATTGGCTGTGAAGGAGACCGCCAGTTGTGTCTTAGCAATGAGTCATTCACACCTGTCGCTATGTTAGCCGTGAGAAGCGGTGTTCATGTCACTTTGAGCAACTGTATAGTCAAACCCCTAAGAATCTACATAAACTGTATTAACTATAATTCAATCTAGTTTAAAATCGGTACACTACCTTTTGTTATTCAAGAGAAGATTGTGTAAAAATCTTAGTTTTCTAGCTGGCATACTTTCAGAATTAGGGAAAATTACCTAAAACGTACCAAACCGATTAAAGTCATTTAGGATTCAAAACAGTTTGTCTTTTAGTATCATTTGGAATGATTACTGAAGTTCACAAAATTGGAGAACAATTTATGTAGATTTTCATAGTTAAAAAACGTTAACTACTTTTCAATTTTCGTAATATAAAATTCAGAAGAGATTATTATTTAGTTAATATGCTGTTGTGTGAGTAAATGATAATGAGGGAGAGTGTTTATGTGGGACATATGTAAAGATTCAATATTATTTGATGTACAGCATTACGTAACTGTGTTATGGGAAACCTGTGTTTTCCCCACCTAGCTGATGACGTGCGTCCAAGGGTACTTGCTTTTGTAAGAAGGCAGCCAGAATAGTTTTTTGTAGAGTAATAGGTTTCGAAAGCTATTTCAAGATTAATTTTCGTTTGGTTTTTTTAAACATTTTATTAATATTTGCATGATGAAGTGACGTAAAAGCATATGTGAATAATAATTGGCATAGAACAGTTTTAGCGCGAAAATGATCTCGAAGGATTGTTTTGATTGGCTGGTAATTTTGAACAACCAATCAGAGTCAAGCATTTCCCGCGCATTGGAAGTAGTTATAGGCTCTGGAAGGAACGGCATTAGGGAGTCGATAGTGAGCTATTGGACGTGCAGGTAACATTGAACGCTTCCGTCCTTATTACGTGTAAAATGAAGAAATAATTGGCTTCTCGCGTCCAGATTGTGTGGCCGTAATAGCAGTTGCATTTACGGACAGTTTTGTGAAGTTTGGAAGTTTTTGGATTATTTGTTGGAAAGAGAAGCGCGTGTGAACTTTAGGCCATAATAAAAATTCCGCGTGGCATGTTCCGTATTTGTTTATGGAATATTTGGTGAGCAGTTTCTTTAACAGAAATCCACTGAAAAAGCCTGAATGTGAAACTCATATTGACTGTAGATCACGTAATAATTCGGGTCGGACTTTAGTGCATTTCTGGCTGCTTTGAGTGTGAAATATATTGCGTGACTGTGAACTGAGAACAGTGATCTTGTTAGTTAAGTAAATTCGGGCTGATGCAGGTGTTTTTTTGTTGAACTAAGAAAATAAAAACACTAGTTTCAGAATTTTAACCTTTTAATAAAGAGATGAAGCAATCGCCCTCCACCCCAAAATTGTCATAAGATATATAGTAGCTTGCTACTAGAGTTTACGCGGACTTTCCAACGTGAGTATCGACAACGTTTTTCATCAACGCTGCTTTTAACGTCGTCTGAACAGTACCTACGTATGCAGAGAAACGGGCTGGTGATCAGAGGCCGTACTGAGGTAGGTGGAACTTTCGTAGTGTACAATACGACGAAAGACAGTGCTCAAACATTTACGCCGCAATTTCATTACTCGCCCCGCCGCAAGTGACTCCTGTCACCAGGAATCCTTCTGTGGGACTTATTATCTTCAAGTACTTGCACCTGGACAGAGACTGAGGAGTCTTATTATTTATCTATCATTAACTCGTTTTAAAGTTTGTCTGTAGTTGTGTGAGACAGTCAAGAAGGACTTTTAGTTATATCTTGAATTGTTGGCGTGGAACGAAAATAAATGTTCATTGCATACGACCTGGAACAATCAGCAGCTGAGTGTATGCTACCACGTAAATTTTTTTTGTAGTAAAGCTAGAGTAGGCTTTTTCGAACAAATTACATCAGATAGCCACTCCATGACAAGCTTCTACTTACAGCCCTGACAGAGCATATGTTCATCTGACACGACTAACGGTGTGATAGGAAGGTTTTTGAGGCCGATATCTGCATAAGGAGAAGGAGTGTGACACACCGACACTTCACCAGAAGATATGGAGAGAGGAAGAGAAAGAGAAAGAGAGAATAGTTTTTCCGAAATGTCGCCCTCACACTGTGACATCAATCGGCAAGAAACCCACGAAGATTTTATTGCATAACAAGCAAATTTTCACATACTGGTGAGCATGATACTGATCTCGTCTTATTTCAACAGTGACTGCATCCATAATACATACGAAAGTTATATACTCAATGGAGCTGTATGCACACACAGATCCAGGCATCCACGTACCTTCCTTGACATCCCATACCGTATCTGTAGTGTTGTTTCTGTAGTTGTGACCTTCAGTCCGGAGACTGGTTTGATGCAGCTCTGGATGGTGGTCTGTCCTATGTAAGTCTGTTCATCTTAGCGTAACTGCTGCAACCTACATCTATTTGAACACCGAGCGAGGTGGTGCAGTGACTAGCACACTGGACTCGCATTCGGGAGGACAACTGTTCAAACCCGCGTCCGGCCATCGTGATTTAGGTTTTCTGTAATTTCCCTAAATCGCTTCATGTAAATGCCGAGATGGTTCCTCTGAAGTTGCACGGCCGACTTCCTTCCCCGTCTTTCCCTAATCCGATGAGACCGATGACCTCGCTGTTTTATCTCCTCCCGCGAATCAACCAACCAACCATCTATTTGAACCTGCTTGCTATATTAAAGCCTTGGTTTCCTTATAAATTTTTTTCCCACCACACTTCCTTACATTACAAAATTGACAAATACTTCATGACTCACGAAGTGTCCTATCAAACGATGGCTTCTTTTAGTCAAGTTGTGCTATAAATTTCTCTTTTCTTAAATTGAATTCAGAACCTCCTCATTACTTATTCGAGCTGCCCGTCTAATTTTCAAAATTTTTCTAAAGCAAAGTATTTCAGAATCTTGTATTCTTTTCTTATCTGAAGAATTTCGACTTTTCCCTTTTATACAAGGCTACACTCCAGCCAAATAGTGCGATTAACTTTATTGCGGTCTATTGACCTTGTTTTACTTTTATTATTTCCAGTCTTCCCAAGACAGCATCAGTTCTATTCAACTGCTGATACAAGCCCTTTTGCATCCGCTAAACCTAAAGTTTTATTTCTTCTCCCTCAGCTTTAATTCACGTCTAAAATTTCTTCTTGGTTTTCTTCACAGCTTGTAGCATCGGTGACAGAACACTATCCTGTCTCACTTCATTCTCGCCTTTCGTGTCATTCGAGTCTATAATTACAATTTGGTTTCTGTATAACATTTCGCTCCTGTAGTTTATTACTGCAACTTTTAAATCATTATTGTCAAATACATTCTCTAAATCTACGTAGGATATAAATAGCTATTCTTTCTTCAGTCCATATGCCGAGATAAGTCGTTGCGTCATTGTTGCCTCGCATGCTCCTATATTTATCTAGGACTGCAGCTTGTTTTCCCCGAGGTCAGCTTGCCGCAGTTTTGCCATTCTTCTGTAAACTATTCATTTCAATATTTTGCAACCATGATTTATTAAACACACGGTTCTATAGCAATCATACCTGTCAGAACCGATCTGTTTTTTAATTTTTCTTCCTGAAAGCTGATGGTATTTCTCTGTTTCATGTATCTCACACCAGGTGGAATAATTTTGTCATGGCTGGCTCTCCTAAGGGTCTCAGTAATTCCGTAATTCTGAGGGAATGTCTTCTACTCGAGGGGCCTAGTTTCCAGTTAGCTATTTCAGTACTCCTTCAAATTTTTCTCGCAGTATAATATGTCACAATTGACCTTAGTGTACTTCCTCTTCCATTTCTACACCACTACCTTCATTTAAATTTCCCTCATGTGGCCCTTATATATGTTCCTTCCATCTTTCAGCTTTGCCTTTTTTGCTCAGTATTAGAGTCCGATCTGAGCTATTTACATACACACGGCTGCTTTATTTACTCCAGAGATATCTTTAATTCTCATATAAGTGATATCTATGTTTGCCCTCGTTATAGTCTAGCCATTCCTATATAGCCATTTTGTAATTTCTGTTAATCTCATTTTTAGACGACTACTTTCCCTTTCGACTTCTTCATTTAGCTGCATTTTTTTACATTTTTCCTTTCGTTAATCTTGTCTATGTGATCCTCTACTGAATTCCCTATTTTATTTCTTTAAGTTAACCATTCATCTTCCATTGTAATCCTTTACGCTGTTTCGTTCCACATTTCTTAATGCTCTCTCTGAAGTTCTTAATAGCCACTGATTCCTTCAATGTTACGAAGCAAAAGGTTTCCTCAACACTTTCGCGTAGTTCTAAAAAAATATTCTTCATAATGAATTGTCTGCCGTTCTGTGGTCTGGATGAGTACCGTATTGACGTCTTGCCCATATCACGATAGGATACAGGTTACATTCCAACCCTAGCACAAAATGGGGTTTTTCGTAGACCAAAATACCATATTCCTCCTCTTTGATCTGCGATATATCACACGTTCATCAAAGAATAATACATTTGATCGAGAAAGAAGATTCGTGGGCTTCTCTGACACCCTACCACTTATCTACCATTTATCACTGAACGGACGGAAGATTGTAAAAAGTGAACTACAGACAACAAAATCTCTGTAGACATTTTCTGAGGCTAGAGATCAAAGATTCAAGACATTATAAAGATTCCACAGCACTGAAGAAAGTCTCATGGAGGCCATGCTAATAAAACGACTGAAACAACATCAGCCCAGAGTAGCTATAACACCACTGTCGTTCGCAGTTTCAAGTTTTCGGTGAAAGAGCAGCGCGGCTCAGTTAATAGTGTTTGTTCACGATAATCACTTGCCGTCCTACGCGTGACATTTCACGGTACGCGTTGAGTATTAAACGTCAGCTGGTGAGATGAAAGGTTATGTGCGTCACACGGACAGCCGATGTAGAGCCCTTGATCAGCCGGAACATAACGAGATATTACCGCCGGATGAGACGCTTAAGCCCATTGGACGTGCACGCGACATTTGCACACAGAATGCGTCGTTCCATAAGGGTTCATTCTGTCGTACAGCTGACTGCGGATTACAGTCGTGATATCCAGCAATATAACTAAGCGCAAAAGCCAATTTTCAAACCAAATCACGATATTTGACACACAGACTTTTAAGTACAAGGAATGATGATACAGTTTTAATAAACACTTGGAAAAAAGCGGTGTGTGACCCTGAAGCTCGGTGATCGTCTTTCTCTACACATTCACCCTTCCAATATCTGGATAACTTGTCGGAGACCTTGAATGTGGAGGTCTACAAATGCCGCCACTTAATGGTTTCTTCACCTGAAGAAAGTGGAAGAAATTACTGGGTACCGCGTCTGCGGGGCGATCGGGGGGGGGGGGGGGGAGACAATTCCAAATAATACTCAGCCTCATCTTGCCCGTGATGGTTGAGTCTTCACCTTTTTAGCGGTGGCTGATCCCCATGCATTGCTCCATTGTCTCCGGGCATAGTGATGAATCCAGGACTTGTTCGCAGTGATTAGGAGTACCTTTAGTTGTCACGTTTCGTTACCAAATGAGGATAGGCATGGCAGTTTCGCGTAAAACGTCGGTGAATGAGCCGATGCATAGATGGTAACATGTATTAAAAATGCGCACTTGCAGAGAAATACTTAGAAGTGCCAGGTGCCTTTGAACATACTAAGCTAAAGACAGTAGACTCCTAACAACAAGGAAACTCTTAATAGTGATAATTAATTAAAGTGCTGAACTTCAGTAAATGGATGACTAGCTTGCTGAAATGACTACGGAGAGAGTTGGTATCACATCGTAGGATATATGAAATGGGTGAGAAGAATATGCGAATGCAGCGAATAGCAGAACTTTCTGAGTATATTACGGTTTTAGCGCACAATAGATTCCATGAATACGAGATATGGGCCGTTGAATAAATGCGCTGACGAAAGAGACGTCGCACAGCGGTAAAACGTCGAAATCGTAAACAGGAAGACCCAGTTCTGGTCATCGTAAAGGAAAAACTGCGATAGCAAGCGGATATTGACAGACGGGGAAAGAAACGTTTCGGAGAATGTGTGTGTTGATTTATAAAAGAATCTGAGAACGTTTGTTATTAGAAGTAATTGGACCATTTTTCTATTACCATCATTCAACAGTGACTAATTAGTAGTTCTTTGACAACGAACATTACCTTTTTTTTTTAAAAAAAAGAACTCCTGGAAAATGTACTAGAGATTTGCGTGAGAATACACTTAAATTCGTTAACATTTTAGTCGAAAGCTGAAGATTAAGGCTAAGTTACGAAAACTTTTGTTAAATTACTACAAAAATCGAAACTTTAATAAAGAATATCGACTCCAGTTTTTTAACAATCTTGACTCTTACTGAAGGAACACATACGATTTACATCGCCAGTCAAGTTTGACGCACGAGCAGCATCAAGCGATCCTTAGCTACATAATGTCTAAAGACGCTTAAGTAAACGGAAACAAGTAATATAAACTAAACTACGTCTGTTTATATAGTTTTCGTGGAAACTCAGACTGGTAAAATCGGATGAAAATGATTTCAGAATATGGAGATCTGTCTATTCTACCGGACATAAAATTCCTTCACCTGTAGAACACTGCACTAAAAAATACATATGTTTACACATGCAGTTCTTAAGAGTCATGTTTACCAAATTGTAACTTTCTGTGTTTTACATTCATCCATTGTTTGTCATCTTTCGCCTGGTAAAGCATTCTCTCACTTTTCGCTATCCAGCTCGCGCGTCTACCAAATCCCTGAAATTTTTCCTTAAATGGAAATCCACGTGCATTTTGCATGGTGCATAGTACATCTTCCAGTCTATATATAACTAGTAGGATTTTTTTGGCAAATTTTTGTTCGAAGACTTACTCGAGATCGTCAAATAATTCCTACATCCAGTTTTACTTGCCTGAAGAGGCTCAAACTTGGTATAGCTTCCTCATCTGAACTGCCCTACAGGCTCACATTAACAATTTTCTGCCCCACCCCCTTCCCTTTTCCTACCAAATTTAACACTAGTTAATGCAAAATGTTACTATCAAAAACGGAAACAAGCACGAATAATTCAAAAATTACTGCTCTAGTGACGAAACGGCACTAATCTCATGAGTATAATGTCCATTTACTGGTCATAATTTTTAAAACAATCTGTGTGTTGTGTATATAGTTCCGCGTAGTCAGCGTGTACACAACTTTCCCACTAGAGCGCGCCCCGCTAAGCACAATAGCGCAAGTGCAGCACTCGTCCGTCTCCGCACTACGAGATGGCGCTGCCATAGAGATGGACCAAATTCTGCTTCCGCCGATCCACGTATTAATATGTAGCGCAGCCAATGAGATTGCTGCTTACATAGAACCTTCTTGCGGATCACACTCACGCAGTGATACAGGAACACGCGAGGTATTATAAAGGGTGTACAGACCTCCGACCATTAACTACGTCCGTCTGATCTGCTCCTTTCTCTCCCGCCGTCCTTCATATGTCACCATCCATAACACAGATTCCTACACCTTTTTCCCCTCTGCCGGTGTGCCCCAAGGCTCCGTCCTCTCCCCCCTTTTGTACCTTTTGTACACGGCGGACATGCCGCCGCCGTCAGCCCCCGTCCACCTTCTCCATTTTGCCGATGACACCGCCTTCCTTGCCGTTGCCCCCATCCTACAGCGCTCCCAACACCTTCTCCAATCCCATCTTGCCCGGTTCACCGCTTGGTGTACCAGTGGTTGCTCAAGGTCAATCCCTCCAAAACCCAGGCGATCATTGTAGGCAAAACCACCCCTTCCTTCCGCCTCCTTGATTTCTATCTCACCATCTATGGCCGTCCTATCGCCCTCACTCCCACCCTTAAGTACCTTGGCGTCACCCTCGACCGTCGCCTCTCCTGGACTCCCCACCTCCGGACAATCCAAGCCAAGGCAAGCACCCGACTCTGTCTCCTCAAGCTCCTCTCCGGCCGTACATGGTGTCTGGACCCCTCCACCATCCTCCACACCTATAAGTCCCTCATCCGCCCTATCCTTTGTTATGCCCATCCGGCTTGGATCTCCGCCCCCCTACCTTTTACAAATCCCTGCAAATCCTTGAACGCCATGCTCTCCGCCTTGCCTATCGCATCCGTCTCCCCTCCCCCACGCGGATCCTGTATGATCTCATCCCCTTCCCCCACCTCCTCCTTTTCCTTGAAAGGATACAGATCCTGTACACCTCCCGCAAACTCGATCCTCCTCACCTGCTCGTATCCCCGATCCTCTCCCACCCCCGCCCGCTGCCGCGCCTGTATTCGCACGTCCCACCCGGTCTCCATCTCTCCACCCTCCTTACCCTCTCCCAAGGTGGCTTCCGCCAGCTCCCCCTCCCTGATGATGTCCTCGTCCCCTCCATCTACCCCTCCTATCAACTTTGACCCTGCCCCACCCCCCACCTCCGTGTCCTTTCCTTTCGGCACCCTCCCTCCCTTCTCTTCCCTTCTGTTCTCTTTCCTTTTCCCCTGTCCCCTCCCTCCACCCCCCTTCCCCCGGGCTTCCCCTCCCCTTCCTCTCATCCCCCTCTCTCCCCTGCTTGTGGCATCTCTGCTCTCCCTCTCGCTCTCCCTCTCGCTCTCCCACTCCCCCTCCTCCTCCTCCTCTCTTGGCAGGTCCCCGGACTCGCACTCGCATAGTGAACATTCGCGCGCCGGAGATCACCGCCATCAGTGTTTCGTGTGTGCCGTCGTGTTTAGTGTTCAGTGTTCACCGTCACACTCCCTCGTTCACCAGTGCCATCGTCATCTTCAGTGTTTGTGCGTCGTCTCATCAGCTAGCAGTGTGGATTATCGACGAGTGTGAACGGCTCCGTGTTTGTCTCTATGTGTCTCCTGTTTTATTGCCCACCGTTCTGTAACTTATGTGTCTTCTCCTGTTTTTGCTGCTTGTATATTCTATGGCTGAAGAGCAGCGTAGTGTGCTGCTGACAGCCTGCCTGTTAACTGGCTTTAAAATAACAATAAAGAAAAAAAATACCTCCGATTACCAGTCTGCATTAGCCTGTACCAGTCTGTACGAGTTCTTCATTTGTCAGCACCAGTCTGTTCCAGTCTATAGTCAAGTTTCAGTCTGCGCCTAATAGGATTATCATATTCCTGTACATAGCCATGAAGATAAATGTATAGACACTTTTGTCAAGTACCAGAGATATATGTGAAAATAAGATTAACGTACCAATACCAAAGGAACTTCAGATTGTCAATTGTAAATAGCATCCAGAACCAAGTTAAGTAAATTTTATGCTTGTTATTATTTTAATAAATGTGTGTGAAAATTAATCAAGTTCTGTTTAAAGTTGGTCACCGTCAATCTGCTACTCTAAGCGTGCAAGTGGCATTTCTATCGTCTGACCTAACGGCAGAAGATAAACAAGCCACGATAAGACCACGAGACATATTGCTGACATTCGCCTACTTCGTTAGAGAGACAAGTCAAATAATCTGATGGTGTGTGTACTGAAGGTCTTACAGTACGCACACCACACAGTGTAAAATGGCATTCTTTGTTAACACATAGAAGCATTTTCTCTGTATCTTTCTTTGCTGGTTTGTAATTACCTTCTGATATACGGGAGCTTTTTTCACGGACCTTGTATACCTGCAGCTCTGTAAACACGGATGTTTTCGTGTTGCAAGAGAAAAGTGTGCGCAGTATACTCATGAAGCTGTAGATGAAGAGGCAACACATGGTAATCGGTAACACCGAAATAAAATTCCTGGTTCATGTTCACAGAGGCTGGTTCAAATGGTTCTAAGCACTATGGGACTTAACATCTGAGGTCATCAGTCACCTAGACTTAGAACTACTTAAACCTAACTAACGTAAGGACATCACACACCTCCATGCCCGAGGCAGGATTCGTACCTGCGACCGTAGCAGCAGCACGGTTCCGGACTGAAGCGCCTAGAACCGCTCGGCCACAACGGCCGGCATGTTCACAGTAACCTGAAAGACTAAACTCCAGTCATGGTACAAAAAACATCCCAAACAATTCACAGAACCACTCACAGCCTGACGTACACCCCCCGTAAATTACACATTCACCGCCACCGGTTACTTATCATTTGAAAAGAGATAAAGTCGTGATTCTTCGGGCCACACACAAGCCTCCAGCTATCTGGTATAGAATTTCAATACTGTCTGATCCACTGATCCACTTTTATGCCGCTGCAAACGATGGCATCTGTGAAGTACCTGACTCGTAAAGCCAATTACATGGGCTAGTCTTTACAATTTTCCCTCGGAAAATATTTGAGACGTACGGCAGCGGTTCTTGTTGCTTACGATTTTTTCCACCCAGTCCTTATGTGTGGTATAACTTCATAATTATTTTCTAAAAAAGTCGTTGCTCGCGAGCCCAGGAGAAGAGCTACTGGCGGTGCCGTGGTGTTTGCAAAGGCGCTCGAGATGGTGCCATAACCCATTTACGCCAAATTTCTCCGCCTGTCCTAACTGTTACATTCGTCGTACGTCCAACGTTGATATCTACAGTTATTTCACGCACTGTTGCTTGTCTGTTAGCACTGACAATTGTACGGAAAAACCGTTACTCTGAGTCTTTAAGTGAAGGCCGTCGGCCACAGCGTTGTCCCTGGTGGTATTCTCCGCACATTCTTGGCACTATGGATCTCGGAATATTGAATTCCCCAACTATTTCCGAAATTGAGTGTCCCATGCATCTAGCTCCAACTACAATTCCGCTTTCAAAGCCTGTTAAATCCCATTGTGCAGTGTTTAATCACGCCGGAAAGCTTTCCAAATAAATCGCCCGAATACACATCAAAGCTCCGCTAATGCACCGTCCTTTTATCCCTTGAGCACGCGATACTACTGCCATTTGTGTGTGTGCATATCGTTAACCAATGACTTTTGTCACGTCAGTGTAATTTTGTTGCTAAAGACATTTTGTGATGTCAGATCGATTAAACTGGCGAGGAGAAGGTTGTCTTTTAAATAGATTTTAGCGAGAAGTTGACAGGTGGCTACACTGAGTCACAGCGCCAGAGATTGTGCCAAAGATTATTATTCCGCCGCCTCCACTGGTGCAGTAGTAATTGAGAGGATGTCGAGGGCAGTTGTTGTTCTGTTGGGCGAGAGAGTAGACGCTGTTCGGTTGGTGTAATGTATAGATGGAAGAAATTGCAATTGTCAGAGTGTATTTGAAAAAGGAGATGGGCTTTTGATTTATGATGCTAGTGTTATGGAAACTTTTCGTCAATATATAATGAGGTAAAAAGGTATTACAGTTTTCTTTAATGACAATGCTTCTTGTTCACAGGTACAGTCAACAAGGCATCTGGCTCGTGTTCATTTATTAGACTTGTAATTCTGGTTTCTATGTGGAATTATAGTATTCCTGGTTTTTCAATTAGTTCATTGTAAATGGTGCTTAAAATATTTTGTCGTATTGAGAAAGAACCGATCCAGATACATGTACGTTGAGTCACACTACCACACACAGAACACTTACACTTGTGCTTTGATGTTTCGTAGCTTTTATAGTTGCAAGGGACTTAATTAATCAATTGTGTTAATGGAAATTCTTGTCATTCTTTATTTTTATTTTATGCAGTCAGGTTGCGAGCCCTTTCTTTTTAATTAAGCCCCCATGCAACGTCAAGTGTGTCTTGAGAGTGAGGTGATGCCGCGATGAGTCACATAGACCTGCAATATGTATTACTTGTGTGAGTGCCAGTCAAATGTAAGTTGGCAACAGTGTACAAACAAGTCTGATGTCAGCTGGTAGCGCCTTTTGTGAGCCGTTTACAAATTTAAAAAAATAAAATAAAATAAAATAAAACTAAGCTATGAAGATATGTCTTTAGATCTCCGTATTTAAACTGCAGGAAGTTAGAAAAACCTGATAGCACAAGTGAACTTCGGGTCAAGAGACTTGGAATCGATTGCAGCCACTAAATTTATCGCATTGCACTGGTCGACCAGTTGGATATCTGTCATGCTGTCGATTTCATACTTTATTTTTATTGATGTCAAGGCGTAGGTAGTGCAATGCAAGTCATGTTAGATGGCTGCGAGTTGTGCATCATTCCTTGTAGACACGCTGGAATGTTCGCATTCACACAAACACCAACTATTAGGGTGATTTTGTAATACCAAATATCGATACCACCCCGTGCGCGTCATAGCAAGTTTCCCTAAGACGTCGACAGCGGTCGTGTGGGATCCGGCGGATCCAGTGGAGCACGCCTGCTGAGCCACGGTGTCTCTAGCGCCCTCTGCCGCCGCAGTATAGGACGGTCCGTGGCAGCAACTCAGCCGCATTCGCACTCGGAGCCACTTCGCAACGTGATTCTATGCAGACTCCTCCTGGCCACGGCTCCGTAGTCACCATTCCTCCTTCAGTACAGTGAGATATTACTTTGTGGACAATGTGACAGCTGGACTCTGTTTCTTGCTGTACTATTTGTATGCTTGGAGAAATACAGGTTATGTAAATCTTCCTTTATTGTGATAACTTGTTCGTTAATCATTTTTGTTCCTGTCCAACTTTCCTACGACGACAGTTGCCACACCACTCTCTAGCCCATCTCTCCTTACTGCTGTGTACGAAGTCGTACGTAACAGACTTCATTCAAGGTGCCGTCACGCATAAACACGATATCTCACATTTGCAGTGAAGTCAAGTCTCTACGTCAGCTCACCTTACGTGCTGATACCTTGCAGCTGGGAGGGACGTACGCACCGATGTCATTTGTACAGGGCCGCATGACACAGTAAGCTGCTTCTAAGTCATCTGCAGCATTCCAAAGCGGTCAGTGTACTAGGCAATGAGGAGAGTAGTATTATGTCCGTCGAGGTAATTATTTCATTATAGCAATGAAAAGTAGCATAAGGACTGTAGCTTCAAATTCATAATAGACGATTAAAGTGATTTCACTTTAGCTTCCTAAATCAGCTCCATTGGCTCAAGGTTAATCCGCACAAACAAAGTAATTGGTAGTCCGTTTGTACCAGCAAACTTATTTACGATTCAGATTCAGGCGGTCTCACGGCGTAAATTGTTTCCGAAAGCATTCATATGAACTATTACGCTTTACACCAGGACCGGCCAGAAATTCTGCACGCGTGCGGTGCTCGTGCACATATATTTCATCAGTTCCGTCTGAAATCTGCGTAATAACCGACAATTAGATGAATGTTAAGTTTTATCAACTTCAACTGAGCTTAGCCTTTCACGCAATAAAAAAAAACCTAAATGTAAGTATACAACAATCGGTTTAATGACCAACTTTTCTGATAATAATGTAACATGGAGCAGAATGAGGCAATAATGCACAGTTTTTTTTGGTCACCAGTCTACTGACTGGTTTGATGCGGCCCGCCACGAATTCCTTTCCTGTGCTAACCTCTTCATCTCAGTTAGTAAACACTAATTTTTAATTATGAAAGGAATAAATCGAAACACGTTTATCACTGGTCATGCGAAATGATGTAGTTAATATCGGGCACAAAAGCACGGCTCATTGACAAACGCAAGCAATTACGGGAGATTTTCGTCACTGATGGTTGACCGAAACGACCGAGAACATAGATCTGCCGTCCTTTGCTTTTTCACAGTACCTGCCATTTCTCAGTACTTCTCTGTCAAGGTTACGGTCACCAGGGGGTAAACGAGACTGGGTATGTTGCGCTCTTCCTTGTACCACATAAACAGGGAAGTGGAGCCGCCGCCGTTCATTTAGGACACATGTCTAATAACAGATGTCGCTGTCGCTCGCTGTCGCACACGTGCGCACATGTGCAGCACTTCCGCACGTCTGCACACTGTGCAGCGTTTGGCCGGCCCTGCTTTACACAGTATATAACAAGTAGCGAAAAGTAGACTACAGGCTTTGTTAAAGGTGACACTGTCTGAACCAAAATTTCCATTCCTGATATGAACATTCAGAACTGAAGAGCGTGATGTAATTTCAAAAGGTGTAGAAGAACAGTTATTTTTAAAACCGATTGTGGTGATCAGTGTAGTTACGGTAATCGAGAGTTTCATTTGTAGTCGTGAATAGGAATCTATAAAGTATTTCCCGGAACTACATTTACAGATATCATCACAGTCACACAAAACAGTTGTCGAACATGCTTAATGTTACTTCGAATTAGGAGGTGTATTTCAATGGAAAAATCAGAAATATTTCAGCTACTCGTTTCGAATGAAATTACTCCGCAATATTCACACTCCAGATGACAACATGACAAAATATATAAGCTGCTTGTTCCTTGTTCCTAATTAATGTCATAGAAGTCATAAGAGAATTCAAAACACTGTCTCTGACTCACACGTACAGTTGCACTCGAAGACGGAAGTTGGGTTCTTTCATATAACAAACAAATGGTTCAAATAGCTCTGAGCGCTATGGGACTTTAACATCTGAGGTCATCAGTCCCCTAGACTTGAACTACTTAAACGTAACTAACCTAAGGACATCACACACATCCATGTCTGAGGCACGTTTCGAACCTGCGACCGTAGCAGGAGCGCGGTTCAGGACTGAAGCCCCTAGAACCGCTCGGCCACAGCTGCTCATATAACAGCATTAGCCTATACAGTACACTGTCCAGCGTAAGTACGCGCCACATGCCGACCATTTCAGCTACATTACTCTGTGAACACGTGAAAGAAATATGTTTTCTCAGACATTACGCTTTGTTGTTTGTTTCTTGGCACGCATCGTCACAAACTTAAATTAAAAGTATTTTCCATCTCCTAATTCTGACCAATGTTTCGGGCGGTTTCCTTTGGATGCCGAAACTGCAAATACCCGCCTACATATTCCCAATGAAGACTGCCTCTGTCCCACTAGCAGTTTGCCTTGTAGTTGACTTAACCGACCGAAACTCTGCAATGAATCAGAACTTCAACAGCCCGGTCCACATTACGTGTGTAAGCTGCCTACCATCCCGTTCAGTATTTGAAGTACATATGTATCCTGAGACTTCCCTGAATATCCAGGGTGAGTCACCTAACGTTACCGCTGGATATATTTCGTAAACCACATCAAATACTGACGAATCGATTCCACAGACCGAACGTGAGGAGAGGGGCTAGTGTAATTGGTTAATACAAACCATAAAAAAAATGCATGGAAGTATGTTTTTTTAACACAAAGCTACGTTTTTTAAAATGGAAACCCGTTAGTTTTGTTAGCACATCTGAACATATAAACAAAAACGTAATCAGCGCCGTTTATTGCATTGTAAAATGTTAATTACATCCGGAGATATTGTAACCTAAAGTTGACGCTTGAGTACCACTCCTCCGCTGTTCGATCGTGTGTATCGGAGAGCACCGAATTACGTAGGGATCCAAAGGGAACGGTGATGGACCTTAGGTACAGAGGATACTGGAACAGCACATTACGTCCACATACTAACACCTTTTTATTGGTCTTTTTCACTGACGCACATGTACATTACCATGAGGGGTGAGGTACACGTACACACGTGGTTTCCGTTTTCAATTACGGAGTGGAATAGAGTGTGTCCCGACATGTCAGGCCAATAGATGTTCAATGTGGTGGCCATTATTTGCTGCACACAATTGCAATCTCTGGCGTAATGAATGTCGTACAAGCCGCAGTACATCTGGTGTAATGTCGCCGCAGTCTGCCACAATACGTTGTTTCACATCCTCTGGGGTTGTTGGCACATCACGGTACACATTCTCCTTTAACGTAGCCCACAGAAAGAAGTCCAGAGGTGTAAGATCAGGAGAAAGGGTTGGCCAATTTATGCGTCCTCCACGTCCTATGAAACGGCCGTCGAACGTGTACCTCACCCCTCATGGTAATGTACATGTGCGTCAGTGAAAAAGACTAATAAAAAGGTGTTAGCATGTGGACGTAATGTGCTGTTCCAGTCTCTTCTGTACCTAAGGTCCATCACCGTTCCTTTGGATCCCTACGTAATTCGGTGCTCTCCGATACACACGATCGAACAGCGGAGGAGTGGTACTCAAGCGTCAAATTTAGGTTACAATATCTCCGGATGTAATTAACATTTTACAATGCAACAAACGGCGCTGATTACGTATTTGTTTATATGTTCAGATGTGCTAACAAAACTAACGGGGTTCCATTTAAAAAAACGTAGGTTTGTGTTAAAAAAACATACTTCCGTGCATTTTTTATGGTTTGTATTAACCAATTACACTAGCCCCTCTCCTCACGTTCGGTCTGTGGAATCGATTCGTCAGTATTTGATGTGGTTTACGAAATATATCCAGCGGTAATGTTAGGTGACTCACCCTGTATATCTTTCACTACACAAAGTTTAGATCCAAGAAATAATTTACAACGATACCTGACTATAATTTTATAAAGAAAAAACATACTGGAGGATAGGCAAAATTTTATTTGGGCAACGAAAGAGTAGTAGGTATAGCTGAACATCTGATTGGATTCTGTGATCATACTCACTTGTAATATCCTCACAAACTGATTTCCATATAGTGAAAATAACGCACACTGTAGGCAATTTACTTCCAGTGAGAGTGCTTGGGTCAGTCTATTAACCTAATATGTTTACCTAAAAATGAAATATGAAGACACAATATTCACCTTATACAGAAAATGATGCACCGGTAGCTCTCTTCTGAATCTCCAGACGATGACTTATCTTCTGACCTGAAACTCACGCTAAAAAATCGGCAGAAGCATTACGCTCACTGCAGTTTTGAGAAAGGTCTATACTGACTACAGTAGTGGCTCAGAATCACTAGTGTTCCTGCAGAAGGCAAGAAATCTGTTAAGTGTTATGGTTCTGTGCAGGCTGCAAAGTGTACACTGTCACGTGAAAATAATAGAATTTTAAAATCAGAGTTTAACAATGGCGCGGAATTACGAATAAAGCTCATAAACATTAATTCATGTTGTTTTCATTTCATCTACAGCATCGTCATTGCAACAATAAAGCATACATTCGATCGTCAGAGAACCATGTGGCGTGATGCATCTTCATAAAAGAAAGAACTGAACAAATAGAATTCCATATGCGTTGGAAAATGCTGAAAACATTTTACAAGACGAGGGTGTGATGAATTATGGCCATATTACTAGGATGTACTAACAAAAAACCGAATTTGTACGATGCCTCGATAACTGTCCACCTCACAGAAATCGTTTAGTTTGAAGATAGATAATACACATTAAAGATCTGTAAATGCTGCAGACAATGTTACCCCAACCTGCGCGATACGAGCCAGAATCTCGCCTTACATTGGCAATACGTAATCTGGGAAGCGACTTCCAAGCAAAAATATACGTTACGCATCAATGTCAGCATCGCTGCACCCAAAAAGTGCCAACAGGAAGACAGAGACAACACTACACTGCTTTGCGCCACCTGAACGACTAGTTCACAGCGAAACACGGCATCACTCTTGCTTGCCATTGGATAACCCAACAGCTTGTCAAAATTTTTGGCTTTATATATGCCTTCTAAGTTCGTCAAAGATTGTGACACTTGTAGTGATCGATTGATTGGTACAGAAACATCTTTACAGTATGTCTGGAGTTTAAACTACATGGAGGAAAGAACGGTCTTCAAAATTGTCATTTGACGGTTAATTTGATGGGTAGCGAATGTCAGCGTTAAAAACGTTCATAACCGGCGGCTTTGTAAAATTGTCGTTTAGGAATAACATATCATTGTCCAAAGAATTTCACAACATCATCAGGAAGGGAAGTATCATATGTCACAATAGGTCACAATCATACTGTAACACGATTCACGTGGTATCAAATTTGTTTACGAAATTACTAAATTTAGATATCCTTTCTTAAGAAAAATCGAGATAAATAAGTTTCATCGTCCTCCCCGTTTGCGTCTTTCCAGAGCTAATGACAAAACTGAGATTTCGTCCGTTCCCGAAACCTGAAGAAATAGGCGTTTTTTCACGGACTATTACGAACAGTAACATCATATATGTATTTATTTTTTGTTCCGATAAACTTTTGATTTCCTCCATAGAAATACAACACGTCGTGTTACATCTATACAATTTCTAATTGGTTGTACACATATTGTGTTTATCGTATCTGAAACAGAGTAATGCCATAATCGACAATTAACAATATATATCAATGTGTTTAACAGTTATTTTATTAAAAAAGTGAAATAAAGAAGCAAGCAAAATTAATTTGATATCATTTTTATAATATTTTAAATCCACCATTAAAAGAAATTAATACCAGGTCCTTCGTAGTTATCAGTTTCAAATTTCATCCACTTATGATGTGAGATGTTATTATTTCGTTTTTGCTAAATGCTAACAAACTCGTTTCCTTGAAGTGTCATCAAGTTTGCGATGTATTTAAATTTTCAAAACCATACGTCATCGGAAAGCATTACTCAAAACAGACCAAGACGTAGACGAGAAAGCGAACTGGTATTGCTGAGAGCGAGTTAATGAAAACGTAGTATAGGAATGGTGCAGCCTTTCCATTGTTTATCAATGGGCTTGTCACCTTTTTTCCCTCTAGTGACATGCTACGGCACTATGACGTGTGGATGATATTGTGTGCCAGGACTGCAGAAATGTATCTGCAGATAAAAAAGAAATTAATTACATCATCTTCATCTTCTGTTCAGGTATTAGGCAGGAATTATCTGTTACGTTACCCATCTCTGTCGGGGTCTTCCTCTGTCTCTTCTCCCGTGGCACTTATAATTTCTTGCCTTTAATGGAAGTCTCTCACTCTCCATTCTTTGCAGATGTTCGTTCCATTTTCTTCAGTAATCTCGAATTTTATCATTAAGGCTAAAGATTTGCATTTCTTCTTTAATATCGTGATTTCTTATCCTGTCTTCTGTTGTGCAGCCTTTAACATCACAAAGTAATTTCATTTCTTGTGCCTGAATCCGGCTTTGTTGCTTCTTGGTAATCACTCATGTCTCACTTCCATACATCAGTGTGAGAACTGCAACAGTTTTGTAAAATTTAATTTGAGTGTCTTTCCTGGTTTTGTTTTTTAGGTTTCTCTTAAGTGTTCCACATACATGGCTGAATTTACTAAGCTCAGTTTCAATATCCCTGCTGTAGCCGTATGTCATATCACATCCGAGATAATTGAAATGGTTTACTTGCTCTAAAATCTTCTGATCTATCACTATTTTGGTTCTGATTGGTTCTTTCCCCATGAAGGCCACTGTCTTAGTTTTTTCTTTTGAAATTTCCATGTGGAATTTTGCACTTATTTGATTTAGCAAGTAGATTCCTGACTGTAGGCGTTCCCGGCGTAAACTATTGATGTTTCTCGGGTCTCCAGCCGGGTGGTAGCGTTGATATCTCGCGACGTTTCGGGAAGTTTCGGGAAGTTCCCGAAACGTCGCGAGATATCAACGCTACCACCCGGCTGGAGACCCGAGAAACCTTCATCAAGTACATTCCTTTCTGAAGGTCATCTTCCTTATCTGCTAGGATCACTTAATATCAGCATATAGCAAATTATTTAAAAGAATGTTCCTGTCTAGGTAGATGCCTTTCTGAAATTCTAATTACCATATATGTATTATTTAATTACTGTAGATGTTGAACAAAGTTGTAGAGATGCAGCAGCCTTTTCGCACCCCTTTATTAGTAGATATCTCATTAGTTGTTTTACCGTTGAGATCTAGAGTGATATTTGTGTCTTGATATAAACTTTTTATCGCATTTACTAGATGATTTGTATATCCACGATTCGTCATTATTTCCCAAAGGGTCTGTCTATTGACACTGTCAAAAGCCTTTTTAAAGTCAATAAAAGTAATGTGTGTTTTCTAGTATTTGCTGTAGAATAAAAACTGCATCTATTGTGGAGCGTCCATTCCTAAAACCCATTTGTTCCTCATGAAGTACTGCTTCACCTATGTTTTTAAGTCTTGTATTTAAAATCTTAGCATACACCTTGTATGCTGAGTCCAGTAAACTTATTCCTCTGTAATTACTGCGTAGACTTTTATCTCCTTTCTTAAAAATCACTCTAACTGTTTTCCAGTCTTTAGGAATACTCTTCTTCTTCCAGCATTCGTTGAAGAGATGTAGCAGTCGTTGGTGTAGCATCATTCCTCCATATTTTAGTAATTCAGCATTAATGCCGTTTTTTCCTGTTGCTTTTCTGTTCTCAAGTGATGTTAGTGCAGATGTTAATTCGTCATTAATTATATAATTCGATGTTTTTGAAATAGTAATTAAAACTAAAACTGTACCTCCTTCTTTAGCTCAGAACATTATGCTAATTACGTCAAGCATATGAAGACGTCAGAACAGTCGCACTGCCCATACTAGCTCCTTGAATTCAACGGCAAACAAATCTTAAAACTGTGACAGGACTGGAACTATCACATATCCGCTGCAGTGTGTTTTCCGGAGTGTAGGCGAACGCGCCGCATTGCAGAGGACTGACCTTCTCACCAAAGTTCATTTATCGCTTTGGTAATCACAGTAACTTCCATCAATATCAGTGCTTTGCACCACCAAGCTACCGACGATTAGCGAGTACCAAGTTTTCGCGTGTCATGGCTACATTTCCGCCGCCTCCCGTTTCGTTTTAATTACAATTTCGTTCAACCCTCGCAGTAGTTTTGGAGCTCAGTACTCTGATCTAGTACTCCTCAAATCTCCAGACTGAGATTAAGAACTCAGTACTTCGTACACGCATACAGCTGAACGGTCCAACACTGACGCACCACTCTGCCATATAGCAGGCTGTGTGCAGTGTGCAGTCTGCTGCTGTCCGCGTTCCTCACTGTCAACTCCGATAGACCGCACTGACCCCTGCAGCCCTCGACTTAGACTAACCCGCAGTACGCTTTCCTATCAGTAGCGGTCACAAGGTAACCGAACAAGTGTCTGAAAACGTAGTCGCAGTGCGGCATTCATCTGATGAACCACATGTACACCGCTAGACATTTAAATTTCAGCAACAAAACCTCACATTGCTATGAAGTTTACTAAGTGTTTCGATATGCAAATGATTAGCCATTCAGTGCAAGAAGTAACGCCATTGATGTTTTGTATAAAACGAAAGATCAAGCAACGGGGAATTTAAAAATCGAACTTGAATTTTGGTTGTTCATGGAAATATCGTCTTGTACCTCGTGTAATAATGAGAAATGTCTACCAGAACGTGGCGGATTTCAACGATGCCAAGATTAAGGTACAACTAGACTGTAGTTTACCGTTCCGGGATATTGTTTCTTGCATTGGTCGAGGTTCGACGCTTATCAAGCGAGTATGGAAACGATTGGTACAAAATGACCGCACTCAACGTCAACCGTCCCACACGACTGAAGTCCGAGAAGAGATTCACAGACGAGCACTGCTCCCCGAGAGACTGAACACCGCTTTGTGGCGAAACGGATACGCGGCGCGATAACGAAAGTAAACTCAAATAAAAACAAATGAATGACGCACCACAAAGATATTACCGGAATGGGACGGAAATCGACAGATGCGACGTACAGGCACAAATAACCAAATGATAACAATTTCAGGAAAATTGATTGATTTATTCAAGAGAAAGAGCTTCACAAATTAAGCAAGTCAGTAAGACGTTGGTCCACATCCGGCACTTATGCAAGCAATAATGGATTGCCTCCCAGCTGATATATCAGGTTCCCTTTTCGTGGACGATTGTACCATCTATTGCAGCGCGCAGCGTACATGTTTCCTGGAGCGCTGTCTTCAGCGTTATCTTGACCGTCTTTACTCCTGGAGTGTCGCCAATGGCTTCCGTTTTTCTGCCGAGAAGACGGTCTGTATTAACTTCTGGCGCTACAAAGAGTTTCTCCCACCGACCTTACATCTCGGTCCCGTTGCTCTCCCATTCGTGGAGACAACAAAATTTTTAGGTCTTACATTTGACAGGAAACTTAGCTAGTCTCCAGATGTGTCTTATTTGGCTGCCTGTTGTATCCGTTCTCTAAATGTCCTCCGTGTTTTCAGCGGCACGTCGTGGGGAGCGGGTCGAACCGTCCTACTTCGCCTATATCGGTCGATCGTCCGCTCAAAGCTTGATTATGGGAGCTTTGCATACTCCTCTGCACGGCAGTCCATCTTACGCCGCCTCAACTCTATACAACATCGGGGGTTACGTCTTGCAATCGGAGCGTTCTATACTAGTCCCGTCGAGAGTCTTCATGCTGAAGCCGGTGAATTGCCACTAACCTACCGGCGCGATATACTGCTTTGTCGGTATGCCTGTCGTCTATTGTCAGTGCCCGACCACACGTCTTACCGTTCCTTTTTTGACGACTGTCTCGACCGTCAGTACGGGTTGTATGTATCTGCTCTGCTACCCCCTGGAGTTCGCTTTCGTCGCCTCCTTCAGCACCTTGATTTTTCACGCCCTGCAACCTTTCGAGTGGGCGAGAGCCAAACGCCACCTTGGCTCCAGGCTCAGGTTCGCGTTCACCTTGACCTCAGCTCGCTCCCAAAGGAGGATACCCCAGCTTCGGTATACCGCTCCCGGTTTGTCGAAATTCGTTCGAAGTTCATTAATACGATCTTCATTTATACAGATGGGTCTAAGACCGGTGTCGGGTGTTCTTTTATTGTTGGGGCACACAGTTTCAAATACCGGCTCCATGGCCATTGCTCGGTCTTCACAGCTGAGCTATTTGCCCTCTACCAGGCTGTTCTTTACATCCGCCGCCACCGACATTCTGCTTATGTCATCTGCTCTGATTCCCTGAGCGCCATCCAGAGCATCAGTGATCCGTATCCGCTTCACCCTTTCGTACACCGGATCCAACGCTCTCTTCAGCAGCTGGCGGACGACGGTTCTCCGGTTACCTTTATGTGGGTTCCTGGCCATGTCGGTATCCCTGGGAACGAAACTGAAGATGCCGCATCAAAGGCTGCGGTCCTCCAGCCTCGGACAGCTTCTTGTTGTGTGCCTTCATCTGATTTTAGCAAGGTCATTTGTCAGCGCATTTTATCGCTGTGGCATGCCGATTGGGCTACACTTACTGACAACAAGCTTCGGGCCTTGAAACCTCTCCCCACGGACAACCTCTTCTCGCCCTTCTCGGCGGAAGGAGGTCGTTTTGGCCCGGTTGCGAATTCGACACTGCCGGTTCAGCCATCGCCATCTGCTGACGGTTGCGCCGGCGCCGTTCTGCCCATGTGGGCAATTGCTGACGGTACGCCACATTTTAACGTCCTGTCCGAATTTTAATACACTGCGCATTGATCTTGGCCTGCCTTATACTCTGGATACCATTTTAGCGGATGGCCCGGGAGCAGCTGCTCGCGTTCTTCGTTTTATCCACTTGACAAACCTGTCCATTTGATTATGCTTGCCAGTTAATGTGCCTTTTATAGTGTAGTCCTTTTTAGTTGCGGTTTTAACCTTGTGCCGCGCAGTGCATTCATAACTTAGTCTGGGCGCTAATGACCACTGTGGTTGTGCGCCCTAAAACCACAAAAAAAATTAACATTCACTGATAAAGTTGTTGGTTGTCCTCCTAAGGGATATCGTGCCAAATTCTTCAAATGATCTCCGTTCCAGAGAGATCCAGTGACCTTGTTGGCCACCGTAGGGTTTGGCACGCACGAAGATAA
Source organism: Schistocerca cancellata (assembly GCF_023864275.1). Lineage (NCBI taxonomy): Eukaryota > Metazoa > Arthropoda > Insecta > Orthoptera > Acrididae > Schistocerca > Schistocerca cancellata. The sequence continues at coordinate 746,757,306 of NC_064628.1, read as the reverse complement.
GCAGTAGGAAAGCTTACCGTGTAAGGACGAGCTTTGTCTTGCTGAAATGTAAGCCCAGCACGTCCTGCCATAAGAGGCTTAGAATATCGACCAGATACGGCTGTGCTGTAAGGGTGCCTTGGATGAGAACCAAAGGGGTCCTGCAGTGGAACGAAGTAGCACCCCAGACCGTCACTCTAGTTTTCGGGCCGTACGGCGGGCGTCAGTCAACTTGGTACCCCACCTCTGCCTGGGTCGTCTCCAGCCACGTCTTCGGCCTGGAACCCCATTCACTGGAGCAGAACTGTCTTCACTGATGAGTCCCGCTTCCAACAGAGCCCCGACGACCAGCAGAGATATATCCTGGAGATGCCTCAGGCGTTGGGGAATACCAACCTGACATACGCCACGACGACAAGGGGTGATCGTCTGTGGTGCCATTTCTTTTCGTAACAAGACACCTTTGCTCCTCATTCGCAGCACCCTTACAGCATAGCGGTACGACGACGATGTTCTACTCCGTGTTCTGTTGCCCTTCATGCCAAGACGTCCTGGGCTTATGTTTCAGCCAAGTCTTTGCCCGCCCATAGAAGGAAGAGTTTCTACTGCTTGTCTTAGTACTTACCAAACGTTACCTTGGTTAGCAAGCTCGCTGAATCTTTCTGGAATAGAGAACGTCAGGAGCATTATGGACAGCGTCATCCAACCACTTCGGGATTTTGACGATTTAACGCTTCAGTACGGCAGAACTTATTCCGATATCTCTCAGAAGGACATCCAACTCTGTTAATGCCAAGGCAATTACTGCTTGTGTAACGCCCAGAGGTGACCAATGCTTTATTGACTTGCTCAATTTGAGGAGCTCTTTCTACTGAATCATCCACTTTTTCTGAAATTGTAGTCTTTTTTTGTCTGTACGTGTACATCAAATTTACCTATTACTGCCCATTCGGATGATTCCTTCGTGGTGCGTCATTTATTAATTTTTTTACTTTACTTTTTTTTTCTTAGAGCCTGCCATACACGCGGAGGAGAGACGAATGGGAACTCCTTCTAGTGGAAGGGGTAAATCCACTGGGTCTTCGCTTAGTGTACCCGTGAACATCTATGGGAAATGATTGAAGCCTGGTGAAACCACGAGTTTTAAGGCGTTGAACGTCCACGCCTCCCCTAATGTGGAGATCAGAGGCATATCGTCTGTGTGAAGCAGGACACGGGGTGATCAGTGACACATGTGACGTCAGAATACAGTGTTGGTGAAGGCAAAAGTGTTTTGGAGCACTTTGTTCAGTGCTCGTTATTGGCCATAGGGCTGCATGACAGACAACCTTTAAGTACACCCACGATAACCCAATGATGTCAGTTATGCTGCAGTGGACACAGGATCATCGATACTGGACCGTATATCAATGGGAATGTCTTGCCTGGTCGAATGAATTACATTTATTGTTACACCAGATTGATGGTCGCGTCGGGATAGGTCTCATGCAGACGAACGGCTCGTGTAATCAAGAACCGCGCCACCGACACGTGCCGGTGGCAGCAATATTACGCATTAAAAGAAATTCACTTGGGGATCCACTGGACTTGTGCGAGTCGAAGGTACCATTACAGCTGTGGAGCACGTGAACATTACTGAGAAACACATGCATTTCTTCGTGCTAGAAGTCTTCCCCGACGGCTACAATGACCTGAGGACCATGATAGTGAACTCACACTGATGTCTTGGCCACCAAATTCGCTTGATCTGAACGTGATGGAACACACCTGGGACGCTGTTGGGAGCCACGTCTGTGCAGACATATCATTGGCCGATTCTGACGGGAAATGCGTGACCTGTGCATAGACACCTAGTGCCACATACCTTAGCCAACCTACCAACGACCTACCTGATCCGTGCTATGCAGAATCGTTTCCGTGTTCCAAGGGTGGTACGGGATAATTTCAAGCAGGTGTTATTACGTTTTGGCATGTTTCCCCTGAAGTCCCGAACTGTCTCGACATATAGGTTGGTTGGTTGTTGCCCTAACCTACACGTCCTCCAAATCTCTCACCAACTGAAGACGCCAGATCATGAGTTACAGAGAGGCTGGCGCACCATCACTCACCAGCCACTGTGACTGATGAACTCTGGTATACATTTGAAGCAGCTTGGAATCATTTTTGTGCTACATGTTGTTATTTTCTACAGCAACACGTCTCACTTCTCTTTACAGCAACGATGAAAATCGTTCACAAACATGATTTAACGAGCAGCGTAGGAAGAATGTCACACTATGCGCCCATTTTTTAGATTCATGTGCAGCTATGTAGGACGAAATGGGAACAAAGACGATAAGTGCAAGTGTCTCTACTTGCGATGATGATGTCGTCTACAGTTTGCAGTCAACCTTTAGGGTTTTAATGAAGAAGAAGGGTCCTAACGACAATGGTCTAGACCCAGAACAAAAGAAACAATATTACGTAATCATTTTGTCACCGGTATTCGAATAGTTATCATGTCCAGACTGGCTACGAGCATCCTGTAAATGAGCGATCTGTTCACTAGATGTTGTAACAGTTGTGGGAAAATGTTAAATACAGAAGAGTTCTTTAAAGGGTAGTTACGTAATTTCGTAGCTATTGCGTATACGAGGGGCGCTCAATAAGTGACACATCTTTTGTCGTCCACTTGCGATTGAAAAATGCAGAATTTGTTACGGAACATCGTGGAACATTCCCACTTCAGTCCCTATAGTTTCATGAAATTCCGATCGGTGGCAGTGCTATACGTAGCCATCAAAATGGCCAGAGAGCTAACAGTGAGTTTCTTTTGGCACAGATCAGAGCATCACATATATTCAAAGGCGCTTGCAAAATGTCTATGGAGACCGGGCATTGAACAAAAGCACGGTCAGTCGTTGGGAGAAGCGTTTGTAATAGCAAAAACGTCAAGCAGTCCGATCTCCGACATGCTGGCCGGCTTTACACAGCTGTGATTCCTGCAGTGTGGGAACGTGCGGACACTCTCATTCGAAAAAAACATCGTGATATCTCGTGCGGAAGGTTCAGTGTAAAATGAACATGGTTTACAACAAAAGATTTTAAGACCTGAAGATGACAGCATAGTGTGTTGTAACTGGTTGCCTTAAATAAAGAATTATTATAGGCGAATTGAATGGTTTTTTAAAATTAAAAGCCGGCGGGGGTGGCAGAGCGGTTCTAGGGGCTACAATTCGGAACTGCGCGACCGCTACGGTCGCAGGTTCGAATCCTGCCTCGGGCATGGATGTGTGTGATGTCCTTAGGTTAGTTAGGTTTAAGTAGTTCTAAGTTCTAGGGGACTGATGACCTTAGACGTTAAGTCCCATAGTGCTCAGAGCCATTTGAACCATTTACAATTAAAACAGATCGCCCCTACGCATTCTCAAAAAGAGAAAATTCACTCTCATTCGAGTTGATCCACGGACATAATCAACCACCTGGCTGCGCAATTGGAGGTCTCTGTTGGTACTGCTGACACATTCGTCCATCATTGGGGAACTGAAAAGTGTGTGGCCGCTGGGTTCCTCACCGCCTAAGGGAAGACCATAAAAAGCAACGAAGTACCATCTGTGCGGAATTTCTAGCACGTTACGGGGCTGATTGTGACAATTTTTTGTCGAACATCGTTACGTTTGATGAAACATGGTTTCATCACCTCCATCCGTAAAATAAACGGCAGTCGAATGGATGGCAACACACCACCTCTCCTCCAAAGAAGAAAAAGTTCAAAACCTCACCTTCAGCTGGTAAAGTCATGGATATGGTCTTCTGGAACTTTGAAATTGTTGTTCTGTTTGATGGCGTCTCTCACGAAGCAGCGATCTAATCTGAAGCGTGTTATGGTACCCTCAGGAAATTGAATAAACCAGCGTGATCGACGCCACAGAATGCAAACGAACTTCTCCATGACAACGAAGGTCTACGCATCTGACAGGAACTCACAAAACTTCATTGGACTGTTCTTCCTGATGCACCCTGTAGTTTCGCACATTCCGAATTCCATATTTTTGACGAAATGAAGCATGTGCTCTGCAAGAAGTAGTACGTCGATGTCGGGATTATTACTGATGCAGCAAAACCATGGTTCCGACGTCGACAAGTGAAGTGGTACCATGCGGGCGTAGAGGCGCTCTCAGTGAGGTGGTGTAAGGCATTTGTACTTAACGGATTACGTTGAAAAATAGAGTTTTGCAGCCAAACGTCTGGGGACTGTTATGATGTTTTGGAATTCCGAATAAAACTAATCTGCTTCACATCAACAAATTGTGTTACGTTACTTAATGTACGCCCCTCATAGATACGAGCTTTTTATAGCCCTCGCCCATGCGCAAAAGGAAGAGAAGTCCCACGGTAGAATTGCTGGTACTGCATAGCTGGACCACTGCTTAAGCAAGAGTGTGAGAAGGCGACCACCGAGCTGGAATAACGTAACAGTAATTGTTAACAGCATCAGGGTGACGGATCAGTTCATCAAGCAAGCACCTTCAAGAGCGCAAACGCAAACTTGAATGAACGGCACCACTTCATGACGTACCTCTGTCACCCAGACCCATTTCGATTCGATGGGCAGCTCTGTTCTATAGTATCGACTGGGGCTGCCATATGTGGCAGCACATTGTACTAAATTTCAGACATATATTCCAAAATGACCAACAAAATTTATCGCGTATTCTATCTGCCTCTGCTCAGTAAGAAAAATTTCGTTATGCCCTGTGGTGTTGGGGTTTCAGTGACCAGTAGTGTAGGTGTCCGGAACACGGGGCAGGAGTGAGGTGCAGTTGCAGCAGTTGCAGTTATGAGCATTACTTGTAGCTGCTTCTGTTCGCCTCCAGTGCTCGTCTGTGAATATGCGTTCCGGTAAGTTATTCTTCATAAACTCGGGTTCTTACTTAAATGAAAATCCTAGATAAAAGTATTAAAAATGTTCAGGAATCGTCTGATCATATAAATATTCAAGAATCCTTTGATTTATTCATTGCAGTAGTCGTCATACAGGTGACATGGGTGTAATTTGTGTAGTTTCGCTGCTACAGCGCAACACAACAGACAGTCGCTGAGTTATAAATGTCTCTGTACCTCAGAATCCTGAAGGCTAGAGGTTGTCTATCAGTACGAAGGGCATCTGCTTGGAAAGAGTTGGAACTGAGCATCAACATTCGCACAACCGTCTCCCGTTTCACTCCCTCTATTATTGGTATCCATTCTAGAGGCGAAATTACCATTATTACAAATAAGGCGCATCAGTGAGATGTGGTCTTTCCTAAAGGTATTGTTGACAAATGTAGATACCTAAGTGTGATCATACGTTTGGTGCAGTGAAATTTAATAGACACTGTGAGATGCGCTTGTTCTGTTAACATCCCGTCCGCCACTCTAAGTGAATGTAAAAATAATTTTCCTAATCATACCTGACGAGTGGTGGGATGAAGCGTTGGGGAACTTGTTCGGAAGTGGTAATTTCATGGACAAATTAAATCGTATTTCCGGAAGCAATAATTTATTATCTCTTACAAAAACAATTTATTAACAGCAAAAGATGTCACTTAAGGTGTAAGAGACAATGATCTTTAAGAATAAATGTAATTGACAAACAATTATGCACAATTTTCAAAGTTTTAAAAGCATTGAACAACTGTAGAAGTGCTGTAACGCCTAAAATAAAATACAAAACGAGTCGCTACATTAGCAACTTGCCATTACAAGCTTTAGGCACAGCGATAACAACAATCTTGAACAACTAACCTACTGCTTTAGACACAGTCGAGTTGTTACAGAATCGTTCGCTTGAGTACCAAAGACCGACCAAAAAACTGTCTATAATGTCAATCCAAATACGCCGTTGCTGGCGAACGTGCTACGATTTTTATAACACAAATTCCCGCCCCCCGCCCTGTCAGGTGTCTGTAATTAGTGAGACCTCTCAAAATGTTCTGAACTGAGGTGCAGGTGAGGCCCATTGTGAATAAGAAAATTATTTTAAATTTCAAACACACTGCCGTCGTCAAATACAGTAATATACCAAAAGCCACCTTCCGATTGCGCTAGCAAAGATTTTCTCAAATGACTTTAGCAGAAGGGTTTGACAACAACGGCCATTACTAATTAAGCCCTTAAGATTACTGAAAAAAGTACAAAATTAACTGTAAGCACCACTAGATATTATATCAGAAGATCACCTGCCACCGCGGCAGTCAAATTAAAACAGAGCCGCCGTGAGGCAGAAAATGGTTCAAATGGCTCTGAGCACTATGGGACTTAACTTCTAAGGTCATCAGTCCCCTAGAACTTAGAACTACTTAAACCTAACTAACCTAAGGACATCACACACATCCATGCCCGAGGCAGGATTCGAACCTGTGACCGTAGCAGTCGCACGGTTCCGGACTGCGCGCCTAGAACCGCGAGACCACCGCGGCCGGCTACACCGTGAGGCAACGGAATTAAGTTACATGCTCATTAAAGAACTGACAGTTAAAACAGTTAATAGCTATCTACAGGCAGCAATGCGGACACTAAATACATCAGTTTCAGCCCACTGGGACATTAGAGGGAAACAAACACAGAGCGCGATAGTCGCAGAAGACTCAAGGACACTGAAATTCGGTAGAATAGTAAACAACTTATAATGAAGTGCATAAATGAAACTAACTGGCCATGTGTTTTACAGAGACATAAGATACCTTTCGGGCTCCGTTTTGAAGTCAGTACAACAATAGTTATGAATTGACCATTAGCTACCCTGTAACGTACAAACTACACAGACCCTAGTACCAAGCAAACAAATGCACAAACGATTGGGGTAAGTTTGGCGAGCGCAAGAAGACAAACGCCAAGAAAGTTTCAGAACAATTACTCGAAAATGCAGCTCCCTAAACAATATAAAAACGCGGAACGTGTATACACACTACCACGTCACGTTACTCAGCAGTATAATACAATGCCAAAAATGTCAACAGTAAAATTAACGACTAATCCACGTTCGCCTCAAATAAAGGAACGTGATCGAAAGGTCTACAGAGAGCCCAGTAGGGAAATAAACAAGCGCATATTCGCCCCACAGTATATCAGGGCAGCCACAGGAAAATAATTTGCATAGCCAGAATGCCTGCGGCTAAGACACTTGTTATCAAATTCAAAATCCCTATTTTTATCTCGAACTGGGCTCTTACCATTAAAGTCACAATCACCAGCTGAGACGAATTCCCAAGCCAAATTTGTTTCATCCATATGGTTGAGTGACTGACAGTTTGAATTCCTACCCATGTCACGGTGCCAAGAACACACACACCCCATGCAAGGCCCCCGATTTCACGCGATGTTCACCCCACAGGGGTGTTAACATCTCCGCGACAACCATGGATCCCGAATTATACACAGATCTGCCGACAAGGCAAGACTCCCCGAGTGTCCCACAGACGTTTTTATATTTCCCCTCCGTGCCACCCCTCTGGCCCCTGGCGGGGAAGCGTCCTTCAATTACCCAGAAACTACTCAACCCCAAACTTCCAGATATCGGACAATCATATCGGTGCCAAACATTGTATATCGACAGGCTATGAACCAAAATTCCGGTATAGTCTGAGCTAAGTGCTGCCACCCAGGAGCACGTGCGTCAACCATAAGTAATAATTAACATTTGACCTACGGAGCATAGGAAGAACATAATTGTATCAGCTGCGTAGAGCGCATGTGGGGAAGTCGGTAGAACGTTAGTTTGTCATACCAATGGTCCCGTGGTCGCTCCGTGTATATGCCAGTTTTTGTACTGTAGTACATGTAAAACTGTCATATGCGACAAGTTGTTCCTGACAAGTAAAATGTCTGTTTGGAGTTTATAGAAATGTTCAACTGGTAGTCCGCTTTCGCTTCCTTTATTTGAAAGCAGAAAACCTACAGAGTACACCTGCATGTATTAATACTAATAAAAGCCGCGCGGGATTAGCCGAGCGGTCTCAGGCGCTACGGTCATGGACTGTGCGGCTGGTCCCGGCGGAGGTTCGAGTCCTCCCTCGGGCATGGGTGGATGTGTTTGTCCTTAGGGTAATTTAAGTTAAGTAATGTGTAAGCTTAGGGACTGATGACCTTAGCAGTTAAGTCCCATTTTTTGAATACTAATTATAAGTTATCCTTATTATTGTTGTTATTACTATTAATATTATCGCACGTGTGGTGCAATTGTTTCTTTATTCCTCTGTTCTGATCGTTCATGTTTATTCTGTGAAACTGCAAATGTATTCCATAGGTTTGCTTCTCTCAAATAAACGAAGCGAAAGAATTAACAATAGAACATTGCAATAAACTCCAAATAATTCTTTTACATGTCAGGAACACTGTTTCTCATATAACTGTTTCATTTGTAATACATAAAAAAGACTGGCACGACCGGGGTTCGAAACCACGACCCTGTGTACAACAAACTTAAGCTTTACCGACTACCTCACGGGAGCTCTAACCGACAAACGCTCACAGTTATGCCGTTCCTTTGCCCCGTTGGTTATATGTCACTTATTACCCAACAATGTATGCTTTCGTGGCGATATCCATTAATAAAACATTCTCGGGTTTCAAGCCGCGTCAAGTAGTTTTCTGCCCATGAGCTTTCGGCAGAGATCTGCCATTGTCAAGTGTGTGACTGTCGTTTGGTTGTCATTGCCGTGCTTAAATAGTCGCGCCGTCGCTCGTGACGTCGTTCGTGACGTCATTGGTGCTCGGTCCCGCACCATATATGGTAATGTTTTGGCCGCGCGACCGCCGGGCCCTCTTCAACTCTCTCAACACCGGATCCCATACTGTCTCAGCTGTAGTCAACCGTCTGTATTGAAGATGTTGTCAGAAATTCTAATCTCTATGGCCCAGTTTATCACGCTATCCCAGAAGCCATTAGTCCGTTTAATAACTGACGTATCATCGAATGCAATTTGGTGTCCGTTTCCAGAGCATGTTCTGCTACAGCTGACTTTTCGGGATAGCCCAGACGGTAACACCTTTCATATTCTATGTGGCGCTGTTCTATAATGCGGACAGTCTGGCCGACATAGATCTGCCCGCATCCACACGGTATCTTGTAAATTCCTGGCGTTCTGAGGCCTACATCGTCTTTCACACAATTTATTAGTTGCCAGATCTTTGCCGGAGGCCTGAAGATTGTGTCTGTTTTATGCCTACTAATGTCGACTAACTTCCCTGTTGCCGAAACCCCAAAACGGTAAGAATGCAACCTGCTTGGTGTCTTCTTCAGAGGGCTTCTTCCTTTGAGGTTTGGATGACACTGCTTGTGAGATCTGTTTGTTGTTGTAACCGTTTTCCTTAAAAACTTTGCATAAGTTTCTCAGTTCTCTCGGCAAGTTTTGACGTCTGAGAAGGTTTCAGCTCAATGTACTAAGGTCCTCAGAACTGACTGTTTCTGTGCTGGGTGATGGGAGTTGGTGGCGTGCAGATACCGATCCGTGTGGGTGGGCTTGCGGTAAACGCTATGACCTAGACACCCATTGGGTTTACGGCGGACAAGCGGACGGCAGGGAGCCCTCCTTCTCTACTTCCATTGTGAAGTTGAAGTGGTCGTGGATGCTGTTGAGATGCTCCAGGAACTCTTCTAACTTTTCTTGTCCATGTGGCCAAGTGACGATGGTATCGTCGACGTAGCGATAAAAACAGCTCAGCCTTGCAGAAGCCGTGTCCAAGGCGATGTCTTCGAAATGCTACATAAGGAGGTTGGCTACTAATGGAGCTAATGGACTTCCCATAGCCAGAAATGGCAGGTTTTCTACATTGCGAATGTCTGTACAGTAACAGACTAGAAGCTTGTCTTATTTTTGTTTTTTTCTGATTTTTTAGAATCTAAAACATTTAATCTCTCACAAGAGTAGGCCACGAAGATAAAAATTAACAAAGATACCTAAGTGCAAAAACGCAATTGCGAAGACGTTAATGACATGAAAATAGGCTAATTGCTCTACGTCCCCTCACAAGGGTGGTGATAACACATATTGGCGATTTGAGTTGGAGTGCAGGCTACTGCTTTTGGTTATTGACAAAATTTATGATTGTCGTAAAATGGTGGTCTGAATTTTTAGGGTTAGCCATATATCTCCATCCTGAGCTCACGTAAGTTTTGTTGTAAAGGGTAACCTGCCTGTCTGTTTCCGGTCCTAGCCCTGAACGAAGCATCAGATTTCATTTCCTATTATCGCTGTGAAATTAAGTCTGATCACAATTGTCATGATCAATACTGGTCAAAATTTGGGACAGGAGGAGACATTAGAGCACTACTCACATAAGAGTATACTTAGGTAAATAGAAATATTGTTATCTTTAAAGTACATAGAAATGAAGAAAATGAAGAAGCCGGCCGCGGTGGTCTAGCGGTTCTAGGCGCTCAGTCCGGAACCGCGCGACTGCTACGGTCGCAGGTTCGAATCCTGCCTCGGGCATGGATGTGTGTGATGTCCTTAGGTTAGTTAGGTTTAAGTAGTTCTAAGTTCTAGGGGACTGATGACCACAGATGTTAAGTCCCATAGTGCTCAGAGCCATTTGAACCATTTTTTGAATGAAGAAAATTGAGGAATAGTTAGAACAGGATCAGAGAGGCTTTCGGAAAGCTAAGGGCACTGAACAGACAGTTCTGACGTTGCGATTGATAACGTAAACAAGATTTAAACAAAATCCAAACTTGTTCATGGGACTTGTCGAACTGGAAAACGCTCTGTAAAATGTGCAACATGCTCGAAATTTGAAGTAACGTATAAGGGCGGTTGATTTAAGTATATAAACGAAGAAAAAAGAAACCAAAACTATGGAAGACCAACAACCAAGCGCTCAGATTACAAAGGGTGTAGCACAGAGATGTAGTGTTTCGTTCCTACTGTTCAATTTATACGTAAAAGGAGCAATAATGGAAATAACGGAAACGATCGGGAGTGAGATTAAAATTCAAAGTGAAAGGATATCAGTGATAAGAATCGCCTGAAACATTCCTACCCTCGGTGAACGTGAAGACTGATCTGTCGACTGGAATGAATAGTCTAATGAGTCCAGAAAATGGATTGGGAATAAAGCGGAAGATAGAAGTAATGAGGAATAACAAAAATGAGAAAAATGAGAAGCTTAACTAAAAAATAGGATGTGGTGAAGTAGACTTCAACATCGCGGTTTCCAAGTGACTGTCTACAGAAAATGTTCACTCACCTTTCGGAGATCAAATCAGTGTTGCTCGACTGGACACGCTCTAGTAGAACCAAGCAGACTAGTTATATCTGCAGGTTGCATTAAAGATTTTTGGTTTCAGGTTTACTGAGCTTTTAAATGGTCGATAGGCTGTGTGTGAAAACGTCAATAAATCGTCAATTGTTTCATACAAAACACCGCCAATGGCGTACTACTCTGAAGCTGCAGCTTCGACACGCACACACACACAACACACACACACACACACACACACACACACACAAATCACAGTCACTCGTTACTGCCAACTTATGATATTTAACCAAATAAATTACCAAAAATAATACATAAGGGATTATCTGTGACAGAATTGCTCTCTCAAATATTCCACAACTCGATCCCGTGGAACGTTCAGTTCTCGTTCCCGGCCTGCATAAAGTCACAAGGATTTTTGTTAGTTCAAATGTCACAGTTGATAAATAAAATTCGGAATTTCGCGTCACTTTGCATCATTTCACGATCAAGTTTTACTCATTAATCCGAAAAATTATAATATCTGTTCAACTCTTCAATGTGCGCGTCCGAACAGGATGATAGCTGAGCTCTGAACTACTCTTAGACTGTAGAGAGCACTACTTCTAGTCCATAAATTACGCTCGAACGTACTGTCCTCTGTTTGGCTGATTTACATAATAGACAACCCGATATCATTATTACACCACGCAATCGCGCGTCTTTTATATTTGACCAATCACAGCCTAATAACTTCTGTGAACAATTTATTGAACGAACAAGTTTAGAAATTCCACAAATATCAAACTAACTCTCTCTTTATATAACAGAACTGTCTTAAAATGTTTGTTTCCCCAGTCTCATAAACTGGCTAGATGCATTGTACAAAATTCCCCTCACACTACAATGCTCACATATTCTCAGTTAAAAGACATTAAATATATTATCGTTTACACCATTATTCACATTAATAATTAAACTTATGAAATTATTAATAATTAATAGAGAATGTAATATTCACAGTAAATACGGTTTTGTTTCCTAAATATGCTGCTTCAATTACAGATGATTTCTTAGTCCGTAAGATGCTGACACCGTTTGGCCACAGCCTTAACAACTTGCAGCCAGATACTGGATGGCATCACACATGTCATATGAGAACCACGACACATGTACGAAGTTGCCTGCTGGCTACTGTCCAACTTACATAGTCCCTGTATAAGATGCTACTCTTGAAGACGAAGTTAAGGAAATACACTACCTTGGAAGCAAAATTACCTGTGACAAACGATGCAAGAGACATAAAAAGCACATTAGAAAAGGCAAGGCCAAGAGAAATCTACTAGTGCCAAACATCAACCGCTTTCTATGGTAGTTAATCACAGACTAGAAGTTAGATGGACTGATATGATAAGGAATGATGATGTTCTCCACAGAATCATTGAAGAAAGGGACATAGGGAAGTCACTGACGAGAAGGAAGGACATGGTGGTGGGACGTGTGTTAAGGCACCAGGGAGTAACTTTCATGGTAATAGATGTAGTTGTTCAGGGTAAAAACTGTGGGAGAAGACAGAGATTGGAATACACCCAACAAGTAACTGAAGACATATGGTGCAAGTGATAGTGCGAGACGATCCAGTTGGCAAAAGAACGGAATTCGTGGTGGCCCACTCTGTACCAACTAGAAGACTAACGGCTCCATAATTAAGATAAAAACACAACTGAACAGCTTCACTGGATTTGTCGTAGCGGCCCCTCACTAGTTAGAGGGCCCACACAACAGACAAGCAAGGTGGGCTGCCGACATCTCTTCAAGAGCTCAAATCAAAACATCGCCAGTGGATGTAAACAACAACAGACTTTCAGCATAAACACGCAACTATTTCGTGAAAAGCCATGTAACAGAGATGCACCAATTGCAACTAATGTGACTACTTGTAACACTATGCCGAATCGGCGTTGTAAACATACCAGAAGAGTCAGACCGGCAGTGTGTACCTACAGCTAGGACAGATCCAGGCAATAACTGCGCCAGCCTTAGCATACTAGACACTCGCCGTAGCATTCAGTAGAACGTCGTATCTTTGTAGAGTAGTATTTTGGTTTTTATTTTTATTTTCACGGTCTTGTACTCTTACCTGGTTTATGCCACCACAGGGATTGTTGGGCTTCTTGTTGTTCTAAAGTTTGGAAGTAAGTGTACGCCAAGAGGGCGTTTTAGTTATAATGAAGTTTATTCAGACTTGATTATTAGTTTTTTCTTGCCTACCGTAGGACACTACAGAATTGATATTGGTACCAAAGAGTGCCTACACTGCACATATTTAGCAAATATTTCTCAGATAATTAGTTAGTGGAAAGCACAGGTAACAAAACTCCAAAGATAATGTTGCGAGAAAGAAGTAAAGATACAACGGCTATAGAACATTTGGCGTTAGCTGACCGGCAGCAAGAATTAACTCATTGGTCGGTGACGACCATTCATTCGTGTTAACATAGTTGAATTCGCCAACACATCGTAGTAGCTCATTAAGTAATCATACGGTTGATATTCTTGCTCTTTGAAACAGTGGCGTTCCATTAGCTTCTGAGACTTCAGCAGTTTGTTCATGTAGACTTGCGACTGATAGTACTGCACGCAGAAGCGCGGCTTGTTACTTCAAACGCCATCTAACAAGTGAGTGTGGCTGTTGCTCCTGGGTCGTACGTAAAGACCCTTCCACAGAAAAAACAGTCGATTGACCAGCTTGGCACTACATTTTATTACCAACCTGACAGAGTCTCTTGCAGACAGTTCTGAAGGAGCCACTCTGGGATGTTAGGTTGCCAGGCACTGGTGATCATTTCACAGCCAATGGCAGTGTGCTAATCTCCCTGCCACTCATGACGAGATGGTTCCAGTGGATACGATATCTGCAGAAGGCGCTGGCTGAGGGAGTAGTCAGGACAGCGCTGGCAAAATGAAGTTTTGTTCCATAACTGCTGAAACATAACGTCACGTGCATCTCGAAGATAAGTTACAGCCATCGGTCGTAACATTTCAAAAAAGTAGTCCCCACTGTCGAAATCATGGACCATGAAAAACAGAAACGATTAGTTGTGGTTACTATTATTGTCATGCTGCATCTGGTACAAAATGTAGACCACTGATAATCATAACTCTGGCCTCGGTGCATATTGTCAATATTGTAATACACACGGTTATACTACCAATACTTTTCTGCTATTATCTTGAAAATTTTGTAATTGTACACACGGTTATACTACCAATACTTTTCTACTATCATCTTGAAAATTTGGTAATTGTATGACCACAGGTACCTTAACATGCTTTATTGTTGTATTATACGCATAACTGAAAAAAAGTCTAAAGGGAGTAATTTCAGATATTGCTACCACTGCATTTTAACTTCAGATTTTATTATTCCTTGATGCTAGCACATCTTTTTAAATATAATGACAATGTAAATTATTTTCTGTAAATATTTTGCGATCAGTAAGATCGCGAAAATTATGGCATGCTCTATAGTGTTGCAATTATTTTACAGGCTTCGTGTTCATGTAAATCAATTGTTATTCTATGTTTTCCAGCTTATTGTTGTCCCTACATTACACCTTATTACGTACGAGACTGCTGCCACCTCTTGGGACTTTGTAGTATTATGTAGTTTATTTGACAACCTTCCCACATTACGGCGCTGATTATCAACATACACATATTCGCCAGCAGTGTATGTGCTATTTTTGGTATATTAACACGTCTATGCCTTGCTGATACAGTTAAATCTTTTATTTTAGTGTACTTTGTGTTGCATGAGAATGTGTTTTCTGCGAGGTAAACATTATCTTAGTCTTTGACGTTCGATTTAACAAAAAAATTTTTCAGCGTTTTCCTTTACGTAACATTTTTGATATCACAGTTTACCTCTATGGTTTCAATGGCAAGATTGCAATGTGCCACACGTAGTGGCTTTATAATTCACGTATCCGATAGTTTGTAAAACTGAATTAATGTTTTTTCCGAAATTACGAGGGTGAGTCAAATGAAAACCTTAAATTTGTAATAACAAATGGAAATTTCGCGCTGTTATCCTGTAAGTTGCTAAGCGTGCTACAAACAGGGTGCAGAATGGCCTGTAAGTGGCAGCATAGTGCAGATGCACACATACCGTCGCAATATCACTATAAAGATGGCCGCCCCACTTGCGACTTGCACCAAGGAAGAACAGCGTTCTGTTATTCGATTTTTGTGTAGGAAAGGTGTGAAACATATTGAAAATCATCGACGAATGAATGTTCAGTACGGTGATGCATGTTTGTCACAGCAGCAAGTCTACGAATAGAATAGAAAGTTCGCAAATGTTGTGACTTCAGTGGAAGATGCTCCTCGTCCAGGTCAGGCACAACGAGTTGTGACTTCACAGAACATTGCAGCATTTGAAGCCATAGTGAAGGAAAACCGCCGAGTAACACTGAATGACATTGCAGCATGTTTACAGATTAGTCATGGGTCTCAGCAGACCACATTGCGCATGATGTGCTCCAGTTTCACAAAGTGTCTGCAAGATGGGTGCCACGACAGCTGACTCCTGAAATGAGAGAACGACGTGTTGATGCTTGTGAAGAACTTCTTCGGCGCTTTGAACGAGAAGGCGATGGCTTCCTTGCAAGAATCGTTACTGGGGACGAAACCTGAGTTCACTTCCACCAACCGGAAACGAAGAGAGCGAGCAAGGAATGGCGCCAT
Source organism: Schistocerca cancellata (assembly GCF_023864275.1). Taxonomy (NCBI): domain Eukaryota; kingdom Metazoa; phylum Arthropoda; class Insecta; order Orthoptera; family Acrididae; genus Schistocerca; species Schistocerca cancellata. Next base: position 746,741,379 of record NC_064628.1, on the reverse strand, counting down.
TCCTCATCTCCAAAACCAAAGAAGTTTCGAACAGAACCGTCAGCAGAAAAGGTTATGCTCACTCTCTTTTGGGACGAAAAAGGCGTCATTTTGGAGCATTACATGCCTAGAGGGACCACTGTCACCAGTGCATCATACACAGATCTCCTACAAAATCATCTCCTGCCTGCAATCAAATCAAAGCGACGTGGATTGCTGACAGCAGGTGTCCTTTTGCAACATGACAATGCAAGGTCCCACACTGCCAGTACAACAGTTGCAACAATCACAGACCAAATTTTGAGTGTCTTCCTCATCCACCATACTCACCAGACATTGCTCCAAGTGATTTCCATATGTTTGGATCACTCAAAGACGCAATGGAAGGAAAAAAAGTTCCATTCTGATGAAGAGGTACGCCACACGGTGCATGAGTGGTTGCGCGGACTGCCAAAAGAATTTTTTTCTAAAGGAATTTGTGCACTTTGTAAACGCTGGAGGGCTTACATTGAGCGTGGGTGAGATTATATTGAAAAGTGATACATCTTTGTACCACTTCTGTACAATAAATAATATTTAAAAAAATATTTAAAAGTTTCATTTGACTCACCCTCGTACATATGATAATTGTAAACTTTGTAACATTTTTATGGCACCTACAGATCTGAAGATGATAATACAGGGTGTTCCAAAAAGAATATACGCAATTCAAATGCATACATTTATTAAACCTTAAGACATACGAATATGAAGCGTTATACACATGTTTACCAACCTCTCAAGTTCAGATTACAGATGTTCAATATGTCCTCCATCAATGACACAAACAATATCACATCGATACTCAAATTCCTCCCATACTCAGGCAAGAATGTCCTGATGTTATGGCAGTACGGATCCGGTTCCTCAACTCTTCCAGGTTCTGTGGGAGTGGTGGCACATAAACGTCGTCTTTAACGAGACCCCACAGGAAGAAGTCAGAGGCTGTCATATCCACTGATCATGGAGCCCAGCTGAAACATGCTAAGTCGCCAGCTCTTTGGCGTCCAATCAAACGGTTCGGTAGAGTTTCATTCAGATATTCACGCACTTGGTGACTCCAGTGAGGGAGTGCCCCGTCTTGTTGAAAAATGAAGTGATCTTCGTGCAGCATAGGAAAAAACCACTTTCGTAAGATAGCGAGATACTGCTGATTGTAAACCGTGTTTCCATCAAAGAACAATGGGCCGTAAACAGATGATCGGGATATAGCACAAATCATATTGGCTTAGGTCGAATCTCGTACAAGTTCAATGGCTGCAAGTGGGTTCAGTAGGCCCCAAATACGAACACTGTGTTTCTTTACCTGACCACTAACATGGAAAGTCGCTTCATCACTGAACACGATGCGTGTTATCATTGTCAATAGCATCAAGAATCTCGTTACAAAATGCCATACGTTTGCGTTTGTCATCAAGACGCAGAGCTTGTAACAGCTGTAACTTGTCCGGCTTCATAACCAACTGATGTCTCAAAACACGCCTAATTGTTGTTGCAGGCAATACGGCGAGTTGATTTTGTAGGACTACGTTGGGAAGCAGTTTGAATTCGTGCAGCATTTTCTCCAGGAACACGAGGGCGGCCAGGACTCTTTCCTTTACATACACATTCTGTATCTAGAAGCTGTCGATACGATCTGCGAATGTTCCACCCATTCGGAGGATCAATTTGGTACCTCAACCTGAAACGTCTTTGCACTGTAATCACAGAATTGCACTTCGAGAACACAAAATGATTTATGCTCCGGAGTAGCTATTTTAAACATTTAAACGATTACCAAGCAAAACCGAAGATAACTGACATCTAGCGGCTATTAATATAAACTAGACTATGTATTCGTTGCTCCAATAGCCGAGCCGAGGCGCAGCGATCGATAATTTGGACAAAATAATACTTTGTGATACGTATATTCTTTTCGAAACGGTGTTGAAACTAGTAATCATGATACCCATCAACAGCGAGCTGCGCGATAAGACTTCTATTTCGGAAGCTTTTTTACACAAACGATTGCGTTACGTACCCAATGGATCCACATACAACCACTCCGTATGACGTTGATGAATGTAGTTTTCAACATTTGTTCTCCTCGGAGCGTCCACATACGGATGGGTCCATCGTGATGCTCCAAGCAGAACTGGGAGCCGCGGGAAAATGCGATGTGGCGAAGCTTGTGTTTCCAGTACTGTCGTTGGACGAGCTATTCTCGGCGCGACTGTCTGTACTATTTCGCCAAGCAAAGACTCTACAACGATCGACGTCCTGACAATCCATGGTGCTCCATAAGTCTTCGTATTGTCCGTGAGGATACTTGTCTTGCTGCAAATAAGCCCCCTTTGTGACGTGTTATGTGACGTGGCTGTACGGTTGGACATACTGAGCAAACAATGTGTCTGTCCTCTCAGGAGCTAGTCGCGTAGCACGATGCTGAATGGCGTTGAGTATGGCCCTCCTGGGCCCATCGATTCCCTATTCGCTAAGCCGGCCGCGATGGTCTAGCGGTTCTGGCGCTGCAGTCCGAAACCGCGGGACTGCTACGGTCGCAGGTTCGAATCCTGCCTCGGGCATGGGTGTGTGTGATATCCTTAGGTTAGTTAGGTTTAAGTAGTTCTAAGTTCTAGGGGACTCATGACCTAAGATGTTGAGTCCCATAGTGCTCAGAGCCCTTTGAACCATTTGAACCTATTCGCTAACAGTCGAGGATCCTGGTCGACACGAACAGCGGAACGGTAAGCCACAGACTGGACAGGTGACGATACTGCCGCTGTCGATTTCCAACACTTTGGCAGACGGTTCTCCGCCTTACACGCTGTGTAACACGAGATTCTCGCAAACAACCAATATGAAAATGCGTTTTCTGAATGAGAAATCCATTGTTTATTGTTTCCTTATATACAGAATGTATATGACATTCGTTCTATTTTGTGTGTTTGCGCTGTAATGCTAATCCTTTGTATATCCAAGCTCGTGGTATACTTGATTGCAATTTCACATTTGGTGCATCCCGTCTTCATAGTCTTTCACTTTTAATAAGTAGGATAGAAACTAAACCTATTCTGATGACAATTACTGTCAATGTTTTGCTAAGAAACATAGTAAATACAAGGTGAACATTGACAGAGGAGGCAGAGGAGGGAAATGTAAAAGGACTCAGGGGAGAGAAGGGGGCAAAGAGAGTGGAGGTGGGGAAGAAAGAGGGGGGAAGGGGGGGAGACGGAGCCCGGGAAAAGGACAAAGGAAAGGAGGGGGAGTGAGGATCAGAGTTGATAGGAGGGATAAATGGAGGGGGAGAGGGCATCATCCGGGAGGGGGAGTTGATGGAAGCCACCTTGGGAAAGGAGATGTAGGGTGTAGAGATGGAGGGTAGGGGGGACACAACGGTGAAGACGTGGCAGGGGGCGGGGATCATAGAGGAGAGGAGCAACCAGGGGGTGAGGGGGTTCAAGACGGCGGGAGGTGTAGAGGATGTGGATATGTTCGAGGAATAGGAGCAGATGGGGGAAAGGAATGAGATCATAGAGGATCCGCGTGGGAGATGGGAGGCGAATACAGAAGGCGAGGCGGAGTGCATGACGCTCAAGGATCTGGAGGGATTTATAGAATTTGGGGGGGGGGCAGGTATCCAGGCAGGACTGGCATAGCAGAGGATGGGACGGATTAAGGATTTGTAGGTGTGGAGGATGGTAGAGGGGTGCAACCCCCATGTGCAGCCTGAGAGGAGTTTGAGGAGTTGGAGGCGGTTGTGGGCTTTGGCTTGGATGGAGCGGAGATGAGGGATCCAGGTGAGGTGCCGGTCAATGGTGAGGCCAAGGTAGGTGAGGGTGGGGGGTCGTTTGGTTGTCATTGCTGTGCTTATATAGTCGCGCCGTCGCTCGTGAAGTCGCTCGTGACGTCACTGGTGCTTGGTCCCGCACCATATATGGTAATATTTTTGGCCGCACGACCGCCGGGCCCGCTTCAACTCTCTCAACACCGGATCCCATGCTGTCTCAGCTGCAGTCAACCGTCTGTATTGAAGATGTCAGAAATTCTAATCTCTATGGCCTCTTTTATCACGCTATCCCAGAAGCCATTAGTCCGTTTAATAACTGACGTATCATCGAATGCAGTTTGGTGTCCGTTTCCAGAGCATGTTCTGCTACAGCTGACTTTTAGGGATAGCCCAGACGGTAGCACCTTTCATGTTCTATGTGGCGCTGTTCTATAATGCGGACAGTCTGGCCGACATAGAACTGCCCACATCCACACGGTATCTTGTAAATTCCTGGCGTTCTGAAGCCTACATCGTCTTTCACACAATTTATTAGTTGCCGAATCTTTGCCGGAGGCCTGAAGATTGTGTCTGTTTTATGCCTGCTAATGCCGACTAATCTTCCCTGATGCCAAAACCCCAAAACGGCAAGAATGCAACCTGCTTGGTGTCTTCTTCAGAGGCCTTCTTCCTTTGGGGTTTGGATGACACTGCTTGTGAGATCTGTTTGTTGTTGTAACCGTTTTCCTTAAAAACATTGCATAAGTTGCTCAGTTCCCTCGGCAAGTTTTGACACGAACAGCGGAACGGTAAGCCACAGACTGGACAGGCGACGATACTGCCGCTGCCGAATTCCAACACTTTGGCAGACGGTTCTCCGCCTTACACGCTGTGTAACACGAGATTCTCGCAAACAACCAATATGAAAATGCGTTTTCTGAATGAGAAATCCATTGTTTATTGTTTCCTTATATACAGAATGTATATGACATTCGTTCTATTTTGTGTGGTTGCGCTGTAATGCTAATCCTTTGGATATCCAAGCTTGTGGTATACTTGATTGCAATTTCACATTTGGTGCATCCCGTCTTCATAGTCTTTCACTTTTAATAAGTAGGATAGAAACTAAACCTATTCAGATGACAATTACTGTCAATGTTTTGATAAGAAACATAGTAAATACAAGGTGAACATTTACAGAATGTCTTTTGCATCCTTTGTCACAGGTAATTTTGCTTCCAAGGTAGTGGATTTCCTTAACTTCGTCTTCAAGAGTAGCATCTTATACAGGGACTATGTAAGTTGGACAGTAGCCAGCAGGCAACTTCGTACAGGTGTCGTGGTTCTTACATGACATGTGTAATGCCATCCAGTATCTGGCTGCAAGTTGTTAAGGCTGTGGCCAAACGGTGTCAGCATCTTACGGACTAAGAAATCATCTGTAACTGAAGCAGCATATTTAGGAAACAAAACCGTATTTACTGTGAATATTACATCCTCTATTAATTATTAATAATTTCATAAGTTTAATTATTAATGTGAATAATGGTGTAAACGATAGTATCTTGTAATGTCTTTTAACTGAGAATATGTGAGCATTGTACTGAGAGGGGAATTTTGTACAATGCATCTAGCCAGTTTATGGGACTGGGGAAACAAACATTTTAAGACAGTTCTGTTATATAAAGAAATAGTTAGTTTTCCTGACTGGAATTAGAGGGAAAAAGATCATACGAATATGCGGCGGTATGCGTGCAACGACAACAAATCGTCCCTGGAGACAGTGCAGAACTGCATCGCATCCACGTCATAATAAATGTTCAAAGTGGCCTCCATGCGATTGCAGGTGGTTGGCATAGTAGCGGTTGTCATGCAGGATACTCACAATCGTACTTTGGCTTACACCATGTTGACGGGCCACTTTCCTGAAGCTTCTACTGGGGTTTGTCTCGACCGTCCATCTGCTTGGCCGTACACTGACACTCTCGACTTGTTCCGGACGTGAACAGCGGATAATGCTGCTGCTTACAGTACGTTGCGTCAGTCACACAGCCTGCAGTATACAGCGAATACACGTCACGTGATCAGGGGAACTTTTATTCTTCAGGGCCATCTACCGTGACAACGACGCATTTCGGGGTACATGTTCATAGGGACTTTTTTCCCCCATTTCCACTCAGGAATCCATCCCTGCAGTTTATCGGTTTTCGTAACGTTCACTCTGTATATGAGTGTAGTTGCATGTTTCGAATTAGTCATCTAAGGATTAGCTTACCCCTGAGGCAGTTTGTGCGTAAGTTCACGAGCTCTCGCAGGATCTGTAGCATAAAACTTAATTAATCGTGTTTCTCTGTTTGACGCTGTGGTGTCACCGCCAGACACCACACTTGCTAGGTGGTAGCCTTTAAATCGGCCGCGGTCCGCTAGTATGCGACGGACCCGCGTGTCGCCACTGCCAGTGATTGCAGACCGAGCGCCGCCACACGGCAGGTCTAGAGACACTTCCTAGCACTCGCCCCAGTTGTACAGCCGACTTTGCTAGAGATGGTTCACTGACAAATTACGCTCTCATTTGCCGAGACGATAGTTAACATAGCCTTCAGCTACGTCATTTGCTACGACCTAGCAAGGCGCCATTATCATTTGCTATTTTTCTTGTAATGCATGTACCGTCAGCTCAATGTTCACCAATTATGGATTAAAGTTAAGTATTCCAGAAGCTACGTACTTTTCTTCCTACTATAAACTCCTATAACTGTTTCAGACCTCACGCCAGCCTGCGTGAGCTTAACGCGTGCCTTTCGGCTACCAATCATTGTGGCTTGGCTGTCTTGCCAAGTCACAACAGACGCTCAGAGCTAGTGGTCGTATTCCTATTAATTTATAATAGTGATTGCATTGGATATTCTGAATTATTCTGATCTGTTTTATGCTATTATGCAACAGCTACCAAACAATCATTGCATTACTGCGTCACACGTGTAACCTTAGCGGTTTGAAAAAAAAAAAAAATAAAATAAACAACAAGCAGCAATTTGCGTAACTTTAGGCGTAGTGCTCAAACCATTTACTGAACTATGATGCAAAATCTACACTACTAATCTGGATTGTGCTTTATGTCATAATATCTAAAGATCTATGCCTTTCTGTGTTAGGAATAACCTGCTGCGCTGTAAGAACTTAGTGTAAATCCTTCTCAAAATTTAACACAGCTGAAGTAACGAATGGAAGGCCTATACATTTTCGATAGCACCCCACGCGTCCTTGGATCAACAATGGGTCAACGGAGACATTTGGTAACAAAGATATCAGTTTTAATGTTTTGCTTAACTGAGCTGTTCAGAAATGCTTATGCTTTCTAAATCTTGTGTACGGCCTCTGCTCTTCAATATTCACTATTTGCAATGCAACCTATAGTTGTTTTCATTTAGAGAAGTAGTTATTTTAATTATATCCTTTGATATCCGGTCTGACAGAGTGCCTCTTACCTTCTCACCACGACGAATACGGCAACCAGAGACAGTAGTTGTAGCTCCTAGTTCCAATAACTAATTGTAATTGGTTTGCCACTCTGTAAGGCTGACTTTTTTGTCTTCATAAAAATATGCCGCTGTTAAGTGTCACCGATCGAACTTAATATTGTACAGGGTGTTTATAACTGAATATCGGGGTTTTAACGCTTTATGATATTTATTACATTAAACTTAGTTATAAATGATATGTCAAATGAAAGAGCAACTCAAACAATTTTACCAAGAACCTTATAAATGTTCAGTGTGAGCACTGGCATAGCGAAGTAAGCGATTGGTTGAACTTCACTGTACCCAAGCTCTGGATAGGCCGCAAGAGGCCCAATGACAGGGCTTGCTTTGCATGGCCTCCACGTTCACCCGACCTAACGCCATTTTTTCCTTTGAGGCTTCATTAAGGATCGTGTGTACGTGCCTCCGCTACCAGCAGACCGCCCTGAATTAAGAAACCGGATTGAAGCAGATGTTGCTACAATCACTGAAGACACACTTATTAACGTTTGGGAAGAAAATGGTTCAAATGGCACTGAGCACTATGGGAGTTGACAGCTGAGGTCATCAGTCAACTAGAACTTAGAACTGCTTAAACCTAACTAACCTAAGGACAGCACACAATTCCATGCCCGAGGCAGGATTCGAACCTGCGACCGTAGCGGTCGCGCGATTCCAGACTGAAGCGCCTAGAACCGCTCGGCCACACCGGCCGGCGTTTGGGACTTGTAGACTTGATGTATGCCGTGTGAAAAATGGTGCTCACATTGAACATTTATAAGGTTCTTGGTAAAGCTGTTTGAATTGCTCTTTCATTTGACATATCATTTATAACTGTAAGTTTAATATAATAAGTATTATAAAGGTTCAAAACCCCGATATTCATTTATAAACACCCTGTATAACAGCATAAAGCGTGATGTTGGTATACCGTTCAATACCTACCTTTATGAGCCACTGATAAAAGCGTAATACGCGTCAGAAATAGCTATTGTGTAACATGGAGCTGTTTCAGGTGGATAATACTGCGTACATTTCGCACAAACAGTTATATATCATCATTTTCTCACCATTGTACTATTAATGCACTACAGTACTCCCAGAGACTGAAGCAAACGAAATTCGTTGTCAGTGAGGTATCACGAGAGCGGTCGACCTGCATGTCCACTTATGGTGACAAGGTAGAGCACGTCATCGATCTTAGTACTGTTAATGCCGCTAATATGTACCGCTTGGCTAATGTAATCACACATGTCTGCGGCAGAGGGAAATGTCAGTCACTTATTCTTGTGCCCGTTAATTTGCGGAAATGAAATTGATTGCGTGGCCTACATGGGAAGTGTATTACCCGGTTAATGATGAATGATGGCACCTGTAATGCAGTGCTATCATCACGAAAGCCTTGCTTAGGAAATTATTTACTGATGTCTGAATATTTGACATATGCTGAAAGTTCGAATTTAATAGGTTGAACAAACTGTCGCTTCAAGTATCCGGTTATTGAAAGCTGTTACTATTGTGTAAGAGTAAGCTGCAACAGTTCTTGTATTATGTCCCTAGAAGTATATGAGTTCTCGCATCAACAACTTCACAGAGAATTAACATGTCCAATTACTGTACCCACTTCAATTTCTTCGACGTCTCCAGTTCAATAAAAGTGGAGTTACCATTTTAATAAAACTGCCAACAAGGGTACATATTTGGAGACACATTCAAATAATGTACAATATATGTGAATGATACGAATACTTAATAGGTACAGAAAATCTCAAATGTAACAAGGAAACTCTAAATAAAAGGAGTTGTTTTCAGCAAAGAGAAAAATACATTGTAAAAAGGAACGAGGAACTACTGTAGAAAATAGATAGAGTTTTAAGGAATGATAGGAGGAATATAAAGTAAGGTGAAGAATGAAAGAAAAATATTGGTAAACGTCTTGTAGAAAAGATCACGAGGAACAGTAAACTCCGATAACAGAACTTCTGAAATAAATAAGGATACGAAGAAAATATATCAGAAACAATGTAGAGCTGAGATATTTTATCACAATGATGGGAGATGCCACAATAACTGCCAATGTTTTTAAAGATCGGGTGATGAAAATGACGCTCATTGTCAGTTAGTTATTGACGGAAACAGTGGCATTTCGGAAAGAATGTTCGATAAAGTATGAAGCACCACTCGATATAAAAGAAAAGAAAAGAATTATGGAGAAAATGATATTATATTATAAATTATGAAAAATGAAGGAAATATAATAAGAAATAAGTTGCAAAATATACTTAATGCATATATAGCAAAGCAGTTCTACGAAACTGAAATAAGAAATGAGAAAGACAAGACTATAGACCTACCACCCTCTACGTGTTACGTCAAGGATAATAACTTCTGTTATTACCAAACATACAGTTGAATAATTAGATTAAGTTAAACAAAAGGACAAGATGTATTCCAAGACGAATAATGTACAACGTGCCATTTACAAGACATCTACGAAACAACAGAATCAAGTGATTAAATTTCCACTTTATCTAGTATTTACAGATTTTAAAAAGCACTTGATTAAAATTCAAAGAAGTCAATGCTAACACCCGTGAGAAACAAGGAAGTGATTCACTCATTTGGTATCTTGGAACATATTTGAATCAAAGCTACTGTTTACGGAAGTGGTAAATTCAGAATAAAAAGAGGAGTCAGGCATATAGTTTCCGTTCCACCAAAAAGTGTTTACAATATAGAAAGTTTAAGATCGCTAAACTGGGAGAAGCAAAAAGGAACACGCCCTTCAGACAACTAATTAATCAGGTTAATAGTGAAAGTTTGGAACTAATACTGAAAATCTATTACGACGCTAAAATAATGCACAAGGTGTATCATAACTAATGGCACTAACTGACATGGATGGAAGTTTACGGTAGCAGAAGCAAAAATATTCCAGTAATTTTTGGTTAGCAAATGAGTCGGCACTGATTCTAGTATGAAATATCGTCTTAACTAAATGAAATATACGAGATTTTTTATGCATTTACGAGATATGTGAAAGAAAAACTTTTATAAGGGACGACCAAGAAGTTTCCGTTCTAGGGTGTTGCTGCAGCGTATATCCGACTCATGTGCGGGTATATAATCACCGACATGTAGGCAAGGGATTATTGTTGCATTCGTGTGTTTCCGACGTGCGAGCGGTAAATGTGGACACGTGAGCTATGGCGACATTATTACAAACTGCGTTCGAAAGGACCAACGTGCTGTTACTCCTTCCTTGGCTGGCGATGGACAAATACCGGTAGAGATCCATCGGAGAGTAAGAAATAAATACCGGGCAGCACGTCTGTCGAGACCCACAGTTGATTAATGGCGCGCGACAAGGGGCGCTACTGCTTTATAATAACACACATTCTCATATCGCAAATGTCGCAACGCAGAAGTTAATGCCACTCAAGTGGAAGATACTCGAGCTAGGACTGTTGATATTTTTAAAAATTTCCGGAATTCGATATGTCGATACATCAAAAAGCATCGATACATCGATGAAAACACTATCAATATACCGGCCTATGAGAATACTGATCCACATTGTAAATATACTGCCGGTTTTAGAGCTATATACGAGTATTTAAGTTTTGCTTTATTATTAAACATTCTGTACATCAACAAGCTAGCAGCCTGCTTATACCACTTACAACAAGAACTGAAAGGAAAGCGATGTACGGTAACGCTTGTCGATAACCACTTTGTTAACAACTGTAACTGCATGTAAGTAGGTCAGTAAAAGGTGCCCGATGGATTCGTCGTTCGGTTTCCTCGCTTACCGGGTTTGTCCGGTTAAGTTAAGCGCTGCAGTCTCTTTTAGGAGCGCCGAGCTCTGATTACGCCAGCATTTCCGCTCACACATCTCCGTCCAACGCGAAGACTAAGCTGGTAATTTAGATTTTGTCCATCATTTTCAGCAACTGTTTCTGAAGAATGCCTATGTGAAGAAATAGCACACTATTTGTGTTAAAAATTGTTTTTTAGAGCAGATGGGGATGCTATTTTTCACATCGGAAATCTTGTTTTTCCGTTCACAACGCCAAACCCCAGTGCAACCGGGCTTCTTCTTTGTGCCACCTGCACTTGCTTCACACAGTTAGAGAGAATGATGTCAGAGAGAAAGACAGGACGTGATGAAAGCTCAAAAAGTATTAAGACTCCTTCACACAGTGAAAGTAAAATTAAGTTTTACTAAAATTTCACAAGAACAATTTAAAATATTTACCAAAAATCGCGAAAAAGTATAAACTAAAAACATCTGCACTCGATAATGCCATTTCGATATTGATATATTGGGAAAGTAAAATCTTCGGTATTTATTTATATTTTTTGGAAAAATATCGAAATATCCATATTTTATCAACAGCCCTAACTCGAGCACCCGCCCTATGGTCCTAATTTTTCCCAAAGAGATTATCACGACTTCAGTCCCTTACAAGAGTCCTTTAAGAGACGGGGATACCTGTCGGACGTGGCTGTGCAGCAGGCAAGTGACGGACTTATTCACGCAGCAGGAGACGGTGTTTTACCAAACGGTAATCTTCAGCCGGGTACTTTAGTGGGATGTTTGCCTCAATGCTCATGGCGATTTTACCTGAATACCATACCGATTGTTCACTATATGGCCTTCGAACTGAAACTTGATAGCCACTCGTAGATTAAGTTCCACCAAACTGCGTTCAAATTTCACCCACTGCCCATGGTTGGCGAATGTGGTACACGGGAATTGAGGCACAAGAACATGTTGCTGGTGGTATAAGACGACGTCTAACTCACCAGTATGGTCCGTGATGAATAGGTCGAGCAGGGCTTGTACCGTGGACCCCAAGATCACCTGAGCTCAGTCTTCTGTATTTTTCTTCTGTAATCATTCCCCCTGATACGTTTGGAGAACTGGAGCAGCCAACTGCACAGTGGTCTCAAGCTCTACAATGTAATTGACTGGCGATTGGTTCAAATGGCTCTGAGCACTACGGGACTTAACATCTGAGGTCATCAGTCCCCTAGACTTAAACCTAACTAACCTAAGGACATCACACACATCCATGCCCGAGGCAAGATTCGAACCTGCGACCGTAGCAGTCGCGCTGTTCCGGACTGAGCGCCTAGAACCGCTCGGCCACAGTGGCCGGCGACTGGTGATTGGAAGAACTGTGGAGACGAGTGCAGCATAGCATCCAAATGCGAGGATGACACGTGGAACAACTCTACCATCATACATTGTAGATTTTCCCGGTCGGTATTTCCTTCAGTATTTCTTTCACTTAAAATTTCCTGGCTGATAGGCTGTGGTCGATGTATAAAACTGTCTCCTGGCGTTTCGCCTTCCGCAGTCGGAGATGACGGAGTACGTCTCCCACAGTCGGAGACGAAATGTTAGGGGAGAGTTTTATACATCGACCACGGCCTGTCAGCCCGAAAGTTTTAAGTAAGAACTCTATTATCAGGTACGACTGTATTGAAAACTGTAACTTGTAATATGGTGAAGCGGCTTGGCAATGTAGGTCATGGCATAATCTAAGTCAAGTTAAAAGATTTGTAATTGAAAAAGTGTTATGATGATCTCACCACTGGCAAAAGATTCAGGATAGTATCCCGTTCGGATCTCTGTGAGGAGGGGGGACTGCCAATGCCGAGAACGGAACGAGAATATCAACGTTAACAGCAGCCCATTTCATTGATGTCCTTTCATCCTGAATTTTAATCCGACTCTTGAATTTTTCTTTTACATCCCTTCTTCGATGTATAGATTGAAAAGTAGGGATGAAAGACTAAATCCCTGCCTTATACCCTTTTTCATCAGGACACAGCGTTTTTGGTCTTCCAGTCTTACTGTTCTCACTTGGTTCTTGTACTTATTGTATATTATCTGTATTATGTATTACCCTGATTTATCTCAGAATTTCGAACATGTTGCACCATTTGACATCGTCAAACGCTTTTTCCACTGAAAGTATCTCGATTTTTCTTTAGTCTTGCTGCCATTATCAACCGCAACGTCAGAAATGCCTCTCTGGTGCCTTTACCTTTCCTAAAGCAAATCTGATCGTCATCTAGCAAATCCTCAATTTTCTTTTCCATTATTCTGTGTATTATTCTTACCAGAAACTTGGATGCACGAATTGTTAAGCTGATTGTGAGATAATTGTCGGCTTTTGCTATCTTCGGAATTGTGTGGATGACATATCGTTAGTCTCAAACATTCCACACGCCAACGTGAACAGTCGTTTCGTGTACACTTCCCCAGTTGGTTTTAGAAATTCTGATGGAATGTTATCCGTCCCTTCTGTTTTCTTTGAGCTTAAGACTTCTGAAGCTCTTTTAAGCTCTGATTCTAATACTGCGTCCCATATGTCTTATAAATCGACACCCATTTCTTCTTCTATCACATCAGACAAGACATCCGCAGCTCGTGGTCTAGTGGCTAGCGTTTCTGCCTCTAGATCACGGGGTCTCGGGTTCGAATCCTGGATTTTCTCTGCCTGGGGACTGGGTGTTTGTGTTGTCTTTATCATTTCGTCATCATCATTCGTGACATTGGCTAGACTGGACTATGAAAAAAAAACTGGACTGCGTAAAAAATTGGGACTTTGTATGGGCGCTGATGATCGCGAAGTTGAGGGACCTGCAAACCAAACAATATCATCATAATCATTATTATTGTCATCAGACAAGACTTCCCCATCACAGAGGCCTTCAGTGTACCCTTTCCCATAGTACTCTTCATGTTACCACCCTTGCTTTTAATTTCACCGAAAGTTTCTCGATTTCTTCACATTTTTCGTGTAGCTTCCCTGCACTTGCTAATACTCGTATTTCAGTCCTAGAAGACTTGTATTCCTGTGTTCCTGAATTTACCTGAACATTTTAACTTCCTTCTTTCAACGGTAAACTGAAGAGTTTTTTCTCTTACCCATGGCTTCTCTGCAGTTGCCTTCTTTGTATCTACGTTTCTCTTTCTAGCTTCTGTGACTGCCCTTTTAAGCAATGTTCATTCCTATTTAGCTGAACTGCCTCTGAGCTATTCCCTATGGCAATATCTATAGCCTCAGAGAACATCGAGCGTATCTCTTCAGTCCTTAGTACTTTTGTATCCCGCTTGTTTGCACAATGATTCATCCTGACTTCAGACTACAAAACTGTGACCTGAGTCTGTATCTGCTTCTTATAAGCCAGGATCTGATTTCGGAATCTGTGCCTGCCCATGATGTGATCTAACTGAAATCTTCCCTCATCTTCTTGCCTTTTCCGAGCATACCAACACCTCTCGTGATTCTTGAACAGAGTATTCGCTAGCACTATCTGAAATTCACTGCAGAACTCCATTACTCTTTCTCCTATCTCATTCCTAGTACTAAGTCCATATTCTCCTATACCTCCCCCCATGAACCATGGACCTTGCCGTTGGTGGGGAGGCTTGCGTGCCTCAGCGATACAGATGGCCGTACCGTAGGTGCAACCACAACGGAGGGGTATCTGTTGAGAGGCCAGACAAACATGTGGTTCCTGAAGAGGGGCAGCAGCCTTTTCAGTAGTTGCAGGGGCAACAGTCTGGATGATTGACTGATCTGGCCTTGTAACATTAACCAAAACGGCCTTGCTGTGCTGGTACTGCGAACGGCTGAAAGCAAGGGGAAACTACAGCCGTAATTTTTCCCGAGGACATGCAGCTCTACTGTATGATTAAATGATGATGGCGTCCTCTTGGGTAAAATATTCCGGAGGTAAAATAGTCCCCCATTCGGATCTCCGGGCGGGGACTACTCAAGAGGACGTAGTTATCAGGAGAAAGAAAACTGGCGTTCTACGGATCGGAGCGTGGAATGTCAGATCACTTAATCGGGCAGGTAGGTTAGAAAATTTAAAAAGGGAGATGGATAGGTTAAAGTTAGATATAGTGGGAATTAGTGAAGTTCGATGGCAGGAGGAACAAGACTTTTGGTCAGGTGATTACAGGGTTATAAATACAAAATCAAATAGGGGTAATGCAGGAGCAGGTTTAATAATGAATAAAAAAATAGGAGTGCGGGTTAGCTACTACAAACAGCATAGTGAACGCATTGTTGTGGCCAAGATAGACACAAAGCCCATGCCTACTACAGTAGTACAAGTTTATATGCCAACTAGCTCTGCAGATGATGAAGAAATAGATGAAATGTATGACGAGATAAAAGAAATTGTTCAGGTAGTGAAGGGAGATGAAAATTTAATAGTCATGGGTGACTGGAATTCGTCAGTAGGAAAAGGGAGAGAAGGAAACATAGTAGGTGAATATGGATTAGGGAGAAGGAATGAAAGAGGAAGCCGCCTTGTAGAATTTTGCACAGAGCATAACTTAATCATAGCTAACACTTGGTTCAAGAATCATGAAAGGAGGCTGTATACATGGAAGAAGCCTGGAGATACTGACAGGTTTCAGATAGATTATATAATGGTAAGACAGAGATTTAGGAACCAGGTTTTAAATTGTAAGACATTTCCTGGGGCAGATGTAGATTCTGACCACAATCTATTGGTTATCAACTGCAGATTGAAACTGAAGAAACTGCAAAAAGGTGGGAATTTAAGGAGATGGGACCTGGATAAACTGAAAGAACCAGAGGTTGTAAAGAGTTTCAGGGAGAGCATTAGGGAACAATTGACAGGAATGGGGGAAAGAAATACAGTAGAAGAAGAATGGGTAGCTCTGAGGGATGAAGTGGTGAAGGCAGCAGACAATCGAGTAGGTAAAAAGACGCGGGCTAATAGAAATCCTTGGGTAACAGAAGAAATATTGAATTTAATTGATGAAAGGAGAAAATATAAAAATGCAGTAAATGAAGCAGGCAAAAAGGAATACACACGTCTCAAAAATGAAATCGACAGGAAGTGCAAAATGGCTAAGCAGGGATGGCTAGAGGACAAATGTAAGGATGTAGAGGCTTGTCTCACTAGGGGTAAGATAGATACTGCCTACAGGAAAATTAAAGAGACCTTTGGAGAGAAGAGAACCACTTGTATGAATATCAAGAGCTCAGATGGCAACCCAGTTCTAAGCAAAGAAGGGAAAGCAGAAAGGTGGAAGGAGTATATAGAGGGTTTATACAAGGGCGATGTACTTGAGGACAATATTATGGAAATGGAAGAGGATGTAGATGAAGATGAAATGGGAGATAAGATACTGCGTGCAGAGTTTGACAGAGCACTGAAAGACCTAAGTCAAGACAAGGCCCCGGGAGTAGACAACATTCCATTAGAACTACTGATGGCCTCGGGAGAGCCAGTCCTGACAAAACTCTACCATCTGGTGAGCACGATGTATGAGACAGGCGAAATACCCTCAGACTTTAAGAAGAATATAATAATTCCAATCCCAAAGAAAGCAGGTGTTGACAGATGTGAAAGTTACCGAACTATCAGTTTAATAAGTCACAGCTGCAAAATACTAACGCGAATTCTTTACAGACGAATGGAAAAACTGGTAGAAGCCGACCTCGGGGAAGATCAGTTTGGATTCCGTAGAAATGTTGGAACACGTGAGGCAATACTGACCTTACGACTTATCTTGGAAGAAAGATTAAGAAAAGGCAAACCTACGTTTCTAGCATTTGTAGACTTAGAGAAAGCTTTTGACAATGTTGACTGGAATACTCTCTTTCAAATTCTAAAGGTGGCAGGGGTAAAATACAGGGAGCGAAAGGCTATTTACAATTTGTACAGAAACCAGATGGCAGTTATAATAGTCGAGGGGCATGAAAGGGAAGCAGTGGTTGGGAAAGGAGTGAGACAGGGTTGTAGCCTCTCCCCGATGTTATTCAATCTGTATATTGAGCAAGCAGTAAAGGAAACAAAAGAAAAATTCGGAGTAGGTATTAAAATTCATGGAGAAGAAGTAAAAACTTTGAGGTTCGCCGATGACATTGTAATTCTGTCAGAGACAGCAAAGGACTTGGAAGAGCAGTTGAACGGAATGGACAGTGTCTTGAAAGTAGGATATAAGATGAACATCAACAAAAGCAAAACGAGGATAATGGAATGTAGTCAAATTAAGTCGGGTGATGCTGAGGGAATTAGATTAGGAAATGAGACACTTAAAGTAGTAAAGGAGTTTTGCTATTTAGGGAGTAAAATAACCGATGATGGTCGAAGTAGAGAGGATATAAAATGTAGACTGGCAATGGCAAGGAAAGCGTTTCTCAAGAAGAGAAATTTGTTAACATCGAATATAGATTTAGGTGTCAGGAAGTCGTTTCTGAAAGTATTTGTATGGAGTGTAGCCATGTATGGAAGTGAGACATGGACGATAACTAGTTTGGACAAGAAGAGAATAGAAGCTTTCGAAATGTGGTGCTACAGAAGAATGCTGAAGATAAGGTGGGTAGATCACGTAACTAATGAGGAGGTATTGAATAGGATTGGGGAGAAGAGAAGTTTGTGGCACAACTTGACTAGAAGAAGGGATCGGTTGGTAGGACATGTTCTGAGGCATCGAGGGATCACAAATTTAGCATTGGAGGGCAGCGTGGAGGGTAAAAATCGTAGAGGGAGACCAAGAGATGAATACACTAAGCAGATTCAGAAGGATGTAGGTTGCAGTAGGTACTGGGAGATGAAGAAGCTTGCACAGGATAGAGTAGCATGGAGAGCTGCATCAAACCAGTCTCAGGACTGAAGACCACAACAACAACATTCTCCTATAACTCTTTCTTCTACTCCTTTCCATACAGTCACATTCCAGACTCCAATGATTACTATATTTTCATTTCCCTTTACATAATGAATTACCCATTCAGTATCCTCATACTTTCTCTATCTCTTTATCTTCGCTTTGTGACGTCGGCATGTATACCTGAACTATTATAGGGTGTTTGTAAAAGACCTCTCTGGTTTTAAGTATAAATTTAATGAGGAAATTAACGAAAAATTACATCATGAGTACTTATCATGAAAGAGAATTCCTTCAAGTTTTTGTTTGATATTAATAGACTTCAACGTGGAACCCATTTGTTGCACTGGACACGTCGAGACGATATTCCACTTCTCACCACGCATTCACCAACATATCAGGTGTAACTGTCCCAACTGCCGCGACGATACTTTCCCGTAAATGATTGAAGTTCGTGATCTTTTTACCGTACACAACATTTTTTAAACTCCAGTGAGGTTAAGTAGGGGCTTCGTGGTGGCCAAAGTATTGGGCCAGCCCTGCCTACCCACCTTCCTGGAAAGAGAGTGTTAAGAGCCGCACGCACATGGTTACTGTAATGAGGTGGGGCGCCATCTTGTTGGAAAAACACAAGCCCCTTTTCAGCCTCAATATCGTCCATTTGGGGAAAGACGTTCTCTGTAAACATGTGACAGTGAACGTCCCCCTTTATTGTTTTTTCTACAAAAATGGCAGGACAATCACACGATCTTCCATCAAACCGCACCAGACATTTATTTTGTGAGAGTCACGTTGACGCTGTCGATCTGTCGATGCTCTGCCCCTCAAATTCTGCAGTTATAACGATTAAACAAATAACACACTGCGCTTTCTGTTGCGGATTACACATAATTGCTGAATTGCTCTGCATTGCACTGCACACACGACTGGACTGAACTGAGGGAACAGTGGAAAAAAACAGCACTGGTGTCGTCTCAAGGTCTAGCAGACCTGCCAACTGCAGGCGAACCAAACTTGGAGAGTTGATGAATCAAACACCATAGTGAATGTCAGTTAGTACAGATTCTAGGACACATTAGAACTAGAGAGTTCTTTTTCAAACACACTCTATTGTCGGTGTTGCGGTTTGCTGACAATTCTGTTGAGAACAGCCCTATCACTGAAGTGTTCACAGTAACTCACTCTGTCCTACTTTCCTATTCTTAGTGAACCCTAAGCCCATAATAGGGTCTTTTTGCTGCTGTAGATGTTCTTATCTGACCAGCTATATCTAGACTGAGCCATTTTCCTTTTCAGATTTTCTAGCTTCACTACCACATTCAAATTTCTAACATTAACGCCCCCAGTCGTAGAACTTAATGAAAGTGAAGAAGAACTACAGGTTGTATTGAACGGAATGAACGGTCTGGTAAGAATATGGATAACAGTAAAGCGAACAAAGACGAAAGTAAAGACACATAGCAGAAATGAAAACAGCAACAAACTTAATATCAGGGTTGGCGATCACGAAGTAGATGAAGTTAAGGAATTCTGCTGCCTAGGCAGCGAAATAACCATTGACGGATGGAGCAAGGAGAACATCAAAGGCAGACTAGCACTCGCAAAAAGGGCATACCTAGCCAAGAGAAGTATACTACTGCCAAACATACGCCTTAATTTGGAGAAGAAATTTCTGGGAATTTATGTTTGGAGCATTGCATTATATGTTAGTGAAACATGGACTGTGGGAAAACAGGAAAAGAAGAGAATAGAAACAATTGAGACGTGGTGCTTCAGAAAATGTTGAAAATTGGCTTGAATGGTAAGGTAAGGAATGAGGACGTTCTCTGCAGAATAGACGAGGAAAGGACTTGACGCCGGTGGGGTCGGTCAGCGTGCAGTTGGCTGTCGTCTTCTTCACAGCCCTCACTGCTCTCTCGTTTCCGAATGGCGTGCCGGTACTTGACTTCACGCCGTAACATTATGTACTCACTGGTTAAAATTTAAGTGACAGCTTTCAGATTTAATGAGCGTAAACTAGCGAAAAAATAACAATATTCTTTTCGCCATTGTCAAGTTATCAATGTGATCCATCACAGCTACAAATGCCGGCCGCGATGGCCGTGCGATTCTAGGCGCTCCAGTCCGGAGCCGCGCTGCTGCTACGGTCGCAGGTTCGAATCCTACCTCGGGCATGGATGTGTGTGATGTCCTTAGGTTAGGTAGGTTTAAGTAGTTCTAAGTTCTAGGGGACTGATGACCACAGCAGTTGAGTCCCATAGTGCTCAGAGCCATTTGAACCATTTGAACAGCTACAAATACCATGGAGTATCGTCGAGAAAAATGAAACCATAAGATGCGTTTGACACTGGTATAGACTGCTTCGGATATGTAATTCACTCAAGGAAAACTTAACAGTAACTCACACAAAATTCCTCAGTAAATACTTTTCCTGCCGTATCGTATTTTCTGTCAGTGTAGACTATTCATTAACTTAGATTAACGGAAGAGAGAAACAGCTGCCAAGCTCACAACAATTTATACAGTCCTAGCACATTGCGTACATGATCAACAAAATCCAGTGGTACAGATTACAGGAAAGACGTTATGCGTCGCGAAACACGCTGAATTTCTTTAGGTCATCTTAAACTAAAATTCCGAGATCTTACATACCGAGAAAAGTCGAGACGGACAACACATTCTCTCAAATAAAATTCGAGGAATGATCATTACCGCAAAACTGGAGTTATTCAAATCCGCACAGAGGTATTTTGACAGTGTATGTGGCTAAGAAATTGGTAAAGGGGTACCCGCATTCTACATACCTATGTAGGTGTGAGTGCAGAGCAGTGCTTGTGTAAGAGTCTTCTGCAGTTGAAACTGTGTGTGTTTCCCCTGTAACGCCAGTGCCGCACCCTCAGCACACATCGTGTCAGTCTGTGTCCACCATTTCCCTCTGCAGCCGCGGAGGATGTTGATCGCGTTCTGCGTCACCCGCAGGTCGCCCTTCACGCCTATAGCCAGTGATGGGCCGTCCCACGCAGGCTGCGGACCGCCGCCCACGTAACCTGTTTACCGGACTCCCATTCGCAGCTCCTCCTGCCCTGGACGCCATTTCCGATGCTGCCGCCGTCTGTCTCCATCAGCCCATCCTAGGTACACAGGCGGCTGTAACGCTGCTAGAGCTGGTCCTCTAGCCTTCTGTGTTATACAGTTTCGATAATCTTGCTTTTGTACAACTCTTACTGTCTTTTGTCAATATGCAGATTGACAGAAACAGCATATTTTAGTATTTTAATTTCTTAGGCAGTGAGAGAAACATGGTTGTAGAGATGAAGCAGCGATTAGTATGATTAATCAATTATTCAAAAACAGTCTTAATTTCGTTTATTGTTATTATACCGCCAACCGGTTTCAATCGGACATGGGCGTCATCTTCTGGGCGTTTACACCATTGGTCGTCTGCTGGTGGTGCCACTCGACTTCTAGTGATACGAGGCCGTTGGGATCCAGCACGGCGTTTCGTATTACCCTCCTGAACCCACCGATTCCATATTCTGCTAACAGTCATTGGATCTCAATGTCGCAATATGATAAACCGCAATCGCTATAGGCTACAATACGACCTATCTCAAAGTCTGAAACGTGTTGGTAAGCATTTTTCCTCCTTACACGAGGCATCACAAGAACGTTTCACCAGGCAACGCCAGTCAAATGCTGTTTGTGCATGAGAAATCGGTTGGAAATTTTCCTCATGTCAGCACGTTGTAGGTGTCACCACCGGCGCCAACCTTGTCTGAATGCTCTGATAATCATTTGAAAATCACAGCATCTTTTTCCTGCGGGTTAAATTTCGCGTCTGTAGCACGTCACCTTCGTGGTGTAGCAATTTTAATGGCCAGTAGTGTAAAATCATTGAAAAATGCGAACGTGGTGTGAGCGTTGCTGATTTAGCATGCACATAGAATCGACCTAGACCGAGTATTTGCACTGTCCTTAAGAATAAGGACAAGATTAAGGAGGTAGATAGTTCAAATGGAGTTGTAACGTCCCCTTAGAAAAATTTATGAATTACTGTGCTGATAAACCTCTTACATTATTTGCTTTTCAAACAGCTGAGCAAAACTGAACGTACTCAGACATTCACTAAAGTGACACACAATAGCGCAACGCAATCTGACTTTCAGTAATCGCTACAAAGAATGGCCCTGACTAACATTAACCTATACCTTTCACAAATCACTTACCTCACAAAAATCTTAGTTACTCGAACTACTGCAATGCAGCGAGCGCCACTACTGCCAGCTAAATAAAAGATTCAAACTACTGAAGGCACTAACTACTGATACGCATAGTTAGCAAATGAAATATTTTGATAGAGAACAAACAATGTATTTACCTTAATAGTGTTGAAAAATCATAATATACATAGCAGTTCATGACATCCAGTCTTACAAATTTCAAAAACTCTGCCATTTCTCTTCCCACATCCACCACTGCTGGCGGCTCACCTCCAACTGTTCAACGCTACGCGCTGTTCACATCCATCTGCCCAACACTACAATGGCAGACAACAATGCAAACTAGCCACAGACTGCACACAGTACAGCCAGTGATTTTTCATACAGAGCGCTATGTGGCGTTACCAATAAAAAAAACCTGTACAGTCTACTTACAGAGTGACAAAATACCTAAACAACGGTTTCGTATCCTGGATGATATCGAAAGGCTGCTACGTATGTGGATAAATGGAAAGCAGTTGCATGGTGACAGTATTAACGAGAACATCATCTGTGAGCAGGCGAGAATGATTTTCGGCTACCTCGTTATGAAGACGCCAGGATCATCAGCGGCCGAAGAAGCGTTTAAGGGAAGCCGTGGGTGATTCGAGAAGTTTAACAGAAGAACCGGCGTCCACAGCGTTCTGAGACACGGCGAAGCAGCCAGCTCTGACACAAAGGTGGCAGAGAACTCCATCAGCAACTTCAAGATGCTCGTAAATTCTGAGGGTAATCTGTCGCAATAGGTTTTTAATTGTGACAAGATGATCCAATTCTTGAAAAAGGTGACGTATCGTTTCTTTATAACGTCAGAGGAGAATGCATTTTCCGGTCACAAACAAATGAAATACCGTCTCACACTGCTATTCTTGCCAATGCAAGTGGTGATTTGAAAATTACACCGCTGCTTGTTTCCCGTTCAGAAACTATTGACAGCTTCCTAGTAAAAGAGAATTAGTTATGTATCGTGAATAATAAAGTACGTAATACAGTATGTATGATTTTCTTTGAATAAATGGCATGAATAAGATAAAACTTTTGGTACTTTTTCTGCAAGGAATGCATTATCATATTTTGCATTAATTTATATGGGACAAATTCTTTCGCTTAGCGAGCGTTTCGCACTACGAGTAAGATTATGCAACGAATTATGCGTACTATGCGTGGTTCTACTGTAACACAGAAAACATTAGTTTGCTGTCTGGCGCCAAAGCATGTGTCTCGTAATCTTCGATTGTTATTCAGTATCAAATATTTCCGTATTTCTGTAACGAAAACACAAGCAACAAAATTAGTATCATCGATTTTTATACTAGAAATAAAGTTTTCAATAATCACTCTGTGCCACATGTCAGCAGCTAAATGTCATTCCTTAGTGTCCATCTGCAAATGAGAAATTATCCTCGAAAATGCATTTATAGTAAGGAATTGCTGGCCGGTGTGGCCGAGCGATTCTAGGCGCTTCAGTCTGGAACCGCGCGACCGCTACGGTTGCAGGTTCGAATCCTGCCTCGGGCATGGATGTGTGTGCTGTCCTTAGGTTAGTTAGGTTTAATTAGTTCTAAGTTCTAGGGGACTGATGACCTCAGATGTTAAGTCCCATAGTGCTCAGAGCCATTTGAACCATTTTTGAAGTAAAGAAATTTACTTCTGGTAAGAGCAATGCTGAATATGTAGCATATCAATAATCGTACTTACGTATGTATTACATGTTCCGGGCATATGACGAGTAATCTTTTCACCATCGTCTTGACATGTTTTATATTTACTGCCGTGCACTTTCACTATACTAAACTTCCGTTATCAAACGCAACATAAACCATGTAGCCGGCCGCGGTGGTCTAGCGGTTCTGGCGCTGCAGTCCGGGACCGCGGGACTGCTACGGTCGCAGGTTCGAATCCTGCCTCGGGCATGGGGGTGTGTGTGATGTCCTTAGGTTAGTTAGGTTTAAGTAGTTCTAAGTTCTAGGGGACTTATGACCTAAGATGTTGAGTCCCATAGTGCTCAGAGCCATTTGCACCATTTTTAAACCATGTATCACAAGACCCAAAGTGGATAATGTGGTGGCTAATCGTCATTAATCTCTTTCGTGAAGACATGTACTTTATGTTGTATTTTGAGATCTTAGAATTCCGAAACTGATATTGCAAGGAGGTTTTTGGAATCATCGCGTCTCTACAGTGATTCAGTCACAAGTCTGAAACGTATATTTTGAATATCAAGAAAACGTTACATAACCTCTGCTGTTTAAATAGTACCATAGCAACCATACGATGCCGCAACTGTTCCACAACCGCACTAGAATGTCAGGGTCAATAACTCATAGACATAGCCGCTGGTTTTACGAAAATAAACAGAAAGCCTATCCCGAAAATTTAAAGCTGGACGTTCTTGAAAATTGTAAAATATGCCTTATCCTCGAATTTACCCCACATTTATGGAAAATGGCCTCCTGTAAACGCAGTCTGACTTACATAATACTACTACATGTGAGGCATATCTAGTACGAGCGCAGCAAGGAGCTATTTCGAAGCGATTCTGGTCTGAACTGCATAAATAGCTATCGTCGTGTAATTAAGCCTTGCCTTATAGACTCAGCTCGTGCTGGGAAATTGCAATTGCCACCTGCAGCCTTCAGTACTTGAAATATGTGACAATCTGTGAGCTGCGTGGTGGTGAGGCTGACTTCCAGTGGCGCTGTTTCTGGAAACGTTTCCTATCTCGTGTACTGTGATGTTCCAATAAATGTTTCTCAATAAGCGACATTAAAAAGTATTGTGAAGAATATAAAGCTGACCTAATTTAAAAATCGCAATTGGAAAACAGATTCCAATGACGAGGGCGAAAAATTTCTTTTTACAACAAAAGTAGTGCAAAACAATGGAGAAATTGTAATTTAGATTCTGATTTACCTTAGATTCGCACATTACCTAAAACATCAGGCAGCAACAACAGGCCGAAAAACATGCAGCCACAGGTATGTAACCAATTTTGTGACATTTTACGAGTTCCGAATCAGCAGCGAATTGAGTAGTTTCATCTGCGTGCTTTGGTAGTTTAGTTTCTTGAGATTCTGCGTGTTAATTTAATAATTAATAGACACAGTCCTCACATTTTCGTTTGCATCTGAAAGTACACTACTAGCCATTAAAATTGATACACTACGAAGATGACGTGCTACAGACGCGAAATTTAAGAGACAGGAAGAAGATGCTGTGATATGCAAATGAATAGCTTCTCAGAGCATTCACACAAGGTTGGCGCCGGTGGCGTCATCTACAACGTGCTGACATGAGGAAAGTTTCCAACCGATTTCTCATACACAAACAGCAGGTGACCGGCGTTGCCTGGTGAAACGTTGTTGTGATGCGTACCATCACGTTCCAGACTTCTACAAAGGTCGGATTGTAGCCTACCGCGATTGCGGTTTATCGTATCGCGGCATTGCTGCTCGCGTTGGTCGAGATCCAATGACTGTTAGCAGAATATGGAATCGGTGGGTTCAGGAGGGTAGCACGGAACCCCGTGCTGGATCCCAACGGCTTCATATCACTAGCATCTTATCCGCATGGCTGTAACGGATCGTGCAGCCACGTCTCGATCTCTGAGTCAAGAGATGGGGACGTTTGCAAGACAACAACCATATGCACTAACAGTTCGACGACGTTTCCAGCAGCATGGAATATCAGCTCGGAGACCATGGCTGCTGTTACCCTTGACGCTGCATCACAGACAGGAGCGCCTGCGATGGTGTACTCAACGACGAACCTGGGTGCACAAATCGCAAAACGACATTTTTAGGATGAATCCAGGTTCTCTTTACAGCGTCATGATGGTAGCATCCGTGTTTGTGCGACATCGTGGTGAACGCTCATTGGAAGCCATACTGGCGTATCACCCGGCGTGATGGTATGGGGTGCCATTGGTTACACGTCTCGGTCACCTCTTGTTCGCATTGACGGCGCTTTTAACAGTGGACGTTACATTCCAGGTGTGTTACGACCCATGGCTCTACCCTTCATTCGATCCCTGCGAAACCCTACATTTCAGCAGGATAATGCACGACCGCATGTTACAGGTCCTGTACGGGCCTTTCTGCATACAGAAAATGTTCGACTGCTGCCCTGGCCAGCACATTCTCCAGATCTCTCACCAATTGCAAATGTCTGGCCAATGGTGCCCGAGTAACTGGCTCGTCACAATACGCCTGTCACTACTCTTGATGAACTGTGGTATCGTGTTGAAGCTGCATGGGCAGCTGTAACTGTACACGCCATCCAAGCTCTGTTTGACTCAGTGCCCAGGCGTATCAAGGCCGTTATTACGGCCAGAGGTGGTTGTTCTGGGTACTGATTTCTCAGGATCTATGCACCCAAACTGCGTGAAAATGTAATCACATATCAGTTCTAGTATAATATATTTGTCCAATGAATACCCGTTTATCACCTGCATTTCTCCTTGGTGTAGCAATTTTAATGGCGAGTAGTGTATGTAACAACACCACAGGGGAAACAAGCTCACACATGAAATTGACGTTTGCTATGGTTCATTTGTACAATTTGCTATCAGTGTTTATAGCCTTCACATATAATATTATAAGTAACACAGAAAACATTCGTTTGCTGTCTCACGCCAAAGCACATTTCTCATAGAATACGATTTTCACTTTGCAGCAGTGTGTGCCCTGATATGAAACTTCCTAGCGGATTGAAACTGTGTGCCGGACCAAGACTCGAACACGGGACTTTTGCTTTTCGGGGGCAAGTGCTCTACCAGCTGAGCTACCCAATCACGACTCACGCGCCGTCCTCACAGCTTTACTTCCGCCAGTACCTCGTCTCCTACTTTCCAAACGTCACAGAAGCTCTCCTGCGAACCTTGCAGAACTAGCACTCCATTTCTCATAGACTGCAAATGATATTCACCATAACAAATTTCCGTATTTCTGTTATGAAGGTAAAAGCAAGAAACTTATTGTCATCGATTTTGATACTAGAAAAGGAGCTTACGATAATCACTCTGTGGCACATGTCAGCAGCTAATTATTATTCCTTAGTGTCCATGTACAAATGAGAAATTATCCTCAAATATGTTTCTATGACAAAGAATTTTATTTCTCATACAAGCAATACTAAGCATGTCGCATATCAACAATCGTACTTATGTTTGTATCACCTGTAATCAGAAGTGCAAAGGTAAATCACAAAGTCTTTGCCCCTATTTTTTATTGGCCAAAGTAAGGTACATATATGTAATGACAAATATACATCCTATTCTACATGGCTTATACTATTTTACCACATAGTCCCCACAGCAGTTCACACATTTGTCCCATCGCAGCACTGTATTTGAGATGCTTCTGCGCTAGAATCAATCCAGCAAACTATGCTACCTTGGCTTCATTGTAGTTGTGAATCGCTGTCCTGCCAGGTTTTTCAGCAAACCGAAAACGTCAAAATCACAAGAGGCGATTTCTGGACTGTATGGTGGGCGGTCCAGAATCTCCCACTGAAATTCCCAGAGCTTTTCGGCAGTTCTTGTTGCCACATGCAGTCTCGTACTGTGGTGGAGATGAATCACGCTGCCCACATGAGAATCCCTCGGCGCTTCCACCTGATGGCAGCCCCCAGACGTGAACTACGGCATTTATGGTTGAAACCTTGTGGCGTGAAATCCAGCAGAAGTGGTTCACGGCTATCCCAGAACGCCGTTAACATCACTTCCCCAACAAATGGCACAGAACGGCACCTTTTGTCACAGGCGAAACCGGATGTTTTCATACTACACTCATGGAAATTGAAATAAGAACACCGTGAATTCATTGTCCCAGGAAGGGGAAACTTTATTGACACATTCCTGGGGTCAGATACATCACATGATCACACTGACAGAACCACAGGCACATAGACACAGGCAACAGAGCATGCACAATGTCGGCACTAGTACAGTGTATATCCACCTTTCGCAGCAATGCAGGCTGCTATTCTCCCATGGAGACGATCGTAGAGATGCTGGATGTAGTCCTGTGGAACGGCTTGCCATGCCATTTCCACCTGGCGCCTCAGTTGGACCAGCGTTCGTGCTGGACGTGCAGACCGCGTGAGACGACGCTTCATCCAGTCCCAAACATGCTCAATGGGGGACAGATCCGGAGATCTTGCTGGCCAGGGTAGTTGACTTACACCTTCTAGAGCACGTTGGGTGGCACGGGATACATGCGGACGTGCATTGTCCTGTTGGAACAGCAAGTTCCCTTGCCGGTCTAGGAATGGTAGAACGATGGGTTCGATGACGGTTTGGATGTACCGTGCACTATTCAGTGTCCCCTCGACGATCACCAGTGGTGTACGGCCAGTGTAGGAGATCGCTCCCCACACCATGATGCCGGGTGTTGGCCCTGTGTGCCTCGGTCGTATGCAGTCCTGATTGTGGCGCTCACCTGCACGGCGCCAAACACGCATACGACCATCATTGGCACCAAGGCAGAAGCGACTCTCATCGCTGAAGACGACACGTCTCCATTCGTCCCTCCATTCACGCCTGTCGCGACACCACTGGAGGCGGGCTGCACGATGTTGGGGCGTGAGCGGAAGACGGCCTAACGGTGTGCGGGACCGTAGCCCAGCTTCATGGAGACGGTTGCGAATGGTCCTCGCCGATACCCCAGGAGCAACAGTGTCCCTAATTTGCTGGGAAGTGGCGGTGCGGTCCCCTACGGCACTGCGTAGGATCCTACGGTCTTGGCGTGCATCCGTGCGTCGCTGCGGTCCGGTCCCAGGTCGACGGGCACGTGCACCTTCCGCCGACCACTGGCGACAACATCGATGTACTGTGGAGACCTCACGCCCCACGTGTTGAGCAATTCGGCGGTACGTCCACCCGGCCTCCCGCATGCCCACTATACGCCCTCGCTCAAAGTCCGTCAACTGCACATACGGTTCACGTCCACGCTGTCGCGGCATGCTACCAGTGTTAAAGACTGCGATGGAGCACCGTATGCCACGGCAAACTGGCTGACACTGACGGCGGCGGTGCACAAATGCTGCGCAGCTAGCGCCATTCGACGGCCAACACCGCGGTTCCTGGTGTGTCCGCTGTGCCGTACGTGTGATCATTGCTTGTACAGCCCTCTCGCAGTGTCCGGAGCAAGTATGGTGGGTCTGACACACCGGTGTCAATGTGTTCTTTTTTCCATTTCCAGGAGTGTATATTCTGTTGCTTGGATTCCGGCGTGAAATGCAGTATTCACGTTTCATCGTCAGTAACAATGCGGTCCAGGAAACCTTCACTCTTCTTGCAGTACCATTTCACATGATTCAGTGAAGACATCATTCGCTTGTCCTTCATCACTTCATCCAACTGCTTAGGCACGCACCGACGAGAAACTTTCCGTTACCCTAAGGACACGTGAACGATGTCGTAAGCACTCCCCTACGATGTGCCAAACTCCCGGGAAATGGCCGTGATGTCCGCACGCTGATCTGCTTTCACCATTGCATCCAAGCGGGAAATACTGTTGTCAGTCAGCGACGAACGCGGCCTACCAGGCCGCTCATTGTCATGCAAGACTTCACGGCCCTTGTCGAACTCACAACACCACCACCTCACAGTTCTCAGAGCGAGACAGTTTTTCCCATATGTGGGTTGGATTTCCTTGCAGGTCTCGATGGGCGTTCGTTCCTTGCTCCTTAGAAAACGACTCACACTTCGTTGCTCCAACGCCGCAGAACAAGCGCCACCTTTAACGATTGACAACAGCACCATGCGGCTGAACTACCGGCAGATCAGGCCGGCACAAACCAAGAAAGGTCCAACACTGGGAATGGATGTGTTGAATGTGCTGACTTCGCATTTACAGCAGTAATTTGGCCAAAAAAAGAAATAGGGGCATAGACTTTCTGATTTGCCCTAGTATGAAAAGTAATCTTTTCACCGTCTTCTTGACATATTTTATATTTACTGCCATTTATTTCCTCTTTTCTATGGTCCCATTATCAAACGCAACATGAACCACATATAAAAAGGCTCAAATTGGGTAATATGATCAGGCAATCATTGTAGGCAACACCATCGCTTCCTTCCATCTCCTGGACTTTTACCTCACCGTCTGAAGCCATCCCCTTGCCCTCGCCCCCACCCTCAAGTACCTTGGCGTCGCCCTCGACCGCCGCCATTCCTGACCCCCCCCCCCCCTTCCACAATCCGGACAGTCCAAGCCAAGGCACGAACCTGTCTCTGCCTCCTCAAACTCCTGTCCAGCGGAACGTGGGGTTTGGACCCCTCCGCTATCCTCCACATTTATAAGTCCCTCAACATCCCCATCCTTTGCTATGCCCACCCCGCCTAGATATCCGCCCCTCCTGCCTACAATAAGTCCCTTCAAATCCTTGAATGCCATGTGCTCTGCCTCGCCTATCCCGTCTCCCATCCCCCATGCGGATCCATTACGACCTGATTCCTTTCCCACCCTCCTCCTTTTCCTCAAATGGATACAGATCCTTTACTCCTCCCACAAGATCCTCCCCACTCGCTTGTCTCTCCCATCCCACACCAATCCACTGCCGAACCTGTACTCTTGCATCCCACCTGATCTCCATCTTCACTCTCCACACCCTTGCCCAAGGTGGCTTCCGCCAACTCCCCCTTCCTGATGATGTTCCTTCCATATACCTCTCCTATCAGCTCTAATCCTCCTCTTCCTCCCTCTTTTCCTCCAGGGCTCCTTCTCTCCCTCCTCACCTTCCTTTCTCCCTTACCCCTGCTTACTCCCAGTTTCCCACTCCTTCCTCCCTCCCTAGGCTTCCCCTCATAACCCTACCCTCTCCCCTCCCTTCCTTTCTCCCACTGGCTTCTTCCCCCCTCCTTCCACCCTCCTTCCCCTCCCCCCATCAGCCGGCCGGAGTGGCCAAGCAGTTCTAGGCGCTAAGTCTGGAACTGTGCGACTGCTATGGTCGCATGTTCGAATCCTGCCTTGGGCATGGATGTGTGTGATGTCCTTAGATTAGTTAGGTTTAAGTAGTTCTAAGGGTACTGATGACCTCAGAAGTTAAGTCCCATAGTGCTCAGAACCATTTTTGAACCCTCACCCCATTCTTCTCCCCCTGCCTGTCTCCTACACCCAGTGGCAGCCGTCCCCCCAACCCCCTTCTCAATAGTGTGTTCAGTGTTCAGTGTTTTCCATGCCAAAGATCGTCACCAGTGTATGGTGCAACAGTGTTTTCTCCATTTCTGTGTGTCAATATTCTCTTCAGTGTTCACCTTCGTTCGCATGTACAACTGTTTGTCTTCGTTTGTGTACACTGTTGACCTCGCCTATGAAACCAGTGCTTTCCGGCGAACGCCTCCGTTACATTTCTTCTGTGTATCATCTGTTTTTAGCATTCATGTATATCTGTTTCTTCATGTTCGATGTCTGTTTTTCTATTGGCCGAAGAGCGGGATATGTTAGCTGCTACTGGCTCACCTTGTATAAAGGGATGAAATACAATAAAGAAACAAAAAAAGGTAATATGATGATTAATCATCACTAATTTGTTTGGTGAAGTCACATGTAGTTATGTCGTATTTTATGAGATCTTAGAATCTCGAGACCGGTACTGCAAGAAGGTTTTTGGAATCATCGCATCTCTACAACGAATCAGTCACGGGTCCAAAACGAAAACTTAGAATATCAAGAAAATGTTACATAACCTCTGCTGTTGTCATTATACCAAAGCAACTATACCGTGCACCAGCTGTTCCACAGCCACAGAGGAATTTCAGAATCAATAATCCGTAGAACATAGCTGCTAGTTTTTCGGAAATAAGCAGGAAGACTAAAAGCCAACCTTTAAAGTTTTAAGCTGGACCTTCTTGAAAAGTTCTGAATATGGCTTATCCTCAAATTTACCCCGCGGTTATTGGGCAAGGTCTCCTGAAAAGGCAATCGGACTTACATAATACTGCTTCGTATGAGACACAACTACAGAGAGCGGAATAAGGGCTATTGCGAAGCGATTCTGGTCCGAACACTGACTACAAAAATTGCATAAATAACTACCGTCGTATAATTATGCCTTGCCTTATACACTCAGCTCGTGCTGGGGACTGTCCATGCGATATGTAATCTTCACTGCATGCAAGACACGATAATCTATGAGTTGGGGTGATTGAGGGACTGAATTCGAGTAACGATGTTACTTGAAACGTTTCCTATCTCGTGTATTGAGATATTCCAATTAAAGTTCCGCAATAAGCGACGTTACAAAACACTGCGAAGAATGTAAACCTTCTCCTGATTTAAAAATCGCGAAGGGAAAACATGTACCAATGACGATGGCGTAAAATTAATTTTTAAAAACACAAGTAGTACAAACCAGTTCAATAATCTGTGATTTAGATTCTGATTTATTTTAGATTCACTATCACCTAAAGTAATTAAATATTAGGCTGTATCAAGCCAGTGCTTATGTGGCTAGACGTCATTGTTACATGATGCTCGATCGACTCAACGAGAACAGTTCTTACGCATGTAATTATGCATGGTATACGAAGTGATCAGCAAATTAATCTCACTGTTAAAGAATAGTTCACAAAAGAACACGACTAGCGCTCAGCCGTTGTATCATCGAAACATCCGCTTCTGTATCCTCTCATTTGGCCTCTGAAAAATTCTTGAAACACAATGTTACTTCCATGACAGAGAGATAAGGACGGTAGGTAATCTGAAAATAGTTGACAAAACTACGTGTAATTAATGAAATAATTATTAGCCAGCAATTTTTGCGATACATATATTACGTCCTATCTCGAAGAGTTCACTGAGGCAAAAGGTACAAACGTGAAAGTAAGATAAATGAAAATCATTCTCCTCATTTGTTAGCTTTGATATTAAGTAAGGGTTTAACAGAAATCTCGAAGCTACATTGTGAATTAAATGCTTTCTGTGATTACAAGGAATGGCGTTCTCTGATATAATACTAAAATAAAAAAGAAATATGCTACGGAAAAATAATGCTACATTTTGCACCTGCATGCCTCAGAGAACGACATCTCGTAACTTTACGAACTTTCTTAGGAAGACAGCAGTAAACGTGCGGATAATTAAATGCTGTTGCACCTGAAAATAAGACAATGAAGGAAAATGATGCCCATGAGGCAACCGCGATATAAGGATGATAAGGCGATGGTGATGTTGGTTTGTGGGGCCCTCAACTGCGCGATGATCAGCGCAAACATGGCGTAAAGACGATTTTCAAACCGACGAGGAAGATCAAAGAGTGTCTTAGATCGGCAAAGGAGAAAATGTCGGGAATATACCGTATACCATGCGCATGCGGAAAAGTTTATGTCGGAATGACCGGACGATCGATCAACACCAGGATCAAATAAGAGACATTGCAGATTGGGGCAGGTGGAGAAATCGACCGTGGCAGAGCACGCACTGAGTGAGACCGACCCTGTGATAAAATTCGCCGACACGGAGGTTCTGGCTGTAGCGAAGCACTATCACACGCGCTTGTTCAGAGAAGCTGTAGAAATACAAAAACACGCGAACAGTTTCAACAAGAAAGAGGAAAGCCTTAAGGTGAACGGATCCTGGCTTCCCGTACTGCAGCGAACGACCGTCGCAGGGAGCAAGAGGAGAGCCGCACCGGAAATGACGGCGGAGAAGCCCTCGGACGCTGGCGCGCCAGGTACATATAGTCTGCGGCCGCGAGCTCGGCTCCAGTTCACCACCGGCAATGAAGTGTGAAGCTTTGACAATGCCAGCCACTCGTGCTGGCGAAACATCAATAAAATCATTAGATGAACGTCGGCCGAAGAATCCGAGACAGAAGCCAATAGGCAGTTTGTCAACAAGCGGCCACGAAAACCTTAACAATTTTTTTATTTTTGTGTTATATTCTTACAACAATGGTCGGAATTCTGGACAGAGAGAGAAAGAGGAGGGAAGCAGGTAAGTAAGGAGGAAGAGAGAAATAGATTACAGAGAAAATTGGAAGAAAGAAAGATTTGAAGAGAAACAAAAAGGGCAGATACTACATAAAAATGAGAACCAAACATCAATTCGGAGAAAAAGCATCATGTTTGTTAAAGCAACGTACTGATAGAGACTTGCTACGGGTAAACATATACTGGAGTCTTCTACCAGTGACTGTAGTCACCTGCAGCATACGCTACCGTGCAAGTATTACTGACTGGAATAATGGCACGCACAGGCGCGACTCTGGAAGAGCCTTCGTCAGGCAGCCACATTTTCATGACTGCTTCTAATAAAGTTCACATTCACCAACAATTCTTATAGAACATTTAAAATCAGCGTTATAGAACAATAATAGTCATAAATGAACACCAGTTATTGATATAATTGATAATAATGAAGTTCTGTCGCCTAGTGAAAAACAGGTCCAGTAACACGATTATGACAGACGAAGACCAGTACAATATAACTAAACGAAAGCCATATGGTGCCTCGATTACCAATGAAAATCAATGAATTGTTGCACCATAGTTCAGGTGAATGATATAGGTGTCAATATCTGTTGTGTTGAGAAGGAACCTAAGAACTAACGGTCAGCTTTTGTGTAGCGTTTTCACGTCAGCTACCCCCACCATATCTCCCTCTGCCCGCTTTCAATTATAATTTATTGCAAATCTCTGGTGCAGAGAACTCTTCTAAATGACTGAAAAAGAGGACAGGTGATAGCAATTTACTAAAAATAAAGGCGGAAGAAGCAGTCCTTAGGATTTTGTCCAACGCCATTCACTTGTAACTGGAGGATATATTCCTTGTGCAAAGGAGACATTCTTTGACAATACAAAGCATGACGATCACTGCCCTTCGCGAGAGGGAAAGTAAGTTGGGGGAGCAGAGAAGAAAGTGGAATCACTCTAGCGACAATATTGAACCCAAATGGGTAAATATACCGACCTAATCGACTTCAGCAAAGGGCAGACTGTCATGGCCTGTCATCTCTGATACGTTGTCTCGCTTGTTCAATCTATGGAAACTGACTGAAGGATGATGAAACCACAAGTAGACGACGAACGTAGAGGCTGGTGGCTTGCCTGCTATGTAAAGCAGGATAGGCGGCGATCTGTGGCAGATTTGACGACAGACTACAATGATGGTGCAGGCACAAGTGTTTTGGTGCACACTTTGGCACCGTGTTGTTGAAAATGGGGCTCCACGGCTGACGATCCCTAAGTGTTCCCTTGCAGACCCAACGACATCGTCAGTTAGGATTGCAGTGGGCGCAGGATAATCTAGATTGGACTTTGGATCAGCGAAAACATGTCACCTCACCCGATAAATCACTTTTCTGTTTACACGTCGACGTGGCCAGATACGCCAAAGCGGTCCTGCTATGAAATGAAATGGTACCTCGGACTGTCACTGTTGGTTGTCGGGCCATATGACACGTGCCAGTCATGTTGGTATCCCACCGCGGTGTGGGGTATCCCCAGAGACGTCTGTGCTGGTCAGATGAGGCCTAGGATCTCAATGACTGAGTTGGAATTGTCTTCAGCGATAAATCCCAGTTTGAACTGAGACCCGACGGCCAGCGAAGGTGTGTCTGGCGACGCCCCGGACAGTGGCGACATGCCAACCTAGCTACCACCCCCTCCTACGTCTTGAGAACTGGGTGATGGTCTGGGGTGCCATTTCATTCCATAGCAGCTTCTCTTGCTTGACATCCGAGGCACCGGCAGGTCGACGATATTCTATGTCCCGTTGTGCTGCCTGTCATGGCAAGTCATCGCGAGACTACATTTCAGCAAGATAATGCCAGCCCACACACAGCGAGAGTTTCTACAGCTTGTCATCGTGCCTGACAAACGCTAGCTTGGTCAGCAGATCTTGCCCCAATTGAGAACATTTAAAGCATTCTGGGCAGGGCCATCCAACCAGCTCGGGACTTTGACAATCTAGTGCGCCAATTGGCCAGAATTTGCAATGATAACCCTCTGGAGGACATCCAACACCTCTATCAATCAGTGTAAAACCGACTGCTTCCATAAGGGCCGGAAGTGGACCAATGCACTACTGACTTTCTCAGTTTGTGGAACTCTTACTCTTCAATAAATCTCCCATTTTTTTCTGAACTGTAATGATTTGTTGTCTGTACATGCACGTCGTATCTACCCATTTCCGTCCCATTCGGAATATTCTTTCGTGGTGTGTCTTTTTTATACGCACACCAAAACAAGTTTTTCTCAGAACTCCTGAAGATAAACGTTGACTGTGGATATGGAGGAGACACAGAGAGACAGAAACTGTCTATTATATGTCTCGCTCAGGCCGCACAAGGGCTACTACTCAGTGGATGACCGCTGCTTACGGACTGTGGCTCGGAGGAACACTGACAGCAACGCCACCATGTTGAATAATGCTTTTTGTGCAGCCACAGGACGTCATGTTACGTCTCGAATTGTGCATAATAGGCTGCATGATGCGCAACTTCACTCCCGACGTCCACAGCGAGATCCATCTTTGCAACCACGACACCATGCAGCGCGCTACAGATGAGCCCAACAACATGCCCAATGAACCGCTCAGAATTGCCATCACATTCTCTTCCCCGATGAGTGTCGCATGTGTGTCTTCAACCAGACAATAGTCGGAGACGTGTCTGGAGGCAACCCGGTCAAGCTGAATACGCCTTAGGCACACTGTGGAGCGAGTGCAGCAAGGTAGAGCTGCTGTTTTGGGGTGTCATTATGTGGGGCCGACGTTCGCCGCTGGTGGTCATGGTAGGCGCCGTAACGGCTATACGATACGTGAATGCCATCCTCCGATCGATAGTGCAACCATATTGACAGCACATTGTTAAGGCATTGGTTTTCATGGACAACAATTCGCGCCCCCATCATGCACATCTTGTGAATGACTTCCTTCAGGATAACGACATCGGTCGACTAGAGCGGCCAGCATGTTCTCCAGAATCGCTGTTGAGGAGTGTGACAATCTGGGCCAACAATGCCTTGATGAACTTGTGGATAGTATGCCACGACGAATACAGGCGTGCATCAATGCAAGAGGACGTGCTATTGGGTGTTAAAGGTACCGGTGTGTACAGCAATCTGGACCACCACCTCTGAAGGTCTCGCTGTATGGTGGTGCAACATGCAATGTGTGGTTTTCATGAGCAATAAAAAGGGCGGAAATGATGTTTATGTTGATGTCAATTCCAATTTTCTCTACAGGTTCCGGAACTCTCGGAACCGAGGTTATGCAAAACTTTTTTGGTGTGTGTATTTACAAACGCTACACAAAACACAGTCTCATGCATCACAAAAAAAGAGAGGAAAGAAAGGAAAAAAAAGTATACAGTGTAAGAAGCTGCTTTTAGCGTCCTCTAGTTGTCGGTGCTCCACGTGATTCTACAATCGGCTGCTAGAATGAAACACTGATTGGGAAACGATATATTCTCTTATGTACACTATCCTTCAGGTACATCGTTCTCGCCTACTAGCAATAGTTATACGTCGAGTAGAATACAACCACTACCGTACCACGTGTTTCCTGATACGAGGATGGATTTATAAAAAGTCATGCAATTGCTTAGACAGTACCCAAGTGCCAAAACATTGTTTTTATTTCCGCTTGACTGAATTACATATTACTACCTCCAGTAGTCTGCGCCTTTAAGAAATAAATGAATCATGACAAAAGGCCATACTACTACTAGGACAGTAACATCATATCGCCTGTCTGCTGGAAGCAGCCATGAGTGGAGACGCTTGGCTTCTAGGTCAGGCGGGCCTTGGATCCCGGCGTCTCGGGAACATTCCCGACACTGCGCATGCGCGGCGCAGGCGGTCCGAGAGAAATGGTCCCTCGGACAAGAGGCGACAAATTAATGAGCTGCCTTCGCGAGGACCAAATGACTGACGTCACTGGTGCGGCAAGTGCGGAGGGCAGTACGGAGGCCAAGCAGCTGGAAAACAGACCTCAAGGAAATGAAGTCGGGCTTGTAAGAAATAAGAAGAAAAGCCGTTTAACTGTGTACTTTGCTGCTGTGGTATATTATTCGCCAGCATAAAGCTTTCTTTCGTTTAGCACTAGCTCAAAGGTAAGGCTTTAAAAAAAAAAAAAAAAAAGATTCCTTTTCCAGCACATTCTATACGTATTGTAAATTAGAATTCCCCACCACGTGAACACTAACCTCAGGAACTACTGCAGGGAGTGTGCGACATTTAGACTAACAAACAGTTTGATTCACAACGAGGTTTTGCTAATTGAGCCTGGCAATGCTTTTTATTTTTATTTATGTTTTATTTCATGTCTTGAAATCGTTCCAGTTCTAAAACTTTTTCCCTAAAAATCTCTCATTCTAACATTTGTCCTCCTGTTACGTTATTATTTTCCAGATATTTCCTAACACCTTGAATCCGTGTGGTTGTTAAATTCTTTTTCCCTAACATTTCTGAAATTCAGCTTGATGAGTCTGTTGTCACATTCGGTAAATATATCAAAAAATGGTAACCCCCTGTTCCTTATTTATTCTGATATGTTCTTTACGTTCTGATAAACATCACCGCTAATTCTTAGTTTCTAAAATGATATATTTTTCCAGGTAGCGAAAATTTCCCATGTAATTCGTTCCTACTAATTTTCCCGATTTACCACGTTTGTGATACAAAAGTAGAAATTCGCTAGCTTACAGGCGCTCCGGTTTCACTACTGTGTTACAGTGTTTTATTTTAAGTATTTTAGATAAGCACTCTTTTGTTGTAGGTGTTCTTAGTTATACCATCCTCTTTTTCATCCCTGTGTATCCTCTCCTGTAAAGCAGATTTTTCTGAACCATTTTCTTGATTACTGTCACCCAAATATTTGCAGCTTTTTACCTGTTCTATTTTCCCACCATCTATTACAAAATATTTTGGAGCAGTTTTTACATTTGTCATAAATATTATTTTCTTTGCAGCGATTCTTAAATCTTTTACGTTCGCACACTCTTGCAGAGGGTTGACTTGCTGTGCTGCATCTGTGAGGCACTGAGCAGGTACGGCAAAATCATCCTCAAATGTTAGGCAATTTATTGCAATATTTTTGTTCTTTCTTCCCAGTACGAGTGGCGACATCTTTTTTTTCAGTTTTTTATTCCGATGTCTTAGAATCTTCTCCGTGGGCAATTGCAAAAAATTAAAAATAAACCATTATCTTACCTAACATCAATGTTGAATGGTCGAGATGTCTAAACCACAAATTTTACTTTTGAGATTGTGTCCGCCAGAGTTTCTAGGGTTCGATTTACTAACTTAGTTTTAAATTCAAACTCACAGACTAGTTTATCTACGGTTTTCTTGTGAACAGAGTTGAAAGCTTCTATAAAAGCTATCATTGTTACATGTATGTCTTTGGAGTTTATTAATTTGTGAAGGATTACGGATTCCAGGTAGAAAATCTGTTCTCAAAAGTATCTTCCGTTTCTGAGACCACCCTGACATTCACTCAATTGACAGCCATGTTTGGACTGTATTCTGTTAGCAATATTGTTGAGATTGCTTATAAGTAATTGGTAAAAGGAATATAGCTCTGTAATTGTCAACATCTTGCAATTTTATTATTACTATATTAAACATTTTGAATATTTTATCGTCATTACTATTAGACATACATAGCAAACGTGCTGCCCACATGTAATAATATTTGCAGGAGAAGAAGGAGCGCGGTGGGAAGGGAAAAGACACTCCCTCTCCCCCTAGAGCTGACGAGTAGATCTGCACCTCTTAAACACTTTGTGTCAGCCGTTACAAAACCTATATAATTTAGACAGGGTTGATATTTTTAAGTAACTCGTGGGCACCATTGCTGTACTAACTTGAATACTGTTTTCTTTTGGGTCATCAGTCTTCTCAATGATGTATATAAACATCAACTGAAATATCAGTTGTTCACATCAGGTTTCTCTACGTACAATTAAACTGACAGTCAACTGGCAGATATCCAGCAACATAACCATGCAGCGCAATATTGATAACAATAGTTTGCGTTTTTTCTTCAGCAAGATAAGTAACTCAGTCCATCACATCCTGAAGTAATCTACACACCGTTATTCAAAGGATGATTTATTGATAATTTTATTCTAAACATTAGTCTTCAGCTTAGAAGTTTCCACCTTGGGACATGTGGGGCGAAGTCGCTGTTCTGCAAACATTACCAGAATCAGTGTTTTTCTAACTTCAGCTTAGAAGTTACCACCTTGGGACAAGTGGGACGAAATCGCTGTTCTGCAAACATTACCAGAATCATTGTTTTTCTAATGTAGCCCCAAGGAACGCGCAGACAAGCGAGTTGGAGGTGATCTAAATGTCGCTGCAAGACAAGAGTCATAAGCACACTGAAAGCCACTATATTAAATATAGCTGCGGATTTACACCTTACATGGGATATTATAAGCTTATATATTTTTTCTGATGACTTTGTAGCTCCGGTACAGACAACAATGGACTTGGAAGATAAGTTGTAAAGAACGTACATTGTCTTGAAAAGACGTTACAAGATATATGTCAACAAAAGTGAAACAAGGATAATGGTGTATAGTCGACTTAAACAAGGCGATTGCCAATGAAATGCATGAAAACGTAGAACCAGGATTCTGCCTTCTACCATATCACCCCTGGATTATCGTTCGATGCAGTGCTCAAAAGCAAACATGTCGAATTTGAGCTTTTAACTGATACCAACATGCTGTTACATTGTGTAGGATTCGTGGAGGACGTCGTAAAATGTATTCATAGACGCAGCTAGGCAAATAACCAACTAATGGGTGAACTTCACAACAAAACAGTCATCGATGGAACCTGCTTTCTGTACGTGAGACATCAGTTATTTATAAAGGTTCGCTATGCAACAGTTTCGATCGTTGACTCACGCTGAAATGTATGAACTGGATATTTCATCTCTGGAAGATGATTGCTGTGCAGGATAGGTCTTGGAGGTAGACTTGACTCATCCTAATAATCTGCATTACGAGCACACCGATTTGCCACTATGTCCAGACTACTAAATTCCGTGACACGGTTTCCACCCCATGCTGATGGGACAAAACAAGGTACATCACACATTACAGGAACATCCGGCAATGTCTCAGCGTTATTCAGTTCAATCAGCGCCCTGGTTGAAATACTATATAGATTTAAGCACTTGTAAACGCTCATTTGTCTCATGTGCGTTTGAAAATGTCTTTATAAATTAGTGAATAACTCGTTTCTTTGGAAAGACAACGTAGAATATTGGAAAACACATATATTAAATTAGTCACTCCTCGGGATGGTTGCTGTGGGGCTCGTCAAATTTAAAACTAGCTGTCATCTTCCAAAGAAGATTTGTGGCCCTGGAGAGCCATCTTCCCCAGACGATTTGTGATCCTGGACATGAAGAAGGTTTCAGTACATTACATAAAACTTGTTTATGTCGTTAAATGTTTATTGGATCCGTCAAAGCTCTACATGTACCGTTTTCATTGCGAGTTTGCAAAAACTCATTTTGAGGACAGCAAGTTCCCTTATCTGAACACAGATTTATTGGTTGTGGTTGTGATCTAAAGCGGGTGATAAGGTGCCATCCCACTGCAGTCGACATATTTGTGTATGAGTTCGATAACCCATATAGCATAAAGGCTGAAAATGATAAGGTTATCGAGGTAATGAAGAATGATGCGACTGGGTGGCAGACTGTGGAGTTTGTAGGTCTACGATCTAAAATGTACACATACCATATAGAATCAAGTCCTACACTGAGGCGAGCTAACGGTTTGCGACACGCTGCCACACGGACTCTTTGGTTAAATATTGTACGATGTACCTTCAATCTTAAGGACTTGGGGTTCATACTGCAGCTCGTTTGAGTATTGATCTGTCTCGTCATGACAATAAATGAATCTGCTCTAACGGAACTGACACCTTGCTGTACTCACACTACAAACACGTTGTGTGTGTGGAATAGTATGACCCCTTTATTGTATTGCAAATATTACCCAATTGTTAGATGTGTTTGGATACTAAACAGCTGTGGGTTAGATGCACATGATGTGTGGGTTATTAACTTAGTTATTTGGTATTTGTACTCTATTTGTGCATGATTTAGCTGGATTATTAATGTAGATAGTTTTTTGAACTTGCACACTACGTATTAATGAATTATCTGGATTATTTGCTTAGTTTAATAGGGCTGTCTGCCTCAGTTAGTAAAAATGGACCTATTATCGGATCACTTCATTGTATATCTGTCTGTTTGTCTGTTTTTCGCTTTGTCTCAGGGATGGATAGAGATACCAAATTGAAATATATGTCAAATACTAAGAACTACAGTCTCTTAGAGTTGTACAAAATGAAGCCTTCTAAGTCAATGAAATCAAAATACACGGTCATCATGGGACATAACCAGTAAATGAAATGTCTATTACATGTACATAATTAAGTTTGCACAGAACCCTGGGAGGTGAGTCCTACTTACACTTGTTTTCTTTTTTTTTCCTGTTTGCACACCATGTGTGTGTACATGAATTATCTCTTATACATTTTGATTCATGAGTTTATATATTACCTTCGTTTTCTTTCATACTGCTTGCCACACAAGTCACATTTACTGTCAAGTATCATAATTGAGTAACACTTATTTTCTCTTGTAAAAATGTTCGCACTATTAAGTCTCTCTCTCTTACATAGCACCAACTGAATATTAAATTGTATAAGTTGCTAAGTTTCATGAACTATGTTCTCATATAAAATGAAGTAACTGTTAAACT
This sequence comes from Schistocerca cancellata, assembly GCF_023864275.1. Lineage (NCBI taxonomy): Eukaryota > Metazoa > Arthropoda > Insecta > Orthoptera > Acrididae > Schistocerca > Schistocerca cancellata. The sequence continues at coordinate 746,698,413 of NC_064628.1, read as the reverse complement.
TCCTCTGATATAGCAAAACTATACTGAATTGTATGACCCACTAAATCACCATTATTCTCATGAAAAATATATAATATATGTGATGAAACTGTTCAGTACAAAAGGACATATATAAATTTTCAAATATTGTTGTATTACCATATCTTTTATTAAACATTTTTGAGCTTGTTTTAAGTGAAAAATAAATATTTGTTGTTAAACTTTTTGTGCCTGTCATTATTTTCCTGCACCAGCTCCATTCATCATCGTTTAATATTTTTTAAATAACAGTTTGCGCGCAGTATATACTATTATATTACATTTAAACCAATAAGAGTACTGGAATTTGAGTCTATAAAACCAAACATACAACCGTTTACACATCCATCTATTAATTCTTCATCATTCTCCTGCACTTTTTGTTCCAGCAAATACTTTACTACATTATCAAAATGTGTCAAGACATGTGATGGCCATTGAGTGAACTTATCTCTGAAGAACCATATTTTACTGCACAAAAAGGTACATGTTTACAGCATCTGAATATTTTAGGTATGCACACTCTGCAGAGCCTGCAGATGTTAATTTGAGTATGGGACTGCCATACATATACAGGGTGTTACAAAAAGGTACGGCCAAATTTTCAGGAAACGTTCCTCACACACAAATAAAGAAAAGATGTTATGTGGACATGTGTCCGGAAACGCTTAATTTCCATGTTTGAGCTCATTTTAGTTTCGTCAGTATGTACTGTACTTCCTCGATTCACCGCCAGTTGGCCCAATTGAAGGAAGGTAATGTTGACTTCGGTGCTTGTGTTGACATGCGACTCATTGCTCTACAGAACTAGCATCAAGCACATCAGTACGTAGCATCAACAGGTTAGTGTTCATCACGAACGTGGTTTTGCAGTCAGTGCAACGTTTACAAATGCGGAGTTGGCAGATGCCCATTTGATGTATGGATTAGCACGGGGCAATAGCCGTGGCGCGGTACGTTTGTATCGAGACAGATTTCCAGAACGAAGGTGTCCCGACAAGAAGACGTTCGAAGCAATTGATCGGCGTCTTAGGGAGCACGGAACATTCCAGCCTATGACTCGCGACTGGGGAAGACCTAGAACGACGAGCACACCTGCAATGGACGAGGCAATTCTTCGTGCAGTTGACGATAACCCTAATGTCAGCGTCAGAGAAGTTGCTGCTGTACAAGGTAACGTTGACCACGTCACTGTAAGGAGAGTGCTACGGGAGAACCAGTTGTTTCCGTATCATGTACAGCGTGTGCAGGCACTATCAGCAGCTGATTGGCCTCCACGGGTACACTTCTGCGAGTGGTTCATCCAACAATCTGTCAATCCTCATTTCAGTGCAAATATTCTCTTTACGGATGAGGCCTCATTCCAACGTGATCAAATTGTAAATTTTCACGATCAAAATGTGCGGGCTGACGAGAATCCGCATGCAATTGTGCAATCACGTCAACACAGATTTTATGTGAACGTTTAGGCAGGCATTGTTGGTGATGTCTTGATTGGGCCCCATGTTCTTCTACCTACGCTCAATGGAGCACGTTATCAAGATTTCATAGGGGATACTCTACCTGTGCTGCTAGAACATGTGCCTTTACGACACAACATGTGGTTCATGCACGATGGAGCTGCTGCACGTTTCAGTCGAAGTGTTCGTACGCTTCTCAACAACAGATTCGGTGACCGATGGAATGGTAGAGGCGGACCAATTCCATGGCCTCCACGCTCTCCTGACCTCAACCCTCTTGACTTTCATTTATGGGGGCATTTGAAAGCTCTTGTCTACGCAACCCCGGTACCAAATGTAGAGACTCTTCGTGCTCGTATTGTGGACGGCTGTGATACAATACGCCATTCTCCAGGGCTGCATCAGCGCATCAGGGATTCCATGCGACGGAGGGTGGATGCATGTATCCTCGCTAACGGAGGACATTTTCAACATTTCCTGTAACAAAGTGTTTGAAGTCACGCTGGTACGTTCTGTTGCTGTGTGTCTCCATTCCATGATTACTGTGATTTGAAGAGAAGTAATAAAATGAGCTCTAACATGGAAAGTAAGCGTTTCCGGACACATGTCCACATAACATATTTTCTTTCTTTGTGTGTGAGGAATGTTTCCTGAAAGTTTGGCCGTACCTTTTTGTAACACCCTGTAGATGACGATACTGATGTCTGGAGCAAGTGGGTCATACAGAACCTCGATGTCTTCGGAGTTGTTATATAGATGGTCGTATTCCATCTCAGTGAACTGGGGTATACTATCTAAAACTTTTTCAACTTGTAAAATGACCTCTCAGTCTGTATCAGCTGCTAAGCCAACATTTACATGTTTTGATACAGAAGCAGTCACTTTCTACACAGTGGCAAATATAAGCATTATGTAACAAACTAGTTGTGTAAGTGAACTGCTGAGTCTTACATATGAGGGGCGCTTGAAAAGTCTGTGCAAAAATAAAAACTACTTATGTGTTTGGTGTAAACCTGTTTTATTTTGCGACATTATCTCATTTTAGACTTATACACTTCTTCCAACGCTGTTCTAATTTGTTGATCCCTTCCAAATAATAGGAATTGTCCAAGTCTGCAAAATAGGTATTAGTTGCTACAACAACCTCCTAGTTTGAATAAAATCTTTGTCCCACCAGCCATTTCTTCAAATTCGGGAACAAATAGTAGTCCGAGCGAGCCATGTCTGGATAATAGGGCGGATGTGAAACGAGTTGGAATGCTATTTCCATTAATTTTGCGACCACAACTGCTGAGGTGTGTGCTGGTGCATTGTCGTGATGGAAAAGGACTTTTTTGCGGTCCAATCGACGGCGTTTTTCTTACAGCTCGGTTTTCAAAAGGTCCAATAACGATGAATAATATGCACTTGTAATAGTTTTAATAGTTTAACCCTTTTCCAGATAGTCGATGAGGATTATCCCTTGCGAATCCCAAAAGACAGTCGCCATAACCTTTCCAACCAAAGGAATGGTCTTCGCATTTTTTGGTGCAGATTCTCCATTGGTAACCCATTGTTTAGATTGTTGTTTGGTCTCAGAAGTATAGTAATGTATCCATGCTTCCTCCACAGTGACGAAACGACGCTTAAAGTACTGCGAATTCTTCCCGAAAAGCTGGAAACCATCCTTGCAAAACTTCACACGATACCGTTTTTGGTCAAGCGTGAACCCATCTTGCGTATAGCTTTCTCATGTCCAAATGTTTATGGAAAATATTATGTACCCATTCATTCGAGATGTCCACAGCACTACAAATCTGACGCACCTTAACTCTTCTGTCGTCCATCACCATATCATGGATTTTATCAATGATTTCTGGAGTCGTAACCTCCACAGAGCGTCCAGAACGTTCAGTATCACTTGTACCCATACGGCCACACCGAAAATTTTGAAACCACTTATAAACCGTTCTAATCAAAGGTTCAGAGTCACTGTAATGTTTGCCAAGCTTCTCTTTAGTGTCCTGAGGCGTTTTGCCTTTCATAAAGTAATGTTCAATCAACACACGTAATTCGTTTTTGTCCATTTTTTGACCATCACTCACTTCCTTAATGAGATTTTCACTCTGCAGCGGAGTGTGCGCTGATATGAAACTTCCTGACAGATTAAAACCGTGTGCCCGACCGAGACTCGAACTCGGGACCTTTGCCTTTCGCGGGCAAGTGCTCTGCCAACTGAGTTACCGAAGCACGACTCACGCCCGGTACTCACAGTTTTACTTCTGCCAGTATATCGTCTCCTACCTTCCAAACATTACAGAAGCTCTCCTGCGAACCTTGCAGAACTAGCACTCCTGAAAGAAAAGATACTGCGGAGACATGGCTTAGCCACAGCCTGGGGGATGTTTCCAGAATGAGATTTTCACTCTGCAGCGGAGTGTGCGCTGATATGAAACTTCCTGGCAGATTAAAACTGTGTGTCCGACCGAGACTTGAACTCGGGACCTTTGCCTTTCGTGGGCAAGTGCTCTACCAACTGAGCTACCGAAGCACGACTCACGCCCGGTACTCACAGCTTTACTTCTGTCAGTATCTCGTCTCCTACCTTCCAACTAGCTCAGTTGGCAGAGCACATGCCCACGAAAGCCAAAGGTCCCGAGTTCGAGTCTCGGTCGGGCACATAGTTTTAATCTGCCAGGAAGTTTCACTTACTTCCTTGACTCACAAGAATGCCAAACACAAAGAAATAGGCCAATATGACTGACACTTGGTGTGCGTTCTTTCCAAAGATGCTACTAACTAAACATGACCTCGATACGCGCCGGTGGTGCCATCTTTCGAACTTCGCGCGGACTTTTCAAACGCCTCTCGTACACACACTGAAAGATGTCTTTTTTTTTTTGCCTTGATTCTACTTTGTCTTGTTTAGGAGTGGTGACGGCTAGTTAAGGTCACTGGAGTAATGAAACTTGGAATGTGAACTTTAATTTTATTTAGGTAGTAACTGGGTGACGGGGCTGTTGCACTTTATTAGGCGTGGGGCGATGCGTGGTGGCACGGCTACATGAGCGACGTGAGCAGAGCATGGCTCGCCCGTCGCGCAACGTCGAGCAACGTTTCTGGTACGTGGGCAGCATTGGGGCTGGCGCCTCGCGAATCATTTTAGTGCACTGGGGCCCGGACATTGCCACGTGGCTGCATTGTTTGCGTCGGTTCGCAGAATTTTAATGTCTGCGTCCACGGGAGGTCGACAGCACGGCGCCCACGTACACCACTCCTGTGCAACGGCCACATGGACTTTCAGGTCTGTGCTTTCCTGCACGTAGATGACAAACCTGATTTTATTGGTGGACCGGTATGACATGTGCTGACGCAAAGGAGCGCATTCCGAAGCCGCCGAGACGACCCGTCATCGGAGGAAAATGTGTTGTAATGGTTTGGGCGGGAAAGGAGGAGCATAATCTAAGACTGTGATAGGCAGCTGTTTCTGTGTCCTCCCACAATTGCAGATTTTCCTCCGCGATGGGGACCAGGCGCTAATCTTTCGGTGTGAAAGTGAAAAGAGGAGTTCAGTGATTTGCTTCTGGATGGCCCGAGCTATCGGTCGTGTTTCATTTGTGGACCGCCACAGCAAACGTTAGAGTTCTTCACTTGTGATCAGTCAGAGTGAAGGTGATCACAGGAGCAGTGTGCGATTTGCAGGGGAGGATGGGGGGGATTTCCCCCCCTCTGCATCAGACCATCCCCTCCTCTGGTTTTAGTTTATGCATCCCAACCTGGGATGTTTATTTCCCACGCACTGGAGTAAGACTTTACATATAATTTAAATTTGTGGAGCCGAACACTGAAAGTTTACTATCAATACTATTAATATGTTTGCTTATTAATTTTGAAAAAGTGTTATGTAGTAGTTAAGCATTTCAAAACATTTAGAACTAAATGGCAGGACAACGTACGCCACATTTCCATAGCATGCCACAATGTTGCAAGACGTCGCCCCAGCGTAAACGAGGCTTTACAGCCAGGTCCGTATTGTATGGTGGATGTGATGTGTTGCGTACGAAACTAAAACCTGCAATCAGATCCAAACGTCGTGGAAAACTGTGAAGAGGTGTCATCCTGCAGCAAGATAACGCTCACCCACATTCTGCCAAACGGAGAGCCGGCGCAATAAAGGAGTTGAGATTCGAGGTGCTGGAGCATCCACCAAACAGTCCAGACCTGGCTCCAAGCGATTTTCACATGTTTGGACCCTTAACGGAAGCACTACAGGGAAGAAGATTAGAAAGTGACGAAGACGTCATTGCTGCGGTGCAGAATTGGTTACAGATGCAACCGATAATCGTATTTTCTGATGAAATAAAAAATACTTGTAAAACGTCGGGAAAACTGCATTGAAGTCCAGGGAGGTTACGTAGAAAAATAACGCATGTTTCAGTTTTCTGTCATCAGAATAAGTACAGCTTTTCAGAAATGTGCCTTTACTTTTTGAATTCCCCTCGTATACCTGTAAGTAGATGATTTTGTAAATAAGCTTTACCTATAATGTACTTTTAAAGATACAACAAGGGATGGCTTTTCTGATAGTGCATACGCGTGAATAGTGAGTTTCGGCATTAACATCTATTCATAAATAACTGTTTAACCTTGGTTAACGCCACGGTCGAAGCTAGTAACATATATAATTATACTAACCCCATAAGACATCCCCCCCACTGGTAAAAGCACAAATCGCACACTGCACAGGAGTCAGAAGTATTACTGTGACAGTAGTCCGGGCAGAACCAGGCGTTAATCCAGTCCCGTCTGGATTATGGGAGCCTGGCTTATGGCTCAGCATCCCCCTATGCGTTGAGGGTGCTGGACCCAATACTACACAGCGGGATCCGACTTGCCACTGGTGCCTTCCGCACCAGCCCTGTGGACAGCATCCTTGTTGAGGCAGGTGTCCCTCCACTGCGGTTACGACGCCAACAATTACTGGCTGCCTATGCTGCCCATGTTTTTAGCTTGCCCGGGCATCCAAATTACCGTGTCCTGTTCCCGCAGTCAGTCGTCAATCTGCCAGACCGTCGGCCCCGGTCGGGTTGTCCGATCGCCGTACGCGTCAAGGAGCTTCTCTGCGGGCTTGGGTTTTTCCCTGTTCCACCTCCTTTCCGGGCACCTCTGCGTACACCCCCGTGGTGTGTTCCTCGCCCTTGCCTTCGGCTCGACTTGGCATAGGGCTCGGAGGACTCGGTCCCTCCTGAGGCCTTCCGCCGCCGCTTTTATTCCATCCTGGCCACGTATCAGGGCTCTGGAATTGTTTACACCGACGGTTCGATGGTTGCTGGTCGTGTCGGGTATGCGCTAACTCTAGGGGACCATTCCGAACAACGGTCCTTGGCGGCAGGCTGCAGCGATTACACTGCTGAGCTGGTCGCCATCTTTCGTTCCCTAGAGTATATCCGCTCCTGCTCAGGTGAGTCCTTCGTTATCTGTAGCGATTCTCTGAGCGGTTTACGAGCTCTCGACCAGTGTTTTCCTCGTTCTCGTCTGGTGATGGCTATCCATGAGTCCCTGCATACTCTTGCGCGTTGCGGCCGCTCTGTGGTCTTTGTGTGGACGCCCGGGCATGTCGGTATCCCAGGCAATGAAAATGTTGACCGCCTGGCCAAACAGGCCACCAATGAACCCACTCTAGACATTGGCCTTCCGGAGACTGATTTGAGGGCAGTCCTCCGCCGCAAAGTTATCTCGCTTTGGGACGCTGAAGGGCGCGGTCTGGCCTCCCCTAACAAAGTCCGTGCCGTCAAGGAGACGACGACTTTGTGGAACTCCTCCTTGCGAGTCTCTCGCAAGGAGTCTGTCATCCTCTGCCGACTGTGTATTGGGCACACGCGGATGACCCACGGCCACTTATTGCGCCGTGAGGTCCCTCCTCTCTGTCGCTGCGGCTCGGCATTGACAGTGGTCCACATTTTGTTGGACTGTCCACTTTTATCTGTGCTCAGGCGGTCGTTTGCACTGCCTGACTCGCTCCCTGCCCTTTTAACCGATGACTCTGCTATGGCTGACTTAGTTTTACGTTTTATTCGAGCAGGGGTTTTTTATTATTTAATCTGAGTGTTTCTGTTTTATTTTATTGTTTTATGTTGATTCTGGCCTTTGGCCTACGGTTTTAAACTAAGTTTTTTTAATGTGTTTTCAAAAAAATGGTTCAAATGGCTCTGAGCACTATGGGACTCAACTGGTGAGGTCATTAGTCCCCGAGAACTTAGAACTAGTTAAACCTAACTAACCTAAGGACATCACAAACATCCATGCCCGAGGCAGGATTCGAACCTGCGACCGTAGCGGTCTTGCGGTTCCAGACTGCAGCGCCTTTAACCGCACGGCCACTTCGGCCGGCTAATGTGTTTTCGGTGGTTGGCTTTTCCTTTTTTTATTCCTATGGTCGGCCAACCACCGTCACACTCCGTGTGATTTTATTTCGTTTTGTCTGGTCCTTGTCTATGTTTCTTTTGTTCTGTGTCGTCTGGCTCCTATTTTGTTGAACATTTTTTTTATTCTCTGTGGGTATTTTTAGTATTTTGGAAAAAGGGGCCGATGACCTCTGCAGTTTGGTCCCTTTAATCCTTAAACCAACCAACCAACCTTTAAACAAAGGTGCGGACCGCCACTGCGAGCAGCTGCACCATCATCCCTGTGCTCCGAGCTGTCGCGCGCAGCCTGTCTTGCAGGTGGTGATGTATTCGCATCACCGACGGAGTAGTCTACTTAATTTCACCCCTCCCAGCTTGTGATGTCGCCTTGTCGCCATACACAGCCACAGCTTACATGCGTGATCTGCATCTAGGGCTCCCATTCCTGGTTGATTTTGTTCGTAATAGGAGTATTGTGGTAAGATATACTATCACTCACAAAGTTTGTAGGGCTCTATATAGTGATAGGTTATCCCATTCTGGAGCAGGAATCCAGCCAACATCTCATTACCCGATTTACGTCGTTCTTATTTATATTCCATTCAATATATGTGTCTGGTAATACTTTAGGAATCCTCGCAATAAATCTCTTTGTGATACCAAAAGCTTTGTATTATTTAGTAGTTAAATTTAACCTTTATTGTAAGGTCCCTGTGCCAGATACAAGCGATCAGCGATTAAATTATCGCAAGAAGAATTATGTCGAAGGCGCAACTCTTAAACTGACCGCAAACATGGCCATATCATAATTTCCTCCATTAACTGTCTGCGGCGTGATAGGTACTGTGGTAGCTAAAGGAGGGAGGGGTTGAGTGTTTTAGCCTTACTAACACGGATTTATTTAATAAATTTGGGTGGCATGGTCACCTCTCAATCACAGCACCTCGCAACAGATACAACCCCTCACCCAGGTAGTTGCGGTGGCGGTGGGGACCAACGCCATCTAATTGCACTCAAAGTTCTTTATGACAATGAGGGCAGTGGCACCAGTGGCGACACTAGTGGTGGAGGCTAAGGTGTAACCCAGTCGAAGTATGACAATAATTGTTTAACTTTTAATTATATATAAATTCAAAGAGAACAGATTAAATTAAACATCACTGAACCTTCTAACAAGGTCCTTCACACAAATGGGCTGTTACCGCCATATTGTTCTGGGGGAGCTGAGTGGGGAGGAGAGAGGAAAAGATGGTGAGAGCGAAGGAAGACGGTGGTAGGATGACCTTGACTGGAAATGTGGTAGTGCTGCGAGGGAGAGAGAGTGCCAAAAACACAGCCTGCAGCTGCTTTGGTGGAAGCCTCTTACTACTAAGTAATCTAGCCATGCACTATAATGTGGCTTTCAGAGTGTATTCATGTACGCGGATTTGGCTATTAGGGGATGAGTAAACGATAATAAAACAAGCAAGCAAATAATCGTAATACACATATATCTGGAAAGCAATGGTTTCTCTGATATGACGTATTACGACTGAGTATGTGAACACCTTCTAACAGAATCCCCAGCAGTCCAAACTGCAGATACACACTTCAGAACAAGCACCTTACTAGTGTTCCACATGACCACCGTCCACCGACACTGGTAACAGGGCTCGAAAATAACAAAGGTTCTAGATGTTACCGGACAAAATGCCCAACAGGTTCAAGTTCAGAGACCTGGGAGATCAATAGTATTGGAGAGCCACTACCGACATACTTGCTGTTGAAATGGTATTTATCGATACTTAGGCCTGCTTGCGTAAGCTGTCGCAAGCACACTCGACGGCAAAGATGTAGCGAGAAGATCGATCGTAGGCGCTGGATCAAGCACACCTATCATGAGAGAGGCCAGCGACACACCCGCAAGCGACATGCCGCCAACGTTCTCTAGACAGAATCTGTTTAGGCCTCATTCTTCCAGTTTGGCGTCTGTCAGTACGTTTGCTGTGTGAGCTCAGTTCCCAGCACAGGCTACGACAGTTCATAGTGAACAGATTAGTGACTATAGCATGATTACTGATGTTGTCTGCAAGAGGACTATTACTGAGCTTCTACCACAACACATGGACTCTATTCAAGTTAATTTCAAATGATTCAAATGGCTCTGAGCACCATGGGACTTAACAACTGAGGTCATCAGTCCCCTGGAACTTAGAACTACGTAAACCTAGCTAACCTAAGGACATCACCCACATCCATGCCCAAGGCAGGATTCGAACCTGCGACCGAAGCAGTCGCGCGGTTCCAGACTGAAGCGCCTATAACCGCTCGGCCCCAGCCAAGTTAAGTAACAGCTTCGTGTTCTTTTTAATAAAGGACCGTATTAATCCACATGTGTATCTGTGTTGTAGAAAGAGCATACGGCCACCAATAACAACATCTTCTTTGCTTTCATACAGTACAAAACCCTACAGTGGCGACGAGGATACTACATTAGGTATCCAGAAAGGTGACAAAAATCAAACGAGCGTACTTTATCACTTTTTAATTCATGTTTCACTTGTGGCGTTTCGAAATAAACATAGCCTTAGTGCTGTTACATTGGAATGACTGCATGGATATGTGTTTATTGGTGCGTGCACGTTAGTGCATGGTGCCAAAGTGTTCCAAAACGCTGCGAGCGAAAGTACGATTTTTGAGAAGGTCGTATGACGTGTTGTATGAACGTGTTGAATGGACAGCTCTTGGCCTAACTACCATTTTTATACCTATCGGAAGAACGGGCGTGCCGTAGCTGTGCTACACTATACGGTCAAATTTTAAGCATACAAACGTCCTCCAGCCTAAACAAATTGAGTAAATCGGTTGGTTCTTTTGTATTAGGTGTGGTGTAGGATAGACCTCAGACGGCTTATAAAAGCACCTTTCGTCCATGGGCAGTCCTAGACGAATCTCCGAAAAACCATGATTTTTGGATGGCCACTTCTATAATCTCTTTTCATAGTAGATCATCGAAATTCTTTACCATATGTTCTTAAGATGATGTTCTCGGGGATCTTTGAAACTTTTTCGATATAATTATCCGTCACCGAGATCCATATGTTCCAAGTTACCGTACTTATCCATGTAAAACATGCACGTAATATCCGGTCTGAGGCCTAAAAGCAGTTTGAACTGACGTAGTGAACACATGGGAAGGGTTTTGGAGTAATTGCATCTTAGATATGAAATTATTCCATGATAGCGCTGGCGGCTAAGCACCTTACAAAAATTATTTTGTCGTACGAATTTCTTTGTACTTGCAAATCAAACACCACATTTTCTGGAAGAGCGTAGATGTAACCTAGAAATGCTGTGCTTTTTATGTAAAGTAGTGCTGGATGAGAGTCCTGTGCTCACTTCAAACTATAATAAGAATCTATTTTGTGGTGTAATCACTTTACAGTGTACATTTTGTGAAACCTCTAATTAGTGGTAAATGTAATTACGATGATATACCTTTAACAAAGGGTATTTATCTCAAGTAGGGTGTTGCAGCTTTATATTTCTCGGTGGCATATAAAGATTCCATAAACTACTATATAAAGGAAAGAGGCCATGTTTCTTTCTCTGGTCGCTTGTCCTTTTGATCTTGTTATTTAGCTCTTGTCTGGTGTTGCGCTCGTGAATCCGTATGTCATTCGTTGTATAGAGGCTTGCTTCCTATTCATGTGAGTCACCGTTAAATAATAATTATCTGTGTTAAATTTTAAAAATTTGTTCTTGCTTTGAAACGGAAACGTTTTCCTCTCCTTACTATTTGTGTAAATGTGGCCAATGCTTTGTACGGGTATTGTAATTTCGATTCGAAAAGTAGCTTAAAATTAGTTTTCTTTCATTTCTCACGCTCTGTATTCTGAAAAATCTGCATTTCAAAGTTATTTACGAAGTCAGATTTTCAGTTAACACAACACGGTTATCTATGACTGTTGTACGTCTATCTTTACGTAAAACGGCCCTAGCAGAAGATAGCATTAACTTTAGCTTGACCCTGACGAAGAATTTTAAATTTATTTCGAGTCAGAAAGGAAAATATTCAATATCCATACAAGAGATAATTTATCGTAGCAGTAAAATATATCTATGATCTCAAAATAATAATTGCTAACATCACGATATTTTCACTTAAGTAAAGCATCTATTTGAAGTGAAATTTCCATTATTAAATGCTGGAAGAGAATTAATAATAATAAAAGATATTTATTCTTGCTACCCCAATTATTGTTTAGGGAGATATTTTCTCAATTTCTAGTAATAAAATCACTCAAGTCAAAAGAAAGTAGTGACAGAGTCCAGTTTCATTAGCAGTGTCGTTTGAAACCTCTTGTTTTTATTTCTCAGGCGGTGGTTTTAACTTTTTTTAATTTAACGTGAGACTCAGTTTGTATTTGAACGAAACGAACGGGGAAACTAATGTAACACAGAAAGGATTACAAATTCAGTAATACGTTTCTAATCTCATTTTTACTCTTGTGAGAAACAAATCATACTGGCCGTTGTCGATGAACCGCCATCGATGAGTAAAGCACTCAGAAAAAATTTAAAGCAAACGATTATGTGTAAGTCTTATATTATGCGTACTTATTTGTGTTTGTATTTGTCGAAGTATGTAAACGTGACAAAGTATGTGAATAAACTGTCGGAACTTTACTGACCTGTGGAAATCGTTTTATGTAAGCTATGAAAAGAAGGGAATTAGCGGAAAATCGCTCTTGTTGAAGCACAAATAATGGGAACTAGCTGCCCCAAAACTCATTCTTCCCATCTCACAAAAAATTTTGGGATGTGAACGTATTTGCGCTTTTTTGTACTGAAAGAGAGCAGCAGAGAGATAGTGACGGTGGAAGAGAGAGAAGACAATGTCCCTGAGACAGCAAGACAGACAGTGATGATGGGAGAGACAAAATAGCAGAGAAAAAGAAAAAGAGAGAGATGAGAGGATACCGTAGATAGATTTAGTTGAGGGGGTATGGTCTGCCCCCACCAGAATGGCGAATTTTAACACGTAGGGATAGGGGAGGGCGCATTTCGGATCGAATCTTTAAATACATGAGTATAGGGGAAAAATGATTTGGACCTCCTGACTTTTACACCTGCCAGATATGGTGACATCGGAAAAGAAAGACAAAAAGGGACAGTGTAAGTGAGCAAGGACACAGTGGTAGTGGAATATATTGTAAATAAACGAGAGGGAACGGAGATTGTGGTAGAGAGACATATATAGACAGTGGCAGTGAGAGGGAGATGCTGAGTATGAAGGATTCATTACAAAGAGAGACTGTGTAAAAGAATTTACAATATTCTGTATTAAGACATCGCGAATAATGATCGTCTGCCAAAACTGTGATGATGAAGGCGGAACCAGGATTGAAGCGTCTGATTCCCTACTTTTCTGTCAGGAACATATTCGCCTTTTTATACTGCGAAAGGAGCATATCTCCGCTGGTTAGGATTCGCTGCTTCTTTCATTGTCCTCTGCTAGCCCCTTTCGTTCGTACTTAGAACAGTCAGACATCCTATATTGAAGTCGATTGGAAGAAATTTTGACTGTCAATATTTGGGCAGCAAGGGGATTAGAGGTGATGGGTCAGGTTCCTTTTCACCAGATTTCTAACAATGTTCTGGATTAAATGTAGTGTCTCGTGAAGTGAGGTAATGTGGCACTCTTGATCTGTTGTTGGTGATCTGTACGTTTGTTGCTAGCCAGATTACTATCTACAACTTCGAGATATGTGGCAGCTGTAGCAGATTTCAAAGAATTAAAGTTTGTACTCTTCAGTGCACCTCGCAAATTTACCACCAGTGTCAAAATACTTCTGAATATAATACGCCAAGTGTGACAGTTGCCACAAAAATGACGTTAAATTTGACAAACTTGGTAGTTAAGTCACTGCACTTGTTTCATTAACGTTTGGACAGCAGACAGTGAATCTGACAGGTTTGATCATTAACAGGGGACTTAAGAGACAAGTCTCACACATCACGAGGAAAGAGGTCATTGTGTATAGAGGAATGAAACCGTATAGTGTCAGGCGACTAAGCATACCTCTATGAACTTCTCAGCCATCCTACTCTTTCTTGTTTCAATGTGTGGTGTCGTTCGAATAAACGAGTGTCACGAGGTTGGCACTTCGTACTGAAACCACAGAAGACTGTAGTCGCTGCTCGCCACACCGACGAAGGAGAAACGCAGGCGTAGCAATGTTTCCTACACCCTTTCTTCACCATCGAAAAGGCTCACCTACTTACTGCTAAGAAAAGGAACGCTCGGCAGAGTTTGCACTCAATGATCAAGATGCAGTATCATCGTAAATAGGCCACTGGTGTATTAAATGTCTTAGGCAGAACTTAACGTGACCATCTAATATCAAGAGACGGTTGTAAATACTCAGAACATTCCAGTAAACAGTGGCGGCTTGTGAGAGTACATTCTGGGTGTTTACGGATTTTTAGGTTCAGATAAATATGAGAGTGTGAAATTAACAGTATCTGTTGTATAACAGTTATGCTTATCAACATATTTATACGACTACAGTCACTGCCAATAATAATAATAATAATAATAATAATAATAATAATAATATGCATAACTTGTCTAAAAAAAGGAAGAATTGTTTTTCTGAAATTTTGTTGTTTTTTACATAATTACATATCGTTTACGACAAGAACGAAATAATATTTAAGCTTTCGTTATTCTCCGTTGCGCAATTTTGTGTAACTGGGGGATTTCGAGCTCTTTTATTTCTTCAGATAAATGTACAAGATCCCTAACACATGCATTGCTTAACGAATTAACTTCTGGGCTAAAAATCATACATTCTTACTTTCCACTCACAAAACAACTTACGCTTAGTATACAATTCTTTGTTAAATGTTCATGGATTGTGCATATTGTTTATCAAGTTCATATGTATTTGGCCCCTGAAATAATTACGTCACGCCAGTTGCACATGCGCATAAGCTCCTCAAAACGTGCACAATTGAAGGTGTGTTTGCGAACCTGATGGCAAGTTTCAGAGAGTATAGAGGTGTAGCGATATAGCATAGCACTGTAGATTTAGTACCGTGTTTTTCAGATTACCCATCTACATTACGTTTAACAGGATTCAAAGAAAAATAACCAATAAATTCGCAAGGTATCAACAGTGCTTTTACACAGCAGCCGCTACTGCCTACGAGGATGGATTATCCGACATTAAGTAAATGTTAATGTACATGTATTAATAAAGTAGACCACTATTTTATATGCTGAAGTTCCGCTCTATCTCCATCCTGGCGAATTTATTTTCATTAGGGCATAAAAAATGGCGACGACGCTGGTTGTCAACTAATTTTCCATGGCTACCATGTGGTTACAGCGAGTGCGCTAACGTTCACGCCTCGTGTTTTCAGCTACCTGTTCTTGAATTTTGTTTATCATACCTGGAATTTCATCACGTCTGAGCCACCACAGAAAACGTCTCTAACCGAAATTGCTGAGTTTCAGGTGCAGCAGATCAAACGCTTGCTGCCCATTATTCAACTGCTGACGTCACTTCTTTTTCAACAAGCAGCCCCACCACGGATTGATGCACCTAAGTTTCGCTATACCGTAGTCAGGAATAAGAGTGGTCGGCATTAGGAGAAACTGGAAGCTCATTTTGCCGCTTGCAATATAACAGGAATGGCGCGCAATGCTTTCTTTTTATCGTCAGTCGGCGCCGACGTCTACCGTCTGTGTGTAAGACTGTGTTCAGACACCAGTCCCAAATCAGACAAGTATGGCGACGTTGTTAAACTGCTTGACGAAGATTCCGGCAGTCATGTCCATGTTGCAGAGATGCAAGGTTTAAACTTTTTCGTCTGAACCATCAGATTACACAAGCACTAAAACAGTGGATTGCCGAACTCAGAGGAGTAACAAGGCATTCTAAGTTTCGTGTGATATCAGTTATAATGATATCACGTTACTTGATTCAATCACACAAAATGTATCAGATGCATGCATTCGTGCTGCAGTCCTGAAACAACCAGATCATGATTTTGAAAAAGACGGTTAGTCTACAGTACGTGCTAGTGTTCAAGTGATTAAAAATGCGGCTCAGACAAACAGTAAGCAAAGAGGTAAAAGCTTTCAATCTCGTGTTACACAGCGCGTGCTAAAAAAAATCTGTGAGGAAGTCTTGTTCTCAGTGCTTTGCGAATCATCACTGAAAAGCTTGTCCTTGGCGTGATGCAAAATGCTATTAGCGTGGATTACAAGGTCACGTTCAAACTGCTTATTTATATGGCAGCCCAGACACAGCCAACAGGCACCACCGTGTGAACACGTGGCCGAGACAAAGCAGTTAACAGGTGCAGACAGTTGCGGCGGAGACATTAACATTGGTTCAAAATGGTTCAAATGGCTCTGATCACTATGGGACTTAACATCTGAGGTCATCAGTCCCCTAGAACTTAGAACTACTTAAACCTAACTAACCTAAGGACAACACACACATCCATGCCCGAGGCAGGATTCGAACCTGCGACCGTAGCGGTCGCGGGGTTCCAGACTGTAGCGCCTAGAACCGCTTGGCCACCACGGCCGGCATTAACATTGGTAGTAGCCAAACCTCGCACTTCTGCATCACAGAAATCTTACAATGCAGTTCAGAGGCAGGCGAACAAACGTTTTGTTCCGTTACGAGTGGAACAAAGGACAAATTGCAGTTGGACATTGGTGCTTCTGTTTCACTGATTTGATATGACGGAATCGGTAGCTACAGCAATCTACTTCTATTTTGTCTGCCTCAGTGGATATAAAATTCCAGTCCTTGGGGTGTGTAAATAACCATCAACTTTTTTCATGTAGTAATAAAGCGTGTTCCCTTTCATATATGCAATTCTAGAAACAGTGCAAACATTTTCTGGTTAGATTTATTTTATTTGTTCAGCTTGTGCATACAAGACAATGATTACAAATCAGTGTTTCAGTGTCTCGTACCAATGTTAAGGAAAGGAACTGTTTGGACTTGGTTTTAGGAAGGGCTAAAGACTTTGTAGTACAGATTACCGTGAAAGACAATGCGCAGCCGGGATTTTTTCGCGCACAATCTTGCTCCCATGCAATAAGTGAGCATGTTGCTTAGGAAGCTTAAAGATGGAAAGAGAATTGGGTTATCCAACCCATTTCTGCGAGCCAAAGGGCAAAATCCTTGGTCATCCTCAAGAAGCCATAAGCCAGTCTGTGGGCTGACTTTAAAACATCAGTAAATCTGCTGATTATCGTGGAACCTTTTCCTCCCCAACATTTGGAGGAACTGTTGGACAGAGTTCGAAAGGGCAGATGCTTTTCAAAGATTAATTTGCATAAGGCATATTTACTGTTACCGCTGGACAAGCAGTCCAAGAAACACTTTGTGTCAAAACCTCGCTTAGGTTTCTTTCAGTTTCAAAGATTACTGTTTGGAAGTTCTTCAGCTTCTGCAGTTTTTCAACGTTTTCTGGAACAGTTAACAGTAAAAGTCCTTTCTTGTACACAGTATTTTAATCTCACTCTTGAATCTTTCTCTTTTATTTCTGTCATTGTTTAGATGATGACTGAACTCCAGAGGCGAAAGAGTACATACCTGTCTTACAACCTTTTTAATCCGACTACTTCGTTCTTTGTCTTCCACTCCTATTATTCCCTCGTAGCTCTGATACATATTGCGTATTGCCCGTCTTTCCCGATAGCTTTCTCAAGATTTCTTGCACTGTCATTGTCAAACGTTTTTTCCATGTCGAACAAATCGTATGAAGTGTTTTGGTTTTTCTTTAGTTTCGCTTCCATTATCAACCGCAACGTCAAAATTGGCTCTCTGGTACCTTTACCTGTCCTAAAGCATAACTGATCGTCGTCTAACACATCTTCAATTTTCTTTTCCGCTGGGCTGTATGTTATTATTCTCAGCAGTGGGTGGATGAGCTGTTAAGCTGATTGTGCGATAATTCTCGTACTTGTCGGCTCTTGCAATCTTCGTAATTGTGCGTGTGGATGATTTTTTTTTTCCAAAATCAGATAGTAAATCGACAGAATCATATATTCTGTTCGTCAACGTGAACAGTCGTTTTGTTGCGACTACTCCCAATGATTTTTAGAAATTCTGATGGAATGTTATCCGTCCCTTCTGCCTTATTTGAAGTCAAGTCTTCCAAAGGTCTTCTAAACCCTGGTTCTAATACTGGATCTCCCATCTCTTCTACAAAGACTCCTGTTTCTTCTTCTATCACGACATTAGACAACTCTTCTCACTCATAGAGGCCTTCAGTGTACTCTTTCCACCTACACTCTCCCTCCTCTGCATTTAATAGTGGATTTACTGTTGCACTCTTAATGTTACCACCCTTGCTTTTAATTTCACCGAAGGTTATTTTGACTTACCTATATGCTGAGTTCTTTTTCGATTTCTTTACGTTTTTCATGCTGCCATTTCGTCTTAGGTTCCTTGCACTTCCTATTTAATTCACTCCTAAGCGAGTTGTATTTCAGTATTCCTGAATTTTCCTGAGCATTTTTGCACTCGCTTCTTTTATCGATCAACTGAAGTATTTTTTCTGTTGCTCATGGTTTCTTCGGAGTTGCCTTATTTCTACCTATCTTATTGTTTCCAACGTCTGTGATTGCCCTTTTTGAAGATGTCCATTCCTCTTTCATTTGACTGCCTACTGAGCTATTCCTTAACGCTGTATCTACAGCCTTAGAGAACTTCAAGAACATCTCTTCATTCCTTAATAATTCCGTATCCCAGTTACACGCATTGATTCTTCGTGATTAGTGTCTTAAACTTCAGCCTACTCTTCATCACTGCTAAAGTGTGATCTGAGTCTACATCTGCTCCTGGGTACACCTTACAATCCAGTATCTGATTTCGGGATCTCTGCTTGACCATAATGTAATCTAACTGAAATCTTCCCGTACATGCCAGCCTTTTCCAAGTATACCGCTTCCTCTTGTGGTTCTTGAACTCAGTATTCGCTATTACTAGCTGAAATTTATTACAGAACTCAGTTAGTCTTCCTCCTCTCATTTCTATTAACAAGCTGTAATCTCACGTAATCTTTTGTTCAATTCTTTCCCCTACAACTGTGTTCCAGTCCCCTGTGACTATTAGATTTTCACCTCTCTTTACGTACTGAATTACTCATTCAGTATCCTCATCTATTTATCTCTTCCTTTTCTGCTTCTGCTTGCGACGTTGGTACCTGTATCTGAACTATTGTTGTCGGTGTTGTTTTTCTGTCATTCTGATGAGAATAACCCTGTGATTGTACTGTTCACAGTAATTCACTCTCTGCCCTACCTTTCTATTCATGACGAATCCTACTTCCGTCATGCCATTTTCTGCTACTGCTCGTTTATTCATGCCGCTGCGCAAATTGCTGTGCCACTCAACCGGCTGCACTGAAAAAAATGTCCCGTTTCTGTGACAGAATGCCAGATCTCGTTTCAGCAAATAAAGAACACATATCGTCGATCTTCACTTAAAACTTCCGGGCTGATAGGCCATGGTCGAAGTATAAAGCACTCTCTCCTGACGTTTCGTCTCCGACTGCGGGAGACATCCTCGGAGGTAAAGCGGCGAACTGCCGCAGTTCGCCGCTTTACCTCCGAGGATGTCTCCCGCAGTCGGAGACGAAACGTCAGGAGAGAGTGTTTTATACTTCGACCACGGCCTATCAGCCCGGAAGTTTTAAGTGAAGACAATACCGGCCGTGAAAGCTTACATTGTATGAACATATCGTCGATGTTTGATTCACTTTCATCCAGCTACGTCGTGTTAGCAATGGATGCGTCGTCTTATAAGGTCGTAGACCTATTGCTTTTGACTCTTAAAACTCTTAACAAAGCACAGTCTTCTTACAGTCAGCTTGGTATTGAGGCTCTTGTCATTATATATGATATTACGAAGTTCCACCAATATTTGTACGGCTGGGAGATCTATTTTCTGAGAGATCATCAGCCTCTGACTGCCTTGTTCAATCCTTGCAAGCCTCTTCCCCCTCGCACAACGCGAAAATTGTAACGTTTAATTCCGACATCGTCTTATTATCAGTATGAGTTATATAAGGGCACTGCCCACTATTCAAACCCTGAAATGTTACCTTGGTTACAGGTCGGTACCGACACAGCGTTCGGTTCTTCTGAGGAATCATGTTTTCAAATCGATTCACAGGATTTTGAATGTCTTCAAAATTTTGCTCTCGATTTTCGGCGTGTTGCCACTGCAGCTGCTTTTCAAGCAGTTCCACAGGTTGTTTTGCAATACGTGCGCCACGAGTGCCCACGGAGTTTAAAAATAAGTTCCCCACCCAGTGTCATGTAGTTGTTTTTCGCATCGTCTGCTCTACCTCTATAGTCTGGTGTTCTGCTGTTGCATGCAGAGAACGACAATGGGCCTGTTGTGATTCCTCATTCCCTACAGAAGGAAGTTTGTCATTACTGCACTGCGGTCATTAGGGCGTCGTTCGCACATATCAGCTCGCCCGATGTCACTGTACTTGTGTTGCTTGCAGCTTTCCCGACGCAGTAGTTGTAAATATACAGGGTTATTACAAATGATTGAAGCGATTTCACAGCCCTACAGTAACTTTATTATTATTTGAGATATTTTCACAAAGCTTTGCACACACATACAAAAACTCAAAAAGTTTTTTTACGCTTTCACAAATGTTCGATATGTGCCCCTTTAGTGATTCGGCAGACAACAAGCCGATAATCAAGTTCCTCTCACACTCGGCGCAGCATGTCCCCATCAATAAGTTCGAAAGCATCGTTGATGCGAGATCGCAGTTCTGGCACGTTTCTTGGTAGAGGAGGTTTAAACACTGAATCTTTCACATAACCCCACAGAAAGAAATCGCATGGGGTTAAGTCAGGAGAGCGTGGAGGCCATGACATGAATTGCTGATCATGATCTCCACCACGACCGGTCCATCGGTTTTCCAATCTCCTGTTTAAGGAATGCCAAACATCATGATGGAAGTATGGTGGAGCACCATCCTGCTGAAATATGAAGTCGGCGCTATCGGTCTCCAGTTGTGGCATGAGCCAATTTTCCAGCATGTCCAGATACACATGTCCTGTAACGTTTTTTTCGCAGAAGAAAAAGGGGCCGTAAACTTTAAACTGTGAGATTGCACAAAACACATTAACTTTTGGTGAATTGCGAATTTTCTGCACGAATGCGTGAGGATTCACTACCGCCCAGATTCGCACATTGTGTCTGTTCACTTCACCATTAAGAAACAATGTTGCTTCATCACTGAAAACAAGTTTCGCACTGAACGCATCCTCTTCCATGAGCTGTTGCAACCGCGCCGAAAATTCAAAGCGTTTGACTTTGTCATCGGGTGTTAGGGCTTGTAGCAATTGTAAACGGTAAGGCTTCTGCTTTAGCCTTTTCCGTAAGATTTTCCAAGCCGTCGGCTGTGGTACGTTTAGCTCCCTGTTTGTTTTATTCGTCGACTTCGGCGGGCTACGCGTGAAACTTGCCCGCACGCGTTCAACCGTTTCTTCGCTCACTGAAGGCCGACCCGTTGATTTCCCCTTACAAAGGCATCCAGAAGCTTTAAACTGCGCATACCATCGCCGAATGGAGTTAGCAGTTGGTGGATCTTCGTTGAACTTCGTCCTGAAGTGTCGTTGCACTGTTATGACTGACTGATGTGAGTGCATTTCAAGCACGACATACACTTTCTCGGCTCCTGTCGCCATTTTGTCTCACTGCGCTCTCGAGCGCTCTGGCGGCAGAAACCTGAAGTGCGGCTTCAGCCGAACAAAACATAATGAGTTTTGCACAATTTTGGTAAACATTTTTGGAAAGCAGTGATCAATTAATTGTTATATTTTGACTAAAGTTCAGTCTTGATCACTCATGTATGTTTTAATGATATAGGTAACCGGTTTCGGTTCTTTCTACAGAACCATCATCAGACCCATGGCTCCCTTAGGATGGTAGGCGGAGCTCTCCTCGCTGCTTGACTGCGTAGCAGCGAGGAGAGCTCCGCCTACCATCCTAAGGGAGCCATGGGTCTGATGATGGTTCTGTAGAAAGAACCGAAACCGGTTGCCTATATCATTAAAACATACATGAGTGATCAAGACTGAACTTTAGTCAAAATATATAATAATGAGTTTTTCTACGTATCTGTAGTGTGTCGTGACCATATTTCAATGAATGGAGCTACAGTGAATTTATGAAATCGCTTCAATCATTTGTAATAGCCCTGTGGTTCGAGGGCGAGACGTCGGAACCCTCTATGAAATTTTCACAATATTTTGTCTGTGCAACTGACCGTCATTTTCAGGTGCGGCAAACAGACTGCTGGGACCTTGGCTGAAGCCTCCTATTTATGCCAATCTGAGAAGAAACAGCGTAGGCGAAACGCGGCGAATTCAGTGGTCAACAAGGAAGATGTCCTGATCGGTAGCGAGAGAGACATCCACGCCACGTGTCAGACGATAAATCAACAGGTTCGATACGTGCGCAGAGGCTGTGCATCATTGCCGCTGGGTAGCCGCGCGGTCAGGTATGCCTTGTCATGGTTCACGCGGCTTCCCCTGTCGGAGGTTCGAGTCCTCCCTCGGGCATGGGTGTGTGTGTTGTCCTTAGCGTAAGTTAGTTTAAGTTACATTAAGTACTGTGTAAGCTTAGGGACCGGCGACTTCAGCAGTTTGGTCCCATAGTATCTTACCACAAATTTATGGATTATTCTGCGCGCAACCGTCGCCCGTCCCAGCGCCGTCTGTCGCGAGCCTGTCTGCCGATAAACGAAGTGTGGTCAAAACGTAATACATTTGAGTCAGAACAAGAAAATTTATTGATCCAAATCGTACAGTCTACAAAAATTCTTCAAAATAGTAGCCTTCAGCAGCGATACACTACTCCCAGCGATTCCCCTTGCCTTCTGGTACGCTTCCTGGAAGGCGGCGATTGGAATTTCCTTTAGAGCATGTGTCGTCGCCTTTTGGATGTCCTCAGTGATATCAAAACGGCGCTCCTTCAGCTTGGTTTTGATATACGGTAACAGGAAGAAGTGTGAAAGCGCTATGTCGGACTGTACGGCGGCTGCGTCAGCGTTGCGAAGTTGCGCTGCGCTAGGAACTCCTGAATGAAAAGAGCGGGTGGCACGGCGCATTGTCTTGATCGAGCGTCCACACTGAAGTGTCCATATGCCTTGTGTGGGCGACGCGATGTAGTAAGCTGCGTTCACAGTTGCCCTCGCGATACGATCTCCGGATGGATCAAGGTTTTTTCGTTGAAAAAGGTGATGATTATCGGTTTCATTTCGATTTGCTCATTCTTGTTTTGTTGGGCTTAGGAGACGTGGGAGAATGTTATTCTAAGCGTTGGCGCTACGTATCTGGGTAGTGTGGTGTCACCGCCAGACACCACACTTGCTAGGTGGTAGCGTTTAAATCGGCCGCGGTCCGCTAGTATACGACGGACCCGCGTGTCGCCACTGTCAGTGATTGCAGACCGAGCGCTGCCACACGGCAGGTCCAGAGAGACTTCCTAGCACTCGCCCCAGTTGTACAGCCGACTTTGCTAGCGAAGCTACACTGACAAATACGCTCTCATTTGCCGAGACGATAGTTAGTATAGCCTTCAGCTACGTCATTTGCTACGACCTAGCAAGGCGCCATTTATCTTTTGCTGGTTATCTTAATAAGCCTGTACCGTCAGACCGATGTTCACCAATTATGGAATAAAGTTAAGTATTAAATCAACTACGTACTTTATTTGCTATATTCATTACATTGTAATGTTCCAGACCTCACGCCAGTCTGCGTGAGCTTAACGCGTGCATTTTGGCCTCCTCTAGTACACGGTGTTGGTTCTTCTGCCAACACATCAGGTAGTATGCAGAAACCCATGTCTCACTGCTGGTGACGACATTGCCTAAGACACCTCGCTCTCTTTCCAGTCGTTCCACAAGTTCTGTCGCGATCTCCAAACGGTTGCGCTTGTAGTCATCACCTTTGAAACCAATTTTTCACACATTTTACGCGTCTTGAAATCCTTGGTAACAATGAGAAACATAGTCCCATTTGACATGTTTAGCTCACCTGATAGACACCAAACACTGTGCATTCAGCAATGCACGCACACGGATCACGTTATCGTGCGTTGAACTTTTTGACGACCGTACAGAACGGGCTTCATCAGTAATCTCTTCCCGGCTCTCGTGAAATAGTTTTAGCCATCTGGAAACATTCGAGTAAGACATGGCAGAATCGCTGTAGGCTTCTTGAATCATCTAGTGAGTTTCAGTCAGAGGTTTTTCTCAGTTTGATTGAATAACGTTGTTCCAAAATCGACAACACAAGCACTACGACACGAGCACTGGACAAAGGTTTACGCAAATAACGATGCTGTCGCTTCCGCAGCTCGGGGCGGGCTGCAGGACGAAGCGCTGGAAAGCTGATACCCCCCTCCACCATTCACCGCTGTTGGGGTAGCGTTTGTGTCAATGAGGAGCATCAGGGAACAACCAACTGCATTACTTCTTGGTCACATCTTGTATACGTCCGCAATGGCTTGTGCCCATCCTCGCTGTTGTCTTCCTAATATCTGTGTCGACAACTCAGCGCCATCCCTTGAACGACTGACAGTTCTTCTTTGTGGTCGCTGTGATTTTAACACTGCCAGCGCTAGATCCCACGTCATGCTGAGTTGGTATTCTGTGTTCCTGTTCAGTATATCAGTCGAGCCGCGAATTTACCCTACTTCTTTAATAACGCCGTCCCACGTGTCGACGAGAGAATTTTGGTGTTTTTGTATTCCACGCTGCGTCCTGTACTGAGACAATGCTCGGACACTGTAGATTTCTCTGTCGTGCCGTGTGTGTCGTTGATGACCCGACCCATCCATCACAGTGCGACTGGTCTGTCCAATGTATGACATCCCGCAGCTAGAGGGAATCTTATAGACACCAGGCCTTTTTAAACCAAGGTCGTCTTTCACTGTGCTTAAAAGAGCTCTTGAGTTTCGTTGGTTGACGAAAGACGCTTTTAACGTTATGTTTCTTCAATAATCTTCCTATTTTCGAAGAAACACCGCCGACGTACGGCAAGACGACTATTCTCTTTTGTTCTTTACTTTCTTCCAGCTCCTCACTTTGTCTGACACGCGCCGGGCGTATGGCACGTTGAATTTTCGGTTCAGAATATCCGTTCTCTAAAAACGCAGAACGGAGGTGGCGCAGCTCATCATGTGAGATGTATGACATGGCTCGTGCTCTGTAGACCAACGTATTATGTCCTAAGCCATTGTACTTAGCAGACGCTTAGACTGAGTAATTGACATTTCATTGCAAATCTTGTGTGGAACTTCAGTCAGCTCCGCCGCAACCCATTTTTAAGTAGCCATGTCCATATGCACCGAGGAAGTTGTTCACATTGATTTCGCGGATCTGTTCTGGAGCACACGATGGTTGTTAATGGCAAACACAGTATGTTTTCCCTTGTTCCCGTGACACCCAACAAACTGCAAGCGTGATAATCACTTTGTTGTTTTATTTTTTGTCTTGAAGGTCTCCCAGGAGTCATTGCCTCAGACAATGTCCCACAATTCACGTCAGTCGATTTCCAACAGTTTTGTGCCACGACACCATACGACATTTGCACCTTTTCACCCACAGTCTAGTGGTGAAGCGGAAAGGTTCGTTCGAACGTTCAGAAGTGACATGGAGAAGCCCTGTTACTACAACGCGCTGAAACAAGATTTAAAGATTTTTCTGCCCTCCTACCGTTGCTTGCAACGTGACAGGACGTTGCCGGCAGAATTGGACACTGTCGTAGACGGCGTCCCCTCCTGGAGCGTCTGCAGCAGCCTGAAAACATTTGGTTCCCCCATGTCAGACAATATTTCACCCGCAAGATGAAGTCTTCTGCGAAGTTTTCGGAACGGAACAGCGGTGGGAACACTGAGTCTTTACCAATCCCATAGAGTGTACTTCTTGCGTCGTCCAAGGTAGTGCTGAGCTGCAGCAGCGCCGCCAAAGGCAGTTGTGGCGTGCTTCTGACAAGAGAACCTCCCCATCGCACTCCCCTCAGATTTAGTTATAAGTTGGCACAGTGGATAGACCTTGAAAAACTGAACACAAATCAATCGAGAAAACAGGAAGAAGTTGTGTGGAACTACGAAAAAAACTAATAAAATATACAAACTGAGTTTTCCATGCGCAATATAGGCAATATCAAGGAGAATGTGAGCTAAGGAGCGCAGTGGTCACGTTGTTAGCGTGAGTAGCTGCAGCACGTGAGGTCCTTGGTTCAAGTCTTCCCTCGTCTGAAAATTTTACTTTCTTTATTTTCGCAAAGTTATGATCTGTCCGTTCGTTTATTGACGTCTCTGTTCACTGTAATAAGTTTAGTGTCTGTTTTTTACAACCGCACCGTAAAATCGTGCAATTAGTAGACGAAAGGACGTGCCTCTCCAATGGGAACCGAAAAGATTTGATCGCAAGGTCATAGGTCAACCGATTCCTCCACAGGACAACACGTCTGATATATTCTATACGACACTGGCGACGGCATGTGCGTCACATGACAGGAACATGTTGTCGACCCATCTAACTTGTACTCTTGGCGAATGGGTAAAAAGATTCTTCTACCTTGTCCGATTTAGGTTTTCTTGTGGACGTGATAATCACTCCCAAAAAATGTGATATAAACATAAGGGTTTGTCACATAAACTGCAACAAACGAATGCAACAGTTTCACAGTCGCAGTTTTCCCTGTGCTCTGTCAAAACATATGGTTTTAACGTTTTCAAATTTTTCCGTGTGTAGACCGTCAAATCCTGCATGTGTCCAAGCAAATCTGAACATGTCCTGGAATTTTGGAGAGCGAAATTGATTATGTTTGAGTGCCTGAACTTTGATAATTGTCTGAAAATAAAAACTTTTCACTCGAGGGAGGCTTGAACCAAAGACCTTGCGTTCCGGAGCTGCTCACGCTAACCACGGGACCACGGCGCTCCTGAGGCTACAGCATCCTTGATGTTACTTATCTTGCACATGGACTACTCAGTTTGTATATTTTGCTTATTTGTTTCATAGTTCCACACAACTTCTTCCTGTTTTGTCGATTGATCTGTGTTCAGTTTTTCAAGGCCTATCCACTGTGCAAACTTATAACTAAATCTGAGGGGGGTGCGATGGGGAGGTTCCCATGTGAGTATCTCAGTCATTCCGCCACAGAATGTTTGTCCACATAGCCAGCACGCGGTAGGATCCGCACCATCAATCGCTTTCGTCCCTCCGCCAGTCGCAGTCGGCACCATCCACTCTGGTGCCCACAGAGGTCAACGTGCTGCCGAGCTGACGCCAATGAAGTCGATGCGCGTCCCGCAGCCTGAACCCATGTCTATGGACGCGCTGCTCCCGAAAGGTCATCACGTCGTCCCAGATGATCATTTTGCTGTTCAACCGATCACAGACGGCCTGCATCTCTGGATGAGGGCATGCACCCTGTGACTAGTTTTTCGGGCTGTGTTCTCGGTCACAGCACCGGTGTGCAGCCAGGGACCTGCCATCTGGTACAGTTACACTCCCTGTCTCCTCATCCGTGTTCGCATTCAGTCATCCTCCCTCCACAGCCACGTGATCTTACAAGAAGACAGTGCGGAGGTTTGGCGGAGGGGGATGTGGTGTCGCCCGAAGAACGGAGTGCCAAAGCAAGGCTGGCATCTCGCAACGAAGCCCCAGAAGAGTATAGTCGGTGCACGCCGCACCGATGAAGCAAAAACGTCGTCGTAGCCACCCTTCCTAGAGTTTCTCTTCGCCACCGCAACGGCCCTTTTACTTACAGTTGAGCAGAGGGACTCTTGACCCAGTTCGCAGTCAACGAACAAAACGACAACATCATCTGAGATAATCCACCAATGTATTAAATGTCTTAGGCAGCATTTCACATGGACGTTGTCAGTTATTCTTCAAGTGAAGTGTCTCTTAAGTTTGTTTCTATCAAGTGATACTGCAATATTCAGAGACAGTTGTAAACACTCAGAACACTCCTGCGGAAATAGATACTAAAAAATTAAGTAAATCTTCATAACTGTATTGTAATAAAGAAAACTGCTGTCATATAAAGTTCTGCTCGATTTCGTCCCGGAGCGAACCAAAGAATTCGCCGATGTGCCAACGAGTCTGTTTCCGTAGGGCACAACACGATCTAAGCTCTTTTGAGAGTTATTTTGTATTCATCAAACATATTTTATGGCAATGATTTTATTTTCCTGCGACACCTGTAAACAGGCTTCATACGTTTTTGTGTAATTATTCCCACTCATAAGAAAACAATCTCTGCAGCTAAACTGAGGAACTGTATCAAGCTGTGGCAAACAAAAGTAGAACCCGTAAGTACTTCATGAAATAGTGTAACCACAGTGTGAACTATTGCTTATGTTTTACGTCGTCTGAAGACAGTTGTTTCTCTGTAGACGATTCAAACTAGAATCACCTCTGCGTACTGAAAATGCCTTATGGCCCCTTTACACCGAAGTGCAACAGCGAATGAAAATTCTCTCTACTGTAAACAGCAGGCGCGCATGAGCAAAAAACATTCGATTGTGTTGAGTTCTTGTTCACTTGTGTTAGCCCAAGTTCCGAGGGTTGTCCGTTATTTAACGAACTACCAAAGGAATTTCGCACCTTCTCCGCAGTATACAAAGCTTTCGTTTGCTGTCTTGTCTGTTTGCGTTATTGTCGACGTTAGTTGCGTGACCGATGGCGTGATGCTAAGAGAGCGTAATGTTGCTGATGGAGGAATATATCATACGTGCTTCTGGGATACAAGAGACCCACAGCACAAATTCCAAAGGAAAAGAAACAAAATTGCTAGGAAACTGCTGAAGCAATCAAAGATCAAACTGGGGACGATAAATTTATTAGATACTTGCATCTAACGGGAAAGGAGTGAATAAGTGCAAACGTTTTGTCCATAAGAAAAAAACACAATAAATTTCCTTGAAAGTTAACCAGTGCGAATATGTAGGACAGGCCGGGGCACGTTTTCGCAGGGCACTATTCTCGGGAACCGTCCTTGTTTGAGCGCTACCGACAATGGAAGATTAGTTCCGCCGTCTGCCATGGGCGCTCACAAACTTTACCGCAACAGTTGAATGGAAGTCTTAGCGCGAGTACATTTTGGTTTTTTGTGCAAGGTGCCTAAATTTTGTTACTCAATTATCGAACTTGTTAGGGAGCATACCTTTCAGAATTGAGACTAGGTAAATATGTGTTCACAGGACATTAGTTTACTTTATAAGGCACACTTGCGTAATTTGAAACCTGGAAGTTACTACTGTTCTTTCCAAACTAATTAAAACATGACATGGGGCACATTTAGCCATTCTGTAGGGGCACGTTTACGCACTATTTTCCATTGCCCTCTTAATTTATACTCCATTTCCTGAAACTTTAAACAATAGCATATGAGAACGCAGTCTAAAAGAAAAAAAAACACAGGAGAATGAAAGGTAGAAATTGTTTTAAAAAATTAATTTGAAGCAAGTGAATCTCAGGCAGAAAGAATTATTTCTATGAGAGCAAGGAGTGATAAGGGCAAGAAACTGCTAAAAGAAAGAACAAGGGCCGGCCGTGGTGGTCTAGCGGTTCTAGGCGCTCAGTCTGGAACCGCGCGACTGCTACGGTCGCAGGTTCGAATCCTGTCTCGGGCATGGATGTGTGTGGTGTCCTTAGGTTAGTTAGGTTTAAGTAGTTCTAAGTTATAGGGGACTGATGACCACAGATGTTAAGTCTCATAGTGCTCAGAGCCAAAGAACAAGGAAAATATGCGGCAGGCCTACTTCAGATATCATAATTAGTGTTCTGCACGAAAGTGTGATCGGTCTTCCGCCGGCCGCGGTGGCCAAGCGGTTCTAGGCGCTTCAGTCTGGAACCGCGCGACAACTACGGTCGCAGGTTCGAATCCTGACTCGGGCATGGATGTGTGATGTCCTTAGGTTAGTTAGGTTTAAGTAGTTCTAAGTTCTAGGGGACTGATGACCTCAGATGTTAAGTCCCATAGTGCTCAGAGCCAATTGAACCACTTTTTTTTTTTGTAATCGGTCTTCTTGTTTACTAAGTTCTTAATGTTGGTTGTATGAACATAAAAGGCCAAAGGGAGAAATGGCAGCTATAATGATGAGATGAACGACGAAAATCGGCAAAACCTGTGTTGTAAACCTGTCTTTAAAACGACGATGTGTGACCTTGAGAAGATGATTAATCAGTTTTGTGCGTCAGTATTAACTCTGCACTAAGATGACGCTCATAAATCAGCATCGAACTTCCTTATCAAGTAACTGAATAAAGGAAGGAACGTTTTCTGGAACGTGCTGTGATCACTAAAGACTGTGACAATGGCTGCCGAACCATTGCATCATCGTATTAAGACGACCAACAACGAATATTTGCAAAAGGCACAAAAAATTATCAGATGAAGACAAGGAGTAAATTGAATAACACAGATGAATAAAGTAAACGTTCAGAATAATGTAATTCAGCTTAGTTAAATTAACATCGTAAGTGACCGCCTTCTATTCCTTCCGCTAAGATAGCTACGACGGAGGGTCTTGGAAGGCAGTAACGAGACACTAGTATTTGTCCTAAAAACAAATTCGGCGCGGGAAAGACATCCTGGGATATATCGCTGACGTCGGGAAGCTGTGATGATGATAATCAGTTGTCAGATTTTCAAATGGTAACTCTCCATGCCCTCCTGTCATCTGTCATCCACTTCAGGTCCGCGTAATTTCTGCTTTCCTTTATGGCGTCTACGATCTTATATGTCCTCCTGTCTCTGTCTCAACTGACAGACTAGTCCTTAAAGTGTCTGTTAGCTAGCACTCTTCTTCCTTTCTCTTATAAACTGCAGCACAGTGATGAAAACGACGAAAGTTGTTTTTGTATTTGCTGCTTGAGCGATGCAAGCAATTCAAAAGAAATCAGTAATGGGTTCAGAACCTTAGATGTGAAGGGAAACACTTTAATTTTTTGTGTACATAAACTGCTGCTCGGGCAAAGTTGATGAATTGGTATTTAAATAATTTTTAGGGCCCTATGTAGGTCATGTTATGCTAACAGGTGATACTTAGCTCAAAAAATTTGTTTACTACCAGAAAATGTTTTGTATTTTACCCCTTTAATTTTGTTTACAGCAAATGAAACATATTTTGAAAATCTCGGTAGTGTGTACTCATTATTCTGTTCTATTACAGGGTGTTATAAAAAGGTACGGCCAAACTTTCAGGAAACATTCCTCACACACAAATAAGGAAAAGATGTTATGTGGACATGTGTCCGGAAACGCTTAATTTCCATGTTAGAGCTCATTTTAGTTTCGTCAGTATGTACTGTACTTCCTGGATTCACCGCCAGTTGGCCCAATTGAAGAAAGGTCATGTTGACTTCGGTGCTTGTGTTGACATGCGACTCATTGCTCTACAGTACTAGCATCAAGCACATCAGTACGTAGCATCAACAGGTTAGTGTTCATCACGAACGTAGTTTTGCAGTCAGTGCAGTGCCCATTTGATGTATGGATTAGCACAGGGCAATAGCCGTGGCGCGATACGTTTGTATCGAGACAGATTTTCAGAACGAAGGTGTCCCGACAGGAAGACGTTCGAAGCAACTGATCGGCGTCTTAGGGAGAACGGAACATTCCAGCCTATGACTCGCGACTGGGGAAGACCTAGAACGACGAGGACACCTGCAATGGACGAGGAAATTCTTCGTGCAGTTGAGGATAACCCTAACGTCAGCGTCAGAGAAGTTGCTGCTGTACAAGGTAACGTTGACCACGTCACTGTCTGGGGAGTGCTACGGGAGAACCAGTTGTTTCTGTACCATGTACAGCGTGTGCAGGCACTATCATCAGCTGATTGGCCTCCACGGGTACACTTCTGCGAATGGTTCATCCAACAATGTGTCAGCCCTCATTTCAGTGCAAATGTTCTCTTTACGGATGAGGCTTCATGCAAACGTGATCAAATCGTAAATTTTCACAATCAACATGTGCGGGCTGACGAGAATCCGCATGCAATTGTGCAATCACGTCATCAACACAGATTTTCTGTGAACGTTTGGGCAGGCATTGTTGGTTATGTCTTGGTTGGGCCCTATGTTCTTCCACCTACGCTCAATGGAGCACGTTATCATGATTTCATAGGGGATACTCTACCTGCGCTGCTAGAACATGTGCCTTTACGACACAACATGTGGTTCATGCATGATGGAGCTCCTGCACATTTCAGTCGAAGTGTTCGTACGCTTCTCAACAACAGATTCGGTGACCGATGGATTGGTAGAGGCGATCCAATTCCATGGCCTCTACGCTCTCCTGACCTCAACCCTCTTGACTTTCATATATGGGGGCATTTGGAAGCTCTTGTCTACGCAACCCCGGTACCAAATGTAGAGACTCTTCGTGCTCGTATTGTGTACGGTTGTGATACAATAGGCCATTCTCCAGGGCTGCATCAGCGCATCAGGGATTCCATGCGACGGAGGCTGGATGCATGTATCCTCGCTAACGGAGGACATTTTCAACATTTCCTGTAACAAAGTGTTTGAAGTCACGCTGGTACGTTCTGTTGCTATGTGTTTCCATTCTATGATTAATGTGGTTTGAATAGAAGTAATAAAATGAGCTCTAAAATGGAAAGTAAGCGTTTCCGGACCCATGTCCACATAACATATTTTCTTTCTTTGTGTGTGAGGAATGTTTCCTGAAAGTTTGGCCGTACCTTTTTGTAACACCCTCCATATCCGGAAACGTGACCCCACAGGTGCGTAGATTCGTCCTATACCCGGAGCACGTTTACGTACTCAACTTGAGCCCATATAAAACTATTTTGCCCTCTTAAATGTAATGTTGAGTTAGAAGCAGCATATACCAAGTTATGCTTTAATAACCACATTATAAGGCTAAACAGTTTTAAACACGATTAATCTAACCAAACAAATTTTAAAAGTTCTGCGAAGAAATCCGAATAAATGTGCTGAGGTCTATCCTATGTATTACGCTTATTAATACTAAAACTTATGAAAGACCTGATAATTATCTTTGTTTACATTCATGGTGTCTGTAATTAGTGAACTTCCTGTGAATGCGCATTCTTCTCTCTCTCACTCTCTCTCTCTCTCTCTCTCTCTCTCTCTCTCTCTCTCTCTCTCTCTCTCTACTCTCTCTTTTCTTTCGTCCTATTCGCTTCTATTCGGTCCAATGCAAAGGAGCTTAAAGTAACTGCCCTTGGAATTGCATTTTTAAGTGAGCAGAACTGAGTCTTCCAATTTCCTTAATCACTCGTCAATTAACGGCCCCAATACTCCGAAAGCCTCTTACACTACTGGCCATTAAAATTGCTACACCAGGAAGATGACGTGCTACAGACGCGAAATTTAACCGACAGGAAGAAGCTGCTGCGATACGCAAATGATTAGCTTTTAGAGCATTCACACAAGGTTGGCGCCGGTGGCGACACCTAAAACGGGCTTACATGAGGAAAGTTTCCACCCGATTTCTCATACACAAACAGCAGTTGACCGGCGTTACCTGGTGAAACGTTGTTGTGATGCCTCGTGTAAGGAGGACAAATGCGTACCATCACGTTTCCGACTTTGATAAAGGTCGGATCGTAGCCTATCGCGATTGCGGTTTATCGTATCGCGACATTGCTGCTCGCGGTGGTCGAGATCCAATGACTGTTATTACAATATGGAATCGGTGGGTTCAGGAGGGTAATACGGAACACCGTGCTGGATCCCAACGGCATCGTATCAGTAGTAGTCGAGATGACAGGCATCTTATCAGCATGGCTGTAACGGATCGTGCAGCCACGTCTCGATCCCTGCACGAACAGTTCGACGACGTTTGCAGCAGCATGGACCATCAGCTCGGAGACCATGGCTGCTGTTACCCTTGACGCTGCACCACAGACAGGAGCGCCTGCGATGGTGTACTCAACAACAAACCTGGATGCACGAATGGCAAAACGTCATTTTTTCGGATGAATCCAGGTTCTGTTTACAGCATCATGAAGGTCGCATCCGTGTTTGGCGACATCGCGGTGAACGCACATTGGAAGCGTGTGTTCGTCATCGCCATACTGGCGTATCATCCGGCGTGATGGTATGGGGTGCCATTGGCTAAACGTCTCGGTCACCTCTTGTTCGCATTGACGGCACTTTGAACAGTGGACTCTACCTTTCAGATGTGTTACGACCCGTGGCTCTGTCCTTCATTAGATCCCTGCGAAACCCTACATTTCAGCAGGATAATGCACGACGGCATGTTGCTGGTCCTGTACGGGCCTTTCTGGATACAGAAAATGTTCGACTGCAGCCCTGGCCAGCACATTCTCCAGACCTCTCACCAACTGAAAACGTCTGGTCAATGGTGGCCGAGCGAACTGGCTCGTCAAAATACGCCAGTCACTACTCTTGATGAACTGTGGTATCGTGTTGAAGCTGCATGGGCAGCTGTACCTGTACACGCCATCCAAGCCCTGTTTGTCTCATAGCCCAGGCGTATCAAGGCGGTTATTACGGCCAGAGGTGGTTGTTCTGGGTACTGACTTCTCAGGATCTATGCACGCAAATTGCGTGAAAATGTAATTACGTGTCAGTTCTAGTATAATATATTTGTCCAATGAATACCCGTTTATCAGTTGCATTTCTTCTTGGTGTAGCAATTTTAATGGCCAGTAGAGTGTTTCGTGTTCAGTAACAACGTTTGTTGTTTTCCGCTGCGCAGCAACCGCCAATTGTGTGGTCCCAGCGCGTCTCTCGAGACGGCGCCAAAACAACTCCACCCTGCACGACTGACAGCAAAGTGACACGTCCCTCCCTGCGGCTCGTTTCGCACGAGCGCAAACACGTCACAGCAGCCGCGTCGCTCCGTCGCTTTCCACACACACACACACACACACGCAAAAAATGCATCGCTTTGGCCCGTTTGAAATAAATGTGTTCTCTGGGAGAGTGGCAGCGAGAAATGTGTCTCTCAACGACAGACACCGACCACTCCACTCTTACTTCAATACGCCAACAGTCGTCAAACTGTTGGGAAAGATGCACGTCGCTGGGACTCGCTTCAAAATATACATTTCATGTGGTGGCTGACTATTTGACAGCGATCAGATATAGCTCCTCCGCAGATCTGTTTAGTAACCTGTTACAGCCAGAATACACAAACACACACGTACTCACACAAACGGTGCGCTCATGCGCACGTATGCACGCTCATTTGCACACAGAAAACAAGCATCTCTGTCTTGTCACCACTTTCCCGGGTATGAATTTTCCCCTCACCCGTTTGCACTTATAGGTTCGTTATTAGAAAAATTTGTCATTTATTACTTTATTGTTAATTGACCAGACCAGTCAAGTAGCAACTCACTGATCATGTCAACTACTTAAGCACTGCTAGAGATGTAGAATATAACGAGGCTAAATAATAATATCGCAATCCAGACCCATATAGATAGCCACACTTGAGATTCCATCCTCTCAAAACTCCCCTTTTTCGCAGAGCAGGCACGCACAATAACAAGCTCACATACGTGAGAGAAAAAAAAAAAAACAACTTTATACAGACACTTCAAGAGAAACAAAAGACGAATACAAAGCACACAACGACATTTGGTATCGCTGTGTACAGTAAATACGCAACTAATTCATAATTAACGAAAAGTGTTTCGCTTGAAATGTGTTCTGAAACGCCAAAACTCGTACATTCTCGAGTACGTAGACGAACGGCGCAT
The DNA here is from genome assembly GCF_023864275.1 of Schistocerca cancellata. Lineage (NCBI taxonomy): Eukaryota > Metazoa > Arthropoda > Insecta > Orthoptera > Acrididae > Schistocerca > Schistocerca cancellata. The sequence continues at coordinate 746,662,755 of NC_064628.1, read as the reverse complement.
AACTTCAGGACGAGGCGTGTGGAATAATTAAATCACAGAATAGAAAGTAGAATGAAATGTTAATTTAATCTTACGAAACTTAAGCTCCAATGAGTTATTTCTTACTTAATAATAACGTAATAATATAGCAACATATTTGGAATTATAATATAGCACTATTGTTAAATACATAAAAGAAACATAAAATGACAGGCCACTGAAGATGCTTCATACATTTAAAAAAGCGCAACGCGTGTAGCACTAACCAAGGAGACTTTCATTTAGTAGCACAGTTGGAGTACATTTTCAAGAATCTACAACAATCTCCTAGAGATTGTGTAGTGTCGTTTACCAGCCGGAGGAGACGAGCTCGCATACGTGTAGAAGTACCCGTGGTCTAAAGGACAGTCTGCTTTCCGCAGCGCTGCGGCGAGGACGTCTTGTTTACGTCCCGTCCGCGCGGTCGCGAGTGCCCGTCGTTGTTTACTACTGCGTTGTCGCTAGTTTAGAGTCCATCACTACCGACGCAACATGGCACATTCATACAGACAAACCACCATCAAGATCAGTTTTCAACCCGATCATGCACGACCGCGAGCTTTTGAAGTGGAACGTTTTCTACGTGACGACGTTAAAATTGAACCGCGAGACATAATTGGTATCCATCTCTCTATCACGAGCAGTGTTGTCTACGTCAAGCTAGTAAGTGACGAGGTGTGCAACAGAATCGTGCGCGCACATGCGAACGATCTTAAATTCAAACACTCTGATGGCCACATTGGGGCGGTCTCTATCGATCACGCGGGGCTTGGCCTCCGTACGATACGCGTCTTCGAACTCCCTTTCGAAGTACCACCGGACGTAGTCACCGCGGCTTTCCAGCCCTACGGCAGAGTGATCAGCCATATGGCCGAAAAATGGACCACCTTTACAACGTACCCCGTTCTTAACGGGGTGCGACAGATAAAAATTGAACTGACCAAACATGTTCCGTCATATCTTGTCATCGGCGGATGTAGGGCGATCATTATGTATGACGGTCAGCCACGCACTTGCTCTGGTTGTGGCCAAGAAGGGCACGTCCGGTCGGATTGTCTCCGACGACGGCTTACTCAAATCCCGACAGGTGAATCTATGACTCCTTCTACGGTGACGACACTTCCTCTCAATTACGCAGAAGTTACACGGGCAGCAACCCTTTCTGATGCTGCCCACGTTAGTCCGATAGCCGCCCCCGATAGCGAGACCGTGATGACTTCTGCAGTACAGAATCCGGCCTCTACAACGGCGCCCCCACCTGAAGATACTCACCGACCGACCTCGCAAGAAGGCGTGGATGCTAGGATGGACATTGACCCACGGGTTGTGCCGACAGCGGCTTTTCTTCCAGACACCGGAGCAGCTGAAGAAAATCACCCACATTCAGATTCTGAAACACACGTCCGTAAACAGCGTTCCCCGCGAAAACACAAGAGACGGCGGCGTGCTCCATCGGACGATTGTTTACAGCGATCGTCTGACATGGACTGTGGAAATTCCGACGACGGTACCGACGGTACAGAGGCCGCTGTAACATCAAACTCAACAGATCGCCGTGGTGATGGCTCCAGCCCCTCCGACCCCACAGAACAACAGGATCACAAGCAGACAGCCGCTGCCGATTCCCAGCCAGCAGAGCCGATGGATTCAGCGCCGAGTGCCGCAGCAGCCACTAACAGCCACCAACAGCCGATGGTATTTCATGGCGACTGGGCGGACGACTGTGAGGAACACTCCTTGCCCATCGTGTCGGACGACACGGGGGGAACCTTACCCCACCAATGTTGATCCTTTCCCGCCATCATTTACAGTGACGATGCAGCCTTACAAGGGTATTGATGGCCAACACGGATGCTATGGATAGGCCTCAAACTTATCGCGTTGCAACTATAAACATCAACACTATACGGACGCGCGCTAAGTTATCCTTGCTTCAGGATATGTTGAACTCTGCTTCCATCGACATAGCCCTTCTCCAGGAAGTGTACGTCGACGACTTCCCAGGCATGTACGGTTACGATGCTTGCGTCTCTCCAGCTTCCCCAACAGGCAGCGGTGTCGCTGTACTTCTTCGGGAAGGGATAGTGGCGGACGATATCCTGTTTCTGCCTGGGGCAAGAGGAATGGCACTCACAGTACTGGGTGTCCGCCTTATCAACATCTACGCACCTTCCGGGACGGACAAACGTCGCGAACGTTCACGATTCTTTGCGGAAGACGTCGCCCCGCTCTTCCAAGGCCGCCACGACCATCTGGTGTTTGGAGGTGACTACAATTGCGTACTGGCGCCCAGAGACCAACTCCCACGACATAATCCGTGCCCGGAACTCGAGACGCTAATTCGAGAACTGCAGATGGTGGACACTTGGGAACATCTTCACGGCCATCTACCGGGATTCACGCACTTCACGAGTCACTCTTCCAGTCGTATCGATCGGATTTATGTCTCACGCTCTCTCGCCGCTGGAACACAGGATGCGGAACTATGGCCTGCAGCATTCTCGGACCACACAGCTTACATTTGTGCAGTCACCCTGCGGCGGCAACAAGTGTGGAGAAGCCGCAGCCCGTGGAAATTAAACATCGCTCACCTGTCGTACCCGGATTGCCGCCAAGCCGTTGAGGATACGTGGCATTCGTGTGAAAATCGTCTCCGTGCATATCCCACAACGATCCGCTGGTGGTTGGACTGCGCCAAACCGGCACTGAGGCGAACGTTGATAACCTACGGTCGCGACCACGCTACTTGGCGAAGACATACACTCGACTTTTACTTCCGGGTCCTGCGCGACTGCGATGCTATGGCGCCGTCTCCGGAACGACAAACGGCGGTCCACCGTGCTAAGGCTCAGATCCTCGCTCATATGCGACGCCACCTAGAGGGGGTAGTCATCCGCTCGAGGACGCAGGATCGGATACCGAGCGAACGCCCGTCAATGTTCCACGTCCTTCGTGAACGTAAACGACGCCAACGAGCGCTGATACGCTTCATCGACACGGAGGACGGTCGTCGCCTCACCACGCAACAAGACATAAACACAGCGTTCTACAATCATTATTCCCAACTCTATTCCGCTCAGACCCCTGATCTGACAGCACTGGAGGACGTCTCTCAGACGATTTACGGCACCGTCACCCCGGTAATGGAAGAGGCCTTGATGGACGAAATTACAGAAGAAGAAGTGATCGACGCCATTGGAAAAGGAGCTGTCAACAAGTCACCGGGTCCTGATGGCCTCCCCTTGGAATTTTACCGGACTTTTCAATATTTATTAGCCTCCCGATGGACGGACATCTGTCGCGAACTACTATCCCCGGACGTGCCGCTCCCTGCGGCCCTTGTGGAAGGGATGATAATTCCTATTCACAAACCGTCCGGTGGCTCACGTCTGCAGGACTACCGCCCGTTGACGCTATTGAACTGCGACTTTAAGATCTTTTCTCGACTGTTGGCGGCGCGGATACGCCAGACCTTACGAAATGTTATCTCACCCGATCAAACGTCATTAGGAGGCGACAATAATATTCAAACAGCACTCAGTGAATATCGTGACTTGATCTCACTGGCGAGGGCATGTCGTCTGAAGGGTGCACTGGCGGCAATCGATTTTAGTCAAGCTTTCGACCGAGTGGACCACGACTATTTGGAAGCGGTCCTCCAACATATGCGGTACCCACAGCCATTCGTCACTGTCGTCATGCGACTACTCCGTGGCGCGACATCCAAGGTGATCGTCAACGGCCGACCTTCGCAGCCCCTCACCATTTCTCGATCGATACGCCAAGGCTGCCCTCTGTCCACTTTACTTTACGCTGTGGCCATGGAACCTCTCCTCTGCGGCCTGCGCCAACGACTAACGGGTATGACGTTACGAGGCCACACTTTCCGATGTAAAGCGTACGCTGACGACCTGGTGATTGTCATCCGCAACGGTGACGACACCGCTAGCGCACTGAATTGGATAGAGAAATATGGCATGGCCACTGGTAGTCGTATCAACGTCGCAAAATCGGTGGCTATGAACATCGGGGCCGGATTGTCTGAGAACAGTGTCACCCCTTTCCAGCTCAGAGATAGTTTGAAATGTCTCGGCATTGATTTTACAGACGATATACGACGGACCGCTGCTCACAACTATCGACGGCTTTTGCGAAATGTTCGGACTGGAATTGCCAACAACCGCCTACGAGCCCTGGACATCGTCCAAAGGACCCAGTATGTTAACACACATTTAGCGTCACGCATTCCGCACATCGCCCAGATATTACCTATACCGGTGATGTTAGCTCGCCGTATACTTGCGGCTTTTGGGTCCTTCGTGAGTTCAGGAATGCTTTTCAAGATCAAATATGAGACTCTCACCCTTCCCCCGGATCGGGGAGGGCTTGGCCTTTATCACGTTCATGACAGAGCGGTCGCCCTATTTGTGAGCACATTAGTCAAACTATGGCACCGCCGTCCGGACAGTTTGACCAGTTTGTTAATAGAAGAACTAGCACCGCCCTCACTGTTGCCGCCTGTGCCGATACACCACGTCCCCTCCTCGCTCTTCTACATCGGTGTCTTTTACCTCGAACTCAGTTACGTTCGGCTTGCCTTACCAGCGACTCACCTGGCGACGGCAAAGGTGGTTTATAGGGTCCTGCAACGTGGACGACCTGATAACGTCGTGGAGAGGAAGCACCCGAACGTCAACTGGCGAGTAGTGTGGAGGACAATTCACCACGTAACACTGGACACTGACGTCACGGCGATGTGGTATATCACTGTCAACGGTAAGCAGGTGACCAAATCAAGGCTACATGCGATCCACATGGTCGACTCACCCACGTGCACGAGCTGCGGCGTTCAAAACAACGATGAACACCGTCTTAGCTGTGGCGAGTCTACGGCAGTGTGGCACTTAGTGAGGCAAATGTCAGCATACTTCCTTCGGGTAACGCCGAATCATATCGCCCCCAAGACTATCCTATTCCCGGATGACATGTATTACCCACGCACTAAAACTAACGCTATGACGTGGCTTCGTGGACATGCAGTGCATTATTTGTTTCAAGATGGCACTAAGGACACTTTAGACTTTTGGGACTATTTGCAGGAACGACATTGCAAGATCCTCCGTAACCCAAAGTATCGACAATATTTTTCCAATTTTTTGTGGAGTGCGTTCCACGACCCTCCACGTAGCTGGAACATCACGGGTAAGAGAAGTTAAGATTACAAGACGATGATAGAACACTACACGGTACAACGTGGGATCTACTTTCATCATTACGAGAAGTCATACCTGGATGATACAGCAGATGGAGAGGTTCGTTGTGAACCCTCACACTCTGTAGCAGTATTTGCCCCATTTCCTCTTTTTGTCCCCAGTGCGAAAAGGTCTTCGCAGTTTTTGTTTTTCCATCCAGTGCAAGATGTAGCACTGGTTAATGGTGGTAAGGATTCCACCTTTCAGTTTTGTTTCATGGTTTCCTTCGCCCCACACTTTGCTCTCTTTCTTTATGCCTTTTTCTACAACTATTAGCATGGTTTTAGTTATGTGCGTCCCCAACTCGGCCCAACGAGTGCACTTACTAGTTTTCAGTTCCTTACTGTTAAAAAAAATACAAAAAGAAAAAAAAGAAAAAAAAGAAAAAAAAATATAAAAAAAATTAAAATTAAATAACTGAATTAAAAAAAAGAGGTCCTTGGTTCAAGTCTAACCTCGAGTGAGGAGTTTATATTTTTTTTAGACAATTATTATAAAAAAAAAAGGGTAGCGTCTTTGATTCATAATCAAAAAGTCTTCGGTCCCGCGTTCGATCCCCGCCACTGCCTAAATTTTGATAAACAATCAGCATTGGCGGCCGAAGACTTCCGGCATAAGAAGTCAGCCTCATTCTGCCAACGGCCTTGTCAAAGAGGGCGGAGGAGCGGATAGAGGTTCAGGGCACTCTCTTTTCCTAGGGGTGGGAAATTGCCCCTAAAGGCGGAAGAATCAGCAATGATCAACGACATGAGGATGCAGAAGGCAATGAAAACCACTGCAATAAAGACGTGTATCCACAGGACATGTGGCCTGTAATTGAAGAAGTGTCATGATGATCTCTCCATTGGCAAAAGATTCCGGAATAGTCCCCCATTCGGATCTCCGGGAGGGGACTGCCAAGGGGGAGGTTACCATGAGAAAAAGATTGAATAATCTACGAAAGGATAACGTTCTACGAGTCGGGGTGTGGAATGTCAGAAGCTTGAACGTGGTAGGGAAACTAGAAAATCTGAAAAGGGAAATTCAAAGGCTCAATCTAGAGGGGTCAGTGAAGTGAAGTGGAAGGAAGACAAGGATTTCGGGTCAGATGAGTGTCAGGTAATATCAACAGCAGCAGAAAATGGCATAACAGGTGTAGGATTCGTTATGAATAGGAAGGGAGGGCAGAGGGTGAGTTCAGTGACCGGGTTGTTCTAATCAGAATCGACAGCAGACCAACACCGACAATTATAGTTCAGGTATACATGCCGACGTCGCAAGGTGAAGATGAACAGATAGAGAAAGTGTATGAGGATATTGAAAGGGCAATGCAGTATGTAAAGGGGGACGAAAATCTAATAGTCATGGGCGACTGGAATGCAGTTGTAGGGGAAGGAGTAGAAGAAAAGGTTACAGGAGAATATGGGCTTGGGACAAGGAGTGAAAGAGGAGAAAGACTAATTGAGTTCTGTAACAAGTTTCAGGTAGTAATAGCGAATACCCTGCTCAAGAATCACAAGAGGAGGAGGTATACTTGGAAAAGGCCGGGAGATACGGGAAGATTTCAATTAGATTACATCATGGTCAGACAGAGATTCCGAAATCAGATACTGGATTGTAAGGCGTACCCAGGAGCAGATATAGACTCAGATCACAATATAGTAGTGATGAAGAGTAGGCTGAAGTTCAAGACATTAGTCAGGAAGAATCAATACGCAAAGAAGTGGGATACGGAAGTACTAAGAAATGACGAGATACGTTTGAAGTTCTCTAACGCTATAGATACAGCAATAAGGAATAGCGCAGTAGGCAGTACAGTTGAAGAGGAATGGACATCTCGAAAAAGGGCCATCACAGAAGTTAGGAAGGAAGACATAGGTGCAAAGAAGATAGCTGCGAAGAAACCATGGGTAACAGAAGAAGTACTTCAGTTGATTGATGAAAGGAGGAAGTACAAACATGTTCAGGGAAAATCAGGAATACAAAAATACAAGTCACTGAGGAATGAAATAAATAGGAAGTGCAGGGAAGCTAAGACGAAATGGCTGCAGGAAAAATGTGAAGAAATCGAAAAAGATATGATTGTCGGAAGGACAGACTAAGGATACAGGAAAGTCGAAACAACCTTTGGTGACATTAAAAGCAACGGTGGTAACATTAAGAGTGCAACGGGAATTCCACTGTTAAATGCAGAGGAGAGAGCAGATAGGTGGAAAGAATACATTGAAAGCCTCTATGAGGGTGAAGATTTGTCTGATGTGATAGAAGAAGAAACAGGAGTCGATTTAGAAGAGATAGGGGATCCAGTATTAGAATCGGAATTTGAAAGAGCTTTGGAGGACTTACGGTCAAATAAGGCAGAAGGGATAGATAACATTCCATCAGAATTTCTAAAATCACGTTGGTGTGTAGAATATATGAGTCTGGCGATATACCATCTGACATTCGGAAAAGCATCATCCACACAATTCCGAAGACGACAAGAGATGACAAGTGCGAGAATTATCGCACAATCAGCTTAACAGCTCATGCATCGAAGCTGCTTACAAGAATAATATACAGAAGAATGGAAAAGAAAATTGAGAATGCGCTAGGTGACGATCAGTTTGGCTTTAGGAAAAGTAAAGGGACGAGAGAGGCAATTCTGACGTTACGGCTAACAATGGAAGCAAGGCTAAAGAAAAATCAAGACACTTTCATAGGATTTGTCGACCTGGAAAAAGCGTTCGACAATATAAAATGGTGCAAGCTGCTGGAGATTCTAAAAAAAGTAGGGGTAAGCTATAGGGAGAGACGGGTCATATAGAATACACTCCTGGAAATGGAAAAAAGAACACATTGACACCGGTGTGTCAGACCCACCATACATGCTCCGGACACTGCGTGAGGGCTGTACAAGCAATGATCACACGCACGGCACAGCGGACACACCAGGAACCGCGGTGTCGGCCGTCGAATGGCGCTAGCTGCGCAGCATTTGTGCACCGCCGCCGTCAGTGTCACAGTTTGCCGTGGCATACGGAGCTCCATCGCAGTCTTTAACACTGGTAGCATGCCACGACAGCGTGGACGTGAACCGTATGTGCAGTTGACGAACTTTGAGCGAGGGCGTATAGTGGGCATGCGGGAGGCCGGGTGGACGTACCGCCGAATTGCTCAACACGTGGGGCGTGAGGTCTCCACAGTACATCGATGTTGTCACCAGTGGTCGGCGGAAGGTGCACGTGCCCGTCGACCTGGGACCGGACCGCAGCGACGCACGGATGCACGCCAAGACTGTAGGATCGTACGCAGTGCCGTAGGGGACCGCACCACCACTTCCCAGCAAATTAGGGACACTGTCGCTCCTGGGGTATCGGCGAGGACCATTCGCAACCGTCTCCATGAAGCTGGGCTACGGTCCCGCACACCGTTAGGCCGTCTTCCGCTCACGCCCCAACATCGTGCAGCCCGCCTCCAGTGGTGTCGCGACAGGCGTGAATGGAGGGACGAATGGAGACGTGTCGTCTTCAGCGATGAGAGTCGCTTCTGCCTTGGTGCCAATGATGGTCGTATGCGTGTTTGGCGCCGTGCAGGTGAGCGCCACAATCAGGACTGCATACGACCGAGGCACACAGGGCCAACACCTGGCATCATGGTGTGGGGAACGATCTCCTACACTGGCCGTACACCACTGGTGATCGTCGAGGGGACACTGAATAGTGCACGGTACATCCAAACCGTCATCGAACCCATCGTTCTACCATTCCTAGACCGGCAAGGGAACTTGCTGTTCCAACAGGACAATGCACGTCCGCATGTATCCCGTGCCACCCAACGTGCTCTAGAAGGTGTAAGTCAACTACCCTGGCCAGCAAGATCTCCGGATCTGTCCCCCATTGAGCATGTTTGGGACTGGATGAAGCGTCGTCTCACGCGGTCTGCACGTCCAGCACGAACGCTGGTCCAACTGAGGCGCCAGGTGGAAATGGCATGGCAAGCCGTTCCACAGAACTACATCCAGCATCTCTACGATCGTCTCCATGGGAGAATAGCAGCCTGCATTGCTGCGAAAGGTGGATATACACTGTACTAGTGCCGACATTGTGCATGCTCTGTTGACTGTGTCTATGTGCCTGTGGTTCTGTCAGTGTGATCATGTGATGTATCTGACCCCAGGAATGTGTCAATAAAGTTTCCCCTTCCTGGGACAATGAATTCACGGTGTTCTTATTTCAATTTCCAGGAGTGTATGTACAACAACCAAGAGGGAATAATAAGAGTGGACGATCAAGAAGGAAGTGCTCGTATTAAGAAGGGTGTAAGACAAGGCTGTAGCCTTTCGCCCCTACTCTTCAATCTGTACATCGAGGAAGCAATGATGGAAATAAAAGAAAGGTTCAGGAGTGGAATTAAATTACAAGGTGAAAGGATATCAATGATACGATTCGCTGATGACATTGCTATCCTGAGTGAAAGTGAAGAAGAATTACATGATCTGCTGAACGGAATGAACAGTCTAATGAGTACACAGTATGGTTTGAGAGTAAATCGGAGAAAGACGAAGGTAATGAGAAGTAGTAGAAATGAGAACAGCGAGAAACTTAACATCAGCATTGATGGTCACGAAGTCAATGAAGTTAAGAAATTCTGCTACCTAGGCAGTAAAATAACCAATGACGGACGGAGCAAGGAGGACATCAAAAGCAGACTCGTTATGGCAAAAAAGGCAGTTCTGGCCAAGAGAAGTCTACTACTATCAAATACCGGCCTTAATTTGAGGAAGAAATTTCTGAGGATGTACGTCTGGAGTACAGCATTGTATGGTAGTGAAACATGGACTGTGGGAAAACCGGAACAGAAGAGAATCGAAGCATTTGAGATGTGGTGCTACAGACGAATGTTGAAAATTAGGTGGACTGATAAGGTAAGGAATGAGGAGGTTCTACGCAGAATCGGAGAGGAAAGGAATATGTGGAAAACACTGATAAGGAGAAGGGACAGGATGATAGGACATCTGCTAAGACATGAGGGAATGATTTCCATGGTACTAGAGGGAGCTGTAGAGGGCAAAAACTGTAGAGGAAGACAGAGATTGGAATACGTCAAGCAAATAATTGAGGACGTAGGTTGCAAGTGCTACTCTGAAGTTAATTCATCCGGATTATACACTACTCTGCAAAACTTAAGGAAGAGCCAGATACGTCTCCCAATTGGGCACAGAAAGTTGAACCTCACGTTGCGTGAGGTCAGCGCGACTATAGCGCCGAATGGGACTGAAATGCGACACGAGACAGTAGAAGCGACTGGAAAAATAATTTGTGTCAACAACGAACTGTTGCGGTGTACTGTGGTGGTGTTCTTCGTTACAACGCGACGCGGAGACAACATTTGAATGTCTCCACACGGGGTTGAATCATCCGGAAACTGGGAGAAGAACAAAGTGTGACGAGTGTAGCTGCGGAGCTTGATATTGCTCACAGCATCTTTTGGCATGTAAGCGAAGCCTTCCGAACCACAGGCGCTGCTGCCCAAAGGGGAGAAGGTGGTCAGCTACTGTCAACTCCAGCTGCAGATAACGGCTATCTTATGCAACAGCCATGAAGGGACACGATAATAATACAGAATAAAAAAAAAAACGTTTTGCATCACCCTGCTTCCCACAGCTGCTGAAGTTAGACGGTGACTGTGGGTATTGTATGACAGACACAGTCCCTTTGTTCAGAGATGCCACTAAACCCGCCTAAAGATGCAAAAAACCATGCATGAGCAAAGCCTATTAAGGATGGGGTCTGACAGCCGATCACTCCCAGGCATTCCACCAGGAAGGACGTACACGGCTCGTGTCGTCTGCAGTTCAACCATGCCTAGACGGTCAATACAGCGGTTCGATCGCGTTCGCATTGTTACTTTGTGTCAGGAAGGGCTCTCAACACGGGAAGTGTCCAGGCGTCTCGGAGTGAACCACAGCGATGTTGTTCAGACATGGAGGAGATACAGAGAGACAGGAACTGTCGGTGACATGCCTCGCTCAGGCCGCCGAAAGGCTACTACTGCAGTGGATGACTGCTACCTACAGATTATGGCTCGGAGGAACCCTGACAGTAGCGCCACCATGTTGAATAATGCTTTTCGTGCAGCCACAGGACGTCGTGTTACGACTCAAACTGTGCGCAATAGACTGCATGATGCGTAACTTCACTCCCGACGTCGATGGCGAGGTCCATCTTTGCAACCACGACACCATGCAACGTGGCGCAGATGGGCCCAACAATATGCCGAATGGACGGCTCAGGGTTGGCATCACGTTCTCTTCACCGATGAGTGTCGCATATGCCTTCAACGAAACAATCGTCGGAGACGTGTTTGGAGGCAACCCGGCCAGGCTGAACTCCTTCTATGCAGCGAGTGCAGCAAGGTGAAGGTTTCCTACTGTTTTGGGGTGGCATTATGTGGGGCCGACGTACGCCGCTGGTGATCATGGAAGGCGGCGTAACGGCTCTACGATACCTGAATGCCATCCTCCAACCGATAGTGCAACCATATCGACAGCACATTGGCGAGGCATTCGTCTTCATGGGCGACAATTCGCACCCCCATTGTGCACATCTTGTGATTGACTTCTTTCACGATAACGACATCGCTCGACTAGAGTGGCCAGCATGTTCTCCAGACATGAACTCTATGGACATGCCTGGTACAAATTGAAAAGGGCTGTTTATTGACAATGTGACCTGCGAACCACTCTGAGGGAGCTATGCCGAATCGCCTTTGAGGAGTGGAGCAACAGTGCCTTGATGAACTTGTGGATAGTATTCCACGAAGAATATAGGCATGCGTCAATGCAAGAGGACGTGCTACTGGGTAGTAGAGGTACCAGTGTGTACAACAATCTGGACCACCACCTGTGAAGGTCTCGCTGTATGGTGGTACAACATGCAATGAGTGGTTTTCATGAGCAATAAAAAGGGTGGAAATGGTATTTATGTTGATCTGATTACAATTTTCTGTTCAGGTTCCGGAACTATCGGAAAGAGGTGGCGCAAAACTTTTTTTGAGGTCTATATTAAGTTCACTAAGTGAAACAGAAGACAACATTAAGAGTTGTGTAAGTAAAAATGAGTTGAAGTGTTGTCTATGACTTCGTACACAACAGTAACGACAGGTGGGCTGCAGGGTGGTGCGGCAGCTGTCGTCATAGGAAAGATGTATGGAAACAGAAATTACTAGAGAACAAGTTATCATAGTAAAAAACAGATTTACTTTATTTGTATTTCTCCAAGTGTATGAAAGCTCACCACAAATAATGCAGCAAGAAATAAAGTCTAGCTCCCAATGTAAAAAATTATGCGGCTTTCTCAACTAAAGCTCGAACGATGGAGTCGGAACCGCAAGTAGGTGACGCCTGCGTCGCGTCACGTAGTGAAGGGGCTTCAAGTGCGAGTGGTCATCTGGCTGCCACCGCTGCAGCAGAGGGTACTCGTGGTGCTGAGTCGCTGGAGGCGTGGCTCAGAGGGCATTCTCCGTTGGCTTTACTGGATTTCACACGACTGCGTTCAGGTTCTGATGGAAGCTTGCAATGTCGTTGCCAACTTTGACGCCCTTGGGATAGTATCGATAAGTGATACCAAATCCCTCCTCCCCAAATCTCCTCATCATCGTCGTGTAATGTAGATGAGCGAACGACAACAGGCAGCATGGCTGGATGTGTGCGGCAATGAGGAGACGAGAGCCGAAACTGAGGTCAGTGCCGAGCTGCCGTCTGCGCCCGAGCATAGAACTTGAGACCGCCCAGGAATAGCAGCCAAAAAACTGGACAGACGGCATGCATCCATATCCAGAGGTGGAGCAGCAAAGGAAGACAGAGGTATCCCGACGACTGCAGAGGGAACAGAGCCGCCACGTGGGACAGTCGCTGGGAAGAGGGATCTATCCCCAGACGACGGAGGCTGTCGAGAAAGCGACGACCGCGAACAAGTGTCGACTTCCATCGCCTCCAGGACCAGCGCCGAAGGCGCGGGACCGCTGGAGCTGGATGCAGCGAGAGTTGCTGCGTCCAGGCAGACAAGGACCATGCAATTCACATGGACGGATTTGAGTCTGGTGACGTCTCAGCAATCCTCTCAGTCCCTGGTGGAGAAACATAGAATGCTCAAGAAAATGTACAAAGGCGCCTTGCTCCCAGCGTCTCCAACTGCCATACAACCTATAAAAGACCGAATCATTAGTGTGATACTTTGCCAGTCTCGGCGCAGAGGGCACTGCCCGTGTGGCGGGTGCAGTAACTGAAGCAAGGTGCGATGGCGACGTCCCTGTAACAGTTCCACCAGCGATGACCTTTCCCGTGGCTGGGAGCGGTAGGAAGCCAAGAAGAGCAACAGAGATCGATCCCATGTGTGGGAAGTATGACGTTTGTCCATCTGTTGCCAGAATGTTCGCACAAAACGTTCAGCATCGCCATTGTATTGCGGATGGAATGGTGCGTTCGTGATGTGGTTGATGTTGGAGGTGGTGCACGGCTGTTCAGACTCGGTAGCAAGAGGTCCATTGTCAGTCACAATTACTTCAGGCAATTCATAGAGCCACAAGGTCTGGATTGTGCATCGAGCCATAGCAGAGTGGTTGGGAATCACGAAGGGAAATTTGCTGAAAGTGTCAACGACGCTGAGCCAACGTGGATACCAGTAAAGCCCCGCAAAATCCACCCGCAAACGTTATGAAGATGCTTGAGGCTTAGGCCGTGCAAAGAACTGCTGAGGAAGAGATGCCTGACGTTCAGCACAAGGCTTGGGACTGAGAAGTCAGCAGTTTAATCTGAGCGCCCAGAGCGTGCCAAGTGAAATAATGTCACGCCAACTCCTTGGTGCAAACGACGCCCCAGTGACTTCGGTGTAGCAAACGATGCACGTCAAACTGGAGAGCCCGTGGAACCACAACAGGTGAATGGTCATTGTTGGGGCGAAGCAGGATGACTCCCTGGTGAACTACAAGGGCGTGATGGTGAGCAAAATATCGGCGAACCATAGAGCTACCAATCTGTCTGGCTGAAAGTGGCCGACCAGTAAGGATTTAGTGGAACAGAATCTGCTGTGGCCTGAATAATTTTTCGGCGATTAAGCGGAAAGCTATAAAAAACAGATGTGTCTTGTGCATCAATGTAGCAACAAGAAGCAGATGACACATCGAAAGTGGAATCTGGGCCAACAGGGAGGCGAGAAAGAGCAACTGCGCTGGAATGCTTAGAAGTGGGTCGATACACTCTATCTTATTGGTAATTTGACGAAAGAAGGACCCACCATTGCAGCTTCCGTGCTGTGTGAGTTGGGATTCACTGGCAAGGGCTAAAAAGATTGAAGAGGTTTATAGTTAGACACCAAGTAAAAATTTGTCCTAAAAACATACTCGTTTAACAGTGACACTATAGACAATGGCGAGACCCTCCTTTTCAATTTGCGAGTAATTAATTAGATTGTTGTTCAACAACTTCGAAGCAACGACAGTCGACCTTGCAACAGAACCAGATTTATGCCACAAAAATGCACCGATGACGTGAAAGGAAGCATCCACAGCCAAGACCAAAATTGTGGCTGCAACAAAATAAACAAGGCTGCGATCAGAAATCAAAGCATCTTTCAACTTCTGGAAAGTAGTCTGCAATTCCCAATCACGGCGTGGAGGTGAAAGGTCACGGACAGCAAGTAAATGTGATTGTAATACGAAAACACCCTGGCTACTAATGACATGTCTTAAGTACTAAATTTGAGTTGGAAGAAAAAACACATTTGTCTCGATTACCTTTAAGACCTACTGCGGACAATACTTCAAACTAACTGCGAAGATTGCAGGAGTGCGACTTGAGACGACAGTGGCATCTAAATAATTCGAGCCTAAAGGAACTGCTCCAGAAAGCTCTCAAATACGGCAAGTGCAGAAGCACTGTCAAATGACAATCTCAAAAATCTGAAGAGATCCAGTTGGGTATTAATGATTAAGCTACGTTGTGACTGCCCATCCAGAGG
The DNA here is from genome assembly GCF_023864275.1 of Schistocerca cancellata. Taxonomy (NCBI): domain Eukaryota; kingdom Metazoa; phylum Arthropoda; class Insecta; order Orthoptera; family Acrididae; genus Schistocerca; species Schistocerca cancellata. The sequence continues at coordinate 746,647,508 of NC_064628.1, read as the reverse complement.
GATTTGCAATTTAAGGGTCATGTAAATCAATTTTCGAAAATTAACGACAGGCACCTTATCTATCCATTAGTTCTTCCCGGCGCGGGAAAGGATAAGTGTCAATGACTGCTTGAGGATTCACAGTTTTCCTAAACTCGGCGAACAACAGGAGTCAGCCGGACGGATTCTTTAAAATAACAAGCGGGGACGCCGACTGACTGGCAGTAATAGGTGCTACCACCCATTTGGCTTGCAGGGCAGTAAAGGAAGTTCCTGAGCCACGTGTTCTCGAAGATCGTGTGGAGCAGGAAGAGCGCAAATAAAACGTGGCTGTGCATTTTCCTTCATTGTTACATGGTTAACAAAATTATTGGCTTTGCTTAAATCGTCAGAACACATATAATGAAATTGCACGATAGTAATACTGTCCAAAGAATCAAAGAAAGAAACTGAAAGTACGTTGACCCGAATGCTTAACCCAAACTAATCAAATGAATCTAGATCACGAATATTAACACTGACTTGTGAGGAAAGCACTGCGAATGTCAATGTCCTCCTGAAATTCGGAAATCTGCAGGAATGCTACAAGTGCCTAAGACACGAACATCTTGGCCGTTTTACGCCGTCAGCGTATGGCGCGATGTGCACAATTAAGGTTCGCCAAGCAATTCATAAGTGCTACGACTGGACAAAGTCACTGAAACGCCAGTTCCAAGTTGCAAACAGACAGATTGTCCAGCAATAGTGAGAGACACAAAGAGTTTGTTATCTTTACGTAGCACTGCAGATGATCTGGGAGCCTTTCCTCAATGGATATCACACGGTTTCGCGCTGACATTGCGGGGCTTTGAAAACACGCTACACACTGCTTATGACATAGATTTTCTGGAAGGAGTTGCAGAAGGGGGTGTGTAAGCACACATATTTTACATGTGCCCGTTCCCATAAAAAAACGCGTCGCTTTACTCCAGAGGGAAGATCGGCGAGCATGTACCACGTTACAGCGAGAACACGACTTCACACCTTATGCGAGTCGCGACACCTGTTTACTTGAACGCTGCGGCTGTGGCCAGCCGGGATGCTGTTTGCGTGCCGGCTACGAGGCCTGTTTGCCGCGGCTATCTACGGAACAAGCTGGCGCTGCCTCAAAACTGTCTGCTCCGTTTTCGCAAGTATCCTGATAGTCAATAATCTGTAGCACCTGTAGCAAGGAAGGGTCTGGGTATTTCAGAATCTGTTCCCGAAGTCGATAGCCAGCGACATTGTGCATAATGGCATCACGAGTCATTGCATCACCGAAGTATTTGTCATAATCACATTTGAACCTAGTCTGTCTAGTAAGGCCTTGCGAATCACTCACTCACTGACGCTGTGTCTGTTCCTGTTGCTCACACAGCCCAAACAGCTTGTAGAGGGAAGACAATACGTTGTTAGCACCGGCAGTAGACCCTCATATTGCACTACCTTGAAGAGCCAAAGAAACTAGTAAACATGCCCAATATCGTTTAGGGCATCTGCGAGCACGCAGAAGTGCCGTAATAGGACGTGGCATGGACCTGACTAATGTTGAAGTAGTTCTGGAGGGAACTGACACCATTAATCCTGCAGGGCTGTCCATAAATCCGTAAGAGTACGAAAGGGTGGAACAGCAAGTTGCAAGGCATTCCAGATATGTTCAAAAATGGTTCAAATGGCTCTGAGCTCCATGGGACTTAACATCTATGGTCATCAGTCCCCTAGAACTTAGAACTACTTAAACCTAACTAACCTAAGGACATCACACAACACCCAGTCATCACGAGGCAGAGAAAATCCCTGACCCCGCCGGGAATCGAACCCGGGAACCCGGGCGCGGGAAGCGAGAACGCTACCGCACGACCGCGAGCTGCGGACCCAGATATGTTCCATGATATTCATATCTGGAGAGTTTGGTGGCCAGGGTAAGTGTTTAAACTCAGAAGAGTGTTCCTGGAGACACTCTGTAACAATTATGTGAGTGTGGGGTGTTGCATTGTTCTGATGGAATTGACCAAGTCCGTCTGAATGCACAATGGACATGAATGGATGCAGGTGACTAAACAGGATGCTTACGTACGTGTCACTTGTCAGAGTCGTATCTAGACATAGCAGGGGTCCATACTACTCCAACTGCACACGCTGTACCCATCGCTCTTGCGCCTACTGCAACACCACGTTCAAACTCAAATAAATCTTGATCACCCGCCATTTTAGCAGCAGTAACCGATCTAACAACTGAGCCAGACACTTGTTGTCTTAAATAGGCGTGGCCCACAACAGCGCCGTATTCTGCCTGTTTACATATCTCTGTATTTGTTTCTTTGGCGCTTCATTATAGTTCAGAGCGGGACATGGGTAATAACTTGGCGCATATGAGATACACTTTCACTCCCGACGTGTCCAAGAACTAAGAATACTCGCCAGCATCTTGTATGTGATGTGCTGTGATGTGTTCATTGAACTGTGCGAAGTCTTCCTTCACCTCGTCAAACTCACGAAATGGTGGCAGAAAAACAGGCGGTGACGGCAGTGGCGATGCCATTGAGTCTGGCGTCGTGTGTGAAGTTATCTGCGTCGTCATGAAGCGATTCACACAGTTGCACGATTTTTCGACTCTGAATCTGAGTTAGATCATCTCCCGGTGGCGCAGCAGGCGATTTCGGCCTAATACACATAGTTAATAAGCAATACGCGAAATAAAATGACGAATAAGCACAGAGAAAGCAAAAAAGGATGCAAAATCAGCAACTGTGGACCTAGAACACAATGAGCACAAGCAAGGCCGTGCTATATTGCGGCAGCAGAGGGCGCTCGTGTTACTGAGCCGCTGGAAGTGTGGCTCAGCAGGTGTGCTCCATTGGTTCCATCATATCCCTACGACCGCTATCGGTATCTGACGGAAACTTGCAAGTCCGTAGCCAACTACGACGTCTGCTTTGTGGTATCGATATCCAGATTGAAAATAAGAATTCCAGAGCTGCAGCTCGTTTCCATAGCGATAATAACTGTCTCAACTGTGACCGTGATGTGATGTGATCTGGGAGTTAGGTGGCGAAATACACACACACACACACACACAATAACAACAATTCTTGGCTGAGAAGTGGCACAAGTATCAGTACTAATCGATCAGAATAGTATTGCACCTGGCAGCAAGGGCCCTTCAGTCGGCTTATCGTGAATTTTTATCGTGATATTTGACGAGGACGCGCTGAACCACTTGGTGGTAAACGCACAATTGGCTTGAAATCATTCACAATGCGATGCGCTCTTCTTACACATTGCTGTACTTCTTTACTGCAACTTCATCTCGTGTTTCCGATAACGGCCATGGGAGGCCAAGTGCAATAATAATATGGTAGGCTAGTACCAGTAAAACCAGACAGTGACTCGTGACAGAAGAACCCGCAGTTACCTGAATCACTCGAACTGATGATCACGATATAACAGCATAAATTAGAGAAAAGAATATACACTCCTGGAAATTGAAATAAGAACACCGTGAATTCATTGTCCCAGGAAGGGGAAACTTTATTGACACATTCCTGGGGTCAGATACATCACATGATCACACTGACAGAACCACAGGCACATAGACACAGGCAACAGAGCATGCACAATGTCGGAACTAGTACAGTGTATAACCACCTTTCGCAGCAATGCAGGCTGCTATTCTCCCATGGAGACGATCGTAGAGATGCTGGATGTAGTCCTGTGGAACGGCTTGCCATGCCATTTCCACCTGGCGCCTCAGTTGGACCAGCGTTCGTGCTGGACGTGCAGACCGCGTGAGACGACGCTTCATCCAGTCCCAAACATGCTCAATGGGGGACAGATCCGGAGATCTTGCTGGCCAGGGTAGTTGACTTACACCTTCTAGAGCACGTTGGGTGGCACGGGATACATGCGGACGTGCATTGTCCTGTTGGAACAGCAAGTTCCCTTGCCGGTCTAGGAATGGTAGAACGATGGGTTCGATGACGGTTTGGATGTACCGTGCACTATTCAGTGTCCCCTCGACGATCACCAGTGGTGTACGGCCAGTGTAGGAGATCGCTCCCCACACCATGATGCCGGGTGTTGGCCCTGTGTGCCTCGGTCGTATGCAGTCCTGATTGTGGCGCTCACCTGCACGGCGCCAAACACGCATACGACCATCATTGGCACCAAGGCAGAAGCGACTCTCATCGCTGAAGACGACACGTCTCCATTCGTCCCTCCATTCACGCCTGTCGCGACACCACTGGAGGCGGGCTGCACGATGTTGGGGCGTGAGCGGAAGACGGCCTAACGGTGTGCGGGACCGTAGCCCAGCTTCATGGAGACGGTTGCGAATGGTCCTCGCCGATACCCCAGGAGCAACAGTGTCCCTAATTTGCTGGGAAGTGGCGGTGCGGTCCCCTATGGCACTGCGTAGGATCCCACGGTCTTGGCTTGCATCCGTGCGTCGCTGCGGTCCGGTCCCAGGTCGACGGGGACGTGCACCTTCCGCCGACCACTGGCGACAACATCGATGTACTGTGGAGATCTCACGCCCCACGTGTTGAGCAATTCGGCGGTACGTCCACCCGGCCTTCCGCATGCCCACTATACGCCCTCGCTCAAAGTCCGTCAACTGCACATACGGTTCACGTCCACGCTGTCGCGGCATGCTACCAGTGTTAAAGACTGCGATGGAGCTCCGTATGCCACGGCAAACTGGCTGACACTGACGGCGGCGGTGCACAAATGCTGCGCAGCTAGCGCCATTCGACGGCCAACACCGCGGTTCCTGGTGTGTCCGCTGTGCCGGGCGTGTGATCATTGCTTGTACAGCCCTCTCGCAGTGTCCGGAGCAAGTATGGTGGGTCTGACACACCGGTGTCAATGTGTTCTTTTTTCCATTTCCAGGAGTGTATATTTCGTCATGTCCACTGATCGCCTCCCTATGGAGTGAAGTGTGAGTGTTGTGTCTTGAAGTATAGCTGTTTCCTATGAGGTAACTTTGACAAGTGCGTGTGTAGGGCAGTCTCACGCTTTTGTTAATGATAATACGAGGATTATTCGGAAAGAAGGAACGATCGGTCGCGAAATGGAAACCACAGTGAAAATCGAATGAAGTTTTGCACAGGTGTGTTGGGCAGTGTCTCTAGTATGCCTGTCGGTCGTGTTACGTCGTTCTTTTTTAGTTCTGAGCACACAGGGAGCACATTAAGATACCTAGAACAATAGTGGCTCCCGCTAAGTACGAGGCCCTTGTGAGACATTTCGCTTGAAGATATGCAGCCAACATTACATAACTGTCGTGCGTTTTCTTCTTCTAGACAATTCTCATCTGCATTCTGCAGGGGCAATGAAGATGCTCCTGCATCGTTTTCAATTGGAAATATTTGCTTACCCACAATACGGCCCGTAATTGCCTCCCTCTGAGTTTCATCTCTGCTTACATGAACCGCAGGCTATGAAGACAACATTTTGGCACAGACAACGAGCAGTAGACCAACGTAGAGAACTGGCGGAAAGCACTGACGGCTGCCTTCTATAACGAAGGAATTGGAAAGTTGGTACAACGTTACGACAAACGTCTAAGTCGGATCGGCGGTTTTAGAGATAAGTAGCTGGAAGTTGTAACTAACTGTTGCAAATAAAAATCTTGATTTTCACTGTGGTTTCCATTTTGCGACCTATCGTTCTTTACTTTCCGAATAGCCCTCGTAAGATCCACTACAGCTTTATTAAAGTACATTTACTCTGTCATTACCGGTTTCATGTGTTGAACATCCTCAGATGACCTGCAATTGAGGAAAAAAATAATGGCCGGAAGCTGTAGTAACTCACGCGAAATAAATTATACAAAAAATTAAAATATAAAGTAAAGCTGATGCTTCATATTAATAGTAAACAGCTGTGGAACACTAGATGATGCAGATGCCTCTGTAGCAGAGGTCGCTAACGAATGCCTATAGAATGGCCTTCGACACGGCTAACTGGATAGAAACGTCGTGATGGCCGTAAGTTTTACCGCCAATATTTGGCCGGCAGGGTGAGAATGGTTGGTGGTACAGTCCCTAATTCCGAGACTTTGAGCTAACGCCCTGGGTTAAGTTCCATGCTTGTCTGCTGTGTCTCCCGGACCGAGGGCATTTTATTAAATTTTTCGCTGAAAGAATTATTATTTTAATAATTTTTTCATAATGTGGTGCCACGGTCATAATATATTTCTTTAAAGTCAGTACCGCCATTAGACTGTTTTTTATATTTTCAGTGTTACATTTACACGATCATGATTTCCGCTTTACAGTGCCATTATCAAGTGTTTAATGTTATACAGTGCCTAAGATGGCATACTGCTGTATTTAAAATACACTATTAGACACATTAGACTCAGTGACAAAACAAAGCAGTAGGCTTTTACCAGAAATATTGACCATTAGACAATGTGTCTAATAGTGTATTTTAAATACATTATGCCATCTTTGGCACTGTATAACATTAAAACACCTGATAATGGCACTGTAAATCCGAAATCATGATCGTGTAAATGTAACACTGTAAAGGTTAAAAACAGTCTAATGGTGGTACTGACTTTAAGGGAATTATTATTTAGCGTTTGACACTTATACTATCCGACCACGATATTACTGCAGTTTAATTTACAGTAGAAAAGAACTTTCGGTGTTAAGGAAAACGCATCGGACTGTGAATGGTTCCAGGGCGGTTGCGCATACACTATCATCTGGTTCACTGTGTTCTTGTGAAACATTGCCGGCCGGTGTGGCCGAGCGGTTCTAGGCGCTTCAGTTTGGAACCGCGCTACCGCTACGGTCGCAGGTTCGAATCCTGCCTCGGGCATGGATGTGTGTGATGTCCTTAGGTTAGTTAGGTTTAAGTAGTTCTAAGTTCTAGGGGACTGATGACCACAGATGTTATGTCCCATAGTGCTCAGAGCCATTTGAACCATATTTTTGTGAAACATTAGAACAAAACCTCGCGATAAGTCGACCGAAGCGCTCTCACTCTCAGTCGATATTGTGCTCTACTAATAAAAGGACATTTTATGGTAAAAATAGAGCTCGCAGATCGGTTGGTGGTCCGCACACTACCCCCTCCCCCCTGCACCCACTGAGCTTGTATGTAGTGAGTGACTCAGAAACAGCTGTGTCCAGCACACTGTTAGCTGTTTCCCTTTGCTCGTCGTTCACAAGTTGCGAAGCTCTCAAGAGTGTTGTTACAAACACAAGCAGCTCACTAACTGTGAGAGATTCGTTAAGTAAGAATGTTTGTTATTTCTGCGAGCACGTCACGTTTTAAAACGGGATCCAACGTGTTATCCTGCGGTACACCTGGCCAAAACACTGATTCGCAAGGCTGGATGCCTGCTGTAACTATGACCGATGCGTTGAATCTTCTTTTCGAATCAATACACTAAACATTGTTTCTTGCATACTGTACAAGAGCGCTCTGGTGTTGATAATGGAAACTCTTGACAGCGGAGACATCATGGAATCGTCTGCAAGGTTTTAGTAAACAGGAACTGTATAATTTTTTTATCTTCTTTCCATCGACTAGTGCTTAAGCTACGTGATCACATGGGAATTAAGGAGATCATTCCACCCCACCATCAGTAATGAAACGTCGTCGTAACAGCAGATTAGGTTAATACTTTGGTCAAGCATTCAGTATAGCCATCTATATCCATCTGAGTGTAACATCTTGTTTCGTGAGTCGCCCCTATACGACCCTTTTCCTCTGCTTAACAGACCGAAAGTATTTCAAATGTTCAAATGTGTGTGAAATCTTAAGGGACTTAACTGCTAATGTCATCAGTCCCTAAGCTTACACACTACTTAACCTAAATTATCCTAAAGACAAACACACACACCCATGCCCGAGGGAGGACTCGAACCTCCGCCGGGACCAGCCGCACAGTCCATGACTGCAGTGCATCAAACCGCTCGGCTAATCCCGTGCGGCCCGAAAGTATTTAATGTTCCTGCATGTTGTCTCTATGCTAGAAACTATTTTAGGTCAACCTACAGGTGGTGAGCACTCTGTCAGAAACCATTATTAACATTAATAACTAGAATTTTTTGGAATATTGTTTCAGGAAACAGCGATCTAATAACGTTATAATGGACTTAGTGAACACAGTCGTAATCGCGAGTGACTAGTTACTTCTTATTTGTGGATGGCCGGTTTCGATCTACTACAGACATCATCATCAGATCTACATTCCTCGATGATAGTAGGAATCTCTAGGGTGGAGCAGGCCCGTCAGCGCTGGCGTTTAAGGCAATGTTCTCAACGCCAGCATGGACGGGTCTGCTACACCGCAGTGATTCCTACTATCACCGAGGTTTCTAGATCTGATGACGATCTCTTTACTAGATCGAAGCCGCTCATCCACAGATCAAAAGTAACAACTTAAATGCGACCAATACTGTGTTTACTAAATAAATTATAATAACTAGAGTCGCAGAAAATAGTTTTAAGAGTCAAAGACGAACACCATCGACGAAAGATAAGGTTTAGGCGTTCATCCAAGGCAAATGCTGGGTGGTTTCTGTGAAAAGAGCGCTGCGGATTTTCGTTTCTATTCCGAGCTTGTCTAATCTCATTTCATTCTTTCGAATCCATGTTAAAGTGATTTCCTTCCTGGGAAAATTTTGAAACTTCCAACTTTTATGTTTTCCGGCGTTCCTTAGTTGTTTCTGTATGCTTGAAGATGTGGTCCGTCTACGCAGCGAAATTAGAGGCTGTCTGCCCTTCTCCATACGCGTGTCAATTCTTCTTCTTCATAGAGCATCTTTAGTTCAGGCACATGCTTTATTAGGCCTTCAGCAAAGTTGGATGGCAACAACAGGCAGATATTTCGAAACTAGATACGAAGAACGCATAAGACGCTGGAAGTATTAAATAATTATACCTTTGCTGAAAACATAATAAAGCATGACTTGGCAAAGGATATGAAAGTTATTAGATTGAAAAATTACAACAGAAACCTCCTACCATTACAGGAAAACTTTCAAATAGAGTCCTCTAAATGAACAAGATAGTAATAAACGACCAAATTAACATAAGTAACAACTCGCTAACCGCTTAGGCACATAAACAATAACAAACAGCGATGCATAACATGCTTAGACTAAAATATATCTTAATCTCCCACCACAGACACGTAAAAAGTACGTATCTGCGATTCCCTGCACGGAGCAGGCCCCACTACATATAAAACTACACGAACACAACATGACTAATGACAAACAAATGAATATCAGATTACATACAGACGCCACAACACAAACAAAAGAAGAAAGAACAATTTACAGGGACAATTGACAACACTGTATACAGTATGCACACAAAACCAACTGAAATCCCTGGGCTAGCCGGACAGAGCGGATGAGGTTATATTTGTGGAAAGGTGCCAAAATAAGTTACTGTCAGTTGCACTCAACATATGAACTTTATTTCTTAGACAATCACACAAGCAAGAATCAAAAGCTCTCGAGGTTTTAACGAAAGATCTCCTTTGATTTAATTTAGATCGGCTGAAAGGCACATCGAAAATCCAAGGCACAAGGCCTAAGCAAGGAATTGAGGTACAGGAGTTCTTCTGGAGGTTTCACTTCTTTAGAAATTTTTTTTTATCTTCAAGATAAATAGGCTGAAAGCCTTAGCTTAAATTTTGCCCATAGAAGCCGGCTGAAGGCCTCACATTAATCAAGAACAGTGTTACGGCTTAAAACCAAGACAAAGATTTTCAAAGTTTAATCTAAATAGGCTGAAAACTCCGCTGAAGGCCGCCCATCATCAGAACAATTTAACGGCTTAAGGTCCAGGAAGAAGAACTCTCAATTTGAAAAGACTGAAGACCTTATCTTAAAATATTTTGTGTAAAACTCCGCTGAAGGCCTCATACTAAAGAATAACAATCTTTTGACTAAAGGGCAAGACAAGGATTTTTAATTTTTAATTTAAGAGAGATTAAAACTCTGATGAATGCCAATGCAGAAAACAATTTTACGGCTCAAGGCCTAAAGGGAAGAGCTTCTTAATTTCAACTAAAATAGGCTAAAGGCTTTATCCTAAAATGCTTCACATAAAACTCGGCTGAAGGCCACTTACGAAACCTAAACAATCTGACTGCTTAAAGCCCAGACAAAGAAATTCCCAATTTTTAATTTAAGCTAGAAAACTCGGCTGAAGGCCACATACAAACTAGAAAATATTTCTTATGGCTTAAGGCCTAGAAAAAATTTTTCAACTTTTGATTTGAAAAGGCTGAAAATTCGGCTGAAGGCCATATAACAACTTGAAACAAATTTACAGCTTAAGGCCTAGGCACAAGGAACTTTCAATTTTAATTTTAAAAGGCTGATACTCGGCTTAAGGCCACAAACCAGACAAGAAACAATTTTTTTACGGCTTAAGGCCTAAGAAGAAAAGCCTTTTAATTTTAATAAGCTAAAACTCGACTGAAGGCCACACAGAGTGCTTAAGGCTAAAAAGGAAATCACTGTGTAAACCACAAGGAGCGGCGCTCAGGAGGTTCCACAGGTTGGCCTGGAAAGGTAACACTAACGCATGTTTGGGTGATACAGGCAGCCAGACCGACAACCTCTTAATCGGAAGGCAACCCAACTGAAAGCCAGCCGACGAACCAACCAGCAAGATCAGTTCTGCTCCATTCGACCAGCAAAAGGACAACAAGATGTCAATAGCACAACGTTCTGGATGCTGGTGCCCAATCCAGCCAAGTCAGAGTAAACGCCCAAAACTACGAACAACGCCTCAGCTGTCGAACTACACGCCGTGCTGGACAGCATCAACACGACGAGGAAAATGCACTGCCGAAAACTACGTCAACGACCAGGGCAGGTAACCGAAACATCAGCGGCCACAAGGCAGAAGATACCGCTGGTACACTTCATTAACGATGGAATGAATTAAATTAGGTTAAACACCACACAGGTAGACGGCTGCAATTCTAGCCAACATCAATGCACACACGTTGTTGCTCGTGGGAAAATCCCAGAAAGCGACAACCAGGATCAAACGAAGAGATGTGATAGCAGTTGAGGCTTGATAGTAGGTGGGCGACGAACTTCGTAACCCTCGCAAGAAGCGCCTCACAAGTCCAACAGTGCGAGCACGCCACCAGCAGCTCTGGGCAGACCACGCGCCATGGAGACTTCCTCGCTGCTCTGCCCTTACCGACCGACTGCCTCACACACGGTAACGGTCAAAATACGAGTACCAAATACACGTCGGCCGATGAGACTACCTACCATACGACCGACCAATGATCGTTCCCACTCGAGTCTCCTTCCGTCAGACAGTGCATGCCTGTCCCCAGTGGTCAGCAAGTACTGTGTGTCAACACCTCACTAGCGCTCCATCCCCGACACTGCTCCGTGTCCGACTGCACTCCTAGTCCGTCTACAACTGACTTCCAGACACTCGACCACCCGAAAACACTATCGGTCGCTCTAGAGATGGTACGACAGTGCACTGACGAATAAGCGCTGCTGCTGCCACTCGCGGGCAAGTAAGGCAGAAGTTAGTGACGCCAGTAAATGGAATAAGAAAACGAGGTGGCAGTACCAAAAAAGAAGATCACAAACAATAAATGGCATGAACACGAGCCACGTGCGGCTCACCAGCACACAGTGAAAGTGAAGTGTCAGACCGAAATTTGTTTGAAAACGCCGAAAATTGGGTATACTGCTGTATGCACGATAATTAAGTGCAACTCCAGGACCCACATATTTGCAAGGTTGTTTCGAGTATGCTGCAGAAGTTTCGCTAAGAAGCCTTTGCATATCCTTTATACAGTGCCGATCTCTCACCACGTGACCCATATTTTTGGAGTGCTGAAGAAAGACGTTCGTGAGTGTCGATTTGCTACAGATAAGGAGGTGCACACCTGGGTAATATTATGGTGCTGAAGGCAACCACAAACATTTCTCGCCGGCCTGAGTGGCCGAGCGGTTCTAGGCGCTCCATTCAGGAACCGCGCGACCGCTACGGTCGCAGGTTCGAATCCTGCCTCGGGCATGGATGTGTGTGATGTCCTTAGGTTAGTTAGGTTTAAGTAGTTCTAAGTTCTAGGGGACTGATGACCTCAGCAGTCCCATAGTTCTCAGAGCCATTGTTCTGAAACATTTTTCCATGAACGCGTTGGCCGTCTTGTCTCACAGTGCGTTAAATGTATTACCAATTAATACAATTAGTTTTGAATCAATACATAGTTTACTTATTTACTTTCCATATGTCTCGCTATCATTTGACAGCACCTTATACACTCCTGGAAATTGAAATAAGAACACCGTGAATTCATTGTCCCAGGCAGGGGAAACTTTATTGACACATTCCTGGGGTCAGATACATCACATGATCACACTGACAGAACCACAGGCACATAGACACAGGCAACAGAGCATGCACAATGTCGGCACTAGTACAGTGTATATCCACCTTTCGCAGCAATGCAGGCTGCTATTCTCCCATGGAGACGATCGTAGAGATGCTGGATGTAGTCCTGTGGAACGGCTTGCCATGCCATTTCCACCTGGCGCCTCAGTTGGACCAGCGTTCGTGCTGGACGTGCAGACCGCGTGAGACGACGCTTCATCCAGTCCCAAACATGCTCAATGGGGGACAGATCCGGAGATCTTGCTGGCCAGGGTAGTTGACTTACACCTTCTAGAGCACGTTGGGTGGCACGGGATACATGCGGACGTGCATTGTCCTGTTGGAACAGCAAGTTCCCTTGCCGGTCTAGGAATGGTAGAACGATGGGTTCGATGACTGTTTGGATGTACCGTGCACTATTCAGTGTCCCCTCGACGATCACCAGTGGTGTACGGCCAGTGTAGGAGATCGCTCCCCACATCATGATGCCGGGTGTTGGCCCTGTGTGCCTCGGTCGTATGCAGTCCTGATTGTGGCGCTCACCTGCACGGCGCCAAACACGCATACGACCATCATTGGCACCAAGGCAGAAGCGACTCTCAACGCTGAAGACGACACGTCTCCATTCGTCCCTCCATTCACGCCTGTCGCGACACCACTGGAGGCGGGCTGCACGATGTTGGGACGTGAGCGGAAGACGGCCTAACGGTGTGCGGGACGGTAGCCCAGCTTCATGGAGACGGTTGCGTATGGTCCTCGCCGATACCCCAGGAGCAACAGTGTCCCTAATTTGCTGGGAAGTGGCGGTGCGGTTCCCTACGGCACTGCGTAGGATCCTACGGTCTTGGCGTGCATCCGTGCGTCGCTGCGGTCCGGTCCCAGGTCGACGGGCACGTGCACCTTCCGCCGAGCACTGGCGACAACATCGATGTACTGTGGAGACCTCACGCCCCACGTGTTGAGCAATTCGGCGGTACGTCCACCCGGCCTCCCGCATGCCCACTATACTCCCTCGCTGAAAGTCCGTCAACTGCACATACGGTTCACGTCCACGCTGTCGCGGCATGCTGCCAGTGTTAAAGACTGCGATGGAGCTCCGTATGCCACGGCAAACTGGCTGACACTGACGGCGGCGGTGCACAAATGCTGCGCAGCTAGCGCCATTCGACGGCCAACACCGCGGTTCCTGGTGTGTCCGCTGTGCCGTGCGTGTGATCATTGCTTGTACAGCCCTCTCGCAGTGTCCGGAGCAAGTATGGTGGGTCTGACACACCGGTGTCAATGTGTTCTTTTTTCCATTTCCAGGAGTGTAGTTTTGGAATGCAACCTTTCCATTGTACGTGAACTTAACTCGAACTTTACAACGGTAAGACTTTCACATCGATATATAAAAACGGTTGCAACAGTTAAATTAAATGATTCAGCTCTCTCGAAAGTGAAACCAAGGGTTACATAAGCCCTCCCGGCTAGCCGCGTGGTCTAATGCTCTGCTTCCGCAGTGGGAAGGTGTGTCGGTCCCCGGCACGAATCCGCCCAGAGGGTTGGTATCGAGGTCCGGCGTGCCGGCCAGCCTGTGGATGGTTTTTAAGGCGGTTTTCCATCTGACTCGGCGAATGCGGGCTGGTTCCCCTTACTCAACCTCAGTTTTACTATGTCGGTGATTGTTGCACAAACACTGCCTCCACATACGCGTACACCATAATTACTTTACCATGGAAACATTTGGGGTTACACTCGTGTGGTATGAGATGTTCCCGGAAGGGGAGAGGGATGTCCACTGGGGGCCATACCGCACAATAACCCTGGCTTCGGTGTGGGACGGCGGTGGGGTGGGTGGACTGCTGTGGCCTGTTGTGGGGTTGTTAACCACTGAGGGCTACGGCAGGACGAAGCCTCTCCGTCGTTTCTGGTCCCCAGTTCAATACACAATACACAAGGGTTATGTAACAAAGGCTTTGCTATAAGAAGTGGATTTTAGTTACTGTAGTATGCCTGCACGAATACAGAATTATTTCAGCTTTAAGAACCGATGCTATTCTACACTCCTGGAAATTGAAATAAGAACACCGTGAATTCATTGTCCCAGGAAGGGGAAACTTTATTGACACATTCCTGGGGTCAGATACATCACATGATCACACTGACAGAACCACAGGCACATAGACACAGGCAACAGAGCTTGCACAATGTCGGCACTAGTACAGTGTATATCCACCTTTCGCAGCAATGCAGGCTGCTATTCTCTCATGGAGACGATCGTAGAGATGCTGAATGTAGTCCTGTGGAACGGCTTGCCATGTCATTTCCACCTGGCGCCTCAGTTGGACCAGCGTTCGTGCTGGACGTGCAGACCGCGTGAGACGACGCTTCATCCAGTCCCAAACATGCTCAATGGGGGACAGATCCGGAGATCTTGCTGGCCAGGGTAGTTGACTTACACCTTCTAGAGCACGTTGGGTGGCACGGGAGACATGCGGACGTGCATTGTCCTGTTGGAACAGCAAGTTCCCTTGCCGGTCTAGGAATGGTAGAACGATGGGTTCGATGACGGTTTGGATGTACCGTGCACTATTCAGTGTCCCCTCGACGATCACCAGTGGTGTACGGCCAGTGTAGGAGATCGCTCCCCACATCATGATGCCGGGTGTTGGCCCTGTGTGCCTCGGTCGTATGCAGTCCTGATTGTGGCGCTCACCTGCACGGCGCCAAACACGCATACGACCATCATTGGCACCAAGGCAGAAGCGACTCTCATCGCTGAAGACGACACGTCTCCATTCGTCCCTCCATTCACGCCTGTCGCGACACCACTGGAGGCGGGCTGCACGATGTTGGGGCGTGAGCGGAAGACGGCCTAACGGTGTGCGGGACGGTAGCCCAGCTTCATGGAGACGGTTGCGTATGGTCCTCGCCGATACCCCAGGAGCAACAGTGTCCCTAATTTGCTGGGAAGTGGCGGTGCGGTCCCCTACGGCACTGCGTAGGATCCTACGGTCTTGGCGTGCATCCGTGCGTCGCTGCGGTCCGGTCCCAGGTCACGGGCACGTGCACCTTCCGCCGAGCACTGGCGACAACATCGATGTACTGTGGAGACCTCACGCCCCACGTGTTGAGCAATTCGGCGGTACGTCCACCCGGCCTCCCGCATGCCCACTATACGCCCTCGCTCAAAGTCCGTCAGCTGCACATACGGTTCACGTCCACGCTGTCGCGGCATGCTACCAGTGTTAAAGACTGCGATGGAGCTCCGTATGCCACGGCAAACTGGCTGACACTGACGGCGGCGGTGCACAAATGCTGCGCAGCTAGCGCCATTCGACGGCCAACACCGCGGTTCCTGGTGTGTCCGCTGTGCCGTGCGTGTGATCATTGCTTGTACAGCCCTCTCGCAGTGTCCGGAGCAAGTATGGTGGGTCTGACACACCGGTGTCAATGTGTTCTTTTTTCCATTTACAGGAGTGTAGATTATGTAACAGAGAAAGCCTGAAGAGCTGCATGCCGTTCAGTTCTTTTCTTTTCATTTATTTATGATGAATTTATCAACTGGATAAGAGTTCAGTTTGAGTTTGACACGCTCTGTCAACATAAAATTTTTAATGGATTAATGAGATTACAGTGATTATATGTGTTGACTTCATTTCCTCTTTTTCTGCATTCTTTAGCCTGGTGCTGACTATATTCATTGATTTTCAGGATGAGCTTTAGAACTGAGGTGTGCTGTGAATACGAGACAGGAGCGCAGGAGGTATAGCGAAAGTGGTCCCGTGTGGGGTTAGAGAAGAAGGGCTTTGGAAAACTGCGGCAGGGGAACGGCAGAGACAGCCTCCTCGCATTATCTTGGGAAAGTCGCCTCGCCTAGCGTCATATGGGTGCCTGGCCAATTGTGCAGTTTATTACATGCATCGAACTTGGATCGCCGAGCCGAAAGTATTCGTTCCGGATGACCGAACTCTGCCGGCAGGTGGTAAGCATTAGGACTTTGTTAAGAAAAGTGCATTCAACTGATAAACATCTCCTCGGTTTCTAGAGAAACATGACAAAACAGCTCTGATATTCTCCAAGTTCAGAAGACACCACAAAGATGGCGGGTGACCTCGAGCACATTTTTTTAGCTTTTTCCAGGGCCTTTGGCCCAAGGCCAGCTGCTTCTTGACAGGGCACGACTGGTCCAATTGATATGACCTCGGGAGAACGTAACATGTAGCGCAAAATTGTTTAGAAAAGTGGGGAGGAAATCGAGATTATTGGCTTTTTAACATTTTGTCTCATATTGGTGTGATATTTTGTTAAGGAATCAATTATGCTATTAGCGGGTCAGTATAACTTTAAAATATGATTGGTGGGAATAAGAGTGCAGTCAGTTCTTGACTGGCTAGGGAGAAAGGACATCATCTCCGGACTTCGCACTGAACACTTTGTTACTCTGCCGGCTGTGTTCTCAACTGGAACATCAAACTCCATCAGCAGAGTGGGGTCCAGTCTTCGAATATCTTCTGATTCTTGGAAGAATGCAACCATCCACAGCATCACCTTCCTGCTCATATGGCACCGACGGTAATGGTGAGCATAATTAGCAGGTCCAGTATGTTGGGACCATCAAAACCCTTTCCCATATCCATCAGTGCATTCTCGTTTGCATCGATTTATTTAGCTTTCTGCATAGGCAAAAAATCACTGTACTGTTGTGTATGTACGTTAACATAAATTTCATAATTTTACATACAAGATTATCAACTAATGACTCCGCACGAGTAACTTTTCCAACCACTAGTTCACTTTTTTTATTCTCATAGTTAATATTCTAGTCTTTTAATTCTCGTGATATTATGGTTTGCTTAGATGCTTGCCCTTCTCTTTTGTAATAAACTAAAACATCACTCAAATCACGCCTATGATTAGAGTAAACGTTCCTCTCTCATCGCATCTGATATTTTCAATGACAAAATGAAAATTCCCCGCCTTAAGATTCGCCAGTAGGGCCACGAACTTTCATCGCATTAATCAATCTACAGCATACATTTATTTCAGATTTGGGCTCTCAAGGGTATATCGGTGTCATGATTAATTCTGATTCCGTTACATTCAGTCACACACGCGAGGGTTTTCAAGCTTATAATATTATTCTCGTTCCACAGTCACCCGCAGTCAGAACGGAAGATAGCCAGGCTTGAACTTAGAGTAAGTGTAAATTACTTTCTTTTAAAGTGGATATAGTGGCTGGATAATAGTGTGATTTGATCTTAAATTGAGACTGCTGTTACCTAGACACAAATTAAACTCAACTGTATAACAATTTGGAAGGTTATATTGCTACTGGTTCAAGTTTCAAGCCCAGAGCAGTTAAAGCTGAAGTTGGTGTCGCTTGTTGCAGTAACGCAATTGACATTTATTTTACAGAATGTTACGACTTGCTGTTGAGGGTAGATGTTGTGAGAGTTTAACTGTTCAGATGGTTCAAGTAATAACGTTTTATAGTGATGATTATAAAATGCGCTTAAGTTTTGGTCAGAGTAATTAAAATATTTCGTTTACATGTGTTTCTTTTGGGAGAAATAATAATCATTTACTGCACTTTGGTTATATTAATTCGGTTAGTGCTTCTGTAGTTAATGGGCAGATTCTTCAACCAAGAATTTCTTGCACATTACTCGTGGATTATTTGATTTTCTCTGAGGCGCAGTTGAGGCTACACAATGCTGGCGATCGTTTACTGTTATAACGAAAACTACTTTCATGTATTATAATTGTAGTGTGTGGTACTACGTTGACTTCCACTCCCATTTTATTTGCCCAACTGCCTCACGGTCCAGCCAGTTTACTTCTCATATGTAAATTAAATTACACGTAACATAGCAGTAGTTGGTAGACGGATAATAATTAGTAGACTGATACGGCACGGAAGAATAATCACTTGGAGGTCTAAAGAAGGAAAACGGTAGAGATTTAATTGTGAAAGTTGGCATATCTGAAGCAGATTTTAGCGGAGGATGTAAAGAGTTTGATTACTACACTGGCCCGATGAAAAGTCTGATAAATTTTGGAAAAGTAAAGCGTGAGTTGCAACCCATATCTCTAAAGAAAATCGGAAGGTACCTTCAAACATGGCTGACTGAAAAAATCGCTTAATTTTGGAGCGTTAGTATTGTAAGAGACGCCTGTCATCGACATTTTATCATGTAAGACTTGCTGTCATACATCCAATGCTGGACACATAAACCCAAAGAAAAGTGTAATTCAAGTTGTTGAAGACGACGAGAGTCTGGGAAAGTGTGTTCTTGAACAGTAGATACAAGCTACGACTTCTTCACTGAGTCAGGACCTGACGCTCTCTTCACATAAAGATGTTGGATCAAAATACGAAAACACCGCGAGAAATGTATGCTTTGACATAAACGCAGATACTAGACAAGCCTAGAGGTTGTGCTGTTGTATTTGACCACGAACGGAAACTGTTAAATGTCCTCAATACGTTGTAAGTGTCCGTTGTAATCAGAACAGGGTTCTGTGTATCTCTGAGTGCATAACGCCGGAGCTAAGTGACTTAGAAAGTGTGCAAATTGTTGGTGCTCATATGGTGGGCGGTTCAGTAACCAAGGTAGTTGAAATGTTTGCTGTTTCAGGAGGCACTGTATGGAAGATTCATACCACATACAAGGAAGGCACCAACACACCATCCTCTAAATAAAAATGGGGACGCAACTGTGGGTTGCATCTCACCTGCGGATTCAGTATTACTGAGCTTTTGTGATCTACTTTGGAAAAATGGGTGAATTATCGTTACCCACTTTCAGCATCGATCCTTGCACTTCCACTATTTCGCAGGAAGGATGGTATAAAATTTCTTGTAAATCGCACAGGACCAGTATTTATCCATTCCGTAACGACTGGAAGCAGTTTTGAACACCAACGATTATCTTAAACTGTATTAGGCATAGTAATGTGTTCTGTTTCTGGTGGATCCATATTTTGGTCCCTCAGTTCTTCCTGTATTGGTGAAGCATCAACAGAAGCGAAATCACTCGATAAAATAACGTTATTAGAAGCTTTGGGGATGTATGTATATTAATAGGAAGAGTTTTGTTTTTGTAATCTACTGAGCCGAAAAACTTTATAGTAATTTTATTCGGATCTTCACCCATCTGACTGGTCTGATGCGGCCCGCCATAAATTCGCTCCTGTGGCAACCACTTCGTCTAGAGATTAACACTTACAACAGTCTTCAATTATCTGTTAGAGATATCCTAGTCTGTGTCTTCCCCTCTACACTATGTGATCAAAAGTATCCGGAAACTGGCTGAAAATTATAGTTCGTGGTGCCCTCCATCGGTAATGCTGGATTTCAATATGGTGTTGGCGCACCTTTAGCCTGATGACAGCTTCCACTCTCGCAGGTATACGTTCAATCAGATGCTGGAAGGTTTCTTGGGGAATGGCAGCCCATTCTTCACGGAGTGCTGCACTGAGGAGAGATGTCGATGTCGGTCGGTGAGGCCTGGCCAGAAGTTGACGTCCCAAAACATCCCAAGGTGTTCTATAGGATTCAGGTCAGGACTTTGTGCACGCCTGTCCATTACAGGGATGTTATTATCGTGTAAACACTCCGCTACAGACCGTGCATTATGACAGGTGCTCTATCGTGTTGAAAGGTGCAATCGCCATCCCCAAGTTGCTCTTCAACAGTGGGAAGCAAGAAGGTGCTTAAAATATCAATATATGCCTGTGCTGTGATAGTGCCACGCAAAAAGACAAGGAGTGCGAGCCCCCTCCATGAAAAAATTTTGCTATCGGCACTACACACGCTGGCAGATGACGTTCACCGGGCATTCATCATAACAACACCCTGCCATCGGATCACGACATTGTGTACCGTGATTCGTCACTCCACACAACGTTTTTCCACTTTTCAATCATCCAATGTTTGCGCTCCTTACACCAAGAGAGACGTCGTTTGGCATTTACCGGCGTGATGTGTGGCTTATGAGCAGTCGCTAGACCAAGAAATCCAAGTTTTCCCACCTCCCGCCTAACTGTTCGTAGTACTTGCAGTGGATCCTGATGCAGTTTGGAACTCCTGTGCGATGGTCTGGATAGATGTCTGCCTAATACACATTACGACGCTCTTCAACTGTCGGCGGTCTCTGTCAGTCAACAGACTAGGTCGGCCTGCACGCTTTTGTGCTGTACGTGTCCCTTCACGTTTCCACTTCACCATCACATCGGAAACAGTGGACCTAGGGATGTTTATAAGTGTGGAAATATGGCGTACACACGTATGACACAAGTGACACATCACCTGACCACGTTCGAAGCCCGTGAGTTCCACGGAGCGACCCATTCTGCTCTCTCACGATGTCTAATGACTTGAGGTCGCTGATATTGAGTACCTGGCAGTATGCGGCAGAAAATTGCACTTGATATGAAAAACGTATCTTTTTTGGAGGGGTCCGGATATTTTTGTTCACATAGTGTAGATTTTATGCCTTACAGCGCCTTCTAGTACTATAGATGTTGTACCCTGATGTCCTCGAGACACGTCCTAACATTCCATTCCCTTTTGTTGTCGGTCTCTTCCACATACCCCTTCCCTCGCCTGTTCTGCGAAAAACCTCCTCACTTTTAATCTAATCAGTCTACCCATACTACGCCTACCGTCCACGATTCACTTTCATACAATGCTACGACGCAAACTAGCCTTGTCATAATTTTTTTGTTCCAAATATTTGACCCTGACACAATTCTTTTGAGGAGGTATGGCCTCTTTGTCTGTGCTAATCTTCTCCTTGTAACCTGCCCGCTTCGTCGCCATACGTTATTTTGCTTCAAGATGGCAGAAATCTTTCAGTTCGTCTACTTCGTGGTTATTAATTTTGATGTTAAGTTTATCGGTTATCTCATTTCTGCTATAACTCACTACCTTCGTCTTTCTTTGGTTTACTCTCATTCCGTATTCTGTGCACAACTCAGTTCTGTAGGTCCTCTAATTCTCCTTCCCTTTCAGTAAGGGTGACAATGCCGCCACCGAATCTGGTCATTACATCCTTTCGTCCTGTATTTAAATCTCACTATGCCACATTTCTTTTATTTCCTTCACTGGTTCTTCGGTGTACATGTTGTGCAGTAGGGGAGAAGGATTCCATTTCTGTCTTAAACCCTTTTGAATCCGTGCACTTCTTACAGCGTTTTCCATTTTTTTGTTCCCTGTCGGTTCTTGTACATGTTGTGTATCATTCGTCTTTCTTCACAACCTACAGAAAATTTTCTGAGAATTTTCCAGCATCTTGTACGATTTTACATAGTCGTACATTTTTTCTAGGTCGACAAATGCAGATGAATGTGTCTTGATTTTTTTAAAATCTTCCCTCTAGCATTAGGCGCAATGACAGAACTGCCTATCTGATACCTTTATCTACCCTGAATCCAAACTGTTTGTAATTTAACAGCTTCTCAGTTTTCAAAATCTGGAATTAAATAGTGATTCAGACACAAAGCTTATAAAAGAACTGCAAACTGTATAATACATCGCTGTCTAATTACAGGATGCGCTAAAACAAGCGTCACGTATTATATGCTACACGTAATAAATCCGTATTTCTCAGTCAAGCAGCCATTATTTCGCACGCCAGAGTGAAACTGTCCAAGATGATAGGACGACGCTGCATACTGTGACATAGTACGTGAGAGTCTTTTTAATCACAAAAATTGAGTCTGGTTGAGTACTCTCGCCAAATATAAACGATATCCAGCCACAATACTAATTCTTGGTGGTTAAGTCAATCAGGGATCGTAATGATTTCAAAGACGAAATAATATTTTCAATTTGGCTCTATGTAACAGACCTGTCTAAGCTTCTAATGAGATCGGACGGCTTCCCCGCATTAGAAAATCTGGGAAACAGTTTATAAACAGACTGAAATTATTTTAAGGAATCTTCAGCAAAAGAGAATAATTTGTTAGAAACTAGTTAGTCACAGAAATCTTCAAAACTTTCAGGTGCCACACTTTCCACACGTTTGGTCGTTTCCATGTAATTGTCTGCCTAACACTGAAGTCTATGGGACTGATCAGACTATGTAGTACCTTCTTTCTGTACGATGGTAACAGCAGTGCCTGCAATTGCACTGTAGAAGGCAGCTATCCATGCTAATGCAGTGTTGACCCGAAAGGAAAGAAGAATTTTGTTAGTAGAACCTGGTGACGTCTGTGGCAAACTGTAAGCTCTAGTCCACAAGTTTCGGTACCCACGAAAACAACACAGTAAATGAAATCGTCAGAAGTTTGGCGGTTTGGAGAGACCTCCCGCGATGGGGATGGGGATATTTGTCTCCGACCGGTGAGCGTTCTGCCCAAGGTCGCGAGACGAGTTCAAGTCTCGAAGTTACACACATTCTCCTATCTACGCACTGGCAACATGTCCTACACCAGGAGAAGAATATTTATAACGCTATCAGCTAATGAAAGCAGAGTTCAGCCGAGGTGAAACTGAAAACCAATGGGTAAGTGATCGCATAACCAAGTTGTGATTTATTCTCGTTATATTGCACTAAATGAACTTATGTTTGTTAGACAAGAGTGAGTACTTCCACATGTGGAATTATGACGTAAAAAGAATGAAATTGAATTTACTATCCAATTCATAAGCAGCAAAGCTGTGTTCATGTATTCGCCCTGTACCTTTACTCCAGCATGCAAAAAGCAGTATCAAGAAAACTGTATTCATACTCTGACATTAACGAACTGCTCGAACATCGTAACGCGCAGCGCGCTACACTGCTACTTAGGGATATATGACACGTAAGACACGAATCCACGCGGCAGATTAACGACAGTGTCCCACGCTCGTTTTGGTAAATGCTGGGCTGATCTTCAATTCCGCCCCAGAGAATACGAAACACGAAAAGTTAAAATATGACAGACAGATTCACAAAGAGATGGCGCACACGACTTACCTCCCTTTGGATGTCAACAGTGCAACGTAAGACTGATGACCGATTACTTTTAGTCAAGAACGTAGGTCAAGAGATAATCTCGTAGCCGACGTGATGTGATCGTTATTCGGCGCTCCCTCGGGTTCTGGTTGCAGTTCGCCACTTTACCTCTGAAGACGTCTCCTGCAGTCAGAGAGGAAACGATAGAAAAAAGATTCATTCATCGATCAAGGCCTATTAGCCGGAAAGCTTTACGTAAAGTCATTACCACCCGAGAAAGCTTACATTGTATGATATTTATTATTCGAAGATACAGAATTTTTCTTGATTAACAGGCTGCTGGCAGCGGAGGTTGGGGGAGATGACACATGCCAAGCCAGAATGTCCTGACGTCAGGACGCGGCAGAGGTAGAAGCAAAATCAACGCCTAGCATAGTGATGGGGTCTCTGGCCTCACCGTATTGACGTTGTCGTCCGCACTTCCCATGGTCGCTAGTAGCCTCAGAAAGTTGATAAAAGTGGTGCGCTGTGTGACAGTGAAGACAGAGTCCCAGAAGGCAACCGCCAGCTCTGCGTGGAGGGCTTGTCGTTGTGGTGAGTAAGGCTGTGGCCTCGTGATAGGAGAAAGGCCAGACCTACATGAACAGAGGCGGTTGGCAGCAGCGGCATGACGGATGTCGGTCTGAATCCTGGACCCACTTCTTAGGCCATCAGTAGGTCCGCTGGATGATGGTGCCCATGGCTCCCAATATGTCTGGACTCGGATGGTGGCACTGCAGCTCACAGTGGCCAAGTCCTCCACGTGACTTCTTGTTCCATCAGACGCTGCAGATAGCTGCATAAGCAGCAGACAGACCATCATAGTCTCAGCTGGATGGCTGTGAAGTAAGTAGATCCCGTACCGGAACAGGAGTAATATTTACAAGGGGTTGGCCCGTGTGTTTTGTTTCTGTGAGGTGCCATTGAAATCACCTGGCATGCTTTTCTTGTCCAGTCAGTTTCTCTGGTCACCCTGGTTGCAGCTGAATGGTGCCCCAATTCCACCTTTCAGGAGTAGTGGTTGGTGGTATTTCCAGAGTCAATTTACTGAATAGTTATTGTGTCTGAATTACACCTTCTCACTCCACTCTGTTTGGCCGACCCTCTCTCCCTATGACATCATTCTGCTGCATTGGTGACCTGGTCTCACAGTTCTTATAGTGTGTAGCAATTAATTCCGTTTTGCAGGCGTATTACATGTGGCATCACTGTTCTTCCTTGTTGGCATTCTTCGCAGCTGCTGCATACCGATCTGCTTCGCTTGTTTCTTGCATTACCATGGGAAGGCTTCAGAGTTGTGCTCTACTATGGAATGCCTATTATTCCATGGCGCTTCAGAATGATACATGAAGAAACGCTGAACTATTTACGTTCAGATAAACCTCTGCGTAAAATGTGATTGCAATGACGTTTGCCACTAAATGTAATGAATAAAACGAAATAACAGAAGAGGAAAAATTAGATTGGCTCCTTAGAGCTATTTCATATACATTTTGTTATGGAGTTACTACTGCAGTTCATCGTTCACTTTGGCGCATTGGGCGATATCTATTAGTGCCATTTCATGGTACTCTGACCACTACTGAAAGGGAAGCTGCTTTGATTTTCTTCGTATTTATATAAGGTCAGTTCCTGAAAACAGTAAGACTCGCAAAAGTCGCCTTTGGTGAAGATTAGATTTCCGATAGTTGTTAAGAACAAATTACTATAGTTTACTAACATATTCGCCGCTAGCTGTCTGTGTAGCATAGTACTCTAGTAATAGTAATAGTCCCTGGTTCCAATCTCAGCTGTCAACATCAATAAGCACCATCACAAAATGTCAAGACCTGGAAAGAAAGCTGCAGCTTCAGACGAATGAGACATCCCTCTAGAGACAGTTGGCCTCTCAAATAAACCCAGCCAAAGTGAACCTCAAGTTGCGAATTACACGGATAGACAAGGACCACAAATATGGAAAACTGAAGCTATTTTAATTTTTGCTATTGCTGTGGCAAGTGTCAAATCATTTCCAATTTATAATGTAGAATTATCTAAGGAAGTTCATAATATACTGATAAATATTTGTTCAAATAAAACAAGTAGTGACTTCTTTTTACTGTAATTTAAATTTTATATTTATAAACAAACGAAAATATTAATGAAAAATTATTGATGAATAACATTTTAAGTTAATAGTGGTATGAAAATAAATTCGAATTTGACACACACACATGTAAATGCCATTTTACTAAATAAAAAAATTGCGTCAACAAGTCTGTTAATTCTTAGACATAAAAGAAGAATTTTGATTTCTGTATAACGTTTCACACTTTTGTACCAAATTTTAATCTATTTTTGATAGTCTCATTTTTATACAATTAGTAATTAAATTAAGCGCCATTTATATTAAAAATATGCACCAATATATGTTAATTAACATTTTCATTTGTTGATAAACGTGAAATTCCAATAAAAGTAAAATACGTTTGCTACTGGGGAGATTCGATGAAGGTACATCACGATTTCCAGACTATCAAGTTATGCACGAATAAATTACAAATAAAATTACAAACAACACCACCACAGTAGCTATGCATCTTCAGTGCTTAACAGGATTTTTTCAATCAATATTACAGTTTTATTTTACATAAAACTGTCTCAAGTTCAAAACAGATTTATTGTTTACTGAGGAAAGGGTCTTTTGCTGCGATAACGAAAGTAGTACATGTGTACGATCCATATTGCCCATATGTAGTGTACGTCACTATTTCAAAGTAGTTTTGTCTTATATTGTGAGCTTTCCTCCCCTTTGTGTGCTTGTCAAGTTACTACATGGGTTTCAGTTATTCAGAACTAAATATTGTGTTGTAAGAGCTTAGCTCTGCAATGCTTACAGCGATTAGTGAAATCAACGCTGAGGTTTTACTACACTCGAGTGTCCGCCCGTTATAATTACGAGTCCGATTTCCTACCACGGTCATTTATACGCGAAAACTGATCCATATAACGATAGAACTGGGTGGGGCATCGAAACGTGCTCCCATAATTCTTTTGAACAACGTATTTTTGGTTATAATTGTGGTGTCACCGCCAGACACCACACTTGCTAGGTGGTAGCTTTAAATCGGCCGCGGTCCATTAGTACATGTCGGACCCGCGTGTCGCCACTGTCAGTAATCGCAGACCGAGCGCTACCACACGGCAGGTCTGGAGAGACTGACTAGCACTCGCCCCAGTTGTACGGACGACTTTTCTAGCGACTACACTGACGAAGCCTTTCTCTCATTTTCCGAGAGATAGTTAGAATAGCCTTCAGCTAAGTCCATGGCTACGACCTAGCAAGGCGCCATTAACCATTTCTAGAGAGAGTCTCACTTGTATCATCAAGAATGCTGTATACAAATGATGGATTAAAGTTAAGTATTCCAGCAGCTATGTACTTTTCTTTATAGCATTCATTAAGTATCCTGTTTCACACCTAACGCCAGCCTGCGTGAGTTGACGCGTGCATTTCGGCCTCCTCTCTAAATTAGTGTGCGTTGTGTTGGCTAATCTGCCGACACAACAATAATACTCATGGTCCGCGTCTGTAGATTGAAAACCGTGTTCGTATTTTTTCCTGCAGGAGACTGCCTGTACAGAAATGACAATGCCCTCACTATCAAGTCTGGAAATGTCCAGGATTGGTAAGAGGATAAAATACCTAATCTCCCCACACTACAACGGTTATTATGCCATTGTTATTTACATCATGGAAACAAAAACCTGTTACCCTAGTCAAGCATCCCTCAAGAACTCACAAGGGAACCTCCCCATCGCACCCCCCTCAGATTTAGTTATAAGTTGGCACAGTGGATAGGCCTTGAAAAACTGAACACGATCTATCAAGAAAACAGGAAGAAGTTATGTGGAACTATGAAAAAAATAAGCAAAATATACAAACTGAGAAGTCCATGGGCAAGATAGGCAACATCAAGGATAGTGTGAGCTCAGGAGCGCCATGGTCCCGTGGTTAGCGTGAGCAGCTGTGGAACGGGAGGTCCGTGGTTCAAGTCTTCCCTCCAGTGAAAAGTTTAATTTTTTATTTTCAGACAATTATCAAAGTTCAGGCACTCACACATAATCAACTTTGCTCTCCAAAATCCAGGACATGTTCAGATTTGCTTGGACATATGCAGGATTTGACGGTCTACACACGGAAAAATTTGAAAACGTTAAAAACATTTGTTTTGACAGAGCAGAGGGAAAACTGTGCGACTGTGGAACTGTTGCATTCATTTGTTGCAGTTTATGTGACAAACTCTTAAGTTTTCATCACTTTTTTGGGAGTGATTATCACATCCACAAGAAAACCTAAATCGGGCAAGGTAGAAGAATCTTTTCGCCAGATGTACAAGTTAGGTAGGTCCACAACATATTCATGTCACGTGACGCACATGCCGTCACCAGTGTCGTATAGAATATATCAGACGTGTTTTCCTGTGGAGGAATCGGTTGACCTATGGCCTTGTGATCAAATGTTTTCGGTTCCCATTGGAGAGGCACGTCCTTTCGTCTACTAATCGGAAGGCTTTGCGGTGCGGTCGCAAGACACAGACACTAAACTTATTACAGTGAACAGAGACATCAATGAACGAACGGACAGATCATAAATTTGCGAAAATAAAGAAATTAAACTTTTCACTGGAGGGAAGACTTGACCAAGGACCTATCGTTCTGCAGCTGCTCACGCTAACCACGGGACCATGGCGCTCCTGAGCTCACATTCTCCTTGATGTTGCCTATCTTGCGCATGGACCACTCAGTTTGTATATTTTGCTTATTTTTTTTCATAGTTCCACACAACTTCTTCCTGTTTTCTCGATTGATCTGTGTTCAGGTTTTCAAGGCCTATTCACTGTGCCAACCTATAACTAAATTTGAGGGGGGTGCGATGGAGAGGTTCCCTTGTCAGAACTGTTTCCCTACAAAGAGTTCTATAAAATCCCATTGATCACCACTGACGATTTATAAGCATCAGTCATGAGATTTTTCTGGATGCCAGAGATAACGCTACATCGTATTATTTTGTTGGTGCGTGACATTGGCGAAATGGTGGAGAAGGCGGAGACGAAAAGGAATAAAGAACTCGAGGGGCAGGGGCAGCCGCAGGTTGTCGGGCTTGCTGTGGCGAGCCGCCGCTGCCGTGTTTACGGACACGGGGGACGGTGAACAGGCGCCCAGGAGGTGTTTACGGACACTGAGCTCCGGCCCGCAGCGTGTTATGCAACGCCACTCATCTGTTTTTCCTCTCTTCCACTCACCTACTACCCCTTTACATGAAGACAATAACGTGTTATCCAACTGCTTCTTGCAAATAAAAATGAAAAGATGCAGGTAGTCTCTTTCGGGGAACATTTTACAGCAGCTATTCCCACATTGTGCTAGATCCCAACACACTTCCTACTTCCGGTAAAGGAGAAACTCCGCTGTTTATTTGTTAATGGGCACCATTCTCCCAAAAGTACTTCAACCACATATAAATAAGAAGTTTTCGAGCGGTAACAGATAGCACTCAAGTTACTAAAATAACGATGAATATCGTATCAATATCACAATCCACAAAAGATTATAAGTGAAGTGGCAGAATGATACGCTGTAATCAACCAGCTATATCCGCCACATCTCATTCGTGGATACTTCAATAAGCCTCAAGTCACGGAGAACGAAATTAGAGGTACGTAGGGAGAGGCAGTTATGGACATCGTCGATGATTTTAATTTAATCTTCCTTGACGAGGGTCACCAATGCTGATATCATTTCCACATTATCGGTCTCCAGAGGTAGATTCCACACTTCGTACGTCAAATATCGCGCAAAACTTTTAATGAGGAGACCTGAGTTTCTCCTGGCGTATACAACTTTCAAGTAACTCCCGGGAAATCAGCCAGGTAACACTTTCAGCGACCGCCGATATTTCGGCGGGAGAACACCCCGCCATTTTTAAGGCAAACTGCAAAGGACAGGCGGCGTACATGCAAATTTAAAGCCTCGGTTCTCGGACTGAAGCAGGAAAGATAACACACACTCACTGAACACTAGTGCCACCAAAGATGACCAAAGTCAGAGCTGTCGATAGTGAGCTTATGAATTCGCAAGTGAGCTAGCATTGACTCTGTCCCTCCGTTTTTTGACAAGGGAGAGAGCCGGCTCAGCGTGAAGGGGTGCTTCGTACCCTGGTACACAGGGCACATGTCGTTTCTGACGCTGAGACTTTGCCAGCATAGCTGTCCCATCTTGAGGTTACATTTCGTCAAAATGGTTATAGTGATAGTCAGATTGAACGTGCGTTGCGCTATCGAGCAACTGTACATCGGGTGATTGATGATAATTCTGAGTCAACACCTAAGTCTACTGCTTTTTACCTTACGTAGGAAACACGTCCAACAAGATCGGTTGTATTTTACGGAAGTACGATGTGAAATGTGTTTTCCGACCTCCATCTAAAATTGGAGCACTTTTGAGTTGCGTTAAGGATGATGTTGGACTGCGAAAGGCGGGTGTTTATCGTATTCCTTGTAGCTGCGGCATGGCATATATTGGTCAAACTATCAGGACCGTGGAGGAC
The DNA here is from genome assembly GCF_023864275.1 of Schistocerca cancellata. Lineage (NCBI taxonomy): Eukaryota > Metazoa > Arthropoda > Insecta > Orthoptera > Acrididae > Schistocerca > Schistocerca cancellata. Next base: position 746,617,562 of record NC_064628.1, on the reverse strand, counting down.
AGATGTACTGAGCATAAACGGCACACACGATTACAGCAGCCAAGTAGATCTGCTATTGCCGAACATTGCTTGGATACTGGTCACCCCATGTTAAATAACAACACCGAGATATTGGCATGCACGTCAAGCTATTGGGACAGTGTTATTAGGGAGGCAGTTGCGATTAAATTAGCGAGCAACCTCGTTAACAGGGATGGAGGTTTCTGTTTAAACTCTGTTTGGAATCTGGCTCTCTCCCTTGTCAAAAAACAGAGGAACAGAGTCAATGCTACCTCACTTGCGAATTCATAGTCTCACTATCGATAGCTCTGACTTTGGTCATCTTTGGTGGCACTAGTGTTCATTGTGTGTGATATCTTTCCTGCTTCAGTCGGGAAACCGAGGTTTTAAATTTGAATGTACGCCGCCTGTCCGTTGCAGTTTGCCTTGAAAATGGCGGCGTGTTCTCCCGCCGAAATATCGGCGGTCGCTGAAAGTGTTACCTGGCTGAATACCCGGAAGTTATCTGAAAGTTTAAATGAGGAGTATTCCCATATCCTATATGTTCTGCCCAATTCCCCACCGTATTAAATTTACTGTAATCTTCTGCCTCAAATCCAGATATTGCGACTTCAAAGTGCAACATGAGAAGGTTCAAATGGCTCTGAGCACTATGGGACTCAGCATCTTAGGTCATAAGTCTCCTAGAACTTAGAACTACTTAAACCTAACTAACCTAAGGACATCACACACACCCATGCCCGAGGCAGGATTCGAACCTGCGACCGTAGCAGTCCCGCGGTTGCGGACTGCATCGCCAGAACCGCACGGCCACCGCGGCCGGCAACATTAGAAGGGCGAACTAAAAAATACATCTAACCTATTTACATGCAGCAGCGCATTCATAGAGGATTGTTGCACGACTCGTGTAAGGACCATTACTGCTTCCTAACTGAATTAATACGTGAAGAATCCTAATTTGGCGACATCACATCGCACAGTCTCATTGTTCTCATATGTACTGGAAATTGTAGAATGAAATTTCGGGCGCTGTATGTAGAGATGATTAGAGAAGAACAGCTTTTTGTCAGCTACACGTACGGACACCGTACGGAAAGAGTACGACGGATTCTCTGACGTTACTAATAATCGAAGTCGAGGGTGTATTATTAAATAAAGGGTATTTGACAACAGAACTTCTGCGTGTTACAGGAGTGTATGTCATTGCTGATACGAGTTTACACAACTCCGGCCGAAGGGGTTCCAAGCCCACCTCATCAACAGCTTCTGCAATACATTTACATACAACTGCAAGATAATTCGCTATGGACCACGATAGCTCTACGTGGAATTGCCATAAGGATCAATTCTAAGTCACCTTTTACATTCACTGTACACTGTCGACGTAAAAATCTATTTGGACTTCGAACGACATCAAACGGTTCAAATGGCTCTGAGCACTACGGGACTTAGCATCTGAGGTCATCAGTCGCTCTAGAACTTAGAACTACTTAAACCTAACCAACCTAAGGACATCACACACATCCATGACCGAGGCAGGATTCGAACCTGCGACCGTAGCGGTCGCGCGGTTGCAGACTTAAGCGCCTAGTACCGCTCGTCCGCAGCTCCCAGCTCGAACGACATCCTGAACTTTGCAAATATCTGTATCTACACATCGCCTACAAGTTTCACGGTGACACTAGCGTCTGAAGTAGCTGGTCGAAGTAATGTGAGATTTTCTCGGACATGAAATCATCAGCTGGCATCTTCTCAAGACATCAGTACAATAATGTAGGACCATATTTCATTCCTGTCAAAAGTTCAGCCAGATGGCTAGGTCTTTATCTAGACATTAGAATGATATGGGACATACGCAGGGAATACACGACAGGAAAGTTTGGGCAGCAACCGAACATCCTATGTGCAGTAGCTCGAGTGTGTCGGAGGGCACCCGTAACGACGTTACGCTCGCTGTACCGCGTCCCTATCCGTTCGGTATTGGATTATGGTAGCGTTTTGTGTGGCAACGTCCCAAAGTACACCCTCAACGAAATTGGCGCCCGACAGCACCACACTATTAGAATTTGTTTGGGCGCTAAAAGCTCCACCCCGACACACGTGCTTCTGATGGATGATAATGAAATGTCGTTGAAAATTCGTAGACATCTGTAAGCTTAGTTAGCTTAGAAATTTCTATTCCGCAGTACCACCACACTGACTCCTTCAGAGATGTCGGGTCTACAACGAAATTATCAGTGTAGGGACATACAGCAGGACAAAGAAATACGTCTATTAGCTTACTATTGAAGTTAGTTGCAATGCATCATTTCTCTTATACTGAATGACATGGCTTATCTGATATTTCAGTCTCAGTATGAGACGATCTGCCACGACCCAATTACACTGTATAAAGCAAATCCCTTCTCCACTTCTACCAATGAGGAATTAAATACTATTCAGCACATGTCGACTGCGTGCCAGACGACGATCTCGTATACACTGACAGATCTGTAACGATTAAAGGAAACGGATTTCCACATTCCTCTCGCATTACGCAGCTGTACTGTTGCCTTAAATGTACTGGTTTTATACGTCTATCCTAAAGGGGGAAAATTGTACTGAAAAGTAGTATAGTGAAATATATACTACAGAAAAGAATAGAATGCCAGTTACAAGGGGGGGGGGGGGCGACAATATATTGAAATCTGCTCTGGTTATTTTAAGTAACGGCGCACAGCCATGCTACGGATGCGCGGCGTGAGGGGGCGCACAATGTTACATGTGAGATGTTTACGTGATCTACCGAAAAGCTAAACATCTCAAGGTATCTTTGATAAACTTAGGCTTGAGGAAATATTACTATTCGTGGGTATTGCGTGGCGAAATATTGCTGTCTCTTCGTAAGGAAACGAAAGTTAATCACTTTTTTCCTCAGATATTGTCTTTGCAATGGTAATCCATCGCCTTGAAGCGGTCTGTTTGAATGATTGAACTGATAGTCCATAAATTACGATAAATACTGTAAATACCTTAAAGTTCTTAATGTATACATTAAGACCTGTCAAAGAGAAATTATTTGTATACTCTCAATACTTATTAAATTATTACAGGATTACAATGTTCAATGGCCGAAGTTGCTTGTATTCCAGAAGAAGATAAGCCTAATTGCGAATTCTTTGTCCTTGTACAATGATTAAAAAATGAAATATTTTCATTCTAATTACACAGAACAAAGATTTTCTCTATTATTACACAGTTTCTACAGCGATCTTATCGACGTTATTCAAAAATTAATTTTAGTTCCTTTTTTTCTTTGCGCACCCCTCTGTCAAAGTCTTTGCTTATAGTAAAAATTATTTCAGCGAATAAAAATGGTCATTTTATTTAATATTATCGCCAGGTATTGGTAAACAGCTTTACGGCCGAGTTTCTAGAATAACAGAACCACTCAAATACTCACTGTGCAATATCAGCAAGATTCTGTTAAAAGTAGATTCACTGAGAGCCGTCGAAAACTAGAACATCAGTCCTGGAACTTGGTAACGAACTACTATTTCTCTGCCTCAACGGGCATTCCACAGTCATAGGCAACAAAGTAGTCGATCAGTTAGCAAAGGGTATCACGGAAGGGACACCTTTCTTTGTAGGTGTACTTAACGCAGACTTTGTAACTTCTGTAAGGAAAACGGCATTTCATGAACGGTACTAATTCTGGCAAACATCTCAGATGACGATAGAGGAAAACGTTACTAGGCTTCAAACATTCATTTCGAAAAGAACACGGCACTCAGAAGACTTTTACGGTGTCTTACAACATCAATAATAAGAATGCGAAATGGAGAGAAATGTTATCATACAACCCCCCCCCCCCCCCAAAAAATCAAAATTCTGACCTCTCCATATTGCGAAGGTCACCCTTCATAACTGGTTAGATCTAAATCATGTATTGCTCGACTGTTCCCGGTTAGCTAGTCACACTTATAAGGAAAACGTTAAGCTGGGAATGCCCCTAACCACAAATCACACGAGTCTTGCCCCACAGCCAAAGTCTAAGACAAAGAGACCGAAATTCATCTCTTAATCCTAAGATGTGAACAGCTCGAGCCTTGGGAACAACATTACTTGAATGCACAGCAACAACTAATACCAGAAGAAGGAACCGTCTGTACTCATTTTTCCAGTTGGCATTTTCAGCATGGAGTTAATCCAAAGTCCTACTAGCAATGTGTCTCCAGTGCTGAAGCACATTAAATTTACTACTTGTGGAACATGACTGATAGTTGTTAATATCCCCAACATACGAATGCTACACCACATAATAAAGAAACAAATAATAAAAAGAATAAGAAGACTAATGATTTTTGTTATTGGAGTGATAACATGTAAATAACAAATACTGGGATGCACTGAAAATTTACGGTAAACATAGCATATAAATATGTAATTTCTAAACATATTGAATAACAATGCGAATGGCTAAATTGCTGAGGAGCTAGATAATAAGTAAGTACAACAATTAAGAATCCATCATCACATAGATGCAAAAGAAATAAGTGAATATAGGCTGAAAAATTGCTGCAATAGTTCAGTAGAGGACAGGGCCTTGGAATAACCGTTAGATTCTGTGCTAAATTTGCGGTAAAACTGTTGTTTTTCTAGAAACAGAGTGTGGAGATATCTGGAACAACAAATGACCCATGTATTTTGTAAAGTACATGGCACGTTCTAGTCATTTTAACTGTAGTAGGACAGATGCGCAGAACTACGGAACCTCCTCTTCATGTCCGTTACTTGTTCCATTATGGAACATATTTTGCACTCAAGTATGAAGCTTTTTAGGAGACCGACAATCCTTCTATGGTATTTCCAAATGCCGATCTGTGACATACAGAAAGACTTCGGTTCAGTACTATTACCCAATAAGTGCTTACAGAATGCGGTTACTGAGTATCAGAACAAATATGCGAATGTATTCAGGACTTCCTATATTCTAAAATGAATACATAAATAAATAAAATAAAAATATCAAAGCTACAGTATATCTTTCGAAATGATGAATTTGCGTCTCACAAGCGAGTTGTATTTCTCATTATATAAAAGGACTGAAAGATGCATCTAGTGATGAAGATGTATAAAGGAAGGTCGTGTCGCGAGAATATTGCGGTAGTAGCAAATGCAAGAAAAGACCTACGGATGATTTCCTGTAAGATCAGATCGAAGCAAATAAATGTAATGAAACTTCCTGGTAGATTAAAACTGTGTGCCGGATCGAAACTCGAACTTGGGACCTTTGCCTTTCGCGGGCAAGTGCTCTATCAACTGGGCTACCCAAGCACGAATCACGCCCCGTCCTCACAGCTTTACTTCTGCCAGTACCTCGTCTCCTACCTTCCAAACTTAACAGAAGCTCTCCTGCGAACCTTGCAGAACTAGCACTCCTTAAAGAAAGGATACTGCGGAGACATGACTTAGCCACAGCCTGGGAAATAAATTTAATGTGCTTAAATACATAAAATATTCAATACACAGGCTGAATGTTTCATATGAAGCAGAGAATGCAACGATTTGAAACTTCCTGACCTTCGTTGTCTGCCACACAGTGTTTAATCCATCTAGATGTTTCAAGGCTGATAGCGTTTGATTCCCCTTGTGAACCATGGACCTTGCCATAGGCCGCGTGGCTTACGTGCCTCAGCGATATAGATAGCCATACCCTAGGTGCAACCATAACTGAGGGGTATCTGATGAGAGACCAGACAAACGTGTGGTTCCTGAAGACGGTCATCAGCCTTTTCTGCAGTTGCAGGGGCAACAGTCTGAATGATTTATTGATTTAGCCTTGTAGCTAAGTCGTCTTCAAGACGATGATGAAGTCAAAATAGTGGTGATGCAGTGGTTAACAAGTCAGGCGGCAGACTTCTATGAGGAGGGTATTCAAAAACTGGTACAGCGTTATGACAAGTGCCTCAATATTGGCGGAAATTGTGTAGAAAAGTAGATTAAGGTAGAGGCTTTCATGTAAAAATAAAATTATTGAGATATCTTAGCACGTCTTTTTTTAAATTTCAAAACGGTGCTTACTTAAAAAACACGCCTCGTAAAATGTTATTGATAAAGCAGCTTTCTACATCTACGTCTACCTCCTCACGGATACTCTGCAAATCACACCTAAGTACTTGGCAGATTCAGCTCTGGAAGCATTGTCAAGTCCAAACAATTCCTCGAGTCCAATAAATACTGGAGCAATACTGGTCGTGGAATATAAAATGAATAAGTTATTCTAACGAATAATGAATACGTATGGAAATCAATAAACTGTCTAGACGAACAACATATCGGATTACCTTTAAAAGAAATCTGTACTATTTGAAATTATTTGACTTCTTAAAAAGTGTGGTAATATTGAGATAGGTGAAAATTACTATTAGTGCTACCCACAGGAGCGTGTGACCAATGCATGTCATGCAATCCGAATGGAGACAGGTGCAATCGAATGAGTGCATGCTGCACTGCCTGCCTGTAGTGTCTGCTTCAGACAGACGGGAGTGAGAGGAAAATGAGGGGACAGACTGGCCCATCTCTCAAAAGATATTGGTTTATGGGCGTATCCTTATGGGAATTTTATCTCTAATTTTGTCCAGTACTACGTACTGTAGGAATATGTGACACTTTTTTAAAAGCTCTGCATATACGAACACTATCCTTGGTAATATCGGGAATCCTTGATGTTTTAAATTGAATTTCTTTAGTGCCTCCATTAATTTTAAATAGCTGTAAAGTTAAACATAATTTACATTTTAATTTGCGTTGGTGTCAGGACTCATTTGAGTGCTCTTCACTAATATGTGTCATGTCATCTCGCTCTCTATTCAGTATACCAGATAAAATATTTCTTTGAATTATCACGTTTACATTTATAAGCTAAGATGCAAGGGAGTACACAACTTCTTGATTCATATTCATCAATGTAAAGTCTGGAAAGAGTTGCATTCCATAATTTCCATGGTGAAAGCGACCCTACAGGGATGTGAAACAAGGTGACTTATGCATTAGTGGACAGAAGTAGGTCACTTACGTAGGATATACTAGTAACCAATTAGAAATTTAGTCACTCAAGGGACAGTTCAGAAATCACTACTGGTACATACAGTAAATTTAATTCTTTTTAACAGAAAACTCACTGTGACTAACGTAACTGTAGTCCCGAACGTACTTAAAAGAACACAAAACTTTAGCAGTGTTTTAACTGAATAAGTTCAGTTTGAAGTCTCTCCTCACCCTGTACGAAAGATTATCTAATAATACATGATATGTTGCATCATCTTCTGATCCAAATCCGAACTGACAACCTCATTAGATGGAAGTCACAGATTTTGCGTTAAGACCAACTTGTTTAACGTGTTGTTGCGGCAATTAACATGAATTGTTATGTATTTATGTATATATTTTACAATTGTTATCTTTTGTATGGTCTGCCCTTACATACTAATTATCCAAACGTAGTATTTTACATAAATGAATAGATGCATATCGAAATGATCTCATAAGTAACAAAACATATGGAGTACAAACTCTTTGGCCTATGTGTCAATGTCGACATTATATGACAGTTATGTCATACGTACACGACAACCTGTGTACTGCTTTGCAGATGTACATTTGTAAGTGACACGCATGTTGTTAATGTAGAGACACATAACGTAAGTAGGCTTATATTTTTGCTGTTGTGCATACAATAGTCTTGTTGTAGATATCGATACATATACAGTTGTTTGTTGTCCTCATTATCAGATGCCACTGTTGACTGGTTACACGGCCAAATACCGGTTTGACTAAGACGTGCTTTAAGCGCATCTCGAGGTGTCTAGAAGATGCCCTTTAACAAACACAGCTATAAATAGGCTAGATTAATGTGTAATGAATAGAATGCTAAAAGTAAGGAGCAGTAATTTATTTCAGTTATTTGCATACCCATGTACTCTCTGAAAAAGCTCTTACAAGATCAGGACAAAACTTGGTACATTACGATGATACAGTCTTCGTTTTTTTTAAATTTTTTTTTACAGTTACAGCAGCAACGACGTATTGCGGCAAGTGTCCGCCTGAACTTACTCATGTTAAGTATATTACAACACAGACAATATTTGTATAAATTACGTTAATTGCTGCTTTGAAACCTACAAATGTGTGTGTTTGTTGTTTCTGTATGTTTCATGAGCGGCTCAGCAGCTAAGCGGCATATGAAAGAATCTTCCACCCGGGCCGGAATGTTGAAGGCCCCGGAGGCAGAAGGCAGAGCCGACGGCCGTGCGCAGGAAGAAGATACCGAAAGCTTTCCTTTAGATGCTGTGGCTTACGTTTTTATCAATGAAATTATGTTGCGTAAACGAAAATGTAATGTTGTAATTTCAGAATTTCAGTCCTGCGTCAGAGTTCGATGTTAGCTGTTTTGAAAGAGCCACCCTTGACGGCAGATGTACATTGAAATATTTACGTATCAGGCCTCTGCATACGGTGTTACGAAGTAAAACGTTTAGTCTCTTCTAAAAAGAAAAGTGTTAATGAAGTAGTTATTTTCGAAGGTGATGACTCCAGTTGTTTACTATACTGAAAGTGTATGAAGGTCTGGAAGAGCGGTGATTTTTACTGAATGAAAATTTGTATACCTTACGGTGCTAAAAGAAAGTGGTGTTTAATCTCTGTATGAGAAGTGATATAAACTGTGAACCTAGGAATGAGTTTGAAAGCATAGTGTTCTGATAGGATATATCAGTAAATATTATCAGTTTTATTATTCAAGAGGAGTCTAAATTGAAAAAAAATACATAATTAATAATTTCCCGCATTTGAGAATTTTAATACGTTTACCAGAGATAATTGTGCTTACGGATATTGGTACTGACAGCCATCCTTCGTTCACATGGTAACGGATAAACGAATAGAAGAAGATCTTTGGTTTGAACTCACGTAATTAAGCCAAAAGATAATTTATCTGAAGTACTTGTACTATATAGTGCCCACAACTCGACCGCTAGAGCTGAGTGAAACTGTCTAAATAATAACTTTATTAATCTTTGGATATATAAAGTTGTGCTATGGCGCGGTCTCTGTGAAGGAGGTAGTGGAACTTACTTGGCCTACGAACTACTGTACGTAAGATACTTTCAGCCAGAAGTGTCTTTAAGCTTTTGATCCCTAATATGCCTATAGAGAGAATGCCACGTGACCCACCTTGATATATGAAAACTGTACTTAAAATTATACGAAAATTTTAGGAGTAAATGACTATTACAATGTATTCAGTTGAAACTCCTACACCAGTATGGATGAGGACGTCTTTCTCTGCTTTCACTGAATCAAATAAAATTTAACTGCTTTTGTAACACTTGAGACGAATTTCATGTGACTTTACCAGGCAAACATTCCAGCATGTAAGCTTCAGAATATCAGTCACTGTTAGATTGTTTCAAAAGCACGTAAATCAAAATGTGCTAAGCTTTCGTTCCTTAAAAGAAACATTAAATGTGTCATTATTTCTTTAATATAAATTTTAGTTATGTTTTGGCACAAGTTTTCATCAACGATTTCCACGCTGTGTCAGTTGAATGACTTTTATTACAAACAAAATCTCTTACGGATAAACTTTTCTCCTGAAGAGTAGCTATAGTGAGATTTAGAACAAGTGCTGTTTTACTGTTGTACGACGAAAATTTTCTTGGATGCAGATATTAATTTTCGCACATTACAGGAATGTAGCTATTTTAATAAACATTTTTGGAACAGTAATCAAAAATTTTTAAAATTTTTCTTTTTAAATTCAGTCTTGATCACACCAAGTATGTTACAAGAATATAGGTGATCAGTTTAGGTCATATCACATGACCATCATCAGACCCATGGCATCCTTCGAAGATGGTAGGTGGAGCACCCTTCTCAGCTGCTGTGATGTCAACATGTCATGTCATGTGATATGACCGAAACCGGTCACCTATGTTCTTGTAACATACGTGGTGTGATCAAGACTGAATTTTAAAAAGAAAAATTTTAGTAATGTAACTGCTCTCACATTATCAAGTTTTTAACTAACAAAGAATTGACTCACTCTGCAGGTTCATCTATTTGTCTAAGTGGGGATATTTACTGCACACACCACACTACTGGTTTTTCAACACACTTCAAACACAGTAACCCGAGAATCATGTCAATACTGGAATGTACTGTTCTGCCTGCTTGCAGTCTTCATCTCACTATCTAATGCATGTATAAACTACGAGTTGGTACTTTCTCTGTTGTGTCAACATTACAGTTAAAGGTATGTTCATCAGCAACAGTCAGTATACCGAAAGTACTTCAATTGAGCACTAGTGATAACAAGTCCTGCAACCTCAACTTGTCTTCCACTTCAATTATTTGTCTCACAGTATCAGATAATGAGAGCCTGTCATTTATCAGTAATTGCTAAATCTTGCATCAAGAGAATAAGTTTGAGTTTTTCGAGATCAAATGAACGTGTAGCTAAGCTCTTCAGTACAGCACATTGCCACCTCAATTATACCATAGTTGCATTTGTCAGAGCAAGATGGGTATCATTTGAAAGGGTATTATTTTTAGGGTCTAATTCAATCTACGAAGTCATGCATGAAACATTTTCAGAAAAAAACTAATTTGTCGTCATTTCCACTCAAAGGCAGAGGGCACTGGAAAGAACGGTTCATCTAAACGGCTTACTACTTTTCACTACACAAGTAAAGTTATAATAAATTCTGCCATTGACAGGCAATGTAGTATGTTTTTCTATTTCTCTGCTGTTCAGAGCTTCTCGTTTATGTATTCACTGAATACGCATAAAAACAGGATCACACTCTGGTTTAAAAGATGGCTCCAATCACTATGGGACTTAACATATGAGTTCATCAGTCTCCTAGGCTTAGAACTACTAGGCGTGTTTTTTTAAGTAAGTACCGTTTTGAAATTTAAAAAAAGACGTGCTAAGATATCTCAATAATTTTATTTTTACATGAAAGCGTCTACCTTAATCTACTTTTCCACATAATTTCCGTCAATATTGAGGCACTTGTCATAAAGTTGTACCAGTTTTTGAATACCCTCCTCATAGAAGTCTGCCGCCTGACTTGTTATTGTTGACCACTGAATCACCACTGTTTTGACTTCGTCATAGTCTTGAAGACGCTGACCGTCCAGGTTTTACTTCAAGTGCAGGAACAGATAGTAGTCACTGGGCCAAGATCGGAGCTGTATGGAGGATGATCAGTCGAAAAGATGTGATGAGATCTTTGGTCTGATTCGCCACATGCGGATGGACATTGTCCTGCAACAAAACGATCCCCTTGTTCAACTTCCATGGACTGTTGCTTTCATTCTGACGTAGGCCACCCATGTTTCATCTCCGGTAACAATTTGGCTTAAGAAATCGTCACCGTCTTGTAGTACAGCTCAAGGAAAGTCAATGCCCTGTCTAAATGTTTGGTTTTCTGCACATCCGTCAACATTTTCCGTACCCAACGTGCGCACAATTTTCGGTAATTCAAGTGCTCGTTCACAATGCCATACAAAATACTACGAGAAACTTTAGGAAAGTCATCCCGCAAGGAGGAAGTGGTAAAGTGTCAGTTTTCTCTCACCTTATTGTCCACTTCCTGCACCAAACTTTCATTAACGACCGAAGGACGGCCACTCCGTTGTTCATCATGCACATTTGTGCGGCCATCTTTAAATGCTCTCACCCACTTTCTTACCATTCCATCACTCATAATGTTTTCTTCGTAAACTGCACAGATCTCATAATGAATATCGATCGCTTTTAGCCCGTACTGCACAGTCCGCGGGAATTACGATTATCGGAGGCATCTTAAACTCTCAGTACAGAACGTAAACGAGGAAGAATCAGACTGTAATGGCGTCAGTGCGTAGATTAAGGTACAGGCTTTCATGTAAAAATAAAATTATTGAGATACCTTAGCACGTCTTTTTTTTAATTTAAAACGGTACTTACTTAAAAAAACACGCCTCGTAGTTAAACCTAACTAACCTAGGGACATCACACACATCCATGCCCGAGGCAGAATTCGAACCTGCGACCGTAGCAGCAGCGTAGTTCCGGACTCACACTCTGAAGAGAAGATAAATAAACAGACGTCAGAGTAAGCCCACCATATGTGTGGTTAAGCGGAGTATTACATTCAGTCTTATGAAGCTGTCTGAGTGCATCAAAAGATGCCAGTAACACCAGGGCCGGTTTAAGGCCCAAGTGACGAAAGTGGTCGCTTTAGGCGCCAATCTGAGATGGGCGTCAAGGGCGCTTCTTGTACAAGATCTGTATACAGTCCCCATTACAGTAGCGGAAACGACACGGGTGAATGTGTACAACGGAAAAGATGAGGAGAGGGCAGGGCACCAAATAATACGTTGCTTCTGTGGGAAAATGTTACGAACTGGCTCTGGACGACACCTGAGAATAATGACTACTGCCATCAAACTGTGGGTATTTAAGCTAAAGATGGAGGTTTTTCTGTTTTATTAATGGGGATAGAATCAGCCACAAAGAACAACGGATGATTTGGATTAGCTAATTGCGTGTAAACTACACAAAATTTTGTAAGTGAGCCAAAACTTAACTCAAACCAATGTCATGGAGGCCACATTATATTTTCTTCACATACAACAGTAACTGGTGAGTTGCAAAGTTTCTCACTGGAAGGAGACATATGCTACAATAGCAGCCTTGTTATTATCAGCTGCTGTCCCCACAATGTTACCACTCTTCTAATCAAAATAAGGTTTATTATGGATCTCATTCATTTTTAAAAACTGTATAGTCAGTTACTTGCAATGATTTAAATCTTTCCTAAATACATAGGGAACATATGTCCTTCATTATGTTCAATGAGCACATGTTTTGTAAACTTTGTGGTTGATGAAGAGTAAGACTGCCAGATTTGAAAACTTTAAGGGATGTTCTTCGCTAAGTGCCATGTGGAATTCTAAGATTTTCTTTGTGAAATGGTGCTGAGCTCATACGTTTTTGATCAGTTTGATGACAATTAATGCAGTTGCTCCGTATTTTGTACCCAAAGATATCGATGTCTGTTTCTATAACTCAATCATCTTGAGTGCTTTCTGAGCTTTTTTCAATATTTTGTACATTTGTGAGCCATTAACTGGGTAAGAACATATCATGCAGTTGCTCGATGGCATTCCGTGTCGCATGCCTCTCAGGTCTAGCTGTTTGCTGTGTTTCAAGAGGCACGTTCCCATTCTCTTCATCTGATCGTTCCTGAGTGCTGCGCACGGACACATTAAATACATTATGTTGATTTACTGGCAGCTTTTGATAATGAAAGGAAGCGAGGTTTGAGTATAACATCGGTCATAGTGCCGATAAGTGATAATGGGAGACGAAGCCATGTTTACCCGCCACGTTTGCGAACAGGCCGAGCTATGTTTGCTCGCTCTATTCCCAAATGGAGCGGAACGGAAACTATTAGCACTAAGTGTACTGCTGAATGTAATGAACAGTAAATCAACATTAACAACTGAGTATTACTGAGTGTATTACGTGAATGATATATGTAACAGCAACATCTACACATCAATGAAAAGTAATGGCGAAAATAATCATTAGTGTTCACAGAAATTTATCCAAGAAGATTTTAAAACTGCCAGTTTAGATATTACTGATTCCAGGAGTTTTAGGGATGGCGGGAAGCGCATAAAGCTTGTTGAACCGCAAACTTTTGTAAGTTATCCACTCAACATTTAAGAGTATTTTGATGTTTGAGAGGTGAGCATATTTCATTAGTATATGCAGAATATATTGACATTATTAACTGAATATCGATGTCACGTTTTTGATTTAACAATATAAAACTTCATCGTCATTTCTTTAATCCAATTTAATTTAACAAGTTGAAAAATAATTAAATGAAATTTAAGAGAAAGACATACTGTCAGAAAAAATAAAAATAGGATGTAGAGAGCAAAATATGCATTGGAGAAATCCTGTGGGATCTTATCCACAATAACCAATAAAAAATGCCACTGACTGATACTCCCTTTAGTGGAAAAGCAAGACAAACTAATGACGTTTATAACATTTTTCTTTAGAAAACTTAACATTTAATAATGTTAATGAACTCACATACATCAACAAAAGTTTTTCATCACATCGATATTTCGTTCAGATACGTTGTCATTGTGACTATTCCTGTACTGATTGGAGGGTATGTCCTGACGTTGTTTGTAAATTTATACACAGTTACCACAAGCGCTACCTATGCGCAGAACTCTGCAGTAGAGCGGATTGAAACATTTAGTTTGAAAGAAGAACACTAGTAGGACGCATTTGAGACATCTGGGAAAGGACAGAGAGAATATCCAGCATGCCACGAAGGACAATCGCAACCATTGATCGGATCCGCAACATGACGTTACGCGTTAGATTTGTTAAACTGGGAATTTGCTCGAAGTGTGAACTGGAGTCACAGTCATGTGACTCTGACACGCAATCGGTTCCAGTCGACAACAATTGTTGAGGACTTAGCGGCATATCCCGTCCATGTTCAACAGGTGCACAGAACGATCGATATCTACGACTTCTAATTCAAAGGAATCGTGGACTGAGTGCTTCAGAACTGAATTAGATGTTCGCAGAGGCTACAGAGCGTCATATGTCACACTATATTATTAGGAGACATTCCCGACGAACATGGCGAGCACCACACCGTACTCCACAACATCGTGGTCTCCGTTAGAGATGGGCAAGAAAGCATGTAGAATGGACGCACCAGTATAGGCGTCGCATTCTGTTTACGGACGAAGCTCGCATCTGTTTGTAACCTGATGATAGCAGACAGCGTATTTGGAGACAACGGAGTAATATCGAACGCTTGAAACACTGTGTGGTACGTGTCCAACAAGATGGTGGTTGAGCGATGTTCTGGGGTAGCATTACATCGGGCCAATGTAGGGGGGTTGCCCAGAAACTAACGTACCGCATTTTGTTTCTTCGACTATTCTTTATTGAACATAATGAGACACACACGAAAGGATAGTATTTTATCTACACACCCTATTATTCCACGTCATCTCTATCCCCTTCTATGGCCTTTGTCGAGCGCGAAACAAGAGCGCGTATGCCCTGTCGGTTCCAGTTCTTCTCCTGGTGGCGGAGCCAGTGCTTTACTGTGTGAATCACCTCCTCATCGTCCTCAAAACGTCTTCCACGAATGGCGTCCTTCAATAGCCCAAACAAGTGAGCTCGCTGCAACATGTCACGTATAACAGCTGTGGATTGTCTCCCCGACCACTGCAAATCGTAGAGCTCCGCCGAACCACCTGCTGATGACCTCTTCCTCCGTGCCCAGCGACTAACTGTACTTCTGTTGACAACAGATACTCCATACACCTTGCAGAAGCTTTCGTGAATATTCCCCATAGTTTCTTTCTCAACAGTGAGAAATTCAATGACGGCACGTTGCTTTTAAAGTAGATCACCTACAGACCGCAATTTCGAAACTGTGCGGCAACTACGCTACCTGTCGAAAAGTGACAGTGCGCTCACTCGGGAGCCTTCAAATAATACACAGGTAACGTTTCGCATTCGTATCTGTGGCTGAAAAAAAAATGCGGTGCGCTACTTTCTGGGCAGTCTTTGTACATCTCTCGTACTTGCTGAGGGCAGTTTCACTGTTCTACGGTACAGGAACGTCATTCTGCACCCATTACTGCAACAGTATCGCCAACATTTTGGTGACAGTGTCATCACGATGGGTGACAGCTCGCGTGGTACGGTAGTTTTCTCGTGAATCTGCATCCGAGCAAGGGGACGTTCCGCCACGTATCGATATTGCTCTGGAGTGCGGTGAAAAACAGATGAATTTTTTTGTTAATTGTTTTGTTCTAGAGACATTTCTAGCGAATATATACGAGTCCCACACAGCCAATTTTTGTTATCCGTATCATGAATTTGGACTAAGGTGGTGACGCAAAGCTTTTATTGGTGGGCGTATTTCATTATTTTCATAATTTCTATTTTTAGCTCCTGACGCAAATAGAGCGATATTACAAGTTTAACGTGTATATCTGTCTGTGGCATCGTACCTCCCAAAACTAAAGGTCTGACTTTAATTAATTCTGTTTTATTTGAAAGCTAGTTTAGTCGGGATGGTGCTCTGCTGTGTTACATGAAATTCTGTTCAGCCGTTAAATTTCATCAGCCAAAGTACGAGGGTGGTCTGAGAAGTTCTCGGAATCACCAAGAGAGGTCAGCGATAGCGCAACGAGTTGCTCACGTGATATTCATTGGACTGTTGCTTGTAAACGCGTGTCACTTCTGCGCTCTTGGAAGAGAGCTGTGGCGGTGACGTGGCTCTGTTGTTGTTCCCGCGTAGTGATTTGCGAAAATGGAAAAAAAATCGAGATTCGAGGAGTGATTAAGCACCTCGTAAAGAAAGGTATGAAAGTTAACGTCACTCATGCCGATTTCCAGAATACACTTGGGGACTCCACTCCTTCATATTCAACTGTTGCCAAATGGACAAATAAATTTAAATTTGGTCCGGAGAGCTTAGATGATGATCCGTGAAGTGATCGGCCAAGATGTGTCCTACTCCAGAAATCATTGCAAAAGTGCACAAAATGGTCATGGAGGATCGTCGATTGAAAGTGCGTGAAATTGCTCTCACTTGCCAGATGTCATCTGAAATGGTATATTACATTTTCACTGAAGAATTGGAAATGAAAAAAAATTATCTGCAAGATGGGTGCCGCGACTCTTGATGCTGCATCAAAATCGCATGAGAATAGACATATCGGAACAATGTTTCGCCCATTTTAGGAGAAACGATCAATTTATTTCGCGCCGGTTTGTGACCACAGTTGAAACTTGGGTGCACTACCATCCTCCAGAGACAAAACAACGCTCAAAACAGTGGAAACATGCTGATTCTCCGCCACCAAAGAAAGCAAAGATAATTCCTTCGGCAGGAAAGGTCATGGCATCAGTGTTCTGGGATGCGAAGGGGTTTCTGTTTGTAGATTATCTCCTCACTGGGCAAAGAATTACAGGAGAATACTATGCTAACCTCCTGGACAAATTGCAACAAAAGATACGCGAAAAAAGGCCATGTTCAGCAAGGAAGAAAGTCATCTTCTATCAAGACAGTGCGCGCCCGTACACATGTGCCGTCGCCATGGCAAAATTACGCGAACTAAGGTATGAATTATTGCCACATCCGCCTTATTTACCTGATATGGCTCCATCAGACTTCCATCTCTTCCCAAAACTGAAAATTTTTCTTGTTGATCGAAGATTCACTTTAAAAGAAGAAGTGATAGCCGGAGTTGACGACTATTTTGCGGGCCTGGAGGAAACTCATTTCCCAGAAGGGATCAAGGCACCGAACATCGTTGGACCAAGAGCATTAATCTACAAGGAGCCCACATTGAAAAATAAAAAAAAGTTTCAGTGATGTAAGCACTTTCTTTCTATTCCGTTCCGAGAACTTCTCAAGCCACCCTCGTAAGTAAAAACGTTTTCCACCAGTGCGATCTCTTGATATAAGCTATGTAAGACTTAACAGTCACAACAATCTTATCTTTTATGGTTGACCGACAATGATGACGTCTCTCTTTTCATGTCACCCTTTTCAGCACTTACAAAGTGAAAAAGGGAGGTTCTGACCCAAATGCAAAAGATAAACATATACTCTCACAGAATTTATTGTTGTTTTTTCGAGGTATGCAAATGAGTACTAAATCAAATGATTTTGCCCTAGTAATTTAGGCAGCCTACGACAAGAGAGCCCAATGGCAGACCACTTTCTTCTGAACTGATTTGGAACTGTCGACACTGCTTATTGCTTATGTTACCTAAATTAACTAAAGATATACTAAAACATCGTCAACGATTATATGTGTGAATTAAAAAAAAAAAAAAAACAGAAACATGTAGATCGTGTAAATGAAAAGATCTCACGTCGCAATTTTGTGTTCCTCCAGGGAAAATATTTGTGTGAATGTGGGGATGGAGTGTCGATCGTACCGTGTTTACTAGTCAAATATAAAGTTTAAAAAGCATGAAATAAAACTTAAATTAAAAATTTAAAAAAAAGATGCAAAAAAACAAAAAATAAATATATTTCCTCTTTAAGTTTAATGAAGTAGTAATACAGGGTTATTCTAAATGATGGACCCGTTTTCAAAAATTCGTTTGTATTCAAGTACAAATCCAAAATGAACAAGCTTTATACCAAGAAAAAGAGGAAGTTTCAAAGTTTTTGGCGGGTAGCGGCAGGCGGGCGGTGATGGTTTCAGAAGCGGCCGGTAGAGCTCGCGCGGGCAGTTGTGAGTGAGATGGCGACTATGGAGCACAAGGTTTTCTGCGTTCTTGAGTTCGCGATAAATGAGTCGCAAATTGTAGTGCAGCGGGCATTTCGTACCAAATTCCATATTCAGCCACCATCTCACAAAAACATTGACCATTGGTTGAAGCAATTTCAACAGATTGTCAGTGTGTGCAAAGCAAAAAGCACAGGCTGGGCGCGTGTGTCAGAGGATGATGTCCTATGGATTCAAGAATGTTTTGTGAGCAGTCCAAGTAAGTCTATCAATAGTGACAGTCGAGAACTTGGAATACCGCAACCAACGGTATGTAAAGTTCTGAGATGGCGTTTACTGTACCAGCTTTACCGATTACAACTTGTGTAAGCTCTCAACCCCATTTACAAAGAGAAGAGTCTCGCATTTTGTGGCTATGTGCTAGCAAAGGTGGAGGATGTCGCATTTCTACAGCATGTAATTTTTAGCGATGAAGCGATGTTCCACCTTAGTGGAAAAGTCAACAGACACAATGTTCAAATTTGGGGTTTGGAAAATCCACATTCACCGTTGCAACACGAAAGAGACTCACCAAAGATCAACATGTTCTGTGCTGTAGCCCGTACAAAGGTGTATGGACCATATGTCTTTGCAGAAAGAACTGTAACGGAAAACACATACTAGGACATGATGGAACAATAGCTGTTCCTGTTTTCCAACAGGATGAAGCTCTGTCCCATTGTCGCCGTGATGTACGAAGCTTTTTGAAAGACTCCCTTCCCCAGCGCTGGGTTGGTGGCAGGGGACTTGAGGACCTGTCTTTGTAGTTCTGGCCACCGAGGTCTCCTGATCTCACACCCTGCAACTGTTCCTTATGAAGGAAGCTGTTTACGTCCTACCTCTACCAACCACTCTGAACGATCTGAGGAACCGGATCACTGCTGCCGTGCACTCAGTAACAGCATGTGTGGGATGAGTTTGGATACCGCGTTGGTGTTTGCCATGCAGCCAGCAGTGGCCACATTGGACATTTATATCATTTATCACATTTCTAATTATTAAATAATTATTGAAAACTAATTAATTACAGATTGTTACAAATTATTATGTTTATTAAATTGATATCAAAGATTATGAAAAAGAGCTTTGAAACTTCCGCTTTTCATTGGTATAAAGCTTGTTCATTTTCAAGAATGGCTCTAAGCACTATGGGCCTTAACATCTGATGTCATCAGTCCCCTAGAACTTAGAACTACTTAAAACTAACTAACCTAAGCACATCACACACATCCAAGCCCAAGCAGGATTCGAACCTGCGACCGTAGCAGCAGCGCGGTTCCGGACTGAAGCGTCTAGAAGCGCTCGGTCACAGCGGCCGGCTTTGTTCATTTTGGATTTGTACTTGAATAAATATGAAATTTTGAAAATGGGTCCAACATTTAGAATAACCCTGTATTTTGATCCAAGAAATGCCGGGTCGGTGGACCGCCAGGTAAATAAAATAAAAGCGGAGTGCATATAAAAATGATAAAGTATGAAATTTAAGTATAAGTCAGCTACCTGGGCAATGTAGTTGAATAGCAATACAACAGTATCATACCGTTGAGTCTGGATCTCAATTAATTTACTCCTAAAAATTGGCAATATAGACGCAACTGACAACGACGATCGCCCTCCTACAGCCCGTTCGGGTCGCTGCGCCTGGTCACGCTCCCTTCGCCCCCGGCCCCCCCCCCCCCTCCCACTCCGCATACCGTACACAGGGCGACGCACACTCGCGGTTTTATGAAGCGTGACTTAGTATACTATCATCAGGCCACTGCAGAACGTAGGCCTCACAAGATGGATTAAAGCATGAAACTAAGTTCGTACGTGGCTATGTAAAAATATGATATAAAATAAATTAGATATCTCTGTTCTTTAACACTATTAGGCTGATAAAAGACGGATTGATTTTCATATTTTACGCAGTAAGTATTTATGGCTTCAGTAGATTTTTTGTGGTGTAGATGCGGGATACGCAGGAGTGGAAGACACGACACTAAACAGAACGGGCAAGTATGCTATTCTATAAAGTATAGATGCTGTTAACTTTATTCTTTATTCACTTGCGGTCCCCTGATGCGAATCTGCCTGAATCAAAATACGAGGCGTGTTTTTAAAGTATGTGCCGTTTTGCAACACCGCGACCGCAGCGCTGCAGTCGGAGTTCTGCGCATGCGCACTGGGTACATAGATCTGTTGTCCACGCACTGACGCCATTACAGTCTGATTCTTCCTTGTTTACGTTGTGTACTGAGTGTTTAAGATGTCTCCGATAATCGTGAGTCCCACCGACTGTGAAGTACAGGCTGTTGTAAGCTTTCTTAGTGCTAAAGGCCTAAAAGCGATCGATATTCAACGTGAGATCTGTGCAGTTTATGGAGAAACCATTATGAGTGATGGAATAGTAAGAAAGTGGGTGAGAGCATTTAAAGATGGCCGTACAAATGTGCATGATGAACAACAGAGTAGGCGTCCTTCGGTCGTTAATGAAAGTTTGATGCAGGAAGTGGACATTAACTTGAGAGAAAACAGCCGCTTTACGATTTCCTCCTTGTGGGATTACTTTCCTAATGTTTCTCGTAATGTTTTGTATGGCATTGTGACTGAGCACTTGAATTACCGAAAATGGTGCGCGCATTGGGTACCGAAAATGTTGACGGATGTGCACCAAACCAAACGTTTAGACAGTGCACTGACTTTCATTGAGCGGTACCACAACGATGGTGGGGGGCGATGAAACATGGGTGGCCTACGTCACACCAGAATCAAAGCAACAGTCCATGGAATGGCGGCATTCAGATTCAACCAGAAAAGTGAAGTTCAAGTGCCGGCCGGTGCGGGCAAGCGGTTCTAGGTGCTTCAGTCTGGAACCGCGCGACCGCTACGGACGCAGGTTAGAATCCTACCTCGGGCATGGATATGTGTGATGTCCTTAGGTTAGTTAGGTTTAAGTAGTTCTACGTTCTAGGAGACTGATGACCTCGGATGTTAAGTCCCATGGTGCTCAGAGCCATTTGAACCATTTTTTTGAAGTTTAAGCAAACAATTTCTGCTTGGAAAATCATGTGGACACATTTTTGGGACAGAAAAGGAGTATTGCTTGTGGAATTTCTGCCTCGTAATGAGACAATCAATGCAGCAGCTTACTGTAAGACATTGCACAATCTGCGCCGTTCAATTGAGAACAAAAGACGTGGCAAGTTGAACAAGGGCATCGTTTTGCTGCAAGGCAATGCCCGTCTGCAAGAGGCGAAACAGACCAAAGATCTCATCACAGCTTTTCGATGGGAAACTCTGTATCATCCTCCGTACAGCCCCGATCTTGCGTCCAGTGACTACCATCTGTTCCTGCACTTGAAGAAACATTTGGGCGGTCAGCGTCTTCAAGACGATGATGAAGTCAAAATAGTGGTGATGCAGTGGTTAACAAGTCAGGTGGCAGATTTCTATGAGGAGGGTATTCCGAAACTGGTACAACTTTATGACAAGTGCCTCAATATTGACGGAAATTATGTAGAAAAGTAGATTAAGGTAGAGGCTTTCATGTAAAAATAAAATTATTGAGACATCTTAGCACGTCCTTTTTTAATTTCAAAACGGTACTTACTTAAAAAAACACGCCTCATACATATCGTTTTTTAATCTGCCAGGAAGTTTTTACTTTTTAGAGTTTTTTGTGTCATTTTTTAAAATTTTAATTTGAGTTTCATTTAATGTTGAGTGGAATCATAGTAGCTGAACAAACCTTGAAAAGTGTATGTATATAATTTTATAGGTAATTTTTCTTGTTTTTTTTTATGGCGTACGTTGCGTATGCAATGTTTGCACCGTTGAGTTCTGTGTGGGCAGCCTCTTCAGAGATGGTGCACTAATTAGACCATCTGTGTCCTGCGAAGAAACGCGTCTGTTAGGAGTTAATCGCGTGGAGAGCAGATAGGGAGATGGATCAGGGTGTCATGGTATGGAGCTCGTACTGGAAGTGCTCTTGCGAATTACTTTACTGATCTGACGCGAGATATCATTATCACAAAAAGGAATATTATCGTTAAGCATCGAATGAGTTAGATTTACTAAGATAGATACCATTTTGAAAAGATTAGGATCCAACGTAACGAATGAGCATATTTTACTATACTGCAGCAGCATATAGTCAGCCATTCTTCAGCACAGACATCCAAATCAGGAATTTTTTGCTGGTCTTATAAAGTTTTATCACAGTCAGTGCTAATGGATCTGAAAAGACGAAAAGAATTTAGTCATGTGCTAGAGTAAACTTTCATGTTAAGCTACATTTTTGCAGTTCACTAGTGTTGACCTTATGTAAATGTCATTTCTGACGAAATGTTTTCTTGTTGCTTGTTTAGTCCTCAGTGGTGAAATTTTTTAAATGGAATAGTGTCAAGCAATTTTGTTGGGACGAAATTTTGTAGAACAGTTTCTTGAGAAGAATTTTTGTGTAAAAAGTAGCTCTGAGTAACCTAAGTCATTTTACAGCCCGTATCCTGATAAAAATTCTTCTGTATGAGAGATAAATTTAATGAGAACCAAGTTTGCATTGCATGTATTCAAGAAATCGCACTGTACTGCCGCGATCCTTTGTAGTTAGTAGCAGCTCAAAAATTTAGACGTGTCTTTTCTTCTTTCTCTACGAGAGCAGCTGCACGGCGTTTTCCGTTGGGTCAAAGATAAGTAAAATACAGGAAACACGAGTTTTCGGTTTCACAGGGTCATGTAACAGTGTTGAGTTTAATTATGCTCATTGAATTACAGGGTCAATTTTTCTTCGTAACAGACGGTGTTGCTTCACACAGAGCGTATTCCACTTATTTTCTCCCAGTATGATCTGCTTCTAATTCTTGCAGATAAGTTTAGTCCTTAACTGTAAACGTGACGTTAACTTATCCACATATTTCTTTTATAGGAATAAATTTTTCGTAAGCAACAGATTATTTTTCTAAATCAAACATGTCTACATTCACATAACTATTTTATGCGACTACATGGTAAACCTCATGGGAGTGGAGGGTTACCACCATATCTCACCAAATCTCACCAAAAGGAGAGAGGGGTCCATATTTTAAAGAAAATCCTTCACTAAATTAATGGATGCCCTCTCACCTGATAATGTAAGGTTGTAAGGTATCACATCAAAGAGCTTGGAGGGTAACCAGTTATTAGCGGACAGTAACGAAAGTTAAAAGTTAAACGAACCGCCTTATACAATGACGAACTCTAGAAATGGAAATGGACTTTAATGAAAAAGGAACTACGTAAATATTCAGATCTAACGGAAATCTCATTCGAATAAAAAAATTAAAGTACCATATGGACTATGAAAGTCACACAGGAATAATCAAGAATATGTGGCATTTAAATACGGAAAATTGCAAAAAAAAAAAAAAAAACGTGTGCGAGAGTGACTCCGTACTCCGCCTGAAATTTCACGCAATATTGAAAGAGAGAATTTCAGACAAAGCATTAAGCGCTGATTAAATGCTGATTCATAACTTTCAATGAGCTAATCATAAACAAATGTATTTGAAATTTATGGAACAAGAGCGTATTATACGAGAACATTATTCACACAATGGCGAACAAACTACGAGCAGTTCAGAATTCTGATTTTTCGACAGGTTAACAGATGTAAAAATAACTCAAAGTTATTAAACACCTTTTAGAAACCAGAAAAGTGTAGAGAAATCACTTTTACTTTATAAAATGCTTGCAACTATAAAAACCTTTAGACAGCGTAGCGTGACGTAAGATGCTCACAATTATAACGACAAATAAAAATAGTAAATTGACATAAAAACTTTCTGGGAATGGAAAAACTTATACAGCAACTAACCTTGGCCGCGAAAGCCTACGCAATTAAAAGAGTAAAGTTCTGGTTGAACTGAGTAATATGATATGCCTCATACACTATTTCCGAACGATACAAAAAGAAGGTCAGGAAAGAAAAAACTAGATTATAAAAGTGTAAGACATGATGATCGCCATTCCTGTGTAAATTCTGTGTAGAAGAGTCAATGAAATAGAGATAAAAGTGCAAGGAGAACGGATACCGATCCTACGAGTCAAATCAGATGTTATCTTTCCTGATAAAAATAAAGAAGAACTATGGAAATTCTTTAGTGGAATGAATAGACCGCGTGGCATAGAAAGTGGATTAAAAATAAATTAAAGATAAATGAGGCATAAGATGACCGTTTGAATACTTGAACAGGGTGTATTACAGCACACAATGAGAAAGTTAGGTCCTGTCTAGGCTTCAAAATTATTTGCGATGGCTTAACAAGTTATGTGCGAGAATTACCCATACATCAGCACAGACAACGCATTATTGAGCTGGCCAGATACATTGGTGTTCTACACATACTGGATTATAATTGGAGAACTTTACGTCTGAACACATTGCAGAGAATGGTGGATAATGTGAAAACTGGAGGCCAACTCAACACTTTTTGAATGATGGTTTAGCTCAGAAAAAAAAGATTTAAGTGATGACATCGAAAAAGAAGTCAGGTAAATTCGCTACATCGTAGGAGACTGCTATCGATGCGAGTGTTAAACTAAAAACTCATTAAATAAGCACTGATCACTGAATCAAAATCGGAAATGTGTTTCTCGCATGTTCTGAAGGTGTAAGACGTTTCTCCTCCATTTTCCAGGAGTTATTTCTGCAGTCCGAGTGGTCTGTGATTAATCACAATCTTAATTCTTTCTTTAGATTACCTGATACTTTGTAACCTTTAACTATTTATTTCTCAAGCGTTTCTCTTTTCTTTTGCAGTAGATGAAATATGGTCTTCAATAACTCATAGAAATGCTGGAAACAGTAGGAAGGTTCCAGATAAGATATGGCTCAGTGTAGGATCGTACAGGTAGGGAATCTCGAATGTTACCCGTTTATAGATAGTGTCTGGCAGGTGGTCACTTTAACTCACCGTAAAAAGAACCGGGCGCATTAAATTGACGAAAGGTCTGCAGATTTAAAATTTGCAAGACACAAAATACATTCTTGGCTTTCTAGTTTTGTGACGATGAACTTCTGGTGCATCTCAAGTGCGCTAATTTGATTCTCATTGGGCAAGAGAACTTTTTTATGCCGGTTCTAAGAAGTTACTACAATTCGTAGTTATCACGATGAGATAGCCGCAATGAGAGCTAAACAAAATCGCCCAAGCCGGTTATTTGCGTTAATGCAGTAAGACTTACCCATATTTCTACTTGGAAACCTGTTAGAAACACATTAAAGAGATAAATGTTAAAAATAACAAAACAAGAATCATTATTAGAAAAATAACTAATTACTCGCGCTTATATGTGTTTACAATGACATATACATCTTATCACACCAAGGTCAGGAGGAGGAAAGGTAGCGAAGGAAGTGACAGCAGAAGAAAGGCAGAGAAAAGATATGACATCACAAAGATAATGTAACTTATACCTGTTCCTCCAGATTTTGAAACGCTGTGGTCTCATAACAAAAATGCTGATATGTCATTATACAAGCGGTCACCACCAAGGCCGAAAGAAACACTGAAACCTTTCAAGAAGTCAAGAAACATTAAAAGAACACCAGGGACATCTACACGGACAACGTCTCAATAACAAAACCAGCCAGTCGTCGATGAATTCTTAAAGAGGACCTTATCTGCTTTCCTAGAAAATCTACACCCAGTTGACCTTTCCCACCATCCCATCCCTGCACACTGTGGCCAAAGTAACAAAATAATTGATCTACGCTAATGGAGAGCTAAAAATACTTGATAACCAACAAGAAATTGATCACGAACATACAATTTTGCAATGGTAGACATTTTTTAGTCTTGGCGTTTTCGAAAACCAGCAGAACTGCAAATACTGAGGTCACGAAATTGACATATCTCATCCCATTCAGTGGTTTGCCTCATAAATGATGAAGCTGCTGGACCATCGCTTTAGACGAAACTAAACTCGAGACACTGGAAAAAATTACTTCCAGCTCTTCTAATTCCCTCAGTTCTGGTGTCTGGGCCTCTCTCTTGAAGTAGAGATGGTGCCCGTCCCCATCAATCACAGGTCACTTTCGAACGTCCATTGCTTTGAATTGTCTAGCCTGGTACGCACAGGGAAGGGGCAAAATAATGTGAACACCTGTACTTACTTGGGAGTGATTTATTAATAAGGGATTGGACCCCCATTTTCTCATAAAACCGCTACGATTATTCTTGGAATATTAGCATATAATGATTGCAGAGTCTCCAATGGCATGTTATGCCACTCTTCGATAAGAACCTCTTCTAACTCTTGTAGTGACGAAGACGGCGGAAATCTGCTTCGGAGTCTGGGGACTGTCCTAGCCAGGGAAGACGCTGCAGTTCACTTTCATGTTCCTTATACCAAGATTGCACTGTCCTGCCTGTGTGAATGGGTGCATTATCGTCCTATAATAATAATAATAATAATGTTGTGTGACGAGGGCCTCCCGTCGGGTAGACCGCTTGCCTGGTGCAAGTCTTTCGATTTGACGCCACTTCGGTGACTTGCGCGTCGATGGGGATGAAATGATGATGATTAGGACAACACAACACCCAGTCCCTGAGCGGAGAAAATCTCCGACCCAGCTGGGAATCTAACCCGGGCCCTTTGGATTGACAGTCCGTCGCGCTGACCACTCAGCTGACCGTGGGCAGACATTATCGTCCTGAAATATGCCATCATTATTGGTGAACAACATTTGAATCATTGGGTGCACCTAATCACATAAATGTTCACATAATCAGTGGCTTTAACGCGGCCTTAGAGAGTAATGATGTGATCAGCAGAATACCATGGAATACCATGATATGGCTGTCCACAACATGACACTTCCACCTACATGCTTAACCGCTGGAATCAAGTAATCAGGTATGTAGGTTTCTTTTGGCGTTCTCTTTGCCTATATCTGTACCGATGTTGGAAATAACGAAAACGTGGACTCGTTGGACCATATTACTTGTTTCCACTGATCAGCCGTCCATGATTTATGTTCCTAACACCATGTTTCACGCTTCTTTGTGTTGGTTGCCGTCACTAATGGTTTCGGTATAACAGCTCGTCCATGAATATTCCCTTTATGGAGTTCTCGGCGGACAGTGGCGATAGATGGCTCTTGAGCTTTGCAGCCACATTAGCTGCCGTAATTTTGGCTGTTTTGACAGCATCCGTGTTAGCATACGACGATCTCTGTCATTTAGTTTTGATCTGCGCCCACTATTACGTTTACACGATGATGTCTTTCCGTGTTTTGTGTAGGCTATCATGAATGTTGAAACAGTTGCTCTTGAAACATTCAGTAAGTTGGCTGTCTTGGCTACTGATGCTGCAGCTAATAGGGGGTCCCACAATCTGCCCTCTTTGGAAATCTGCACGTCGACGTCAGCCTCTGAATGCGAATGCGTAGTGTCCACTACTCGTAAACAATCTTCACTGATGCTTAGTCCGTACTGAAAACGCACAGTCCAGCGCGACAAGTGTCTTACCTACGATCTTGACCATCAAACACATCCGTCTCATTACTGCCACTGTCCGCGTATTTTGCCTATCCCCTGTATATAAAACTGGTTGCTCCTCATGTTGATCCACCCACATCTGCCTGAATTTCTGACTATCGTGTCATCTCAAAGGCATGGTAGGGTTTGAAAGTATTTTCTGAAATGGGAATCGCAAATGGCGCTGAGCACTATGGGACATAACATCTGTGGTCATCAGTCCCCTAGAACTTAGAACTACTTAAACCTAACTACCCTAAGGACATCACACACATCCATGCCCGAGGCAGGATTCGAACCTGCGACCGTAGCGGTAGGGCGGTCCCAGACTGAAGCGCCTAGAACCGCTCGGCCACACTGGCCAGCAGGGAATCTCAATCATTACAAAAGAAATCCTTAAGATGACATTACCTTTTATAACTTGGCTGCAACACGTGGTTGGGGCTAGGGGTGGGAAAATCAGACCGGTTAAAACCAATACCGGTACTTTAGTTCTGAATACCGGTTATTTTCGGTATTTGGTTGGTCTCGGTTGTAACACGTGGTTTTTTTACGTTTTCACGAGTGATCTAGTAGAAAAACGAAATATCGGTTAGTCACAGTAGCAGTGCTAATATGTTTTGTTTTTAAATAACGTTTTCTTTTAAAAAAAGAAGTAATGTTTTCGTAAAATTGGCATTGGTGTGGAGTATTGCGTTATTATAGAAAACTCGAGAGGCGGTTAGTTCTCTTCTGTGAACAATGTCGACAGAAACGAGCAACAATTGGTACAGCATTGCTGAGGCAATAATGGTTTGTTACCGCACGGTGTGGCTAAAGGAAAGCGCGTACGGCCAGAGTGCTAGACTTGCCCTCAGCTGGGGACGTCCATCGTATTGCAGAATGGCAGCAACCCTAGGCTGGAAATATTTTTACGAAGTGAGGTAGTATCGAAGTACAATGTTTCACTACCTTTAAAAGATTTAAGTTTTTTCTGTCATATATGTGAAATAATAAAAGAGGAAGGAAATTTTGGCAACAGTAATAAATGAAAGACTTCGCAGATTCATTCATAGCATACAATAAAAACAAGAAACGGCTGTTCTGCCTGTGTCTACATAATATGTCTTTATCTGCTTTTACCCCTTGAAAACAGAGTTTTTTTGCCTCAGTTTTCACAGGTTTAGCACTGACAACTCGTAATACTCAAATAGTGGTATGATCCCCCATTACAAGATGATTTCTGAACAGTGTTTCAAAAAATTGCAATCAGTAGGAGAATACTGATGATTTTTTGTGTATTCAACCACTTAACACTTTTCAAGAAAAGCACAGAAGGTGGATGGATCAAGTTTTATTTGTCTTTTTAACTTGATATTTTGAGTTGAAAGGAGTTTACTGGGGTACACTTATTTGCGCCACTCGAATACTATAATGATACTAAAGTATGTCTCTGATGGGCTCTATAAAGCAGATCGCTGGCTGTGCACGACCGCAGAGCCAAAGATACTGCATCTGGTCTGAGATTGTAGTGTTGGAGTAAGAGTGCGCTAGGCGCACAGCATTGGTTAGCTGTCTGTGAGTGAAAGAGGATGGAGTAGGCAGTTTTTTAGTGGCGTGTTCTGTGAAGCTACCAAGTGTTGGATTATAATGCGGGAATTACGATATATGTATTATTGGAAACATAGATATGAAAACAGAAGTCTTCCTGCAAGCAAAGTAAAGATGTTAAATATTTATGACTTTCGTTTTGCCAGCGCGTTAGTCTAGCTGAGTTGGTTGATAATTGGCAATTGTTGAGTAACCCCTCAATGTATGTAAACAGATTTTATGTAAAGGCTAGTTAGATACTACCCTTTAACAATGTTTGTAAGATTTGTTAACACGGGTATATGTATGCACTCCGTCATCAGGCCACAAGTGGCCCATCGGGACCATCCCACCGCCGTGTCATCCTCAGTGGAGGATGCGGATAGGGAGGGCATGTGGTCAGCACACTGCTCTCCCGGTCGTTATGATGGTTTTCTGTGACCGGAGCCGCTACTGTTCGGTCGAGTAGCTCCTCAATTGGCATCATGAGGCTGAGTGCACCCCGAGAAACGACAACAGCGCGTGGCAGCCTGGATGGTCACCCATCTAAGTGCTAGCCACGCCCGACAGCGCTTAGCTTCGGTGATCTCGCGGGAACCGGTGTATCCACTGCAAGGCCGTACGTGATTACATAATTTGATGATTTTTCTTTATACCATTTTAGTGAGGTTAGATAATACTTGCTGTATAAACCTCATTGTTTGTGACTCAGTTGAAAAAAGGAATGTAATTTTTCTGAGTAATGTAACCATTTATCAGATGTTTTGAAAAGCCAAACTTAACTTCGAATACAATTTAACTTTTGAAAAGGTCCATGTTAACAATTCAATCAAATCAGAACCGTCTCCCTGTTCAGGTCATATGTTTTTCAAAGACAATGAATTTTTGTTAAATGTTTCATTTAACAGCCAAAACAATTTCATATACATTTCAAAGTGATACGACCAGCATCCCACACCGCTGAGCCTGTAGTTAGTATATTTTGTTCTTCTTCATTAGATAACCCAATATATCGTTATCCACCGTTGCTGCTTTAGAGGTAAGACAATTTTATGATCTTGTTATGTGCACGGAGACCAAAGTTAACAGTTTTGAACAGGGCCAGAGGATTCAGTGAGTAAGGGGCTGAAAGTATTTTACAGTGACTGTATTTTTTATTGGTGTTGGGAGTTGCATTGTCCAATCAGTTCGTATAAAGTTTTTTCTAACAATAACACAGAGTAAGTACACCACTTGCAGTTACAACACGCTACACGATAACTCCAGCTTTGTACGCGTTTCCAGATGAGGCATTCATTCAAAGTATTACAAAAGAAAAAGTTTTATTAAAGAAAGTTGCAGAGTGTATGTATTTTGAAACTGAAATTTCTACGTTTATTACCGGAATTAACAGGAACAAAAACCGAAAACCGGTTATTTCATAGATTAGTTATTATGAGCGGTTTTAACAGTCAAGCTAAACTGACGTGACAAAAAAAAATACAACTAACAGAATAGCGGTGTTTCAGCGATAACCGCCATCTCTAGATGGGGCTGAAGTTAAACTTATGGAACACGTAATACGAATGGCTACAGATATTTCACATATCTCTTTGTTTAGAGAATGTGCGGTGTTTAACTAAGCAAATGCTTTTCGGCCTACCCTACGTAACGTACAGACCGGCCGTATCTTCCATGGCATTATACGCTAGTCTCGCGAGCTAGGCGTCTGATCACAACAATAAACCTGTCGGTAGTAATTATCTGGTGTACTTAAGAGTTAAGAAGCCATGGCATCGTTAACTTTTAATTTTAAGTCCTGCGAAATGTGGCAACTACACTTTGATTGCGAAAGTTACCAAAGGGAGGTAATCAGAAGTTGTTGAGTCGTAAGAGTTAATTACTTTTGCAAGTTGGAGCAAACACTCCGGGCCCTCCAAAGTCTGCTCCTGTCCTACAAGGGAGTAAGGCTTCACTCTTCATTTCAGTTTTTCTTTTTCAGCGCTGTAAATTGTAAATTAGTTCCACAGTTTTCGCCTGGCTATTGTGTCGAAGTCCATGAAGTGCCACGCGGTACTCGATCAGAATCAGTCTAAATTTAGAACTATTATAGCGGAACGAATTTTGAAATGAATTTCCACGTAATCTCGCTACGTGGTAATGCTGGGAACCGTTCCACAGGTATTCTGTAATACTAATTTCACGTTCACAGCACTGCATTGCAGGTGCGATGTAATTTTGAAACTGCTCTCGTGTGGCTTGTGAGAGAATTCCTAGAATGTGTCACCGCTTTGGCTACCAACGTCACACCAGACACGTGTGACCTTTAGGTGAGAAATCGTATTACGAATTTTCGGTTAACATGCACTAAAACAACGTTTTCGCCTATTCACTGGAGGCACTATGTCGACCTTACATGATAGAATACAATTAAATCTCTTTATTGATGAAGGGCAATTATCATTAACACATGAAAATGAAGGAGGAGTGCTGTGCACAGTAAATGCGAAACGTACGATAAAGTGTGGCGGAGCACGTGATACTGCATAAGAAGTAAAAGATGTGAACTTTCGTCACTAAGTAGTTATCACATATAGCACATAGATTCTATCAACAGTTAACAAATATTCAGAATCTGTTTATAATTCAGGTTATCTATCAGTATCCGGAACCTCCCAGAACTAAACTCTGAAACATTTTCTTTGTGAGTAGAACTGTGTTTTAAGTAAGAAATACACCAAACTAGGTTACCGTCCATGATGTGTAACACAAAACCAATGTTTACCAAATTAAACAAAGAATAATGCATAGGATTCTAAGACAAGTTGACCGGTAAACAAAAGTAATGATGCTAAACCATAACGTAAAAATGAGAAACGTATAAAGTACTCTACCCCATACTAGCTGTGTTTGTAATTTAATTTCTCTGCATTGTCTGGATGTCACCTTCCGTTCTGTAAGCCCTTTTCTTCCTCTAATTTTTCAAAACTTACTTTTCGACTACTTTTTGCTTACATACGAGTAGTTAACCATGTCCGAACTTTTCTTAAGGATGTCGCAGTTTATTCATAGCTTTCTTTCAGTTCAATGTACGTTTAACAAATTATCTCTTCAAATCTGAATAATTCGTGTTTGTTTAGTCTCACCAGGGAGTAACTCATTCTCGTTATCATCATCTACAAGTTATTTTTCTTCTTATGAAACAACTTTACATATAATTTAGATCCCAAACTGTTGCCTATACCGATTGCCTCTACTTCAGCACAATTTTTAAATCCTATTTGCACAGCATTAAGCCAGTTTCTTGATACAGGTCAAAATTACAACATCTGCGGAACAACAGAATTTACTTACACAAATATTAATTATGAATTGTCAGACTCGAAAAAATTTTTTAATTAGCAACTACATTAACAGGATAACGGCGATGTACTCGTATAAGCTACTAAATATCATCAAGTACTCCCTCCAACTCAGACAGTCCCACAATGCGATTTAGTGTCAACAGATGCACACAAACCCACTTTCCACACATTCAGTTAACTATATATGACGGTAGTATCTGTTCCCGAAAGAACAGTTACCGTGGATGACCATGCAGCTTTGTTAGAAAAGAAATGATAATTAAATGGACACCCTAGCTGCAAACAGGCTTTGATGTACTTCATTGGGGACATGTTGAAAAATGTATGCCCCGACCGGGACTCGAACCCGGGATCTCCTGCTTACATGGCAGACGCTCTATCCATCTTCTTTTTTTTTTTTCGTTATTGATCGTTGTGTTTGGTCGTTGCGGACGTCTCAAGACATCCTGTTCAAGTTCGATGGTTGATCCTTGCAGTCAGTTTTTTATTACAGAGGCCAACCTGCTCTCTGGCCGAACACGCTGAGCTACCGTGCCGGCATCCATCTGAGCCACCACGGGCACACAGGATAGTGCGTCTCCCCGTGAGATCCACTTTCCCAACATGTCCACACCACTACATTCGTTGTGCGCCTAAACAGATGTTTTCCCATCATACTGATGGGCAAACATCTATTAGGCGCACTACGAATCATACTGATGGGCAAACATCTATTAGGCGCACTACGAATGTAGTGATGTGGACATGTTGGGAATGTGGATCTCACGGGGAGCGTGCAAGGGATAAGTCCCTGCAGACGCACTATTCCCTGTGCCCGCGGTGGCTCAGATGGATAGAGCGTCTGCCATGTAAGCAGGAGATCCTGGGTTCGAGTCCCGGTTGGGACACACATTTTCAACAAGTCCCCAATGAAGTACATCAACCCCTGTTTGCAGCTAGGGTGTCCATTTAATTATCATTACATTCAGTTAAGTCAGTTAAGTGGCTGTTTATTGTGTCTTGGCAGTTAGGTTTATCTCGGGTTCAAATGAGACCGAAATACTGACTAGTTTACTGTCTGAATGCTGATAATGTTTTCGACATTAACTGTCTCGTTCCTGCTATCATACTCCATCGGTGAGACTACGAATGAGCCGCGTAAAGGCCCGCCCCCCGAGCCGAAGTTCGCTAAACGTTGCAATGATGCTCTAGCCAGACGTAACCAGGGCGGAGGAAGTATTTGGTTGGCAAAGAGAGGATAGGCGGTGGTCTAAAGGCCCTGTAAATCATACTATGCACTGTGCTGACACCAATACGGAAAGCCTCAGGAAGTGTGAGCACGTAATACTCTCAAGAGTGGTCCATCCTCGGTCTCTTCTGGTGCAGATGGAGAGAAGCCGGATCTTTTTAAATGTGTTAAAAGAATTGTATGTGTAAGCTTGCTGTACTGTGCCTGTTAACAAAAGATAAATAGTAAGAGACGAGCCGAATATACGGGGTGATTTTGCTAAATGGCCACAAACTCCCTGAGAAGATAAGGAGCATAAATGACCAAATGGACATAATGGGCGAAAATACATTCCAAGGGAGGTGCACCCACTTGAAGGTGGAAATAAAAGATCTTCGACAAGATGGGTTTCAATGAGTAAAAGTACACGTGAGAAAACACCAGGCAAGTGAAACTTAGCTCCACGCTCAAGAAGCAGAGAGCTGGAGCACCATCATCACGGAGTAGTCACGTTACTCCTTATACTGTACCATCAAAGGAACATCTTCCAGCAGGGGGGAGGAGGGCTCGACCGCATGAAGTGAAGATATGCCTTTCCTCTGAGGTGTTATAAAAGGATAGCTCCTTCCACGAGGCGATCGCCGATAATCTCTTCATGAAATCTTAGGTACTCAACAAGGTATACTTGTGCCTTGCACTATTACTACTTATTCTGTACAGTATCTTTATCTGAATGCGAAAAGGAGTGACACACTGAAACATTTTGGTGTGATTTTCCTTGGACATAATATATTTAATGAGTCCCTGAGTCTGCTTATACCTCAAATTTCTGTGTCGTCAAATGAATATATTAGCATTTTGGTGTGGTTGTCAGTGGACACAATGTATTAGTGAGTCTCTGAGTCTGCTTACACCTGAAAATTGAATGTCGTCATATGAAAATATTAACATTTTGGTGTTTTTCAGTGGACATGATGTATGTAGTGAGTCCCTGAGTCTGCTTACACCTGAAATCTGTGTGTCATCAAATAAAAATATTAACATTTTGGCGTGGTTGTCAGAGGTCATAGTGTGACTTGTCTCTGAGTCTCCTACACCTAAAATACGTATTTCTTTACCTGGCTTTCTGTTGTCAGATGATTTTTTATCCTGTTGAAGAACGGTATATAACATTTTGTCTTGTCAAATGAACTACCGTCACTGTCAGGCAGATTTGAGTGCTCACCAGCACAATGATACATGTACATATATTTTCTCTCTCTTTGCACTATTCGCAATTCTATGTGATATTTATATCTACACAACTGAAAGACATTTATTTTACATTTTTGGAGAACTAAAAATAATTTTTTCTTATCGTGTCAAATTAAGTACTATCAATGTCGGCTGGAGATGAGTGCTAACAAGCACGAGATGACACTTGTATATTAGCTTGTAAATAATAGAGTTTAGCTATTGAAAGGTGGCTACACTGAGCCACAGCGCCAGAGATCGCGCCAGAGAGTTTTGTTCCGCCGCCTCCACTGGCAGTGATTATTGAGAAGTAGCGGCAGGCAGTTCTTGTCGAGAAGCGGTGGTAGGCGGTTCTTGTTCAGATGTAGTGGAGAGTGGTTGTCATGAAGTCGGAGTGGAGAGTTGTTGAGATGTCGTAGTAGTGAGTGTTTGTTCCATGTTTTATGCAATTGTTTGATGGGAGAGATAGCAGATTTTGTTCTAATGGAGATATTGTAATGATCAGAGTGCATTTCGTCAATATATATGAAGGTAACAAAACACTATTTTCTTTTTATTATTTCTGTGTCTCAAATAATGCATCATTACAGGTTCAGTCAACAAAGCATCTGGCTTGTGTTCTTGTATTAGAGTGTAACTCTGGTTTTCTTGCGCAATTATAGTATTTCTAATTTTTTTAATTACTTCAATATAAATGGTACTTGAAATTTCTTGTCTTGTTGAAGAAGAACCGTGCCAGATGTGTACGTTGAATTACACTTCCACAGACAGAACAGTTACACTTGTGCTTTGGTTTCGTACATTTTATAGTTGCTGGGGACTTAATTAATTAATTGTGTTAACGGAAATTTTCTTTCATTCTTTGTTGTTGTTCTATGCAGTCAGATTGCGTACTAATACTAGTCAGGGCCAACCGTTTACGAGACAGCGTAATCGGACAAACAGTTACCAAAAATATTTGCATTTTATTTTAATTAAGCCCCCATGCACTATCAGTCGTCCTTTTTAAATTTTATTGGCAAATCTAGATTTCAGCTAGAATTCAATGAACTGTGGAAGAGGCTCGACCAACAGGCATTACATACATTGATCAAAAATGATAGTGCATTGAGAATGGATAGTTTCTAGCTGAAATCTAGATCTGCCAATAAAATTTAAAAAGGACGACTGACAGATGAACTGTATTAGTTACAAGTCAATATAACTGTCGCTGAGTGCAACAGCCTTCTGAAGGGAAGGTAACCTGATGACTTCTATATTATTTTATTTTCTTGACTGCATTGTACAGCTTATCAATTTCCTATTATGTACATAACTTCTGTAATCTTATGTTTATGTGCAGGTATTCTACCACTACTGTAAAACATTTGATTTTTTTTTTAATTTCTTATGCAGGAATTTTGCGTTTGCTCCTTGCCAACATGTTAGGCAAGAATTACCCCACAAAATCCTTAAAAATGAGGCTGGGGTTATGAGAATTTGACATCTATGATTCTGCTTTATGGATACACGAACTCTGAAATATTATTATCGAGAGCAGTAGCGAGCGAACAGTTGTCGAGGGGAGTCGAAACTGGTCTGACGCAGCCTGCGAAGGAGAGAAGCCGCGCAACATGGAAGTCGCAGCCTACCACGATCGTGCTAGTAACGACGGTGAAGACATTGGTATTAATTGAGGATTTTTGGTAATTTGTCATTTCGCAGTGCGCAGTTGTTGATTGCTTGCGCACTGGACTGATTTTGTCAGATCTGTGTATGCATACATTGAGAATAATATTCGTATCTTTGTTGCTGCCAGAAAAGTTTTATTGAGTATAGACCTTGTGGAATTAAAAGTCTGTGTAAATTTTGTCAGTGGTGGGTGATATACCAGTATGGCGATGACGAATACCCGTTCCCAATGTGCGTTCACCGTGACATCGCCAAACACGGATGCGACCATCATGATGCTGTAAACAGAACCTGAATTCATCCGAAAAAAATGACGTTTTGCCATTCGTGCAACCAGGTTCGTCGTTGAGTACACCATCGCAGGCGCTCCTGTCTGTGATGCAGCGCCAAGGGTAACCGCAGCCATGGTCTCCGAACTGATACTCCATGCTGCTGTAAACGTCGTCGAACTATTCGTACAGATGGTTGTTGTCTTGGAAACGTCCCTACCTGTTGACTCAGTGATCGAGACGTGGCTGCACAGTCAGTTACAGCCATGTGGATAAGATGTCTGTCATCTCGACTGCTAGTGATACGAGGCCGTTGGGATCCAGCACGGTGTTCCGTATTACCTTCCTGAACCCACCGATTCCATATTCTGCTAACAGTCATTGGATCTCGACCAACGCGAGCAGCAGTGTCGCGATACGATAAACCGCAATCGTGATAGGCTACAATCCGACCTTTATCAAAGTCGGAAACGTGATGGTACGCATTTCTCTTCCTTACACGAGGCATCACAACAACGTTTCACCAAGCAACGCCGGTCAACTGCTGTTTGTGTATGAGAAATCGGTTGGAAACTTTGCTCATGTCAGCACGTTGTAGGTCTTGCCACCGGCGCCAGCCTTGTGTGAATGCTCTGTTCAAAATGGTTCAAATGGCTCTGGGCACTATGGGACTCAACATCTTAGGTCATAAATCCCCTAGAACTTAAAACTACTTAAACCTAACTAACCTAAGGACTACACACATACACCCATGCCCGAGGCAGGATTCGAACCTGCGACCGTAGCAGTCCCGCGGTTCCGGACTGCAGCGCCAGAACCGCACGGCCACCGCGGCCGGCTGAATGCTCTGTAAAGCTAATCATTTGCATATCACATCATCTTCTTCCTGTCGGTTAAATTTCGTGTCTGTAGCACGTCCTCTTTGTGGTGTAGCAATTTTAATGACCAGTACTGTAATAGACTACAGGCTTTACTGGTTTATTTCACTTTTTTACTGCGTTTAAGACTGGTTGACCAAGCTCCTCCTGATCATTCAATTTCTATGTATAAAAATATGGAAGTAATAGTTGCAATTAGTCCATGCATTGCACTCTGCATGGATCGCAGTATTGCTGTTGAAGTATTTTAGCATGTCGCTTATCACGCAGTTGCAGCGGCAAGACGGTTGGGGGTTGGGTTGTTTGGGGAAGGACACCAGACAGCGAGGTCATCGGTCTCACCGGATTAGGGAAGGATGGGGAAGGAAGTCGGCCGTGCCCTTTCAGAGGAACCATCCCGGCATTTGCCTCGAGTGATTTAGGGAAATCTCGGAAAACATAAATCAGGATGGCCGGACGCGGTATTGAACCGTCGTCCTCCCGAATGCGAGTCCAGTGTGCGGCAAGACGGGAAAGTTGCCTGTTGCGTACGGGAGCGTTGCAGAACAGTTGTTAGGAGACGTTAGAGAACTATTTTCAACCCGCAGTCAGATAGTTGAGAATTGATTTTTTTTTATAATTCGTAGGAGGAGTAATCAATTTTTTTGTTCCTAATTGTTTTTATCCACAATCAGAATCCGAGAAATACTCAGAGACGGAACATCACACACATGTTTCCGTATTTCCTGATAAAAACTAATCACCAATAGACTTTCAAGATGTAAATTCGTATTCTGATTTATTCCGTTGGAGTAGTATGGTATTTACACGAATGCATTTCAATATTTCACCGAAAAGAAACATCGTAAATAGTACAGCAAAACCAGCGTGTTACCATAGATTTGCCGCTGTACGTAATTCAGGTTTATTCATCTGTATCCCTGTTGTTCATAGCTCTACAAAGTGATGGTACAACAGGTTGTGCAAAAAGAGGTGTAATCTACACGGGATCCCCAGAAGGTACCCGCTTGTCACACATACCGGAATTTACTAGGTGTGCGTCATTGACTTGTTCTCTGTGAAATCCACAGGAAACGATAAAACAGGAATCCGGACCCGTGAGTACTTTAGGGTGGTTTTCCCCTCAATGAGAACGCTGACGTAACTGACGTGTTGACTGGGTATCGGCTGTACTTTTAACACGAGGTCTAAATGACATGTCGTTAAATGTGGGAATTTAACTATGTGAAAGCCCATCTAAAAATGTTTGCCAAGATTGTGAACTTTCTTAATTGTTATGCTACATGATCCGGTCGGTGCTAACTCACTACGTTTCCACTCAAACCGATCTAGGAAAACATGAAAAATACTAATCGTATAAACTGTTACTCTTTTGCGTTGTAGGGAAACTGTCAAACAGCATTTTCAGAAAAAATGTAGAATGAATTGCAGCAGAAGAATATCACCCAGAAAGAAAACATACTATAAAAATATGTCTCAACCACAAAGGACAAATACTTTCGAATTAAGATTAAGTATCTCAGAAACATATACAGTTAATTTTCTTTGGAATCATATCTATTTTCCATAAATTTTGTGGAGTTTCTTACCCCAAGACCGCAAAATACTTTCATCTGCTCCCCTATCTACTTTACCATTGCCTCTTCAGTCCGTGCTGCTAAGATAGCAGTATCTGCTCATAAATAGATAAGAAGAAAAGGAAACACAAAAAAAAAGATACGCGCTTGAAAAATCGGTTCATCTATAGGCATGTATGCAAACCGATAAGTGCAAAATGTAGACTGTATAACTGAAGTATCTAAATTTTCCATCAGAGAAGCAACAGTTTATTTCCGCCGCGATCTTCGTGTATTAAACTGATTCTCCCAAGCAACATACCTTTCCGTTTGCTTGGGTAGTTCCATGCAGTTTTTATAAACTTTACATATCAATACGGGTGTTTTGAATTATTTATTAATTTTATTCAATTCTACGTATGTGGTAGACGCAATGTCACATCATACAAAAGAAAGCTCTTGATTTTGTTCCGGCGTCAGGT
Source organism: Schistocerca cancellata (assembly GCF_023864275.1). Taxonomy (NCBI): domain Eukaryota; kingdom Metazoa; phylum Arthropoda; class Insecta; order Orthoptera; family Acrididae; genus Schistocerca; species Schistocerca cancellata. The sequence continues at coordinate 746,577,475 of NC_064628.1, read as the reverse complement.
ATGAACGACATCCCAAGCTTTCGACAGTTTTATAATCGTAAGTTTCCGATAATGACGTGGTGGGATTAGATGAAAGTGTAAAATACCATGTAATCTAAATGAACAAGGCAAGATCGTCTTAGTAAAAAACATTGTCCCTTGATACAAAGAACTTATTCAAAACAAACGAAACAGAAAGATAAAACATAAAACTATAAGATGCTAGCATGAAAAGTTCCCCTAAACGTAACAGTAATGGTTGAAGCTATAGTGAACATTTAATGCAAGAATTTACGTCAGTTTACAAATCAGTGAAAGGGCAAAGTATGGGAGAGCCTCTGGCATATGTACTGGGAACCATTCAGGTATTTACCAGGAATGAGTAGGAATCATCAGGCTCTATCAAGACGGCTGTGTATATTCTTAACATGAGTAGCTTTCGTACGTTCCAATATCCTTTAATGACTTTCAATTGTATTTAGTGATAAGAGATTACCTAAGGTGCTCTTAGGTAAACAGTACTGAATATCATTACAAGCTTTCCAGTGAATTATGTTCCCATAACACAAAAGACTGAATCACAGTATTCCAGCAGGAAAACAATACATCTGCTGGATGAAGAGCCCTCAACTACAGTCTAAAATCCTGCAGTCTAAGACTATTCAAGTCTACTGTATATGTTCTTCGCTGAGAGCTACACAGGTCTTTCAGAGAATAAAATCGTTCCTTTATCTTCTGCTCAGTGAATGCATGCTGCTTGTACTTTTAAAGACATCAGTGTTGGCAACCGCACACTTCGCCTACGTCTACATTTCAAGGATACTCTGCAAATGACAACTAAGTGCCTGGCAGAGGATTCATCGAACCACCTTCATAGTAACTGTCTGTTATTCCAATCTCTAACAGCGCGAGGAAGAAACGAGTTCTGATTTCCCTTATTTTATTATGATGAAAGTTTCTCCCTATGTAGGTCGACGTCAACGAAATATTTTCACATTCGGAGGAGAAAGTTGGTGATTGAAATTCCGTCAGAAGATTCCGCCGTAACGAAATACACCGTTATTTTAATGACATCCACCCCAAATCCTGTACCACGTCAGCAATACTATCCCCCATATTTCGCTATAATACAAAACGTGCTGCTCTTCTTCGAACTTTCTCGATGCACTACGTCAGTCCTATTTGGTAAGGATCCCAGACTGCGCAGCAATACTTCAAAAGAGGACGGAGAAGGTGGGCAGTCCCTTTAGCAGATCTGTTACATTTTCTAAGTGTTCTGCCAATAAAACGCAGTCTTTGGATCGGCTTCCTCACAATATATTCTATGTGTTCCATCCAATTTAAGTTGTTCGTAATTGTAATTCCTAGGTATTTTGTTAAACTTATGGCCTCTAGCTTTGGCTGATCTATCGGGTAACCGAAGCTTAACGGATTCCTTTTAGATCTCACGTGGATGAGCTGACACATTTCAATATTTAGGGCCAACTGCCAAATTTCGCACCATACAGATATCTTTTATAAATCGTTTTGCAATTTGTTTGGATCTTCTGATGTCTTTACTGGGCATCGCTGTCTTGGCGCTGCAGTCATGGACTGTGCGGCTGGTACCGGCGGAGGTTCGAGTCCTCCCTCGGGCATCGGTGTATGTGTTTCTCCTTAGGATAATTTAGGTTAAGTAGTGTGTAAGCTTAGGGACTGATGACCTTAGCAGTTAAGTACCATAAGATTTCACAACCCTTTCAACATTTGAAGAAACGACGTCATCAAGCAGCCTAATACGGCTGCTCAGATTGTCTCCTAAATCGTTTATATAGATAATGAACAGCAGAGGGCCTGTAACAGTACCTTGGGGAACGCCAGAAATGACTTTCCGACAGTCACTACCTACTGTGACCTCTGTGACAGAAAATCACGAAACCTGTCACGGATGCGGAAGGTGAGTTTGTAGAAGTTATTGGGGTCTTTGGTGATAGGGGACAACGCCTGAAGTGGAGCATTTCTTTTGGGGATTCTTCTAAAATATTTAGGGCCAAAAGTGGCGGCGGCATTAGCTTTAATTTTTTTATAGTTTCAGGTAATTTCAGGAACGCAAGGAATTTTTTTTAAAAAAGGGAGTGGCGTCTTTGATTTTTACTCAACATGTCCTCGGTCTCAGGTTCGAAACCCACCACCGCTTACATTTTGATTAATAATCAGCATTGGTGGCCAAAAACTTCCAGTCCAAGAAGGCACCCTCATTATACCAAGGGCCTTGTTTGTATACATGTGAGATCAATTGTCGTGAAAGTTTAGAAATACAAGGAAAGTTTTTTTTTTTACAGGAAATCCTTTGTAGGAAAAAAACAATTGTTTTGCGAGTGTCAATAGTGCATCGTAGTGCTTAATAAATAACTGTTTGTCGTGAATGAGGAAAACACTGTCGCTACAGTAGGAAGGAGGCTAGCTACGTATATGAGCGGGGGTATGATGGAGTACTTAGCTTATCCAAATGGATAATAATAATAGCATCGTATGTATGTAGAAGAGGTCCCTACCATCAGCCGACGAGCTGCAATGTGATTAAACCAGTGTGGATTTACTCCGTGACGAAGCTGGAGGGGCTGTAACATCTTTCTACTCGTCACCAGCTAGGGTAACATGCAGAAGAACTGCTGACTCCACTCACTTTTGTATACTGATCACTCAGTAACTTCATACACATTGCAGATGAGAATATAGCGCTTTAAATAGCTCCAGTTGTATTTGTCTCAGCTTGGAATGTTTCATATCGGACTAAAATCTCTTCCTCTGTCCTTAATTCTAATCTTAAGCATGAGTAATTATTGTTTCAGTATTTAATTACTTGAATAATCATTCAAAATCAATTCACTCGTTTACTGGACCAAAATTATATGAAAAAGTCATGTTGCATTGCACCTGGCTACTTTTCGACACTGGAGTTAAGATTTTTTTTGTCACCACGTTGCGCTTATGTAGATGACGGTGTTCTAATTATTTAAGAGTAATGCAATATGATTGCGAGCATATGAATACGGTGTGATTGTGGTGACACGAATGTAAACTGAGCTTTTTGTTTTCTGCGATTTATTTTCTGTGATACTGCAGATTGCGCATTTATGAAAAGTGTTTTCCAAAATTTGTTTGCTTTAGTTGTATGTGCACTATTTACGAGGGGATAATAGTAAATTCTTGGGGATCACCTGGCCGGTGCAAGTCTTCCAGTTCTACGCCAGTCTGACTGTTAAGTCCGTAATCAAGCCATGTTAAGTTTCTGTGGAATCTGAAGACATTGTCGTTTCTGGCGACTTCTCATATCGTAGAGAGGTGAACGCTTGATCAAAGGTAGAATGAAAATTTCAGTGGTCCGACCGGGATTCGATCGCGCTACCTGGCAAGCTTCTAGGCACGCGCTTTACCATTAGACCACGAACTCGACTTGGGAATAGTTTCATACGATTTTTTTGTCTTATTATGCGACGACGTAATGACTAAAGTGTAGTCCAGAACCAGTACCGATAACGGATCGAATGCATTCAGCTGTTACCTGTTTGGATGAGAAGTGAAATGAAATGCGCGTCGCTGCGCTCCAATAACTGGAATTTTCAATCAACAAATAGTAGCAATATCTCACGAAACTGATTTTGAGGCAGCTTAGGGTTATTTTAGCTCGGATTTTCTTTCATTTCGTAAATTACTTGCTAACGTAATATTCAATATAAATTTTGAAATTAATCCATAAAGCACTTTATACAATGTTTGGGAGCTGTTCGGCTATAGTACTGAGTTGTCAATGAACAGTTCTCGGTGCAGTTCGACGCACAAACGATTTTCGTGAATTAACACCGCTTACGGTTCGGGTAGTTTGCTTTTCTGATACAAATGTACTTTCCGTTTCCGTCTGTATAATCTGATGATCTCGTCGTAGACTGAATGTTAAACCTAAATCTCCTTCCAATCTTTTCTTTCCCACTCTACTGATCTGGCCCAATTTATTGCCCATGTGATACCAAGGAGTGAAACAATGTGAAGTGCACGAGTTCCAGTGCATCGCTGGCACGGACTGTGGACACTATACTTAGCACTGAGGCAGCAGAAGTCAGCTACTGCTCGTGTTGTTTCCAGGCAAAAATTTTAAGATATGTGGTTCTCCTCTATTCGAAGCGGAATATTTTTCCACAAAATTTACGAAGTGGCTTGGCCTTAAAGTGGTCGTGAGTGTAAGGGAAGGTACAGCCGATAAAGTGCCAGAACGTTTCCTGAAAAGGGCTTCAGATATTTGAAAATATTTGTTGCTATTGACATGCAGTAAAGACATTTCTATGAAAGCAGCTCCAGTGCATTGAAACAGGGAAGACTATCTACCCACTGTGAGCACATTACCACTTTCACAATAGCTACAGTGAGGAAGTTGACGTCTTAGCGAAGCAAGCTGCATATATAATAGGAATTGTCCTCGACTTGAAGTTGACTACTTACACGAGGTCAGTGCAACGTCTCACAACAAACGAAACGTGGATACTACGTGGTATTACAACCAAATATTTCTAAAAGGCGGTGGTTTACGAGTAATTTGGATCGAATCAATATTTACGGTTCTCCTGCATGTGAGTGTGATTCTGAGTTAGAAGCAGATGAAACGACATTTTTTTCGTGTACCATATTTGATTGAGAAACGTCGCCAGTTTGGAAGACACTGGTGAATATGGGTATTCACCACCGTTAATCATCTGTTATTGTTTTGTTTACTCAAGACATTCGCCGTGGCAAAGCGATCGCTTTTTTCCTAAGTGGTGTAGGGAATAAACTGTAGTTTTTAATAGCATTCGTATTTTCATATTCGCGTACCGCCTGTTATTAAATGCAAGGAACAGTGTAAACTAATAACACAAAAATGTTTGATTTACTCATCATATTACTAGTTAAAAATTTACCATGTAAGCGTGTGTTTTAGATGGCTAAATAGATTAGCACCTCTGGAAGCCAAATAAAACAATAACAATCGGTACACAAATTACAGTGAAGTAAAGCCATAAAGAGGAAAGCCCTCAGTGAGAATTTTACTCCCATCGTTGAACAGCATGACGGACTGCCGGGACGAATGGTAGGAGACATGGTAGTCTCACCACATGAAGAAGTCAATACGCAGAACATTCAGATTCCGCTGCTGAAATCAAATATATGGCTTTAACATCGGAGAATATATCCACCAAGTTTCCTCTCCTTGTAAGTAGCAGCCTTTACGAAATCGTCTAATTATACGTAATCTTACTGTAAATGTACACGGTTGAGAGGGTGCCAAGGACCCAGTCGGATATCCGTGCACGTTAAAGCGTGCATTCCGGAACGTGTGGGTGCGGCGGCTCCCGATCTACGAGGTGTATTCAAGTTTTAAGGCCTCCGATTTTTTTTCTCCGAACTGGAAAGAGATAGAAACATGCGCATTGTTTTAAAATGAGGCCGCGTTAATTGTCAATACGTCCCATAGATGGCAGCACCGTACGGCAGATGGAATTTTACCGCCAGCGGCGAGAGTGAGAACTGTTCTAAATACTTAAAATGCAACGTTTTCCTTGCTTGAACAGCGTGCAATCATTCGTTTTCTGAATTTGCATGGTGTGAAACCAATTGAAATTCATCGACAGTTAAAGAAGACATGTGGTGATGGAGTTAGGGATGTGTCAAAAGTGCGCTCGTGGGTGCAACAGTTTAATGAATGCAGAACATCATGTGACAACAAACCGAAACAACCTCGGGCTCGCACAAGCCGGTCTGACGACATGATCGAGAAAGTGGAAAGAATTGTTTTGGGGGATCGTCGAATGACTGTTGAACAGATCGTCTCCAGAGTTGGCATTTCTATGGGTTCTGTGCACACTATCCTGCATGACGACCTGAAAATGCGAAAAGTGTCATCCAGGTGGGTGCCACGAATGCTGACGGACGACCACACGGCTGCCCCTGTGGCATGTTGCCAAGCAATGTTGACACGCAACGACAGCATGAATGGGACTTTCTTTTCGTCGATTGTGACAGTGGATGAGACGTGGATGCCATTTTTCAATCCAGAAACAAAGCGCCTGTCAGCTCAACGGAAGCACACAGATTCACCGCCACCAAAAAAATTTCGGGTAACCGCCAGTGCTGAAAAAATGATGGTGTCCATGTTCTGGGACAGCGAGGGCGTAATCCTTACACATTGCGTTCCAAAGGGCACTACGGTAACAGGTGCATCCTACGAAAATGTTTTCAAGAACAAATTCCTTCCTGCACTACAACAAAAACGTCCGGGAAGGGCTGCGCATGTGCTGTTTCACCAAGACAACGCACCCGCACATCGAGCTAACGTTACGCAACAGTTTCTTCGTGATAACAACTTTGAAGTGATTCTTCATGCTCCCTACTCACCTGACCTGGCTCCTAATGACTTTTGGCTTTTTCCAACTATGAAAGACACTCTCCGTGGCCGCACATTCACCAGCCGTGCTGCTATTGCCTCAGCGATTTTCCAGTGGTCAAAACAGACTCCTAAAGAAGCCTTCGCCGCTGCCATGGAATCATGGCGTCAGCGTTGTGAAAAATGTGTACGTCTGCAGGGCGATTACGTCGAGAAGTAACGCCAGTTTCATCGATTTCGGGTGAGTAGTTAATTAGAAAAAAATCGGAGGCCTTAGAACTTGAATGCACTTCGTACTACGCTCGCCATACTAACGAAGAGGGTCGGTGTGATGGCCAACTTGAATGTGGTTTTTAGGCGGTTTCCCACATCCCACTATGAGAATACCGGACGGATACCTAAGTTCCGCTTCCATTACACAATTTGCAAACATTTAGAAACCGTTCACTCTACTTTGTATGCAAACATGCAGACATTTTGGGTCCACATTTTCCCTCCCAGGGGTTAAAGAAGTGGCGGCGGGAAGTGTGTCCTTTCCTTAAATTAACCGTGCCACAACCATAGTTATCACCCCGCCACAGGGTAGCTAAGAGATTTTTGTGATTCTTTTCGAAGTAGGACAACAGTTAATCTGTAGTTATTACTGAATCCAGATTCAATAAAAAAAATACATTGTATGTTGTGACGTCTAAACGGCCATGTTATCAGCCGAGTGAAGCAGCGCGGCGTTTAAGACACAGTTCTACTATTTGGGAAGACAGTGGTTCAAATCGACATCCACCCAATCCGGTTTAGGTTTTCCAAGATTTCTCTATGGTTTTCCCAAAGTTTCTCTACGCTGCTCATGGTAAATGCTGCGACTGTTAGTTTGAAAGAACACAATCGATACCCTTACCCAATTAGAGCTTGTCCTCCTCCTCTAATGACCTCGTCGTCGACGCCACTTCCCTCCACAAAGCCTCCTAGGCGAGGCACATCTACACTTCTTCGAGTGACCCTACCTCTGCTATTGGAAGACGTGCTTCAGATGGTTAGAAGGGTAATGTGGTTGCTACATGATGATGCTCCAGCTCATTGCTCTATTGAGTGTGGAGGTAAAACACTAGTACAGACGTGTCCTGTAACGGACATAACCTTCACACATGCCCAGTGTGTCCTCATGTGTGCTTTCAATCACTGAAATCTAAGCTATGAATGACCTCATATCTCCACCTCCAAGTGGGTGCACCTCACTACGAAAGCATTTTTGGCTACTGTTCATATGATCCGTTTTGCCCCTTACCCTCCTAGTAATTCTTTCCTGCGGTTTGTCCCCATTTAGCAAAATCAACTTGTGCCAACTTGTGCAATTTTCTGGTACTGTGCCCATTTGTTATCCACATTTAAGGCCAGGTTCTCATTCAAATGAGTAAAAAATGGGCAGAGTTTGGAGTTTTTTTTTTTTTTTTTTTTTTTTGACAGTGAAAAGACATAGAAAGGATATATTTGGGGATTATGATCGATCATATTTTGAACTTTATTTTAGATTTTCAAAGCAAGACAAACAAAATGACGCCCGTAATTATGGTATGATCAAAGGCCTGCGAGTTTGAAGTACGCGGACTGCGTGCCGCGTAGCCCCTCTGGAGTTATATGAAATAAAAAGTGGATAACATCAGTCGATACTGCGTTAAATTTATGAGGGCTTATACCTAGTCACAATGAAATAACTTTAATTTTAGCGATGTGATGCTACCTGGAACTTTTCAGTCAATTTTTTTACGCTCTACGGCTTTACAAAAAATAGTTGATACTAACAAATTTCCTGTATTATAGGTACAAGCTCCCAACAAAAGTGTTTATTTTCGGGGTCAAAATTAGAATGTAACTGGTGCACACTTTTTACTTTTGGTTGTACGCAATTTTGAAAAATTAATTCTCGAGAAAACCTGTTTAAAGTAGAGAGAAAATTTTTATATGTATTAATAGTTTAATTCGTATAAAAACTACGTATTATTATATATTTTTAATGTCTCTGAACACAAATCTAAAGTTAGATTTTATAAAGTCAGAACGGCTAATCCAATATGGTGGAATAAAATCCAATTTTGACCAAAAAAAGTGTTTTCGTTACTTACGTTTAGTCGGCAATTCCAGGACCGTACATCAACCCTTCCTCTAAATCGAATCGTTCCAAGAGAGGAATTCTCTCGTTCTTCTTGGCAGGAAAAGCCGATCTGGCTTATTCGACGAATATGTTTGCACGCGTACTGAAATGCAAATCATTTCGTGAACGTGCGTCACCGTGCGACAAGTTTTCTACCTGAGACGGATGAGAGCGTCCCACAGCGGCCGTGACACTGCTTCGAATAACGGGCTATAGGAACTTTTTTAACGTACGGATTAAAAATCTTTTAGTCTCTGCATTCTAGACACTTACAACCTTTCGAAAAATGCAATAAAAGTTCTAATTTTCGACCATTTTGAATGAGAACCTAGCCGTAACTAAAATTTTAATACTTACATTAAATCGTTCATATCATCGCTGTCTAGTGTTTTGGATTTTTACGATAAGGTGGTAAATCTAATTTTAAATAATACAGTATCAAATCTTCACCTATTGTTTAACCCATTTATTTGTTTTGACGCACCGCGGTAATCTAATGAAGTGGTCCTGTGTAGCCGGCCGGGGTGGCCGAGCGGTCCTAGGCGCTACAGTCTGGAACCGCGCGACCGCTACGGTCGCAGGTTCGAATCCTGCCTCGGGCATGGATGTGTGTGATGTCCTTCGGTTAGTTAGGTTTAAGTAGTTCTAAGTTCTTGGGGACTGATGACCTTTGAAGTTAAGTCCCATAGTGCTCAGAGCCATTTGAACCATTTGGTCCTGTGTCAGCCAGCAAGCATTAAGTTCTCCACTTGTCGCCGGTAGGAGTAGACGCCTTCCGTGAGACATGTACCGGTGGCCTTTATCTTCCTCCTTAAGCTACGAATTGCTACAAGGCTATTGCTACATTGTATCAAAGTAGAATCGGAAGTCGAAACCAGTTTGCGTATTTTCACTGACAGACCGACACAAATTGTGCCACCCGAGGACACCTTCCGGTACGATTCTGGGATTCTTGTCTTTCCTTGCAAACTCTGCACGATGTCGTGAGACTAGCGCCTCTGAGGAAAAAAATATACAGCGGGAAGGGTACGGAAGAACATCGTGACAAGAAACTTGGAGTTACCGCGTAACTGATAGCGCTCTGACCGAGAAACGCAGTGTTTCTGGTTTGACTCGCAGTGCGGTATTTTTCTGCAACTTGTCACACACAGTCATCGCTGCGAATACGCTGCCTAACGTCAGAAACATAATTCCCAACATTGTATTCTATTACCACTTACAAAATACAAGAATGTGTACAACCCGTACAAGAATCTGACTTCAGTTACGAGAATCGAAGGAGATGAAATAGATGCGGTAACTGAGAAGGGAATGAGGTAAGGTTGTGGCCTGCCCTCGAGTTATTCATTCTGTACACAGAACAAGCAGCAAAGGAAACCAAGGAAAAATTTCAAACGGGAACTAACGTTCAGGGAAGACAAACGTCTTGGAAGCTCGGTTGCTTGAAATGAATGGCGTCTTCAAAAGATGTTATAAGATGGACATCGATAAAAGTAAAAAGAGGACAATTCGCGTGGTGTTGGGGGAATTAGGATAGGAAATGGAACTCTGAAGGTAGTATATTTGTTTTCCTGTTTGGGGACCGAAATTATTGAAGATCGCTGAAGTAGGCGTATATACACTCCTGGAAATTGAAATAAGAACACCGTGAATTCATTGTCCCAGGAAGGGGAAACTTTATTGACACATTCCTGGGGTCAGATACATCACATGATCACACTGACAGAACCACAGGCACATAGACACAGGCAACAGAGCATGCACAATGTCGGCACTAGTACAGTGTATATCCACCTTTCGCAGCAATGCAGGCTGCTATTCTCCCATGGAGACGATCGTAGAGATGCTGGATGTAGTCCTGTGGAACGGCTTGCCATGCCATTTCCACCTGGCGCCTCAGTTGGACCAGCGTTCGTGCTGGACGTGCAGACCGTGTGAGACGACGCTTCATCCAGTCCCAAACATGCTCAATGGGGGACAGATCCGGAGATCTTGCTGGCCAGGGTAGTTGACTTACACCTTCTAGAGCACGTTGGGTGGCACGGGATACATGCGGACGTGCATTGTCCTGTTGGAACAGCAAGTTCCCTTGCCGGTCTAGGAATGGTAGAACGATGGGTTCGATGACGGTTTGGATGTACCGTGCACTATTGAGTGTCCCCTCGACGATCACCAGTGGTGTACGGCCAGTGTAGGAGATCGCTCCCCACACCATGATGCCGGGTGTTGGCCCTGTGTGCCCCGGTCGTATGCAGTCCTGATTGTGGCGCTCACCTGCACGGCGCCAAACACGCATACGACCATCATTGGCACCAAGGCAGAAGCGACTCTCATCGCTGAAGACGACACGTCTCCATTCGTCCCTCCATTCACGCCTGTCGCGACACCACTGGAGGCGGGCTGCACGATGTTGGGGCGTGAGCGGAAGACGGCCTAACGGTGTGCGGGACCGTAGCCCAGCTTCATGGAGACGGTTGCGAATGGTCCTCGCCGATACCCCAGGAGCAACAGTGTCCCTAATTTGCTGGGAAGTGGCGGTGCGGTCCCCTACGGCACTGCGTAGGATCCTACGGTCTTGGCGTGCATCCGTGCGTCGCTGCGGTCCGGTCCCAGGTCGACGGGCACGTGCACCTTCCGCCGACCACTGGCGACAACATCGATGTACTGTGGAGACCTCACGCCCCACGTGTTGAGCAATTCGGCGGTACGTCCACCCGGCCTCCCGCATGCCCACTATACGCCCTCGCTCAAAGTCCGTCAGCTGCACATACGGTTCACGTCCACGCTGTCGCGGCATGCTACCAGTGTTAAAGACTGCGATGGAGTTCCGTATGCCACGGCAAACTGGCTGACACTGACGGCGGCGGTGCACAAATGCTGCGCAGCTAGCGCCATTCGACGGCCAACACCGCGGTTCGTGGTGTGTCCGCTGTGCCGTACGTGTGATCATTGCTTGTACAGCCCTCTCGCAGTGTCCGGAGCAAGTATGGTGGGTCTGACACACCGGTGTCAATGTGTTCTTTTTTCCATTTCCAGGAGTGTAGAACAAAAACTAGAAATAGCGAGAAAAGCACCTCTGAAAAAGAGAAGCTTGTAAACATCAGATGTGTTACATATACTGTATTTAAGTCTTGTACAGTCTTGTTTGGAATGTAGCCTTTTTCGCAAACGAAACATGGTCGATAAGCGCTGTAGGCATGAAAAGAATATAAGCTTTTGAAACGTGATGTTACAAAACACTTGTGAAGAAGTACGGACCGCAACGTCGAAAGCAAGAGTTTTTGGGACAATTTAACTACAAAAAGGAATAGATTCATAGAACGCATTATGAGGAGTCTTTAATTTGATACTTGTGGTTTGTGTCTGGGCTGTAGACGCAGTCCAAGACTTGACTACAATAAGCAGTAGTTACACAGCGATGAAGACGCCTCCACAGGATAGACAACCACATCAAACTTGCCCTCGGAACGCAGACCACAACAATAGCATCAACAACAATGCTTGTTTCAGTTATGACTCTCGGGAATTAGCGACGATGGAAGAAATATTTTTCACACGGAAAGTCCTCGGAGGTGCATGTCTTGCAGAGTCAAAAATACCTTAATTCCTCGTGCAACGATAATATAGTTATTTTATGGAGCCGGTTGACGAAGTCTGACCTCCGCTTCGGTCAGAGTTTCGCCTCTGCGTGGTTATGACACGATTTGACGTTAGCTGCCAATCCTTGTCCCTGGTGACGCCGGCTGCACATGTAACGTGTTACGTCCACCCGACACGCTGGACAGAGGCTACGCCGCTCCTAGCACGTGCATCAGAATACCCGCGGAGAAAGCTCGTATGCGGGTGTTCTCACGTTGCCCGGCGGCGATGTTTCTAGTCCGTCACGTCCGCTGTCACGGTCAGCCATGTGTTGTTTCTGTTACTGTATGGTAGACGGATACAGAAATAATTTCACCCGTTTCATTCCTTGCACGAGATGAAGCAACAGCGCTGCATCAGCTTTATCGCATCGTAGGGAACAATTTCTAAACAGAGCATCCCAGGAGGAATGGTCAATATTCAGGGAGATGACAGGAACGATCATTTGAAGACAAAAAAGATTACGACATGCGTTTTACAAAGTATCAATTAAAAATGCGTATTTCTTAACACATTCACCTCTATTGCATTATCGTACACATCACATTACAGCAGTTGTGCAGTTCACAGTAAATGTTCGAATACCAACTACAGTGGAAATGTGCAGTGTCCTCTGAGTGCCCCTGTACATACACTAATGAGGGAACAACGTCCATGATGCGACCAAGCAGTACATCTCGCATATTCACCTTTCCCACTTGTAAACCTCACAATTTATCAAACCCCATAAATAAAAATCTAATGCAGTGAAGTCAGGCGATCACGGTGGACTCTAAATGGAACCTAACTGGCATACAGTCTGGACCAAAAGACTGGCTTTTATTAAATGATTTACGTTGCTTCACTACTCCGAGGGTCAGAGGATAATTACTTTTCCGTTATTCATGTTTCCAGCTGTTCTTGATTCGAATTCTGGAATATTTACTTTGTCTTCTGTGGTGAAGGAACTTCGCAAGGCTGTGTTTAGTAACTCTGCTTTGGCATTACTGTCTTCTATAGGATGTCCATTGCTATAGCGCAGAGAAGGCATTGATTGTGCGTACTTCACATACGACCAGAATCTCTTTGGATTTTCTGCCAGGTTTAGAGACAAAGTTTCGTTGTAGAAACTATTACAAGCAACTCGCTTTGAAGTCCGCACAAAATTTCGAGCTTCTGTACAAGATCACCAGTCTTGGAGATTTTGGGTCTGTTTAAATTTGGAATGTTGTTTTCGTTGCTTCTGCAACAGCAGTCTGACCCGTTTTGTGTACCAAGGAAGAACACCTCCGACGTTTGTTAATTTATTTGATATAAATCTCTGAATTGCTGCCAATACTCTTTCTCTGAATTAAGCCACGTCCGGACTGAACTTTCATTATTAATTTGGAAGGAGTAAAGATTTTCTCTCAGGAAGGCGTCAAGTGAATTTTTATAAGATTTTTTGAATAGGTACATTTTTGGAGGATTTGGGGGTTACAATACTGACTCTGGCTACGACAACCCTGTGTTCAGTAATCCCTGTACCCGTTTTGATGCTCGTTATTAACTCAGGATTATTTGTTGCTAAGAGGTCAAGTGTGTTTCCACAACCGTTTAAAATTCCCGTGGGCTCATGAACTAACTATTCGAAATAATGTTCAGAGAATGCATTGCAATATCCACCCCTATATTTTATTCAAAATAATATTCACGACAACATTGTTTGTGGAATGCGACTGAATTTTGAGCCTGTTCGCAGTAATACTGATAAAAAGGACATCATCGTCAATAAAATAATAACTATTGTCCCGTGTGGGGTTGTTAGTACCCCCATCGGGCGCCTCCCCAGGTGGCGGATAGGGGAATGCCTCCTAGATATAGGTGGTACTGGGGAAATCAAATACCCAGGGCGGACCAAAAACTAACGAAATGTAGCGTCTGAACTCCTAGAGGAGCGGCTACAAACAGCGTCTGTTCTCCATGTTAGGAGCGGCTGAACACACACTCTGGAACTTACAATCCCAGTTTTAACCTCGGAATGGCCCAAAAAGCCATCTCCCCCCTGAATTTCAAACAACTATGCATGATGTCAGTTTCTCTAGATAGAACTACTCCAGGAGGTAACCAATCCTCCGCCGCTAACAGCAGCGCAATCAGGCCTAAGGATTCTGGAGAGCCTGAAGCACCATGTCGTTCAAGAAATTCAAAATCCTCTAAACTGAAGAAAAACAACGTACATTTCTTTGGAACCCTAAATATTAACTCGCTCTTGAAGCCGGGAAATCTGAAGCAGCTCACCAAAGTCTTGAAGGTATATAAAATCCAAATATGTGCGCTGCAGGAAACCAGATTTACAGATGAAGATTTAATGGATTATGAAGGATACATGATATTTAAAGGAAAGAAAGGCTGGAACCCATGTGGAAGAGGCCTTCCCCACCTTGGAACAGGCTTCATCGTGAAATCTAACTGGGTAAACTCAATAACCGACTTCCAGTCACCTAATGAACAAATTTCTCACATTCCGCGCCCTAAATAAAACCTATACGCTTATTAATTGCCACGCACCCATCAACAATGACAATAAGAAAAACCCTCAGAAAGTAGATACATATTGGGAATCTCTAGCCCACGAACTTTCTAAAATCCCAACATCAAATGTGAAAATACTGTTTGGGGACTTCAATGCACAAATAGGCCAAGAAAAAAAATACAAAAAAACAGTAGGAAACTACCCGGCTCACAAAAGCACAAACAGAAATGGAGAAAGATTAATAGAACTATGCAAGGGTCATAACTTAAAATTAATGTCTACAAATTTCAAAAAACCTCCTAAGAAACAGAAAACATGGAAATCACCAAACACAAGTATTGGAGAGTTCCAGATAGATCACATAGCCATCACACACTATAATCAAAAAGAAATAATGAATGTGAGAGTTCGGAAAGGGGAAAACATTGTAACTGACCACTACTTATCGACAATCAAATTAAATTTCATACCACAAAGAAAGAAACAAATACAAAACAGGAAAACTCAAAAGATAGACGCAAACATCTTGAAAGAGAAAAGAGAAGAATTCTGTCAAAACATAGTTATATGTTCGGATAAATGGGAAGATATAAAAGAAGGAATGATAAGATCTGCTCAAGAAGTCGCAAAAATGAAAAAGAGAAAGAAACACGAATGGTGGGATGAGATATGTGAGGAAGCAATAGAACAAAGGCATGGAAGAAATGGCATTCAACCAAAAGTGATAAGGACTACCTGGAGTTCAAACAGCAAAGATCTTCTACAGCAAAACTCATTAGATCAGTAAAAAGACTATTTGAAAAGAACCAACTTATACAAATGGATAAAGATTTTAAGAGAAACAATAACAGATCCTTTTACAGCACATTCAGACAGAAACTACAAAAATATGTAGCACCAAATCTGTGTTTTAAAGATACCAGTGGAAAACTGGCAATGAATAATGAAGAAAATTGTGAAATATTAGCAAAATATTTTGAACAACTCCTCAACTGTCAGGAGCCTATTGAAAAGTTACCAGCCAACACCCCAAACACAGTAAACAATAATTCTGAACCCCCATGCCTCATAGAAATCAGAGAAATCATTAAAAACCTTAAGAACAATAAAGCACCAGGGGAAGACATGATAATTGCAGAAATGTGGAAAAGTGTGGATAATACAACTCAAGAAAAACTACTGGGAATAATCAATGAGATTTGGAGAACGGAACGTATACCGGAAGAATGGAAAACTGCATTAATCCACCCCATCTTCAAGAAAGGGGATAAAACCGATGCAAATAACTACAGAGGGATATCTTTACTTCCGGTAAAGTATAAAATTCTTTCTAAGGCCCTACAAAACAGATTGGAGAAACAACTTGATCAAGAAATTGGTGAATACCAAACAGGCTTTAGGAAGGGAAGATCTTGTGTGGAGCAAATTTTAAACTTGAAGTTAATTATTAAATATAGACGATTAAGAGGAAAAGACATCTTTATCACGTTTGTTGACTTCAAGAAGGCGTACGACTCCGTTGACAGAACAACCTTGGTTAACATCCTTAGGGAGTTTGGAGCAGACAAGAAAACAGTCGCAATCGTCAAAGAAACACTTATGGATACATATGCAAAAGTAAAGTTCCGTGGTGAGGTATCCAGACCATTCAAAATCAGAACAGGATTAAGACAAGGAGATGGGTTGTCACCTACCCTATTCAACTGTGTGTTAGAAAAAGTTATCAGAGAGTGGAGGAAGAAAACGACTGAAGAAGGAATAAAAAAAATCAGATTAGGAAGAATAAAGGATGGATTAGAAGTAGATTGACTCGCTTTTGCTGGTGACTTAGCGATTCTGGCAGGAAGTTTGGAAGAAGCAGTCAAACAGATCAATATTCTGAATGAAACAGCAGAAAAAGCAGGACTGAAAATCTCCTTTGAAAAGACAGAGTACCTGACCAATGTAAAAGAGGCACCTACCAATATGATTACAAAGTATGGCCAGATAAAGAAGGTTTCTAATTTCAAATATTTAGGGGAAATCATCCAGCCCAATGCTTCAGATAAAGAAGAAAATAAAACAAGAACAAGAAAAATGGAAATGGCATTCCAACTAACAAAGAATGTGTACAACAAGAAGTCAGTATCAATTAACGCAAAAATAAGGCACTACAACACTGTGATTAAGCCAGAGTGTCTGTATGCATCTACATGTTTAGCAATGAACACTAACAAGGAAATGGAAGCTATAGCAAGAAAGGAGCGAAAAATCATTAGAAGAGTCTTTGGGCCGAGGTTTGAGAATGGGACTTGGAAGCTTAGAAGTAATAGAGAAGTGTATGACAAAATTGAGAAAGTGGGAGATACTATGAGGAAGAGAAGAGTAAGCTTTTACGCCCATTTGAAAAGAATGAATGATGAAAGGCTGACAAAGAAAATATTCATGTTTTTTGACAAGAACCCCAGAACCCAAATTACCTGGTTCAAAGAAGTCAAACCAGACTTAGAGGAGATGGGTATAGGAGAAGATGATATAACCAACAGAGACTTAATGAGAGACAAAATTCAACATTTTGAAGGATTTGAAGTGAAGAAGAGAAGAACTGGAGGAACAGTGTGGACAGAAGACTGAAGGGAGCAGCACAGAGAGAGGATGAAGACATATTGGCAGAAGAGAAAAGAGGAGGAGCGCAATAGGAGAAATGTACATTGAAAAATAGTTGTTTAACGCGGTCCCTAGATGGCCAAAATCGGAATAAAAAAAATAACTATTGTCAGCGACCTAATTTAATGTTTTGTAAAAAATTGTATGAGTCAGGTACGTGTTTGAAATTAAACACATGTTTACTTTGAACCTTTCAGCAACTGTATCATCTGAATTGGGAGATCGGTAAAAGTATCCAGTCATTATTTTATTCTGGTTGCTAAGAATAGCCTCTGCCCATACTAGCTCACTGGAACTTGAATTTCGCGACAAGATAAACTACTTCTAATAGCAACAAACACGCCACCTCCAACTGTATCTAGCCTATCCTTTCCGAACATCGTCAGGTTCTTCTCAAAAGTGTGGCTAAACTTATAGCCGGCCTCAGTGCCTATAACAATTAGAGCATCACTGTTTTTCATTAGCGCTTGGACCTCTGGTACTTTCCCAACACAGCTACGACAATTTACAACTGTTAAACCGATGGTTCCTGTATCTACTTTCTTGCTGTGTTCGGCCTGCACCCACTGTGACTGAATCCATTTTTGTGTTTTTCGGAGACCCTCTAACCCAAAATACCGCTCAGTCCACGCCACACAGCCCCTGCTACCCGTGTAGCCGCCTACTGCGTGTAGTGGACTCCTGACCTATGCAGCGGAACCCGAAACCCAAACACCCTATGGCGCAAGTCGAGGAATCTTCAGCCTACACGGTCGCAGAGCCGCCGGAGCCTCTGATTCAGACCCTCCACTCGGCTCTTTACTAGAGGTCTCCAATCGGTCCTGTCGACTATGCTGCAAACGACGAGCTCTGCTTTCATCTCGCAAGCAAGACTGGCAGCCTTTACCACTTCTGTTAGCCGCTCGAAACCAGAGAGAATCTGCTCAGATCCAAAGCAACACACATCACGGTACCGATGTGAGCCACCACCTGCTGTTGGCTGACCCTGTGCTCTTCATTGCATCCAGAAGGACCCATTCCATGTCTGGAATGACTCCACCTGGTATGCACGCAGAGTGCGCATTGGCTTTCTTCCCCTGCTTGGCAGCCATGTCCTTGAGGATCCCCATAACTTGCCTAACGTTTGAGCTCCCAACTGTCAATAATCGCTCCATCTGCGACTGCCTGGATCTTGTAGGCTGAGAAGTTTCCTCTGAAAAAGGAAAGGCGACAGTGTGTGGCTGAGCGACAGTATCAGCCACAGACAGCTCCTGGAACCTGTTTGCCAGATGAACCGGGGGGTCCTTGCGTGCAGCCCCCTGGGAAGTATTTCGCCGTTGCCACGCCCCGAGGCGAGCTCTCACTCGACCATAGCTGAGGGGTCAACAACAGTGCAACTCGGCTGGCCACTGGCGAGGACCGATTGGAGGACCCTGGATTTGCTGGACGTCCGTTGGATCCCCACCGCCGGCGACAACAGTGCTGCCCATCCACTGCAGCTTCAAGCTGTGTAACCAAAGCCATCACAGCCTGGAGTTGAGACGAAGTGTCGCCAACTCAGCTCGCATCTGCACACAGAAATCACAGTCCCTATCCATACTAAGGACCGTGGGAAACTACACTGCCCAGATAAACAGAATAATGGCATGTGCAGCGGAACTCTACTGTAGACACTGACAAAAACGCAGGGACTGTGTCTGATAAATTAGATTAATACACACAATTATTACACAGATATTCGAAAATCTAGCTACGGAAGCACTCACGTGAGATTAAGTAATTCGCCCCAATTAGGAACTTGTAATATGTCATGAAATGGGTTTTCTTTCCGACTCAAACGAAAATGCGAGAACAGTAGGTATTAGATGTTAAATTAACACGCAGAAAGTCAGGAACTATCAAAGCACACAGATGAAGTTATACAATTCGCTCCTGGCTAGCAGCTCGTAAAAGTGACAAAATCGGTTACTTCCCTGTTGCTGTCCGCAGCTCGTGGTCGTGCGGTGGCGTTCTTGCTTTCCGCCCCCGGGTTCCCGGGTTCGATTCCCGGCGGGGTCAGGAATTTTCTCTGCTTCGTGATGACTGGGTGTTGTGTGATGTCCTTAGGTTAGTTGGGTTTAAGTAGTTCTAAGTTCTAGGGGACTGATGACCATAGATGTTAAGTCCCATAGTGCTCAGAGCCATTCGAACCATTTTTTTGAACCCTACTGCTGCTTCTGTCTCAGCCAGTCGCTGCTGCCTGACATTGGCTGCCTGACATTGGAGCTGTTACACCATAAAGCACCAATATGATATTTATCAAAAGTTTCCGAGTGGTTATTAAATTATTAAAGTTTCATCCCATTTGGAAATAACAAAGCGACATGTGGCCCGGTCTCGCGTCCGTCGGCCGTCGTAATTTAATATATTATTATTGTTGTTATTATTTTTGTTGCCAACTTACGTGGTGGGCCTTAATAAAAATGATATTTCATTTAATTTTGATTTACGATTAAATGCTTTCCTGAAGTTCTCCTTTTTAACAATATTAATCTCAAATTATTTGTTACGTTAATGAATGTTAGACTCGCTGAATCTTAAAACATGAGCATATAAGTTGAACAATGAAATAAACTTTTCATATTAATTTCCTCGGGTAGTCAGTTCACTTTAAAGCAAGATATCTTTAGTTATTAATTACAATTGCGGCCCACACACGCGCGAGAGTATTTTTCTTACCTCCGTTAACCATTGTATTGTAGTCAGAATGCTGGCTCTGGCTCTCGGCTATGGTACTAAAAATAAGAATCTTAAAGCTACGTATTTTCTGCAACGTCGGGCGGCTGTGGAGAAAAATTAATATTATGTTAATAACGGGCGAGTTTTCCGCTCCCGCTAATTTTTCATAAGTTAATATCGCCACGTAATGGCGTCGTTGGCTGCATCGGCCGCTGCGATGGTTGAACTGTAAATTACTTGAATGCAGGTTAATTCAAGGAAGGCGGACATGAAATCGGGATCACCTCTTACAAATTAAACGTGCACAATAATATTAAATGAATATATTATATGCTTAACTCATACAAATATGCTTACATTTGCCAGCACTCGCAAGATGTCCGTCTATACACAATCAAGACAAGAGAAGAAGTGAAGACGACTAAAAAATTAACAAAAAAGCGTATCTTGTCACCTCTTTAGATCATTTTGTCATAAATTATTTCTTTGGAATCGAAACTTACATAGAGAAATTATTATTTTACGGCTACATGATAAAAATATGTTATTCAATTTTTAAATGTCTCGTCTTTATAAATACTGTTTTTTAAGTCTTTTCGTAATATAGCACTGGGGACGCTATACCGGACACGTACTGTTGATTTCCGAAAGTCATTTGTCACTCGAAGTGCCATTTAGTGGCATTTTGCAAACTGGACATGTCAGTCTGTCGAGTACAATCTGCTCCCTCTCGGGAAATATTGTAACTTCGTGTGTGCAGAACTACTGGACTTTCCAGGTCCTTTGTGCACGCAGTTACTGCCCAGCTGCCATTGAGTAGATGTGTACTTTGTAAAGTTATACAGAATAAAGTAGTTTTTATAGAGTACAACAGGCTGCATTCAGTTTGATTACGGAGTGGAAATAGGGGGAGGGTAATGAGTTCTCTTGCACTACACATTCCAAACAAATGCACAAATGCAGGACAACAGGCCTGAAGTGTACAGGTATGAATAATTGTTGTATTCGTTATGGAATGGAAGCGAAAGACCTTGGAATGCTATCTGCAGGATTTTTTTTTTTTTTTTTTTTTTTTTTTTTTTTTTTTTGCATTCATGAAACATACGCTGTGTCATTTCATAAGGACTGCTGTCTGGAGGTCATTATTAGGAGTGTGCCAGATGTGCTCTCTGGGTGACAAATCTTGGAAAGACTGTCAAGAATCCATAAGGCGTTTATAGTGTGCAGTGTGGGGCTTTGCATTATCTTGCTGGAATATGCCATTGGGATTCTGATCATCAAGGTGATGCACACAGAATTTACCATTTTTGGCATATACAGGCGAGCATTCCACCTCTCTTCAACAACTACGAAATCATTTCTCACGTCACAACTGCTGCGCCCATCCGAGAACAGGACACAGGAGAGGCAGTCCACACGCCGCCAGCAGAGACAGAGATCACTGCGCCAGAACTGCTGAAGATGGTCGCAAAATCATTGCGTAACAAGACGTTTGCGCATCTCAATATCCCGTACCCTTTTACCGCCTCCAGTGTTCCTAAACCACCTCTACCTCATAAGCCTTTTGATTTCGGCTGGGCAATTGCAAATCTGACCGCCGTCATACCTAAGAGGGACTTGGACCTTAAAAACCGCTTCCCTATTTTTACCGATCATGACTGGCAGCGTATAATCGCTGCTATTCCGAGAGTTAAGCAGAAGAAGAACTAACATTCCTCTTCCCCTCGCCGCTAGTTTCCTAGCACCAATTGTGTTTTATCCTGTCTATCTCAGACAAGTTTTAGTAAACCCATTTTAATCCCAGCAAATTTTACCTTTATACTTGTGGAGTAAATGTCAACTGACAACAGACTCCGATACTGTAGACCACCTCAGGGGAGGTTGTCCATAGTAGAGAGCTGCAAGAGCTCGGCTCCAGTTCACCACCGGCAATGGAGGGTGAAGCTTTGACAATGCCAGCTGGTGAAACGTTAGTGAAATAATCAGATGCACGTCGACCGAAGAACCCGAGACAGAAGCCAATAGGTAGTTTGCCCTTGATTAAATTTGCGGCCGGTATATGAACGTTCTAAATAAAGCGGGAGGAGTGTTAGATCAGTCTTTGACACAAGCAGTGCATTTTAGAAGACTGTGCACACTAACCAGCGGCAGCGCTCGACTGGCAATATTACAGAACTCAGCTGTGCTCGAGGTTGCCACTCGCAGCAGCCTTCAGCGCAAACTGACATCTTCGAGTAGAGCAAATTGTTGAGATGATAGAATTTTACGCAATATCCAACTGCCAGCCGGCAGTTCATCAGATTTCCGGCCTTGCTTATTTCCACGGGTTCTTTAATGACACCGCCCCAAAAATATGTTGCTCTGGCCAGATGTATTGTTTAATCACACTCCATTGCATGTTTTCTGGATATACAACGTTCAGAAATGTCAGACACGTTTGGTTGTAAAAGTCAAGTGCACCGTTGATGTTAGGAGCAGTGTTCATCCACAGTGTGCAAGTCTGGCCTATACCAGGTGTCATTCCATTTGTCCATCAGGTGCATTTTCTCTGGTATTTCTGCAGGTGTTTGCAGCTTCGTTCCTGCAGCGCGTAGCTGGAGTCAGCCGAAATAGATGCTGTTCGTCATGTCTTTCATAGGACGCCCACCTTCGACGGACAGCGTCCGTTTGTTTGCCATTTCAAACAAAATGGTTTTCAAGTTGGAATTACATTTACCCATTCGATAGACCGGTCCTGTATTAGTGTAGTGCGTTAATCGTTTTATCGATACGTATGAACAGGAACATTAAAACACGAAGAATAATATGTACTCCAGCAGCAACAGAACACCGTTTCCGCATGCTTGGCCATAGCACTCATTAGAGGCCAGGGCAGTTCTTCTCTGCTGGAAAACTGGTGTTCTACTGTCCCTGTTGATACACACAGATAAAACAAACATCGCAGTGGACTAATTTGGGACATCCCCTCGAATAGGCACGTAAGATTCCACTTTAAAAATCATTTTCTTCGTAACGGGAAACAAACAGACGCTTTCCGTGGACGCTGGGTGTCGCATGAACGACGTGGTCAGTACTTGCATGCGCTACACGTCGCAAAAACGAAAATTGCAAATACATGCCCAAACACCAGAGAAAATGCCCCTGACAACACTTAGGAGAGACACCCTGCGTAAGCCACGCCATATTAATTTCGTATTTTATAAATTCCAGCATTCCCAAGAATAAATTGTCTTCCACTAATAGCAGAAGGTCGGCAGTCTTAGCTGGGGGACAGAAAACCTGAAAATTAGAGAGGATTCTTGCTAAATTAAACGAAATATTACTAACCAAGGGAAAAAAAGTTGGAAAATCTGCCGGCGTGCTCTCTTCTTCTTGGTGCATACGCGGAATACTCACTGCACGCTAATAAACTGCGGAACCGATGACGTCTTCGTCAGTCTACGATGACTCACCTGAGGGTGAGAAGTCGAAATCATGGAGTGTAGTTGACGATGACAGGCTACAAGTCCGAAATTTCTTTTCCCAATAAGCTAGTCTTTCCTACACTACTGGCCATTAAAATTGCTACACCACGAAGATGACGTGCTACAGACGAGAAATTTGACTGACAGGAAGAAGATGCTGTGACATGTAAGTGATTAGCTTTTCAGAGCATTCACACAAGGTTGGCGCCGGTGGCGACACCTACAACGTGCTGACATGAGCAAAGTTTCCAACCGATTTCTCATACACAAACAGCAGTTGACCGGCGTTGCCTGGTGAAATGTTGTTGTGACGCCTCGTGTAAGGAGGAGAAATGCGTACCATCACGTTTCCGACTTTGATAAAGGTCGGATTGTAGCCTATCGCGATTGCGGTTTATCGTATAGTGACATTGTTGCTCGCGTTGGTCGATCCAATGACTGTTAGCAGAATATGGAATCGGTGGGTTCAGGAGGGTAATACGGAACGCCGTGTTGGATCCCAACGGCCTCGTATCACTAGCAGTCGAAATGACAGGCATCTTACCCGCAAGGCTGTAACGGATCGTGCAGCCACGTCTCGATCCCTGAGTCAACAGATGGGGACGTTTGCAAGACAACAACAATCTGCACGAACAGTTCGACGACGTTTGCAGCAGCATGGACTATCAGCTCGGAGACTATGGGTGCGGTTACCTTTGACGCTGCATCACAGACAGGAGCGCCTGCGATGGTGTACTCAACGACGAACCTGGGTGCACGAATGACAACACGTTATTTTTTCGGATGAATTCAGGTTATGTTTACAGCATCATGATGGTCGCATCCGTGTTTAGGGACATCGCGGTGAACGCACATTGGAAGCGTGTATTCGTCGTCGCCAACCTTTGATGAACTGTGGTATCGTGTTGAAGCTGCATGGGCAGCTGTACCTGTACACGCCATCCAAACTCTGTTTGACTCAATGCCCAGGCGTATCAAGCCGTTATTACGGTCAGAGGTGGTTGTTCTGGGTACTGATTTCTCAGGATCTATGCACGCAAATTGCGTGAAAATGTAATCACATGTCAGTTCTGGTATAGTATATTTGTCCAGTGAATACCCGATTATCATTTGCATTTCTTCTTGGTGTAGCAATTTTAATGGCCAGTAGTGTATCGATTTTTGCCAGGGGTGCTGGTGCATTTGTTAGCTTGTGTGCACAGTAATGTCGATGACGCACCCGACGTGTGCAGTGTAGCGACGCTTCTCTCAAAGCACAACGTGTGAGGGCTGAAGAGCCTCGGCCATCGATCCTCTATACCATGGAGGTAAGAATAGAGGGAGACCCCGTGACGTCACAGCTGTGAAGCTATGTGAAGCCGAGGGTAGCCATCTCAATCCGATCAAAACATTGCTGCTGTAAGCTTGTGTGCATAGGCTTGTCGCTCGCTTTTGGAAGGATTTTGCGCTATTATGGTGACTTGTGTGGTGTTCGGATGTACGAATCGTTCTGATTGTGATGCCAAATCGAAGGCAATAACATTTCATGTGTAAGTTGTCTCGTCAAGTGTGATTTTACAACTTCATTGTGAATGTACGTGTGCTACATCGGTACTTGTACTATAGCGTGTTTTTCTCCTGTATGATTTTAGATTTTCTAAAAATGAAAGTCGGAAAGCTCTGTGGGAGAATGCCGTGAGGAGGAAGAATTGGCGTGCGTCTAAATGGAGCACTATATGTTCTCAGCATTTCCGAGAAGAGGACATAGACCGAACTTCCCTTTCAACAGTAAGGCTCCGAGAAAATGCTGTACTATCAGTTTTCCCTACACACCCAAAACATTTGCCAAAGGTATGTTAATTCAAAGAATTAAATTCTTAGTTTTCAAGTTCACGTTTCAGTTTAATACGTACGTATCGTCGATAATCGAAGTGTTGAGTAACTCACTTTGTCTTCATCATGTACCAAATTAAAAGCTAACACTACATTAACTGGCGTAAAGTATAGGCCTAAACAGGACACTGTGTAGATTTGCCATTCTATATACCGTATTTCAGTAAATATTGGTGGTAATGAACAGAGTTTCCAAGTAGTGTAACGTAACTGAAATGTCCCAGTACGTATTACAAACAAGATGTATTTATGGGGCTTTGGAGGGAGGGTATACCTAACTTAGTTTTCAGTTTCTATTATTTAGTTTGTGATACACTATTACTGAATTAACAAAATTGTATCGTTTACATTGAAGGCTAGCTATTCGTAATATTACATTAAAAACTATTTTTAATCAGAAGAAACGCCGAATTTCGCCTTTACGAGATTTTATTTTAAACAAAAACTTTGAAACAATCAATCTGATGACGTTACATGCGTATATGGTGCAATTAGCGACTGTAATACATGCAGCGCTATAGCACACGGGCAATGTTTTGGTCAGTGTGTCATGGCTTCAAAACGTAGTACGGCTGGGGTACGTAGCGCCATCTCCCCTTATTCTTACCTCCATGCTCTATACACTACAGGAAGTCCATAGCGTGTGCGTCAGAGGTCGTTAGCGATGCCCGCCAAGAGAGTCACAGGCACGTGCATGAATACTTGGAGCTGCGCCATACAGTAAATCAGAAAACTGCAATAAAGATTTGCTGACGTCCGCTGAACAGGACTTCTGAGGTCGTACCTAAGAAGTAGACAGTAACACAAATAGCAGCAATACACAGAACAGAAACAGAAATACGTCACAGGTTTTTTTTTCCGCAGTGTTCTGACTGGTTTGATGCGGTCAGCCACGAATTCTTCCAATTCCTCTCCCGTGGCAAACTCTCATGTCAGAGTAGCACTGGCAACCTACGTCCTCAATTCTTCGCTGGATATATCACAGTCTTTATCTTACTCTACAGTTTTTACCCTCTACATCTCCCTCTCTCCCTCTCGCACCATGGAGGTTTTTCCCTGATGTCTTAGCTGATGTCCTTTCATCCTGTCCCTTCTTCTTCGCCGATTCTACGGTGAACCTCCTCATTCCTTACCTTTTCAACATTCTTCTGTGGCACCACATCTAAAATGCTTAGATTCTCTTCTGTTCCGGTTTTCATACAGTCTATGTTTCATTACTATGCACTTCTGCTCTCCAAACGTACATTCTCAGTAATTTCCTCCTCAAATTAAGACATATGTTTGATGCTACTAGACTTCTCTTGGCCAGGAATCTCCTTTTTGCCAGTGCTAGTCTGCTTTTGATGTCCTTGCTCCGTCCGTCATTGGTTAGTTTGCTGCCTAGGTAGCAGAAATCCTTAATTTCATCTGCTCAATCACCATCAATCCTCATGTTAAATTTCTCGCTGCTATCATATATGCTACTACTCATTACTTCCGCCTTTCTCCGATTTACTCTCAATCCACATTCTGTATTCATTGGACCATTTCATTCAGCAGATCCTGTAATTCTTCTTCGCTGCTACTGAGGATAGCAATGTATCAGCGAATCTTAATTTGATATCCTTTCTCTTTGAAATTTAATTCCATTTCTAAGACTTTCTTTTACTTCTATCATGGCTTCTTCGATGTAAAGATTGTTCTTCCAGTCTTATTATTCCCTCTTGGTTCTTGTAGATGTTGTACATTACCCATCCCTCCCTATAGCTTACCCCTATTTTCCTCAGAATTTCGGACATATTGCACCATCTGACATTGTGGAACGCATTTTCCAGATCGACAAGTCCTCTGAATGTGTCTTGGTTTTCATTACTCTTGCTTCGATTATCAACCGCTACGTCAGAATTGCTTCTCTGGTGCTTTAACCTTTCCTAAAGACAAACTGATCATCACTTAACAGCCGGCCGCGGTGGTCTAGCGGTTCTAGGCGCGCAGTCCGGAACCGCGCGACTGCTACGATCGCAGGTTCGAATCCTGCCTCGGGCATGGATGTGTGTGACGTCCTTAGGTTAGTTAGGTTTAAGTAGTTCTAAGTTCTAGAGGACTGATGACCTCAAAAGCTAAGTCCCATAGTGCTCAGAGCCATTTGAACCATTTTTCATCACTTAACACATCCTCAAATTTCTTTTTCATTCTTCTGTATATTATTTCTGTCACCAACTTGAATGTATGAGCTGTTAAGCTGATAGTGTGATAATTCTCTCACTTGTCGGCTGTTGCAATCTTCGGAATTGTGTGGATGGTATTTTTCCGAAAGTCAGATGGTATATCGCTAGTCTCATACATTCTACACAACAACGTGGATAATTCTTTTGTTGCTACTTCCGCAAAAGATTTTAGGAATTCTGGTGGAATGTGCAGTATTTGATCTTTCCAGAGATCTTTTAAATTATGGATCTCCTATCTCTTCTATCTCGATTCCTGACTCTTCTTCTACCAAATCAGACAAATCTTCCCCTTCACAGAGGCCTTCAGTGTACTCTTTCCACCTGTTCGCTCCTTCCCCTGCATTGAACAGTGGTATTCCCATTGCACTCCCAATGTTACCACCGTTGCTTTTAATTTCACCGAAAGTTGTTTTGACTTTTCTATACCCTGAGCCACTCCTTCCGACAGTCATTTCTTTTTCGATCCCGTCACATTTTTCATACACCCATTTCGTCTTAGCTTCCCTGCACTTCCTATTTATTTCATTCCTCAGCGACTTGTAATTCTGCATTCCTGAATTTCCCTGAACAGTTTCGTACTTCCTTCCTTCATCGACAACTGAAGTATTTCTTCTCTTAACCATGGTTTCTTCGCAATTACACATGACAGCTTGGCACTTGATGCACTTCATACAGTAAACGGTAGCTTTCTTTGAACCTATGTTTTTCATTCCATCTTCTGGGAGTGCTCTTTTTAGAGATGCCCATTTCTTTTCAATCGAACTGCTTACTGAGACATTCTTATCGCAGTATTTATAGCCTCAGAGAACTTCAACCTTATCTCTGCATGCCTTACTACTTTCATATCCCAGTTCTTTGTACATTGATCCTTCCTGAATAGTCTCTGAAGCTTGCATCATCAGTAAATCGTGATTCGTCTGTATATCCGCTCCTGAGTACGACTTACAATCCTGTATCTGATTTCGGAATATGTCTAGTCATGATATAATCTATTTGGAATCTTCCCATATCTCCTCCTCTTGAGAATCTTGAACAGAGTATTCGTTATTAGTAGCTGAAATTTACTGCAGAACCCGTCTTTCACCCCTCTCATTCCCAGTACGAAACCCATATTCTCCCGTAACCGTCTTTTGTATTCCTTCCCCTAAAACCGCATTCCATTGCCCCATAACAACTAGATTTTCATCCCCTTTACATACTGAATTGCCCGTTCAATATCCTTATATACTTACTCTATCTTCAGCTTGCGCTGTCGGCATGTATATCTGAACTATCTATATCGGTGTTGGTTTGCTGTCGATTCTGATTGGAACAACCCTATCAACTGTTGGCCGTAACACCCTCTCTGCCCTAACTTTCTATTCATAACGAAGTTATACCATATTCTGTAACTGTTGTTATTACCCTATACTCATCTGAACAGAAATCCTTGTCTTCTTTCCATTTCACTTCACTGACCCGCTCTAGATCTAGATCAGGCTCATCCAAGAATTGCGCCCGGCGGGGGCAGTGTAGTTCAGCGCCCCGTCCGCGACCGTGTGTCGCTAGTGTCGCCATAGGAGCGAGCGAGAGAGAGAGAGAGAGAGAGAGAGAGAGAGAGATCTGCAGAGCGAGTGAGACCGCACAGCACTGCTCTGCGCTGGACTGTCCCGCGGTCAGATCTAACGTAAACAAAATATTCTATTTTAGAATTAATTTTATGTAAGGGATATAGAGTCTCATTCTTACTGTTACTAGTTACAAGTAAGTAAATGCTGGTGATTTGTATTGAGAATGTAAGCAGTGGTGGCATTCGAAGACGGGGCCGAGGACGTTTTGATTACTAATCAAAGACGTTACCCCTAGACCACCCTGAATTACGGACCTATATCATTAAAGTCGATTTGCTGTAGGCTTTTGGAACGTAACTGTAAATTACCTCGGAAGTAACGATCTATCGACACACAGCGAGTACGTATTCAGAAAATATCGTTCTTGTGATGCACATCAAGCTCTTTACTCACACCAAGCGATTTGTTCTATCGACAGGGGATCTCAAGTACCTTCGATATTACTAAATTTCCAGAAGGTTCATCAAAAATCAGCTTCTAGTAAAATTGCGTTCCAATGGAGTTTCGTTTCAATAATGCGCTTAGATTTGTCCTTTCCTGTCAGAAAAGTCAGAGTTCGTGGAAAATGACAGTAAGTCATCTAGCTGAACCGAAGTTACGTCTAAGGTTCCTCAAGGAAGCGTTACAGGTCCTCTGGTCTTCTTAATCCGTATAAATGAGTTAAGAGACAACCTTTGCAGCTGTCTTCGATTGTTCGCAGATGTAGCTGTCGTTTACCGTCTATTAGTGCTATAGCATAGCACACCGTCGTGAGGCCACAAGTGGCCCATCGGGACCATCCGACCGCCGTGTCATCCTCATTGAGGGTGCAGATAGGAGGTGCGTGTGGTCAGCACACTGCTCTCCCGGTCGTTATTATGGTTTTCTGTGACCGGAGCCGCTACTATTCGGTCATGTAGCTCCTCAATTGACACCACGAGGCTGAGTGCACCCCGAAAACTGGCAACAGTGCATGGCGGCCTGCATGGTCACCCATGCAAGTGCCGGCCACGCCCGACAGCGCTTGACTTCGGTGATCTCACGGAAACCGGTGTATCCATTGCAGCAAGGCCGTTGCGCTTACCGTCTATCAAAGTCAGCAGAAAATCAAAACGAATTACAAAAGTATTTACCTAAGACATATGCATGGTTTGAAAAGGAGAAACTGAGTCTGACCAATAAACGAAAGGTCCTCCATAGGAGTACCAAAAATATTCTTGTAATTTCGGTTACACGGCAAATAACACAAACTTAAGGGCTGTTGATTTAACTAAATACGTAGGATGTTGGCTTCTGTATGGGGTTCTTCGGCTGACGTTTGTTTGATGATTATTCTGACGTGTCGCCAGCACGAGTGGCAGGTATTGTCAAAGCTTCACCCTCAATTGCTGGTGGTTCACTGAGTGATGGAAGGTGAAGCCTTGACAATACCAGCCACTCGTGCTGGCGAAACGTCAGAATAATCATCAAACGAATGTCAGCCAAAGAAGCCTAGACAGAAGCCAACAGCCAGTCTGTCATCAAGTGGCCACTAAAGCCTTAACAAATTTGAATACATAGGGATTACAATTATGAACAACTTAAACTGGAGCCATCATATAGTAAACTTGGGGGGAAGTCGAACCAAGGACTGAGTTTTCTTAACGGAACAGTGAGCAGGTTTAATAAGTAAAAAAAGACTGTCAACACTACGTTCGTCCATCCGTTTCTGCAGTAATGCTGCGTGGTATGGGATCCTTGCCGGATAGCGAGGACATAAAAAAATTTCAAAGAAGAGCAGTTCATTCATCGCGAAATAAGGCAGAGAGTCACGGATATGAGAAAGTAAATAGAGTGACAGACAATAAAACAAAGTTGCTTTCGTTTCTGCGAGACAATGAGAGCTTGAAGTACAACAGGCTCTTTAATCACACGAAGTAATGAGTTCTGTCGATAGGCGATCTCAAGTTACTTGATATTACTAAATTTCCAGGATTTTCATCACAAGTAGCTTCTAAATAAATCGCATGCCTATGGAGTTTCGTCTCAGTTGTGCGACAGGATTCGTCCCTTCCTGTCAGGGAAACGGTGTGAAAAGGAGCAAATCAAGGAAAGGGTTTCGTGGCTGCTTGTTGACAGACAGTGTGTTCATTTTTCCCACTTGCTATTAGAGTGTGGAAGGGTTCAGAAATAGTCTGAAAATGGTTCAATGAACCCTCTTCCGAACACGTAAGTGAGAATTGCAGAGTGATCGTCTAGATGTAGAAGCAGGTGGTACTTGTGACGAGGTTCCATTTCCTGCTTAAAGGAAATCCATTGTTCTGTTAATGACATTATCTACTAATATGGTCTTTACAGCCTCCAGAACGAGATATATTCTCATATTTCATCCGGTGTGCGTTCGGTAAACAGTCTGCACTACTGTAGACTTCTCCATTATTTGAAATCGTGGATGCTGACAGGTACTGTAAATGTTTATTTTTCGTTGAGCCGTGTGTCTCGTTCAGCGATATTCCCGCCGCCGGTATGGGTCATCTTTCCGGCGGTGTGCGCAGAGCGCGCGCTGGCGCCACCTAAAGCCGTCGGCACACGGACCGTGCTGTCGAACGTTAACGTTGAGCGTGCAAAGTTCAACGTGCTGCTGAACGCTCAGGAACGATACGACTTGTGCGCACGGTACGTGGGCTCCAACGTGGTACACGCGGTAGCAACGCACTCCAGCGGCAGTTGAGGGATGTTTCCAGTAGTTCGTAAATCACACTATTTACTCAACGGTGTAAATCACACTATTTACTCAACGGGCGCGCGTAAAATTCCCACGTTAGCTCTATTAAAACGCACATTTGCTCCATCGTCCACGTAAAGGAAAGTACCATGTCCAATCAATAAGGACACAGGCTTATAAAAGTTCCATTACAAACAGTGCGTTACTAATTTGCAATACTTTTCCGCATAAGATAAACATTATTTCATCATTATCACATTTTACTAAAACCCCAGGGTCAGCCTTACTTGATCACTGTTCCTACCCAGTAGCAGAATCTTTGCAACATGTGAATTACGAAGCGTAAAAGAAAAAGGAGCAAAATATCTTTATTCAAGTAGCGCAAGCTGTCCTGTAGATTAATCCAATCGAACAGTCACCCCTCAAGAAAAGGTGAACTTATAATTACATAACATGAAATATTATAGTATATATTTATATTAAACTAATAATAAAGCATCAGAACCTAATAAAAACGCGAATGTTAAGAAAAAAATTTGGCAGTGCCAAGGCGCGAACCGGGACAGTGACGGTCCTCATTACGCTGAACCAACATCACACATCTTACATGTAATCTTAGTACGTTGACCCGTGCTGGAAACCTTAATCGTAGATATGTTACTAATTCAAATTTAATTGTAACAAATTGTACCAAGAACAATACGTTTTGGGTGGATCTTCACTGTGTCGCTGCCTTCAAATTACCTACTCTCATAATACGCAAGTTCGTTTGCCACGAATATGATGTTTCTCATTATTTTATTGGAACGAATCACACAGTTAACAACGGGTTTTCCAGCGATTCTCAATTTGCTGGTGCTCAGAAACGGCATATATACATATAGGCTTGAAATGAATGCCAATATGGCGCCTCACAATTCTGTACTGAAGGGAGACGGCGTACTTGTGACGTAGGTGGCGTTGTGCCATCTCATTGGTCAACGCTCAGACGCACGCTCAGAATATCTGACATGCCAGATATTGCTCTGCGCGTTCGGAAAGACTCCCGAGCGTGCTATTCCACGCTATGACGTCAGAAACTCGCCACGCTCAACGCTCAACGTTCGGATGCACGGTCCGTGTGCCGACAGCTTAACGGGCCGATCGGGAGCGAGAGGAAAAGCTGAGGAAGGGGGAGTGATTTTGCTTTGGGACGCCGAGCAGTAACGGCGTTTTGGGAACTGTGGCGGTCAGCTAAGGCACGATGTCAGACAGCATGCAGAGCACGTCCAGAAGGGGCTGTTTACCAGGGTGACGGCGCTGTGGCAAATATTGCCAGCGTGGATAGGGACGTTACAGAGAAGCCGTTGGTGTTGTTTTTCCGCTTGCTTCACGTCTCCTGCATCAGGATCTGCGGGGGCTGGCTTCGTCGAACAAGCAGGAGGGTAAGGGCCATGCTTGTCTTGTAAATTGTGGTCGGAATCCACTACTGGGATCTGTGCGGTTAACTGTATTTTCTTGGGCGGCCGTCGCTACTCTTACTGAGTCTGGCCTACAATGTGTTGATTTTAAGTGGTTTAATATTTAATTTTTAAGCTGTATGTGGTGCTATCATTAGCATTTACGAGGGTCTGGAGTGTTCTGACATTCTGTTGTAGATACCTACTGTCAAGGTTTAACCACCACTGAAAACAGTTTGCTGGTCCTTGTTTAAGTACCGCCTTGTTATTGTATTTATATCACATCACGGAGTTAAGATGGCCAGTACTATATATATATATTAGAAAATCTTCCAAAGGTATATTTATCTCTGAATTGTAATAACATTACTGTTACGTTTCTGCTTGAACTAATAGCGTGTCTGAGACACAACGTGTATAATTTTGAAATCCGAACTTCCCTAAATTCTTACCAGTTACTGAGAGCCCAGTTGTTGTTGTGTGTTTAATGGCCTGAAACGGATTCTATTGATAGTGGTACTAAATTCCTTCAATGACAGTAGACCAATATTGTAATTAATTTCATGTATTAATTTTACTGATGTGTTGTAATGAGTTATTGTGTTTCTAGTTACTTAAGGCAGAGGTCAGTCTGTTGTAGATACCCACAATTTCTGGGATTTTCTCGTGCCCATTCGTGACTGTTGCTGCTCCCGTCTGGGGTCCATGTCGAGCCTGTATTGGAAACAGCTGAACAGGCGGGCGTCCGTTTGCTGAGCGTAGTTGTTGAATCTCATGAGCTTGTTTGCTCGCATGAAGTTTTATATGTTGTATGCTAAAATAGGTGAATTATTTTGGTAATAACAATCACTGTCCTAATGAAAGAATACATTGTTGTTGTTGTGGTTGTGGTCTTTGTAAGGTGTCAGGCAAGTGCAACACCTTCCATGAAAACCCCGGCATGATAAGCAAATCCTGCAGTATCTCACATAGCTCCGAATAAATCCTGACATTAAATTAACCAAAGTAATACGATCAACGAGTGAGCAAATGGAATACCACAGACTAACACAAGAACGCCTAAATGCATGTCATACCTTCCCACCATTAAACAGACGCAGTTCGGAGGGAAGAAACGAGAAGCCGAGAGCAGAACCGTGTTAAGCTAGAAGGCCCTACGATAAGGGACGGACACCCACATCGCCTGCCGACCACAAGGTCCACCCCCCAGCCCATGTTAAAAGATAGAGCCCTCCAGAAGAACAGTATAGATATTACAATAACACTAAAAGGGCCACCCCCAGCTGCAAGTTTTAGCGTGAGCCTTTTTCGCGTCTCTGTTACGTTGCAAACGTTAAAAACATTGCCCCACCACGAAAAGTATAATGTTTCTCATTGGATAGACAGAATTTTTGTAGGCGGAGCTTAAGGTTAACACTGAGACCCTGATTAGTCAGTTGAAAACACAGCCAGATAGCTTTTTTTAAAACCAACTTCGAAAAATTGTAGTAAGGAGAAGTTAGGAAAAAGTTGCTTCCGAGACGGCGAGATGTGAGAAGCTGCGCCGCCTGCCGCCCGCCGCCCCCTAACACTGCCTAAACGCCGACAAGGTAATGAACGCACGCAGTGCCACATTTTTGAGCGCATAAGGCTTCACTCAGGACTGCAGAAGTCTCATCTGTTACATCCCCTTTTTACGTAATACCAGTGTCGATCGTCAATTAAATCTCATGGTGTTCACATTTGCTACTTGAAGTAAAAATCTGAAACGCGAAGATTTTTCTGTTATATAATTATTGAGAAGCCACATCAGCCACTGTAATTTACGACAAGTTAGATAAGTAATTAAAGATAATTGAGGGTCACTGTAGACCATTTTGATAGTTTTCTCTTTTATGAAACTTCACTTAAATCTAGATTATAGATGTGATATGGCATAGGTCATCCTTCGATCCATTGTAGAGCTTGGAAACCCATTCAGGGAATATTCGGTCACATTTTTGTTGAACACAGTTGGTTTTTATCATGCTGTATTAAAACATTTCCTTTTATCAATAGTGCAAATTATAAACAATGTTTTGTGAGTAGGATAAAATTTCCAATGGTAAACTTAACTGCTTTTTCGACGTTATTTTACCAGCTAACTAAAAATAGGAAAGCCTTGAACCCCGTCCACTAAATTTAGTTAGTATTAAGATTCTTTTACAGGGAGTGCAGTGGAGCTGACGCTGAAATCATTAAGTATTCGGTTATATCATCGCTAGTCTCACTGAACTCTTCTGAACTCTACATGTCATGTGTGGTCTGACGTCTTCTTATCAGCAACAGGTCCCAGGTTCAAACTAGTCAATTCCCTAAAAAAACGCGCTCAGAGCGTCGTTGTGCGAAAGTGGTAGGGAGACACGACTTAGAACACAAACAGACACCACGCAGAATGTTAGAGAATGGCGACCCTGCCAGGATGGTAAAATAATATGATTGAAGGTCGACCACATGCCCAACTAGGTCAGAAAAATATCCTGTTAAAAAATTTTCGTAATAATTTTTTTTTGAAAGGCATAATAACTGAAAACAGTAGCTGCAGCGTTAGATAGTAAGAAGGTATTCAATAGAAAGTGAGACATTCTAGCAAAGACAATAGCATAATTAAGTTATGAATTTTAATATTGTTAGAATTAAGTTTTCTCTCCAATGCATGCGCACAGGTGGCGGATACATCGTTGACAAGTTGGTTCTGACCCAACAAGTAAGTGAATGGATTGTCAGTCTTGGGTATAATAAGTGTCAAGTCGTGTGAGCAAAAAGTTTATGAAACGCGTGAGATCGTATGAGCGCATGTTGATGCGAAGTAGGGCGCACGAATTGCTTTTAAAACAGAAAATAAGGGATTCGGAAAGATTAGCAATGGCAGATCGAGACATTGACCGAATTCAGGTAGAGACCCAGCATGAAGATTGACAGAGAATAGAGGACAGTACAACAGACGATGCAGTATCGCGAGAAATAGGACAGATAACGCACCATAACGAGGATAATGTACGCCAAGGCATAGAAAACGTAGGTTAGCATACGACAGAGGAGCAGGAAAGTAGAGAGACAGTCTATGAGGATTCTAACTTGCGTCTTGAATACGTAGAAGCCATAGTACAAGTAATCAGAGCTCCCTCACCACAGAGTACAAGGAATTCGAGCAGAAACGTGTCATCGCACAGTTCAATGCAATCAGTTGCAAACCAACACTTGGGCGAAAATACAGAGCGTAGGACGTCGGAAGAAAACGCAATAGGACCCACCAATCTGGCAGAGATATTACAACAAATGACGGAAACCATGAGAAGACAAAATAAAGAAATTGCGAATCAAATTAAAATTCAGAATGCAGAAACGACGAAACAAATTGCAGAAACCACGAGACAAATGCGTGAGATTAAGGAACAAAACAAAAAAATTCAGTTACACCTAAGGCATATTGAAGACGAGGCAAAAGAATCTCGAGAAGTGATAGGAAACTTAATAACAGGTCATAATCAATTGAGAACAGACACTGACAAGGTACAAGCGGACGTACAAACATTGCGTAATGACATTCAGGAAGAGATCAAAACATTACGTAACAACTCCCAGGGAGAAGTCGAGAAACTAGAGAAACAGATAAACGTAATTACTAGACAAGCAGCACGTACAGCGCGTGAAATTGTTGAAAACAGTGTTACGCAAACGTATCACAAAAGCAGCGCTGAAAAGATATGATAACCGCATAGTCAAAATAGAAGCGCAAACGAAGCAACAATTTCAGAAATTGAAAACAGAGTTGTTGCAAACCATTGAAGAGCGTGGCGAACAAGATCGAACAAGCAATGAGTCTGCAACCACATCCGTATCTGTAACAGCACCGGAAAAACAAGCAATTAACGAAGATATCATGCATTTTCGATTCGAACCACAGGCGGAAAGTAACATACGTGAAATCAGACAGCCTGCACAGCAACAAACACGTTTCGAAATTCTTGATGAACAAACGGCACCACAGACACATGCAGAACCACAAATGTATGTTTCAAGACAGTCAGGATCGTGCAATGAAGCGGCAAGTTTAGCCAGACAAAATTCCGAACCAATACGTGACAATGGAAAGCCAGGTCGCGAAGAGTACAGTGCAACGCACTCAGCTACACTTTCACAACCGATGGAAGAAAATTATTGCGTACCACTCCAACGATACTACGCAAAGGTAGGCGCAAGTTACAGTGGACAATATCCAATGGATCTACCACAACAGGAAAGAACGACGGGAGAAATGATCAGAAACAAAAGTGGCGAAGAATCGCGAATTTCATATGGAACCATGACGAAGTACGACGACGATCATTTTCTCACAGTCAGAAAATTTCAACACTTTCGAGAAGGAAACTCATTACATCCACGAACTTTTATTGATCAATTCCGAGTAGGATTACCAGAACACTGGACGCTAGCACACAAATTAGTCTTTATATGTGCACACATGTCAGGAACAGTCGCAAAACCATGCAGAATATTGCAGCGACATGCCGATCGTACGAAGATTTCAGAGAGAAGTTTCTCTCACGATATTGGTCCAGCGAAGCACAGAACAGAGCGAAGTACGGATTATTACAGAACCCATATTTTGAAAATTCAGGAGAGAAGAGTCCCGTGAAATTTTTCAAAGTAATGGCAAAGAAAAATCAATGCTTAGATGTACCGTACAGTGACGGAGAGTTGATTAAATTATGCGCGATGAAGTTACCATTGAAATACCAGCAATCATTAGTAGGTCGCGGAGGCAATGACGTCGAAGCATTTAAAGGAATTCTAAGGGAACTAGAGTTTATATTTTCGGAGGTTGACGCAAGAAAAAGACGAAGCGCACGTGAGAACGAAAGCAAAAAGCAGTGGAAGCCACAAGACACAGTACGAAGAAACAATAATTAGGAACCACGTGATAACTTCGCACCAAGAAACGGCAACAGATTTCAACAAAGAAACGGTTATGGATTTAGAAGAGAAAATGGAAATAACTACAATTCACCCAGGAACGGCAACGACTATTACAGAGAGAACAATGACAACCGGAACAGATATTGGAGAACCAATAGACCGACAAATTATCAACAAAGAAACCAATATCAACAAGCGGAGCAAGAAGAGAGAATACAGATAGAAGAGGTGGAGGTAAGACCACCAAACCCCGAAAAACGTTCGAATTGACAGCTAAGCGCCCAAGCCAAAGAGAATGACACACCGACCCAGGATAATTGCAGCACCTTGAACAGAGAAGTAAATACCTTATCACGAGAAGAGAAGAAGGAAGAAACAAAAACGCAGCGACCAGTTGAAAATGAAGACAGGAAAATAACAATATAGTGTCGGGACGAAATTAATTGGGAGAATACTGACGAGGAAGATGAATTACCAGAGGCATGCACAACGAATGTAGGAGGAAAGGACGAAGTAATGAGTATTGCAGAGCTATTTGAGGTGGAAACCAGGGAAAGCGAATTCAATGAGGATAATGCGCAGTCGACAGAAGTTGAAAATAAGTTACTAGTGGGCACACAACCCAACGTATATAATGAAGGAAGTTATGAAGCGATAATTAGAGCATTTAAATGCGATTATGTGGAAGTAGCGACGAAGAAGGAGAAGATAGACGAGGATGAGGAAAAAGTAGAGGATGTTGAAGAAAGCGTAAATGAAGAAAGAAATGGAGAAGAGGAAATAAAAGAGAGAGAAGTAGCAGTCGAAGCTTATCCTACAGAAAGATCGAATTCACAAGGGAAATTTCTGAAAAGACTCGTGTATGATTCAGTGGAGGATTCGTTGATGCAAGAAGAAGAAGAACAGAACCAACCCTTTCAAATTCAATCAATTGTGAAGGCCATGGTAAAGCATATCCCAGTCAATATTGTAATTGATAGCAGAATTGAACTGA
Organism: Schistocerca cancellata; assembly: GCF_023864275.1. Taxonomy (NCBI): domain Eukaryota; kingdom Metazoa; phylum Arthropoda; class Insecta; order Orthoptera; family Acrididae; genus Schistocerca; species Schistocerca cancellata. The sequence goes on along the minus strand of NC_064628.1, from coordinate 746,538,273 downwards.
CCGCGATCTCAGAAAATTTATTTATGCAGTGTAACGCCAATGAAGAATTGCCAGTTCTGAAAACACGTAAGATTAAAGTAAGAGTGCCTATTAGAAACAATGCTGCGAAAGTTACGAGACAAACAAGGTTAACTCTTTCGTGTCAAGGTCAAAAGAACGAAGCCAACTTCGTGGTTATACCTAAACTAATTGTAGATTTGATTATAGGTGCAGATTTTTTTATATGAGAGAGGAGCGATAATAGATATGGGGAAAGGTAGCGTAACATTCGGGAATGTCACACTTCTCTTTGAGCAAAAGCTAAAATTAGAAGAAATACCAGTTATAAACAAACAATTAAGAATGATACGAGATAAAGAGGATGAAGAATTAGAATGGTATGTACAAAAGGGGGAATCGCCTCAACTCATGTTAGAAGTCCATAAAGAAATCGACGAAAAATTGCAAGAAGTTCAAGGTATTTCGGAACACACTAAAAGAGAATTAGAGGGTATTTTACGAGATAAAGCAGAGGTATTTTTACCCAAGACTGGCAGTATTAAACACTTTCAGTACAAGTTTGAAGTAAAACAGCACAAACCATTTAGAGTGCCACCCAATACAATCCCTTTAAGCCACAGGAATAAAGTATTCCAGGAGATATCTAAAATGTTAGATGATGATATTATTGAACCAGCTACCTCCACATATAACAGTCCACTCCATATTGTACAAAAACGAGACGGGAGCATCAGGTTAGTGCTTGATTCCAGACAGATCAACACAATCGTAATTACTGAGACAGATCGCCCAGAAAAATTAGAGGAATTTATACAAAACTTCCACGGTGCTAAGATATTTTCATCAACTGATTTACGGAGTAGTTTCTGGCAAATAGAATTGGCTCCAGAATGTAGAAAATTTACAGCATTTATCGTATTCGGTAGATGTTACCAATTTAAACGATTGCCATTTGGTTTAAACATATCATCAGCAGCGTTTATTAGGGGATTTAATTCTACACTCACTCCTGAAATTTTACAAAAAATTACTTGTTATGTTGATGATGTGATTACAGCAGAACCCTCTTGGGAACATCACAACGACACATTAAATCAGTTTTTACAGATCATGAAGGAACATGGGGTCACAGTAAATATAACAAAATCCAAATTTGGAAGGCGAGAGGCGAAATTTCTAGGACACATAATTTCAGAGAAAGGGGTAATGCCCAACCCAGAAAAACTAACGGCAATCAAAGAATTCTGTACTCCATATAATAAGAAAACTCTCAGAGGATTTCTAGGTATCACCAGATTCTATAAAAAATTTATTTGGTTCGACTCTCTCGCAACATCACGCCTATGTGCATGGACTGGAAAAAATACGCTATGGGTGTGAGATCAACAAGCCAATGAAGAATTTTTAAAAGTGAAAAACGCACTAACAACAGCACCGATTTTAGCACATCCTGATCTAACAAAAAATTTTTGTATGGACACTGATAGCGCGAAATTAGGTTTAGGAGTTGTTTTATTCCAAGAGTACGAACAGGCAGGGCTAAGATCATATAGAACAATTGCATTTGCCAGTCGTGTACTCACAAAAAGCGAGAAAAACTATTCAGTCCCGCAGGTGGAAGCATTGGCCATTGTATGGGGCTTCCAACGTTTTCGATACTTCCTATTCGGAAGAAAAACAAAAGTATACACTGACCACAAAGCATTAGAATTTCTGTTATCCGCCAAACAAACTCATGGGAAGTTAGCCAGATGGATGTTAATACTACAAGAATTTGACTTCAGTATTACACACATACCAGGACCAGCGAATGTATTAGCAGATGCATCCAATAACATAGGTTTGGAAGCAGCAGAAGACCAGTTTACAATGTACTATATGAAACAAGTACCTTTCGAAAACTACATTACGACAGCATTGAGAAACAGGCAAAGAACAGGACAAGGATTCCAAAATACTAGGAATCAAACACAAGTGGAGAAGTAAGGATTTTCCAGACATTCGACAGCACTATCTCGTAAAAAACAATGTTTAATTTTTTAGAAGAAATGTTGCAACGAATGAATGGTTAATTTATATCCCAGACGAACTAATTAATAAGTACATATGGTATATACATTTAAATAATGGTCACTTTGGACCAAAGAAATGCTTTTTAAAAATAAAACAAACAAGCCATTTTCCTAATATGGAAAGATGAATTAGAACAGTATTAGTCAAATGCAAAAAATGTGTGAGGGCTAAACACGTCACTTTCCAAACCAAACCACCTATGTTTCCAATAATCCCTAAAAAATTAAAACAAATAGCTGCAACAGATTTGATGGGGCCGCTCCCATGCACAAAAAATTGATATATTTTCATATTTGTCGTTTTAGAAGTTACTTTTAAATATGTTACCTTGACACCATTAAAACGGGCAACAGGTCTTACTATAAGTAAAGCATTTAGACAAGATTTCCCCAGACAAGCAGGTCAAGTGGAACGAATAATTTCGGATAATGGCCCACAATACAAATCAGTGCAATGGCAGAACACGTTAAAACAACACAAAATAAAACCCATCTACATATCCAAGTACAAACCTAGCATAAACCCAGCAGAACGATCTATGAAGGACATAGGCACTTTAGGCCGATTATATGCAGGCAAAAGACACAACATTTGGGATATATACCTTAAAGATTTTCAAGAAGTAATAAATGAAATGCCACAGCACTACACTACTACATCCAGTTACTGTATTTAAAAGTATTGAACCCCCAAACATAACCAGAGAAAATGTTAGATTCCCTATTGTACCACGTAGACAGCACAAACAAGTCATAGCAACAGCACTCTCCAACATCAGAAAGGCAGCCATTAAAAGAGAAGAAAGAGGAGACAGAACAGCAATTAAAAGAACATTCTCAGTAGGCCATAAAGTATTTGTAAAAACACACCATCTCTCCAGCAAACAGAAACACAAAACACATAAGTTTTACACTGCATACAAAGGACCTGTCATAATTAGCCAAATTGCTCATGATAATGCTGTGGTACTAATGAACCCAAAAACAGGCAAAACCTTAGGACTTCACCATGTGAGCCATATCAAAAAGTTTGAAGATTAATTTTATTACTGGTAAATAATTAGCACAATATTTCAAGTTTATGTTGCAGATAAGATCGTCAGGAGAAGGAAGAATGAAGAGAGAGGAAGGTGGGGAAAAGAAAGTAGTTTCAATAAAAACAAAGAAACACAAATATTACCATAGATTAAGGTGAAGGGATAAAGCGTAGACAGTCCAACAGCATGAAATACTAAAATGCTACATACCACCACACTACACAAAAATAAAAAACGAATTTGAGGATTTTTGTAGAAGTTAAGACTCAAAATATCTTAGAATTGTAACATGGAAAGGGTGCCGAAATTTGTAAAGCTTTTTAAGAAAGTGTAAAACAATGTAGATACTAGACATATGTTAGATGATTATAAGTAAAACTTTTTGTAAGAACCATTGTAAAAACTCCAGCAAGGACCAGATGCAATGACCCACAAGTTGCAATGCAAGAAGTATCAAGAAAGAAAAGGACGTAATTAGCAAGACACGATTCCTAAAAGGCAGAAGCGTCGAGAGAAGGAAAAGACAGCGCGACCAACAGAGGGCCCTTGTATCCGAAATGGGCAGTAAATCTGCTGCTAAGCAGAACCCTGCAGAGACACATGGAAGGCCAGGAGGGTCCCGGGATGCCCCAACTCAGCGGAGCGAGCAAAAAACGGCCCGACGAGAAGACCGCTTGGGCAAGCCATCTCTGGCAAAAAATACGTGTAAAAGTCGCACTACTGCTATTAAACAGCACGCTGATGCACGAAACTGAAGAAAACGTCCACAGAGTAGAAATGACATGTCCAAATAATTTATCAAACTGTTTCTAAGAGGAGAACTCCAGAGCGTCTAGTTATCAATAATATTCCCATATACTGCCCAGAGAAGAACCAAAAATCAAGTAAGAAGCAGAGAAAAAGCAGGAAGAACAGAAGTAGAAGATTTGCAAGAAAGAAGATGGGTGAAGAATAGATGACATACCTTCCCAAATCCCTATTCTATTGTAATCTAGTCGTCTGCGAAGTATCACAACGAAAAACGACCGCTTTCAGCGACACATAACGATGACTTTCACACATACAAAGCCAGTAAACCACGAGATTCTGCACTCACAGCGCCATTCCATTATGGGACCTCCACAACAGCAACACACCATCGCAAAGCCAACAAGGAACGACGAACGAAGCTGTACATCAAATACTTGCCCACATCCATCTCACTCAAGTCCATCATGTTTGTGCAAAAACATTCGCCAACCTCATGCTTAAACATTCATAGGATTGTGTGAATGTGTGAAATCAAATTATGTGATGTAGGAATTGTGCAAAAGAAATGTGTGAAAAACTAAATAAGTTAAGCACACCAGGCAGCTAATAAACTACAAAATAACAGTCATTGACTATGGACTTGTGTAAAAAATAGACTATCGATAAATATAAGTCATTAGTTCTGAAATGGATAGTATACAAAGAACAAAAGTAAGGCATAATAAACACTAAAACTATATGGCACTTATTTTCTCCTCATAAAAATAAAAGAATAATTATATTTTACTTATTTTCTCTTTATAAAAACAAAAAATAAAAAAATTATGTCGTTGGATGTTTTCCCTTTTTTTAACATTTGTAGCATTTGTTAGGATAATATCTCAATATTTGTGTATGTATATTTCTTTGTCAAAGCAATTCTTGGAAATAATTCTTATTTCGTAGTGTAACAATGTTGAAATGAGTGTCTAGAAACAAAAACATTTTTACTTGTACATGATATTTAGAAAATGTGTTAGGAACAGATTTTAATTAATTACTACATTTATAAAAAAATATTTCTAAGAAAATCAATGTGAAAGACTCCTCACTTTCGATAACAAACTTCTTAAAAAACAAACTTAATAATTAAAAATTAATAATGATAATAGCATAAAAATATTTTTTTCTTGTCAATATAAACATGTTTTTGAGAATAATGTGGAAGAATATAAAAATGTTAATTAGTAATACAAACTATCATAGAACCAGAATAACGTGGCTGCACAGTAGGCAACTAAATTTAGATAAAGAGAATAATTTTTGACTGACTTAGACAACGATTCAATCATTGCCTAACATCAGTGCAAAAATTAAGTTCGAAGGGTGGTGATATGTAAGGTGTCAGGCAAATCCAACACCTTCCATGAAAACCCTGACATGATAAGCAAATCTGGGAGTATGTCACATAGCTGTGAATAAATCCTGACATTAAATTAACCAAAATAATACGATCAACGAGTGAGCAAATGGAATACCACAGACTAACAAAAGAACGCCTAAATCCATGTCATACCTTCCCACCATTAAACAGACGCAGTTCGGAAGGAAGAAACGAGAACAGAAGCCGAGAGCAGAACTGTGTTAAGCTAAAAGGCACTATGATAAGAGGCGGACACCCACATCGCCTGCCGACCACGAGGACCACCCCCCAGCCCATGTTAAAAGATAGAGCCCTCCAGAAGAAAAGTATAGATATTACAATAACACTAAAAGGGCCACCCCAGCTGCAAGTCTTAGCATAAGACTTTTTCGCGTCTCTGTTACATTACAAACGTTAAAAACATTGCCCCACCACAAAAAGTATAATGTTTCGCATTGGGTAGACAGAATTTTTGTAGGCGGAGCTTAAGGTTAACATTGAGACCCTGATTGGTCAGTTGAAAACACAGCCAGATAGCTTTTTTTAAAACCAACTTCGAAAAATTGTAGTAAGGAGAAGTTAGGAAAAAGTTGCTTCCGAGATGGCGAGATGTGAGGAGCTGTGCCGCCCACCACCCCCTGACGCTGCCTAAACGCCGACAAGGTAATAAACGCATGCAATGCCACATTTTTGAGTGCATAAGGCTTCACTCAGAACTGCAGAAGTCTCATCTGTTACATCCCCTTTTTACGTAATACTAGTGTCGATCGTCAATTAAATCTCATGGTGTTCACATTTGCTACTTGAAGTAAAAATCTGAAACGCGATGATTTTTCTGTTATATAATTACTGAGAAGCCACATCAGCCACTGTAATTTATGACAATATAGATAAGAAATTAAAGATAATAGAGGGTCACTGCAGACCATTTTGATAGTTTTCTCTTTTATGAAACTTTACTTAAATCTAGATTATAGATGTGATATGGCATAGGTCATCCTTCGATCCATTGTAGAACTTGGAAACCCATTCATGGAATATTCGGTCACATTTTTGTTGAACATAGTTGGTTTACATCATCCTGTATTAAAACATTTCCTTTCATCAATAGTGCAATTTATAAACAATGTTTTGTAAGTAGAATAAAATTTCCAATGGTAAACTTAACTGCTTTTTTGACGTTATTTTACCAGCTAACTAAAAATAGGAAAGCCTTGAACCCCGTCCACTAAATTTAGTTAGTATTAAGATTCTTTTACAGGGAGTGCAGTGGAGCTGACGCTGAAATCATGAAGTATTTGATTATATCATAGCTAGTCTCACTGAACTATTCTGAACTCTACATGTCATCTGTGGTCTGGCGTCTCCTTACCAGCAACAGGTCCCAGGTTCAAACTAGTCAATTCCCTAAAAAATACGCCCAGAGCGTCGTTGTGTGAAAGTGGTAGGGAGACACGACTTAGAACAAACAGACACCACGCAGAATGTTAGATCTTCAGTCCTGAGACTGTTTTGATGCAGCTCTCCATGCTACTCTATCCTGTACAAGCTTATTCATGTCCCAGTACTTACTGCAACCTACATCCTTCTGAATCTGCTTAGTGTATTCATCTCTTGGTCTCCCTCTACGATTTTTACCCTCCACGCTTCCCTCCAATGCTAAATTTGTGATCCCATGATGCCTTATAACATGTCCTACCAACCGATCCCTTCTTCTTGTCAAGTTGTGCCACAAACTCCTCTTCTCCCAATTCTATTCAATACCTCCTCATTAGTTACGAGATCTACCCATCTAATCTTCAGCATTCTTCTATAGCACCACATTTCGAAAGCTTCTATTCTCTTCTTGTTCAAACTATTTATCGTCCATGTTTCACATTCATACATGGCAACACTCCATACAAATACTTTCAGAAACGACTATACTCGATGTTAACAAATTTTTCTTCTTCAGAATCGCTTTCCTTGCCATTACCAGTCTACATTTTATATCCTCTCTACTTCGACCATCATCAGGTATTTTGCTCCCCAAATAGCAAAACTCCTTTACTACTTTAAGTGTCTCTTTTCCTAATCTAATTCCCTCAGCATCACCCGAATTAAATCGACTACTTTCCATTATCCTCGTTTTGTTTTTGTTGATTACCCGTGTTAAAATGGACCATTTACCAATTGCGGAAAAGTTCGATATCGTGTTGATGTATGGCTATTGTGATCAAAATGCCCAACAGGCTTGTGGTATGTATGCTGCTCGGTATCCTGGACGACATCATCCCGATGTCCGGACCGTTCGCCGAATTGTTACGTTATTGTGTTCAGCCACATGTGAAACGTCAACCATGACCTGCAACGAATGATGATGCCCAAGTAGGTTTTAGCTGCTGTCGCGGCTAATCCGCACATCAGTAGCAGACAAATTGCGCGAGAATCGGGTATCTTTAAAACGTCGGTGTTGAGAATGCTACATCAACATCGATTGCACCGGTACCATATTTCTATGCACCAGGAATTGCATGGCGACGACTTTAACGTCGTGTGCAGTTCAGCCACTGGGCACAAGAGAAATTACGGAACGATGAAAGATTTTTTGCGTGCGTTCTATTTAGCGACGAAGCGTCATTCACCAACAGATGTAACGTAAACCGGCATAATATGCGCTATTGGGCAACGGTAAATGCACGATGGCTGCAACAGGTGGAACATCAGCGACCTTCACGGGTTAATGTATGGTGCGGCATTATGGGAGGAAGGATAATTGGCCCCCATTTTATCGATGGCAATCTAAATGGTACAATGTATGCTGATTTCCTTCGTAATGTTCTGCCGATGTTACTACTACATGTTTCACTGCATGACAGAATGGCGGTGTACTTATTACATGATGGATGTCCGACACATAGCTCGCGTGCGGTTGAAGCGGTATTGATGGTCGTCGAAGCCAGCACATTCATCGGATATGACGTCCCCGGATTTCTGTCTGTGGGGAAAGTTGAAGGATATTTGCTATCGTGATCCACCGACAACGCCTGACAACATGTGTCAGCACATTGTCAATGCATGTGCGAACATTACCGAAGGCGAACTACTCGCTGTTGAGAGGAATGTCGTTACACTTATTGCCAAATGCATTGAGGCGGACGGACATCATTTTGAGCATTTATTGCAATAATGTGGTATGTACAGGTAATCACGCTGTAACAGTATGCGTTCTCAGAAATGATAAGTTTACAAAGGTACATGTATCAGATTGGAACAACCGAAACAAAACGTTCAAACTACCTACGTTCTGTATTTTAATTTAAAAAAACCTACCTGTTACCAACTTTTCGCCTAAAATTGTGAGCCATATGTTTGTGACTATTAGAGCGCCATCTATCACAAAGCGAAAAAGTGGCCCTACTAAAACATTCATATTTCTTTACGTACTACACGAATATGTAATAAAAACGGGGGTTCCTATTTTTAAAAAACGCAGTTGATATTCGTTTGACCTATGGCAGCGCCATCTAGCGGGCCAACCATAGCGCCATCTGGTTTCCCCTTCAAGCTAGACAAGTTTCGTTCTTTGTAGTTTTTTCGTTTGACGCTTATTTCGTGAGATATTTGGCCCGGTCACGATCAATGGATCACCCTATATATATCCCTGGATATATTTATCTCTGAATTGTAATATCATTACTGTTACGTTTCTGTTTGAGCTAATAGCGTGTCTGAGACACAACGTGTATAATTTTGAAATCCGTACTTCCCTAAATTCTTACCAGTTACTGAGAGCCCAGTTGTTATTGTGTGTTTAATGGCCTGAAACAGATTCTATCGATAGTGGTACTAAATTCCTTCAATGACAGTAGATCGATATTGTAATTAATTTCATGTATTAATTTGACTGATGTGTTGTAATGAGTTATTGTGTTTCTAGTTATTTAAGGCAGATGTCAGTCTGTTGTAGATACCCACAATTTCTGGGATTTTCTCGTGCCCATTCGTGACTGTTGCTGCTCCCGTCTGGGGTCCATGTCGAGCCTGTATTGGAAACAGCTGAACAGGCGGGCGTCCGTTTGCTGAGCGTAGTTGTTGAATCTCACGAGCTTGTTTGCTCACATGGAGTTTTATATGTTATATGCTAAAGTAACTGAATTATTTAGGTAATAACAATCACTGTACTAATGAAAGAGTACATTGTTGTTGTTATTGTAGTGGTCTTCAGTCCTGAGACTGGTTTGATGCAGCTCTCCATGCTACTCTCTACTGTGCAAGCTTCTTCATCTCCCAGTACCTTCTGCAACCTACATCCATCTGAATCTGTTTAGTGTATTCATCTCTTGGTCTCCCTCTACGATTTTTACCCTCCACGCTGCCCTCCAATGATAAATTTGTGATCCCTGGTGCCTTAGAGCATGTCCTGCCAACCGGTCCCTTCTTCTTGTCAAGTTGTGCCACAAACTCCTCTTCTCCCCAATTCTATTCAATACCTCCTCATTAGTTATGTGATCTACCCATCTAATCTTCAGCATTCTTCTGTAGCACCATATTTCGAAAGCTTCTATTCTCTTTTTGTCTAAACTATTTATCGTCCATGTTTCAAGAGTACATTAGTATTAAAATTTAACTCATTTCAGTAAATGTGTCATAAGCAAAAAGCGCCCAGTTCTTATGAGTGTTTGAAATTGAACTAATTTATTTATGGAAACTTTTAAAGATGTGTGGTAGGTTTAAACATGTAATGTTTTTTTTTGCCATGTTCTCTTGTTTAAAGGTACCAAATACAATATTAGGCGGGATTGTCTATAGTGATTGCCTGCTGCGTTACTTTGGTCCAGTCCTACCACCCTACAGTCTATTGTGATAAGTTCGTGTCGACGCGTAGAAGGAGTAATTACATGTTGTCTCGACTCTTCATTTATTCATGAAAGTGGTTATCTTACCAATGTGCCGCTTCAGCAAAGACAATAGAAGAGTACGAAGAAAAAATTATAATGCACACGGTTTTTGACGTTACAATAATGTACCCATTCGGTAATAAATAAACATTGGCCCTTATAGAAAAAGAGTACACGGTGTTTCCTTTTGTTCCGTTCGATCGCCCACCACACCAGAGCGCTGGACGGAAGCGATTAACAGTCACAACGGGGGCGGTCGCCTCGCCAATATCGGCCGAACAGTCGCCCCTTACAAACTGTGGGACCCACTCCTTTGAGCCCGGAGCTGCTCCTGAAGCGAGCTAAATTGAATCTCTGCGTGGCGCCACAGCTCCAACTGCGGCGTCTGTGCGCCACCCTGTCCAACCTCTGTAAACACACCTGAGATACATAATCGTTTTGTGCTGTTCTCTCGAGTTTTAATTTTCTTAAGAATAGTCTTGCTACCAATATATTAGGCTTCCTGATTAAAAGTACACTACTGGCCATTAAAATTGCTACACCAAGAAGAAATATAGATGACAACCGGGTATTCATTGGACAAATATATTATACTAGAACTGACATGTGATTACATTTTCACGCAATTTGGGTGCACAGATCCTGAGAAATCAGTACCCAGAACAACCACCTCTGGCCGTAATAACGGCCTTGATACGCCTGGGCATTGAGTCAAACAGAGCTTGGATGGCATGTACAGGTACAGTTGCCCATGCAGCTTCAACACGATACCACAGTTCATCAAGAGTAGTGACTGGCATATTATGACGAGCCAGTTGCTCGGCCACCATTGACCAGACGTTTTCAATTGGTGAGAGATCTGGAGAATGTGCTGGCCAGGGCAGCAGTCGAACATTTTCTGTATCCAGAAAGGCACGTACAAACCTGCAATATGCAGTCGTGCATTATCCTGTAGGGTTTCACAGGGATCTAATGAAGGACAGAGCCACGGGTCGTAACACATCTGAATTGTAACGTCCACTGTTCAAAGTGCCGTCAATGAGAACAAGTAGTGGCCGAGATGTGTAACCAAAGCACCCCATACCATCACGCCGGGTGATACGCCAGTATGGCGATGACGAATACACGCTTCCAATGTGCGTTCACCGCGATGTCGCCAAACACCGATGCGACCATTATGATGCTGTAAACATAATCTGGATTCATCCGAAAAAATAACGTTTTGCCATTCGTGCACCCAGGTTCGTCGTTGAGTACACCATCGCAGGCGCTCCTGTCTGTGATGCAGCGTCGAGGGTAACCGCAGCCATGTTTTCCGAGCTGATAGTCCATGCTGCTGCAAACGTCGTCGAACTTTTCGTGCAAACGTCCCCATCTGTTGACTCAGGGATCTAGACGTTGCTGCATGATCTGTTACAGCCATGGGAAAAGATGCCTGTCATCTCGACTGCTAGTGATAAGAGGCTGTTGGGATCCAGCACGGCGTTCCGTATTACCCTCCTGAACCCACCGATTCCATATTCTGCTAACAATCATTGGATCTCGACCAACGCGAGTAGCAGTGTCGCGATACGATCAACCGCAATCGCGATAGGCTACAATCCGATCTTTATCAAAGATGGAAACTTGATGGTACGCATTTGTCCTCCTTACACGAGGCATCACAACAACGTTTCACGAGGCAACGTCGGTCAACTGCTGTTTGATGTCAGCACGTTGTAGGTGTCGCCACCGGCGTCAACCTTGTATGAATGCTCTGAAAAGCTAATCATTTGCATATCACAGCATCTTCTTCCTGTCGGCTAAATTTCGCGTCTTCTTCTTGGTGTAGCAATTTTAATGGCCAGTAGTGTATATTACCGGACATTAATGTGGGCTGCAGCCATCCGTCGCCTTGCTGACGACTTGAGCTCTGCTGGGGACACTTTAAGTGAGGTGTCTGGAGATGTGCGAAGTAATGGCAGCCCATTGTTCCTCAAGAGCTGTAACCAGAGCACGTAGTGTTGTTGGACGCTGAGCTCTGGACTGAAGTCAAACGTTCCAAATCACACTAAAGGTGTTGCACTGAGTTCGGGTGGGGCTCTGGACAAGCCATCCATGTCAGCAATGGTACTGTCCACAAATCATTGCGTCACAGATGCTGCTTTATGACAGGGCGCATTGTCATGCTGATACAATCACCGTCTCCGAGGTGATCCTCTACTGTGCTTAATACACAATGCTTTCAGATGTGTTCATATGCTTCCGCATTTAGCGTTTTCTTAAGTGCGATAAAGGGACCACACCCTGACCACGAAAAGTATACCCATACCATGACACCACCTCCTCTGTACTTCAATGTAGGCACTACACCATGATAGCAGTAACAACCCTCATGCATTCGCCAAACCCAAATGCTTCCGTCGCAGTGGCACTGGGTTAGCGTGGCTTATCGTTCCAAATCAATCGTTTCTATTCATCCACTGTCCACTGGCGTTGCCCTTTACTCCATCCAAAGCGTCGCTTTGCATTGACTACAGACATATGTGGCTTATGAGGAGGTATTCGACTATTCTTCTGAAGTAGCTATGCAGTCACTGTGTCCGCAGCTCGTGGGCGTGCGGTAGCGTTCTCGCTTCCCGCGCCCGGGTTCCCGGGTTCGATTCCCGGCAGGGTCAGGGATTTTCTCTGTCTCGTGATGACTGGGTGTTGTGTGATGTCCTTAGGTTAGTTAGGTTTAAGTAGTTCTAAGTTCTAGGGGACTGATGACCAAAGATGTTAAGTCCCATAGTGCTCAGAGCCATTTGGACCATTTTTGCAGTCACTGTGCTATTTGCACCGCTGGCAGCACTTTGGAACTAACGAGTCCTTCCTTCCTATGATTTCATGCGATTTTTTATTGCTACCCTCCGCAATGTTCGACGATCCCGCCCGTCAGTACATGGTATCTGCCTGGTCTTTGTTTCGTTGTAGTTGTTCCTTCGCGCGTTTCCACTTCATATTCACATCATCAACAGCAGACTTTGTTAGCCTTAGAGGAGTTGAACTGTTCCTATTGTATTTGTTGTTAGGTGGCATTCCATGGCTAGTCCATGTTCGAAGACGCACAGATCTCCTATCACGTTCAGTGCGCTGTAACTGCTATTCTGCGCACAACACAGTACTCCCGGCTCTTCGTATTCTGGCGGGTCTGTCTCTCGTGACGTATTAGTTGGGTTGTTTGGGGGGAGGGGGGGGGGGGAGGGAGAGACCAGACAGCGAGGTCATCGGTCTCATCTGATTAGGGAAGGACGGGGAAGGAAGTCAGCCGTACCCTTTCCAAGGAACCATCCCGGCATTTGTCTGGAGCGATTTAGGGAAATCACGGAAAACCTAAATCAGGATGGCCGGACGTGGGATTGAACCGTCGTCCTGCCGAATGAGAGTCCAGTGTGCTAGCCCCTGCGCCATCTCGCTCGGTGTGACGTATAAGCCTTGAAAGGTGGCTACACTGAGTCACAGCGCCAGAGATTATGCCAAAGATTATTATTCAGCCGCCTCCACTGGGCGCAGTAGTAGTTCAGAGGATGTCGCGAGCAGTCGTCGTTTTGTTGGGCGAGAGAGTAGACGGTCTGAGTGTTGACTGAAATGTTGTACTGTTCGGTTGGTGTAATGTATAGATGGAAGAAGATGCAATTGTCAGAATATATTTTAGAAAGGAGATGGGCTTTTGATTTATGATGCTGGTGTAATTGAATATTTTCGTCAATATATAATGAGGTAAAAAGGTATTACAGTTGTCTTTAATAACAATCTCTCTTGCTCACTGGTACAGTCAACAAAGCATCTGGCACGTGTTCATTTATTAGACTTGTTATTCTGGTTTATATGTGCAATTACAGTATTTCTGGTTTTTCAATTAGTTTATTGTAAATGGTGTTTAAAATATTTTGTTGTATTGAGAAAGAACCGAGCCAGATACATGTACGTTGAGTCACACTACCACACACAGAACACTTACACTTGTGCTTTGTTGTTGCAGGGGACTTAATTAATCAATTGTGTTAATGGAAATTCATTGTCATTCTTTATTTTCATTTTATGCAGTCAGACTTCGTAATCGGTCACACAGCTACCAAAATTATTGCATTTATTCATTACTGTTAGTCTTTTCTTTTTAATTAAGCCCCCTTGTAGTCTAGTGGTCAGTTCCGATTTAGGGGTTTCCTGACTTTTTATCAGACAGTGTATTTTCCCGCTTAGTCCAACGCATTCTTGTGCTACAACTCCATTCCTAAGAACTACACTGGCTTTTCTGTGCGTTGCTACTGCGCCTTTTATTACTTTGCAGTAAATGAACAACATACTTATTAGTTTCAAGTAGAAAAACGTGTACGAAGAGAAAAACGTCGTAATTAGAGTATTGTTCTACATCCTCCCCACTCTAATGTCCTTCACCCCCCCTCCTCCCCCAAACAGAGACAACATCATCAGAAAGTGTTGTACATGGAGGATAGTGTGCCTAGGAACACTTGATTTTGCCTGGTCAGTGTTCCATTCTAGTGACAGATTTTATAATCACATGATGGACCATACATTCGAGAAATGCAGGAGGATCTGCAACGAATTGACGCATGGTGCAGGGAATGGCAATTAAATCTCAACGTATACGAGTATAATGAGCTTTGAATACATAGAAAGAAAGATCCTTTATCATGTAGCTACCATATAGCAGGTCATCAACTGGAAGAAGTTAATTCCGTAAATTATGTGGGAATATTCATTAGGAGTGATTTAAAATGGAATGGCCATATAAAATAAATCGTCGGTAAAACAGATGCCAGACTGAGATTCATTGGAAGAATCCTAAGGAAATGCAATCCGAAAACAAAGGAAGTAGGTTACAGTACACTTGTTCGCCCACTGCTTGAATACTGCTCACCGGTGTGGGATCCGTACCAGATATGGTTGATAGAAGAGATAGAGAAGATCCAACGGAGAGCAGCGCGCTTCGTTACAGGATCATTTAGTAATCGGGAAAGCGTTACGGAAATGATAGATAAACTCCAGTGGAAGACTCTGCAAGAGAGACGCTCAGTAGCTCGGTACGGGCTTTTGTTGAAGTTTCGGGAACATACTTTCACCGAGGAGTCAAGCAGTATATTGCTCCCTCCTACGTATATCTCGCGAAGCGACCATGAGGATAAAATCAGAGAGATTAGAGCCCACACAGAGGCATACCGACAGTCTTTCTTTCCACGAACAATACGAGACTGGAATAGAACGGAGAACCGATAGAGGTACTCAAAGTACCCTCCGCCACACACCGTCAGGTGGCTTACGGAGTATGGATGTAGATGTAGACCACCTAAGCAGTTCTCGGCGTTTTCTATGTATTTGTTGGTGTGCAATATGAGGTTGTGTCTCGTGCAGTGTTTGTAAATATTACAAGTTCTACGTAATAAACTAAGGCGACAGAAGTCATGGGACAGTGATATCCACATATACTGATGCAAGTAGTATCGAAAAGGTATAAAAGGGCTGGGCATTGGCGGAGCTGTCCCTTGTACTCATGTGATTCGTGTGTGATGGCGATTACGGCCGCACGACGGAACTGGTAGACTTTGAACGCGAAATGGTGGTTGGAGCTAGACGCATGGGACATTTCATTTCGGAAATCGAAAGGGAGTTGAATATTCCGAGATCCACAATGTCAACAGTGCGCTGAGAATACCAAACTGCATCACCTCTCACTATGGACAACGCAGTGGCCCACCGCCTTTACTTAACAACTGAGAGCAGCGACGTTTGCATAGAATTGTCAATGCTAACAGGCAGGCCACACTGTGTGAAATAATCGCAGAAATCATTGTGGGACGTACGACGAACATATCCTTTAGGACACTGTGGTGAAATTTGGTGTTAATGGACTACGGCAGCAGGCGACCGACGCGAGTGCCTTCCCCAACGCACATAATCTCCAGCGTCTTTCCTGTGCTCCTGACCATATCGTTTAGACCCTAGACGATTGGGAAACAGCGGCCTCATCAGATGAGTACCGATTTCAGTTGGTAAGAGCTGATGGTGGGGTTCGAGAGTGGAGCAGACCCTCAAGAAGCCACCTACACAAACTGTCAACAGGGCCTGTAATTTGAGTCACACAGTACACTAATAAGCTGGTGGTGGCTCCATAATGGTGTGGGCTGTGTTTACACGGAATAGACGGGGTCTTCTGGTACAACTGAACCGATCATTGACGGTATATGGTTATACATCCATTCTTGTGATTGGATGTTTGACAGACTTTGGCCGTCCGCTTATGTAATAAAATAGAACACCTACAGCCGTCCTTACGATGTTATTTACTATATAACTAACAGTTTCGTTCCTTCATTGCACCATCTTCAGGCCTTAACTGACGCTCAGGGAGTTCTCCATTCACGATTCATAGTTGCCAACATCTATAATTGACCAGTCAGTCGATAGTTGATAGTTGGAGACATAACATCGTTGTTACAGGTAGTGTGCGAAAACTAATCATAAATATTGGCCACTGATGAATCGTGTATACAGATGGAGTGAACCCCCTGCCCCCAGCGTCATATAACGCGTGAAGATGCGCAGTGAGTAAGTAACGTCCTAAGACCGGAAATGGTTATTTTCGGCTGCTTGAAGATTATTTGCAACAGTTCATGGACTTCATGTTTCCAAAGAACGATGGAATTTTTACGGATGACAATGCGAAATGTCAGAACACTCTGGATAGTTCGAGCGAATAATCTGGTTACCCAGATAGCCCAACATAAATCGCATAGAACATTTATGGAACTTAATCGGAAGGTTAGTCCGTGAGCAAAATCCTGCACCGGCAGTACTTTCGCAATTGTGGACGGCTATAGGAGGCAGCACGGCTCAATATTTCTGCAAGGGACTTCATAAGACCTGTCGAGTTGCTGCACTAAGCAGGTTCAAATGGCTCTGAGCACTATGGGACTTAACATCTATGGTCATCAGTCCCCTAGAACTTAGAACTACTTAAACCTAACTAACCTAAGGACAGCACACAACACCCAGCCATCACGAGGCAGAGAAAATCCCTGATCCCGCCGGGAATCGAACCCGGGAACCCGGGCGTGGGAAGCGAGAACGCTACCGCACGACCACTAAGCAGGGCGAAAGGAGATTTGACACTATATTAGGAGGTATCCCACGACTTTTGTCTCCTCAGTCTATATTGAAACTATTTTTAGAATATTAATTCTTCAGTTATATAGTTTCATGGGAATCAAAGTCCTGTAAATTTTAAAAACAACTTACATAACATGTGGACTGTTAAGCCCAGTTCATCAGTCGTGCACCATTTTGTACCTTGAAACAAAAGGTCTCGTTACCATGAAACACGCATTTTTTTTTTTAATGAACTGGCTTTCTTTAATATCTTCACTATTTTCCCTGCCTCCAAATGGCGAGTTGTGTTTCTTACCAATTGCTTCTATTTGAAAATATTTCTAATTTGGAAATAATTTTTGATAATATTTCCACTTAATATGATTTCATTTTCGATTGTTGGCGAGTATTAGAGCGACAATGAAATACACAAACGGTTAAATACAGTACTGACAAGATTTTCTCAAATGCAACACTTTTAAATTTGAACCGAATATTTGTTCCTACATACATGACCATGTTATATCCTGGAACAGCATTTGAGGCGTTTAGAGTAATAAAAAATATTAAACTTCTCTTACAAAGGCGAAAGGCAGGAAAGTATTACGAGATACAGTGCACTACGCTACTAAGCAATTGTGTGCAGTGCACTATTTCGTCTCATTCCATTTGTTTCCATAAACTAAAAACGACAGAATAACTTTTGTACATAAGATGTCAGATGTACGAAACAGCATGCCTGTGATAAGTAATTTTGAGTCACACAGTACACTTATAAGCATTTGAAATCGGCATAAGAATGTATGTAAAAATAGCCTTTCTCTTCCTCTGTCTCGAAGATTTTTTTTTTATCTGATGTGTAAAGCAGAGCCGCCCGGAGTGGCCGTGCGGTTCTAGGCGCTACAGTCTGCAACCGAGCGCCCGCTACGGTCGCAGGTTCGAATCCTACCTCGGGCGTGGATGTGTGTGATGTCCTCAGGTTAGTTAGGTTTAATTACTTTTAATTTCTAGGCGACTGATGACCTCAGAAGTTAAGTCGCATAGTGCTCAGAGCCATTTGAACCATTTTTTGTAAACCAGAGCCAAATGGCCTTTGCTTCCTTCACGCGAGGGGACTTCAGAAGAAAGTCACATGTTGTTAGGGCAGGCCAAGTAGGTTTTATTGGGTGCTGCACTACACTTCAAAATGACACAGTTATACACTTATGAAAAAAACAATAACAAGGAGGAGTTGTATGGCACTGAGAGAGAGCTATTCACTCTTCTCACTTACTTCCTTATTAAAGCCCATTCTTTAATGTTGTTCTTACACCCTAGACATCATTTTTGTGAGAGGACAAGAAGTTACCAATATAAGCGGATACTGATGGGAGCAAGCATATTGTTAATTCATGTGCGCTCTTTATAGTAGCTTTCCCTCATATACTATTTTCAAGAGTCGAGAACAAGAATGTGTTTTGCTTATTTAACAATTAATCTTGCCCTAGGCATTTGGGGCTTTGAAGCCACGTGCAGCTGTTTGGGAGAGAGGGCTCTCAAAGCATTACGGGGGACAGAACGCTGGTCCCAAGAATTTCTCGCACCAGTGTGCAGACAATGCTTTCGGCCGAGGAGGAGTAAAACTGCTTACCTGGATCTACCTGTATGGTGTTTCTGGCCACTTCAGGGACAGGGGAGCAGGCGAGAGTGGGTCGCCTGGCCAATGCATCTCGACAGAGTCATAAACGCCCATTGTGCAAAGAACTGGCGTCCATAAGAATACAAGAGTTCCATGCTCAACTTGGACTGGACGCTGTCGATAGAGCTATCAGGTAGTGTTATCCGTCTGCCAGCCGAGTTCTTTGTGAAGCCTCAGGCCTTCAGAAGAATTTTGGGATGGAACATAACATTTTTAGTGGCTCTGAAATGGTCTATGTTGGGACAAAAAATCACCTCTGCTAGTTTAATCGAGGCCCCTGCTCGGACATGCAGTGACATTCGGCCCATCAGGGTAATGATCTCGTTGTTAAGTGTGTTGTTCACTTTAGGCGTAAACGAAAACTCAAAACAGCTTAAAGCGGCTGTGTAAAAACAGTTTGGGAGCTGAAGGTCTTCTTCCCCTTCTTGCATGGAAATTTACAAGTCGGGGATTGGCTGCATCTCCAGCAGGGTAAAGAATATTATTAACTTTAGTTAGGATTGGTAGGAAGGTACACCAGACGAGCTAGAGGGGAGACATGGTGCTCAAGGAGTCTTGTGATTGGCATGAGACGTTTGTGGGGGCTGATGCGTGGATGCATTTCTCAAGTTCATCAAGGTTTGATGGAAAGGGACGAGCGGAGAAACGGGGCTTGTGATTCAGACTCTGGTCTAGAGAGAAGATTCTGGTCTTGACTCTTGTTATGAGTGGGTTGCACTTGGAACACTCGTCCTGTGCGTGACTTTACACTGACACCGGCCTGACTTGGGAGACTGTGGTGAAGTCTTAGCTATACCGACAGTTTAGACCACAGTCATCTCGGACACCCGTTGTGCAGAGGACAATCTTATTCGTATCAGGTCGGCCCCCTTTGATCTCCTTGTGCGCACTGCCATAAAAGTGAGTCAAATTGGTCCACGCTATGACTGGTGAACGGGAGTGTCACACGTTGGAATTGCTGAGATTTCAGGGCTCCATCAGGGAGAGATTGCTGTCTGCCTAATAGATCGCCTGCTACGTCTACATCTACATCTACATGGTTACACTGCAATTCACACTTAAGTGCCTGGCAGAGGGCTCATCGAACCATTTTCATACTACTTCTCTACCACTCCACTCTTGAATGGCACATGATAAAAAGGAAAACCTAAAAATTTCCCTTCGGGCTCTGATTTCTCTTATTTCATTATGATAATCATTTCTCCCTACGTAGGTGGGTGTCAACAAAATATTTTCGCATTAGGAAGAGAAAGTTGGTGATTGAAATTTCGTAAATAGATCTCGCTGCAAAGAAAAGCGCCTTTGTTTCAGTGAATGCCACCCCAACTCGCGTATATCAGTGACACTCTCACCCCTATTACGCGATAACGCAAAACGAGCTGCCCTTCTTTGCATTTTTTCGATGTCCTCCACCAATCCCCCCCTGGTAAGGGTCCCAAACCGCGCAGCAATATTCCAGCAGAGGACGAACTGTAAGTAGGCTGTTTATGTTTTCTTATTGGCAACGTTGCGTAGCGCTCTGTATGAAAATTACTGGCTGTGCTGTATGCAGTCTGTGGCTAGTTTGCATTGTTGTCTGCCATTGTAGTGTTGGGCAGCGGCAGCTGGATGTGAACAGCGCGTAGTGTTGCACAGTTGGAGGTGAGCCGCCAGCAGTGGTGGATGTGGGGAGAGAAATGGCGGAGTTTTGAAATTTGTCATGAACTGCTATATACAGTATATTATGACTATTAAGGTAAATACATTGTTTGTTCCCTATTAAAATCTTTCATTTGCTAACTATGCCTATCAGTAGTTAGTGCCTTCCGTAGTTTGAATCTTTTATTTAGCTGGCAGTAGTAGCGCTCGCTGTATTGCAGTAGTTCGAGTAACAAGATTTTTGTGAGGTAAGTGATTTGTGAAAGGTATAGGTTAATGTTAGTCAGGGCCATTCTTTTGTAGGGATTATTGGAAGTCAGATTGCGTTGCGTAAAACTATTGTTGTCAGTTTAAGCACAGTCATGTATAATTTTTCAAAGGGGACGTTTCATATTTCGACCCTTAGCCGAGGATACCTCACTGGAATCTTCTGATTTTTTCTTGTAGTTTGTGTAATTAGTGTAGATTTTGTTTATTGCTAGTGCATAATTGTAGAGAGAATCTCCTTTGTAGTTGCAGTCTTTCATTGTTGTTGTGGGATGCATGTAGATTTGCACCAAGTATTTCGCAGCTATGCTTGCAATTAACTAGATGTTAATTTCAGTGCTATGTTAATGTGTTCTCTTATTGTTGCTCTTCAGATTGTGTTTTCTGTGTTGTCGTGTGAAATATTGTGACAATAATGGCGTGTGAAAAACGTAATACTAGGCTCCAAAGTAAACTGAGAAATGACAGTGAAGACGAAAGCAGTGTGTTAGCGCCACCGTGTAATGAATTAACTAATGTTCAACATAGTAATTTGGTAACTGTGCATAGGGAAATGGAGTGGGCGGCAAACAATGGCGTAGGCAGTGAAACAATTAGTGAACAGGGAAACATTATCGATCGATCGCTCAGCAACAGCTCGCCTCAGGAATCCGAAATGACAGGACACAATTTTACAAATACTGTAGACTCAGGTTTTGGGTTCTCACCGTTTTCTCAAATAAGTCAAGACACATTTTCCGCTTGTCAAAATGTGAATGTTGCCGGTGCAAATTCTCTGCCGAAAAGCACTGAGGAACATGTTTCAGACACCAGTGCATTGTTATTACAATTAATGCAACAAATGGGACAACAGCTTCAAAAGTTAGACACAATGGAACAACACCAGAGACAAACACAGCAACAGTTAGACGCAATGGAACAAAATCTTCACACCACGCTTGAACAAACACGTGAAGGTTTGACTACTGAGTTACATAAAATCGAATCGAAATGTCAAAAAGTCTGTAACGACGTAAAAACACAAATTTGTGAGCATTTTCAACCTATTTTTTCGCGTCATGAAAATGCATTACAGAATCGCGAAGCAGCCATAAAATAACTGCAAACTATTGTTCATGAAAATCATGAGACCTTGCAAGCTAAAATGGACTCAGTTGCATCTACCGATTCGGTTACGCAACTTGCAAAAACTCAGGAAAACTTAAAGGACACAGTAGAAAGACACATGGAGGAAATTAGTTCATTATCAGAGAAAGTAGTTGAACTTTCAGATCAGCTAAATAATTTATCTACGAAGGTAGATGATAATCTGAATGACACAAAACCAGTAGTCTTTAATGACACAGAAGAGTGCGAACAAATTAGGAAATTCAAACAAAATCAGAATCAAATTAATACGCAACACCAAAGAGAAATCCGGGAAGTACAAGATCAGCTGACACAGGTAATACATGAATTACGTATTTCAGAGGCCACTTGCGCTCCAATACAGGAAGAGGGACATAGAAATACGGAACAGCCACAAAATAATAACTCAGGGCACTTCGGGAATTATGAAAGAAATTGGCAAGGTACACCGAATTTTGAGATGGAACCGCCGACACGACGTAACAATGACCGATATGCTACTCGCCGACACGATGATTTTGACTATAAGCTGTTCATTACTACACGTAAATTCAAAACGTTTAAGAATTCTGCCAACGACATTCATCCACAAGCGTGGCTCCATCAATTCTCTCATTGTTTTCCTCCCAACTGGTCATTAGAACACAGATTAGAATTCATGTGTGGCTACTTAGAGAATGAACCAGCTGTAAGAATGCGATCGGTCATTCACGATTGCCACAGTGAAGGAGAATTTTACCATGCCTTCCTCTCAGCATATTGGTCTCAAGCCACACAAGACCGAGTAAAACATGGCATCATAATGATGAAACATTTCGAACAATCTGAATTTTCCAGTCTTGTGAAATGTTTTAAGGACATGTTGCACAAGAATCAGTACCTGTCAAACCCATACAGCCCCTCAGAACTCATCCGCATTTGCTTAATCAAATTACCTGAACATTTACGACATATTATTTTAGCAGGACGTTGCAAAGACGACATTGAAGCTTTTCAGGGACTCTTACAAGAATTAGAAATTGACACTGACAATCGCGGAACGCGAAAACAGGAACACAACAATTACAGGCACATCCGTCGCAATTCCGCGATGAAAGAAATAATAACTTTACACAACAAGGCTATTCTCACAACACAAATCGTGACCAAAACAGACATCACCCGTATGACAACCGTTGGCAGAGCAGTAATAATTACAGGGAAAGATCACCTCTCCACGGTAGTGACTATCACAGAGAGAATCAGAGAAACAGACAATATGGGAACCAAAATAATTATTATCAAGGGAGACAGAATAACTTTAGATGCAACGGTCCAGCGCGCAGTTACGATTCAGGGAGAATTTCTCCACCACGTGACCGACAAGAAAGAAACTATGGAACCTACCGACATGACGACAGACGATATGATCGTAACGACAGAGCTGAACTGCATGAGAACTGGCGGGATTTAAACAGAGCAGGGCCCTCTCGACAAGACGAATTTGTAGAAGTTAGGTCTCCAAATCCCAATAACGACGCGCGCCAACAAAGAGACAATAGGCAATGACTCACACCGCTGGCAGCCACAAAACATACTTATGAAACTGACGACGCAGCTGCCGTAGCTAGTAATTATGTAAAAATGGAAGACATTAGGGACATCTTACTCCAGGAACATGACGTAAAACATAACAACATTGTATATCCTGTGATTCACATTATAGTAAATGACGTAAAATTTACTGCAGTACTTGACTTTGGCAGTCCCATTTCAGTAATTAGTGAAACAGCCTTTAGCAAATGCAACAAATCGAACGATTGTCCCACACTTCCGTTACGTAAGATTAAATTACAAGGTGTAATCTTTGGAAAAAGTGTAGATGTACGCCAACAAACCAACTTAGAATACTTTTGTCAAAGCCACAGCTTCTCTATGAACTTTCTTATTGTTCCATTATTGTCGACGGAAATTATACTGGGAGTAGACTTTTTGAATGAATACAAATAATCTTAAGCTTTCACGATGCTGAAATAAGTTTAGAGAAAGAAGGTAAGTCAATAGCTTGGAAATTTGAAGACTGGCTCTCAAACCATGATGAGGAAATTAATCGGCCTTACCTTCTGTTAGACAACAGTTCGGAATTTTCTACGGAACTAGACACTAACAATCACTCTGCAAGTACTGACAGACATGATATCGACGGCATATTTGAAACTAATGAGTTAATTGAGAATAAAATTCAAACAATTGAGAATTGTAATGACACTGATAGGCAGAACCTTTTTGAGATTTTACAAGCACATTCCACAGTTTTTACTCACAAAACAGGAACAATCAAGGGATTTCAATACCAGTTTCGTGTTCGTGATCATACTAAATTTTGTGTTAGACCATACGTAATTCCAGCAAATTATAGGGACCGTGTTAGAACAGAAATACAATCTATGCTTGACGAGGGCATTATTGAGCCTGCAGTAAGCTCATACAACAATCCGTTACATGTTGTTGAGAAGAAAAATGGATCGATCAGGCTTGTCTTAGATTCGAGACAAATCAATACTATCATTATTCCTGAAACAGACAGGCCGCAGACGATGGAAGAACTTCTTCAAAATTTTAATGGTGTAAAAGTTTTGTCTTCCATTGATCTCAGATCCAGCTTTTATCAGATCGAACTTCATCCAGAATGTAGGAAATATACAGCTTTCCTTTGTTTCGGCGTTTGTTATCAGTTTCGGAAACTTCCTTTTGGTTTAAACATTTCTTCAGCAGCATTCATTCGCTGGCTAAATTCCATATTACCTGAGTTCTTAAAACGTCACATCACCTTATATGTGGACAATATTCTGATAGCAGAAGCCTCATGGGAACAACACAATCGCATCCTCAACAGTTTGTTACGTATTTTTGCAGAATCTGGAATTACAGTTAACTTGGAAAAGTCTGAATTCGGTAGGTGAAAGGTGTGGTTTTTGGGACATATTATTTCTTCTGAAGGCATTCAGCCGGATCCTGAAAAGTTAGAAGCAATCAGAGCCATTCCAGTTCCATCCACAAAGAGACAAGTCCGCAGTTTTCTAGGTCTCGTAAATTTTTACCGTCGTTTTCTGAATATGCAAATTCTAGTTACATCAAAACTTTGTTCTCTCACTGGAAAAAATACTATTTGGAACTGGGACGAACAAGCACAATTGGAATTCAATTCTTTGAAAGAAGCGTTACTTCACGCGCCAAGATCAGCTCATCCAGATCTGTCACAAGATTTCTGCCCTAGCACGGATTCTTCTAAAGTCGGTCTTGGTGCCCATTTATTTCAAGAAGCCATAGAAAATGACACTATCATTCAGAAAACCATTGCTTTTGCTAGCCGAGTGCTAACAAAATCTGAAAAAAATTATTCCGTTACTGAATTAGAAGCTTTAGCTATCGTTTGGGCATTTAACAAATTCCGTTTCTTTCTTTCTGGTAAGCACGTAAAAGTATACAGTGATCATCGTGCATTACAATTTCTTATGTCTTCAAAATTAAATCATGACAGGTTAAAACGTTGGGCATTGTTTCTGCAAGAATTCCACTTCACAATAGTCTATATTCCCGGCAAGGAGAACATTGTTGCGGACGCACTGTCACGCGCACCGGCTGGGCTTGAGAAAAGTAACACGGAAGGCAACCTCGAGAAAAATTTCAGTATTCTTTACATTCAGAAAGTCGCCTTTGAAAACTTCATCACCACATCTTTAAAGGACATTGCTCATGAACAAGATAAAGATCCGATTTGGAAAGACATCAAAAGTAAATGGCATGAAAAGACACACACACTCAGATTCAGCATTATTACCTGGTTAGAAATAACATACTCTTCAAACGCTGCACTGTTGATGACAAGCTATGGATACTTTGCATTCCTGACGATTTTGTTAATAAGCTCATTTGGTACATTCATTTCAGCTACGCACATTTTGGTCCACGAAACTGTTATCATATTCTTCGAACGACTTGTTATTTTAACAATATGGAAAAGAGAATTCGAAGAGTCTTGTCTATTTGTAAACTTTGTCAAAAGGCGAAACCATCTACTATCTCACATCGTGCTCCGTTGTTTCCTATTATTCCTTCTAAATTGAAAGAATTTGCTGCTGTTGATCTCTTGGGACCGCTTGTCAGAACATCGATTGGATTTTCGTACGTTCTAGTCGCTGTTGAACTTACTTCAAAATTTGTTTCTTTCACTCCGTTACGTAAAGCCACTGGAAGGTCTGTATCCAACGCCTTTGTTAAAAATTTCTTACGTGGAGTCGGCCACGTAGCTAAAGTCACTTCAGATAACGGCCCGCAATTCAGATCTGCTGTTTGGTCACGCATGCTTCGGAATCATAAAATCAAACCTGTTTTTATTTCATTGTATTCACCACATTGTAACCCGTCTGAACGGATTATGAAAGCAATCAATAAGCTTTGCAGACTTTATTGTCACAGCAAGCATCAGCATTGGGACAGATATTTACACTTATTTCAAAATGTGCTGAATGAAATGCCTCATGATTCCACTGCTTTACCACCTACTCTTGTACTGAAGAATGAAGAACCACCTAACAGAATCAGAGAGCTTGTACCTTTCCCGAATACACGTAAACTTCGACACAAAGACATAATTGATATGGCTCTTAAAAATATAAAATCTGCAGCAGCCAAAGGAGAAAACTACATGGTAAAGCAAATGCAAAGAAATTATATATTGGTCAGAAAGTTCTCATTAAAGCTCATTCATTGTCACATAAGAAGAAACACTTGAGTCACAAATTCTTTCTAGTTTACAATGGACCTTACAGAATCCGACGTATACCACATGATAATTGCGTTGAAGTTGAAACTCTGCGTACTAGGAAGAGTAAAGGTCTACACCACATTTCACTTGTAAAACCGTTTATTGACAGATAATCTGGCTTTTAACTTTGTCTTTGCCATATAACTTTTCACTTTACATTACTAATATGCTTTGTCAGACTTAGAAACTGTTACCATGCAACAATGTTTGAAGTTAAATATCCAGTCAAGAACCAAGAGAACTTATTTAAACAGAAGTTACGAATGCATTGTTATTGCGAACAGACGACACAGTGTTATTGTTTGTACATTCTTGCTTGTTAGTTGGGCGATTACGTAACGACTATCAGGCTTACATACTTAGGACATATACTGGTACTGCTAATGAGATTTTCATGCAACATTTTGGTTTACTTGAAAATACATTCTGGATTTAAGGTACTTTCTATGAGATACCAGATGAGACAGTGGTTAGTTTATGTGACAGCTACACGATTTTATCACGACGCTACTAATGAGTGACAATTTTCAATGTTGCTTTTGCGGTGTTTCTGTTTCATATCTGCACAGTTTTTCTGTATTATTCTGGAAAGTAAAACATGTTTTAGTAGTAACTTTTGTGCTATGGCTACAAGGAGACAGCCTTTTCCGTAGCACAACAATACGTTACAGCACAGTACTTTCTTCATCACGGCAATAAGCGTAATAACTAAGATATCTATACGCAAAGCATTTCACTTTTGTGTATCATGAGGTAAGTACATTGGCTTCTGCAGAACTTAGCTTTCGGAGGACGATAACTACGACACTTCCACAGAGATTATCTTACAACAAGATGCACATTTAGCGCTACAGGACATGCATTTCAGTGATTAATTTTGTACTTAAAACATTTATTTTTAAAGATTTTTGAATTACAATGATACAAAAGTTTTCTGTGATACATTTCATTCCATTGCTGTAATCTGTAACACCTGAGGGTATAATTACATTAATCCTCAGGGGGGTACACACCTACATTGTGTACCATGTGTTTGGCATGCACAAGGAGCCCTAGCTAATATGGTATTTGCTTATACAACTTTACACATCGGTACCATATTTCTCTAACACATAATTACACAGCTATCTGATCATTTAACTGAGAGAGACAAACATTTTTTTTACTATGTCAGTGACACATGTTTATCCAATTACACAGTTGAATAACTTCACACTTATGAAACTGTATTTTGTCTGTACTTTGTGAACTGTTCATATTTTTTCGGAACCATTGTGATGCTATGAGAGATTTGAATGATGTATTTTCTATGGGATCATGATTTTCAAAGTATGTTTGAGGTAGATAACACTATTGAAGTGGCAGAGAATTTTCTTTAGGTTTTGAAATTATTGCAGAAAGCTACGACGTTTTTGAGGTTTGACTGAGGTGTTATGATGTTATTATTATGACGACGATGTGTATTATGCTGTTGAGGTATGTTTATGATCAATGAGATGATGCTGTATGAGGAATTTGATTATGCTATGTATTTATTATGACGAAATGTTGAAGAGTGTCTACGAATATGTATATGTGTAATAAGGTAAGGAATAATGAATAGTGGTTAGGGACGCTGATTTGTGAAAAAGGTTGTTGGAAACCAAGAATCGTACTTTAAGAGTTATGAAATGTATGTAAATGTGTGAATGTATCACAATGCCGACGAAAATTTTTTGGACACTGTTATATCAATAGGGTTTTGCTTCTACACATTTGTAACGCAAATTCTTGACCTGTGAAATATTTTTATATGAGACTGTCACTGTAGCGGAAACTGCTGTCATAAACATTTCCGTAAGAAAGTTAAGTGACCACCTGCATGTAATGCGTTGTGGGCACCCAGCTGTGCGACAGACGCCTGGAAAAAAGCCATTAGTGCCTTTCAGAGGCACAGGTGAAAAAAAAAGAGGCCATTATCCTCGCTATTGACATTTCTTTGTAGAAAGCATCGCAAATACGACACACTCATTACTTGGAAACATGATTACTTGTACTTTGTGCTACTTACTGAAATGCTTATGAATTGATGCGAAATATTCTTACATCTGCACACCTGATTATGACAAGTGACTTTCTACGAGAGTTGAGAGAAAACTTATGAAATGTCACATGACTATTGAATGATATTTTTATGCTTTGCCTTTCATAGTTGCTTATTTCATTTGATATCTGTTTTCCAGCTCTTTTGCAGCATTAGTTTTATAAATTAAACTTAGATGCATTTGCTAATGTGAACACTTTCTGTCAACAGATCTATTAAATAATTATTATATGATCCACATTCTTCAAAAAAGGAGCTCTTGGAATGGAAAGAACAATAAGAAGGGACTGATAACAATAACTGCATATATAATTTTCTTTTCAACTACTTGGTAATTTTTTTTGGTAGAGTAAGTTTTGGTGATGCATCACCCTAGTGTTAAGATGTGACATAGGTATTAAACATGGCCATTTTTACTGTAATATTTTTCTGCTTGAGCTTTGTCATGTTTAGGTATAAGTTACTGCTGTTTTCCAGGCATACTGTTACTGAATTTAACTTTGTATTACTTTGCTAAGCCAGTTTACTACTGATTTATTTTTCTTGTTGCTGCACATTGGCTCGTATTAGTTGTAATGTTGCATTGCTTGGTAATTTAGATTTACTGTAGCTTGCTTTGCAATTTTCCATTTTTTTTTGTCATTGCTGTTCGTGTTAATTGTTTTGTGCTGCTGCATTGCCTCGTCCCTTAGTTTAGCATCTGAGCTCAGTAGATTTAAGTTAGCTTAAGATGGGGTAGGCTATATGTGAGAACGAGTTGTGATGAATTGAAAGAAACGCATTAGGAAGCTATAAGAAAATAGTTTGGCCAAAAAAGTAGTGCACAGTGGAGAAAAACTATTTTTGAAAGAGGATGTGAACAAAATACAGAAAGCATGCTTGGATAGGATTTTTTTGGTGGAAGCAAAGGTTGAAATAAGACGAACGATCTATGGAATGAAGTTTTGGGTTGGACTGCAGTACCAAATGTTACACTGAAAACGAACCCTGTCCTTTCCTTTTGTGTTATCCCACTATGTGTTTGTGTACCCATGTGTATTTGTTTTCTTCCTGTCTCTGTGTAGTTTCATAGAATTTTTTCTTCTTTTAATATTAAGCTACATTCACTATGATGAGGAATACTGTTCTCCTCAAATATATTTGGCATTAATAATATGTTATTTACCTTGTAAATATGCTTAGATATTATTTATTCTGTTTTGTTTTAATGCTCATGTGTAAAGTTGACGTTTCGAAAGTTATTCTGATCTTTTATGTATGTACTCATGTCATAATTCCTGTAACACTGATGTATATGTCTATTTCTATTCTTTTGTAAAGCTTGTACTACAAATGTTATCTGTATTGTTATGTTCTTTAATGATATATTTTGTACCTTTGTTATTGTATTCTTATGTTATAAAATTGTAATTGACACCAGTTCATCAAATTAAGTAACTTGTAAGTTACATTTCACTGCACACGTTTCTGTTGGTCATAGTATATGGACAATATGTGAGAAGTAGTGATTGTTAGTGTTTGCAAGTGTGTTAATAATTCAGCAAGGGACTGGATAACAGCATTGCTGGTTCTACGGACATTTCAAAAAAAATTTTGTGAGTGCACAAGTTGTGGCTATGGACTTGCTATATTCTCCGCAAGACTCTTCAATGGTGATTGTGCACCTGCACAGTCACAACAGATGGCTGCTGGCCATCTCTACAAGGACTACACCTTTGATGACTCACCAATACCATTATTTCTACAAGGGCTACAGTGGGTCTGCATCTTTGATGACTCACCAGTACCATTATTTCTACAAGGACTGCAGTGGGTCTGCACCTCTTGTGGCGCACCAATACCGTAATCTCTACCAGGACTACAGTGGGTCTACTCTGTGATGACCTACGTACCAATATTCTTCAAAACTTCGACTGACTCTGCCGTGGGTTTGCTCTGTTGTGGCCCATTACCTGTCTGCATGTCAAGAATCAGCATTGTCTTTCCGTTGGAAGGACAACACTACTTCTTCAAAACTGCATGGAAATCCACTACTTCTGTGTGCAATTTCTTTTACTAATGAGACTTTGTGAAAAAAACTGTAATTGCTATTATCATGAATGATCAGGACTGTCTTTATGGACTGTGAGAAAATTTTAGCTTTTGACCAACATTTTATCAATAAGTGTGTGCATTTGATTTCTTTGTTATTGTAATTACGATTATGAAAAATTTTAACAAATATGTATTGCCCAGTGCCCAAAACAATTTGTAAAATTTTTTGTGGGGAGCGTGGGGGCTATGTAAGTAGGCTGTTTATGTTTTCTTATTGGCAACGTCACGTAGCGCTCTGTATGAAAATCACTGGCTGTGCTGTGTGCAGTCTGTAGCTAGTTTGCATTGTTGACTGCCATTGTAGTGTTGGACAGCGGCAGCTGGATGTGAACAGCGCGTAGCGTTGCGCAGTTGGAGGTCAGCCGCCAGCAGTGGTGGATGTGGGGTGAGAAATGGCGGAGTTTTGAAATTTGTCATGAACTGCTATATATATTATGACTATTAAGGTAAATACATTGTTTGTTCTCTATTAAAATCTTTCATTTGCTAACTATGCCTATCAGTAGTTAGTGCCTTCCGTAGTTTGAATCTTTTATTTAGCTGGCAGTAGTAGCGCTCGCTGTATTGCAGTAGTTCGAGTAACGAAGATTTTTGTGAGGTAAGTGATTTGTGAAAGGTATAGGTTAGTGTTAGTCAGGGCCATTCTTTTGTAGGGATTATTGGAAGTCAGATTGCGTTGCGCTAAAAGTATTGTGTGTCAGTTTAAGCACAGTCATGTATAATTTTTCAAAGGGGACGTTTCAGAACAAATGGGTAATGTAGACTGTCTCTTTAGTGGGTTTGTCGCATCTTCTAAGTGTTCTGCCAACAAAGCACAATCTTTGTTTCGCCTTCCTCACAATGTTATCTATGTGGTCTTTCCAATATAAGTTGCTCGTAACTAATTCCTAGGTATTTAGTCGAATTGACAGCACTTGGATTTGTGCGATTTATCGTATACCCAAAATTTTTCAGATCATTTTGAAATTGATCGTGTGATGATTTTACTAGACGGTAAATTACAGCGTTATCTGCTAACAATCTAAGGGGGCTGCTCAGATGATCACCCAGACCATTTATGTAAATCAGGAACAGCAGAGGGCCTATGAGACTACCTTGCGGAACGCCAGATATCACTTATGTTCTGCTCGATGATTTACAGTCTATCACTACGAAGTGTGACCTCTCTGAGCGGAAATCACGAATCCAGTCACACAACTGAGACGATACTCCATATGCACGCAATTTGATTAATAGTCGCTTGTGAGGGACGGTATCAAAAGCCTTCTGGAAATCTAGGAATGTGGAATCGATCTGAGATTCCTTGTCGACAGCACTCATTAGTTCATGCTCACATGTACATCATTACTACTGCTCACGACTTCGTGTATTTTGTGCCCACGAAAACGAGCTACAGGTGCCGCACATCGCTACTCTGCAGACTTTTGCACCACAACCATCACCTGAGACAGTGCTAAACATCGAGAAAGGGGCATAGTATTTCTGCTCCGGCATGTTAGGGAAACAGTATTGCAGTCTTGCCACTTGTTCTCAGTTGCACCAATGTATATCTTCTGTGTCTGCCCCGATAGCTGAGTGGTCAGAGCGGCGGTCTGTCACGCCAAGGGGCCCTAGTTCGATTCCCGGCTGAGTTGGAGATTTTCTCAGGGACTTAGTGTTGTGTTACCCTCATTATCATTTCATCATCATCAGTGCAAGACAACGGGAAACGACCACTGCATTCACTTCCCTAGACGCTGATGCGTTGGACCTCTCTGACGAGGCTTCCCACATGACCAGACCTGCAGTAAGGCAAAGCACAAAGTTAAGTTATATCTTCTGTGTACAATAAATCCATCGACGTTT
This sequence comes from Schistocerca cancellata, assembly GCF_023864275.1. NCBI lineage: Eukaryota > Metazoa > Arthropoda > Insecta > Orthoptera > Acrididae > Schistocerca > Schistocerca cancellata. The sequence goes on along the minus strand of NC_064628.1, from coordinate 746,505,467 downwards.
ATTCAGCGTTAGGTAATTTCAGATTTCGTTATCCTTGTTTCGAACCAGCGTAAATAGATTTAACAGATAAACCTTTGTCTTTGCCATCCAAACGCCAACCAGTGGTGTGCTAATTAATTGTTGGTTCTATTTGTATCACCAACAGTTCATGATTTATTTGTCATCTCGCTCTACTGTTTTATGAACAATAAACTCTTGCCGTCTTTTTATAAAAGATTAATGCTGTGTTTATATATTAATCACTCATCAATAACTGACTTCGTAATGACATGGCTAACATTTCGTTATATTATTTCAGCATTTAAGTTTTATTGTATTATTATTTGTATGGAGTGTAGCCAAGTATGGAAGTGAAACATGGACGGTAAATAGTTTGGACAAGAAGAGAATAGAAGCTTTTGAAATGTGGTGCTACAGAAGAATGCTGACGATTAGATAATGAGGAATTATTGAATAGGATTGGGGAGAAGAGAAGTTTGTGGCACAACTTGACCAGAAGAAGGGATCGGTTGGTAGGATATGTTCTGAGGCATCAAGGGATTACCAATTTAATATTGGAGGGCAGCGTGGAGGGTAAAAATCGTAGGGGGAGACCAAGAGATGAATACACTACGCAGATTCAGAAGGATGTAGGTTGCAGTAGGTACTGGGAGATGAAGAAGCTTGCACTGGATAGAGTAGCATGGAGAGCTGCATCAAACCAGTCTCAGGACTGAAGACCATAACAACAACAAGTTTTATTTAAGATTCTGATAAAAGTGATAACCTCCAATGCAGGCTAGCAACAACAACTACTGTCAGGGGGCAGAATCAGCTTAGCACATCCATGGCCGCGTAGACAAGTGGAAGTCTTTCAAGTTTAAGTGGTTGTTGTCAGGATGTAAACTTGCACTCGCCTGTAGCCTTTCGAATCAAACCGCAAGACAAGCGTAGTCTTGAAATTTGGCGACTGCTGCCTACGATTCTAAATTAATTGCACCTCCTGTGACTCTCAGACACGATCTACTAGAAGGTTTCTTTTTTTCCCATGTTGAAATTCATTTGATGCACTGGTGTAAATTAGATTCTCGAAACCTTAAGAATTTCTGGTACTAATTACATTGATTATTAGTAAATTTTTGGGTGTTTTTTGGTATTTTCTTTTGGTTGTTGTTGTGACTTATGAGTCACTTGTTGTTTTTTCCTGACAGAGAACGGCGTCGTGTTAACGTGGCGGATGGTAGATTATTCGAGGCTCATGTATGTTATCGCAGATTAGGATTGTTTCTACACTCCTGGAAATGGAAAAAAGAACACATTGACACCGGTGTGTCAGACCCACCATACTTGCTCCGGACACTGCGAGAGGGCTGTGCAAGCAATGATCACACGCACGGCACAGTGGACACACCAGGAACCGCGGTGTCGGCCGTCGAATGGCGCTAGCTGCGCAGCATTTGTGCACCGCCGCCGTCAGTGTCAGCCAGTTTGCCGTGGCATACGGAGCTCCATCGCAGTCTTTAACACTGGTAGCATGCCGCGACAGCGTGGACGTGAACCGTATGTGCAGTTGACGGACTTTGAGCGAGGGCGTATAGTGGGCATGCGGGAGGCCGGGTGGACGTACCGCCGAATTGCTCAACACGTGGGGCGTGAGGTCTCCACAGTACATCGATGTTGTCGCCAGTGGTCGGCGGAAGGTGCACGTGCCCGTCGACCTGGGACCGGACCGCAGCGACGCACGGATGCACGCCAAGACCGTAGGATCCTACGCAGTGCCGTAGGGGACCGCACCGCTACTTCCCAGCAAATTAGGGACACTGTTGCTCCTGGGGTATCGGCGAGGACCATTCGCAACCGTCTCCATGAAGCTGGGCTACGGTCCCGCACACCGTTAGGCCGTCTTCCGCTCACGCCCCAACATCGTGCAGCCCGCCTCCAGTGGTGTCGCGACAGGCGTGAATGGAGGGACGAATGGAGACGTTTCGTCTTCAGCGATGAGAGTCGCTTCTGCCTTGGTGCCAATGATGGTCGTATGCGTGTTTGGCGCCGTGCAGGTGAGCGCCACAATCAGGACTGCATACGACCGAGGCACGCAGGGCCAACACCCGGCATCATGGTGTGGGGAGCGATCTCCTACACTGGCCGTACACCACTGGTGATCGTCGAGGGGACACTGAATAGTGCACGGTACATCCAAACCGTCATCGAACCCATCGTTCTACCATTCCTAGACCGGCAAGGGAACTTGCTGTTCCAACAGGACAATGCACGTCCGCATGTATCCCGTGCCACCCAACGTGCTCTAGAAGGTGTAAGTCAACTACCCTGGCCAGCAAGATCTCCGGATCTGTCCCCCATTGAGCATGTTTGGGACTGGATGAAGCGTCGTCTCACGCGGTCTGCACGTCCAGCACGAACGCTGGTCCAACTGAGGCGCCAGGTGGAAATGGCATGGCAAACCGTTCCACAGGACTACATCCAGCATCTCTACGATCGTCTCCATGGGAGAATAGCAGCCTGCATTGCTGCGAAAGGTGGATATACACTGTACTAGTGCCGACATTGTGCATGCTCTGTTGCCTGTGTCTATGTGCCTGTAGTTCTGTCAGTGTGATCATGTGATGTATCTGACCCCAGGAATGTGTCAATAAAGTTTCCCCTTCCTGGGACAATGAATTCACGGTGTTCTTATTTCAATTTCCAGGAGTGTATTTGATGTGAGTTGTCAGGGATTCAGTTGCTAGCTAGAGCAAATTTCAGGGTAGAATTGTGTGGCTTTGTGATGAGGAGTAACTTACCTCTCGGGACTAGTAACCTGTATGGATGTTTACCAGAAGCAAGGCACGTTTGCTTCAAAGTAGTGAGAATATTCGAATATAGACCCACATAGACCAATGTGAGATCGGTAGCATTGATCAAGAGAAAGTTATGGAGAACGTTGAATTTCTCATTATGACGAGGTAATTCAGTCAGACAACCAGATCAAAGCTGAAACCGCAGTAGAGCGCCATGTAGAATCTGCAGTCATGGCAAGATGTACCGTTAGTGAGAGCGGCAGATCAGACTCACCAGAAAAGCGTCACAGAGTGATGGAATCGCGTTCGTCTAGTCCTGGAGGTATTTGTAGTGGACTGACAAGACAGCCAGTCCACAGTGACGGGTAACCGAAAGGCACGCGTACACACACGCCGACTGGCGTGAAGTCTGGAACAGGATACGTTATTAATGCACTAAAGAAAAGTACGTACCGTCTGTTTACTTAACTTTTAATTCCATCATTGTGGTACATCGCTCTTGGTTATACAAGTGAGACTCTCTCTAGATATGGTTAATGGCGCCTTGCTAGGTCGTAGTCATGGACTTAGCTGAAGGCTATTCTAACTGTCTCTCGGCAAATGAGAGAAAGGCTTCGTCAGTGTAGTCGCTAGCAAAGTCGTCGTACAACTGGGGCGAGTGCTAGTCCGTCTCTCTAGACCTGCCATGTGGTGGCGCTAGGTCTGCAAATACTGACAGTGGCGACACGCGGGTCCGACATGTACTAATGGACCGCGGCCGATTTAAAGCTACCACCTAGCAAGTGTGGTGTCTGGCGGTGACACCACAGTATTAGCGGATGATTTCAATTTGTAGCTCTCGTGCGATTCATGCAGTAAGCGGAGAGGAAGAGACGGGAAGTGGAGAAGAAAATGCAAGAAGAAGAGGCCGGAGAGAGAGAGAAGAGAGCCACGGAGGAGATGTGGGTATTGCCACTAAGGAAACAAAGGAGATACAGATGGTATCTTAACAGATTGTGGGAAGTGTAGAAGAGGTTAAGAAGGAAGTAGCAGGCGTTGAAGAAAAGGTAGTAAACGCCAAGGAACATCAGCAGAGACGCGAGAGGTTGCGAACGAGGCAAAACGCGATGCCAGGGCTGCAAGATTAGTAGCACAAGGTGCATGAAAGGACGCTTTGTTAGCTGAACAACACGTAAAACAGGCCAAAATCAAATATGCAAAACCAAACCGGTTCTTTCCATGCTCCAAAAACGAGGAAGAAGGATCGTCCAAAATGTAAGAAAAAAAAATATCTGGAACGTTAAGCGCATCGAATAGATCGAGAACAAACAGGTAGAAATGTCAAAGGCTAAAGGAGACCAGACCCGGATTACCGCACAGCAAAACGAGCTTGCACAAGACGTTCAGCAAGCGCGTCAGAGGATTGCGCAATTACAATCACGGTCTGGTTCGGAAGCACTACCACGTGATGATGGTAGGAGCGTGAATTACGACATTTCGATACGCAATATGAGGTTACATCACGCGCACAAAGGCGAATGACGCAGGAAAACTACGCCAGCCGCCGCAGGCCACACGACACAGCACACGCTGTCGGTGACACAAAATATGGCAGAAGACGAACCAGAACACAACTGTGTACGTCTTCGTCGGACGGAAACTTTACTCCGTGAATCTGACGACACAACAGGAGGCCTTAACAATGCGCAAGGATCGTTTGGACACCGATTTGCGGAAACACGTGCTGCAGAAACGAGGGAATATTCGTTCGCAGGAAGTGTCGACCCTTTCGACTACAAACATTTCTTATCCATTCGAAATTCGCAATTGCACAAAGAGAATAACAATACACTACATCCAAAAAATGTCACACATTGAAGTGCTCAGGAAAATCTACGAGAATTCTTCAGCTTATGTTAACATCGGCGAATCAACTCAAGAATTCCGCATCATGAGGGGTGTCAAGCAAGGCGATCCCATCTCCCCAAAACTGTTCTCTGCTGTATTGGAAATGGCTATGTCAAAGCTGAGCTGGGAAGGTAAGGGAATTAGAATTAATGGAAGAAGGCTTACCAACTTGAGATTTGCTGATGATATTGCCTTACTGGCCAAAGACTTCGCAGAGCTCCAAAACTTAGTTACAGTTCTTGCATCGGAATGTCAGCTGGTTGGCGTGAACATGAACCTTTCCAAAACAAAAGTAATATCCAACAAATGGGTCCCAGCTGGAGATGTGAAAGTCAAGGACAGTCTACTAGAAGAGGTCAGTGAATATGTCTACCTTGGCCAGATTATAAATATGAAGGGAGACATAAGACCAGAAATCTATCGACGCATCAAGCTTGGTTGGCAAGCATTTGGGAAGAATTCAGAAGTATTCAGATCAAAAATGCCAGTAAATCTGAAGAAAGCAGTATTTGATCGATGCATTCTTCCTGTGATGACGTACGGATGCGAGACATGGACACTGAACTCATTCACAAAAGGGAAACTTAGGACAGCACAGAGAGCTATGGAGAGATCAATGCTGGGCTATACAAGAAAGGACAGGAAAAGGGCAGATGACATCCGGTCTGAGACGAAGGTTAATGACATCTTAGAGAGAGTAGGTTCCTTGAAATGGCAGTGGGCTGGCCACGTCGCAAGAAGAAAAGACAACAGATGGACGAAGCTAGTACTGGAGTGGAGTCCGAGAGAGCACCGGAGGCCTAGAGGAAGCCCACCAGACAGATGGGACAAAGACATCAAGAAGATAGCTGGTAACACCTGGCAGAGAACTGCCCTAGACCGTCCCACTTGGAGAAGACTTCTGAAAGCCTACCTGAATCCACGACTCGAAGAGGCCACATCATCTAATGATTGAATTGGCTGATGATGATGATGATGACATCCAAAAAATTGCATAGCTCAGTACAATAAAGTGCTACCAGAATCATGCCCGCGTCGGCCGCTGTGGCCGAACGGTTCTAGGTGCTTCAGTCTGGAACCGAGCTGCTGCTACGGTCGCAGGTTCGAATCCTGCCTCGGGCATGGATGTGTGTGATGTCCTTAGCTTAGTTAGGTTTCAGTAGTTATAAGTCTATGGGACTGATGACGTCAGATGTAAAGTCCCATAGTGCTCAGAGCCATTTGAACCATTTTTTTGAATCGTGGCCACAAATAAAAACTCGAATTTATCTGCTAATTTTTAGAGGGGTCGATCGCGGAACATATGCGCAGTGTTGCTGAGTGCTACCGGTGATACAAAGACATGCAAGAAAGAAAAAAATGGCTCTGAGCACTATGAGACTTAACTGCTGAAGTCATCAGTCCCCTAGAACTTAGAACTACTTAAACCCAACTAACCTAAGGACATCACACGCACCCATGCCCGAGGCAGGATTCGAACCTGCGACCGTAGCGGTCGCGCGGTTCCAGACTGTAGGGCCTAGAACCTCTCGGCCACACCGGCCGGCTAGTAAGAAAGAATCAAGCAGGAGATTAAGCTGGGAAGAGTCCTAGAGGTGTCATGATTCCGTAGTCTGGTGAAGTTCTTTGAGTCGCTGGTTAGGTAAAATCGGTTTCTGACGCAGCCGTACAATCCCAACGAAAGTGTGAGACACTGTTACACCAAATTGCCTCTGCACTACCAACAACTCGTTATCGGACGCTATAACGATTCCACTGACACATTCAAGAGCGCGCTATGTGAATTAGACTATGTAAACGAAATACAAAACGCAAGAGGCAGGAACAGCAACAATGACCGCTACTGCCAAGGCTCGTCAGGAAGGAACGACGACAGACGAAATTCGGGATATTATCGATCACTGGGAAACAACAACTTTTTCAACAGAGGGAATAAACAGCCACCGTGAGAGAACAGAGGTAGACAAGACAATTACAACAATAATTACAACGAACAACAAAACAGGAACTGGAGAGAACAACGAAATCCAAACCACGTCCAGTGGGATACTGGAGAACCACAAGAGCAAACAAACAACTGGGAGATGTTGAAATGTGTGTGGTTTTCCAAAGGGACAAAACTGCTGAGGTCATCAGTCCCTAGATTTACACACCACTTAAACTAACTTATGCTAAGGACAACTCACACACACACCCATACCTGAGGGAGGACTCGATCCTCCGGCGGGAGCGGCTATGCAGTCCGTGACATGGTGCCTCCAATAACTGAGAGAACAACAGTCAATGTCAGCAACAAAACCGACATGATCAGAATATCCAGACTAGTCCACCTATCCCGTCACAGGGGAAACGTGCAGAAGTCTAAATAGAAACTGACGCTCGAGTGCAACGGACACAGCTGTAAACAAGGCCGCAGAAACTACCGGAACGAGCAAAAAATGGTTCAAATGGCTCTGAGCACTATGGGACTTAACATCTGAAGTCATAAGTCCTCTAGAACTTAGAACTACTTAAACCTAACTAACCTAAGGACATCACACACATCCATGTCATTTATTAGCTTATGGTATGGCTTCTTGTGTAACGTGGCAGCATCAGTTGCGTGGTTGTTACATCATCGTATCAACATATTCACTGCCTCCTTGAAAATCAAAGTCAGGATTCATCATAAGTGAGAGTGCCTTGTATAAACTGACACCTTCTTGTGCCATGAAAACACCATGCACGTTAACTGAACCAAGCTCTGCGTCCAACCAACATTTTACCTATGTGAGAAATGGCCATTGTATCTTTGGACCACACTGTCGTTGTCCATTATCACCGTCCAAGGAGAACAAGAATGTTAGTTAAAAAACGATCACCTTATCAACATCTAATTCAGCTGTACAATTGTTGTAGCACTGTCTTCTATAATATCACTATGGTCTATTTCTGTCTTTTCCGTGGTATTTTGTGTGCGATTGTACGTTTTTTTCCGCTGTTACGCAATGTCACTGCGCATGTTTGTCTCGATTTTTGGATGTGCTGTGAGTGGTATAAGCTGCCCACGCATTAGTCACGTCGGTATTCTAATTCTGCTGGAATTCTGAGCCATCGCCAGTCGTGCGATGAAATGTTTCTCGAGGTCTTTGTATTTTGCTGGCTCCATGAGAGAACCGTGAGTAGAAAGTATTATGAGGCGTGAGCACGTTAGTGCGAGTCATGGTGGAGTGGCGTACCTCAGGTTCAGTAAAAGGAAGGCAGCAGTAGTAAGAAAGGGACCATTGTTGAGGATCAGGATCAATCTTTATCTTTTTGTATTTTATTACAGGAGTGATTCAACAAGAGGAAGTCTGGAGGGATTTCTTTAACATGCAGCATGTAAATGGGAACTGATGACATAAGATTGAGATGTTCGAATGCAGCAGCAGTTGTCATGAGATAGAGCATCTACGCAGACGAATTGGAGTGGTTTCAAACCACTTTGGCACTGGTTGTCAACACCGCTGGAACTACTAAGAACAGGAGGAGTACATATAGCATAGTCATAATCTAAGAGTGGGGAGGGTTTAGACGTAAATTTAACAGGTGTTGGGTAAAGAAAATAAGTTAATACTAAGTGTTGTGTGGAGTGAACATGTTTCAGTGATGAGTCGATGCAGTGTCAGCCTATCACAGGGGTGTGCATGATGGGAAATGGTACTAACACAACACCCATACACAGACGAGAGACACTTCATACCATGTTTTTAACATAATTGTAAATGTTAAGGATGTCATGTTTAGTCAACAGGATACCACTTATTTCTTCTCTTCATTTTATTACGGTCACTCAGATAATCTGATGAAGCTTCATACTGTGTTTATTAAAAGAGCTTATTTTTGTGTTGTTGTTCTGTTCATAAGAAACTGTTTGTAAAATTCGATGTAAAAGCATGGCACTGAAGCAAGGTAGGACAACTAGCTCTCAAACCTGGTATCGATGCATTTTGTAGGACGTTGAAAGGGAACATCCAGTGGTCGGCGAAAACCATTTGGCAGCTTGGAGGAAAATGCCTATGGGGTGGACGGCCCAGAAACCTGGCGAGTATAGAGCCAGTTGGCAGTGCTGAATGAATGCCAGGACAACTGGAGGCCAGCCGGTCACCTTCGCAGCCTGACTAAGTGAAAGCAGAGGGGGAACTACGCAATGCACTGTGGCTGCCATAAAACAGCCTACCCTGGGTGGCTATGAATGGAGGCGCCCCACAGAAAAAGGACTGTCCGCCACTGCCCCCAGAGCCTTGTAGAGGCTTGGCGCTAAGTAAGTGACGGCAAGAGCAGTCACCCACTGAGTGGTCATGAATGGGTCCCTGACATCACACCACACTCTCAAAGGACCTGTAGACAAGCTGGCGCCCCAACAAGTTCTGGAGGAATCCCCCAGTTGGACATACACCTCTACAGATGGCGTGCAGAATCGGATGGCCACGATTCAGACGAGATGTTCCTGTAGTCATGCACTATGACACAGATGAGCAGTGGCGACTATGGATACGTCACACGCTATCCACTGGCACTTTGAGCGGCAAGGACTTATCACTAGGACATGGGTTGTGCACCAAAGGCAACATAATCCTAGGGGAGACTGCACTCCTTCAGATACCAGAGCAAGAGACAAGTCAGCACAGAGGCATCACTTCCTGAACTGGAGATGTTGGGCACTATCCATCAACACCTATTTGTGATTTCCTCGCTCCAGATGTCATGTCCATCACACCCAACAGTGCACCAGACTGCCAGTTGCTGCTACTTCGAGATGATACAGCTCAACTGCCTTCCTGATGTCACTATGGACAAGATGAGGGACCAGAGCCATCTGTTGCTACTCCCACATCAAGTGCTGAATGAAGTTCAGCCCTCACTCCGGCGCAAACTCGCTGCACCTTGATGACCCAAACAGTCCAGTGACAATTTGTGTGTTCTTTAATGCTATGTTCTATCTGTGTAATATTATAAATGTAAATTGTCTCCACAGGGACTCTTGCAGAGGGAGTGATAGAATGTGTTGTATTACTCTTAATTTCATGTATTCTAAATATTTTCTTGTGAAACTGACTTAATTTTTTGAAACTACTATTCCTGTGAAACTAATTTGTCAAGAATTTATGTAAATTCTGTTTGAAAAGTGTGGTACACAAATGTGTTGTAGGTAGTAGTAACAATATTCCACTGTCCTAGGAATTAAGCAGAACATAAGACACATGTTACATGCTTGTTTAGATTTTGAGAATGGGTGTGTGTGTTAAATTATAATTACTGTCTATTTATGTATTATGGATGACTGAAATCTGGTGAATGGCTGTGAAGGGATAAATCACTGAGGCAGAGAATGGTTCTAACTCCATGGAACTGTAATACGAATAGGGAAATTAGCCCTCTCACCTCAGAAATTATACGAGGGAGTTAAAATATGGCTTACAAGACCTTTTTAACCACTTCATAATTGTTCATACGAAGTCTGTGGTCTAGCAACGACCTTGGAGTCCACATGAATCATACTACACTCAGCAATGTCCATATGTTCCTCTTGCAGGCATGCAGCTTTGTGAGAGTGAATTACCCCTGTGCTGAATAAGGTCAAACTAGGACTGTTTTTTCATGTGTATTCCAGGTTGGCAAAGACACCCCCATCATTGGTGTTATCATTTGATGATTTCCTGTGTTCTATGTCACACAATAACATTTTGAAGTGAGACACTACATATGCAGAAATGTTTATGTTGTTATTTCAACCTAGACATCATTTTTGTGAGACTACAGGAAGTTATCAACATAAGCAGGCACTGATGGGAACATGTACATTGTTAATGCATGTGGTACCTATATGACAGTCTCCTTCGAATCGTATTTTTCTGAAGCTGAGAACAAGCAAGTAGTTTTATTGTTTAACTGTAAATATTGTACTGGACATCTGGGGCTTGGAAGCCATGTGCAGCTGTTTGGAAGGAAAACATCTCAAAGCACTTGCTGGGGTCAGAACGCTGGTCCCAAGAATTTCTCTAAGAGATGTGCAGACAATGCTTTCGGCCGCGGAGGCGAAAAACTGCTTTCCTGTATCTACCTGTTAGGCGTTTCTGCCCATGGCAGGGACAGGGGTGCAGGAGAGAAGTGGGTCATCCAACCATGGCATTTCGACAGTGTCGTAAACGTCCAATATGCAAAGAGTTAGTGTCCATAAAAATCCGCGAGTTACCATGTTCACCTTGGACTGGGAGCTATCAATGGAGCCATCAGATGGTATCGTCCCTCTGTCGCCGAGTTTTTTCGGAATTCTCAGTCCTTCAGAAGAATTTTAGGATGGAACGCAACATTTATGATTGCTCTTAAATGGTACACCAGTCGAGCTAGAGGCCAGAGATGGCCATTAAGGAGTGTTAAGACTGGCATGAGACACTTGTGGGAGCGGTTGTGTGGGTGAACTATCTCGAGTTCACTAAGGTTTGATGGAAAGAATGAGTGGAGAACTGAGGTTTCCGATTCAGACTCTGGTCTGAAGAGGAGGTTCTTGTCTTTTGTTATGAGTGGGCTGAACTTGGGACAACCGTTCTGAGCTTGACTTCGGACTGGCACTGGTCTTGACTGGGGAGCCTGTGGTGAAGTACCGACAGTTTACACCACACTCATCTCGGATAACTCCCTGTGACAAGGAAAGTCTTATTCCTATCACGTCTGCTGCCTTGACGTCTAATCTTCTTGTGTGCACTACCATATAACTGAGTCAAATTGGTCCATGGTATGACTAGAGAACAGGATTGTCATACACTAGAATCTGTCGAGGTTTCAGGGCTCCGTCAGAGAGTAATTGCTGTCTGTCTAACAGATCGCCTGCCGGCGACTTTGCATATTTCGTGCCCACGTTAACAATTACAGGCGCTGCACATCGCTACTCTGTGGACGCTTGCAGCACAGCCATCACCTGAGACAGTGCTACACATCAAAAAGGGGCATAGTACTGGTGCTCCGGCTTGTTAGGACAAACAGAATCACAGTCTCACCACTTGTTCCCAGCTGCACCAACGTAGTATAACATCCGTGTAGAATCAATCTATTACAGTTAGATAACTTCAGATTGCGTTATCTGTGTTTTGAGCCAGGGTAAATAAATTAAATAGATAAACTTCAGTCTTTGCCAACCAAATGTGACCCAGCGGAGTGCTAATTATACATATGTTGCTTCTATTTGTGTTTTCAGCAGTTCATGATTTTCTTTGTTAAATTTCGTAACTTATGTTGTTGTTCTACTTTACGATCAATAATCTCTTGTCATTTTTATAAAAGATTAATCCCATGTTGACATACACACATCAAAAAAAGTGTTGCGTTACCTGGGTTCACAGAGCTACGGAACCTGTACAGAAAATTGAAATAGGGATCAACATAAACATCATTTCCCACCCTTTTTTACTGTTCATAAAAAGCAGACATTGCATATTGTACCACTATACCCGAGACCCTCAGAGGTGGTGGTCCAGACTGCTGTACACACCGGTACCTCTAATACCCAGTAACACGGCCTCTTACATTAATGCATACCTGTATTCGTCGTGACATACTATACACAAAGTTCAACAAGACACTGTTGGTCCAGATTGTCCCACTCCTCAACGACGATTCGGCATAGATCACTCACATTGGTTGGTGCGTCATGTCGTCCATAAACAGCCCTTTTCAATCTATTCCAGGCATGTTCGATGGTGTTCATATCTGGAGTGATCACTCTAGTCTAGCGATGTCGTTATTCTGAAGGAAGTTATTCACAAGATGTGCACGATGGGGGAGCGAATTGTCGTCCATGAAGACGAATGCCTCGCCAATATGCTGCGGGTATGGGAGCACTATCGGTCGGAGGATGGCATTCATGTATCATACAGCTATTACGGCGCCTTCCATGGTCACCAGCGGTGTACGTCGGCCCACATAATGCCACATCAAAACAGCAGGGAACCTCTACCTTGCCACACTCGCTGGACAGCGTGTGCCTCCGTCTAATAGTCGCTGCTCATGCATAGTTGGCATAGTTGTTTACATCTTTGGGCTGGTTTAGTGACATCTCTGAATAGTGAAAGGGACCGTGTTTTTTATACAATATCCACAGTCAACGTCTATCTTCAGGAGTTCTGGGAACCGGGGTGATGCAAAACTTTTTTTGATGTGTGCATTGATCACCTATCAACAACAGACTACAATAGTGACATGTCCTCCATATCATTAAATTGTTTATTTAAGATTTTGATAAAAGTGATAACCTCCAATGCAGGCGAGCAAAACCAACCACTGTCAACATGCAGAATCAATTTAGCAGACATATGGCCAGGTAGATAGGTGGAAGGCTTACAAGTTAAAGTGGTTGCTGTCAGGGTATAAAGGCACATTTGCATGCCGTGCGTGAGTTTCCTCGGAAACGCGAAATCTTAATTAAATAATTAATCTGTGACAAATAAATAAAGCCTATGGCACAGAACTGCAGCGCTGTGTCGCTGATAAAACAAAAACACAATTACGATACTCTTATGTTTTTTTAAGAAGGAGAGGTCTTGTACAACTCGTGCGGGAAGCACGTATATTTCATTGACTGGCACACCGCCATATTTGATGTTATATAAGAACACTGCGAGTTGCAATCTTACTAGGCACTCGATTCTGTAAAGAATTTATATTTATGAAAGTAAGTAGAATTATTTAACTGTAGGCTTATTCGTTGAATATATCTGATTTAACTAACTGTGTAAACTTTTTATGTTTAGTAGACAGTCACCTCTGTACGACGTATTGACATGGCTGGCAAATTATTCTAATATTGAGATTTAGATTTGAGTCCGCACCTACCGCAGCAGTCTTTGGAAACGATTTAAATACGAAGTCCGATTATTTGAGTCTTATTTCACGGTCAACTACGAATAACATTACATTTACGAAAAAGCCATTGTCAAGCGTCTGATACCGAATAATTATACGTCCACGTTCCAGATAAGCAAATATTAATTACATCCAATCACTATCATACATAGTTAATAATTAATGTTTTATTTTATTTTATTTTATTTATTTTATATTGGCGACTGCGTGTCGGACTTGTTATTTTGTCATTTGTTACATTGTTCTCTTTGTTTCATGTGAAAAATCAACTTTCTGGACCTGGACGTGAATGTATGAGAAATAACAAAAATCTGAAGATATTTTCCAATTCTAAAATTTTGCAGGAAGACGTAATGAAGCTTCCAGCAAAATAAGGTAAGACGCAGCATCTTTGCATTGGCAGGCTTGACCAGGCGCATAATTCAGTGTATTAGCTCTTCAGTAGATTCTGTAGTATTTCTTTCGCGCGTAGCAGTTTTCAGTGATAAATTTCATTCTCAGTGCTTTTCCTTAAACAATAACTTCTGCAACAATACCAATACACGAGTGTACAATATGGCCGACTTCTGTACGATACGTTGTAACATGGCCAGCAGCCATTAAGAATAATCCGATATTCAGTTTACATTTTTAAATTAACAAACAGCCATTGTTGCTACGAGCGATTCATGTTCAACTGCATTTTATTTTAAAACCAGTGTCAAACTTTATTTTCTTGAAGCATATCATACCTGTGGCATGGTCATAACTAGAAAACAATACGCAAGAATGGAACAGCAAAGACATACTATTCAGACGCAATCCGACTCGGACGAGAGACAAATGTTAGAAAATGACTTAACGACAGCAACCGGTAGTGACGATTCATCAAATATTGACGCAAATGTTAACGGAAATTCTGACAATAGGCCGTCCAACACAAAAATTTCAAAGTCTCAGTCAGAACCCATGTTAATACATGACGTCACGTCTAATGACGCGGCGGGGGCAGAGACCTTGCAAACAGTAAACATTGCCAACATGTTACAAATGCTAATGAAACAAAACGCAGAAAATATGGCAACCTTAAGGATGCAGAACGCGGAAAACATGGCAACCTTAAAGACACAAAATGAACAGTTAAAGACACAAAATGACGAAATTAAATCTGATCTCATAGCAATCAAGACAGGTAGTGACACTTTATGTAAACGTGTGGAACTTATAGACGCCACACTGACCAAACAGATGACTGAGCTCAGTACGAAATTTTCCACGCTTAATACGATACAAGAAAAGACTACAAATGACGTAGCACTTTTATAGACACAATTAAAAAACCTTAATGTCACGTGTGAAGCTCTTACTGAACAAATTCAAACATATCCTTCAGTACACGACAACCTTGAGAAACGAATTACTGACGTGCAGAATAAATTTGACGATGTTGAACAACACCTGACTGACATCTTACAATCTGATGCCACAGCTCATTTTCAAAATATTAATAAAGAATTTCATGATTGGGTAGAGAACAAAGACAAACATTTTGATAGATGCATACGTGAAAATTTACCAACAATTGTGCACGACTCCGTAGCGGAATACATCACTAATAACAAACAGCTGATTAGTGACGCAGTACAATCCGTCACTGCACCCATGAGACAATTCACGGATCAACCACAGTCTGAATGGAACGAAATTATCAGTCAAAATGTACAGTTCAGAAACCAATATACATTCGAGTATGACGCACACATACCGCACACGACAAACACACAAGAACAAAACACACCACGACTACAACACATACCACGACGTGCAAACACAAACACAAGCTATTATCATGGTAAACCACAGCAACATTATCGTAATTACTCGCCATCTGAACATTGCAGTAATTACAGTGGAACAAATCCATATCATAATGCAAAGGACGAAGAAAGCTTAATAAAACAGGCAATTTCAGACTTTTATCCCAGAAAAACGAACCATTCATCCGGTGATTTTTCTTAAATCTTTTAGTAACACATTTCCACGCACTTGGAGTGACCGGAAAAAGATTTCATATATTGTCGGTTACATCCAAGGCGATGCAGCTGTCTGGGCATACAGTCAAGCTGACGTATGTACCACGTACAGTGAGTTTGAGCGTGCCTTTCTGAACAAATTCTGGTCGCAATCCGTCCAGGAGCGAATCAGAAGACAAATTTTAGAACTTGAAACTTTTAACAGTAGAAATGGTAACTTACGCAGATATTTTGAAAAATACTTGAACATGGGACATTTTTTGGACGAACCAGTCGCAACACGTGGTATACTCCGTGCGTTGAAGGCCAAATTGCCTTTCAACGTTAAAGAAAAACTCTTACATATTCCGGATGACGATCCTGATTATTTTTTAACAGCTTTAGATTCGGTTGACATGTTACTAGAAGATCAGCGTTTCGCGCGGCACAACAGCAGCCACAATGTTTATACTAGTGGTATGCAAAACATGCAGGATTGCCAACTCAATTCTGGCGCGCCCACAGTTGGATACGCGGTACAGCAAAAACAGCAAACTCACATGCCGTCTCAATACGGAAATCAAAATCAACACGCGTATTCCAATACAAACAACAGTTACAACAGTAATAACACTCCATGCGGCAATCCATACAAAAGGCACCGCGGTAATAACAACAACGGTAACAACAGATACAAATGTAACAACAAAAACACAAACAGAAATAGAAATAATAATAACTACGAGCCAAGACAGCATCAAGGCTGGACTCGTAGTGATCAATACTTTCATTCAAACACTGCTTTACCACAGCAGCCACCAGGACAAAATTGGAGCATACCTTACGACCGACAGGTAAGTTATAATGCGCAAGAGCAACAACAACCGCAAAAGTTTGGAGATCACAACAGGCAATATCCGAATGTAAATATAATAGAAATTACACCTGATACACAACCTCAATCTGTGTCAGTACCTAATACAAATGCTAATCCAACAAACTAGAAACAGTCACTTCTATGCCCCGGGTCGTGGCTGAAGAATTCTTGGGGGGCGACTTCAATGTTAATCAGTTATTTGACACCACAATTGAACAACAAAATATTGATATGCCTAATAATTCTAAACAAAAACTACCTGTTTTATTTATAAGATACAACCACAATGACAATATATCAGATGAACTTTTGCAAGACGGTACACAATGTCGTTCAAACACAAATGAAATTGTTTTAGCATCTACTACTGGTGTAGTAGGTGGGATTGCAACTACTATTATCTTAGATACAAGTGCAGCTGTGAGCGTTTTGTCTTTTAATTTCTATAGAAAGATGTGTGAATTGGAGCCTGTGCCTGAGTTTCCCGCCCAAAACTGTAAAATAACTACTGCTCTAGGTAATAAGTCATGTAGGGTTTCGAAGCAAGTTTTTGTAAACATTAAAATAGGTAATGGAACCGTACAATGGCCATTCCTGGTTGTACAAAACCTTGTGACAAATTGCATATTAGGAATAGATATTATGAGCGAGAAGGACTGCATTATAGACTTCTCCAAGGGTAAATGTATTTTAAATGATAAAGGCAGTGTAATTATTATTGATTTGGACAGGAGAACTCTAAAGCATGACAAACACTGTACAGGATACAAGGTTCAGTTAGTACTTGACAATGACATTCAAGACATGCAAACACACTCATCTGACACAGAGCTAATGGACTTGAAAACATTGCTTGATCATAAGATAAATGAAGCTACAGCTCTCAGTGTACATGAAGGTATAAAACTACAGGAAGTGTTATCCAAATATTTACAAGTTTTTACCAAACGATTAGGTGTTATCAACACGTATGTGTACAAGATTGAAGTTAAGCCTCACAAGATCTTCTACCACAAGACATATAATGTACCGTTATCTCAACGACCTGCTGTGTGGCAAGAATTAAAGCAAATGTTAGACTGGAAGGTCATTGAACCATCCACCTCACCTTACTGTAGTCCTCTACTTGTTGTCAAAAAATCAAATGGTAGCATTAGGTTAGTGTTAGACGCACGAGCAATTAATGAAATAATTTTACCGGTTCACACAAAACCCGAAAATTTAGAAGAGCAATTACAGAAATTTCTAGATGCAAAATATTTTTCCACAATAGATCTCGCTAATTCATTTTGGCAAGTAGGTATCACTCCTGATTCTCGGAAATATACTGCATTTATGTTCGGGGGGCGAACCTATCAGTTTTGTGTTCTACCCTTCGGATTGAATGTCAGTTCTGGGGTATTCATTACAGCGCTGGATATCGTGCTTGGCGATGATTTAGTTGAGACAGTCACACACTATGTAGATGATATACTGATAGCTACACAGTCTTGGAATGAACACGTTGACACACTTCAAAGAATTTTAGAAAAATTTGCACAAGCTGAAGTCACAGCCAATCTTAGAAAATCAAAATTTGGTTGCAGTGAGATAAAATATTTAGGACATATCATTAATTCACAGGGCATACGTCCTGATCCCAGTAAATTAGATGCTATCAGAAACTTTCCTAGCCCTCGAACTAAAAAGCAGTTAAATCATTCCTTGGGCTATGTTCATGTTTCAGACGTTTTTTACCACAACCACTTTTGAACAGTAAACATCTGCTAAATCTACTTAGAAAGAATCAAGTTTGGATCTGTCGGAACAGTGCCAGAATGACTTTAATACAATTAAACATGCTTTAGTGAATGCAAACATATTGAGCCATCCAGATTTCAATTTAGATTTTTGTATGACTTGTGACGCTTCACGTACTGGCTTGGGCTGTTGCTTATTTCAAGTTGTAAAGAATAAAGAAAAGGAACAGATAAGAATTATTGGGTTTGCAAGTCGTACTCTAACTGAATGTGAGTGTACATACTCTACTACTGAGTTAGAAACACTTTCCATAGTCTGGGCATTCAAGAAATTCAATTATTATTTATTTGGAAAACATACAGTAATTTATACCGATCACCAGGCCCTGACATTTTTGCTAACTTGTAAACTAGTACATCCTAGACTATCACGATGGGCAGTTACTCTTCAGAACTACTCTTTTGAAATTAAGTACATAAAAGGTAAGGACAACACCATTGCCGACGCTTTGTCTAGACTTCCACAAGGTATGAATGAAACCGACAGTGACTTAGAAAATATAAATGACTACAGGATTCTCTTAATGCAAGACAAGCAGTATCACCAATATTATATTGATATGTGCAGAAACATAGCTAAATTACAAAAATCTGATCCTCACTGGTATAAGATAATAACATTACTGGTAGAAAAACACAATCATCCTTTTACTAGGTATTACAAGTTACACAATGATGTGTTATTTTATCGCCGACATCCAAATGCTACTAACTGGTGTGTATGTATTCCCAAAGAGTCTGAACGTAATTTGATTTGGCACACACACTTAGTTTGGGGTCATTATGGGACGAAAAAGTGTTTGGCAAAGCTCAGCACATACTGTTATTTTAGCAATATGAGAAGAAAAATTTACAGGGAACTGAAAACATGTGTCATAGGTCAAAAATCAAAACCTCAGAAGTTATCCACAAAAACAGATTTACATTCTATTTTACCGAGTAAACCCCTGGAAATTCTGTGTACTGACATCAGTGGACCGCATCCAGCAAGCTCTGGAGGCGTCAAATATATCTCAGCTTTTTACGATATATTTTCTAAACATGTAAAACTTTATGCTTTAAAATCCGCCACTGCAAATGCTATAATACGAAGATTCTCAAGTGATTACCTGACGCACGTGGGAAAACCTAAAGCAATTCTGTCAGATAATGCAGCATACTACTCTGGGTACAAATGGAGAAATATCTTGAAGGACAATAACATTAAATGTATATTTATTTCAAGGTTTAGTCCACAATGTAATGCGACTGAGAGACTTTTCCGAGGACTAAACCGATTCATGAGGATCTATATTTCATCAAAACATACTAATTGGGTGACTTACCTAAGTCTTTTCGAAGATGTACACAATAACTTAAATATTTACAATACAAATTACACACCTAACGAGATTATGTTCAATTGCAAACAGAACGATCAATGGATAGAACCATTACCTAAGTTGTCAGACAAGGAAATCACACCTGAACAGAAAATAAAAGAAGTATTGACTACACTGACACATCACGCACAGATACGAAACAAACATCACATAATCATAATAAAAAGAAAACAAAAATTCAAGGTAGGAGTGCTAAGGGGAAACTACGGCTGTAATTTTTCCCGAGGGCATGCAGCATTACTGTACGATTAAATGATGATGGCGTCCTCTTGGGTAACATATTCCGGAGGTAAAATAGTCCCCCATTCGGATCTCCGGGTGGGGACTACTCAAGAGGATGTCATTATCAGGAGAAAGAAAACTGGCGTTCTATGGATCGGAGCGTGGAATGTCAGATCCCTTAATCGGGCAGGTAGGTTAGAAAATTTGAAAAGGGAAATGGATAGGTTAAAGTTAGATATAATGGGAATTAGTGAAGTTCGGTGGCAGGAGGAACAAGACTTCTGGTCAGGTGACTACAGGGTTATAAACACAAAGTCAAATAGGGGTAATGCAGGAGTAGGTTTAATAATGAATAGGAAAATAGGAATGCGGGTAAGCTACTACAAACAGCATAGTGAACGCATTATTGTGGCCAAGATAGATACAAAGCCCACACCTACTACAGTAGTACAAGTTTATATGCCAACTAGCTCTGCAGATGACGAAGAAATTGAAGAAATGTATGATGAAATAAAAGAAATTATTCAGATAGTGAAGGGAGACGAAAATTTAAGTCATGGGTGACTGGAATTCGAGTGTAGGAAAAGGGAGAGAAGGAAACGTAGGAGGTGAATATGGATTGGGGCTAAGAAATGAAAGAGGAAGCCGCCTGGTAGAAATTTGCACAGAGCACAACTTAATCATTGCTAACACTTGGTTTAAGAATCATGATAGAAGGTTGTACACATGGAAGAACCCTGTAGTTACTAAAAGGTATCAGATAGATTATATAATGGTAAGACAGAGATTTAGGAACCAGGTTATAAATTGTAAGACATTTCCAGGGGCAGATGTGGACTCTGACCACAATCTATTGGTTATGACCTGTAGATTAAAACTGAAGAAACTGCAAAAAGGTGGGAATTCAAGGAGATGGGACCTGGATAAACTGAAAGAACCAGAGGTTGTACAGAGTTTCAGGGAGAGCATAAGGGAACAATTGACACGAATGGGGGAAAGAAATACAGTAGAAGAGGAATGGGTAGCTTTGAGGGATGAAGTAGTGAAGGCAGCAGAGGATCAAGTAGGTAAAAAGACGAGGGCTAGTAGAAATCCTTGGGTAACAGAAGAAATATTGACTTTAATTGATGAAAGGGGAAAATATAAAAATGCAGTAAATGAAGCAGGCAAAAAGGAATACAAACGTCTCAAAAATGAGATCGACAGGAAGTGCAAAATGGCTAAGCAGGGATGGCTAGAGGACAAATATAAGGATGTAGAGGCTTATCTCAGTAGGGGTAAGATAGATACTGCCTACAGGAAAATTAAAGAGACCTTTGGAGATAAGAGAATCACTTGTATGAACATCAAGAGCTCAGATGGAAACCCAGTTCTAAGCAAAGAAGGGAAAGCAGAAAGGTGGAAGGAGTATATAGAGGGTCTATACAAGGGCAATGTACTTGACGACAATATTATGGAAATGGAAGAGGATGTAGATGAAGAAGAAATGGGAGATACGATACTGCGTGAAGAGTTTGACAGAGCACTGAAAGACCTGAGTCGAAACAAGGCCCCCGGAGTAGACAACATTCCATTGGAACTGCTGACGGCCTCGGGAGAACCAGTCCTGACAAAACTCTACCATCTGGTGAGCAAGATGTATGAAACAGGTGAAATACCCTCAGACTTCAAGAGGAATACAATAATTCCAATCCCAAAGAAAGCAGGTGTTGACAGATGTGAAAATTACCGAACAATCAGTTTAATAAGCCACAGCAGCAAAATACTAACACGAATTCTTTACAGACGAATGGAAAAACTAATAGAAGCCGACCTCGGGGAAGATCAGTTTGGATTTCGTAGATGTACTGGAACACGTGAGGCAATACTGACCTTACGACCTATCTTAGAAGAAAGATTAAGGAAAGGCAAACCTACGTTTCTAGCATTTGTAGACTTAGAGAAAGCTTTTGACAATGTTGATTGGAATACTCTCTTTCAAATTCTAAAGGTGGCAGGGGTAAAATACAGGGAGCGAAAGACTATTTACAATTTGTACAGAAACCAGATGGCAGTTATAAGAGTCGAGGGAAGCAGTGGTTGGGAAGGGACAAAGACAGGTTTAAAGCCTCTCCCCGATGTTATTCGATCTGTATATTGAGCAAGCAGTAAAGGAAACAAAAGAAATATTCGGAGTAGGTATTAAAATCCATGGAGAAGAAATAAAAACCTTGAGGTTTGCCTATGACATTGTAATTCTGTCAGAGACAGCAAAGGACCTGGAAGAGCAGTTGAACGGAATGGACAGTGTCTTGAAAGGAGGATATAAGATGAACATCAACAAAAGCAAAACGAGGATAATGGAATGTAGTCGAATTAAGTCGGGTGATGCTGAGGGAATTAGATTAGGAAATGAGAAACTTAAAGTAGTAAAGGAGTTTTGCTATTTGGGGAGCAAAATAACTGATGATGGTCGAAGTAGAGAGGATATAAAATGTAGACTGGCAATGGCAAGGAAAGCGTTTCTGAAGAAGAGAAATTTGTTAACATCGAGTATAGATTTAAGTGTCAGGAAGTCATTTGTGAAAGTATTTGTATGGAGTGTAGCCATGTATGGAAGTGAAACGTGGACAGTAAATAGTTTGGACAAGAAGAGAATAGAAGCTTTCGAAATGTGGTGCTACAGAAGAATGCTGAAGATTAGATGGGTAGATCACATAACTAATGAGGAAGTATTGAATAGGATTGGGGAGAAGAGAAGTTTGTGGCACAACTTGACCAGAAGAAGGGATCGGTTGGTAGGACATGTTCTGAGGCATCAAGGGATCACCAATTTAGTATTGGAGGGCAGCGTGGAGGGTAAAAATCGTAGGGGGAGACCAAGAGATGAATACACTAAGCAGGTTCTGAAGGATGTAGGTTGCAGTAGGTACTGGGAGATGAAGAAGCTTGCACAGGATAGAGTAGCATGGAGAGCTGCATCAAACCAGTCTCAGGACTGAGGACCACAACAACAACAACGCACACCGAGATCTTAGAGCATTTCATGCTAAATAATGTCAAAGTCATACCCATGAAAACATTGCTAAGCAACTCGCAAAACTCTGTTTGCTACATCACAGATAATAAGTAGTATAGAAATTTTCATTTCAGCGGTTCCAGTGACGCATTTGAAGACAGAAGAACTTTTCTTTCAACGCCGCGGCACCACCGAGAAGACTGAATATTAAAGTAAAATTTATGATTACGTAGCAGTGAATGATATATTAATTTTTCACGGAACATTTGTGACTGTAGGTACCACTGACTTGGCATGACACCTGACGAACCGACAGACGTCATCTGTGAAGCGATCTTTTACTTCGAGAAATAGATTAGACGCACATCTCTCAGCAAGAAAAGCATCTACCAGTAGCCAAGGCCACACAGACACTATACACACACGCACAAAACGCGAGGAATCGAACAGTTTTCCGTCTCTTATTATTTTGAACATTTATTGAGTAGTGAAAACGCCTAGTCTTGCCTACTGATGTAATGAATGTTGTGTGTCTAACCTATATTATTTCAGATGACATCACAAAAAAAAAAAAAAAAATCGATAAAATCCCAGCAAAACCGTTAAAGAGGACGTAAATATCTGCAATTCAAGTAATCAAATGTGACACAATGTAATAATTTATAGCTATGTAATGATGATGTAAACATGTTTATGTGTAACTGTATTATGTTTATGCTAAGAAAATATGTGACGTGTATATGTATGATTACTTGTGTTTTTTTTTTTTAAAGTGATGTATAATGTAACTGTTACTATGTGAAAATTTGAACGATAACGAGTGCCAAAATGTGAAAAACTTTAAAAAAAATTGCATAGTGAACCACTGTTCACGGACATTAGCGTACATTACTAAGTCTGCAACTACGCAGAAACCTATGTGAAAGAAACTGTTAATGACATTCATCATGCATCGTACCTTTGTAAACGCGATGAACGATTTCTTTGATAAGTAACTACGAACATTTAGGGGAGCTATATTTAGCAAAAAACTGAAAATGTGAAGTGCGTAATTGGTGCATCGTCTAGTGAAATTACTACAGTATCTAACTTCAAGATGTTAACTGGATTAAATTGTCACAACGTGCCTGTCCAGAAAACAACACGACGAGTGGAAGAATTTTGGTTGGAACTTCAGGGAATGGAATGTTCTCGAAATGTGACGGACACACTTACCTGGACTAGCCAAGGATCGACGCCAGCTATGTGCCGTCCGAGGTTCTGCAACCAAGCTTCCACGGAATATCGAAAACGAACTGCATATGGACCAATTACTCGACGGGTCACGTCTGATCTGTAATAAACAATGCTTTTTGTCACAACGAACTGCATCACAACGACTATAATGGAAATAGGAAATGGACATGCTTATGTATCAATCACGTTGTTATACAGCGATGTTACTGTGATCAAAAAAAAAAAAAAACTTTACCACGACGACACTAACCTGTGAAAAATTATTGTGCAGCAGATGAATATAAACTGTAATAACGACACGATGTGTATAGGTCAACGCACCTGAAACAAAAAGACATTTTTCTTTGAAGCATTTCAATGCAATACTATGTAACTAAGAACATTCAACAATCTAAAGTTGTATTGTATTATAACAAATATTGTAATTTTAAAACTAAGTTACCTGTCATAGAATGTAGTCTTCATATGTAATCTTGATGGAATATTTTCTTTGTGCAACGACTAAGAAATGCGCGCGCACACGAACAATATGAACTGCAAAGCTGTGATCTAAATTTACGATATAACGGCAGTGCCGGTGTCACACAGACGCTTCTGCGCATGCGCGCCCTCTATTTTGCCAACATAAGAACTTTTACGGCGCACGCGCGTCATTCAAATTTTGTATATAATATACTGTATAATGTAAGTCATGTAAATAGTTGTAGATAACTTAGATTTTCTTGTGCCTTTAGGTGAATTGCTCGCCTGCAGGTGTGTCCTTTCGCCTCGCAATTCAGGGGGCAATATAAAGGCACATTTGCATGCCGTGCGTGAGTTTCCTCGGAAACGCGAAATCTTAATTAAATAATTAATCTGTGACAAATAAATAAAGTCTATGGCACAGAACTGCAGCGCTGTGTCGCTGATAAAACAAAAACACAATTACGATACTCTTATGTTTTTTTAAGAAGGAGAGGTCTTGTACAACTCGTGCGGGAAGCACGTATATTTCATTGACTGGCACACCGCCATATTTGATGTTATATAAGAACACTGCGAGTTGCAATCTTACTAGGCACTCGATTCTGTAAAGAATTTATATTTATGAAAGTAAGTAGAATTATTTAACTGTAGGCTTATTCGTTGAATATATCTGATTTAACTAACTGTGTAAACTTTTTATGTTTAGTAGACAGTCACCTCTGTACGACGTATTGACATGGCTGGCAAATTATTCTAATATTGAGATTTAGATTTGAGTCAGCACCTACCGCAGCAGTCTTTGGAAACGATTTAAATACGAAGTCCGATTATTTGAGTCTTATTTCACGGTCAACTACGAATAACATTACATTTACGAAAAAGCCATTGTCAAGCGTCTGATACCGAATAATTATACGTCCACGTTCCAGATAAGCAAATATTAATTACATCCAATCACTATCATACATAATTAATAATTAATGTTTTATTTTATTTTATTTTATTTATTTTATAAGGGTATACACTTGCAGTCGCCTTTAGCCTTTCAAACCAATCCCCAAAAGCAACATAAACGAAATCGATAGAGGTGTTTCTACATCTGAAAAATGATGTCTGATTAAATTCGTGGCAGCCGCAAAACGTTTTCGCTAGTAGCGCCATTATTGTGATGCAAATCAAGTTTGCTTTAAATAGGTGTTGTAACGATCGTGAGCATTAGTTACGTTTTAGACTGGAAGTAGTGAGCTGATGTTAGTCGAGAATGTCTTTAAGATGATGAAGACTCCATTATCAACAGCTCACTGACTTTGGACGAAGTCGGGTAATAGGAATACGAGAAGCTGGATGTTCCTTCCGCGATACTGGAGAAATACTTAGCAGGAATGTAGCCACTGTACATGATTGTTGGCAGCAGTGGTCACCGGAAGGTATGGTCGCAAGAAGACCGTACTGGGACGGCCTCGTGACACTACCAAGAGGTACGACTACCGTGTTCAGCGTATGGCTGTGGCGCGTCATATTGCATTGTAAGGTGTCAGGCAAATCCAACACCTTCCATCAAAACCCTGACATGATAGCAAATCCGGCAGTATGTCACATAGCTCCGAATAAATCCTGACATTAAATTAACCAAAGTAATACTATCAACGAGTGAGCAAATGGAATACCACAGACTAACACAAGAACGCCTAAATGCGTGTCATACCTTCCCACCATGAAACAGACGCAGTTCCGACGGGAGAAACGAGAACAGAAGCCGAGAGCAGAACCGTATAGGCTAGGAGGCCCTACGATAAGGGACGGTCACCCACGTCTCCAGCCGACCGCCAAGACCACCCCCTAGCCGATGATAAAAGATAGAGCCCTCCAGAAGAACAGTATAGATCTTACGATAACACTAAAAGGGCCACACCAGCTGGAAGTTTTAGTGTGAGACTATACGCGTCTCTGTTACGTCGCAAACGTTAAAAACATTGCCCCACCACGAAAAGCATAACGTTTCTCATTGGATAGACAGAATTTTGTAGGCGGAGCTTAAAGTTAACATTGAGACCCTGATTGGTCAGTTGAAAACACAGCCAGATAGCTTTTCTTAAACCAGCTTCGGTAAATTGTAGTAAGTAGAAGTTAGAAAGAGTTGCTTACGAGATGGCGAGGTGTGTGGAGCTGCGCCACCCGCCGCCCGCCGACGCTGCTTAACCAACGACAAGGTAATGAACGCATGCGATGCCGTGCGCATAAAGCTTCACTCAGAACTGCAGAAGTCTCATCTGTTACATCCCCTTTTTGCGTAATACTAGTACTGATCGCCAATTAAAGCTCATGGTATTCACATTAGCTACTTGAAGTTAAAATCTGAAACGCGGTGATTTTACTGTTATACAATTATTGAGAAGCCACATCAGCCACTGTAATTTACGACAAGTTAAATAAGTAAATAAAGATAATTTAGGATCACTGTAGACCATTTTTGATAGTTTTCCCTTTCATGAAACTTAATTTAAACCTAGATTATAGATGTGATATGGCATAGGTCATCCTTCGACCCACTGTAGAACTTGGAAACCCATTCAGGGAATATTAGTTCACATTTTTGTTGAACGCAGTTGATTTTTTTCATCCTGTATAGAAATATTTCCTTTTATCAATAGTGCAATTTATAAACAATGTTTTGTGAGTATAATAAAAATTCCAATGGTAAACTTAACTGCTTTTTCGGCGTTATTTTACCAGCTGACTAAAAATAGGAAAGCCTTGAACCCCTTCCACTAAATTTAGTTAGTGTTAAAATTCTTTTACAGGGAGAGCAGTGGAGCTGACGCTGAAATCATTAAGTATTTGATTATATCATCGCTAGTCTCACTGAAGTCTTCTGAACTCTACATGTCATGTGTCGTCTGGCGTCTCCTTACCAGCAACAGGTCCCAGGTTCAAACTAGTCAATTCTCTAAAAAAACACGCTCAGAGCGTCGTTGCGCGAAAGTGGTAGGGAGACACGACTTAGAACAAACAGACACCACGCAGAATGTTAGAGAATCTGCAGCAGCAATTCGAGCAGCAGTTGGAACCTCAGAGACACGACGAACTGTTACTGTTCCTTCTACATCTACATCTACATCCATACTCCGCAAGCCACCTGACGGTGTGTGGCGGAGGGAGAGAACTCAGAGAACTCAGAGCTAGACACCTTGTAGCGCCGTTTGCGACTTCAGTCGTGTCAAGCGAGAGCTCAGTGGTTGGCTGAGTGGAGGTCTGTTGTGTTTTCTGATGAAAGCTGGTTCTGCCACGGTGCCAGTGATGGCCGTTTGTTGGTTAGAAGGAGGGGAGGTGAGCGTCTGCAGCCAACATACCTGCGGCCTAGACACACAGGACCTACACTTAGAGTTAACGCCTGGCGTACAATTTCGTATGACAGTAGAGGTTCTCTCGTGGCTATCTCACACATCCTGACTGCGAATTTTCACGTCAGTCTGGTGGTTCGACGTGCTATGCATCCATTCATGAACAGCATTTCAGGAAGTATTTTCTAACAGGATTACGCTCGGACACATACCGCTGTTGTAACCCAATATGCTCTACGGAGTGTCGACATGTTCTTGCCCCTCTCAATCACCAGATCTGTCTTCAGTCGAGCACGTGTGGGACAATAGCGTGCAACAACTCCAGTGTCATCCTCAAACAGCATTAGCCGCCCCTGTTGTGATCGACCAGTTGCAACAAGCATGGAATTCCATCCCATAAACTGACATCCGGCACTTGTACGATACGATACATGCACGTTTACATGCTCACACTCAACATTCTGGTGGTTACACTGTTAATTAATTTACTAGCATTTCACATTTGCAAATAACCTGTGATCTTGTAAAGTTAATCACTTAAATGTGTAACCTAGAGAAACGCATTACAGAAATTTCATTACTCAACATTAATTATTTCTTGCTGTTTTGATATTTTTCCGGCAGTGTATGACGCTATTTCTCAACATAGCAAGTCTCTTTCAACAACTTTGGAACTGAAGTGTATCATTCCAACAATTTAGAAAAAACTATAAGCACGTCAGAGGCAACGGCCTTGCCACAGTGGATACACCGGTTCCCGTGAGATCACCGAAGTTAAGCGTTGTCGGGCGTGGTCGACACATGGATGGGTGACCATCCAGGCCGCCATGCGCTGTTGCCATTTTTCGGGGTGCACTCATCCTCGTGATGCCAATTGAGGAGCTACTCGAGCGAACAGTAGCGGCTTCGGTTAAGAATACCATCATAACGACCGGGAGAGCGGAGTGCTGACCCCACGTCCCATCTATCCGCATCCTCCACTGAGGATGTCACGGCGGTCGGATATTCCCGGTAGGCCTGAAGACGGAGTGCTTTTATAAATACGTCAGACTTTAAGTTTCTCGTAACGAGGAAATGAGAATGAGCGACCCGTATGTACTTTAAAGACTTTTTTAGTATCTAAATCGCGTTCGAAAGTATTTTCTATTGTCTGGCTTCGACAGGTAAGACTTTCAACTTCAGATCTTCCAGAAAGTTTCTTGGTTCTACCACGTTTCCATTGTGCGTAACGAACATGAATAATGAACGCAAAATGGAACGTGAAGTACAACCAAAAAAGTTTCTGAAGATTGAAGATGACAGTCTTATATGACCAAATCGGTCAATAAAATAATGTTTGTCCGCAGCTCGTGGTCGTGCGGTAGCGTTCTCGCTTCCCGCGCCCGGGTTCCCGCGTTCGATTCCCGGCGGGGTCAGGGATTTTCTCTGCCTCGTGATGACTGGGTGTTGTGTGCTGTCCTTAGGTTAGTTAGGTTTAAGTAGTTCTAAGTTCTAGGGGACTGATGACCATAGATGTTAAGTCCCATAATGCTCAGAGCCAAAATAATGTTTTGAACTCGTTCTTGGCTATAAACAATTTCTTTATAAGCACACTGCCTTGTTTGAGGTGTGAATGCAACTGCGGTAGTTTATCACTGATGCAAAAGATGAACGTTCGGTGATCAAATGTAAGTATGTTATAATTATTTCTATTATCTTGTCCGAGATGTTTTTTGCATAGAACTAACTATTTACTGTTCATTAACTGATAGATGGCAAACCGAAGCAGGTGTAATGCCCTAATGATACTTGTTGTAATCCTTGAGAGTTGAGTTGTATGTCCAAAACAAATTATTGTGAAGCAGGAAAATAAGAAATTGTGGTATAAGATAGAAATATTATTTGTAAAAATATTCTTAATTTACAATTTACAGTTATGGACACCCTGACGTAATGTCTGTTAGGAACGTTTAACTTCTGAAATTTTGCTAGCACAGACATATTCACTGGGGGCACATAAAACATCACAAGCAACTAAAGCAATAACAGATTAGACCGTACAAAAACTTTAAACAATTTACGTCATCAGTTTTTCGGCAGTTTTTCTTCCATCTGATTCTGACTTCTGCCACTATTAGTCTCTTGGCATTTGCGGGCCACTCCAAAAGGAATACACATTTTTTTTAAATTCAACTTTCGTTCTACATTTTTGATATTTACGGGGATAATAGAAACATTCTTCCCACTCGTATTCAAATTTAATCGAAACTGTTTCGCAAGTTGCATTACCGCAGCACTCCGTGGAGTTTTATGCTCCACTCGGTTTTCGTTTGAGGCAACGTGCTGTTATAGACTCTCTGATTGGTGATAGCGAGACAGTGACAGACATACACAAAAGATTGAAGAAGGGAAGAAGGTGTGTGGGAGTGTCGCTAGTGATCGCAGTACAGTTAGTCGCTGGGAAAGCAGAATATGTGGTGAAAGTGGCCACGTCAATACTCGTCAACTCTAGCTCAGCGACAGACCATGCTCTGCGCAGACTCCTTATAATGTGCTGCATATTCACAATCTGATGTTGGCTGACAAACAAGTAACAGTGAACGAACTGTCAGTCCTACTGGGAGTAGGAGAAGCGAGCAGGCGCAAGTTGAAAAAGGTTCGCACCAGCTGCGTTACGAGAGTGTTGACTGATGCCCACGAAGAAACACGCAAATCAGGTGCAGCGAACGTTTGGAGCAGTACAACAATTCTCGAGATGAATTATTTTCAAGCACTGTGACAGGAAATAAAACCTAGTTTCGTTACTTTGAACAGGAGAGGGAACGGCAGTCCATGGAACGGCGTCATACGAACTCGGCAAAAAAGAAGCAATTCGGAACTGCGCTTTCGCCGGGCAAAGTGATGGCTACCGTGTTTTTTTGATTCAGAAGGTATGTTGGCTGTGGACATGACGCCATACGGTTCTCAAGCATATGTGACAACCCTTAAAGAAACTTCATGCTCGAATGCGCCGCGTTCGACAACGACAGCAAAAATGCGATGTATTGCTGTTATATGTTAATGCCCAATCACACGTCAGTGAGAAATCTACCACTGAGATCAAAAAAGCTTGGGTGGACAGCACTGAAACACCCACGTTACAGCCCTGATTAGGCACCGTGTGGTTCCCTCCTCTTCGGTAAACCGTTGGAATCCCTTCGTGAAACGAGGTTTGAAGATTATGACTGCCTTGTGACACAACTGACAAGAAGGGAGACTGTGTGGAAAAGTGATATTGTTTGTCATAGGGATGTTTCAATATATTGCAAAAAGAGGTGGGGGAAATAAATTGATCCTTTTTCTAAAAAAAAGCTGTCACATTATTGGGGAATGACTCTCGTATATTACCCCCACACATCCAACGCAATATGCTCTACACGTGCGATTCTGGAATTTTGCTTGCGGATAGAATATTTCATAATTTTTCGGATGTGCATCAGAAAAAAAGGGTTCAAATGGCTCTGAGCACTATGGGACAAACATCTGAGGTCATCAGTCCCCTAGAACTTAGAACTACTTAAACCTAACTAACCTAAGGACATCACACACATCCATACCGGTGGCAGGATTCGAACCTGCGACCGTAGCGGTCGCGCAATTCCAGACTGAAGCGCCTAGAACCGCTCGGCCATACAGGCCAGCATGTGCATCAGAGACAGCACCACTTCTTCCTTCTAAAAGTCTGCTGGGGTCAAGCCATCAGAATTCCGAGCGTCCAAACGTTCCTATT
Source organism: Schistocerca cancellata (assembly GCF_023864275.1). Taxonomy (NCBI): domain Eukaryota; kingdom Metazoa; phylum Arthropoda; class Insecta; order Orthoptera; family Acrididae; genus Schistocerca; species Schistocerca cancellata. The sequence goes on along the minus strand of NC_064628.1, from coordinate 746,473,867 downwards.
TATAAGCTAAAATGCGCATTACATTCCCCAGCACATCTTTGCATCAGGTGGCTTTAGCATTGAAGCGTGTAAATAGCGAGACTTGGAACTCCTGTGTGGTTAACAACTGAAATATCGATGAAGTATTTCCATCTCGGATGCACCTCCGAATTTTTCACTGCTCCGATAGTTTTCCATTTTTAAGAAAACGGTCCGGTATCTTACGGTCTTCTACTTACTGAACTGACGTTAGCCTGTTGGTCCGCAGCTCGTGGTCGTGCGGTAGCGTTCTCGCTTCCCACGCCCGGGTTCCCGGGTTCGATTCCCGGCGGGGTCAGGGATTTTTTCTGCCTCGTGATGACTGGGTGTTGCGTGCTGTCCTTAGGTTAGTTAGGTTTAAGTAGTTCTAAGTTCTAGGGGACTGATGACCATAGATGTTAAGTCCCATAGTGCTCAGAGCCATTTGAACCATTTTTTTGTTAGCCTGTTGCAGGATTTTTTAAGAAGTTTCTAGGGTGGTTTGAGCACCTTTCAGCGTCTGGGCACCGTCGAGCGCACCTTGACTACCTAATACTATCAAGGGATACTCTGAAACGTCCCCTTAGAAAATTTATATACGTGACTGTGCTTAAACTGACACACAATATTTTTAGCGCAACGCAATCTGACTTTCAGAAATCCCTACAAAAGAATGGCCCTGACTAACATTAACCTATGTGTTTCACAAATCGCTTACCTCACAAAAATCTTGGTTACTCGAACTACTGCAATATAGCGAGCGCCACTACTGCCAGCTAAATAAAAGATTCAAACTACGGAAGGCACTAACTACTGATAGGCATAGTTAGCAAATGAAAGATTTTGATGGAGAACAAACAATGTATATACCTCAATAGTGTTCAAAAGTCATAATGTATATAGCAGTTAAAATATCCAGTATTACAAATTTCAAAACTCCGCCATCTCTCTCCTCACATCCACCACTGCTGGCGGCTCACCTGCAACTGCGCAACGCTACGCGCTGTTCACATCCAGCTGCCGCTGCCCAACACTACAATGGCAGCCAACAATGCAAACTAGCCACAGACTGCACACAGCACAGCCAGTGATTTTCACACAGAGCGCTACGTAACGTTGTCAATAAGAAAACATAAACAGCCTACTTACAACTCTTCAAATCACATTTAAGTGCCTGGCAGAGGGTTCATCAAACCACCTTCACAATTCTCTATTATTCCAATCTCGTACAGCGCGCGGAAAGAACGCTTATATCTTCCCGTACGAGCTCTAATATCTATTGTTTTATCGTGGTGATCGTTTCTCCCTATGTAGGTCGGTGCAACAAAATATTTTCGCATTCGGAGGAGAATTTCGTGAGAAGATTCCGTCGCAACGAAAAACGCCTTTCTTTTAATTATGTCCAGCCCAAATCCTGTATCATTTCAGTAACACTCTCTCACAAATTTCGCGATAATACAAAACGTGCCGCCCCTCTTTGAACTTTTTCGAAGTACTCCGTCAGTTCTTTCTGGTAAGAATCCCACACCGGGCAGCAGTATTCTAGAAGAGGACGGACAAGCATGGTGTAGGCGTTCTCCTTAATGGATCTGTTACATTTTCTGAGTGTCCTGCCAACAAAACGCAGTATTTGGTTTGCCTTTCCCACAACATTTTCTATGTGTTCCTTCCAATTTAAGTTCCTCGTAATTGTAATTCCTAGGAATTTAGTTGAATTTATGGCATTTAGATTTGACTGATTTATCGTGTAACCGAAGTTTAACGAATTCTTTTTAGCACTCAAGTGAATGACCTCACATTTTTCGTTATTTAGGGTCAACTGCCAATTTTCGCACTATTCAGATATCTTTTCTGAATCGTTTTGCCATTTGTTTGGATCTTCCGATGACTTCATTAGTCGGTAAACGACAGCGTCATCTGCAAACAACCTAAGACAGCTGCTCTCCCAATTCGTTTATATAGATAAGGAACAGCAAAGGGCCTATAACACTACATTGGGGAACGCCAGAAATCACTTCAGTTTTATTCAATGACTTTCCGTCTATTACTACGAACTGTGACCCCTCTGACAGGAAATCACAAATACAGTCACATAACAGAGACGATATTCCATAATGTTTTCGAAACCCATGTTGTCGGTGTGTCAGTAGACCGTTTTCCTCGAGGTAATTCATAATGTTCGAACACAATATATGCTCCAAAATTCTATTGCATATCGACGTCAATGATCTGGGCCTGTAATTAAGTGGATTACTCCTACTGCCTATCATGAATACTGGTGTGACCTATGCAACTTTCCAGTCTCTGGGTGCGATCTTTCGTCGAGCGAACGGTTGTATATGATTGTAAAGTATGGAGCTCATGCATCAGCATACTCGGAAAGGAACCTAACTGGTATACAGTCTGGACCAGAAGACTTGCTTTTATTAAGTGGTTAAGTTGCCTCACACTTCCAAGGATATTTACTTCTACGTTACTCATGTTGGCAGCTGTTCTTGATTCGAATTCTGGGATATTCACTTCGTTTTCCTCTGGGAAGGCATTTCGGAAGGCTGTGTTTAGTAACTCTGCTTTGGCAGCATTGTCTTTGATAGTATCTCCATTGGTATCGCGCAGAGAAAGCATTGATTGTTTCTTGCCACTAAGATACTTCACATAAGACCAGAATCTCTTTGGATTTTCTGCCAGGTTCCGAGAGAAAGTTTCGTTGTGGAAACTGTTATAAGCATCTCGTACCACTATGAGTAGTACCTGTGCGATATATAAGGTCAGTTGTTCTGTCGTGTATGTGAAACTAACAGGCAATTTTGCAGTGCACCCATAGGCTGCCGAGGCTGTAAGGATTTAATAGAGATACGTGTTATGGTTAAGATTAGGAAAGCAGTTTCTAGTAGCGCTTCCGCGCTGTAACAAATATCTCTGATAAGGTCTCGCGGTTTCGGGAGGTCTCGGTTCCTAATTGAGCTGGGAAACCGGAGCAAAAAGTTTTTGGTTTCGCCCAGACCATCGATCATTTGTACAGCCATTCGAACATGTGTATTACTGTACCTGTGTTACAATATATTAAGCAAGCTTTGAATGACGACGTTGTCCAGGTTGTTAAACAAATCATTCGCACTGCCCCTGTTTGTATTTATTCAGTATCTCCTGTTAGTCCTGTATGGTATTAGTCCCATAGACCTGAGACATATTCTAGGATGCGTCGCTCGAGAATAAGCAATATGCTTTCTATTTTCCTGGTATCCCACCACTGAACCCAAGACATCCATCTGCATTACCTACGGCTACGGCTATGTGATTATTCCATTTCATAGACCCATAAATTGTTCCGACAAGGTACTTGTATAAGCTGGTTGTTTCCAGTTGTGACGCTTTTGTCACTTCTAATCATTCAAATCAAACTGACTGATACTACAGATTAATTACGTAATTTTTCAGACAGTATTACTATTTTGATAACCGCATCATTTGCAAAAAAAGTATGACATTACTGTTAATATTGTATACCATTTACACATAGCATGAGCATCTAGATTGTCGACAAACTTCCCCAGACCGCACTTGAAATCTCATCTAAATCTGTCGTGATTCTCTATCTGAGACAGTATATTGCATCTGAACTCGCATTCGGAAGGACGACGGTTTAAACCCGTATGCGGCCACCTTGATTTAGGTTTTCCGTGATTTCCCTAAATCGCTTCAGGCAAATGACGGGATGGTTCCTTTGGAAGGGCACGGCCGTTAATAAAGGTTGTGCGACACTGATTTAAATATTCCTCGGAACTCAAGAAACACCGGGTCTACCTCTTTACCTTAACCCACTGTTAACGAAACAGGGGCCATCCTAATATTACTTTTATCAGAAATGACCGTTTCTTTATTATAGGACCTGCAACATATATTATGTTGCAGTGGGACATTATGCAGGAAATTAGTAGGAGGCCGGCCGGTGTGGCCGTGCGGTTCTAGGCGCTTCAATCTGGAACCGCGTGACCGCTACGGTCGCAGGTCCGAATCCTGCCTCGGGCATGGATGTGTGTGATGTCCTTAGGTTAGTTAGGTTTAAGTAGTTCTAAGTTTTAGGGGACTGATGACCACAGACGTTAAGTCCCATAGTGCTCAGAGCCATTTGAACCAATTAGTAGGAGGTATGCTGCTTGATATTTTATTTTTGTGATTAAGCTTATAAAGCCGAAATAAGCTGATACATGAAAATAAAATATCAAGCAGCATACCGTCTACTAAAAATGAGGGTGTTCATAAAAAAATTAATAATAAAAGCAACTGATGTTTCAGACTGAGCAGAAATTGACCAAAGAATATTAAAAGTAGAGTAAACCTGATACATTTCAACTAAAATGAGCATAACATCTCTAGTATGTGTGGTGTCACCGCCAGACACCACACTTGCTAGGTGGTAGCCCTTAAATCGGCCGCGGTCCGTTAGTATACGTCGGACCCGCGTGTCGCCACTATCAGTGATTGCAGACCGAGCGCCGCCACACGGCAGGTATAGTCTAGAGAGACTTCCTAGCACTCGCCCCAGTTGTACAGCCGACTTTGCTAGCATGGTTCACTGACTACATACGCTCTCATTTGCAGAGACGATAGTTAGCGTAGCCTTCAGCTACGTCATTTGCTACGACCTAGCACGGCGCCATATTCAGTTACCATGTCTTCTGAACAGATAATATTGTGACTCATGTACCGTCAAGAGCGACATTCATCACTAATGGATTAAAGTATCAAAGTAGTTTGTCCGCTTTCTGAATTCTAATTCCTTGTCATGTTCCAGACCTTTCGTCAGTGTAGTTCTTCCCTCCTCACGCAAGCCTGCGTGAGCTAAAAGGCGTGCATTTCGGCCTCCTCTAGTAACACGGTGTTGGCTCTTCTGACAACCCAACAGTATGTAATCGTGGAAATGTGCCACTAGGCCACAAATTATCACCAGCTGCGGTTGTAAAAGGGCATCATTGTTAAAGGGGAGTTAGAACGGAAGAAAAAAAATTTTTTAATCTTTTCTGATTTTTATCTCATATAAAATTAGCAGTTTTCAGAATATCACTTATAAAGTCACATGAGAAGTATTTTATTTTCTTTATATAATCTACATAAGTTGAAAATATTAAAATTTTTACATGCGTTACATCAAGATCTAATAAAATCGGTAGATTTTTTTTTATATAGAAGGCTGTGTATTGCTGTGTTATAAAGGTTAATTACGTGTATGTATTGGTCAATTCCAGAAGAGGATGGGCATCAGGTTTAGGAAGTTGAAAAACAGTTTGAGACACAAGAAACTTTCTTATGGTAAAACCATAGAGGCAGGCTGATGAACTGCAGCAGTATTATGGGACAGCCATTAGAAATAATACTTGGGATTTGTTCAAAATGTAGCAGGCAGTATGGGCTATCTTCTTCCACAGACTGTCAACAGATGAAAAACTAGTACACCACCTTTGCCCTCCTGGACCTTATTCATGGCGCAATTACCGCAATGCCCAGTAGGCCTACTCAAGCAGTTCATACAACCATAAACATTCCATCCCAGCAGCAGTCATGGATATCATGAAATCTGTTTACAGAGACCTGGCAAATCCTGTATTACTGAAGAAGTGTCGTCATGGTCAACTCAAAATCACAATGAGTCGTCCAATTATCTTATATGGACTCGCTTACCAAAGAAATGCTTTTGTTGGAATAAAGATACTAAGGTGGGGGGGGGGTCATTGATGCTGTAATTGCTTTTAATGATGGCAACATTGGTAGGGGGAAAGTGCTACAGCACATGGGACTTAATCCTGGAGTAAACTGCCTCAGAGAACTTGAATGGATGGATAAGGTTCGTATTCATAAAGCAGAGTATGAAGCACAGTTGGCCACTAAGGAGACCAGAAAGAAGAAAATAGGAAAAAACTTGGAAAAAGATAAAGAGGATGATGTACAGTATCGTGCATGGTGTTTCTGAGTGACTAAAAATAAAAAAATAAGCATATTTTAAGTGAGTTACAGTTATTTGAAACTTTAGAAGCCGTTCCTCAAAATTTACATTTTCTGTTGCATTTTTCGCTAAATCTCAGAAACCACTTCGAGTATTCAGATTTTCAGGGAGTAATAACATACATATCCTGAGTCTACTGAACTAAAAGAAGAACATAATGTTATGTGTAATTAAAATCATTTAAGATAACGTACAAAAAAGTAAACAAAATTTTAACCGTGTAATTGAAAAATTGTATTTCCGAAAGCTGTGGCTGAAACACAATTATTGTAATTCAGTAGACTCAGAACACAGTGTAACGTCCTGTAAATGTTTCATGTCAATGTAATCCAGGGAAGCCAAGCCACTAAATTTAACATTGTCGGGATAGGGCGTTCCAGCTCCCCTTAAGTCGTAATTTGCGTGGTTTGGTTGATCCCCATCAACCCCGTCTTTGTTTCTGATACAGGTGGTGCCCTCTGGGCCGAAGCCAAGGAGATTAGCGGAAAAGGACGTCAGGTTGTCTCATGCTGGCGTCCGAACTGGAAGTTTCTCCTTCAGGAGAAGAAACTCAGGTGGCAAGAGCCAACAATGTGAGAGCGCCTAGAGTTCAAATGGCTCTGAGCACTATGGGACTTAACATTTGAGGTCATCAGTCCCCTAGAACTTAGAACTACTTAAACCTAACTAACCTAAGGACATCACACACACTCATGCCCGAGGCAGGATTCGAAACTGCGACGGTAGCGGTCGCGCGGTTCCAGACTGTAGCGCCTAGAACCGCTCGGCCACCTCGGCCGGCAGAAGAGATTTGTTTCACAGCGTAGAGGATGATGAAGTACTCATAGCTCTTAAGGCATGCGTATTAGAGTCCATGTTTACTAAGACTTCTTTCCTTCTAGTATCGTGTATTTTCCACTGTAAGCATTAACGCCATTAATTTTGATATACCCTGTACGCAATGTGTGAGTTGCTTACCGAACATATCTAAATAGATGTTTTTATGCCGCTTATCGATTATCGCTACCAAATATGTTGAATTGGCTTTGGTCAGAGACGTGAGTAAGGAACGTTAAACTCTCACTTAAATGCAGACTTTTCTGTTGCTATTGTGACTGTATATTAGAGGTGGCCAGATCGGGGCATACACTTTCAATGAGTACGTGGACATGTTTTAGGCGAACGTGAATAAAATGCCAGTAAAGCAGTTATCGCTTATGCCGTGAGAAAGAATAACGTTTTCCACGTTTCGTTTCTTAAATAAATGCTCCTCTCATTTAATTTTACTGTGGAAGTGACAGAGAAAAACATCTTATCTGAGACCCCTGTATAGCGAAGTGAAGCTACTAGTTCCGGAGAGTCTCAGGCAAGACAGCTTCATGAAGTTAATCTTTCGTATCAGAAATAATTCCTTAAATTCCGAGAAAAAGTTAATAACGGATTCCACTCTATCTGTTTAATCAATAAACATTAACGAGGGTTTAGGCGCTACTGTGATTAAAATATAGACTTTTTTTTTAACAAATTGTTTCGTTGAACGCTAAGTGGTATAAGTACTCTAGAGCATGATGTCTTTCTCTTTTACCATCATACTATATGGGGTTACTGTAAATGATGGACCCATTTTCAAAAATTCGTATGTATTCAAGAACAAATCTAAAATGAACAAGATCTATACCAATGAAAAGAGGAAGTTTCACAGTTTTGGCGGACGGCGGCGGGCGGACGGTGATGGTTTCAGAAGCGGGCAGTAGAGTTCGCGCGCCAATAAGGCCGTCATTCCGTTTCACTGTGACTTATGAGTCAGATGGCGACTGTGGAGCACAAGGTTTTCTGCAGTCTTGAATTCGCGAAAAGTGTGTCGCACACTGCCGTGCAGTGGGCATTTCGTATCAAATTCTGTTTTCAACCACCACCTCACAAAAGCGTTAGCCATTGGTTTTAAGCAATTTAAACAGAGTGGGAGTGTGTGCAAAGGAAAAAAGCACAGGCCGACTGCGTGGGTCACAGGATGATGTCCGACGGATTCAAGAAAGTTTTGTGCGGAATCCCAGTAAGTCTACCAATAGAGAGAGCCAGTTGAGGACTTTGAATACCCCAACTAACTGTTGGAAAGTTCTGAGAAGTCGTTTGCTGTACAAGCCCTATAGATAATAACTTGTGCAGGCTGTCGACCCCAATGACAAAGAGAAGCGTCTCGCATTTTGTGGTTGTGCGCTAGCAAAATTGGAGGATGACGCATTTCTACAGCGTGTAATTTTTAGTGATGACGCGACGTTCTACCATAGTGGAAAAGTCAACAAACACATGTTCGCATATGGGGTTTGGAAAACGCACATTCACCATTGCAACACGAAAGAGAGTCACAGAAGATCAACATGTTCTATGCCGTATCCCGTACAAAGGTTTATGGATCATTTTTCTTTGGGGAAAGAACTGTAACGAAAAAAAAATCACTTACCTGTACACGTTGGAATAATGGCTGTTCCACGAAGTTCAACCGGCACGGTTACACAGCGTGTTCGGTCAGAGGGTTAGCTGTTCTCTGCAATAAAAAAAACTGAGTTAATGGATCAACGACGAACTGAAACGGGTGTCTTGCGACGTCCGCACCGAGCAGATGCAACGACCGAAAACGAACAAAATCAGATTGAAAAAAAAAAAAAGTTACAGAAGATTCCCAGGACTTTATTTTCCAACAGGATGGAGTTCCGCCCCTTGGCTCTGTGATGTACGAGGCTTTTTGAAATGACTCCCTTCCTCAGCGCTGGATCGGTCGTAGGGGACCTCAGGACATGGCTCTGCACTTCTGGCCACCGAGATCTCCTGATCTCAAACCGTGCGACTGTTTCTTAAGGGGTTACGTGCAGGAAGCTGTTTACGTCCCGCATCTGCCAACCTCTCTGAATGATGCGCACAACCGGATCGCTGCTGCCGTGCACTCAGTAGCAGCAGATACTCTATCGCGTGTGTGGTAAGAGTTTGGCTACCGCGTCGATTTTTGCTATGCAGCCATCGGTGGCCACATTGAACATTTATAACATTTATCATATTTCTAATTATTAAATAATTATTAAAAACTAATCAATCATAAATTATTACAAGTTATTAAATTTGTTTAATTGATACCAAAAATTTTGGAAAAAACACTTTGAAACTTCCTCTTTTCATTGGTATAAAACTTGTTCATTCTGGATTTGTACTTTAACAAAAACGAAGTTTAGAAAATGGGTCCATCGTTTAGAATAAGCCTGTACTTATGAAATCAGATAATAATGACCACACCATAGTGTCGTGAATAAATTACACTTTCAGTACACATAGAAGCTAAACAAGCTAAACGTGTCTCAGTCGGAAAATAACAGTGAATTTTGAATTCCAGAGTAATCTTGTAGATGTAGATTTAATTGTACAGTTTGTAGATTGTAGAAAGAGAACCACTGCTCAAAATGACGTCAAATTTCAAAAGCATATTATTGCCACCGGGGGAAACGTCATAGTGCAAAAAAATTAAAGAAAATTTGACCAATACAAGGCATTGTAAGTGTCAGAAAATGCACAACAATAGACGTGCAGCACACGTCTGTTCCTTGGTTTGCGTCCGAGACGCTCGACATTGCTGTCTCCATGAAAGATCGCGAGCTACTAGTGAAGCTCTTTTAGAAGAAGGGTGGTGTGTGCCAGTAGCCTTGTAGAAGTTCCGGACACTCAAGATTCTGAAAAGAGGCACTGGGCCGATGACTGCAAAGTGTCTGGAGAAACTGAGTACAGAATTCGAAAAGACTTTTTTTTCTTTCTTAAGTACAATGGGGCTGTGGGAGGAAAGCAGTTGATCCGACATCTGCATTACTATTCATTCAAAATCACCCATGTTCTAGAGTTGCTTCCTGATGACCTGACAGCAAGTCAGACGTTCACTTTGAAGTTCCTTCCTGGACTATGAATAGCCGTGGAACATTCTGTGCGCAGACGAAGCTTATTTCCAAGTGCATGTCAATAGGCAATACTGTAGAACATGGCGTGGCCGCTCTCGTAATCTTGATCTTTCTTGACTACTTGGTAGTGGTTAGTCGTTACTATTGGTTTCTTTTCGATCTCAGGGAGCGGTAATTGTTAGCTTTCCTTGCGAGAAGATGCCACAATTTAACTGTCTTTAAAATTTGTCAAAAAACATGGTTCGTAGTGCGGCTGAATATTTCGTACTATCTTTCTCTCTTTTACTTCGATGGATTAATCAATTAATAAAGACGATAATCTTTAAACAAATCTATCCAAATTAATTTTTCACTCTTGCAAGTAATTTAAATTCACGTCAAAACTCATTTTTGCGAGTTATTATAAGGCCACTGTTCACTAATGCTCGTAGTCCAAGATCCTACGCCTATGATAACTTGATGAAAAAATGACGATCGCTTCGCTGCACAGTGTAATGCAGCGATCGAAAATAAAGTTCTCGCAGTTTCAACTTTTAAGTAATTCCTATCCTCTGAAACTCTCTCTCTCACTTCCATTAATTCATTTTAAAAAACTGAATACTTTCAAACTAAATATTTTTACATAATAAAAGACATAAGCGCTCACCCTAGATAACACGATACAGACAACGTGACACAAGATGAGCTGAGACAAAATGACAAAATGGCAAAATGAGTGCAAGACAGTACTGTCTCGATTATTTATAGACTTACACAATATAATGGTTTACGTAACTATAACTTCCTACGCCTAGAAGTTCTGCCTACACTAATTGTAATTTTGAAATGGTTATTCTTAAATAATTCGCAGTTACACCAAAATATTAACGAAATTATTTAAAATCATGGCTTACGGCCGTATAAGAGAGGCTTCAGTTGGCACGGAAAATCCGCACGTTCATCATACTTCATTCTGTAAAGGGAAGGGGGAGGGAAGGACATTTAGTGTTTAACGTCCCATCGACAACGAGGTCATAAGAGGCGGAGCACAGGCTCGGGTGAAGGAAGGATGATGAAGGAAATCAGCAGTGTCCTTTCAAAGGAACCATCCCGGCATTTGCCTAAGGAAATTTGGGGAAATCACGGAAAACCTAAATCAGGATGGCCTGACGCTGGTTTCAACTGCCGTCCTCCCGAATGCGAGTCCAGTGTGCTAACCATTGCACCACCTCTCTCAGTATTCTGTATAGGGGACTGGGTGGTGGAGGCTGATATCGTTTATAGCAGGGCCGTATTTTTCTAGGAGATAAGTCTGTGGGTCCTGTTATCTGTACTATCACTGGTAAACACTATGTGCAAAACCATCTTTTCTACTCTTGAACAGCGTGTATGTATGGGTAGGATCATTTTTATGCAAAATGGAGCTCCTCTACACGTTACACACTCAATGAAGTGGCTGCTCCACAGGCGTTTCGGAAATGTTAGAATTATCAGCCTTCATTTCCCCACAGCCTAGCTGTCCAAATCCCCTTAATGCGCGTGAGTTTTGCCTGTGGGGTTGCCCGAAAGACGTTCTGTTCAGTGCTCCATTTACGAATGTAGTTGAACTGAAGGCATACATTACCGAACACATTCTGAACGTGACCACCGACACACTCCGATCTACATATTGTGGTATAAACCGTTTCTCGAATACAACTAGTGGCAGAAAACGGCCGAGCACATACTGAACATATCTTGTGCCATTCCTAAGAGTATTAGATACCGATGTCGTTCTTTCTTTTATGCGGTTTTTGGCTCCAGGGTAAAACCGATGTCAATTTGCTTTTTACGTGGTTTTTGGCACCAGGGCAATTAAAAGCCGACGTCATTTAGCTTTTTATGCGGTTTTTTGCCTCAGGACAATTAAAGACCAATTTTTCCCGTACAATGTGGGACGAGCTTCCTGTGTTCATGGGTGAGCTTACCTAACTAAAAGTGACTGCTTAACTTGTGCAGTCATGCACATCGAACAGTATGAATGATGTAATGTACAACTCAATTTACGTTAAGACGCTTACAGCGCCATTTGTTAGTAAAATTTTGGTTTTTTTTTTCTTTTTTTTTTTTTTTTTTTTTTTTTTATCTTGACGTTTCCCGCTGCGTCAATAATATTCTGTTCAGATGTGACATTATTCCGAACAATTATTTCTACAGCGTTTTGAAATGGGAACTTTTATTCTGAACATCCAGTACTTTAACAAATGTCTTTGCGAAAATGAGTGGCAGGGAACTGAGTCATACCCCAATTAAAAGTCCATTGTGCAGAACAATATGCCACCTCGCTCGGTGAAGGTCACACCTGAATGTTAATCGTACAAAATTACTTGTAATGTTTCACTCACTCAAAAGTGTACATTCTGTTGAATTTATACAGCAATAGTTGCATCAATAAACGGGCATCTATTTGAACTGAAATTAAGCCTTGAATTAGGATCAATTAAAGGTAATAGGACAAGATTATTTCTTGTGGGAGCAAGGGAATAGTACAAGAGACTCTGATACAGATAAAAAAAAAGGATTCGTCTATTACGGAACCCCATTCTTTTTACAGTCAATCTTGTCTAATCGAAGCACTGACCGAGTGTTAAAAATTGTCTTTCACCTAGATGTTGCCCGCCCCCGGTAGCTGAATGGTTAGCTCAGCGTGTTCGGTCAGAGGGTTACGTGCCCTCTGTAATAAAAAAACTGGGTTAATCGATCATCAACGAACTTAAACGGATGTCTTACGATGTCCGCCCCGAGCAGACGCAACGAACAATAGCGAACAAAATGAGATTAAAAAAAAAATAGTCAGCGTGACAAATTGTCAATCCTAAGGGCCCGGGTTCGATTCTCGGCTGGGTCGGAGATTTTCTCCGCTCAGGGGCTGGGTGTTGTGTTGTCCTAATCATCATCATTTCATCTCCATCGACGCGCAAGTCGCCGAAGTGGCGTCAAATCGAAAGACCTGCACCAGGCGAACGGTCTACCCGACGGGAGGCCCTAGCCACACGATATTTCATTTTTTTCATCTAGATGTTAAACTTTAACACGAGCAGTATTAATTGCGGTCATTTAAAAGTGTATATTACAAACGTTAATTAATTTTCAGGCATGCTTCACGGGAGAAGCGTTTGAATAGTGAGATAATAAGGAGCAGTAAAATTTGTACGGTTATGGTTACGAGTTACAAGCGATCTTGCAGGATTTGTTGGAGGGTATCTTCTAGCACGAATCCCTGTCCGGCCTGTCTATACGTATCATTGATCTCCCCCATCCCCTCTCCCCTGGTAGCTGGCTGTCAGTAGCCGAGTGTTGCGCCCGCCTCTGGTATATTTAGCAGACCGTCCGTCAGAGCGGACCGTGTGACGTCACGGCCCGTTACCCGGCCGCTCGGTTCCCGGTTCGCCTTCGCTCTCTCCAGACAAAGGCCTTCTGTCTGCCGCTGACAGACCCGACTCACAGGATGCCGTAACAACTCCAGCCAGCTGCAGGTGTGCTGTCTTTCTGATTGCCCCATCAATTACGCAACAATATCAGCAGGAGCGATCACAACGTTACGAAGGTGTACCTCGGTTTCGACGGTACTGCGCGGAAAGGTGTAGAAAACGCCTCTACTAGCAGCAGATTTTTAGTGGCTAGTGGTGATGTAGATATAATATCAGCTTTCAGTCATAAATAATTTTATTTGTGGCACAATGACGTTTCGGATCATGCGGTTTCACCTCAATGTATATATATCCACATTAGAGAAAAGCGAATTCTGTCCACATAGTTAACATCACAGATTTTAAGAAAATATTTGCACATTTATCCAAATAGTCTCGAAATTATCTTCAAAAATTGCTAAAGCGTGGAGAGTGTTATGCGTGCATAATTGATTGATTGTTGCCCATGTCCAATACGCTGTATACGTCTTCGCAGTTTGGGGATTTGTGCGGGTCCAACTGTCGATATTATTATATGATAATATTATTGCGTAATAAAAATGTACGGTATTTAGTTAGGTTTGACATTTAAGACGATCAAGGTACTGCTGTTCTGATCTCATTGCTGGCGTGGTTGCCTGTAAATTGGAATGCCGTCTTTCGTGCAGAACACCATCTTAACGACGGTTGACATTTTTTATGATTATATCGTGACTTAGACACAAACGGGGAAATAGCAGTTGGTGGTTTAATTTTGGACACCAGTGTATATGTGAATATAGTGTTTATCACGCACATTTATAAACTGATCGTCGCTTAATTCACGTTTTGCCCACTGGACGTCTATTATACAGTAAACATATGTGTCTACGTAATTTATTGCTGAAGACCAAAAGTGTATCAAACATTACACAAGAAAAATACGCATCAAGGTTTCAGACAGGATAAGCATGGCTAGTATGCTAAATTTTTACACTTTTGCACCTATGTGAAGCACATTGCAACAAAAAAAAATGTGACATTACAGAGAGCTAAATGTTATACACATTTTTAGATTACTGCTAGGCATGGTGTTTATCGCTGTACCTCTTTCATTTTTAAGCAGTATGATCTCTATGAGATCCACTACTTTCAGAGATTTATTTTTTGTAAACCCTGAAGAACCACACGTTTTATTTTAAATAGTCTAAAAAATATATATCTCTTGAACATTAACTGAATTTTCCGGCTGTATCTGGCAGAACATGATAGCAACATTAAATAGGAAATACTTCCTAAAGTTCTGAATAATTATATTTACTTGATCATGAACCGGCTTCAGCTTCTTAGGCCATCGGCAGGTGTCAACTGGTTGTTGCAAACACAAATAAAATGACATGCAGCTCACACGGATATTATTTACACAGAAGATACAAAACAATGACACGTAGAATTGTTTACGCGGGAGAGCATTACATTTTTATGTTACGCTGAAATAGTTATATTTTATTTGGAGAGGCATTTAACAACAGATGAAAATGAAACAATTGTATTTACAAATTAATCCAATAGTTTTGTAACTAAAACTTAATTTATAAGAGGGGAAAAACTGAGTTTGGTCATTTGATACTAAGATGGTATTCTGTGTCTTCCGTTTATTGGATTATAATATTTACAGTAGGGTCATATTAGTGCTTTTCTTAACAGAATGTAAAACTTGACAATCTAACTCTTATGGGGAGAGCACAGTTTATGGGTAAGTATTATCCTGTCGGAACAACACATCAGCTTACTACTGCAAGAACGGCGAAAGAATGATTCTAACAACGCTCTGCATGTACCGAGCACTGTTTAGCGTCCCTTTCAAATGGTTCAAATGGCTCTGAGCACTATGGGACTTAACATCTGCGGTCATCAGTCCCCTAGAACTTAGAACTACTTAAACCTAACTAACCTAAGGACATCACACACATCCATGCCCGAGGCAGGATTCGAACCTGCGACCGTAGCAGTCGCGCGGTTCCGGACTGAGCGCCTAAAGCGTCCCTTTCAGAAAGAGCAAAGGTGAACAAGAGCTATAGATATCGCACGCCAGTCCATAAGGGCTGGGGAGAGGCCAGTGTGTTTTGGACGAACGCACTCTACAAGACAGCTCTCACCAGGTATACGTCGTATCCGTAAACGACCATCACTTGCGTATAGGCAGAATCAGCTTTAACCGCTGAAGACGACGGCGCGCTATTCCATATTGCAGGTGATTCTCTGGCGGCACGAGACGAGACGTGCTCGTCGATGCTATGCTGTGAACGGAAGACGGGCTAGAGTTGTGCGTGCCCGTAGTCTCAACCTGTTCTCTACAGTTCGTGTTCGTCTGGGCCCCAAAGTCCTCTTACCTGCGCTGCAGTAATTGTACAATCTGCCACTGCTGCCCTTACAATACAACGATCCTGGCTTGTGTCTGTACTGCGTGGACGTCCAGAACCACGTTATACCGTAAACAGTAGAAATATTACAAAAACTTGAAAGTGGTATTTGAGAAAAACATTTCATATTGGATTATATGTGAACATTAACTGCTCAGGCGATATGTAATTTTTTCTCATGTGTATTATTATTATTATTTCTTTCTTTCTTTTCTCAGACGTTATGTCTGGTCGAAAATGGAAAGTGACGCGGACCTTGATCAAGCGTGACTTCCTTTTAACTGTACGGTATATGTTATATTGCATTTAGGAACTTTCGGGTGATTGAACATGTATCAATAATTACGGATTTCTGTAGTTGTACATATAAGTTTGGATGTAGCTGTATTGCATTGATGTACTGGTGGATATTGTGTGGTATGACTCCTGTAGTTGATAGTATAATTGGTATAATGTCCTGATGCCACATGTCCTTGACTTCCTCAGCCAGTTGCATGTATTTTTCAATTTTTTCTCCTGTTTTCTTTTGTATATTTGTTGTATTGGGTATGGATATTTCGATTAGTTGTGTTAATTTCTTCTTTTTATTGGTGAGTATGATGTCAGGTTTGTTATGTGGTGTTGTTTTATCTGTTATAATGGTTCTGTTCCAGTATAATTTGTATTCATCATTCTCCAGCACATTTTGTGGTGCATGCTTGTATGTGGGAACGTGTTGTTTTATAAGTTTATGTTGTAAGGCAAGCTGTTGATGTATTATTTTTGCTACATTGTTATGTCTTCTGGGGTATTCTGTATTTGCTAGTATTGTACATCCACTTGTGATGTGATCTACTGTTTCTATATGTTGTTTGCAAAGTCTGCATTTATCTGTTGTGGTATTGGGATCTTTAATAATATGCTTGCTGTAATATCTGGCGTTTATTGTTTGAACCTGTATAGCAATCATGAATCCGTCCGTCTCACTGTATATATTGCCTTTTGTTAGCCATGTGTTGGATGCGTCTTGATCGATGTGTGGCTGTGTTAGATGATACGGGTGCTTGCCATGTAGTGTTTTCTTTTTCCAATTTACTTTCTTCGTATCTGTTGATGATACGTGATCTAAAGGGTTGTAGAAGTGGTTATGAAATTGCAATGGTGTAGCCGATGTATTTATACGAGTGATTGCTTTGTGTATTTTGCTAGTTTCTGCTCGTTCTAGACAGAATTTTCTTAAATTGTCTACCTGCCCATAATGTAGGTTTTTTATGTCGATAAATCCCCTTCCTCCTTCCTTTCTGCTTAATGTGAATCTTTCTGTTTCTGAATGTATGTGATGTATTCTATATTTGTGGCATTGTGATCGTGTAAGTGTATTGAGTGCTTCTAGTTCTGTGTTACTCTATTTCACTACTCGAAATGAATAGGTCAATATTGGTATAGCATAAGTATTTATAGCTTTTGTCTTGTTTCTTGCTGTCAATTCTGTTTTCAGTATTTTTGTTAGTTTTTGTCTATATTTTTCTTTTGGTTCTTCTTTAATATTGGTATTATCTATTCCTATTTTTTGTCTGTATCCTAGATATTTATAGGCATCTGTTCTTTTTTCATCGCTTCTATGCAGTCGCTGTGGTTATCCAATATGTAATCCATATGTAATTATTATTATTATTATTATTATTATTATCATATAAAATTATGTGCGTCATTCTCGAGTACAAAGATTTCAAAAGATGCACTCTGACAATAATGGACCACTTAGTTGGAAATGAAGCCATCTTTTGTCATATTTTATCCATTATCATTCTCTCTATTTCTTGTCTTTGATGCGAGTAGTCGGACATCTTGGCGAGTGCTGTTGAATGTAAGCATTATTGTACTTGGAATCAGATAATACCGGGTGATCAGAAATTCAGTATAAATTTGAAAACTGAATAAATCACAGAATAATGTAGATAGAGAGGTACAAATTGACACACATGCTTGTAATGACATGGGATTTTATTAGAACCAAAAAAATACAAAAGTTCGAAAAATGTCCGACAGATGTCGCTTCATCTGATCAGAATAGCAATAATTAGCATAACAAAGTAAGACAAAGCAAAGATGCTGTTCTTTAAAGGAAATGCTCAATATGTCCACCATCGTTCCTCAACAGTAGCTGTAGTCGAGGAATAATGTTGTGAACAGCACTGTAAAGCATGTCCGGAGTTATGGTGAGACATTGGCGTCGGATGTTGTCATTCAGCATCCCTAGAGATGTCGGTCGATCACGATACACTTGCGACTTCAGGCAACCCCAAAGCCAATAATCGCGCGGACTGAGGTCTGAGGACCTGGGAGGCCAAGCATGACGATAGTGGCGGCTGTGCACACGATCATCACCAAATGATCTAGCAATATGGGGTGTTTTGTTTTTTGTTCTAATAAAACCCCATGTCATTCCAAGCATGTGTGTCAATTTGTACCTCTCTATCTACATTATTCCGTGGTTTATTAAGTTTTCAAATTTATACAGAATTTTTGATCACCCGGTATATTAGTTTCAAGCTATTATTCACTTTTGATTGTAAGAGGTGAGCCCTATCTCATGTCCGCTTCCTTTGAATATCAGTAATTCACGTTATTTTCAGCGCAACAATTGCAGCTGCCGTTTCAGCCACAGCCGCCATAACGTGGCAGTTTTTAAAAAATGGCTCTGATCACTATGGGACTTAACTTCTGAGGTCATCAGTCCCCTAGAACTTAGAACTACTTAAATCTAACTATCCTAAGGACATCACACACATCCATGCCTGAGGCAGGATTCCAGACTGTAGCGCCTAGAACCGCGCGGCCACCCCGGCCGGCGGCAGTTTTAATTTATGAAATTAGAGGAAGCGAATTATTCGCCCGCTTCAATTATAATACACATTTTTTCCACAGCCGCCAGCCGCTGCAACGGAAGACATAGCTTTAAGATTTTTATTTTCTGTTTAACAGCCGAGATCCAGAGCCACAACTCGGACTACGATGCATTGCGAAAGAAAGTGGTAAGAAATTATTCTCTCGAGCGTGGATGGGCAAATGCAAATAATAATCAGAGATCTCATGTTTGAGCAGAAACGTTTAGCTGAGGCAAGAACCTAAAAACGTTTACTTCATTTTGCAACGAATTTGTAACGTGTTACAAGATCAGTGTGTCTTACCACAATTAACGTGATTAATGATTTTGCTAAGGATTAACTTTCGTTGAACAAATCGTCCTACAAAAATTTAATTCAAATAAAAAAATCAAAATTAAACTAATAGCCAAATTAACGATCTATTTTGAGAAAAGCCCACCACGTAATAACGACATTCATATAAAAAGGAAGAGAAAATATTTTATATTATCATAAATCACGTGAGATCGTCTACGGATGTAAGAATGTTCAAGTGACCACCGATACCAACATCGTTGCACAACTGAAGCAACACGTCCAACTTGAGCGGCAGTTCTCCGAAAGTACCATACCGCCACTAGGAGGGCCACAATTTTTCCTCCTTCAAACTCACCCACTGTACGAAGCACGAGTGCGTCTCCGCGGCATGCTTGCCTTCTTGCTTCACAGGTTTGTATCACACTGATCCATCTGGCTGTGAGCATTCCCTATTAAATGGTAGACAAAGATGGTATCTGTGCACTACGCTATATGTTTGCGAACAACGTCGAAACCATTATGAGTGCATCGACTATTCGCCAAGTGACATATGCCATCATCAGATCGAAATGGACGTCACCTTTCCAGGTGTACTAATTTTATTCTGGCAGTGTATTTATACATCTTTAACATAATTTATGTTATCACTGACTGCTGGTTTTCTGCAAACTTCTTTATACACTAGTTTGAGGTGATACTGTCTTACTTCAAATGCTCCCCACTGCTCCCACCATCATCAACGAGGAAAACACGCACACACACACACACACACACACACACACACACACACACACATATATATATATATATATATATATATATATATATATATATATATATATATATATTCCCCGGAATATCGTTACCCTCGCCCGCTGAGACGACGCGATCATTCTGACGAACTGATGGAACATGGTGACATGGTTCACGTTAATATGCGTAAAAATGAATGCGTTAAGCGATTCGTGGTATTTTAATCTTTTTTTCTTTAAAATGGATCTTGTATCGAATTATGCGTAGTAACATGGAGAGTATTAATCACAACGAACACGTAGGGACTGACAGTTTGAAACTGAAAACGAATTCCAAACAAAGAGGAATATGAAGTCCCTGCGGGTCGTTAGGAAGTACTATACAGGGTGAGTCACCTAACGATACCGCTAGATACATTTTCGTAAACCACATCAAATACTGTCGAATCGATTCCACAGACGGAACGTGATGAGAGGGGCTAGTGTAATTGGTTAATACAAACCATAAAAAAATGCACGGAAGTATGCTTTTTAACACAGACCTACGTTTTTTTAAATGGAACCCCGTTAGTTTTGTTAGCACATCTGAACATATAAACAAATACGTAATCAGTGCCGTTTGTTGCATTGTAAAATGTTGATTACATCCGGAGATATTGTAACCTAAAGTTGACGCTTGACTACCACTCCTCCGCTGTTCGATCGTGTGTATCGGAGAGCACCGAATTACGTAGGGATCCAAAGGGAACGGTGATGGACCTTAGGTACAGAAGAGACTGGAACAGCACATTACGTCCACATGCTAACACCTTTTTATTGGTCTTTCTCACTGACGCACATGTACATTACCATGAGGGGTGAGGTACACGTACACACGCGGTTTCCGTTTTCAATTACGAAGTGGAATAGAGTGTGTCCCATTGGAAACGCGTCGACGAATGTGGTATCAGCATGATGATGCACCTGCACATTCCGCAATTAACACTAGGCTGACCCTTGACAGGACGTTCGACGGGCGTTTCATAGGACGTGGAGGACGCATAAATTGGCCAGCCCTTTCTCCTGATCTTACACCTCTGGACTTCTTTCTGTGGGGTACGTTAAAGGAGAATGTGTACCGTGATGTGCCTACAACCCCAGTGGATATGAAACAACGTATTGTGGCAGCCTGCGGCGACATTACACTAGATGTACTGCGGCGTGTACGACATTTATTACTCCAGAGATTGCAATTGTGTGCAGCAAATGATGGCCATTACATTGAACATCTATTGGCCTGACATGTCGGGACACACTCTATTCCACTCCGTAATTGAAAACGGAAACCACGTGTGTACATGTACCTCACCCCTCATGGTAATGTACATGTGCGACAGTGAAAAAGACCAATAAAAAGGTGTTAGCATGTGGACGTAATGTGCTGTTCCAGTGTCTTCTGTACCTAAGGTCCATCACCGTTCCATTTGGATCCCTACGTAATTCGGTGCTCTCCGATACACACGATCGAACATCGGAGGAGTGGTAGTCAAGCGTCAACTTTAGGTTACAATATCTCCGGATGTAATTAACATTTTGTAATGCAACAAACGGCACTGATTACGTATTTGTTTATATGTTCAGATGTGCTAACAAAACTAATGGGGTTCCATTTAAAAAAACGTAAGTTTGTGTTAAAAAACATACTTCCGTGCATTTTTTTATGGTTTGTATTAACCAATTACACTAGCCCCTCTCCTCACGTTCCGTCTGTGGAATCGATTCGTCAGTTTTTGATGTGGTTTACGAAATATATCCAGCGGTAATGTTAGGTGACTCACCCTGTATATTAAAAAGAGAACAGAATGCTGCAAAATCTTTCAAATGTTAAAATGTGTGTGAACTCCTATGGGGCCAAACTGCTGAAGTCAGCGGTCCCTACAGTTACACATTACATAAACTAACTCAAACTAAACTTATACTAAGAACAACACACACACACCCATGCCCGAGGGAGGACTCGAACCTCCGACGGGAGGGGTTGCGCAATCCGTGACATTGTGCCTCTAACTATGCGGCAACTAGGCGCGGCGAAAAGTCTTTGTTACATTGTTGTTGCCCTTCGATATTCCTTGTTCATTGCGATTCGGAAGTAAAATCTAAACTTCTACTGGGCTGTATAAGTTTAGAATAGCTGAGATTTATTTGGGAGGAGATTATTGATTCTGACACAAAGGAATGTTCACTCCACGTATTTACAACCTATATCTAAACATTCGTTATAATTGCATTCACTTAATTGTGTAGAGAAGGATGCGTCATTATGATCTGTTAGGAATGATGATGATGATGTTTGGTTTGTGGGGCGCTCAACGGCGTGGTTATCAGCGCCCGTACAATTACCCAATCATTGCTCAGTCCAATTTCGCCACTTTCCTGGATGATGATGAAATGATGAGGACAACACAAACACCCAGTCATCGCGAGGCAGGTGAAAATCCCTGACCCCGCCGGGAATCGAACCCGGGACCCCGTGCTCGGGAAGCGAGAACGCTACCGCGAGACCACGAGCGGCGGACGATCTGTGAGGAATGTAATAATATAATAGTGTAACCATTTTACAAATCATGGTGTAATATCTCTTTATATTCTACTAATTATCCCTGCACAATTCTATGAGTGAATTACGTTTCCTACTTGACCATCTATATACTCGCAGAATCGATGCGCAAAGTAGTACACTACTATTACTATGAGCGCATAATTACGCTTTGTAATATTCTCTCTGGTGTGTGTTGGGAGGAATTCTAGGATCTTCTCCGTGCCGAATAGCGGCATTGAATAATTGTAATTTTGCTATCGAGATTACTGGAAGAAAGACATTGGAAATACATTGTATGCTAATCAAGAGAAGATATACTGAGCATTTACATCAAAGATGTGTAAGGAATTTTATTATATATGTATTCTCTAATTGGAAATTTGCACGGAGGTGCCGTTTCCTTGGGAATCAGAAGGGAACTTCCGATGAATTGGAAACGAACCTGCATTTATTAGATCCAATAACTGCATTATTTCATCGGATAATTAAACTCTATCAAAGCAAACTTTCCGCTTGATCTGAGGTTTCCCGACTGACTACGCAACGCAAGTAAACCAAGACATTTTATTTACACAGGATTGCAGATCGCTTCGAATCATCGAGACTGCGGACAAGGAGAGTCATCGTCCTATTCTGATTAAACAAGTAAAGCTTAATTATAACTTTCTTGAGCGACTGTGATCACTGTGATATGGCTGCTTACGAATGAGATCGTTAATAAAACACTAATAACTAACTTTCCTCCTCACCAGCAAACAGTATAAACACAATATTAATTAAAATTATAATGGTGACTTTCCAGCACGCCTTACTTTTAGCTGAATGCACCAGCACGCCTTACTTTTAGCTGATTCCAATCACATCAGTAACTTAAGCGACGGACGCACATAAACAGAGATTTGAGGATTGAAGAATTTTAATACTGTATGGATGAAAGTAAAAGTTCTCTAATCTATCTTGGTATGCTAAAGCGCAGTTGTTAAATCGGTGACTGCTGTCACAAAGGCAGGTTATCAAGATTTAAGTGAGTTTGAACGTGGTGTTATAGTCGGCGCACGAGCGATGGGACGCAGCATCTCCGGGGTAGCGATGAAGTGGCGATTTTCCCGTACAACCATTTCACAACTGAATATTAGGAATCCGGCAAAACATCTAATCTCCGACATCGCCGGGTCCTGAAAAAGATCTTACAAGAACGGGACTAGCGACGATTGAAGAGAATCGTTCAAAGTGAAAGAAGTGCAACCCTTTCGCAAATTGCTGCATATTTCAGTGCTGCACCATCAACGCCAGCCTCTGTGTCCGAGCGGTTCTAGGCGCTTCAGTCCGGAACCGCGCTGCTGCTACGGTCGTAGGTTCGACTCCTGCCTCGGGCATGGATGTGTATGATGTCCTTAGGTTAGTTAGGTTTAAATAATTCTAAGGTTAGTTAGGTTTAAGTATTCTAAGTCTAGGGGACTGATGACCTCAGATGTTAAGTTCCATAGTGCTTAGAGCCATTTGAACTATTTTTGCACCATCAACAAGTGGCAGATTGCGAACCATTCAACGAAACATCATCCATATGGGCTTTCGGGGCCGAAGGCCCACTCGAGTTCTCTTGGTGACTGCACGACGCTGCTTCGCCTGGGCCCGTCAACTCCGACATTGGACTGTTGATGACTGGAAACACGTTACTTGGTCGGACGAGTCTCGTTTCAAATTATATCGAGTGGATGGACGTGTAGGGGTGGGGAGACAACCTTATGAAACCATGGATCCTGCATGTAGCAGGGGACTGTTCAAGCTGATGGAGGACCTGTAGTGGTGTACGGCGTGTGCAGTTGGAGTGATCGGGGCCCGTGATACTTTTAGACACGACTCTGATAGGTAATCCTGTCTGATCAGCTGCATCCATTCATGTCCAGTGTGCTTTCCGAACAACTTGGGCAATTTCAGCATGACAATGTGACACTCCACACGTCTAGAATTACTACAGGGTGGCCCCAAGAATACTATCCTGAGTTAAAACACTTCCGCTAGCCACCAAACTCCCCAGACACGAACATTATTGAGCAGATCTGGAATGCCTTGAAATGTGCTGTTCAGAAGAGATATGCATCTTCTCGTACTCTTGCGGATTTGTGGGCAGCCCTGCGGGATTCATCGTGTCAACTCCCTCCAGCACTACTTCAGACATTAGTCGAGTCCATGCCACGTCGTGTTGCGGCACTTCTGCGTGCTAGCGGGTGCCCTGGTCGCAGGTGATGCTCCAAAAACGACCAGCTTTGCGAAAGAAGCGGCGACACTTTCTGCGCAACCCACCCATCATCTTGCACGACAATGCGCGGGCGCATGCAGCGCAAGCTGTGGCTGCTCTGTTCGGTCGATGGGACTGGGAAGTACTGTACCATCCACCATACTCCCCAGTCTTATGTCATTGTGACTTTGATTTGATTCCGAAGATGAGCGAACCGCCTAGTGGCATTCGCTTTAGAACTGTTCCAGAGATTCGATAGGCAGTAGACCGCTCCATTTGCACCATCAACAGAACAGGCTCTGCTAACGGTATACTACGCGTTCCACATCGCTGGCAACGGGTTCTACTCAACTGTGGTGACTACTTTGAAGGACAGTAACAGGTACAAACATGTAACTCTTTTGTTCGGTTGTGAATAAATAGTTGCCACTATTCAAGTTATAACCTATGTATGATGTGTGTACGGTGCTGGCGTAACGTGTCGAACTAACTAGTAGCAGAATGCAAGAACAAAAACACAATTTTATTAAAATGCTCCAAGTTTAGTGGAGGTCTTTGATTGCAGAGGTAGCTTACTAAAACTGAACCTAGCCGTGAGGAGAGGTGCACAATATTGGTTCAAAGAGGGCAAATACAACAAGGTAAAGGAGAAACTGGGCACGCGAGCCATATGGAGTAAATAATTAAAAGCATGCATTTATAGAGAATGGCAAGAAAACTGGGACAGGACAGAAACAGGAAGGAGAACTTCCAGTTCAAGAATGTTGTACTTCCTTCTGAGTAAGGGAGTGATACACTTCATGTCGGGACATGGTCCGTATCAAGAATGGTTCAAATGGCTCTGAGCACTATGCGACTAAACTTCTGGGGTCATCAGTCGCCTAGAACTTACAGCTAATTAAACCTAACTAACCTAAGGAGATCACACACATCCATGCCCGAGGCAGGATTCGAACCTGCCACCGTAGCGGTCGCGCGGTTCCAGACTGTAGCGCCTAGAACCGCACGGCCACTCCGGCCGGCCATGGTCCGTCTCCTTGCCATTTGCTGAAAACCAGCTTGTGAATGTGGAGCAATTGTCACCCCGGATCATGCGTTTGGGAGTATGCCATTAGATAAAATGTTACAAACCAGCATAGAAACGTCTCCGGTAAAACATCAGTCCATAACGTAGTAAGGAATGAGGACTTGTGGCACAAGTTGAACTCGCTGACAGCAAAATATGAGTTTACGAACTGCAAGCCTACATGTCCGAGAGACAATCATGAAGAGGCCACGTGACGCACAACAGCAAAGCATTCGCTTACAACAACCTTCTGGGCGCACAGAGATGGCCTCGGGGAGACCAGAAAGAATTTCGGGAGATCCTGACAGCAGTCTTCCAATCTCTTCATACTAGGGTAGCTTGGCAGCACAGCCCCTGTGAATTCTGAGTTATGCCTCAGTGCTCCAGAGACTAACTATGCGGATAAAATGAGGAAATTTAGTTTGGTTCTGATATCAACTACAGTAGTGTAGTTTAGTGCGGTGCTGAGTAGTGCAGTGCTGTGCAGTGTACTGTTGTATAGCATGTAGCAGTCTAAACAATAAATTAAAATTTTTTTGATATAGCCTAGCACAATTGACTAGTAGTATGTGACTTCCGGATTCAGGATATCATATGTGTGCGCCATAGGGTCCAAGGCAGAATGTCGATTTTTAAAACTATTTAAATTTTTTTTTCTAAGGAGATATTTTATGTAAATTTTTTCCGTAATATAATGCTTAGTTTCACTAACTCATATGAAATTATGTTAAAATATTACGTGTTACAGTCATATATACCAATTCATGAGTCCACACTGTTTCGAGGTGGTCGCGCCAGTTCCCGTCAGCTCCCCTGGGTCAAAAACTGTCGTACATGGCCAGTATGTGGATGGCTGACCGTCCGGCTATGCCGCGTACTGTTGACACTTTCCCCTTTGCCTTTAAAACGGACGTGACAGGAGGACTGGTGGCTTAAACTCCCTGATCACCAGCCTTTGCGCCAATGTTCTGAATTCAATTCCAACCTCACCGCAGTGTCCCATAGAGTGAGGTCACGTGACGCACGCACTGTGTAGCAGTAGCAGTAAGTTGTTGCTAGCGAGCAATCGCCTGTCTGCTCTGGTCTGGTGTATCATGTTGGCTGGGCCGGTCGCGGTGCAGCGATGCCGGAGCCTCAGTATTATTGTATAAGGTAAAAAGTAGCCTCGCGCATATCTAGTAATGTTATGTAAGCTCCCATGTAAATCTTTTAAAAATGTCCTAATAATAATCTTCGTGATATAAAGTAATTTAAAAATTTAAAAAAAAACATTCATTTCAATTTAAAGAATTTACCAATTTCTTCAATCCATGATCATTCCTATTGTTGCAAAAGAAAAATCTGTTGCTTCCTTTCATAAGATGACATATCTACTAATTTCTTCAATCCATGATCATTCCTATTGTTGCAAAAGAAAAATCAGTTGCTTCCTTTCATAAATGACAAATCTATCGGCCAGCATTGCACAGAGCTGTGTCGAAAAAATTTTTATATAAGAGCAGATATATTCGCCGTTTTTATTGAGGTAAGAATTTTTCCTTTTTTTTATTCAGAATGATCTTACAGGGCCATGACGCAGCGCTGCTGTCGTCCAAATTCTACCAGGTTACTGAATTCATTTTTTCTGTTTAGAGCTTTCATTAAATGGGAAATAAATTTTGTGTGGAGGTTAAATGTGAATGAATTTCTGTAGGGAGGTTATAAATGGGAACCAGTTTTGTTCCGAGGTTACACAAAAATTAGAATCACTATCAATATTATTTATTATTGTATTATAATTATTTTTGTGGGGAGGTTACACTTGGCTCAGAACCATTATCCATAATAATTATACAAATTATTTTGTGGGGTGGTTACAAGCTTGATGCTATTCGCGAGGAGTAGGCGATAAGCCGGCACCGGGTTTCACCCTCTCCCTCATCTCATTATCTCCAACACGAACGGGTTTCCAAGAAGGGACGTCGAACAGATGTGCAGAATTATAGACCTATACCTCTAACGTCGATCAGTTGTAGAATTTTGGAACACGTATTATATTCGAGTATAATGACTTTTCTGCAGAGTAGAAATCTACTCTGTAGGAATCAGCATGGGTTTCGAAAAAGACGATCGTGTGAAACCCAGCTCGCGTAATTCGTCCATGAGACTCAGAGGACCATAGACACCGGTTCCCGGGTAGATGCTGTGTTTCTTGACTTCCGCAAGGCGTTCGATACAGTTCCCCACAGTCGTTCAATGAACAAAGTAAGAGCATATGGACTATCAGACCAATTGTGTGATTGGATTGAAGAGTTCCTAGATAACAGAACGCAGCGTGTCATTCTCAATGGAGAGAAGTCTTCCGAAGTAAGAGTGATTTCAGGTGTGCCGCAGTGGAGTGGCGTAGGACCGTTGCTATTCCCAATATATATAAATGACCTTGTGCATAACATCGGAAGTTCACTGAGGCTTTTTGCTGATGATGCTGTAGTATATCGAGAGGTTGCAACAATGGAAAATTGTACTGAAATGCAGGAGGATCTGCAACGTATTGACGCATGGTGCAGGGAATCGCAATTGAATCTCAATGTAGACAAATGTAATGTGCTGTGAATACACAGAATGAAAGATGCTTTATAATTTAGCTACAATATAGCAGATCAGCAACAGGAAGCAGTTAATTCCATAAATTGCCTGGGAGTAGGCATTAGGAGTAATTTAAAATGGAATGACCGTATAAAATTAATCGTCGGCAAAGCAGATGCCCGACTGAGATTCATTGGAAGAATCCTAAGGAAATGCAATCCAAAAACAAACGAAGTAGGTTACAGTACACTCGTTCGCCCACTACTTGAATACTGCCCACCGGTGTGGGATCCGTACCAGATAGGGTTGATAGAGAAGATCCAACGGAGAGCAGCGCGGTTCGTTACAGGATCATATAGTAGTCGCGAAACCGTTTCGGAGATGGTAGACAAACTCCAGTGGAAGACTTTGCAAGAGAGACGCTCAGTAGCTCGGTACGGACTTTTGTTGAAGTTTCGAGAACATACCTTCACCGAGGAGTCAAGAAGTACATTGCTCCCTCCTACGTATATGTCGCGAAGAGACCATGAGGATGAAATAAGAGAGATTAGAACCCACACAGAGGCATACCGACAATCTCTCTTTCCACGAACAACACGAGACTGGAATAGAAGGGAGAACCGATAGAGGTACTCAAAGTACCCTCCGCCAGACACCGTCAGGTGGCTTGCGGAGTATGGATGTAGATGTAGATGGCACTACACGCACACATTTAATCTCCACCCAACAAAAACACTTACACAATAATTTCGCGAAAGATAGGTGGGTGCAGGTGCGGAGGATAGGGAAAACCTTTGCAATTAGGCGCCTGAACCTGTCCTTCGGTGTCTCCCAGCTATTTATGTCACACGAGTTTACTATCCTGTACTTACCAAAACATGAGCAACATTCGATCTTTTCTGTATCTTCATAAAAGACTACAAGAGTTTGTAAGAGGTATGTGCTGCCTGCGAATCTGAGACCAAAGAGCAGTGTTGACTGCAGTACGAACTGTGTAGCAGTAGCAGTAAGTTGTTGCTAGCGAGGAGTCGCCTCTCTGCGCTGGTCAGTCCTGTCTGGTGTATCGGGTTGGCTGGGCCGGTCGCGGTGCAGCGATGCCGGAGCCTGAGTATTATTGTATATGGTAAAAAAGCAGCCTCGCGCATATCTAGTAATATTATGTAAACTTACATGTAAATCTTTTAAAAATGTCCTAATAATGATCTTTGTCTAATTTCTAACAAGCATTCATTTCAATTTAAAGAATTTAATATATATATATATATATATATATATATATATATATATATATATATATATATATTTTTAATGCATGATCATTCCGATTGTTGCAAAAGAAAAATCATTTGCTTCCTTTGATAAATAACAAATGTATAGGCCAGCATTGCACAGAGGTGTGCCGGAAAAGAGCTATTGTAAGAGCAGATAGTTGCCGACTTTATCGAGGTGAGAATTTTTGCTTTTTATTCAGAATGATCTTACAGGGCCATGACCCAGCACTGCTGTCGTCCAAATTTTACCAGGTTACTGAATTTATTTTTTATTACGAGGTTTAGGAATTTTTCTGTTTCGAGCTTATTTTAAATGAGAAAAGAATTTTGTGGGTACATTAAATGGGAACCAATTTTGTTCAGAGGTTACACAAAAAATAGAATCATATTATTATTATTATTATTGACTTTTTTTTTCTCAGACTTAAGTCTGGTTAAAAATGGAACGTGACGCGAACCTCGGTCAAGCGTGACTTCCTTGTAACTGTATGGTATATGTTATATTGCATTTAGGAACTTTTGGGTCATTGGACATGTATCAATAATTACAGATTTTTGTAGTTGTATATATATGTTTGGATGTAGCTGTATTGCATTGATGTACTGGTGAATATTGTGAGGTATGACTCCTGTAGTTGATAGTATAATTGGGATAATGTCGACTTTATCCTGATGCCACATGTCCTTGACTTCCTCAGCCAGTTGGATGTATTTTTCAATTTTTTCTCCTGTTTTCTTCTGTATATTTGTTGTGTTGGGTATAGATATTTCAATTAGTTGTGTTAATTTCTTCTTTTTATTGGTGAGTATGATGTCAGGTTTGTTATGTGGTGTTGTTTTATCTGTTATAATCGTTCTGTTCCAGTATAATTTGTATTCATCATTCTCCAGTACATTTTGTGGTGTGTACTTGTATGTGGGAACGTGTTGTTTTATTAGTTTATGTTTTATGGCAAGTTGTTGATGTATTATTTTTGCTACATTGTCATGTCTTCTGGGGTATTCTGTATTTGCTAGTATTGTACATCCGCTTGTGATGTGATCTACTGTTTCTATTTGTTGTTTGCAAAGTCTGCATTTATCTGTTGTGGTATTGGGATCTTTAATAATATGCTTGCTGTAATATCTGGTGTTTATTGTTTGATCCTGTATTGCGATCATGAATCCTTCCGTCTCACTGTATATATTGCCGTTTCTTAGCCATGTGTTGGATGCGTCTTGATCTATGTGTGGCTGTGTTAGATGATACGGGTGCTTGCCGTGTAGTGTTTTCTTTTTCCAATTTACTTTCTTTGTATCTGTTGACGTTATGTGATCTAAAGGGTTGTAGAAGTGGTTATGAAATTGCAATGGTGTAGCTGATGTATTTATATGAGTGATTGCTTTGTGTAATTTGCTAGTTTCTGCTCGTTCTAGAAAGAATTTTCTTAAATTGTCTACCTGATCATAATGTAGGTTTTTTATATCTATAAATCCCCTTCCACCTTCCTTTCTGCTTAATGTGAATCTTTCTGTTGCTGAATGTATGTGATGTATTCTATATTTGTGGCATTGTGATCGTGTAAGTGTATTGAGTGCTTCTAGGTCTGTGTCACTCCATTTCACTACTCCAAATGAGTAGGTCAATACTGGTATAGCATAAGTATTTATAGCTTTTGTCTTGTTTCTTGCTGTCAATTCTGTTTTCAGTATTTTTGTTAGTCTTTGTCTATATATTTCTTTTAGTTCTTCTTTAATATTTGTATTATCTATTCCTATTTTTTGTCTGTATCCTAGATATTTATAGGTATCTGTTTTTTCCATCGCTTCTATGCAGTCGCTGTGGTTATCCAATATGTAATCTTCTTGTGTTTTCCCTTGACTATGCTATTTTTCTTACATTTGTCTGTTCCAAAAGCCATATTTATATCATTGCTGAATACTTCTGTTATCTTTAGTAATTGGTTGAGTTGTTGATTTGTTGCTGCCAGCAGTTTTAGATCATCCATGTATAGCAAATGTGTGATTTTGTGTGGGTATGTTCCAGTAATATTGTATCCATAATTTGTATTATTTAGCATGTTGGATAGTGGGTTCAGAGCAAGACAGAACCAGAAGGGACTTAATGAGTCTCCTTGGTATATTCCACGCTTAATCTGTATTGGCTGTGATGTGATGTTATCTGAATTTGTTTGGATATTAAGTGTGGTTTTCCAGTTTTTCATTACTATGTTTAGAAACTGTATCAATTTAGGATCTACTTTGTATATTTCCAATATCTGTAGTAACCATGAGTGGGGTACACTATCAAAGGCTTTTTGGTAATCAATGTATGCGTAGTGTAGGGACCTTTGTTTAGTTTTAGCTTGATATGTCACCTCTGTATCTATTATCAGTTGCTCTTTACATCCTCGTGCTCCTTTGCAGCAGCCTTTTTGTTCTTCATTTATAATTTTGTTCTGTGTTGTATGTGTCATTAATTTCTGTGTGATGACTGAAGTTAATATTTTGTATATTGTTGGTAGGCATGTTATGGGGCGATATTTAGCTGGGTTTGCTGTGTCTGCTTGATCTTTAGGTTTCAGATAGGTTATTCCATGTGCAAGTGTATCAGGGAACGTGTATGGGTCTGTAATGTAACTGTTAAATAATTTAGTTAGATGTGAATGTGTTGAGGTGAACTTCTTTAGCCAGTAATTTGCTATTTTATCATTTCCAGGGGCTTTCCAATTATGTGTAGAATTAATTGCTCGGGTGACTTCATGTTGCAAAATTATCACTTCAGGCATTTGTGGTATCATCTTGTATGTGTCTGTTTCTGCTTGTATCCACCGTGCATGCCTGTTATGTTGTACAGGGTTTGACCATATGTTGCTCCAGAAGTGTTCCATGTCTGTTATGTTTCGTGGATTGTCTATTTTAATGTGTGTGTTATCCATTGTTTGTTTATTATTATTATTATTATTATTATTATTAATTAAATTTTTTGTGAGATTACACAAAAATTAGAATCATTAACCAAATAATATTTAAAATTATTTTTTGTGGGGAGGTTACAAGTTAAAGAAATGAAATAAATTGCATAAATGACCAGAACAGATAACTCCAATGGCCGCAGACTCTTATTTACATCACACACCCATTGCAAACTCAGAAGTTGTCGAAGTCGGGCAGATAGAAGCTAATGGAAGCAAAAAACACGGAAAATGATAACTTTGCCAACAGTGGCCAAAAAACTAAACATTATTTTAGTACAACTCTCAAAGCTTGTGGAGATCTTTCACCGCATAGATGTTCAGAAATCTAACTGTATATAACTGGTATGCAAGTTCGTAGCGTTTTTGTTTTACATGTTGGCATTGCGGTTGGTACGAGTTTATTTGTCGATTGTCATTTTTTGTTATAGTTCACTGTTGCTGTTTGAGTTTACATATTGTAATTTTGTCATCTGGAGATACTGGGTGGACCTGCAGACGCCAGAAAATGGCGTATCAAGTGGAGAAATGGGTACGTTTCCGACACGTTCTTCGTTTGAGAAAAACGAAGGTGCGACAGCAGCGAAGGCAACGAGAAACATTTTTTTGTGTATGGGGATACTGCCATTGGACAGAGTATGGCAAGGAAACGGTTTCCACACTTTAAGAACCGGTTGGTGACGCTCCACGTTCAGGAAGAACTTCGAGGTGTGATGAAAATCGTGGGTCTAGTTTAGCAGGGGATACAACCCGTCGGCTTTGAACAAAGACGTCACAAGTCGCCAGAGAGCATGTATTACAAAGATGAAAGAGCTGAGGAGAATTTTGAGAAACAAAGGAATGCGAGAGAGATAAACTTTATTTCACATATGTGAGGGCCAGTAGTATTTTCACGTTAACGATATCGCGTGTTTGTATCTTAGTATTTCTCCGCAAAATACAATGGAATGAAATGAATGAAATTACTAGCAAAGAATACATCACGTTACATGTATGTCAGTAGTATCTCGAAAGTCTTTCGAACTGTATTGCTTAAGTGCAGTACGGGATACAAGTTCAGCGTAGTCGATTTCTTAGTTTCAAGTAGCATTGCTGTCCTGTTGTTCACTTGAACTATGTATCCCCTGCTTCACTAAACCGCAAATGAAACCCGATACAAATTAAAAGCTCATTCGAAGTGTGTTGCTTAAGTACAGTCCGGAATACGAGTTTGTCGTAAGGCGATTTCCTCGTTTTCACTAGCATTACTGTCGTGTTCTTCACCTGAACGATGTATCCTCCGCTTCAGTAAACCCTAAGTGGAACACGGAATACAAATTGTAGATGTGCTGTTTATTTCGTCTCCGCTATTACTAACATAAAGTAGGATCAGTTTATTCTATCTCGTGAGATTTTTTTTAAAAAAGCCAAAAAACACTTATCAGCTACTGAAGCATCTGTATCTTAGGATCAGTTTATTCTATCTCGTGAGTTTTTTTTTAAGCCAAAAAACACTTATCAGCTACTGAAGCATCTGTATCTTCTAATGGGTGCGGGAGTTCCGACTCCTGGGGAGGTGGGTGGGTGTGAGTCAGAACTCCCGCACCCACCCACCTCCCCAGGAGTCGAAACTCCCGCACCCATTAGAAGATACAGATGCTGATAAGTGTTTTTTGGCTTAAAAAAAACGAGATAGAATAAACTGATCCTAAGATACAGATGCTTCAGTAGCTGATAAGTGTTTTTGGGCTTTAAAAAAAATCTCACGAGATAGAATAAACTGATCCTACTTACGAATAGGTGGAAATACACGTACGTTACATTTGCAACCTGTTTCATTTTATATGTTTTGATTGTTTATTTAACCTTTGTGTTTCACTTGTCTTTTGCTGTTATGTTTTAGTTTAGTTTTTTTTATTGATTGCTTAATAAAAGTAGGATCAGTTTATTCTATCTCGTGAGATTTTTTTTAAAAAAGCCAAAAAACACTTATCAGCTACTGAAGCATCTGTATCTAATATCAAGCGGTCGCTTTTAGATTCACATTCAATTATTTTAATGATAGCGCTTATTAGAACACAGAACTGCTTTATTATCTATGCCTCGAAGTGAAGACATTACTATCTATGACTAAGGAATGACGTCATTGTTCAAAGCCGACGGGTTGTATCCCCTGCTTCACTAGACCCAAGATCGTTTACACGCGTTAATCCACAATGATCCACGTCAGTGTACTCGAGAAGCGGCAAATGTGATAAGTTGTGATCTTTCCACCGTCGCGCGACACTTGCTTGCATCGGGAAGGTTCAAAAATCAGGACGTATGCTCTAAGGCAAAATCACAGACATCAGAGGGTGTCCATGTGTCCATGTCTGTTTGCTCGTCATCTATTGGCTCTTGAACAGCACCGACCAGTGACGAGAAATGGTGTAATTGCCCTAACATAATGAGAAGAGAGGGATGATCGAGCCCAAACAAGGCAGCAACTCGCCGTACGAAGATCTGCTCGTATCCGCAAAAGATAATTTTATGCATTAGGTGGAACAGTGACGGTGTGTTTTGCCGTGAGTTGCTCCCCGATGTGTAACCATTTTTGCTGACATTTACTATCAACAACTGAAACATCTTTCAGACTCAGTCCAAGAACAACGACCAGGAAGACTGAAACGATGCTACTCCACCATAACGCCCGCCCGTATTCTGTTAGAGTGACAGTCTGGAACCGTGCGACTGCTACGGTCGCAGGTTCGAATCCTGCCTCGGGCATGGATGTGTGTGATGTCCTTAGGTTAGTTAGGTTTAAGTAGTTCTAAGTTCTGGGGGACTGATGACCTCAGATGTTAAGTCCCATAGTCCTCAGAGCCATTTGAACCATTTTTTGGTTAGAGTGACAACAAACACTATACAGGAGTTCAGTTAGGACGTCATTCCACATCCATCTTATTCTCCTGATCTTATGCCCTCAGATTTTCACCTTTTCCCCTCTTTATCGAACAACTTTCAAGGAACGTATTTTTCGAATGAAAATGCGTTCCGAACATGGTTCGAAAAGTTCATTGCCTCGAAATCACGTGATTTCTACAGTCACGAAATCGAAAAATTAACGTAGCGTCGGCAGACTTTTGTAAATAGTGAAGAAGAATATACCGGGTGATCAAAAAGTCAGTACAAATTTGAAAACTTAGTAAACCACGGAATAATGTAGATAGAGAGGTAAAAATTGACACACTTGCTTGGAATAACATGGGGTTTTATTAGAACCAAGAAAAAACACCCCATATCGCCAGACGCGTGAAAGATCTCTTGTGCTCGTCCTTTGGTGATGATCGTGTGCTCAGCCGCCACTTTCGTCATGCTTGGCCTCCCAGGTCCCCAGACCTCAGTCCGTGCGATTATTGGCTTTGGGGTTACCTGAAGTCGCAAGTGTATCGTGATTGACCGACATCTCTAGGGATGCTGAAAGACAACATCCGACGCCAATGCCTCACCATAACTCCGGACATGCTTTACAGTGCAGTTCACAACATTATTCCTCGACTACAGCTATTGTTGAGGAATGATGGTGGACATATTGAGCATTTCCTGTAAAGAACATCATGTTTGCTTTGCCTTACTTTGTTATGCTAATTATTGCTATTCTAATCAGATGAAGCGCCATCTGACGGACATTTTTGAACGTTTGTATTTTTTTGGTTCTAATAAAACCCCATGTCATCTCAAGCATGTGTGTCAATTTGTACCTCTCTATCTACATTATTCCGTGATTTATTCAGTTGTCAAATTTATACTGACTTTTTGATCACCCGATATTATTGATGACTTAAGTCTCTATTATGCGTATCTGTTGTGTTTATTAAACTTTTGGAGAAACGCTACGAGATTATCCTCCAACCTCGTGCATATATCCAGTTGTCACAGGCTCTTTTTGTTTGTAAAATGTTACGCCTTTTAGAATGGTTGGGAATGGAATTCTTCAGCCAGTGCTACCAGAAGACATGGAAAGTTATAATGACTTTACAGGTGTGACATAGTCTGACAGATCGCTTACACACTTTCATTCCATCACAGGCAAACAATTTTCGATACCTATGTGTACCGGTGGAAGGCGCTTCGCAGGAAATATTTTTGAAGGATACCTCTTAGTGAATTGAGACAATGTTTGAAATGTGTACGCGACTACACATCATCTGATGCCATCACCAACGACATTATGCGTAATTGTTATCATTAAATTACGGAGAGGCGTGAGCATGTTTACTCCCTTCATCTTTCGCTGTGTGAGAGACGTCTTTTATTCTTTTGCCAACTGTGCGCTTGGTAGTTGATTTCACGTAACAGTTATCTGTTTTTCACCTAGTCAATGACTTTTAGCAATGACCACCTACAATCTTTGCAATAACTGGCTTATTTTTAGAGTAAAATGTATTTTTTAAATTTTTTAAATATTTCATCAAGTGCTTTTTGTAAAGGAAAAAATATTTACAACGTATTTAAAGATTCAGGAGAGGTCAAGAAAATGCTTTAATTCTGGAAACAGCCTCAGTCATTCGTGAGTTGTTGCTTCTGCAAGTTAAAAAGGAAGTGTTTAGAAAACAGGACACAGCTTTTGGAATATTGATGCTCTAAGGGTTCCTGAGTAGTTTCTTTCAAGAGTACTCCTAAAGTCATGATAAAGCATGTGGACTCAGAGTTGCCCAGTGCGATTGTGTAGTACTACGAAGAAGCTAACAGTAGCTGAAAGTTTTGTTATCACGGAGGAACTCACCACAAACAAAAAATTGGCTTATCTTCTGTAATATGGTTCTCCGTTACCACATGTACCTTGTCTAGTCTTCCCCTTTTGAGCCAATACGATGCTACTCAGTGTCTGATAGTTATGTCAACGGGTTATGTTGCAGGTACAACGCATAGGCCTTCCAAGGACGTGGTGCTAATTGCTCCTGACATTCTGAGCGATACATCTCTTCGTCAACACCTCACAATGGTTTTATTGGTCGTGAATGACAGTCGATGTGCCCAGGCACTGCTGCGAAGCACGTAATAGGCTCAAAGAGGTCTGTATGATGAATTCGTAGTGTCTGCAGTGGTAGTCTGTACTGACTTGAGTTTAGCGAGGCAATTCTGTGCATTAGTTTTGTTGTTTTTCCAATTGTAAGTCTATAGTGCTCGCTCATCGCCAATCGTTCGCCGGGGTGTATGCCTAGGTATCTTGTCGTTACTTTTATCTGTATGCCAGTGTTGCTCAGTCTAATGGTGGGTTCAAAATGGCTCTGAGCACTATGGGACTCAACTTCAGAGGTCATCAGTTCCCTAGAACTACTTAAACCTAACTAACCTAAGGACATCACACACATCCATGCCCGAGGCAGGATTCGAACCTGCGACCGTAGCCGTCTTGCGGTTCCAGACTGTAGCGCCTAGAACCGCACGTCTAATGGTGGGGTTGATCGCCAATTATACTATCTTGTTACCCGAAATCGTAAGCTGCTTACGGTTGCACCGGTCATTTATTTTTACAAAGAGCTGCTTTCGAGTTGCGGTGTCGAGTTTGCAGTTACTATTAATAGCAGGTCGTCGCCTTAGGCAACTATACCCTTAATTGTCGTAGAGATTGTTTAGGAATGGCTCTGAGCACTATGGGACTTAACATCTAAGGTCATCAGTCCCCTAGAACTTAGAACTACTTAAACCTAACTAACCTAAGGACATCACACACATCCATGCTCGAGGCAGGATTCGAACCTGCGACCGTAGCAGTCGCGCGGTGTTTAGGAATGGTACTACGGTAATATCCGAGAAAACTGGCCAGCCTATCGAGCCTAGTGGGCATCCTTTAGTTATTTTCTTGATAACCTTTTACGTTCCTTCTTGGCCTTGAGCCGTCCTATCTTATCACTAGTCGAATAATCGAGTCAGCTATTGCAGTCAACAGTTGATGTCTGCAATTCTCGTAGCTTTGCGGAAAAGGCAGGCTACCAGAGACTGTCAAAGGCGCCAGCTATGTCTGGGGGAGACCGGGTCTAGTTGATACAGGGACAAGTTGACACAGGCCCAATTACTTGCAAACGTAAAGACGCTTGGAAGCGGGAACGGGAGTGGAGGCGGAACAGAGCGATACTCCGTAACCATGCGTGGGCTGGAGGAGAATGTTGCTTGCCGCAGTGCTTTGTGAATAAAAAATGATTTTTTTTTCACTGAAAGTTTTACTAGACACTTTCACCTTTTATTTTAGGGTTGTTCGTGAGCTAGTTGAACAATGAAACACATCATATTGTTTCATGGTTTGAAGGTAATAATATTAACCTTAAACAGTAATTTTAACTGCTACCTGTTTCTCGTAGATTTTAGTTTAGTGTAATGGCGTCGTTTGGGTCAAGTTGATACTCTTCTTTTGGGTCAAGTTGATATGGTGTATCAACCCTCATCAAAAATGTCGACGAATTATAAGAAGAAAACTGAAAGGGGCGAAAACCCATTGATATACTTGGCATATAAAGAAATTAAGAATGGTCGGATGTCTATTAGGGAAGCAGCAAAAACATTTGCTATAGACAAAATGGCGCTCTATAGGTATAAAGTTCAAAAGGAAAATCGTATCGAAACACCAGAAGCAGTTGAGGACGTAAAAATGGGATATGATAAACTTCGACAAATATTAAATGATGATTTGGAAAACAAGCTTAGTAACTATATTTAAACATGTGCTAATATTTACTATGGATTAATTCCTAAAAATGATCGGGAGGTGGCCTATGAATTAGCACTAGCGAATCAAGTAACAGTGCAGATACCTGGATAAATGCCAAAATGGCAACTTCAGCATAGTTTTATAAGTTTTTAAAAAGGCATCCCAATCTTTCTTTAAGAGAGCCAGAAACGACAAGCCTTAGTCGGGCAACTAGCTTTAGTCGGCACAACGTACGAAATTTTTTTGAAAACTTGTGACGTGTTTATGAAAAATGTAAGTTTCAAAGCAAAGATGTGTGAAATGCGGACGAAACCGGAGTGCAGACTGTTTAGCGGCCAAGTAAAATTATAGCTGAGAAAGGAGTTCGGCAAGTTGCAAAAGTCACTTCTGCTGAGGGAGGGCAGTCAGTTACAACTGCCACTGCTGTCAGTGCTGTGGCAACATTATCCGCCCACTTTTCATTTTCCCTAGAGTGTTCTTTAAAGACCATTTCATAAAGGGAGGACCGCCAGGGTGTATTGGTACTGCACATCCATCTGGTTGGATGACTGCGCCATCGTTCCTAACTTTTACGAGAGTTGGAACTTTAACAGTGGCAA
Organism: Schistocerca cancellata; assembly: GCF_023864275.1. Taxonomy (NCBI): domain Eukaryota; kingdom Metazoa; phylum Arthropoda; class Insecta; order Orthoptera; family Acrididae; genus Schistocerca; species Schistocerca cancellata. The sequence goes on along the minus strand of NC_064628.1, from coordinate 746,434,270 downwards.
CTATTTATTTACAGGTCGTACAAAATAGATACGTATTTCAAAGTTTTACTGACCTTCAGAGTAGTCACTGGCATTGTGTATAGCCCGTTGCCAGCGATGTGGAAGTCGTAGGATACTCTTAGCAGTGCCAGTTGTGTTGACAGTTGAAGTGGCACGGTCTATTTCCCAACGAATTTGTAGCAGTTCTGAAGCGAGTGCCGTGAAGTGTTTCCTTCAGTTTAGAAATCGAGTTGAACTCACAAGGGCTTAAGTCCGGGGAGTGCAGTAGGTGGTATAGCACTTAGCAGCCCCATCAGTCAAACAAATCAGTAACAGCTTGCAGAAGTCCATCAGCCTTCCACATCCGCAGAAGTCAATCTACATCGGTATTAGCCGACATCACTGAAAAGAGTCATCACTTGTTACTGCTGGCCTTGGAGCTATCTCTCCCATCGTTACGCCAGAACGAATTCGGCCTCTACCAAAAGCAGGAGAACGTAAAACAAGCGGTAAAGGCAAGCAACCCTTAAAGTCCTGCATTTTTGCACATACTCCCATAAAAAGTAAAACAGAGCAAGATTGAAAGGAGAGGGGGAGAAAGAAGTCCATTAAGACAGAGAAAGGCAAATTAAAACTAATGAAGTTATTTGGTTGCGAACAAAACAAACAGCTCGATAATCCAAGGAAACAAGGTAAAAAAAAGAGTGAAGCTTAAAAAAAAGAAACATTAACCAGACTCTGACGAAGAGTCTTATGACTTAGTGTGTCTTAAAACTTATTCTTCATCCAAACTGAGTCAAGATTTGATCCAATGTGTTTTCTTGCAAGAAATGGGCACATACAGCTTGTGCAGACGACAGCCCTCTTTACAATTGTTAACTGCCAATCAGACCCACGTTTCTCTTCAGAATCGGAATGACTTCCCACAACTAAGGGCCTGCGAGGCTGTCTAAAACTTTCCTATAATCTTGTGCTTAAACGTTGTTTAAGAAAATGTTGATTTTAGTGAAACTAAGAAATTTATTACAAAAATATAAAAATCCATTATATTCATCTTTAAATTTATGTTTAGATTATTAGTTTTTGGTTTTAATATGTTTGTACCTTTTAACACAATAAAACCCTTTCAAAATACAGGTTTCGGTTATTATAATCCTGAATTCTGGCATCGTATCAGCTGCTCAAAGGGGTCTTAACTTGACCCATAACAATATCAATTTCACACAGACTGGTTTAAATTGATACATCTGGCGAAGTTTACACAATACTTTTAGACAGCAGAAATTTATTTTTATAAAGCTTTGAAATGTACCAACTGATAGCCAAATAGTTATAGTACCTTATTACATTGCATTTGTTTCAGTACAGCGACAGAGCAAAATACAAAATCCAGAAAGTAAAAAGCGTATCAACTAGACCCTGCGGGCCGCATGCCTCGGGCATGAATGTGTGTGATGTCCTTAGGTTAGATAGGTTTAAGTACTTCTAAGTTCCAGGGGACTGATGACCTTAGATGTTAAGTTCCATAGTGCTCAGGGCCATTTGAACCATTTGAACTAGACCTGGTCTCCCCTATCGTTATTCCTGTTGCGTAATTTTCTTGTGTGTCCAATATTATTTCCAGCACGCGGTTAACTGCGTCATCTATTGAGCTTTTGGGTCTAAAGCCATGCTGATGTGGACTAAGCCTGAAGAGCTTCCTGTGTGAGGGTAGTCTTTACAGAGCAGTCTCTCCTTGACCCTTGCCAAAGCGTTCAAGTGGCAGATGTGCCTGTAAGTCTTGGGGTCTGTTGGGTCCCGATCCTCTGATTTTTTTTTATGATTATTACTTTCGCTGTTTTCCTCAAGGCAGGGACCATACCTTGCAGCAATGCTTCATTCAGTAACTCTCCTAGATAGAGGATATTCTGAGCAACTGTATTTTTGAGAGTATGTCATATTATTTAATCATTTAATTACTAACGCTACCACTTCTTGGGAAAATGGGACTTTAACGGAGCCATTTGTGTAGGAGTTACCCATTTGTCTTTGTAAGTCTATGTGAGGTTTCTGGTCATTCTTTTCTTCGTCATCAGGGAGAAGTTTATTCAGTAGGTACGCTGCTCAACATCTACAGCCCGTTGTGATACTGCCGTCTGTGAGCCTAACAGTTACCAGTACTGTCGGCGTCTTTACCTTTTCTGTTTGAACTTTGAATGGTTAACCCCATGGGTTGCTTTGTAACTGAATTATGACAAAACAGTTTCAGTGATCCTGTCTGGTCTTGTGTAATTCGTTTTTATATTTTTGCTTTGCATCACGGTATAGTTCCAGTTTTACTTCCCTCTCTTGTACGGTTTTTGCTTTTCGGTAATGTTTCCTTCCGTCTCTAGCGTCTTCCCTTAAGTCTGTTAACTCAATGGACCGACGGAGTTTCCGTTTCGGTGCTTGGTTGGTCTTTGGGACAGCTAATTGCTGTGCTTTTTGAAGCAGGTCCGTCAGAATGTGTTCTTTATAGTCTATGCTACCACTCACTGTATGGAGGGAAAAGTCTTCAACCAAGTTCCTTAATTTTTACCAGTCAGCCTTGTTTAGAAGAAGTCGTTACTTTTGTTGATGTGAAGTTTCTGTGTTCGTGTTTGCGTATGTCTGTGAGAATCAGTGTGGCGTTATGGTTACTGTGCGTACCTCCCATTTGCTGACAACTTTAGTTTGTCAACCGAGGCACCCTTACAGCACAGCTGTAAGTCGGCGATATTCTACGCCCAGTTTCCCTACCCTTCACGGCAAGCCATCCTGGACTTACATTTCAGCAAGATAATGCCCGCCTGTAGATAGCGAGTGTTTCTGATGCTTGCCTTCGTGCTTGCCAAACCGTACCTTGGCCAGCAAGGCATTATGAGCATTATGGGCAGGCCCCTCCAACGAGCTCGAGATTTTCACGATCTAACGCACTAGTTGGACAAAATCTGGCACGATATTCCTTAGGAGGACTTCCAACAACTCTACCAGTCAATGCCAAGCCGAATAACTGCTTGTACAAGGGCCACAGGTGGACCAACGCGTTATTGACTTGCTCAATTTGTCTATCTAAGAAGTTTGTTATTTTATAATTTAATAAAACCTGATGATGAGCTATAAACATGGATATCTAATAAAACATAATGCTAACATCCCCTACCAACAGCAATGAAAACAAAGAATGAGAAGTTTCCTTGTTTAAAGTACTGATATCGAAATAAGAGTTAACGCAAGAGAGCCACACGTTTAATTTAATGCCTTTTTCGGCCAACTGGGAATACTCTTATGGATAGACTGTGATAACACTGCGTACATTACAACTTACGCAGGATGTAGCTTTTGTCTGGCATCGATATTAAAAGTGTGATCTATGATGTTGTAGAGTGCATTTACATCTTAAACGTACTTTTATGATGGAGTGAATTTCTTACTCCGTTATTACGAAATACTTAATATTACGAGCAACTACTATCGCTACGAAACATATGTTTCTTTCCGTCACCGGGTGAAGTATAGTCAAACTGGAGTGTCTGCAGTATTAAATGAAAGGAAACTGTCAGGCCACTCTGCGACGCTCCTTACTTTTAAGAGCTTCCCCACTCTTCAGCAGTTGCCCTATATTCCCATTTCCCAGCATTGCAGTCTTTCTCTTTCATATCTCTCTTCCTCATCCTTCCCATTACTCCCACTCTGCATATTATTCTCGGCCGCCCGCTCTTCCTCCTTCCCGGAGGCGACCATTCCAGTATAATTTTTGCCCGTCATCCTTGCTCCATCCGCCGAACATGGTCACACCACTGAAGACATCTTTTCTCAATTCTTTGCACGACTAGTTGTTCCATTACTATCTCCCTAATTACCTAATTTCTTCCCCTCTCTCCTAACTGCCCTTCTTACTCCATCTCTACCGCCTGTACTCTACTTCTTTGCCGTTCCCGCAGGATTCATCCTTCTGCGCCATATGTTTGTATAATTTCATCTACTGTTTGCAGAATCCTCTTCTTCGTTTATTTTGATACTGCTCTGCTGCAAATAACTTGATTTAGCATCTTCATAATTCCCCTTGCCTGCTGAATGCTGCCTTCTGCATCTGCCAACAGCTTCTTGAGGCATAGATAATCGATTCTAAGTACTTAAACTGTTTTACTATTTTACTGGTTCCTTGTGGCAGTACTATATCTGTCCCACGTCACCCAACTGCTAGATATTCTGTTTTGTTCATGTTTATTCTAAGCCCGCCTCGTTCAAATAGTTCCATTAACTTCTTTATCAGAAGCTTCACATCCTCCCTACTTCGTGCTATCTATCAATACCTAACATCGGAAAACAAGCATGAGTAGATAGTACCATGCTAGAAAGGAATTCCCATACCTCCTCACGACTGATTCCACGATTCCAATGTAAAGGGTGTAAATTTTGAGTTGACAAACTAGAATAACTCGAAAAATAAGATTCACACGATAAAATGTGTAGAATCCAAAGTTTATTATTTTCGAGGGGGACATCTGCTGGTGCTAAAATTAGCCCGTCGCCCCAGTCCCCTGGGGGTGGGGCGGGAGGCAACTTTAAAATTTCAAATGGGAACCCCCATTTTTTATTGCAGAATCGGATTCTACATAAAAAACTACGTACATTTTGTCTTAAACATTTGTTTTGATTCTTGGTAGTTGGCGCTGTAATTCAAGACAATCCATGTTCTCATTTTTGCGTCGAAAGCGGTTACGGATAAATAAAAAATACTTATTTACCTCGTAAATTTTGATTCGCTAAAACTGAAACTCTCCCTCTCTCCCCATAGGGTGGGGTTTGAGAGAGAGGAATTAGAGTTTTAGAGATGTTGACCCAAATATTAATTTTTTCCCGCAGATCTGGATAAGTGTTGTTTGTTTCGTGGTAATGAGGCCACACAACTTTTAATTATCAAAAATATCATCTGACTATCTAACTAACTAACCGAACATCCCACTTGCTAACGAGTGAACTCATTAACTAACAGAGTAAACAAAGTAAAAGACTAACTGAGGAAAAAAACTAACCCACTCGCAAACTAAAGATTCTTGAATTACAGCGCAAACCAAGAATCAAAACAAATGTTTAAGACAAAATGTACGTAGATTTTTATATAGAATCTGATTCTGCATTAAAAATGGGGGTTCCTATTTGAAATTTTAAAGTTCCCTCCCACCCCACTCACAGGGGCTGGGAGTGGCGGGCTAATTTTAGCACCAGCATATGTCCCCCTCGAAAATAGTCAACTTTGGATTCTACACATTTTTTCGTGTGAAGCTTATTTTTCGAGTTATTCTTGTTTGTCAACTTAAAATTTACAGCCGGCGTATATATATATATATATATATATATATATATATATATATATATATATATATATAAACAGGATTAGCGACATACTACAGTCCTGTGTTAACTCCTTTCGATGTTCGAAATGGCTCAGTCGACTTTCTTCCTACTTAAACTACTGCGTACGATTGTCGGTAGGCCTATATTATCCGATTTATATACCTACATACGTTCGTTTCCCATAGTGCATTCTAAAGATAGAGGTCAGAGGGTAAGCATGTCACCAGATATAGAGCATCCCTTTGAACACCAACTTCCACTTGCTTTCCGGTAATATCTGCTTCAGAGTAGTGAGTAATCCTGCCGCAGGGATGCAGTGCGCCCGACATAGTTCCGTTTTGTGAAGCCCTGCTCTCTCCTAGCCAAGGCCGCGAGCGGTTCTCGTTAATGTTAGCCGCTCACTAGGCTGCCAAGCAATGTGCTCTGTCACAGTAAGAAACTACGACTGCCCGTACTGGCTCCGAAAATCAATTTTCAGCGTTAAGTAAGTTTCAGAATTATATCACCTTAGACGAAAGACCTATCAGGAGATCTGCGACTGCCTTTGACACTATACGTAATCCACTTTTTTGGTCGCGAGATAATTTTTATTCATTATCTAACAACGCATTTCGGGATAAAACAATTCTCACATCCGTGGAATGGCACAGAGAGGGTGATTCAAAAAGAAAGAATAGATTTCGGTTGTTTATTACAGACAAATTGTGAAAGACAGAAACTCAGTGCGCCCGTCACTCGATAGAGGGAGGTTCAAAATCATAGGTTCGCATAGACACTATGGCATACACTCAACATGGGCACATAGGCTGCTCGAGAAACATCGACATGGTAGTCTATTTCATTCCACGCACTAATCAACAGGTCCCTGTTTATTCAATAGAGAGCTTCAGCGTTATTTTTCCGTGAGGAGACATAAAAGACAAAATCTTTCTCCCGTCTACGCCAGCTACTCTTCAAGAGCTGAAAAACTGAATTGTTTGAAACTGTTGATTCAATAAGCACGGACCTGTTGATACGCGTGTCGAATGAAACGGACTGTTTTATGGATGTTTATCGAGCAAATCATGGTGCTCATGTTGAGTGTATGGATAGCGTGCACGCGAACATAAAAATTGAACCTTCCTCTACCCAGTGACATGCGCAATGTTTTCTATCTTTCATAGTTTGCCTGTAATAAACAACTGAAATGTTCTTTCTTTTTGAATCACCCGGCACAATACTAAGAGACACACATTGCAACAACGTAGTGAAGCTGAGAAACGTGACTGTTTGAAACCAGTACCAAGTAACTAATCGCTTTCTACTTCATTTTGTAACGCCATCACTGTTCTGACTGCCGTGTGCTGCTGCGGTCGCAGGTTCGAATCCTGCCTCGGGCATGGATGTGTGTGATGTCCTTATGTTAGTCAGGTTTAAGTAGTTCTAGGTTATAGGGGACTGATGACCTCAGAAGTTAAGTCCCATAGTGCTCAGAGCCAATTGAACCTGACCGACGTGGACTGTTCGACATGTTGCAAGTAGTATAAACTATTCGCCAGTAGGTGGCGTTGCTGACAGTAATCACTATCACATTAGGCATACCTTATATGTTAACGCTTATTAAAAAGAGTACATATTTATTTAACTTACATATACCTACATCTACACTCATATTCAGAAAAAACAGATCACCTAGAACGACCGGAAATGGGACGTTCATATTCACAGGACATATACTTTAGTATGTTCTACGGAAGTGATTAGTGTTTCAGTCACCTCCCATCAGCTCATGTCCTGTTGCCTAGTAGGCACAGGATCCGCCATGGTCCCTGATAAGTTGCTCAATGCGTGGTAACTTCGGCGCATGTAAGGCGCAAATGGCGTCCCGTGGTATAGCCATCCTTGCTGCACTCACCTGGTTGAAAAGTTCATCTGTAGTGGTTGGCATTGAGTTACAACACTGCACCCATCGTTTCGCCATATCCCACACATTATCGGTTGGCGACAAGTCTGGTGATTTGGCGAGCCAGGGCAAAAGGCTGAGAAGATATGAATAATCAGATGAAACGTCCCCTTAGAACAATTATACACAACTGTGCTTAAACTGATACACAATATTTTTAGCGCAACGCAATCTGACTTTCAAAAATCCCTACAAAAGAATGGCCCTGACTAACATTAACCTATACGTTTCACAAATCACTTACCTCATCAAAAATCTTCGTTACTCGAACTACTGCAATACAGCGAGCGCCACTACTGCCAGCTAAATAAGAGATTCAAACTACTGAAGGCACTAACTACTAGTAGGCATAGTTAGCAAATGAAAGATTTTAATAGAGAACTAACAACGTATTTACCTCAATAGTGTTGAAAAATCATAATATACATAGCAGTTCATAATATCCAGTATTACAAATTTCAAAACTCCGCCATCTCTCTCCCCACATCCACCACTGCTGGCGGCTCACCTCCAACTGCGCAACGCTACGCGCTGTTCACGTCCAGCTGCCGCTGCCCAACACTACAATGGCAGACGACAATGCAAACTAGCCACAGACTGCACACAGCACAGCCAGTGATTTTCATACAGAGCGCTACGTAACGTTGCCAATAGGAAAACATAAACAGCCTACTTACATAGCCTACTTACACAGACTTTATAGACGTAGAATTTGACACATATATAACACCAGAGTAAGGTCTAGAAAACGATGGGTTTCGACTTCTAGACTTAGATAATCGGACAAATCTCTCTATAAATACAGAAGTACGATTATTAACAAGAGCCTCAGACCATATTTCTATTTAATAGTCTCAGCTCACCTACCAAATTTCATGAAAGAGGGGCAGCCATATTTGATTATCTTAAAAGAAATCATCACAAAGCCATTCTAGACATCTTGTGGCACCACGAGTGCACGGGTTCGTACAGCAACGTGTGGTCGTGCACTGTCTTGCTGAAAAATGGCGTCTGGGACGTTGTGCAGAAATGGTATGGCTACAGGTCACAGGACGTCATTCACGTAGGTCACACTGGTCACAGTCCCCAAACTGGGTTGTACCCAGAAGTACACCACACCATAAGGCCTTGAGTTGGCGCTGTATGTCTTGTGCAAATGCAGTCAATGTGATGCCGCTCACCCTGTCTGCGGCGAACCAAAATGCGGCCATCATTTTCAAAATAAGAGAACCCGGATTCACCCGAAAACGTTACCTGATGCCATACCTGTCCCCAGTAACGTCGTTCCGTACACAACTGCCGTCTAGCATGTTTCTGCACATTCGCCAAAGGTAGGTGGAGACGTGGACGACGCGACCGTAACCCAAGACGTAATAAACGGCGACGGACTGTCACCCCTGATAGCATATGATGTGTTGCACTGTTCCAATGTTGCGCCAAAGCCTGCAATGCCGTTCAAATGGGGTGTTTATCATTTTACCGGTAGATGGTGTTGCTCCGCGATATCGCTGTTGACTATTAACCCGTGGGCTGACATGATTCAAACGCTAATCATTTCTGCAGAACACACTAATGTACATGTCCTGTGGAAATGAAGCCTATCTCTAGTTGTTCAACGTGTTCTGTTTTTTTTCTGAACATGAGTGTACAGACATGCTCCGCAAGCCACCGTGTGGTGTGTGGATGTTGTCAGATGTCAACCTCGAAAAAGAATTACAAATTCTCGAGAGTATTGCACAGAATAATGGCTATGATCCAAGGATAGTGAGGCAATTATATCATAAGAAAAGGCGAAAAAGGACAACGACTTTAGTAAACACAAATACTCAAACCCAAGATCAGACCAAGAAATGGTTGTCGGTTCCTTATATAGGTAATGTCTGCTACAAGATAGGGCGCCTGTTGAAAAATTCAGGTTTTAAAATTTCCTTCTCGACGAGTAATAGTTTAAAGCGAAATTTGGTTCATACCCTTGAGAAAGACTGTGGTAAGTCAGCGAAATTAGGGGTATATAAGATTATGTGTGATGACTGCCCATGTTATTACATAGGTCAAACAGGCAGAGCTATAGCAGTAAGGTTTAAAGAACATCTTCCAATAAGGGGCGTAGGAACACGGGGGTCAGCCTTTGTGGAACATCTGGTGCAAATGGCTCATAAACCTAAACCTTTACGTGACATAGAGCTACTACATCATGAAGTTAAGGGCTATAGACTCGACACGCCTGAGGAAATACAAATTTATGCACACCTAATTACAGATATAGGCTATTTAATGAACGATCAACTGTATCTAAAAAATAGGGCATACTTCGAAGGCTTCCAGCCTATATTAGGTTTCCAATAATTCATACGCATGTGACCATTTTTTTTTTCTTTATTGTGATTTTAAAACCTGTAGAATAGGTAGGCTGGCAGCAGCACAATACGCCGCTCTTCAGCCAAAGATAGTACAATGATATAAACAGAGAAGATACATGACTTGGAAAAACGGCGGGAAAAAACAGTAGACACATGAACATAAAAAAAAAACAGGAAGCCGTTCACACTCGATGACAATCCACACTACAAACTGTTGACACGAAGCACAAACACTGAAGATGACGATGGCACTGGTGAAAGATGGAGTGTGACGGTGAACACTGAACACTAAACACGACGGCACACACGAGACACTGATGGCGATCTTGTAACCATTACAGTTTCTGTAACAATAGAATACGGATGTTCATACGAGATTTGTTGGTCAGGTTATAAGGCTCTGTAGTAGAATGTAAAACGTAGTCATGCTGGACACTGTAATTAACTTACAATAGTAAACTACAAAATTAATTCATAGCAAAAATGTTATCTGACGCGTGTGTAACAAGAATTTGATTCTATACGTCTCGCGCATGCGCGCTGCCCTCTGTGAGGCAGACCGCGAAGCCCTCGCGGTCCGCAGTCTCTAGTCACACGACGAGGCCCATACAACGGGCTTAAAGTGAATTTGCTACAGCTTGTTTAATAGCAAAACCTTACGCTTGTGCATTAAGTTCTATAAAGTTGACTTAGGACATGGCTTGTTTTAGGCAAACATTTAAATAATATTTTATGTAAGTACTACACGTTGCATCCTTTAGGGTGACCATATCTATATATATATAATTATACTGTACGTGTGTATGTCACTGAACTCCTCCTAAACGGCTGGACCGATTTGAATGAATTTTTTTTTGTATGCGTTTGGGTGGCGCCCTGGATGGTTTAGATTCACAAATCAGCCCGGCAAATGGCGCTGAAGTCGGTATCTAGGTTATTTATCTATACTGCAATTAAACGGCTGCATCGACTTGAATGAATTTTTGTGTATCCATTAAAGTGGGGACCTGGAAAATTTACATTCTTAAATCAGCACGGTAGGTGGCGTTGCATTTTTGTGTGCAATACTGAGCGTATTATATTGAAATAGAAGTTACGTGCATAGGATTTCGTTTATTTTTTAACTTTTTAATTTGTGTTATATTAAGTGTGTTTAATTATTTTGACATTTTAATTGATTTGGTTGGTCGACAAAATACAGTCTGAAGAAACTGATAAAATTATCTCAGCAGAAATTCCGGATCGAAATATCGACCAAGAATTCTATGAGATTGCTACCGCTAACATGATCCATGGTCCATGCGGTGCTATAAACTTGACTACTCCGTGCATGAACAGTGAAAATGTACGAAACGTTTTCCAGAAAAATTACATAAATGATACAATCACTAATATCGATGGTTATCCATTGCATCGTCGTAGAGACACTGACCATGATGGTCAATCACATCAATTACGCATGTCAAACGTTACAACACTTGACACTGAAAATCTGTGGACCTTTCCGTATTCACCATTTCTGTGTAAAATCTACAAAGCAAAAATTGATGTTATTTCAAAATAAAGAGTAAAGAAATTATTATATTATTTGTCTTTCATTTCATACTTTGTTTAATATCCTAATCGCTTGAAATATCACGCAGGACAACGTCTTTCGGGTCCGCTAGTCTAATCCAATTTACTAGCACATTATAATATTAACTTTTGGCAGGTTCTGAAGAAGACGTTTTTACTAACGTTGAAACATAGGTAAACGATAGAGTTAACCTGCAACTGTAGGCTGTATATTCTTATATTATCACTGGTGCTCCTCGCAAAGAACGTCGCTTTGCCTGCAGTGATTCCCATTTGAGTTCTCGAAGAACTTCCGTAATACTTGCGTGTAGTTCGAACCTACCGGTAACAAATATAGCAGCCCGTCTCCGAACTGCTTCGGTGTCTTTTTTTAATACGACGTGATGAGGTTCCAAAACAGTTAAGCAGTAGTTAACAGGGAGGCGCACTAGTGTACTATTGGCGGCCTCCTATATACGTAGATGAACTAGAGTTTCCTAAAATTTTACCAATAAACGGCAGTCGACCGTTTCCCTTGGCTACCACAATCCTCGCATGCTCGTCCCATTTCACATCGCTTTGAGACGTCGCGCCTAGGTATTTTATCGACGTGTGTCAAGCAACACACTACTGTATTCTGTGTTCGAACATCACGGGCTTGTTTTTCCTACTCACCCGCATTATCTTACGTTTTTCTGCATTTAGAGCTAGCTGCTATTCATCACATCACCTAGGAGTCATCTTGTATCCCCCTACAGTCACTCAGCGTCAACACCTCCCCATACACCACATCATGAGCAACCAGCCGCAGTCTGTTGCTTACCCTGTTCGATAGATCATTTATGTGTATAGAAAATAAGAGCGGTCGTATCACACTTCCCTAGGGCACTTCTGAAACTACCGCTGCCTCTGATGAACATTCGCTGTCGAGGACAACGCGTTGCTTTCGGTCTTCGAGGCACTTACATACCTGAGAACCTATTCCTATTCCTTCGTTAACAGTCGGCTGTGTGGCACCGTGTCAAATGCTTTACGGAAATCTAGGGAAATGGAATCTGCCTGTTGCCCCTCATCTGTGGTTTGCAGGATCTCTTGTGAGAAAAGGGCAAGGTGATTTTGGCACGAGCGATGCTTTCTAAAACAGTGCTGATCTGTGGACAGAAGATTTTTCCCTCTCCAGGAAATTTATTATATTCGAACTGAGAATAGGTTCAAAGATACTGCAGCAAACATCTCTAATTTTGTGGGTCCATTTTCATCCCGAACGAAACAAAGCAGAGCCAAACCTGCGATACAAGAACTTCAGATTAAAATGAAACGTATAAATTTTTACACTCCTGGAAATTGAAATAAGAACACCGTGAATTCATTGTCCCAGGAAGGGGAAACTTTATTGACACATTTCTGGGGTCAGATACATCACATGATCACACTGACAGAACCACAGGCACATAGACACAGGCAACAGAGCATGCACAATGTCGGCACTAGTACAGTGTATATCCACCTTTCGCAGCAATGCAGGCTGCTATTCTCCCATGGAGACGATCGTAGAGATGCTGCATGTAGTCCTGTGGAACGGCTTGCCATGCCATTTCCACCTGGCGCCTCAGTTGGACCAGCGTTCGTGCTGGACGTGCAGACCGCGTGAGACGACGCTTCATCCAGTCCCAAACATGCTCAATGGGGGACAGATCCGGAGATCTTGCTGGCCAGGGTAGTTGACTTACACCTTCTAGAGCACGTTGGGTGGCACGGGATACATGCGGACGTGCATTGTCCTGTTGGAACAGCAAGTTCCCTTGCCGGTCTAGGAATGGTAGAACGATGGGTTCGATGACGGTTTGGATGTACCGTGCACTATTCAGTGTCCCCTCGACGATCACCAGTGGTGTACGGCCAGTGTAGGAGATCGCTCCCCACACCATGATGCCAGGTGTTGGCCCTGTGTGCCTCGGTCGTATGCAGTCCTGATTGTGGCGCTCACCTGCACGGCGCCAAACACGCATACGACCATCATTGGCACCAAGGCAGAAGCGGCTCTCATCGCTGAAGACGACACGTCTCCATTCGTCCCTCCATTCACGCCTGTCGCGACACCACTGGAGGCGGGCTGCACGATGTTGGGGCGTGAGCGGAAGACGGCCTAACGGTGTGCGGGACCGTAGCCCAGCTTCATGGAGACGGTTGCGAATGGTCCTCGCCGATACCCCAGGAGCAACAGTGTCCCTAATTTGCTGGGAAGTGGCGGTGCGGTCCCCTACGGCACTGCGTAGGATCCTACGGTCTTGGCGTGCATCCGTGCGTCGCTGCGGTCCTGTCCCAGGTCGACGGGGACGTGCACCTAACGCCGACCACTGGCGACAACATCGATGTACTGTGGAGACCTCACGCCCCACGTGTTGAGCAATTCGGCGGTACGTCCACCCGGCCTCCCGCATGCCCACTATACGCCCTCGCTCAAAGTCCGTCAACTGCACATACGGTTCACGTCCACGCTGTCGCGGCATGCTACCAGTGTAAAGGCTGCGATGGAGCTCCGTATGCCACGGCAAACTGGCTGACACTGACGGCGGCGGTGCACAAATGCTGCGCAGCTAGCGCCATTCGACGGCCAACACCGCGGTTCCTGGTGTGTCCGCTGTGCCGTGCGAGTGATCATTGCTTGTACAGCCCTCCCGCAGTGTCCGGAGCAAGTATGGTGGGTCTGACACACCGGTGTCAATGTGTTCTTTTTTCCATTTCCAGGAGTGTATATAGTCTCTAAAGGAAATCGACTTTTTAAAACCATCTGGAACGTAATAACGTCACAGTTACAAACTTCTACCAACAATGCCGTAGCTACAGCTCTCCAAGCTGCTGGAGCTGAACACAGGGATACTGGGAATATTGGAAATCAGTACGCGATTTTAACCAATCTATTTAAAAAAGCAATAGTACCTTACAGTCAGAATAAAAAACGTCAAAATAGAACAGTTTAGGATGGGATCATGAACATTAATTAGCATTAAAAGGAGACACAGATAATTACGGGATAGTAACAAGTTGTACTTGTAACAACATAGTCATCAGTCATTGCATAATATTACAAAAGATTATTCAGTCGTTGCTCATTCTTTAACGATACCAACGGGATGCCATAACTCGCCCCAAAGTAAATGAAACAGAGCCACATCTGTAAAAGCACGGCAAATGATCACAGTACATATCGCAGAACATAATGGGATGTAAAAATGTTTAAACAGTTACTAAAGAAATTGCAAGTGCGAGTATTTTTACAATTTGAAATGAGATAGGTAAGAAATACACACAGTCTAAATCCATAGCATGAAATGAAATGTTTAAAATACAGGTATTATTTGAAAACTACTAAAAAAGGTAGGTAAAATGTGCTATTGATGATTAGTTCTTTCACAAGCGAATAATCCTATATAGTACTGTTTAATTAACATACTGGGGAGCATCGTTGGTCTACACTGTTGTCAAAAGAGAAAAAGAAAACAACTTCTGCTGAATTGCTGTTGCATCCAGTAGTCTTTTTGTCAGACTGTGACAGCGACATGAACCCAGCTTCTTTCTTGTGCGAAAACCCACCTTCATGTTCGCCTTTTTAAATGCATTTACAGTCTTATCATGGAACAGGCCGCAGTACGCGAGATATAATAAAATGGTTCAAATGGCTCTGAGCACTATGGGGCTTAACTTCTAAGGTCATCAGTCCCCTAAAACTTAGAACTACTTAAACCTAACTAACCTAAGGACATCACACACATCCATGCCCGAGGCAGGATTCGAACCTGCGACCGTAGCGGCCGCGCGGTTCCAGACTGTAGCGCCTTTAACCGCTTGGCCACCACGGCCGGCTCGCGAGATATACATATTTCCATTTTCCTTCTTTTCGATCCGAAGGTGGTTGTTTGGGGTTTTGCCGAAAGAATAGAAATAATCAACTGGCTGTATTTCTTGCTTTATAGCCACTGACCTGACCAACTTTTATTATAGCACTGAGTTCAATCTTACAGGTATCATGGCTAAGCTCTAATTTCGCTAGCCTACGCTACATAGTGTAGTACGAAAACCAGAGTACTTATGCGACAAGCGGTGGCAAGAATTTTGGTTAATTGTATCATCAGTTCAGGTCGGCGTGCGTTAAGCGTCTCCAATGGCTAAGTTGTTATCAGTTTTCTGAACTGAAATATAATAGCCTATGTCCATCCGAAAGTTTATCGGAGTGACGCGTAAAAATTTGAAGTAAAGCGTTGAAGTACATTTCAAAGTTCTTGGCAACAACATTAAACAACGACTTGCTTTTATGTAATAGTCTGTATTTATGTAAGTAGCATAAAAGATGGCCCTGGACGGTTAGGAAACTCGTTTCAAATCAGAAGACCAAAAACCACAAATGGTGGTGGAGCACGTCATCTAATAATTACAACTGGTAAATAAAAAAATGAAGAAGTTAGCAACTGTTAGCACAGTAAGTAGACCCCACGCTTTGTTCTCCGTATCAAATGGCTTAGATATACGCTGGACTTTTTTAATACTTTCAAGATGGAAGCAAGCATATTTTATAAATAAACATCCATTACCAGTCTGTATTTCGGTTATTACGTTTTATTTTCGACATGTATCGGAAATGAAATCTAAGATCTAATCTGTCTGTATTTTGGTTTTTATATTTCATTTCCGATAAGTATCGGAAATAAAAACTAAAGATTGAAACACAGAAGGTCGACGGACTTTCGTTCATAACATACATACCTTTTACTCGCTCTGTGTGTCACTTGAAACCGTTATGAATTCGTTAAAAAATGAAATAATTGGTTCATTTCTTGCATCTATATTGCTATAATCCTCGCACGACGTGTCCCTCAACCATCTGAGGTCTTTAATTTTCTCCAGAAATCTGTCATTGAAGTTTCGTTGGCCTCGCACTCTGTCACACGTAATAGAACAGTTACGTATCACTTAGCCCCCCGCCCCACTCACTTAGAAATCTAGGTTGTGGTGACACGCTGATCTGTAACGTAACCCGAGAAACTATTTACCTGTTGTAATTATTAGATGACGTGCTCCACCACCATTTGTGGTTTTTCTTCTTCTGATTTGAAACGAGTTTCCTAACCGTACAGGGCCATCTTTTATGATACATACATAGACTATTATATAAAAGCAAGTCGTTGTTTAATGTTGTTGCCAAAAATTTGGAAATGTACTTCAACACCTTACTTCAGTAATTAGACTGATGTTTACTTCCGATCAATATTGAAAACTGCAAAGAGTGGGAGTCCAAAACATATCTTTTACCCAGCATATAATCCCCGCGCGCAGTGACAAAGAGACGAACTTTTGTCGGGCGGTTGGCAGGACAGCGCTACACACGATACAGCGATGATGGGGTCGGCTGTCGTTTGGTCCTATCCAACCGACTTCCTGACAAAAAAAAAGTCGATCGGTCGGTTAGCCGAAGAGCCTACACACGCCCAATTTGTCAGTTGGTCGGTCGGTTTATCGGTTGGTGCTTGTGTAAGAACCGTAACAGTTACGCTAGCTGTCAAAGGCATTACGCTCACCAACGCCACCTACTGGCAAAATTGCCTGCAGGCCTATGTCAGTTTGGGCAGGGATGGTGTTACGGGACGGAGAAAGAAGTGAAGAGATGCTCTTTACTGATTTTAACAGGTACGTTTCTGAGCTTTATTGCGGTGTTGCAAAGCAGGCGTTTCAGGTCGATTGTATGAGGTATTGAACCTTAGATTAAGACAGAAAGTGATCTCAGATCAAACCTAACCTGGAAATCTGTGACGTATAAACGGTAATCCTAGATCATATCGCCGTGAAGTCGGATCATATATAACTGCCGAAAATTCACTGTTCAGCTCAAATCGTCAATTTATAGTGTAGTGGCACTAAGATTCATCGCTTTTGTTCTTAGCAATGCCAATTGAAATGGTAAAAACAGTTATTAACACAAAAATGGCAAGCAAATAGTGACTACTCCATTCCCACGCCGCTGATGGTCAAAATATCTTTTTTTTTCGGTGTGGAAGGTTAGGTTAAGGAAATTACCGGCCACCGCGTGAATTTTACGATAAATCTCTTAACAGCACTTGGGAGCTGACTCGTAATTTATGTGATTAGTTGAAAGGCATTTTATAGACACTTAGCAGCAGCGTAAGAAATGAAAATTTGAAATTTGCAGTGAACAGTTAAGTATTGGAATACTGACAGCTAGCAATAACGATTCAACAATACTTGTATACGTTCTCTTTCTGCTCGAGTAGCAGTAACTACGCAATTAGTCTTAAATTTTTAACTAACGAACACGTAATTAAACTGCTATGAAAATTCCACGTGCGTTGATAAACAGAACATAAGCAAGTACATTGAAATACATCCAACCACATAAGCTTATGTAATTCATTTCTGTGGCTCAGAGGTTGCGTTGTGAACTGTAGTGCAGAAGATCACATGCTCGAAAGCATGTCAATTCTTGAAAATTTTTCCCCATTTGTTACTACTTTCTCTATATTCCAAGTCGTAAATGTTTGTTTTAAACAGATTACCAACCACTATGTCGAAGGTTCCTGAGGCGTAAAACATTGTCAACAGCAATATGCACATCGCAATTAGTCCCATATTTAACTGCTCACTGCAAATATTTTGAATTTTCCTTTCTCAACATAACATTACCATGTCATTCCATACCATTGAAACCATACCATACCTCTCCGTTCCCCGAACGTTCTGGACCACTGTTGGGCAATAACCCTACGAGATATGAATTACGTCGTTTCCTTTCGCTTACTTCACAAATCTGAGCATTCAGATGCGCCACAGAGGACTAAGATGACGAGACCCAAGGAGCTCCCCCGCACGTTGCGTGAAAGGATGAACCCGCTCTTTGAGTTAAATAACACGTCTTTTAAGCAGAGGTTTCGTTTGGGGAAAAGTACTGTAGAGCAGTTGTAACTAAGGCTCGACGACTATCTGATAAAACCAACCCCTGACTGCAGTGTGCACGTTGCTGTTAACCTTAAGATTCTACGCCACAGAAACCTTTCAAATAGTGGTTGGTGATCTGTTTAAAGCAGACACAGCAACAGCTTCCATAGCTGTCGATAAGGTACCGGCCTTACGAGAGAATTAAAGTGAGCAACTTATGCTCTCCATGCCTTTACCTTCTTGGCCACAGTGACTTTTTCACCCAATTATATATTTATTTTGGCGCAACAGTGTTTCCAGAAGCAAATATTTCTCGTATTGAGGAAAGTTTGACGATCGCTCCTTTTTCTGGTTACTTGCTCCCATGGTTACAGCACGACACCTTCGACAGTAGATACTGCGTATCTACGACGTACGATAAATACTCGTATTTGTGGTTGAAGCGCTATAATCATGTCGATGGCCGATTTTAGCCGTGTTGCCAAGCATTTCATGTGCTACCTAAGATCATATCTGAACCTGCTTAGGTGGACCCAGGTTTAGCGTTATACAATTGAGCTCTGATCCAATGACAAATTTGGTCTCCAGTCAGCGATGTTTATAGAATCAGCCCTTGCACATGTGCCACATTGCAGATCCGACAATGGCGTTATCACAAAATGCGTTACGAGCTGATAAATTGCAAATATCTAACGACCAAGACAAATGTACTACCATCAAGTATCAGTTGTCCTAAGAAACAGACTGCCACGAAATTTTGAATAGCAATATATAAATATCGTCAGATAATGGACTCACATATGCCGTTAGTTTTCAACACAGCCTCCCTGCACTTCCGTACAACCCACAAAATTGCCATATGACCGTTGAAACTTTTAGAGAAGTCCTTATTTGGATGTTGTTCAGCTCGCTCGTTACTTCAATATCGGTTATGTGAATTACTGTACTTTGCAGTTTTGTTACAGGTTCACACCAGTGATTAATTTTTTCCAGAAAATAATAATCGGCGTTTTTAATTTTAATTGGAATCGTTGAAATCGTCCACGCGTCATTTTTGTTAGGGAACTATGGTGTGTGGGACATTTGTACACACTTTCCTTTGCTTCAAAACGTTCTGGAAAATACCTGTAGCAATTGATTCTGAGATATTGCTCCATGGCTATTTGTGACACAGCGACTACGACGACAAACTACGGCCACATATTCGCTGCGTAATACTGCTTGCCAACAACTGACTGGTCGAATGCACATCTGTTCAGTTCTTTCAAGTTGTCACCGTAGTAAGTGCTTTGACGTCACTCAACACGCCTCGAGAGAAAGACTGCGCCGCGTACGTCACAAAGTACGCTCGCTCAGCTCCACAGACAAAATGCGTGTCTAAATCTGTTAACCGCAGCTGGGCGTCTACGTACTAACGAGAATTGCATCTTCCACTGGAACCTGCTATTATGAAGTCTGATTAACAGTACCACAACAAAATTTAAGATCAATAATCGGTAAAAATGGTATAACGGCTTGTTCATAGCATTTAGTCTCTTCTGCTTAACAGTCCTCATTTCATACAAGAAGTAGTGCCTTAGGCAACTGATAATCCTTTTGGCGTGATTTTAATTTTTTTGTACCCCATTACAGCTTATAAACTTCCGATCATTGTAGGACTAATAAGACCCCATAAAGGTGGATTACAGTAGAAGAGGCAGATGTCGTTGGCGCACACACACACACACACACACACACACACACACACGTGTGTGTGTGTACCAACGACATCTGCCTCTTCTACTGTTACGAATTGCGGAAACGTGGTTTGTCTCCTGAGTTGAGCGAGCGAGCGAGCGAGCGAGCGACCGAGCGTAGGCCTACCTTCGTGGTGTGCGCGCCGCGGACTGTTTTTCTCGTATGCCTCGACACGGCTGCGACGCTCAGGATAAAGACAGGCCGTGGCGAATACGTCACAGCATCGCCTACGTCTTAAGAATAAAAAAAAAAAGCGCTCCATCTTCAGGCCACGAGTGGCCTACCGAGACCATTCGACCGCCGTGTCATCCTCAAGGAGAATGCGGATTGGGGGGGGGGGGGGGTCGTGGGGTCAGCACACCGCTCTCCCGGTCGTTATGATAGTATTCTTGACGAAGCCGCTACTATTCGGTCGAGTAGCTCCTCAACTGGCATCACGATATTGAGTGCACCCCGAAAAATGGCAACAGCGCATGGCAGCCTGGATGGTCACCCATCTAAGTGCAGACTACGCCCGACAGCGCTTAACTTCGGTGATCTCACGGGAACCGGTGTACCCACGTCTTAAGAATGCAAGTGGTAATTTTCGGCGGGGAACGAGTAACTGTTTCGGACGAGTTTAATAATTCTTGACTGCGTATTTAAATGCACTCGAGTTCTCGACAACACACGACGAATTTAAATGCTATAGTGGGTACCCTTTCAATTATATATTGATTTCTCGTGGGCCCTGCGCGGAGCCGAGGTTCGCCATGTGTGGTGGACAAGCCGACTAATGTGACCTCACAAACTCGTTGCAGGGCCCGTACATCTCGTTGGCCGAGCGCTAGGCATAAAATCAGGCTCCGAACTTCCTCGATGGACGGTGTATTTGTAGAGAATATTCTGATAACTAAGCAGCATCAGACAATTTTTTTAAAAAAAGTGGCCAAATTGTGTGTGTTTTATACCGATGGGGTCAAAATACGGCGTAGGCCTTGGCTGTACTTATGTAGAAACCAGTATATACCTCCCCAAAATAGTCAGTTTACTCCGGCACTGAAAGAGCAAAAAGACAAAATATGACGATCTAAGCTAAAGTAAACGTATTGTCAATGGAGCTTTGATTGACTTCCTCCTAAATGCGTTTCGTCATCGGTACTAGGTGATGGAACCGCTTACACAAAAACATGAAACATACGGATTAACAGTAAATAATTTATCTGAGACGTCCTTTCTGATCTTACTGGTTCTTTGTATATTTTCTTGGCGGGTTTTAGAAACATTGCTTATCAGTAACATTGATAAATATTCTCCTTCACTATAAATACATGTCTGCTTCTCTCAGCAACGGAGAAAGATGCAATAAATTCAGTTTTTGTTTTGTTGCATGGGAGACAGCTGTCAGTCGGCGTCAAAAATTTCTCTAGGTAGAAATTCCATGTAAAAACTACGCAGATGACGACTGGTGTAGCCGGCCGTTGTGGCCGATCGGTTCTACGTGCTTCAGTCTGGAACCGCGCGACGGCTATGGTCGCAGGTTCGAATCCTGCCTTGGGCATGGATGTGTGTGATGTCCTTAGGTTAGTTAGGTTTAAGTAGTTCTAAGTTCTAGGGGACTAATGACCTCAGCAGTTGAGTCCCATAGTGCTCAGAGCCATTTGAACCATTTTTTTGCTCAGAGGCATTTGAACGACTGGTGTAACCTAACTCTCAATAACTAAATAAATTTTACTAAAATATTATTATTATTATTATTATTATTATTATAAACTCATTCCTGCCTCTGCGAGGGGATGTATATTTGACAATGCAAATGGACTTCATCTCCGAATTGCAAAAACTGGCGTTAGCTGCCAAAGAACAACCATCTCACAAAGAACACTGCGAGGCTTGGAATACAAGATGAGCCTTCCAACTGGGGATGTAACTGCTGGACTCAGACATGACCAGAAAGGCATGCTACAAAGAGTGGGAGATCGAAAATTTGCACATAGTACAGAAAAATACCACCATGTATACCATGACACGCTGACATAGAAAACGAAACGAATTCCGTTGGTAAAGAGAGCAAGAGGCGGGTCGTTATGACAGCTGCCAGACCGAAATTAAATTACTGCTGTTACCGACACCACCTCCACAGACTTCACACCATGAGCACCGTACGACTGTCAGACGAGGACGTCAACATTTATTTTGGATGCCCTATACTCAGGAATAAACCCGACTGGCTACGTAAGGAGCTGGTCAAAATGAAACGAGAACTTCCTCGCAACGTATCGATAGTAAATTAAGTTTTCGGAATCACCCATACAGCTAGCCTCAGAATGATTTTTTGACATTTAAGTAAGTAATAGCCTGAACCAGAATGAGATTTTCACTCTGCAGCATTGTGTGCTCTGAAATGAAACTTCCTGGCGGATTAAAACTGTGTACAGGACCGAGACTCGAACTCGGGACCTTTGCCTTTGCACGCAGTTTTAATCTGCCAGGAAGTTTCAACAGCCTGAACGTTTAGGAAACGAGTTATTTGTTGCTCCCATTTAACGCGAAATTAAGTCAGTGATCTAAGACAATTAAGATACTTATCACGCTGTAATTAAAGAAGTCTCTTTTCCTGTGTTACGTTAATCTGTTATAAAATCATGTAGGAGCTTACAGGAGGAGGAAGAGA
This sequence comes from Schistocerca cancellata, assembly GCF_023864275.1. Taxonomy (NCBI): domain Eukaryota; kingdom Metazoa; phylum Arthropoda; class Insecta; order Orthoptera; family Acrididae; genus Schistocerca; species Schistocerca cancellata. The sequence continues at coordinate 746,411,742 of NC_064628.1, read as the reverse complement.
TTAGTGTTCATCGTCCCGTCGACAACGAGGTCATTAGAGCCGGAGCAAAAGCTCGGATTATGGATGGGGTAGGGAAGCGGCACCGCCCTTTCGAAGGAATCAAGCCGGCATTTGCCTTTAAGTGATTTAGGGGAAGGATAACCTAAATCAGGATGGTGGGACGAGCGTTTCGACTGTCGCCCTCTAGAAAGGGAGTCCAGTGTGCTCACAGTTGCTACCCCGTTGAACAGGAGCTCATATGCTTTGTCTTGTGTTGCTAAAAGTGTTCGATGGTGGAGTATTGCGAGAGAACATCAAAAGCTGCATTAGTTTCGTAATTTGTTTATATTTTCAGTTGCAGCTAAGGAGAGTGTGGTTAATATCTTCCTCAGTGCCGCATTCACGTGACTTGATCATGTTGAGGTGGTAGAGACATTACTGGAACCTCTTGCGATTGAATAGAAGTAGTGCCATTATCACAATAAAATTTATGCTCTACCTCCCATTTTGGTGCCGAGGACGTGGTGGGAGACTATGTACCATTGCGGTATAGTGCCTCCGTTTGTCGTAAGACCGATACAGGTTTTCGTTCGCTCGGAACATCATTCTAGTTCTCATGGTATATAGGTGACAACCGCATTTCACTGAAGCGGTGCACAAAGCTTGTTGGCCACAGTATGTACTTCATTTCCCTTAGTCCGCTGTGTGCCTTCAGCCAAAACCTGATAGTCATTTCAGTTTAGGGCGAATGCCCCTGAACAGCATCTATGATACTGTATACTACATAACTTTTGGTGTCCTTGACGTCGTAGCATTTTAACAGCATAAATTCTGAGCATGCATCTAATAAAAATAGACTGTTTCTTTTTTAACATCTTTTTCGTATTTAAGTCCCTCTAAAACAGCTGTAAATTCTGCAATGAGTGTAGACGCTACTTCAGGGATTTTGAATTTGCTCACAGATTAGACTTTCCATTTACGAATGCACTTACCGCACCATCTCTTCCTTTAGACCCCTTTGTGTAAATCTCTATTGAGGGTGAGGGTGTTCATGATGCTACATTGTCAGCTAAAATTTTCACATTCATTGGATCTTGGATAAGTAGAAGATGCGTCTTAATATTCAGCTTCACTAAGTTGTTAGTGTAGGGCATGCTGAAGATGAAGATGCTTAAATTCGGGAAAGTAAGGACTTATTAATGAAAAAACAAAGCATCGAAGTAATAGTCTGCTGAGTGTGGTAATTTTGTGTTAAACCAATACCCATCAGCATAGCAGTTCCAAGGGAACCATCCAGCAATCGGGTTTTTGTAATTCATTATATTTGTGGTACGTAAAATTCAGAACCCTAATATGTCACCCAAAGCAGGTCGGCGCAACTCTCAAAACTTCTTGAAAAAATCAACTTTGAAGTTTTCCGAGGAATTTCAGAAACTTTAATTCCCAAAAATGAAGGCGGCAATGTTGGAGAATGCTGATACAGTAGTCAAAGGATCCCTAATTCGAATCTTCATGCAGTACTTTTCTTCGTTAATTTCGAACGCCTACAGCACTTAATGTAAAATTAATCAGAAATATGCTAATAAACAAATATCCAGTCATTATTGTGAAAAACTCAGGTCTTATTATTTTTAATTAGGGCTACATATCGCATGAAAAGTTTCAGGTTTCATAGAAAATATAAATTATTAATTACCGATAAGATATGAAAGACAATCTATTGACTTCAAAAAACATTAGAAACTGGTCAAAAACTTTTATGAAACATCGGTAATTACGATATTATGCTTGCAATGAAAATTGGAATTCTCCGTGTGATACGTAATTCGAAACAAGATCTGATTCTTCATAAAATAATGAATAGATACGTGGTAAACAGCATATATTTGATTACTTTTGCTTGTATATGACGTAAGCATTCAAACTGAACGAAAAAGAAAATAAATGAAAAACAGACCACGCGAGATTAGAACCTGCGGTCCACTGATAACTTGTTACCACTCTCGAACGCTTTCGCGTAAGCCCCGCTACCGGTCGTAAAAATCTCCATCTTACGAAATTAAATTTCTCGGAGTTCCTCGGAATATTGCAAAGTCGACTTTCTCGAGAATTTTCGAGTTGCGGTGAACGCTTCGAAGTACCGATATTTGAGTTCTGAACTTCGCATATCATATATACTCAGCGTGTTTAACATGAGAGAACTGATTATCTCGCAATGTTAAAGGTGAAAAGTTCATATTAGCAAAAGGGGGCACCACTCTATGATACCTCCTAACTACGCCACCTGCGTAGACGGGGTAAATCTTGTATTTTCAAATGGATTGGAAGAGACTCTCCGAACTGAAATGATGTATTACGCATTTTGCGAGACACGAAAATGGCTAGTATTTTACATGGTTTCAGCATGTATATTTTGGATGGCGCTGCTATTTAGAAAAGAAAATAGGCGTAGTCTTATGCAAACTTTATCTATATGGGTCGCAGGGGCTACTGGTTATTTATGTACTAAATTTCACAAGGATTAACTGATTTTATATATATATATATAGATAGCGGAGCTTATTGAATGGAATGATTTTCAATATTTCTTGTTCATTATTTGCAAGGTAAAACTGGAGAGAATCTCATCTGCCGTTAGACGGCCAAAATGAAACATACTGAACTCATTCAGTGTCGTGAATTTTGGTAAATGAAATCTATCACTACTCTTTTCAACTTTGAAATTAATGAAAGATCAAAATTGAGAAGTGTCTCGCATTTACATATATATTATAACGTGAATTATTATTTGTAAAAGATCGATCGCATATTGGCTGACCAAATGCTGCTAGGGAAGAAGAGCTCCCCGCAACTCGAACTTCTGAAAAAACTTTGCTAATGATAATGGTTGCGCGCAGCAGCCTGTCACGCACCAATACGCGGCTCTTTCAGGCTCGATGCACATGGGCGAGTAAAAGACGAGCATGCACGCAGCATGATCGCAACGTCATAAATCGTTTCAGTGCACGCACGGCGGTATCACAGCGATAATGTCGCACCAATACTGGTCTGGAAGCCAACCAGATCCCCAAAGGGAGGCGACAGCACGAATTGTTTATTTCATTTATGAGTACGTTAAGAGACGCAGCAGGTATTTAGAACTTACCCAATGGTTAGTTCACGGCGTTCGTCCAAATCCTTAAGGATTCAAGAGAAAATGGAAGTAAATTGTTTATTTTCGAATTAATGTGCTGTCGTTTAAGTAACAGCAAACTAACAGCTGTTGCACAAACTGTTTAGTTTTTTCTAGATATCTGCGGAATGGCTGCATTCTAATCTGCATTATCAACACAGTATCTGCCACACAACACTGTAAAATAGTAAGTGACGTTTGTAATCTGTATGGAAGGTCTTGCATGAAGACTGCATACCGAAATTCACAGAAGAAAGCTGGCTGGAAACTGCCAGGGGATTTGAGAACCACTCTGTGATCTGGGCAATGAAACCCGATCAACCCAACGAGGTTGGATTTGAACCAACTTGCCTTCTGAATCCAGGGATTGCTAGCTCAGCGGTTCAACGCTCAGAGCCACCACAGTCGGCGGAGAATTTGGAAAAATTGTTTGCTGTACAGTGTTTAAAACAAATTGCATCATAACAAAATAAGGAATACTAATATTGCATTTTTTTCCTTTAACTGTGCATGTTTGGTGATTTGATGTTCGCTTGCTTATTTTAAGAACTGTGCACTGAATTCATGGCTCAGCTATATTATTCCAAGGGCGTGAACAGACTCTGGACAAATGGGACAGAGGATGGAAGGGGGAGAGGGGGGGCGGGGACTTAGTAGCATGCAAGATGCAGTTGACTCGAATCCAAGTAGTCCGCTGAAAAAATGTTTTAGAAATAAACTAACTTTAGAATGTACTGTCATGTTAATTACAGAGTTTTGAGCAAATTTTTTAAAGAAATGCAACCATCGCCGGAATGGACTGGTTCCTTTGTTCCGGCTGAACCGATCGTTGAATGGAAATTGTTACGTTCAGCTAATTGAAGACCTATTACAGCCATTCATGGACTTGCTGTTCCCAAACAACGATGTCACTTCACTGGGCCATAGTTGTTCATGACTGGTTTGGACAACATTCTGGACAATTTGAGTGAAGGATTTGGCCACCCAGATCGCCTGACATGAATTCCATCGAACATTTGTGCGACGTAATCGCGAGATCAGATCGTGTACAAAATCCTGCACCGGCAACATTTCGGCAGTTATGGGCGGCTAGAGATTCAGTATGGCTCAGTGTTTCTGCAGGGGACTTCCAACGACGTGAGTCCATGCAATGTCGATTTGCAGCGCTACACCGGGCAAAAGGAGGTTCGACACTATATTAACACGTATACCCTGACTTTTGTCACTTCCATGTACACTGCTATAGACAGGTAATTAGGCTGTTATACTAGTGTGTGCAAACTCTTAACTTTCATGTTGCCAATGAGTTCATGTAAGACCAACTGTGTGCAGTATTCTTTGTGGACTGAAGTAGGGATGGGTGATAGCCGATAGTGTTGTCGATATATAGTTGGTTTAAACCTATCATTGGCTTTGTTGACCATCGATAGTGTGTATCCATTTTTCGTTGTGTGACGGAAAATCAGAATATCTTCAAATTTTACTACACGGCAAACAGGCCGAGTGTAATTTCATTCAGGTGATAGGGGGGGTTCCTGGACCCCCGTTCCCCTTTGACTACGCCCTTGCCCCTTCTCGCCTTCCTGGCTCGGCGCAAAGCGAGGGTGCAGTCTAAATGCAACAACGCACCCCACGAGCAGCGAGACGCTGTGTGTCAACAGGCAGTAGCGTGGCCCTGAAATGACAAGCTTGGCTCATCGCGCATGCGCACGTTGCAAATTCGCAGGCAATATGCAGGCGCACGTCATACACGTGGTGGAAAATACGCCCGTGACTTACTCGTATTTACGAATGGCTGCCAAGAAGCGCTCACGTGGCTGCGTTATCAGGCGAGATAACATCGGCCATCTTCGGCAATTAGAGTATCAGTCCTCCCTCTTGCATACGACAGCCGCGTGCTGGCCAGGCGATAGACTGCCCACCTGCAGCCTCCCTGCCGAAGGGAAGGTACAGGATCTTAATTGGCAAGGCAATTATTTCTTCACTCAGAATGAGACTTTATCTTTGTGAAGACTTGGTGTTGTGAAATTTCCTCGGACCGAGACTCGAACCCGGGACCTTTGCCTATCGCGGGTAAGTGCTCTATACTATCTGAGCTACCCAAGCACGACTCACGATCCGTCTTCACAGCTCCAGTTCTGCCAGTACCTCGTCTCCTACCTTCCAAACTGCACAGAACCTCATCTGTCGTGAACCTTGCAGAACTAGCCTCCTGGAAAAAACGATATTGCGGAGACATGGCTTAGCCACACCCTGGGGGATGTTTCCAGAATGAGATTTTCACTCTGCAGCGGAGACTAAAACTGTCGGGAAGTTTCATATCAGCGCACACTCCGCTGCAGAGTGAAAATATACTTGGTGTTGTCTGAAGTGTGTCAGTTCAGTATAAGTGTTGGCATGTATAGTTTAGTGATATGTTCGTATTGTACAATAACAGGGAGATTATGAAATCACGCGCCTGCTCCTCTTTAACAATATAAAGCAAGCTTAATGTTTTCATATGCGTACGGTAAGACATAGCGCAGAGGTTTGAGAATTAATCCAAGACAGTGGCGCAAAGTTTGATGGTAAGATACTGTATACCAACATCTCTCCCGATTGCTAAATGCTGGTGACTGAAATTTCTTCCACCACTTCAACCGTCAGAAGTAGAACAGCCTACCTGTAGCGCGAACGCCACTAAAGATATAGTATGTCGGAGACTTAGACTTACAGAGGCAGATCTGGAATAAGATTCGATCGATTTATGCTTTTCCAGTACAGTGTTTCGTTCTTGTGGGGCGTTGTCATTGGCTGACCATAGGAAATAAGTCTCGTGTTAATCAGTTAGCATAACTAGCATCTTGCAGTACAACTTTGCAATACTTCTACTAGTGAAAAACGTGTCGAGATACTATTTGCTTCTGAATGCCGACACTTAACTGATACAAAAAAAAGTTTAATTTTTATTTAACCGAGTTTCGCATACATTCAAACATCCATACAAAGGGCGTTCAGTAGATAACGTCACATTTTCTTTCTGAAAGCAGATTAGTTTTGCTCAGGATTCCAATACCGAATATTATTCCCCATTCCTTTGGCTACAAAAACTTGTCTTTCAGAATATACTCCATTCATTTCGACGGCCGTTTGCCACCATACTGGGAGAGCCTGTGGGACGCATGGTACTGCTTACTAGTGGTCGACGCCAGAGCCCACGTCTTGCTGCACCAATAGCCCCTCCATCATCGACGCACAGCTTCCCGCGGAGTGCATCCTTCATTGGGCCAAAAAGTTGGAAGGCGGAAGAGTGCGAGATACGGGCTGTAGGGTGGATGAGGAAAAATAGTGCAATGAAGTTTTGAGCGATCCTCTCATGTGCGCATACTTGTGAGGCCTTGCGTTTTTGTGGACGAGGAGAAGTTCGTTTGCATTTTTTTTCCATGAGGATAGCGCAATACGCGTCATACTATATCGTTGCACCACGGTGGACGACATCAAACAGAATAGCCAGTAGTAGTGATTAAAATTCTATTGGGTATTACGCCGTGTCATTGCTAAAAACTAACAACAATAATAAACTAAAACCGACGTTTCGGACGAATTGCAACGGCCTTCCTCAGGGCACGACAGGTTTTTCATGGGATAGGTGCTTCTGTCTATTACAGACTATCGATATCTGACGTCACTGTTGTAAAACTTTTAATTGGCCCTCTAGTATGATTGGCTAGTCATCACGGATGGGAAGATGGAAGGAAAAAGGCTATTCGTGGATGTCCATGTCGTCAACAATTGGTAGCTGTCCGCCAATCAGGGTTCGGCTTCTGGTCGGCAAGTTTCCCTCCTTGTGTGCGCGGAAGTGGACTGACAGTTGCTCTACAGCTGTTCGTGCAGGTACGTCCGTGTCTCGTGTAGCTTCTGCCCCGCGACCGCTCGCGGCCCGTTGGACTGGGATGGCAGGCAGCCAGGACGCCGGGAGTTTGCGGCCATCTTCTCTGTTGATGTTGTCAGGCTGCTTAACAATTTCGATCGCCTCCCATATTTTGCCTTCTTGCATCCACGATTCTTTCACCAGTACTCGGGCTTCCCGGAACCTCATAGGTTGTCCACAGTCACGGTGGTGTTCTGCTGTCGCCGATTTATTATGTTGTAATCGCACATAGCGTTCGTGTTCTGCTACTCGTAAGCTGACAGGTCTCCCTGTTTCTCATATGTAGGTAGCTCCGCACTCACACCGTAGTTCGTAAACACCTGCAGTGTTAAGATTGTTGACTACATCCTTGGTGGAACCTATCCTTTGATGGATCCTGTGACTGCTTCGAAAAATCGGTTGGAAACCTCGTCGGCGGAGAACGTTGCCTAGCCGTTCACTGACGCCTTTTACATATGGTAAGTGTACCAGTTGAAGCGTCGGTTTTAGTTTATTATTGTTCTCAGTTTTTAGCAATGACGCGGCATGATACCCACAATAATTTTAATCGCTATGACACCAGCCGCTTATATCAGAATAGTTATTCCCATAAGGCCGCCACCACGACTTTACTGGTTGAGGGTGCAACTTTGAACTTTTTCTTCGGAGGAGAGGTGGTGCGGCGCCACTCCATAGAGTGCGGTTTTGTTTCCGGTTCGTAGTCATCTACCCATTTTTCATACCCTGTGACGATGTTCGACAAGAGATTGTTACGATCAGCTTCTTAATGCGCAAACAGCTCCACACATATGGTTCTCCGTTGCGCTTTATTCTGCAAGCTGCTTCACTATCTGCGATGCTCTGGTTTTCCGCCAAAAGAAACTCAATGTCAGTTCTCTGCATGGAAAGCATTTTATAGGCTACACAGAGCGCCGCCACCTATCGGATCTTCATGAAACTAGAGGATCGGAAGCGGGAATAATCCGCGGTGTCCTATAGCCAACTCCAAATTTTTTTTCCAATCGAAACTGGCCGAGAAAAATATATTGTACTACTAATTGAATGCGCCTCGTATGTTTGCGTGTGTGATCGAGCGCATTAGCTGTCCAGCTTAGGTAGACTGGCAATACTAGCAATGAGATTCTATGCTGCTCTTCACCCAGGTTTGGTTGCCGAGATTTCCTTGTTACGTTTCACTCAGTCCATCAGTTAATCGTTATTAAAATTTATTAAACTCGAACAATAATGTAAAATCAAGCAAAGAATAATTCAGAAATCATTCTGATGAGGGTGTGAATTTTTCGGGTTTATTTACCAATTCAGGAAGTATACGCTTATTGCATGTTGAAGTAGCAACTCTAGCCATTGCACGCCACTTTGTTAGATCATCCATCATGGTGCATACAACCGACTCCTCCCATCCTCCTGTTATTGTCAAAGACCGTCATAACTGCAGAAAACAAAAATAGAGATATTACATCTTTGTACTTTTATATTTCACCCATAACCCTAATTTCTTCATGTCTTCCATAATACACGTTTGTGTGTATTCCTAAGGGACGAAACTGCTGAGGTCATCGGTCTCAAGACTTACACACTAATTTGACTTATGCTAAGAACAACACACACACACACCCATGCCCGAGGGAGGACTCGAACCTCCGGCAGGAGGGGCCGCGCAGTCCGTGAAAGGACGCCTCAAACCGCACCGCCACTCCGCGCGGCACCCCATGTATTGCCTATCATGCAATGATAATATTGGCTGCTAATGGCAGTAGGGGGGAGGCTGGATGTATCAAATGGTAAGCACAGCATGAGGCTACGGAACGTAGTTGAACTGCTTAGTCGACGAGTAACCCTCAACACTGCTACAGTGCTAGTGGTGTTGATACAAAGCAGAGCAATTGCAACGATACTTGAAGCGAACATTACACTATATCCATAATAGCAGTTGCAGAAGTTGACATTTCATCAGAAAGAAACCCAACGAGTTCGACAGAGTGAGAAAGAAGTGGAAGATGAAATCTTAGCGTTTGTCTAAGTTACATCAGTGGAATGTGTAGAGTCGTATACACTCGACTGTGCGGACAATGTACATGAGGAGTACAGTGATGACAATGTGTGTTTAACAAGTGTAAGTGATACTGAAACAGTTGCCGAGCCAAGTAGTTCATCCACTTTGTCGGTCATAGAGCCACAAATCCTGTCTGCATGTGAAACATGGTAAATGACAATCGTTGTCCAAGGAGCGGGTACTAAACATACCCACGTACATGGGAGATTATCCGCAGCATAGTAAAAAAAAGAAGAAAAAACGATTGTGAACAGATTTCAAGTAAGTCCACCGAGCGAGGTGGCGAGTGGTTAGCACACTGGACTGGTATTCGGGAGGACGACTCTTCAAAAACGCGGCCGGCCAACCCGATTTTAGTTTTCCTTCCTTTCCCTAACTCGCCTTCAGGCAAATGCCGGGATGGTTCCTTTGACAGGGCACGGCCGATTTCCTTCTCCGTCCTTCCCTAATCCGAGCTTCTCCTCCGTCTCTAATGACCTCGTTGTTGACGGGACGCTAAACACTAAACTGCTACTCCAGGAATAAGATCGCAGCTCTGTCTGAGATGAAGAGGTTAGCCCAGGAAAGGAATTCGTGGCGGGCCGCATCAAACCAGTTGAAACGTCCCCTTTTAACAATTGTACAAGACTATGCTTAAACTGACACACAATATTTTTAGCGCAACGCAATCTGACTATCAAAGATCCCTGCAAAAGAATGGCCCTGAGTATCATTAAACTATACCTTTCACAAATAACTTACCTCACAAAAATCATCATTACTCGAACTACTGCAATACAGCGAGCGCCACTACTGCCAGCTAAATAAAAGATTCAAACTACGGAAGTCACTAACTACTGATAGGGATAGTTAGCAAATGAAAGATTTTAATAGAGAACAAACACTGTATTTACCTTAATAATCATAATATATATAGCAGTTCAATTTCAAAACTTCCGCCATCTCTCTCCCCACATCCACCACTGCTGGCGGCTCACCTCCAACTGCGCAACGCTACGCGCTGTTCACATCCAGCTGCCGCTGCCTAACACTACAATGGCAGACAACAATGCAAACTAACCACAGACTGCACACAGCACAGCCAGTGATTTTCATACAGAGCGCTACGTGGCATTACCAATATAAAAATCTAAACAGCCTACTTACATAAAGAAAACATAAACAGCCTACTTACATTACATAAAGAAAACATAAACAGCCTACTTACACAGTCAGTAGACAGATGACAAAAAGAAAAAACTGTCTGCGTATTGAAAAAAATACCAATATTCAAGGGATGACAAGGCGCACTTGTTAGAAAAACTGGTGTTTGAGCTTTACAAGGATGATCGATATACACTGCAGCGCCGAATAAACTGGCATAGGCTCGCGTATTCAAATACAGAAATACGTAAAGATGCAGAACTGACGCTGCGGTCTGACAAGTGTCTGGCGCAGTTGTTAGATCTCTTTCTGCTGATAGAGTTGCAGGTTATCACGATTTGATAAGTTTGAACGTGGTGTTATAGTCGGCGCACGAGCGATGGGACACAGCAGGTCCGAGGTAGCGATAAAGTGGGGATTTTCCCTTACGACCATTCCACGAGTCTACCGTGAATATCAGGAAATAGGAAATTTGTGGTAAGTTCTATGGGACCAAACTGCTGAGGTCATCCGTCTCTTGGCTTACACACTACTTAATCTAACTTAGACTAAGGACAGCACACGCATCCATGCTCAAGGGTGGATTCCAGCATCCGACGGGGAGGGTCGCGCGAACCGTGGCAAGACGCCTAAGACCGTACGGTTGCCTCGCGCGGCCAGTATCAGGAATCCGGTAAAACGTCAAATCTCTCACATCGCTGCTGCCGGGAAAAGACCCTACAAAAACGGACCGGCGACGACTGAAGAGAATCGTTCAGCGTGACAGAAGTACAACCCTTCCACAGATTGCTGCAGAGTTCAATGTTGGGCCATCAACAAGTGTCAGCGTGTGAACCATTCAACGAAACATCATCGATATACTCGTGTATCCTTGATGATTATACGACATACAGCTTTACGCCCATCCTGGGCCCGTCAAAACCGATTTCAGACTGCTGATGACTGGAAGTATGTTGCCTGGTCGGACGAGTCTTGTTTCAAATTGTGTCGCGGATGGACGTGTGTGGGTATGGAGACAACCTGATGAATCCATGGACCCTGCAGGGGACTGTTCAAGCTGGCGGAGGCTCTGTAATGGTGTGGGTCGTGTGTAGTTTTGAATGATATCGGACCCCTGATACGTCTAGATACGACTCTGAGAGGTGACACGTACGTAAGCATCCTGTCTGATCACCTGCATCCATTCATGCCCTTTGGGCATTCCGACGGACTTTGGAAATTCCAGCAGGACAATGCGACATCCCACACGTCCGGAATTGCTACAGAGTGGCTCCAGAAACACTCTTCTGACTTTAAACACTTCCGCTGGCCACTAGGCTTCCCAGACATGAACATTATTGAGCATATCTGGCATGCTTTGCAACATACTATTCAGAAGAGATCTCCAAACCTTGTACTCTTACTGATTTATGGGCAGCGGTGCACGATTCATGGTGTCAATTCCCTCCAGAACTACTTCAGACATTAGTAGAGTCCATGCCACGTCGTGCCGCGGCACTTTTTCGTGTTCGCAGGGGCCCTACTCGATGTTAGGCAGCTGTACCAGTTTGATTGGCTCTTCAGTGTACATTCTCAAATAATTGTTATGACTGAGTGCAGAGACTTATTCGTGATGCCATGATCAAACGACACTGTCTACTTACGTCCATTACACTTATTTTTGTTGAGATCCATTTCTCGGTCATAATTAAGCTCATCTTCAAGTCTTCGTGTATTTTCTAACACGTTCCAGTGACCTACTGCGTGTCAAGTATCGTCAATTGTCTTTCACTTTCATGCTTACGTATTTCTCTTGTACTTGTCCTTCAACATTCCTGCTGCTTTCGAAAGTGGAAACTACGTTGCCATTTTCTTTGGTGGAACAGTTTTGAAAATTATAATGTAGTATTTCAGATTTCATTCTGCGTCGCCCTATCCGGTGGCGCCATTACTAATTGGCTTCTGGACATCATCATTTATCCACTGACTGATTTTGTATAGAGTTCATTGTTCAGTGTTTTCCGTACTTTAAAACCTCGTGTAGTAAGATTTTTCTTTTAAATTTATCGAACGCTTTTTGCTTAACTATCCTTACACTTACACCTTTGTATCAGATATAATTCAGTTCCGTGTGAATCTCCTATGCAGCTCTCTCTGCTTCCATAATACCTTCTGATATTGTAATCTGGTGAGAAGATGAATACGAGTTTGACTGATCTAGCTGTGTGGCGCGAGAAGGGGCATTTGATGCTGAACAATAAAAAGTTAGGTACTGCAAATGAGTACTAAGAAATGTTAAATTTCGTTCCGTGTATTAGCACAAATTTAGGGACTGTCGGTTCAACTAAATGCGTTTACGAACGACTTAAATTGGGACTGCCACATACCAAATGCTGTGACGAAGCCGAATGGAATACTGCGTTTTATTGGCAGAACAGTTAGAAGATGCAACAAATCTACCTTAGAGACTGTCAAAGCTCTTATGGAGTACTGCTGCGCGATGTGGAGCCCTTCCCAGTTCAAAGAAGGGCAGCTCTTTTTGTACTATCGCGAATTGGGGACGAAATGCCACTATCATACCCGAGTTTGGGTGGCAAACATTAAAACAGGGGTTTCTATCTGCAGCGAGAACTTTCATGGAATTTCAATAACTAACTTTCTCCTCTGAATGCGAAAATGTTTCGTTGAATTCTATTTACGTAGGAGGAAATGACGTCAGAACTTACACGGAAAGATTTAGGTATTCGTCTTTGTCACATGCTTGCTATTAGAGAGCTGAACGGTAGAGTGGATCTATGAACCCTCTTCGAAGTACTTAAGTGTGAAGTAGGTATGTAGATACCAATGTAGTAGATATTGACAGTGGTAGGTCCCACCCTACCCTCGATAAATTCCACAGTCTTAATCCTTCTCAATCGCCTCTCCATAAGTGAACGTTGCTGTTGGCTGCTTAGGTAGTTTCTAACAATTTTCATGTCTTACTCGTTAGGCAGAAATAGCATCCTATCTTTCTACACATTTTTTCGAATATTGGGGAATAGTGATGCTATAAAATCCTTGTGGTCGCTGATTTCTGTTTCTACATTCACTCAATCGAAATATTCAGGTTTGTTTGTAGCCAGCAGAGGCAATATGGTTTCTTGGGGAGTGGGCTACTTAACTATACTGCTCTAGATCATTTTCGTGAACAATTTAAATAATAAAATACTGTACCAGTCACGTTTCTTCATGCACAGCACTTAGTCTTTCGAGAATTTATTCTCATTACTAAGTGCAAATATTTACATTGGTATTCTATGTGACGTCTGCGTGTGTGGTGTTCTACCCCTCCTGCCCTGCCGTCGTCTTTTTCTGGTTTTACTGAAATCGGAAAATTGGAAACTGTAAACGTTGTGATATTTTACATGCTAAAGTTAAGAACAGTACTTTTCTCTCTTCACTTACAGGTACTTTGCCGCCTCCAATTTGCAGAAAACACACACACATACCATCACTCACATTATTTGTTGACGTGAAATAGCAATCGTACAAAGAAACTACAACAGCATGGATTCCCAAAGAATTTGGATACAGTCGGAGGTGGTGTTCCCATGGTTTACATTGATTACCCCTCGTTGTCACTTGCAGCTTCTATCGTAACACTACTGGCTATTTAAACGACCGATGTATGAAGGAATGAACATATTTATGTATTTGCTATAGGTTTTATATACAGCATAACATTTGAAAAAGTTAATCGATTCACTGCCTTTCGCCACAGACAACTTTTTCTCCTTGGTGTTCTGTGGTGCGAGATGAAAGCAGGGCAATGGAGGCAGAACAACATACATGCAGACACACAAAATACAATTGCAGATATTTGCACTTGAAAATTAAAATAAATTCGCAAAAATTGTTGTGCTATGCGTGAATAAACGTAACTGATGCAGTGTGCTATTATTTGTCACGAATGACACGGTTGCAGTATTCTTAAAACATCGATCACGACGAAAGAAATTAAATTTTCACCAACTAGGATTTGGACTATGTAATCTATTGTCATAGGCTATTTTCATTAAGTACGATTACTGTAATGTAGTCCGCCCCCTTAGCTGAGCGATCAGCATAACTAATGGCCATGCAGCGGGCCTGGGTTCGATTCCTAGCCTGCTCGAAGATTTTCTCCGCTCGGGGACTGGGAGTTGTGTTGTCCTCAATGTCATATAATCGTCATCGACACGCAGGTCGCCCAATGTGGCGTCAACTCAAAAGATTAGCAGCTTGGTGACCGAACTTCCCCATGTGGGGACTCCCGGCCATCAATGATATACGATCATTTCATTTAATTTTACTAGAACGTAGCAAGAGGCTTTTGACTTTGTGATTCTAATCGCGAGCGGATTTATGTGCATAGCTTGCGGATTTAAATCGCCCATATCACCATTGCGTAACTGGGATATTTACGCGTAGCGTATTCCAAGATATATCTGAGAGCGACCTCCAAAGTTTTGTCTGGGTGACATAAACATCCGACTGCTTTTTTTATCCCATCTTAGAAACTTATATTCACACAGGTTATCTCGTGTACTCACGAGGAGAAAGCAGAAAGCAGCAAGTGGCATAACCTTGTTTCACAGTAACTTATCTCAATGGAAGAGTGGTCAAAACAAGCGAACATGTGTCTCGGCTTTTCCGTAGATACTCGACCGTTTCTTAGGAAAGGAACGTCAAAGTTTTCGAGGTAATTCACGTGCCTTTTAGCAACTGAACAGTTAAACCGAAGCAATGGCAAAGTGAACGAGATCGCTGCTTTACACTTTTGCACCACGTCTTCGAAATCCTATTATTATTTCTATTTTTGTTTTTCATTTATCTACCCACATCCATAGACGATTACGACATGAATGTTTCGTAAAGTATGTTGTAATAAGGTTGTGCTTATACGTCTGCTAATTGTATGGCTGGTGAATGAATTTATAAACAAAAGCAGTAAATGAATGGAAAAGTATTTTGAAATTGTTCTCGCTAAAATTCCTGTAGTGTATCTTGATTCATAATGAGTTGCAGGCACCAGTTTTCGGGGAAGTAAACGATTGTGAGTGGTTTCCCGCAAAATTTTTGCTAATGCGTTAGATCTTTAAGAATGTTGAAGCCGTTTTCTTTCCGAGTGAGACTGATACGAAGGAATGTCGGTGTGGCAAACCTTTATTCGCGCGATACCCGTGGTGTTAGTACGTTGGGTATCATCGAAGGGAAAGCACTAGATCTCCATGAAGAATAAACAAAAGAACAAAATACGAGAATTAAGAATTGAAAAAAGAGTGAAATATAAGAATTTAAAAAGATTGCAGCCCATGAAAATACCACATAAATATACACTTATTGTGAAAACGAGTTGTAATTGTACAATTAATATAACGTCCTTGTTTCACCTTACTTGATAAGAAACATTCGCGTTCTACGGACGTGGGTAAATAAATGTAGAAATAAAATAAATAAAAACAATAATCCGTTTTCGAACACGGGACACAAATGTGAGAGACCGCAATGCCAACCTCTATGCCACCAGTTGGGCTGAGATTATTCCGCGGTAGAAGGCATATAAATTATGTCGAAAACTTACACGGTCGTTTTCTCAGAAATAGTCAACTACCTACGGACAAGGCGAAACACGTGCTCGCTTATTTTGTCACCTCTTCCACTGAGCGAAGTTCTGGAAAATCGGGTTATTGCACTTCTACATCCACATCCATACTCCGCAAGCCACCTGACGGTGTGTGCCGGAGGGTATTTTTCGTAACTCTATCGGTTCTCCCTTCCATTCCAGTCTCGTATTGTTCGTGGAAAGAAAGATTGTCGGTATGCCTCTGTGTGAGCTCAAATCTCTCAGATTTTATCCTCATGGTCTCTTCGCGAGATATACGTAGGAGGGAGCAATATACTGCTTGACTCCTCGGTGAAGGTATGTTCTCGAAACTTCAACAAAAGCCCGTACCGAGCTACTGAACGTCTCTCCTGCAGAGTCTTCCACTGGAGTTTATCTATCATCTCCGTAACGCTTTCGCGATTAATAAATAATCCTGTAACGAAGCGCGCTGTTCTCCGTTGGATCTTCTCTATCTATCAACCGTATCTGGTACGGATTCCACACTGGTGAGCAGTATTCAAGCAGTGGGCGAACAAGTGTACTGTAACCTACTTCCTTTGTTTTCGGATTGCATTTCCTTAGGATTCTTCCAATGAATCTGTCTGGCATCTGCTTTACCGACGATCAACTTAATGTGATCATTCCATTTTAAATCGCTCCTAGCGGCTACTCCCAGATAATTTATGGAATTAACTTCTTCCAGTTTCTGACCTGCTATATTGTAGCTAAATGGTAAGGGAGATAAGGGATCTTTCTTTCTGTGTGTTCGCAGCACATTAGACTTGTCTACATTGATATTCAATTGCCGTTCTCTGCACCATACGTCAATTCGTAGCAGATCTTCCTGCATTTCAGTACAATTTTCCATTGTTACAACCTCTCGATATACTAAAGCATCATCCGCAGAAATGCTCGGTGAACTTCCGATGTCATCCACGAGGTCATTTATGTACATTGTGAATAGCAACGGTCCTACGACACTCCCCTGCGGCTCACCTGAGATCACTCTTACTTCCGAAGACTTCTCTCCATTGAGAATGACATGCTGCGTTCTGTTATCTAGGAACTCTTCAATCCAATCACACAATTGGTCTGATAGTCCATATGCTCTTACTTAGTTCATTGAACGACTGTGGGGAAATGTATCGAACGCCTTGCGGAAGTCAAGAAACACAGCATCTACCCGGGAACCCGTGTCTATGGCCCTGTATGTCTAGTGGACGAATAGCGTGAGCTGCGTTTCACACGATCGTCTTATTTTGAAACCCATGCTGATTCCTACAATTTCTACTCTCCAGAAAAGTCATTATACTCGCATACTCAGTGCGCTTTAATATCATTAGCTGTTGAGATTTTCATGGTTTACCCCACAATCGTCGCAGCTCCGTTTATTTTCTCCGTGTGTACTCCGTTTGAGAAGTTCGTTACTGCCTCGGGCCAGCAGTCTGTCGTCGTAGGAAGAAGATACAGCTGCCGCCGCAGGGCGATATAAGCGTTACCTTGAACGGTCCAGAGCCCGCGGCGAGAGTTGGTCTGCGTGAAGAGTTACGGTACTGAAGGGTTGTGGTAGGGGTGGGGGTAAGGAGCGGTCATCACCCGCAGCTGGCGAGTCGTCACACACGCGGATGCACCTCGGCCGTCGCCGGGGGAGAAGATATATATATGAGATAAGGTAGCGGCCAGACTACACAGTGCCGCCAGCTCGACCAGCAGTCATGGCTGCCAGGGGCGGCCTCCTCGCGCTGCTAGTAAGTACACATTGGGCTGCTTGTCGGTATCTCTAGTGACGCTTCTAACACCGTCTGCCTGTAAGGATTATCTGTCAAAGTCCCAAACTGAACTCTGTCGGCTAATACGAAAGTAAACTTCGACTGTTCGGACTCATCTACGCAGTTCATCTTGGAAAATAATCACACTCTTTTATTGTTCCAAGATGACCGGTTTAGAAAACCCTATGGCGCAATCATCTGATTTGTCCGCCCCAGGTAGCTGAGTGGTCAGCGCGACAGACTGTCAATCCTAAGAGCCCGGGTTCTATTCCCGGCTGGGTCGGAGATTTTCTCCGCTCAGGGACCGGGTATTGTGTTGTCCTAATCATCATCATCATCATTTCATCCCCATCGACGCGCAAGTCGCCGAAGTGGCGTCAAATCGAAAGACTTGCACCAGGCGAACGGTCTACCCGACGGGAGGCCCTCGCCACACGACATCATCATCTGATTTTACGGGATGTCTTATAAAATTGTCTCGCTACATTACATGAAGTTAGAGAATAAAAGGTACACCACACGTACACGTATCTTGATAAAAACTCTGTTGATACGATAAATGTACGTGTTGAGTTATGCATTGACTTCATTTAACGTAACGTGGCAATTTTGTAAGTAGTTCCATGAGATTAGAAGATTGCTGAAACCGTCATCTTCGAACAAAAAAGTGTCTACACTGAGAGTGCAGCGTACGTAGTGTGTTAATTTCCTACCATGCATATAGCCCACAGCACAGCATAGCATGTGTACCTTACAATACATCCGTATGATTAGGGTTGGGAAACTGCACTGCCATTCGATCGGGCTGGAGATTTCCCTATACGCTACAGCGATCGATGCAGTATCGAGGCCGGCCGTTGTGGCCGAACGGTTCTAGGCGCTTCAGTCTGGAACTACGCGACCGCTTCGGTCGCAGGTTCGAATCCTGCCTCGAGGATGGATGTGTGTGATGTCCTTAGGTTAGTTAGGTTTAAGTAGTTCTAAGTTACAGGGGAATGATGATCTCAGACGTTAAGTCCCATAGTGCTCAGAGCCATTTGAACCTTGTGACTATGCCATAGCATTTATATGGATCGGTTTTCTGTTGATTAAGCCTTTCACTTTTCACACGATATACAACACGTGTTATTACTTCCTCTGAGGAAGACAGTTTTTAAGTCTGTAAAAACGTAGATAAACGTTTGCTTAACCTTCTGACGTGCAGCTCATTGCCGATATGACTCTGATTGTATCCGTAATTCTACAGTTGCTGGCTGCTCCCATGTTCAGGATTTTAAAATCATGTTTATGAGTGACAGTAATGATTTACCAAATGGGTTAAAAATGAGCATTCAATCCATGTTCGCATTTTATGATAACAGGGATAAGCGTTACAAGATATTAACCAATCTGAAAACAAGATGGCAACGATGATGTGAAACAAGGAACAAAATTAATCAAGAAATAAATGCCTCCCAAACGAATTATATAATGATAAAATGACTGCTGTTGCTATTGCAGGAACAAATTACAGGGGTAAAATCAGGCCCAGAGATAGTGCGAACAGACGTCTCTAGAACGCAGGACGAGATAAAGATCGTAAACTGCACAGAATCAGGTTTGTAATCATTCATTAATTTAGTAATTGCCGTTCTTATACGAGGGCTATCCACAAAGTACATTACGTTTTGGAATTAAAAATAAATAAAGTATTGGAATTTTTTTTTATTATATACAGATGAAAGCCACACTTAAATACTACTTTTCTACATAGTTGCCATTTAAATTAAGGCACTTATCGTAGCAGTGGACGAGCTTGGAAATTCCTTCGTCGTAAAATTCGGCCGCCTGCGCCTTCAACCACGTGGTCTTTTGGGACAGAAAAAGTGTGATTTTTGTGGATTTCCTGGAAAGAGGCAGTACAATAAACTCTCAGAGGTATTGCCAAACTCTGCACAACCTCAGAAGAGCAATACAAAACAAGCGCAGGGGAAAATTGGGCTCAAAGATCTTGCTGAATCACGACAACGCCCGGGCCCACACGGCGAATGCCACTCGTGAAGTTCTCGAATCTTTTAAGTGGGAATTGTTTCCTCATCCGCCGTACAGTCCCGACCTGGCACCGAGCGACTTCCACTTATTCCCAGCAATGAAGAAGTGGTTGGCTATGCAGCGTTTTGATGACGACTCACAGCTTCAAGAAGAGGTAACCACGTGGTTGAAGGCGCAGGCGGCCGAAGTTTACGACGAAGGAATATCCAAGCTCGTCCATCGCTACGATAAGTGCCTTAATTTAAATGGCAACTATGTAGAAAAGTAGTATTTAAGTGTGGCTTTCATCTGTATATAATAAAAAAAATTTCCAATACTTTATTTTTAATTCCAAAACGTAATGTACTTTGTGGATAGCCCTCGTATATGGCCTGTATCCTAGAAGATACTTCAGTTCATGCTTCGGTTATTTTTACTATTAAAATCGATAGCGCATTAAAGACACTAAGACAGGTGGTAGGGATATTGCCAACAGTCACTAGTGTATGGTGTGATCGAACGATCGTGTAGTACCAGAGATTTCTCGAGCTGTGACGTAAAGTGTTCGAACAAGTCGAAACATAGCATTACTTACTACACCGATAAGGTGTTGTGGGCTAACATTAAAAGAGAACTTTGTCGTTCTGCAGAGTTTCACGGCGGTTAAAGTAATGAAGGCTGCACATCTGCAGTCTGTTTTAAATGAGTTGGCATCTGGTTTGTAAGGTCCAAAATTAAGACGTTGTCGTGACTAGGTCTGTTTTGTCACCAAAGCGCTCCGCTGGTATTGAAATTTTCTTTAAAGCCCTGATATTGCACAAGGGTATAAATCTCTACAGTGTCTCCAAGCATGTGAAACATCTGCTCTTAATTTTAATTACAGCCAGAGGTACGTTAATTTTATTGCAACGGGTGAATTTTTACCATCCGGATCCAGTTTCAAACTTTTGCGACGTATCTTGAAAACTACTGAAATCAGTGGAATATTTTTCCCGCTATTAGCAAAATACTTCGCTCGGCAGCGTATACTTTCAAAGTTGTGTAAGCTCTGTAAAATAGCATTTTTTCAAAGTTCCACAATATTTCCCTTGTAACGAGTATGAAATTTAAAGACTTTACTTCCTTCAAAAATCTCACAAAAATTCCGAAATTCACGTATGGCACAGATCTCTCTAACCTCTAAGAACGTCACAAATCTGTCCATTTTAACTAGGGCTCGAGTTACGGGTTTTTCTAAAATACATGTATTCGCGTACGGAAAAATTTGCTACCTGAATAGTGGTAGGCGCACAATATACGGCGCTGCAAAAGTGTCGACACAGTATGAGCCGAAAAAGCGAGTACAGCTACAAGCGGTGTATTGCTGGTGAGGCCAGTCCATCCTGATACCTATCGAATACCAACCATTAAATTAACTCTTGGCTTACTCGACTCGTCGTTATCACCCTAGGTAAGGGCGATATTTCGTAAGTGACAGCACCGACATTTGCCTTCCAAACTAATCGTTAAGCTAACCAGGAGAAAATGTTCATTTGCAAAGAAATATCAATAATCACTTCATCGGAAACCTAGAGTACAATCAGTTGTACTCTCTTTGCAGGCATGACTAGATATAGTTGGTTTTTTTTTCTTTTAATATTTTACCTTGTTGCTAGTTGTCGAAAGCTCAGGCGCTATTGACATATGCATTACTTTGTTACTTAATCGCGTATTATTCTGATAGGGAAGGGAAGTTGAACTGTCACACAAATATCCTAATTATAAAAAGTAAACTCCAGTCTACATTTTCTTATAAATTGCAGCATATACAAAAATCTGTTAAACTTAAATGGTGAGGTAGTGAGACAGCATTATCAAAATTAGTCGTGTCTAAATTAGAGGTGAATGGTTCCTGCTGGAAGATATAACTGTTCGAACTTGAATAAAGTGCTAGTTCTCAGTGTACGAAGTCCACTGTTTTTTTTCCTCTCTTCTAGCAATGACGCATCCAGAGCTCGTCAGAATTACATACGCGTCAAAATTCGTATGATCTTTCAGCTTAGTGATCTTTGGTTCAAAGCCATAAAATATATTGTTAAATAACATACAGGCGGCATTTTGCTTTCACACGATATATTAAGATTATTTCTAACTAACATTAGAGTGAATACCACTATTAGCAAAAGCGAGGTAATTCTGAGTCTTCTTAGATTCACTTCAATAATATTAAGTAACCCACCAATGGGTCTCTCAAGAAATGGCTTCCGATCGAAAATAATAAATCAAAAAACAATAGCTGCAATTCATAGAATGAAGACTTTCACGTCCGGATGATATAGCTGCTGGTAAACCTTTCGGGATGTGAGGTCGTGGTCCAAGAAACTCTCCTGCTCCAGTCGGACGTCCGAGAGCAACATACGTGCAATATTCATACGTTGACCCTGTACTTCAAGATAATGAAACAAGACGATATTTCTACTGGGTATACAAATGGTCCCTAGACATATTTGTCTCTTTCGGACGTCCGACCGGTCAGTCGGCAAGACAGCGGAGGAGCGCCTCTGAGGATGTCCAGCGCAGTCCTGGACGAAACGTCAGGAACAGAAGAGTTTCTTGGACAACCACCTCAAATCCCGAAATGTTTATCAGCAGCAATAGTTGCAATTTATTATGCCGGTAGATTTTCCCTGATGAATCACTGGACATATACTCGTCCAATCCATTAAGAATGCGAGAAAAGAAATCGGCAAATATTTGCGCCCTAACAATAATTTATGAAATTCAGAAATTTTTATTTATTTCCTGATACAATCGGCATGCATCCGTCAGCTTGCATACCTAACGTGTTACAAAACGCGGCGCAAAAAAAAGAAAAAATGGGAGTTTCTGGTGGTGATACCTCGGATTCTATTGGCGATAAGAAGCTAGGGCCAAGTGCTTCGGACAGCCCTTAGGCTAGGGACTGTTTCTCTACCCAGTAGAAATACCGTCTTGTTTCACTATCCCACAATACAGGATCAAAGCATGATAGACTTCCTCCTGCTTAGGAATATGGAGGAAATCGGTTGGTTCTTTCAGAATGTGATACGATATAAGATCGCTTGCTGGGACTTACTGAGGCACCGTTACTTCATGAGCAGTTGATCGGCAAACACCGCAAAAAGTCTCTTTTTACTCTATTTTCGCAGTCACCAGCGGACCGAAACCCAGCCGAGGATTTCAAAACGGCTATGCACAGCAAAGGGCTGAAATTTTTACGATATAGTCCTATGATCCCGATATCTGACAATGAAAATTTCCTTCACATGTTTATCCGTTTCCGAGATACAGCGGCTCGAAGTTACCCTACTTCTACACGTAAAATCCGATGCGAGGCGAAAAAGTGGTTTATAAAGTGACGTAATACAGAGAAATACGCTCTAATGTGTCTGTTATGATATATAAACTGTTTTGTAGGACTGAAGCACACACAAATTATTTCACGTAAAATCCGGACTGAAGTTTAAAACTAGTTTTGCGTTATTTCAATTCCACATAAGTAAACTATCTAAATTTTACTGACTAGTACATTTCACTTCATATGAGATACATGCCACGCTGCAGCGGGGAAAAAAGGAACCACCGGAAAAATGCATCTATCGCGGCACAATAAACGCGAATATGTTCTTATTTATTTAAAAGAACGTGACTGCACAGTGGGGTATCAGCTGCCTGGGCTTCCTCGGAACCTTTAAAACTTTTCCCAGATGTTTTGGTATGCGAATATATTCGCACCTTTTTATGCTAAGAGGAGAGAAAGTGGTTGTGGCAAAGAGAAGGAAAAGTAATATAGACTGGAAGATACTGTGATTGTGTTACAAAAAAAAAAAAAGAAAAAGACAATGGCAGTGTGAGAGAAAGAGAGGGACACAGTGGTAGTGGAACGTAGCCGACAGGGACTGACCAACGCTAAGAAAAGAGTGCCAGTGGGAGAGGAATAAAGTGAAGGAGAAAGTGGAAGTAGATGAGAGCCAGTACTAGAGAGACAGGGTTTGCAACAAGCGATAACGACAACGACAACGAGGGGAGGGGAGGAGAAGAGAGAGAGAGAGAAGTAATGAATGAATGAGGTAGTAGCAGTAAGAGAGAGAGAGCGGGAAGAAGACAGTGATAGTGAGCGGAGACAGTAGTAGCAGGATAGAACAAAAGGCAACTGTCGCTGTGAGGCGGGAGACAGTGACAGGAGAGACAAAAAGATAACAATGAGTTGGGTTGAAAGAGTGAGTGAGATAGGGCAAGTGGGAGTGGGTGAGTATGAGTGACTTACAGCGAAAGACTAGTGGGTGAGAGTGAATTACAGTTATGGGGCTTGTGGAAGTTTGGGTTGACTTGCATGTAAAAAAAAATTGCACGAATACGTGGCACGCTAAAACTTTTAGGAAAGTTTTTAAAGTTGCTGGGGAAGCTTGAATGAGGCAGCTGGTACCGCAAGTCTCAGTCACATTCTTTTAGATAAGCAGGAAGATATTCGTATTTTTTGAGCTCCGATACAAGCATTTGTCCGTTGATCACACTATGTTGTTAGGTGACTGGTTTCAACTCTACAGTGACGCTCAACGACGCTGAGACCACTCAGATAAGATTAAAACGATTGAAATCGAATATGTTGGACTATCAATGTGTTTGGTCAAGAAAGAAATAACAAAACTATCATGAGTGTCTCTTCCTGTTTATAACTCGATCACATAACGGAAAACGAGGCTCGATGTTGTTACACCGTCCCTTTCCTAATGTTGTTTCTGCGCAATCGGAAGCCTTGCTGAGGTGTACTGGTGTAAGTCATAGTTTGTACTAGGATAAGGAAACTTTCAGCATGCATCTACATCGAAGTAATATCTGTTCATTCCCTTGAAACTAGTCTATTCTTGAGTACGTACTTACTATAATCACGAGGAACACTTCCTGCCTTTACGATTTCTGGAAACATCTTTGTTTCCATGGTTGTCAGCGTATGCTATTCACCCCCCCCCCACCCCCCTCCCTCCGGTCCCTTTCCTTAATATTTACAACATTCGTGCGGTTAGGGCACCAGTACACAACTTTCACGCAGACGTGGGAAATCTGTGACTACTCCATCACTTCCCTAGATAGATAAACGCGTGCGCAAATGAACTGTTCGGAAAATGTTTGGAAATGACTATACATCCACCACCATATTCATAATGATAAAATTCCCCACTTAAGAGTGTTTTGCTTAGCTCTCGGTCGCTTCCAGGACGAATGGGAAAAATAGGTGCGCTAAAGAGCAACTGATAATTTTGAGCAATCCATTCTTGGTGTGTTCCTTCGTCCAGTACAGCCATCTACGTAGAATACACAAAAAATAAAAAAATGTGAAAAGGAATAATAAGGGAAACGTGAAATATTCTTCTCACGTTCGAAGCAAGACTCGTTCAATATTTCTGTGACCGTCTTGAGAAACTGACAACGCCACGCACGCACTCACTCACTCACATCCACTCATTTCCTCCCCCGCCCGTACGCGTACACAGAAACTTCTTTATCCATTTTTATTTGGTACAATGGACAAACGATCAGGGTTATCGGATAGTTTTCCTTCGAAAATAGCTTCGTCTCTGTAATAAGTCGGGTCTCAAACTCGCCGATCTAAGCATTCGAATAGAATGAGAAAAGTTAAAAAATCTGGAATGAGGGTGATTAATTATTCTAGATGTAATTATCGCAGGGATAAATTAGTATCTGTGCGAGCATAAAATGAAAAAGTGTATTAAGATGCTTATTTATTTGAGCATATACAGTAAAAAAGGCGGAAGACGGTAGAGTGGCGGCATACTATTCCCATTAGGAGGAACTCTGCAATGCCCCGCGAAGTGAAAACATAATAAACTGTTGGCAGGAATTTTGAAAAGTGGCAGAACTTCTCTGTTGGAAAGGGATTGTGGGATGCATGCGTGTGTCCTCAACGTCAGTGATCCCAATGATCATGGACTCCGTTAGAGGTTATGCTCGTTCTAAGTTAGATAAAGTTATATGATAAAAGCAGCACTCTTGGTACTTTCTCTTGTCCACTTGGAGTACATCACTTTCCTGAACTCCAGACAAGAAGCTGGATTCTAATAATGCATACGATTTTTTGAATTTGTTTCCTATCACCCCACTAAATTTGTATGTGTTTTCTATTAATCCAGAAGAGTTATAATACGTAATAGCTTTTAATGTTGGAACAAAACTGTAAGTATTGGACGGAGCAGGGAAAAATATCAGGTTGTTGCCGCGTGGGTCAGCCGCGCGGTCCGGGCACCTTGTCACGGTCCGCGCCGCTCCCCTGTCGGAGGTTAGTCCTCCATCGGGCATGAGTATGTTTGTTGTCCATAGCGCAGTTAGTTAGATTAAGCAGTGTGTGGGCTTAGGGACCGATGACCTATAAGTAGTTTGGTCCCATAATACCTTACCATAAATTTCAAATATGTCAGTTTGAAGATCTGAATCAGCTCGCAGAGTACACTTAATACGTCAGGGCGCACCTTACCCAGGTAACTTTTTTTAGTAAAATTCAGTGCATCTGTTACTTCAAAACCAAAACAGCACACAGTGCTATACAGAACTGCTAGACAGTTAAACAGTTCCCATAATAGCTCTGCACCCAAGCCTACACAGTTTATTTGAAAGCTCCACAGTCGCGAAAGCACATAACTCCAAACATTTTGTCCACTGATGTCTGTTATTCGACAAGAAATCCGCGCAAAATCCGAGGGTATAGGTTCCACTATACCTTCCTTCTCGAGCGAGTGAGGTAGTACAGTGGTTAGCACACCAGACTCACCTTCGGGAGGACGACGGTTCAAATCCGCTCCGACCTTCGTAATTTAGGTTATCCGTGATTTGCCTGAATACATCCAGACCAATTCCGCGATTGTTCATTTGAAAGGGTACGGGCGAATTCTTTCCCCATCCTTGGAAACAATCGGAGCTTGTGCTCCGTCCCTAAGGACCTCGACGTCGACGGGACACAAAACACTAAATCTCCCCCTCCCCCTTCTTGTTTTCCTGTCTATCAATTTCCTTGACCACCAGACGAATGACTAAGCAACCTGTTTACGGCATGAGACATGCCCTTCTGAGCGTGCGTACCGGAAACACCTTCAACAAAAGTTGCATATTCTGTCAAACTAAATAAGAAACAAGTAACTTCATACTGACGGACATCTGTACACACGTATTTTTAGCGCTTTGTAATCTCAACAGAGGCTTTCCCAGGTTCTTCGGTAGTTTTCCACTAGCTTGTTTTCTTGCGCTCTCCGCGTTTCCACCCTTAACGATCATATTTGTTACCCAATATGGAGAGAGTACTTCATTTTACTTGACCTTCGAACGTAGTTTGTCGAAGAATGTTCAGCCGGAACATCATTTCTGTGCCTGAATTTCAATGAGCGTATCATATCCTCGTACAGTTCCGCGTAAAAGCCCTATGTAAAAACCGCTTTATCAACAAACGTGATGTGATAATGCAAGTAATTACCCAAAACACTGACATACAAGAGTGCTATTAAACGATGTACATTAGTTTGTGGTCCACCTTCTGAAATGATGACATATTGGTCTGGTTACTGCTGTCGATTTTACGAGGCATTTTACTTTGCAGTTTCATTTTTGAATTTGAGGAGGCTGATGCGTATAGAAAGTCTACAGTTTTATTTCGTAATCTGTACTTCCTAACAATTGTCTCTAAAATAATTATATTCAATTCACGCCGTATTTTCTGAGGTGCAATAAACAATGCGAAAGTCGGGCTACTGGTATTTAGCTCATATTCATGTTAGAGTTAAACGATCATATTACGGGATTCACTTTGACGCGTGTGCCATTACTCTTGGATTTCAACATTGTGCATACGTGAGAGGTAATCAACATTAGAAGGTAAGAAAAATAAAATTTAACAGCTTTGAACTGCTCAAGAGATACTGGTTTCCAGTTTGGTAGCAATGTTATGTTTCCAAAAGTAACGGATTCCTTAAACTTGAAACGTTCCGATAGCGTTTACTTACGCCATGATATAATAGCCATCGATGTAACGCATCTGTTGTTATTTATTCCGAAGGTGGAGCATAGACATAAATATCACTGTATGGAAGGTGGCTGTCATAGTTCGATCATTGAAAGGATCCAGTGGAAATGTAATTCAGTTACAAAGGAGATAGCCTATGGAAATCTCGTCCAATCTACAGTATTTCTCGACAACTTGCGACACTGTACTAGGTGAAATGGCGAAAGACCAGGGACAGATTCAGGGTCGTGTTGCTCGATTGTCCACGTATTTGTTTACTCATTGTGAGAAGTCCATGGAAATACCCAGCTGACTCTAAGAGCAGACGTTACTAGAAAGTCACTTTTGCGTCAAAGAAATGTTTATTCTCAAAATGACTAATGCCGACTTTCAGGATGCTCAAGACTGCTTGATCAATGTACAGACTGAACAATGTTGGCGATAGGTCACTGGCCTGTCTGTCACCCATATCCCAACCACTGCCTCACTTTCATGCCCTGCAATCTGGCTTCTGCACAAGATGTAGATAACTATTTTCTCTCCTTATTTTATCCTAGCTGTCTTCACAATTTGAAGTAGTGGGTTCCAGTCAATATTGTCAAAAGATTCCTTTAAATCTACAAATGCTAAAAATGAAATTTTGTCTTTAACTACTCTTCTACGAAACTCGTAGAGTTAGTATTGCCTTTCGTGTTCCTACATTTCCCTGGTATCCAAACTGGTCTTCCCCTTCGATTTTTCCATTCCTCTGTAAATAATTCATGTTATTTATTTGCAACAACGATTTTTTTAGATTCGTAGTTCGGTAACATTCACAACTGTCCGCACTTTTCTTTCTTGAATTTGAATTATTTCATTCTTCTTGAAGCCTCAGAATATTTCATTTGTCTCATATACCGTGCACACCAAGTAGAACGGTTGATGTTGGTGAATAATCCTAGCTTTAATGGGATCATACAACAGTCAACCCGCATCTACACGCATCAATGTAGCATTGTTAATTCTTGCACATTGTTCATTCCACTGACCTTGTGAGTTAACGTTACTTTATAAAAACGAAAAGAGCTGTCATGATTTGTTATTTGCTCTAGGATTTTGAACCAGTGGGCTTTGGAAACAAATTGTCTTGTCTTAAATCTCTTGCCCCTCGCTAGGAAATGCCGTTTCCAACTTCTCATAACAGATCGGAAATTTCTAATGTTTTTCTGTTGACTGTTTTGACTAAGCCGTTGCCATACGAAGTGCGTCCCACACATTCAGAGAACGTTGGACGGAACTCTTGCACTGTGAATGTTCTTGAAATCTCTGCCCCGCCTCAATTCATGAGAATCTTAGAGAACATCCATGCAAAGTGTTACCACCAGAGATACAAGGCGACTTCATACATGTCACAGCGAAACATGCTTTACTGTTTGAAAGTAAATGTATCAATTTAACTTCAGTAAGCCAAGTTTCTATATGATGCCAAGAGGTCCCAAGATAAGATTGTAGTAACTGCTTTCACATCCTCTATTGTTCCGCTGTTACCCCGAAACGCCGTTTTAGTATTTACAATCAGTTCAAGGGTGTAGTCGTCTTAATTCACAGATATTATTCGCCGTTCTTTCAAAAATTTTCGACTGCGAGAAAGCCACGAACCGACTATAAATGGTATTGCTTGAAAACTACTAATCAGTGAAGCAGACAATACTTATGCCATTAAAATCCTCTTGAAACGTAATCTTATAAAATGCCTAAAGTTTTAAATTTAGCATTTTAAGTATTTTGTATGATGCGGCACCACAACGAGGAGGATTTTTACGAGGGTGACAACGGCTACAGAAGCTTACATATTCATCACTAATACTTATTTTTGACAATAGCTAATTTAGAAAGCAAGACTTCTGCACACCAGCTATTCGTAATGAAGGTCACTCTGATACAATTCCTTATCAATATCAACCAAATGGCTAATTAAAATCGTTTAAAATCCACAATTTACGCCAACCGTAGTAGAACTATATCCAAATTTATTGCGAACAAATTTTCACATTGCAAAGAACTTTTCTGGAAGCTCGTCACAGTGATTTCAAAATTGTTTTAAGAATTGCGTGATATAAAAAACTTGTGGAAATGGTCTAAATACACAACATACACAGTATTGCACACGTAACTATCTCAGTGTATGAAAACAATCTGCTCACAAACGACATTTACAAACATACTTCACCAATAATCGGCACACTTAATAGCTCGTCAACCTGCTGTTAAGACGCGCTCCGTGATTTTATCTTCCTGTTAGTAAATCAACCTTTTAATTCTGTCGTCTAAAATTCCCAGAATCACAGCTCTTTTGACAAAGAAGTAAACTGTTATGTACTCTCTCCTCCATGTTCGTGAATAATTGATACAGGGAGTTATAATTTAAACGTAATACACTTAATAAAAGCAGGAATATACGCACAGCGCTGGGTTTTCAAAGCTGAAAGCTCTCTATAGCTATCGAATTTTCTCAATCTGAGAGAAAAGGTTGAACATTAGGGTTTTAGGTTTTTATAGCAGCCATGAGATACAAACAGTGCTACCGTTTCCACCTCATAACGACCATATGTATTTTCCAGTCTCGTTGCTACATAATGACTCACCTGTCATTATCACAATTTTCGCACGTATCTACCCCCCCCCCCCCCTCTCTCTCTCTCTCTCTCTCTCTCTCTCTCTCTCTCTCTGAAAATCACCAAAACCTTTGCAGCTATTAGTGATAATTTCGATCTGTGCGGTTTGCAGATAGGCTTTTTCTTGCAGTGAGAGCTTTTTATTCTGTTCTCAGCATCGGTTGAGGAATTACATATCCCGCACATTACTCTGTTGACCTTCCCGCTTCGTTGACAGAAGTTGCAAACCTCTGCCGCCAGAGCGCTCCGAATCGTAGCGTGTAGTGTGGCAGTGTGTAACGTAAGTCGGTGCGCGAGATACAGCACAGTGTAATCCAGATTCTAACCGCGGAAGACGTCTCAAACTGAAATCCATGGAAGAACGAAATCTGTGTACGGTGATTAAAATGCCAGACCACACACAAGCGCTGCAACATCTATAGCAATCTGAACTCTGTCACCTATCGTCCTCCGTACAGTTTATAGTTGGCTCCATCCGATTTTAATATGTTTCTAAAATACCTTCGAGGACTTCATTTTGATAGTGACGAATTAGGGCAAGCAGAGATGACGTTGTGGCTCCGTCAACAAAGTCAAACATTTTACACTGATTTTGTCAAGAAACTGGCCTCTCGTTGGAAGAAATGCGGTCGTGACCAGGATGACTGTTGACAAATTTGTGGATATGAACGATAAACATGTAGAATATCTGCAAATCGTGGAGCTCCGCCGAACCTCCTCCTGATGACCTCTGCCCCCTCCCCCCCTCTCCCTCCCGCCCGTGCCCAGCGAGTAACTGTACTTTCATCGACAGCAGATGCTCCATAGGCATTGCGCAAGCGTTTGTAAATATTGTTCACAGTTTCTTTCTCTGCAGTGATAAATTCAATTACAGCACGTTTCTCGTAACGTACATCACCTATAGACGCCATTTCGAAACTGTCCTGCAGCTACGCTATCTGTCGGAAGTGACGGAAACTTGGCGTGCTTACTCAGGAAACTTCAGATAATACATACGTAACGTTTCACATTCGTAACGTTGTTTTCGGCTGAGAAAAAATAATGCTATGCATTACTTTCTGGGCGCCCTCGTATTATGCACAGGGTGGACATTAATAAAACCAACAAACTGCAGGGACGGATTCCAGACTGGAGATGGAGGAAAAAAACATTCTATGAATGTATCTGGAAATGGACGGTGTGCATACGACGACGACAAATCGTCTCGGTAAACAGTACAGAGCTGCATCCCATCCACGTCACAACAGAAGAGCGGTACCCCATACCGTCACTGTTCCATCAGATGCATAACATTATCTTTTGTGGATGCGCACAAGTCTCTGTTCGGGACATTGCTGCTTTGTTCGGGCTCAAGCATTCTTTTCTTTACGTTGCCATAAAGACACCGTTTCTCGTCAAGAGTAGCGATAGAGGATAGGAATGGTCGGTGTTGTACACGAGCTAGTTGATGAGCCAGCAGAAATGCACGTATGGTCACCGGCTGATTTTGTGATTCGGCCTAAAGAGATGCGCTACAGATACACACCGTTTTGAACATTCCTCATTGCACGCAAATGTCGCACGACAGTGGCGTGATCATAATTCATCACATTTGCCAGTTCTCGACTAAAATCACGTGAATCATTAAGGACTAATGAGTTTATACGATCTTCGTCAAATTCCGAAGGTATTCCTGCACGTGGAGAGTCACTAATGTCAAAACAATCCTCCTCAAAACGAGACAACCGTTTCCTTTCCTTGCTCTACCTAATGGCACTACCCATAAACGGCGCAAATGTTTCTGACTGCTTCCGCTGCTGCTACTCCTTTACTGAAATCGAATTGAAAGAATACGTCGGAAGTGTTCTGATTTGTCATCTTGGCGCTCCACTCGCTATCTCCAAATGAAAAAATGACTATATGTAAACTCAAATAACAGTGAACTACAAATAAAAAATAACCGATAAATAAACCCATAGCAACTGGAGTAACAATATGCAGAACAAAAATCTATGAACTCTTGCACCAACTTAACACATTAGACATCCATTTGGGCAATAAATGTGCTCTAGCACGAGATTAAAGAAATGCCTTGCTGTTTTAACCGGCAGTAAAGTGAGAAGAATACCCTCTTCTCTTTTTACCTCAATTTTGTTAAATAGCCTAAAGCTATACCGTCCTTAATCCACGTATCCACCTCAGGCGACGCTTAAAAACATGGCTTCACTTCGGCTCCCGGCGTTACGTGCGCAGAGTCTGTTCATCGGTTTATGAGTCGCGAGTGGAAAGTACTTCGGCGCCTGGTTTAATGTATTTGTGTCAGCTGTCGGGCCGCATACCGGAGGGTTGCTTCACACTGCGCAAACAGCTGCCTAACGGCCACAGTGGCCGTTCACCGCGCACGGCTGTTCCCCGTTCACACCAACTTCCCCTCGACAACAGCATAATATTCCCCTTCCATCACCCGCCTGTTATTGCCAGGTACAAGGCCCATTTCGACATAATCATGTTCCGATTCTGTAGCTTGCTTAGGTATTCTCACCAAGCAGCGAACACAATATCCCGGCATCCAGTTGTTCGATCTCGTCGAGGAAAAGGGTTGAATTTTAAATCGGCGTTTTCACTGTCTGAGAAATGTGCAAAGTATCTTTCCACGTCACCTGTGGGGGAACTAAATTACTTGTTTGAGAACTAGGTCTGCCCTTCAGAGACACCATTTTTTCGTAAGATGAATTATGAACACCATTTGCGTAATATATCTTTGCATAACATAAATTGACCTGAACTGTGATATTACATATAGCCATTGCTTTCCATAAAACAGTGTGCCACAATTAGTGTGAAAGTCCACAAACTTGGCGAAGACAGACAACAAGAAATTATTTCGCGGTATTTAGTAAAAAGATACTCTGAAACTAGAAATACTGCCACTGAAGAAGGCAATGTTTTTTAAACTGTATTTTATAATACTGGAGACGTATATGGCATGACGGAACTGTAATTCCAGGAGAACTGTCCGCATAAGCCCAGCAATCAACTATTGCTCTAATGTTCTAAATATCGAGGCTTAGTGGCAAATTAGATGTGTACCAAATAACGTAATAAATCTATGGCTTTATCTTCCGCGAGCAATGCTATCTCAATTCTGATAAAATCTTCAAACGCCTACACCCCTCCAAGTTCCCAGATTCCACAGAGGCTCTCGTTACGGAGCGTAAAGCAAGTAAATTATCGTAGAGAATGGTCGAAGTGTGGTCAGTGTCATTATAAAAGCGAAGCTATCTTATTTCCGTAGAATATAATTTCTAATGCGCTCAAGTCTCGAGAATATGAGAAGTTGAAGCCCGTGTTTCAGGATTCATATCGACGATGGAACTGAAATAATAGTCATCTTCTAATCGTTGAGTCACCCAGGTGAGGTTTGTGTGCAGCTTCCGTTCAGTTTACCGCATCGCAGATAAGAGAGACATAAAGGGCTTCATGTAGACTTCCAAGTAATCAAATGTCCAGTACTACGCTTAACAATATGGAACGAAACATTCAGCGATCTGTGGTGAGTGATTACTGATCGTTACAGGTCTAACACAGTCCAGGAAACGGTACATTACTCCGGTGAACTTCCAATTTTATCGCACTGGAAGTAACGGCTGTGATATTTTGAGATTTTATCGTTGCAATAACCGCTTAAATGGTATTTGGGCTCTACGTAGTGTCGTTATCTAAACACGGTTCGAGGAACTAAGTTTTGTGTGTCGTCTACTCCTTCGTTTTGAAATAAAAATTTTATTTCACTATTTATCAATTATTTAATTTCGCCCTCCTAATCATTATCAGGAAATATCACAATAAACATCGTTCTGTTTACTCCACACTATAGCCTATTTCATACATCTATATGGGGAGAAGCAACATCTGATGGCGGCTCTAATAACGGTTTCGTACAACTCTCACAGATATGAAGTCCATAAGTAAAATAAAAACGTTCAACCCTTATGTCCTTGTATCAACATAACAGCACTTAAAAATAGGTTGATGTGTCTACTGAAGAGAAACAAAAGTGGTGTAATAAAGGTGATTGCATGCACCGTATTCGCTTTTAAGACTTTGACCACGTCATATGTGTTTCCAGTTCATCAGTCACGCTAAGGTATTCGAATGTGCTATGTATATTTCCACTTTGACAAAACCCTTGTAAGGGTTGCACTTCTTCCATTTTACGTACGGCCTTCAATTCTGTGTTTGTAGTTCCCACACCTACTATGGTTATAAGAAATTCTTATGATGAACGTCATGTCCGCCCCCGGTAGCTGAGTGGTCAGCGCGACAGACTGTCAATCCTAAGGGCCCGGGTTCGATTCCCGGCTGGGTCGGAGATTTTCTCCGCTCAGGGACTGGGTGTTGTGTTGTCCTAATCATGATCATTTCATCCCCATCGACGCGCAAGTCGCCTAAGTGGCGTCAAATCGAAAGACTTGCATCAGGCGAGCGGTCTACCCGACGGGAGGCCCTCGTCACACGACATTTCATTTCATTAGGAACGTCGTGATAGGTTTCCTTCCTACACTGATGTGCTGAATTCTTCATGTTGTTAGAGTAACAATTTTCATTGATACGCCAAAGGGGTGAAATTATGTAACCTGTACATAATAAACTTTATTTCAAAATAAAAGAACAGACTTCACAGGAAAATAACTTTCTTCACGTAACGTCGTACGTTTTAGTAAGCGCACGATGTTCATACCTGGCAGATGCTCTTCCAGGTCGTGACTCAAATTTTATGTTGCTTTCTAGAGTCTTACAGTACGAATAGGCCTACTGATAAGTTCAGCCTGCTAACCATGTAAATGATACATCCATGTCTTGACACAGCCGTCCACTCCGAGTGTGTATCACAGTAAGAGGAGTTTCGAAACTTGTGTACGTGTACGGAACAGTGGCGGTCTTTCATCTCCACATAGCTTAGGTGACGCGTCCAAGGTTGTTGCGCACATTGCGATTAGTTTTAAGGTCACTTGAAGATTATTCTCTTGTTTACGGAACAAGATTAGAATAATTGAACGGGTATCCCAATGGCATGAGTGCATGCCAAAATCTCCTTCCTTCATGTGTTCAAGGGGAAGGGTTATGATACACTGGGACACACCGTTTATAGGAAGCCTATTCACACTGATTCGCATCGGCAGGCTAATAGTTGTCACCATCCGGCTCAGCGTGAAGAGATACTTCGTACCTTAGTTGACAGGGCCCGTTTCATCTCGTACCCTGATAGTTTCTGTTGTGGGTTGGCAGGAGAGCCAACACCGGGTACTAGAGGAAGCCGAAAGGCACGCGTTTTAGCTCACGCAGGCTGGCGTGAGGTCTGGAACAGGACAAGGAAATTAGAAAAACGGATGTAGCTGGTGGAATACTTAACTTTAATCCATTAATGATGAGCGTCGCTCTTCTTGACGGTGCATGATTACAGTATCAATAGTAACTGGTAATGGCGCCTTGCTAGGTCGTAGCAAATGACGTAGCTGAAGGCTATGCTAACTATCGTCTCGGCAAATGAGAGCGTAATTTGTCAGTGAACCATCGCTAGCAAAGTCGGCTGTACAACTGGGGCGAGTGCTAGGAAGTCTCTCTAGACCTGTCGTGTGGCGGCGCTCGGTCTGCAATCACTGATAGTGGCGACACGCGGGTCCGACGTATACTAACGGACCGCGGCCGGTTTAAAGGCTACCACCTAGCAAGTATGGTGTCTGGCGGTGACACCACAGTTTCGTCAGTTCGGTTGGCCTTTCATAATGGCTATAGCGAAAGACAGATCAGAGGGACGTTGTGCCATCAACCAACTGTGCACCCGGTAAATGATAATATAAAGTTGGCATCAAAATCTGCGGCCATTTTATCTTACGCGCGGAAATTTCGAACAGGATTGGTCGTATTTTGCGGAAATATGAGGCAGTGTTTTTCGACCACCAAGATCAGGGTCATTTTAGGTTCCGTAAAGGATAAGCTTGATTTCCGTATGGCGGGTGTCCATCGTACTCCTTCCAGCTGTGACATGCCATCAAATGGTTCAAATGTCTCTGAGCACTATGCGACTCAACTTCTGAGGTCATCAGTTGCCTAGAACTTAGAACTAATTAAACCTAACTAACCTACGGACATCACACACATCCATGCCCGAGGCAGGATTCGAACCTGCGACCGTAGCGGTCGCTCGGTTCCAGACTGTAGCGCCTAGAACCGCTCGGCCACACGGGCCGGCGACATGCCATCGATCGGTGAGACTCTCAGGATTGTGGAGTATCTGCGTACTGAGGGTAAGCAGCACACACGATTACAAGGGCGGCAAGTAACCTTACAAGGACAGAGTTCATGCTACCTCACCTGCTGATTATTAATTTCATTGTCAATGATTTCTGATGTCGGTCATCTTTGGTTTGTGATGGTGATTGTGTTTACAGTGTGTATGTGTTATCTTTCCGAAGCTTCTCTGAGGACCGAGGTTTTAAATTCCCTTACACAGCGCTTACTTGCTGTAGTTAAGCCTTAAAATTGGCAGGGTGTGCTCCTGTCGAAATATCGACGGCGTCACCCCGTTGCATTTCCGCAAGTTATTTGAACATAGGAGATTTTTTCGTTTGTTTAAACATAAGTATCACAATCAAAATTTTGTTACCATAAGTGCTTGTTGATTAGATGGGATTCACAGTAACAAAGATGAACAAGAGCTCATAGCTGTTACGGTATACTCTTTAGAGCCCATGCGTAATGGATAATTTTTTCTTGTTTTGGTTCGCACTATCACCTCTCAAAATACGGAAACCAAAAACCTATCAGTGGAAGAGATTTGTTTCACAGCATCGAAGATGTAGTGCGCGTATCACTTAAGGTAT
Organism: Schistocerca cancellata; assembly: GCF_023864275.1. NCBI lineage: Eukaryota > Metazoa > Arthropoda > Insecta > Orthoptera > Acrididae > Schistocerca > Schistocerca cancellata. The sequence continues at coordinate 746,374,561 of NC_064628.1, read as the reverse complement.
ACATTTTAGAGCCCATTTTTAGTAATTTGTTTTTGCTCCTGGGACACCCAATAAATACAGGATGGATAATGTAACAGGGAAAACTGACACATGTGAGAAAATGATCATACAGCAATCATGGCCAGGAGTTCCCATCTGGGGAAATTCGACCGCTGAGTGACAAGTCTTTTCAGTATGAAGATGATATCTGTTGATTCGGATATGTCCGAAAGAGCATATACCATCTTCATATACAGGAATCGGTATACTGACTGCCGCGAGTAATGAGTATAGTGGGCAGGGGCACTACAAATGTAGTGTGTGGACAACAAGTTGGAAGCGTGGGTCTCACGGGCAGCGTGACAGAAATAAATCCCTGCAGTCGGACTATCCTCTGTGGCCTCGGTGGCTCAGATTGATAGAGCGTCAGCCATGTAAGCAGGAAATTCAGGGCTCGAGTACCAGTCGGGGCACACATTTTCAACTGTGCCCATTGATATTTATCGACTCCTGTAAGCAGCTGAAGATCTCGAGTTCATTGTAATTTCAGTCTTTTCAGTTGTCGCCATGCGGGGCGACTTCAGTATCTATTATGATGATGTAATTACAGTGAGGACAATAGGACACCCAGCCCTCAAAAAGAAAAAAAATCTCTGACATGGCTCGGGATCGAAACTGGGTCCGCTGCATGGCTGCAGACATTTTATGGATCATGGCAGCAGAGATGGTAGGGGTCGCCACCCGACTTTTGCCCACTGCGTAGCATTGCTCATGGGTGTGGAACAGGGATCGAAGGGGAAGATACAAATGGTTCGTGTCTTTTATTATTTACTTTATTTGTTTATTTTACTCCGAAGTAAGGACCATACTAACTAGTTAAAGAAAACCCCTCAACAACTGAGCATGCAGTGTGTCCAGGTCGTCTTCTCGTACACTGAGGAGTACTGTCCCCAGTATACACAGGATGAAATTCTTTTTCTCGCACCTGGAACACCCCAGTTAGCTGGAGGGTCCATAGCAAACCAGAACCTATATTTCGCCAGCATTGTAAGTCCGTTTGTTTGTCCAGCAGGGAAATCCAATAATCTAACACCTCTTTGATACCGTCGCGGAGGAAATAGTATCGCGCCATACCTTTAATCCAATTGACCGCATCTGTCCTGACTTAAGTAGAAAGCATCCGAGTCGAATAGACCGTCCTAAGCGTAGTACTAACATTCGTTAGGATCAGTAGCCTAACATGCAGCCGCCGTACCACACGTCAACCGCTGGGCGTGAGAATTAATTAATACGCAACGTGAACACATTTCCAAAGTTTCGGAACCAAATAACGCCGAACGTTATTTTGGTTCTGCGCAAATATTCCCTGAAAAAAACAAGACTTCCGTCTCAGAATGCACGAAGTCTTTTTCTGACGTTTCACTGCATGGAAAGCAGCTGGGATACTGCAGCATCTAAGTTAACTGGATTTCTCAATGTTAAAGATCTTGTGTGCAAGTAGTGTCGGTGGTTCATGGCCATGATAATGTTTCAGTAATTTTTTCGACTTAAATATTTCTATAGCTGTTGCGTTTGAGCTACATCATACAACATATTTAATTCAACGTTCCTGGTACGTACCGGCGTATGCCAATACAGTACTTTTTTCGCGTTAAAAAACGCAATCAACGTCGAACAAAGTGGTGGATCATAGTTTAAATAGAAACAGTGTATGAATGTGTCGTTATCTGTCGTCGCGAGTCCAATATTCTTCCTGTATACTGTACATACAATTTTACTGAGTGGATGCAAATTCGTCATAACGTTTCTAGAATTTCTACGTCGCGTTATTGCACTGAACGATAGCGAGCTGATACAGCTGACCTAGGTGGAATATTTCTGAATGTTCTTCTCCAGTGATAGTAATAAAAAAGTTAAAATTATTAGGATTTCTGATATATATATATATATATGTATGTGTGTGTGTGTGTGTGTGTGTGTGTGTGTGTGTGTGTGTGTGTGTGTGTGTACATGTTCGTAAGACAAACATTATGTGTATATACTGATCGTAACTACATTAATATTTAGTGATACTTACATTTTGATCTGACGACGACTAATTCTCGAAAATGTGCTTCACGTTTCTCTGCTGTCACAATTTGCATGGAACAGTTGAGTGCCATTGTGGTTTACATTTTACATGATAACTTGGTAGGAGATATTTTTTTCAATTAATAGCCCTTCTTGTCGAGTTTGTACAACCAGTTTCTTCTCCTGGAATCTGACAGCAGACACAGACACAGAACCAGAAGGTACCGCCTTATTCTTCGGTCGCTTTTGAACGGTATCTTTGGCAAAGATATTAGCAATGCTAGAGAATTTACACTCCAGAGACGTCTAACAGTTTTATCATTTTATCGTGAAAATACATCTACGGAGTTTAATCTCTCACTGTATTAAACATTTCGGGAATCATTTTGAGAATTGACAAGTGTATGACACACGACTTAAATGAAATTCTTTGTTGTTCCTACATTTGCCAACATATTCACAAATTTAGTATCGTTGCTACGAATGATCTGTACTTAAATCTGTCCCCTCACGGGACATGATAAAGCGTGTGGACGAGGAGCTGGTGACGTTATAGCGTGGAATCCCACGCGTCACTACACCAGAAGCGTAAAATAATGGGTCTGGCATGTTTGATTTTTGCGTCGTGGAGAGGAATGTGTCCAATGAGATGCGACATCGATTCACGTCACAAGCAGACCATAGCAGACAGAAGCCGCCAGACTGTATGGCGTTAAACATCGTGTTTGCTGTGTTCTCTTTGTCATAGAGTGCACGGTACTGATATAACGTGTTTCAAAGCAGCAGCAAATTGAGAGTCTCTCGAAAACGCGTCGTTTTAGCTACGATTTGTTATAATAAAGTGACCATGTACTACTTATAGATACGTAACCCCTTCCTGTGGTTGTTTCTAGTGTTACACCTTGTGTGCTACAAAAGTATAGGGTTTCATGTCTACGGCACGAATGATGAATCAAAAGTGCGACTGGACACACACACACACACACACACACACACACACACACACACACACACACACACACACACACAGAGAGAGAGAGAGAGAGAGAGAGAGAGAGAGAGAGAGAGAGAGAGAGAGAGAGAGAGAGAGAGAGAAAAAGATTCACAACAGCAATAACTTCCAGTGTGTAACTTGCGTTTACCTCCTGACACAGAGTGGCACTCCTGTAAGAATTTCTGGCCGTGGGGGAAACATTCCAGTCGTTGAACCTTCGAACACGAATTGCGGAAATTACATTACTTACAATGAATAAAATCGACTTTGGAGATAGTTCTTCTATTAAAGGGATAAGGAACACACGGAATCTTTTAGAAAACAAATGGTGAATAAAATTTGTAAAGAAAGGCGGACGCGAACCTGCTATCAATTGCTCTCCAGTTTCGACATAGCTGCCGACTCTACGCCTTTTGTATAGTCTAATGATTGTATCTACAAATATCGTTATTTGATGTTTAATAGAAAATTGTACCAAAAAGGCTCACTTTTGATAGACCATCATTGTGCCACAGACATGAAACGGTATACTTCTGCAGCACACAAGTTGTAACGCAGACGAAACAACCAGTCTGTATATACTGGTTCATGTTTATATACAGTCGATAAATACGTTTTTCTATGATGGAGAGCGTCTTCCATTCGAATGAAGTTACGAAAAGAATCTCGATCTTGAAGTCAATGTGAGGAAATACTTTATTTCAGTGCGGTGTTCGTCAATGCAGCATCGAGAATATGTATATTGTGAATGAGCAGACTGACACTAGATGCCATATCTTAACTATATTCAATTTAAAAACAATAACTTCTACAAGTGTTTATCGAAGACTATTGTATAGCATTGTGTAGTTTTCCCCAACTAGCAATTCACTGTTCAAGCCATCGGCGAGTCCAGAATCTTCTTCGCTACTTTCTCCATTCTCCCTCGACAATCGCTAACAGAGTTAACGCAGCTGTGTTTTGTGTGTCCATTTTCGTAAGGGAACTGTGTGGTTTGCGAGCCAAATAAAGCCGATAACGGTCGCCGTGGAGGGCTGTGAGCACAAATCCCGTTAACCATTTGTTACGTGTGCCGACGTCGCTCTCTCCTGCGAGGTCGGATGTCTGTATCAATGTTAGCTGCCATGTACTGTGGGAGGACGATTTACACCGGATGTTGAACTGAAGTTGTTTGAGCGTGCCAGCGTTGCTTAACTGCAAAATAGCGGCCAAGAAGTGTCACTGTAACGAAATAGAAAATAATTCCAGCTTCTTCATCCACACGAATCTATTACACTGGATATTCCAGATATACGGGAAACAGTAAAATTAACTTTTTTCAAAACTAGTGCAAATAGCTATACGTTAGCTCCACTGTTTAAAAATCAAATGTGATTCGAAGATTTACCAGTTAATTAGAACATTGATTCTGTTTTATTTTCACTTGTGCTTTACTCATTCATTCCATTGCTGCACAAAACAACGTAATGAGATAAATTAGACACTATTGCAGACAAATCTTTATGTACGTTTGGTTCGCAACGTTAAGTATGCCGAACAGTGTAGTCGCCTCTTGAAAAAAGTTGGCATGGCGAGCTCAGACGTGCCACTACTGAAGATAAACATTACGGAAGAGTTACGCAAGTGCTTGTTAACTATTACTAAAATGAGGAAGGATGCCTGCTTCACAGTCAAAAGCCAAATATATATTCATTTTACGGTTAAAACGCAATACTTATGTCCGTGTCTACTTTAATAAATACGTCTGTTTTAAAGGGTTTCAGTGAAGTTTTATCATCAGTAGTGTGCTTCCTCTATTTTTCTTAATAGTGTGAAATCCACTTCCAAAGACAAGGCTAACCGCTTGTTCCGTCTTCAAAGGCTATTGTTGAACCCAGCTCATTTCGGACCTACCAGGATTTCTTCTTACTCTGGGCCCGTATTTTCACAGTTGTTTCGTCGTTCGTTCTTCTGGCATTCTGCTTACATGCCCTTTCTTCCTGTTTCTTTATTTCTCTGTTGTGTTGTTTATCCATTCAACATTCAGTCGTTCTCTAACTCATTGTTAACCTGGTGTTTGACGCGTGACACCTCCCCCTGCAAACAGAAATCTCATTTCAGCTGCCTTTGTTTTGCTCTTACCCCTCTTTTTAACCCAGGTTTAACCCGTGCAGCAGTGGCGTCATAGCCATAATTCCATAAAACTTTATTTTTGTTACCTTTCTAACTCCGTTCGATGAAGCTCTATTAATAACGCTAAATTACACTGAAATCGATGAAGCTTGGTGTCTACATCTCTGTTACGCTGGTAACTTACTTTTTATCCTAAATAAATAAAATTAACTTGTTCAGTCATTTTTTATTGATAATAAATTTTGATATCACTGGCTCAACTCTTTAAAATGCCATTACCTTCGCATTTTAATTGAGATTTCAGTACTACTTTCTTTGTACAGAAGGTGTAAATAATGTTATACTGTAATTTCCTTCCATCGTTAAGTACAAGAAACGGATAGCATACAGAGGCAAGTGCTTAATAGCATTACTGTTGTTCATGTAGCTGTCAATCATCTGCTGTGTAGCTGGTATTTCGATACAGTCATTTGCTGTTGTCGTGGTTTCCTTGCTGCCAGATCTCTTTGAAACTGTAATTGCTTACACGTACTTCTTCGCTGTTCATGATACATTTAACTGTTCCGCTATCAAATCATGGCACTGAAGTTCTATTCAAGGCAGATAATATGTACTTCTCGTTAGTATTTCTAGAAAAACGGAGGCATATTCATAATACAGCAACACTGTTGCAAATGATTGTCGTTTTGTTGCGGGTACATACCTTTCATAACTTTAATTTCATGAACTTAAGACATAATTTTTCGTTATCATTTAGAAGAACAAAATCACAGGGGAGATTTCAAAATTCTTGTTTTATGTGAAGGAAGAAATCATTCTGGTTATGTAGCGGAGGGGGACCATTTACTGAAATATTGCAGTATTACGCTGATCTAAGAAAGAGTGTCTCAAAACAAAGTTTATATTTGATGTGTTAAAATGGAGGTTTAAGTCTATCGACGAAATCTTTATTATTAAATTATGCAGTTTGGGAATTTGTACTTCAAAATATCATTTCAATGCAATCCTGCACGCTTACGGTACTCATTTAAACGATGAACAAAATTTCGCATGATTGCTACGGATGTAGACTCTGGGATGGCTACCACTTTGCTACGGATGTAGACTATGGGATGGCTACCACTTCACTAGAGATATTTTCTTCCCATTGCTTCAGAGAAATCTGATTAATGACATACACTTCAGATTTGGCATATCAGCATAGTAAATAAAATCCATGGGACTCACAAGTGGACTGTGTGAGGGCCAGTTTATGTCAACCCTCCTGGAGATTAATTTGCCAGGAAAAATTTCACGAAATCGCAGTAAGACGCATTGGACGTGCATACTGTGCTGAAACCATGTTCTTTGCTTATAATCAGGGAGGTTTTGCAATTCAGGCACGCCCAAAAAGTTATTTAACAGCGTCACGTAACGCTCCGAAGTCACTGTACCTGAACGACCACCTTCCTCGAAGAAGTACGGGCCAATTATTCCTCGGGCCGATATCGCAGACCATACAGTAACTTAAGGCCAATGAAGGTGTTTCTCTTGCTTCTGTTTAGGACTCGTTGCATTCTAGTAGCGGTAATTTTGCTTATTGTCGTGATGGTTCACGTGACAATGAGGCTCCTCAGAAAAGAAGATGACGAATAAAAGGCACTTAACGAACTGCAGCTTACGTCTAGCGCCCAAAGCTTTAATTCTTGCACCAATTGGATTTTGTAAGGGTGCATTTTAAGGTCGTTTTGCAGAAGGAGCAGTGATGACCTATGCACATTTACGAATGGAGAGGTTAGGATCGTCACGAACAGACTGACTGATTTACACTCTCCACGGATCCACCGGCTCTTGATGACGTTGGCCGCTCTGATTTCGGTTTGGCTAGTGCTGAACCGCTCTCCTGAAACGTTTCGAACCATTTCCGGATAAGCAGAACACGTGAAGTATCATTTACATTATGCAATCCACGATCATTGGAAAATCTCCGTGTTACAGATGCCGAATAACTGTTATTGTAAAATTCTCGCACCCAGAACGACCGGTCCGCTACCTAGAAGCGCTCCATATCGTCTTAACAACCAAGCAAGCAATGAACGTAACCCCCACTTTCCACCGACATGGTGCGCATGCGCAGAGAGCTTTTCATATGTAAACTTTCTTGTTTTAGACGTTGTTACATTATTCCGCTGAGAAGAATGCCAGCGACTTGTGAGACAGGGAGCTGGGAAAAAGTACTAGCTCATCTCTCTTCAGCCCACCGCCTACACATGACCTGTGTCTTTCACTTCCTTATATTTTTGATTACATCTTCAGTCCCAAACTGGACAATTGTGGTGCAACGTGAGTGCACGTGTCATATCCACATTAAAAACAAGAAATAGACGAGAACATCCTATCTTTGGCTATGTTCTAACTGAATAAAACGAAACATATATAGTGAAGAATAAACACATTTCGGTAGTTGCATACACAGATCCAGGACTAAAAAACTGTTGATTCAGAAATTCCTGGTACCGTGAATACAAATGGAGAACTCGATTGATACTATTTCGGTAGTGTAAGCGCGCTGAAGACACTAATCGGTTTGATGTATTTACTTCGGCCGAACCCCTTCTGGCCAGTCACAGTTACAATGTTGTCGTAGTTTCATTTGTGGAAATGTTTTTAGAACAATATGTACAATACTCTCTGCCTCAAGATACGGCCTTTGTTCAACGCATATTAGGAGTCGCGGCCTCTGAGACTCAATGTTTAAGGCGCTAGGACGGGAGTAGAATTTTTTTACTAGTTTAAAATATTTCTTACAGAATCTATTTTCCAGATTCATTGCTACAAAGTGTTTCATAAATGTTAAAATTTGATAAAACAGTGATTTTCTGTTCGGGGGTCTGGGCATCCGAGCGCCCGAATGCAGCCGTTGTAATACTGTAATATAATCGCCCACGGAATAGTACCAGAGAGGTGATCAGTACTAACTAAAATACTATTTTCAACAATAGTTTTCTTCGTTACATAATTTGTGTATTGTAAACAGCTTGAAAGCACGAACGTTTCTCGCGACTGCTTAACTTCTCATTTCGCTTGTTTTCTATACGAACTAAAAGGTGAGTGCTTGAAAATGACAAACCTATTTATATGGATAGGAAAGGTTAGAAAAATAATCCCAATTGTGCAAAAAACGCGTTGATGTGTTAGCGGAGGGCAGTTAATGGACACAATTTTGTCAAAATGAGAATGTTTCGACATCAGCGAGAAAAATACCTACATAACGGTGCTCGCACTGCCTATAAAAAATTTGTTCATTTTCAATATTCGAAAACACAAGTTAAACTTTAAAGCTTTTAGATAAATGTTGATGGTGTTAGGACAGCAACCAGCCACAAATTTACTTTCAGTTCCTTTATTCAAAGGGTACCGTTACCGGTTTCCAATCGTTGTGATTGATCCTCAGACGGTTTACACGCTTTCTTTATGACATGTGGTGTGTTTTTTACAGATTGTCCTAAAATATAAATAATACATAATTATAAACCCACCACACAGATGATTGCGTTACAGATTTTCGTTGCATGTGACTTACTTGAAACTTCGGTTTGGAGTGTTTGTTTCCATAACATTCGTCCAACAGACGTAAATGCATTGCCACTGCATTCTTATTGTTGCACACGTAAATTGTTTTTACTGAACACTTTAGATTTGTCACTGAGAAGATTTCTACCACGCACCACATGTTTTGATACATAAAGAGCTTACAAACATATGAGTATTACACATGCTATGATATATCGTATACAAACACAAAAAGAAAATGGAAGCTTTAAAATCTATGAACAATTCAGAGTTTGATAAAAACAAACAGCTAAGCCAACATAAATTTTTTGATAGAGTTATTAATACAACTGACATCCAGTTTAGCAGCAGTGAACTCGCTTTATTAAATAAAGGTCTGAAACATAATATTGAAACAAATCTCAATAATCACAGTGTTAAAAATCTCATAGCCTGCACAAAACTTCCTTGTGACACAGCAAAACTAGACACATGTGAGAAAAATGCAGTTGCATACAAGATATTAAACTTATGATGAAATAACTTCAAACAAATAATACCCACAAAAACACTGAACTTAAAGATTTGAAAAATATTAACAGCAAACTGTCTGAAAGTAAAGCACTCATAGTAAAAGCTGACAAAGGAAATTCTTTAATCGTAATGCATGAAAGAGAATATGTAGAGAAAACCCTGCAATTTTTCCATAGCAACAATATTACTGAAATAAAGACAGATCCTACAGTAAAATTCTAAACTAAACTCTGAAAGCTACTGCAAAACTGTAACTTTTTACTGAACAAATATGAAATACGTAACTGCATAGTAATGAATCCCTCAGCACCAAAACTGCATGCACAGCCAAAGGTTCATAAAGAAAATTGTTCCATTCGTCCGATTGTTAACTCAAGAAACAGCCCGGCATACTTCATAAGCCGTAAATTAAAAGACCTCATTACTAAATACTATACATTTGTAAATAACTGCACCATACATAACACACATGAATTCAGAAGCTTAATTAAAGACATCCACATCCCACCAACAGCTAAATTAGCATCACTAGACATAGTCAACCTGTACACAAACATCCGTCTCAAAGAGACTATTAACATTACAAGAAACACTCTGCTTAATTGTAAGAAAGTTAGTATTGCAGAGATCTGTGAACTCATAGAAATACTTTCACTTATTCTAGAGCATAATTACTTTAGCTTCAACAACAAACTATACGAACAACATGATGTTTTGGCATTGGGAAGTAGCTTAGCTGTGATATTGACTGACATTTATATCAACCATATAGAACAAAAATTCTTTTCAACCAACCAGAGTATCTCAAACAAAATAATCTACTACAGAAGATATGTTGATGATACAATCTTGCTTTTTGATGGTACAAGCAATGAAATAGATACATTAGCAGTAGATCTAAGCAAAATGCACAAAAAATATTAAATTCACAGTTGAACATGAAACTAATAAAAGCATTAACTTTCTTGACTTGAAAATTTACAATAGTAACAATAAAAATCAATTCAGTGTTCACAGAAAACCTACCACCACAGATGTCAGTATTGGCAAATCATCTTGCCACCCCAACCAACAAAAAATATTTCAGAACAATGCTACACCGAATTAAAAAAGTGCCAATGAGTGACACAGAGCAATAAAAATGAAATCAATATAATTAAAACAGTTGCTCATAATACGAGGTGCGTTCAAGTTCTAAGGCCTCCGATTTTTTTTCTAATCAACTACTCACCCGAAGTCGATGAAACTGGCGTTACTTCTCGACGTAATCGCCCTGCAGACGTACACATTTTTCACAACGCTGACGCCATGATTCCATGGCAGCGGTGAAGGCTTCTTTAGGAGTCTGTTTTGACCACTGGAAAATCGCTGGGGCAATAGCAGCACGGCTGGTGAATGTGCGGCCACGGGAGTGTCTTTCATTGTTGGAAAAAGCCAAAAGTCATTAGGAGCCAGTTCAGGTGAGTAGGGAGCATGAGGAATCACTTCAAAGTTGTTATCACGAAGAAACTGTTGCGTAACGTTAGCTCGATGTGCAGGTGTGTTGTCTTGGTGAAACAGCACACGCGCAGCCCTTCCCGGACGTTTCTTTTTTGCAGCGCAGGAAGGAATTTGTTCTTCAAAACATTTTCGTAGGATGCACCTGTTACCATAGTGTCCTTTGGAACGCAATGGGTAAGGGTTACGCCCTCGCTGTCCCAGAACATGGACACCATCATTTTTTCAGCACTGGCGGTTACCCGAATATTTTTGGGGGCGGGGAATCTGCGTGCTTCCATTGAGCTGACTGACGCTTTGTTTCTGGATTGAAAAATGGCATCCACGTCTCATCCATTGTCACAACCGACGAAAAGAAAGTCTCATTCATGCTGACATAGCGCGTCGACATTGCTTGGCAACATGCCACACGGGCAGCCATGTGGTAATCCGTCAGCATTCGTGGCACCCACTTGGATGACACTTTTCGCATTTTCCGGTCGTCATGCAGGATTGTGTGCACAGAACCCACAGAAATGCCAACTCTGGAGGCGATCTGTTCAACAGTCATTCGGCGATCCCCCAAAACAATTCTCTCCACTTTCTCGATCATGTCGTCATACCGGCTAGTGCGAGCCCAAGGTTCTATCGGTTTGTTGTCACACGATGTTCTGCCTTCATTGAACTGTCGCACCCACGAACGCACTTTCGACACATCCATAACTCCATCACCACATGTCTCCTTCAACTGTCGATGAATTTCAATTGGTTTCACACCACGAAAATTCAGAAAACGAATGATTGCACGCTGTTCAAGTAAGGAAAACGTCGCCATTTTATGTATTTAAAACAGTTCTCACTCTCGCCGCTGGCGGTAAAATTCCATCTGCCGTACGGTGCTGCCATCTCTGGGACGTATTGACAATGAATGCGACCTCATTTTAAAACAATGCACATGTTTCTCTCTCTTTCCAGTCCGGAGAAAAAAAAATCGGAGGCCTTAGAACTTGAATGCACCTTGTAATGGATGTAAACCCACAATGATAGAAAAACTCCACGACAAAATGCAGACAAAAACCACAGATCCACTTCACAGCAGTCACTTCAAGCCAAATCAGTCTGCCATTCAAGCCAAACCTAAATATGCTACTCTCCCATACATAGGCCCACTTTCATACCAACTAGCAAACTTATTTAAAAAGGCGAAAAATAGCACAATCAGCTTTTCCACAAATAACAAATTACAACATAAAGTAATGCATGATTTAAATACTTCCGAGAGTCCCTACCGTAAATCAGGACTATACAAACTCAAATGTAATACATTCCCAAAATTCTACATTGGACAGTCAGGCAGAAGTTTTGAAATTAGATACAAAGAATATATTGATGCTTTAAGACTTGCTAACTTGAACAAATCAGCATTTGCAGCCCATATTGCTGAAGAAAAGCATTCAGTGGGAAACATTGAGGACAACTTAAAAATTTTGCAACTAGCAGAAAAAGGAGCCACTCTGAATATATTAGAAGAATTAGAAATACACACACATACAAACAGCACCCCAGACTATATCCTTAAAGAGTTAGCTAACACCCCATTTCTGAAAAATTTCCAAAAATTACTTTCCAGCCTCCAAAGCAAATAATATTAGTACACCTATCTGCATGTTACTATAATTCTCATGATGGTAAATGTAATTAAATAACGTACTATTTTACCTCATTACATAATTGTCAAATGTTTACGATATATCATAGCATCTGTGATACTCATGTTTGTAAGCGCTTTGTATGTATCAAAACATGTGGTGCGTGGTAGAAATCTTCTCAGTGACAAATCTAAAGTGTTCAGTGAGAACAATTTACGTGTGCAACAACAAGAATGCAGTGGGAATGCATTTACATCTGTTGGACGAATGTTGTGGAAACAAACACTCCAAACCGACGTTTCAAGTAAGTCACATGCAACGAAAGTCTGTAACGCAACCATCTGTGTGTGGCGTGTTTATAATTATGTATTATTTGTATTTTAGGACGATTAATCTATAAAAAACACACCACATGTCATAAAGAAAGCGTGTAAACCGTCTGAGGACGAATCAGAATGATTCGAAACCAGTAACGGTACCCTTTGAATAAAGGAACTGAAAGTAAATTTGTGGCTGGTTGCTGTCTTAACATCAACATCATTTGTCTTCAAACAACAGCCACGGTCTCCATCATGTCAGCATATGACAAAATTGCATTAAAGCTCTTATTTCTCAAAAAAAAAAAAAACATTTTTCCAGTTGGTTGGAGCTATAACTCGTGAAATATACACGCATTTACATTATAATACGATATTGCAGAGCCTGTGGTGTTAAGAACGATGGTGCAGTTTTCCTACTGATATGCATGAATACAAGACGGAAGGAACACTACATCGTTATTCTTAACAACACAGACACTGCAATATCGTATTTATCCGCCGATAACGGGCAACAACTTCCAATTAAAATGTCTTCCACTGTACGGGAATTACGTAATTTGTGTAAGAGCACAGGTTGTAACGCAGGAACGAAGACTTACGGAAGTTTGGGTTCGGCCGTGGCCTGTGCACAGATAGCTCCAGCGGTTAAGGCGACCGCTTGCGTGTGGTGGGAAACCCGGGTTTTTATAGCGATTAATTTGTGGAAAACATTGACCTTTATTCCAAAGTTCGGTCGTTTCGTTAAAACCATTTTCCTTTAAATACACCTACGCTCTGCGTTAGAAAATAATATCAATTTCAAAGCAGCTTTTGAAGTTTGTATCCAGGCTGAAAATTGTGGTTTTCAGAGCTCCCACTAACCGCCTTCGCACTCGGCGACGGCCGTTCGTCGATGTCGTGAGGCGCCCTCTGGGTGCAAGCCTTTTACCCAAGAAGTACATAATACAGTCTTAAGGGCGTACAATAAAGATACAAAGTCATTTCTGTAATTAGTTACTTTATTTTTCAAAAACCATGAATATAGATTCCAAAATAGTGTCACCTTGGTTTACCCTCTTAAACCCAGATGTAAGATGTAAATCATATAAAAGTTTTTATTATGGTTGTATGACATTTATTTTTACAATTACTTAAGTGTTGTTCAAATACCCATTGTTGATTTTATTGTGCTAAATAAAACCCGCAGTTTTATTCTTTGTATCACACCAAACAATATGTTCGTGGTTTTCTAAGCAGTACTGTACACACAAACGAAATGTTAGAGAAGTGAATTTTACATTGTGGAACTTTTATAGTACCTCGGTGGCGGGTAGGTTTTCACACTGTTTAATTCCAGTGTTTAAATTTGCACAGAAAAATTGCACTCGATAGGTACCAAAAGAAAAACTTCTGCAGAACGAACATCCAGTAAGCTATATTTTTCTTTACCATAACTCAGAAGACATTTGATTTTAATTTATAATTTAATAGTTCAAGTATTTTATTGGAGAAACAGAAACGAGCTCATCATCGTTATCCTGAAGTTCTTCCCCTGATGATCCTGTTTTCCGCTAGCAGAATTGTGATCACTGTCTATTGCAAAATGGTTGTCTTTTTCATCTATTTCTTGATTATGTCACAGACATTTCCCTCCATCCATCGACCAAAAGTTTCATCATGCTTCGGCTCTTTAAATTGACACGTTCCTGCGAGCACATTTTGTACCATGCTAAAGAAAACAGCTGCATAGTTCGAGGCATGGTCTAGGAAACCCCAACACGTAACATCATCATTTGAGTATAGCAAAGATGATGCTCGTGCGAACGACGATAAAATATTGTAGGGCTGGTGACATAAGGAAGGAAAAGGAGGGGGGGGGGCTGTATAAGCATTCCAGCAGAAATGACCTTGGAGAGATAGTTCGAGAATGCTCGTGCGGTCTGAGAGGCAACACCTCATGGGTGAAGGGCTAGAGCGCGTCACTCTACTCGCATCCACATTCCTATGGCGCGCATTCTTCACAGTAGCGGACGAAACAGTAAATGTCTCGAGAAATAAGTATATTTTAGTCACGAACAAATCTTTGTCGCATGACTACAATAATTCGAACAATGCAGACTAGAGGAATCTGCAGCATGCTAAAGTTTTATACAGTTGGGGAGGGAGCAGGCGCAGCAATTGCTGCGCAGGAGCAAACGCATTTCTGTCACTGTGCGCATGACGTCAGAAAGGAACCATTCGCGCCCATATTTGTACGTTGGAGGCTGTGTGATTCCGTGACTGTTGTCGTCTTCACTTCGTTACTTTTGCGTAGCGAGTGATTTACAGGCGAAATTGCCTTGAGTGTGAGCAAGCAACTCAGGGCTGTACTGTTGTTGGCTATCAGTCTCAGCATAGCGGCACTAAAGGAGCTGAAGAAATGTTTCATGATTTCTTCGCAATAAAAGTATGTATAAGATTTGGCTCCCGAAATGCGGTAGAAAAGACACTGCGATTATTGCAAAGACTAGAATATGCTCTGCTCATTGCAAGGACACTTCCGCCTGAACTACTACATTTTTCCGCGGAAACCAGTGCTTAAGAGCGATAGAGTTTCATCGTGTAATTTATAGTGTAGTGTTAGCACACTACATGAATCAGAATGTGAGTTCCGTAGAAAAAGGACAGGAATTTTAGAAAAGCTTTCACCACGGAAGGAGAGGGCTGATAAATGTACATTTACATGTTTTGTTTGTAATGATCCACATACAGCCAATTCACAGAAGACCATAGCGCCATTACAGAGAACAAATTCTAATCTGTAGAATATGTGCGAGAAATTGAAGACACGTAATAAAGATCTTCGAAGTCGGTCGTCATCGACGAAACGGCGACTGCATGACGAAGAAGAGAAAAAAATGCATTGTGTCCCGTGAAATTAGTCGAATAGTGGGCAAAAGATTTTTCAAATCAGAAATCTATTACAGGGTCAGCATTCAATGGGTCAGAGAGGAAATTTGCAAGTCGACTACTTGGCTCGCCCTTTATCAGAAGACTTACCAATTTTTGCAGGGCAAAACTCGGATATATTCTGCTGCAGTGTCAGTCAACCTTGCGTTCTTGAATAAACGGCAGTTTCAGCTGTCAGGCAGGCATTTTGAAGGGTGTTTTAGTTAGATTAGTTATTTAAGATGCTTTCTATGCACAAGGAATTTGTATAACCTCTCGAGTGAAAACGGCAGTGTCCACCGAATACTTAGTTCTTTTAAAGCTGTGATGAATATAAAATAAAAATGAGTTATATAGGTTTTGTTTATTCGTTAAAAGTTTCCTCAGTCATCTTAGATTTTCTGATGTTCATTTCAACCATTTAATTTTGACAGAAAACTTCAGACTGACCACATTTTGCGCTTTCTTTGTGCATGTTTCAACTCGACCGAGGATTGAGGTTTTTGAAAATCAGCAGTGTCTGTCTAAAAGCTTGTCAGGTTACTGAATGTAGTAGTAAACCTCGAGCAATAGCAGTACAGCAATTTATATTCCTGTATTTCAGTAAAAACTAAAATGTACCACAAATACATAACGTAAATGGGCGTCCCACATGATATACCGTGGTTTTTGAGGCAGACGCTATTCCTTAATGGCGTTAAAGCGTCAACCAATAGCTGCACAGAACTGTTACTGCTCAACCTCATTATGTTCAGATGCAAGATTTATGCATTCGCGCGTTCGCAGCGTTTTACAGTTTCACCTGTGCACACTGAATAAGAGTTTTCGCGAGTTCAAACAAAAAGCTGAAAGCTTTATCTGCGCGTAACGTGACAAACTTCGCTGCACACCTTTACGTTATTCTGCAGCTCGTCTTTAATCGAATTCAGTGAAGGCTCCAAAGACGGCCGAATTGTTACAGATAGGCTTTGATAAACGTCCTAATTCCTGTGTGAGCTTTGTTTAGATTGTTCCGTAAATATGAGTCCGGCATATGTCTTGAGCAACACTAACTTTGCCGGCTGGAGTGGCCGAGCGGTTCTAGGCGCTTCAGCCTGGAACCGCGCGACCGCTACGGTCGCAGGTTCGAATCCTGCCTCGGGCATGGATGTGTGTGATGTCCTTAGGTTAGTTAGGTTTAAGTACACTACTGGCATTTAAAATTGCTACACCACGATAATGATGTGCTACAGACGATAAATTTAACCGACAGGAAGATGGTGCTGTGATTTGCAAATGATTAGCTTTTCAGAGCATTCACACAAAGTTGGCGCCGGTGGCGACACCTACAACGTGCTGACATTTGAGGAAAGTTTCCAACCGATTTCTGATACAAAAACAGCAGTTGACCGGCATTGCCTGGTGAAACGTTGTTGTGATGCCTTGTGTAACGACGAGAAATGCGTACCATCACGTTTCCGACTTTGATAAAGATCGGATTGTAGCCTATCGCGATTGCGATTTTTCGTATCGCGACATTGCTGCTCGCGTTGGTCGAGATCCAATGACTGTTAGCAGAATATGCAATCGGTGGGTTCAGGAGGATAATACGGAACGCCGTGCTGGATCCCAACGGCCTCGTATCACTAGCAGTCGAGACGACAGGCATCTTATCCGCATGGCGGTAATGGATGGTGTAGCCACGTATCGATCCCTGAGTCAACAGATGTGGACGTTTGCAAGACAACCACCAACTGCACGAACAGTTCGACGTCGTTTGTAGCAGCATGGACTATCAGTTCGGAGACCGTGGCTGCGCCTGCGATGGTGTACTCAACGATGCACCTGGTCGCACGAATGGCAAAACATTTTTTCGGATGAATCCAGGTTCTGTTTACAGCATCATGATGGTCGCATCCATGTCTGGCGACATCGCGGTGAACGCACATCACCCGGCATGATGGTATGGGGTGCCATTGGTTACACCTCTCGGTCACCTCTTGTTCGCATTGACGGCACTTAGAACAGTGGACGTTACATTTCAGATGTGTTACGACCCGTGGCTCTACCCTTCATTCGATTCCTGCGAAACTCTACATTTCAGCAGGATAATGCACGACCGCATGTTGCAGGTCCTGTACGGGCTTTTCTGGATACAGAAAATGTTCTACTTCTGCCCTGGCCAGCACATTCTCCAAATATCTCAGCAAGTGAAAACGTCTGGTCAATGGTGACCGAGCAACTGGCTCGTCACTATACGTCGGTCACTACTCTTGATGGACTGTGGTATCGTGTTGAAGCTGCATGGGCATCTGTACCTGTACACGCCATCCAAGCTCTGTTTGAATCAATGCCCAGGCGTATCAAGGCCGTTATTACGGCTAGAGGTGGTTATTCTGGGTACTGATTTCTCAGGACCTATGCACCCAAATTGCGTGAAAATGTAATCACATATCAGTTCTAGTATAATATATTTGTCCAATGAATACCCGCTTTTCATCTGCATTTCTTCTTGGTGTAGCAGTTTTAATGGCCAGTAGTGTAGTTCTAAGTCCAGGGGACTGATGACCTCAGATGTTAAGTCCCATATTGCTCAGTGCCATTTGAACACTACTTTTATTTTGGTCGTTAGGCCTCTAATCACTGTGGAACGTCTTGCTTGATACTTGGACTCCAATTAAGCCGGCAAATTACTCTGAGAGTACAAAACTTACGGAATAGCAGTACAGATGGTGGTAGTATCGCGTACACAAGGTATAAAAGGGGAGTGCATTGACTGAGCTGTAATTTGTACCCACGTGATTCATGTGAAAAGGTTTTCGGCGTGATTATGGCCGCACGACGCGAATTAAGACTCTGAATGCGAAATGGTAGTTGGAGCTATACGCATGGGACATTCCATATCAGAATTCAGTGTTCCGAGATCAACAGCGCCTTTAGTGTCCCGAGAATACCAAATTTCAGGCATTACTTCTCACCACGGACAACACAGTGGCCGATAGCCTCCACTTAACGACAGAGACCAGCGCCGCTTTCGTAGAGTCGTCAATGGTAACGAACAAGCAACACTGCGTGGAATAAGCGCAGAAATATCGGACGTACGATGTACGTATCCGTGAGGCCAGTACGCCGAAATGTGGCGTTAATTAGGTAGACGATCGATGCGAGTGCCTTTGCTAACAGCCCATCATCTCTGTGTCGTCTGCAGCGCCTCTCCTGAGATAGTGACCATATCGGTTGGACTCTATACAATTGGGAATCCGTGGCCTGGTCAGATGCGTTCCGATTTCAGTTGGTAAGAACTGATGGTAGTGTTAGTGTGGCGTGGACCACACGAAGCCACGGACCCAAGGTATCAAAAAGGCACTGCGCCTATGGGTGGTGACTCCATAATAGTGTGGGCTATGTTTACGTGAAACAGACTGGGTCCTCTTGGCCAAATGAACCGATCATTGACTGGAAATGGCTATGTTCGTTCATGGACTTCATGTTGCCAAACGACGACGTCATATCAATGTGGCTCATTTGTTCGTGACTTGTTTGAACAACATTGTGGACAATTCGAGCGAATGATCTGACTAACCAGATCGCCCGAAACAAATCTCATCAATCATCCTTGGAACACAATCGAGAAGTCGGTTCGTGCACAAAATCATGCGCCGGCAACAGAGGCAGCATGGTTCAATATTTCTACAGGGAGCTTCCAACAACTTGTTGGCTCAATGCCATGTCGAGATGCTACACTATGCCGGACAAATGGAGGTGTGATACGATATTTGGAGGTGTCACATGACTTTCCTCACCTCAGTGTATTTAAATATGTATTTATTTACTTGCGTTTCATTATATTAATGTTTGCTCAGAACCTACTTCGTCTTTGCACCAAGCGCAGAACGTCTTAAAATATGTCAGTATTTCTAATTAATTTCCTACGGCACATGCCTTTCACAACTGTGTTGTCTGCAAACTGTCTCGGTGCGCCACATTGTCATTTACCAAATCCAATTATAAAAAACATAAATCAAAATTTTTGAACGGCCTCGCCAACCAACACTACAAAAATGTTTCTTACGAATTTCTGTCACATGCATATTTTTGGTAGAAAATGGAGGTCACACAAAGACAACTTGGCAACACTGTAATAAAATTTCCAGTCGAGTCGAATTCCGATACTGTTGGTAGATGTTTCTCTTCCTTGGACAATAGGTAACACGAACAGCCAATTTCAAATGCGATTTCTGAATGAAAAAACCTTGCGCAATTTTTCATTATGCACAGAATGTACGGGTAGATGGCCTTAGACCTAGTACATGTAACTTCGCGTGGTTGCACTGAAATCTTTATCATTTGCATACCAATCTGACTTTCATTGCATGCAAACATAGTTAAAATTTAACCATCAGTAGTGTGTTTGTAGGTGTGACATAGCATCAAATCACTGTGCTGGCTGGAACATACGCAGGTATGGTATGCGTCACTGTGGGCGCCGGGTGGTAGTTGGCCAGCGACACCGACGCTGGAGTACGGACCTCCTGGCCTGGTGCCAGGCAGACCTCTGGGTGCTGCCCCCTCGCCTGCCAGCCCAGGAGTGCCGCCCACTCATGGCATCGTTGTGGTGCCCGCGCCACCACCCAGCTTCGCCCCAGTGCCTGCACCGGCACCGATTGCAGTCACCCAGCCTTCACGCCCAGTCCTACCTGCCAGTCCAGGTGTGGGTAAGCTGCCACCAATACCCACAGCACAGCCACATTTTCCTGCACCTGTCCTCCCAAAACCGGGAGTTAAAACATTGCCAAAACCTTTGCCCATTCCCCAACCATCTCCACTACAACCACCCTCCCTATCTGTTTTTCCACAAAAACCGTCATTGATGAAACCAAGTAAAGTGTTACCACCAGTAACCATCCTGCCAGCACCTCCACCACCACCACCACCACCACCACCACCACCACCACCACCTTTTGAGTTACCATCAGTACCTATCATAAGAAATGAATTGAAGCCTCCTAATATACCACCACCACCACCACCACCACCATTCTCACTGCCACCATCACTGCCAAGTCCACCACCACCACCACCACCACCACCACCATTCTCAATGCCACCACCACTGCCAAGTCCACCACCACTGCTGCCACCATCACTGACAAGAGCACCACCACCACCACCACCACCACCTCCACCACCACCACCACCACCACCACCACTGCCTCCACTGCCATCAACACCAATTCTTCTACCATCTCCTCCTCCTCCTCCTCCTCCTCCTCCTCCTCCTCCTCCTCCCTTCCCTTTTCCTCCATCTTTATCACCTCCACTTTCAAGTCCCTCACACAGACCATCTAGGCCTCCACTCCCATCTCCTCCAAAGCCATTTGAACTACCTAAACCACCATCACTGCCGCCTAGTATCACAGGGGCTAGGAAAATACCACCTCCACCGCAACCATTTGAGCTACCATTGTTTCCTGTACCTGGTAAAGCAGATTCCCGTCCACCTACTATCCAATCTGCTCCAGTTCTCATACCCGCACCACCACCAGCACCAAAGCCATTCGAACTGCCTGTTTCACCACCTACAGGTAAGGTATTCTCACCACCTACTGTTTTTCCAGGTGGGAGGCAGCCAAGTGTTCCAGCCCCACTCTCACCACAACCATTCCAGCTGCAGCCTTTACCTACAGAAACGAAAGGATTGCCACCTAATCTAGTAGTAAAATTTCCTAGTCCTCCTCCTCCTCCTCCTCCTCCTCCTCCTCCACCACCACCACCACCACCACCACCACCACCACCACCACCACCATCATCATCACTATCACCAACTCCTACTCCTCCTCCTACTCCTCCTCCTCCTCCTCCACCATTTCAACTATCCCAACTCCCTTCTCCACCACCACCACCACCACCACCACCTCCTCCTCCACCACCACAATCATCACTATCATCAACTCCTCCTCCTCCTCCACCACCATTTCAACTATCCCAACTGCCTTCTCCATCACCACCACCACCACCACCACCACCTCCTCCTCCTCCTCCTCCTCCTCCTCCACCACCACCACCTCTCCCATCTAGAACTCCACCACCATCTCTTCCAAAGCCATTTGAGCTACCTACAACAGCATCACTACCACCTATAATTACAGGTGGTAGGCAACCGAAAGTTCCAGTACCACCTCCACCACAGCCATTTGAGCAACCAATGTTTTCTGTGCCTGGCAAAGCTGTCTCACCCCCACCTACTAGCCCTCCCACCCATTTTCCAATACCTGCGCCGCCGCCTCCGCCACCGCCG
Organism: Schistocerca cancellata; assembly: GCF_023864275.1. NCBI lineage: Eukaryota > Metazoa > Arthropoda > Insecta > Orthoptera > Acrididae > Schistocerca > Schistocerca cancellata. The sequence continues at coordinate 746,352,712 of NC_064628.1, read as the reverse complement.
CCAACACCGCCGCCTCCGCCACCGCCGCCAACACTGCCGCCTCCGCCTCCGCCACCGCCTCCGCCTCCACCACCGCCGCCAACACCAAGTCCGCCGCCGCCGCCGCCGCCGCCGCCGCCGCCCTCTTTCTTGCAGAAACAGCCTTTACCTACGGCTCCAGGTGCACCGCAACCTCCAGGCTTCCCGAGCCAGTTTGGAGGTGCTGGTGCGCCTACTCCAGCTTTTCCAGGTGCCCCAACTGTTCGTGCACCTGAAAGGAATGCTGGTGTACTTCCAACAGGTAACAGTATATTTTTAATATGCCCTGTTAGTGAGCATAAAGACTACAGTTGATGGAATATCTACAAATATTATGAAGGGTAACAATATAGTCGACTTGTATAGAAGGTATTTTATACACAGTTCCTTCAGGGATTATTTTCTATGCCATAAAATGATTTCACACTACACTGAATTTTACTTTCATTTCATATATTTACAGGGCGTTCTCGAGTATAATGTCTTTATTGTTTGCTGAATTGCTTTATCCTTAGGGCGAAATAATAGTTTCCAATTCACTGCCGTTTCTTCTGTGCAGTTGTAAACCACGTTCCACAGTGTCATTCTTGATCCATTCGGCGGATACAATAATTCCTACAAGGTCATGAATGTTTTCTTCAAGAAACATTTCTGAGCTAAAGCCGTGGTGCTACCCTTCAGTGGTACGTACCATTTCCTAAATTGTACATAGATTACATGTTCCATTACACATAAAACGATTTGGAAAATGTTATTTTATAAACAACTTCGAAATTAAACTTAGGAACACTGTAGAGAAACTCACTAGGTGCCAACATAATTAATTAAATACTGACAACAGTACTACACACTAAGTAATGCAGGTATAGCAGTCATAAACGCGATGTGAAACATAAAAATTTTAGTGACTTGCTAAAGCAGTTTTTGTGTTCTTTTGATATTTGTAGCTTTCTAATAAGGATAGATTGAATTTCCAGTGAGACTGAGAAACTATGATACCCATCTTGGTGTATTGTAACTGTCGTTTGATATTAGAAATATTGATGCAATTAATAGTACACTGCAGGATCTGAACGTAAATGAACCAAAAACGGGCAGTTCTCGGATTTTCATCAAGAGCTACAGGATTGGACACACATTTGGAAAGAACGCGAGAAATGCATTATTGAACACAAATGCAGATGATAGCCGATTCTGCAAGTTGCGCTTTTGTATTTGATCAAGAACGGCACCTGTACAGATGGGTTGAAAGTGTCAGTAGTGGTCACGACAGTGTTCTGTGCAGTTCGGAGTGCACTACAGCGTGGCTAAGTAAACTTGAACGTTGGCAAATTGTTAGTGCTCGCGCGGTGTGTGCTTCCCCAACCAAGGGAACCGAAATATTTGGTATTGTAAAAGGCACTGTACGGGAGACTTAAATTAAGGTGACAAAAATCATGTGATAGCGTTATGCACATAAACAGAAGGTGGCAGTACCGCATATAGGAGATACACTACTGGCCCTAAAAAATTGCTACACCACGATGGTGACGTGCTACAGAAGCGAAATTTAACCGACAGGAAGAAGATGCTGTGATATGCAAATGATTACTTTTCAGAGTATTCACACAAGGTTGGCGCCAGTGGCGACACCTACAACGTGCTGACATGAGGATAGTTTCCAACAGATTTCTCGTACACAAACAGAAGTTGACCACCGTTGCCTACTGAAACGTTGTTGTGATGCCTCGTGTAAGGAGGAGAAATGCGTACCATCACGTTTCCGACTTTGATAAAGGTCGGATTGTAGCCTAACGCGATTGCGACTGTCGAGATCCAATGACTGTTAGCAGAACATGCAATCGGTGGATTCAAGAGGGTAATACGGAACGCCTTGCTGGATCCAAACGGCCTCGTATCACTAGCAGTCGAGATGACAGACATCATATCCGCATGGCTGTAACGGATCGTGCAGCCACGTCTCGATCTTTGAGTCAACAGATGTGGACGTTTGCAAGACAACAACCATCTGCACGAACAGTTTGACGACGTTTGCAGCAGCATAGACTATCAGCTCGGAGACCATGGCTGCGGTTACCCTTGACGCTGCATCACAGACAGGAGCGCCTGCGATGGTGTACTCAGTGACGAACCTGGGTGAACGAATGGCAAAACTTCATTTTTTCGGATGAGTCCAGGTTCTGTTTACAGCATCATGACGGTCGCATCCGTGTTTGGCGACATCGCGGTGAACGAACATTGGAAGCGTGTATTCGTCATCGTCATACTGGTGTATCACCCGGCGTGATGGTATGGGATGCCATTGGTTACACGTCTCGGTCACCTCTTGTTCGCACTGACGGCACTTTAACAGTGGTCGTTACATTTCAGATGTGTTACGACCCGTGGCTCTACCCTTCATTCGATCCCTGCGAAACCCTACATTTCAGCAGGATAATGCACGACCGCATGTTGCAGGTCCTGTACGGGCCTTTGTGGATACAGAAAATGTTCGACTGCTGCCCTGGCCAGCACATTCTGCAAATCTCTCACCAATGGAAAACGTCTGGCCAATGGTGGCCGAGCAACTAGCTCGTCACAATACGCTGGTCACTACTCTTGGTGAACTGTGGTATCGTGTTGAAGCTGCATTGGTAGCTGTAGCTGTACCTGTACACGCCATCCAAGCTCTGATTGACTCAATGAACAGCCGTATCAAGGCCCTTATTACGGTCGTAGGTGGTTATTCTGGGTACCGATTTCTCAGGATCTATGCACCCAAATTGCGTGAAAATGTAATCACATGTCAGTTCTAATGTAATATATTTGTCCAATGAATACCCATTTATGATCTGCATTCTTCTTGGTGTATCAGTTTTAATGGCCAGTAGTGTATAAAAGGACAACGCATTTGCGGATCTGTCATTTGTACCGACGTGATTCACTTGAAAAGGTTTCCAACGTGATTATGGCCACACGATGGGAATTCAGACATCGAACGCGGAATGGTATGGTACTTGGAGCTAGACGCATGAGACATTCCATTTCTAAAATCATTAGGGAACTCTGTATTCCGAGATCCACAGTATCAAGAGTGTGTCGAGAATACCAACTTTTATGCAATACCTCTCAGCACAGAAAACGCAGCGACCTACGGCCTCCACTAAACGAGCGAGAGCAGCGTCGTTTGCGTAGAGTTCTCAGTGCTAAAAGACAAGCAACACTGCGTGAAATAACCGCAGCAATCAATGTGGGACGTGCGACCAAATCTGGAGTTAATGAGCTGTGGCGGTAGCTGACTGATGCGAGTGCCTTTGTTGATAGAACGACACCGAGCGCCTCTCCTGGACTCGTGGCCATATTGGTCGGTCTCTGGACGACTGGCAAACGATGGCCGGGTCAGATGAGCTCAGATTTCAGTTGGTAAGAGCTAATGGTAGTGTCAGTGTGTGGCGCGGACGCCACGAAGCCATGGATCCAAGTTGTCAACAAGGCATTGTACAAGCTGATGGTGGCTCTATAACGAAATGGACTGGCTCATCTGGTCCAGATCGCTGACTGGAAATTGTCATGTTCGGTTACTTGTTGACAATTTGCAGCCATTCATGTACGAGGGGAGTTAGAAAAGTTCGTGCTAAGTCCGAGAGATGGCACCACAGGCGCGTATCATGTATAGTTGGTAGAATCTTAGGAAAGAACGCACACCCAAGTTTCAACCATATTGGTCTATTTCTTCCTGTTTGTCATTCATGTGAATCAAGGAAGTCGAGTGATTGTCAAAAAATGGACGAAAAAGAATTTCGTGTGGCGATTAAAAATTACTTTATGAAAGGCAAAACGCCTCAGGAGATTAAAGAGAAGTTTGATAAACATTATGGTGACTCTGCACCTTCGATTAGAACAGTTTATAAGTATCCAGAATGAGATTTTCACTCTGCACTGGAGTGTGCGCTGATATGAAACCTCCTGGCAGATTAAAACTGTGTGCCGGACCGAGACTCGAACTCTGGACCTTTGCAAAGGCCAGGCACACAGTTTTCATCTGCCAGGAAGTTTCATATCAGCCCACACTCCGTTGTAGAGTGAAAATCTCATTCTGGAAACATACCCCAGGCTGTGGCTAAGCCATGTCTCCGCAATATCCTTTCTTTCGGGAGTGCTAGTTCTGCAAGGTTCGCAGGAGAGCTTCTGTTTGAAAGGTAGGAGACGTACTGGCAGAAGTGAAGCAGTGTGGACGGGGCGTGAGTCGTGCTTAGGTAGCTCAGTTGGTAGAGCACTTGCCCACGATAGGCAAAGGTCCCGAGTTCCAGTCTCGGTCCGGCACACAGTTTTAATCTGCCAGGAAGTTTCAGTTTATAAGTAGTTTCAAAATTTTTGGAGTGGCCATATGGACACAAGTGATGCTGAACGCTCTGGACGCCCTGTGGAGGTTACGACTCCACAAATCATTGATAAAAGCCATGATATGGTGATGGGTGACAGAAAAGTTAAGGTACGTGAGATTGCTAGTGCAGTGGGCATCTCGAATGAACGGGTACATAATATTTCGCATAAACATTTGGACATGAGAAAGCTATCCGCGATTGCTCACGCTTGACCAAAAATGGAATCGTGTGAAGTATTGCAAGGATGGTTTGCAGCTGTTGAGGAAGAATCCGCAGGACTTTAAGTGTCGTTTCGTCACTGTGAATGAAACATGGATTTATTACTATACCCCTGAGACCAAACAACAGTCTAAACAATGCGTTACCAAGGGTGATTCTGCACCAAAAAAGGTGAAGACCTGCCCTTCGGCCGGAAAGGTTATGGCAACTGTCTTTTGGGATTCGCAAGGGATAATCCTCATCGACTATCTGGAAAAGGGTAAAATTATTACAACTTTATATTATTCATCGTTATTGGACCGTTTGAAAACCGAGCTGTAAGAAAAATACCGGCGATTGGACCGCAAAAAAGTCCTTTCCAACACGACAATGCACCAGCACACACCTCAGCAGTTGTGGTCGCAAAATTAATACAAACAGGATTCCAACTCGTTTGACATCGCCCCTATTCTCCCAGAGTTGGCTCCCTCGGACTACTACTCGTTCCCCAATTTGAAGAAATGGCTGGCGGGACGAAGATTTTATTCAAACGAGGAGGTGCAGCAACTAATAACTATTTTGTAGACTTGGACAATTCCTTTTATTCGGAAGGGATCAACAAATTAGAACAGCGTTGGACGAAGTGTATATAAGTCTAAAAGGAGACTATGTCGAAAAATAAAACAGATTTACCCCAAACACGTGAGTAATTTTTATTTTTGCACGGACTTGTCAAACGCCCCTGGTACTTCATGTTCCCAAATATCTTTCCGGGCGATAGTTGTTGACGACTGGTTTGAAGATGATTCTGGACAATTCTAGCGAATCACTTAGCCACCCAGACCACCTGACATGAATCCTATTGAAAATTATAAGACATAATCGACGGGTCATTTTGTGCACAAAATCCTACACCGGCAACCTTTCGCAATTACGGGCGGCTAGAGAGGCAGTATAGCTCAATACTTCTGCAGGGGACTTCCAACGACTTGTCGAATCCATGCCACGTCGAGTTGGCGCACGACGGCGGGTAAAAGGAGGACCGACACGATATTAGAAGGTATCCCATGGCTTTGTTTTTTATCTCAGTGTAGACAGTTGTATTAGCAAAGCGTTCCTGTACTCGTCTGTAAGTCTGCTCTAATAGCGCATTCCCAAGTGTCTGTGGTACGTTGTCGTATTTTTAGTAAGTAACATGCATATGGCCCATGTCGCGACAGGCTGTGCATAGCTCTCTTGGTCAGAAGGAAGTACGTCATTCTTGTTCTTCCTTTTATGTTAGTAAGGAACTGATGGGTTCTCCTCCCTGCATCTGCCCTGTCCCCAGACTTGTTGCCCTTCTCTGTCAAAGCATGCTGTAACGTCCCCGCAATGATTAAAAAATGAAAATGTGAATATGCGATCCAAGTGTAAAGTCCCCACAAAATTTCGTTAAATGGAAATGGAGCCAAGCGTAGCGTCGCCACAAAAAATAATAATAATAATTAAATGAATTTTTAATTATTCTGAGCTCTGAACAAAACTTGGCTCCGACTTACAGTCTCTGTGCAAACAATGCATTCACACATGATATTCCCACAAAATTCTTTTTTCATTTTTGTGTCAGGTTCGAAATAGAAAAATTCCTAAACACCAAAATAATAAAAAAAAGTTCTGTAACCTGATAAATTTTATGAGAACAGCAGCGCTGGCCTTTAGCCCTGTATTCTGAATAAAAAAAAGCAAAAATTCTTACTTCAATAAAACAGCAATTATGTCCGCTCAAAAATACTCATTTTTCGACACAGCTTCGTTGCAATGCTGGCGTATATATTTTTTTGATTATTGGAAGGAATGATCATGCATTTGAAATTCTTTAAATTGAAATGAATGCTTTTCTTTAAAAGAGTTGATCTAAATTATAAAAATTATTGGGGAATTTTTTTGAAACAAATTAAATTACAATTAACATACATTATTTAATATGCGCAAGGCTGCTTCTTTACCTTCTACAACAATACTCATCCTCCAGAGTCCTGACCAGAGTCGCGAACAGAGAACACAGCCGACACATGCCGATTCCCGCCGACTAGCACGGACTGACGACTACTACCGGACTGCCTACTACTACTGTCGACTCGCGCGGTCGAGCGCAGACTAGCAACAGCTAACGATAGACTACTCTCTGGTCAGAGATTCTGTCACGCCTCGCTCATCGCTGGCAATGTATACATCTTACAATGCCTTTGTTTACTTTATCGTATTCGAGCTTTCTGAGCCAATATTGTGCACCTCTCTCTCTCTCTCTCTCTCTCTCTCTCTCTCTCTCTCTCTCTCTCTCTTATGGGTAGGTCTAGAAGTAGGAAGCGCAGTATCACTAGCAACGCTTAAGTCGGTGCTGTTCAATACGCGCCTGTCAGGCGCAGGAGTACACTTCCTGCGCTCGCTTAACAGCCTGTGCTGTCCTTAACTTTCTGGCTATGAGCCCACCTCTGTGGGCCCAAGCGCTCGGCCTGTAGCCAACAACAGCGGGTAGGGTTGCGTTGTGGTACGGTCTCATTGCACTTCGTGCCATCTGAAATATTCTTTGGCCAGTTTCTGCTATCTTATCAAGGACTTTAATGCATCTCTGATAGATTTCTAAATGTACAACAAACGTCTGCATTTCGTCGATGTTAATTCAAAGGCACGTGTGCACTTCCTTTCACAAGTTGGTCATTTATTCTGATTGTGGGGTTTCTCTTTCTTGATAATGTGATAATGTTTCCTTTTGCGACATACACTACTGGCCATTAAAATTGCTACTCCACGAAGATGACATGCTACAGACGCCAAATTTAACCGACAGGAAGAAGATGCTGTGATATGCAAATGATTAGCTTTCAGGAGCATTCACACAAGGTTGGCGCCGCTGGCGACACCTACAACGTGCTGAAATGAGGAAAGTTTCCAACCGATTTCTCATACACAAACAGCAGTTGACCGGCGTTGCCTGGTGGAACGTTGTTGTGATGCCTCGTGTAAGGAGGAGAAATGCGTACCGTCACGTTTCCGACTTTGATAAAGGTCGGATTGTCGCCTATCGCGATTCCGGTTTATCGTATCGCGACATTGCTGCTCGCGTTGGTCGAGATCCAATGACGGTTAGCAGAATATGGAATCGGTGGATTCAGGAGGATAATACAGAACGCCGTGCTGGATCCCAACGGTCTCGTATCACTAGCAGTCGAGACGACAGGCATCTTATCCGCATGGCTGTAACGGGTCGTGCAGCCACGTCTCGATCCCTGAGTCAACAGATGGGGACGTTTGCAAGACAACAACCGTCTGCACGAACAGTTCGACGACGCTTGCACCAGCATGGACTGTCAGCTCGGAGACCATGGCTGCGGCTACCCTTGACGCTGCATCACAGACAGGAGCGCCTGCGATGGTGTACTCAGTGTCGAACCTGGGTGCACGAATGGAAAAACGTCATTTTTTCGGATGAATCCAGGTTATGTTTACAGCATCATGATGGTCGCATCCGTGTTCGGCGACATCCCGATGAACGCACATTGGAAGCGTGTATTCGTCATCGCCATAGTGGCGTTTCACCCGGCGTGATGGTATGCGGTGCCATTGGTTACACGTCTCGGTCACCTCTTGTTCTCATTGACGGCACTTTGAACAGTGGACGTTACATTTCAGATGTGTAACGACCCGTGGCTCTACCCTTCATTCGATCCCAGCGAAACCCTACATTTCAGCAGGATAATGCACGACCGCATGTTGCAGGTCGTGTGCGGGCCTTTCTGGACACAGAAAATGTTCGACTGGTGCCCTCGCCAGCACATTCTCCAGATCTCTCGCCAATTGAAAACGTCTGGTCAATGGTGGCCGAGCAACTGGCTCGTCACCATACGCCAGTCACTACTCGTGAATGACAGTGGTATCGTGTTGAAGCTGCATGGGCAGCTGTACCTTTACACGCCATCCAAGCTCTGTTTGACTCAATGCCCAAGCGTATCAAGGCCGTTATTACGTCCAGAGGTGGTTGTTCTGGGAACTGATTTCTCAGGATCTATGCACCCAAATTGCGTGAAAATGTAATCACATGTCAGTTCCAGTATAATATATTTGATCAATCAATACCCGTTTATCATCTGCATTTCTTCTTGGTGTAGAAATTTTAATGGCCGGTAGTGTACAAACTGTTTTCGATTTCTACGCATCAATTATTTAGTCTTTCGAGAATTACCATACGATTTTTCTCTAATTTAGACTTTCTTTAGCAAATGCTATTATCATTGTGATAACAGACGATTCAGCATCTAGCGTTATACTCTACAGCTGGTCCAGTATCGACTCTATGCCAAACTCCCAGAACTCTGGACCACAAACAGAGCCCTTTGGGCAGCCTCTGGTGTATCTTTAAAAATTTTCTTTCTAAGAAATTTCAGTTGCACCTGGCTATCTGTACAATAACCTCGTAGACTATTATACACTCACCTGGGACAGTCTGTCTGTTTCAGTCTTTTAAACAGGGCAGGCATCCACAAATTATCAAACTGCCCAGCTGTATCGGTCATTATGCCCATAACAGACTTGTCGTCTGAAGTGAAAATAATATTCACTCCATGATTTATCGCATCCTCGGTGAATCTCTCTTTCCTGAAACCGTTCTGTAGGGGTCTTCTGCCAACTACCTGTCTGTAGTCCCTCAGACGGAAGCACAGAATCTTTTCCTATATTGTGACCAGGGTATTTAACAAACAATTTCGCCTGTATGATTTCGGTCCTCTTCTCCTTTTTTAGTATAATGTCGTTGGAAATTTTCCAGACTGTGGACTCCCATCCTGCAAAGGACAGTCGTTTAATAGCACTTTATAGTTGATACGAGTATGTCCATTAGCTAATGCAAAAATTGGGCAGGTATTCCATCAGACTTAGGTAATTCGTTCTTATTTGTCTTCGTTATTGCCGGCCTCGCATCCTCCTCGATAAATGAAATCACAAGCACTAATATTCGCATGCTTGTCTAATAATTCAGAAAGAAGATGCTGGTGGTACACTGTGTCTTCCATCGCCATAGCGTCTGACAACAGAGATCTAAGTACTGCACTGAAGTCTCCCATCTGTCATCATGCCGTATGGTCGTCTCAGTGTTGATTAATACAGTGGGTGATCGAATCTTGGTTGTTGCTAGTTTGTATGGAAAAACCCCAAACATCTGTTACCATTTAATTCTTAATGCAGGCTATTTTTCTACTATTTTTTGGTTTAGTTGTTCTTTGCATTGTTCGATTGAAATCAGCCGTCTTCGTAGGACTTTTTCCTCTAAGGATGTCTGGTAATATCCCCTCGCCTGCCTTGCTTTGCCTCTTAAGGACTGTAGGGCAGTGCTCTAGGGAATTTCAAACCCATTTTACTTCCTAACAGATGTTGGGAGTGCCTGTCTTGAGCCGTTTGCAGAGCTCGCAGCAACTCGGCCACTTCGGCATGAAAATCAGTGGAGATATACAACGGGATCGAAAGTCTCTAATTCAACGAATAGAAGTTCCGCGGTCTGGTCCTACGAGGGCCAGCCGTGTTTGACCTTCTGCCATGTCATCCTCCGCCAATGGCATCATTGGATTGCTGTACGGAAGGTTATGTGGCCGACCCACCACTCTCCCTTTGTTTTCTGGCTCCTCGGTTTTGAAACCGGTTGTAATCGGTGGAGTAGCTCCTCACTTAGCCTTGTGAGACTCAATGCACCCTGTACCATATCTCCCAGCAGTCGAACCAGGGTCATCTCCTTGGCAGGCAGTCGCACTGACCACACAGCTACAGAGGCGGTTCCATGTATAACAGCACCGAAAGGCGCGTTTTGTTGCAATTACGATGTTGAAATCTTAAGATAAAAAATCCGCCTGTTGATTGAAATTTGTAAGAGGTGAAGTTCAATTTATGTTGCTGGCGTACCTGATCCAGAATCCCTTCCGTAGGTCAGTATCATTCTTAAGGCTCACCACCAATAATGCTGCACAATGGACTTCATAACACTAACGTTCAGCAGTGGCCATTAGTTGGAATTTAAGTATAAGATTACTTTTCTGCTAACGTCTGCTCCACTCAGAAGGTAATTAATAAATTCATAAATGATGTGTAAGAACTACGTACTGAAATGAATAAGTGTTCTCCTCAGAATGAAACATGTGACAACACAGAAAAACAACACTGGTAGAAATTGTTGAAAAAACATGAACGAAAATTAAGTCACACTAGTATCAACGGCTGACAGTTATTAAATGGGAAAGAAATGGTCAAATTAACATGATCCCTCCCAAAAAATAATCGTAACATAAACGCTAAACGTAAAAGCGGCTTGTAGTGAAATTGCGCGCCTATGGAATATCGTCTCCGTTACGTGACTGGTAATTTCCTGTCAGACAGGTCACAGTTCGTAGCAACTGACAGAGAGTCATCGAGTAAAACAGAAGTGATATCTGGCGTTTTCCAAGGCAATGTTATAGATCCTCTGCTGTTCCTTATCTATATAAACGATTTGGCAGACAATCAGAGCAGTCGTCTTAGGTAGTTTGCAGATGACGCTGTCGTTTGTCGACTAGTAAAGCCCTCAAATAACAAAACAAATTGCAAAACGATATAGAAAAGATATCTATATAGTGCGAAAATTGGCAATTGACCCTAAATAACGAAAAGTGTGAGGTCATCCACATGAGTGCTAAAAGGAACTCGTTAAACTTTGGTTACACGATAAATCTGTCAAATCTAAAGGCCGTAAATTCAAATAAATACCTAGAAATTACAATTACGAACAACTTAAATTAGAAAGAACACAACAAAAAATGTTGTGGGGAAGGCTAACCAAAGACTGCGTTTTATTGCCAGGACACTTAGAAAAGTAACAGATCTACTAAGGAGACTGCCTACACTACGCTTGTCCGTGCTGTTTTAGAATACTGCTGCGCCGTGTGGGATCGTTACCAGATGGGAATGACGGAGTACATCGAAAAAAATTCAAAGAAGGGCAGCAAGTTTTGTGTTATTGCGGAATAGGGGAGTGAGTGTCATTGAAATGATACATGATTTGGGATGGCCATAATTAAAACAAAGGTGTTTCTCGTTGCAGAGGTATCTTATCACGAAATTCCCATCACCAACTTAGTCCTCTGAATGAGAAAATATTTTCTTGACGCCGACCTACATAGGGAGAAAGCATCACCATGATAAAATAAGGGAAACCAGAGCTCGCACGAAAAGATGTGTGTGTTCGATCTTTCCGCACGCTATACGAGATTGGAATAATAGAGAATTGTGAAGATGGTTCGGTTAAACATCTGCCAGGCACTTAAATATGATTTGTAGAATATCAATTGAGATGTATTTGACTTCCCCCGAATTGTCAGAGATAGGAACATCTAGCTGGCAGTTAACTACATTGGCTGACGTATAAGTACTACAGGTCAGACGGATTCAGTCCAGTGAAGAATAAACTTCTCAAGAAAAATCCCTAATATGCACTGGCTGCGGATATGTTCACCAGTGTACTTCCGAATGTATGATACGGTGTCTGCTCCTAGGTGCGTAGCTGTTACAACCGCAACCAGTATATTCTTACACAAAGTTGAGTGGACAATTCTGGTAGAAACCTGCGGAGAACCAAGACCGTACTCTCGGGCGTATCTCCGCTGAAAGTCCGAAAATATCCTCCCATGTTCGCCTTCTCAACACCATCGCTTTATAAGGTCAGTCACCAAAGAACTGTCTCCAGTCGTCGAGCAATAACGGCGGCAGGCAGAAACGGAAGCTGTCTACAGAGCTGTGGCAACACTGAGGCGTTTGCATTATTGGCCAAAGTGGCCGCGCAAAGCTGCCGTGCCCAGCCGATGTAATTGCCAGGGATCAACTTACGCTGGCTCAACTATAGACAAGCCATAAAGCGCTCTCCCAATAGCGAAATTTGCCGCCAAATACTATGTATACCCACACAACGTATTCTGACCTCAACGGCGGTCCTCCTTCCGTGGCAGACAACGCTCTTTCTCTCCAGGGATATGCTTTAAGTAGGCGCCAGGGTGTCACTCACGACATCCTGAACTCGTAAATGGCATGTTCCGACTGAGACGTACAATGTGTCCTGTAGCTTCATGCGAGGGTCAGGGTGATGCACTGCGACCTGGAATCAGCCGGACAAAAATGAAACGCGATGGGCGCTGCACTTGTCCACGCGCGGTTCCCATTTTCGTGACATCCCGGGTGAGCCGGACGTACCTACCTAGAAATTACTAATCGCGGGCACCCTCGGCTCGACAGAAGCATCTCCCAAGCATACTCACAGACACGAAGAAATATTCATATTCCAATTATGTTGCCCCCAACTATTGGTCCTAGTGGTTAACTAACTGCTATTCCATGATATACCGGGTGATCAAAAAGTCAGTATAAATTTGAAAACTTAATAAACCACGGAATAATGTAGATAGAGAGGTAAAAATTGACACACATGCTTGGAATGACATGGGGTTTTTATTAGAACAAAAAAACAAAGTTGACAAAATGTCCGACAGATGGCGCTGGACAGCAAAACGTCAGTGACTGCACATGACAATCGTGTATAAAATGAGCTGTAATGAGAGAGAGAATCAATCCCTCCACAACCCAGGCGATCATTGAAGGCAAAACCATCCCTTCCTTCCGCCTCCTTGATTTCTATCTTACCATCTATGGCCGTCCTATCGCCCTCACTCCCACCCTTATAAGTACCTTGGCGTCACCCTCGACCGTCGCCTCTCCTGGACTCCCCATCTCCGGACAATCCAAGCCAAGGCACGCTCCCGACTCCGTCACCCCAAGCTCCTTTCCGGCTGTACGTGGGGTCTGGACCCCTCCACCATCCTCCACACTTATAAATCCCTCATCCGCCCTATCGTTTGTTACGCCCATCCGGCCTGGATCTCCGCCCCCCCCCCCTACCTTTTATAAATCCCTTCAAATCCTTGAATGCCATGCTCTCCGCCTCACCTATCACATCCGTCTCCCCTCCCCCACGCGGATCCTGTACGATCTCATTCCGTTCCCCCACATCCTCCTTTTCCTTGAAAGGATACGGCTCCTGTACACCTCCCGCAAACTCGATCCTCCTCACCTGCTTGTCTCGCCCATCCTCTCCCACCCCCACTCGCTGCCGCACCTGTATTCCCGCGTCCCACCTGGCCTCCATCTCTCCACCCTCCTTACCCTCTCCCAAGGTGGCTTCCACCAGCTCCCCCTCCCTGATGATGTCCTCCTCCCCTCCATCTACCCCTCCTATCAACTTTGATCCTGCCCCCCCCACTTCCGGTGTCCTTTCCTTTAGGCACCCTCCCTCCCTTCTCTCTCCTTCCCCCCCCCCCACCATCCCTCCATCCCTCTTTCCCTGGGCTTCCCCTCCCCCTCCCCCTTCCTCCTTTCCTCCTATCTCCTCTGCCCCTCTCCCTCTCCCACCCCCCCCCTCCTCCTTTCTTGGCAGGTCCCCGGACTCGCACACGCTACGTGGACTTTCGCGCGCCGGGGATCATCGCCCTCAGTGTCTCGTGTGTGCCGTCGTGTTTAGTGTTAAGTGTTCAGTGTTCACCGTCGCACTCCTTCGTTCACCTGTGCCATCGCCATCTTCAGTGTTTGTGCGTCGTTTCAAAAGTTTCCCGTGTGGATTATCGTCGAGTGTGAACGGCTCCATGTTTGTCTTTGTGTCTACTGTTTTATTGCCCTCCGTTCTGGAACTTAGGTGTATTCTTCCTGTTTTTTTCTCATTGTGTATTCTATGGCTGAAGAGCAGCGTAAAATGCTGCTGACAGCCTGCCTGCTGTAAAGGGTTTTAAAATAACAATAAAGTAAAAAAAGAGAGAGAATCAGATGCGCCAGCAGTCGCCGCATCTTGACGTTACCTGAAAAGGCGCTTTTAGTGAAGCTGTGTTATCAGAATGGGGAATGTGCTAGTTCAGCGGTATGATCTTATCGCCATACGAAGGGGATTCGAACGTTGACAAATGCAGCTGTGGCGAGAATGATTTCGAAGTTCGAGGCCACGGGCTGTTCAGACAATAGACCCCGTAGTGGCCGACCGAGCACAAGGCGCAATGCTGCTGAGACAGTTCAGAAAGAAATGGAGACTGTAGCGGGTTCGTCTACGCACGGGGAAGTCAGCGCTCGTGCAGTCGCACGTCGCACCGGCATTCCATACACTGGTTGGTTGGCACTCCGGCGTACCCTCCGATGCTATCTGTACAAAATCCATCGGCATCATGAACTGTTACCTGGCGATTTAGTGAAGCGGAGGGCATTTGGGGTGTGGGCGTTTCAAAAGATGGCGGAAGATGACGATTGGTTGAGTAACGTATTGTGGATCGACGAAGCTCATTTCACGCTCCGAGGATCTGTCAACGTCCACAACTGCAGAATTTGAGCTACCGAAAATCCTAGAACTGTCGTGGTAACTCCATTGCACGACGAGAAAGTCACGGTATGGGTTGGATTTACCACATCTACCGTTATCGGGCCTTTCTTCTTCGAGGAAATGCGTGATTCTGGTTTTGTAACTGCTACCGTGACGGGTGAGATGTACGCCGATATGTTACAGAATCGCATCATACCCAGCCTGGCTGACAAACACCAGCTGGAACGTACGATGTTTATGCAGGATGGCGCTCCACCCCGTATTGCTAGATGCGTGAAAGATTTCTTGCACGCGTCGTTTGGTAATGATCGTGTGCTCAGCCGCCTCTTTCGCCATGCTTGGCCTTCCAGGTCCCCAGACTTCAGTCCGTGCGATTATTGGCTTTGGGGTTACCTGAAGTCGCAAGTGTATCGTGATCGACCGATATCTATAGGGATGCTGAAAGACAACATCCGACGCCAATGCCTCACCATAACTCCGGACATGCTTTACAGTGCAGTTCACAACATTATTCCTCGACTACAGCTATTGTTGAGGAATGATGGTGGACATATTGAGCATTTCCTGTAAAGAACATCATATTTGCTTTGTCTTACTTTGTTATGCTAATTATTGCTATTCTGATCAGATGAAGCGTCATGAACTTTTGTATTTTTTTCTGTTCTAATAAAACACCATGTCATTCCAAGCATGTGTGTCAATTTGTACCTCTCTAGCTACATTATTCCGTGATTTATTCAGTTGTCAGATTTATAGTTGACAAATTTATAATGACTTTTTGATCACCTGTTACATTCATTTAATTGCTGTGATGGGTCACTACGTATCTAAGATGCCGATAACGCCTCTGCACTGATTGTTTAATGTGTACTTTTAGGTGTTCTCGGGGTAGGAAAATCTTGAATAGTTGTCAGGTAGCCGCGTGGTCTAGGGCGCCTTGTCACAGTCCACGCGGCTCCGTCCGTCGGACGTTTGAGTCCTCCCTAGTGTGTGTGTGTGTGTGTGTGTGTGTGTGTGTGTGTGTGTGTGTGTGTGTGTGTGTGTGAGTGATGTCCTTAGCATAAGTTAGTTTGTTATATTAAGTAGTGCGTAAGTTTAGGGACCGATGACCGATGACCAATTTTTTGCAGTTCTCAGGTATCCAGGTGGGTGGCGTCGCCCAGAGCCGCGGTATTTTAACACGCCGACTTCTTTCCGTTTTCAGCCGTTCCTAATTGGTGATACATTGACAATGACTCACGAACCGTGCTATTTTAACAATGAAATTCGCCAAACTGCCATGCAATTGAGATGTTACTCTATTATGCTTTCGCTATCACTTTCGGCAATTCATTACACCATAACGAGATTTCACTCGGCAGTGGAGTGTGTGTTGATATGAAACTTCCTGTTCTAGTTCTGCAAGGTTCGCAGGAGAGCTTCTGTAAAGTTTGGAAGATAGGAGACGAGGTACTGGCAGAAGTAAAGCTGTGAGGACGGGGCGTGAGTCGTGCTTGGGTTTCTCAGATGGTAGAGCACTTGCCCGCGAAAGGCAACGGTCCCGAGTTCGAGTCTCGGTCCGGCATACAGTTTTAATCTGCCAGGAAGTTTCATTATACCATCTTCAGTCCTAATATGCACCTCACAGAAATAATCGATATTTACGTACTGGGATCATATGTTTCCCGATGTTGTCAGATCTTAACTCAAGTTCTTACTTCGAAGACATCACTTTCGAAGTCAGGTCTTCGAAGGAAGCACCTGAGCTACAAATTCACGACATCCAGAAACATACGGCTCTAGTATGCCAATATCCATTACTTTTTAGAGCTGCATATGGGACCTGAAGATAGCATAATTAATTGCCGAAACTGAAAGCGAAAATAAAATAAAAAGGTCTCAATTGCACGGGTGACCGGCGAATTTCACTGCTAAATATTTGAAAAGTTGCTGTCCCATGTCCACAATGGATTAACAGAGACCTAGCCCTTGGTCCGAGATTTGAGGCGTTCGAGTAGATACTTGCCAGTCATCCTGTTCCAGACTGAATGATGTGGATGGCGAGCCCTCCATTCGACCAACACGTTATTGACGTGATCAGTTTGTGAACTTTCTCTTCAACAAACCATCCATTTTTTCTGAAATTCTAAAGATGAGTTTGTCTGTACATGTACATTACATCTACCGATTTCCATTCCAACGCGTAATTTCTCAGTGGCGCGTCGTTTCCTTTAGAGTATAAATGAGCTGAAAGCTGTGGGAAACAACAGCTGCAACTTTTCTCGAGGGCATGCAGCTTTACTGCGTCCTATTAGGTAAAATATTCCGGAGGTAAAAACCACACATTCGGATCTCCGGCCGGGGACTCCTCAAGAGGACGTTGTTATCAGGAGAAACAAAACATGTTATACGGATCGGAGTATGGAGTGTCAGATCCCTTAATCAGGAAGGTAGGTTACAAACTTTAAAAATGGAAATGGATAGATTAAAGTTATAGTGGGAATTAGAGAAGCTCGGTGGCACGAGGGATAGGTTCAATCATGAAAAAGATAACGAATAAAAATGAATAAAAAATAATGAATAAAAAATAATAAATAAAAATAGAACGCAGATAAGCTACTACGAACATCATAATGAACGCATTATTTTAGCCAAGATACACGAAGCCCACGCCAACCACAATGGAACATGTTTATATGCCAACTAGTTCCTCAGATGAAGAGATTGAAGAAATGTATGATGCAATAAAAGAAATTATTCAGAGACAAATTTAATTGTGTTGGGGAACTGGAATTCGATGGTCTGAAAAGGAAGAGAAGGAAAAGTATTAGGCCAATATGGACTGGGGTTAAGGAATGAAAGAGGAAGCCGCCAAGTAGAATTTTGCACAGAGCACAATTTAATCGTAGCTAATACTTGGTTTAAGAATCATGTATACATGGAAGAAGCCTGGAGATACTAGGAAGTATCAGATAGATTATATAATGGTAAGACAGAGATTTTAGAACCAGGTTTTAGACTGTAAGACATTACAGGGGCAGACGTGGACTCTGACCACAATTTATTGGTCATGAACTGCAGATTAAAACTGAAGAAGCTGCAAAAATATAGCAATTTAAGGAGATTGGACCAGGATAAACTGAAAAAACTAGAGGCTGTAGAGTGTTTCGGAGGGAGCATTAGGGAACGACTAACAAGGGGGAAGGAATACAGTGAAGGCGGCAGAGGATCAAGTAGGTGAAAAGACGAGGGCTAGTAAAATCATTGAATAACAGAAGAGATATTGAATTTAACTGATGAAAGAAGAAAGTATAAAAATGCAGTAAATGAAGCAGACGGAAAGGAATAAAAATGTATCAAAAATTAGATCGAAGAGATTAGAGCAAAACGGGTAAGCCGGAATGGCTAGAGGACGAATGTAAGGATGCAGAAGCATATATTGCTGGGGATAATATAGATGCCGCCTATAGAAAAATTAGAGGGACCTTTGGAGAAAAGGGAACCACTGGTATGAATATCAGAAGCTCAGATGATATACCAGTCTTAAGCAACGAATGGTAAGCCTTAAGGTGTAAGGAGTATATAGAAGGACTATACAAGGGGAATGTACTTGAGGGCAATAGTATGGAAATGGTAGAGGACATAGATGAAGATGAAATGTGAGATATGATACTAAGTGAAGAATTTGGCATAGCACTGAAAGACCTAGGTCGAAAGAAGGCCCCGTGAGGAGACAATATTCCATTAGAACTACTGATAGCCATGGGAGAGCCAACCATGACATAACTCTACCACGTGGTGAGCAAGACGTATGAGAAAGGTGAAATACCCTCAGACTTAAAGAAGAATATAATAATTCCAATCCTAAAGAAAGCAGATGCTGACAGGTGTGAAAATTACCGAACTATCAGTTTAATAAGCCACGCTTGCAAAATACGAACACGAATTCTTTATAGACGAGTGGAAAAAGTGGTAGAAGCCGACCTCGGGGAAGATTAGTTTGGAATCCGTAGGAATGTTGGAACACACGAGGAAATAGTGATCCTAAGACTTAGAAGATAGGTTAAGGGAAGACAAACCTACGTTTCTAGCATTTGTAGACTGAGAGAAAGCTTTTGACAATGTTGACTGGAATACTCTCTCAAATTCTGAAGGTGGCAGGGGTGAAATACGGGCAGTGAAAGGCTATTTACAATTTGTAAAAAAAACAGATGGCAGTTACGAGTCCCGAGGGGATGAAAGGGAAGCAGTAGTTGGGAAGGGAGTGAACAGGGTTGTAGCCTACCCCCTGATGTTATTCAATCTTTATATTCAACGAGCAGTAAAGGAAACAAAAGAAAAATTGGGAGTAGGAATTAAAATTCATGGAGAAGAAATAAAAACTTTAAGGTTCGCCGATGATATTGTAATTCTGTCAGAGAACGTGGAAGGACAGTTGAACGGAATGGACAGTGTCTTGAAGGGAGCACATAAGATGAAAATTAACAAAAACAAAACGAAGATAATGCAATGTAGTCGAATTAAATGCTGAGGGAATGAGATTAGGAAATTAGACACTTAAAATAGTAGATGAGTTTTGCTATCTGGGAAGCAAAATAATTGATGGTCGAATTAGAGAGGATATAAAATGTAGAGTGGCTATAACATGGAAAGCTTTTCTGAAGAAGAGAAATTTATTAACATCGAGTATTGATTTAAGTGTCAGGAAGTCTTTGGTGAAAGTATTTGCATGGAGTGTAGCTATGTATGGAAGTGAAATATGAACGATAACTAGTTTAGACGAGAAGAGAATAGAAGCTTTCGAAATGTGGTGCCACAGAAAAATGCTGAAGATTAAATGGGTGGATCACGTAACTAATGAGGAGGTACTAAATATATTTGGGGAGAAGAAAAATTTGTGGCACAACCTGACTAGAAGAAGGGATGGGCTGGCAGGACACGTTCTGAGACATCAAGGAATTTCCAATTTAGTACTGGAGGGAAGCGTGGAGGGGGGTGGGGGGGTAAAAAATCGTAGAGGGAGACCAAAATATAAATACATTAAGCAGGTTTAGAAGGATGTAGGTTTTAGTAGTTATTCGGAGATAAAGAGGCTTGCACAGGATAGAGTAGCATGAAGAGTTGCATCAAACAAGTCTCTTGACTGAAGACAACAACAATAATTAATAGTGTTTATTAGAAAAGAAACATTATCACCCTAGGTTGTATCATTCGCTCACATGACACTCGACACTGTTACAATCTTTCGCACTTGTGTGGAAAAGTTGTCAGGATTTGGTGCCGAATGGACAATGTGGATCTCAGGAGCAGAGGGAAAGACCATCAGCGTCTGTGTATCAGAGAATGATAAAGGTGTAAGCGGTACCTGACGTTCTTTCATCACGGATGTGAGCTGTTGGTAGATTAATAACCGGTGTAGCAGCTTAAAGTTGAATGCAATCAAGCAAACGGGCATGCATTGTGTTATACATGTTCCGGATGTCAGTTTATGTGATGGAGTTCCAGGTTGGTCAGTACAGGGACGGTTAATACTGTTCGTGGGTGACGCTGGAATTGTCTGATGATGATGTCCCATACATGTTCGTTTGGAGACAGATCATGTGATCGAGTACGCAAAGACAATATTTGTAGAGTACGTTGTGTTACAACAATAGTATGTTGGCAAGCGTTATTCAGCTGAGAACTACTTCATGAATTGCAGCACAATAGGTCGAATCATCAGACTGATTTGCAGTCAGAGTGGGTGTGATAGCTACGAGAGTGCTCTTGCGGTCATACGAAATCGCACCGCTGAGCATAATTCGAGGTGTAGGTCCAGAGTATCTTGCATGTAGACAGGTTGGTTGCAGGCCCCCAACTGGCCTTCATGTAACCAGCATATGGCCATCAATGGCATCGATTCAGGATCAGCCTTCATCAGAAAACAACAGACCTCCACCTTGCCCTCCAGTGCGCTCTCCCATGACACCACGAAAGTCGTAAATGGCGGTGGTTTGGGTCAGTGGAGTGCACGCTACGGAACTCGTGGTTCGGTGCTTTTCTTGAAGCAACTAATTTGTAACTGTTCGTTTTGTCTCTGTGGCGCCAGCTGCTTTCAAAATTGCTGCAGTACAATGCAACAGAGCCATGCGCCGAACTCGATGATCTTCCCTGTCGGTAGTGCGACGTGGCCGTCCGGAGCCGTGTCGTCTTGCGACCGTACATTAACGTGACCACCGCTGCCGGTAGCCGTGTATAGTGGCTACATTCCTGCCAAGTCTTTCTGCGATATTGCTGAAGGAACACCCTTCTTCTCATAGTGCAGCTGCCTGACGTCACTGAAACTGAGGTGCTGATAACGGCGTCTTTGTCGCCCGCAATCTTCGATGGTGGGCGGAAACCCACTTCTGAAATTTTCGGAAGGTTCTTAGTATTTTAAACGAAGTGCTGCCAACGAAAGGAAGAAAAGCTAAAGATTGTTCCGGCATGTTCTCCTCTTTATCCACACAAGTGACATACTGTCCACTTACTCTCTCTCGAATTCTGAACTATGACTCTTTCCACAAAACTAAGTTGTTACCATAAAGTACATGAATTCCAAATGTCGCTTTTATACAAATACAAAATAAATCAATGCCGTTAAATGTGAACTACACTCGAAGCTTTACCGCAGAACGCTTCTTGAAGTAGCTCCGACGACGGCAAAAATCTTTGCCCTCCTTCCACATATAGCAGTCGTACACGTGCTACGCATCTATACATTATGGGGTGTAACAGGTGCTGAACAGCATTACATCAGTATTCACGTCATTTGCAGATAATAAACTCATGTGTAACAGAACACCTTGAATGACGGAGGACAGGGCGTTCATATTCACAGTATATGTATGTACATCAGTATGTTCAGGCGAAAAGATTACCTTTTGAATCATGTCGGCCCGTGGGTTCAAGGTCAACATAGACATCGTGGCGCAACACCACTTACCGGTAAAATGTGCTTGCCGCTCTCATTGTCACTATAAATCCAAGGTAATGGAGCAGTGTGAGTTGAGCAGACGTGCAGGATACTTCACAGACGTGTACGCGAACCGTAGAGTCAAATCAGAGAGATTGAAAGAGGGAGCGTTACTGGCATGACGAAATGTGATGCGTCTGTCCGCGAAATTGCTGCTCGTGTGGGATGAAGTGTTTCGGCAATGCAACGGGTTGTGCAGAACGGTTCACGGAAGGCCAGAGAACACGACGAGATGGGTCAGATTCCACGACAGACCACCTCCTCCCTCCCACCCGAGAAGATCAACACCTCACCCAAATGGCACTGCGGAACAGATCTTCGTCCTTGTCGGCTCTTGGGCAGTAGTGGAACAGTGTAACGCGTCGTACACTGTCAGCGGGTGACAGTCCGTCACCATTTAATGCGACATGGTTTACTGGGCGTCGCCGGCCTGAGTCGCCAAGCGGTTCTAGGCGCTTCAGTCTGGAACTGCGCGACCGCTACGGTCGCAGGTTCGAATCCTGCCTGGCATGGATGTGTATGATGTCCTTAGGTTAGTTAGGTTTAAATAGTTCTAAGTTCTAGGGGACTGATGACCTCAGATGTGAAGTCCCATAGTGCTCACAAGGAAACCTCCCCATCGCAGCCCCCTCAGATTTAGTTATAAGTTGGCACAGTGGACAGGCCTTGAAAAACTGAACACAGATCAATCGAGAAAACAGGAAGAAGTTGTGTGGAACTATGAAAAAAATTAGTAAAATATACAAACTGAGTAGTCCATGCGAAAATAGACAACATCAAGGAAGATGGTAGGCAGGGAGCGCCGTGGTCCCGTGGTTAGCGGGAGCAGCTACAGAACGAGAGATCCTAGGTTCAGGCCTTCCCTCGGGTGAAAAGTTTAATTTTTTATATTCAGTTTATGTGACAAACTCTTATGTCTTCATCACTTTTTTGGGAGTGATTATCACATCCACAAGAAAACCTAAATCGGGCGAGGTAGAAGAATCTTTTTACCCGTTCGCTAAGTGTACAAGTTAGGTGGGTCGACAACATATTCCTGTCATGTGACGCACATGCCGTCACCAGTGTCGTATAGAATATATCAGACGTGTTTTCCTGTGGACAAATCGGTTGACCTATGACCTTGCGATCAAATGTTTCCGTTCCCATTGGAGAGGCACGTCCTTTCGTCTACTAATCGCACGGTTTTGCGGTGCGGTCGCAAAACACATACACTAAACTTATTACAGTAACGGAGACGTCAATGAACGAACGGACAGTTCATAACTTTGCGAAAATAAAGAAAGTAAAATTTTCAGTCGAGGGAAGACTTGAACCAAGGACCTCTCATTCCGCAACTACTCACGCTAACCACGGGACCACTACGATCCTGAGCACATTTACTCCTTGATGTTGCCTATGTTGCACATGGACTACTCAGTTTGTATATTTTACTAATTTTTTTCATAGTTTCACACAACTTCTTCCTGTTTTCTCGATTGATCTATGTTCAGTTTTTCAAGGCCTGTCCACTGTGCCAACTTATAACTAAATATGAGGGGTGTGCGATGGGGAGGTTCCCTTGTCAGAGCCATTTTTACTGGGCGTCGTCCACTTCTCCGCCTATCTTTGAGGAACGTGCAGAAACATGCTAGACGGCAATGGTGTCACTGGAGACAGGAATGATATCAGATAGTGTTTTCGGACGAATCCAGGTTCTGTTTCTTTGAAAATGATGGCCGCATTTTGGTTCGCCTCGCACAGGGGGAGCGGCATGACAATGTCTCATCCGCACTGCAGATAAAGCGCTAACTCAAGGCCATATGGTGTGGGGTGCTACTTGGTACAACCACAAATGACAGATGCTGCCTATCCATGGCACTGTGACCAGTGTGAACTAAATAAATAACTTTCTGCAACCCGTAGCCATACCCTTTCTGCACAAGACCCCATACGACATTTTTCAACAAGACAATGGTGCTCGAACACTTGCCTTCTTGGTGTCACGGCATGTCAGCCTTTTACCCTGGACCGCCAGATCACCATACTTGTAGCCAGTCGAAAATGTGTGGGATATGGTGAAATGACAGGTGCAGTGTTCTGGCTGTATGCCAGCCACCGCAGATGAATTTGGAACCAGCTGAATGCAGCGTAGATGGCTACACCACAGGACGCCACTTGCGTCTTATACGCATCGATGCCATCATGCATGGAACAAGTTATCAGAGCCCAAGGCGTACCCTGTGCCACCTAAGCGACAGGACACATGGTGAACCCAGGCGACTGAAGTGTTAATGATTTCTGCAGAACTTATTAATGTACGTGTCCTGTGAATATGGACGTCCTATCCCTAGTCGTTCAAGGTGTTCCATCATTTTCTGAACACGAGTGTAATTATAGCTATTGGGAGTAGTATGTTTTTAGGTTGATTAGTGCCTCCAAGTACATATGGCAAGAGTAAGCACTCAACGCTTACTTTCCCCTGGGCAACCGATTAACTACTGTAGTGTGGACGAGAGGACACAAAACGTTTAGTCTATACTGACAGATGTAGACCACTAGTGGTGCAGTTACAATTGTACAGAAAACTGCACGTCGTAAAGTTTCTCACGTGTTTGTGGAAAGACTGTTGGATACAAAGAGAAAATAACCAACACACTGTGTGTACATATTAAGGTGACACACACAAAATATCTGCACTTTACCCGCTGTGCCCTGTATACGAACTCCCCCATCGCATTTTTATGTCTGCAATATGTGGTGTATAGAGCCACGCCAATGGATTGTGGATTACTGGAAACGAGTGACATGGAGCGATGAATCACGCTATAGCCTCTGGCAATCTGATGTAAGTGTTTGGTTGTGGCGAATGCCAGCAGAACATTACCTACCATCATGTTGTGCCAACAGTACAGTATAGGGGATGTGCTGTTAGCGTATGGGTCTTTTTCTCGCGGTTAGGGTGTGGTACACTTACTGGGATTAAGAACATGGCAAATTCGGAAGGACATGTACACGCTTTACAGTATTGTTATTGTGTACAGCAGAGGAACAGGTAGGAGCCGATGGCTGTGTCCCATGGCAGTTCACCCTGTCATAAAGTAGCATCTGTGATGTAATTCCTGAAACAAACTGGCCTGCTCAGAGTTAGGATCTGAAGGAAATTGAATAACTTTGTGATGAATTACAATGTCGAATTGACTCCAGGCCCTAGCGTCTAGCGTGCAACATCTGTACCTTGTGTGGTTTCGGCTTTAGTGAAAGCAAGGGCCGCCATTCAGGCAGACATTCAAATACCTCACTGACAGTGTCCCCATCAGAATTCAATAAAGGTGAATGGTAGACACACCCCATATTAAAGTCCACTAATAGGTGTGCAGATACTTTTAATATGGTCATGTAGTTTTGCTCTCTTTTGCTCTCTTCTGCTTCTTCCAGTGCCAACTTTACTGTTCCAGGAAGCGGTAGCATTATTCTAGTGACCTGCTGCTGTTAATGGTAAGAGCTCCCAGTATAACTGTTTCCTCACTGTTAAAGTTTCTCTTCACTTCATATTTTACGTGTCCAATTAATTTTGAACAATCTCGGACGACAATAGATTTTTAAATGCACCCCGTTTCTAATTTCCCATATTCCCAATGGCTGAGATATTATTCCTATACAGTGCTGTGCTCCAAATGTGCTCTTAGAGGGCCTACGTTCTCCATCCCATATCAATATTTGATGCTATTACATAACGTTTATTCCCTGCACCAGTCTTCTTCTTGTACTTTCCTTGATACGGCTACCCTATGTAATCTTTCTTTAAAGATGTGAGAATGCCTTTACTTGTTCCCCTACTGCATCGTTCGCAATTTTTGTGTTAATGGATATTATCTACTGTTTCCCTGCCTTTATTTTCTGTCATGTTTGCTCTCAGACTGAAATTTATTGAAAGCTAATTTCTAAACAACATCTTGTTCAAAATCAATCTATACATCTATACACATTACTAATGGACTGTCCAGCACTGTGTTGTTCTGTCTGTATGTGATAGCTAATCTCAGGAATTAACTGTAGGGATTTTGAGATGGTTTTCATTAATAGGCAGACTGACCTAAGATTAATGCATGTGTACAAAATTTATTACCACTATTCCAGATATGTTGTCCAGTCATAGATGCCTAATCGCACCAGTGCATGGTAGTTGCAGACTGCTAGGTACCAATAAATTAGTGTGTGAACGCAAATATGGCATAAAATTAAAACAGTTGGAATTCCACAAATATATCTATTTTCCTTTCCACTAAACTTCTTGATAGGCACATAATATACACTTAGTTATCCTTCTGCAGTATATTTGAAGACATTGGAAGTGCGTTTTCCTTTGAGAGATGTGTTCTATTGGGCAATGAAGGAGTAGACAAGATATGTGGAAGAAAAAGGTGGCCTTACACTTTGTTAACAATGTGTTAAGAAATATGACTAGTAACACATTTGTGTTTTGTGATATCAGCCATGTATGTGCCACTGAATGCATCTGGTCTGTGCAGGAGTGCCCGGTGCCCCAGCTGCCCCCGGTGCCCCAGGCGCCCCTGGAAGACCAGGCACCCCCGGCAGACCTGGCACCCCCGGTGCATCAGGTGTCCCCGGCCTTGGCATACCAGGTGTGCCCGGCACACCAGGTTTGCCCGGTGCACCAGGTGTCCCTGGCCTTGGCACACCAGGTGTGCCCGGCACACCAGGTGTGCCCGGTACACCAGGTACCCCCGGCACACCAGGCACCCCCGGCTCCCCGGGTATCCCTGGCATCCCTGGCACGCCAGGCTCCCCTGGCTCTCCAGGTGCCCCCGGTGCGCCTGGCAGCCCCGGCAGCCCCGGCACCCCTGGGACACCAGGTGCCCCCGGCACACCTGGCACCCCTGGTACACCAGGTGCTCCTGGTGGCCCCGGTGCACTGGGTGCCCCACCTCCGCCGCCTCCACCACCACCGCCGCCACCAAACGTGGCCACATCTCCGCAGTCATTCCCTGTCGGCACACGGGTTCACTTTGCTGACAACCTGGGCCAGTTCACACAAGGGTACGTATAGGGATGGGCATTACGAGTAATAGTTGAACATGTAAATGATTCAGTTAATCACATCAATTAACTGTATACCAGTAATAGATTTTGAGATTGTTATTTTACATCTTTATTTTTAGGCCTGTAAAGCATTCCCATAAAAATATTTTTAGAGTTCTGTATCTGAATTGATAAAAACTCTTACAGTCCACCCATTATATTTCTAGCATGCAGCCGTGCAAATAAAATTTCTTCCACTGATATTTCGGCCGCGTGTCGTCCGGCCATTTTCAGAATAAGTCACAAGAATTGCTGCCTATAGCTTCATTATCCTAGGCTGCATGCCCGAAATATAATTGACTATTCTTAGTGCCGTGAGAAGTTGAAAATGCACATCAAGATCTGTTACAGGATCAATTTGTTCTCCATCCTCCTGTCCATCTGTTAAGCCCCTTTTTCTCAGGAACGGGTAGGTACATCAAACTGAAAACTGTCTAATATTAAGCTTTGTGGCCGGCAGCGATGGCCGAACGGTTCTACGCGCTTCAGTCTGGAACCGCGCGACTGATACAGTCGCGGGTTCGAATCCTGCCTCAGGCATGGATGTGCGGGATGTCCTTAGGTTAGTCAGGATTTAGTAGTTCTAAGTTCTAGGGGACTAATGACCTCAGATGTTAAGTCCCATAGTGCTCAGAGCCATTAAGCTTCGTGCTCCCTTGTCAGTGTAAAAAGTTTAAGCTTCTAAATCAATTCGTCCATTTATCTCATATATATTTGGATACTCGCAAACTAACGCATCGAAACCTGTTGATCAGCTATCCACATACATAATTAACTTCGCACAGAACCGCCAGAGGGTGAGTCCTACTCACACTTGTCCAGAATTTTTATGATAGTTTGATCCGTAAAAAATAGTGATGTCACTTCTACAATTCTCTTTTTCTAACTAACTGAAGTAACAAAATTTCGTGACAGCACATCGTAGACACATGTACAAGCACAGTTGTTGCTTTATTTATTTCTGAAATCCCACAATCAACACACAACTTCGCCACTACACTTAAAAGCACTGTCAGATGGCTGATGTCGTCAGCGATCGTATATGGTACACAGTAGACATGATTATTCCTCCTTTTCCGACTTCACACCACGGTTACTAGGCGAGAGACATATTTCCATAATGAAGCTATAGACAGTGAATCAACAGTCACCAGATTTTACGACAAAAAAGGGAATTTACTCGTACAGATTCCGGTGTATAATATACAGCTCTATGGTTTTATATTTATAAAAGAGTGTCCATTTCTGTCGTGAATCTGATCATCTTCGGCAGTCAAATTGATTCAAATGGCTCTGAGCACTATGGGACTTAACTGCTGAGGTCATCAGTCCCCTAGAACTTAGAACTACTTAAACCTAACTAACCTAAGGACATCACACACATCCTTGCCGGAGGCAGGATTCGAACCTGCGAACGTAGCGGTGGTGCGGTTCCAGACTGTAGCGCCTAGAACCGCTCGGTCACTCCGGCCGGCTCTTCAACAGTCGAAGACGGGCAAGTCATGGCCGAAGTCGATCGTCTTTAACAAACGTGGAATATTACAGCTGAGTATTATAAAGTGCAATTCCTAACCTTGGAGGGAGAGAGAGAGAGAGAGAGAGAGAGAGAGAGAGAGAGAGAGAGAGAGAGAGAACAAGACTAAGTAATCGTGAGGATTATCGATTACGTCAAATTGACATGAAAGGAATATCGCTAAACAGAAAACCAGTTACAAGAATAATTACAATTAATCGATTAATTGCGATTAACTACTCATCCCTATGTCAAGCACAGCTCACGCTTACATCGACTGTACTCATTAGCTGATCTATCGCTCTTGTTTCTCTTGCGATATAAAGTAACGGAATAAAGTGTTGGTGATATTATGCACAGCTGATTGACATTAATTATGAAATACAAAGATCGGACACAAATTCATGAACAGCTTCCCGCTCTTTATTTTTCGATGACAAGAGCCGCCAGGAAATGAAAACGGTAATATAAATATTTCACGTCAGTGAAAAACTGAAAGTACGCTTCAGTAGTGTCTTCAACAAAATTCTCTTTCAATTTACTACACTGAGAGGCTGAACATACTTCTTATCTGAACTCCACAGGTTCTACAAGGAGTATCCGAAAACAGAAACTTGATTCTCGCAAGAGCTGCAGTAGATAATTTGATTAGAATTTCTTAGTCATGTGGAATATATTTTTCATGGGCAGTAACATTTCTGACAACTATTCAAAATCATAAAACATGCCCGGGGCAGCTCTCTGCCTTTGTAGAAGGGTATGTGTTGTCTGAGTAAGGTGAAAACCCAGTCTCTGGGAATAGCTGTCCGAACTAGAGGCCTTTCGATGACCTCGTGGCAACGTTATCCCATGTGACGATTTTAATTAAACAAAAAAAAAAAAAAACTAACTCTGTCTCCCACTTTGAGATGTAAACTGGTTAGCGAATACTTTCTGTGAATAGTAGTAAATGTCTGTCGCAAAATGCCTTCCCTTACAATAGATTTCACTACCCCACATGGTAGGGACGATACTGAACTGTGATCAGAGATTTCAGAAATCTCGTTGCGCATCTGCTTCGCGCAAGTCAGCGCTAAGAGTTCGACAGCTCACCGGCAGATGGAACCACGAAACAGGTATGCTGCTTGACATTCCGTGTCTGCATTTACAGTATCCACATTGGTTGTAAATTTTTGTTCTGTTTGTCTCTCCAAGCTGCAAAAAAAAAAAAAAAAAAAAATGGTGAAAACTTCTCAACATGAGTGAGTCATGACATTGATATGAAAAAAGCTTTGTTTTTATTGTAGGCCCATTCTGTGCAGCACACCGAGCGAGGTGGCGCAGTGGTTAGACACTGGACTCGCATTCGGGAGGACGACGGTTCAATCCCGCGTCCGGCCATCCTGATTTAGGTTTTCCGTGATTTCCCTAAATCACTCCAGGCCAATGCCGGGATGGTTCCTCTGAAAGGGCACGGCCGTCTTCCTTCCCCATCCTTCCCTAATCCGATGAGACCGATGACCACGCTGTCTGGTCTCCTTCCCCAAACCAACCAACCATTCTGTGCAGTAATGGAAGGCAAAAACATCCGGAACGGTTTTGTTCATTCAGCTTTGAAATATGCACATTGTGACGATTAACATGGAGTCTGCTGCTTAATTTTCTCTGGCGGAATTACTACGCTATTGGGAAACTTCAGGGTTTTAAATTACTCTCCCTGAAGTTAAATTGTCTTTACTAATGTATCCTTGGCTTCCATCATTGCTTGCTCTATGTACAGACTAAAATATCCTATCCATTCCCTTCTCAGCCACGCCCTAGCTTTCAAGTACTTATCACTTCAGTGTGGTTTCTGAACGAGTATTAGATAAAGCTTCTCTTCCTGTGTTTTCTCGCTGTTACCTACAGAATTTCAAAGAATGAATTCCTGTCAACGTTACGGTCTTAGTATTTTATTTTTCTTCCTTTCCGTAATATCGAGTTACTGTGCAAAATCACAGATGAATGTTCGAACCAGTTAGGTTATCGAATAATTTTTTTCATCTCAACATTCATAATTCAACCTGTTAATCATACACGGAATGAGCAGACGCGTAACTTGCTCTGTTACGGTGTGTCTTGACTTTGTGACCGCAGAATGTCCCACAAGGACCGATAAACATTTAGAACGACCATTCAAAGCAGAAAAATCTAGTAAAGATTGGCTCTAAAACGCATACATTAAAATGGTTATTCACCTTCGCTGCTGTGGAATGCATTTCTTCTACTGAGCAAATGCTCATAGTTCTTAAGGTTTGCATTCTAGAGCCCATTTTTACTAGACTTGTGCTTAGTTATCCTTCTGTCTTGTTGTTGTTGTTGTTGTTGTTGTTGTTGTTGTTGTCTTCAGTCCTGAGACTGGTTTGATGCAGCTCTCCATGCTACTCTATCCTGTGCAAGCCTCTTCATCTCCCAGTACTTACTGCAACTTACATCCTTCTGAATCTGTTTAGTGTATTCATCTCACGCACTGTAAGACTCTCAAACATGTAGAATAAAAGATGATTTAAAAAAAAAATTGTGTGCATTTCTTTTGGAGTGACCCTCGTATTTCTGTTCGGGTGAATTACACACGAATTGTGCTGTCCCAGCCACAAATGCGCGGTAGCTAGTGTCATAGCACGTCACACTTCCGTATACATGTCCCGCGGAGACGTAGCTGAAGTCTACTGTACGCTCCATACGTTGATGAGGACCCCAGCACAGCCCAGCTCGCTTTAGAATATTTTTAACTCATCCCTTCTCATCCCCCACTCCCCCCCCCCCCCCGCAACCCCCCGCATGAAAGTAGGGAGTATTTTTATACAAACAACAATTCTTGTTCCTAATAAATTTGGTTGAAAATGATCCAAGCGCTCCTGAGTGATGTTTCAATGTCGGCCCCTTTTCATTCTCATTCCTCGGGATGTAATGGTTCTTATTCCCACAGTGCACTCTTGCTACCTGTCCTAGAGCCTTGTGTGCTACTGGTACTGCTTCTGACTTGGAATATGTTCTGTCCATGGCCGAGTCTGGAACAGTTTTCCTACTTTTTCCCTCATGCTCTCAGACATTAGTTACCTTTCCCTGTACTCTTGGTAAGATCTTTGATGATAGTGATCGTGTAAATGGGTTGTTCGTTCTTCAAAAACGGAATGAAAAATGCGCTCCTATCATAGCACGTGAAGGCGAATACGTCCTGTGCCGTTTTAGGGGTACTCGTCACATTCTCTGCTGCTTTACGCAATACAAATCCAGGGAACATGTTCGATTTATTTATGCTACTCAACCTCGTGGCGTTGACTGTATAACTGGCTTGCCGCAGTGCTCATTCTTGGGACACAGATGACACACTGAACAGCATAAATGAGAGTCAAATGTCACTTCATACTTTTAAAAGTAGTGCAAACAACTAAATATAGAAAATACATACCAATAGGTCGCTTTAGAATATTTTTACCTCATCCCCACTCCCCCCCCCCCCCCCGCAACCCCTCGCATGAAAGTAGGAAGTATTTTTATACAAACAACAAATCTTGTTCCTAATAAATTTGGTTGAAAATGATCCAAGCGCTCCTGAGTGATGTTTCAATGTCGGCCCCTTTTCATGCTCATTCCTTGGGATGTAATGGTTCTTATTCCCACAGTGCTGCTTTCCAGATAGAAAGTAACCAATGACTCTCGTTTAATATTATTACTCTTTCTGTCACAGTTGCTTACAAATTTGTGTTGGTGTCTACTTTCGAATTTCATCGTTCCAAACTAGTCACTATCAAGAAATATTACGCAACTGTGACAGAAACACGATAAAATACTAATCAAACTTGAATTGGTGATCCTTTTAGCAACGAAATGTTAGAATTACATACATTCCCAATTTTTTAAAGATTCAAAGCCTTCTGTATTGCCAAAAACTTAAAGCTGCTGATTATCTTACAATGGGCTCCGTCTTGTGTCGAATCGCCCCAGCGTGGAACAAGGTGCACCATTTTACGACGGTGGTTTTCGACACACATGCTGCCACGTATACACTGTTCATTCCCCGATGTATGTATACCGGTGTTACTCCTTCGGCAGCCAAGAAAGTACGAACAGCACGTTGGTCCTGTGTGGACGCATTTGGTAATAACGCAACTGCAGTTCACGTTTCCGCATTTATCGTATGCGCGTCGGAAAGACACGAATACGACATTAACACCTTGCCTACATGTAGGCGTGTATATAGCCTCATCGGAGTTGCATATAAGCTGCGGCTATGCCCTCAAACTGAAACTTTTTGATCTCCCCTCATACTTGACTTTAAGGACGTAAGGGAGAAGTAGTGCAAGAAATGTATGAAAATTTGCCTCACGTTCGTTGGAACGCGCTGAGTGCTCTCATAAAGAATGGATGAGTATAGTCTGGGATGCGAGATGAGAGACGGATCGCAATCAAACATCTGGCTGCAGACCTGGACGTTTGTGTTGATAGTGCGCGCACACGTCCATCAGTTGGAGTATTCAAAGTGTATGCCCTCCCCTCCCCCCCCCCCCTCATGGATTCCTCGCCGCCCAACAGCCAACAGAAGAGTGTAAGGAGGCACTAAGGCTAGGGGGGGGGGGGGGGATGGTGCTGACAACTTCTGTCGAAAGTCGTCACAGTCGATGAAGTGTGGGTTCATCACTTGGAACCGGAAACAAAAGGGCAATCCATGGAGTGGCACAAACCTCCGAAGACTAAGTTCAATGCCACACC
Source organism: Schistocerca cancellata (assembly GCF_023864275.1). NCBI lineage: Eukaryota > Metazoa > Arthropoda > Insecta > Orthoptera > Acrididae > Schistocerca > Schistocerca cancellata. The sequence continues at coordinate 746,319,434 of NC_064628.1, read as the reverse complement.
TTGAGCCAGTAAAGTCATGGTGATGGTCTTGAGGGCTCTGAATGGGTTATTCTGTTTGATGTCCCCCCCCCCCCCTCCCCACGATGGTCCAACGAGGAACTCTGAAGTGTGTTGTGCTCCCCTAAGGAAACTGAAGAGGACTTCCGGTGTTCGTGGCCACAAAAGTGCAAACGAACATCTCCTTCTCCATGACAACGTAAGGTTTCACACATGTTTGGGCACCTGAAAGTAGTTCATAAAACTTCATTGTACTGTTCATCCTCATCAATCTTTCAGTCCGGACCTCGCATCTTCAGACTTCCATCTGTTTGGTCGAATGAAGGATGCACTCCGCAGAAAACAGTACGTGGACGACAGGGAGGCTTTTATGCAGCAAGACGTTGGCACTGATAAGGACCAGTAGAGTGATGCCATGCGGGCATACAAGCCTTCCTACACTGAAGAGGCAAAAAAACTGGTACACTTGCCTAATATCGCGTAGAGCTCCCGCAAGCACACGGAAGCGCCTCAACAGGACCGTGGCATGGACTCGACTCATGTCTGAAGTAGTGCTGTTTGACGCCATCAACCCTACAGGGCTGTACATAAATCCGTAAGAGTATGGGGCATCCCAAATATGCTCAATAATGTTCATGTCTGGGGAGTTTGGTGTCCAGCGGAAGTGTTTAAGCTCAGAAGTGTGTTCCTGGAGCCTCTCTGTAGCAATTCAGGACGTGTGGGGTGTCGCATTGTCCTGCTGAAATGCATTGTCGGTATGCACAATGGACATCAATGAATGCAGGTGGTTGGACAGGATACTTAGTTCGTGACACCTGTCAGAGTCGTCTCTAGACATGTCAAGGGTTCCATGTCACGTCAAATGCACACGCCCCGCACCATTACAGAGTCTCCAGCAGCTTGAACATCCTCTTCTGACATCCAGCATCCATGAAATGTTCGAGTATAACGACTTTTATGGAGGCTAGAAATCTACTCTGTAAGAATCTGCATGGGTTTCGAAAAAGACGATTGTGTGAAAGCCAGCTCGCGCTGTTCGTCCACGAGACTCAGAGCGCCATAGACACGGATTCCCAGGTAGATGCTGTGTGTCTTGACTTCCGCAAGGCGTTTCCTACAGTTCCCCACAGTCTTTTAATGAACAAAGTAATATCATACGGACTATCAGAACAATTGTGTGATTGGATTGAAGAGTTCCTAGATAACACAATGCAGAATGTCATTCTCAATGTAGAGAAGTCTTCCGAAGTAAGTCATTTCAGGTGTGCCGCAGGGGAGTGTCCTAGGACCTTTGCTATTCACAATATACTGTAAATAAATGACCTTGTGGATAACATCGGAAGTTTACTGAGGCTTTTTGCGGATGATGCTGTAGTATATCGAGAGGTTGTAACAATGGAAAATTCTACTGAAATGCAAGAGGTTCTGCAACGAATTGACGCATGGTGCAGGGAATGGCAATTGAATCTCAATGTAGACAAGTGTAATGTGCTGCAAATACATAGAAAGATCCTTTATCATTTAGCTACAATATAGCAGGTCAGCAACTGGAAGCAATTAATTCGATAAATTATCTAAGAGTAGGCATTAGGAGTGATTTAAAATGGAATGACCATACAAAATTAATCGTCGGTAAAGCAGATGCCAGGCAGATTCATTGGAAGAATCCTAAGGAAATGCAGTCCGAAAACAAAGGAAGTAGGTTACAGTTCACTTGTTCGCCCACTGCTTGAATACTGCTCACCAGTGTGGGATCCGTACCAGATAGGGTTGATAGAAGAGATAGAGAAGATCCAACGGAGAGCAGCGGGCTTTGTTATAGGATCATTTAGTAATCGCGAAAGCGTTACGGAGATGATTAACTCCAACGGAAGACTCTGTAAGAGAGACGCTCAGTAGCTCGGTACGGGCTTTTGTTGAAAAGTTTGAGAAGATACCTTCACCGCGGAGTCAAGCAGTATATTGCTCCCTCCTACGTATATCTCGCGAAGAGACCAGGAGGATACAATCAGAGAGATTAGAGCCCACACAGAGGCATACCGACAATCTTTCTTTGCACGAACAATACGAAACTGGAATAGAAGGGAGAATCGATAGAGGTACTCACGGTACCCTCCGCCACACACCGTCAGGTGGCTTGCGGAGTATGGATGTAGATGTAGATGTAGATGGCTCCGAAAGCCCGTATCGATGATGATTCATTCTATGGTTCGCACGCTGACACTTGTTGACGGCCCTGCATTGAAATCTGCAGCAATTTACGGAACGGTTGCATTTCCTTCACGTTGACCGTTTTTCTTTAGTCGTCGCTGGCCTCGTTCTTGCAGGATCTTCTTCCGGCTGCAGCGATGTCGGAGATTTGATGTTTTACCTGATTCCTGATATTCACGGTACACTCGTGAAATTGTCGTACTGGAAAATCTCCTCCTTATCGCTGCCTCGGAGATGCTGTGTATCATCGCTCGTTCGCCAACTATAATTCCACGTTCAAACTCGCTTAAATCATGATAATCTTCCATTGTAGCAGCAGTAACCAATAACTGCGCCAGACAATTGTCTTATATAGGCGATGCCGACAGCAGCGTCGTATTATGCCTGTTTACATGTGTCTGTATTTGAATACTGTGCACTGGAGTACATAATGAGAGAATGGTACAAGGACAATTCAAAGATGATAAGAATTGGAAGTGCATAAGATGATATTAGCTTAAACTGCTTGGGATTCGCTGATGATCTTGCTCTCCTACCCAACACCGTTCAAGAAGCCAGGCAACAAGTGAAATCACTACAAGAAATAGCAGACAGTAGGCCTTAGAATATCATTTGAAAAAACGGAGATTATGCTAACTGATCCACCACTTGCAAACGAAATTACAATAGGAGAACAGGAAATCAAATTGTTGATAAATTTAAATATTTAGGCGAAATAATGATATACAATCTAAATGAGAAGCCATCATGGCAGAATAGAACAAAAAAACTGAACTATGCAAATTACATTACCAAAACTACATACAACAAAAAAAGCCTATCTATAGATGCAAAATTAAAACACTATAAAACAGTTACACAACCAGAAGTAACGTCTGCAGCTGAAACTATCTTCAAAACAACTAATACAGCAGAAATTGACAGAACACTAAAAATAGAAAGAAGAATAATTAGGAAATGTATAAATAAACAGTATAAAATAAATGGACATTGGAGAATAGCATCAAATGAAACAGTATATAAGAAAATGGAACCAGTCATGAGCACGATCAGGAAGAAACGCATCTCATTCTTTGGACATTTGATGAGAACTCCAGAAAACAGAATTAGTAAAAAAATAATAAAAAAATTGTGGAATAGCAAGAGCGACGTTAAATGGATCATAGAAATTAAGGAAGATATAAAAGAACTCCAAATCACAGTAGATGACCTAAAAAACGAGACAGAGAAAAGTAGAATACTGCAAGACTGCAAATGAAAATCAATAAAAGGAGTACAGGAAGAGTGGTCTCAGATGAAGAAAGAAAGAAAATATCTGCAAGAATGAAGAAATATTGGGCAGACAGAAGAGCAAAACACCTTTCATATAAGAATAGACTCTACTAATTATATTACCTAAATATCATATTAAGTTATTTTTGAGCCAAATTGCATCCCTGTGTAACAACTTGTTTACAACTTTGTATTTTTGACTAGAGTGGTCCAATGAAGGCCATAAAATAAATAATAATAAAAATAATAACAGGCTCTTCAGTGTAGAACGTCCCTCGTATTCTTTCAGTTTCGACCAATACTAACTGCTGTAGGACGATATGACTCTTTTTTTACTCTCTCTCTGTATAGAAATTTAGGACTTGTTAGTGCACTAAGCGACCGCCTTTGTACCGCATAGCTCTTGAGGTGTGTCCCGTTGGTTTTGCAGGTACGCGGAGAAGAAGGGCGCTGTGGTGACTGAGCACGGCAGGCTGGTGCCGGTGAACAATGGCTGGGAGGCGGTGCTGGTGAAGGAGGGCTCCTACACCTATACCAGCCCCGAGGGCAAGCAGGTGTCGCTGAGCTACGTGGCCGACGAGACGGGCTTCCACCCCGTGGGAGACCACCTGCCCGTGCCGCCCACGCCCGTCACGCCCTCCTTCGTCTAGACGACCACCGCCCCCGACTGGGAGCCACCTCGCACCGACGGTGGTCTCTTCAGTCGCGACCTGCGACCACCACCGCCATCACCACCACAGCCAGCGCAATCAACAGGCGACACATGCTAACACCTACGGTCTCTGCAGTGTCCACTGCTTATATGCCACTGAGGACTTGATGATGATGGTGTCCACCAAACATTGCCACATGGGTTACTGAACCACAATTAATTTAAATCGCACACAACAAACCATGCTCACACTTCTGTTCGGAAAAGGTTCACTTTCTGCTCTGCAGAATCATCGCGTGCACTGCTACAAATCGCTGCCCTAAATAGTTCTGTGCAGTTTATTGCCTGGGGGGTACGAAACCCTCTTATCTCACCCTAGACGTGTTTTCTACATGTACCTCTCAACTGCTGTATCCTGGGAACACTGCTACACTTTCGCGAGTAGCACTTTTGTCAAGAAAGGAGGAATTGGGCATTTCTGTACACACTCAGTCATTTGACAGGTCAGCATCCGCCGGTTTCCTACTGTCCTCGCGCCGCTAGAAGTCGCGGTAGCTCTCTAGGCATGCCAGATGGCCCCTAAGCCACAGCCTGAGCTACGGAACACTTGCCCCACTTAACCACACCTGCCACGAGCCGGCTGTTTCCGGCCTTGAACTTGGCTACTCGTTGTGTGCATGCGCACAAAATAATCCCCGTTAGTGCCCCTTCGCTCTTCACATAGCGGATATCCCGTGGCGCGACCATAACATCAGCAAATCCAGCGCTGGAGTGGAAAGATATCACGACACAATACTAACACTCCAAAAACAAGGGACTACGCAGGGCGCCGTTGCTTGATTTTCTGGTCACGCTGTCCTGAAAAAATCACACATGCATGCCTCTGAAATATTTAAGCCAACAATTTACGGATAACAGTACGGCAGTGTAGTGGTCAATCTCACTGTTCTCGTAGCCCAGTGTGATACCTTCTCTGGAAGTCGTTGAATTGTGAGTGCCATAAAGACGTTGCTCAACGTGCACTGAAAATGCACCACGGAACACTATTTCTGTTTCGTGCCCTAGTATTAGAGACTTCCCATATTAAAAGCGTCCCGCCAACATTCCATAGGGCAACTATCTACGTTAACCGATTCAGAGAGTTGGGAATCTAGATTAACCGTGCAGTTGATCCTTCATGATCCTTCATATGTGTACAGAAGTGGAAGCAAGAAAACCATATGTATTTAGTTCAGAAGTAGCGGCATTGATAATCAAATAAAAGAACAATTTGATAATATCCGGTGAAGATGTGTTCCATAAAATAAGGTAGGATAAAAGTGTCAGAGGTTACATGTCGCTGATTTCAAATGTCCATATATAATATTTCATGAAGATATGTTTCGTAAAAGCAGGTAGGCTTTGTCTAACTGAGGTTACATAGCATTCATTTCAAATCTCCATAAAGGATATCACACACAAATAGTAATTACATACTTCGGTTATAGATCCTTTAGTCTTTTGCAGTGGCGCAGATACCATTACCAAACACCTTGGCTCCATATCACAGACTTGCTGTCGAAGCAGCAGCAATAGTTCATTAGCTAATGGGTCAGAAGCCACGCCTGAACTCTTCAGCTTCAGTTCATCCTACAAGACAGTAGTGTTCGTTACTACGACCATAGGAGCTACGAAGGAGAGCTGGTAATACGGGAGAGAACCGAGAAACTAAACTATTTTAAATACTTCCTTTCAGTACATCAAGTAGCAGCAAGTAACTGTTACGCAGAAAAGAATCTGACCCGCTGTGGAATTGTTTACCGTCAAGTGCTGTGCTTCCAAAATTTATGAATTTTATGGCTTTGGAATTTTTGTTTTATGTTTTCTTATGATATGCTGTCGAAATTAACTAATGCTCAAAGAATTTACTCTCACAGCTGTGCCCAACGTATGGTGGACTGCTGTGTAAATTATTCGTTTTCTTCTTTGTTTGGGTGACAAACAGTTTGTTACCTGCGTGTTCACATGCAGAAATTTTCTTCGAATATCATCTACCTACACATCTAGTAACACTAGTGACGATATTCGTCGTAGGAATCATTCTTAATGTTACAAAAAAAGTCTTTAAAAAAAGTTTCGGCGATGTAAAACGTGTGATACATTATTAACTTATTCTGAGAATAAATGAGGATATTGTATTATCTCTGAGAATTGCGTTTAAAAGACAGATGCACATGGGCCATATGTACGTGTACTTCAAAGTTACTGATTTACGTTTCTCTGTTCATTGATCAACATTCGTATGTTATAATCCTGTTGATTACATTTTTGGAATTAAATCGATCTAAATTGTAGCAGCGGGTGTGATAATTCATACAATAGCGAATAACAGAGTTATTGCTTACTCCTGTCAGTGTATCGTGCCGATATTGGATTTATTACGAGAAAATTAACTCGTAACATGATTGTCACATAATTACGTTTATATTAACTGTGTTTTAGCGCTTAAACTGTCAATGAGTTTTCTCCGCAAGTTTCCTGATTCAGTTAATCTAATAATGTATTTATTTAATTAGTTTGTATCTATGTAAAATATTTTTAATTAAAGTTTACAGCTTCGCATGACTTACTATTTCTTACATAGCGCAGAAATTGTTCACAATCTGACCTCTAGATGGCAAGCGAATCCAGGGACTGAGGGTGGTTACGTTGCGCGACGCACAGATGGCAGCTGTATCTGCTACCGCAGCGGTTCCGCCGTTATATTTGGTCTCCTCGGGTGCCAATGGCGGGCAAATTGAATGTCTCGAAGTACGTCCACTGCAGTCTTCCACAGCGACGTAGCAGCCGATAGACGAGCGTTGTAGACAGAATGTAAGAGCGAAAATATATAACTACAGAAGAACGCACTCCTTTCCTTAATGCATATTATAGCTATCGCTGAAGTATCGTACGTTGTCCTACTTCACACTATAAAGGCGGAACTCAGAGAGGCAAATTACTGCACCTCCACAGTCGTGAAGCTTAACATTAATAGAACTTCCCGCTAACTGAACTTCCCACCGCGTTAGGCACCAAGGGCGATTCATCTGATCAGGAGACTTTTCTTACTGCTTAATGTTAAGAAAGTACTTGCCGTGGGGTATCAGAGCATGACTGTAGTAAATTAGATGTAAAAAAAAAATAAAAAATAGAAATACGACACGCGAAACAGTTCGTTAGCAATGCGAGTAGTTTAGTTCCTTTTACTGTCACGTTTCGCGTGTATGCTGGAACAGACGGAGACTAATTCCCGGTACTAACAACACACTACTTTATCCTTAAAAGTATGGAGTGGACACAGCAATTTGACAAGCAGATTTGCACATACATGTTAACGTTGGCATTGTGACTCTAGCCGTAATCATTAATTTATCATTTCGAGTAACATTAAGAATCGAGACTATTAAACACGTTATCACGTTTCCTTGCAAAGAGTTCATGTATGAAGGGCCAGGGGAAAGAATGATAAGTCAGATTTCATGAAACTCGGTGAAAAGCGATTTTAATGTTTGAATTGTGATTACATGAATATGTACGATCATACAATACTTTTTACTTAATAAATTAAGCATCTTGGGTGCACTGAATGTGGAAATAGCATTTTTGTCTTCCGAAGTGTTGCCAGAATGATGTTTTCCAGAATGCAGTCAAACGTAAGAGAAAAGAAACAGGTAAGTGGAGAGAAACAATCACGACTAAACGAATTTCTGGCTGTGATAATACAGCTATAGTATTAACATCACCAACTTTCAGAGCAGCTGACAGAAAAACTTCGCAACATCAGGGCAGAAAATCATCATCAGGGTTTGCAAATCTTTGTTTTAGTCTGTAAATTGGAAGGAGGAATTGTACAAGTTAGATTGTAGCGAACAGAAAGTAATTGCAAAGCTACTGTGCTCTAGACAAGTAAGAAATTCTGACATTAAACATACGGTACCATTATAAGCAGGTATGGGCAGTTCCGACACCCCACCCACTGGTTGACATTGCCGTGGTGTCCTTATGATTCCAGTGTTCATTCCTCTGTGATAAATCATTTGATATTTAAGCATACGGCAGTAGCTGGGATCAGATATTGTGTTAATAGGCTTAGTTTTGAAAGGGAACTTTGCATCACCCTTTGAGTCCAGCAGTGTTTTGCATTTCTTCGTTATCAATGACCAGGCAAAGGAGATGGCTTACAAACGGATGCTTCGAGTTGTTGTTGTTGTTGTTGTTGTTGTTGTTGTGGTCTTCAGTCCTGAGACTGGTTTGATGCAGCTCTCCATGCTACTCTATCCTGTGCAAGCTTCTTCATCTCCCAGTATCTACTGCAACCTACATCCTTCTGAATCTGCTTAGTGTATTCATCTCTTGGTCTCCCTCTACGATTTTTACCCTCCACACTGCCCTCCAATGCTAAATTTGTGATCCCTTGATGCCTCAAAACATGTCCTACCAACCGATCCCTTCTTCTAGTCAAGTTGTGCCACAAACTTCTCTTCTCCCCAATCCTATTCAATACCTCCTCATTAGTTACGTGATCTACCCACCTTATCTTCAGCATTCTCCTGTAGCACCACATTTCGAAAGCTTCTATTCTCTTCTTGTCCAAACTAGTTATCGTCCATGTTTCACTTCCATACATGGCTACACTCCATACAAATACTTTCAGAAACGACTTCCTGACACTTAAATCTATACTCGATGTTAACAAATTCCTCTTCTTGAGAAACGCTTTCCTTGCCATTGCCAGTCTACATTTTATATCGTCTCTACTTCGACCATCATCAGTTATTTTGCTCCCCAAATAGCAAAACTCCTTTACTACTTTAAGTGTCTCATTTCCTAATCTAATTCCCTCAGCATCACCCGTCTTAATTTGACTACATTCCATTATCCTCGTTTTGCTTTTGTTGATGTTCATCTTATATCCTCCTTTCAAGACACTGTCCATTCCGTTCAACTGCTCTTCCAAGTCCTTTGCTGTCTCTGACAGAATTACAATGTCATCGGCGAACCTCAAAGTTTTTACTTCTTCTCCATGAATTTTAATACCTACTCCGAATTTTTCTTTTGTTTCCTTTACTGATTGCTCAATATACAGATTGAATAACATCGGGGAGAGGCTACAACCCTGGTTGACATTGCCGTGGTGTCCTTATGATTCCAGTGTTCATTCCTCTGTGATAAATCATTTGATATTTAAGCATACGGCAGTAGCTGGGATCAGATACCACTGCTTCCCTTTCATGCCCCTCGACTCTTATAACTGCCATCTGGTTTCTGTATAAATTGTAAATAGCCTTTCGCTCCCTGTATTTTACCCCTGCCACCTTCAGAATTTGAAAGAGAGTATTCCAGTTAACATTGTCAAAAGCTTTCTCTAAGTCTACAAATGCTAGAAACGTAGGTTTGCCTTTTCTTAATCTTTCTTCTAAGATAAGTCGTAAGGTCAGTATTGCCTCACGTGTTCCAACATTTCTATGGAATCCAAACTGATCTTCCCCGAGGTCGGCTTCTACCAGTTTTTCCATTCGTCTGTAAAGAATTCGCGTTAGTATTTTGCAGCTGTGACTTATTAAACTGATAGTTCGGTAACTTTCATATCTGTCAACACCTGCTTTCTTTGGGATTGGAATTATTATATTCTTCTTGAAGTCTGAGGGTATTTCGCCTGTCATGCTTAGAGTATTTTCTTGAAATCTTCAGGTGCTACCATCAGTGTCTTTGTGCCCCATAATCCAAAATTTTTATCACACTTTAAGATTGAATGGCCACGAACAGGGAATGTAATTTTGATATTCTTGAGGCCTCTGATTTGACTGAGTTCTATAATGAATGAAGGAGAATCCCAAGATGTACAGCGTGTCCCAGGGCAATACCCAATATTCGTGGATATGACAGGAACGGTCTAAGCAAAGAAGTCCAGTAAACATGGGCTCTAATGTGCATATCTTAAGAGCTATAAGCATTTGTTCATCTTTACTGTGAAACATATCACTTCTACTGGACAAGAGCTCATAGTTCTTAAGACATGCATTTTAGAGCATATGTTTAGTAGATAATTTTTCTTGTTTTGGTCCATACTATTTCCTCTCAAATACAAAAAGAAAAGAGCTAGCAGTAGAAGAGGTTTGATTGATAGTATCGTTCACTAAGCTGTGCTCACAGCTGTCAAGTTAACGGTATGCAGTTTAGTGCCCATGTTTACTACATATTTTTGCTTCGAATACTCGTATCCATGAATATTAAACATAGCTCCTTGTGTACAGAGTGTAGTGCACTTCAGTATCCTCATCCAAGGCATATGTGGTAGTGAAAAAGGAATGACGTCACTTGTGTGCTCTTTCGCAATGGATTCAGGGTAAACACAAAAAAATTGGACTTCTGCAAGTACATGACTAATGAAAGAAAAAACAGTGACTGCTGCTTAAAGTAACCTTCAATGGCTGCTGTAGTTGCCACGCATAAATTTTTTGCAAAGTCTATGCAGCCAGGTCCCTTCTTTGTGTTTATCCCTGCCTCTAATTTACTATGGGGAGAGACTGTATCAGAAGTCTGTCTATTCGTTTGCCCTCTTGTAGTCAGATGAGTCATTCTGACTTGGCTGTTCTTTTCCCCAGAATAGCTGACTTCCCTGACTGCACCCCCTTACAGCAAATCTTTGAATGCTCATGTCTGGGTTCGCTTGTCTTTTAGATTCTCAACCCTTGCATATTTGTCCGATTCTATCTGTAGCAATAATTTTTAGAAAAAAAGTGACTTACCTAGCTCCTTCCCTTGACCTTTCATATCTAGCTTTCGTTTCAATACTAGTAACATTGACATTAGGACGTCGTGTCTAATTTACACTACTGGCCATTTAAATTGCTGCATTACTAAGATGACGTGCTACAGACGCGAAATTTTACCGACAGGAAGAAGATGCTATGATACGGAAATGATTAGCTTTTCAGAGCATTCACACAAGGTTGGTGCAGGTGGCGACACGTACAACGTGCTCAAATGAGGAAAGTTTCCAACCGATTTCTCATACACAAACAGCAGTTGACCGGCGTTTCCTGGTGAATCGTCGTTGTGATGCCTCGTGTAAGAAGTAGAAATGCGTACCAGCACGTTTTCGACTTTGATAAAGGTCGGATTGTAGCCTATCGCGATTGCGGTTTATCGTATCGCGACATTGCTGCTCGCGTTGGTCGAGATCCAATGACTGTTAGCATAATATGGAATCGGAGGGTTCAGGAGGGTAATACGGAACGCCTTGCTGGATCCCAACGGCCTCGTATCACTAGCAGTCGAGATGACAGGCATCTTATCCGCATGGCTGTAACGGATCGTGCAGCCACGTCTCGATCCCTGAGTCAACAGATGTGGACGTTTGGAAGACGACAACCATCTGCACGAACAGTTCGACGACGTTTGCAGCAGCATGGACTATCAGCTAGGAGACCTTGGCTGCGGTTACCCTTGACACTGCATCACAGATAGGAGCGCCTGCGATGGTGTACTCAACGACAAACGAATGGCAAAACTTATTTTTTTCGGATGAATCCAGGTTCTGTTTACAGCATCATGATAGTCGCATCCGTGTTTGGCGACATCGCGGTGAATGCACATTGGAAGCGCGTATTCGTCATCGCCATACCGGCGAATCACCCGGCGTGACGGTATGAGGTGCCATTGGTTAGACGTCTCTGTCACCTCTTGTTCGCATTGGCGGCACTTTGAACAGTAGACGTTACATTTCAGATGTGTTACGACCGGTGGCTCTACCCTACATTCAATCCCTGTGAAACCCTACATTTCAGCAGGATAATGCACGACCGCATGTTGCAGGCCCTGTACGGGCGTTTCTGGATACAGAAAATGTTGGACTGATGCCTTGGCCAGCACATTCTCCAGATATCTCACAAACTGGAAACGTCTGGTCAATGGTGACCGAGCAATTGGCTCGTCACAATATGCCAGTTACTGCTCTTGATGAACTGTGATATCGTGTTGAAGCTGCATGGGCAGCTGTACAGACACGCCATCCATGCTCTGTTTGGCTCAATGCCCAGGAGTATCAAGGCCGTTATTACGGCTGGAGGTGGTTGTTCTGGGTACTGATTTCTCAGGATCTATGTACCCAAACTGAGTGAAAATATAATCACTTGCCAGTTCTAGTATAATATATTTGTCCAATGAATACCCGTTTATCATCTGCATTTCTTCTTGGTGTAGCAATTTTAATGGCCAGTAGTGTCTTTGAAATTTGGTATTATGGTTACCATAGGTTAGGAAATACTGAAAGAAAACATCAGCAACTCGCAAAATACAGAAATACAGAAATAAAATTTGGGAATATTTCTGCTCCTACTGCGATTGAGCGGTTTTTGGGTCATGTACATGGCGGACAGTTGTATGTTTGCTATTCTATAGAGAAATACGCTGAAGACAAAGGCATAGTCCTATGTCGTGAACACTTTGACCTAATGCTACCACACTGATATTCCAGAAATTTATACGCTTCTTTGACAAGCTGGTTAAAATTTCACCAGAAAATAAGCTTACCATGAAAATTTCCAGTACATCAACACTTATTCTTATAGATGAGTTCTGTGAATGCATGATGGCGATTAGGTGTGTGTGTGTGTGTGTGTGTGTGTGTGTGTGTGTGTGTGTGTGTGTGTGTGTGTATATTTGTGTGTGTGTGTGTGGGGGGGGGGGGGTTAATATGTAAGTTTTCTCTGTAATTTCTGTATGAGACATGTAATATTCTGTTCTCAAAAACTTTCTCTTCGTGTAACTTCTGCTAAGGACGTAGTGTTCAAATGCTGAGCAACACTGTTGTTTGGCCCTGTGATGCGCCTGTGAACAGCGTTGTGAAACAAAACTTTAGTTGTAGGGGAATTCTGGATCTGCAATAATGAATCTAATTAAATCCCAAAAAAAGTAATAGTGTACTCAGTGAAAACTATTGAGCTGAAACTCAGTACTGAAGTACCTCATGAAATTTTCGTAACATGAAGTGCAATCTCTGACTTGAAATATGCACAAAATAAAATACTGGTCACCACGGTAGAAAATAACTGTTTAGAAAACTTACACTGTTCACTGTCAAGTAATCAGATTACTTAGCAGAGCACTTGGAAATTCTGATTAGATAGTTTGTTCACAAGAACGCAAAGTGAGGTCTGTCTTGAAGGAAAAGTAACTAACCTCTTGCTCATTTGCTATTTCGTGTGTGGTGTACTGACTTTCTGGAAAGAAAATTGATATGAACAAATACAGCAGCTAAAGAATAATGTACTTAAAATTTTTCTTTGCTTATCAGAAGCAGTCTATGACTGCGTGTGTCATACGGTGCAATGCACACGTGACATATTTTAAACTGTATTAAGAATGATGGGGGAGGGTTTTACTTTAAAGAAAAGCGTTCTTGTAAAAATTGAACTCTGATTATAGTCAAGCAAAAAAGGCTATACAACATAAGACGACATTACCAATTAGGAAATTCTCTCACTACAAAAATTAGACATCTCAGCCAGTTGTGTAATTTGTGACATAATGAATACAGATCAAATTAACACATCGTGATATTGTTAGTTATCTCAGGAACAAAGATTTCCTTCAATTGATAGTTGTGATAAACATTTTATTCTTGCGCGTGTGTGGGTCACCTTGAAATATTCCTCCAAAAACTTTTCCACCTACGAACAATAAAATAGCTTTATATACAAATTTACATCTCCATAATAATGTATGCCAGCTAATTTCTCCCAGATTCACAAATATTATATCTCCTCCTCCGAAACTCAACTGCTCGCTACTATTCCTCTAATAAAAATGCCACAGCGCTGCACAACTGACTGGCAAGTAAGTGCACCACACATTACATTAACCGCAGAATCATTACCCATGCAGCGCTCTCGTGCATCTTTGTCCCAGTAGAGTAAATGTGAAATATACAGTGACAGAAAACATATGAAAACCTTACAAACGTCACAGGAACTTTGCAGGTGGAGACAGCAACACAGCGAGCTCAGTGGACGTGCATCTGCAGCTTATCACCCTGTCTTGGAGTTTGAGAAAGGTCGAAAATTGATAGGAGCGACATGAGCATCATATCGACAGATCGTACACACAGCTCGCTGTAGTGTAATCACTGTAGAACCAGTGGTGACAAGGAGGCCTCAGGATGACAGCGTGGCAAAAATGGCAGGAACAGGTCACACACCACGAGAGAATCTTTCGCCTGGTTCTTAGGAATGGGCGTGTGAGGACAGCTGAAATCCGGACGAAGGTCATATCTCACCACTACGAACAATTAGGGTCGAGACTGAGATTTGCCGTGCATCGTTCACCGCTGACACCACAACACAGGCGATAGACCCTTTCACGGTGAAGAGCCAGATGCCACTGGCACATTTAGGGTCATTCTGTGGTGTTCAGTGATGAGTTTTGCTTCAGTTCGTGGCGCTCTGACCGAAACCAACGTGTCCGCAGAGCACCAGATGAAATTCTTACAGTCCATACCTTTGAAATTCTTGATCATCGCGTACGGACCTATCGAATGTGACAACGTGACTGATTTGTTTAAAGGTGGCAGAGTGCTCGCAAAGTTGTGGGAATAATGTTAAACCATGTTGTTATATCTTACATGATTAGAGCACCAAATAACATACTGCGGCAGGATGATGCAAGACCATACACTGCACTTCACATCACAAGCGTCTTGAGGAACGCACAACTTGACTGGAATCCCGTGTCCTATAAATTGTCACCCTCAGAGTTTACTTTCTGTAAAGCGCAATGCACTGTCTTGCGATAAGGGAAGGTGAGCAACTCGCGGATCTAATGCACGCAGCGGATTAACCACCGTGGCTGATTCTCTGGTCAGACTTACTATGCTTTTTAGACGGTTCCCAAGCTCGTTTAGGCAAACAATGGACCTCAGAAAATACAATATGCAACTTCTTAAAATAAGATGACACACACAACAATGTTTACATCGTTTACATATAGGTGACGCACACTACTTAGCTCCCTCAGGTAACTGACGGTTGCTGCGAAGGGAGGTCATCCGGCCTCATGGGTAAATGAATTTAAATTTTCCAGAACTTTAGTACTAGACTGGGTGCCTGTTAATGAAAAGTCGAAGAAGAGCATACTTGGGCTGTGATGGGATGACGTTCACTAGTTGGTCGTTCGCTTCCACATACTGAATTTTCAAACGAAGTGGGATGTACAGGGTGTTTCACAAATCACCGGAATATTTGAAACGGCAATAAAAACTAAACGAGCAGCGATAGAAATACACCGTTTGTTGCAATATGCTTGGGACAACAGTACATTTTCAGGCATACAAACTTTCGAAATTACAGTAGTTACAATTTTCAACAACAGATGGCGCTGCGGTCTGGGAAACTCTATAGTACGATATTTTCCACATATCCACCATGCGTAGCAATAATATGGCGTAGTCTCTGAATGAAATTACCCGAAACCTTTGACAACGTGTCTGGCGGAGTGGCTTCACATGCAGATGAGATGTACTGCTTCAGCTGTTCAATTGTTTCTGGATTCTGGCGGTACACCTGCTCTTTCAAGTGTCCCCACAGAAAGAAGTCACAGGGGTTCATGTCTGGCGAATAGGGAGGCCAATCCACGCCGCCGCCTGTATGTTTCGGATAGCCCAAAGCAATCACACGATCATCGAAATATTCATTCAGGAAATTAAAGACGTCGGCCGTGCGATGTGGCCGGGCACCATCTTGCATAAACCACGAGGTGTTCGCAGTGTCGTCTAAGGCAGTTTGTACGCCACAAATTCACGAAGAATGTCCAGATAGCGTGATGCAGTAATCGTTTCGGATCTGAAAAATGGGCCAATGATTCCTTTGGAAGAAATGGCGGCCCAGACCAGTACTTTTTGAGGATGCAGGGACGATGGGACTGCAACATGGGGCTTTTCGGTTCCCCATATGCGCCAGTTCTGTTTATTGACGAAGCCGTCCAGGTAAAAATAAGCTTCGTCAGTAAACCAAATGCTGCCCACATGCATATAGCCGTCATCAATCCTGTGCACTATATCGTTAGCGAATGTCTCTCGTGCAGCAATGGTAGCGGCGCTGAGGGGTTGCCGCGTTTGAATTTTGTATGGATAGAGGTGTAAACTCTGGCGCATGAGACGATACGTGGACGTTGGCGTCATTTGGACCGCAGCTGCAACACGGCGAACGGAAACCCGAGGCCGCTGTTGGATCACCTGCTGCACTAGCTGCGCGTTGCCCTCTGTGGTTGCCGTACGTGGTCGCCCTACCTTTCCAGCACGTTCATCCGTCACGTTCCCAGTCCGTTGAAATTTTTCAAACAGATCCTTTATTGTATAGCTTTTCGGTCCTTTGGTTACATTAAACTTCCGTTGAAAACTTCGTCTTGTGCAACAACACTGTGTTCTAGGCGGTGGAATTCGAACACCAGAAAAATCCTCTGTTCTAAGGAATAAACCATGTTGTCTACAGCACACTTGCACGTTGTGAACAGCACACGCGTACAGCGGAAAGACGACGTACAGAATGGCGCACCCACAGACTGCGTTGTCTTCTATATCTTTCACATCACTTGCAGCGCCATCTGTTGTTGAAAATTGTAACTACTGTAATTTCGAAAGTTTGTCCGCCTGAAAATGTACTGTTGTCCCAAGCATATTGCAACAAACGGTGTATTTCTACCGCTGCTCGTTTAGTTTTTATTGCCGTTTCAAATATACCGATAATTTTTGAAATACCCTGTAAATCATTTAATACTCAGTCTATGTTGAACACCTCCACAAAGTTTAATTGATATTGGACGGGTGCTACATTCGTGTACCACTATCCATTTCTGTAAGTCTACTGCATATTTCTACTCATAAAGAAACAACTGGAAGTTAGGGTCTAACGTTTCATTGCAAGTCACCAGAGACCAAACGAATTACTAAGGGTGGACAAGTGAATTTCATGAAACTTATTTTTCTTCTTCAAAGATATCACTCACGCATTCGCTTTAAGTCATTTAAGGAAGCTATAGGAAACCTAATTCTGGATGGCCCGACGCAGATTTGGACTTGAAACTAGCGAATGGTGCAATCCCTGTACCATGCATCCATGTGTTCCTTGCCTTTCTCCGCAGACGTTCACCTCCATGAGAGACGGTGTACCATTGAGTTCCACTGGTGGTGCCACAAGCACTGAGAAGTGTGGGGATAGTGATGTGCACATACACAGATGGCGGTGGAATCGCCTACACAAGGGGAGTGTGTTGATGGAGCTGTTATTTGTACTCAGGCGATTCATGTCAAAAGGTCTCCGATGTAATTATGGCCGCACCAAGGAATTAAGAGTCTGAATGCGGAATGACGGTTGGAGCCAGACGCTTGGGACATTCCATTTCGGAAATCGTTAGGGATTCAATAGTCCGAGATCCACAGCGCCAAGAGTGTAGCAAGAATACCAAATTGCAGGCAGTATCTCTCACCACAGACGGCCTTAACCTAACGACCGAGAGCAGCGGCGTTTGCGTACAGCTATTACTGCCAACAGACAAGCAACTTTGCGTGAAATAACCCAGAAACCAATATGGGACGTACCACGAAGTGTCCCTTAGGACTGCACTGTGAAGTTTGGCGTTAATGTGGACAGCAGCTGACGACCAACAAGAGTGCTTTTGCTGACAGCATGTCATCACCTGCAGCGCTTCTCCTGGGCTCTTGACCATATCGATTGGATCCGAGACGACTGGAAAACCGTGACCTGATCCTATGAGTCCCGATTTCGTTTGGTTAGAGCTGGTGGTAGAATTCGAGTATGGCGCAGACCCCATGAAGGCATTGAGCCCTGGTGGTGGCTCCATAACGCGATAGATTGGGTCCTCTGGTCCAACTAAACGGAATATTGTCTGTTAATAGTTATCTTTGGCTAGTTGGAAGCCATTTGCAGCCATTCATGGACTTCATGTTCCTAAACATGTGACAAGGCAACAATTTCTCACGACTGGTTTCAAGAACGTTCTGGATAGTTCGAGCGGTTGATTCGACACGCAGATCGCCTGACATGAATCCCATAGACCATTTAAGCAACACAAATCATGCACAAAATCCTTCACCGGGAACACTTTCCCAAATGAGGGCGGCTATGCGGCAGCATGGCTCAATATTTATACAAGGGACTCCCATCGACTTGTTTAGTCGACGCCACGTTGAGTTGCTTCTACACACAGGGCAAAAGGAGGTGCGACACGGTATTAGGAGGTATCGCTTGACTTGTGACGTCAGTGTACACTATAATTAACACCGTACATCATCAATGTAACCGCTCACCAGACTCCATATTCGGTTATTTACAGCGAAGTGTTGTACCTCGGGACACATTTCAGACGTTCGTCTACAGATTTAGAATTTTGTCTTACTCCATTTCAAAAGACAGTCTTCAATTTGTTTGGTTAGTTGGGGGAGGGTACCAAACACCGAGATCGTCAGTCCCATCAGATTATGGAAGGATGGGAATGAAGTCGGCCGTGCCCTTCCAAAGGAACTATCCCAGAATTTTCCTGAAACGAATTAGGGAAATGACGGAAAACCTGCATGAGGATGGCCGGACGCGGGATTGAACCGTCGTACTGCCGAATGCGAGTCCAGTGTGCTAGCCACTGCGCCACCTCACTCTGTTTCAGAGTAGAATAATATAAGATCATTAAGTAGCAATGTAACAGCTTCCTTCCTTTCAGTGTTACGTAGGATGCATGTCTGAGTGAAAGATGTAGAATCTTTAAATCAGATTGAATCACCAGTGGTGAAGATGTAACCACTGTAGTATATGCACTGCTTTGTTTGTACGTATGTTTCTTGTATTGCATAATAAAGTTTCCGTCAGTTTGGTCGATGTAGTTTTCGTCACAACTACCAGACTGCAGTGAAAAGACTACATCAAAATATACCTAAACTACCATATAAAGACGTCATTATTTAACGTTGTTAGCAAAATTCGCAGGAACTTCTTTAGCGATTAACTTCAAATTTTTACGCGACACTCGCGATGCTCCAATAAAAATTCTGCCGGACATAGGCTATATATTTTTCTAAACAACAATGTATAGATTTTCAGTTGAAACTGACGCTGCGAAAGAAAATGCTGAGCTTTGAGCACGGGTTTTTTTTGTTTCTTTTCTAACAGTCTGTTTGCCAATCCTGCCAGGGCATTAGCACCATTAGAGCTCTTAAGGTCTCAGCATTCATTTGCTGGATACATATTTGGCGACAATGGGGTTCCTGAGCTGGAAACTGGTAAGCACTGCCAGTCCTTTTGTCAACGAAAGCTCTGGGCATGCTTCAGCGATCACTGTGCTGCGCGGCGGGGTAACGTTGTGCGTCACAGGGAATGGGGGACCTAGGTTAGACGACCCGGGTCGCAAGGATGGTAGAAACACGTATAAAGACACACCTCAGTCTCAAGTATGCTGAGCACTGGTGAGATGTATGGCTGTTGAGGTGGAGCAGTCGTTAGCGGGCAACCTTTGAAGAACGCGCCGTACCTCAGTTGTATAAGGCTCAATCAGGCACAGGGGGCTCTGTCCGAGTGGACCCTTATTTCCCTAGCTGCTCGTGGCACTGAAATAGACCCTTCGAAATTTTCCCAAGAATGAAATGGACCCTTCGAAATTTTCCCTTCCTCCTCCCAGCACAAAGTGTGGGCCTCTGGAAGGTACCTTACCCCGTCTAACAAGAGGATTCGGGCAGCCTGTCGTCCCGATTCAATCAGTAGTAACAGAATGCATGCTGTTTCTCAGATTGTGTTTATTATAGTGCAAAGAAAGGTGGATAGTTTCCATAAAGTTTCTCCATTTTACATACAGGAAAGCTTAGAGGGCATTGCTGGAACCTTAAAATTTGTTAAGTGCTTGATCAATGGGACTCCATTGGTTGAAACATCTATCTCCCAAGAACCTTCAGAAAGCCGCGGGCAGTATGCGATAGAAACTGGATTACACAACACCTTGAACTACAGCAAAGGTGTTGTGACTTGCAGGGATCTAGTTTACATTCCCCGAGAAGAGCTGAAAACTGAGTGGTCCTTGAAAGGCATTGCCGACATGCTAAACAGTATGAAAAGGGTGGATAGCGATCTTGTTAAATAAGCATCTTTCATCCTTAGTTTTAACAGTACCAAACGTACGGAGCATGTCAAGACAAGTCTCCTACACCTAAGTGTATTGTCTTATTTTCCAAACCGAATGCAATGTTTTAAATATCAGTACTTCGGGCACATTAGTCTTGATTGTAGAGGAGGAGCCGTTGTCACAAATGTGGTAAAGCCATCCACAACAGAGTTGGTTGTTCGTCTCCAAAGTGTCTCAGCTGCTCTGCCGATCAACCTGTCTCGGGTAGGGGCTGCAGCGTTTTCGTTGAAGAATGAGGAAATCAAAATGATGAAGCACGTCGCATACGGTGAACCCAAAAAGCTATACAAGTCTACGCAGCCAGTCACGTTCGCTGCCTCCTCTGCTTTCATTCTCAAACAGCCAGTACAGAAAACCGATGCCACTACTCAAACGGAGGTTGCCGGTGTCATCATGAGTACTTCCATTTCTCAATATACTTGGGCTGCTGCAATTCCTTTGAAGCCTGTCCCTTCCCCCCAGAACTTCAGAAAAGACCTTGGTTGCTGAAACTGTGGAACTTCCTGCCCCTCCAGAGTCAATTCTTGTGCACCACCCAATGCTGCCACTACCACTTCTGAGATTGTGGCTCCAAAGCCGACTCAGACGAAAGAATCGAAGTCGAAGATTAATAATCGTCCATTGATGGAGAGAGGAAGTACACAGTCTGTTGATGTCGATTTCATCCTATCTGATGTGTCTCTCGAAACTTCTCTGGAGGAGATGGACCCTGATGTCTGACTGGGGCAATCATCTCGCTGCTAGCCTGAGCTTCCACCCATTGTGAGCTCAGAATTAAAGTGCTACTCCCGTGATAGATGACTCCCATTCTCCAGTGGAACATGATGGATTCTGGACACATATGGAGGAACTGAAACTGCTAACACAGGGACATCCCTTGTACCTGTGTTTGCAAAAAGTAAATTTTAAAGCCACTGACACTCCTGTGTTATGGGGCTATAAGTTTCACTGAAGGGAAAACTGAATGGGGCCAGAGCAGAGGGAGGAGTTGCTGTGTTCGTCAGTAACACACATCACTCTTCTGCTCTCCGCCTGGCTACTGACCTACAAGCAGTTCCTGTTAAAATTTCTGGGTGTCGGAGGATCACTTTTTGCTCGCTACATCTAGCTCTGCGTGATGCAATAGACTCTGTGGCTCTCATAGATCTTGTGGCATAAATCCTGCGACCATTCCTCCTACAGGGAGTCTTCAGTGCGCATCATGTCTTGTGGGACTCGACCTCTGATTGCCGTCAGGGTCGGGTTTTGGAGAGCCTCAAGACGTCTCACGAGCTGCGCATCCACAACACCGGTACTCACACTCATTTCTGTATAGCTACAGGGTTATTCTCAGTCCTCACCTCTTTTTTCTGCTCTCCAGCTCACGCAGACTCTGTTCAATGGGAGGTCATTGACGACCTTCATTCCAGTACCATTTCCATCTTCGCACTCACCTACTGGATGAGGCACTATATGAAGAGAAGCCATCTAAATGCATTGTGAGTGAGGTTAACTAGATGCTGTTGAGCCAGCTGGTTGTGTTTGGATGTCACGACAGCATCCAGGAATGGGTGGACCTCTTGACACGAATGATCCGTCATCCTGCTGACGTATCCATCCCAAAGTCCTCAGGTCATCTTAGGAGGCGGCCTGTACCTTGGTGGACAGATGACTGCCTTTCAGCAATCCGAGGAGCAGACTTTGGAGCAAACAGGGCGCATCTGCTCCAGTTTTACAGGAACTTTGTGCGTTGGTAACTAGGCTATGGATGCACGGTGTATGGATCGACGAGACCTTCTTATTTGAAGATCATTGACGCTGTCCACCATGAGGAGATATGCATGGTCAAAGGTAGGACCAGTTCCTCTGTACTGAGGCTGGGGAATCGCCACTCACCATCCGGTGTCAGCTCCTCATGGTGCATGGGGCATGTAAGTTCCTCACAGCTCTGACTTAAACTGTATACCATACTGTTGCTCACATGCCTCTGCAATGCCTGTTCTCCAACTCTCCGTGAGCAACAATGTCTTTTGGCATCTGCGTGCACCATGTGCTGTAGTCACTTGGTGTGGAGCAAGTGCGACCCCAAATCCGTGGCTGTAACTGTATGCGAGAGATTGCACTCCTGCTTCTGTTTTCCAGGCGGTATTATCTGACAATTTATCTGAGCACCACAGATATGTAGCTGTCTTTATGGATAGGTCTAAACAGGAGCTTCAGTTGGTTGCTCTGTTTTCCCAGATCCTGTAGATCTGTCTAAAGACTTTACTGTCTCTGATGCAGAATTATATGCGATCTTGCGGGCAGTGGAGCACATAAGACGTTCTTCCAATTCTAAATTTCCGGTCTGTTCCGATTCTCTCATTGCACTTCTCTCTCTGAAACGTGCAACTGTTAGTTGAGCTCCAGAGTCTTGCGTCAGTGTGAGGATGAGTGGCTGGAAGTGACAGACAATCTCCATCCATTAAAGCTCACAACGCAGCATTGCTGTACCGCCTTCCAGTCTTGTCGAAGAGAAGAGATCCTGAAAATTCCTGGCAGATTAAAACTGTGTGCCGAACCGAGACTCGAACTCGGGACCTTTGCCTTTCGCGGGCAACTGCTCTACCAGCTGAGCTACCCAAGCACGACTCACGCCCCGTCCTCACAGCTTTACTTCCGCCAGTACCTCGCCTCCTACCTTCCAAACTTTACAGAAGCTCACCTCTGAACCTTGCAGAACTAGCACTCCTGAAAGAAAGGATACTGCGTAGACATGGCTTAGCCACTGCCTGGGCCTGGTTCATCCATATTTTTTGTAAGTAGTCAGCCAGTGACATTTGCCTGTGCCTTTCTTTTACCTCCCTTTTCCTCATGTATCTTTCTCGGTTGTTTTAGTGCACGTGAGAATGAATCTGTGACCGATTCGAGTGCATGTGTGGGGAACAATTTTCGAGATTTTAGCCACACTCGTTTGCTTTAATGAGTTTAAAGGCGCTAATGACGTCACCGTTGAGCGCCCATAAGCTCCAATCACACACACACACGCCCTTAGACAAACTGTTTCTCCCATATGTATTATTTATTCGTTTATGTAATTTTAAACAAAACTGTATACACAATGTGCTGTTTTGTTTTCTTCCTCGCATCGCTTTCCGCAGAAAACCGGAAAGACTTATTTATAGATTATCGACATGTGATTGAAATACTATTATGGCATCTTTATTTTTAAGTAACAATAAACAAAGAATAAATAGATGTTCAGAGAGAGCGACGGAGATGAACAGAGGGTGGAGGACAAAATGGACATAGAGAAGTGGAAGCCAGAGAGAGGGGGGTTGAAGGAGATGGGGAAAGAGGGGAGAGAGGGGGAGAAGGTGATGGATAGAGAAAGGGGAGGATGATGAGTTGGACAAAGAAATGGGGCGGGAGATATCGACAGAGAGAGGGGGGAGAAGGAGACTAGGACGTACATCCACACACATTTAGCAATTGCGAATCATTGCCTGGTTCGCTAGTTACGTATATGTAAGACTTCTTAAGACCAGTGTTCTTACAGTATTACATGGCTAATAGTGGTACGCCGTTCCTCGAACACACGTTGGGCAGTCCGCGGTGGCACTACGAACTGGGTAACTTAATTCAGGGTGTGCTCATGGGCACGTCCAAACCCTACAACTACTTTCTGCCATTCTGTCACGTCTCGATGTCGACCCATCTCACTGTGCATATTCCATGCAACTGACTGGCACATACACTCTTCTTACCTGCAATGATTTAGGTCGGCAGTGGAGGCTCACGTGAATGGTAACATTTCGACACCTCCTATGGCTTTCCAAAGCCACCACCACGGTGCTCTTAGAGAGGGCGACGAATATTATGTCTGGTGTTTATTAAAAATGCCATCACATGTTTAATAGTTTAACTCAGGGCTTAACAACCACCTGACTTAGAGCATGAGCACTTACGCTTACTCAGGCTTTTGAACGCGAGCAGAGCAGTTGCGGCGTGGTCGGGAATGAGGGAAATGCGCACGCATCATGTAGTCGCAATAATACTGCACATGAAAAGCGCCGATTGCGAAATAGGACTGGGTCGGTTTTGACAGCGGCGCCATATGACAGCAGCACTACCAAGTCAGCACTGTGTAACACAGTCAATATCTTCTCTTTTCGGTCTGCAGTACGAGGAATCTTGTCGTTTCACACGAAAATATGAGTTCGCAAAATGTTTAGTATATCATAAGACAATGAATACTTCCAGGAAGCTGCATTTACAAAGGCTCGTCATGTCTTACCAGGTCACGGAACACGGAATCTGAAAATATGAATGATCTGAAAATGTACAAGAGATTTTAAAATGTAAATGGATGCCCTCTGTAGTGTAGGAAAAATAGAAAAATCAAGTGAATCTGCCATTTGAATGATCTACAAAATTGCACTGCTTTTAGTCAAGTCTCGGCGCACTTACACAAATGGTGATTGAACCTATTCGTTAACGAATTAATTAAAATTTCGCGTATTACTGTCCCGCTGGACTCGAGGAGAAGTAAAAGGTTCCCTAGATTTATTCCTTCTCGAGTCCAGCCAGACATATATGTCCCATTAACATTTCTTCTACTGAGGGTTACGATCTCTAAAAGAAAGAAAGTAAATATCATTATTATGTCAAACAAACTCCAAACTAATAAGCCAATTACAGTTTAGTCAACTGTTCATTACCCGAAAGCTATGATTCGTCACAAGACAGAAGCCCACGCAGCTGTAGTGGGAGCTGCAGACAGGTTCGACCAGTGGAGACTAAGATACGCTCTTGGCAGTACGTCACTCTAATAGTGGCATCGTCTTTCTTATATTCTTTTGGAAGTTGAAATAGTAAACGGCTTCATCTTGTGGAACTGCAATAATGGAGGAGAATGTGACGAAACTTCTTTTCACCTTGTTTTTGAAAGGTAGGTTTCAACTTTGAGAAATATAAAGAGAAGGGGAAGGCAAGCAGTCACCACAAAACAAACCACAAGTTTGTGAAGTTTTCCCGTTTCATATCAAGTCAAAGGAAATAAAATAAGCTTATAACATCGAATAAGATATACAAATGAAAAAATTGAGACATAAATATGAACAAAAGGCACAAATAAAAGTTCTCGATAGAAACTGACCATCAGGCAAAACCACTAAACGAATTTAAAAGTGTTTTATCAATACATATGTGCAAAAATCTGTACATGTCTAGCAAACAACGTACTAAAAGACAATAAATACCTTCACTGAGTTTATGTATTGCAGACAGGAAAAATAATTACATTAAACCACGAAAACACAAGGCACACAATGCACTACTGAAACAATTATACGACATTTTGCGCATTTGGTGCCAAACAAGTACTCTGTTGGCTCCAAACAGTTGACACATTCAAGGCTAAATCACAGCAACACACAGACGTGAGATTTTCATATCCTTGTATATGGGACATATAAGTTCCGCTGATTACTAAAGGTTTAATAAAATAATACTTGGTAGTTGCAACTCAGCACTTATGTCCACTTCAGGTAGAAGTTTTCCGTATTGCCGTTATCAAACATGAGACTCATGTGTCCCAGACTGATTATGACAGATGACGTTCAGAGCCACCTTGCAAAATATTTGTCAAGATTTTGTTGGATATCTTTAGCGCTCTATGAATGTGTATTTATCACGGACTCACTGTAACAATCTTACCAGTGTTAAAGAAAGTGTAAAACATGTAGGTTGTCAAGGAACCTATTACTTTACGTGTCTATAGACGGAGCGCCCAGCCATGTCGGGAAACAAATCAGGATTCGTAGCAAAGATGAATGGGAAAACAAGTATCTTCGAGTAACCGATTCGTGCTGATATGCACCATGAAATATCTGCAATGCGACAGGCAACATTACGCCATTCTACATTTTTCTAGGCCAGTGGTCGTGAAACTGTGGCACGCCGGCTGCGTGAGGCCCGAATCAAGCGTTCACGCGGCCAGCAGTTCTGGTGATAAGAATCTAACAACTAACAGCCGGGACCAAAAACTTCAACTAACTGTAAGAGCTTCTTAAGAGTGTAGTTTTCCTGTTTAGTCGTTACAGAGACAGTAATGATCTTTAGTTTGTGGGGGATCACAGTCATATTGAATTTTGTAAAAGAAATTTCCGCCATATGACTGTTAATAGTTCATCCATTTTACACAATGATGATTTCGGCTATGTAACCATTCTCAAGTGCATTTTGAAATGTTACACATGTCTGATCTGCCTGTGACGTATCATGATCGAAAAACACATTTCTGGTATTATAGACCAAGTGTCGTATTCTAGGATACGAGTACATACGATGTGTATTCAAAAAATTCGGAAAATTGTCCACAAAATTTCCTCCAAAATTCTCTCCTCCAGAATTGATACACCGCTCCCAACGCCGTTTTCACCTTCGGAAGCAGTCTTGGTACGCCTCGTAACCGGATAGCAGGAGCGCTCTATCGTTGCAAATCTTCATCATTTCAACGGAGTTTTCAATTTTGGAAACAAAAAAAAAGTCCGCAGCGGGCGTGTCCGGAGAGTACGGAGGATGAGGCAGTACGGTGATTTCGTTTTTCTGCAATAGTCACATATGATTCATGAGCCGTGGGACGAACACGGCAGCAACATGATGCATTCCGAGATGCTGTGTCAGGTGTTCACTACATGATTCAACTGAAATGATACATTCTTCTGCAATCTCTCAGACACTCAGTCTTAGATTGGCACGCACAATTTCGTTGACGTCTCTGACATGAGCGTCGTAGGTAGACGTCGAAGAATGTCCTTCTGGCCTCTTCTAAACTGCGTAAACCATTCGTAACACCGAATATGGCTTCAGCACTTATCATCGTAGGCTTCCTGCATCATTTCGCGTGTTTCCGTAAAAGTTTCCTTTAATTTCACGCAAAATTTAATGCAGACGCCTTGCTTCTCTAACTCTGCCATTTCGAAATTCTCAAACTGTGCGACACAATGTTCTTCTTCTCAATACAGCACTTAACAATAACCAACAGACCTACGAGGTGCATTCAAGTTCTAAGGCCTCCGATTTTTTTCTAATTAACTACTCACCCGAAATCGATTAAACTGGCGTTACTTCTCGACGTAATCGCCCTGCAGACGTACACATTTTTCACAACGCTGAAACCATGATTCCATGGCAGCGGCGAAGGCTTCTTTAGGAGTCTGTTTTGACCACTGGAAAATCGCTGAGGCAATAGCAGCATGGCTGGTGAATGTGCGGCCACGGAGAGTGTCTTTCATTGTTGGAAAAAGCCAAAAGTCACTAGGAGACAGGTCAGGTGAGTAGGGAGCATGAGGAATCAGTTCAAAGTTATCACGAAGAAACTTGCGTAACGTTAGCTCGATGTGCGAGTGAGTTGTCTTGGTGAAACAGCACATGCGCAGCCCTTCCCGGACGTTTTTGTTACAGTGCAGGAAGGAATTTGTTCTTCAAAACATTTTCGTAGGATGCACCTGTCACCGTAGTGCCCTTTGGAACGCAATGGGTAAGGATTACGCCCTCACTGTCCCAGAACATGGACACCATCATTTTTTCAGCACTAGCGGTTACCCCAAATTTTTTTGGTGGCGGTGAATCTGTGTGCTTCCATTGAGCTGACTGGCGCTTTGTTTCTGGATTGAAAAATGGCATCCACGTCTCATCCATTGTCACTACCGACGAAAAGAAAGTCCCATTCGTGCTGTCGTTGTGCGTCAACATTGCTTGTCAACATGCCACACGGGCAGCCGAGTGGTCGTCCGTCAGCATTCGTGGCACCCACCTGGATGACACCTTTCGCATTTTCAGGTCGTCATGCAGGATTGTGTGCACAGAACCCACAGAAATGCCAACTCTGGAGGCGATCTGTTCAACAGTCATTCGGCGATCCCCCAAAACAATTCTCTCCACTTTCTCGATCATGTCGTCAGACCGGCTTGTGCGAGCCTGAGGTTGTTTCGGTTTGTTGTCACACGATGTTCTGCCTTCATTAAACTCTCGCACCCACGAACGCACTTTCGACACATCCATAACTCCATCACCACATGTCTCCTTCAACTGTCGATGAATTTCAATTGGTTTCACACCACGCAAATTCAGAAAACGAATGATTGCACGCTGTTCAAGTAAGTAAAACGTCGCCATTTTAAGTATTTAAAACAGTTCTCATTCTCCCCGCTGACGGTAAAATTCCATCTGCCGTACGGTGCTGCCATCTCTGGGACGTATTGACAATGAACGCAGCCTCTTTTTAAAACAATGCGCATGTTTCTATCTCTTTCCAGTCTGGAGAAAAAAAATTGGAGGCCTTAGAACTTGAATGCACCTCGTACAACAATGAAACTTCCTTCGGTTACACATTAAACGCCTGGCGTTGTGGCCGAGCGGTTGTAGGCGCCTCAGTCCGGAACCGCGCGACCGGTACGATCGCAGGTACGAATCCTGCCTCGGGTATGGATGTGTGTGATGTCCTAAGGTTATTTAGGTTTAAGTAGTTCTAAGTTCTAGGGGACTGATGACCTCAGATGTTAAGTCCCATAGTGCTCAGAGCCATTTGAACCAACACATTAAGGACAAGCGTGTTCAGGGATCCCAACTGATTTTCGCTACAACACGCCACTGGCGCTAAATTATGAATGTTCCGGATTTTCTAGAACAGATAACGTACATTACATGGCTGACATTCTGCACAATGATAAACCTTTAACATACAGTATGGGCCGCACACGGTAGCCGCGCGGTGAGAGGCGACTTGACACGGCTAGCCCCCCCCCCCCCCCCTCCTTCCCGTAGGGTTCAAGTCCTCACTCGGGCATAGGTGTGTGTGTTGTCCTTAGCGTAAATTAGTTTTAAGTTAGATTAAAGAAGTGTGCAAGCTTAGGGACCGATGACCTCAGCAGTTTGGTCCCATAGGAACCTATCATCACATATAGTATGGCGTATTTAACAGCTAATATATTCATGTAACCTGCTGTTCATCACCGAGCGGGGTGGCGCAGTGGTTAGACACTGGACTCGTATTCGGGAGGACGACGGTTCAATCCCGCGTCCGGCCATCCTGATTTAGGTTTTCCGTGATTTCCCTATATCGCTCCAGGCAAATGCCAGGATGGTTCCTTTGGAAGGGCACGGCCGACTTCCTTCCCCGTCCTTCCCTAATCCGATGAGACCGATGACCTCGCTGTCTGGTTTCCTTCCCCAAACCAACCAACCAACCTGCTGTTCATCAACTGGCGTCAACATAAGTATAAATATCATTATTAAACGAAGTCTTTCGTACACGTAGTAAGGCCTGAGCTGGTGCGCTGCTGACGCCATTCTCCATCAATTGTCATCCCGATCGTCGTGAGTCGATTTACGATGCCTGCTTGTCTTCTTCGCATCTTTGGCGGATTTAACTGCGGCACGCGCGCTCTGCTGGGGCTTGTGTTCGGGTATCAGCTGTGTGAGCGACAGTGACGTGTGGCGCTGGTACGACGGGGGAGTATGGGCAGCTGCTGCGGCGTGTTTAGCCGTTGGAATGCAGATCCGCTGCCGACGCTGATTGCGATTTCCTTGAGATTTGGAGAACAGATTTCCTTCGCGTCTGTTACATGTTACTCAAAGTGATCGAACTGGAGTCGTCGAATTGTTCCTTAGTGGGTTCTGTTCATATTGATTGAATGCCCGAGTGCACTGAAAACTATCTTGATTGTTTCAGTTACTTGTCACTGTATTTGGTCTGGCCGCCTGATATGTTGACGGCATTTAAGAGAGTGCTAGCTACGAACAACAAACAGACATGAAGCCATGCTTAATGCGTAGCTAGAGATCGTACCAAGTAGTGCGTAAGTCTGTGCCTGGCGTTCGAGAGCGGGCCGAAATAATTTTCCCTATTTCCTTTTTCTATGTTATTATTTTATTTGTTTGTTCTAGAGAGTTGGTTAATCAAATTTTAAGAGCCGTTACTGGGCAAGTGGTCCCGTTGGTTAGTTCTGCTTGGTTTCATTTTGTGCCGTCTATGATTAAAGGTTTATTTATAATCAGTTGGGCAGATATGTTTTGGCTATCTGATGCGCCAGAATGTTGTCTGCCGCTGATGTGTGTATGTTTCAGATAACTGGCAGTGGTCGACGCGAGCAAACTCCGATCGGGGTATCAAGGTGGAAGAGGGAAATTTAAGGTCCTGGATCGGTGTCTATGGTTAGGTTGTTAGTTTCCTGCAGTTCCATTTTTCAGATGGAGTGTTGTGGTTTTCCTGAAGCTTAATTGTAGCCCAAAGTTGAGTGTAGTTCTACTTCACCTTCTGGTCCGTGAATCTCCTGTATCTGTTAGAACCTTTCGGTCTGCTCGCGTCCCTCACTAATTTTCAAAGTAAAATTGAAACGGCCCCATTTTAAGACTATGTAATATTTCTGGGGATGAGACGTGAACCTCATACCTGTACGTAATACTAAAGAGAAATCTAGTTGAGTGTATTAATCTGGTAATACCTTTAAATTGTTAGAATTGCTTAAGATCAATCCATGGGAGATCTCTTAGTTCTATAATTTGATATGAGTGATCTGAAAGCAAGTTTCTATGTAAGTCATGAAACATGTTTAAAAGGTTTGTGTGATTCAGTTATGTCAGTTAAATTTGATTACTGGTGATTTTATGAACATTGTTTTAATTAGTGAAAATTGGTCCAGTAAATTTAGAAATATATGTGTCTATCGGACTTAAATGGATTAATATTTTAATCTGAGTCCTGCTGGTGGTTCTGTAGGACAGGTGCCTTTTATTATAATCTTTGTTATTATTAATTTCATCAAGAGCATGTGTTTCTAATAAAGAAGTGTATGGCAACTACAAACTGGTTATGTGTATAATTTCGATGTCTCGAAAGGAATAACACGTCAAGGCCGACAACACTTCGCCACGTAGCTACAGTACCACAACTGTTAGATCGCTGAGGTTGGCAGCAATGTGAAATGGTGTCGACTATTAACGTTCACTAATTGGGGGGCCGGCGACCAACTTACTGCACCCTTACAACAACTGGCCTAATAGGGGCTCATAGCTTACTAGTTTATATAGGTTACCAATTAATATTAAGACTGGTATACGTGCGCCCCGAGCCGCCGTCCTACAGTGTGAATATTGGCTCTTGAACAAAACAGTTGACGACCACCACTCTAGGCATTTGCCTCAGAATCGATTTGCTTGTTTGCACAAGTCTCCATCCTATTCCCTGTGACGATGGAGGGCATACAGAGCTCGCTGGTTGCAGACTTGGCGCTCGCTGACTGCTCTCTGAGCATGTTTGCTGTGAAGCCCTGGCTTATGTTAATTTGTGTAATGTCACTTGGCATCGACCAAGAAGGCGAAATTAGTTTATCGCTAATGTAATGAAATGACTTGTTCGTCTCAAATAAGAAACGGAATCACCCAAAAAGAAACTTCTTTCAAGAAAGCAAGTAGTAAAAAAAAAAAAAAAACTACTACAAATTGAGGGAAGTGATACAAGACAGTGGTTCAATGGCTCATCTCCACTGCTTGTTTTGAAAATGGATGTTACCAGTGCTCTTTACAATGTCAGGGAAAACTCCACCACTGAAGGTATCTTCCGAAAATTACGGAAACGAGCGAAGGTAAGCCGCTGGCAAATTCTGTATTGAACAGTAGAGGTATTGCATTTGACCTTGGGCCCCTGTGGAGTTTCAGCGATTTCAGGGGCTTATCAACGTAACTAGTACCGACTATTACGTCAGTCATCTTTTCAGCAGTACGGCAACTGAGTGGACCCATGGTGTTCGTTCTTGAAGAGACATTTGAAGATGGGAAACTTCGGATTTTGTTTTTCTCTTATCTCTTTCGATTCTTGTATTGTCAATAGATGTCTGGGGTTCATTTCCGCTGCCAAAGGTAGCCTTAAGGTACCACCTCTCACATGGTGCCTAATCTGAAGATTATTAGGTGTAGCGGAGAAGTATCTGCAAGTCCAGCCTTTGCATCCATCGATATGTGAGAAAGCGAACTATCCTGAATCTAGTAAGATTTTTCTGGGATGCAGTACACTGATTTAAACAGAAATGTATCACTATGCTTCACACATCTGCGAAACACGTGACATATATCACGGAAGACAACTGTGAACAAACTGCTGTGCATTTCATGTCTTCTTATTTTCAACATGCCTTTTCCTAGAATTACGTTTACCAACAATCATGTAAATTAAAATACTCCTCAGCTATCACTGAGAAATACTGACGACTAAGCAACCCACATGCGGCTGACTCAAGAACGGAAGTGAATAACTTATTTGTCATTTCAGGTGTTAATGAAAAGATTCAGTTGTGTCTTTATCATTTAGACATACTTTAAAGTGATTTGTTTCTTGTGTCGGTGACTTGGCGTTATGCCTGGAGCTCTAGCTCGCTAGACATATGGTTCAGCTATATCTAGGTCAAACGATCACTCGGGCACTAGTAAACAAACTTGTATATTGCTGTTAGGTAGTAGGATTCGTGACTGATACTCTGTGTCAACCCCATAAACCAAATACACAAATGTTACAAAAATTATGAAAACAGGGAACAAACACGAGATAGATGGGAATGCGGGTCCTAGCATAAGCGAGAGGTTACACCAACGATATCCATAGAACACTTTTTGAATATTTATTTCATAATAGTGACGTTTCAGTTTCAGGTACGTATCACGCAGCAAGCAATGCATAACGCAGACGACACATCTCATCACTACAACAAATATAACTCGCACCCCATCAAGAACAGTGACATAACTCAAAAATGTGATACTTGAGAAACTCGTTTTAAGGAATTAATTCTACAAAACTTGTATTGAAAAGTAAATTTCCTTTAAATTTCAAGTAAGTATTGTTGGCAGTAAATACCATTATATTTTTCGTACACGATGAGGCACTTCACACGTATTTTTCACTGACATAAAGACGTCGATTTTCGACTTGTGTCACTTTTCTTGCCGGGTGCGACACATAAGTACTAAAATGTCAGCGTTATGATATCCTGGATGAAGCTCGACATAAAATGTTTGCATCGTTTGTTTCGTCTGTTGCATATGCTATACAACCCGGCTTATTACACTACTGGCCATTAAAATTGCTACACCAAGAACAAATGCAGATGGTAAACGGGTATTCATTGGACAGATATATTATACTAGAACTGACATGTGATTACATTTTCACGCAATTTAGGTGCATAGATCCTGAGAAATCAGTACCCAGAACAACCACCTCTGGCCGTAATAACGGCCTTGATGCGTCTGGGCATTGAGTCAAACAGAGTTTGGATGGCGTGTCCAGGTACAGCTGCCCTTGCAGCTTCAACACGATACCACAGTTCAACAAGAGTAGTGGCTGGCGTATTGTGACGAGCCAGCTGCTCGGCCACCATTGACCAGACTTTTCAATTGGTGAGAGATCTGGAGAATGTGGTGGCCAGGGCAGCATTCGAACATTTTCTGTATCCAGAAAGGCCCGTACAGGACCTGCAACATGCGGTCGTGCATTATCCCGCTGAAATGCAGGGTTTCGCAGGGATGGAATGAAGGGTAGAAAAAAATTGTTCAAATGGCTCTGAGCACTATGGGACTTAACTTCTGAGGTCATCAATCCCCTAGAACTTAGAACTACTTAGACCTAACTAACCTAAGGACATCACACACACCCATGTCCGAGGCAGGATTCGAATCTGCGACAGTAGCGGCCGCAATGAAGGGTAGAGCCACGGGTCGTAATACTTCTCAAATGTAACGTCCACTGTTCAAAGTGCCGTAAATGCGAACAACAGGTGACCGAGACGTGTAACCAATGGCACCCCATACCATCACGCCTGGTGATACGCCAGTATGACGATGACGAATACACGCTTCCAATGTGCGTTCACCGCGATGTCGCCAAACACGGATGTGACCATTATTAAGCTAAACGGAACCTGTATTCCTCCGAAAAAATGACGTTTTGCCATTTGTGCACCCAGGTTCGTCCTTGAGTACACCATCGCAGGCGCTTCTGTCTGTGATGCAGCGTCAAGGGTAACCACAGCCATGGTCTCCGAGCTGATAGTCCATGCTGCTGCAAACGTCGTCGAACTGTTCGTGCAGATGGTTGTAGTCTTGCAAACGTCCCCATCTGCTGATTCAGAGATCGAGACGTGGCTGCCCTATACGTTACAGCCGTGTGGATAAGATGCCTGTCTGTCTTCCGTATACCCTCCTGAACCCAACGATTGCATATTGTGCTAACAGTCATTGGATGTCGACCAACGCGAGCAGAAATGTCGCGATACGATAAACCGCAATCGCGATAGGCTACAATCCAACCTTCATCAAAGTCGGAAATGTGATGGTACGCATTTATTCTCCTTACAGGAGGCATCACAACAAAGTTTCACCAGGCAACGCCGGTCAACTGCTGTTTGTGTATGTGAAATCGGTTGGAAGCTTTCCTCATGTCAGCACGTTGCAGGTGTCGCCACCGGCGCCAACCTTGTGTGAATGCTCGGAAAAGCTAATCATCTGCATATCACAGCATCTTCTTCCTGTCGGTTAAATTTCGCATCTGTAGTACATCAACTTCGTGGTGTAGCAATTTTATTAGCCAGTTGTGTAGATACTCAACAGCATGCCAAACGAGCGAGTGCAACGCTTGTTATACATCAGTTAAACAACTGGTCACAATATCTGTGTATAAGCTGAATGATCAGAAGGTTTGGCCACAGACGTGCAACACAACACCGTCAAAATGGGATGAAGAAATTAGAAATGCAGATAAACTGTTTAATTGATTTTTAGAGGCTCGCCTAATCAGTATCATTTGTAGGACAATCGTTTGGTTCTGAGTTTCAAATTAAGTCAGTCACAAATTTACTCAAAGACCTCGACACATACTACATGAAATGACACAGAATAAGTTTCCAACGAAATGAAGATAGTCTCGTAAAATTGACTGCTACATTGCTCCAACAGTGAACACAGTCACCTAAAAATATTGAAACACAAAGCTCTCTAGAAGCTCCGTTTAAACAAGAATGTCCGGCTAACTCAGTGGGTAGGTATCTTATTTACGTGGAAGATCTCTTGGGAAACACTACAAGTTTTACTAACCTGTGGAGCTCGCAGATGCAAAGTAACTCCAAGAAAACTAAACAGTACACGGAGGTTATAAAAGTTATGGGACCACGATATACACATATACGGACGGCAGTTGTATCGCATACACAAAGTACAAAAGGGCAGTGCACTGGAAAGCTGTCATTTGTACTCGAGTGTTTCATGTGAAAAGGTTACCGAAGTGATTAAGGCCGCAAGACGGGGATAATAGACGCTGAACGCGAATGGTAGTTCAAGCTAGACACATGGGACATTCCATTTCGGAAACCGCTGGAGAATTCAATATTCTGAGGTCCACAGTGCCAAGAGAGTGCCGTGAATACCAATCTCTCACCAGAGACACGATTGAAAGCAACGGCGTTTGCGTAGAGTTGTCAGTGCTAACAGAGAAGCAACACTCCGTGAAGGAATCTCAGAAAACAATGTTGTGACTGACAATTCGCAATTTTTGACAAACACAACTTTTATGGAGGTAAGTTCACAAGGCTGATGACTGAACAACAAACGAAAAGGTAACAATAACGATGCCAGTAAAAGTCTCCTAATTGAGGCAAACAAAAGTTCACTTCCACACACACACACACACACACACACACACACACACACACACACACACACACACACACACACTAGTAAGAATCCATTTCAGAGACGAAGACGTAATCTTCAGCAGTCGAAGTACATGAGGTCGGCATCCAGAATGAACTGAACTTCAGGGCTGGTTGTAGCCCCTAAATAGCTGTCTCCAGCCAGTGAGGTTTTGACGTAGTGATAATTCCTGCATGCCGTGGCTCGAGCTCCCCCTGCAGGAAGTAGTTTTCGGAATATCTGTTTCCATTATCTTGTATGTAAATAGCCGGTGTTTATCATGGTGCTTCTGGTACGCCTTCGACATAGACAACGCCGTCCTCTGTGGTATAATATGGGTTGCTGGCCCTGAAGGGGCTACCTTGGCTCCGGCATAACAGGACGTACGGCGGAAGAATCATTTAGAACAGGGAGGTGAAATTCGGCGTTAATGAGTTATGGCTGCAGACGAGTGACAAGTACCTTTGTAAACAGCACGACATCGCCTGCAGGGCCTCTCCCGG
Source organism: Schistocerca cancellata (assembly GCF_023864275.1). Lineage (NCBI taxonomy): Eukaryota > Metazoa > Arthropoda > Insecta > Orthoptera > Acrididae > Schistocerca > Schistocerca cancellata. The sequence goes on along the minus strand of NC_064628.1, from coordinate 746,282,900 downwards.
GCTCGTGACGATGTCGGTTGGACCCTGACCTGGTCAGATGAGTCCCGATTTCGGTTGGTAAGAACTGACGGCAGGTCTGGAGTGTTGCACAGATCCCACGAAGCCACGGGCCCAAGACGTCAACAGGGCACTGTGCAAGCTGGCGGTGGCGTCATAATGGTGTGGGCTATGTTTACATGGAATGGACTTGGTCCTCTGATAGAACTGAACTGATTGTCAACTGGAAATGGTTATGTTCGGATGCTTCGTGACTATGTGCAGCCGTTCATGAATTTAAAGTTCCAAAACAATGATGCGCCATGTCACTGGCTACAATTGTGTGCGATTGCTTTGAAGAATATTCTGAACAATTCGAGCGCATGACTTGGCCAGCAGTATCGCTCGACATGAACTTTTGTGGGACTTAATCGAGAAGTCAGTTCGTGCTCAAACTCCTGCACCATCAACACTTTCGCAATTATGGATAGCTAAAGACACAACATGACTCACTATTTCTGCAACGGACTTCCAATGAGCTGTTGAGTTCATGCCACGTAGAGCTGTTGCACTACGCCGGGAAAACGGAGTGTTGCTTGTCTGTTAGCACAGACAACTCTACGCAAACGCCGTTTCTCTAACCAGGCAACACAAGTTGCGTAGCAAATCCTGCAAACTGTGAGGTTCTCAGAAAGTGGATAGCATCGATGCGAAATGCAACACCTATTCAAGAATGCAACACTTATTCAAAATTCGGAAAAAGTTCGCCAGACCACACTGACTGCCACCAAATAATAGATCGCTTCAGTCGACGCCAGCAACGATGAGCCCCACTCGGCGCTAGGACCAGGGCTACAAGATTCGAAATTATCTTGTCCTGAGCCAAACTCCTAACTTTTTGAAAACTCTACGTGGAGGGGATAATGGATTGCTACTACCAGTATGAACACCGTAATATTTCTTTATTTAACTGAATACGGGGGAAACGTGCAGAAATTTGTGCACGGAAATTTTCTGTTTCTCGCGACTTCCACCTCTGGAATGGGCAAAGGGATATGATGTTTATAATGCGAGTTCTGAACTACGATACAAAATGCCGTTCTTCACTTGTCATCACTAGACGAGTAGGAGATCTGTCGGTGTTCATTTTAAATTCATGACGGAAGTGGGAATCGGACACCCACCTCCCAGCTAAGAAACTACGACCTGTCCACGAGACCAATAAAGTCCAGATTTGCTACATTCACAATTGGGTCGCGACGTATGATGCGCTTAGCTTACAAATTATTCGCGGTGAAAACAATTCGTTTCTCTATTAACTGGTTGATTTCCAGTAGGACTGTGGCACGTAAATCATGCTAGACGTATGTCAGAGGGATGTAAAGACCCTTTTAGCCATGACAGCCTCGATTCGAAGACATTTTCAAATTTTCATTGTTTCAAGAAATTTCTTAGATCAAGAAATAGCATTGCAGACTATAAGGTCACCAAATACTTTGATTGTAGTTCATTCGTCGCTATTACCTTTTTCCTTCTGCTGCTGCTACACGTGCGCTTGAAGAAAGTATTTAATGCTTCTTGGTCATTTTTAGAAGCAATTGTACAAAAACAGCTAAATATTTAGTTCGCAGCAAATGACTGCAAGGTTCTGTAGCAAATGAACCCTAACAAGTAGTTATTTAGTTCTTTCCATTTCTTTTCAAGTTAATATAGGACATCTCCAAATATTCGTAGATTATATTAAAACTAAATAAACTGATGAAGTCGTTATTTAATAACAGAAATTGTATTTGCTCTATTTCATTTATGTGTGCTTACAAACGACGCTTGTAAAATGTTACAAAGCCAGAAATTTTTAATGTGTTCTCTTAAATGTTACGATCATTGTCTCCAGATGCGTTGATCGACGTCATCTATTTAAGTAGCACAAGGAAAAAAATATTAAAGTAGATCAACTGTTTTCGTAGCAACGAACACATTTTACATAGTCCAAGTCGTATTTTCGCGGAATTACTTCAACTATAATATTTCAACGTTGCAAAACTGACATCCTATTCACAAACTTCACACTTAATCCACAATTAGAAATTCTAACTTTGTGGAACACCAGTTTCTGTCCGGAAAGAAACCCACTTGACTTATTGGTCTCTTTAACTATATTGCAGTAGTAATTTCGTGGCAAGCAATGCTTAGGAACTGCAGAATTTAATAGTGCCGTGGCTTCCAGTTCTGTTTATTCCTGACCTAAAAAGGATCTGCATCATTTCCGGCCCAAGGCTTTGCAACGTCATACTGATATCATTAGTATGCGGCAGCGAGTCGTGCGTGGAACAGATGAAACAAGGACTGACTTGACTTGTGGTCCGACCAAACAGATAGGGGTAAACTTAGTCACGCCATAGATAAAAGCGACAGCTTCCTTCTCGATTTGGAAATTATTAAACTGAGTATTGGTCAATAACTTGGAAGCGAAAGCCATCGGCCTATCCAGTGAACCAAATCTGACCAGGAGCACAGTTCCGATTCCACATGAAGAAGCGTCCATTGCCAAAACCACATGCTTAGTGGGATCAAAATGAAAAAGTAATCTGTCACTCAACAACGAATTTTAAAGTTTCAGGAATGCATCCTAACACTCTGGTCCAAACAAAAGGCACATTTTTTCGGCACAAACGATGCAATGGAGCCGCGATCTGAGCTGCGTTGGTTATACACTACTGGCCATTAAAATTGCTACACCAAGAAGAAATGCAGATGATAAACGGGTATTCATTGGACAAATATATTATACTAGAACTGACATGTGATTACATTTCACGAAATTTGGGTGCATAGATCCTGAGAAATCAGTACCCAGAACAACCACCTCTGGCCATAATAACGGCCTTGATACGCCTGGCTATTGAGTCAAACAGAGCTTGGATAGCGTGTACAGGTCCAACTGCCCATGCAGCTTCAACACGACATCACAGTTCATCACAAGTAGTGACTGGCGTATTGTGACGAGCCAGTTTCTCGGCCACCATTGACCAGACGTTTTCAATTGGTGAAAGATCTGGAGAATATGCTGGCCAGGGCAGCAGTCGAACATTTTTCTGTATACAGAAAGGCGCGTACAAGACCTGCAGCATGCGGTCGTGCATTATCCTGCTGAAATGTAGGGTTTCGCAGGGATCGAATTAAGGGTAGAGCCACGGGTCATAACACATCTGAAATGTAACGTCCACTGTTCAAAGTGCCGTCAATGCGAACAAGATGTGACTGAGACGTGTAACCAATGGCACCCCATACCATCACGCCGGATGATACGCCAGTATGGCGATGACGAATACACGCTTCCAATGCGCGTTCACCGCGATGTCGCCAAACACGGATGCGACCATCATGATGCTGTAAACAGAACCTGGATTTATCAGGAAAACGACGTTTTGCCATTCGTGCTCCCAGGTTCGTCGTTGAGTACACCATCGCAGGCGCTCCCGTCTGTGATGCAGTGTCAAGAGTGACCGCAGCCATGGTCTCCGAGCTGATAGTCCATGCTGCTGCAAACGTCGTCTGTTCGTGCAGATGGTTGTTGTCTTGCAAACGTCCCCATCTGTTGACTCAGGGATCGAGACTTGGCTGCACGATCCGTTACAGCCATGCGGATACGATGCCTGTCATCTCGACTGCTAGTGATACGAGGCCGTTGGGATCCAGCACGGCGTTCCGTATTACCCTCCTGAACCCACCGATTCCATATTCTGCTAACAGTCATTGGATCTCGACCAACACGAGCAGCAATGTCGTGATACGATAAACCACAATCGCGATAGGCTACAATCCGACCTTTGTCAGAGTCGGAAATGTGATGGTACGCATTTCTCCTCCTTACATGAGGCATCATAACAACGATTCACCAGGCAACGCCGGTCAACTGCTGTTTGTGTATGAGAAATCTGTTGGAAACTTTTCTGATGTCAGCACGTTCTAGGTGTCGCCACCGGCGCCAACCTTGTGTCAATGCTCTGAAAAGCTAATCATTTGCATAACACTGCATCTGCTTCCTGTCGGTTAAATTTCGCGTCTGTAGCACGTCATCTTCGTGGTGTAGCAATTTTAATGGCAAAGTAGTCCATATACCGGATACAATATGTCAACTTCCAGAGAACTGACCGCATTTAGGCCACGTTCTGCAAAGCAGGTTAGTCCGGATGGCCAGCAAATGTGATTGAAAGGGATGAATAGCCTGTCTATTAAGAATATTGCCTAAGTACTGAATGTGGGACTCAAAAATTGCACACATGTGCAGCCGACACTTCAGACCTAGAGCTGAAAGCACTTGAAAAAGCGTACGAAGGTTACTGATCTGTTCCTCTGGTGTACGTCTTGACACCACAGTATCGTCCAAGTAATTTGAACCGAATGGAACTTTTCCAGTAGGCTTTTCTAAGTAGTGTTGGAATATGGCAGGTGTGGAGGCGCTGCCAAAGGGTAAGCGCAAAAATTTGAACAACCATAAATCTGTATTAACCACAAACACTTCCTGAGATTCCTTTTCTAGCGGAATTTGCAAATACTGTGGCGAACCCAACTGTTCATAAGTGGCACGATTAAGTAATGTAACGGAATCTCCAGTGTCTAACTGAAGTTGCATACAGCGTAGGCATTGGCGAAGTTCACAAACAGGTTGTTTCACTGTTGTTGCAAAGCACTTGGGCTGGGTGAAGGCACATCCTGAGTCCGATCATTACTAGTACCGGTAGCCAGTTTAGAAATAGCTCCATTTATTGAGTGAGAAGACGCTTGTGCTTACGAGGGTTCACATGAGTAGAACTCTTTTTCTGTTGCAAGCACAGAGACCATATATGACCTTCTAACATTCTGCGTGGTGTCTGTTGTTCTACGTCGTGTCTCCCTACCACTTTCGCGCAACGACGCCCTGAGCGTGTTTTTTAGGGAATTGACTAGTTTGAACCTGGGACCTGTTGCTGGTAAGGAGACGTCAGACCACACATGACATATAGAGTTCAGAAGAGTTCAGTGAGACTAGCGATGATATAACCAAATACTTAATGATTTCAGCGTCAGCTCCACTGCACTCCCTGTAAAATAATCTTAATACTAACTAAATTTAGTGGAAGGGGTTCAAGGCTTTCCTATTTTTAGTTAGCTGGTAAAATAACGTCGAAAGAGCAGTTAAGTTTACCATTGGAAATTTTATTCTACTCACAAAATATTGTTTATAAATTGCACTATTGATAAAAGGAAATGTTTTAATACAGGATGATAAAAACCAACTGCGTTCAACAAAAAATGTGAACGAATATTCCCTGAATGGGTTTACAAGTTCTATAATGGATCGAAGGATGACCTATGCCATATCACATCTATAATCTAGATTTATGTTAAGTTTCATAAAAGAGAAAACTAACAAAATGGTCTACAGTGACCCTCAATTATCTTTAATTACTTATTTAACTTGTCGTAAATTACAATGGCTGATGTGGCTTCTCAATAATTATATAACAGAAAAATCATCGCGTTTCAGATTTTAACTTACGTAGTAAATGTGAATACCATCAGATTTAATTGACGATCGACACTAGTATTACGTAAAAAGGGGGATGTAACAGATGAGACTTCTGCAGTTCTGAGTGAAGCCTTATGCGCTCAAAAATGCGGCATTGCGTGCGTTCATTACCTTGTCGGTGTTCGTCAGGAGGCGGTGGCCGCCGCAGCTCCATACAGCTCGCCGTCTCGGAAGCAACTCGCTCCTAACTTCTCCTTACCACAATTTACCGAAGTTGGTTCAAAAAAAATTATCTGGCTGTGTTTTCATCTGACCAATCAGGGTATCAATGTTAACCTTAAGCTCCGCCTACAAAAATTCTGTCTATCCAATGAGAAACGTTATACTTTCCGTGGTGGGGCAATGTTTTTAAAGTTTGCAACGTAACAGAGACGCGAAAAAGTCTCACGGTAAAAATTGCAGCTGGTGTGGCCCCTTTAGTGTTATCATAAGATCTATACTGTTCTTCTGGAGGGCTCTAGCTTTTAACATGGGCTGGGGGTGGTCCTAGTGGTTATCTGGAGACGTGGGTGTCCGTCCCTTATCGTAGGGCATTCTAGCTTAACACGGTTCTGCTCTCGGCTTCTGTTCTCGTTTCTCCCCTCAGAACTGCGTCTGTCTCACGGTGGGAAGGTACGACATGCATTTAGGCATTCTTGTGTTAGTCTGTGGTACTCCATTTGCTCACTCGTTACTCGTATTACTTTGGTTAATTTAATGTCACGATTTATTCGGAGCTATGTGACATACTACTGGATTTCCGTATCATGTCAGGGTTTTCATGGAAGGTGTTGGATTTGCCTGACACCTTACAACCTGGCTGCCCACAAGTAAAGCAAGACGCGCTCTGTGAAGGGCATTTTCCTCTTTTATCTGTAGAAAAGCAGCAGGGACACGATTCTACAGCAGACACATGAGCTGACACTTGTTTACCCTGGCCACGGAGCAGTGGCTTGTTCGTGTGGGGCCGTCGGTCGCAAGGCCGTACCTGTTTGTTACTCTGTCACGGGAGCTCCCTGAAGATTTTCCACAACACTATCACACGTGTTCTGATGTTCTTTAATTTGCAACACTTGTTTCAAAGTAGGATCAGAACGTTGAAGAATTTGTTCACGAATCCTACTGTCTGGCACTTTGTGCGTAATTGCATCACGAATCATTGCGTCACTGTAGTACTGTCCCCAGCTACATTGAAAACGACAATGTCGTGCAAACCCTGAAGGTCAGTGACCCACTGTCTGTTCTGGGTGTTTCCATAATCGAAAGAACTTGTAACAAGCTGCAGCAGATCCTCCTAAGCGAAGGGAGGTTACTGAATCTTCAACAACTAGCAACTCCGGAATACTAATCAGAAATAAATTCTGAGCGAGGCAGTGAAGTCCTGTGTCGGCCGTTGACAAGAGATACGAAAGTTTCACACTTGATGTGTAGCACAATGAACGTTGAAATCACCGTAGTACTAGTTCCATTTCTCTTGTTGTTCATTGAAAGCTCAGTACGGTGGAATCCACGGAAGCGGTGGCTTATGGCGTAGATGTGGCTGGCTGTTGTGGCGGAGTCGATGCAGCAGCGGCTTGTGCATTAATGAGCTGCTGGACTTCCGTCATTAACTGCGACATTTGATGGTTTTGAAAGTGAATAAACCGCATCAGATCAAAGGCGGCAGAAACTGGAGTTGTAGCCGCTGGTGGTGGAGGAGGCGAGTGAGAGGGCGTTATAATGAGAGGAGCGCCGCAACAAAGTAATTACAGACAAATGCGCCTCTGAAAGAAAAGAGAAATATTAGTGACACGCTGTGATGCAGCGGCGAAGAGCGAAGACTGCGTTGGTTGTGTAATCCTTCTCGCCAGATTTTGTGTCGGCTACTGTCGGCTTCAGCGCCGACACAAACAAGGAAGGAGAGAAGAGTCGATGGCCGGTGGCAGGAATACAAAATGTTCTGTACATAATACTTGAAGATTAAGAGCCAATCTCTAAAAAGAAAATATCTTCTTGTGCCCCAAGCGTGTGTTTACATTCATCCATTATCACTACTCACAGAACGCTACCTAAGTATCGTGTTCCTGTTAGTCCGAACTGATGCTCTCGAACTCTGCGACCGAACTGGGGCTGACCAGAGATGGAAGGCTAGTTAAGGCAGCTTTGATAGCGGATACCGAATTCTTCCTGGAGGTGCAGCGCTGCCCACTCTTTCGACTGTCGTGCAGGTCTGTCATGCCAGTAGGTCCTTACTTGAGAAATGTCTTTCAAATATATCATCCACAGACAAACATTTATAGCTACTTTATATGTAGAGTGTTTCCAACAGATTGATACTCCACCATACCAGTATGCAATATTGGTTCTGCAATAACTTGTGATCTGTGCTCTTTCAAATGAGACACATATTTCTTTTTCTAACTCTTTAGCCATTGTTTGGCAGAGTATGCTATAGTTTGTTCTAGCAGTGTTGTTAATTAAGTTTTCACCATGGGTGACAACAAATAAATAAAAAATAGAATTGTATCATTTTTGGCGCTTTGAATTACATTCCCATCATTGTACAGTATGTTATGGTTTTTGCTTGTGTGTGATTACAAATTATATTTTTTTGTGATCTAGTCTGGCAGTGGTTTACCCTCAAAAAATGAAAGAGAGATAGTAGTGTTCAAAGGCGTGCTTTATTGGAATTTTTGTACTTAATTGAGCACTAAATTTACAAGCAGTGTCTCCCCTAATCCACTGAAATGTAACCCATGTGTTGTATGGAAAATACAGATCACAATATTTATATCTGTAGTAAGATCTATTTTATAAATGATTGCATATTTTCTTATGTCCGTTTACTTGACTACTTTCCTGGTTTATGCAGGACCACTGTGATAAATAATATCTAAGAGGAATGGTAAATAGTATTACATTTGTGTAAGTGAGGAGACTGAGACATTTCTTTAATTGTCAACAAGCAGTAGGGGTTTCATTTAAGAGGAATGGTAAATAGTATTACATTTGTGTGAGTCAGGAGACTGAGACATTTCTTTAATTGTCAACAAGCAGTAGGGGTTTCATTTTTGGAAGATTATACAATCTATGGGAGTTGGTTTACTGACTTCTGATAAGTTAGTCAGTTCACAAACTTTGGTGAAGATTGATCGATCTCGATGCATTCACAGTAGAGACTTCAATTATGAGTGAATGCAGGCTGCAACAGTGGCTACCTGCGAGAACTTAATTTTTTCTGTGCTTCTAATACCGAAATAAAGTAGTGTTGGAACATCATGTTTTGTGTGTCTTTGTTAGTACACTTTCCACTATCTCTCTGAAGGTGGTGTGATTAACCGTGTTTTTGTGGCACTATATTGGTGAGAGCATCGAAGGTTTTTCAGAGGTATATCAGGTAAGCACAGTCTAATTACGAGTATCTAAATAGGGTCTTGTGTAGCAATGCTCATGCTTCTGGGATTTTGGTGCTTGGTTTCAGTAATACTGTTTTCAGTTAGGATGAAAAAACCGCTAGGTTCAAGACTGTGTTCGTCACAAATGTTTTACTTGCATAGTTCCTTCCGTAATGGTTTCAGTCCTATTGTTTGGTGAAATCTGATTCATAATGCACACACATTTTTCAGTACATTTAAGTTTTGATGTGGACCTTCATGTGGCAATTTTATATAATAACATTTTTTACACAGAACTGTGTTATTTTTAAATTCCATTATCTTGTGAAAAAGGTAGTTAACCAAAAATGATCACATTGTAATACTTTTTTATATACCAATAACAAGCAATTCAACATAAAGTGGATAACAACAGATCAAGGAAAGCTTTTTTGCTGGAATAAAATTCTGACTGTAATACCTAATGTTTATGCTTCATTTCATTCCTCCCAGTTACTATACTTTTCATGAATGAATAAGGAATATATAGCCAATATTTTTATTAGGAGAATGGTTTCAAAAGCGAAACCTATTTCAAACGTTAATAAAACTTTGTCATTGCCTAGCAATGACGCATATGTTTATGTATTGGGATATTCCACACTTCTCAAACTCTGATATAAGGTTTTGGTCCATGATCTCAGTCTTAAATCCTTCATCAATTCATTTTGTACCACAGTAAATACCTGTCAGCTTGGCAAGAAACGACTGGATTTAAAAGACTGGTAATTATAAAGTAGGGATCGAAGTAAACAAAGTTCAGTGTGTAAAGGTTTATGCCTAAATTACCTAAAAATATGGGACACTGTTTCCCTGTTAAGAAATCTCTTTCATACCAAAATAAGAAATCGGAACCTACGGTAAGTAAGGAATAACTAAAAATCCTTACTAATATTAAAATGACTCCCTTAACAGATCAAAACTGAAACACTGTTATACTGCTTTGACAAACAGACATGTCATGTAGCAAGTGCTGCTGCCGCAATTGATTTGTTAGTTATCGAAAAAAGTGCACTAGCGTCATACTAGAGCTGCTGCGTAACACTTCAGAGAAGAAATATGGGTATTTGTTGATGTGTGTATGAAACGCACGGCAAAGAGTTATGTTTTCTTCCTCAGGATCAATGTTATCCAGACTGAATGTACCTTTTTTGTGGATAACAAACTCCTAATTTATATTTGTTTGGATTCTCCACAGATCTATTCCATTTGACAATAGAATGAAGTTGTGCACAATGTGACAGGTTGTTGGCTAAACATTAACTCACATTGAGTTATTTTATCAGACTTATTTATCTGCTTCTTCAGATATATGTGGTGGTCAGAACTACAATCAGTCTGTTACACATTAGTAAAAAGCTACTACAATACATCATTCTGAAGTCAAATAACTGGAAAGTATTGGTTTTGTATGTCACGAAAATCGGAAAAGACATCGTCACTTTTCGTAAATCTGGAACTGATTCGTCCAATCATATTGTCGTATCAGGCCTTTACGAGATTTTATTTTAAACAAAAACTTTGAAACAACTAATTTGATAACGTTACATGCGTATATGGTGTAATTAGCGACTGTGAATACGCGCAGCGTCATAGCACACTGGCTATGTTTTGGTCAGAGTATCATGGCCGCGAGCCGCGCCCCCATGGCTTCAAAACGTAGTACGGCTGGGATACTTAGCGCCATCTCCCTTTATTCTTACCTCCATGGTTCCAGGCGTGCATAATCCGAGACGTAACTGCGAGAAAAATGCTTCAAATAACACAATAAGTAAGTGGAATTTATTGTTCGAACCCAGACGTTTGCCATCTATGCTATGATTGCTCTCCAGTGTCACGTTCCGAGTAATCTACATTAGAGAACATGGACGTAATGAAAGAAGGTATACCACAGCAGTGTCATTTTGGTTTAGCGGTAAAGCCCTCGATTTCCAAAGCGCTGGTTGATGTACAAGTCGTTATTGAAGTCTTTCTCTCGTTTTCTTTATTCAATCTGCAAACGGCCAGAACGAAATTCAGTGACTAAATCATATGGCAAGATCTGCATCATATGCCATATCACAACCTCCATTCAGTCACATCGTAGAAGTGAGCAGAAGTGTCCGTATTGGAAATACTGAGTTACTTCACAAGGAAAGCTCAGAAAAGCCTCACAGGGACTGTTAATGGCAGTAATTTGTGTGTTGCTTGTCTTTTATTGAATCACCACCCGAGGCACATGTTACGGATGCAGTGAACATAGTGAGGTACATCTGGACGTGAAAACGTATTGAATAGCAGAAGTTCACGCTTTTTTCATCTCCTTTTTTCTGTATCTGCATAACTGCATCAGAAGAGATTCGTTTTCCTTGTACATATACATTTTGTTTACTGTGTTGTTTCATGTCACTGAGACAATCAGTTTTCTATCATTAAATCGAACTTTCTTCTTAAGATAGAATGATAAGTGTATGACTCAAGTATATGTTGTGATACATTTCAACGATGATGCTAAAACATGTGCTTCAACGACTCTCAAGCCAGTTTCTGCACGAGCAATTGCCACGTGACTAAACTCGCCATCACTATGCCGAAACACCGAGCGAGGTGGCGCAGTGGTTAGACACTGGACTCGCATTCGCGAGGACGACGGTTCAATCCCGCGTCCGGCCATCCTGATTTAGGTTTTCCGTGATTTCCCTAAATCATTCCAGGCAAATGCGGGGATGGTTCCTCTGAAAGGGCACGGCCGCCTTCCTTCCCCATCCTTCCCTAATCCGATGAGACCGATGACCACGCTGTCTGGTCTCCTTCCCCACCAACCAACCAACCAACTATGCAGAAATTTTACGACACTTGCGTTGGCAACTGTTAAGTTCTCACACTGTATCACCCACGACATCATCAAAACTAGCTGATCTGATAAAATACAGCAGAATACCTACTGTGCCACTTTCAGTTAGCTGATATTGTTCAGCTCCGTTCTTAGAACTGAAAGTCAGATAGGCTGTCTGCATTTCCATTAAAGAGGCACTGCGACGTTTTCCTTCCGTATATAACTTTTTTTTTCATGGAAAAGGTGTGACATTGCAGACAATATCATACAACATCGGAAACATAGCGCACGCGATTTGTTGAATGGCTAGTGACGGAGTATTATAGGTCCAGCACTGCCACCGGTCATTCGATGCTAACTACACTAGCAGCATACAGAGACATCACGTACCTTACGTTGGCCTGCAAGACCAAAATAGCCAGAGCATTGTCTGATTTCGAAAAGGCGTTCGATAGAGTGCACCGCGATTTCTTGCTTCAAGAAATGAGACATATGGGATTTAACAATGCCTTTCTGCAAAAAACACAAAAATGCATATGCGGAACACATTCCAATTTCAAAGTTAATGGGCAGTTTAGGAAACCTGTCCACATAAGACAGGGATGCCAACTCTCAGCAACCTTACATGCAATTTTCGTGGAGCAATTTTTAAAAAAAATTCTAACATTTACGCACTTTCGACTACAAAACGGCTTGCCACGTTTATGCAGACGACGTCTGTATAACTGTCACAAACAACCATGATGTACAAAGAACCCAACTCATTATACGCAATTATATCAATGCTGCTGGTGCACAACTGAACAGAAATAAATCCAGCTGTTGTTGTTAGGACCGTGGCAAGATAATATTATTGAAACCAGCTGGCTGCAACAGAGGGACAGAAGAAAACATTTGGAATTGATCATCATGGCAGAATCCAAATCAATGATGAAACGAAAATGGTAAGAAAAGCTATTCACTGTAGGCTCCGCGTTCAGGAATATGCCGGCAGAAATTTAGATCGTAAAAAAGTTACATATACACTAAACCGTATTGTAGCATCAACGTTACCGATACCTAACGATGCTGCTAAGCATTTAACCTACGCGGATTGGTACCTTTGGAGGGGGAACATTTTTGTAGTACCCTTCAAAACCATGTAGTCAGCGCGCCACCAATGGGGACGAGGACTCAAGGTTGTACAATCCCAATGCACCGCTTCGTTTATCTGCAGAATGTTAAGAATATTGAAAAATAATGAAAATACTATCACCAAGTTTTTTACGTGTTTCGCACCGCCAGCACAGGATGTATCAATAAATATAGAACACATAAATCCTGATTAATTCATACACGAATGATCAGTAGTACGGGGATGGCGGTGTCACTCCACTTTTGATATCAAATTGATATGCAAAAAAATTCAATTGATCAATTAATCACCCAGTCCCCGCCCAACCACTCCTCTGACCACGCCCACCCCCACCCCCAGATGACATCACGTGTTTTTGTGAGCCTGTTCATGGGCCCCAGGCCCCTCCTCCCCCTACGCCCCTCCCCACCCTTCTCCTCCCCCGATCTACCCTATGGGAAGGAATTTCGAATTTGACGAGAATTTCGAATTTTCTGGGAATTTCTTTGTCTCAGGTCTGTGTTGACTCCCACCCCACCGCCACCTGGGACATGGTATGAAGTTCGTGGTGCCCTTTCTGGAACTCGAACCCTGGTCGTCCTTGGTGAAAAGTCCAAGTACATCCCCCTAACACAATTTAACCACTAGAGACGCTTGGCATTGACAGAAAATTAAAATTGGGGGTACCCTTTCTGGGACTCGAACCCTGATTCCACTGGACGGAAATCCCAAGTGCACCCTCTAACACAAGGAAACTGTCAAGATGCGGGAGAGAATATTAGGTTAGATTACTTTATTTATTTTGGTTGGGAAACTGATGCAAATTTCGACCCTAATTACGTAATTAATCAGAAAGATTAGGCCTAATTACAAAACCATATACATAGCGCTACACAAGGATGGCATAAAATCGCAATATAAGTCAAAACCTGAATTTGCCATACAGCTCTGGTGTTATCGCGGTGGGAAAAAATTTCGCAATACCACTCAAAACTAGGGACAGACGGACTCAAACTTTACCCTACACCTATAAGCTGGTAGGGAAAAGGTAGTGGTGTGAGGTACTATATTTATTTTTTTGCGTGGAAATATGTTCAACTGACGAGTTACTGGTGTTGGACAGAGAGTAGTTTAAAAAGTCTATCACCTGTAAGCGTACAGTATCTATTCAAGAATAGATGCCTATTCAAAAGCCGCCCTACAGCCCAGGTAATCGAAGACAATACACGCTATCCGACTGATGGAAAAAATGCGTCACAGTTCTAGTTACACTTCAAAAATGTCGTGAAAAAAAAAAAGAAATCCAGCACTCGTAATGAACAGGTCATAACGCAACACATGTACTGGGGAAAATCATCATCCTAAAAGACTGCAGAGGAGGCGGTAATTGGACGTGTGTTCTCCTCAATTTACAATCACAAACTGCCGTACATAATCTGTAGGACTGCACTCAGCACTTTTGGGAGCCCAGACCAGCAGCTCAATGTCTCCGTTCAGTTGAAAACAGTGTCTCACTCAGTTGGCTGCGTGTCCAAGAGAACGGAAGATTATTCTGTCTCCAAAAAATCTCAGGCGAACAGAAGGAATCATTGCGTTCTCCAGTATTTCGCAGTAGTACTGAGTAGAAAACAGACGGTCCAGTTGCCACAGAAACCTACAACCACTTGCTGATGTCCTTCCCCTAACTGTGATAGCAGTTATCGCATACCTTTACCTCTGATGGACATATTTGCTGTCGAATCTCGCTCCACTTGGTCGATATACAGGTACAGAAGTATTTTGTGAAGTAGAAAATAACTTCTCGAAAGAAAATATAACTTTTTTCAGTACTAAAGCGGTTTTCTTCATTAAGCCAGTGCGATGTTTAATCTGGCAGTCTTACGTTTCTCGTTCAACGTTTCCTCAATCGCTGGTCTTCGTCCATACCTTCCTTTCATGTTGAGACGACAACAAATGGTCGACCTTCTCACACTTAGATGGATGATGTTCCTAACTTCGTCGTGAAAGGGTTTTCATCACTGAAATGCATCTCCGTGGCAGTCCATGAACGTCCAGGGCGACGACGACTTTTGACTTGGCCATCCTCAGCCATCCTGTTGACCTACAGATGTATCGTAGATTACCCTTATCCTAGGGCACGGGAAATGTCACTGATACAGTATCCATCTGCATAAAGCGCAAGTAAGCGACGTTTATCAAATTCTTTGAGTTGTGACAGATATCAAGTAAGGTCATGCTGACAAGGCAGAAGGAAACCAAGTACGATACAAGCTGGAGAGCACTTCCTTCGCTTCAGACTGAAAATCCATTCCAGATTACATGCTTTGAAAAAATATTTAATAAATTGGACACTTATGAGTATTGTCTAGAGTATCGTGTAAATGTATTTTGCCTCTAAACATCATGCGTAGTGAAAATAATATCTTTTTCAGAGATTAAAGATAAAATTTTGATTCGCGTTGTGATGAAGGTCTTGTTGCTGCAGCTATCGTGTTTTAATCAACTGTTACCTCAGGTATTACACTACACAAGTATGTAACAGCGCTTCATTCAAGTGGCTGAATAGTGGTGTAGGTAAAGCGATGAGATTGTACACACTTTTTCACGGGTTCGAATTCTGCCGCTTCTACAAATCCTAATTCGTTGTAAACAAAGCATTGTTAGTTCAGGGGGAGAACGTCAGTTGTAACGCTCAAAATACTCGTAGTGTCGTAAACATTTGCGTCTATGGCTTGAAACGCTCATTGGAGGAAAGCGGCGACAGATCGTCTACCTTGCTTTCCGTATTAGAAGTACACCTCGGTTTGAGAATGAACTCAGTCTTCAGATGTTAATCGTTTTGTATTTCTAGCTGTAACATGTCCTTAGATGTTAAACTTGGTTTCAACTAATGACTTCCAAAGCCACAGAAATACAACGGGTGGTACTTCTTAGGCCAACTTATAATGCAGTGCTATCAGACGAAAAACTCGCCATAGCTCAGGCTGTGTAGACTTTGTTTTTAAGGCTTTTTCTAATTCTACAATAAACTTTTCTTCTTCGATTAATTTGTGAACGTTTCTATGTAAGATATTTGAAGATTAAACCAAAATCCTTCACCTATGACTACGTTAAAAGAAATCTTCTTAACAGTACTAAATAGCGGTTTGTGGAGCAATTACTGGCTGTATTTTGTAGTATTTCGCAGGTCAGAAGGGAGGGAAGCTTTCTGATCACAAAACTAATCTCTCAGAAGGGAAGGAGGGACGAAATGAAACCTCGCATGTTGAGATGCCATGTGCCTTGTATTTCAGTGATTACAAATTCAAATGAAACGAACAATGAAGTTGGCAATACGGGCACAGTATTGGTGTTAATATTACGTTGCGGTACCTGCGACCTGAAATTATTCAGAGCTAGATTTGCATCAGGAATATGCAGGAACGAAGCCTATGGCACTAATAAATTCTGCAGTTCGTTTGCTTTGCTTGCACATGAAAATACTGTTCTAATACGGTTATAGAGCCCAAAACGTCAACTGCGTTTTTTTATGGTGAGAAGGAGCTGTGGATAACAATCTTCGCTGCATCAGTTTACTAAAAGTCGTGTTCGACAAAGTTAGAATGTCTGGTTGGCGATTATGTGTAAGGCTTCTTAGTCGGATGTCAGCTTTGCAACGTCGAAATAGTTTTCTACATTGTTGAAGTGGATACTACAGTTAGAGCAATTCAGCGAAAATGTGATCTTGGGCCACGTAAAATGATTTTTCGCAACGAAGGCAGTTGATCTGTATTATTTTTCTTCCTTGTACTGCTTGAAATAGGAGATGTAGACCAAGTCATATGGAGAAAATAATCCTGACATTTAACATTGAATAGAAGACAGTAACATCCTGTGGCTTTGAAAGTGATGTTTACAGCCAGTGTCAGAGTT
This sequence comes from Schistocerca cancellata, assembly GCF_023864275.1. Classification (NCBI taxonomy): domain Eukaryota; kingdom Metazoa; phylum Arthropoda; class Insecta; order Orthoptera; family Acrididae; genus Schistocerca; species Schistocerca cancellata. The sequence goes on along the minus strand of NC_064628.1, from coordinate 746,266,119 downwards.
TGTAAGCATCACTGCTAAGCGCAAGTACATGAAGTAACGCCTTCATAACTTTATATAGTTTTAACTTGGAGATGTTCGATATCAACTAGAAAAATATTCCCTAGACATGTTACGGTTCAATTCCCACAGAACGCTGCAATCATTTGCTGCGAACTATTTAGTTATTTTTGGAGAACTGCTTCTAAAATTGACCAAGAAGCATTAAATGCTTCCTACAAGCTTGTGTGTAGCAGCAGCAGAAGGAAGAAGTAATAGCGCTAATGGCTGTATTAATCAAAGTATTTGGTAGCTTTATACTCTGCAATAGTATTTCTCGATTTAAAATTTTTCTTGAAACAGTGAAAATTTCAAAAGGGCTTCGAATTGAGGCTATGAGGTCTAAAAAATTCTTTACATTACGCTGAATGGGACTGCCATAATTTCCGTGCTCTGCTGATAATTAACCAGTTAATAAGCAAACGAATTTTCTACATTGTAAGGGCGTCATTCATCAAGACACAGTCATGAATGTAGCAAATGTGGTCTTTGGCGGTCTCGTGCATTGATCGCAGTTTCTCAGCTGCGACGCGGGGGTCCGATTCCCACTTCCGTCATCTATTTTAAACAAACGCGGAAAGATCTCCTTCTCGTCTAGTAATGCCAAGTGAAGAACGCTAGGTTGTACCGTAGTTGAGAATCCCTTCGCTACCACCTGGGGCAGAGCCGGATTCGATTGGGCCACAGCAGAAGCGGAAGTCGCGGGAAATAGAAAGCCTGTCACCAGTGAGCTTCCGTGCAGTAGAAATGTATTTAATGAGCCAGTGGTTACATTAGGTGATAGGGCTCTTATTTTATTTGAACTTGAGACTTTGAAAAATTTGGTGCTGGGCTTGGATTCGAATTCGGATGGTAGTGTGGTGTGGTATCTGACCCACACACAACGATATAGTTCGATCATTTCGTTGATTTCCCCAAGGGTTTCAAACTCCTCTAGGTCTGCACGAAAATCACACATATGGGTTCGAATAGTAGTCCCGTACAAATATACACTCCTGGAAATTGAAATAAGAACACCGTGAATTCATTGTCCCAGGAAGGGGAAACTTTATTGACACATTCCTGGGGTCAGATACACCACATGATCACACTGACAGAACCACAGGCACATAGACACAGGCAACAGAGCATGCACAATGTCGGCACTAGTACAGTGTATATCCACCTTTCGCAGCAATGCAGGCTGCTATTCTCCCATGGAGACGATCGTAGAGATGCTGGATGTAGTCCTGTGGAACGGCTTGCCATGCCATTTCCACCTGGCGCCTCAGTTGGACCAGCGTTCCTGCTGGACGTGCAGACCGCGTGAGACGACGCTTCATCCAGTCCCAAACATGCTCAATGGGGGACAGATCCGGAGATCTTGCTGGCCAGGGTAGTTGACTTACACCTTCTAGAGCACGTTGGGTGGCACGGGATACATGCGGACGTGCATTGTCCTGTTCGAACAGCAAGTTCCCTTGTCGGTCTAGGAATGGTAGAACGATGGGTTCGATGACGGTTTGGATGTACCGTGCACTATTCAGTGTCCCCTCGACGATCACCAGTGGTGTACGGCCAGTGTAGGAGATCGCTCCCCACACCATGATGCCGGGTGTTGGCCCTGTGTGCCTCGGTCGTATGCAGTCCTGATTGTGGCGCTCACCTGCACGGCGCCAAACACGCATACGACCATCATTGGCACCAAGGCAGAAGCGACTCTCATCGCTGAAGACGACACGTCTCCATTCGTCCCTCCATTCACGCCTGTCGCGACACCACTGGAGGCGGGGTGCACGATGTCGGGGCGTGAGCGGAAGACGGCCTAACGGTGTGCGGGACCGTAGCCCAGCTTCATGGAGACGGTTGCGAATGGTCCTCGCCGATACCCCAGGAGCAACAGTGTCCCTAATTTGCTGGGAAGAGGCGGTGCGGTCCCCTACGGCACTGCGTAGGATCCTACGGTCTTGGCGTGCATCCGTGCGTCGCTGCGGTCCGGTCCCAGGTCGACGGGCACGTGCACCTTCCGCCGACCACTGGCGATAACATCGATGTACTGTGGAGACCTCACGCCCCACGTGTTGAGCAATTCGGCAGTACGTCCACCCGGCCTCCCGCATGCCCACTATACGCCCTCGCTCAAAGTCCGTCAACTGCACATACGGTTCACGTCCACGCTGTCGCGGCATGCTACCAGTGTTAAAGACTGCGATGGAGCTCCGTATGCCACGGCAAACTGGCTGACACTGACGGCGGCGGTGCACAAATGCTGCGCAGCTAGCGCCATTCGACGGCCAACACCGCGGTTCCTGGTGTGTCCGCTGTGCCGTGCGTGTGATCATTGCTTGTACAGCCCTCTCGCAGTGTCCGGAGCAAGTATGGTGGGTCTGACACACCGGTGTCAATGTGTTCTTTTTTCCATTTCCAGGAGTGTATTTGCGCTTTCATTTCAAGCCCTAGCAGCATATGCACACCGAGCTAGTAGTGATGAATAATTTTCATTTTAATGTCTCTTCTGCCAACGGCCTTGCCGTACTGGTCACACCGGCCCCCGTCAGATTACCGAAGCTAAGCGCTGTCGGGCTGGGCTAGCATTTAGATGGGTGACCATCCGGTCTGCCGAACGCTGTTGGCAAGCGGTGTGCACTCACCCCTTATGAGGCAAACTGAGGAGCTACTTGATTGAGAAGTAGCGGCTCCGGTCTCGGAAACTGACATACGGCCGTGAGAGCGGTGTGCTGACCACATGTCCCTCCATATCCCCGTCCAGTGACGCCTGTGGGCTGACGTTGAAACGGCGGCCGGTCGGTACCGTTGGGCCTTTCAAGGCCTGTTCGGATGGTGTTTAATGTCTCTTCATGTGTTCTCAACCACAACGATAGGGGCCATTTTTCTAGTCAAATATACAGACATCTAACCTTCGCTCAGCAAACAATTCGTGGATAGAAAACAACGGCGATAGGTGCTGGGTTCTATCCCTACTCTGGAAAAAAAATTGTATCCTCATTTTAAATTTAATTAATTAAATATCTAACATCTGATGATACTTACAATTAGTTAACTATCTGATTAGATGCTGGTTTCGAGTCATCGTCGTAAAACTTTATATCGTGTAATCTTTTTTACTTGAAATTACATTAAACGTTTTTCGTGGTTATTTAACAGGGCGATACTAGACAGGATTTCTGGAAAAGGGCTCAAAAAGTTTGAACTTCAGATTTGCTAACTGGTGAAAACTTCGATATTTCACGACTCTTTATGTCTAGTCACCAATGACGGACGTTGCTGCGATTGAATCTCCGTCAGGCACCAAAGCTTTTCTTAGTGAATCTACATCTAGAACAAAAAATTTCGGTACGTCGTTTAATGTTCACACATGTGGACAAATAATTGCTAGATCATGAGTACAGTGAAATTACTGTTGTCACGACGTTAACTTTGAGGTTTCCATATGCCGCTTGGTATTGTTAATCGCGCTATTTTAACATATTAGCTCAACATCCAGTTTATGACAAACCACTCGTATCAGGAAGGACGTTTGCTAGGTTTGAGAAAACCTTTTGAAGAGCAAACATTCTTCGAACTTCAGAAGTTCAGATATTATCTCAAAATAACTTGTTCATAAAAATATTTAATTTTGCCTAAAGACTGCTGGAATGACTTACGTGATTAACTCAAATACTAATTAGTGTGGTACTGATTTTGAAATGTCACTTAATGTTATAAAATTGAGTTTACAGGCGTTAATGACTGTTCATCTCTAATGACGCGTTTCCTGGTTTTTGCAACATGATGGTTTTGATTTAGATCTGGCCTGATTATGTTAAAAAATAGTTTTCTCCAGTGACCTCTTGTGGTATCCATTTTGTATAGTTAAACAACTGTACTGCAATGAGATTAAAGGACCTGCAAGACAGCAAGGTTATGTGGGCTGCATGCAAATAAGAGGAAACGCAATTCAGGTTGTTCGGATACTTTTGGGTCCGATAGTACACGATGGTTCCTGAAGTAGTGGCGGATATTAGTCACACACTCATAATTATCTCACAAATAGCCTGGTTATAGATCCATCTTTACTGGAACGTTTTTGTCTCTTTTATGCCCCAGTTTTACTCGTGATGGTTTTCGCTATTAGTTATAGTACACTCTGCGTATTTTCTTTACTCAGTCAAAAAAAAAAAAAAAGAATTGAAAATCTCCTTCAATAAAGAGTGATTCATTTCAGTGTCATCAGTCGCTAGAACTTGTGGTTTACTGGTTATCGGTCCTAGAAGGAAGATACTCCGACTCTGTATTTACATTCTCAAGTACTGGAGGTGAGAGATTATGAAATCATGCTGCCTATATTCTTGGAACACAACGGAACTTTGATTGAAATATGATAATGGGCCATAGAAGCAACAAACAGATATTTACGGAAAAGTATTCGAAATTGCGAATATGAACTGCTATTAGGTATATATTGGAATGACGACAATGCAAATGTGTGCCGGTCCGGGTTTCGAACCCGGATATCCAGCTTTACGCGAGCGGTCACCTTAACCGCTACTCTGTACTAATCACGGCTAGACCCAAACTTCCGTATATTGTCGTCTAGGTGTTAGAACTTGTACGTTAAGTACATTTTCATCCAGAAAGGTCATTTTTATTTTGAGTCGAGGGCCTGGTGCTGACGAATAAATACGAAATAGCAGTGCCTATGCATGTCCGAAGAAACATTCCGTCTTACTTCTTAATAACACAGGCACTGCTATTACGTAAACAGTTATTTATTTGACGCTCGTAATTTGTTGAGCTCCAGATAATAAGTGAATGAAAAATGTCCTGTTGCATCTCAAACTGACAGGTGTGAAACTTTTCCTTTCACCAGCGTCGCATTTTAAACCTCAAACAGCCGCTCATAAAGAGCTTTTGTCAGGATTGCAGACAATCAATCAGACTTTTGTCCAGTAGAAGTTGCATTATATTTAGAACCTAAGTTGATGGATTATCTGCAAGCTAACAGAAACTTTTGTTCAAGCTTAATTATTCCCGTACTAATGGCCCCTTTAGCAAAAGTAAAAGTAATGGAGTACCTTATCGTTCGCAAATGCGTTTCCTGACTCACTTTTTCATTTCTGTTAATGTACTTAGCTTTGTTAGAGAATGTGGACTACATCGTCAGATATTTTCACAACTGTACGACAGTAACTCACGATTTCATGGATCCAAAGTACTGAACTAGTCAAAAAATTTCTGATCACGACAAATTTTTTCTTAATACTGAGTTTATTGTTTAGCGATTTATTCGAGAATAAGATGCCACCGGTCGCTTTTTTGGATTTTTGATCCGATTTACTGCACCATTAACATGTTTTCGAATCTCTGCAGGCTCATCATCAGGGGGAGGCTTTACAGGAACATTATGTCGTGGACCAAGGGTAGTTCGACGCCATGGTGACACTACTGGTGAGAATGACGGAAATTTAGTTGGCGGTGACAAAGCGTTTATGAAACGGTAGGTTGTTACGTTTTAGGTACTTACAGCGCACTGCATCGTGATATACACTAATAATCATAAATTAAGGATAACCGAAGAATGTGGTGCCACATAACGTGGCACGTAGGGAACACACACGACACGGATCTGTAAGTCCAAGATATTGGTGGTAAGTTGAGAAAACCGTCCCGAAACACATGTGCTACGAAACGCCACTGTTTCCTGTGCATGTAACCCGACATCAATATGGGATATGATCACCATGCACACGTACACAGGCCGCACAACGGGTTGGCATACTCTGGATCAGGTGGTCGAGCCTCTCCTGGGGTATAGCCTCCCGTTCTTGCACCAATGCCTGTCGGAGCTCCTGAAGTGTCATAGAGGTTTGAAGACGTGCAACGATACGTCGACCGAGAGCATCCCAGACGTGCTCGATGGACTTCAGGTCTGGAGAACAGGCTGGCCACTCCATGCGCCTGATATCTTCTGTTTCAAGGTACTCCTCCACGATGGCACCTCGGTGGGTCCGTGCGTTATCATCCTTCAGGAGGAAGGTGGGACCGACTGCACCCCTGAAAAGGCGGACATACTGGTGCAAAATGACGTCCAGATACACCTGATCTGTTACAGTTCATCTGTCAAAGACATACAGGGGTGTACGTTTCATGGGGGCTTAATTATAATAATACTGCAGATATTTTTTTGTAGCTGTATGTCCGATTACGCAAGTCTCGTAAACGGCTGGCCCTGACTAGTTTTAGTACGCAATCTGACTGCATAGAATAACAACAAACAATGAAACAAAATGTTCGTTAACACAGTTAATTAATTATGTCCCCAGCAACTATAAAACCTACGAAACCAACAAAGCACAAGTGTAGCTGTTCTGTATGTGGTAGTATGACTCAACGCACATCTGGCACGGTTTCTTCTTCAACAAGACAAGAATTTTTAAATACCAATTATACTGACGTGATAAAAGAAAATTACAAATACTATAATTGTGCAAGAAAACCAAAATTACACTCTAATACAAGAACACACGCCAGATGCTTTGTTGACTGAACCTGTAATGAAGCATTATTCAGGACACACAAATAATAAGAAAATAAAGAACAGTAGTTAATTACCTTAATTTATATTGACGAAAAGCACTCAGATCATTACAATATCTCCATTGGAACAACATCTGCTATCTCTCCCATCAAATAACTGCATAAACATGGAACAACACTCTCCACAACCGCATCTCACTCTGACTTCAGCTACAAGCAGTGTTCACCACAACTTCTCGGCAAGAACTGCCTGTCGCTGCGTCTCAATAATCACTGCCAGTGGAGGCGGCGGAACAATACTCTCTGGCGCGATTTCTGGCGCTGTGGCTCAGTGTAGCCACCTTTCATATGCCCTTCCTCCACGGGCTAGAATTTGATGGTATTTTTGCCAGCATTGGTGGTGAAAATACCACCAAATTCGTCAAAAAAAATACAGACAAAAATAAAAGATAATATTAATACGTAAGCATCATATAACTAGATAAAATTTTGGCTTTGCACTGACCTTACAATAGCCTAATATATAAAATACAGTAAGGAATACAAATTCTTTCATACATATGACTTTACATAATAGTTTACAGAAATATCATGTGGTTAAACAATTCAATCGATAGCGTCAGCAATGACGAATATGAGCAGGTAAGAGTCTTATAACTTTTCACAAACAGTAATACACAAAAAATCAGTTTATACAAATATTCACATAAAATGTTTTCATAACAATTGGTTGACAGTTCCAGCAGTAGCACCCAGCAATGTTGAGTGGTGCAGACACCATCAGGTGACATCATTTCAGTAGAAGCAGTCCATCAGTGGCACCCAGCATTGTGGAACAGGTGCAGACTCCAACAGGTGACATCATTTCAGTAGAAGCAGTCCATCAGTGGCACCCAGCATTGTGGAACAGGTGCAGACTCCAACAGGTGACATCATTTCAGTAGAAGCAGTCCATCAGTGGCACCCAGCAATGTTGAGTAGGTGCAGACACCATCAGGTGACATCATTTCAGTAGAAGCAGTTCATCAGTGGCACCCAGCAATGTGGAGTAGGTGCAGACTCCAACAGGTGACATCATTTCAGTAGAAGCAGTCCATCAGTGGCACCCAGCAATGTGGAGTAGGTGCAGACTCCAACAGGTGACATCATTTCAGTAGAAGCAGTCCATCAGTGGCACCCAGCAATGTGGAGTAGGTTCAGACTCCCACAGGTGACATCATTTCAGTAGAAGCAGTCCATCAGTGGCACCCAGCAATGTTGAGTAGGTGCAGACACCATCAGGTGACATCATTTCAGTAGAAGCAGTTCATCAGTGGCACCCAGCAATGTGGAGTAGGTGCAGACTCCAACAGGTGACATCATTTCAGTAGAAGCAGACCATCAGTGGCACCCAGCAATGTGGAGTAGGTTCAGACTCCCACAGGTGACATCATTTCAGTAGAAGCAGTCCATCAATGGCACCCAGCAATGTTGAGTAGGTGCAGACACCATCAGGTGACATCATTTCAGTAGAAGCAGTTCATCAGTGGCACCCAGCAATGTGGAGTAGGTGCAGACTCCAACAGGTGACATCATTTCAGTAGAAGCAGTCCATCAGTGGCACCCAGCATTGTGGAACAGGTGCAGACTCCAACAGGTGACATCATTTTAGTAGAAGCAGTCCATCAGTGGCACCCAGCAATGTGGAGTAGCTGCAGACTCCAACAGGTGACATCATTTCAGTAGAAGCAGTCCATCAGTGGCACCCAGCATTGTGGAACAGGTGCAGACTCCAACAGGTGACATCATCTCAGTAGAAGCAGTCCATCAGTGGCACCCAGCATTGTGGAACAGGTGCAGACTCCAACAGGTGACATCATTTCAGTAGAAGCAGTCCATCAGTGGCACCCAGCAATGTTGAGTAGGTGCAGACACCATCAGGTGACATCATTTCAGTAGAAGCAGTTCATCAGTGGCACCCAGCAATGTGGAGTAGGTGCAGACTCCAACAGGTGACATCATTTCAGTAGAAGCAGTCCATCAGTGGCACCCAGCAATGTGGAGTAGGTGCAGACTCCAACAGGTGACATCATTTCAGTAGAAGCAGTCCATCAGTGGCACCCAGCAATGTGGAGTAGGTTCAGACTCCCACAGGTGGCATCATTTCAGTAGAAGCAGTCCATCAGTGGCACCCAGCAATGTTGAGTAGGTGCAGACACCATCAGGTGACATCATTTCAGTAGAAGCAGTTCATCAGTGGCACCCAGCAATGTGGAGTAGGTGCAGACTCCAACAGGTGACATCATTTCAGTAGAAGCAGTCCATCAGTGGCACCCAGCAATGTGGAGTAGGTGCAGACTCCAACAGGTGACATCATTTCAGTAGAAGCAGTCCATCAGTGGCACCCAGCATTGTGGAACAGGTGCAGACTCCAACAGGTGACATCATTTCAGTAGAAGCAGTCCATCAGTGGCACCCAGCAATGTTGAGTAGGTGCAGACACCATCAGGTGACATCATTTCAGTAGAAGCAGTTCATCAGTGGCACCCAGCAATGTGGAGTAGGTGCAGACTCCAACAGGTGACATCATTTCAGTAGAAGCAGTCCATCAGTGGCACCCAGCAATGTGGAGTAGGTGCAGACTCCAACAGGTGACATCATTTCAGTAGAAGCAGTCCATCAGTGGCACCCAGCAATGTGGAGTAGGTTCAGACTCCCACAGGTGACATCATTTCAGTAGAAGCAGTCCATCAGTGGCACCCAGCAATGTTGAGTAGGTGCAGACACCATCAGGTGACATCATTTCAGTAGAAGCAGTTCATCAGTGGCACCCAGCAATGTGGAGTAGGTGCAGACTCCAACAGGTGACATCATTTCAGTAGAAGCTGTCCATCAGTGGCACCCAGCAATGTGGAGTAGGTTCAGACTCCCACAGGTGACATCATTTCAGTAGAAGCAGTCCATCAATGGCACCCAGCAATGTTGAGTAGGTGCAGACACCATCAGGTGACATCATTTCAGTAGAAGCAGTTCATCAGTGGCACCCAGCAATGTGGAGTAGGTGCAGACTCCAACAGGTGACATCATTTCAGTAGAAGCAGTCCATCAGTGGCACCCAGCATTGTGGAACAGGTGCAGACTCCAACAGGTGACATCATTTCAGTAGAAGCAGTCCATCAGTGGCACCCAGCAATGTGGAGTAGCTGCAGACTCCAACAGGTGACATCATTTCAGTAGAAGCAGTCCATCAGTGGCACCCAGCATTGTGGAACAGGTGCAGACTCCAACAGGTGACATCATCTCAGTAGAAGCAGTCCATCAGTGGCACCCAGCATTGTGGAACAGGTGCAGACTCCAACAGGTGATATCATTTCAGTAGAAGCAGTTCATCAGTGGCACCCAGCAATGTTGAGTAGGTGCAGACAGCAAGAAGTAACATCATTTCAGTAGAAGCAGTTCCATCTGTGGTACCCAGCGATGTTGAAGAGGTACAGACAGCAAGAAGTAACATCATTTCAGTAGAAGCAGTTCCATCTGTGGTACCCAGCAATGTTGAAGAGGTACACACAGCAACAAGTCACATTTCTCAGTAGAAGCAGTTCATCAATGGCACCCAGCAATGTTGAGTAGGTGCAAACAGCAACAGGTGACATCATCTAAGTAGAATCAGTCCATCAGTGGCACCCAGCAATGTTGAGTAGGTGCAGACACCGACAAATGACATTAAACAACTATCACTGATCACACTGTTCCTCAGCAGAAATTAAACATGTCCTAGTGGCACCAATCATGTAGAAAAAGTACAAGTAACAGTCCATAGTATTTACTATCACTGATCAGACAGTTCAAGCATGAACAATACAAATGCTTTTACACTAAACATACAAATCATAACAAACACACAAATGATCTCAGATAATTGTCATATTAACTATTACAAATACACAAACATCAGTAAACCTATAATATTTATGGGTGTCAGTGCAAGCCACTACAAACAAATAAAATAATATTTAGGAGATAGGTGGGTAGGATTAGGAAAGGAAAACACACAAAACACACTCACTCATCTTTCATCCACATTAAGTACTACTGTGTAATTGAATAGTGTTAACTGTGTACATGCACTTCTGTCAAAATTTCATGTTCATCATGTGTATCAAGTAATAGTGGCAGCAATGTATAACAGTCAATAATAGTTAAGTCAACGTCATAGTCATCATGTCAAGACCAATGTTTGCCGAGCCAGATCAAAATGTACGGTTGCTGAACAACTGTCAGTGTGCCAAGATATGCAACTTCCTCTCTCCAAAAAAAAAGTACATACTGCTTAGTGATTTAACAAAGTGTGTGTAGACAATCTTCCTTCCATTTTAGTGTTCTAGTCTGCTATCTTCATCCTCCTTGTTCCATATAGACCAACAAAAAAAAAAAAAAATGCACCTCACTTATTTTATCTCTTATACACCATAACTCCAATCAACTTCATATAATCTCAATACCTCCATAATACCTCTTCAATACGTCGATACATATAAACATTATTGCCAGTATCATTTCACTTCCATAACAACTCTTTCCTCTAGTCAGTCTCCTCGATCGAGTACAGATAAAATCCTAATGCAAACCTCCTCATCCCATACAATCCGAAGACACACTGTCAACACACAACCTCTGTGTAATCCATCTGACCAAAATCTTCTACTCATTATGAATTATAAACAAAGAATGCATACATGACCTCTAACAGACTTAGTTCGAATAACTCTCAGTAATTAAGTACGATTATGGAGTGTGAATGATCCTAATATTTCACAGTGTGTACACCACTTCAAGAATTATGGCAAACAGAAGCAAACATGTGGAGTATTTCTTGTGTCAAGTGTCACTTCCTATTTCCATTGCTCACGAAAAATGCAGTGTAATAACTGTGTTGGTATGTCATGTCGTTAGCTTCCTTCCTATTGGCATACATTTATACAGCTTTCATAAAACCTCCAGCTCATGTGACTTCTATGAAGTTTCTTGTACTAATGTCATTCGTCGAATTATAGCAGTTCATTTTCTTATCTTAAAAATATAAGGCACTGAGCGTAAGCAAAACAAGCAATAGCGAGTAAATATACCAGTAGTGAACAGAATGTCAACAAGTGGATGCAGCACAATTCTTACAATGAGGCTCTGCCAAGCGAACAATCCATAACCCATACCACATCGTAACCCACACTCCATGTCCGTACACTGTACATCAGCATTGCTATATACCAAATTAAAGTATAGTTATGACAACAAGCAGAAATGTGTAAATGTGCAATCCATACGCATAGCAGTAAACATATATCTTACGTACTAAACAGGTCATTAACATCGTATCTTAATAAGTAAACATGAAGGCGCAAGCAGATAAATCACAAAGTATAACTTACATACCTTACCACATCAGCACAATTAATCAGGTGACAATTATAATTTAAATAAATAGGCACAGCAGGCACATAATTAAAAATATGACATCAGTGAAAAAGCAATGCAGCCTAGCGATGCATAATATACACAAGTAACAATCCAGTTCATTAATAATCATTGTCAAAATCAGTTATCGTACGCAAGCACGTCGCTTCACAAGTAATTTCATTGAACATGTAATTAGCACAAAGTATGAATCACGTAATCGCGAGCAGCAAATTACGTCTAAAGTACGTACCTAAGCGGAAATATGTTACCTGAAAAATAAACTCAATTAATAATTACCTTTTTAGTTTATTTCTTTCTTCTTCGAAATGACATTTTTCCTGAAATTTTCTCGATAGCAAGTCGTCTTAACGTCGGACACGCACAGAATTTACCTGAAGTTCTTAAATATTTTGTAGAACCGTATCCTGAAAAATACTGAATGTTAATAACATAATTCATCAAGTCATTATAGCTTTATACTGAATTTAATCGGAGAAATTAGACTGTGTATTTATTTACGGCTGTCAGTGCATTCGCACTGAGCGCTCGATCAGCTGTAGGCGCGTGACGTAGGAAGTGATTGTTTGCGGTCAACGACTGCCTTGTGCGGCGCGCAGACTTGACTGTTGCTTTGAGTATATGCCGCCGCCAAAGCACAGCGCGGTATCCTTGTACTCTCCGTGTGTTTACATACAACTGTTAGTTTCTCAAAAGTATGTCATTCTACAAAAATTTTTCAAAAGTATATCATTCCACAAAAATTTTAACGTTAGATATATGATGTATTCCCTTAGAGCGTCGTGATTTAAGAGTTTCTACTTCGACAGTGTTATCATGAATAATTTTGCGAATTCTATATGGGCCATTATAAAGCAGAAAAAATTTGCGAACAAGCCTTTTCCTTTGTGAGACAAACGATGAGACTTAATTAACACTTTCTGACCAACTGACAAGATTTTTAAACGACCAGGACGCTTAGCTGATTTCTCTCTTCTAGCAGCCGCAGATGCAATATTTTGTAGAGCCAGGTTGTCAACTTCAGAATGCCGCAGTTTCCGTGTAGGCGGAAAAGGAACGATTTCAGAAATGCGATTTGTCGGTGCTTTGTTTTTTTTTAATATCAGTATAGGTGGTAAAGAAGTTGAGTCGTTAGGAAGTTCATTCAGAATGTTTTGAAAAATATGAAGATACTGATCCCAAGTTCTGTGATTCTGATGACAATAAAGACGACACAATTTATTGATTTCCTTCACCCATCTCTCTGAAGCGTTAGATTGAGGGTGAAAAAGTGAAATGAAAATTGGTTTAATTTTACGACGCCGTAGAGTACGAAGCCAAATTTTAGAACGAAACTGTGCTCCATTATCTGATATAACCTTATCAACATGACTCACTTCTTTAAGAAATGGTTAATGAAAGCATTAGATACTGAACGAGCTGTTGCTTTGCGTAACGGTGTAAAACACACATATTTTGATGTCAACTCCACTGCTACGAAAATGTACGCAAAACCATTAGTAGATCGAACCACTGGACCAAACAAATCAACTGCAGCCATGTCCTTTAATTTTGCTGGAATGATAGGAAACAACGGTGCTCTGTGAGAAACTGTCGGCGGCTTAGCCTTTTGACATAATTTGCATTTGGCAAGAACAAATCGAATACGTTTTTCCATATTATTGAAGTAGCAATTTTCTCGTAATTTATGAAAGCATTTTCTGGGACCAAAGTGTGCATAACTGAAATGCGTATACCAAATCAGCTTATTAACCCACTCATCAGGAATACAAACTAACCAAACAGAGTTGTCGACCGATTTTCGTTTAAAAAGAACTTTCCAAATAGATCGCAAAAACGAGGTGTGGCCAAATTGTCCAATGTAACAAAGCGTCTAAGAAAATTACAGACACCAAGGAAACTACGAACATCACGTTTTGTGGTAGGAACAGCATAATTACGAATAGCGTCTAATTTTTCTGGATCAGGAAGAATACCTTCTGTAGAAATAATGTGACCGAGAAATTTCACCTGAGAACGACCAAATTCAGATTTTTTTAAGTTCACTGCAATGCCAACTCTTGCAAAAATACGTAATAATGAATCCAAAATTTTGTTGTGCTCACTCCAAGAATGTTTAGCAATAAGAATGTCGTCAACATATGAAGTAATATTGTCACGAAGATAAACAGGTAAAATTTCATTTAAGCTGCGAATGACTGCTGCTGAAGATACAGTAAGTCCAAACGGTAATTTCCGAAACTGGTAACAGTTACCAAAGGCTAAAAAGGCAGTATATTTTCTACAATCAGGGTGGAGTTCTATTTGCCAAAAACTTGCGCGCATATCAATCGTGGATAAAACTTTAATTCCATGAAAATGTTGAAGAAGTTCATCTAAATTTTGTGGACGGTCAGTTTCAGGAATGATGATATTATTTATCTGTCTGGAATCCAGAACCAAACGAATTGACCCATCCTTTTTAAGAACAACGTGTAATGGGCTAGTATAAGGACTGACTGCAGGCTCAATAATGCCCTGATCTAACATGTACTGAAGTTCATTCTTAACCTTGTCTCTGTAAGCCAAAGGAATAGCGTACGTTTTCCCGCGAAATGGTGTGTGTTCTTTTACTTTAAATAAATATTGTAAGCCTTGTATAGTTCCCGTGTGATGACTAAACACTGTAGCATGTGAAGTCAAAATTTGGTGCAGCTCTTCTCTTGCAACGTCATCTGGTACTTCAGCTTTCTTAACCTTTTCATTAATTAATTCTTCGCTATTAATTATATCATCCATCGCGTCGCTGTATCTATTGTCATTGTCATGAATAAACACATTGTCGTCATAATGCTCAACGAAAACATCAGAAGTAAGAAACCTTAAACATTTTGTATCTGACTCAGATCTTGTTAAACACTCGAAAAATTTCAAACATTTCGGCATTCCGGCAACAGTCAAATTCACACTTCATTCTTTAAAGTTCAAACTTGCCTTATGTGCGTTAAGAAACTCCATACCTAATATAATTTGTGTACTGAGTAATGGAACAATAATAAAATTAGCAGAAAATTCGTATCCTTGACAACTGAAATTTAGGTTGGTCTGTTGTTTAACTTCTACACCCTTTCCAGAAATCGCTCCTCGAATTGTAGTTTTAGAAATAGGTAACACAGGACAGGCAATAGTTCTTTCACATATACGAAAAACTGATTCACTAATGACATTCAATGGGCTCCCAGAATCTAAAACTGCAGTGAACTTATTCTTACCCACACATACTTCAATAACAGGATGTAAAAATGCGTCTATATTATTTTCCTTTTCGTCTAACAAAATGTCTCTCATGTCTTCCAGGCGTACGTAGTGTAAAGTCGTAGTGTCATTACTTTCTGCACCGTCTATATTGCTGCCAGAAGCCGAAGCTGCAAGTCATTGTCGATTGTTTGCGTCACGTCTTTGATTATTCGCGTCATTTCGCGGATCCATTTCTACTATTTGCACTTGTCTCTCTGAAGTTCTGTCACGTGGAGGATGCCAATTAGGTCCCTCCTGTCTGTTAGATACAAATTCTTGGTTGTGTCTGTTATTGAAATTTCTGTTTTCCTGTCTGTCTGCATAACTACTTCTTGTGTAATTTCGACTGTCACTTCTGAAATTATTGTTGTATCTACGACCCTGGTTATTTCTGTAGTAAGAATTTCTATTACTGTGTGAATAATTTCTGTCTTGGTGATACCGATTACTGTTTCCATATAATTGATCATTCCGGTACGAACTACCGTTGTTATAATTGTCTGTGTAATTTCTGTTAGAACGTCTGTTATTGTCATAGGGCTGGTATCTATTGTCCTGTCTGTTACGTCTGTCATTCTCAAAGTTACCGCTATAACGTCCGTTCCGAACACTATCCCTTTTCTCTGAAAATCTATTGTAATTACTGTTACTGAAAAAATTACAGGAAGTCCCGTCGTCATTGTCATATTCAAGTTCTTGCAACAAAGTCTTAAAAGTTTCAATGTCGTCTTTGCATCTTCCGGCTAAAGCAATTTGTCTTATGAATTGTGGCAGCTTAGTTAAACAAATGCGAATTAATTCAGTCGGGCTATAAGGGTTGGAAAGGAACTGATTCTTTCGAATCATGTCTTCAAAATATTCCGCTGGCGTGCGGAACTCAGACTGTTTGAAATTACGCTGCATAATAAGGCTGTGTTTGACTCTGTCTTGCGTGTTCTCGGACCAATATGCCGATAGAAATGCATGATAAAAATCATTCAGATTATTACAATCTCTAATGAGTGCGCGCATCCGCGTCGCCGGTTCGTTTTCTAAATACCCACACATAAATTCCAGTTTGTGACTTAGTGGCCAATTTGGTGGAAGTGCGTACATAAATTGATCTAACCATGAACATGGATGTATGTCATTCTTAGAATTGCGGAAGATCTTAAATTTCCGAACAGTCAAAAAGTGTTTATAGTCAAAGTTTTCGCCTCGTGGCGACAAAGACCTACCGCGTCTGTCCCAGTCCCAATGTCGATTATTGTCAAGTTCGAGCGCCTGGCGCTCTCTTGTTGCATCCCGTAAATGAAACAAATTATCTTCTTCAAACCCCTCTGCTATCTGTGATTCCAAATTTCTTTTGCTGTCTTTTCCTACAATTTCGCCTTCGATTTGTTTGACTTGCTTTCATAATGCCTCAACTTCCCTTTTAACGCGTTCATTAAATTTTCCCTGATTTTCAACATGCTTATTTATGTTCTGGTACTCTTCGGTTTCTGCAAATGGCAATGGTACTGTATCATCTGAATCTCTGTCCCCATTTAAACTAAGACTTGTCAATTTATCTGAAATCTCCTCAACTCTTTCCGATAAATCACCTATTTGTTCTTTCTGTTTATTTACGTCTTCCGTAAGTGTCGCGACTCGGGTTTCAGTATTAACACATTTAGTAGTTAACTGTTCATACTGTTGTGTTAGGTTATTTAATCTGTCATTTGGTACAGATTCCTCGAGTCTCTCAAATATTTCTTCCTTATCTTTTGCACGTTGTAAATTTAACTCTGAAAATTTCTGTACTATCACGCGATCTCTTTCTTCCTGTTCTCTATCCTGTTCCCTTTGTCTAATCTCTACTGCAACTAATCTATTATTGTGAGCATTCAAAATCGGTTGTACTTCTTCTCTGATTTCTTTCTTTAATTCATCTTTCATATTTTTGAAACATGTCCCTATTCGTGAATCTAACCGTGTTTCCATTGTCCCCATCTGCGTTTTTAATTCAGATCTAAACTGCAATCCCAGTGAGTCTAACCGTGTTTCCATTGTTCCCATATCAGTTTTAATTGTTCCTATCTCAGTTTTAATTGTTCCTATATCTGTTTTTAATTCAGATCGTAACTGTGATCCCACATTTAATATAGCACTCATCAACTGCTCCATGGTAACTGTTTCAAAATTCTTTTCACCCCTCACATTTCCCACAAAACCAGCTTCCTTCTGCATAGCCATAAGGCCATCTGTGTTCGATACTGTTCCAGAATCTTCTATCGTTAATCTCGGATTCTGTGAATTTTCTGATTGAGAAAAATTTTGAAATGGTTCCGGACTATTTTCCCGACTTATTACATCGTTCTCCACTTCATTATTCATCACACTGTTCTCCTGTGTTGGCGAGTTCGCCATGTTAACAATTTCGTCATTCTCACTATCCATCATTTTTGCCTCTTTCATCGACCGCGTAATCATTTACAAAACATAAAAAATTCGTCACTGTACGAAAATTACACACAATGACTCTTTATCTCCAACAATACCATTTACATGAAATGTTTCCCTCAAACACGATTAATCGAACAATTGAAATAATTGCACTAAATTGTCAAACGCGTATACAAGACAACAAATCAAATTCTGAGAAAAAAAAATTCCATTAGAAGAATGACAATTACCAAATATACACATGCAAAATAGACTACAATTACTAAACTACAGATTACTACAACAATACTACTGTCTACTATTTTTACAATCAGAAGAATTCCAAGGGACGATCCGAAGCAGCGGTCGCCACGTGCATGGGGGCTTAATTATAATAATACTGCAGATATTTTTTTGTAGCTGTATGTCCGATTACGCAAGTCTCGTAAACGGCTGGCCCTGACTAGTTTTAGTACGCAATCTGACTGCATAGAATAACAACAAACAATGAAACAAAATGTTCGTTAACACAGTTAATTAATTAAGTCCCCAGCAACTATAAAACCTACGAAACCAACAAAGCACAAGTGTAGCTGTTCTGTATGTGGTAGTATCACTCAACGCACATCTGGCACGGTTCTTCTTCAACAAGACAAGAATTTTTAAATACCAATTATACTGACGTGATAAAAGAAAATTACAAATACTATAATTGTGCAAGAAAACCAAAATTACACTCTAATACAAGAACACACGCCAGATGCTTTGTTGACTGAACCTGTAATGAAGCATTATTCAGGACACACAAATAATAAGAAAATAAAGAACAGTAGTTAGTTACCTTAATTTATATTGACGAAAAGCACTCAGATCATTACAATATCTCCATTGGAACAACATCTGCTATCTCTCCCATCAAATAACTGCATAAACATGGAACAACACTCTCCACTACCGCATCTCACTCTGACTTCAGCTACAAGCAGTGTTCACCACAACTTCTCGGCAAGAACTGCCTGTCGCTGCGTCTCAATAATCACTGCCAGTGGAGGCGGCGGAACAATACTCTCTGGCGCGATTTCTGGCGCTGTGGCTCAGTGTAGCCACCTTTCAACGTGCACCAATCATAATTCCACCCCACACCATCAAACCACGATCTCCATACAGGTCCCTTTCAAGAACATTAAGAGGTTGGTTTCAGGTTCCTGGTTCACGCCAGATGAAAACCCGACGAGAATCACTGTTCAGACTATACCTGGACTCGTCCGTGAACATAACCTGGGACCGCTATTCCAATGACCACATACTGTGTTCTTGACAGCAGGCTTTACGGGCTCTCCTGTGACCAGGGGTCAGTGGAGTGCATCTCGCAGGTCTCTGTTCAGTCGTCTGTAGACTGTGTGTCTGGAGACAACTTTTCCAGTGGCTGTGGTAAGGTCCCGAACAAGGCTGCCTGCAGTACTCCGTGGCCGTCTGCGGGCACTGATGGTGAGATATCGGCCTTCTTGTGTTGTAAACTGTGGATGTCCCGTACTGTAGTACCTGGACATGTTTCCTGTCTGCTGGAATCGTTGCCTTAATCTTGAGATCACACTTTGTGTCACACCGAGGGCCCGTGCTACGACCTGCTGTGTTTCACCAGCCTCCAGTCGCCCTAGTATTCTACCCCTCATAACGTCATCAATATGTGTTTTTTGAGCCATTTTCAACACACAGTCATCATTAGCACGTCTGAAAACGTCTGCACACTTACTCGGTGCACCGTACTCTGGCATGCACCAACACACCTCTGCGTACGTGGACTGCTGCCAGCGCCACCGTGAGACGGCCGCAGGTCAAATGCACCGCATGGTCATACCCCGAGGTGATTTAAACCTACAAACCGCCCACCGGAGCGTTGTTTTACCATGTATCAGCACTGTCCTTGATTTAAGAGCATGAGTGTACATGGCAAATCCCTTCTCATAATCTACATTACCTAGTAGTACACTCAAATATACACAGCATTTAGCTGCACTTGCCTTTTATTCACAGAAGACAAACACTGGCTGTTATTATAAAGCGGTGTGAATATGAGAGATATGACACTTCGCTTTGTTGTGATCTTTGACCTGTGATACACTGTATTACAGTACTTGATGTTTATAAATTAGTTACAGAAAAGTAACCTTTAATTGTGAAAAAGATAAAAAAAATTACAGAAATATTTGATATAGCACTGAATGCAATATATCTTCAAGTTTTATTTATAAATGTTCACTGTGGCTACCTTTTGTAACACGACAAATGCCACATCTGTATTCACTTTCCTCCCAAGTCCTATGAAAGCTTGCAACGTTTCCAATTTGTAGGGTTTGAATGACAGATGTTTCCGTAATACCTTCCGCACTGTAACAAAGGCACATTCAATTCTAAGCTGACACGCCTCGTTGATTTACCCGGACTACGAATTTAAGACTACCGAACTTGTCCAATGGCTGTGTCGGAGACTGCTGGTTGACCCTGACCCAGTGTCCTAAATGATACACAGACAGTTTCGGTAAAACGATTCCACCATTCAATAAAAGTTTGTCTTTGAGGTGGTGGCTCGCGATATTTATCCTGAATTGTCGCTGAAATGTAGTAGCGAATTTGGATTCATGTAACCATAAATAACACTGGGAAAGCTCTGCAGCGCTACGACTCCATGATGACTGTTAGAATTCGCGCGTGCCACCTAACGGAACGTCGGGTACAACCAGGTTAGTGGGGAATAAGACTTGACGATATATTCCATTGAGAGTAGTATCAAACATTTCTATAAATTATTTTTCCTTCCCAAAATTAAAAGTTACCTTTGTATAACTAATTTACAAACATCCTTCAAAAATATCACGAGTACAGTTTTTAAGTGAATCGAGCTAGCTGCTGCATATGTGGATGACACAATAATATCTTGCAATGGTTCAAAAGTAGAACTAAATACACTTCCAGATTAAATGAATAATATGCACCCAGATGTCAGATTTATAGCTGAAAATCAGATCACTGAAGGAATTAATTCCCTTGCTATGTTACAATAACAAGCATACCTTTCAAATATATAGAAATCGCACTACCATTGATGTTGCCATTAACAACACCCCCTGCCACTCGAGAAACATAAAAACGTTCTTCAGGTCATCTGTAAACCATATGCTCTACATCCTCTTTAGTTAAGCAGATGCATGTAGAGACATGAACGTTCTTAAAGTTATAGCCCAAAATAATGACTACAACACCTCCCTCATAAACACCCTAGTTGAAAAAAGTCTAAAGTAAACTTAAGCAACCACCATCACCATTACAAACTAAGAAAGAAATGCCGAAATTTGTGTCTTACATTCCTTGACATAGTGCCATATAAACTGGCAAATATTTTCAGACCCATAACACAAAATATCCTTCCATACTGACGATGAAATGACAAAATGAAATTGTTCTCAATAATAATTCCGCTGAGAGCGGCATACCAGTATTCTGGCATATACAAACTCACTTGCTCATGTTTTTGCTTCTACATAGGACAACAGAGATAAATTTAGAAAACCGCAACAAAGAACATATGGCTGCCCTTCTACTCAAAAACTTAAATAACTCCGACTTTGCATCACATATTACATAACATTAACACTCCGTGGCTGGTATCAACGACAACATTTCTGTGCTAATCATCGGTGAGAAGGGGTTACAGATATAACAGCTTGAACAATTAGAGATTTGCATTTATAAACTAAAATCACCTCAAAAAATCCTTAACGATGGGTCTGAATCAGTGCAGAACTTCTTCTTCCAGAATATCCAAGGCATTCTGACACTAAAGCACAAAAATGAAAATAATACTACATATTCACCTTTCTGCATAAATTATATTCTCCTAGAAATGTAACAACTATGGCACTCTGCAGCTCATTCAGTCCCTAACTACACACTATATATTTCACTCTATTTATTTATTTTTGTGTTAACTTTAATCAAAATTACATGTATATTGGCAATATAAGAACACTCCTCCAGCTGGCAATATTCACTGTACTCATTATATTTATACTGTAATACAGTGTCTCTAAGGCCAAAGATCGTGGTGCAGCAAAGTGTGATATCTGTCATTTTTATACTCTTTTTTCATAAGAACAAGTAGTTTTACCTCATGCGCATGTGTTAAACCAAGTGAAGTTAAAGACTGTGTATATTTGTGTTACCTGTTAATGTTCAATATGGGATTGGATCGTAATAAGTACAGAAAATTGCTAAATCCGGAGATAAGTTAAGCCGAAATTCTTACAAAGAATTTATTCAGAAAGGATAAATTAAATACAGTTCGTGGTGGAGTGTTTATCTTTCTCAGAAGTAGTTTACTTGTAGTGCAATCAAGTAGATAGTTCCTGTGAATTAGTATGGGTAGAGGTTATACTTGACAACCGGAATAAATTAATTTTTTTTTCTTTTATCGACCCCCCTCCCCCCAACTCAGATGATACAGTTGCTGAAGAGCTCTAAGAAAACTTGAGTCTCATTTAAAATAGCTACCCGCTCATACTGTTATAAGTGGTGGTGACTTCAATCTACACTCGATATGTTGCGAAAATACACGTTTAAAGACGGAGGTAGGCATAAAACCTAGTCGGAAAACTTCCTTAATAAGTTCTCAGAAAATTATTTTCACCAATTACTTCAGGAGCCAGTGAAGTGCAAATGATTGTGAAAACATGCTTGACCTCTTAGCAACAAATAAACCTGAGTAAATGGGGAGCATCATGACGGATACATGGATTAGCGAGAGTGAATACCGTATCATTCAAACCCACGAAATACATCATTCAAACTTCATTCAAACCCACGAAATACTTCTATTTAAAAGCAGATAAAAATCAGCTTCAGGCCTTATTACGAGACAGTCTCCATTTCTTCAAATCTGAATGTTGTTGTTGTTGTCGTTGTGGTCTTCAGTCCTGAGACTGGTTTGATGCAGCTCTCCATGCTACTCTATCCTGTGCAAGCTTCTTCATCTCCCGGTACGTACTGCAGCCTACATCCTTCTGAATCTGCTTAGTGTATTCATCTCTTGGTTTCCCTCTACGATTTTTACCCTCCACGCTGCCCTCCAATACTAAATTGGTGATCCCTTGATGCCTCAGAACCTAATCTGAATATGTAAGCGTAAATCAGAAGCGGTTTAAATTCAAAGAAATTTAGTAAGACAAGGCACTGATTTCCCATGATACACCAAACAGGTCAGAACAATGTTGCAGGAGCAATGAAAAACCATGCCAATTTATAAAGAACGCAAAACTGTCAAGATTGGCGGACTTTTCACAGAAGGCCGAAATGTAGCGACAACTTCAATGCAAGATGCTTTTATTACTTTTCACAACGAAACTCTGTCTTGAAATCTGGTAGATAATTCAAAGAGATTCTAGTCGCGTGTTAAGAACACCAGCAGGAAGACACATTCAATACCTTCATGGTGCGTTAACAGTGGTGATGTTACTGATGACAGTGCATTTAAAGCAGCGTTCCTTCATACGGTTTTGCGAAATTCCTTGAAATAAATATTCCAGAATTCGAACCAAGGACAACTACCAGCATGAGTAACATAGAAGTAGATATCCTCGGTGTAGCAGAGCAGCTCAAATCATTTGAGAAAGGCAAGGCCTCCAGTCCTGATTGTAAGTAGGGGGACAACCTTTGTGCCAGCGCAAGTTGCATTGTTGCCAAATTTATTCAAGATGGCGACGATGACCTCACCCAAGATGGTGGCATGTAGACTGGCAACATCGCATGACGTCATCCAAGATGGCGGCTTTTGGCAGGAAAATAGGCCAATTGCGCTACGTCCACTAACCTAACCTCAAGAAAAAATGATGGGAATTTTGAATTTTGGCGCGAAAATAGCCCAATTGTGCTATGTCCACTAACCTAAGCTTCCAGAAGAAAAAATGGCGGGAAGTTTATTATTATTCATTATTATTTATTATCATTCATTGTCATTTATTATCATTTATTATTATAGACCTACCTCCACTAGAAAATTGCGCCAAATTCAAATTCCAACACGATATTCTCTCGAAAATTGTACTATTTATTATTATCATTTATTATTTATTCAAGATGTCCGATTTTCTCGGCGAGAAAGCCATTTTCCTTACATCCATAACAAAAATCTATAACAAGTTCAAATCCCAACACCATAATTGATCACATGTACGAGCTTTCTCCGTCACTTATCTTTTTTTACTGGTAGCCTATCATAATCGTGTCAAATAATAAACTGAACTTATAGTAACGTATTTCACGTCCTTTGATTTTGCAGGGGGGAAGGGACTGAAGACTTTATTTCAGGCAGTACGGTCATCACTTGTTCTCCAACACAGTCAGCACACTCATCTTTGATATCGCAGTGCAGTCACCACGACGTCCGCGCTCCAACTGAATTAGTTCAAAACCTCGTCACCCCCTGGCCAGCGGCGGAGACACTGCCTACGCCTGTCACGTGAGGGGGTGGTGAGGGGGCCGGCCACTAGCGGGGGGGGGGGCCCAGCGATCGCTCCCACGTCGTAAACATGTTTTCGCTGGACACACTGGAACTTGCCGAGTTTGACGTCACAGTGGCCCCTTGTCCGCTCACCACGTGTATTCGTCGCCTCCGCATGTTTCCCGCCAAAATTGTCTGCCTCGGAGCTGAATCACTAAACGGTCGACCATTCGCTGCCAAAGTTGTTTTCCTCGGCACTTTCAAACCTGTCGATGCCAACCACTCACCGTCCACCACGTGTCCCTGTACGAGCGAGAACGCAGTGCTACACTTTTGGCGGCAAAAGTTTGCTCGACAGTGTAATCCGCCATGACTATATAACAGTACGTTTGGACTGCACTAGAACGCTAATTGACGCGCTCTCGCGCGCGCGTAATAACTGTACAATCGCTGCGCTGCCGTCCCGCTTACGTCACACACCCGTCACGTGACGAGCAAACGCGCTGAATTACAGACCCATATCGATAACGTCGATTTCTAGTAGGATTTTGGAACATATATTGCGATCGCACATTATGTGTTAATTCGAAAAAACGATTTATTGTCAATGAGCCAATACGGATTCAAGAAATATTGCTCTCGTGAAACACAACTAGCTCTCTATTCTCACGAGGTAATGTGTGCTATTAACGGGGGATGTCAAACTGATTGCATATTTTTAGATTCCCAGAAGGCTTTTGACGTCATACGTCATAAGCGACTTCTAATCGCATTGTGTGCCTGTGGACTTTCGTCTCCGTTGTGCGATTGGATCTGTGATTTCCTGTCAGAAATGTCAAAGTTCGTACTAACTGACGGAAGGTCATCTAATACAACTGACGTAATATCTGGCGTTCCCCAAGGAAGTGTTATGGGTCCTCTGCTGTTCCTGATCTACATAAATGTATTAGGAGACAGTCTGAGTAGCACTCTTAGATTGTTTGAAGATGATGCCGTTATTTACAGTCCTATACAGTCATCAGATGACCAAAATCAATTGCAAAACGATTTAAACAAGACATCTGTACGGGGGGTACCCAAAAAAACCGGAATAACTTTGCTGTGGGCAGAGCTTGTGTAGTACGCATTTCTAACGCTTGGCTTGTGGATAGCGCAATTCATTGCCAGTTCAGTGCCGCATGTGTTGTCGACCTGGCTTTTTCTGTTGATCTGCAGTGTAGTTTTTCTAGCGCTGTTTCGTTGTTGTTTCGCTTTTTATGGAGGCAACTTTAAGTGAAGAACGTGCAACTGTGAAATTTTGTTTACTACTCGTTAAAAATGCTGCTTAAACTGTCGTAATGTTGAAAACTGCCCATCAAGATGACGTTATGGGAAAAACTCATGTGTACGAGTAGTTTGCTCGTTTTACAAATGTCCACTGATGACAAACCTGTTACTGGACGTCCACCAGTTGCCCGAATCGATGAAAATACTGAAAAAAATTGGAGAGCTTGTTTTCACAGACGGTTGATAGACAAGTGATCAACTGTCAGAGGTAAGTGGGTTATTTGGGAACTCGATTCAGCGAATTTTAACGGGAGATTCGGGAATGAAAAGTGTAGCTGCCAAGTCTGTTCCTCGGGTCCTGGCTGACAATAAAAAGGAACGTCGAGTTGAAACACGTCGATCGGAAACTGATCCAGATTTTCTGTCAAAGGTATTTGCTGGTGATGAGGCACGGTGCTGTGGTTACGACTTAGAAACAAAGCAACAGTCAAGCCAATGGAAGACGTCATAGTCATCCAGTTCAAATAATGTCAAGTCAAATCAAACAGCAAAACAATGCTGATATGCTTGTTTGATGCCAACGGCGTAATTAACTGGTTGGTTGGTTGATTGGTTGGGGAAGGGGACCAAACAGTGAGGTCATCGAACTAGGGAAGGATGGGGTAGCATGTCGCCCCTGCACTTTCAAAGGAGCCATGCAGGCATTTGTCTGAAGCGGTTTAGGGAAATAACGGACTATCTAATTCAGGATGGCCGGACGCGGATTTGAACCGTCATCCTCTCGAATGCGAGCCAAATTTGGGCGTAGTTTATTCAGAATTTGTTACCCCAGATGCGACCGTCAGTCAAACCCTCTATTTGGAAGTCTGAAGAAGATTAAACAACAGTGTTCGTCAAAAAAGACCCGATTTGTGGCAGACGGGAGACTGGTTCTTCCATCACGGCAACTTGCCTGTACACAAAGCCATCTCTTTTAGACAGTTTTTGGCTAAAAATGGCATGGCTGCGCTGTCCCATGCACCTTACTTACCTGACCTGGCTCCGTGCGACTTTTTCTTATTTCCACGCATGAAAAAGGGGTGAAAAGACACCGATTTGATAATATTGAAGAAGTCAAGGAAAAAACGACGGAGGGGATGTCAGGCATTTCTAAAGATGACTACAAAAACCGTTTCAAACAATGGAAGCACCGATAGGAGAAACGTATTAGTTGTAATGGAGAGTATTTTGAAGGGGATAAGGTTGTTTTGAAAACAATTTCAAAATATATAGCTCTTAAAAATAATGCCGATTTTCTTTTGGGTACCCCTCGCATGCTGCGAAAAGTGGCAGTTGCCTCTCATCCGTATGGGTATCAAAAGGAATCCGCTAAACTTCAGTTACACGGTATATCACACTAATACAAAGGCTGTAAATTCAACTAACTACTTACGGATTACAATTACGAATAACTTAAAATGGAAAGATCAAACAGATAATGTTGTCGTGAAAGCAAAGCAAAGACTAAGAAAATGCAACAGGTCTACTAAAGAGACTGCCTGCACTGGGCTTGTACAACATCTTCTGGCTTATTGCTGTGCAGAGTGGCATTCGCATCAGATAGGATCAACGGAGGACATTGACAAAGTTCAAAGAAGGGCAGCTCGTTTTGTACTATCGTGAATCAGGGGACAGAGTGCCACGGATGTGATATGCGAATTGAGGTGGCAGTCATTGAAACAGAAGCGTTATTTGTTGCGGCAGGATCTTCTCATGAAATTTCATTCACCAATTTTCTCCTCAGAGTGAGAAGATAATTTATAGGCGCTCACCTACAAAAGAAGGAATGATTATGATAATAAAATAAGAGAAATCAGAGCTCGCACAGAAATATTTGTTATTTTTTCTCGCGCGCTGTTCGAGAGTGGAACGGTAGAGAAATACCTTGAAGGTGTACACGAATTTTAATTTTCACAGTGAATCTCGGTGATTAAGTCTTCTGCGATTATCAGCCGAGTTAAGGTGTCGTTCTGCGCCTACGTTTCAACAAGTTTCAGATGATAAGTAGGAAGCTTGTTGAAACGTTGCCGCAGAACGGCTGAGAACCCGAAAAGACTTCATCAGCTTGAAGGTGGTTCAATGCACTCTCTGCTAGGCAGAGTAATCATGTAGTTATAGGTGTAGATTTGCCATGGATATCGCGATGCAGTGTACTATTAGTACCCCGATCATGAAACTTTTTCGTTTCGTAAATCGATAACTAAATCTCCGTCATTTTCGCCAGCACCATCACCACAGCCTTTAGCCACATTTGGTCCGCTACATAATTTTCCTGTAACGTCTCTGTCTGATGATGAGCCGGCAGCGACTCGAAAACATGTTAATTGTACACAAATCGGCTCAAACGTCCTAAATAGCGACCGGTTGTATACTTATTCCCAAATAAACCGCTAATTTAAAGCACATGTGCACCGCGTCATCCATAATGGATATCCGGAGAGTAGTTGTTTCCTTTCGCTTAGATGCGTCCTGCCACACTCATTTTTTATTTATCTTGGTTTTCTCAAATTACTGCAGATAAATGGCACCATCGTTTCTACAACGATCTCACAGTTGATCCTTTGTTGAACTGTTATCTATGGAACATTAACATCTGATCATATTTCCTCCTCTCTTTAACAAATACACTTGACTAGGTCCAAGAGAAAATTCCATAATATAAGGAAAATACCTTAAAATTATATATGACGGTAGTATCTGTTCCCGAAAGAACAGTTACCGTGGATGACCATGGAGCTTAGCTACAAATGAAATGGTAATTAAATGGACACCCTAGCTGCAAACAGGCGTTGATGTACTTCTTTGGGGACATGTTGAAAATGTGTGCCCCGACCGGGACTCGAACCCGGGATCTCCTGCTTACTGGGCGGACGCTCTATCTACTTTTTTTTTTTTTTTTTTTTTGCATTTTGTTCGTTGTTGATCGTTGTGTTTGGTCGTTGCGGACGTCACATGATATCCATTCAAGTTCGTTTTGTTGATCCTTTCACTCAGTTTTTTTATTACAGAGGCCAACCGGCTCTCTGACCGAACACGCTGAGCTACCGTGCCGGCATCCATCTGAGCCACCGCGGGCACAGAGGATAGTGCGTCTACAGGGACTTATCCCTAGCACGCTCCCCGTGAGATCCACATTCCCAACATGTCCACACCACTACATTCGTAGTGCGCCTAATATATGTTTGCCCATCATACTCATTACTCGTGGCAGATTAATCTACCAAGTCCCGTACGAGTTCGGCAAACATCTATTAGGCGCGGTGGCTCAGATGGATAGAGCGTCTACCATGTAAGCAGGAGATCCCGGATTCGAGTCCCGGTCGGGGCACACATTTTCAACATGTCCCCAAAGAAGTACATCAACGCCTGTTTGCAGCTAGGGTGTCCATTTAATTATCACTTCATACCTTAAAAATATTTCGCACGTCGTCGCTTCCTTCTTGCTACTTTAATACCAGATGGCTGTGGACTCTAAGAGCTTCAAGTCCGTTGTGTCTTGAATATTACGTTTTTCCAGTTCTGTCAATCAGTTCTAAAACCTACTAAAAGTAGCAGAGCATATTCGCATGCATCTGAACGTTACCTGCATGCACAGCAGCATAATAAGTACAGTTCCACTTCCTTCCGCAAAGTGTTATGGGTTCCTCACACCTGTGCTTCTTTCCCTGGCGAAGAGTCTGAGTAGAATCTTGACTATCAAGGCTTTTTACCGACTACGTTAGCCACAGCTATGGTGCACATGGTATTCATTCCCCCCCTGCGATTGCAGCTGTTCGAGGGATGTTTCCGGTATAGAAGAGGAGATCAAACACGATGCTATTGCGTCAATGAGCTACTTATCTACTGCTTACGCTAGTCTGGTGACGCATTAGGTGACGCGAAAAGGATGTGCACGGATACTGGCCTGCTGGAAATTCCCTTGATGTTATAGGAACGGAAGTAGAGCGAACTAAGTGTTGTGTTCTTGGCGAGTTGTCTAGTATTCTCTCAACAAACATCAAAGGGCTGGGGTATTTTAGAATATCTCACTTAATACCATTATGACCAAAACCTGTTCTGCAATCGGCAGATTGTGTCTCTCAGTTACATACTATTCCTATACATACTCAGTTCTTAGCTGTGGAATTCTTTTCTGTGGACGCAATTTTCAAATATAGAAAAATTATAAGATCCAGAAATTGTAACCGGTCTCACTGTGAAGATCTGTTCAAAACTTTAGCATTTATCAGTCACTTATGCACATAAAAAACTTTCGTAAGTACAGCACCAATGGCCCTGTGCACATATGTGGAAGAAGATCCAGACTGAATGTACATATACTAAGAATGACTTAACATAAAACTCAAAGCACCATTTCCTACCAAGGAATAAAATTGTTCAATAAACTGCTTCAGGAGGTAAAAGAGATTACTAAATAAAACTCATTTACAAGATAACTAAAAAGTATCTGCTTAAGAACGCATTCTACACAGCGAAGGATTACTTAGTTAACATTATCTATAT
Source organism: Schistocerca cancellata (assembly GCF_023864275.1). Taxonomy (NCBI): domain Eukaryota; kingdom Metazoa; phylum Arthropoda; class Insecta; order Orthoptera; family Acrididae; genus Schistocerca; species Schistocerca cancellata. Next base: position 746,236,136 of record NC_064628.1, on the reverse strand, counting down.
CTTTAGTAAAAAATTTAATTCAGTTGATTAATAATAAAAGACCCCTGTCACATCACAACATACTTTCGCACTATAAATATTGTTTATTTTGGAAAATTTTTCACCAAACCTCTCCTGATACTAACATGATATCCACTTTCCGAGCTTATCTTATTCTTCATGGAGGGACCCTATCTTAGTTTTTCCGGCCAATAAACGAAAAGTTGCAGCACGAAAACTGAATCCCAAATATGATAGTCATGGTCCCGGTATAAGCGATAGTATGCAGTGATTGGTGTAGAGAACTGTGTATTTAGTACAACGCTTGCTGATTACGTGCAAGTATACTTTAATATGTTTTAATTCTCGTACAACAGTGAAATCAAACGTTAATACATGCAAAACTACATTATAGAAACGCGTTGGACGAAATTAAAATATGCAATACCACATTATTGACACGCGTTGGCCGAAATTATCTGACACTTACAAGAGACCGTAATAACAAAGGACGCGCTACGCGGTATGGAATCCATAATAACCTATCGATGAAACAATACGACTGCGAGAAAGAAATCTGTTCTCAATAAAATATACGTACGCTCTCCGATTTTGTAACAAAATGACTTTGTGTTAAATGTTGGCCCCGAATGTTGCGAAACTTGCCAGTTTAGAAAACATTTGCTGTACCAGAACTATTATCGTAATTACACAACAAATGATCAGTGTATAAAACGCATCTGACATTGTCTGTTAAATCTGTTTCAAATCACAATGTAGCACTTTCATAAAATATTTCACATGCATTAAACCTCTGAACTTATACTGATATTATTCTCGTAAATGCGCTCTGACAATCACTGTGCCAGACTCTGAATGTGAACTACAATGATAATCAAATTTACGGCTTACTTGTGCGCAATGGACCGCTCGTCTGTTCTGCAACCTTACTTTCTTATTTTTATTTTTTATAAAATAATAATCTGACTGTGAAAATTAAATTTCACCCACCGTACTCACGATGTGCAAAGCGAGACGGGACTTCATCAGTATTCAAAAAATGTTACTCAGCACACAACTAGCAATGTGCAAGGCGTGTGTGCAGTCAAATAAAACCATGAATGCAAATGAATAACTGGGTACTAATCTCACCGACAAAGAAATAACTGAATCGACACTTTAAGTTTTAACTGAGCTTCATTAAGTCATAGCAGCGATACAACTTTCAGCACTTCCTACACATGAACTAGTTCGCAGGATGTCCAACTGGCATTTATCACTGCGCTGAAAGACAGCCACATAACTTCGTTACAAAAACCTTATAGAAAATCTAAACCATAGGTACTGTTATAACAATCAGCATACTGAGTAATTATAAATATAAAACCCACGTTACCTTTTCTCATTCATCCAATATTACAGTCCTTATAATTAATATATTTCTTTAAACATCATATTACAAAAACTGCTCCAGCTTCCGTTCCAGGGCAGGCCGGTTTCCATCCATTTCAAACCAAGTACATCACTACACACAGTTGCTACTCGTAAACAGACTCTGCTCTCACAAAGTAAATCTAACCTCTCTGACCAACATCTGTGGTCTCATACATAGGTCCAAAGTGTATAATTATAAAGGTAATGTGAAAGTGATGTTACAAGGCTTGAGAACATTTACCAAATTTACAGATTAAGTCATACTTGTGGCCCAATGACATACTCAGAACTATTATATGAGATAGGACAGCAACGTTTCAACATTATGGAATAACTTTTTTGCAAGAACGTAGATATAAAACAGTATTGTACACAGGGGATAAACTGAATGAGATTCTAATAAGTCTGACAGTATAGCCCAGTATTCGTAGGAAGGAAACTAATCTTCTTTAGGTAAATGGCGAGATGATTCCTACTGCAACGGCATCCATCACTATCGGTGTAGCACGACATGTCCAATACGACTGTAACAAGTCAGTGACCCACTTTTGGAAAGTAATATACCATTATCAAACACTGGCGCTACAGCTGAAAAACCTGCATGACTTCACACTGTTCTGTATTAATAGCACTACATTGTAAAAACGCTATAGTGAAAAGCAGTGCATTCAGTTCAAATGGTATAACAACAAAACCAAGCATGTTTAATTATATCTTCATTGCCTTGTAATATCGTGTGAGATTTCTATCGTGTGAGATTCCATAGAATAGCGGTTGTTGATTCTTTGTTTCCTTTTCACCAGTAAAGAGTGTTAACAACTCTGAGGCAGTATAACACAAAAACAATGCTTGGAAACTGAAACTTTGTTTGGGGGCAATTATAGTTTAGGAAATACGGCCAAAAAGGTTTTTATAACGTAACAATATGCTTCAGCCATCATGACGATGGACACAAATCTACAGAATTAGTTAAAATACATGTTTATACGTTTCACAGTACATCGATATACCCTATATTATCCCTCTGATTGCCCTCTCTGCTTATTGAAAAAATGTTGGATGAAGAACAGCAGTATTGTTTACTATGAATAACAATATTGATCACCATACCAAAACACATGATGTCTGCCATCAATGGTGGGTGAAAAAGCGGAGCGCAGCTTCTTATTTTCCTGAATATCTCTGGCGAGTGACAAAGCCGTCACTGTGTCTAAGCCCCACATAATAGTGCAGAAATGCACAGACCTTAAGGAAAATGGGCACTCAGCACTAAGGCTCGTCACAAACTTCACATACATCTATATCTATCCTTCGCAAGCCATCTTCCAGTGTGTTCAATGTATATCCCTTTCAATTCTCCCCTTTCCTGTACCAGTTGTGAATGGACGCCGAGAAGACAGACTATTGGTAAACTTGTGTGAGCTCAAACCTCTCTCATTTTGCGTTCATGGTCCTTTCGCAATATAAAAGGAAATAATATATTGGTTAACTCTTCTAGCAACACACCCTCTCGAAGTTTTAGTAATGATGCACTGTTTGATTCAGCGCTTCTCTTGTACCATACGCCACTAAACGTAAATTAGCATACTCGTGATTCCTTTGCGTTTACTAGGCGAATCAGTTATGAAACGCGTTCCTATTGCCTTGGCTTCCCCTCAAGCACACATACAGCAATAGAGGAAATGGTAAACGATATTCTTAAAAGAAAAATTCACTGGTATTCTGCGAATAGTCTCACCCTCAGTTTTAAATATACGGAACATAATTAATCAGATCTGCACATCCGGAGAAATTACAGCAATTGTAAGTGTAACGTGTCTGGCAGATAAAAAAGTAAAATTTGAAAATAAACTGAAAAGAAAGTTCTCCTTGACAACTCCTATTCCATAGAAGAATTTCTACTATCGTAATGTGTAAAAGGTGGTGGGTAGGAACTACTAACACAGATGTGTCTTAAGAAAAGAATAAATGATCAGCACGTAGGCATATTTAGAAAATAATTTTGAAGTGAATATAAAATGATCCATTAAATTTCGGGCATGCAGCCGCGCAAATAAAATTTCTTCTACTGATATTTCGGCCGCGTATCGTCCGGCCATCTTCAGAGCGAGTCACAAGACTGACGACAAGGTGCCAAGCGCGGCCTTATATGCTCCACCGCGGCGGTACTGCGCATGCGGGTCACAGATGCTGCGCCGCCTGTGGCGAAGGCGTACGGACGTTCGATGTGCTTATCGATGTTTGATCGGCGGCGGTGACACGGTGACGACTTCTCTGCAATTTAATTAGTCCAAGAGCCGGATTCCATGCTTTGTCCAAATGAAAACCATTATCTCTGTTTATTAAATTGTTGGCTAATCGAATTTCTATGGCTTCCTTGAGTACAGATTCCCAAAAAGAAGAGGTGGATGTTAAAATCTTCACATCACTGTAATTCATGGAATGACCCGTATCAATACAATGTTCGGCCACAGCTGACTTGTCTGGTTGTAATAGGCGTGTGTATCTTCGGTGCTCCACACACCTCTCATGAACGGTGCGTGTTGTTTGACCTATGTATGACTGCTCACAATTTCCGCAAGGAATCTGGTACACACCCGCCTTACGAAGCAGTAAATCGTCCTTCACAGAGCCGAGTAAAGCCGCAATCTTCGTGGGGGGCCGGAAGATCACCTTAACACAGTGTTTCTCAAGAATACGGCCTATCTTTGAAGAAAGAGCACCCACATAAGGCAGAAACGCCCTAGATCTGAAGAAATTACTATCTTCTTCCGCCTCGTATACCTTCTTTTTAGGTTTTTCATCGAATGCTCTACGAATTTGTTGCGGAGAATATCCATTCGATTTAAAAATACTCTTGAGGTATGTCAGCTCTCCTTGTAAATTGTCTTCATCGGATACACAGTGCGCCCGATGCACTAAGGTCTTAAGGACACTCATACTCTGAGAAGGGTGATGGCAGCTACTGGCATGAAGGTATAGATTTGAGTGCGTTGGTTTCCGATGTACGGCATGTCCTAATGTGCCATCACTTTTACGGCGAACGACAACATCCAGAAAGGGGAGGCACCCGTCTTTTTCTATTTCCATGGTAAATTTAATGCTAGCATGGATGGAATTCAAAATTTTAATTAAATTAAATTTACCATGGAAATAGAAAAAGACGGGTGCCTCCCCTTTCTGGATGTTGTCGTTCGTCGTAAAAGTGATGGCACATTAGGACATGCCGTACATCGGAAACCAACGCACTCAAATCTATACCTTCATGCCAGTAGCTGCCATCACCCTTCTCAGAGTATGAGTGTCCTTAAGACCTTAGTGCATCGGGCGCACTGTGTATCCGATGAAGACAATTTACAAGGAGAGCTGACATACCTCAAGAGTATTTTTAAATCGAATGGATATTCTCCGCAACAAATTCGTAGAGCATTCGATGAAAAACCTAAAAAGAAGGTATACGAGGCGGAAGAAGATAGTAATTTCTTCAGATCTAGGGCGTTTCTGCCTTATGTGGGTGCTCTTTCTTCAAAGATAGGCCGTATTCTTGAGAAACACTGTGTTAAGGTGATCTTCCGGCCCCCCACGAAGATTGCGGCTTTACTCGGCTCTGTGAAGGACGATTTACTGCTTCGTAAGGCGGGTGTGTGCCAGATTCCTTGCGGAAATTGTGAGCAGTCATACATAGGTCAAACAACACGCACCGTTCATGAGAGGTGTGTGGAGCACCGAAGATACACACGCCTATTACAACCAGACAAGTCAGCTGTGGCCGAACATTGTATTGATACGGGTCATTCCATGAATTACAGTGATGTGAAGATTTTAACATCCACCTCTTCTTTTTGGGAATCTGTACTCAAGGAAGCCATAGAAATTCGATTAGCCAACAATTTAATAAACAGAGATAATGGTTTTCATTTGGACAAAGCATGGAATCCGGCTCTTGGACTAATTAAATTGCAGAGAAGTCGTCACCGTGTCACCGCCGCCGATCAAACATCGATAAGCACATCGAACGTCCGTACGCCTTCGCCACAGGCGGCGCAGCATCTGTGACCCGCATGCGCAGTACCGCCGCGGTGGAGCATATAAGGCCGCGCTTGGCACCTTGTCGTCAGTCTTGTGACTCGCTCTGAAGATGGCCGGACGATACGCGGCCGAAATATCAGTAGAAGAAATTTTATTTGCGCGGCTGCATGCCCGAAATTTAATGCATTATTCATTACGCCGCGAGAAGTTGAAAATGCACATGAATATAAAATGACTCGTTCCACATAATTACGATTTATCGTTCAAATGCTCCATTGAATCTGAAACTACCTAATTGACTAGCTAATGGAAGATCCGAGAAAGATATTGTACTGACCACTGAAACTTATTGTATGACAGACAAAGAAAAGTTTGAAACTGAACCGAAAGTATATTCTATATCTGATATCTATGAATATTGCAAATTAACTGAACTGCGGAAATTTAACTTGTAAAAATCTAGATAATGATCACAGTGAAAATACGAAAGTGATAAAAATCCACTTGACTGTTCTCATAACTACAACGGAGGCAGTACGGTGCTTTTCACCACTAAAAAGAATAAAAAGGATTTCTAAAAATCACTACGAGATTTTTAAGACTAAACGCATTACGAAACTGATAAAAATCCTCCTGATAGTTCCCATAATTACATCGGAGGCATTGCGCTGCTTTCCAACACTGAAAAGAATAAAAGCTTTTCTAAAAATCAATATGAGATCAGTAAGACTAAATGCTCTTGAACAGATTTCAATGGAGAAACGTTTCCACTGATGTCATTCAGAGATCGAGGAGAAAATTATTGGTCATTTTGTGCAAATTATAATAAGAAAAATGGATTTTATTTCTAAGTGAATAGATCAAGCTTCAACAATACCAATTTAGTTTAAAGTAAGTAAAAACATTTGACTTTTACCTTTTAAAATTTTATCAAGTTTCTGAATAAACGTTCTTTTTAGAGGCGTTTTTTCCTTGTATTCTGTTTTGAAGTAAAGGCTAAAAATTTTCTGGAGCAGCAGCCCCGCTGATTTTACACTACCGCCCATTAAAATTGCTGCACCATGAAGATGACGTGCTACAGACGAGAAATTTAACCGACAGGAAGAAGATGCTGTGATATGCAAATGATTATCTTTTCAGAGCATTCACACAAGGTTGGCGCCGGTGGCGACACTGACAACGTGCTGACATGATGAAAGTTTCCAACCGATTTCTCATACACAAACAGCAGTTGACCGGCGTTGCCTGGTGAAACGTTGTTGTGATGCCTCGTGTAAGGAGGAGAAATGCGCACCATCACGTTTCCGACTTTGATAATGGTCGGTTTGTAGCCCATCGCGATTGCGGTTTATCGTATCGCGACATTGCTGCTCGCGTTGGTCGACATCCAATGACTGTTAGCAGAATATGGAATCGGTGGGTTCAGGAGGGTAATACGGAACGCCTTGCTGGATCCCAACGGCCTCGTATCACTAGCAGTCGAGATGACAGGCATCTTATCCGCATGGCTCTAACGGATCGTGCAGCCACGTCTCGATCCCTGAGTCAACAGATGGGGACGTTTGCAAGACAACAACCATCTGCACGAACAGACGACGTTTGCAGCAGCATGGACTATCAGCTCGGAGACCATAGCTGCGGTTACCCTTGACGCTGCATCACAGACAGGAGCGCCTGCGATGGTGTACTCAACGACGAACCTGGGTGCACGAATGGCAAAATGTCATTTTTTCGGATGAATCCAGGTTCTGTTTACAGCACCATGATGGTCGCATCCGTATCTGGCGACATCGCGGTGAACGCACATTGGAAGCGTGTATTCGTCATCGCCATACTGGCGTATCACCCGGTGTGATGGTATGGGGTGCCATTGGTTACACGTCTCGGTCACCTCTTGTTCGCATTGACGGCATTTTGAACAGTGGGCGTTACATTTCAGATGTGTTACGACCCGTGTCTCTAACCATCATTCGATACCTGCGAAACCCTACATTTCATCAGGATAATGCACGACCGCATGTTGCAGGTCGTGTGCGGGCCTTCCTGGACACAGAAAATGTTCGACTGGTGCCCTCGCCAGCACATTCTCCAGATCTCTCGCCAATTGAAATCGTCTGCTCAATGGTGGCCGAGCAACTGGCTCGTCACAATACGCCAGTCACTACTCTTGATGAACTGTGGTATCGTGTTGGAGCTGCATGGGCAGCTATACCTGTACACGCCATCCAAGCTCTGTTTGACTCAATGGCCAGGTGTATCAAGGCCGTTATTACGGCCAGAGGTGGTTGTTCTGGGTACTGATTTCTCAGGACCTATGCACCCAAATTGCGTGAAAATGTAATCACATGTCAGCTCTAGTATAATATATTTGTCCAACGAATACCCGTTTATCATCTGCATTTCTTCTTGGTGTAGCTATTTTAATGGCTAGTAGTGTAGTTACGAGCCACCACGGTATTTGCCTGTACCATCTTGTTGTGACTATCATTCAGACTTCGGCGTCTTTTCTATGAACTGGTGTCAGTATAATTACGTCAACATATGTTTCTTTTGGAAAGCTGTCCTGCCGCGACTGGTGCAGTGTGTACAGCGCGTGCTTCTCCCAGCGTATACTGATGTTAACCATTTGTTGGTACTGCAGTTGCCGCTGGGCCACGTCCGTCTGCTTATAGTGAGATAATAGTATCAGCAACTCATCCTGGGCGCAGCTTTAACCCCGCATCGGGTTGCACCTACGGCTGGACCGAAATCAGGTGCACTGGCCTGAGAGGGCATCCACATATTTTAGCCCTTCCCTCCACCACATTAATCAAAACACCTGTCGGGTAGCCTAAGGAAAGGGAATATACCACACTGAAAGCAAGTGAAATGGTTTACTGAATACGATCAACTTTTAACTTAGATAATCAAAACTGCCAATTTCCCACAAAGAGTTTTCAAAATTGGTCGAACCGCGTTCCATAAAAGTAATACGGTTTTTCTTTTTTTTTAATGTAGTTAGTATCTACTAATGTGTTATCATCTTTCCCCGCCGCAGACGTAGCTAGAAACCAACGATAACGATCCCGAATCAGCAGCTCAAAAACGAGACTGGCACAACGCGCCTTTTCGTGGATTAGGCAGATCGGTTGTTGAAAAGCTAAATTTTCTTAACCCGTTATCCTGCTAAATCCCGTTTCAGCCTTGCACATTCCATACTTTTGTCTTTTGGGAGGTAGTGTGCGGAATTTTTTCACGTTCCTCGAGGGGTAAAACCCTTTTCAAGCAAGTTTGCAGCTGAATCGCTACACTCGTACGACCTGTATTCAGACTTCGCCAGGCTAGTTGTCCAACCATAAGCTGATGACAGATTTTTAGTGGTTTCAAGTGATTATCAACTTAAATCACTTGAGAATTGATGACAGCGACATTGAGGCAAGCAAAAGGCATGACTTTCGTGTTCTTAGTCATAATGAAAGTAGCACCAGGTGTGTCTCTCCAGCTTTGATTTTATTGTAATAAGTAATAACCTGAGGCTTGTTCTGCTCTCCTGTACTCTGATAATTGCCATCATCTTCAAATGGTTCAAATGGCTCTGAGCACTATGGGACTCACGTTCTGAGGTCATCAGTCCCCTAGACTTAGAACTACTTAAACCTAACTAACCTAAGGACATCACACACATCCATGCCCGAGGCAGGATACGAACCTGCGACCGTAGAGGTCTCGCGCTCCCAGACTGCAGCGCCTAGAACCGCACGGCCACTTCGGCCGGCAGGCATCATCTTCGTAGAGTGAGGAAACAAGAACTACATTTTACCCCTTTTTTGGTCAACAGGAAATCAAAGTGTTGCCATTGCTGAAACCAAACATTCTGATGTACTGACCCCTCTCTCTTAACTTTAACGAAGCTGGATGGTAACTACAGTTCATTTTTGTACAGCACCAACATATGACAGTTTCCGTAAACCAGCTGTCGGCGGTGACGTTCCGCCCTGTCCCATAAAGTGGCTAGGCCATTCATTTCGCTACGTTACTGGGCTTGTTGCTAAAATCAAATGTTCCTTCAGGCTGGTTTCAAACATCGGTGTTTTAGTCGTATATCATAAGGGCATCAGCTACGACAAATGTCTTGAAGCCATATTTATTGGATTCCGAGGATATATACTGCCTAAATGCACACCTTCCATTGAATCCTGGCAGCATCTCGTCAAAGCAACATTTTCTTCACGGATCTACTTGTTCTTTCAAGAGTTCTGAACAAAACGATCAAGAAGTTCACGGACTGGGGCAAGCCGATCATATTCTTTCCGTTGAGCTTGGGTCGTTTGATCATCGAGCTGAAAACAGCGTGTGAGAAACTTGAAACGCTTGATGCTCATCATACGGACAAATCTCGCGACAGCATCTCTTTCACTCGCCCAGAGCTTCTCCAAGCTCTGACGATTCCCTCGGTACGCTCTAACCAGGTACAAACAAACAAAGCTTAGATTTCGAAGAGATCTGTTTCCTTGGCATTTCTTTCTCTGGCAACTTTGTCGTTGACTAAGTCAGTGTATTCGTTGTTGATGAATTTGACAGACCCAAAATTTATGAATCGAATAACGATTCCCAACACTTCAATATGGCGGTTGCATTTTTAGCATCACCTGTTACACCTGGAAGCTGTGTAATTACGTTGTGACTCTTTACCCTATGAAAAGTCGAAGGTGGCTTCTCAGCCCACTTAACCGTTCATCTTTTCCAAGATAAAACTCCTTACCTATGTCCTCTTCTTCTTAATTTTTTTGATATGTCCTCTCTTCTTCCTGTTGATTTGCTGAGTCGTCTTAAAATTCTCCTACTTTATCCTGAAGGAGGCGCATTATTTCCTCAAAATCATTGGGTTTTGCGAGATCATAATTTTTATGGATATTTCAGGGAGAAATGTCGATGTAATACGTCTGAGAAGGCAGGAAAACTGATATTAGAAAGCGGTTGGGTGCACCGAAACGGAATCTAACCTGCATATCGCTAAGTGCGTGTTGTATTAAGCCCTCTGCAGATCGTTACATGAAAAACATAAAACAAACATTTCGATAAGCTAACTGTCTTCGTTATTAAACAAGAATTTCAAGTGATATAGAATCTGACTTGTGCAACGGAATTTACTACAAGACATGTTGTGGTGTGCCAGTGTCTCTGTTTAGGCCCTAAGTTTTACACTCTACTCTTTAGATATCTGCCTTTTCCCATGTGGTTTACAGCAATGCGCAGCAGCATGCAGCAGCAGCTGCTAAAGCTTATCGTTACTAAGTTTAATAAAAAGGAGTTTGCTTGGGTGCTGTTAACTACTAAATGACTTTTGAGAAGGGATTTCATTAATTAAGTCTATTTAAAACTTCAGAATCATCATGAACAAGTATTAATAATGACAATGACAAATGACGTATGTGTTAATAATGGCTGAGTACCAGATTAACAAATTATTTCAGTTTCAAAATTGCATTAACATTTAGTAACCACAGCATATTATTTAGATGCGCAGAATAATTGTTATTATTTGGAGGATAAGAAGGCTTCTTTCACTGACAGCAACACATGCGATTATTGCAAACTCTGACTAACAATCACGAACCTTATACTGCAATTGCTTTTGCGCTATGCTTGCGAATTTTACCTTGAACTCCATCTTCAAGCGTAGTTAAGCCATCTAGATCTCTCCTGGATATATAAATGAAATCAGGCCTTGAGTGTGGTGAGATCTGCCATCACCGACGTGAGGGCAGCGTGACACGTCTTCTGTCTCCGAGCTCTCGACCGACACTACTACTTCCACTCTCGCAGCCAGGTCTCACAACAATGCTTAGAATCGCTCTACCATGTTTCGCCCTTAGATTGTTACGATATAATGCTTTATATAATGGGGAGTTCTGACACATTCCTTACAACGGACATGACGTAGAACAGACCAAGCTTGAGTAAAATGAACAACTGGAATAAAAATATCTAGAAAAATTCATCTTCAAAATTATGACGCCTTCGAACGCCGGTGGCCTGTGAAACCATGGGAGTTCCAGGTGAGCGGTGTAAAGATCGACGCCAGACAGAGGACGGGCTACGTGAGGATCCTAGAGGTAGGCGAGTTTAGCCACCGTCTAGTGGAGTCAAACGGTATTTGGTTATTTGCAACTGAAGTGCACCAGCGGAATCTTCTACCTTGTGGCCGTTAACGTTCCAGAAACCTGCCCTGGCCGTTGACATAAATTTAGGCAGTGTCCTTTCCTCACCGTGTTGTCACTGTCCAGCACGGTGTGTAGTTCGACAGCTTAATGTATGCTTGGTGGTGGGCGTGCATGCCTTTTACGTCTGCATTGAACGGAGAGGCCCCTCTTGACAAGGGGAGTGGGCAACAATGTGTTTCGCTAGCCTCTGAGGCAGCTGCGGCCCGGCCGATGCAGGATTAAAGGCCTGGCCAGACAGAATCCGGCCTGCCGCTGCGACGGACGGCGCAGCGGTGGGCCGGACCCGTCAGCGGCCAGGGACGCCACACAGGCAACGGCCGGCCGCAGCGACTCTTGATGCGTCAGCTGTTACTCTGTGGAAGGGGCCGAAACCCATTATTAAGCATGCATGCGTAGCGCGATTGTCTTGCGTTGGACGATTTGTAATCTTCAAGCGTTATCTTTGAGCAAGTTCTTTTTTTTTCTTTTTTTTTTTTAATTGCAGAAATGGGTAGCTTGCACTAGCGATACGTACGAAATGGCACCAAGAAGAGGAGATGTTGGGTGCACGACATTACATTGATAGCAAGAGAAAAAGCTTAGGAGAATATCATCGTCTGTGTATTGACCTAGAGTCTGACGAAGATAGGTTCTTCAAATATTTTCGTATGTCGCGAGAATGTTTTAAGGAAATGCATCGCCTGATAAAAAGTGCACAACGAACTCAAGAAATCCAATTGATACAAGGCACAGACAAGCCGTTTGTTTCAGGTAAGTTTTACCGTTTGTGGCCTCTTTGTGCTTGAAATAGAAGTTACATAAATTATTCCATTTCAGTTTTGCTGTATCATATGAAAGGTTCGGCGGAAGAAAGTGGTATCCCACAACGTAGTTACGAGTGGAGTGATAAATTTATCTGCAGTGTTTACGAATACAGCAAACGATAGTAACATCTAGTTCCGTATGACCCGCTAGAGAGAACTTTCTACTTAATAGATTGTTTTGTTTCATTGTATTCATAACATTGTTATTGAATTTAAACAAACATATCTTTGGTCGTTAACTTATCTATTCGTTCTATCGGCATAATTGATTTTAATCTTTTCCAGATACTTGACTACAGGCGACAGTCACCAGAGCATAGCTTTTTCTTTTCGGTCAGGACGTTCAACAGTCTCAGATATTGTGAAACAAGTGTGCCAGGCAATATGGACTGTTCTACAGCCCAAGTATTTTACTACTCCTACAACAGAGATGTGGAAGAAATCTGAAGGAGGATTTATAGAACTGGGGTTTTCCGAACTGCCTTGGAAGCATAGACGGAAAGGCTATCAGGTTAAAATACCCGAAGGATAGTGGATCCCAGTTCTTCTGTTACTAACACGTCTTTTCGCTAGTTCTCCTGGCGATCGTTGATCCATACTACCGAGTTTACAGTAGTTGATATTGGAAGTTATGGACGTCACAGAGACAACACTATTTAGCTTCCTATCAAGAGTATATCGAGGAGAAATGTATTCTACCTCCAAATCAGGATCGCGTGTATCATACAAAAAGTTGTATTCTCTCACCTCCTCTGTAAGTCTTTCTATGTCCATGATGCATGCACTTCGAGCTGCAAGACAAAAACCGCCTCACGCCGCTGCTTCCAGTGTGACCACAGAGCAGTTGAGTGCGCCAACAGAGGCAGGCAGCCGCTCCGGCTTGCGGCGAATCTGTAATCTGTGACAAACCGGCGGCGGCCGGTGCGGCAGGCCGGGTGCCGGTTAGAGATGGGCAAAACCTTTTCAGAGATTGGATCAGAACTGTTCACTCCCTGAAATGAATTAGCTCTTTTTCATGACTCACCACTCATTTACAGTAGAAAATAAATGGAAGGCACATTGCCCTTTAAACTTGGTTTATTCCAGTACTATACCTGTATTTTGATCTTGAACACAGATAATGAGTAAGAATTTTGTATTGTTTATTGAAATTTCCACGATATGACAAAGTTTTTGATTATTGATTTATTTTGCACTATCGTGGTTTTTTGGGTGATCGGAAAATTTCGTAACTTGAGATTTACATTAACAATATATTTGGCTATAATGTATTAAAATTTCATTAACCTCATACAAATACATCGCAAGCCATATATTTTTAAAGTGAACGTTTCCTTCCGAAGACGCCTAAAATCGCAAAATATAAATTTGACTGTAAAACGAAAGTGCTGCATATAGCCTTACGCAGAATAAAACAAGGAAAATATTGGTGTATCACATTTTGCGATACATTTATCGGTTCGCTCGTAATTAAAGCGTAAATTCGAGTGTCCATAATAAAAATCCTATAGTAAGAGGAGTCATCAGGAACCTAATCTAATCAGTTTAAACAAATAAAAATAAAATAAAAACAATTGATGTATACATAACATAATAATGTAATATACATAGCGGTATTACTACGAAGAACAATATCCAGTAGGGACGAACTCCGATGCAGAGGCGCTGAGTCGAGTAGGTTGAGCCGCGAGCTGTATTACTGCGTGAGCTGAGACCGCAGTGACCTGAGTGACACCTGAGTCGCTTTGCTCAACGCTCTGGCTAGAGTCGAGACGGTGGGGTGAGCGTTGAACGGCGAGTTCTGAGGGTGGGGGGGATCGGTGAACTCACCCGCTCCGAGACAAATCGTCCGTTCCCTTGCGAGCAGGTTGTTGCAAGTAGTTCCTATGTTATCCGCTAGGTGGCTCTCTGTCCTGTTGCTCGCATCAGCTGCCCAGAGGGCAGGACGTGCGACTGAAACGATCGCCGACAGAGTGCGACACTGCACGCGGCAGACGACACACAGAGACGGCACGGCATATGTGAAACACAAAATCCAATGGAGCACTGCACAATGCAGGCAGCCAAGGTAGAAGCAGGGCAGAGGCCGGCGCTGGCTGTGTTGTGTGGCGTGCACTGTGCTCTGACCAGCAGAGGCGCTGATGATATGCTCCGTCTCTCTCTCTCTCTCTCTCTCTCTCTCTCTCTGCCGTGGGAAACGTTTGGAGCTACCGTTATTTTTTTCTGAATCACTGATTGTTCACTCCTTTGAAAGATTGAACTCTATGAATTAGTTCAAGAGCGGATCCCCCATCTCTAGTGCCGGTGCGTCAGAGCCGCACTCAGTGTGACCGCTGCCATACAATAACGAGCGCTTCAACAGTGCGGCCTGCCGGCTGCTGTTCAAGGCCACAGGCCGGATGGCCAGGCTGCATTCTGTCTGGCCAGGCCTTAAATAAACGTTCCGTTGCGTTGACGGCAACACAATTTAATGTAAACAACGTCAATAACATGAGCGAGGAGGAAAGTTTGTGCTCTGACGGAAACCTTCCGAAAAGCGTCGCACAGTTTGTACAAGACTTAAGGATACTCATTCTCAGATTGTAGGATTGTCAGGCCGATGTATGGCCAAAATGTGGAACACTTGTTCCAGTCGCTTTCAATTTCACAAAAAAATTCTTCCCAAGGTAACGCAATTTCTTATTAGGTTCTTACTACAGTGCAGACACGATAACTACCATCACATTATACGCCTCTCGCTGAGACTATCATTCGATGAAAGGGTGCTAACGTTTTGTGACCGCCGAACGTGAGCAACGAGACTTCTGCATGGTGGCACGCCGTACTACAGCATCTGTTTGGCCCAGGCGGCGTATATTGACTGCTTTCCGATGCATTTCCTGCGCTGTATGGTGCACGAGAAGCGAGCAGAGTCCCGCAGGTCGAGGACTGCCCTTGGCTGTGGAAGGGCCCGGCCGGTGCTCGACGCTCCATCAATCACCTCGGCGCGCCGTCCGTTTGACGTGTGCGGAACGATCCCAGACGCTGCGGTCTGTCGCAGAACGGAGAGCGACGCCGCGCCTCTGCGCTCGACGTCGATGTATTTCCTCCAAACGAGAATTGCGTTTCCACCTAGAAAAGGTCCTGGCGCAGCTGAAGTGACGTCGGTAGATGGCACTAACGTTACCAGCGCCTAAGTATACAAATAACTATAAAAAAGCTACGTTGCTTCACCGTACTTTTTATGGAAACAGTTGGCATACAATTTCAAAAAAGATAACTGAGAAAAATATTTACACTCTAATTGTGACGAAACACACTAAAAGACTAGAAAGATCCACCTCTGATCCTTCTGCAGGCAGTTATGCGACTTGGCATTAACTCACAGAGTTGTTGGATGTCCTCCCGAGGGACATTGTGCCAACTTCGGTCCAGTTGGAGCGTTAGATAATCATAATCTTGAGATGGTTGAGGGCCATGCCCATAATGCTGCAAACGTTCTAAGTTGGGGAGAGATCCAGTAACCTCTATGGCCAAAGTAAGGTAAGACAAGCAGTAGAAATTCTCGCCATGTACGAGCTGTAGTCATCTTGCTGAAATGTAAGCCTAGGATGGCTTGGTTTGGAGGATCACAAAACGGGGCGTAACATATCGTTGACGTACTGCTGTGCGGTAAGGGTGCCACGGATGAGAACCAAAGAGGTCCTGCTATGAAATAAAATGGCACTGCAGACCATCATGAGACGCCCTGCTAAGCCCCCAGGACAGGACAGGTAGTTGGAATTGTGGAAAGGCGCCAAAATGAGCGGCTCTCAGTTACACTCGAACACATATAACTTTATTTATTTGACCAAAAATTACAGTACCTATTCTTGAACTTAGTTATCGCCAGAATACGCCACACTATCTTATGACTTAAGGGCACAACCTCTTTAAAAAACGGCGAACAGCCATTAACTTAAAATTGAGACGCCAAAAACAATATTTAGAAGGTAGAGAGCCTCACGTTAAGTAAGTTCTATAATTTGGCTGAAGGCCCAAAAATCGGCCTCTTGAAAAGCAACATCCTTAATTTAAAGACGGCTGAAGGCCGAAGATTTAAGACTCAAGGAAAAATTAAATAAAAAAACACAAGGCACAAGGCCTTATCTTACATTAGGCTGAAGGCCCCAAACAATCTAACACTTGACAAGCAAGGAACTTTAATTTTAAAACGGCTGAAGGCCTATGACTTAAAACACAACTAAAATAATTTTTATTAGGCAGAAGGCCTAAAGCTTTATCTTTAAAAAATATATTAATCAGGCTGAAGGCCCAAACAATCTAACACTTGACAAGCAAGGAATTTTAGCTTTAAAACGGCTGAAGGCCCATGACTTAAAACACAACTAAAATAATTTTTAGTAGGCAGAAAGCCCAAGGCTTTATCTTTAAACAATACGCTAATTAGGCTGAAGGTCCAAACAGTCTAACACTTGAAAAGCAAGGAACTTTAATTTTAAAGCGGCTGAAGGCCCATGACTTAACACACTACTGAAAACAATTCAACTTTAATTCAAAACCATCGGCTATGAGCCAAGCAAATACATACAACAGAAAATAAGAAAAGGCAGAGCAGCTGACGGATCTCAGAAGTTTTGGGGGTCGGCCAGCACTTGAAATACTAACGTTCACTTAGGTTAGACAGGCAGTCAGCCCAACCATTCTCGATCCGACGACAACCCAACCAACAGACAGTCAACAGACCAACCAACAAGGTAACTTGCGTTCCACTCGACCAGCACACAACCGGCAATTCAATGCAAACGTAAAAGTCATGGACGCACACAACCAAGCATACATTAAGCTGTTGAACTACACACCGTGCTGGACAGTGACAACACGGTGAGGAAAAGACACTGCCTAGATTTACATCAACGGACTGGGCAGGTAACTGAAACGTTAAAGTCCACAAGACTGAAAATTCCGCTGGTGCACTTCAATTGCAAATCACCCTATACCGTTAAACTCCACTGGACGGTGGCTAAACCTTCGCTAACTCGAACAAACACGTTGTTGCTCGCGGGGAGTGTCCCAACACCCAACAACAAGAACCAAATGGCACGATGTGAACAGTCTTGACTTGCTAGTAAGTTAAATGCTAACTAAACTTTCGTGTCCAGGATCTGTGAGCGACTGACCTCGTAGCAATGGGAACAGTCCCACACGCTCTGACACTGCGTAGAGACCGCCAGCGGGCCCGGCCAAAATACGCGCCACTGACATTTCCACGCTGTTCCACGCCAACCGACCACCTGCCACACATCAGCAATAAGATAGCACTAAAATACACTCCTGGAAATTGAAATAAGAACACCGTGAATTCATTGTCCCAGGAAGGGGAAACTTTATTGACACATTCCTGGGGTCAGATACATCACATGATCACACTGACAGAACCACAGGCACATAGACACAGGCAACAGAGCATGCACAATGTCGGCACTAGTACAGAGTATATCCACCTTTCGCTGCAATGCAGGCTGCTATTCTCCCATGGAGACGATCGTAGAGATGCTGGATGTAGTCCTGTGGAACGGCTTGCCATGCCATTTCCACCTGGCGCCTCAGTTGGACCAGCGTTCGTGCTGGACGTGCAGACCGCGTGAGACGACGCTTCATCCAGTCCCAAACATGCTCAATGGGGGACAGATCCGGAGATCTTGCTGGCCAGGGTAGTTGACTTACACCTTCTAGAGCACGTTGGGTGGCACGGGATACATGCGGACGTGCATTGTCCTGTTGGAACAGCAAGTTCCCTTGCCGGTCTAGGAATGGTAGACCGATGGGTTCGATGACGGTTTGGATGTACCGTGCACTATTCAGTGTCCCCTCGACGATCACCAGTGGTGTACTGCCAGTGTAGGAGATCGCTCCCCACACCATGATGCCGGGTGTTGGCCCTGTGTGCCTCGGTCGTATGCAGTCCTGATTGTGGCGCTCACCTGCACGGCGCCAAACACGCATACGACCATCATTGGCACCAAGGCAGAAGCGACTCTCATCGCTGAAGACGACACGTCTCCATTCGTCCCTCCATTCACGCCTGTCGCGACACCACTGGAGGCGGGCTGCACGATGTTGGGGCGTGAGCGGAAGACGGCCTAACGGTGTGCGGGACCGTAGCCCAGCTTCATGGAGACGGTTGCGAATGGTCCTCGCCGATACCCCAGGAGCAACAGTGTCCCTAATTTGCTGGGAAGTGGCGGTGCGGTCCCCTACGGCACTGCGTAGGATCCTACGGTCTTGGCGTGCATCCGTGCGTCGCTGCGGTCCGGGCCCAGGTCGACGGGCACATGCACCTTCCGCCGACCACTAGCGACAACATCGATGTACTGTGGAGACCTCACGCCCCACGTGTTGAGTAATTCGGCGGTACGTCCACCCGGCCTCCCGCATGCCCACTATACGCCCTCGCTCAAAGTCCGTCAACTGCACATACGGTTCACGTCCACGCTGTCGCGGCATGCTACCAGTGTTAAAGACTGCGATGGAGCTCCGTATGCCACGGCAAACTGGCTGACACTGACGGCGGCGGTGCACAAATGCTGCGCAGCTAGCGCCATTCGACGGCCAACACCGCGGTTCCTGGTGTGTCTGCTGTGCCGTGCGTGTGATCATTGCTTGTACAGCCCTCTCGCAGTGTCCGGAGCAAGTATGGTGGGTCTGACACACCGGTGTCAATGTGTTCTTTTTTCCATTTCCAGGAGTGTAAGTGAGCAGTCAACATGACAAGCTACACACAGTTTCACGAACACTTGCACGAAGTACTAGACCAGGGCTTCACAACATACGTGTTCGCGGAGCAAGCTGTGAGCAGCCAGGGGCGATCACGGAGCAGCGCGAGCACGCTACCCCCACTACCGGTCCAGAGCGTAGAGTGGGGAGAGTCACGTGGGGCACACAACAGCTGCCGCCAGTCAATTTAAATGCGCGGCCACCTGTGGGGATATCACTCACGAATTATTACTGCAACTAATGAAACAAATAAAGGAGAATGTACACGTGCCACATAATTTTATTAGCTTAGTGTATGCCTCTACATTCGTATTAATTTGTGAACTGTTACACAATAAAAGGTGTCACTGAAGTGTGGGATTCTCGGTTATCTTGTACTTTTTGCCCTTTACAATTGCGTTTATGTTCGGAGTAATTGTTCTTGTGCATTGTAGGCGCAGCGTGCAGTTTAAATTCCGATCAGAGAATGCGTTTCTCAGGCGCGTCTTGTTACATTTCATTGCAGAGATCAGTCGTTCACAAACATACGTGGAACCGAACATTGATATTATTGTAGCCGTCAGTTTGTGCAAACGAGGAAATCTATCCTGAGGGAAGTGTCTGTAGAATTCCAAAATGTTTTTCTTGTCCCGAAATTTGTCTCTGTATTCTCTGTCACACTGCAGGTCAATAATTTCTAGTTGCAGCTCAGGACGAATCTCTTCAATATTCGCTGAATATGGAGAGGAGAACAGATCAAAATCACTGTCTAGTGCTGTCAGATCTTGAAAGCGTTGATCAAATTCTTCCTTAAGGGCAACTAAACTATGTGAATAACGTTCACAGTCTTTGTGAACATCTTGCATGGATGATAATTTAGGAAAATGAGCTAGGTTTCCTGTTTCCAGCTGACTCACCCAAAGTGTCAATTTCATTTTAAAAGCTCGTATTCGATCTATGAAATGAGTAATTAGCAGATCTTTACCTTGTAGTGAAATGTTCAAAGCATTCAGATGGCTAGTTAAATCTGCTAAGAACGCGAGATCACATTTCCATGAAGGCTCTTTCAATTCAGGAACACACATGTTATTTATTTCCATGAACATATTTATCTCATCTAATACGCAAAAAAATCGATTTAATAATTCGCTACGACTAAGCCAGCGGATCTCGCTGTAATAAGGCAGGCTACCATACTGGCTTTCTACATGCTCAAGAAAGCTTTTAAATTGCCTGTGTTGCAACCCATGCTTCCTTATATAATTGTTTGTACGAACAGTGATACTCTTTGCACATAAGTTTTTCTGGTGGATCACACAGTGAACGACCCTTATTTCATTCGGCACGGTCAGTTTTTGCATTTTCTCCTTCAACAGCGCAACGTAACCTGATTTTTTCCCTGTCATCGCTGGTGCACCGTCTATAGACACTGAAACAAGAATTCCACGACAATCCTATATTTTCAACACTTTCTTCAACACTACTTAAAATATCACCTCCGGTTGTAGTGTTATTTATGGCTACTACATCGAGGAGCTCCTCCCTCACCTGAAGATCTCTGTTAAAACCTCTAATAAATATGGCAAGCTGCGCTGTTCCAGTGATATCAACACTTTCGTCTAGAGCTAGAGAATACACCATAAAATCATTACAGATATTTGCAAGCTGGCTCTGGACGTCGTATGCCATGTCCTGCATGCAACGCATAATGGTCATGTTAGATAATGGCACAATCCGAAACTGTTCAACCTGAGATGGACACAAATGTTCCGCTGCAACTACCAAACATTCTTTTATTAAATCGCCTTCAGTGAAGGGGCGCAGGGATTTTGCTAAAAGCAAAGCAATTTTGTAACTCACTCTGAGAGCTGCCTCAGCTGATTTTTCTTCGTCGTCCAGATCTTCTTCGGATAGCTTCCATTTAAGTTTAATAACTTCCTGTGCACGATCTGGTCCATCACATTTTCCATCCATTTTCAACTTCCGTAGTCTTTCGCGTGGTACGACATATGATGTCGCTGCAAAATAAATTTCCTAAAAGAATTCAGCGTTTTGTGACATACTAAACATTTTGCAACACCATCTTTTTCTGTAAACAGATACAATTCCTCCCAATGGGGGTTGAACTGCGAAAGCATGGTTGACATGATTCTTAACCAGCGAAGTGACTGTTAGATCTGATCGTAGTAGGTTGGTTGGTTGTTTGGGGAGGAGACCAGACAGCGTGGTCATCGGTCTTATCGGATTAGGGAAGGATGGGGAAGGAAGTCGGCCGTGCTCTTTCAGAGGAACCATCCCGGCATTTGCCTGGAGTGATTTAGGGAAATCATGGAAAACCTAAATCAGGATGGCCAGACCCAGGATTGAACCGTCGTCCTCCCGAATGCGAGTCCAGTGTCTAACCACTGCGCCACCCCGCTCGGTGAATTGATCGTAGTACTTTAAGCGTTACACAGTCGGCGCGAATTCAATAGGCACGCTGCGACACTATTCAAACGTGCGCGCGCATTTCCCCTCCCTCCCTACTCCGCGACCTTGCACCTGCTCGCGAGCACGCGCCTGAGCAGACGCGAGTACTCGCGCTCAAAACCGGCCAGTTGTTAAGCCCTGTACTAGATAATGCTTATGGCAGCGACTGTGCAATAACAAGGACGAATAACGAGTCGGTACACGCAGGCAACCCATAAGCAATCGCCATCCAACATATACGTTATCCGACAAAACGACCGACCGACGACCAACCAAGGTGGTCCGTGTTCAAGTGATATGTATCGGCAACCGTCGGGTTAGTATTGGCTGTCCGGACCTCACTGCAGCCGCGCACCGACTGACCTTCTGCCGCGTCCTAAGTCAAACACTGCCAGGTCCGAACTGCACTGCTAGCGCCTCCCAACTCACTGGCAGATCCGAAATAACTCCGAACACATGACAACCGGGAAGTAATAGCAGTCAGCAAAGATAATACGCCAGGGCTTGTATCGATAAGCCCCGCTGCTGCCGCTCACAGGTAGGCAAGGGTGCAACTCAGTGACACCAGTAATTGAAATTAACATAAATGAGGTGTCAAATGAGATGTGGCACAAACATGAGCCACGCACGGCTCACATCACTTCTGGTTGTCAGACTGTGTGGGTGGCGACAGTCAGCTAGGTCCGGGGCGTCTACTCGACTACTCGAAGTGCGTGCGACTTTCTTGCCTGAATGTGAATCAGTAGCCAGAAAAGTCTTATATCTGTGATGTCTACAACCTGCAAATTGGGCCGTGTGTAGAGTTCCAAATTTCCGAATGTGCTGCACACTGTGCACGCTCACAAACGTGGGGCTGTGGAGGCGTGTGTTATCATTGCAGGTTACCTGGCAGTGCGCACTCCTATTATAGAAATGGATTTTGTGATTTCGTGTGGTTTTTGCTTCGTTTTCATGACATACGGAACAGATTACCGGAGTTGTTGGTATTTTTCCTGCTAGTATTCTCGTGCTTGTCGTGCTTTATGGCGAGCCACACTCAGGATGTTAAAAACCGTGTGCCGGACCGAGACTCGAACTCAGGACCTATGCCTTACGCGGGCAAGTGCTGTACCACCTGAGATACCCAAGCACGACTCACGCCCCGTCCTCACAGCTTTACTTTCGCCAGCACGAGGTACTGGCGGAAGTAAAGCTGTGAGGACGGGGCGTGAGTCGTGCTTGGGTATCTCAGATGGTACAGCACTTGCCCGCTGAAGGAAAATGTCCCCAGTTCGAGTCTCGGTCCGGCACACAGTTTTAATCTGCCAGGAAGTTTCGTATAAGCGCACACTCCGATGCAGAGTGAAATCTCATTCTGGGTGTCAGGATGTTATCCCATCGGTGTCCTGTACGTCTCGTGACACGTCTTCGCTGGTCGTCGGAACTCTGTTCGAAGCGGGACTCATCACTGAAGACAGTTCTACTCCAGCCAGTGAGATTCCAGGCCGAAAACGTGTCTAGAGACGGTCAGGATAGTGGTGGGCTACCAACCTGACTGTAGCCTGCCATACCGACCGACAACTAGGTGTGGTTGTGTGGAGTGCCATTTCTTTTGTAACAGGACTCATTTGGTTGTCATCAGCGACACCCTTACAGCACAGCGATACGTAGACGATACTCTACGCCCAGTTTTGTTACCCTTCATGGCAAGTCATTCTTGGCTTACATTTCAGCAAGATGCCAGCCCTAAGACGGCGACAGTTTCTACTTCTTGTCTTCGTGCTTGCCAAATACTGCCTTGTCCTGTAAGGTCGCCGGGTTTCACTCCAGTCGAGAACGTTTGGAAGATTATGGGCAGAGCCTTCCAATCAACTCGGGATTTTGACGGTTTAACACGTCAGTAGGACAGAATCTGGCACGATATCTTTCAGGAGGGCGTCCTATAACTCTATCAATCACTGCCAAACCGGAAAACTGCTTGCATGAGAGCCAGAGGTGCACCAACGCTTTATTTACTTGGTCAGTTTGTGAAGCTCTATCTCTAGTATAAATCATCCAGTTTCTCTGAAACTCTACTCATTTCTTTGTCTTACACGTACATCACTTCTGTAGATTTCCGTCCCATTCCGCTAATTTCTTTGTGGTACGCCAGTTTTTGTTTTCGTGACAAGTAAATAAAAACCCCTCCACTATTACACACATTTCTTCTTTACGTAAGTACGCATTTACCACCAAGCACATTCTACTGGCCACAGTACAGAACCGCGGGACTGCTACGGTCGCAGGTTCGAATCCTGCCTTGGGAATGGATGTGTGTGATGTCCTTAGGTTAGTTAGGTTTAAGTAGTTCTAGGGAACTGGTGACCTGAGAAGTTACGTCCCATAGTGCTCAGAGCCAAGCCATTCTGCTGGACTGGATTATGGCATCCCCAGTGTTGCAATTGTAATAGTGGATATAATGTCATTTCGTAGACTGCTGTGACATTGTCACAGTCTCACATCAAACATAAGTATAGGGTTCACTTACGATTCAGTTTGTTTGGACTCCTCACTGGTCAATTGATAATTTGGTTTGTGTGACAATATGTATGGCCAGTATGGCTGTTTTGAAATTTGATTACATCGATATGATTTTTAGGTTTGATGTAGTTCAAAGACCAATATGTGTATTGGTTACAATACATTTACTCATAAGTATATGCAATTTTAAATTTTGTTGTGTTTTTGCATGGTTACTTGGGGATCATTTACATGAGAACTTTTCGAGCGGGTTGTCGGTCAGGAAGCTATGTGAACTTTGCTGCCACTAACCTCTTGTTACGTGTCTGGTGCAGAACTGTGTATGTTAAATGTCGCTTTCTGTAACATGCAATTACTTAAGTCATATATGTGACATTGATTATGTACCTGTCTTCTATTTCGCGTAGATTTGCATTACATTACCTTAAGTTCCACTGCATACCACTCGTGGCATTGCCAGTATTTTTTTTCGTTGTAATAGTGTATGTATTGCCAACATACATACTGCTGTCACTCGTTAACAATTTACGTCTGATGGAAAAATTACAATTACTTGCGTTTTAATTTGAGCATGATGTGTGGCCTCCTTACTTGTTAATTTATAATGTGGCTTGATTTTGACACAATTTGGATGACTGGAAATTTTCTAATTGCTGGCATGTAATGGCTTTTCGTTTTAATGTCATCGAGAGACCTAAGTGTGGACTCGTTACAATGCATTTATTCATGACTACATATTTAATATTTCAATTAGTTCTTCGCGATTACTTAGGTTTAACACACAAGAGTACTTCTTGAGTGGTGTGCTACTCCGTAAGCTCTTCTGGTTTTTTTCATGTATATATATATATATATTGTTGTGTCATCCTTCATGATACACTGCATCCTTGTGGGCTACTTAGTATCCGTGTGTGTGATTGTTTCATGGCAGTACACGATAAATGATGCATTCGCATATGAATGTTTGCATCATGAACAGTTCCCTTGTTCGCGTCTTTCATATGTTTTATATATGTGGGTCCTACATTCGGTTTATACCACGTGTTGGACGTTCATTTTATAGATATGACATAGTGTATGGCCTTCATCTGTGTACAGCTAAGCATTTTATACTTCACACGACACATAGGTCATGTTCCTTCTTTTTACTTGTTTGTGAGGTTTTGTTTCCTTCCATTCATCACCTTTTATAGTTATTTTGTCTTACAGTAAGTTATTTCAGGGTTGTGCAGATAATTCGTCCGACTGTCCAATAAAAATCATGAATAGTATTTAAAGAAATTTTAATAGATTGTATAATTGTACAGTGTATTGAGTGGAAATTGGTGATGGTATATTTTAGATACGTGACAATGAATGTATCTGTTCTTTCTGTCAAATGTTCGGTGTAAATTCATTTGTAGAGTCTTCCCATTGTTTCTCACTCTGTTTTAATCTCTTGATTGATAAGTTGATAATTCTATTTTTAATATTTTATGCATGCAGGCCTGAAGATGACGCACTGAAGCGTTGCAACTGGTAGCGACAAAATAAAATAAAATCATATGGACGGCTGTAGGTGTTTTTATTTACTTTTCACGATAGTAAACGGCCGTCGTCGCAGAGACCTCCTGCTAAACGGATGGACATACAAAAGCATTTTTGTTTTGTTTTTCTTGTCTTCGAGTGTATATTATCATATCCACAACCTTTTTACTCATACGTCGTCTTGTGTATGAGCCAGTGGGAGGGCATAAATTATAGGTTGGAACAGTAGGTATTTTCTTCGATTTAAGAAACGCGTTTGGCTTTATAGGCCACATAGTATTAGGTTAGAGCATTAGGGAATTACGGAAAACAAAAATGTCTTCATGTATGGAGCGCAGGAACCAGAAAGTTTTGCTCCAGTTTCAAAAGACAGGGAAGAGATTTGATTTTGTTGGGGTCATTATACGTGGGGGGGGGGGGGGGGGGGGCGACACAGGGTGCATAACTTTTTCTCTGATGTTTCGGCAAATATTTGCAATTTCTTTTTTGAAATATGTAGATGGAGTCATCCCAAACAAACTGTGCTAATCAAGTTTTTCATGCGTTGCTCACTGGCGACAGAAAGCATCGGTTTGTTTCCCGTTACGAGCAAAAGTGGAATTTAATGTGCCCATTCGATTGAACGGTCACAAATTAGACTATTTGTTTTATCGATATATATTAGTAGGGATATTGAAACAAGATGAATAACCAATACTATAGCAGTAGTTCCTGATCAGCGCTGCTGTGTGGCGGCAATGGTCAGCACGAGACTGGAGGGTCTGTCGCTATTGGAGTACTGGTTTTCTTCCATTTTTACTGTCTCTGCGAATACATATCGATAAAACAAATATCGTACTGGACTGAAACTTCCTGGCAGATTAAATCTGTGCCCGACCGAGACTCGAACTCGGGACCTTTGCCTTTCGCGGGCAAGTGCTCTACCATCTGAGCTACCGAAGCACGGCTCACGTCCGGTACTCACAGCTTTACTTCTGCCAGTATCTCGTCTCCTACCTTCCAAACTTTACAGAAGCTCTCCTGCGAAACTTGCAGAAGTAGCACTCCTGAAAGAAAGGAAACTGCGGAGACATGGCTTAGCCACAGCCTGGGGGATGTATCCAGAATGAAATTTTCACTCTGCAGCGGAGTGTGCGCTGATATGAAACTTCCTGGCAGATTAAAACTGTGTGCCCGACCGAGACTCGAACTCGGGACCTTTGCCTTACGCGAGCAACTGCTCTACCATATGAGCTGCCGAAGCACGACTCACGTCCGGTACTCACAGCTTTACTTCTGCCAGTACCTCGTCTCCTACCTTCCAAACTTTACAGAAGCTCTCGTGCGAAACTTGCAGAAGTAGCACTCCTGAAAGAAAGGATACTGCGGAGACATGGCTTAGCCACAGCCTGGGGGATGTTTCCAGAATGAAATTTTCACTCTGCAGCGGAGTGTGCGCTGATATGAAACTTCCTGGCAGATTAAAACTGTGTGCCCGACCGAGACTCGAACTCGGGACCTTTGCCTTACGCGAGCAACTGCTCTACCATATGAGCTACCGAAGCACGACTCACGTCCGGTACTCACAGCTTTACTTCTGCCAGTATCAAGTCTCCTACCTTCCAAACTTTACAGAAGCTCTCCTGCGAAACTTGCAGAAGTAGCACTCCTGAAAGAAAGGATATTGCGGAGACATGGCTTAGCCACAGCCTGGGGGATGTTTCCAGAATGAAATTTTCACTCTGCAGCGGAGTGTGCGCTGATATGAAACTTCCTGGCAGATTAAAACTGTGTGCCCGACCGAGACTCGAACTCGGGACCTTTGCCTTACGCGAGCAACTGCTCTACCATATGAGCTGCCGAAGCACGACTCACGTCCGGTACTCACAGCTTTACTTCTGCCAGTACCTCGTCTCCTACCTTCCAAACTTTACAGAAGCTCTCGTGCGAAACTTGCAGAAGTAGCACTCCTGAAAGAAAGGATACTGCGGAGACATGGCTTAGCCACAGCCTGGGGGATGTATCCAGAATGAAATTTTCACTCTGCAGCGGAGTGTGCGCTGATATGAAACTTCCTGGCAGATTAAAACTGTGTGCCCGACCGAGACTCGAACTCGGGACCTTTGCCTTACGCGAGCAACTGCTCTACCATTTGAGCTACCGAAGCACGACTCACGTCCGGTACTCACAGCTTTACTTCTGCCAGTATCAAGTCTCCTACCTTCCAAACTTTACAGAAGCTCTCCTGCGAAACTTGCAGAAGTAGCACTCCTGAAAGAAAGGATATTGCGGAGACATGGCTTAGCCACAGCCTGGGGGATGTTTCCAGAATGAAATTTTCACTCTGCAGCGGAGTGTGCGCTGATATGAAACTTCCTGGCAGATTAAAACTGTGTGCCCGACCGAGACTCGAACTCGGGACCTTTGCCTTTCAGGGGCAAGTGCTCTACCATCTGAGCTACGGAAGCACAACTCACGTCCGGTACTCACAGCTTTACGTCTACTTTGCAAGGTAGGAGACGAGATACTGGCAGAAGTAAAGCTGTGAGTACCGGACGTGAGTCGTGCTTCGGTAGCTCAGATGGTAGATCACTTGCCCACGAAAGGCAAAGGTCCCGAGTTCGAGTCTCGGTCGTGCACACAGTTTCAATCTGCCAGGAATTTTCATGTTGTTGTTGTTGTGGTCATCAGTCCTGAGACTGGTTTGATGCAGCTCTCCATGCTACTCTATCCTGTGCAAGCTTCTTCATCTCCCAGTACCTACTGCAACCTACATCTTTCTGAATATGCTTAGTGTATTCATCTCTTGGTCTCCCCCTACGATTTTTACCCTCCACGCTGCCCTCCAATACTAAATTGGTGATCCCTTGATGCCTCAGAACATGTCCTACCAACCGATCCCTTCTTCTGGTCAAGTTGTGCCACAAACTTCTCTTCTCCCCAATCCTATTCAATACTTCCTCATTAGTTATGTGATCTACCCATCTAATCTTCAGCATTCTTCTGTAGCACCACATTTCGAAAGCTTCTATTCTCTTCTTGTCCAAACTATTTACCGTCCATGTTTCGCTTCCATACATGGCTACACTCCATACAAATACTTTCAGAAATGACTTCCTGACACTTCAATCTATACTCGATGTTAACAAATTTCTCTTCTTCAGAAACGCTTTCTTTGCCACTGCCAGTCTACATTTTATATCCTCTCTACTTCGACCATCATCAGTTATTTTGCTCCCCAAATAGCAAAACTCCTTTACTACTTTAAGTGTCTCATTTCCTAATCTAATACCCTCAACATCACCCGACTTAATTCGACTACATTCCATTATCCTCGTTTTGCTTTTGTTGATGTTCATCTTATATCCTCCCTTCAAGACACTATCCATTCTGTTCAACTGCTCTTCCAAGTCCTTTGCTGTCTCTGACAGAATTACAATGTCATCGGCGAACCTCAACGTTTTTATTTCTTCTCCATGGATTTTAATACCTACTCCGAATTTTTCTTTTGTTTCCTTTACTGCTTGCTCAATATACAGATTGAATAGCATCGGGGAGAGGCTACAACCCTGTCTTACTCCCTTCCCAGCCACTGCTTCTCTTTCATGCACCTCGACTCTTATAACTGCCATCTGGTTTCTATACAAATTGTAAATAGCCTTTCGCTCCCTGTATTTTACCCCTGCCACCTTTAGAATTTGAAAGAGAGTATTCCAGTCAACATTGTCAAAAGCTTTCTCTAAGTCTACAAATGCTAGGAACGTAGGTTTGCCTTTCCTTAATCTTTCTTCTAAGATAAGTCGTAAGGTCAGTATTGCCTCACGTGTTCCAGTATTTCTACGGAATCCAAACTGATGTTCCCCGAGGTCGGCTTCTACTAGTTTTTCCATTCGTCTGTAAAGAATTCGTGTTAGTATTTTGCAGCTGTGGCTTATTAAACTGATTGTTCGGTAATTTTCACATCTGTCCACACCTGCTTTCTTTGGGATTGGAATTATTATATTCTTCTTGAAGTCTGAGGGTATTTCGCCTGTTTCATACATCTTGCTCACCAGATGGTAGAGTTTTGTCAGGACTGGCTCTCCCAAGGCCGTCAGTAGTTCCAATGGAATGTTGTCTACTCTGGGGGCCTTGTTTCGACTCAGGTATTTCAGTGCTCTGTCAAACTCTTCACGCCGTATCGTATCTCCCATTTCATCTTCATCTACATCCTCTTCCATTTCCATAATATTGTCCTCAAGTGCATCGCCCTTGTATAGGCCCTCTATATACTCCTTCCACCTTTCTGCTTTCCCTTCTTTGCTTAGAACTGGGTTTCCATCTGAGCTCTTGATGTTCATACAAGTGGTTCTCTTATCTCCAAAGGTCTCTTTAATTTTCCTGTAGGCAGTATCTATCTTACCCCTAGTGAGATAAGCCTCCACATCCTTACATTTGTCCTCTAGCCATGCCTGCTTAGCCATTTTGCACTTCCTGTCGATCTCATTTTTGAGACGTTTGTATTCCTTTTTGCCTGCTTCACTTACTGCATTTTTATATTTTCTCCTTTCATCAATTAAATTCAATATTTCTTCTGTTACCCAAGGATTTCTACTAGCCCTCTTCTTTTTACCTACTTGATCCTCTGCTGCCTTCACTACTTCATCCCTCAAAGCTACCCATTCTTCTTCTACTGTATTTCTTTCCCCCATTCCTGTCAATTGTTCCCTTATGCTCTCCCTGAAACTCTCTACAACCTCTGGTTCTTTCAGTTTATCCAGGTCCCATCTCCTTAAATTCCCACCTTTTTGCAGTTTCTTCAGTTTTAATCTACAGGTCATAACCAATAAATTGTGGTCAGAGTCCACATCTGCCCCTGGAAATGTCTTACAATTTAAAACCTGGTTCCTAAATCTCTGTCTTACCATTATATAATCTATCTGATACCTTTTAGTATCTCCAGGGTTCTTCCATGTATACAACCTTCTATCATGATTCTTAAACCAAGTGTTAGCTATGATTAAGTTGTGCTCTGTGCAAAATTCTACCAGGCGGCTTCCTCTTTCATTTCTTAGCCCCAATCCATATTCACCTACTACGTTTCCTTCTCTCCCTTTTCCTACACTCGAATTCCAGTCACCCATGACTATTAAATTTTCGTCTCCCTTCACTATCTGAATAATTTCTTTTATTTCATCATACATTTCTTCAATTTCTTCGTCATCTGCAGAGCTAGTTGGCATATAAACATGTACTACTGTAGTAGGTGTGGGCTTCGTATCTATCTTGGCCACAATAATGCGTTCACTATGCTGTTTGTAGTAGCTTACCCGCATTCCTATTTTCCTATTCATTATTAAACCTACTCCTGCATTACCCCTATTTGACTTTGTGTTTATAACCCTGTGGTCACCTGACCAGAAGTCTTGTTCCTCCTGCCGCCGAACTTCACTAATTCCCACTATATCTAACTTTAACCTATCCATTTCCCTTTTTAAATTTTCTAACCTACCTGCCCGATTAAGGGATCTGACATTCCACGCTCCGATCCGTAGAACGCCAGTTTTCTTTCTCCTGATAACGACAGCCTCTTGAGTAGTCCCCGCCCGGAGATCCGAATGGGGGACTATTTTACCTCCGGAATATTTTACCCATGAGGACGCCATCATCATTTAATCATACAGTAAAGCTGCATGCCCTCGGGAAAAATTACGGCCGTAGTTTCCCCTTGCTTTCAGCCGTTCGCAGTACCAGCACAGCAAGGCCGTTTTGGTTATTGTTACAAGGCCAAGGAATTTTCATATCAGCGCAAAAAAAAAAAAAAAAGAAAGATGGTAGAGCACTTGCCCGCGAAAGGCAAAGGTCCTGAGTTCGAGTCTCGGTCGGGCACACAGTTTTAATCTGCCAGGAAGTTTCATATCAGCGCACACTCCGCTGCAGAGTGAAAATTTCATTCTGGATCGTACTGGACTAATTGGGACCCCTCAATCGAATGGGGACGTAAACTTCCACTTTAAAAATCATTTTGCTCGTAACGGGAAACAGACGAACGCTATCTGTCTGTGCTGTGTGTCGCACAAAATAGTTGATGAGCGGTATTTGTCTGGGCTGACTCTAGCTAGTCATTGCAAAATTGAAATTGCAAATATCTACCAAAGCACCAGAGAAAATGCACCTGACGATCCATAGCAGAGACACCGTGAGTATCAACGAGCTGCCACGAAATATTACGGATGGCTCAAAAATTATTCGCTAAGCAGAAGATCCTGGCGTTGTTGTAAAAGATGTGGAACGTAATCTAAATAATGTAGCTAATAGGATACTCGGTAGTAATAGCATTTGGACTGCAGAGAAACCAATATCACTTGCCTTCAGCAATACTCAATGCATACATTTTTTCTCACAAAACTACCGTACAACCGAAATTTTGCTGTCAAAAAATGGTCAAACAGCCAGTGAAGTCGACCATTCATTGCAAGAGTAAGATACACAGTATCTGACAATGAAACGTGAAGGCTTGCTTAGATTCGTTGCTGTCATTTTGTTACCCCGTTTGGTGCTATATTTTCGGGATACACTGTGCAGTCACCAGGAATATCTCTGCCGTCTCTCCATATACAGGGTGTAATGGATATAAGTGCGAGTATTTTTATTGTTGACCGGCAATAATGTATTGCACAACATTACCTCATTTGCAGACTTATAATTGTAGATATTATGAGTAGTACAGTTTTGTGTTGGTTAGTACCTCGAAGTATATGTGCCAAGACCAAGCCACTACTGCTTACTTTCCCATGGTGCAACAGATTAGGTGTTGAAGCGTGGATGCAAAAGGTTAGGCTATACTGACGTGTGCTGTCCACTTAGTGGTGCAGTTACAACCACGCAGAAAACATCAGGTAGTAAATTATGTGACTTTTTTTGTGGGAAGACTGTTAGACGAAGAGAAGAAACAACCAACACACTGATTTGTGTATATATTAAGTAGCCAAGTACAAAAATATTCACACTTGTATCGTTTACACCATGTATATCCATGTCTTAGGCGTCTTGTCACGGTCCGTGCGGCTCCCCCGCAGGAGGTCCGAGTCCTCCCTCGGGCATGGCTCTCTCTGTTGTCCTCAGCGTTAAGTTAGTTTAGGTTAGATTAAATAGTGTGTAAGCCTAGGGACCGATGACCTCAGCAGTTTGGTCCCATAGGAACTTACTACAAATTTCCACAATTTCCATCATGGGATTTGTTGTTGCCTATATTGACTTAATCAGAAGAAACTCCAACATTATAAGTATACTGTAGAGGAGCAAACCATTTGTACTTGTACACTCCTTACAAGCACTGTGTAGATAACGTATACTGTTCAAAATGTTTTATTTTCAATAGGCTTCCACCACCACCGATAACAAGTTGTGTGATAAAGACCAAGTATTCAAATGTAGTTCGAAAAGTTTTCTTGTGGCCTACTCCTTCTGTTCTGTACACGAGTTTCTCGAAGTAGCTCAGAACTTTCCTCTGTTGCGTATTGTTTGTTGGTATACTCTCAAAAATCTTTTTAGTGATTTATTAATTCTATAAATCTTTCGTTTATCCTGTTTATCCTTTTTATAATCAGAATTCTGTGACCTACCTACTGACTCGCTTCACGAGTCTATCTGCAATGGTCACACAGAACCTGATAAAATTGTGAATAAATAACAATACACTATGACGAATACTCAGAAATATGAGGAAAAGAACCAACATCAAATACAGGCAATTAAACAAAGCAAATTTTTGCAGTCGTCGTTAGTAAGCGAGTCAGAGTTTGTTAGTAAGTAGAGTTACACAATTAATTTTCCTCAGCTGTACTAAAACAGATTTTGAACTGTATTGGAATAGCAGTAATTCATTCGGAACTGAAACATAGGTACAAGTAACTTAATCAACAGTATATCATTAGCGAGTGCTAGAACTGTGAAATCCGAGACCAGCAAGACGAATTTTGTTTTCATTGCTGACGTGGCGCATACTGAAGTTTCCTGGTGCTATTGATACACTGTCAGAGATTTCCTAAATACACCTGTTTCTCATAGTCAGACTTACAATGAATGTATTCTTCTAGAATGAGATTTTCACTCTGCAGCGGAGTGTGCGCTGATACGAAACTTCCTGGCAGATTAAAACTGTGTGCCCGACCGAGACTCGAACTCGGGACCTTTGCCTTTCGCGGGCAAGTGCTCTACCATCTGAGCTACCGAAGCACGACTCACGCCCGGTCCTCACAGCTTTACTTCTGCCAGTATCTCGCCTCCTACCTTCCAAACTTTACAGAAGGTTCGCAGGAGAACGTCTGTAAAGTTTGGAAGGTAGAAGGCGAGATAATGGCAGAAGTAAAGCTGTGAGGACCGGGCTTGGGTCGTGCTTGGGTAGCTCAGATGGTAGAGCACTTGCCCGCGAAAGGCAAAGGTCCTGAGTTCGAGTCTCGGTCGGGCACACAGTTTTAACCTGCCAGGAAGTTTAATGTATTCTTCTCTTTGTGTCCATTGTCGGCCTACTCGAGTTAGGAGGAGTATCTTTGGCACGCGGCGGTGGCGTAGGCTATTGCGCGAGGGCGGGTTCGGAGTGTGCAGAGCAATGGGCAGTATGTTGTGGGCTGGGAAACAGCGCGGTTCCTCAAGCATTTGTAAACGTTTGGTTGGAACAGCACGTGTGGCTGCAGAAAGTGTGGTACGGTTGTGCTCTATCCTGCCTAGGGCCGCTGCATTAGGTGATTGAGCAGCATTTGTATCAGCCTCTGCACTGCCTGCTAGTGTTGTTTGGATTGGAATGACCTACGATACTGTGATGGATTACGTTGGTACAGCATAGCTTGCAAGAGGTATGTTGTTTCCTTAGGAAGCCACAGAAGCACGAGGAACATTAAATTTATCGGTCCATTTCCTCTTTGACTTAAAGTTCTTGTTTAAGTCCGAGGCGGCCAAGAATTCGGTTCGCGAGCCATACTCTGGCATGAGTGCCTTAGTGCTCACCCTCGTTGGAAGATTCCTTCCATCGCCACAGCGTAAGGAGGGGGAAATGGCGAACGCACCACATTTAAATGGCAATACAGTCAAACTGCATATTAGTTGGCTTTATATTTCACATTCCCCAACAACATAATTCACAAACAAAACACATTTCCAGAATTATTTACTTATTTTCGGTCTGCTGAACCATAATATACTTTCTATCTTTTTGGCAAAATGGACAGGCGTACACAGTTGCAAACATTTTCCTCACTCAGGTAGCCATTTAATCCTAACTTAGTTAGTTTCATAACTGAAAAAATATTTTAACACACATACGTTGACTGAATCAACAAACAGTGTCAAAAACAGATGTAAGATTGGTAGCCTCCTGAAACGTTTAGAAAACTTACCTTGTAACTCTTTCAAGTCCACGATGAATGCTTCAAACCGCATGTTTTCCTTAATAAAAAAATGGTTCAAATGGCTCTGAGCACTATGGGACTTAACATCTATGGTCATCAGTCCCCTAGAACTTAGAACTACTTAAACCTAACTAACCTAAGGACAGCACACAACACCCAGCCGTCACGAGGCAGAGAAAATCCCTGACCCCGCCGGGAATCGAACCCGGGAACCCGGGCGTGGGAAGCGAGAACGATACCGCACGACCACGAGATGCGGGCTTTTCCTTAATACCATTGACACTGAAGAACTGGACTGTTTCGATCAGAATCTGCCGCTTCTGCAATGCGCTTTTCTTTCTAAATGCATCCCCATCAAATCACAAATAAGTTGTTTCTCACCTAGACGTGTCTTGCTGTGGGCTGTGTACAGTCAAGTCCACTTAAAATGCCAGGTCTGAAATACAGTCTGATTCGTTTGATTTTCGTTCCTGCACTCCTTTTTCCCTCATAAATTCACAAAATTCGGTTTTAAATCGAAAAATTGTAGCAGTGAAGCTACAACCAATCATGAACAACCGTGGCCCAGTGACGTGACATCGTTGTTTCGGAACAGGAAGTCCATGAATGGCTGCAATTGGTCTTTAGTTAGCTGAACGTAACGATTTCCATCCAACGATCGGTTCGGAAAAAACACAGGACCCGGTCAATTCCACGTAAACACAGCCCGCATGATTAAAAATCCACCACCAGCTAGAACAGTGCCTTGTTGCCACCTTGCGTCCATGGCTTCATGGGGCCTGTGCACTTTCGTACCCTACCGTTATCTCTTACCAACTACACTATTTGCCATTAAAATTGCTACACCAAGAAGAAATGCAGATGATAATCGGGTATTCATTGGACAACTAACATGTGATTACATTTTCTCGCAATTTGGGTGCATAGATCCTGAGAAATCAGTACCCTGAACAACCACCTCTGGCCGAAATAACGGCCTTGATACACCTGGCCATTGAGTCAAACGGAGCTCGGATGGCGTGCACAGGTATAGCTGCCCATGCAGCTCCAACACGATACCACAGTATCAAGAGTAGTGACTGGCGTATTGTGACGAGCCAGTTGCTCGGCCACCATTGAGCAGACGATTTCAGTTGGTGAGAGATCGGGAGAATGTGCTGGCCAGGTCAGTAGTCGAACATTTTCTGTATCCAGAAAGGCCCGTACAGGACCTGCAACATGCGGTCGTGCATTATCCTGCTGAAATGTAGGGTTTCGCAGGGATCGAATTAAGCATAGAGCCACGGGTCGTAACACATCTGATATGTAACGTCCACTGTTCGAAGTGCCGTAAATGCGAACAAGAGGTGACCGAGACGTGTAACCATTGGCACCCCATACCATACCTCCGGGTGATACGCCTGTATGGCGATGACGGATACACGCTTCGAATGTGCGTTCATCGCGATGTCGCCAAACACAGATGCGGCCATCATGATCCTGTAAACAGAAACTGGATTCATCCGAAAAAATGACGTTTTGCCATTCGTGCACCCAGGTTCGTCGTTGAGTACACCATCGCAGGCGCTCCTGTCTGTGATGCAGTATCAAGAGTAACCGCAGCCACGGTCTCCGAGCTGATAGTCCATGTTGCTGCAAACGTCGTCGAACTATTCGTGCTGATGGTTATTGTCTTGCAAACGTCCCCATTTGTTGACTCAGGGATCTAGACATGGCTGTACGATCCGTTAGAGCCATGTGGATAAGATGCCTGTCATCTCGACTCCCAGTAATACGAGGCCGCTGGGATCCAGCACGGCGTTCCTTATTACCGTCTTGAACCCACCGATTCCACATTCTGCTAAAAGTCATTGGATCTCGACCAACGCGAGCAGCAATGTCGCGATACGATAAAACACAATCGCGATAGGCTACAAGTCGGAAACGTGATGGTACGCATTTGCCCTCCTTACATGAGGCATCACAACAACGTTTCACCAGGCAACGCCGGTCAGCTGCTGTTGGTGTATGAGAAATCGGTTGGAAAGTTTCCTCATGTCAGCACGTTGTCGGTGTCGCCACCGGCGCCAACCTTGTGTGAATGCTCTGAAAAGCTAATCATTTTCATATCACAGAATCTTCGTCCTGTAGGTTAAATATCGTGTCTGTAGCACGTCATCTTCGTCGTGTAGCAATTTTAATGGGCAGTAGTGTAATTCACTAAACCAACGTACTTCGCAGTAATATACGAAGTGTTCATGCTCTTCATTCAATTCCATGAATAACTGTTGCAACTGACAGTGGAATAATGTGTGCGGTTTCAGAAACGTTTTTATTGGTACCATCAGTGTTCCATGTCTGCAAATTTACCAGAAACTGGGTTTTGATGTACAGAACAATGAATCCCTTAAGTCGGTCGTTTTAATTTTATTGTTCTTTCATTGTCAGCAGCAGCTTTAAATAGATTCTGCATGGTATTTTAATGCCGTTTCAAAGCAAATTTGCAGTGCCGCTATACGAATGGATACAAATACTGAGGATTCTCAACCTTCTCTTCAATCATTCCCATTCAGTTTTAGAGGCTTGTGACGATAGAGAGCTGTACAGTCCTTTTTATGGGGGGAGCCACTGGAAATGTGAACGTTATTCGAGCTATAAACAAATAGCGAAGAGTGAACAGGGCTAACACCAACATTCTACTGAAATGAAGAGAGTTGTGCCGACCACCAAATGCCACACCGCAGTACTAAATGTAAGGCCGCGCTGTATCAGGTATTTCCTGGAAGGATCGGACAAAGGTGAAGCAGACGGAACCTCAGCCCACACACAGCCCACACATCGGTCTCGGGTTCAGTCTGGCACGCCGTCGCCAGCCCTGATTTAACTAGACTGTACGCGAGTGCTGTCTTCTCCACTCCGTGACTCCAGTAATTGCATTTGAACTTCCTTGGCGAATTCTAGTGCTCAGTTAAACTAGCTGTTGGTACAGAGCAGACAGGCAGCACCTCCACTTTGATACTGGTAGTTACTAACGTAATTAGACACTGGTGCTTGGATTTATGAACATCTTATCACCATGTATAGTTGGCATTATTGTCAAAGCCACCAAGCCCAATAAGTCATAGACTTACGTAAGTTTAACTTCGATATTCAGTATATTCACATATGGAATATTACAGATCATACTGGTGTCCATGAAGAATTACGAAAGAATTGTAGCTGTAATTTAATAAATTTTTGAAATTGTTACTGTCTTGAATATTTTGAGTTGTTTTTATGTTTATCGGGTTGCCGAGATATTTTGGAAAATAAATGGAACTCCTTTCGTTAGTGCCTCCATGAGGTACAATCTGAAATAACTTAGTTTTCTGCTTCTTTAAAATTTTAACCTATCCAATGTCAATTGATACATATCCTACTGTACATAGAAATAAGTTTGAGGAACTTCTCTAAATTTCTCACTTTAATTTCGAGTAGCACTGAATTATTATAGCTAGTGCTGTGACGTGGTCCAAACAGCCTCGGTTCCAAATCAGTACAATAATAACTGTAATCGTTGTTTGATTAATGCTAATCCTTGCCGGCCGCTGTGACCGAGCTGTTCTAGGCGCTTCACTCCGGAACCGCGCTGCTGCTACGGTCGCAGGTACGAATCCAGCCTCGGCCATGGATGTGTGTGATGTCCTTATTCGCCCAGGCCTCTCTCAACATAACCCAGTGGTACACTTCATGAGCTCTACGGCTTACCACCTATCAACTGCACATCTCTAGTCATTCATTCGGCAGCAGAATGAAAGTCACATGTTTAATAACATAATGTATTGCATAATGTCCCCTTTATTGAAAAGTCGAAGAGCAAATACAAAGGCATCCTTTTACTCAAAAACGGGATGATAATTTGTTACTCCCCCTTCCATTCCCGCCCAATTTGTAGCTAGGTCACAGTGGTGCTCGCATTAAACCACCACTCTGCACCAATCAGGGCAGACGTATTCTTGTACCGAATGAAACTATAAGTGTCGCACGAGTAGTACATTACTTGGGAAATCTTTTGATATACACTGGGTATTAAAAACATCTACATCTACATCTACATTTATACTCCGCAAGCCACCCAACGGTGTGTGGCGGAGGGCACTTTACGTGCCACTGTCATTATCTCCCTTTCCTGTTCCAGTCGCGTATGGTTCGCGGGAAGAACGACTGTCTGAAAGCCTCTGTGCGCGCTCTAATCTCTCTAATTTTACATTCGTGATCTCCTCGGGAGGTATAAGTAGGGGGAAGCAATATATTCAATACCTCATCCAGAAACGCACCCTCTCGAAACCTGGCGAGCAAGTTACACCGCGATGCAGAGCGCCTCTCTTGCAGAGTCTGCCACTTGAGTTTGTTAAACATCTCCGTAACGCTATCACGGTTACCAAATAACCCTGTGACGAAACGCGCCGCTCTTCTTTGGATCTTCTCTATCTCCTCAGTCAACCCGATCTGGTACGGATCCCACACTGATGAGCAATACTCAAGTATAGGCCGAACGAGTGTTTTGTAAGCCACCTCCTTTGTTGATGGACTACATTTTCTAAGGACTCTCCCAATAAATCTCAACCTGGTACCCGCCTTACCAACAATTAATTTTATATGATCATTCCACTTCAAATCGTTCCGCACGCATACTCCCAGATATTTTACAGAAGTAACTGGTACCAGTGTTTGTTCCGCTATCATATAATCATACAATAAAGGATCCTTCTTTCTATGTATTCGCATTACATTACATTTGTCTATATTAAGGGTCAGTTGCCACTCCCTGCACCAAGTGCCTATCCGCTGCAGATCTTCCTGCATTTCGCTACAATTTTCTACTGCTGCAACTTCTCTGTATACTACAGCATCATCCGCGAAAAGCCGCATGGAACTTCCGACACTATCTACTAGGTCATTTATATATATTGTGAAAAGCAATGGTCCCATAACACTCCCCTGTGGCACGCCAGAGGTTACTTTAATATCTGTAGACGTCTCTCCGTTGAT
This sequence comes from Schistocerca cancellata, assembly GCF_023864275.1. NCBI lineage: Eukaryota > Metazoa > Arthropoda > Insecta > Orthoptera > Acrididae > Schistocerca > Schistocerca cancellata. Next base: position 746,196,083 of record NC_064628.1, on the reverse strand, counting down.
AACAACATGCTGTGTTCTGTTTGCTAAAAACTCTTCAATCCAGCCACACAGCTGGTCTGATATTCCGTAGGCTCTTACTTTGTTTATCAGGCGACAGTGCGGAACTGTATCGAACGCCTTCCGGAAGTCAAGAAAAATAGCATCTACCTGGGAGCCCGTATCTAATATTTTCTGGGTCTCATGAACAAATAAAGCGAGTTGGGTTTCACACGATCGCTGTTTCCGGAATCCATGTTGATTCCTACATAGTAGATTCTGAGTTTCCAAAAACGACATGATATTCGAGCAAAAGACATGTTCTAAAATTCTACAACAGATCGACGTCAGAGATATAGGTCTATAGTTTTGCGCATCTGCTCGACGACCCTTCTTGAAGACTGGGACTACCTGTGCTCTTTTCCAATCATTTGGAACCTTCTGTTCCTCTAGAGACTTGCGGTACACGGCTGTTAGAAGGGGGGCAAGTTCTTTCGCGTACTCTGTGTAGAATCGAATTGGTATCCCGTCAGGTCCAGTGGACTTTCCTCTGTTGAGTGATTCCAGTTGCTTTTCTATTCCTTGGACACTTATTTCGATGTCAGCCATTTTTTCGTTGCTGCGAGGATTTAGAGAAGGAACTGCAGTGCGGTCTTCCTCTGTGAAACAGCTTTGGAAAAAGGTGTTTAGTATTTCAGCTTTACGCTTGTCATCCTCTGTTTCAATGCCATCATCATCCCGGAGTGTCTGGACATGATGTTAAAACATCGTGAGCAGACACTGGATGTGATGACGTTCGTCGGCTGCTGTAGCTATTGCGGTACATTCGTCCCTGAACAGTGCTGGTAAAACTGAATTCCTGATGCCCCACACTCAAATCGGGGGCGTTATGACCCAAAGCAGAACGTCGATCGCCCCTTGCGGACCAGTGGAGTGACGTCACTTCCGTTCGTCAAACACTTGTGGTCGCCCTGTGTGGCACTGTTGACTTCAGAAACCCGAATTCTTGTCTGATCTCCGATATGCTGCGACCCATACGTCTTCGAAAGTGGAATGATAAAGTCGGTTGACTCGTGACGAGCTGCCATGTCTGTAACAGACTTCTCAGATACCTATCGTCCACACTTGCGCCATACGCAGCAAATAGTGACAGTATTCCAACAAGTTACATCTTAAAATGGAACTACCTTTTGCAACGAAACCGGTTCTGATTAGGTTTAAACTATCGAATCTTGATCGTAAATATTTGACTCAGACCCGTAGCGAAACTTTTACGCACTTAGAGCTGCAAAAACCTGTTTCGATACCGAAATTACTTAAATTTCGTGTTCGCAAATACTAAACAAAACATCAAACAATAAATTAGAAAATCATATGAATGCTCGTAAATCGAGCCAAAATGTTCGTATTATTGCCCAAAAGTAAGTAAGCCCACCCACAACGTCCGGAATGTTGCAGTATGATGAGCTGCAGAACATAAAAGCAAGTTCCTGTCGGCAAACAAATTCCCACGTTACTTAGACCCTGCATGAGTGAGAAATAACGAAACTACAATCCATTCATGATAAGAATAAACGTGATGTAAATAAACACAAACGCGATAACTGGTCAGAAGCCGTAGCACACATGCACTGGTATTGTTACACTCTTGGAAGTAGGTCCTACTTATGTCTTAGATATCTTACTAGTAAGTTACGTTAAATAGAAATTTAAGATATTCAAATGTATTAATAGCCATTACCGTTTTTCTTACTCACGCTTTAGCTACTAGTTTTTATTTCAAAACTCGTGTACCGTCACAGCCTCTGCAGCGTTGTGCTCTGATTGTCGCGATGTTAATGCGCAGTATGAAAATGGCTGAGGCTCCTTTCAGTTCCGTAGTGAAACACGCGTAGAACACGGTTAAAAAGTGCTGAGAAATAGGCTGTTCTTGTGGTGTCACCGCCAGACACCACACTTGCTAGGTGGTAGCCTTTAAATCGGCCGCGGTCCGTTAGTATACGTCGGACCCGCGTGTCGCCACTATCAGTGATTGCAGACCGAGCGCCACCACACAGCAGCTCTAGAGAGACTTCCTAGCACTCGCCCCAGTCGTACAGCCGACTTTGCTAGCGATGGTTCACTGACAAATTACGCTCTCATTTGCCGAGACGATAGTTAGCATAGCCTTCAGCTACGTCATTTGCTGCGACCTAGCAAGGCGCCATTACCAGTTACTATTGATGCTGTAAAACATGTACCGTTAAGAGCGATGTTCACCAATTATGGATTAAAGTTAAGTATTCCAGAAGATACGTACGTTTATTGCTGGTCTCAATTCCTTGTCCTGTTCCAGACCTCACGCCAGCCTGCGTGAGTTTAAACGCGTGCCTTTCGGCTTCCTCTGTTTTTCATAAATTTACGGAGATAATCGGATTTGAAGTTATCCCAGGGCTGTATGTCATGCAGTTGATACACAAACCCACATTGAATGTGTAGCACAATCGGTAGCGTTCATTGATTCATATCTCCCCAGAATTATTTTTTTCCTCGTTAAATTTGAAATATCTACATCTCGTAAGTATGAAACTCATCATTTTTTATGAGAAATGCACGTTTTCTTGTTTCTAATTACATACTGGACGCGAAATTCTTGTTTCCATTTCAAATACCAAATTCTTAACTATCGATGTTTTACGAAAGACTTTTCATAAAAGTTATTTAAATTTGGAAAACATAACAATTTAATTTTTAAGGCAAAAATGAGAAACCAAATCCTCTTTATTAGGACTATGTCCATCGTTTTATACCACAGTGGTAGATAAGTATCGCAGAAACATGAAAAACAATAATTTTCACAGTAACGAGCACATCACACAAATGCAGCCTATTTGCATTTGCTACTGTACCATTACAATATGAACCCAAGAGAACTGATCTGGTGCAAAGCTGTGGGATTTGGCCCGAGAAGTAATATTAAGCTGCCAGACCTAAGCAGCTTTTTCACACGTCACTGCCAAACGCTGGCGGGATATAGAACGGCTCGTCATAAAAGAAGTAGAGAAAAAGTTGCGCCTGGTTGGCTTCGTGGACTCTGTTGTTGATAGGCTTGTTATCAGTAGCAGATGACAATTGCAGAACTGAAAAGTATTTCTCGGATTCGGATAAAGAAGGAGCTAAGCGATTACCAGATGACTGACTAAGTAATACCTTCAGTGGTTTCAGTATTTAACTATACGGTGAAATCCTTCAATACTCTCTTACGTTACAAACAGCTTACGCAGAAACATTACTCTGTGGTTAAGTCAAGAATTTTCATCATTCTTGTTTTTAATTACAATAGTGTGTTAGCTAAAAACGAAAACGTATTGTGGTTTTCGTCTAGTCGTCTAAGGAGCATATTGTGGGAGATTTGCAGTGTATTATTTCATTCTGCTTAAAAATTACCGTAAATGGCATTCGAAGCTGTATTGTTCCTCTGCTCGTCTCTTTTTACGCGTGATTTGCATCTGGCCACGTCACTGCAGGCTAGCTGCACCAGCTGACCAGCCAGTGCTGGCCAAGTTCTATGAGCTGGTAAAGCTGTTTTCCCGTAAAGTTGATATGCGTGGGACGCGCAGCACAAAACGTACCCTTACTATCTTACTTGACAGTACTCGATACAGCTTGGCTAGAGTCCCACGTTAAATGGAAATCCAATGAGGCTCCAGCAAACGCGGAAGAATACATAGTGCAATTTTTTTACATCAGGTTTACTCTTATGATGAATGGATTATAGTCAGATCTACAAACGCAGTGGCAGACGCCACAGCTCGAACACGTTTTACCAAATACAACACTCATACAAGAAAAATTCTCTGACATTACTGAACACACATACGCCGAAGTACATCCTCAAAAGACACGTAAAGATACATATAATAGCGCACAAAAGTCAAAGGGGGAAAGTTGATACTTAGTACTAATAGAGGAATAATATGATCAACAATGAAATAATATAGATGTTTGAAAGTAGCTGCTTTGGAACAGCGATTATACAAAGAAACGTGGATTTCACTACAAGTATTGAAATTAGACATCGTTTCGACTGTTTTCAGTCTTCAAGGAGGGTGAGATTTATGGGGATGCACCTTGTGCGTGACGAGATGGTGTGAGATGTCTACACCTACATCTACATCTACATTTATACTCCGCAAGCCACCCAACGGTGTGTGGCGGAGGGCACTATACGTGCCACTGTCATTACCTCCCTTTCCTGTTCCAGTCGCGTATGGTTCGTGGGAAGAACGACTGTCTGAAAGCCTCCGTGCGCGCTCTAATCTCTCTAATTTTACATTCGTGATCTCCTCGGGAGGTATAAGTAGGGGGAAGCAATATATTCAATACCTCATCCAGAAACGCACCCTCTCGAAACCTGGCGAGCAAGCTACACCGCGATGCAGAGCGCCTCTCTTGCAGAGTCTGCCACTTGAGTTTGTTAAACATCTCCGTAACGCTATCACGGTTACCAAATAACCCTGTGACGAAACGCGCCGCTCTTCTTTGGATCTTCTCTATCTCCTCCGTCAACCCGATGTGGTACGGATCCCACAGTGATGAGCAATACTCAAGTATAGGTCGAACGAGTGTTTTGTAAGCCACCTCCTTTGTTGATGGACTACATTTTCTAAGGACTCTCCCAATGAATCTCAACCTGGTACCCGCCTTACCAAAAATTAATTTTATATGATCATTCCACTTCAAATCGTTCCGCACGCATACTCCCAGATATTTTACAGAAGTAACTGCTACCAGTGTTTGTTCCGCTATCATATAATCTTACAATAAGGGATCCTTCTTTCTATGTATTCGCAATACATTACATTTGTCTATGTTAAGGGTCAGTTGCCACTCCCTGCACCAAGTGCCTATCCGCTGCAGATCTTCCTGCATTTCGCTACAATTTTCTAATGCTGCAACTTCTCTGTATACTACAGCATCATCCGCGAAAAGCCGCATGGAACTTCCTACACTATCTACTAGGTCATTTATATATATTGTGAAAAGCAATGGTCCCATAACACTCCCCTGTGGCACGCCGGAGGTTACTTTAACGTCTGTAGACGTCTCTCCATTGATAAAAACATGCTGTGTTCTGTTTGCTAAAAACTCTTCAATCCAGCCACACAGGTGGTCTGATATTCCGTAGGCTCTTACTTTGTTTATCAGGCGACAGTGCGGAACTGTATCGAACGCCTTCCGGAAGTCAAGAAAGATAGTATCTACCTGGGAGCCTGTATCTGTCGTCAGGAGCTAGATGATGGCAGCGACAAAACTGCAGCAGGTCTCTTAATGCCATAATACAGCTGTTACATCCTCTTGAAGTGTGCTTAATCCGTTTATTCCATCGGCGACACTTGCCAGACATAGGCTCGTTCGAATCAATTAACATCGTTGTTCACGGACGTCAATAATGTGCACTACGGTATAATTTCTGCCATATGATACATTTATAACGTCAAGTTATTCTAGCGTGGAAAAACAATGTAAAATGGCGCAATACGAGACTACAGTTCACATTGCGACACGACGTGTCATATCCGAAAACTGGTGTTTGATTTCGGTAGGACGCAGTGTTCAGATTGCACGTTTTGTGGTTTGCGGACAAGTCGAGTGTGTCTATGACCGGTGGCTGTCGACAATGCTAGACATGGCAGCGAAGGGGTTGCAGACGTGTTCCTTCATATTTGAATGCTCCGGACGCGACGTTAGATTCGCCCCACAGTGAGCACAAAAGGTAGATTGTATATCGTTCACGTCTGCGCAAGTGTAATACAAACTATTATAAATAGAGAAAAGCATAATACATTGTGATACAGAGGAAGTAGCCACAATTCTGTTGGAATGCAGATATGCTCCGGAGATAATCTGTGCTGCAAGATCAAGGACATAGCAAACTAAGTACGTAGAATTAGGTTTAAGAAATCATTTTTGTTTAGATTTATAGTGAGTATCTAATGACGCATTCATATTTCTAATTAAATTTGTATAGAAAAATTTGTAAGAGATGCTGGTGTTAGCATGAAGTCATTAAGCGACACACAGGACTGGATTTTCTGCGAGTTCATAGTTTTGGTCGGTGTGATAGAGACAACAGAATGCTTCTCTGATCGGTGGTTCTGCTGCCGTGGTAAAAATGTTCCGTCTGCAGTATCGGTAGCGACAACTCGAAATATTTAGAGTCAGTTCAGTGGGCACTGAGATATTCGGCAGTAGTCAGGACTTCGGTTTATTTTTGGCGGTTGCTCAGCAGAACTTCTACTTTAGCGAGTGAAATCAATTTGGTCTTTCATTATTAGCACTAAATCTGATTTTGAACGCCATTTATGAGCGGGGACGTTACTTTCGTCTCTTATGATTATTGCATCGTGTATCGATTACTGGACCATTTATGTGTGTTACTGTTGAGCCCGCCGCGTGGGATTAGCCGAGCGGTCTGCCGGCACGGTAGCTCAGCGTGTTCGGTCAGAGGGAAAGCTGCCCTCTGTAATAAAAAAACTGAGTTCATGGATCAACAACGAACTGAAACGGGTGTCTTTCCACGTCCGCCCAGAGCAGATACAACGAACGAAAACGAACAAAATGAGATTAAAAAAAAAAGCGGTCTAAGGCGCTGCAGTCATAGACTGTGCGGCTGGTCCCGGTGGTGGTTCGAGTCCTCCCTCGGGCATGGGTGTGTGTGTTTGTCCTTAGGATAATTTAGGTTAAATAGTGTGTAAGCTTAGGGACTGATGACCTTAGCAGTTAAGTCCCATAAGATTAAAAAAAAAGTGTTGAGCCTGACTACGATTAACTACAGTTTTGAACACTTCCTGTGATTGCCAGCAATTTTATTTATTAATTTTTTATATATTGTGTAATCAACCACTATATTGGAGGCCCGAACTGTATTGCAGTTCACTTAATAACGTAGAGTTTATCGCCAGCGTATGAAGTTTTGTGTGATATTAAATATTAGTTAAACTTAACCCCCTGTACTTGAGCTATATTATTTACACCTAATATTATCTTAAATCTGAGTAATACATCAGAGCCAAATATTTATTTTAAAAGCCAACAACTGGAGTCAAATAATCGTCCTCCCAGACGATGAATGTCGAGCAATAAACCCTTCCAGTCTGTCGCAATGTCACAGCAGTCAGCTCGTTCCACCTACGCAACAGTCACAGTTTATCGACTCGCACATTGTCAGCGTAGCCTGAAGCATTCCACGAGGCTCGCGCTATTTGAAGCAGTCTGCTACTTTCTTCATACAAAGTTCATGGCAATATTAAGACTATACTTACCGTGACTATATGTCCCGCTTTGGTGTGACAGTCCCGCTTTCAGACTGTCGGTCCCGTTGCCACCTGCCAAAGCATAAATGCTCCGCGTTTGCAAACACATGGTTCAAATGGCTCTGAGCACTATGGGACTTAACATTTGAGGTCATCAGTCCCATAGAACTTAGAACTACTTAAACCTTAGTAACCTAAGGACATCACACACATCCATGCCCGAGGCAGGATTCGAACCTGCGACCGTAGCGGTCGCGCGGTTACGGACTGAAGCGCCTAGAACCGCTCGTCCACAAGGGCCTGCTTGCAAATAGACCAGTCAGTAATTGATTAGACGTACCTACTATGTGCCTATATTAATTAGGCTACATTTCAAACGCGCGGGCGATGGCGGCAGCGCGGGCGGCGTGAAGAAGAGTGAGCAACATGCTGCCGCTCGACTCAGCCAACAATCACATCGCGCGAGTGCGGCAACAATGTTTCGTTTTAGTTCTTATTGGAATATTCGGGGGCACATAGAAAATCAAACATCTCATTAAAGGTTTCCGTGTTTAGTTTCTTGATGACTGGCCCTGCAGTGAAATATATGTCTTGAAAGGACATTGTTAACTAAGGTTCCAGTACCACTGCTTAAAACGTTTATTGAGTATTACGACAGCGACAGCTGTTTCGGAAGATTTCCATTTTCAAGTACCTGCTTATACGAAGTTGGAGAATTACAATGTGCTATAGTTCTACAGGAAATCTAGACTTAATTTTTATAAGTGAATGATTTCGTGAGTTATGGAGGCATAACAGAAACTGCGGTCGCAATTTTCATTATCGCGAATTACACAAACAATTTTTATATTTCTAAATTATGTGAGAGGGACATTTACGTCAACGCTGGCCTGACGTATACAGGGTGAGTCACCTAACGTTACCGCTGGATATATTTCCTAATCCACATCAAATACTGACGAACCGATTCCACAGATCGAACGTGAGGAGAGAGGCTAGTGTAATTGTTTAATACAAACCATACAAAAATGCACGGAAGTATATTTTTGAACACAAACCTACGTTTTCTTAAATGGAACCACGTTAGTTTTGTTAGCACATCTGAACAAATACGTAATCAGTGCCGTTTGTTGCATTGTAAAATGTTAATTACAGCCGGAGATACTGTAACCTAAAGTTGACGCTTGAGTACCACTCCTCCGCTGTTCGATCGTGTGTATCGGAGAGCACTGCAACATACATCGCGTTTCTACAGAACGATCTGCCAACGTTGCTCGAAAATGTCCCACTCGAAACGCGTCGACGTATGTGGTATCAGCATGATGGTGCACCTGCACTTTCCACAATTAACACTAGGCTGACCCTTGACAGGATGTTCGACGGGCGTTTCATAGGACGTGGAGGACGCATAAATTGGCCAGCCCGTTCTCCTGATCTGACACCTCTGGACTTCTTTCTGTGGGGCACGTTAAAGGAGAATGTGTACCGTGATGTGCCTACAACCCCAGAGGATATGAAACAACGTATTGTGGCAGCCTGCGGCGACATTACACCAGATGTACTGCGGCGAGTACGACATTCATTACGCCAGAGATTGCAGTTGTGTGCAGCAAATGATGGCCACCACATTGAACATCTATTGGCCTGACATGTCGGGACACACTCTATTCCACTCCGTAATTCAAAACGGAAACCACGTGTGTTCGTGTACCTCACCCCTCATGGTAATGCACATGTGCGACAGTGAAAAAGACCAATAAAAAGGTGTTAGCATGTGGACGTAATGTGCTGTTCCAGTCTCTTCTGTACCTATGGTCCATCACCGTTCCCTTTGGATCCCTGCGTAATTCGGTGCTCTCCGATACACACGATCGAACAGCGGAGGAATGGTACTCAAGCGTCAACTTTAGGTTACAATATCTACGGATGTAATTAACATTTTGCAATGCAACAAACGGCACTGATTACGTATTTGTTTATATGTTCAGATGATCAAACAAAACTAACTGGGTTCCATTTTAAAAAACGTAGGTTTGTGTTAAAAAACATACTTCCGTGCATTTTTTATGGTTTGTATTAACCAATTACACTAGCCCCTCTCCTCACGTTCGGTGTGTGGAATCGATTCGTCAGTATTTGATGTGGTTTACGAAATATATCCAGCGGTAACGTTAGGTGACTCACCCTGTATACAGGGTTATTACAAATGATTGAAGCGATTTCACAGCTCTACAATAACTTTATTATTTGAGATATTTTCACAATGCTTTGCACACACATACAAAAACTCAAAAAGTTTTTTTAAGGATTCACAAATGTTCGATATGTGCCCCTTTAGTGATTCGGCAGACATCAAGCCGATAATCAAGTTCCTCCCACACTCGGCGCAGCATGTCCCCATCAAAGAGTTCGAAAGCACTGTTCTGTTGATGCGAGCTCGCAGTTCTGGCACGTTTCTTGGTAGAGGAGGTTTAAACACTGAATCTTTCACATCACTATGCGTGAAACTTGTCCGCACGCGTTCAACCGTTTCTTCGCTCACTGCAGGCCGACCCGTTGATTTCTCCTTACAGAGGCATCCAGAAGCTTTAAACTGCGCATACCATCGCCGAATGGAGTTAGCAGTTGGTGGATCTTTGTTGAACTTCGTCCTGAAGTGTCGTAGCACTGTTATGACTGACCGATGTGAGTGCATTTCAAGCACGACATACGCTTTCTCGGCTCCTGTCGCCATTTTGCCTCACTGCGCTCTCGAGCGCTCTGGCGGCAGAAACCTGAAGTGCGGCTTCAGCCGAATAAAACTTTATGAGTTTTTCTACGTATCTGTAGTATGTCGTGACGATATGTCAGTGAATGGAGCTACAGTGAAGCTATGAAATCGCTTCAATCATTTGTAATAGCCCTGAATGTGGGTATCGTAGTACCTCACAAACATCTGTCGCTAAGTTAGAATCACCGCAGTTATGACACCGAAGACTCGATTTTATGCCCAAAATGCGGCAGGGGGATGGAGAGCTTCACATAAATTTTCATTCGTCTAGAGGAATGTGTCGAAACAGGATGTAAGTCCTCTGATGATCGAAAGGTTTGCTGTTAACGATCGCAAGTAGACAGTGCTCTAAATCGTACACAGAACATGCAGTTGTATGCGAGTCGAACGCGGGTTATGTCACACAACTGAGCATCCAGACAGAACAACGGAAAAAAATTGTCAAGTGACCTACGGCGAGATGACCCTCTCTCTTTAGAATGTATCACCAGTCTACCATTAATACCTTCTGGTTACAACTCCATCTGACCCTATCACTGCATCCACTCTCTTTCATCCTTTATATGCAAGAAGGTTTAGAGGCAGATGGTTCTTTTTTTCCATGAAAGCACCAAAGACTGCACTCAACCTTCGCGTGTCACTATTACCTCAATAGACATATAGTAGAATGTTGCCTCGACGAGAAATAAAAGATTGTATCGCCGGTTCACGCTCGTTCCTTGTTCCAAAATTGTTCTACTACATTTACAAGCAATTTTGGAACACGGAACAAGCGCAGTCCATCCCCGGCATGTTCGATAGGGTTCGTGTCTGGAGAACATGCTGGTCACTCTTATCGAGCGACGTCGTTATCCTGAAGGAAGTCATTCGTAAGATATGCGCGATGGAGCGCGAATTGTCGTCCATGAAGACGAATGCCTTGGCAAGATGCTGCCGATATGGTTGCACTATCGGTCGGAGGATGTCATTGACGTATCGTACAGCCATTACGGCGCCTTCCATGACCACCAGAGGCGTAACTCATTCCTGCATAATGCCACCCGAAAACAGCAGGGAAGCTCCACCTTGCTATACTTGCTGGACGGTGTGTCTAAGGCGTTGCCTCCAAACACATCTCCGAACATTGTTTGGTTGAAGGCATACGCGACACTCGTCGGTGAAGAGAACGTGATGCCAATCCTGAGCGGTCCATTCGGCATGCTGTTGGGCCCATTTGTAACGCGGTGCATTGTGTACTGGTTGCAAAGATGGACCTCGCCACGGACGTCGTGAGTGAAGATGCGCATCATGCAGCCTATTGCGCTAAGTTTGAATCGTAAAACAACATCCTGCGGCTGCACGAAAAGCATTATTCAAGTTGGTGGCGTTGATGTCAGGGTTCCTCCGTCCCTTAATCCGTAGGTAACGGTCATCTACTGCAGTAGTAGCCCTTGCGCGTCCTGAACGAGGCATGTCATCGACAGTTTCTGTCTCTCCTTACCTCCTCCATGTCCGAACAAGACCGCTTTGGTTCATTGTAAGACGTCTGGACACTTCCCGTGTTGAGAGCCCTTCCTAGCACAAAGTAACAATGCGGACGCAATCGAACAGCGGTATTGACCGTGTAGGCATGGTTGAACAACAGACAACTGAAGGCATGTACCTCCTTCCTGATGGAATGAATGAAACTGATTGGCTGTCGGACCCCCTCCGTCTAATAAGCGCTGCTCATGCATGGTTGTTTACATCTTTGTGCGAGTTTAGTGAAATCTCTGAACAGTTAAGGGGACTGTGTCTGTGATACAATATCCACGTCAAAGTCTGTCTTCAGGAGTTCTGGGAACCGGGCTGATGCAAAACTTTCTTTGAAACCCCACTCTCAGCTGCTCCTCGCAAACAGCAGTATCTAGATATGTACGGTACACTGAGTGATGCAGTGTACAATAGCTAATGAATGTGAGCTGGAGCCCACTTACTGTACAAGATGAAACAACAAGACACCGTCCAGAGACAGCTGCAGGCTTCAACATGAGTTAAGCTTGCATGCGATAAACTTGGTGCTTTTGAACAAATGTGTCACATGCTGGATGACTACCTTTTGCTGACATCCGTCTCCCTGGTGGTCCAAGACTCCAGTCTGGGACCAGCTACACTGTTCTCTAGACCATGGGGGCATATGTTGTTTGTTGACCATCACTCAGGGCAGTCGCTCAGCGCCGTCTTCAGCATTGCCAGGCGCTGTTGTGTATTGTACAAGCAGCCACAAAGTGGCGAAGCGACAAGGGGCTGCCTCTATCATCTGCCGACGGTGGCGCGCCGCCTTACGTCAGGATTCTGTGCAGTGTGTTGTACGCTCAACCACAAAGTGACGAAGTGACAATGGGATGACTGTTATACGCCGGCGCGGCGGTGGCGCGCCGCCTTACGTCAGGATTTTGTGGCCAGCAGCCGCTACCACCAAGAAGTGCTGCCTGACTGGTAGTCAATCGCTGATTTGATGCACCACGCGATCGTGGCCTATTACGTTACAAAGGACAATAACCTTCTGTCCAGCTATGATTCCATCCTGTAACTGACATGAATAAAAGACGTTCTTAACCACAGATGGTCCAATATCAGTCATGACCATCTCAACAGCCCATGTCCTGGCGACACTCCATCCTGGCTCTGGCTTGCAGGAGGCGATTCACGCGCTGCAGTAGAGTTCACTTCCCGACACCCACAATACAAAAAAAAAAAAAAAAACCACTCTTGATCTGTCAACTGAAAAATACTGAACTGTTGTTTGAGTCGCTATCAGTTCTCTTACAACTGTTTTTCATTTGGAAAGTAGTTCTACAAACATTCAGACCCATTCATCTTCACCAGCACTGGTTAAGAATGGGTAAAATCCTGCTAGCATATCACAGACACGCCTTTTCTGCCAGTTTTTCACAAGTATAGGCTGAAGTTGGTACCGAATAAAATTGTGTTTAAACAGAAACCGCAACTAAGTCAGTCCGTTCCCGCCCTGACGCATCTCATTTTAATTCCCTCATTCCACTAACCGCAATTACAGCAATGTTCACACTGACCGACATATGCCTGTTACTAATGACAGTAATGATATTAGTGATTGTAAGGTTGAAATGTTCAAATGTGTGTGAAATCTTATGGAACTTAACTGCTAAGGTTATCAGTCCCTAAGCTTACATACTACTTAACGTAAATTATCCTAAGGACAAACACACACACACACCTATGCCCGAGGGAGGACTCGAACCTCCGCCGGGACCAGCCGCACAGTCCATGACTGTAGCGCCCTAGACCGCTCGGTTAATCCCACGCGGCTGTAAGGTTGAGGTTGAAGCCATTTTTCCTATCTGTAGCCTTCTCTTCTCTGGCTGGGAAGTTTTTCATGTGGAATAGTTAACGTTGCTTGTGAGTCTTGGTCTCGGAATCCAATGATATGTTACAGCAGGGGCTGCGGGGCTGAGTTCCCTTTCTAAAGGGCAGAGGGTAGGGCCTGTGGTCAGCTGAGGCGCAGGCACTCAGCTGCTGGACATTTTCCTGATGGGCGGTATTACAGTGGCCTCATAACTCTTTTCATGGGCCATAGGTTGCCAGTGCATGCAGCAAGGGTCCAGCTAAAACGCTAAGAATAATGGGCCGTGGTTAAACTCGCCCGTAAAATAAATGTCCGTTTAACAACCAGGCCCAGTGCGTTAAAAGCACCCTTTGTAAGCAGCATTGTGCTCAACGCAGTAACGTCTTAAAAATTTAGTGGAGTGGGAAACCGTTTGAACAGATCCCTTCCTCATGGCCTCCTAGCGGAAGTGACACTATACAGTTCTGTTTACTGAGTTCACTGTCTCCTGGTGAAAGCAAATTACATCAACTAGCTACATTTCTGTGGCATGAGTAATTCTTCCACCAAAAGGCAGTCGTTCTCTTAAAGAAATGGTGGAGCTGACATTCTCAAAATTTTGTACGTGGTAAAACCACTGACTGGTAAGTTCTTACAGTCACCAAGTATTCAACCATGGCTACATTTCACACCAGTAATTTATTAGAATGATAACCGTTTCTTAACCCTGTTTCCGTTTCCGAAAATTCTGTGCAGTTAGTCAGTGCTAGTTGTATCTCATTTATTTGTTCTAATAAATTTCTGTTTTCGTCATATGCTTATTTAAGATTCATATTAATATCATTATTTGACTTGTGCACACTGAAGATGATTGCAATAAAATTAGATCCGCAAAAAGACCATGATTATATTTCCATAGTTGAGGAATTCCTTTTCCATGCACCATCCTGTTAATGATTTTGTGAAGCCCAACACCCAGAACTCATTTACTATGGCTACCCCTTTGATATCGTTCAATACACTGCTCACAGTTCAGTGTCTGAGTTCGCTGGGGAGCGATCTGCCTCACAGTAGCCCAACTGTTGTAGCTTCTTATACCAGCGAGAAAGCTCACGTTTATAAAAAAATGGTTCAAATGGCTCTGAGCACTATGGGACTCAACATCTTAGGTCATAAGTCCCCTAGAACTTAGAACTACTTAAACCTAACTAACCTAAGGACATCACACACACCCATGCCCGAGGCAGGATTCGAACCTGCGACCGTAGCAGTCCCGCGGTTCCAGACTGCAGCGCCAGAACCGCTAGACCACCGCGGCCGGCTCACGTTTATAACTCGGTGGGCACTCCATATGTCGTATAACAATGGACTGATCAGTCGCAAGGAGGGCCTAGTCCATGCGTGCTCTAACTTATGCGACAAAGTGCCATAACCGTTTATATAAACTGGTACGTGGGTAATATGTTTCATACGTGTCTTTGTGTGTCTCGTTGTTACAAGGATGATGTTGAAGCATGAATATCAGTCTGTTTGCTGTGTGTGCTGTGGTCCGTTACACTACAACAAGCTTAATGGGTACGTTTCCACCAATATGTATGCACTTTTTTATTTCATATTCTAAGGTAATTAGTTGCATTATACTTTATCTGTTTTTCAGTTCTGATGATGGCTGTTTAGCAGCTGAGATGGGTCAACCTTGTTATTAGTTTCTGTGATCAAAACAAATTTCAACAAAACCTTTTCTGCACACACACACACACACACACGCGCGCGCGCGCGCGCGCGCGCGCGCGCACACGTATCCCTCCTAAGAGTTATCTGGCTCATTTTCTGTGGCTTTTCAGCAGATATTTGCAATTTCTTTTTCAAACAGTTACTGCTCATCACGTCTTTCATGCGACACCCGGTCTCGACGCAGAGCGTCGGCTTGTTTCCCTTAAAAAAATGTAAAGTGGAATTTTAAGTGACCATTCAATAGAGTGGTCCCAAATTAGCCCAGTTCGGTATTCGTTTCACCGATATGTTATCAGGGACAGTAAAACTGGAAGAATAACCAGTATTCCAGCGGTCGTGCTGCCCTGATTCACACTATTCTGAAGCACGAGGTACTACTGAGCCTCTGCTAGAGTACTGTCCTTGTGAAAACATATAGATGAAACGAGTATCGAACTAGGCTAATCTGGGTGGCACATTCGAATGGACATTTATAATTCCACTTTAAAAAAAATTTTGTTTGTAGCGGGAAACACACCAACGCTTTCTGTCGACACTGGTCGTCTCATGAAAGACGCGAGCACCATTTGTTTGGAATTACTCCAGTTACACAATGCAAAAAAAAGAAGTAGCAGACATCTGCTGAAACACCAGAGAAAATGCCTACTCTTAGGAGAGACACTGTATTTATACATACAAGCATCACAGCCGCCCACCACAGTTTCTGTCTGTAGGTTCTATCTAATCTCAGAATTTATTGAAGGGATTCTGGTATGGTTTTCACTAACAGCCCGATTACGAGAACGGTTTGTGTGTATAAGTTACAAATATACTATAAGTATTCCGTGCAAACTGACTTCACTACGATGCATTTAAGTCCCCTACCTCTGGGAAAACGATACCATCGCCATCATGCTGTGATTGGTAGAACTCTCTGCAATCATTCATAAATATTATTAATGTCTGGCACAGCATGCCCAGTACCATTGTTGTATGGCAGAGGGTGCTTCATACAGATTACACATGGCAGAAACTGCTTCATACTAATGTTGCATGGCAGATGCTGTTTTCTGCCACTGTTGCATGATGGAGCCTACTTCAGACCAATGTTATGTGTCAAAAAGTGTTTCGTACGGTTGTTAAAAGGTAAAGAGTCTTTTGTGCCAATTGCATGGCAGACGGTGTTTCACACTGACGTTGCGTGGCAGTGGTTCTTCTTATTGACGTTTGGCAGAGGATGTTTCGTGCCAATGGTGTGTCGTGGCAGAAGGGCTTCATACCAGTCATGCATGGCAGAGGTTACCTCCTACTGAACTTGCAGAGCAGAGAGTGGTTCGTACTAGTGCTGTGTGACGGAGGACGCTTTGTACTGATGTTGTGTGGCGGAAGGTGTTTCATAGCACTGTTACGTGGCAAAGGGGGCTACTCACAAATTTAATGTGACAGAGAGTACTTTGTAACTATGTGATATGGCAGAACATACGTTGTGCTATTATTAAATGGCATAGGGCGGTATCAGTCTTACAAGCCAGAGAGTGCTTTGTACCAAGTTGTATGGCAGTGGCTGTTTTATACCGATGTTACATTGCAGACGGTGCTTCGTACCAGTTTTGAGAGGTACAGTGTGTTTCATACCAATGTTACGTTTCAGAAGGTGTTTTGTGCCGATATCATACAGCATAAGGTGTTCCATATCGATGTTGGATGGCAGAGGATGCTTGATACTGATGATGTGTCATGGCAGAAAGTGCTTTGTACCTGTGTTGTGTGGGAGAAGGAGCTGCGTACCAATACTGCATGACACAGGGTGCTCTGTACCAATTTGTGTGCCAGAGGCCTGCTTCCTTCCTAGATTGCGTGGCAGAAGATCATTCATACCATTCTTGTGTCATGGCAGAGGATGGACTGTACCAGTGTCGAGTGGTAGGAGGTGCTTCGTACCAATGTTGTGTGGCAGAACGTGCTACATACCAATGTCGCATGGGAGAATGTGCTCCTTACCGAAGTTGTGTGACAGCGGGCGCTTCAGAACAATGTTGCATGTAAGAACGATTTTGTATTGATGTGTGGCAGAAAGTGCTTCGCATCTGCGTAGCGCGGCAGGGGGTGCATACCACCACTTGATCCATGACAGACGGTGCTACGTACCAGAGTTACATGGCAGCGGGTGGTTCACAGTGATATTACATTGCAGCGAGTGCTTCATAACGGTACTGCGACTTTATCTGACGGAAGGTGCTTCATAATGATACACCATGGAAGAACGTGTTCCGTAACATTTTCGAGTGTCAGAAGGGGCTACTTAATGATGTTGCATGGTAGAGGGTGCTGTGTACCAGTTTTACATAGCAGAAAGTATTTGTGGTGTCACCGCCAGACACCACACTTGCTAGGTGGTAGCCTTTAAATCGGCCGCGGTCCGTTAGTATACGTCGGACCCGCGTGTCGCCACTATCAGTGATTGCAGACCGAGCGCCGCCACACGGCAGGTCTAGAGAGACTTCCTAGCACTCGCTCCAGTTGTACAGCCGACTTTGCTAGCGATGGTTCACTGACAAAATACGCTCTCATTTGCCGAGACGATAGTTAGCATAGCCTTCAGCTACGACCTAGCAAGGCGCCATTACGTTACTATTCATGCTATAAAACATGTACCGTCAAGAGCGATGTTCACCAATTATGGATTAAAGTTAAGTATTCCAGAAGCTACGTACCTTTTTTGCTAGTCTCTATTCCTTTAACTGTTCCAGACCTCACTCCAGCCTGCGTGAGCTTAAACGCGTGCCTTTCGGCTTCCTCCTAGTGGATTGGCTGTCTTGCCTTGAGTACCTCTATCGGTTCTCCCTTCTATTCCAGTCTCGTATTGTTCGTGGAAAAAGGGATTGTCGGTATGCCTCTGTGTGGGCTCTAATCTCTCTGATTTTATCCTCGTGGTCTCTTCGCGAGATATACGTAGGAGGGAGCAATATACCGCTTGACTCCTCGGTGAAGGAATGTTCTCGAAACTTCAACAAAAGCCCGTACCGAGTTACTGAGCGTCTCTCCTGCAGAGTCTTCCACTGGAGTTTATCTATCATCTCCGCAACGCTTTCGCGATTACTAAATGATCCTGTAACGAAGCGCGCTGCTCTCCGTTGGATCTTCTCTATCTCTTCTATCAACCCTATCTGGTACGGATCCCGCACCGGTGAACAGTATTCAAACAGTGGGCGAACAGTGGGCGAACAAGCGTACTGTAACCTACTTCCTTTGTTTTCGGATTGCATTTTCTTAGGATTCTTCCAATGAGTCTCAGTCTGGCATCTGCTTTATCGACGATCAACTTTATATGATCATTCCTTTTTGAATCACTCCTAATGCGTACTCCCAGATAATTTATGGAATTAACTGCTTCCAGTTGATGACCTGCTGTATTGTAGCTAAATGATAAGGGATCTTTCTTTCTGTGTACTCACAGCACATTACACTTGTCTAAATTGAGATTCAATTGCCATTCCCTGCACCATGCGTCAATTCGCTGCAGATCCTCCTGCATTTCAGTACAATTTTCCCTTGTTACCACCTCTCATATACCACAGCATCATCCGCAAAAAGCCTCAGTGAACTTCCGATGTCATCCACAAGGTCATTTATGTATATTGTATGGTTTTTACTATTATTGTGTGGTACAAGATGCTTTGTGTGGTACAAGATATTTTCATACGAATGATCGGTGGTAGAATGTGCATTCTACATATGTTGCGTGGCAGTGAGTGCAGCCTACAGCTGTCGAGTGGCTTTACTATAATGTTAAATTGAGAAACCCATGAAGAAGTCAAAGTCAAAATACAGCTTGCGCCACACTGGCGCTGGAGCTGCAGGGAAAACGGTTCTCAGGGACGTACTTCGCGAGATAATAGACTGTGTATTTATACGAGGATTTGTCAGAAATATCCTATGTGAAATGATATCTGTTTCCCGAATTGTTTGGATGCGGAGAATATGATTCAACCTAGTCATGAAATTATGTAAGTCACACAGTTCTGTTACCAATCCTGTAAACATTGTAGGATTTCACTTATCCCTGTAATCATCAACAATCAAATTATTATTCGCGAAAGTGTGGTAACGTGACTTTAAGTACGATGTAAACATAGCCTGTGTGGTTTGACAGTTGTCACATTGAGTAGACCAACAGCGAACATGCATCTTTAATTCTAATGGCTAGTGCTCAGAAAATAATGGCGGTGGGCGCGATTTACGAGAGCGACCGTATCAAACATTAAGGTATGCAAACTAACTTCGAAAATACACTGTTACATGTCTGTAACAAATCCCCTCAAAAAACACACACAAAGAACATGCAACTGCAGCAATATTACTTTAAAAGAAAGATATAGATTAAATAAAAGAAAAACGCTTATAACTAATGGTGATTCTTGAAATTCTCCCGTCGTACTGAACGTTCGATGAGGTTTCGGGATTGCACCCAGACCACGTTGACTTCTCGCCACGATATTTCGGCTGGCAATCGTCCAGCCATCTTCGGGTGAGTGTCCGTCACTGGAGATTGCAAGTTCCCGGCGTCAGCTTTACAGCAAAAAATTGGAGCGAAAACGCATTTCGATAGAGGACGCTCCTGTGACGGCCACCAATGCGCATGCGTTTTTGCGCCAATTTTTTGCTATAAAGCCGGGAACTTACTGTCTCCAGTGACGGACACTCGCCTCAAGATGGCTGGACGATATCTAGCCGAAATATCGTGCCAAGAAGTCATCGTCATCTGGCTGCAATCCAGAAACCTCACCGAACAAAGCTATTAAAGTTAGTAACTAACTTCCAGCAGTTATATTTACATAGCGAAAATTAAGAAAAGGAAAAGAAGGAAAATAATCTTATAATGAAACAAACAATTTTCAGTTCGAACTGCTGATTCTGTTAGTCTTTAACTGGAGAGAGCGCACAGCAGTACAACTTACCTGTTCGTTGTCGGAGACGCGTGATGACTTGTTCAGATGACAGCGGCGGCTCGTGAAGTTGCAGACAAAGTTATTACAGCAATTCCGTTCGTCGTATTTCCAGGGCGAAGTATGATGGTGAAGTATCTTCTCGGT
Source organism: Schistocerca cancellata (assembly GCF_023864275.1). Taxonomy (NCBI): domain Eukaryota; kingdom Metazoa; phylum Arthropoda; class Insecta; order Orthoptera; family Acrididae; genus Schistocerca; species Schistocerca cancellata. Next base: position 746,175,911 of record NC_064628.1, on the reverse strand, counting down.
TACGATGCAAAGCCATCCGCAGCGGTGTTTAATACGCCTCTGGCTGAATAGACATTGGTTATGACAATGCGGAGGTTTAGCACGTGCACGTTTATTACTCGTTACACACACCCAGTTCTCGATTCAGTACCATATATGGTGTTCGTGATGACTCCCGACAGCGATATTGATGTTCCTCACGTTTGCATACGAGTACTGCAATCGCAGATTCACACACAGTAAAATCGTTCTTGCACCTGACCCACAACTGTAATCACGTTACGGCTTCAAACAATCGCTCTCGCGATGCGGTTAAATGTAGAAACAGTTCCATTCACTCGCGTAAGCATTGTCAATGTCGGCTGAAATACAATCCATTTAATAATACTCAAACTGTACGATATTTTTGATCGTAATGATCACCTCAACTAACATTACGCACTGCGACGGTAATGCGAATCGTCAGTCGTTAAATTCGACGATCCACTGTCTCGGCAGGTTCTTGTATCTCAAATCAAGTATCCCGCTATGCTGTCGCACACAGGCTCACGAACTACACTGAAGAGCCAAAGAAGCTGGTATAGCTGCCTAATATCGTGTAGGGCCCTCGCAAGCACGCAGAAGTGCCGCAATACGATGTGTCATGGACTAGACTAATGTCTGAAGTAGTGCTGGAGGGAGCTGACACCATGAATCCTTAGAAGTATGAGGGATAGAGATCTTTTCTGAACAGCACGTTGCAAAGCATCCCAGACACGCTCAATCATGTTCATGTCTGGCGAGTTTGGTGGACAGCGGAGGTGTTTAAACTCATAAGATTGTTCCTACAGCCAATTTGTAGTAATTCCGGACGCATTGAGTGTCGCATTGTCCTGCTGGAATTGCCCAAGGCCGTCGGAATGCGCAATGGACATGAATGGATGCCGGTGATCAGGCAGGATGCTTACGTTCGTGTCACCTGGTAAACAGAAGATCCCATTTTTACAGTAGATACGAAATCTTCGTTGCGCGATAAATCTTCCTCTAATCGACAAGATACACAAATGAGTTCGAAAACGGTATCACTGCATCTCATGAAAAATGACGCATTGTATCAAAAAATAAAAACACACGCGTTCAACAACTTTGAAAAAAATATGAGAACGAAGTTTTTCGCGGCGGCACTTATGTATAAAATATTCTCGGTATTCTTGCCGCGTCAGTTCTAGATAAAATCTCGAGCTTTCGACGATTACCTCCATCGTCATCGTCAGGAGCTGACTGTCTCTACTGCTGCTATGGTAGCCCCTATATAGCCCGAAGACGGCTTCTGATTGGTCGGCTTCTGATTGGTCGGCGATTACGTGCTGCTGTCTCAGACGGTGTCACTGTGTGCGCCGGTGGCGCCACCGCTTCCGTTTGAACGTAAACCTTGGAACGAACGTCTCTGCTGCTTCTCTGCATCAAGCGCTCGTTTCCACGCACAGCTCAGATGGTATCCGCTATCACGGTTAAAGTTCTTTTGGCTCATTCTGATTTCAACAGCCTCCTTAATAACAGAATCCCAGTACGTGGAGGCATGGGACAGAATTTAAGTTTCATCGAACAATATTTTGTGTTTGTTCGTGAGGCTGTGCTCCGCAATTGCCGATTTCTCAAGCTCTCTATTTTTAATGTGGCGTTGGTGTTCTGCACAGCGGTCGGAAACGGTACGAATAGTCTGACCTATATAATTGCTTCCACACTCACAGGGTATATTATAAACACCGGGGACCCTGAGGTCGAGATTGTCCTTAACAGGGCGCATCATCTCCTTAATTTTCTTAGGAGGACGAAAAATCGGTCTAATACCACGTCTACGCAGGACTCTTCCTATTTTGCTGGAAATTGCGCCACAAAAAGGCAGCGTTCTCCAAAAGATGGAAACGTGATAATGCTGCAACCTCACAGGATGAAACACCGATTGCGGTTCTTCCTTTTTGTGGCGCTTCTTTTAAATGAATCCCCACACCTAAAACATCCGCCCCGTGCGTGAGAGGTGAAACATGTGAGGGGACTCACGTAAAGCAAGCTTATTTTTTTTTTGAAAAACCTTATTGAACACATATGTTTTTATTTTTTGATCCAATGTACACTACTGGCCATTAAAATTGCTACACCATGAAGAAATAAAGGTGATAAACGAGTATTCATTGGACAAATATATTATACTAGAACTGATATGTGATTACATTTTCACGCAATTTGGGTGCATAGATCCTGAGAAACCAGTACCCAGAACAACCACCTCTGAGCGTAATAACCGCCTTGATGCGCCTGGCCATTGAGCCAAACGGAGCTTGGATGGCGTGTACAGGTACAGCTGCCCATGCAGCTTCAACACGATACCACAGTTCATCACGAGTAGTGACCGGCGTATTGTGACGAGCCAGTTGCTCGGCCACCATTGACCAGATGTTTTCAGTTGGTGAGACATCTGGAGAATGTGCTGGCCAGGACAGCAGTCGAACATTTTCTGTATCCAGAAAGGCCCGTACAGGACCTGCAACATGCGGTCGTGCATTATCCTGTTGAAATATAGGGTTTCGCAGAGATCGAATGAAGGGGAGAGCCACGGGTTGTAACACATCTGAAATGTAACGTCCACTGTTCGAAGTGCCGTCAATGCGAACAAGAGGTGACCGAGGCGTGTAACTAATTCCACCCCATACCATCACGCCGGGTGATACGCCAGTATGGCGATGACGAGTACACGCTTCCAATGTGCGTTCACCGCGATGTCGCCAAACACGGATGCGATCATCATGATGCTGCAAACAGAACCTGGAATTCATCCGAAAAAAAAACGACGTTTTGCCATTCGTGCACCCAGGTTCGTCGTTGAGTACACCATCGCAGGTGCTCCTGTCTGTACTGCAGCGCCAAGGGTAACCGCAGCCATGGTCTCCGAGCTGGTAGTCCATGCTGCTGCAAACGTCGTCGAACTGTTCGTGCAGATGGTTGTTGTCTTGCAAACGTCCCCAGCTGTTGACTCATGCATCGAGACGTGGCTGCACGATCCGTTACAGCCATGCGGATAAGATGCCTGTCATCTGGACTGCTAGTGATACGAGGCCGTTGGGATCCAGCACGGCGTTCCGTATTACCCTCCTGAACTCACCGATTCCATATTCTGCTAACAGTCATTGGATCTCGACCAACGCGAGCAGCAATGTCGCAATACGATAAACTGCAATCGCGATAGGCTACAATCCGACCTTTATCAAAGTGGGAAAGGTGATGGTACGCATTCTCCTACTTACACGAGGCATCACAACAACTTTTCACCAGGAAACGCCGGTCAACTGCTGTTTGAGTATGAGAAATTGGTCAGCACGTTTTAGGTGTCGCCACCGGCGCCAACCTTGTGTGAATGCTCTGAAAAGCTAATCATTTGCATATCATAGCATCTTCTTCATGTCGGTTAAATTTTGCATCTGTAGCACGTCATCTTCGTGGTGTAGCAGTTTTAATGGCCAGTAGTGTATTTTTCTCGAGACTCAATTGTGTTTCTCGTCGATTACAGCGCCTTCTATCACGGAACGAAGAAAGTGTTGCATACGGAAGTTACCTCTTCTACCTGTAGAGTCACTCACCCTCTGGGAGGGCGGGGGGGGGGGGGGTGAGGTAGATAGGTGGGGGTCGACGTTGGTATCACCGAATACCATATTTTAAAATATTGAACAACTATTTTTCTGTTTTATTATCAGATGCGTAGTTTTTAATACGATGGATAGTTTTTGAGATATTTCATTGTCTTACGATGAACGACTCATCCTTTAAAAAGGTGTCCGGATACTGTTGAACGTGTAGTGTATATCAGTAGTCGACGCATAAGCATGCTCAGGTTACACAAGTTACGACAGCCAGTTAGTCATAAAAGAGAAACCAGAAAATGAAATTATAGCAGAATACGGTATCGAAAAGTCATATAGTATTTGTTAACTATTATCCAAAATGATTTGTTTTTAGGAGGAGTAACGAGGAGAAATGTGCACCAAGATAAGAATCATCTCACAGAAAAATTACATGTTAATCATAACGCAATCTGGGAATATAAGAGGATGTTAAGGCAAAAACAGTCCTGTGTTGCATATTACATTTCTGAAAGCTGCCACAGACCACAAACTACATGCCCTCAAAATGGTTCAAGTGGCTCTGAGCACAATGGGAGGTCATCAGTCCCCTAGAACTTAGAACTACTTAAACCTCACTAACCTAAGGACATTACACACATCCATGCCCGAAGCAGTATTCGAACCCGCGACCGTAGCGGTCGCGCGGTTCCAGACTGAAACGCCTAGAAGAGCTCGGCCACACCGGCCAGCTACATGCTCTCGTTAGTTCGTGTCTGTAAACACTGATTGATGCCGAACTAACACTGCCAAGGAAGAGGCAGGTGTGTACCAAATCCGCAGCCATAGATGTAACAGGACAAGGGAGACAGCAGTCGAAGCGTACCAATAATGACGTGCTTTGTTCTAAATCTGCGGTCATCAGAGGCTATAGACAGAGAGAGGTTGGATGGTCATTGTGATTGGCTTTTCCGCCTTTTATTTTTTTTTTTTCAAGCGAACGGAGATTTTTGTACAGAACGGGATCTTAGGGAGTAGGATTATTGTCAACTAGCTTAGCGCCCGCTGCTTTGCGCGCATTGACTATATAGTCTGTAAAGATTTTTTTGTGTTTCTTCAATTTAATTTTTATGTTGTTCACAAATTACATCATATTTCAAACTAGGCACCCTTATTAAGGGTGATGCATGGTCATTCCCCAATTCACTTCCGACTAAAAAGCTATTGTGGTAGTTGGAGGTTATTGTTAAGTCTGCCTTTTGAGTTATTGTGGTGGTATTTCCATAGAATCCCCTAGTTCATATTTATTCAGAAGTCAAATATAAATTTTCATAGATTTAGCCATAAATTTTTTTAATGTAATGACATGGTTTCATAAAAATTTTCATTCCCTATTTAGCCCCTTAAAAGCAATGAAATACATTTTTTTTTCCTAACGAAGAAGCCAAATACAAATTTTCTTAGATTTAGCTTAAAAAATTCTTGCGTAATGAAATATTTTCAGAAGATTTCCATTCCCTATTACACCCTCTTAGAAGCTGAATTTCCAAAAACACTGAAACACGTCTATTTTTAATTTCTGACCAAGAAGTCAAATACCAAGTTCTATAGATGTAGTTTTAAAAATGCTTTATTAGTTCAATAATAATAATGTGTTTTCAAAAAATATTTCATCAACTATTTCACGGTGATAGTGATTACACTTCCAAAAATGGTGAAGCATGTAATCTCCCTTCTTCCTTCTTCCATCTATTGTCCGCATAAAACAATGTCCATTCCAAGTAATTAATTCGCAAAGTCTTTTATGAAGATGTGAGAAAATCGAAGATTTCAATAAACTTTCAAGTTTACTTAGCTTTTCATGTTGAGATGGCTCCAGTTCTTGTCTAGGGGTCTGATTCTTGAAGGTGAATATCTAATACCAAGTCCTCACTTTTGGTTTGAACTAAACAAATTGGAAGATTGCTGTTGCAGAATTTCTTATACAAATGTATTTTCCACTGATTTTCCCACATTTCAGTATATCTTACAGTATTTTGGTTTTTTCACACTAACAAAAGAGGAATTACACTGTTCGCACCTATTATACAAAAATACGTCCTATCACATCATACGCAAGCTTAGGATTCCCACACCCTGCGGAAATAATAATATTGCAAAGGATTACAATTTTTGTTAACAAAGTAAATTTATATTAATGTTGGTTGCATTGTTAATTTTGATTATAATTTCATAAATGAATCCAAAAGTAAACAAATACAAACAGAACAGGATTGCGCAATTAATAATAGGAATTTTATGTGTGCAAATAATTCGTAATTTTCAATTGTTCTAAAAATGTTTTTAACTGTACATTCAGAACTAGTACTTATCGATTATAACATCGAAACTAACGTATTTTATAAGGTAATTCCATTTTATAAAAGTTAGCTCGAAATGTAATATACTGTGTATAAAATTAGATGAAAGTTTTCAGAAAAGCAACTGAGATAATATTGTCCTGTCCAAAATAACATTGATATCGACAACTGCTGTTCAGTAAAAGTAATACTAGAGGAGGATGTCTCTTTACAAGTACGTAATTTTTTCATTTGTGACCGAGGAACCAAATACCAGTTTTCGTAGCTCTAGCTTCAAACTTGTGTTAATAGCAACATATTTAAAAAAAAACATTTCATCCGCTATTTCAGTTCCTTAGGAGTGGAATTCCGAAAAATCCCTTCTTAAAAGACGCCTACAGTATAAGCTCAAGAGCCTCCGCAAATTTTAATTTTCTGTCCTTGGTTGTTTGGGCTGGGCAGTGATGAGTCAGTGAGTCGGTCAGTCGGGATATTGGCTTTTACGTATAGAGAAGATGAGGCGGTGGAAGGCTTAAGGGGCTCCGGAAAGGCTCAAAATCATGAAAAGTTCAGTTTTTACTTTTTTGCGTTTTCTGAATCTGCAGACTATTACCTTTTAATAGATATATAATTTATTCAATTCCGAAGACTACAACTATTTTTAATTTTTTTTTGAAATGTGTTCTACATGGGCGTGACCCACTGTGGCGCTGTTAAACTGCTGTCAAATGGTGTTATTATTAACGTCCGTGTTCATCAGGTACATTTTAGTGATGTGAGATAAAGTATGTGTTGTGGCTAACCTGTGATGGTTCAATATATATCGCTGGTGTGATTGTCGATTGTTTCATGTTTATTTACTCTGCCGTTATCTCGAAAATATTCGTAATTAATTCTGTTTCTTGAGTCTCTGTTTTGTTGAAGTATAATAATGAGTAAAAGTAAAGTTGCTGTTGCGACTTTCAATGATGGCAACATTGTAAGGTGCAAGGTATTTAGAAATATGGGAATGAAGATAGGTTCTCACATGGTACGAGCGATGCTTGCTTTAGACAAGGAACGCCTTCGGGCTGCAGACAGGGCTGTAAAAAGTCTAGAAATACAAGCAAGAGTAAACAGGAGGAGGAACAAGAGGAAGCTGGAGGAGGAGTTTGCCGAGGATGAAGATAATCCATCCTATGGACCTGGAATGCACTAAAACGTTAATCCAATCTTTGTCGCTCGATTCCCAAAACTTTTATTTTCTCATACTAATTACATGTTTTCTAAGGATCTTCCAAACATATTTGTTTCAAACTTTCAGTAAATGTTACACAGTACCTTCTGCATAATTTAACACAGCATTTTTCCAAAAAACTGTATATTTTTGAATATATAAATAAAAAATTGCAAAAAAATGTTGTGAATTATCATTACAATTGAAAAAAAATCATCTTTAATAACTGAACTAAAATTTTGTAAAGTCCCTGTGTTAAGTTGTAGCCCATATTCCAATAAATAATCTGTAATTAGTTCAACTTCCTACCTCAAATACTTTGTGATGAAAGATGTAATTTATAAGCGTTATTTTAACATTGCAAGTATAGGGCGTTCCGGAGCCCCTTAAGGGAGTTTCTGGATGGTGCAATGGGGAGGTTTATGTACTTTTGCGCCAGCCTTGGCGTTGCTATAAATTTAGTAGATTTTTTTATTTCTCTCCACAGTTGCCAATGGCATTGATTATAGCTCAGTCTTGAATGTATAGAAAGAAACAGAATAATTCACGGGAATCGGAGTACATTCCATGGAGGGATTGTGGGAGAGTGAGGAACGACAGATTTTGTTAAGATATGGCCAGATACGGCATTTGATGAAGAATATCATTAGAGAGTTTAAAGGTTATGAAACGACTTCGAGTATCTATGATTTCCCTACAGTCATTTCAATTAAATGAGGAAATTATTTTGGATGAGTTTTTGGCTGTCTGGGTGACAAATGATGTGTAGGAGATAGTGAGTAGGGTTGGTACGTGCTTACTTTAAATATGATCAGCGACTCTGACACTAACACTATATTATGCTGTGGAACATATACTAGATCACTACGGAGGTCACCACTATACTAATAACACGTCTGGAGATCTGCAGGAGACTGGCTGTATGTGTTATAGCTGAATGGCAATAATATAGGTGGAGAAGGTGCTGATTCTATGGGAGAATCAGTCACAGTGGCTGGTGAGATGAGTCAGATATGTTTTGTGCCGTTTGGCAATATTTAACGTTTTGAAAAAAAAAAAAAACAAGATGATACGTTTGGTGGGAGTAATGTACAGAGGATGTGGCCTAAGATTGTTGTTTTTCCAGAGGACAGTGCAGTAGAATATAGGTGGAAGTTCAGACTGCTATTATGGGTTTGATTTATGTCCACATTGAGCATGACGGTATGGACTCGGTGTTAGGAAACAATATGCATGATTAAGTATTGGTTTGCTGGGAGCGGACGAATATTGCATCATGGTATAATATTAGTTGATGAGGTTAAGGTAGAGGGGGTCCTGTGGCTGTCGAAGTGGGTGAAAACAAAATGAGAACACACAGAGATAGAGATTTCCTGGATGGTTTGTGACCTTATGGATGTGCAGTTTTCTTAGGGACAGCATTGAGATACGATGTTTCGGGCACTAGTGGGTGGATGGAGGGAGTTGCTGAGGCGAAGATACTTGTCAATAGGTGTGATGGGATCTGTGAGCTATGGATTGATTGTTAATGGTTTAGAGCTTGTTAATTCAGTTGTCAGGTGGTGTTTTACTATGAGGCAACTTTTGCATCCTGAAGTTTACGGATATAACTTAGAAATTTTGTGTTTTTGGTATGGTAGTATCTTGGGAAACATGCGTGATTTATTGATCTGTAGTAATGGAGAGTCTGTAACTTCGACTAGGAAGATTGGGATGCAAGGATTGATTCTATAGAGAGTTTCCTTATTCCAGAGTTGAAATGGGGTATGAGTTCTTGAAGCAGTTGAGGGAACTACATGGTGTTAGATTTGCTTTCTTTGAGTTTCTGTTGGAAAGGAAGTGACGTTTCTGTAAGGACCAAATGTAATACTCAGGTTGTCAATGGTAGCTTGTCGTGGAAATCAGGGTGCAAAAATTTTATTAGAAAGGTTACTTTCTGGAATGTAATCTAGCTATTGGATAAGTATGGATTGCATTTTTGGATTTTTTTAAAGAAGGATTCTCGCATTCGCAAATTTCGGATCTATGGAGGAAAGAAGGATGGTGTGAATCTTAGAGATTGTGGGCTTGCTTTGAAATTACACTCCTGGAAATTGAAATAAGAACACCGTGAATTCATTGTCCCAGGAAGGGGAAACTTTATTGACACATTCCTGGGGTCAGATACATCACATGATCTCACTGACAGAACCACAGGCACATAGACACAGGCAACAGAGCATGCACAATGTCGGCACTAGTACAGTGTATATCCACCTTTCGCAGCAATGCAGGCTGCTATTCTCCCATGGAGACGATCGTAGAGATGCTGGATGTAGTCCTGTGGAACGGCTTGCCATGCCATTTCCACCTGGCGCCTCAGTTGGACCAGCGTTCGTGCTGGACGTGCAGACCGCGTGAGACGACGCTTCATCCAGTCCGAAACATGCTCAATGGGGGACAGATCCGGAGATATTGCTGGCCAGGGTAGTTGACTTACACCTTCTAGAGCACGTTGGGTGGCACGGGATACATGCGGACGTGCATTGTCCTGTTGGAACAGCAAGTTCCCTTGCCGGTCTAGGAATGGTAGAACGATGGGTTCGATGACGGTTTGGATTTACCGTGCACTATTCAGTGTCCCCTCGACGATCACCAGTGGTGTACGGCCAGTGTAGGAGATCGCTCCCCACACCATGATGCCGGGTGTTGGCCCTGTGTGCCTCGGTCGTATGCAGTCCTGATTGTGGCGCTCACCTGCACGGCGCCAAACACGCATACGACCATCATTGGCACCAAGGCAGAAGCGACTCTCATCGCTGAAGACGACACGTCTCCATTCGTCCCTCCATTCACGCCTGTCGCGACACCACTGGAGGCGTGCTGCACGATGTTGGGGCGTGAGCGGAAGACGGCCTAACGGTGTGCGGGACCGTAGCCCAGCTTCATGGAGACGGTTGCGAATGGTCCTCGCCGATACCCCAGGAGCAACAGTGTCCCTAATTTGCTGGGAAGTGGCGGTGCGGTCCCCTACGGCACTGCGTAGAATCCTACGGTCTTGGCGTGCATCCGTGCGTCGCTGCGGCCCGGTCCCAGGTCGACGGGCACGTGCACCTTCCGCCGACCACTGGCGACAACATCGATGTACTGTGGAGACCTCACGCCCCACGTGTTGAGCAATTCGGCGGTACGTCCACCCGGCCTCCCGCATGCCCACTATACACCCTCGCTCAAAGTCCGTCAACTGCACATACGGTTCACGTCCACGCTGTCGCGGCATGCTACCAGTGTTAAAGACTGCGATGGAGCTCCGTATGCCACGGCAAACTGGCTGACACTGACGGCGGCGGTGCACAAATGCTGCGCAGCTAGCACCATTCGGCGGCCAACACCGCGGTTCCTGGTGTGTCCGCTGTGCCGTGCGTGTGATCATTGCTTGCACAGCCCTCTCGCAGTGTCCGGAGCAAGTATGGTGGGTCTGACACACCGGTGTCAATGTGTTCTTTTTTCCATTTCCAGGAGTGTAGTACAGTGTTTCAGTTTTTGATTTTTCTTTGTTTCTTTGTAGGGTCAGAGGCATTAGGTAAAGCAGTCATCAATCCGAAGATTGTATTGGACACTACAGTGCTGTGTTAGGCATGGTCCTGGTGTAGATGGTAAGCTTATGCCTACCTCCGATCTATGAACTAATCCACCCAGGCAGTTACGGGAGGACCTGCAGCTTAACGTGGATTCCGAACTAGGGTGCAACTCGGCATTTTCACACCAACAAACAAATAAACATAGCCAAAGGTAAAAAAAATCGTAAGTGGCAGATAAAATCCTGGGATTGACCAGGGATCGAACTCGAGACCTTTGGATTTGTAGTCTGAGCCATCGAGCCACGTATGATCAGAGGTATAGTCAGTTTTTGTTCTGAGAAGTTTCTGAATGTATGCCATGTTTTTCTTTCGAGAAATTTCTCGTTTTCTTTTTGTGGATTTTGGGATAGATGATGTAACAAGACAATCGGAGATAACTGCTGCGAGGTGGGTTTGAGAATGATGCCGGTTTTCGATGAAAATGTTACTATGTTCACAGTTGATACATGTTGTGTTACGGTGTTGCTCAAGCTGCTTCTGTTGATGTCAAGAGAAGTTCTGCTGGTGCAAGGCATGGCGCTGGTCCTGCAGTATGTGCGGGTCCGGTTGAAGTTGTGGCTTCATCTGTAACCTTTAAGATATCTGGCAGTGATATTAAAAAAAAAAAACTTGTACAGAATAAAAGAAAAATTCACAAAAGTGTCCCAATTGTCAACGTGGCCAGAAGCAAGAGTCCGTCAGCCAAAAGATGACGCAGAGTTCAGTAGTGCATATTCAAAGGTCGAAATACAGAGCCGGGAAACCGTACCTCTGATGCAGTCCCTCGGCGATGGGATTAATTCGTGGCTTTCTCCTACTGTGGTGGATGCCACTGGGAGTATTGCCGGTGAGGTATGGGGACGGGTCTGGAAAGATGCAGACGGCTTTCTTTCTTACGGGCTATCCAAACTGAAATCCTTCTGGTCAGGATGCCAACCTGCTATTCTGTCGAAAGTTCTCGTAACCTAATAAACACGGTTCAAGCCCAGATATCGATTATGCCCTTTGTTTCTTCCTTTCAGTTTCATTACGAGAGTGTTTCTCATGGCGAATGCAGTGTAATGGAGGGTAAAAGTTTTTGCCTAAATCTTGGCAATCCTTTACAGAATACTGCATTTCCCGGTGGGACTCGTGCATGTTGAGCAGCCGAAGTGGAGAGTGAAGCGTTGGCGGTTTGGAGCTGTCAACTGCCACCTGAGGCTGGTCCGTGCGCCCCAGCGTAGCAGACCGCGGCAGCAACAGGTGGGTGGGTAGCCGGGCTGCCGCTTCGCGTTAACCTCGGGCTCCAGCCGTGCTGCGCAAACAAGTGCCGGCAGCGGGACCTGGACACTGGCTGGTGGGATTCCTCTGGGCGGCTACACTCTAAGCTTATACGACTGCAACCGTAATTTTAGTGGTATATGATATCCGAGAAACGACGTATCTGCTATAAAAATTGCACTTAAGGCTAGACAGGAAACATTGTTACATGTAATGCAGAGGCACGGGTATCAGGCATATATATCGGAAAACCGAATTGTGAGCGGCTAATATTTACTGTACGTGGTGTCCGCCGCCACTGGTGTGTCTAATGATAATGTCCCGCGTTCGAGCTATATGGCACAGAGGTAAAACGAGGATATAAGGGTGTACACAAATTACTCTAATAATTTTAAAACTATACTGTGCAATAACAATGATCTTCATCATCTGACAAGATAATTCACCACCACCCCCTTTTTTTATTTTTGCAGGTGCCGTAGATATGCCAAAAAATGTGCACGCCACAGGACGAAAAGGTGTAGTCTGATTCAATGTGACGAAAGCCGATACCTAAGAGCAGAGAAACTTGCGGAGACATTGTGAAAGGGAACGATCGCCTCGACGGAAGTGACCAAGTAAAATATCGTCGCCGAAAGTACTCTTTTCACGTCGGACGGTGCGTGGTTTCGGAGGCAGGAATCAAAAGAATCGAAGAACACAAGCTCCAAGCGAAATATTGTTTATCAAAACTAGACACGATTGTCTTATTGGGATAGCCGCGATCGGTCTTTGAATAAAAATATAGCATTTCAGTCTTCGATCGCTACTTTTTTTATTTTCAATAACAGGTTTCAGGCTAGCTGCCCATCTTATAATCTGTTAGATAAAGTTAAAAATATAATTACCAAGAGAGTATTATATAGTTACTGATAGAAATATCTTAGTTTACAAAAAATATTTTGGAATGAATTAAAATTCAAACATACCATATATTGCAGTTACAGAGTAACCTGTCAGTACAAAACTATTGGTTCGCTGTCATAACTGAAGTAATTATATTACAGTATGGAGAAACCTGATTGGTAAAATTAAAAAGTGCCCTTTATCTCTAAAAATTATGAATATTCACTAAGATCTTATTTTATCACCATACCTGTTAATGGCCAATATACTTTTTAATAATAAGACAATTTTTTAAAGAAATAACATTTAAATAATGTTTTTTGAGTAGACCATGAAGTGAAATAATTTACAATAATTACAAATTTTGAAATAAACTTTAAAAATATAATTAAAACATATGTATAATCTTCCGAAAACGTTTGTTTCCTCTTCTTTGTATTGATTGGTGGTGGAGAGGATTTCCCTACGTCAAGACTTATACAGCGCCACGCCAAGTCCTCTTCCGCCGCGCCCAATTCACCTCGCCTCCAGTACGCTGAGGGCCGTTCCGCTGCAGCTGGTTCTTACTGGAGCGTGCTGTTGCGTTAAAAAGTAATCCTAAAACATGTCTGTAAAAATCTCATAATAACTCCTGTGCATAAAATCACTTTGCTCATTAAGTAGGAGGTCTGGGTTTTTCATTTGGTGAGCGTATATCTCAATCTCTTCAAGCACGTTGAGATAGAGACTTTTTGTACCTTTATGTAGCACCTCCATTTGTTCATTTATGTTGCTCACTTCATGTTTACTATCCTTTACATGCGCTCCAAATGCTGTCCGATTGCTATGACTGCAATGTCCCAGTATCGAATTTCAAAATTCCGCCCTGCCTGTCCTACGTAATAACTGTCGCTTCAGCATATTTGATCTTGTATAATAGGATTGGGGAGAAGAGGAGTTTGTGGCACAATTTGACTAGAAGAAGGGATCGGTTGGTAGGACATGTTCTGAGGCATTAATGGATCACCAATTTAGTATTGGAGGGCAGCGTGGAGGGTAAAAATCGTAGAGGGAGACCAAGAGACGAATACACTAAGCAGATTCAGAAGGATGTAGGCTGCAGTACGTACTGGGAGATGAAGAAGCTTGCACAGTATAGAGTAGCATGGAGAGCTGCATCAAACCAGTCTCAGGACTGAAGACCACAACAACAACAATGCAGTCACGACTCCTGGCTCATGTGTATGTCAAGCGTCATGCCTCCCACGCCCCCCTCCCCATTGTTGTAGTTCGCATCCTTCCTACATGACAACAATGGTGTGGCATTTCGGGAAGGGGGGGGGGGGCGGGAATGTGCTGGCGTATGGCGTAAGCTATCACCAACACACTTGGTGGCAAAGATGATGCTCGAAGATCGATTAGTAGGCGCTGAATCAAGGGATCAGAGACACACCCACAAGAAACACTCTGACAATGCTCTCTCAACAGCAGTACTGAAATGCGGGAGGATCTGCAACGAATTGACGCATGGTGCAGGGAATGGCAATTGAATCTCAATGTAGAGAAGTGTGATGTGCTGTGAATACATAGAAAGAAAGATCCTTTATCATTTAGCTACAATATAGCAGGTCAGCAACTGGAAGCAGTTAATTCCATAAATTATATGAGAGTAGGCATTAGGAGTGATTTAAAATGGAATGACCATAGGGAGAACCAATAGAGGTACTCAAGGTACCCTCCGCTACACACTGTCAGGTGGCTTGAGGAGTGTGGTTGTAGATGTATTTAGGCCGCCGCCGCTGACGGAAGGGACTCACTAAACCATCCAGTTTGGCGTCTGCCAGTTTCCTTGCAGAGCGTATTTAGTTTGTTACAGGCTACAACAATACATAACCACCAGATTAGTGACTATAGCTGCACTAGAATACCTCAACGAGAATTGTACTTCACTATCAGTGAGAAAATTAAGTTTGTAAAAGCAAGAGTAGGCTGAAGTTCAAGACATTAGTCAGGAAGAATCAATACGCAAAGAAGTGGGATACGGAAGTACTAAGGAATGACGAGATACATTTGAAGTTCTCTAACGCTATAGATACAGCAAGAAGGAATAGCGCAGTAGGCAGTACAGTTGAAGAGGAATGGACATCTCTAAAAAGGGCCATCACAGAAGTTGGGAAGGAAAACATAGGTACAAAGAAGGTAGCTGTGAAGAAACCATGGGTAACAGAAGAACAGTTGATTGATGAAAGGAGGAAGTACAAACATGTTCCGGGAAAATCAGGAATACAGAAATACAAGTCGCTCAGGAATGAAATAAATAGGAAGTGCAGGGAAGCTAAGACGAAATGGCTGCAGGAAAAATGTGAAGACATTGAAAAAGATATGATTGTCGGAAGGACAGACTCAGCATACAGGAAAGTCAAAACAACCTTTGGTGACATTGAAAGCAACGGTGGTAACATTAAGAGTGCAACGGGAATTCCACTATTAAATGCAGAGGAGAGAGCAGATAGGTGGAAAGAATACATTGAAAGCCTCTATGAGGGTGAAGATTTGTTTGATGTGATAGAAGAAGAAACAGGAGTCGATTTAGAAGAGTTAGGGGATCCAGTATTAGAATCGGAATTTAAAATAGCTTTGAAGGACTTAAGGTCAAATAAGGCAGAAGGGATAGATAACATTCCATCAGAATTTCTAAAATCATTGGGGGAAGTGGCAATAAAACGACTATTCACGTTGGTGTGTAGAATATATGAGTCTGGCGATATACCATCTGAGACTTTCGGAAAAGCATCATCCACACAATTCCGAAGACGGCAAGAGCAGACAAGTGCGAGAATTATCGCACAATCAGCTTAACAGCTCATACATCGAAGCTGCTTACAAGAATAATATACAGAAGAGTGGAAAAGAAAATTGAGAATCCGCTAGGTGACGATCAGTTTGGCTTTAGGAAAAGTAAGGGGACGAGAGAGGCAATTCTGACGTTACGGCTAATAATGGAAGCAAGGCTAAAGAAAAATCCAAGACACTTTCATAGGATTTGTCGACCTGGAAAAAGCATTCGACAATATAAAATGGTGCAAGCTGTTCGAGATTCTGAAAAAAGTAGGGGTAAGCTATAGGGAGAGACGGGTCATATACAATATATACAACAACCAAGAGGGAATAATAAGAGTGGACGATCAAGAACGATGTGCTCGTATTAAGAAGGGTGTAAGACAAGGCTGTAGCCTTTCGCCCCTACTCTTCAATCTGTACATCGAGGAAGCAATGATGGAAATAAAAGAAAGGTTCAGGAGTGGAATTAAAATACAAGGTGAAAGGATATCAATGATATGATTCGCTGATGACATTGCTATCCTGAGTGAAAGTGAAGAAGAATTAAATGAACTGCTGAACGGAATGAACAGTCTAATGAGTACACAGTATGGTTTGAGAGTAAATCGGAGAAAGACGAAGGTAATGAGAAGTAGTAGAAATGAGAACAGCGAGAACCTTAACATCAGGATTGATGGTCACGAAGTCAATGAAGTTAAGGAATTCTGCTACCTAGGCAGTAAAATAACCAATGACGGACGGAGCAAGGAGGACATCAAAAGCAGGCTCGCTATGGCAAAAAAGGCATTTCTGGCCAAGAGAAGTCTACTAATATCAAATACCGGCCTTAATTTGAGGAAGAAATTTCTGAGGATGTACGTCTGGAGTACAGCATTGTATGGTAGTGAAACATGGACTGTGGGAAAACCGGAACAGAAGAGAATCGAAGCATTTGAGATGTGGTGCTATAGACGAATGTTGAAAATTAGGTGGACTGATAAGGTAAGGATTGAGGAGGTTCTACGCAGAATCGGAGAGGAAAGGAATATGTGGAAAACACTGATAAGGAGAAGGGACAGGATGATAGGACATCTGCTAAGACATGAGGGAATGACTTCCATGGTACTAGAGGGAGCTGTAGAGGGCAAAAACTGTAGAGGAAGAAAGAGTTTGGAATACGTGAAGCAAATAATTGAGGACGTAGGTTGCAAGTGCTACTCTGAGATGAAGAGGTTAGCACAGGAAAGGAGTTCGTGGCGGGCCGCATCAAACCAGTCAGTATACTGATGACCAAAAAAAAAAAAAAAAATTATCTGTATTGACATTACATCAGTCTGCAAGAGAACTGTTACTGATGAGATTGTACCACGAAACATGGACTCTATTCAAGATAAGTAAATGTTTCGAGTTGATGTTAATAAGGAACAGTATTAATCGAGTTATTCATTTGTGTTGTAGAAGGTAGATACCAGCTACCCGTAACTACCTCCTCTCCCTTGCTTCCTCGCATTACAAGATTCTACTCATACAATAGTGCCTTCTAATTCATACAGATAAAGGCTTACATTTTCTTGTGGAACTGACTGTTGCTTTATTGAGTCCCATCGGCCGCGCGGGATTAGCCGAGCGGTCTAAGAGGCTGCAGTCATGGACTGTGCGGCTGGTCCCAACGGAGGTTGGAGTATTCCCTCGGGCATGGGTGTGTGTGTCTGTCCTTAGGATAATTTAGGTTAAGTAGTGTGTAAGCTTGGGGTTAAGTCCCATAAGATTTCACACACATATGAACATTTTTGAGTCCCATCGCTCGTGCACCAGACGTATTTTGTGGCCTGTAAATTGAGGACATAGGATGCCTAGTAATATCTCCTGTAAGCCAGTCTTGCCGAGATAGACAAGTTCCTTTGTCAAATCTGTGTAATAAACCAATTATTTCTGTAAGTCGATAGCTTAATAATCTGACAATGAGATGTTGCATCGTTGGGCTGAAAAATCTGTTCTCGACTGACTTAAAAGTATGCATAACAACTGACGCATTTAAACATATTACATGAATGACGTATAAATGAGATGCATCTGAAGATTAAGTGTCATTTAACGGCTAATCTTGATTTTAAATTCCCCAAAAGTTATAAAAACACTACCGGAGACTCGAAAGACAACCGTTCACTTACAAGTCGTATTCCAAATCAAGTCACAATGGCTGCCGCACCTTCGCTTCCATTCAGAGACATAGTTACATGTCAGTATAATAGTTAGCAGCACTCTCTTGTTTATAACACAGTACAATCCCGTTGCGCCCGCTATCTCGTTCTGTCTCGAGTTCTCCTATCCTTTCGTCTCTGCTTTCCTTATATTTCCCTACTTACCGTGTCACGTGCCCGCATTCGGTGGGCGGAGACATAGTATTTTGGCTGATCAGCATATTATGTACGAGACTAACGAAGAACAGACGTCTACCTCAGATGGCAACGTGTACCGTGTCGAAGAGATAAATCGATCGATGTGAGGTAGTATGCACGTGAACATCTCCGTTGGCAGTGGAGTTTATATCGTGCGCTGTATTTTGGACTACGAAAAGACTTTTTCTCTCTGGCTAACGCGACAACGCTTAGAGTTACGCAAAGAGAATGACATTGTCTCTCCAACATTTAATGCGGTGTCGGGCAGAGGGTGTTCCATTACAGCATCGTATCGTTACAGGGAAAGGAACATGAATTCATCGCCTGGCACCTGAGACGAAGAATGCTTCAGAATCGTGGATACACCATTCGTTATCTCCTCGTAAGAACTTCAAATTAATGGAGTCCGTGATGAAAGTTGTGATAAAAGTCTATTGGGAAACGTAGGGTGTGCGCTGGTTGGATTCCTCACCCATGGGGAGACAAAATGCATCCAGATATTGTGCCACGCTGGAATGGTAGCAGAATGTCATTCGATGAAACAAACGGGATTGCTTTCGACAAGTGTCGTGTTGTTCCACGACAATGCACCGTGGCGTACAGCCTGGGATAAGCGTCATTTGATTCGGAATTTCGGATGGACTGCATTGGCTCACCCTCCAACAACCAGGACCTCGAACCAATCTGTTTTCCTTTCTTCTGGCCTTTAAAAAAGTTCATGCCCGTCGCCATTTCAGAACCGATGCTGAAGTTCAGGAGACTTGTTAATTGGCTCATATGGTCTATGCGGCAAAACAAGAGCCTTGTGGGTTATAGTGGGCTTGGTCCTGCTGATATGCTGTTCTACCACGACTAATGTGACCTAACGCGATATTGTATTCGTCTCCACGGCAAAACCTCAGTGTTACCGCAGCCTGCAGACGAATTCAGTACCGCCAGCAGTATTTTTCTCTTAACACTTCAAAACTGACAATGTACTGCCACCTCTCAGTGATCTTTTTTCGTACGAGGTACTGACCTAGACCTTGACATCTTTCATCCCACTTTCGACATATCAGTTTTCGATGGTACAAATACTGAGACCAACATGGTGTTTATGTGTAAAAGTAAGAGTAAAGTAACTTTTTTTTCTCTGATTTCCTGAGTAAACCTTTTCTCTTAGAATAGTTGTCATGTAACTTCCTGAAGAACGTTCGCACTTGAGTCAGATTCGTGAACTCTGCATCTAAAAGCTTCACACGTGTTTAATATTTTCGGATCTCAGAACAACCCCTAGACGAGGTAATACACTACTGACCATTAAAATTGCTACATCAAGAAGAAATGCAGATGATAAACGGGTATTCATTGGGTAAATATATTATACTAGAACTGACATGTGATTACATTTTCACGCAATTTAGGTGTATAGATCCTGAGAAATCAATACCCAGAAAAACCACCTCTGGCCGTAATAATGGTCTTGATACGCCTGGGCATTGAGTCAAACAGAGCTTTGATGGCGAGTACAGGTACAGCTGCCCATGCAGCTTCAACACGATACCACAGTTCATAAAGAGTAGTGACTGGTGTTTTGTGACGAACCAGTTGCTCGGCCACAATTGACCAGACGTTTTCAATTGGTGAGAGATCTGGAGAATGTGCTGGCCAGGGCAGCAATCGAACATTTTCTGTATCCAGAAAGGCCCGTACAGGACCTGCAACATGCGGTCGTGCATTATCCTGCTGACATGTAGGGTTTCGCAGGGATCGAATGAAGGTTCGTCGTTGAGTACACCATCGCAGGCGCTCCTGTCTGTGATGCAGCGTCAAGGGGAATCGGAGCCATGGTCTCCGAGCTGATAGTCCATGTTGCTGCAAACGTCGTCGAACTGTTCGTGCAAATGGTCGTTGTCTAGCAAACGTCCCCATCTGTTGACTCAGGGATTGAGACGTGGCTGCACGATCCGTTACAGCTATGCGGATAAGATGCCTGTCATCTAGACTGCTAGTGATAACGAGGCTGTTGGGATCCAGCACGGCGTTGCGTATTACCCTCCTGAACCCACCGATTCCATATTCTGCTAACAGTCATTGGATCTCGACCAACGCGAGCAGCAATGTCGCGATACGATAAACCGCAATCGCGATAGGATACAATCCGACCTTTATCAAAGTCGGAAACTTGATGGTACGCATTCCACCTCCTTACGAGAGGCATCACAACAACGTTTCAGCAGGCAACGCTGGTCAACTGCTGTTTGTGTATGAGAAATCGGTTAGAAACTTTCCACATGTCAACACGTTTTAGGTGTCACCACCGGCACCAACCTTGTGTGAATGCTCTGAAAAGCTAATCATTTGCATATCACAGAATCTTCTTCCTGTCGGTTAAATTTCGCGCCTGTAGCACGTCATCTTCGTGGTGTAGCAATTTTAATGGCCAGTAGTGTACCTTCCTCTTGTGAAGGACCCACATTCAAGTTAATAAAGAAGGATTATATCCGCGGAACCAGTGGTGTAAAACGCCATTTTAGACACCGTGACGTCCCAAAGTTACAGCTGTTTCGTTCTTGTGACAGACACCCAGACATTCCAACAGCCCAGCCGCAATGATGGATCTGCATATCTTCGGTGACTAAAAACCTGCCAGAACTTAACGAATGTTGCAGGCGCCTGCCACCCTAGCCGACCGGCCCAAAGACCTCTTAGCCGCCTTTCCGCAATCCCATTATCCCTTAAAAATTAGTTGTCACGAAAATTTAAAATGCATTGGAACAACCTTAAATCGATAATAACTCCGGTCTCTACCAGCCGGCGCGACCCCTCGCCCTGCTATTAAAAGTCAATTTAAGGCGATGGGGGCGAAGAAAGGCGTTCGCTCACCGCCACCGGTGCCCGCGAGGAACTTCGATTTTTCTCGGTTCCGCAAATCTCTGGCACCGCAAAATCTCACTTTTGTGAACGTCTTTTATCTGTTAAATAATCTTGAGGAGTTTATGCTGTAAATGGCTTCAGTACTGGCGTGTACGTGTGCTGTATCTTTTAATGTAGAAGCCGGCCGCTGTGGCCGAGCGGGTCAAGGCGCTTCAGTCAGGAACCGCGCTGCTGCTACGGTCGCAAGTTCGAATCCTGCCTCGGGCATGGTCGTGTGTGATGTCCTTAGGTTAGTTAGGTCTAGGGGACTGATGACCTCAGCTGTTAAGTCCCCCAGTGCTTAGAGCCATTTGAACCATTTTAACGTAGAGTTTAATGCTTTTCTTGCCTCTCAGGATGAATGTTTCATTCTGCATCGGATGTATATTGTTTTGAAAATTACTGGTAGACTAAAATTATGCCGAACATCACTTCAAAGAGGAAACTTATCCGTCAATGGAATTGCTCTATAATACCTCTTGACCCATACTAATGGATAGGACTTGTGAAACGATCAGCTAATCTGTTGAACGACCTTCCAAGAGAAATTGGTTCAAAGTTAATATACATCGCAAGGCCGCAAGTTTCGCCTATGCGAGCGAAATATTTATTCCTTAACTTAGCGTTGCTCGATGCCGAGGAAGAAGTGTAAGATAATTGGTATCTGACCTGACACTGTGGCGAGACAGAATAACGAGAGGGCGTGTATGAAATGTGTACAATGAAACTGTCATTGTTAGCACCCCTAATGTATAAATTGTTTTTATGAGATTCACAAGCGGTATGTAACGTTAATGTGGAGTTTAGTAACAGCCATAATACAGTCTCGTGCATTTCAAAGGTAATTTCGTGTATTTATTTTTGGTCAAAAGATTCTGTGATGAACTGTAATGTACGATAAGCTTGTACAGGGCTTCGAACATTTGGTGGGCGTTGTTTGCTGTAGAACCAGCTTCAGTAACACGGTTAAAAGAATAGAGAAAATTTTCTCTGCTAAGCGAACTCATTTCACTCGCAGACAATCATCGAATGACCAAATGCTAATGGCAGTAACCCAGTTCGAGAAGATCCTATGGAAATTTTCTTCCCCTTACATTTCAAGAATTTTACAGGTGAACGTCGTGGTCGGCAGCTGCTTCTACACCGCGAGAGTAACTTGTTACGTGTACTAAATTACACACGCTGTGGGAGTAGTCGACGCCGTTCGGGAAATTGATTTTGTCCATCACAGACATACAAACAGCGACACCACAAACACTAGTTCGATAAGAACGAGTTCAATATTACCAGCTTAAAAACATTAATTTCGTCTTTTGAGCCACAATGTTATAAAAATGGCTAAAACTTGACATGTCCTACAAGATTTGAAACATAGTCACTGTCAAGTATTTCATGGCCAAAAACAAATTAGTACACGATCAGTCAGTTTCATGTATTTATTGTATATATTGTGATTTGTTGTGATAAATGTGTGTTTTATGTTATGTATAAGTACTCATGTTGTGCTTTGTATAATTTCATGTACGTCTGATGGAATCATTCTGTGTGAGCTACATCCGACATCAGATAGCCACGACAACACGAGTCCATCAAATACGAACCTCACGACGTTCTACTCTACAGTAAAGGCAAGCTCAAGGATGACATACAAACTCATTGCACAAATTAGTCTCGTCTTTGTAGATAACGACTGGGTTAGGATTAGTTGCATAGTTAGTTATAATAGGTTTTAGTATGTGCAGAGTGATTTGTGTGTGTTTTTTCTTTCTTTCTTTCTTTTTTTTGTTCACAATTGTGGAGAGTTATTCTGGGGTATAGAATAGCATCTGATGTGTATTTTCGCGGGGTAACACAGAATTGTGTCCAGAGTAAAGTAATTAAAAGAGTACTGAACAACTGAATTCTCATGGTTAAAATCAGTACACAGTTTAAAATGCAGAGAGAACAAGAAGCGAATGTGCAGCCCTATGGTGATGAACTAAACCCAGGGTAAATGCTAGCCAAGGAGAATCCGAAGATCCTATGGCTAAGCTCTTAAATCAAATGAAACTTTTGATGAATGCTGTAGCTAGTTTAGCTTCAGAACAGTCTCACATGTCTGCTATTCAAATAACTACGTCTGCTACGCAAGCGAATATTTCAACAAGAGTTGAAAATTTAATTTCGGAACAGTCTTGCATTCTTCTACTCAAGCGAATATTTCAACCACACTTAAGAATTTAGCTTCGGAAGAGTCCAACATGTCTGCTACTACAACGAAACTGTCAGCTGAGCAAGCGAATATGTCTGCTGCTCAAGCGAATATGTCAGCTGCGCAGGTGGCTATTTCTGCAAATGTAGAAGCCATAGCTATGGAACAGGCAATTACAGCGGTTAAAGTGACATATCTGACCACCACTGTGAACAATTTAGTTGCAGAACAGCCAGAGGTAGCCAAGAAAGTCAAATAATGATCAAATGTGTGTGAAATCTTATCGGACTTAACTGCTAAGGTCATCAGTCCCTAAGCTTACACACTACTTAACCTAAATTATCCTAAGGACAAACAGACACACCCATGCCCGAGGGAGGTCTCGAACCTCCGCCGAGACCAGCCGCACAGTCTATGACTGCAGCGCCACAGACCGCTCGACTAAACCCGCGCGGCAGCCGAGAAAGTAAAGGGTATAACCAATAAAGTGAACGAACTATCCGCGAGGGAAGATTTTGTTAAGGCATTAGCTGATGTAAGTACTTTGACAAATGAACAGACAGAAATCAGGAAATAAATAAATAGTATGAAGCAAAGCCACGAACACTGTCCGATAAAAAAATACAGAGTCAACAGTGAAATTGAAATCGTGCTGGGGAGCCAAAAATCGGTAGAAGTAGAGGATAAAAAACCTTGCCTCAACAGTAAAGGAAATAGCGTCGGGATGTGAAGGGAGAGGGCGAATGGAACAAAAGTTCCAAGAAAAAAAAACGGCAGTTGAAGCCACAATTAAACGACTGGTTATTGGATAAGGAACAGCAAGTGATATTGCCTGTTAATGAAGATATCAAGGAAGCGGTGGAGGATTTAGTGAGTGGAGGCCTACCATTACCTCGCCAAACAGATGAAGAGCTGAAGGAAGTTTGCGAGCAGATAGGAACCGAGTTTCAAAGATCGAAATGAGAAGTTAAACAGAATTTGCAAACGTGCACTCAAAGGATAGGAGAACTAGGGGGGACGGCTACTGAAGAAAGAAAGAAATCCAGCCCAGAGTGGAGATCTAGATGTAGAAATCAGGGCTCAATGTATAATTACGGGGATGATGAGCAGTTGGCCGGCCGGAGTGGCCAAGCGGTTAAAGGCGCTACAGTCCGGAACCGCGCGACTGCCGCGGTCGCAGGTTCGAATCCTGCCTCGGGCATGGATGTGTGTGATATCCTTAGGTTAGTTAGGTTTAAGTAGTTCTAAGTTCTAGGGGACTGATGACCTTAGAAGTTAAGTCCCATAGTGCTCAGAGCCATTTGAACCATTTGATGAGCGGTACCCAGATGCAGGCCCAACTGAATAGATGTATGGAAGTATGTCACCTGTGAGTGATTATATCAGATCTATCATGGAAGAGAAAATGTTAAAGCATACGCGATTACAAATGTTTTTTGTCTGGAAAAGAAGACGTTAAATCTTGTCGTATTTATCAGACAATTCACAGGAGTGTTACCACGAGCTTGGTCTGATCGACAGAAAACCGAATATGTATCAGGTTATATCCAAGGTGATGGTAGTCTGTGGGTGACTGATGTAATAGAGAAATGTCACAACTACGAAGAATTTGAGAAGGTATTTCTCAGTAGATACTGGTCACGAGGCATTCTGTATAGATTGAAGGAGGAAGTACATAAACCGGAACCCTTCTCTCACCGAAACATGAACTTAAGGAGATACTTCGTAAAATATTTGAATAAAATAAGATACTGGGATCAACCAATAGATCACAAAAGTGTGAAAATGATCATCAAATTTCAGCTTACGATGGAGATCAGGGAAAAACTGTGAGCCGTTCGTGGCTCGCGTTCGTGCCTTATCTCATTTGACATCCTACTTTTACTGTACTACCACCTCGCTATGTTAATTTCAATTACTGGTGTCACTGAGTTGCCACTTTGCCTGCTCGTGAGCGACAGCAGCGGCGCCTATCGATATAAGCCCTGGCATATTATCTTTGCTGATTGCTATTGCTTCCTGGTTGTCGCGTGCTCGTAGTTAGTTCGGATTTGCCAGTGAGTTGGGAGGCGCTAGCAGTGCAGTTCGGACCCTGCAGTGTTTGACTTAGGACCCCGCAGAAGTTCAGTCGGGGCGGGGCTGCAGTGAGGTCTGGACAGCCATTACTCGCCCGGTGGTTGCCGATACATATGACTTGAGTGTGGACCTACTTGGTTGGTCGACCGTCGGTAGTCTTGTCGGACGACGTGTATGTTTGCCGGCGATCACTTATGGGTTCTCTGCGTGTGCCGACTCATGATTCGTCCTTGTTATTGCACAGTCGCTGCCGCTAGTATTGTCTAGTCCTCGGTGCAAGTGTTCGTAAAACTGTGTGTAGCCTGTGATGTCGACTGCTTATTTATTTTAATGCTGTCTCCCTGCCCATGTGTGGCAGTCGGTCGGTTGGCGTGGAGCAGGGAGGAAATCTCTGCGGGGCATAGTTTGTCTGGGCCCGCAGGCAGTCCCTACGCGGTCTCGGAGTGTGTGGGACTGTTCCCATTGCTACAAGGTCCGTGGCTCACTGAACCTGGACTCGAAAGTTGAGTTTGGATTTAATTTATTAGCAAGTCAAGACCACATTGTGCCGCCTGGTTCTCGTTGTTGGCTTTTGGGACTTTCCCGTGAGCTACAACATGTTTCTTCGAGTTGGCGAATGTTTAGCCACCGTCCGGTAGAACCTAACTGTATTTGGTTAATTGCAATTGAAGTGCACCAGCGGAATTTTCTGTCTTGTTGCCGTTAACGTTCCGGTTACCTGTCCTGGCCATTGACGTAAATTCAGGCAGTGTCCTTTCCTCACCGCGTTGACGCTGTCCAGCACGGCGTGTAGTTTGACAGCTTAATGTATGCTTGTTTACTGGCGTCCATGCCTTTTACGTTTTGCATCGAACTCCCGGTTGTGTGCTGGTCGAGTGGAGCGCCAGTTACCTTGTCGGTGGGTCCGTTTTCTGTCTGTTGGTTGGTTGTCCGCAGCTCGTGGTCGTGCGGTAGCGCTCTCGCTTCCCATGCCCGGGTTCCCGGGTTCGATTCTCAGCGGGGTCAGGGATTTTCTCTGCCTCGTGATGACTGGGTGTTGTGTGCTGTCCTTCGGGTAGTTAAGTTTAAGTAGTTCTAAGTTCTAGGGGACTGATGACCATAGATGTTAAGTCCCAGAGTGCTCAGAGCCATTTTTTTTGTCTGTTGGTTGGGTTGTCGTCGGATCGAGAGTGGTTGGGCCAACTGCCTGTCTCACCTGAGTGATCGTTAGTATTTCAAGTGCTGGCCGACTCCCGAAACTGCCTTTTCTTATTTTCTGTTGTGTGTATTTGTATGGCTCATAGCCGATGGTTTTGAATTAAAGATGAATTGTTTTTAGTGGTTTCTTTAAGTCGTGGGCCTTCAGCCACTTTAAAATTAAAATTCCTTGCTTGTCAAGTGTTGCATTGTTTGGGCCTTCTGCTTGATTGAAATATTGTTTATAGATAAAGCCTTGGGCCTTCTGCCTACTAAAAATTATTTTAGTTGCGTTTTGAGCCATGGGCCTTCAGCCATTTTAAAATTAAAAGTTTCTTGCTTGTCAGGTGTTAGACTGTTTGGACCTTCTGCCTGATTGAAATAATGTTTATAGATAAAGCCTTGGGCCTTCTGCCTACTAAATATTATTTTAGCTGTGTTCTAAGTCATGGTCCTTCAGCCATTTTAAAATTAAAGTTTCTTGGTTGTCAAGTGTTAGATTGTTTGTACCTTCAGCCTGAGTAATATATTGTTTAAAGATAAATCCTTGGGCCTTCTGCCTACTAAAAATTATTTTAGTTGTGTTTTAAGTCATGGGCCTTCAGCCGTTTTAAAATTAAAGTTCCTTGCTTGTCAAGTATTAGACTGTGCTGGGCCTTCAGCCTAATTTAGGATAAGGCTTTGTTGTTTATATTTATTTTGTCTTGAGCGTTAAGTCATGGGGACTTCGGCCGTTTTTATATTAAGGATCTCTGTCTTTCGAGCACCAGACTGTTTTGGGCCTTCAGCCTAATTGAAGATGAGGCCTTCTCCCTTGTGTTTTCTTATTTAATTTATCTTGAGTCTCAAATCATGGGCCTTCAGCCGTCTTTAAATTATGGTTGTTGATTTTCAAGTGTTAGATTTTGGGCCTTCAGCCAAATTGTAGAACTTACTTAACGTGAGGCCTTCTGCCCTCTAAATGTTCTCTTTGGCGTCTGAATTTTGAGTTAATGTCTTTTAGCCCTTTTTTTAAAAATTAAAGTGGTTGTGCCCTTAAGGCATAAGATGGTGTGGCGTATTCAGCCGGTAACTTAGTTGAAGAATGTGTACTGTAATGTTTGGTCAAATAAATAAAGTTATATGTGTTCAAGGGTAACTGACAGCCGCTCATTTTGACCCCTTTCCAGAATTCCAACTACCTGTCCTGTCCTGGGGGTTTAGCAGGCCGTTTCAAACTGCTGCATGCTTCAGAAGTTAATCTGGAGTAATTCATGTCTGCAGTAGATTCAATAGATTTGCTACAGGAGGAACAAAGGGGTACAAATAATTACAATAAATCCTATCAAATGGAAAATAGGCAGACAGGTTATAACAGTAAAAACGGAAGAAAGAATGGGAGACAAATGGGTAATATTCGTCGAACTAACATGAATAATCGTTACAACAATGGGGCAAACTGTATGGAACAGCAGAGTAACGGAAGAAATTATGAGCCGAACAGAAACAGACAGAGGCGATTTGAAAGGAGGTACAATCCTCTATATAACGACTTTACAAATCAAGGACAAAGTAATCAAAAAATATATGAGGCCAGGCGAAGGCTAACAAATCTTCAAACCTGGCGAGAACAACCATTGGTTATAGTCGAAGCAACAGATGAAAACAATGGAGCGGCTAGAACAGGCAGTTTGAACTTAATCTGACCGTGTTAGGCCCCAGAGGTTCGGTCGATAAAAGAGTAAAGGGGGGCAAGTAATCACCTGTAAACTGTTTTACGTACAACGATGGCATGAGGATAATTGAGGAGTTAACAGAAGACTTAAATCCTGGGGAACAAGTTCCTAATAAGGCGCCAATATGAGTGATCCATGCTGAAGTATTCGACATACCTATCAGAGTAATCTTGGATACCAGATCTTTGATAAATGCGATTTCCAACAATTTATTTGAACAGCTATCCCAGATGACAGAGTTACCGAGGTTGACGATTTGAAACTGTAGGATAACTGAAGCCTTTGGCACCCACTCACAACCAGTCAGGATAGGAACTCTGCTAGATGTAAGAATAATAAATACAACAATGAGATGCGTGTTACTAGCAATTAAAAAATTAATAGAAGTTTGTATCATCTGATTAGAGACTATGGGGGAGAAGGACTTAAAAATAGACTTCTCATCTGGTCAGTTTTTGTGATAATGGAGATATGGCACAACTTGATCTGATCATGGAAGAAAGGAGCATTGGAAATTACTATCCTAGGCATGGTATTAATCTCAATAACAACGAAAGGAGATGTAAATATACAGAACAGGTAAAGGAAAGCAAGCTACTCGGGATAGTAGAACAAGTAGAAGAAAAGGTAAAGAAAGCCGATGGATTGGAAAACAAACAAAATGATCACTTGGGATACCTTCTGGAAAAATATATCCGGGTTTTTGATGAAAGGCCATGAATTATTAAGGAACTTACATTTCATTTGGAGGTGTTTCCTCATGAGACATATTGTAATAAACCATATCCAATTCCGTGGAAATTGAAGAAATCAGCAAGTGAAGAAATAAAGAGGACGATAAACTGTGACCTGATAGAACCATCACTCAGACTCAATCTATATTGCAGGCCACTGTTAGTTGTACCTAAACCAAGGGGAAAAGTAAGATTGGTGTTGGGTGCAAGCGTCATTAATACAATTATTTTACTGGTGAGAGCTCACCCAGAAAATATTGAGAAACTTATTCAGAAGTTTCATAGAGTCAAGAATTTTATCAGTATTGACCTATAGTATTCCTATTGGCAAATCAAATTGGACAATCAATCAAGACAATATACAGCTTTCACATAAGCTGGAAGAAGTTATCAGTTTAAAGTATTGCCTGTCAGTTTGAATGTGAGGACAGCCATTAGATGGCATTAGATGCAGTGCTAGGAGCAGAACTAAGGAGTTAGCTGACCCTGTTCATCGATGACATCTTAATCACTACTGCAATATTGGAACAGCACATCTGCTTGTTAGAGAGATTATTGGAAACTTTTAGGAGATCTGGAATAACCACAATCCTGCAAAAGCCTCACTTCGGGATGAAGAAGCTAAAATCTAGGTCGTTTAATTGATGACAAAGAAGTTTTGCTGGACAGTGCCAAGATAAGCGCTATTAAGTATTTTCCAACATCTAGGGATAAAAAACAACTTAAGGCGTTTTTGAGTTTAGCCTCATTTTATCGATGGTTCATAGAGGACCAAGTCATGAATGCAGATCCATTAGTAAATTTGTTAAGAAAAAATGTTTCTCGGCAATGGGCATACTGTCAGTATGCATTTTAGAAAATCAAATGTGATCTGGTAAATGCGAAATTGTTGCATCATCCACATATGGACTTAGATTTCTACTTGATGAGAGATTTCAAGAATGTTCCAGGCGATCGTCAGAGTCAGCAGCTGTTTCTACACCACGAGAGTAATTTGTCTACGTGTACGAAATTACATACGATGTGAAGGTAATCGACGCCGCTCTGGAAATTGATATTGTCCTTCATAGACATACAAACAGAGGCACCACACACTGTAGTTCAATAACAACGAGTTTAATATTACCATCTTAAAACATATTAATTTCGTCTTTTGAGCGATAATATTATAGCTCTTACCGACTGAGCTATCCACACCTACTCACGACCAGGCGTAGCAGCTTCACTTCCGCCAGTAGCTCCTTCCTATCTTCCAAACTTCACAGACGTCATCCTACATACCTTTTGAGACTAGCAACAAGTAATTTCAGAACGGTGGGTACTCCGTTGTAGAGTGAAGATTCATTCTAGAAACAATCCCCTAGGGGCTACATTTCTCCACATTATCCTTTGTTCCAGTTGTGGTAGTTCTGCAAGGTGTAGAGGAGAACTTCTGTGAAGTTTGGGAAGTAGGAGAGTAGCTACAAATAAAAGTAAAGCTTTAAGTACGTGTCATGAATCATGTCTGGACAACTGTAAGTTGATTCAATGTATGTCGCCTATGGATGCCATCACATCCGTAAACCTTGGCAGGAACTTGGAAGTGCCAAGTTATAGTGAACTAGAGACTAGTTATATAATGTAGATTCAAACATCATCGAACAGCCGACAGATCTTGTACATCTCTTTCTCTTGCGGAGTTCATAAGACAGTCCTTATTTGTCAAATATTCGAAAACAAATTTGTACCGGATTTGGAAAACATCCATTCCCCATTCTTGCCCATTAACGTGAGGGCGATATGGCTAGATTTAGGCAAGGAAACTTACACGTCTTTGGAAAAGAGCCACAGAAAAAATCTAACCCCATCTCCGTTTTTTTATAAATATTATTTTGGGGGGAACCATTTCCCATACATTCCTACTCAAAAAAGTCATCATCATTTGGACATGGACCAGAAAAAGTCTGAATGTTATCACCATAAATGCACCCCATACCATCAGCATCCACAACATCTTACGGCCAAACATCACGACTTCCCCGCTGCCAAATATAATGCTTATTTTTGACTTGCGGGCTCACGTAGTTACTTTTTGGGGAGCAACTATACAAGAAATTCTAGAACATTTGATGCTGCAGCATTAGAACCTCAGAAACAAAACTGGAGGCAACTATAAAAGACTTATTTTATGATGTTACATAAATGCAGTTCTTGAAGATGACATTATTCTAGATCAAGGAACAGCGACTTCGGCAGTTCTTGGTATCACAATGACAAAAAAAAGTTGAAAATAGCGACGGAAAGTGCGAAATACCAGAGAAGATAGTAAAGGTTATCACAGAGACTTCTGATAACCCTGTAGCGTGTAGAGTGGGCAACTATTAATGGTCGCCTCTTTGACGTTTGGAATCAGTCCTAAGGCTGCAAATGCAATGGGCACTCCCTTCTGGTGTTGTGTCCTGCATGCATTCGCAGTCCCAGGACGTATTGAAAATACCAGATTAGTGATCATTAAAAATGCCCACTTAAGTGGAAAGCACGAAACACGGGGATACTTCATATGCCGAGTCCTTAAAAGTTATGGAACCCTTCACAGTTAAGTCTGGAGTTCGCCAAGAATGTGTTTTTTTTTTCAATTATCTTTCTGTTGGTGCTGGATGGAGCGAGGGGGAAAACGGTGGAGAAGCAGAAGACAGGGAAAGGTGTATTGGACCTTCATTCAGCTATATCCATTATCAAGGGCAAGAGAGATTTCAGTGACAACTAAACTACGAATATCCAGAAGATATGTGAAAGTAGTGCTGCTATAAGGGTGCGAAACTTGAGCCATAACTTCTGTTATCCCAAGAGTTTGCAAGTCTCTCTCAATAAACGGCTCAGGTAAATTCTTAAACTCTTTTGACCAAATGTGATATCCAGCGAAGACCTTTCTAATCGAACGAGGGAAGATCCCATCGCCATGAAAATCATGAAAAGAAAGTGGACCTGGATGGGACACACCTTCTGAAAAAACCAGGACGCGAAGAGAGACAAGCTCTCTTCTGGAAAGCTCAGGGTAAAAGGAAACAAGAAAGACCGAAGACATCATGAAGGACTACAGTGGAGGGGGAGGCCAAGAAAGAGGGGAAAACGTTTGCAGAGTTGAGATCCTTGTCCAGAATTGAGTTCGCTAGCAGAGTTTCGTGAAATCCCTATGCTCTGCATAGGAGCAACAGGAAATAAGAGACGTAAGTCAGGGGAGGCGGAAGCTGTCGCCGTCATTACAGGCATTCCGTAGACTTCTGCAAATGCGATGATAGTCAACTTAATAATGGCAACGCTGAGATTAATTTCCCTTATTTGTTTATCTTTTCTGAGTGGTGTAAACCAGAACTGCAGTCGTATTAGAGTCCTTTGTATATATTGTTTATTTATTTCCGTCGTCACTAAATAGATTTATGTCTACTTGTCTTCCATCACCATAGTGTACGATACTATGATTTGTCCTTACTAACAAAGAAGATAATTAAGCTTGAGGTTTTTCTATTCCAGGAGAACCGCTAACTTCAACAAATATGTAACTGAGAAGGATATTTCGTCAGTTTTAGCACTCAATGAAAAAAAAAAAAACGTAAAAAAGAATATCTTAATTCGTAAGAATATTACCCACAGCTGGTAAGGTTCCGTATTCTAGTCATGGTCCGTACACAGTTAACCCTCCCAAGAAGTATCTTGCTTTCTTAACTGCAACGTTCGGGATGCCCCTTATAAACTCCAGTTGCACGTAAAGGTTGCTGGTTTGAATTATTTGGGAATTTACTGTTTCCATACAGGAACAAATGTAGAGTGTGATCTTGATAAATAGGGACAAACAGCAGGAAATGGACACGTGGCTGGAAAGGGAGGTACACCCACATGAAGGTAGAAATAAACGACTTTTTATAGTTTAGGTTTCAGTGACTGAAAGTACACGTGAGAACACTCCAGGTAAGTGGGAATGTTCTGCCTGAACTAGTGAATTAGGTCGACATGCAAGAAGGTGGTGACCTGGAACACCACCATGTAGCAGCCACATAACCTTTCGTACCACTACGTCTTCCAGTAGGGGAGGCAGGGTGTAAGTAGGCTTCGCCTGTGATGCATTGTGGAAGGATGAGTACTCTCACAAGCTGGTTGCCCGTCATTCCTGCCCACACGCTGCGGCTGAACCAGTGCTGAAGGTTCGCTGTCACCATACCAAACTAAGCGATGCTGACTTCCCCGACGGACTCGTACGTTGCGTACACTCATATCGTATGAACAGACGTTTCATCATTGACGTGCAGGGCAAAAGATTGACAAAATATGGTATCCAAGCTGGGGTACCCCAGGGAAGTATCCTGGGGCCAATCTTTTCCAAACTCTACATTAATAATTTTCCAGCAACACAAAATAAGATGTTAGCCATCTATGTTGATGACACATCCGTGCATCCACAAGACTGGAAACCGTCGAACATAAATACACGATTACAGACAGAACCGCCGAGCCTTGGCTGGAACGATGGCGTATTAAAGTAAACGTCGACAAGTGCAAAGCAGTTCTGTTCACACGCAGACTGAAGCTACTGCGCAAACATCAACAATGTACAGAGGTACCACTATATGCATACACAATACGTTTCTGAGGGGAAGTCAGATACCTCGCTGTCTGGCTGGACTGGAAACTTACTTGGGGGGACCACACAGAATACGTTGCCAACAGAACTCACGTGAGGCTGAAACAATTCTATCGAATTCTTAACAGGGAAAGCACACTAAATAGGAGGATGTTGAGGTCCATACACTAATTAGACCTTTGACGATGTACGCAGTCCCTGTCTGGGGATATGCAGCTCCTACACACCTGCAGATCATACAGAACAAAGTGCTACACATCATTAGCAACACACCACGCCACAGCCGCACCGTGGATCTTCACAATGAATACTGCCTTGAAACCCTCAAGGACATGTTCAAAAAACTCGCCACACGACGGTACAGGCACTCGAGACGCTCGAACAGTTCTTTCATCGTTATTCAGGAAACGAAGATCACAACCATAGACAGAAGCATAAGTGGCCAAAGACACTGATAGCTAGGGCATAAACACCTATGGTGAGCTAACATACACTCACAAGCGAAAACATTGGCAAGTCCCTGCACATCAGCAACACTGACTGTACATGCCAGTTGCTATGAAAGCCAACCAACAGGCTACAGCAGGGAAGCCAACAAACTCACACACTAATGCACAAACAAACCGCCAATACTACCCTACACTGTGAATCCGATATATAACCTATGGGACACTAACTGTGATGAACCCATCTTTTACAGGTATGCTGGTGCTGGCCGAGAAGCCAACAGTGGTACCCAGCTGCCGCCTTCGAGTAATATCACTGCTCAATGTCAAAGATATCCACATGCATGATACCAACTACTCAACCTATCCTTGCGTGACCTGACACAGGAAGAAAGAAAACCGCTACTGTTCTTACAAACCGACACAGCTATCGCACAGGTTTTTTCCTTTAGCTCTTGCCTTGGCACTTGAAACTGCTACACTTCATTCGACTTTCGACACCTTCTGTCTCCCGATGAGCGCCGATTAATGTTTAACCGTAACCAGGCATACACAGCCATCGCAGTACCTATATCCTGTGAGATCTTGCTTAGTGAAAACCAACCAATATGCAAAGATGGCAGTAGACCTTTTGTGTTGGCTATGGAACCTGTGTGGGCATGGAGGGCTTCACCTTATATGAACATGGGGATACTCCTTGTGAAGTTTTACGATACCACCCCCTATGAAGGAGTAGTGTGACTACCTTTGTATGGTCCCACTCTCCATTGCTGACAGATGTATCCAACATGTCGGCACTGACAAAATTCAAGGTGATGGCCTGTAGACTTGGCAACAGTGCATGACGACATCCAAGATGGCGGCCGTGACGTCATCCAAGATGGTGAATTTTGGCGGGAAGACAAGTCAACACCTTTGAGTTCTGTGACGTCAGTATAACACTCAAAGAACTCTAACTGTATACCAGAAAATATACCTAATTTTCACCTGCTCACTGTAGGCAGCAGTGGGGTGAGAGCGATGGCCCACGCTGGCTTGCGTCCGGAGGTGGCTCATCGTGGTGTGGACGCACGCATGCCATTGAGGTGTCTGTGCTCTGCAAATAGGTCTTAACCCCCGTCCGGTCGCATGAGCAGTGGTTCCTAGGTTATTACGTATTCTGAGAGGAATTTCTCAGGTGTCAAGTATGAAAGGGATGCTGCTGCCTCATTTTTGTGGGACCCGAACAGGTACCTGTGCGTGGCTCGGCAGCTGACAGCTGTGGGGGCTATCATTGCATCCCTATTTCTGGGAACATGTGCGGTAGTTTCCTGTGCGGTCCTGTGGACAGGGGGTGGCTGGTAGTGACTGTGATCGTTGTTTGTGTGTCTGTTGCAGTATTTTGTGAGCAGGACTATAGGCTTTGCTATGCGTTATTTAGACAGTTTAAAAGTTGATTTCTTGTCTGCACTCCAATGTACTACATTCTTTAGGAGGAGTTTACATGTCCATTTGCTGTGTACTGAAATTATTTCAGTAAGTTAGGAGTTGTTTTTGTGTCTGCAAAGCGTTATTTCGGTAATTTAGGGGTAGTTTACAGGTCTGTATGCTGTGTGGCGTGACCCCAAGCATGCGAGAGCATGTGTTTTGTATCAGTGCGATAAACATACTATCTCAAATCCATACCTAAATAAATTGTTCCAAAATAAATAAAGTACACTTCTACCTCTCTCCAGAAGCCCAGCGCAGGCTGAGTCATTTTACCCTCCAGACAGCCATCTTTTATGTATTGGAATGGACGACAGTGCTCCCTGGTGGTGGTATTGTGTACTAGGTCAGTTGCACTCTGGACCCTTTGATGACCACACTGTTTTTCACCAACCCTCCACCCCCCACCATCTTGGATTACGTCACAGAATGGATGACAGTGTTCTCTGGTGGCAGTACTGTGTACCAGGTCAGTTGCCCTCTAGACCCATGGCGACAACACTATTTCCCTCCATTTTTCCTTGCCATCTTGGATAATGTCACAGAACCAACTACCAGCATCTTCTGGTGGCAGTACTGTGTACTAGGTCAGTTGAACTCCGGATTCCCATGACCACAACACTGTTTCCCACCTTTCCCCCCACCCCCAGACCACCATCTTGGATTACATCATGGAACAAACGACAGCACGCTTTGGTGGCAGTACTGTGTACTAGGTCAGTTGGACTCCGGACCCTATGGTGACCACACTTGATGGTGTTACTGCCGCTAATTGTTTGAATAAATAGTGCATGCAAAATAAAGACTTATATCCAGCACACGTCCAGTCCTCTTCTGCCATTTCCTAGGAAGAGGTGGCACTCAGATGACTTATGTTAGTGGAGGTAGCCCAAGTGCCCTTTCTTTCCCACCATTTTCTTAGGTTAGTAGAGATAGCCTTTCTTTACTGCCAAAATTCAAATTTCCCTCTAATTTCTAGGAGGAGGTGGCAGTCGGATGACTTAGGTTAGTGGAGGTACACCAAGTGACCTGTTTTCCCGCCATTTTCTTAGTTTAGTATAGGTGAGTTGTATTGTCCCGATAGAATTTGATCTTCCTGCTATTTTCTGGGTGTTAAGAGGAGAGGTGAGGGGAGGGGTCTTCCCGCTAAAATCTGGCATCTTGGATGATGTAATATCTGCCGTCTTAGATGATGTCATGCTTTGTTGCCAAGTCTATAGACCTCCATCTTGGATGACGTCATCGCCTCCATCTTTGATGCACCTGGCAACAAAGGAGAGAGGGACCGTACGGAGGTACTGCCACTACTTGAAGGTACCCATCATATGTCAATAGTATGGATGAAAGAAATCTTAGCACTGTGTTGACCTGTGTGACTAACTAGTAGCAAAACCGTCGTCATGGAGATACGTCCGCCAATACTAAGGCTTGTACCCATTGTAAATAATAGAGATGGTGCCAGATGTGGCGAATATTCCATATGCTTGTCTGCCTGACACTGTAGGGTTACGTAATTGGTGCTGATACCAGAGTCACTGCCACAGACCCTTTTATCTCCATCTTCTAGTTGGTGCACCTCCCTTGGTCCGCATTTCTGGCCATATATCTGTGTGACCTTTTCGCCCCTTACCCAAGAATCATTTCTTGCAGTTCATCTCCATTTAGCGAAATCACCCTGTACAAGCCAACATGTTTCACTTTTTAGTTTCTGTTGAATTAAATGGAGATGGTACTTTACTGTGAATTCATTCCTAATTTAAGATTAAATTTTTGGAGGTGGTAAATAAGGCGTAATATTTGTGTTAAAACTGTATCAAAGATAAGAGTTTTACCCACCCTATTTTACTATTGAAAAAGGTGAACGCTTGTCATTGAAAGTAAATTGTCCACGAAATATCCAGGGTGCTTCACATTGAACACAAGCACTATCCCCCATACTGCATGGGAACCAATACTCCCATTGGCTCTGATCCCGACATTCTGGTTCCCACATGACACTCTAAACCATTGTCCGTACAGTGAATCTGATGGAGTATCGGCTAACAGTATGTGTTGTGCTTACAGTCGCAACTTTCAGAAATGACGTATCTTCTACGTATTCTAACTCACGGACATTCTGTAACGAGTAATCAATCAGTGCCCAGTATCACAGTGTTTGAAGATATTACAAAGAATGGCTCTGAGCACTATGCGACTTATCTTCTGAGGTCATCAGTCGCCTAGAACTTAGAACTAATTAAACCTAACTAACCTAAGGACATCACACACATCTATGCCGGAGGCAGGATTCGAACCTGCGACCGTAGTGGTCGCTCGGCTCCAGACTGGAGCGCCTAGAACCGCACGGCCACTCCGGCCGGGGATGATATCACAAGGAATATTTCAGACGAACTGTAGGGCTAGCCAATGAGGGCGAGCGCATCGCGTGTTTAGCTGGCAAATGACCATTTAAATGAGACAATGGAAACCTGAAGTTGAGTTACGAATGATGGAGGTCGTGTTTTGTGCTTGTTCTGCGCACATACGTCTCACATTCTCAGACAGCCAATGAGCGTTCACTAGTGTCCTGAGCGCTCTGTTGTAATTTTCGTAGTCAACAAGAGCATCAAAGAGATCGAAGCGAGTTATTTAGTGAAATTTTATTCCATTTGTTGCGAATTGTCATCGCTGATGGAGATGGTAAGTGACAAATTCTACTTAAGTAAGTGAGAGACCTAATCTGCAGAGCACATGTTTTGTTTAAGCGTAAAACACATGTATGCGCTACTGCGAACCGGCAACAATGCAGTCCCCGTCCTTTGTGAGACCTGTGTGGAACCGCCATCGTTCGTCAATCAGAGTATGGTCCGTCTGGAGCTGCCTGTCGGCGTGTTTCGAACTACAGGGACGCTGCTACGGCAGAGAAATTTTACTAAAGTGAATTGAAGTCACTTTCTGTTGAACACTCTCAGATTACTTGTTACAAGGATGTAGCGAGATTCTGGCTTGTGTCACGCAGCTGGGCGTAATCGATTCGTGCACGACAGAGCAGTGTTCCAATATGGTCCAAAAATTTACGTGCGAAAATGTGATTTTTCAGGGTACCACATCTCGAATTCTCTCAATCACAGAGACAAAGGGTCAACTGTTTTGGACAGCCATTGGCATACTGAACATTCAGACCATACTGGAGCTATCCTACAGTACAGTGTCACAATTAAAACACTACACACTTCCTCCAGACCAAGTAAATTGAGCAAGGTTGCTTTAGGTATTATCTAGGGCGGATCTAAGGCGGCTTATAAAAGCACTATTTGTTCATGGGTGGGTCCTGGGAATATCCTCAAAACCCATGATCTTTGAGTACGATAAGTACTAATTGTTGGGACAAGCATTTATACAATTTCCATTGTTATTCATCATCAACGTTATTGCTGTATGTTCGTAATATAGTATTCTCGAGAAACGTCGAAACTTTTTCGATATCGTTATCCGTTACCAAGACCCAGAGGCTCAAACGTACCATACTTTTGCAGAAAATCGCAAAAAAAACAGGTTTTACCCATTTTTGCGCCGTGGACCGCTATTATATGAATAACTAACCACAGAAAATGGCTCAAATTTTAACTGAAGATTCTTTAGACATTCATATGTAAATACAATTACCCCGTTTTCGAAAATCTGTTTTCGTTATTAAAAAACGGCCGAAAAACCACGATTTATGGGTACCAAAAGTACAAGTCTAGGGACGGCCACTTCCATAAATATTTGCATTCATACGTAGCAAATCGTCGAAATTGTAATACGGTTTTAAGATGATTCCCATGGGAAATTTCAAACTTTTTTAGATTTCATTATCCGTTACCGTGATCCAGAGCTCAAATTGACCACACTTATGCACATCATATCCAGTCTGAGGCGTAATGTACATTTACTTGACATACTTGACGAGACTTCTAAGATCATTGCAACGGTTCTGTGGTCACGAAACTATGTTTTTAATCAGCATTTTCTCATCAGCACATCGTAATGACGCACTGTCTCTGTATAACGGGTGCTTCAAATGTGTACAAATATTGCCAAATTGGTACTGCAGTGAAAAAAAAAATGGCTCTGAGCACTATGGGACTCAACTGCTGTGGTCATAAGTCCCCTAGAACTTAGAACTACTTAAACCTAACTAACCTAAGGACAGCACACAACACCCAGCCATCACGAGGCAGAGAAAATCCCTGACCCCGCCGGGAATCGAACCCGGGAACCCGGGCGCGGGAAGCGAGAACGCTACCGCACGACCACGAGATGCGGGCTGCAGTGAAAACAAATGGCCTAAAATATGTCTTAACATGCTTGAAAAGAACTTAAAATGACTGCCAAAAATTGCATAAAACTAGAAAGACTGCAAATTCATTAAAATATTTCTGATAACATCTTAATTTTTTTTTAAGATACAAAATAAGCTGTGCGTTTCTGGTGAATTCCGATCAATGGGAAAAATAGACAGAAAAATCTACAGCAAATGATTGTGACTTTACGTTATGCATAGTTCTCTGTTGTTTTTATGTGTCATAATTTGTTGGTCTGTCCAAGTATATAACTAAACTGTCAAAACTTTTCTAATCTTTAGAATTGGTTTTACATACGCAGCACACCCTGCTGCAGCAGGGAAAAGAAGGGAACCAGCGAAAAATGCTCCTCTCAGACCAACAAAAAGGCGAATATGTTCCTGACAGAAAAGTGGGGAACCAGT
The DNA here is from genome assembly GCF_023864275.1 of Schistocerca cancellata. Classification (NCBI taxonomy): domain Eukaryota; kingdom Metazoa; phylum Arthropoda; class Insecta; order Orthoptera; family Acrididae; genus Schistocerca; species Schistocerca cancellata. The sequence continues at coordinate 746,135,798 of NC_064628.1, read as the reverse complement.
TGCCACGATCCTCATTCCGGCACCTCACCAAAAATTTTCAAATGCGAACTTGCGCTTTTTTGTGCTGAAACAGAATAACACAGAGACAGTGACTGTGGAAGAGAGAGATGGCGATGCCAGTGGGAGAGAAAGAGACGCAAGAAAGTGATGGCGGGAGAGAGAAAGTGACAGTGAAAGGCAAAGAGAGGCGGATGAATACAATACCAGTGTGAGTCGGAGACAAATTGGTGAGAGTAGCAGTAATGAGAACTGGATGGACATAAAAGAAGTGGAAGCAAAAGAATGATGAGACAGTAAAAAGGAAAGGAAGATTAGTTTTTAATGTCTTGTTGACATCGAGTTCATTAGAGATGGAACATAATCTCGGATTGTTTCAAGGAAGGGGAAGGAAATAAAATTCGAAGGAACCATCCCGGCATTTGCCTGGAGCGGTTTAGGGAAATGGTGGAAAACCCAAATCAGGGTGGCCGGACACAGGTTTGAATCGTCGTACTCCCGAATGTTTGTCCAGTATTTTAAACACTGTGCCACCTCGGCGGGTGAGGAAACAGGTAAGTGGAGACCACACATAGCCTTGGGGGCTGGACTCTTCCAGACCGGAACTCCTATTCGTAGGTATAGGGGGGGGGGGGGGTTGCATTTCGCAACGACATTTTGAATTGTGGGTATGGTAGAAAAAATAAATTGGACCCTCTGAATATTGAGCTGCCGAGGTATAGTGGAGGCAGTGGCATCGGTAAAATAAAAGGAGAGGGACAGTGGTAGTGGGAAATACCAAAAATCAATGGGAGAAAATGGAGACAGTGAGAGAGAGGGGTACGTATGTACAGACAGTGGCAGTGAGAGGACGATGCTGACTATGAAGGTTTAACTACAAAGAGAGACTAGGCAGAGGGATTTAAAACGGTCTGTGTTTAAAAGAGCGTGAATACGTTCACATGCCAAAATGTATGGACAGGAAGGCGGAATGAGGGCAGAGGCGGCAGGTACACCACTTTTCAATCAGAGGCTTTTAAAGAGGAACATATTCGCCCTAAGCTCCGACAAGAGCTGTAGCATCTGCAGCATTTCCAGATCTTTAATGAGCATTTATCTATGTTCAAACTTAACGTTCGCTTTTCTGTGAGGTCGTCAGTTTTCGAGACACGATAGAAAATCATGTTTATATTTGTACATCGGAATACAAAGACATGATAATTATCACCACCTCGTCTAGTAAATTGTTTTCAACGTTTTTCTAATGCGTACGGACACCTTGCTGTTCAATTCTTTCTTTTGTGGTGATGTTTTATACTACATGTTTCGTGTACGAAAGTTTGTGTGATTTACAGTCGCCATAAATGAGCTTTAAATGAAATAATAATCTTTTGAATCGAAGTTTATGAGGTTTATTCATAACCCATTACACTGTTGAAAGCTTCTAGCATCTTTACAATAGTGTGTGTACATTGCATCCTGCATCTAGCTACCACACCCAATGTTATAGACTTCTTGCATTCAGCATAGATACTTGTTTCAATGCGCCACTAATACAATCAGTGTATACGTTTCTCAAAACTGCAGTCAGCAGTACGGTTAGGCTATTTTTTTTTCATTCTTTTAAGGTCCGAAAGTAAGTCACCAGGTGGCGATGCAGAGAGAACTACTGCTACATCACTTTACGTATGATGTAATTGTTAAAAGTGCCTTTTGTTTCAGATTTGCAAGTAGAGAAGTTTAGGATAACGGACGAAGTCATGTCAGTCTCTGTACGTAACCTGCCTCAACGTGACTTACCTACACGTGCCTCAAATCAGGCCAATTGCAAGTTACCACAATTAAAGAATTCATTCAAATGTTCATTAATGACCGCTATTATTTCGTTGCACACAGTAAGCCATTTCTTTCCTTCAATATCTTCTTTTCTCTAAAAAGTTGTAGTTAAATAGCGTTATAATACCATTTGTTTGGTGTAGACTTCATGGAAAAGGGCAGCTTTTCGTGGCATGTTTCCGGATACCGAGAAATGGGGTACTATCGGGTAGCTAAGGACAAAGTTAGATAACAATGAAAATTTTCACTGTTGAGACTTAAAATTCATTTCAGTAACAGATAAACAAGGCATGAACAACGTAACATGAAATATAAGAAATTATTTTTGATGGTTTAAAATATATTTAATATAACTCAGGATTGTGCAAAATACGGTTATGACCCATATCTTGGGATAAAGCCTATACTCTGTGATACACAAACGGACATGATTACATTTTCCGTCTGAGGCACTGGATACTCCGATACTCTTGCAAGTCATCTTAATCCATCCTGTACAATCCTTATAGCCTACTTTTCATACTTTTGTAAATGGTCCATGTGAACAGGTGCAGAACACTGTCCATCGTCGAATTCAAACATGGATTCTCTGTTGGGCGTGAGAAAAAGGATGGAGGTGTGTTCACGGATGGATCCTGATGACAGAATAACATGTATTGATCACTTGCAATACGTTGGTAGTGGGCCCTCTGGGCGAGGTTTACTTCCGCTCGTAATATTTTCGGCAGCCCCATACCCGATTATACCCAGACTTCTACAAATTCGCATGTAATCTGAAGGTTGGCAGGAGGCGGTAGCTTACAATGGGAATGGTGCAGAGAAGGCACAAGCGAGCTACCAGGGTCCTGAAGTTTTCCAGGCAAGGAATATTCATCGTCATGTAATCGCTCGACAGGAGAAAAATACCTCCATACTGAACGTATGAATGGAGATAGTTCAAAGTTCACAGGTCGCACAGAAACGTGCAGTCTACGTTTGGTGCCAAGCAGCTCCTTCCCATAGCCACCCGAGTCCAGAGAGCCAGATCAAGGTATATAGAAAAAGGAAAAAGGGGCTGGACGCCGTACCGGGACGTAGCGTGGCTCTGCCCTGATTGACGCGTCAATATTCTGCGCACGCCAGGTTCAGCGCATATCAATATTTATCGCTCTGGAAGTTCAAACGATCACCAAAATGCTGGGTTGCTTCGTACCAAAGTTAAACGAGAGGCCATACGGTGAGAAACTGAGCCACTTCGTGACGGACTGAGTTGGGAGGCCGATGTACTTCAATAGTACACGCCGGTAACGTACACTATCTGATGAAAAGTATCGAGGAAATCCTATATTATGCAGAATTGACCACTTGAGGGTGACCCCCCTCCCCCTCCTCTGTAGAGGAGGAGGCTGGGTGTATTATTTTTTTGATAGAGACACACTAATAACAGAGTGGGTCAGTTAGCAGAACACAGTGAGTTCGAACGTAGGCTGATCATTGGATGTGACGTGAGTAACAAATATTAGGTACATTTCAACGCCTCTAAAGCTGCCCAAGTCCACTGCCAGAAATTTTATTGTGGAGTGGAAACAAACAAACAAACAAAGGAATAACCAAAGACCAGGCAGACCTTATGTGGGGACATGTGAGTGTGAAAAGTCACGTGACTTCAGCGGAAAGAATCACTCGGAGTTGCAAAGTGCCACAAGTTATCAAGATAGGACAATAACTGTGCGCAGGGAGTTAGAAAGAATGGAATACCGGTACAGTGGTCGAACAGCCGTCTTCAGCCACACATTTCTGAAGGCAGTGCTAAGGGACGCTGCACAGTGGATGGTGGATGACTGGAGACGAGAGATTTGCAGTGATGACTCACGCTATACCCTGTGGCAATCCGATGGGAGCGTTTGGGTTTGCCGAATGTTTCCATATCGTTACTTGTAATCATGTGTAGTGCCGATAGTTAAGCGCAGAGGAGGTAGTGTTACAGTATGGTGGCGTTGATTCTCGTGTTTAGAGTGCGAGCCCCTTATATGCTTCATATAACGCTAATTTCGGAAGAACTGGGTACTGCGCAGTGTTGAGAAACAGTTGAGAAACGATGACTGTGTGTATCAGCATGACAATGCACCCTGTCATAAAAAAAAATCTGTGAAGTAATAGTTTGTGACCAAGGGCATTCCTGAAAACGAACTGGCTAGCCCAGAGCCTTCTCCTGAATGTAATGGAACGCCTTTGGGGTGAGATATAACGTCGTCTCCACTCCAGACTATGGTGCCTAACATTATTATCTTCTCTGATTTTGTCTCTTGAGTAAAAGTGGGCTGCAATTCGTCCACTGACATTCGGACCTTTCATTGAAAATGTCCTCAGCACAGTTTGAGCCTTCATAATGGTGAAGGGTGGACATACTCTTGATAAAGTCTACTAATATATGTTTGGATTTTCTTTATCAGACACGTTTTACTGCAAAGAAATATCGTGGAATGGAGAGTCATAGATGGATGATGCTGTAGTATACAGAGAAGTTGCAGCATTAGAAAATTGTAGCGAAATGCAGGAAGATCTGCAGCGGATAGGCACTTGGTGCAGGGAGTGGCAACTGACCCTTAACATAGATAAATGTAATGTATTGCGAATACATAGAAAGAAGGATCCTTTATTGTATGATTATATGATAGCGGAACAAACACTGGTCGCAGTTACTTCTGTAAAATATCTGGGAGTATGCGTGCGGAACGATTTGAAGTGGATGATCACATAAAATTAATTGTTGGTAAGGCGGGTACCAGGTTGAGATTCATTGGGAGAGTCCTTAGAAAATGTAGTCCATCAACAAAGGAGGTGGCTTACAAAACACTCGTTCCACCTATACTTGAGTATTGCTCATCAGTGTGGGATCCGTACCAGATCGGGTTGGCGGAGGAGATAGAGAAGATCCAAAGAAGAGCGGCGCGTTTTGTCACAAGGTTATTTGGTAACCGTGATAGCGTTACGGAGATGTTTAGCAAACTCAAGTGGCAGACTCTGCAAGAGAGGCGCTCTGCATCGCGGTGTAGCTTGCTGTCCAGGTTTTGAGAGGGTGCGTTTCTGGATGAGGTATCGAATATATTGCTTCCCCCTACTTATACCTCCCGAGGAGATCACGAATGTAAAATTAGAGAGATTCGAGCGCGCACTGAGGCTTTCAGGCAGTCGTTCTTCCCGCGAACCATACGCGACTGGAACAGAAAAGGGAGGTAATGAACCGCGGGACTGCTACGGTCGCAGGTTCGAATCCTGCCTCGGGCATGGGTGTGTGTGATGTCCTTAGGTTAGTTAGGTTTAAGAAGTTCTAAGTTCTAGGGGACTTACGACCTAAGATGTTCAGTCCCATAGTGCTCAGAGCCATTTGAACCATTTTTTTGGAGGTAATGACAGTGGCACGTAAAGTGCCCTCTGCCACACACCGTTGGGTGGCTTGCGGAGTATAAATGTAGATGTAAATGTGAAATATCCTAGAGACGAGAGGAAAGAGAAAGCTTGGACTGCTCGATGAGATTCCAAAAGGATGAGACTAACAGCAAAATAAGAAACAAACGCGGCAGAGAGATAGGTGGAGAAAGCCCGGTCGATACTTGTCACTATACAGATGTACCAAAGAAGAAAGCTCTGTCTAAATGGGCAGAGACAATTTCCTCCTTGAAACTCTTGTGCAACTAACCGCAAAGATCGTCTTTTTAAGAAATCGCTAACTCTTGTCGCCTCACGGTAATTTTCTTTTCCTTTTGTCTTTCTTTCTTTTCTTCTTTGGCATTGTGCTACCTTCGTTGCGGGATTCGCACCTGATGAGATTATTCTTATCGTGCATCTAGGGTTTGTTTCAGTGGCCGAATTCCTTCAAGCCTCAACAGCGCCACCTTAATCCAAAAGGAGATAGAAGATAAGAGTTTAATGCCCCGACGACGTCGGGACTTTAGAAGACGGTTAAGGTACGAGGCTGAATCGCGCGTACTCGTTCTTTGTGTTGAAATGAAATGTCGAGTGACCAGGGCCTGGTGCAAGTCTTTTTAGTTGACGCCACTTCGGCGACTTGCACGTCGATAAGGATGATATGATGATAAAGACAACACAACACACACTCCAAGAGCGGAGAATATTTCGACCCAGCCGGAAAACGAAACCGGGTCCCTCTCATGGCATTCCGCCGAGCTGATCACTCAGCTACGCAGGCGGACGTACTTCCCGTTGATAAACACTTTCTACAGATACGACCTGGGTACGACTCCCCATGCATTTATCATCACATGATTGTAACGAAGAGCTGAGGCTCGATGCCTATTTCCATACGCAAAACCGATGTAAATTTTAAGCACTCACCTACTTTCCCACATTTGTTTCTACGTCTGTAACTGTACAGAGTTTTGTCCCAAGTAACGAAAGACAAGTAATGTCATTGGAATAGTTTATGGAAAGTACTGTTCCCAGGAATTCCTATCGGCTATGTCAGTCAGTTAGTTATCTGTGGATCATTGGCTCGGTATATCGGAGTGGTGTGGAATGAGTCGTTTTATATTCGTATCAGAAATTATTTGGTATGTATACCTTCAGTCTGATCATTCTCAGGTTTTTTCTATGGATTTAAAAAAATATGAGTTAGTAATTCATGTCCACCACTTTATACATATTACAATAATAGAACTTTTTCTACATCGTGGAATGAGTTGTCAAACGCTTGTTCAGTTTATTTTCAAATTTTACTTTGCTGCCTGTCAGGCATTTTATAACACTGGGTGTGTCATCAGAAATTTTGGTTGCCGTATTATGCACCACATTTTGTGCAAAAGACAACCTAAAGTTCGTGTAATGAATGTCACTTTTACTTTGGGTATTGTAATTATGTACATCACTGTTCCTTTTGAACTGCAGAGGATTATCTACAACAATCTTTATGTTGGAAAAAAATAAATTGTGAAACAGTAGTCAAAATGCCCAACTCCTTAAACAGACGTTTGCAAGATGATCGAGGGAGAGCACCCCAGCACGTTTTTCGGTAATGAAGACATTTTTTCTTAAACATGAGTTACCCCAAAACATTATTCCATATGACATTATCGAATCAAAATATGTAAAATACGCCAGCCTACTGATTTGTCTCTAAGATTTGCAATGAGTATGCTTTTCCGGTTTAAATTCTCGTTAATATACGCAACCAAGAAATTTCAAGTTTCAGCCCTATATATTATTTCCTCACTCCGTCTTACCATTTATCATTGGTGTACTACCCACAGATTGCAGAACTGAAAATGTTGTGTCTTTTTAACATTCAGAGTGAGTCCATTCGCTGAAAACCAGTCAATGATACTTTTAAGGACATTGTTTGGCCTTTTTTCTGTTATTGTATGTATGCTTCGATTGAGTACAATACCAGTAATTAATTCTGCTTGTTGTATGTTAGATGGAGGCTCGTTCACATACATGAGGAAGAACAGAAAACATGAGATTGAGCCTTGGGGAGAGCAATACGTGATTTCTCCCCAGTCAGATAATGTCCCCAGATTACGTTGGTTGTATTACTACGTACTAATTTCTGCATTCTTTTAGTTACGTATGACATTATCCATCGATGAGCTATTCCATCAGTCCCTAAAAACCTCAGTTTATCTAAGGGAGAATTGTAATTCACACAAGTGCCTTAGATAGGTTGCAGAAAACACCAACCGGCGCTATTTTGTTATCTAATACGATGAGTGAACGTGTTAAAGGCATTCAAAGTAGTACTACACTTTTCAAGTCAAACTGTTATTTACTGAGGATATTATTGTTGCTCAGGTGAGATACTATTCTAGAATCACCATATTCTCAGAAATTTTGAAAAATAATGGCAGTAGTGAAACAGGTCGGTAGTTATTGTCATCTGAATCTTATAGAGAGATTTCACTTGTAACGATTCAAGGGGCACCAAATTTGTTATAAAAATCAGTAAATTACTCAACGAACAGTATTTTGCAGTACAGGAACTTCGTTCATCCCAAGCAAGTGTCGATTCGTGACGTCATCAGCCAGACATGAGCTAACTTAATCTGAATCCGTTTTAGCAAACTAATAATTTCTCTCAGGCGAAAAATTTTTATTGACTATCAAATACAAGTTCTTAAAACTTATTCGGAATCGGAAGTGTTTAATTAGTAACTAAAATCCATAATTCATTTCTTTAATATAAAGGTGTTTTGAATTTTGCATGCTTTAAGAAGTGTGCACCCCCATGAACCATGGACCTTGCCGTTGGTGGGGAGGCTTGCATGCCTCAGCGATACAGATAGCCGAGCCGTACCGTAGGTGTAACCACAACGGAGGGGTATCTGTTGAGAGACCAGACAAACGTATGGTTCCTGAAGAGGAGCAGCAGCCTTTTCAGTAGTTGCAAGGGCAACAGTCCGGATGATTGACTGATCTGGCCTTGTAACACTAACCAAAACGGCCTTGCTGTGGTGGTACTGCGAACGGCTGAAAGCAAGGGGAAACTACGGCCGTAATTTTTCCCGAGGGCATGCAGCTTTACTGTGTGGTTAAATGATGATGGCGTCCTCTTGGGTAAAATATTTCGGAGGTAAAATAGTCCCCCATTCGGATCTCCGGGCGGGGACTACTCAAGAGGATGTCGTTATCAGGAGAAAGAAAACTGGCGTTCTACGGGTCGGAGTGTGGAATGTCAGATCCCTTAATCGGGAAGGTAGGTTAGAAAATTTAAAATGGGAAATGGATAGGTTAAAGTTAGATGTAGTGGGAATTAGTGAAGTTCGCTGGCAGGAGGAACAAGACTTCTGGTCAGGTGACTACAGAGTAATAAACACAACGTCAAATAGGGGTAATGCAGGAGTAGGTTTAATAATGAATAGGAAAATAGGAATGTGGTTAAGCTACTACAAACAGCATAGTGAACGCATTATTGTGGCCAAGATAGATACGAAGCCCACGCCTACTACAGTAGTACAAGTTTATATGCCAACTAGCTCTGCAGATGACGAAGAAATTGAAGAAATGTATGATGAAATAAAAGAAATTATTCTGATAGTGAAGGGAGATGAAAATTTAATAGTCATGGGTGACTGGAATTCGGTAGTAGGAAAAGGGAGAGAAGGAAACGTAGTAGGTGAATATGGATTGGGGCTACGAAATGAAAGAGGAAGCCGCCTGGTAGAATTTTGCACAGAGCACAACTTAATCATAGCTAACACTTGGTTCAAGAATCATAAAAGAAGGCTGTGTACATGGAAGAAGCCTGGAGATACTGACAGGTTTCAGATAGATTATCTAATGGTAAGACAGAGATTTAGGAACCAGGTTTTAAATTGTAAGACATTTCCAGGGGCAGATGTGCACTCTGACCACAATCTATTGTTATCACCTGGAGATTAAAACTGAAGAAACTGCAAAAAGGTGGGAATTTAAGGAGATGGGACCTGGATAAACTGAGTTTCAGAGGTTGTACAGAGTTTCAGGGAGAGCATAAGGGAACAATTGACAAGAATGGGGGAAAGAAATAAAGTAGAAGAAGAATGGGTAGCTTTGAGGGATGAAGTAGTGAAGGCAGCAGAGGATCAAGTAGGTAAAAAGACGAGGGCTAGTAGAAATCCTTGGGTAACAGAAGAAATACTGAATTTAATTGATGAAAGGAGAAAATATAAAAATGCAGTAAATGAAGCAGGCAAAAAGGAATACAAACGTCTCAAAAATGAGATCGACAGGAAGTGCAAAATAGCTAGAATAGAGGACAAATGTAAGGATGTAGAGGCTTATCTCACTAGGGGTAAGATAGATACAGCCTACAGGAAAATTAGAGAGACCTTTGGAGATAAGAAAACCACTTGCATGAACATCAAGAGCTCAGATGCAAACCCAGTTATAAGCAAAGAAGGGAAAGCAGAAGGTGGAAGGAGTATATAGAAGGTCTATACAAGGGCAATGTGCTTGAGGACAGTATTATGGAAATGGAAGAGGATGTAGATGAATATGAAAAGGGAGATACGATACTGCGTGAAGAGTTTGACAGAGCACTGAAAGACCTGAGTCGAAACAAGGCCCCCAGAGTAGACAACATTCTATTGGAATTACTGACGGCCTTGGGAGAGCCAGTCCTGACAAAACTCTACCATCTGGTGAGCAAGATGTATGAAACAGGCGAAATACCCTCAGACTTCAAGAAGAATATAATAATTCCAATCCCAAAGAAAGCAGGTGTTGACAGATGTGAAAATTACCGAACCATCAGTTTAATAAGTCACAGCTGCAAAATACTAACGCGAATTCTTTATAGAAGAATGGAAAAACTAGTAGAAGCCGACCTCGGGGAAGATCAGTTTTGATTCCGTAGAAATGTTGGAACACGTGAGGCAATACTGACCCTACGACTCATCTTAGAAGCTAGATTAAAGAAGGGCAAACCTACGTTTCTAGCATTTGTAGACTTAGAGAAAGCTTTTGATAATGTTGACTGGAATACTCTCTTTCAAATTCTGAAGGTGGCAGGGGTAAAATACAGGGAGCGAAAGGCTATTTACAATTTGTACAGAAACCAGATGGCAATTATAAGAATCGAGGGGCATGAAAGAGAAGCAGTGGTTGGGAAGGGAGTGAGACAGGGCTGTAGCCTATCCCCGATGTTATTCAATCTGTATATTGAGCAAGCAGTGAAGGAAACAAAAGGAAAATTCGGAGTAGGTATTAAAATCCATGGAGAAGAAATAAAAACGTTGAGGTTCGCCGATGACATTGTAATTCTGTCAGAGACAGCAAAGGACTTGGAAGAGCAGTTGAACGGAATAGATATTGTCTTGAAAGGAGGATATAAGATGAACATTAACAAAAGCGAAACGAGGATAATGGAATGTAGTCGAATTAAGTCGGGTGATGCTGAGGGAATTAGATTAGGAAATGGGACACTTAAAGTAGTAAAGGAGTTTTGCTATTTGGGGAGCAAAATAACTGATGATGGTCGAAGTAGAGAGGATATAAAATGTAGACTGGCAATGGCAAGGAAAGCGTTTCTGAAGAAGAGAAGTTCGTTAACATCGAGTATAGATTTAAATGTTAGGAAATCGTTTCTGAAAGTATTTGTATGGAGTGTAGCCATGTATGGAAGTGAAACGTGGACGATAAATAGTTTAGACAAGAAGAGAATAGAAGCTTCGAAATGTGGTGCTACATAAGAATGCTGAAGATTAGATGGGTAGATCACATAACTAATGAGGAAGTATTGAATAGGATTGGGGAGAAGAGAAGTTTGTGGCACAACTTGACTAGAAGAAGGGATCGGTTGGTAGGACATGTTCTGAGGCATCAAGGGATCACCAATTTAGTACTGTAGGGCAGCGTGGAGGGTAAAAATCGTAGAGGGAGACCAAGAGATGAATACACTAAGCAGATTCAGAAGGATGTAGGTTGCAGTAGATACTGGGAGATGAAGAAGCTTGCACAGGATAGAGTAGCATGGAGAGCTGCATCAAACCAGTCTCAGGACTGAAGACCACAACAACAACAACAACAACAAAGTGTGAATTCATGTGTGCGTTTTAATCTGAGACGAGTTATCACTTAGGGTGCAAAAAGTGCGAGTGTACAGTTCGCTAACCTATGTGGTGAATTTTATTTTGTGTTCTTGACCCGAATGGAGAGTAAATCCAGTTTCATTTAAACTTTACGTGAGATAGACACGTCATGTTATTGGAAAAGAGTCGTTTAGCGCATTTGGGAAAACTGAAACTTTCGCGCTTGATTTGAAATACATTACACGTCAGTGCGTGATTGAGCTGTCTGGAAAATCGCCCACAACAGTTCCAAATGCGTTTGCACTTAATGCACGAAGCTGGAAACTAATTTTGAGCCAGGTGCTGATTTTGACAAAAAATGAACCGAAAGTTTATTCAAAATATCTAGATCCAGTTTTAATTGAGTCACTTATCACCTTGTTGACTACATTGCCTAGCAACACTGTAAAGCAGCTTAATTAATTCATCACAGCTATTTGCGACGCAGTAAATTCCATTACACGCACACAATGTTTGCTGACCGCATGAGCGTATGAGAGTGTTTTTCTTTCCATAAATGCCAATAAACCGGCGGTTTCAAAAATTAAATTATTAACTGTTGTGTAACTTCGTTTATTGTCCTACACCACTACGGGACTTGTTTCATCGTGTCTTTTCACATGAGATCTCAAGAAGCCGCGATAAACAAGAAGAAGAGAAAGACTAAAGAAGAGGCATCGGTATACAGTTTCTCTGGAAAAATGCCTTGATTTAGCGATTCAATACGCATTTCAAATAAGAAAAAGCTTATTATTTAGGAACAAATCTCTAGTAGGCCCACTCTATTGGAAACACCATTAAATCCAGATAAGCTTTTACTTTTGATGGAGTATATAACTTTCTTAAATCCGGAAGGATAAATTGGTGATACATTCATGTGATTTAATTTTATGAGAGTTGCTTTTCCAACACCCTGCCGTAATTATTCTCTTGAACTACCCGTCACTATATTTTCTACTATATTTAAGAAATTAGTATTAAAATATTAGCTGCCTCTGACTCATCATTTACTGTCCATTCATTCAGTTCAGCAGTGATGCCACTGACCGTCCAAACGCAGTCATATTAGATCCAAAAAAACTGAGGCTGTCGTTGTCGAAGTATGAAACCTAATCTACAGTAGAAAACGTACAATAAGTAGTCGTATCTGATGACTTTTACAGTAGTAATACAGATCGAACCTAGAAATTTAAGTAAAATGCAGCAGACTTACACAACTGAGACGGAAATGGATGAAAAAAAAAGATAAAAATATCTGATAGTACGGTTTCTAGTCTACTAGGGCATCGAAATTGATTAACTGAATGTATCTGCTTGTAAGTTAATTGCACTGTACTGAACTGCCGATGCAATATTAAGAAAATTGCATTAGGATTTTGAATACGGTTTATTACAAGAATTTAGCATGAGCTTTCCACATTAGATACAAAAATCCTTTGCCTTACACTCGCGTCACAAATGTGACTAACATTAGGATACCGATGAAAACGATACGAATAATTTTTCTAACAAACCCAGGAGCATACAGAAATTTTTAACGAAACACCGGAGGAAAAGAGTACTCCAAGAAGACGAAGTGGAAATTGAAAGGCTGACTCCAAAATGAAAAAATCAATGAAGCTTAAACTATTTGCCTCAGTTTGACTTAGAATTAGTGTACATTCTGAAATAGTTCAGTTACTTTCATTTGACTGGAAAATTTAGTTATTTAAAATACTTCGACTGTCAGATTCCAAATGTATCTCAGTAGACTTCCTGACCAAACAGAATAGTATTGGTCCGTACATTATTAATCAGGCATTACTATGATGAGTAAATAAATGGCTCTCGTTATTAATTATGCAATGAAGTTTGGGAGCATAATAAAGGGCAGCACTGAGATACATTAATAGCAAGAACAAGTTGAAGACAGAGTGACAAAAAATAATTGATCATTAACTGAAACATTTAAAAATATATAATAGTTTTGGGTACCTTGATTTCAGGTCCCTCAGGTGTGTCAATCAGTTCCTCTTAAATATAAAGCAAGTACCAGACAAATTTCTTTGAAATTAAAAATTGTATCCGCCATTCTAAGCTCATGAAAGTTGAACACAGAACGTAAGTGGTCGAAAAGAGCTCACATAGACTTTTCAGTTGAATTAAAACCTTTATTCTTCGCCCATTCTTCCAGGTCACAGCTTTAGTTTTGTCAGTACAACTGGCAGTTATTGCATAGTTGTAGAAGACACCAAAGCCGGACAAATGATTGACGAAAAACGACCACTGGACAGGACCTTTCATTGTGAATGTTATGCTACGTAAGATGTGGCAAAGATAGTCACACCTAAAAACACTGCCTTAAGTGACACCCCATCCTCAACAAGGCGGCCAAATAAGATGTTTAGTCCATATTTAAAATAACGTGGGAAGATCAAAGATTAGAGGATATGCTTTCGGGTAATACCATAGGTCTTCTCGATGTCAAAAAATGTATTTTTTTGTAACGCCTGTGCAGTGAAATCTATTGCGTAGCCCTTTCTAAGAGGGGTAGATCATCAAAGGTGGTGTGATTATTCCGAAACCCTCATTGGGAGCGACTAAGCCGAAAATCTGTTCCAGATTTCTAATGCAGAAATTGGATGAAGAGGGGAAGCAAATATGAGGGAATTGCTGGAGTTTTTGTTCTGCAAACAATGATAGCAGAGGTTGAGACTCGTTGGCAACACTTCGACCCAGAGTAGTATTGGTAAGATTCGAGATTAGAGTGGATAGCTGTCTGCAACACAATCTAATAGAAATGTAAAGAGATGCTGCATCAATCTTTCGATTTATTTGAAAAGAAGCCACCGTTGACAGTTTTCAGAAGCTGTATAAATGATACAAATATGTCAATGGTGACTAAGTTTTAGTCGTCGAATGAAGGTACTTATTTTATGTGTTTAATTCACTCTGTTCCAGTTCTTCACGGGACTTTTCAAACGAATCTTGTGTAACAGTCTGAATATCTTCCTAAAATACCGTATGCTTATTTTCGCCGGACACAAAGCGTCTGAAATCTGGCAGATGGTAATGCCGAGACAGCTAGGGGAGAACGCTGAGTGCTACGTTTTCATTTCGAGCCAGGCATTTTTGCTACACACTGTTGCCAGGTGTTAGCAGGAAATACGGGGGCAGGTCACGAAACTAGCGTGCGAATCTATCATTAATTCAGCGACAGACGTCCTTAAGCGTCCATTATCGCGCGAGGGTCACTTTTAGCGTTAATGCAATTACGTAATTCGGCCAGTAACTTCCCCAGACGTGTTCCATACACACAGTTTGTAGCCCACTACTTTGTCACGAAACGCAAAAGGCGCTACCAAGCACTGTAGCTCACATTTGCCTGTGTTTCTATATTTATTTGAAATTTTCCAGATCCTTGCTATTATTACACACAGATGTGTAATTACTAACAGCGCATCATCGGAACCAACTCGTGTCTGTGGTGCAGGAATACATTTCTGTTATCTAAGCTGGATACCATAACGAAACTTGAGGCGATAAGTCAACACTGAAGACTATACGTGTTAGTGTATGGTTCAGTTGAGTGATTATCTCACTGTAGCCATTCAACCCAAATCCCAGAAGGCTCTGTGTTACCTAGTGATGACTGGACATTTGTACGGACTGTCTGCTGTCATTGTTGGAGCCCTCTGATACAGCTGACATACTGACTGAGTAGAATTGTCTGTTTTCAGTTTCTAGGTGACAAACTGCGCGTGCTTCTACATGGACCACATGTAAGCGGCATCATTAGAACTCCACTGCAGAGAATGCACGCAATGAATGTTTGCCTGCGATGGATGTAGCACCTATTTCTGCAACTGGATGTTCATCCAGATAACCCAACATCAAGTGCTGAGCTTGATTCCCAGTGACGACCTCATCTTTTATGTGGTACGGTCCGGAGCTCGGTACACGAAACCTCGTGAGGCCAAAGAGAAGCCTCTTGATAAAATAAACACCAAATCTGACATGCAAGCCACCCAAGTAACGTCAATAGGAGGACTCGCGCAAGGGCGGTAACCACGCGAGCCTTATTTATTTTATTGAGAGCTTTAGTAAAGTAGACGTCTGTCACCACATACGTACAAATTTTCTAAATTTTGTATGGTGCATCTTAGGACCGTAATTCTTTCCACAATGTGTTTTCGCGGCAAACATAGTAGTTACTATCTCAATGTTCCTGTATTCCAGTAGGAAAAACATTCAGACTGGTCATTGTATCACACTACGTCGGTTAGTATTTACAAATACAGATTTTTTTTCGTTTTATACCACTAAATGTAGAGTGCACTGTTTGAATTTGACAGAGACAGCACCTTTTCAGGTGAATATGTGACGGGACTCCCTCTGAAAATTTGGTCAAAACGGAGGGGAGTGGGAGAGTTTGAAATTTGATCACATAGAAAAATTTGAAATTCTAATGCATATATAACTCCATTACATAAAATGTATCCCAGTTGCAAATATCGACACTCTCCAGCTGTATAATGAAATGACTACACTGAAAATCAGTGCTGGACCTGGACTCGATCTCCCAATTGACGGGAGAGGTCGCCTTAACCACTTTCCCTGGGTATTTCAAGGTTCTTTTTTTTAAAAAAAGAAATTGACGGTCGCTGTGGATTTGGGTGGAAGAGCGAGCAGGGGTGGGATCTCGAGGACTGGCCACAGTGTCCTCTCTCCCCCTCTCGCGCCTGTCAGCTCTCGCAGTCTTCGGAACTGTGTGGATGATATTTTTCCGCAAGTCTGAGCATATATCGCCAGGTCATATATTCTACACACCAACGTGAATAGTCGTTATGTTGCCCCTTCCCCCAGTGATTTTAGAAATTATGATGTAATGTTAACTCTTCCTTCTGCCGTATTTGACCTTAAGTCATCCAAAGCTCTTTTAAATTCCGACTCTAATTCTGTATCCTTAGTCTTTTTTAAATCGACATACGTTTCTGCTTCTACAACGTTCGACATATCTTCCGTCTCATAGTGGCCTTCAACATACTCTTTCCAGATATCCGCTCTCCGCATTTAACAGAGGAGTTCATGTTGCACGCTTAATATTCCACCCTTTCTTTTAATTTCTCTGATATTTGTTTCGACATTCCTACATGCTGAGACAGTTCGTCTGACAATAATTTCTTTTACAATTTCTTCACATTTTCATACAGCAATTTCGTCTTTGCTTCCCTGGATTTGCTACTTATTTCATTCCTCGATGATTTGTATTTCTGTATTCCTGAATTTCCCTGACATTCCCTTACTTCCTTCTTTCATCAATCAACTGAAGATTTCTTCTGTTACCCATGTTCTCTTCGCTGTTACCTTCTTTGCACCTATGTTTATCTTCCCAACTTATGTGATTGCCCTTTGTGAGACGTCCATTCCTCTTCACCTATACTGCCTAGAGAACTATTCCTCATTGCAATGTCTATAGTCTTAGAGAACTTCAATAGTATGTCTTCATTCCATAGTACCACCTAATCCTGCTTTTTTGCTTATTGATTCTTCCTGATTAATCTCTTAACTTCAGCCTGCTCTTCAACACTACTACATTGTTATCTGAGTCTATATCCGCTCAAGGATACGCCTTACAATCCAGTATTTGTCTAACCATGATGTAATCTAACTGAAATATACCTGTATTTCCCGGCCTTTTCCAAGTATACCACCTCCTCTTATGATTTCTGAACAGAGTATTCGATATTACTAGCTGAAATTTATTACAGAACTCAATTAATCTTTCTCCTCTCTCATTCGCTCGCCCAATCCCATATTATCCATTAACCTTTTCTGCTACTCCTTCCCCTACATCTGCATTCCAGCCCCCCCCCCCCCATGACTATTAGATTTTCATTTCCATTTACGTACTGTATTACCTTTTCAATATCCTCATATACTTTCTCTATCTCTTCATCTTCAGAGTTACCCATTCAGTCCCCTCATACGCTTTCTCTATCTGGGGCAACATATAGGCTTTATTTCATCAAAATTGGAATACGAAAAAAAAGAAATTGTAATTTATAGTTTTATCTACAATCGTCTGTTCATCTTAGTAGTTCTGATGCTTAATCATCACAACGTAATGCACCAAAGAACCAATTGGTGGTTCTGTTAATTGCGTAGTACGTCAGAGCACCAACAGACAGCATTCTTAGACTTTTTAAGTCAATGACAGTGTGTTTTCGGGAGTAAGTATCTTTTATGGAACTAAGGGCTCCAGTGTTATCTTTATGAAAACAAACAAACAGTGTATTTCATAGGCTAGAATATATGGATTTAATGATTTCGTTTTGTGTATGAAAAACTTAACGACATTGCATTGCTTCATTTGATAGATCTTACTCATATTCTTTGCTAGGAAAAACGAATTATTTAACTTTGTTTTGTGATGAGAGTTCCTACTCTATTAATTTTGATTTTGTTTTGTTTACGAATAAAAATGCATACAAAACGCTCCAATCTTTGTAAATACACTTGAATAGCTAAAGCACTGAGGACTGTAGATAATTTTTATTTTCACTGGAGCCACGGTCATGTTACATTTTTGAATGATGTTGCTACCGTTTGACTGCAACAATTTTTATTTGTTTGTTATACGATCCAGATTTCAGCCTTAGGCCATGTTCAAGTACAAAAATTTATTTATATCTCAAAACAAATTAGCCTGGTGTGAAATACGAGTTCTTGTTGGAAAACCATATCTGGTCGAATAGGCCAGATCTGTCATTAGTAAAAGTAGAACATCTATAAAACGCCTGAATATGTTGTATACTTTCACTTCTGAGTCCTATTATATGAAACTCCTATCCAGTAATTTAGTGGTTGGAAGTTTCATAGAACAACTGTGCTATAGGGTCCAGAAACGAAAGCCTACGATATATTTAGGCGTCTTATAGATGCTTATGGATTATAGCTACGAATAATGTAAACAGAACGATCACATAGTCAATTATATGGGGAAAGCAAACCAAAGACAACGATTTTTATGGAAAATATATATTTAGAAAATGCAACAGGTGTACTAAAGAGACTGCTTACACTACGCTTGTCTGCAATGTTCTGGATTACGGCTGTACAGTGTGGGATCCGCATCAGATGGGTTAGACGAAGGACACCAAAAAGGTTGAAAAAAGCACTGGATTTGTGTTATCGAGAAATAGGGGAGAGAGTGCCACGGGTACGAATACGAATTGGGATGGAAATCTTTAAAACAAAGGCATTTTTCATCGCGGCAGGATCCTCAGTGTGAAAATATTTTGTTGGTGCCCACCTGCACAGGGAGAAATGAACATCATTACAAACTAAGAGAAATCATAACGCCCATGGAGATTTAATTCGTTTTTTCTGTTCGCCATTCGAGAGCAGAACGGTAGAGAAAAAGGTTAAAGGTGGCGTAAGGTGTCAAAGACATAATACACCTTACACTGAATTCCTGAGACAATTCCGGTTAACTTGAAACTTCACATCACACAGTTACATGAAAATGTACGAATTATTGATAGACAAAGCGAATAAACAAGCCACAATTCAGTGAATATAAATCATTAATACTCACACAAGTAATTGCATGCAAGTAATTTCCCAGACCCAAGCTACGAGACATAGTTCTGAGGGACGAAGGATATTATGGTGGCAACGCCTGCCACATTGTTAGGCCGAAATTCACATAGCGGGACATCTAGTGGCTACAATGACTGGAGCCACTACGCACGCCACCGACGGAAAAAGCCGCCCTTGTCCTGCTATTAACGACGACCTTTCAGAAAGCCTTTCTACAGGAACACGGCTGAAGATGGTAGATAAACGTCTGGAGAAACCGAACTCAGAACATTGGTGACTCATTGTAGCCACCTGCGTTAAAACTCGCATGAAAGAAAAAGCTGTTTATCTCACAAGGGAACTTCCCCATCGCACCCCCCTCAGATTTAGTTATAAGTTGGCACAGTGGATAGGCCTTGAAAAACTGAACACATATCAATCGAGAAAATAGGAAGAAGTTGTGTGGAAAAGTGAAAAAAATTAGTAAAATATACAAACTGAGTAGTCCATGCACAAGATAGGCAACATCAAGGAAAGTCTGAGCTCAGGAGCGCCGTGGTCCCGTGGTTAGCTTGAGTAGCTGCAGAACGAGAGGTCCTTGGTTCAAGTCTTCACTCGACTGAAAATTTTACTTTCTTTATTTTCCCAAAGGTATGATCTGTCCGTTCGTTCACTGTCGTCTCTGTTCACTGCAATAAGTTTAGTGTCTGTGTTTTGCGACCGCACCGCAAAACCGTGCGATTAGTAGACGAAAGGACGTGCCTCTCCAACGGAAACCGAAAACATTTGATCGCCAGGTCATAGGTCAACCAATTCCTCCAAGGGAAAACACGTCTGATATATTCTATACGACACTGGTGACGGCATGTGCGTCACATGAGAGGAATATGTTGTCGACCCACCTAACTTGTACACTTGGCGAATGGGTAAAAAGATTCTTCTACCTTGTCCGAATTAGGTTTTCTTGTGGATGTGATAATCACTCCCAAAAAGAGTTTGTCACATAAACTGAAAATAAAAAGTTAAACTTTTCACTCGTGGGAAGACTTGAACCTATGACCTTTCGTTCCGTAGCTACTCTCGCTAACCACGGGACCACGGCGCTCCTTGACTCGTAGTGTCCTTGATGTTGCATATCTTCGCATGGACAACTCAGTTTGTATATTTTACTAACTTTTTTCATAGTTCCACATAACTTCTTCCTGTTTTCTCGATTTATCTGTGTTCAGTTTTTCAAGGCCTATCCACTGTGCCAACTTATAACTAAATCTGAGGGGGGTGCGTTGGGGAGGTTCCCTTGTCAGTATTACGTAGCAGAAGTTAAACTCTGCCCTAAGAAAGAAACGACGCCTGTGAAAGGCTACAAAAAAACTCTAATGGGTGGAGTTGTAACAAGTACAAACGCTTTGATTGCCTAGAAGGCAAAAGTGTCGCCACCAGCTTTGGTATAGGCAAATGGAGACAGAAAAATTCGCTCTTTCTCTTGCAGCAAATCTTTCAGTGTTTGAGCAAGGCGACTCGCGCTACGCTGAGGTGATTGTGCGAGTCATTATGTTAGTACTTGTTCACAGGTCTGTTGCAACTCGTAAGGCGTGAAACTGCTACGTCTCCTAGTACGGCAAATCACACTGAGCACTGACAGTAAACGCTTGCAAGCAATTTGAAGGCAGTGACGTACGTGCTATTACAGCCAAATAATCTGTACGATGCCAATTAACTTCGCTAGGGAACAACTAGGAGCTTAGGCTTCACTGAAGAAGTAGGAAATATATCAGACTGGTGTTTAACAGTCGAGAGAACCTTAGGGCAGATTCTCAGGTTCGCAGCTCCCGCCGACAGCCGCCACTGCCGCCGCCAACGAAAGGTAAACACGCAGGCTCGAGCTATGCCAGCAAGTGATATTCAGTTGACACTCAGAACTGCAGTCGTCTCTGTCTCTCCTCTCTTTTTTTTGTTTGTACATTCAACCGTGACCTTTAGTTAGACATAGTCACGATTTTTGGGCTTAATTGAAGCAAACACACGACATATCCAATTTAACGAAAAGAATTGATCAGCCATTTTAGAGTGCTTGAAACCTAAAGTTACTGAGTTGTTTTGATTGTGTACTTCTTTCTGATTGCTTGTTACCGGCACCCAATCTGTTTTTGGTATTTTCATTGTGAATTTTAGCGTAATTGATATCTCTGGCCCCAATTGTACTTAATTTGTTTGTATTTTATCGAACCCCAGACATAGTCGTAAACCATCTTATTATTAAAGACCCTTATAATAGTTAGGAATTTCACTTCACTGTTGTGAACACACAATATCAATATTTTAGCATCCTGTACGTATTATAATTATGATATATTGAAGTCATACTGAGAGAAAATATAAATCTGAATAACGAAAATCTAAGATTTTCATTTTCTGCTAACATGTAGTTACGCCTTAACGCGTCACTAATTCCTGTCAGTGATAACGTTGCCTGTACAGGAAGTGTAGTGGAACCGCCATTGAAATCATTGTTTTAATTACATCATTGTCTGTACTGCTACACTCTTCCGAACTCTGCATGTATGAGATGGCATCTTCCTGCCTTCCAGGGCGTAGGTACAACACCAAATTCCTAAACTACTCACAGAGCATCCTTGCGCAACTGTTGCAGGAGGATGGAACAGAATCAGTCCAGACATGTTAGGGTGGTTCAATGAACCTTCTGCCAGGTACTTTATTATAACTTCCAGAGTAATTAAGTAGATACACATATAGATGTACATGGTTCTCTACCATGTTATGAAGCAAACAAGCTCTTCGTTTATGTCTTCAGCCATACTACTTCAAACGTTGAATGCAAAAAGTGTTTACAGAAAAATATGTGTCGGGCACAACTATAATTGTTGTCCCGGTGTCGAGGTGATTTACTTTAAAACCCGACGTTTCGTCCCCATCTTCGGAGGAAATTTTCATGGGGGGATCTTAGCTTTGTTGAATGTCCGATCCACACCCTGTCTCGCTACTGACTGCAGCTAATTTCCACTTCCGCGAGCTTCTGCGCAGTGGCGTGACGTCACATGTTTTGAATACGCGAGAGCAACTGGCTTTTGTTGACTGCCGTCGTCCACTGTTATTATCATCCCATGGTGGAAGACTGGAACACATCTTCTTCAAAACCAGAACCCAAATTTCATTGCCGCGCGGGATTAGCCCAGCGGTCTCATGCGCCGCAGTCAAGGACTGTGCGGCTGATCCCGGCGGAGGTTCGAGTCCTCCCTCGGGCGTGTGTGTGTGTGTTTGTCCTTAGGATAACTTAGGTTAAGTAGTGTGTAAGCTTAGGGACTGATGACCTTAGCAGTTAAGTCTCATAAGATCTCACACCCATTTTTGAACAAATTTCATTCAATTTCACGCCCTCCTTATTCCTAGGCCATAAAGATTGTGAAATATCCCAGGAATTTTAATAGGAAGGAGAATGGCGTGAAATGGAATGAAATTTCGTTTCCGGTTTTGAAGAAGATGTGTACCAATCTTCCACCATGGGATGATAACAACAGCGGACGACGGCCGTCGACAACGGCCAGTTGCGCTCGCGTATTCAAAACATGTGACATCACCCCACTGCACAGAAGCCCGCGGAATCAGAATTTTGCTGTAGTCAGTAGCAAGCCAGGGTGTGAATCGGACATTCAACGAAGTTACGATCGCCTTTAAAATGTCCTCCGCAGATGGGGACAAAACGTCGGGTTTAAAGTGAAATCCATTCGACCACTGCATAATAGCCCGGAATATTTTATTAACTGTGACAATTCAGGCCGTAAAAGATTACGTTTTACAATCAAAATTAAATACGCCGCCGGGCAAGTCCGGGTTTCTCAACTAGCACAGAATAAAGTCGATAGCTTGCTGGACATGTGCTGTGTTTCTATGCCGCTGTCGATCGGTGGTGATGCAGTCGGCGTTATCTGACATATATTCGTATGATGGTTAATGCTGCACGCAAATTTTATCTGAATATTTTCAACTGTGAGTCGACCATGCAAGTACACTCCTTGAGATATTACATGAGCTGGTCTATGAGAAATTACGGAGTTAATAGTCAGGGTTTTGTAGAGCATCACCCGTATGGAAACCAACACACTGATGTAACAGCAACATCAGAATTAGAGGGTTATCTCTGAATTCCATTGTATAGGCCGCACCTGAGCGTATGCAACAACATAGCGTAGCTTTGTCGCAGGCGCTCTAAACCTTTTGCAGTACAGTTGTTTGACTATACACAATGAGTACCACAGGAGACCACTAGAGAACACTGCTCTTTAAGGCAGTCAGTCCAAATGTAAACTAATACCGCGATACAAAAAATATTAGAATACACGTTATTAGCGATGACACAGTTGCGACCGAACCGCTGAATCTTTCCATCAGTAAATGGGGTATGTTCTCAACTGACTCAGTTGTTTTAACCCCCTCCACTGACGGAATGACCCACTTCCCAATTCCGTATGTATAAAACCAATACGGACTTGTAGCTGTCACGCCTTTGCGCTTACTGCTACGTATTTTAACTGTAAATAGCTCAGTCCCAATGGTAAGAGGCAGTAGTGAATTCACGTAGTTAATATTTGAATCCAGCACAGCTACCACAAGCTCAGCTCACTTTTACTCCACTCCTACCCTCGCCATTGCACCACATTAACTAGGTGCTACGTGGACCTTGCTAAATTCACTTGCGTATACATTTTTGACAGTTACTCGCCAGTATTTACCTAATGATTAGTACACTCCTAACCGGACTATTTCCCTAAGAGCTGTGATGATTGAACGGGTTCGATCCACGGCCTACAGTGCCCTACAGTTCACACGGTAACACTGCCTACCTGACTCACTTAACTTGGTAGTGAGCTTATGTATCCAATCAGCACTGCTAGCAGCAGTGGATAATCCTATCAGCACGACGAGAGCAGCAGACTTACCGTCGAATCCTCCTGAAAATACTTATAACTACGGTCGCCAGCTCTGAAGGAGCAAAAGAATAAATCAATTTTTGGCTCGTTTCAAAGTGAAATGGCTTGAGTTGAATTTAAACTTAATTCTGAATATTACTATTTCTGATCATTCTAGATGATTCTACAAAGCAAATACTCTCTCAATTTCTGTGAGTTGGCTTGGTAATTACTACCAAGACAGGTTATGCAACTTCGGTTAACAAAATTCCATCCTTCAACTTATTTAATGATTTTGGATATTACTCTTTGGACCATTGATACAGAATTAGTTAAGTGACTTTACTTGAAAGGTTGCTCAGAAAAATTTAAGTAACTATAAATAGGCGACTCATTCTGGTGTGACCATTGCTCTTTTCAACATTCTTATACGCTAAAGTATTCTACAACCAAAAGAATTGTAAATGAAAGAGGCGATGGTAGCCTCAGTCTGATTTCACTATACTATGTTTGAGGTTACTACACTTTACAATGAACAACATGCGTCATAATTTTACTCATTACTATATTCTGTCCTCTGCACTTGCATAAAAGAAAACTGGTATTCTCCTTTTACATGTATACAAAGTTCGACTTAACAATTGCAAGCAGTCTTGCCTTGGGTAGACGTGTTGGCGCTGGTGGTGAGATGCATGTGGCTAACGCAGCTCTTCACGCCTCATGCCCTTAATGGCGGCTGGAACTATGAGCTGTAGCACTCGTATAAGCTACTGCACGTCCGCCATAAAATCTGGGCACAGGAACTCTTACAATCAGCCCCAGTGGCACAGAGGCGGCTTCAACAACCATTCGTCGCGTTTTACTCCAAAAACGGCGACGATATTCGCCTCTTCGCTGTTGCACAATCACTTTTGCGTGAGCACAGTTACGCACGTCCGATCACGTCAACACTCCCCAGGCAATTCCATTGTTCAGTCCCTGTGTCTCCAGCTACCCCTAGCTACGCTCGTATCACCAAGAGTGGGGGCGTTCCCCTACCACCTTTTTACCGAAATCATTTAGTATTTAAGAATATTTATATTTACTACCCTGGAGTCCATACCAGTCATAATAATTTACTACTAGCGCTTTACAACATTAAATTATACAGTAATAACTTATAATTACCAAGAAAAAGAATACATTTGACTCCGAGAGCTTAGTGCATTGTCTGACAGGCAGTGCTAATTCCCAGTTTCGCCAATAGATGGCATCAGGGTGCACTCCCTGGCAGTCTCACACAAGCGCGCCCGTTTCCGACACGCGGGCTCCAAATTACTGTCAGCCCACCCTCATTTCAGTTCCGTTACACAGTCCTTAACGCTTGTAAATTAAACTTCATTCCAATGAGGTGACACTGCAGAAGTCTTATCACACTCATTAAATGACATGACGAGCTCTTGTTCGTGATCCGAATTTGAACCCAGTGTTAACCGAAAAAAGCTTGCGTGTCTGATCGAGACGCGACTAGGCATAAAGAGACGTAAAACATCGAAGTGTTCACCAGTGTGAGTTTACAAGGCCGAATGTCCGAACCTGAAAATAAATAGCTTATATTGCCCCTGAGTAGCAACCACTGAAGCTATGTAATAAAGTGCAGCACACAAGTGTGAAACGCCATGAAGTTAACTTGTGGTGATGGGTGGGTAGTGGAACCCAGTACCTATTTGAATTGTTAACTCAGCACAGTGAGGTGTACGCTATGATATATATTCACCAGGTGCCTGATACCGGAACCCGAAACTACGATAAAAACGATTTTTGCCTGGCAGGGATGCGAACCTGGCACCTTTAGCTATTATATCTCCGAATAGACATGAAATATACAGGGTGAGTCACGTAACATTACCGCTGGATATATTTCGTAAACCACATCAAATACTGACTAATCGATTCCACAGACCGATCGTGAGGAGAGGGGCTAGTGTAATTGGTTAATACAAACCATAAAAAAATGCACGGAAGTATGTTTTTTAACACAAACCTACGTTTTTCTAAATGGAATCCCGTTATTTCTGTTAGCACATCTGAACATATAAACAAATACGTAATCAGTGCAGTTTGTTGCATTGGAAAATGTTAATTATATCCGGAGATATTGTAACCTAAAGTTGACGCTTGAGTACCACTCTTCCGCTGTTTGATCGTGTGTATTGGAGAGCACCGAATTACGTAGGGATCCAAAGGGAACGGTGATGGACCTTAGGTACAGAAGAGTCTGGAACAGCACATTACGTCCACATGCTAACTCCTTTTTATTGGTCTTTTTCCCTGACGCACATGTACATTACCATGAGGGGTGAGGTACACGTACACATGTGGTTTCCGTTTTCAATTACGGAGTGGAATAGAGTGTGTACCGACATGTCAGGCCAATAGATGTTCAATGTGGTGGCCAGCATTTGCTGCACACAATTGCAATCTCTGGCGTAATGAATGTCGTACACGCCGCAGTACATCTGGTGTAATGTCGCCGCAGGCTGCCACAATACGTTGTTTCATATCCTCTGGGGTTGTAGGCACATCACGGTACACATTCTCCATTAACGTACCCCACAGAAAGAAGTCTAGAGGTGTAAGATCAGGAGAACGGGCTGGCCAATTTATGCGTCCTCCACGTCCTATGAAACGCCCGTCGAACATCCTGTCAAGGGTCAGCCTAGTGTTAATTGTGGAATGTGCAGGTGCACCATCATGCTGATACCACATACGTCGACGCGTTTCCAGTGGGACATTATAAGCAACGTTAGCAGATCATTCTGTAGAAACGCGATGTATGTTGCAGCTGTTTGGGCCCCTGCGTTGAAGTGAGGGCCAATGACGTGGTCGCCAATGATTCCGCACCATACATTTACAGTCCACGGTCGCTGTCGCTCTACCTGTCTGAGCCAGCGGGGATTGTCCACGGACTAGTAATGCATGTTCCGTAGATTCACTGCCCCTTGGTTTGTGAAACCCGCTTCATCGGTAAACAGGTAGAACTGCAACGCATTCTCTGTTAGTGCCCATTGGCAGAATTGCACTCGATGATTAAAGTCATCACCATGTAATTGCTGATGTAGCGACACATGAAAGGGTGAAAGCGGTGACGATGCAGTATGCGCTTGACACTACTTTGACTCAGTCCACCGGCTCTCGCAATGTCCCGTGTACTCATGTGTGGGTTCATGGCAACAGCAGCTAACACACCAACTGCACCCGCTTCTGCTGTGACGGGCCTGTTACGGATCCATTTGCGTGCTACGACCATACCTGTTGCATACAGTTGGCGGTAGATGTTTTGCAATGTGCGGCACGTCGGATGCTCTCTGTCCGGGTACCGTTCTGCATACACCCTGCAGGCTTCAGCTGCATTTCGTCGACACTCGCCATAGATGAGTATCATCTCCGCCTTTTCAGAGTTCGAATACACCATGGTCACAGTTCCTACAACACTACACTATCACAGACTTCTGGTGACACGGTGTACCACAGTTGGTCTGCGTGCGGAGACGAATGCAGACTAACAATAGCAGCAAGCGCTACATGCGGACACTGCGACAGCTAGACCAAACCACAACAGTGCACTACAGCCACACTCGTAAGCACGGTCGTCACGGTAAACATGTCCCTGCAGATGCTGCTCGCCGACCGTGGCCCGTGTTTGTTACAACACGCAACTGAACGTCGGAGGTTTCAAGCGTCAGCTTTAGGTTACAATATCTCCGGATGTGATTAACATTTTACAATGCAACAAACGGCACTGATTACGTATTTGTTAATATGTTCAGATGTGCTAACAAAACTAACGTGGTTCCATTTAAAACAACGTAGGTTTGTGTTAAAAAACATACTTGCGTGCATTTTTGTATGGTTTGTATTAAACAATTACACTAGCCCCTCTCCTCACGTTCGGTATGTGGAATCGGTTCGTCAGTATTTGATGTGGTTTACGAAATATATCCAGCGGTAACGTTAGGTGACTCACCCTGTATATTGTTTCTTCACCAGTAGCAAGAGGTACATATGTGCGGCTACAGGTAACGCAATGAATAATTCTGTGCTGGCTAGGACTACAACCCCGCGCATGTAGTCACTATCACTTGTCACTAGTAGTTAGAATCGCGCCATTCATAGAGACATGGAGGAGCTTGGCATCGTTAGGGAACAGTTAAATGACGGGACAGTATCATTTCGAAGTGTTCAGATCCAGAGAAAAATTGGAATCGGAGCTCGACTCCCAGTCCAGTGTCAATGTTTGCATACTCCTAAGACCACTTAAAAGAAGAAATGTAGGTCCTATGTCCTTATGTGACGTTTGGTTTATGAACTACAATAACATTACTAGTGTAAGAAAGCTTACTAGAGACACAGTTTCTGCAAGCAGCGACTTTCGCTTCTGACAGCCAAAGCTAATCGAACTCTGTTCCAGTCGGTAGCTAACGGACGTCTTTAATGTTGATTTGGGACCACGACACAGTCCTGCACTCTGTACATGGCGTTACTGGAGGTGAAGTGTGCATGTTTGTGGCTGTTAAAAAGTACCCCGAGCGGGAATGAAACCCACATCTTAGCCATTACAAAGTAGCGTCAGTCCTACCAACTACCGAATTTCACATGTGCTAGCATCATGTCTTTTTTTTTCTTTTCTTAATGGGGTATGAAGCACGTGGTATGAGAAGTGCTGACTTCCACATGAGGTGCTGTTGTGAACAACCTGTTCGTAGTCGAATGGTCAACATCATGCTGTTCGAACGCAAAGCTGTGATATCAAACTCCTTTTCATTTCTTTTTGAAGCTGTGATCCATGTATCTGCTAAGAGCATTGGTCTGACAGAAGATAACAGTTTTGTCCATTTTATAACCAGCCAATAATAGCAAAATCTCGCAGAAACATTTTTGTGAAAGGGCTTGTGGGTGTTTGTTATGGTAAAAGTAACCTTATTGCTATCAGCCAGTGGCCACTTCATACAGACCGGCGTCCATCCAAGTAATGGCGTCGTATCGTGCATAGAGTGTATGGTCTCCATTGGACTACTCTGCACTCGAATTAGCGAGTATAACATTATGTTATGTTGCATATGATGTAATACTGTGTTTTACCATGCTCCATGACGATTTTATATGGCATGTTGCTATAAGCATATTGAACTACGGTCTTATTTTTTTTCAAATTTGTGTTATAGCACCTACCAAGACGAATATTTATCATTTTTGAGGTTATGAGACGCATCGTTTATGCTTTAGAAAATGAGGCTAAATCGGAGTAAAGTCCAATATCTGTGACATTATGTTCTGTCTCTGTTTAATAAAAAGATGAAAGCAGCGGAGGCAATTCGAAGCATCTGCACTTTGTATGGAGTGAGTACCAGGGGCGACTCCTGTATAGGTTTGCAGATTTGCGTTACCCCCCCCCCCCCCAAGGAATAATTTTGTTCAGCTGTGTTTGCCTTCTGAGCGTTCTATACGAGTGGAGAAGTAGCTCGCGCTTTATCTCTTTTGAAATGCCCGGGCTACAAACACCGAACGCAGCGGAGTTGGACGGAGTGTGTCGACGGCGACAGCAGGTTGCACTGTGGCTGCAAACGCGGACTTGCGTGTGTCAGAGGGGGTGTGGGGTGCAGGGGCAACGCTAGGCAACACTGTACTCGTATGATGGCATTGTGTGTATAAACACCTCACCCGGGACGCCCTGCCAGCCGCAGGAAGAGGGCCCGGAACAATCGGATCTTCGAACAAAGCGGGGTTCTTGCGCCACCTTACCGGTCCAGGTGTAGCTGCGAGCGAACTATTTCCTGTGCGTTGTGTTAGTTATTTTAGCGCGTGCTACTGTTAATTTTGAGGCTCAAGTGATAAGTGAATACGTGAAATAATGAATCAGGTAATTTCATTGCTCTCTGAACCCTTTAGTTCACGGAAGTCTGAAGAACAAATTAGAAACCAAGAGACAGCTTTAACAATTTCGCAGACTGTTAAAACTAAAATTCGCCAATTCAGTAGGAAATTTAACTCTGGACTGTACAACAAGCATGAATGGCTGTGTAGTTGTGCCATGAAAAATGCCTTAATTTGTTTTCTTTGTTTATTGTTTGGAGGAGATCTTTCATGGTCTAAACAAGGAGTCTCTGACATCTTTAGAAAACACGAACTTTCTTCAGATTATGTAAATAACGTTTTGAATGTGACAAGTCTACATAATGTAGAGTGGGTACAGAAGGTCTGTGGCTTTACACAAATAAAAAGTTACCGATAATAAGTACATATTGAATCTAATTATTAACTGTATTCGTTTCTCACGAAGGAAAACATGAACAAAAGAGAGAAAATCTGTACACTGCTCATGTTTTTGTAGTACCTGATATAAACGGACCGCTCGCTCGTGTCACTCCTGCATCTTCTCGTAATAAACCCAAATGGTGTACACAGAAAAAAGTATTACTTTTGCTGAATAAAAGGAATTAATATCAACAGCAGCTCAATGTACTCAAAAAGCGGTAGGCATGCCTTACTAACCTTTTTCTGCAGGACTGATGTTAACGCCGTTCGATTTTATCTCTGAATCTAGATGTGGTGGTGATCACTTGTACAGGAACTCTTCTTTCCTTCGTATTTGCAAATCTTTCAATCACTCCTTGATTGAAGTCTGCAATTCTTAAAACGAGGTCTCATTCAATAGAGAGCATCGCGAGTGCTGACAGTCCTTCTTGGTCCATAGCATTCCGCAAGAAGATTTTGATGCGTTTCAGCGAAGAAACACAACGTTGTGCTTCTGATGTGGTCATTGGAATTGTAATTATCGCTTTCTGGAGATTCACAGATTCGGTCAGTGTATGACAAAGATTATTGTCTGTTATATAATCTGGATCAAATGGTTCAAATGGCTCAGAGCACTATGCGACTTAACTCCTCAGGTCATCAATCGCCTAGAACTTAGAACTAATTAAACCTAACTAACCTAAGGACATCACACACATCCATGCCCGAGGCAGGATTCGAACCTGCGACCGTAGCGATGTAATCCAGAAAACTCAAAGCTCCACTTATGCTTTTGAACTTCTCTCGTCCATAAATAACAGAGAATTCTGTTCGAAGTTTCTTTGCTTCCAAAAAAGAGTAGCATTCAACAATAGCTTTCAACAGCAGCTCTGAAAGAAGTTTCTGGAAAACTGGAAGAGTAAGTGGCGAATTACTCTGGTGGAAAGAGAGGCTGCAAGTAGGTGTCCAGTCAACTTGAATCTTTCTTTTGCCTCATAACTTATGACATCACAACTTTTTTTGCCTCTCGCAGTAGATTACACATCGTTGCGCCATCTTCAGTTCTCCCTCTTTCATGGTACTTGTGTAAACCTGTTGAATCTTCTGCACCAAAATTAATCAAGGAACGAAACACACCAGGATTGGAAGATGATTCAGTCTCATCATGTCCTCTAAGGGGAAGTTCCAACGCACCACCGAAACGAATACAGTTAATAATTATATTTAATATGTACACTCGACAGCAAAAAAAGTGGGTCACCCCTGAATTCCAACATGTAGGCTGCACCTAAATGTATGCAACCAACATAGCATATCTGAGTTGCACATAGTCGCAACCCTCGACAGTACAGTCATTGTAAGATACACAATGGGTACCGCTAGAGACTACTAGAGAACACCAGTCTTTATGACAGTCTGTCCAGATGTAAAGTAACACCACGATAGTACAGAAGAGATCAGACAGTCCTTAACGTTTGTAAACTAAACTTAATTACAATAAGTGACAATTCAAATGTTATGGGACAACTAGCTTTGTCACATAAATCGTTCATTAATCCTTAGGCACAATTTAATATTTGAGACAGTATATGGATTTATAAAGTGGTATGGCAATTGGAAACAAGTTTTTTGCTGTCTAAAAGGTTTACCCAACACATGCTGAACGTCGTTCAACGTTCAGTGGGGAGTGGTTTCGCATCAACTTTGTGTAATACTAAGCAGTTAAAAGAAAACGTGATTAACGGCGGCAACCACTCTACGGAAATCCCAAAATTAACAGCGAATCACAAGTAATTTCATTGTTCACATTACTCATCAACAGTTACTTGTACACGAAGTTGTACTTTAAATGACATGACCAACGTCTTCGTTCTGGATCCGGATGCAAACCCAGAACATAAAACCATTGTTAACCAAGCAAAGCTTTGTGCCTTATCGAGACTCGATCACTAGGCAGAAAGAGACGTCAAATATTGACGTTTGCACCAGTATCAGTTATCAATTCTCAACTTGAACGTAAATGACGATAATGTTTGTACGAAAGCAGGAACCCTAACATGACAATTACCTTCTTGGTAATTAACCTCGAAAGACGTTGTATAGTGTTGCATTGTCAAGGAATAAAGGATGCACATGTTTAAAATTGAAATGCCATCATGTAATGCTGGGGACAAGGATGCGAACCCAGCGCCTAATCGGATTGTTGAATAAGTAAGTAAAATCAGAATGTAGATATCACAGTTTGCCACCAGTAGTGGGGTTGGAACCTTAAATGACGACTGAAGTTGTATTGCCTGATCGGGATTCGAACCCGGCGCCTACCGCCGTCGTTGTCTAACCAGGAACAGCCGAGAAATGTCCAATGTTGGTCCACCATCAGCGAGATGTGCACACGTTTAACTAGAAATAAGGTGACGAAAACGTCTATGCTGATTGAGAGTCGAACGCCGCACACATGGTTATGAAGACACGTTAATAAACTTCATACTCAGTAGTAGCTAGGAATAGCATGTTTAGTTGCAAACCTTAAGGCCTTACTGATCCATAGTAACGTGTTGCCTAATATCTGCGATATCATGATGTTAGTTTACAAGTGGATTGACTGCCGTAAAGAGCAATGTTCTCTAATAGTCCTGTATCATTGAGATGTAAATGAAGTGCCTCAGCAGAAAGCAATTTCCGGCGTGCAGCACGTATTGTTTCAGAGACACTGAGTACATGTTATAAGTGCACAAAACGTGTATTATATACTAAGTATATACTATTATTTGGAGAAGCTGCCACCAAACAATCCTGTTTACTTTTACATTCCGCTTAGTTGTCGTGGAGGAATACAGGTTTTCTTAAGGCTACATCTAATGCACAGCGCTTACAAGAAAGTATATTTTCCTGCGTCATGCTATTGCTAGCTAGGTGAAATATTTTGTGGTAACTATGGTTTATAATGAATGTATTTTTGAAAGTATTGTTCGTCAAATATTTGACTAAATCGTCAACTGTAGGTGTGCCTGCACATGTTATAGCATAATAGCTGTAGCTGCGTTAGTTTGTACTACAGACTTGGGTAGGTTAGGTGTAACTTTTGATCCTTCAAGGGGTGATCGAGGCCATGCGGCCCGGGTCTGTACTAGCCGCGGCTCGCGAGCTACGGGCCAGCCAGGCTGGCCGAGGCGAGACGCAAGTGAGGGAGCTGGCGGTGGCGTTGGTGGGCAAACAGCCCGGGACGAGCCAGCGCGGCTGCGTCACATGCCTCTGCCTCTCCGTTTGACATAAATATGTTTACCTCCTCTCTGGAATCAGTATAAGAGCGGCAAGCAGAAATACACATCAGGCTGTCTGCCGTAATGGCTCACTGGGAGAGGTCTATTCGAGGTAGAGTCAAAAAATGGTTCAAATGGCTCTGAGCACTATGGGACTTAACATCTGACGTCGTAAGTCCCCTAGAACTTAGAACTACTTAAACCTAACTAACCTAAGGACATCAAACACATCCATGCCCGAGGCAGGATTCGAACCTGCGACCGTAGCGGTCGCGCGGTTCCAGACTGAAGCGCCTAGAACCGCTCGGCCACTCCGGCCGGCCGATGTAGAGTCGTCGCTCTCATTGAGGAAGGAGGATGTTCCATCAGAGACGCTGGCAGGCGGTATGGCGTACCACATACCACTGCAACGAGATGGTGGAGGATCTGCCTTGAAAGAGGCACCACCAACAGGGCTCCTGGCTCAGGCAGGAAGAGAGTGATGTCACAGCAGGAAGACAGGGACCTAGTGTCTAGGAGCAGAGAAAATCCCTTTCTGAACGCGAAGCAATTGCGGCGGGAGACCAACTTCCCCGGATCTAGTGACACGATTCGCCGAAGGCTGAGGGACGCTGGACTGCATGCACGACGATCCGCCGTGAAACAAGAGCTCAGCGAAGACAACGTTTCATACCGGCTAGCATTTGCGGAGCTCCATCTGAGGGCGTCGTGGGACAACGTCATTTTCACTGATGAGAAGGTGTTTTCCACCAATAACGACGGTCCACGAATCGTTTACATGCCGCAAGGGACTCGCCATCGACGCGAATATGTAACCACGACGAGAAGAAGTGGCCGGCTATCTGTTACCTGCTGTGGTTGGAATTCTGCGAGAGGGGCGGGAATTCTTCACAGGATAGAAGGAACTCTGGACAGCGCGCAGTATGCCCACATATTGGAAAATGTGATGCTTCCGTCAGTGCGAATGATGTACGCAGAAGGGGACGTCACATTGGAAGAGGACCATTCTCCCATTCACAAGTCTGCATTTGTTCAGCAGCGGCTCTCGACGATTGGCGTCAACGTCATGGACTGGCTGCCACGGGCGGCTGATATGAACTCCATGGAAAACATGTGGGCTGATGTCGCCAGAACATTAACAGAGAACTGGCCACGAAACCAACCAACTACTGCGGACGCTCTTTGGGACTGCGTCCTGGAAAACTGGGAGGAAGTTGCTTCTTCAGGCTGTTACGTCCGACGGCTTATACATTCTATGCCAAGAAGCGTGATAGAAGTACAAAATAATGAAGGATTCTGGATAAAATATTAGAGTTCTTAAAATGTTTTGTTATGTCTTCTTTTTCGTCATTTTTCCTCATTGGGAGCTAGTGGAAGATCGCGTGGCAACAGAAAAGATACAATATGGGTTAGCTTTCCTTTGAGTTGCCCTTTTAATTCAAGTGGGTTTATTTTGAACATACAGTTTGTTAAGTATTCTATTTTGATTTCATTTATACCCTGTCTGCATACTTACAAACTAATCAGCGTAGATGGACTCTGTCACAGTAATTTTTGTTATTTCGAATACGTCTCTCTCTTCCCCTCCATCCATGAATACACCCTCCGTCCTCCACACTATACGCCGACGATTTCATATTATGTTTACTAGCCGCGCGGGATTAGCCGAGCGGTTTAAGCCGCTGCAGTCATGGGCTGTGAGGCTGGTCCCGGCGGAGGTTCGAGACCTCCCTCGGGAATGGGTGTGTATGTTTGTCCTTAGGATAATTTAGATTAAGTAGTGTGTAAGATTAGGGACTGATGACCTTAGCAGTTAAGTCCCATAAGATTTCACACACATTTGAACATTTATGTTTACTCGTTGTTAATATCTCTTCTATTCTCTCTCATACTCTCTCTATCTGACACTATCGCCGCAAGTGCCCTTCTGTTACACTCCCCCAAAACTTTGTGAACAATTCTAGCGGTTTCCAATGACGCTACATTTTCTCTTTTAATTCCTGCTGTCTTTACTCTCTATCATTCCTCTCACCACCTATGAAAGCGTATTCTTTGATCTCCCCTTCCCTATAACCCATTCTTCGTTCTGAGAACAGTCCTTCCTTATCTCTCGGTCCTAAGATAAAACGAACTATGGCACACATCTAAGTAAGCAATACTTTGCAAGCATTTCACGCTTATATTTTGCACTTCTGCACTTCTATCCATTCCCAGATCCCGCCCTCCTTACTGTTACGCCTCCCTTGACATCTGCATCTACATCTAAATGAATACTCTGCATTTCATAATTATGTTCTTGGCAGGGGATTCTGTAGTCTGGTGGTTTAATCTTGTATTGATGTGTAATACGTGTAGGTTCACATCTTACGTAAGGCGTAGATTTTTAACACACACAACTAGCTCTCCTTCACCCCTAGCAACGCCAAGTGCAGAACGCCAGTAAGCACCGTAGTTTAATATCCGCAGTAAAGATAACATCCTTTCGCTGCCGACTGGGCATTCGTTTGAGCTGTGACAGATGGAGAAATCCCGTAAGGCAGAGACTCTGTCACCAGCAAGCCGTCGTAAACTAGAAAACGTAATTCATTTAATGAACCGATGGCCATGTAAGTTCGCAAGGCTCTTACTTTATTTGAAACTGAGACTTTAACAATTGTGGTGCTGGACTGGGATTAGAATTCGATTTCAGTGTGTTCCCGAAGATTGCAAACTCTTCTAGGCGTCCTCGAAAGGCACCTATCAGGTTTCCAATCCTGATCAGCCCAAAATATTCATTATTTCATATCAAGCCCTAGCATGTGCACTCCGAACAACTGGTGAAACATAGTTGCATTTTCAACGTCTCTTCGTGAGTTGTCAGCTGTAACGTGTTCGTTTCAACTCACAGCCACATGATGAGCTTTTTATCACAATATTACAAAATCAAACGTTTCCTTACATCTTTTTAAGTTCAAACATTCCTCTCCATCCTACTGGTGAAAACGGATTTGGGTTTGACGTTGTGTTCGTTGTGATCACCAACGACGACATGTTGTGGATTCAACTTCTAGCCAGCAGAGTATTTTTCATCACATCATTGAAAGTACAAACATGCAATTCCTAGCTATTATTGGAAAAGAATTTGATAGTTTCTTCATGACCACGTGTGCGGGGTTTGAATTCCATTCAGCACAGAACTTTTCGTCGCCTGATGTCTAGCTAAACATGCGCCCATCTCGCTACTGGTGAACCAACAATAGCTATTTATCGTCTGTTCCTGGCTAGAAAACGACGGTGCTAGATGCTGGGTTCGAATCCCAGTCAGGAAAAAACAATTCTATCGTCAATTAAGGTTCCAGCATTTCGCTATTGGTGAAAACATTTGATATTTAACTTCTGATTTTATGTACAGTCGTGCTCAAAAGTATCCGAACGACCTGAATTGCATTTCACCTGATTTCCATGC
Organism: Schistocerca cancellata; assembly: GCF_023864275.1. Classification (NCBI taxonomy): domain Eukaryota; kingdom Metazoa; phylum Arthropoda; class Insecta; order Orthoptera; family Acrididae; genus Schistocerca; species Schistocerca cancellata. The sequence goes on along the minus strand of NC_064628.1, from coordinate 746,098,978 downwards.
GACCTACGTAACTCAGCTGTCTAGCAGGTCCTCTAATCGCTCCTTGATACAGTCGTTTGACTATTGAAAATGGTTCCAACAAGTCACCACTAGAAAACACTGCTCTGTATCGCAATAACTCAGGATGTAAAGTAATACCACGATACTAAAAATATCAGGGAACATCTCATCACAGATAAGACTGTCCTTAAGGCTTGTAAGCTCGCATTTATTGCAATAACTGACATACCTGAAATGTTAGCACTCTCATTATTACCTCAGATAGGTAAAGCACGTAGTAAGTTCGTCGTATTCATGATTTCCTCTTCAAAGTAACATACGATACTTGTTATTTAACACAAAATGTCATAAAAAAATGGTTCAAATGGCTCTGAGCACTATGGGCCTCAACTGCTGTGGTCATAAGTCCCCTAGAACTTAGAACTACTTAAACCTAACTAACCTAAGGACATCACACACATCCATGCCCAAGGCAGGATTCGAACCTGCGGCCGTAGCGGTCGTGCGGTTCCAGACTGTAGCGCCTTTAACCGCTCGGCCACTCCGGCCGGCTGTCATTAAAAATTTACGTTATTCACGAGCAGCTAGTTGAGAATATGTATGAACTTCAAATGACACGACGAACCGCCTCGTTCTGCATATGGATTCAAACCCAGGTCATACAGGCTAGGCCGTGGTGTCCATGCGGTTCTAGGCACTTCAGTCCGGAACCGCGTGACTGCTACGGTCGCTAGTTCGAATCCTGCCTCTGGCATGGATGTGTGTAATGTCCTTAGGTTAGTTAGGTTTAAGTAGTTCTAGGTTCTAGGGGACTGATGACCTCAGATGTTGAGTCTCATAGTGCTCAGAGCCATTTGAACTAATCATGCAGGCTAAGATTTCGTGACTGACGGAAATTAACAGTCATTCCTGACTAGGAATAAAGAGAGTGATATACCTCATTTTTGGACAGTATCAGTTAGCTAAAATCAACTTTAAATTGTATAACGTAACATTTTTAACGGACGCGAATTCCTACCCAGCATCTATTGTCCCTGTTGACGAACTACGAGATATGTTAAATATTGCAACTTCACAAGTAATTGACTTGAAATGCAGTGAGATAAAGCTTTGCTAGAGCTTGATAATACATAGTGAAATGTTTAGTGCTGGGCCAGGATTCCAACTCATTCATGCGCAATATGTGGAGATGTTGAGGAATCTGCAGTTTTGTACAAACAACAAGTTGTAGTCGAGCTGTATTGTCACGAAGAGATCAAATTCCGCGTTCAGGGCGGTCGGAGTTGCATTCCCAGATGAGATCCAATTTTATCGACATACAGAATCTCAAATAAAAGATGGAATAAGTGTCCTGTGACCATACACATGGTTTGTTCGTCACTAGAAATAAATAACCAGTGTAAGAAAGGTTACTGGTCATAGAGTTTCTACATGTCGCCACTCCTTACTTTATTGTGGTTCCACGAAAAAAAACGGTTCAAATGGCTCTGAGCACAATGGGACTTAAACCGAACTAACCTAAGGGCAGCACACAACACCCAGTCATCACGAGGCAGAAAAAATCCCTGACCCCGCCGGGAATCGGACCCGGGATGTGGTTCCACCTAACGTCTACTTGGTAGAGAAGGAATATCATGTTTAATGTGATTTTCAGACCACAATGCCATTATACCTTCTTCAATTGGCGTAGCCAGAAGAGAATAGAATCTGCCTCTCCCTATCAAAAAACATCGGCAGAAGTTGGAATCGAACCGAGACCATCATCACATGAAACTATCATCAGTCCAACAGACTACCAAACACTCTTCTCTACGACTTATTTCTCTACCATAACACCGTTGCAGCACACAAAATGAGAATTCTGACACACAGGCTCCCTGTAGTGGTTTGCAGGATGTTCAGAACATTCATTTACTTGGTTGACCGAATCGCCATGAACTAGCTGCCTTGGCTACCCAGTGCATACATTCGACTCTATTTTATAATGACCGAAATAAAATAACGTAACTGTATTTTCTACATTAGCTGTCGTCTGGTAGTGGCATTTTATTCTTCTTCATACCTTGTTTGACAGCTTTAACTCAGAACAAGTTATCTACATGCATGTAATCAATAAACTGCATGTGCATTGTCAGACTGTTATAGGTAACATCAGAGAATTCACATATATTGTTGATGATTAATTTCTCTCTTATGTTTAGTATTGTTTTAACAACACTAAAGGAAACCTTACGAAAACTGTGCACTGTATTGTAAGAAATGAAATAAAACTACCCACGATAACCTTACGACAAATGTAAGTCTGATTTAACAAAACTGAGTACACAAGCGTGATGATGATGTTTGGTTTGTGGGGCGCTCAACTGCGTGGTTATCAGCGCCCGTACAATTTCCCAACCTTTGCTCAGTCCAATTTCGCCACTTTCCTGGATGATGATGAAATGATGAGGACAACACAAACACCCAGTCATCTCGAGGCAGGTGAAAATCCCTGACCCCGCCGGGAATCGAACCCGGGACCCCGTGCTCGGGAAGCGAGAACGCTACCGCGAGACCACGAGCGGCGGACGAGTACACAAGCGTGCCTCTATCTGCACGAATTAGTAAAACACTATTCACTTAGATTTCGATTGGGTCTGTGTTTAAATGGTACGCTGTGTCATACTCAACAGGTATGCAAACGTGCCATTTCATAAATAAAGTTACGTATTCCTAGAAACCCAAAATTAGCTTGTCAGCAGCGGAAAGAACCGTTACCTGTTGTGCAGCATTGTAAGATTTTCACCATTGCACTTTGAGCTGAAAGTATTTTCTTGCGATTCGCTTATCAATTTATTTCCTTCATACTTATCACCCTGGCATGGGAGTCTTAAGTGAAGAACATTATTGAATTTCGTATCGTTGACGGTCGATTCGAATTCTTCAGAGACGCTTGTATTGTATAGCAGCTTGGCAGTCAGAAAGCCGAGATCTACGACCATTAACACAACTTACTGAGTCGAGCTGCCAAGAGGATTTGATGTGTAAAGGTTTTCTTCTGATTTTGTTACAGAATTTTTTCTGGGAATTCGCAGCTCCATGAAATAATACACAAAAAAAGCTCGCACGCGCTGCCCCTGCCACGGTTAGAAACGACGATTTTCTTAACCGTTGGAATACGAGACACGGGCGGTACCACGGGGCTACGGACACACTGCTGCCAGTACGCCACTCTCGTCATGGTATTGGTCGCTCAGCCTCATACTGCATCGTGAAAGATATTAAAAGTTGTCACTTATGTGAAGAATAGCATTTCTTTAGCCAAAATATTGAAATTTCTATCTCAGTGTCTTAGTTTACGTGAGGATTATATACCACGAGTCATTCAAATGGACAGTGAATATCAAGTGAATTTAGCGATTCAGTTCAGTAACATACGCGGAAGTGATTGCACTGTCATAGTGTTGCCAAATGTTTGTGACGATGTTGCCAATTCTCAGCTATGCTAGGAACAGCTCTGTAGCGTTATAGGAGGAGAATCCTGGGCTCGTGTCATAGGAGGATACGGAGAGGAGGCGCGGGGTTTGGTTAATATGCAGCGTTTTCTCCTACCTCTCCAGGTGTGTAATCTTCCATCACGATTACAGTTTCCCACAAAATATATACGAATGTAACACTTACCTTGTTACAAAAGATTATTTCAGTACAATAAAAAGTCTTTGGAAGTCAACTTTGCCAACCTGTCACGAAAAGTAAGATAACAAACACTTTGCACCTCGAAATCGATTGCATCTATGTGCAGTCTTGTGGTCATACAAGTAGAATTTCATGAATTGTACGAGAATGTAGAAAAATGTGCGAATGGAAGCTGTAAGAAACACAGCTACCTGATTATTCTGTACCACGTAATAATCAATTGATTTGAAAATTCAGAAGAAAAGAAACTAAAAATTATGCCCATTAAAACAGAAACTAAAGTGCAGATGCGGGCACTGTGCCGATCTGCGCTTTTTCATCTTCAGATCTATACAAATAATGTATACTAACCAGCGTATTCATTGCTTTCATAATGTTTCCCTCTTGCTTAGTCTTCTTATGATGAACTGGATCCACACCCATGATTTTTTCTTTGTATCCTTCCATCTACTATCTTTGTGTGTTATTGTTCGGTGTTCAAAAAGCAAAATATTATGCCTGCTCCCACGAGGTATTAAAATGAGGTCGCAAAAAGGCTAACGAATTATAATCAAAATACAGTGAGACGCCAATTTGTCTGTCGTCATGGTGTTAAGTGGACAGAAATAGTTGGGTGTTATTGTCGTCTTTTCTTATTGAGATTGTCATATTACCCTGACACAAGACGCCGAGATAAATGTGTGTATTCTCCGTGACGAAACATCCCACATTCCATTCATCCTGATCCATTCGTTACGTGCATCGGCGGCAATGAGTGATACGAAAGCTGTTGTGGGGTGACGAATAACAATAACAATGGTAGTAATAACAAATCAATAATCAAAAATGGTTCAAATGGCTCTCAGCACTATGCGACTTAACTTCTGAGGTCATCAGTCGCCCAGAACTTAGAACTAATTAAACCTAACTATCCTAAGGACATCACACACATCCATGCCCGAGGCAGGATTCGAACCTGCGACCGTAGCGGCCGCTCGGTTCCAGACTGTAGCGCCTAGAAGCACACGTCCACTCCGGCCGGCAAATCAATAATCAAGGATGTTTACTGCATTACAGACGATTAACAAAATAACCAAGAATGGCTGAGTGTTTAATTGACGCCCTGAGTTGGTGTTCTTACCACTTTGTTACTGAATTCTGTTCTAGTTGTTTGCAGAGAGAAAACAAAGAACCCCGTAGCCATACATACAACGAGATATTATCTATCAACTATCCTTGCGTTACATCACGAGACGAACATGGCGTCACTGAGCTGATATTTGAAATACATTTCTGTTTTCTCTCTCTGTCTCTCTCTCTCTTTTTATTTTCATTTTAATTTTTTGAGGAAAACATCGAGACGCGCGATAATAAGCAAGTAGGCATATAACCTGTTTACAGTTATTTTCATCGGGATACACAATACAAAAATACAACATTTAAGTGTGTTATTGCGTAATTCCAGTTATTGACAGTATATTCGTGAGCTTGCTCGCAATCAGTGGGGTGAAACCTATCACAAAAGCAAGCAAAACACAAATATTTCCTGCACAATGCGCAACACATAAACGAAATCTGGCTGCACTGACGTGTTGTCCGATATATTGCACGGAAAACATATCTGATTCATGTTGCTAAATACAGCTCTATAAGATATCAATTTGGAAGCGTACCAAGTGTATGAAAGTATATCTTGAAATACGCAGAAAGGCCCATAGAGGTATTCGACTGAAACATAGCCATGACCAAAATTGAAACTGGGGTCGACAGCATCGTCGTCTACCACCTTGACAACGCGAACGGTGACAGTGCTCGGCCGGTTACTTACGTTTACTGGTATCAAAGCTACAGCATGAAAACACAAACATGTTAATAACCCGAAGAGCATTAGTTTTGGAACCCATAGAAAGTAAAGTATTCATCAGTCGCAAGAGTGATTTGAACACAACAGTGCTTTAATAGGCACGGTCTTGTTGGAGGTGGTATGCTGTTGCTTTCATCCGACTTTTGAGTTGACTTACCTAGCGAGTTAATAGGGCAACCTACAGTTTGACGTGGCTTTCGGACCACAGTGCAACTCGGCATTTTTCACAACAACTGCCCCAGGGGAAATATGTGTAAAACGGCACATAAAAATCATGGGACTGGTGAGGGATCGAACCTGAGACCTTCGTATCCACAGTCTTGCTCTTTATCAGCTTGCCACCATGCAGCCAACACTGTGGTTTCTGCTTGCCATTAAGGATCTCTCGTTTGTGCCTGCGTTGGCACTTGCGTGTCCCTTAGGAGACCTTACCTTTGGGAATACCCTCGTATACGTGTGTGTAAACGCCTTCCAATGCCCACTCAAGGAAGACAAGGATACCTAGTCTAGCTTCAATATTACAAATACGCCTCAATTTGTGGATGAACGCAGACTTAGGTTGATAATCATTTTGAATATTTATCAGTACTGTACCCATTGGTGTGAAACTCGTTTTCTACCAATCATGCCCACAGCTACAGGAACACTACAAAATACTTACGCAGTGCTATCAGTCGAAAAGATCAACCTGACACAAACTGTGGGAAGTTTTGTTTTACAATCTTCGTAGCTGGATAAAGAGCTCTTCCTAATTGAGATATCTGTGAACGTTGCTGCGTAAGACGATTTAAGAAGAAACTAAATTCCTTCGGCTACGCCAATGTTTAAAGAAATCGTGTTAACGGCACAAAATCGTGGTTTGTAAATCGTTTACCAGCCATACTCTGCCGCATTTCGCTGGTTCGAAGGCAAAAAGCTTACTGACAAATTTCACAGATGGAAAAAGGGGGACGAAATGTCTCCCACTCGAAGGTCATGTTGTTTTACTTAAATGATTACAAAATCGGGTAAAACGAACAATGAGGTTGTCAGTATAAGCACATTACTGTTGTCAATATGATGTTGCACCGCCCAGGGCCTGTAATGATAAAGGGCCCGTTTAGATCAGGCATATTGTACACAGAAGTGGAAGAGAGAGCACCACTAAATTCTACAATCCGTATGCATTGCATACACACAGAAATTACTATTAGAGTGTACTTATGGAGCCCAATGAGTGAATTGCATATTTTCCGGTGAGAAAGAGCACTGGCAAGCAGTCTTCGCTACATTAGGTTACTTAAACTGGCGTCACTTTGAGCTAGAATTTATGGCCAGCAACTAAGTGTAAGGACAGTGAGTCGGATGCGGGTTTTGCAACTGTGAAATACTTTCTTTACATTATGGAAGCGAATATTAAATTTGAACTAATATTGCTAAAATTTTGGACTTGGATAGCTTAGAATGAAAATCTTTCTGTTTATTGCAAAGGAAAACAATTGATTTTCTAATACATTCTGTGTCATACACAACTTGAAACAGGTCACGTCGACCAAATCACATGGAAGAACCGACAGCGACGTACACTCCTGGAAATTGAAATAAGAACACCGTGAATTCATTGTCCCAGGAAGGGGAAACTTTATTGACACATTCCTGGGGTCAGATACATCACATGATCACACTGACAGAACCACAGGCACATAGACACAGGCAACAGAGCATGCACAATGTCGGCACTAGTACAGTGTATATCCACCTTTCGCAGCAATGCAGGCTGCTATTCTCCCATGGAGACGATCGTAGAGATGCTGGATGTAGTCCTGTGGAACGGCTTGCCATGCCATTTCCACCTGGCGCCTCAGTTGGACCAGCGTTCGTGCTGGACGTGCAGACCGCGTGAGACGACGCTTCATCCAGTCCCAAACATGCTCAATGGGGGACAAATCCGGAGATCTTGCTGGCCAGGGTAGTTGACTTACACCTTCTAGAGCACGTTGGGTGGCACGGGGTACATGCGGACGTGCATTGTCCTGTTGGAACAGCAACTTCCCTTGCCGGTCTAGGAATGGTAGAACGATGGGTTCGATGACGGTTTGGATGTACCGTGCACTATTCAGTGTCCCCTCGACGATCACCAGTGGTGTACGGCCAGTGTAGGAGATCGCTCCCCACACCATGATGCCGGGTGTTGGCCCTGTGTGCCTCGGTCGTATGCAGTCCTGATTGTGGCGCTCACCTGCACGGCGCCAAACACGCATACGACCATCATTGGCACCAAGGCAGAAGCGACTCTCATCGCTGAAGACGACACGTCTCCATTCGTCCCTCCATTCACGCCTGTCGCGACACCACTGGAGGCGGGCTGCACGATGTTGGGGCGTGAGCGGAAGACGGCCTAACGGTGTGCGGGACCGTAGCCCAGCTTCATGGAGACGGTTGCGAATGGTCCTCGCCGATACCCCAGGAGCAACAGTGTCCCTAATTTGCTGGGAAGTGGCGGTGCGGTCCCCTACGGCACTGCGTAGGATCCTACGGTCTTGGCGTGCATCCGTGCGTCGCTGCGGTCCGGTCCCAGGTCGACGGGCACGTGCACCTTCCGCCGACCACTGGCGACAACATCGATGTACTGTGGAGACCTCACGCCCCACGTGTTGAGCAATTCGGCGGTACGTCCACCCGGCCTCCCGCATGCCCACTATACGCCCTCGCTCAAAGTCCGTCAGCTGCACATACGGTTCACGTCCACGCCGTCGCGGCATGCTACCAGTGTTAAAGACTGCGATGGAGCTCCGTATGCCACGGCAAACTGGCTGACACTGACGGCGGCGGTGCACAAATGCTGCGCAGCTAGCGCCATTCGACGGCCAACACCGCGGTTCCTGGTGTGTCCGCTGTGCCGTGCGTGTGATCATTGCTTGTACAGCCCTCTCGCAGTGTCCGGAGCAAGGATGGTGGGTCTGACACACCGGTGTCAATGTGTTCTTTTTTCCATTTCCAGGAGTGTATATTGGAAGGTAGTAAGATCCCTTGGCTTTTGGTTTGGCAGTATTCGACAGCCATTTCTAGGCGCAAGTAAATGAAGAAAGGCAGTGAGTTTTCGTTAGCAAGTAACGTTTTCATCAATTACTTTAGTTGTAATGTGATCTACGAGTAATTGCTGATGTTTGATATTAACATGAAAAGGATTCCGTAGACAGGCAAAGAACTTGTTCTTGGGCAACTACTTCTATAATGACCAAAAGGACTTAAATGATCTTCAAGCACATGTGTTCCAGCAGCGGTATAAAGGAAATTGTAGTAATAATGACGGGGATAATCGAATTATCCGGTAACTTCACACTTCACAGTGGATTTTCTCGAACTAAGAAATTTCCTGAATTAGTGAAAATTTCAAAATGGCTTCAAATCGAGGCTATGACGCCTAGAAGAGTCTTTACATCCTGCTGACATGAGAATAGCATAATCTCCTCGTCAGAAGCTTGCTTCTACTTAACCATTTAATAGACTCGCGTTTTTTTCCACCGTGACTAGGTTAGTAAGCTAAGCACATCATCCTTTACAGCACACTCCTGGGGCTGGGAAATGTGGCCACAATGGTCTGGTGGAACGAACTATTACAAGTGCAATGCGTGGGTTCAGGCATTTACTTTTAAGAGGCACGAACAGATTTACTTTACCTCTGGTAACCTCAAGAGAAAGCTGTTACAATCCTGAATCCGCATTAAACATCACGTTCCTTCATTCCAAACTGGACAGAGCCGGTTTACGTTGGAAAATGACATAGGTGGAGGTCAGGGTAAACAGAAACACTGTCACCAGTAAACTTAATTACATTTGAAAATTTTATTTTATTTGATGAACTGATAGGGCTCTTATTTTACTTGTACTTGATTGAACTAGAGACGTTAAAAAATTTGGTGCTGGACTGTGATTCGAATTCGTATCTCCTCTTTCGAGGATCTGAATCTCTCGGAACAGTATAGTTCAATCATTTCATTCCTTTTCCCAAGACTGCAGTCTTCTCTAGGTCTCCTCCAAAGGTAAATATGTGGGTCCGAACCCTGATCCAGTACAAAAATATTCATAATTTCATTTGAAGCCCTATCACGTGCACACCGGCCTGCTAGTGAAAATTAACGTGTATTTTTAGTGTCTGTTTTTTGTTGCCAACAATTTCTGGACAAACACACACACATCTTACTGTTGGTGAGTAAGCAATTGATACTTAAGCAATATTCGTGGACAATAAAGAAGACCGATAGGAGTGCGGTTCGATTGTCGCTCAGGCACAAAACTTTGTGTCCTTATTTTAGATTAAACACCTAGCAGCTGGCAAGAAAAACCGATACGTAACATTTGATTTTACTTAGTTAACAATCCGATTACGTCTTGAGTTCGTATCTCTGTCGCAGAACTTCACATCATGCGCTTCATCTTTAAATTCATACATACTTCGTTACTTTTCAATTGAGGTATATCAGACATCTTTCATGGTTAGTTAACAGGGATGTTGATAGGAGTCCCGGTTTATTACAAAAACTGTCGTCTTTTATTTTCAAGTTTAGAATTGTTTACTGATATAGGCGAAAATTTCGGTATTTCATGACTCTTCATGGATAGTCAGCAATATGATATGATTAGAGTAGATTAGATTAATACTTGTTCCATAGATCATGAATACGACATTTCGTAATGATGTGGAACGAGTCATTTTAATAAAAGATTTCTTTACATACCAGTATTCAATTTCTTTACAACAATTTTTTACCCCCCCCCCTCTCTCTCTCTCTCTCTCACACACACACACACACACACACACACACACACATTCTCTTTTTATTTTTATTTGTTTGTTGTGCTCGACTATCGGCGAGGCACGAAAACGTCCGTGAATGAGTTTCTTAGTTTTGAGTACAGTTACGAAAGAAATATAAAAACAACTATGAGAGTTACTGATTTATGATGCTTACAAGGGAACCTCCCCATCGCACCCCCCTCAGATTTAGTTATAAGTTGCCACAGTGGATAGGCCTTGAAAAACTGAACACAGATCAATCGAGAAAACAGGAATATGTTTTGTGGAACTATGAAAAAATAAGCAAAATATACAAACTGAGTAGTCCATGGGCAACATAGGCCACATCAAGGGTGCTGTGAGCTCAAACGCGCCGTCGTCCCGTGGTTAGCATGGGCAGCTATGGAAGGAGAGGTTCTTGGTTCAAGTCTTCCCTCGTGTGAAAAGTTCAATTTTTTATTTTCAGACAATTATCAGAGTTCAGGCACTCACACATAATCAACTTCGCTCTCCAAAATTCTAGGACATGTTCACATTTGCTTGGACATATGCAGGATTTGACGATCTACACACGGAAAAATTTGAAAACGTTAAAAACATATGTTTTGACAGAGTACAGAGAAAACTGTGCGACTGTGAAACTGTTGCATTCATTTGTTGCAGTTTATGTGACAAACTCTTATGTTTTCATCACTTTTTGGGAGTGATTATCACATCCACAAGAAAACCTAAATCGGGCAAGGTAGAAGAATCTTTTTACCCATTCGCCAAGTGTGCAAGTTAGGTGGGTCGACAACATATTCCTGTCATGTGACGCAATTGCCGTCACCAGTGTCGTATAGAATATATCAGACATGTTTTCCTGGATCAAATGTTTTCGGTTCCCATTGGAGAGGCACGTACTTTCGTCTACTAATCGCACGGTTTTGCGGTGAGGTCGCAAAACACAGACACTAAACTTATTACAGTGAACAGTGACGTCAATGAACGAACGGATAGATCATAACTTTGCAAAAATAGAGTAAGTAAACTTTTCGCTCGAGGGAAGACTTGAACCAAGGACCTCTCGCTCCACAGCTGCTCACGCTAACCACGGGACCACGGCGCGCTTGAGCTCACACCACCCTTGATGTGGCCTATGTTGCCCATGGACTACTCAGTTTGTATATTTTGCTTATTTTTTCATAGTTCCACACAACTTATTCCTGTTTTCTCGATTGATCTGTGTTCAGTTTTTCAAGGCCTATCCACTGTGGCAACTTATAACTAAATCTGAGGGGGGTGCGATGGGGAGGTTCCCTTGTTTGTAGCAGTATTATTAGTAACTAAGCTCCAGTCCCTAACCCTAGTTACAGAAATGCGAATCAGACGCATTAGGTATTCCAGGCCGTAGCAGCCGCGTCTTTGAGGCGCCAGCTATGGTCACTTCCCAGCCCGCTGTAAGATCACATCAGTTCGTCTTCTTCCTGCTGGTAATGTAACTGAGATTTGGCAACAACGCAAGGTATGTTTAGCAACTCTGTGATCGACGAGTTACTTCCTGGTGTACACGGAATTAAGCCTCAAAGATCACTTGATTTCTCGTGTCATTTCCATTGAATAACCTGAGTTGTTATCGCTTGAGGTGTAACAGAAGATTGTAAATTTACGGTTTGTAGCCCAGCAATGTCATTGAACTTGGCAATCGCAACTAATCTCGTCCTGTAAATAGCGGTTTACGAGTTCTACTCACTATTGGCCTCGTAAAAAGAAGGCGCAAACTATATCTATCCACTAGCTCTGTGTTGACGTGCTGACCTGTAGAAACGCGACTGTTATGGTTCGCGGTTCCAGCCTCGCTGAATGTACCATTTTTATCCCTTCTGTGTAAGAGCTACAAGCAGTCAGATCAAACATCGATAAGTAAATCGTAAGAAAATACCTTCAGCTCAAAGTGCAATGGTGAAAAACTTACAATGCTGCACAACAGGTAACGCCTCTTTCCGCTGCTGACAAGCAAGGTTTGGGTTTCTAGGAATACGTAACTTTATTTATGAAATGGCACGTTTGCATACCAGTAAAGTATGACATAGCATACCCTTTAAACACAGACCCAATCGAAATCCAACTGAGTAGTATTTTACTAATTCGTGCAGATAGAGGCACGCTTGTGCACAGATACTCAATTTTGTTAAATCACACTTACTTTCGTCGTAAGGTTATCGTGGGTAGTTTTATTTCATTTCTTACAAAACAGTGCACAGTTTTCGTAAGGTTTCTTTTAGTGTTGTTAAAACAATACTAAACATGAGAGAGAAATTAATCATGAACGATATATGTGAATTCTCTGATGTTATCTATAACAGTCTGACAATGCACATGCAGTTTATTGATTACATGCATGTAGAAAACTTGTTCTGAATTAAAGCTGTCAAACAAGGTTTGAAGAAGAATAAAATGCCACTACCAGATGACAGATAATGTAGAAAATACTTTTCTGACTATTTTGGCACGATGCACTCTCCCCAAACATAATACAAAAGCTTGGAGACGCATCTGCTGCCTGGCCATCTATTAAACCTGAAAAGAACAAAATGACGCAGAAGTTAGCCTTTTTTCCACATGCGAATATTTTGGGCTGACAAGTGAAGAGAATTATGTTCAAAGTTCCATTAAATTGATAACTTCAGCAGACAGCAGAATTGCGTTTTAAAAAAAATGTAGTACCGAATGTAACAGAACAGACGACGTCTTATCAACAGTGCGCGACGCTTACCTTTACGCTACAAGCTGTGACGTAGCTGCAGCCCCTCTGGAAGTGAGCACCAGTTCCTCCAGAACTTCGGCATTCCACAGTGCTGTGAGATAATCCATATGGCCAGATCTAGACTTCTGAGAGACAGACAGTTACAACATTTCTTTTGCACTGCACGATGGTTTCAACAAACAGATAGCGCTATAGAGTAGCTCAAATAGAATGGAACACTTCCTATTTAAACCTCGGCATCCTACACTGTTGGTAGTTCTGTGTAGGTGGCAGTTACGTTATTTTATTTCGGTGATTATAAAATAGAGTCGAATGTATGCACTGGGTAGCCAAGGCAGCTAGTTCATGGCGATTTGGTCAACCAAGTAAATGAATGTACTGAACATCCTGCAAACCACTACAGGGAGCCTGTGTGTCAGAATTCTCATCTTGTGTGCCGCAATGGTGTTATGTTAGAGAAATGAGTCACAAAGAAGAGTGTTTGGATGTCTGTTGGACTGATGATAGTTTCATGTGATGATGGTCTCGGTTCGATTCCAACTTCTACCGATGTTTTTTGATAGGGAGAGGCAGATTCTATTCTCTTCTGGCTACGCCAAGTGAAGAAGGTATAATGGCATTGTGGTCTGAAAATCACATTAAACATGATATTCCTTCTCTGCCAAGTAGACGTTAGGTGGAATCACAATAAAGTTAGGAGTGGCGACATGTAGAAACTCTATCACCAATAACCTTTCTTATACTAGTTATTTACTTCTAGTGACGAAACAAACCCTGTGTATGGTCACAGGACACTTATTCCATCTTTGATTTGAGCTTCTGTATGTCGATAAAATTGGTTCTGAACTGGGAATGCAACTCAGACCGCCCTTAACGAGGAATTTGATCCCTTCGTGACAACAGAGCTCGACTACAATTTCTTGTTTGTTCAAAACTGCAGATTCCTCAACATCTCCACATATTGTGCATGAATGGGTTGGAAACCTGGCCCAGAACTAAACTTTTCACTATGTATCATCAAGCTCCAGCATGAGAACACCTGTCTGCTGGTGGATAATAATTTTTATTTTTAATGCATTTTCATACATTGTCAACACTAACGATATCTGACGATTTTGACTCCCAGTGAGACACAGAACTATTTGCGAGATCACTGTAAGTTCAAGGATGTTATTCCGAGCTGCTGGTGGAGGAAAATTCGGTAGCTGACGTCTCTTTGTGTGTAGTCAACAACGATATGTGTGGGGTTCGATTCCTAGTCAGCACTGAACTCTTTGTCATATTATTTCTAGTTCAAACATTCTCACATGTCGCTGCTGGTGTAACAAACCCATACTTAACGTTCCTTTTCTCTAGAATATAACAGCGATATGTGCCGGGTTATAGTCCTGGGAAGGAAAAAATTAATGTTTCATCTCGTCATTTCAGTTAATACATCTAGCTACTGCCGTGAAAATCCAATATGTCAAAGTTGATTGTGCTTCGATAACAATACGATTAGGCTCTGGGTTCGAATCCCTTTACCTCACTTCATTTCAGGTAAGTTACTTGTGAAGAAGCAGTATTTAACATCTCTCGTAGTTCGTTAACAGGGACAATAGATGCTTGGTAGAAATTCGAGACCTTTAAAAATGTTTACGTTATGTAATTTGAAGTTGATATTTGTTAACTGATACTGTCTAAAATCGAGGTATATCACTCTCTTTATGCCTAGTCAGGAATGACTGTTAATTTCCGTTAGTCACGAAATCTTAGTTTGCATGACCTGGGTTTGAATCCATATGCAGAACGAGTCGTTTCGTCGTGTCATTTGAAGTTCATACATATTCTCAACTAGCTGCTCGTGAATAACGTAAATTTTTAATGACATTTTGTGTTAAATAACAAGTATCGTATGTTACTTTGAAGAGGAAATCATGAATACGACGAACTTACTACGTGCATTACCTATCTGACGTAATAATGAGAGTGCTAACATTTCAGGTATGTCAGTTATTGCAATAAATGCGAGCTTACAAGCCTTAAGGACAGTCTTATCTGTGATGAGGTGTTCCCTGATATTTTTACTATCGTGGTACTACTTTACATCCTCAGTTATTGCGATGCAGAGCAGTGTTTTCTAGTGGTGACTTGTTGGAACCATTTTCAATAGTTAAATGACTGTATCAAGCAGCGATTAGAGGACCTGCTAGACAGCTGCGTTATGTGGGTTGCATGGGAATCAGGCGAAATGCAATCCAGGTCGTTCGGATACTTTTGAGCATGATTGTACTTCGTTAACAATTAGGTGCTGGGTTCGCATCCCTGTCACAAGCTTTATATGATGGCATTTCAATTTTAAACATGAGCATTCCTTGTTCCTTGTGAATGACACCATATTAAACGTCGTTGGGAGTAGTTCCCAGGATGGTAACTGTTATGACAGGATTCCCAGTTCAGTACAAACATTTTCGTCGTTTATTTTCAGGATCTGAATTGATAACTGATACTGGTGCAAACTTCTATACTTCACGTCTGTTTATGCCTAGTGATCCGGTCTCAATAAGGCACAAACAAAGCTTAGCTTAGTTAGCAATGGCTATAGGTACTGGGTTTGAATCCAGATCCAGAACGATGACGTTGGTCATGTCATTTAAAGTTCAAATTTGTGTACACGTAGCTATTGATGTGTTACGAGAACAATGATATTACTGGTGATTTGCTGTTAATGTTGAGAGTTACTTAGCGTGCTTGTTGCCATTAATCGCGTTTTTCTACTGGTTCGTCCAGTATCCAGTTTCCAGAGCCACTCGCCGTTGAGCAACCTTCAGCACGTGGATGGAAAACCTTTTAGAGAGCAAAAAACTTTTTTTCAATTGCCGTACAGCTTTGTAACTCCATATATTGTCTCAAGTATTTAATTGTGACTATGGATTACTGTACGATATATGTAAAATAATCTGTTTTCTCAGAACTTTTGGAATGTCACTTGTTGTAATTAAGGTTAGTTTATGAGTGTCATGGGGTGTCTCATCGCTAAGAACGTGTTTTCTAATATTTTTTGTATGACGATATTAGTTGACGCTTAGACTGACTGTCATAAAGACCTTTGGTCTCTTAGTAGTCTCTTGCGGTACCTATTGTGTGTAGTCAAACGACTGTACCCCACGGAGTTTTGGTGTTTAGAGGACCTGCAACACAGTTACGTTATGTTAGTTGTAGTCGGCAGTTACCCACTTTTTTTCCTGTCAAATGTACCTATTATCAGTAACTTTTTTCTTGTGTAAAGCCACGGTCCTTCTGTACCCACTGTCTAATTGGTTAGCTACTTTGCCTAGACTTGCCATATTCAAAACGTTATTTACATGGTCTTCTTTCGTCACGAGCCGCCACTGGAGAGTACTATCGAGAAAGTCAAGTTGTATCATTTGAAGCTAGATTGGTTTGAGATAAATTAATCACCACGTTCAGGAAGACAAACAGGAATTGAAGAAGGACATTTCTGCGATTTACTATCATGGTCAATGACACTGTATCTAATAACCATCAAGTGCGACGAGCAATCAACCTTTGTACAAACTAAACTTAATTGCAGTATTGAGGTTAAAAGGAAGAAAGGAGGATTACTGTACATCTCTTCGAAAACTAGATTATATGTAAAGCAGAATCTCAAGCTGGAACGGATGAGGAAGGAAGTCATCTGTGCCCTTTCAAAGGATTGACCCTGGCATTTACCATAAGAGATTTAAGATCTCTGTAAACCTAAACCTAAATCAGTGCGTTATGATGTCAATTTGAAGTACCATATGTTAACTTCATACGAAGAGATCAGTGGGTAAGCCATTATAAACATTATCTCAAACAAAATGTATTGTTATTGGTATACATCTAGTATCATAGAGAAGGTGTTTTGTGTTACGAAGTGCTTCAAAGGGATATGTTATTCGCTACTGACTTTTGTAGCCAACAAATGAAATGCCTTGCAGTCGCAGAGTAAAAAATGCGACCTTGAAAACAGCACCAAGGAGCTTAGTTGGCAAACACGTCTACCACACGTGTTATAAGCTGTCGTCCACATGAGTTTACCTTTCTCGATCCTTATCGATCAACCACCCAGGAAGTTTTGGTTTTCTTTTGTTGCTTTTTGTTTGTTTTGTTTTGGTGATTATGCTTCAAACGTGGCTTAACTCAGAATCCGCAAGTCACTACATGCACGAGATGGGAAATCTACCTGCACATCATCAGACGGTTTTTGATAACGAGGTGGTATATATTATTGACAATTTCTCTGATATTTGTATCTATTTTGTTCAATAACCTAAAGGGAAACATTAATACAACTGATGCCTCATCACAACTCGAATAAGAGTCTTAATTAAACGTGAAATCTTCTGTCATAGTCTATTAGCTTTAACAGACTACAATGTGAATACGACAATGTGTCAGTGAGAGTAGTTACTGAATGAAACAAAGTTAACAGAATATTCAGTGTACGATTTTATTAACAGATTTGTATATTTTCAGTAGGAGTTGCGAAGTATTTTATGTTTCCTACCTGTAGATCACCTGGTTTCTGAACGCAGCGAGACGTATTACGATGACAAAATTTCTAAATATGTCGTTCTGATTTCGATATAGCTGTTTGTAGCTCTGTCGCAGAGGAGGTACAATGCTACTCTCCCTCCAATCTGGAACCGAGCGCTACAGCCTCTTTCTTACTCTTTACCGCGCTTCGACATTTTCACTGAGCAAGCGATCTACTTCAGGGTTCATTGCTTCCTCATTGCCGTTGTGATGGCTGCTGCAGACAATTCGCAATGTATAGAATGTGATGAGTTGTGGTAGCTACGTGAAACTAATCTCCCCAGTCTGTAATCATATATTTGAAAAATCGGTGACACATCAAAGGGGAGTTCATTCAGAATCTTTCATTGGTATATCACGAATATATGAAATGAATCTGGCAAGATATTTCTCTTTCATTGCAGGAAGTAACAAGCTATTACGGCATCTGCAGACATGTTCCACTATGTTGTCATGATCCTTTCATAGTAGTAATAGGATAATAATGTTTCCTCAGGGAATGTCTTCCTTAATGTGCTAAAAATTTGGGAGCGCATCCTGTACATCAACAATGAAGCGACTTAGTTACTAATCGTACGACATCATGAGGAGTATTCTAGTGTTTTTGGTGAGGGAGAAGAGTGGGAAGTTCCAAAGACCACCGCAATACATACACTCCTGGAAATGGAAAAAAGAACACATTGACACCGGTGTGTCAGACCCACCATACTTGCTCCGGACACTGCGAGAGGGCTGTACAAGCAATGATCACACGCACGGCACAGCGGACACACCAGGAACCGCGGTGTTGGCCGTCGAATGGCGCTAGCTGCGCAGCATTTGTGCACCGCCGCCGTCAGTGTCAGCCAGTTTGCCGTGGCATACGGAGCTCCATCGCAGTCTTTAACACTGGTAGCATGCCGCGACAGCGTGGACGTGAACCGTATGTGCAGTTGACGGACTTTGAGCGAGGGCGTATAGTGGGCATGCGGGAGGCCGGGTGGACGTACCGCCGAATTGCTCAACACGTGGGGCGTGAGGTCTCCACAGTACATCGATGTTGTCGCCAGTGGTCGGCGGAAGGTAAACGTGCCCGTCGACCTGGGACCGGACCGCAGCGACGCACGGATGCACGCCAAGACTGTAGGATCCTACGCAGTGCCGTAGGGGACCGCACCGCCACTTCCCAGCAAATTAGGGACACTGTTGCTCCTGGGGTATCGGCGAGGACCGTTCGCAACCGTCTCCATGAAGCTGGGCTACGGTCCCGCACACTGTTAGGCCGTCTTCCGCTCACGCCCCAACATCGTGCAGCCCGCCTCCAGTGGTGTCGCGACAGGCGTGAATGGAGGGACGAATGGAGACGTGTCGTCTTCAGCGATGAGAGTCGCTTCTGCCTTGGTGCCAATGATGGTCGTATGCGTGTTTCGCGCCGTGCAGGTGAGCGCCACAATCAGGACTGCATACGACCGAGGCACACAGGGCCAACACCCGGCATCATGGTGTGGGGAGCGATCTCCTACACTGGCCGTACACCACTGGTGATCGTCGAGGGGACACTGAATAGTGCACGGTACATCCAAACCGTCATCGAACCCATCGTTCTACCATTCCTAGACCGGCAAGGGATCTTGCTGTCCCAACAGGACAATGCACGTCCGCATGTATCCCGTGCCACCCAACGTGCTCTAGAAGGTGTAAGTCAACTACCCTGGCCAGCAAGATCTCCGGATCTGTCCCCCATTGAGTATGTTTGGGACTGGATGAAGCGTCGTCTCACGTGGTCTGCACGTCCAGCACGAACGCTGGTCCAACTGAGGCGCCAGGTGGAAATGGCATGGCAAGCCGTTCCACAGGACTACATCCAGCATCTCTACGATCGTCTCCATGGGAGAATAGCAGCCTGCATTGCTGCGAAAGGTGGATATACACTGTACTAGTGCCGACATTGTGCATGCTCTGTTGCCAGTGTCTATATGCCTGTGGTTCTGTCAGTGTGATCATGTGATGTATCTGACCCCAGGAATGTGTCAATAAAGTTTCCCCTTCCTGGGACAATGAATTCACGGTGTTCTTATTTCAATTTCCAGGAGTGTATGAAAGAAACGTAATCCTCTGAGTTACGGATCCATTTCATTGACACCGACATGTTGCAGGACGCGTGAACAAATACTTCGTTCCAACGTCCTGAATTATCCCGAAATATATCACCTATGGGCAGCAAACAGGCATGGATTTGGAAAGCATAGCTCTTGTGAGACAGCTAGCACTTTATTCGCACGGCGTACTGCGTACAAGGGCTCTCAAAGTGATTCCTTATTTACAGAGTTCCAAAAAGGCGTTTGATATCAGTTCTCACAAGCGGCTTCTAAGCACATTGCTTTCCTGTGGACTATTGCTTCACTTGTACGTCTGGATTCGTGATTTCCTGTCTGAAAGGTCACAGTTCGCAGTAACTGACGGGACGTCACATAGTGCAACAGAAGCGATGTATGTGATTCCGCAAGTAATGTGATGTAGATCTTCTGCTATTTCTGTTATATTAACTGTTTAGCAGACAATCAGACAGGCCGCGGCGCGTACGTCACGAAGGTAGGCCTAAACTCGCTCGCTCGCTCATCGCAGCAGACAAAACGCGTTTTTAAACCTGTTAACTCGCAACTGGGTGTGTACGTACTAACGAGAACTCCATCTTCTACTGGAGTCTGCTATCGCAACTGGGTGTGTACATACTAACGAGAACTCCAACTGGAGTCTGCTATTATGGCGTCCTACTAATTACTAGTCATACACCAAAATTTAAGATCAATTTTCGACATAAATGGTATAATAGCTTGTTTATAGCACTTAGTCTCTTCTGCTTAACAGTCCTCATCTTATACAAGATGTGGCGCCTTATGCAACAGATAATCATTTTGTCATGATTTTAATGTTATTATACCCCAGTACAGCCGTAATAAATTATCAGTAGGCTTGTGGAATTCCTATCATTGTAGGACCAAAAACAGTAAGACTCCATAACAGTGGCTTCCAGTAGATGATGCAATTCTAGTTTGTACATACACTTTTAGTTACGAGCTACGGTCGCAGGTTTTAATCCTGCCTCGGGCGTGGATGTGTGTGATGTCCTTAGGTTAGTTAAGTAGTTCTAAGTTATAGGGGCTTGATGACCTCAGAAGTTAAGTCCCATAGTGCTCAGAGCCATTTGAGCCAACCTAGTTACGAGTTAACAGGTGTAGAAGCGCAGTTTGGCTGCTGAGTTCAGCGAGCTCGGCCTACCTTCCTGACGTAAGCGCCGCGGCCTGTCTTTCTCGTAGGCCTCGTTGTCGACCGCGTGACGTCATATACTAATGACTTGGAGTGCTGGGTAGCTTACTTTACCAACCAGAATAATAAAGAATTTTATTAAATACCAATATTTAATCGGATATAAATCAAACTTAGGCAGAATGCTATGGTACTTTAACTCTGATTATTGGACTTGACCTCTGCGTTTTCTTTTACGTATCTAACAGTTTTCTGCTTCCTGTAATACATCCAAATATGGCTTTTTCTTTTTATGAAGTATTTTTAAGTTTTATGAATGACTTTTGAGGCTGCGAACCGCTACGCGTAAGTGCGTTGTTAAGGCAGATTGAGGGTCATTTAAGGTTTATATGACGGTAGTATCTGTTCCCGAAAGAACAGTTACCGTGGATGACCATGCAGCTTTGCTAGAAATGAAATGATAATTAAATGGACACCCTAGCTGCAAACAGGCGTTGATGTACTTCATCGGGGACATGTTGAAAATGTGTGCCCCGACCGGGACTCGAGTCGGGTTCGAGTCCCGGTCGGGGCACACATTTGCAACATGTCCCCGATGAAGTACATCAACGCCTGTTTGCAGCTAGGGTGTCCATTTAATTATCATTTCATTTCATTTAAGGTACGCTGTTCTTAAAATTTTTTTGAAATGACGTACCGGCTTACCCTATATATTTCTTAGGGCAATCGTTGCATGTAATGCAGTACACACCCGGTTCATTGTATTTATTTACGACAGCATTTTCGTTATTCCTGATGTTACTGCGTGGATCCGAAAAAATAAAATACGCTGGAATGATGTTTTTAGAGGCGCAATTCCTTCTGGTAGGAAACTGTACACTTACATAGCTCTCCTTCTTACTAACCAGACTGTAGTAATGAAGTCTAACTTTACGATTCGAACGTCTGATATATGCGTCAGTGGTGTCCCGTTTGGAAGCTGCTTTTCGTTTTATGGTTAGTAAGATGTTGTAACTAACCTGTTTCTACGGGTTATTACGTTATTGGGAATAGAAGTACTTATTGCTTGTGAAATTAACGTGAGAAGATTAGGGTCGCCACCGACTCTAACCATACGACTAATCAAAGGTTTGGCCGAGTCGGAAAATAAATTAATTTGATCGCAGACCAAAAACTCATAAAATGCATACGTCGTGATATCGCTCATAGAGGATGCGATGTAATTAATAGTATTGCCCGTGCACTGTTCACAAGAATCAAACATTTAAAATAAACTAGGAAATGCATGAACACTGAGCATAAAATCAGCTTCCAGCAACACACCTGAAAACAAGACTTAATCTAAAGCATTCGTTTTAAAATAAAAGGGGGACCTAATCACTGGACCCGTGCGTAAGGAAACGCGTTGGATGTGCTAACGGGAAAGCTATGAGGTGAGTGGCTTAGGTGCAAAAGCGTAACCTCGGAATGCAAGAGAAAATTGTGGATGTGAGGCATGTACACAATTCCTGATAACATTAATTCCTAAAACATTAAAGAAAAGCATCGATACATTCACCGTTATAATGTACACCTAAAATCATTGGTGTGAATCATTCACACAACTGCTGTTGTCTGATAACTGATCGCAATAACTCGTGAAACGGTACACGTTTCGCAGTGCACCCGCGTGCCCACGTGGTTAGTGCAGACGCAATTTCTACTTATCCTGGCCAAGTTGCAACTATATCACATCACACAATCATGAACAGTTAACATTCTTTAAAACAAACATGAGATAGGACAGTTAGTGATGACGGTAGCCCAACAAACTCTAATGTTCTACCACGTGGTCGGCTTCCCACGGACGAAAGACACATAAAGCAAGGAAAATTTACGAGAAGGGAAAGCTATTAATATTTAGAAAAACAAAAGCGTATACAGGCACAGCTGAAGGCAAACAGACGTTCATACAGCAGCGAGTGCTCACTTCTTATCGACACCTTTTGGCGTTCTTCCGGCGGATCCAAGTCTGCTACAGAAATTTACTAAAAGAAAAATCTGCCAAAGTTTTGCATTCCTTGCTGCGACAAGGCAAAGCAATCTTTCAGAGTTGAAAAGTGAGACCAAAAGCTAACAGCTCTCCTCTCGCTAAGTAACAACTCGCCACGCGGCCAGTCCAACTCACCCTTCTTCGACTGGAGCACAGCTGTGGACGCTTCCCGTACCGGCGGCAGACTGCCTCCCTTTTTCTTCACCAGCCTCTTCTACGCTTCCCGTGGCCCGGAAAACCCAAAGATGCCATTTCCGCCACCAACCTAATGCAGGTGGATTTCTCACAAGTAACGCAAACCTCGTTGCCTACTTGACCACAGCGAGAGTTGGCTATTCTGCACAACTGCTGCTGAATCTGTATGGCTATCGCAGACTTTCTGCAGCAGACTACGCCACCGTCTAGCAACGTGACACACAACCACATCCATTCAATCACACCATTATGAGAGTTATGAGGAAAGAGAAACAAGGAAAAGAAGGAGAATTGCTTGTGAAAATGGGCTACTGGACTAATGAAAGGTGGCTACAGGATCCTTTCAGTGTCTCACTATGAAGATCAAACTGTTCCCTCACCAATGTTATTGATAGTCTAAGAATGACTCATTCATTGAAACGAAGAACTTCCACCATCTATGATTTTAATGTTATTCAGTAATGTATATCCTGGTTAATGTTGTGTGTTCGCAAAATGAAAGGCGATTAGGAAGGAGAACTACACTTTTGCCAGATGTCGTGTTACGTCGAAAAACGTCTTTCTGAGCACTTTTTTTAAAAAGTTTACGAGTTTATTGCCGTAATAGGTACTGGCGTGCGCCTCAGTTTCGGTGCGTTTACAGCAGTCATCCATCAAAGCGGACGGGTAGATTTACAGTCACTCGGCCACCAAGCTTTATTGCTGTCTTTTCTTTAAATATCTACAGCAGGATACGCCAACGACTATGTCGTGTCACCGTTCTGGTTTTTCTTCTGTATTTTATCTTTAATGACCACGCAGAGAAATATCTTCTAAGTTACTTTTAAGTTCATGGGCCAGAGTATTACGCCTAATGCATTTATGTCGTATGAGCCAAAGTATTTCAGGCAGAAACCTGTCTTGTTTGGTTTCTTCAAGGTCTCTAACTGAATGTGATAGTGATACTACTTCAGTAAGAAATATTGAAAAATTACATTGTGGTGTAAGAAACCCTCTGGGTTATATAGTTTCCTTGTTGGACTATATTTATGCCGTTGCTCACCTTTCCTTCTCTATGTGTGAATACCATGTCTTGTATGATGCTGTTTTAACGCTCATGACCGTGAGAATATTACAATAACAGTACTGTTTCTGTGTTGTTGGGGGTCTTCTTATTTGTATTATTGGCTATCTTCCTTTACACTTTACGATCCCTTGTTTGTGTCACAGACAGGTCGTGAGCTACACAAGGCACCATAGCATTCTAATGTAGCAGACGACGTTCACTGTTAGCAGTTCACAGTATGGAGACTGCGCAAGCAACCGTGGTTGCTTTTCACAACTAAATTGCAGTGGTATTGTTTTCACACTGGCGCGAGGCTTTAATTCATGATCCCTGCGACCGATGACCCTGTAGTTTGGTATCTTTAAACCCCAAACCAACCAACCTACCGTGATACCTAGGCCAGCTGGCACGAAAAATTTCTAAATTATATTGTGGAGTTATGACTGAGCTTTAAGCATACCCCTATAATGCTGTTAAGACCTGCACATGGTGACCTTTGCGGTGAAAAGATAACAGATGGCCTTCTATTAGATCTTGTGAATTATCAAACAAAAGTTGTGTAACGGATAATTGTATGAGACATCTGAAGTTAAACAGTGACTACCCTGTCACACGCGAAATGTGGGCACCATACTTCGCAAAGTAGTGTTTTATCTACCAATGGAGGGAAACAAGAAGTCACAATAAGTCATGTTTATTACTAAAATGCATGGGCTTTGCTATTGAACGTAGAATGGGTAAAATAAGTAGCTGTTAACCTCATGAGGTTAGAAATAAATTATATCACTCCATGTAACAATACTCTGGCAAAGGCCAATAAATTTGAAATGGAAGCGATTGTGACGTCCGTTGGGATTTGTGACGTCATATACACAGGAAATTACGTATATATATATATATATATATTTTATATATTTTTCTTTTTAATTTATCACCATGCTTCTTTCTCTCAGGGATATTATCTTTTCTTATCACTTTTACTTACGGGTTCTTGAAGGGCCTCAGTTATTCATGTACCAACTTTATATTTTGAACGTGATGACTAAAATATAGTTGCCGTTAACTGAATTGAATGTAATTTTGTTAATTTCTGTTTATTGACTGCAAAGCAAGGCTTGAGAGAATTTCGATTGTTGCCGTGGAGCGGCCAAGATAAAACTGATAAAACTTACTGAACTCATGGAATCTTTATACTTAAAAAACATGAACTTTAACGTAAATTAATTATCTGTTGCAATTTAAAAAGGTTCCTATAGCTAAATCTCTCGCATTTACAGTTACTGTTAACACGTAAAAATAAATTAATACTTCGGCGCGTAATGGCCGACCAGAGGCTGCATCGGAAGATGAGCTTCTCGCAGCACAAATTACTGAAAAAATGCTTATTAAAAATAATTAGCCACTGCGAGCATTTGAGGTGACAAGTATCACAAAGATATTCATTTTGAAATAATAATAATAATAATAATAATAACAAGTTCATTTTAGCAATAAATACGAATAACTTACATAAAATTTGTGTAGCCGCTCAATGGCTGCCTTCCGTATAGCGAAACAAAACAGTGTGTGTACCACAAAATACGTCCTTCCTCCTCGGCCGTACAATCGCGGCTCTTTCGATCCTTTATTTTCATAGACATTAAATAAAGATGCTGTCGCTGCATATCAGTTGTTTCAAGAACATTCACTATATTTTTTTACACTAATTATATTCATAAAATACGTAAACTATGATTTACAACCGCTAAAAATGTCAATATTTATGTGACGTACCGTCACATGATGATGAAGAGTGAAATTAATATGTCCATGTAAACCGTCAGTGACCAAGCATCGATCAGTTCCCTTGCCTAAATGTATATTGAGTTGAGTCCTTGAATGTATTTAGAATACCAAAACCTAACACAGATCAGTGGACTTCGAGAACACCTCAGAACATTATTCACCAACGCTGCACATGCTTATCATATATTGCTTAATCAGTGGCAGGAAATGACTGTGGTATTAGCTGAAAATCTAAGTGCAGTTCATCATTATCTATGAGCATATTGCTGCGGGCATGTTACGAAACGTTCTCTCTAGCTGTCTGAGAGGATATCGTCCTTCACGCCGCTCCCAGCTAGAACATCTCTCTTCTCCTTGTATTACCTTTCTCGCCTGAGCGTGCTTCAGATCAGCAAATGGTAGCAGATGTTTTGGGCACCAACCAACTGAATTCTCCTAGTGAGCCAGCATCCTACCTTCGACACACAGTTTATTTATCGTTAACCATTTGACTGCTGAAGCAGAGAAACAAGAAAATTACTCCCACTCCTAGCCCCTTCTGATGTCTCCGCCAATGAGACTTCGTTGACGTAGGCACATATGATTCTCATTCACCCACTCCTTTCTTACTTTGATAGAGCAACTGCAACTGTTCTTACAAAATTTTAGGCAATAAATTAAATTATTGAGGAACCTTGACACAAAAGTGAGATCCTTGGATCGTGACGTGCTGTCTCCTCCCTTAGTAGATCTAATCTTTTGTAAAGGGTCTGCTTGACCGCTTTCCCAAAGGCAGGTTTACAATCTACAGGGTTCGGCGCCTCAATCTCCCAATGTCCGCAACATCATATCGTGGAATTCCAGCTGAAAACATTGGATGGAGTACAGAAAATTCCAGCCACACAAACATTTTTGTGATTCCCTTGTTGTTCTTCCCCTTTGGCCCTTTTTGTTCCTACGGTCACAAAGCAAACTTCACAGAAAAATTACACATCTCGTTTCATCACCGAAAGAAGTGAAATAAGAAGTATTAATTATTTTGGAACCTCTGGTGTTTACTTTATCTGCATAATCTCATGCATTACTTGGCATTAGCTTTAATTTAATCGTCTTATTGACTTAAAACGGTTATGAATTAGAGTGCAGGGCTGTTTTGGACAAAATCGTTCAGTAATTTCATCCCTTCCTCGATTTTAAAACTGTTGCCGTTGTTCTTGCACTGGAGCTTTGTTATAGCGGAAGTATATCATAGAAATTTGCTTAGCTTTTGGTTCTATTTTTTATTTTATGAGCAGTAGGTTTATATGCTTCATGGTACCGATTAGTGGACCGACAGTTGTCAAGGACACATATTAAGTTCACATTCAAACTGAAAATAAGCGTACCACAGACTGCGATATGTGATGGCTCTCAGGACTGGGCATGGCCGTTTTGTCTGATAGATTTTAATCAATCTCTTCTGCTTGTAACGTGCATCCAGAAACTGGTTAGATATGGCCATCTCTATCAAATACTGTATCAGGTCTTGTTTTATTGTGATTCAGCGTATGGTTCCATCAGTAAGATGCTGAGTTTTATGTGCTCTTGCTTATCTCTCACGCAGTACACATTTAAAAATGCCTCCTCTAACTTCTCATACATTTGGCACCGGGCAGCGAGTATTTTCTGCTGCTTCCTCTCTGAGATGTGCGCAAATAACTTTTGTCATATACTCACAGGCCATGCTTTCGGCACTCCAAATTTTCGGATGGAGACTGTTCGAGCGGTCAGGGAATGATGCCTAATTTTGCATAAAAGCAAATTGCTTTCATATCTTGTCTACCTCAATTTCCTGGTGCCTCATGCCTGCTGGTAATGATGCCTGTACGGGTAGAGAAGAGTGATTTTACTCGCCACATGTACAGCACACAGATCTTTCCCTTCTTTTCTCTTTTTCTCCTTGCTAATGATTTGTTCACTATCCTTTCTATTATTCCATGAGCCATTCCTACGTTCTGTTTCTCTGTGTATCTCGACCAGCGATTTATAATTTCTGTGCTTAATATCCACCTGAATTTCTTTGAACTGAAATTCGAAAATGAGTTTCTTCGTGGTCTTGGTTGGTGTAGTTCTGTTTGAAGACGAGTCATTGCTCGTCGACAGCCCTCCCATCGTACTTGTTAAACCTTCAACTTGTTCTATGAGTTTCACAATGTTTTTTTTATTTGCATCCACATCGTTTTTCAATTTATCAGTTGTTTCTTTTATTTCCTGTCCCAGGTTACCTATTTTGGTGTTGCACTCGCCCATTTGCTCATCGATTTTTTGCGCTCACTTGACTTCCAGCTCCTTAAACTCACCTCGATTTTCTTATCTAACTTGGGGACCAGCTCATCGAACTTTTTTGCCTGGTCCATTGTCTTCTGTTCTATTTTTACGAAATTATCTTGCGTCTTTCTGAACCTTTATTCCATCTTTCTGTGTTGCTGTTTATTTTTCAGAGATACTGTTGTAAAATTTGCTTCAAACTTTTTGTATCGCTGGTTGTTTTCCAAGCCATCTCGTTGAGAAAAGATTGAAGATAAAACGGCGACAGTACAGGAGGTGTTGGTGCACGTTTCGTAACATTCTGTGTTACTTCTTCATGGCCAGTGGCTCTGGTTTACTGTCGCCTACGATATTGCCACGTTTTCCTCACTCGTAGATTCAGTTTTTAACTGATCCCTCACAATTTTGTCAGATTCTCAGTTCGGTTTCTATATCACCTGTTCCCTGTAAATTGTTATTCCGAACTTCACAAGCCTTGCTCTGTCGCATACTATCCTGCTGGAAATCCGTAATTAAATCACTATCTGTTATTTCTGAATTACTTGATGCCTTCTTTTCTACTTCATTCAAGCTAACTAAACTGCCAACAACAATACACTCTTCAACTGCCACAAAATCTCTAACGCCACAGCCGCACGGAGTAGCCGCAGGGTCTCAGGCGACTTGTCACAGCTCGCACGGCTCCCCCCGTCGGATGGGTGTGTGTATTGTCCTTATCGTAATTTAGTTTAAGTTAGATTAAGTAGTATGTAAGCTTAGGGACCGATAACCTCAGCAGTTCGGTCCCACATAACCTACCCAAACTTCCAAATTTCTAATCTCACATACACAAGAGAACGCAACGAAACCTTGTAAGTAGGCTGTTTAGGTTTTTATATTGGTAACGCCACGTAGCGCTTTGTATGAAAATCACTGGATGTGATGTGTGCAGTCTGGGGCTGGTTTGCATTTTTGTTCGCTATTGTAGTGTTGGGCAGTTGGCTGTTAACAGCGCGTAGCGTTGCGCAGCTGGAGGTGAGCCGCCAGCAGTGGTGGATGTGGGGAGTGAGATGGCGGAGTTTTGCGAGCGGATGATCTGGACATGTGTCCATTTGTGTTGAAATCGTGGCTATCGTGTCCTTTAAGTTTTCCTGAGTTTTTGCAAGTTGCATAACCGAATCAGTAGATGCAACTGAGTCAATTTTAGCTTGCAACGTGTCGTGATTTTTATGAACAATAGTTTGCATTTCTATTCTGGCTGCTTCGTGATTCTGTAATGCATTTTCATGACGCGAAAAAATAGATTGAAAATGCTCACAAATTCGTGTTTTTACGTCATTACAGACATTTTGACATTTAGATTCGATTTTAAGTAACTCAGCAGTTAAACCTTCACGTGTTTGTTCAAGCGTGGTGTGTAACTTTTGAAGCTGTTGCTGTGACTGTTTTTGATTTTGTTCCATTGCGTCTAACTTTTGAAGATTTTGTTCCATTGTGTCCAAATTTTGCTGTGTTTGTTTCTGATTTTGTTCCATTGGTCAAACTTTTGAAGATTTTGCTCCATTGTGCCTAACTTTTGAAGCTTTTGTCCCATTTGTTGCAATAATTGTAATAACAATGCATTGGTGTCTGAAACATGTTCCTCAGTGCTATTCGGCAGCGCATTTGAAACAGCAATATGCGCATTTTGAAAAGCTGAAAATGTGTCTTGACTTATTTGAGAAAACGGCGATGACGCAAAACCTGAATCTCCAGTATTAGCAAGATTGTGTCCTGTCATTTCGGAATCCTGAGGCGAGCTGTTGCCGACCGATCGATCGATAATGCTTCCCTGTTCACTATTTGTTTCACTGTCTACGCCATTATTTGCCGCCCGCTCCATTTCTCTACGCACTATTACCAAATTACTACTTTGGATGTCTGTTAATTCATTACACAGCGGTGCTGATAAGCTACGCTCGTCGTAACTATTATTTCTGTTTACTTTGGAGCCTAGTGTTACGTTTTTCACACGCCATTATTGTCACAATATTTCACACGATACACAGAAAAGCACAATTTGAAGAGCAAAATAAGAAAACACATTAGCATAGCACTGAAAATAATATCTAGTTAATTGCAAACACAGCTGCTAAATACTTGGTGCAAATCTACATGCATGCCACAACTGTTTTACTGTACAACAATGAAAAACTACAACTACAAAGGAAATTGTCTCTATAATTACGCGCTAGCAATGAACAATAGCTACACTAATTACACAAACTACAAGAAAAAATCAGAAGATTCCAGTGAGGTATCCTCGGCTAAGGGTCGAAATATGAAACGTCCCCTTAGAAAAATTAATGAATTACTGTGCTGGTAAACCCCTTACGTTATTTGATTTCCAAACAGCTGAGCAAAACTGAACGTACTCAGACATTTCTCTCTTTACTTATTCTGATCATCACTAAAGTGACACACAATATTTTTTGCGCAACACAATCTGACTTTCAATAATCCCTACAAAAGAATGGCCCTGACCGACAATAACCTATACCTTTCATGAATCACTTACCTCACAAAAATCTTCGTTACTCGAACTACTGCAATACAGCGAGCGTCACTACTGCCAGCTAAATAAAAGATTCTTACTACTGAAGGGGCTAACTACTGATAGGCATAGTTAGCAAATGAAAGATTTTGATAAAGAACAAACAATGTTTCCAGAATGAGATTTTCACTCTGCAGCGGAGTGTGCGCTGATATGAAACTTCCTGGCAGATTAAAACTGTGGCCCGACCGAGACTCGAACTCGGGACCTTTGCCTTCCGCGGGCAAGTGCTCTACCATCTTTTTTTTTTTTAATCTTATTTTTGTTCGCTTTATGTTCGTTACGTCTGCTTGGGTTGGACGTGCATTTTGTTCGTTATTGATCGTTGTGTTTGGTCGTTGCGGACGTCGCAAGACATCCTGTTCAAGTTCGGTGGTTGATCCTTCCACTCAGTTTTTTATTACAGAGGCCAACCGGCTCTCTGACCGAACACGCTGAGCTACCGTGCCGGCTGTACCATCTGAGCTACCGATGCACGACTCACGCCCGCTACTCACAGCTTTACTTCTGCCAGTACCTCGTCTCCTACCTTCCAAACTTTACAGAAGCTCTCCTGCGAACCTTGCAGAACTAGCACTCCTGAAAGAAAGGATATTACGGAGACATGGCTTAGCCACAGCCTGGGGGATGTTTCCAGAATGAGATTTTCACTCTGCAGCGGAGTGTGCGCTGATATGAAACTTCCTGGCAGATTAAAACTGTGTGCCCGACCTTTGCAAAGGTCCTGAGTTCGAGTCTCGGTCGGGCACACAGTTTTAATCTGCCAGGAAGTTTCAACAAACAATGTATTTACCTTAATAGTGTTCAAAAGTCATAATATATATGTCAGTACATGACATCCAGTGTTACAAATTTACTCTCTCTCTGATGGACACACGTCCAGATCATCCACTCTGAAAACTCCGCCATCTCACTCCCCACATCCACCACTACTGGCGGCTCACCCCCAACTGCGCAACGCTACGCGCTGTTAACATCCAACTGCCCAACAGTACAACAGCGAACAACATTGCAAACCAGCCACAGACTGCACACAGCACAGCCAGTGATTTTCATACAGAGCGAGCGCTACCTGGCGTTACCAATATAAAAGCGTAAACAGCCTACTTACAACCTCTCCAAAATCACAAGTACAAATAAATAAAAAACATCAACATTCAGTGTGAGACATTGAACAATGTCTGTCATCTACTTACATCCTCATCTTGCAGAAAGAAAAACACAAATTAGAAAACTGCCAGTAACTTAATATTAATTTAAAAATATAGGGTTTACTCACTACGGTGTTACAATAATACTCTTTTCAGACCTGGAAATTACATGACAAAACAGTTGAAAACGATAAAAATCTAGAAATAAGGCTCATTCATATCTCGATTTGGCTTCCTTGAGATTACTGCGTATGATAGAACATCGCCAGCGCTCGTTAAACTCTGGTCAGGAGTTATATAAGATCATGTGAATTATAAAACAAAAGTTGTGTTACGGATAATTGTATGAGACATCTGAAGTCAAGCAGGAGTCGCCTAATCATACATGAAATAAGGGGCATTATAACTCTCACAGATATAATAAGTAGGGTTTGATCTACCTATGGAATGAGACAAGAGGTCAGAAGAGAGTCCTGTTTAATACTAAAATACATGGACTTCGCTAATGAACACAGAAAGAATAACACAAATAACTAGTAGGCACCTGAGATTAGAAATGAGCTATACCACAGCAAATAACAGTACTTTGGCAAAGGTGAATATACTTGGAATAAAAGTGATGATAAGGAGTGAAATTCATTATTTCCATGTATGCTGTCAGATATTGCTAAATTAACTATAAGAATGAAGAATCAGACCCGGAAAGAAACATACACTGATCAGTTCCCTTGCCTAAGCACATATTCATTTGAACTTGTTAAGTGTGTGAAGCCGTTTAAAATATCAAAACATAATTCAGATCAATAGACTTCAAAGCAATCTTGAAATATTGTTAGACATACTGTACAGTCTTACCATATCTTGCGCAGTGAGAGGGAGAAAGACTGTGGTGTTAGCTGAAAATTTGAGTGTAGCTCGTCATCTGTGAGCAGGGCTCTGTGAACCTGGAATGAAGTTTGCTCTACCGTAGTCTAAAAGGAAGTCTTCCCTCTCGCCGCTTCTAGTTAGACCATCTTTTTTATCCTCGATTTCCCCTTTTGGCCTACATATTCTTTAGTTTACCAAATGGCAAGAGATGTTTTGAGCGCCAACCAAATGAATCTCTCCTACCTTCGATAAAGAATTTATTTATAGTTAACAAATTGACTGCTGAAGCAGAGAAACGGCAACAAAATTACTCCCACTCCTAGCCCCTTCTCATGTCTCCGCCAATGAGACTTCGCGCACTTAGGCAAGTATGATTCTCATTTTCCCACTCCTTTCTTATTTTGATAAACCAACTGCGATGCTTAGAGGCACACAAAACTCAGATCCATCTATTGTTACGTGTCATCTCCTCCTTTAGCAGATCTTGTCTTTGGGAAAGCATCAATTTGACAGTTTTTCTGAATATAGTTTTACAGGCTGCAGAGTGTGACGCCCTAATCTCTTGCTGTCCATGACAAACAGGTATGGAACGCTGGCCCAAAACAGTGGGATCATCCTAGAGCGTCCCTGCCACAGGGCCTGGCTTTCAGTGTTAACACTTTTATGATATGTTTCCTGTTCTTTCTCTCTGGCCCTTTCCTTTCCTACGGTCAGGAAGCAAATTCAACTCTACAGAAAAATTGCACACTTCCCCTCGCCTCAGAGAGAAATGAAATAGGACGTACTAGTTATTCTTGCATACAATGGTATTTACTTTAATTGTCTGCGTACTCTCAAGTACATGAAACTACTTGCAATTTAATCATCTTATCGAATTGAATGGTTTATTAATTGGGGTGCAGGGCAGTTTTGAAGAAAACCGTTCCATAACAATAAAAACAAACTTTCGTTGTAAATCAGCATATTAGTGAAAAACATACCAAAATCCCTAAGTACTTCCAGAGATTAGCCTAAATATGTAGATAGAATCATTATATATCTATAGAAGATAGATACTCGTAGAAGAATATAATAGTTGATAAACAGATAATGAAGATATAGGATTGAAATTACCTCTATAATAGGAAAAAGTATTTTTGGGACCACTATACCAAGTTTACGTGGCCTGTGGTTGGTAACAATGCAGACAGTCAATACCACAGCGAGGTGAGGCCGCCACTATATGGTTCTGACGTAGGCGGCCAGCACACTTTGCTGGTTTGATCTTTCGCACGCATATACGTTATAGTGTTATTTCACTCCACGAACCCACACTTGGTGCCAAAATTGCGAATGTTCGGTCTCTAACCACTGTACTTCTTCCCAGATTTTTCCATCTTCCATCTGCCAGTCAACACCAGTTTCTTGGAAACAGGCCAGCCACAAGGCTTCTGATTCAGCAGACGCATATTCCTGTCTTCCAATCGATAGTTTTTTTATTGACCATTATAACGAAATGGCAAATTAATATGTACATCAAAGCTGGACACCTTGTTCTCTGTACTCCACTTGACATCAAAACACAACTGTCATTTGATATTTGTACCCAATTGGTGCAAGGCACAACTGACTCTTAAATTAACTGTCACAATGTTAATCCCGTGTGTAAATAATCTATATTACTATTCCACAACAGTACAAAATACTCGTTGTTCATTTGTTGGCACTGTTGATCTAACTTAAGGGTTAAGGTATACCTGCAGACTACTGTTGTTTGATATTTGTACCAAAGTTAAACAGAACGTTAAGCATACCACTCACCACTCTGCGATTGAAATCCATGATGGGTCGTCTTCAACCGTAGACGAATGGTTAAATGTTGGTACTACTAAACTCTGCAGTAGTATGAATGAGCGTCGTTGTGGGAAGTAGGGACAGAGGGTGGGGAAGTATGTTGTACCGACATTAATTTTATACAGTTGTACCGACATTAATTTTATGCAGAGATTAGGCGCCGGCATAATCGTGCCAGTGTATTGTAATGGCCCCTTTTTGGAACCTTAGTCTATACAAGAGAGGTGCCGAGAGTAGTTTGAAGACTGTGTTTAGGCTGTTGTGAGTAGCCTTTACTTGAGTATGTGTGTTATCTTAAATACGAACCTGGGAATGTGAACTGACAACCTGAATGTGCTCCTGAGCTCACGAAACTGAAAAGAGTCCTGTTTGTGTGAAAACCGATCTCATTCATAAGCAAAAAAGTAAGCAAAGCAATAATTTCAGGCTCAGTAGACTTGGTCATGGCGAACTGTTTGAAAAACAAGGTAATTGTATAAAAAAACTGTAATGTCGACCTCTATAAGAATGTAACCTGAAACACAATGAAATTGCTGCACTGACATATGACCCTGGTAAAATTAAGCAACTGACAGAACCTACATTGCCCAAAGGTAAACGAAACAATCACGTATTATGAATCTCACCTGCAAAACGAAGTACTGGCAGAAACAGCAACACAGGAAGACTCCGCAACAGCCAAAAAAATACTGCTAAAAACTAACTACAGTTGGTCCAGGAAAAGTGGGTTTATAATCTCGACACAGAACGCCAGTGAAATACATGACTCAACCTCTAAGTTCTGAAGTTTCAGTTAGAAAGCCACTTATCAAACAAAAGAATTATGGGCTCTAATGTGAAAATGAATTTAATCTCTTAACTTCCATGGTACAATTCAATCAATTGAAGAATTATCAAAAAATCGACTTTGACGAGGCTGAAGTGGACAAGTCTGCAGAAATAAAAATTAACTTTTTTTTACCTCGTCAAATAATATCATACTCTTCGTTTCAAAACATTTTTATGTCCACATCCTATCCAACCATTGTTTTGAGTCATCGTTCCTCCTCGTAAAAAATTTGCAACTCACGTTGTTCCAAAAGTGCGTCCATTCATAACACTGTACACTCAACGAATTCCGCGTATTGCACACCCCAGCTTTCCACTTCTGACTGTCAAAGACTCTCCGACTCCACAGTGCTACCATCTCAGACAGAGATACTGTTGCTAACAACTGTTTGCCGGCCGCGGTGGTCTCGCGGTTCTAGGCGCTCAGTCCGGAACCGCGCGACTGCTACGGTCGCAGGTTCGAATCCTGCCTCGGGCATGGATGTGTGTGATGTCCTAAGGTTAGTTAGGTTTAAGTAGTTCTAAGTGCTAGGAGACTGATGACCAAGGAAGTTAAGTCCCATAGTGCTTAGAACCATTTGAACCATTTTAACAACTGTTTCTCTAAGCACAGTTCATCAAATGCTTCATTTTCCTTTACAAATATTAACACATCTAACAACATCATCAGAAAATAGCCATCTTACACTATTTTTCACAGTCTGGATGATTGACTGATCTGGCCTTGTAACACTAACCCAAACGGCCTTGCTGTGCTGGTACTGCGAACAGCTGAAAGCAAGGGGAAACTACGGCCGTAATTTTTACCGAGGGGATGCAGCTTATGAAAGGGAAGCAGGGGTTGGGAAGGGAGTGAGACAGGGTTGTTGCCTATCCCCGATGTTATTCAATCTGTATATTGTGAAAGCAGTGAAGGAAACAAAAGTAAAATTCGGAGTAGGTATTAAAATCCATGTAGAAGAAATAAAAACTTTGAGGGTCGCCGATGATATTGTAATTCTGTCAGAGACAGCAAAGGACTTGGAAGAGCAGTTGAACGGAATGGATAGTGTCTTCAAAGGAGGATATAAGATCAACATCAACAAAAGCAAAACGAGGATAATGGAATGTAGTCGAATTAAGTCGGGTGATGTTGAGGGAATTAGATTAGGAAATGAGACACTTAAAGTAGTAAAGGAGTTTTGCTATTTGGGGAGCAAAATAACTGATGATGGTCGAAGTAGAGACGATATAAAATGTATACTGGCAATGGCAAGGAAAGCGTTTCTGAAGATGAAAAATTTGCTAACATCGAGTATAGATTTAAATGTCAGGAAGTCGTTTCTTAAAGTATTTTTATGGAGTGTAGCCATGTACGGAAGTGAAACGTGGACGATAAATAGTTTAGACAAGAAGAGAATAGAAGCTTTCTAAATGTGGTGCTACAGAAGAATTCTGAAGATTAGATGGGTAGATCACATAAATAATGAGGAGGTGAATAGAATTGGGGAGGAGTTTGTGGCACGACTTGACAAGAAGAAGGGACCAGTTGGTAGAAATTTTCTGAGGCATCAAGGGGTCACAAATTTAGCATTGGAGGGCAGCGTAGAGGGTAAAAATCGTAGAGGGAGACCAAGAGATGAATACACTAAACCGATTCAGAAGGATGTAGGTTGCGGTAGGTACTGGGAGATGAAGAGGCTTGTACAGGATAGAGTAGCACGGAGAGCTGCATCAAACCAGTCTCAGGACTGAAGACCACAACAACAACACTATTTTCCGTCAATTGTCACATCCAACATGAATGCAAGACGCCACAGAAACCATCACTGTACTGAAGAAAAGGCATAATATCCTGTGTACCCCGCTCATATGGACGCTTATGTATACAGGCACGTCTCTCTCTTTTCACGTGGTTACTTACCTCCAGGCACGAGATCATAAACGCAATTTGGGCAGTGTCCTCCTAGCCATATCCATCTGTATGAGTCAAAATTCCCAAATTTTGGCTTCGTGGAGTTAAGCAGGACGTCTGTTGTGGTAAGCACTATGTTCCTTGGATCATGTTGGAACATGGTCTCGTGTGCTATCAATGATTCACAGGCAGTGCCACCCAGCCGCATCAGCAATTCAGTTCCAGCGCTACCAGTTGGCAGCACCAGCAGATTCATCTCAGTGCTCCATGTCAGCGTAACCGGCCTATTTCGTCCTGCTATTCAACAGCAGTGCGTGAAGCCGTAACATGCCGGCAGCACTGGCCCAGTAATAAGCCAGGTCTTAACCCCGTAGTCTATCCACGACTGTAGGGTTCCTCGTGTAGACACATCACACACAACGTCACAGGAGAAATGTTTCTGTTGTATGTAGTTCTAAGGATACCTATTTTAAGACACTGACATTGAATTTCGTTTTGTTAATAAAGATTTTCCTTTAATATTGTCTTCAATTACTTTTCATTACGAGGATATTTCAATTACTTAAATGAACTATCTTGTCACGTAGAGGAAGGGGTAAGTAGATGAATGACGCACACTTCACTGAACGAAGGTTTATTCAGCACTTGCACATACAAGAGTACGAGGAAACTGCCTCCGGCCAGAACACATACGGTATTTATACAGCTACAGAACATTCCAGTACAGTGATTCTTGCCATTTGTGGATACTTCTCGAATGTACTCGAACCGAATATAGAAATTAAAATTTTTCGGGTCAGGTGAGTTTTGAACTCATGACCCTCCATTCAACCATTTAGTATCATAATTGCTACACTACGGCGACTGCGGTACTAAAATTCTACTGCGACATTGCTCCCTCCTTAAGGGAACAGCGTCCCGGTGTTACGTCCTCCTAGTCCGGGAACGAGTCATCGGTCCTGCGCACTCCGACTCCAGATGACTGATGTTCGCCCTGGCGGTGGTCTTCTTAGAGCTTGCCTTGCCGCTACGTTCTTCGTTGCCTTTCCGCTTGTTGCCTGTCGCTGGAGCTTCGAATTTACACTGGGTTGCAGGTTCCTTATAGGGCTTCATCCGAAGGACGTGGACCGTATCTCTGATCTCTCATCTTGCGTCGGCGTAGAAATCTTCAAGACAACTGTTTTACAACCTTACAAGGTCCGAACAGGAGTGAAGATACAGACAAGGTCACCAGGCTAGTAGACAACAGGTCGGTGGCTCGCGTCATACCTTCGGCGATCGTTTTCTTGAGCCTGCAGCGCGCGGAGTCGAGCTAACTGCCGAGCTTCCTCAGCTCTGATTAACACCTGGCCGATGTAGTCGTTGTCCACGTCATCAGGATGTAACGGAAACACAATGTCCATCGTCGTCATCGCCTCACGCCCATAAACCAGGAAAAAATGGCGTAAATCCTGTGTGGTCTCGTTTGGCGGTGTTGTAGGCAAACGTCACGAAACGTAGCGCCTCATCCCAGTTGCTCTGCTCAACATTAACGAACATTGATAGCATGTCGGCCAAGGTCTTATTAAGGCGATCAGTAAGCCAGTTAGTTTGCGGATGGTAGGCGGTCGTCATGTGATCAGTAATGTTGCACCGACTGTTTATCTCTGTCACAAGCTTCGATTGAGAAAGTTTCCCTCGATACGTAATTAACGACCTTGGCGCAACGTGTTTTAATGCAATGTCTTCCACGATGAATTTGGCTACATCGAATGCTTCGGCTGTTTTCACGGCTTTTGTAATGGCATAGCGTGTCAGATAATCAGTGCAAACAATAATCCATCTATTGCCACTACCAGACGTTGGAAATCGTCCAAGGAGGTCAATCCCAACACGCTGCCAAGGCGTTTCGGCTGGTGGAACTGGTATGATTCGTCCAGGTGGTTTCTGAGGAACTGCCTTTCTTTTCTGGCACTCTCGACAGTGCGACACATAGTGATGGACACTCCTAAATAAACCTGACCCGAAAAATTTCTTGCAGAATCTATCGTATGTCTTAATAAATCCTGAATGTCCGGCCTCAGGTCTGTCATGGAATTTCTATAGAACATCTAAGCGTACGTGTTTAGGAATCACTGGTAGCCACCTCTTTCCAAACGGATCAAACTTTTTCTTGCGAACTATTCCATTACCCACCTAAAATTGTCCTTTCACATCCTCTGACCGATTTAAGGCAAGCATAATTTGACATATCTTGGCGTCCGTCTGCTCAGCAGAGAGACCCTGGAATGCAGAGAGACGTTCACTACCTTCATCAAAGTCTTAATGGTCTTGCACAGCGTTTCTTGAGAGACAGTCGGCATCTTGGTGTTTTCATCCACTTCTGTACACTATAGCAATATAATACTCTTGAAGACGTAGTGCCCACCTGGCGAGTCGTCCTGTTGGATCCTTAAGACATGTCAACCAACAAAGTGAA
Source organism: Schistocerca cancellata (assembly GCF_023864275.1). NCBI lineage: Eukaryota > Metazoa > Arthropoda > Insecta > Orthoptera > Acrididae > Schistocerca > Schistocerca cancellata. Next base: position 746,059,182 of record NC_064628.1, on the reverse strand, counting down.
TGATGGTCTGGAACAACTGTGAATGGCCTTCCATAGAGGTACTGTCGAAATTTGCACATAGCCCAGATCACAGGAAGACATTCTCTTTCTGTAGTTGAGTAGTTTCTCTCGGCTTTTGTGAGTGGCCTGGAAGCATAGGCTATAACCTTCTCTTTTTCATCCGAAATTTGCACCAGAACAGCACGGATGCCATACCCACTGGCATCTCTATGTAGTTCTCTAGGTTTTCTCTCATCATACAGATCAAGTACAGGATCAGTCGTCAGAGCTTTTCGAAGCACATCGAAAGAATCTTGTTGAGCACCACCCCAGATAAATTTAGCATCTGCTTTTAACAACTCTTGAAGTGGCCTGGCTTTGATACAAAAGTCTTTGATAAAACATGGACAATAAGAACACAAGCTTCTCACGTCTCTAATACTTTTAGGAACAGGAAATCTGTTATAGCTCTACCTTTTCTGGGTCTTGCTGCACACTTTCGTTTGATACATGGTGCCCAAGTATTTTATTTTGCTCCAAAGAGACAATTTCTTGCATTAAGTTTCAGTCTGGCTTTTTGGAGACACTTAAGAACGGCCCTCAGTATTTTTATGTGTTCACAAAATGTCTCTGAGAACACTATAATCTCATCTAAATAACAAAGACACACCATCCACTTCAGGTGCCTTAGAAGATTATCCATCATTCGTTCAAAAGTTGCTGGTGCATTACACAAACCAAACGTCATTACCTTCAACTAACACAGGCCCTCAGGGGTGATGCATCCAGTTTTCTCACGATCAGCCTCATCTACTTCGATTTGCCAGTATCCCGAGTACTTAGGCCCCTTCAGACAATATAGTGTATCGTCGATTCGTGGAAGAGGGTAAAAGTCCTTTTTAGTTATCTTATTAAGCTTCCTGTAATCAACAAAAAAGCGCCAACTGCCATCCTTCTTCCTGACGAGAACCACTGGTGAAGACCATGGGCTCTGCAAAGGCTGAACGATGTCATTCTTCATCATTTGCTATACCTCGTCGCGAATTATTCAAGGTCCCATTGCTGACACATGGTATGCTCTCTGGCTTATTGGTTGATGGTTTCCAGTGCTAATCCGGTGCTTCATCGACGATTTGCCTAATTTGCTCTTCGCCTGTGGATTGAAGCATTCAGAGAACTCTTGAACAATGGCAAGTAGCTTCTTCTGTTCTTCCTTATTGCGATCTGGTGATACATCTACATCTACATCTACATGGCTACTCTGCAAATCACATTTAAGAACCTGGCAGAGGGTTCATCGAACGCACTTCACAATTTCTTTATGCAATAATTTACCAACAGCCGTATGTATTGTAGAAATTTACTTTATTTCATGAACTTCTATGTGCTACCAATTTCGGCATTACATTGATGCCATCTTCAGGCGCCACACGTCATAGTCGTAAAATCGCTATACACGGATCCATTTGTATGGCTCCATCCGCGTAAAGCGATTTCTTCCTCGGATGGGACTTTTTAAAAGCTGCTTAAGCAATTATAGATTGTGGTCGCTCGAAGATTATGCTAGACGAGATGAGATACTATGGACAGGAAGATGCGCATCCGCGTGTGTGGAGACTATGTCTACTAGATGAAGTGATCATTACTGCAGTCATCGCAAGAAAGGTAGCTGTCATGTGCCATGCCATGCATCAACTCATGGATCTTGTAGTGGAATGTAAGAGAAGCATACCACTGAAGAATAACTTAGTCATCCCAGCCTCTGTCTTCTCGTTTAAGAACGGATTAGTTGAATTGTGGATAGTTAACTGTTGCCGAGAACCGCAGATACTTTTCAAGACGCATGTGCTTAGCAAATGCTGATCCGTTAATTGCAGAACAGCTGAGCGTCATAGAAACCTCCCATGTTGAGTCTGTGGGTGAAATTAGCGCTACCACTACTAGACAAGATTTTCTAGCTTGACCATCTCTAAACCTGGCAGAAAATCCGAAGAGATTCTGTTCCTATTTGAAGTAAGTTAGCGGCAAGAAACAATCAATGCCTTCCCTGCGCGATAGCAATGGAGATACTATCGAAGACAGTGCTGCCAAAGCAGAGTTACTAAATACAGCCTTCCGAAATGCCTTCACAAAAGAAGACGAAGTAAATATTCCGGAATTCGAATCGAGAACAGCTGTCAACATGGGTAACGTAGAAGTAAATATCCTCGGAGTAGTGAAGCAACTTAAATCACTTAATAGAAGCAAGTCTTCTGGTCCAGACTGTATACCAATTAGGTTCCTTCCGGAGTGATTGCTCTTGAAAACAGCCACTTAATTAATTTTCACGGCTCTGTCGATATCTGGTCTATATTTGACACCAAAATCAGGTGAATACATTTCCAAAATAAGATAAAAAGCTCTCATTTAGGATGTTTACTGACAGGAAATTGGGGCAAGACAAAATGATACGTTAAGTGGGAGATCTCTTTTCCGCTTCACTTACTATTCTATCAGATACTCAGAAGTACCTAGTTCAGTTTCACTCCAGTTCTCGGTTGGCAGAAATTACCAAAAACTCGAAGCCTTCAGTGAAATATCGTATTTGCTGCAGCAGCTGCTCTCCGGGCTTTCTGATGCTGCAATACCCCAGCGAAGTAGCAGCAAGAACTCAATCGTTGAATGTGATCGAGTCGTGCAGGCAGCAGCTGTGCGAACCAAGCACACTATTGACACCTAAACCATGTATGCCGTAAATTTCTGTTCTGAAATACTCATTTCTATATGAAAAGATACTTTAGAAATGACATTCTGACAAGAATGTGCACTTACAATTGCGGACAGAGGGAAACCCTTCTTCTCGTACGCGGAAGATAGGAACACGAGGCGTAGAACAACCCATGTACCTCTCCCACTGTACTGTTTACATGTCTCTCTTTCTCGTTTTTCATTTATGCTCAGCTCTTGGGCCCCATCTGTGTCTTGGCTGCGCTCTATCTCGCCTCCCCGCTGTACAACCCTGGAGTGAAGACAAATCAGGACGTACCTACAGTAGCCGCCTAGAACCCCCCAGCTGGACATTCTGCTAGTTATTGTAGTCAACGTTCACCGGATTCAAGACGAGACCAATGTTCGTAGATAGATCAGTACAAGTGAACTTTGAGCTACAATGTCACGCATCATCTTCACATTTAAGTGACATAATATCAATAGTCTTTTAATAAATTATTGCGAAGTGTCACTACATCTACATCTACATCGATACTCCGCAAAGCACTGTGAGATGTGTGGCAGAGCATGCGTCTCATTGTACCAGTTATTAGCATTTCTCCCTGTTCCATTCGCCTATGGAGCACGGGAAGAGTGATTGTTTGAATGCCTCTGTGCATGCAGCAATTATTCTAATCTTATCCTCATGATCACTACATGAGCGATATGAGCGATAAGTAGGGGGTTTTAATATATTCCCAAAGTAAATATTTAAAGCCGGTACTTGAAACTTTGGTAACAGACTTCCTCGGGAGAGTTTATGTCTCTCTTCAAGAATCTTCCAGTTCCATAACTTCAGTATCTCTATGACACTCTTCCACGGATTAAACACACGTGCGACCATTCGTGCTGCCCTTCTCTGTATGTTTTCAGTATTCCCTGTTAGTCCTGTCTGGTACGGGTCCCATTCAACTGAACAATATTCTACATCTAGTCACACGAATGATTTGTGAGGAATCGCCTTTCTAGACTGACTGCATCCCCAGTATTCTACCAATAAACTGAAGTCTACCACATGCTTTACCCACGACTGAGCCTATGTGATCATTCAATTTGATTTCCCTACAGACTGTTACAACCAGATATTTGTATGAGTTGGCTGATTCGAACACTGACTCATTGATATAGTAGTCATAGGATACTAAGTTTTTTCATTTTCTGAAGAGCAAAATTTTACATTTATGAACATCTAGAGTAAGTGGCCAATCTCTGCACCACGTTGAAATCTTATCAAAATCTGACTGAATATTTATGTAGCTTCTTGCACTATTGATAACTGCATTTTACCTGCTCCATGAGAGCAACTGACACTAATTGTATCTGGCGAGCCGTTTCCATATACGCGTGAAACGACATGATTGTGTAACTACAATGCAAATTATCTCGGAAATGGCGCAATGTATCGATTTTTTTTCTTAAAATTATTTCTCTGCATAACCAGCCTACTACACATTTCTAAGCTTTTCAGACTGTTTCTGACCTCCACGAAGTTGCAGCGCGCAGCAACGTCTCCCCGTAACAGCAACTGCTTTCGGTATTAAGGCATTCACTTTCTACCAGTTATGTTTGACACCAAGTGTGTTTGATGAGTTATTACGACTTACACTGAGGTGACAAAAGTCATGGGATACCACCTAATATAGTGTCGGACCTCATTTTGCCCGGCGTAGTGCAGCAACACGACGCAGACTGCATTCAAATCGAGGGAGGTGGCACAGTGGTTAGCAGACTCGAATCGCATTCAGGAGGACGACGGTTCAAGCCCGCTTCCGACCATCCCGATTAAGATTTTTCGCAATTTCCCTAAATCGCTTCAGGTAAATTCCAGAATGGTTCCTCTGAAAGGGTACGGCCGATATCCTTCCCCATTCTTCCGTAATCCGAAGGGACCGATGACCACGCTGTTTGGTCCACTCCCCAGAATCAACCAACCAACCTGGACTCAACAAATCGTTGGAAGTATCCTGCAGCAATAGTGAGCCTTGCTACCTCTACAGTCATCTGTAATTGCAAAAGTGTTTCCTGTACAGGATTTTGTGCTCCAAACTGACCTCTTGACTATGTCACTGAGCGAGGTGGCGCAGTGGTTAGCACACTGGTCTCACATTCGAGAGGACGACGGTTCAAGCCCGCTTTCGGCCATCCCGATTTAGATTTTCCATGATTTCCCTAAATCGCTTCAGGTAAATTCTGGGATGGTTCCTTTGAAAGGACATGACCGATTTCCTTCCTCATCCTTCCGTAATCCGAAGGGACCGATGACCTCGCTGTTTGGTCCACTCCCCACAGTCAACCAACCAACCTGGACTCAACAAATCCGTCAGCAATATTGAGCCTTGCTGTCTCTACAGCCATCTGTAATTGCAAAAGTGTTGCGGTACGTGATTTTGTGCTCCAAACTGACCTCTTGGCTATGTCACTGAGCGAGGTGGCGCAATGTTTAGCACATTGGAATCACATTCGGGAGGACGACGGTTCAAGCCCGCTTCCGGCCATCCCGATTTAGGTTTTCCGTGATTTCCCTAAATCGCTTCAGGCAGATAACGGGATGGTTCCTTTGAAAGGGCATGGTCGATTTCCTTCCTCATTCTCCCTAATCCCACATTCTACTCCGTCTCTAATGAACTCATTGTCGACGGTACATTAAACGCTAACGTCCTCGTTTAAATCGATGGGATTCATGTCGGACGCTCTGCGCCGGTCAAATAATTCGCTTGAATTGTCCAGAATGTTCTTAAAACCAATAGCGAACATATATGATTCAGTGACATAGAGCATTGCCATCCATAAAAGTTCCACTGTTGTTTGTGAACATAAAATACATGAATGCCTCAGATGGTCTCCAAACACCCGAATATAACCATTCCCAGTCAATGATCGGTTGGAGCGGACGACCCAGTCCATTGCCTGAAAACATAGCCCAAGGCAGTACGAAAGCAACACAAACTTGCACGGTGCCTTGGTCACAGGTCCATGGCATGGTGGGGTCTGCGCCGCACTCGAAACCTATCATCAGCTCTTACTAACTTAAACCACGACTTATCCGACCAGGTCACGGTTTCCCCGACGTTTAGGGTCTAACCGATATGGTCAAGAGGCCAGGTGAGGCGCTGCAGGCGATGTCGTGCTGTTAGCGAAGGCACTTGGGTCGGCCATCTGCTGCTACAGCCCTTTAACGCCATATTTCGCCGCAGTTCAATTAGGATACGTTCGTCGTAGTCTCACATTGATTTCTGCGGTTATTTCACAGAGTGTTGCTGGTCTGTTATCACTGACAAATTTATACAAACGGCGCTTCTCTCGGTCGTTAAGTGAAGCACGCCAGTGACTATGCTGTCCGTGATGAGAGGTAATACCTGAAGTTTGGTATTCTCCGCACGCTCTTGACTGTGTGGAAATCTGAATATTGAGTTCCTTTACGATTTACGAAGCTAGCTCCAACTACTATTGCGCGTTCGAAGTCTTCTAGTTCCCGTCGTGTGGTCATAATCATATAGGAAACGTTTTCACATGAATCAAATGAGTAGAAACGGCAGCTCCGCCAGTACAGTACCGTTTTATATCTTGTGTACGCGATATTACCGCACTCTGAATATATGTGTATAGCTATCCCGTAATTTAGTGACCTCAGTGTAGATGGGCAGTTTGTAAGTTAACCTGGCTGAAGATAATGGCTCATCTCGCTCACGTAAGGGGTAATGAATGAGCAGCAGTGGCAGCGACCCGTCTGTGAGCAGCAGGTGTTGGCGGGACAGAGAGAGGTGCTCTACTTTGTCTCCCTTTGTCCTTTTGCTGCACCCAGCGAGCCCTGACCGCTGGACTGGGCGGCGCCCCGATAACACAACCACGTGTTGCGCGTCGCCCCCACTGCACACAGCGCGCTGAATTTCTCTTACAACCGTAGCGAGGGAAGATCGAGGCTCGCGCTCTGCCGAAAGGAATACTGAATTAGGTGTGTTTCCCATTACGCACGCACACACACACACACACACACACACACATGTACTTGCACCTCAGCATGCAACAGGAGGATACCGAATCAGGCAGAGAGCAAACATTTGTATTTTAACAGCCTTTTACTTTTATCTGTCATCCCCGATTGCTGAGTGGTCAGCGTGGCGGTCTGTCACGCCAAGGGGCCCGGGTTCGATTCCCGGCTGGGTCGGAGATTTTCTCCGCTCAGGGACTGGGTGTTGTGTTGTCCTCATTATCATTTCATCGTTACTGGAATCGCTCACTGGAATCACTTCCCTAGACGCTCATGCGGTGGATCTCTCTGGCGAAGCTTCCCCCATGACAAGATCTGCCATAAGGCAGAACGCAAAGTATTTTTCTACTTTTATCTTCTGCACGTGAGCGTCGCATATTGTTACATTCTCTGAAGTTCTTTCACCCACTTTAGTATTGGCACTGGCGTGACAAATCCATAAATCGTCACTATCGGTACAAATGTAGCTATTCTACCCGTCGCGGCTCGTCGACTACCCGAGGGGTGGAACCCCAGAAGAGCGAATGGGCCTTGACGTGCGAGTCTATTTGTATGGTAGCAGAGTTTAAGAACTTTCAGCATTGCAGCGCGTCAGCAATCGTAAGAATCGCAATAATTATGAAAAATCCGTCTCGATTGTACAAACTACCTGGTGTTTACCTAGGTTTCAGCGTGGGTAACCACGCCTTCTTCAGAACAAATATAAAACAGCTTGCCTAAATAGGCATAGTCAAAGGCTAAAATCAACACCTACAGCGGCAAGACCCTATATAAATATTTTACAAATGCACGGTACATACGTGCCAAGTCACTAATACTACGTATCTCAGCCCGGTGTGTGCTGCCTCGCCCCAGCCAACGTACGATGGTCACAGGCTCTCCACAGAACTGAGGCACCACAGGCTGCTCACATGCGCGGCTATCGAAATCACGGCGCATATTTGTTCTGAAGAAGGTGTGGTTACCCACGCTGAAACCTAGGTAAACCCCAGGTCGTTTGTGCAATCGAGGCGGATTTTTTCATAATTATTTGGTAGTAGCGTATCCGAACATCGCGTACAGCCGAGCACAGAGGAAAGCACAACACATACGAACAACGCCTGAGGACCGTGTACACGGAAACATCACGGTGCGAGGCGAAGGCTAGGTCCTCAGTAGTTGAAAGCGTTAACTAGAGCACTGAATCTGAGTGGCTGACCCGCTTGAGTAGCGCTCGTCTATGTCACTCGCTGTACACCCGAGGCCCCTCGAGAAAGACAGGCCGCGTACTACTTTTTGTAGTGTTGCAAGAGGAGGCCGAAATGCACGCGTCAACTCACGCAGGTGGGCGGTAGGTCTGAAACAGGATACGTAATGAATGCTATAAAGAAAAGTACGTAGCTGCTGGAATACTTAACTTTAATCCATCATTTGTATACAGCATTCTTGATGATACAAGCGAGACTCTCTCTAGAAATGGTTAATGGCGCCTTGCTAGGTCGTAGCCATGGACTTAGCTGAAGGCTATTCTAACTATCTCTCGGCAAATGAGAGAAAGGCTTCGTCAGTGTAGTCGCTAGCAAAGTCGTCGTACAACTGGGACGAGTGCTAGGATCTGTCTCTAGACCTGCCGTGTGGCGGCGCTCGGTCTGCCATCACTGACAGTGGCGACACGCGGGTCCGTCGTATACTAGCGGACCGCGGCCGATTTAAAAGCTACTACCTAGCAAGTGTGGTGTCTGGCGGTGATACCACACTTTTCTACACCTGTTTCCTCGTAACTAGGCCTGTCCGTAGAAACGAAAACTGAATCTTCTACTGGAATCCGCTGTTATGGAATCTTACTGTTATTAGTCCTACAATGAGGGGAAATCCATGGGACTACTCATAATTTGTTACAGCGGTACTGGCGTACAATAAAATCATGATTTCTCAGTTGCATAAGCATGTAATGAGTACTGTTACGCAGAAGAGAATAAATCCTATAAGCAAGCCGTTATACGATTTATATCGTGTATTGATATTAAATTAAATTTTGTTGTAGTACTGTTGGTTTGGGTTCTTTGGGGAGTGGAGACCAGACAGCGAGGTCATCGGTCTCATCGGGTTAGGGAAGGACGGGGAAGGAAGTCGGCCGTGCCCTTTCAAAGGAACCATCCCGGCATTTGCCTGGAGCGATTTAGGGAAATCACGGAAAACCTAAATCTGGATGGCCGGACGCGGGATTGAACCGTCGTCCTCCCGAATGCGAGTCCAGTGTGTAATCACTGCGCCACCTCGCTCGGTCTGTGTAGTACTGTTAACCAGTAAGACTTCATAATAGCAGATTCCAGTGTAAGATGCAATTCTCGTTAGTACTTACACGCCCAGCTGCGAGTTAACAGGTTTAGAAACGCATTTTGTCTGCTGAGCTGAGGGAGCTAGCGAGTTCAGGAGTACCTTCGTGACGTACTCGCCGCGACCTGTCTCTCTCGTGGGCCTCGTATGCTCCGCCCATGAGAGAGACAAGACGCGGCGCATACGTCCCAGCACGTGACACTACAGGTCTTACGAGTGCCAGCAGACGTCTACGGTGGGGAGCGGGTAACAGCCGAGTTTAAAATTCTTCACTGTGGTTTTAAATGCATGCAAGCACTCGACAGCACGCGACAAAGTTGAGACTTTTTGTGGGTGTCTTTCCAGTAACATACTGATTTACTTGATTGGCGACTCCATGGAGTGCTGTGTGTACAACGACCATATATGTTAAATTAAAAGAAAGGTCAGCGTTGGCCGTAATACTGATGTTTTATTGATGGCGGAATCGATTTTCGATCACATAGTGATCATCTTCAGTGCTGATATGTACAAATTAAAAACTCAGACACTGGTATCAAGTTATCAATAACCAAAACTGAGAAGTGATCACAATAACTCATTTATATCTCGTGTGTTATTGTGATCGCTTCTCAGTTTTGGTTATTGATAACTTGATACCAGTGTCTGAGTTTTTAATTTGTACATATCAGCACTGAAGATGATCACTATGTGATCGGAAATCGATTTCGCCATCAATAAAACATCAGTATTACGGCCAACGCTGATCTACCTTTTAATTTAATACTGATTTCCTGTGGGACCTGCACAGAGCCGAGTGTTCGCGAAGTGTGGCGGACAAGACGACTAGTGTGACGTCAGAAGTTCGTTGCAGGGCCCATATACCTCGTCCGCCTCCTTACGCAAGCGCTCGTGGAAGCACGCGGTTGGCAGTCCGTTCGATATCACTAGAGGCTCACTCACCGAGCGAGGGGCGAGGCCACGAGGATAACGAAACACTGATCATCAACAGCTTCGTCAAAACATAGCGACACTGAAGGGTCCAGCAAGCGTTCGAAGCCGTTTAGAATTATAATTCTTTTGGGCTCTCGATTTTACAGGTTTTCTAGATGAAATGTGTGCTGTGTACCTGAGATGTGGTGTCACCGCCAGACACCACACTTGCTAGGTAGTAGCCTTTAAATCGGCCGCGGTCCGTTAGTATACGTCGGACCCGCGTGTCGCCACTATCAGTGATTGCAGACCGAGCGCCGCCACACGGCAGGTCTAGAGAGACTTCCTAGCACTCGCCCCAGTTGTACAGCCGACTTTGCTAGCGATGGTTCATTGACAAAATACACTCTCATTTGCCGAGACGATAGTTAGCATAGCCTTCAGCTACGTCATTTGCTACGACCTAGCAAGGCGCCATTACCAGTTACTATTGATGCTGTAAAACATGTACCGTCAAGAGCGATGTTCACCATTTATGGATTAAAGTTAAGTATTCCACAGCTACGTCCTTTTTTACTAGTCTCATTTCCTTGACCTGTTCCAGACCTCACGCCAGCCTGCGTGAGCTAAAACGCGTGCCTTTCGGCTTCCTCTCATAGTGGGTTGGCTCTCTTGCCAATCCACAACATGAGATGCATCAGGTGTTACCACAGTATAAGGAAAATTACAGTGGTAATCGAATATTGAGTGTTATTGAAGGTCATTGTTTTAGTTGTGCAACTGTATGTTTGCGTGAAAGAGTAGCTGATGGCATTACGCTCGCTTTCAGTCAGCTGCCAAAATCGCACGGACATTGAGAAGATTTTTTTTAAAAAAAAGAAACAATTAAAAAGGTTTAGTTTGAGGAGCGTTGCTGGTTCTTCCGTCTTTAGGGGCAGTTTCCCACTCTAAGGGCAAGAGAGTGTGCGGATCCACTATTCGCCCCTCCGCCCCCTTCGACTATGCTGTTGGCAGAATGAGGTTGACTTTTTGTATGGGAAGTCTCCAGCCACCAAGGCAGATGACATTTATTCAAAATTCAAGCAGTGGCGGGGTTCTGACCCGGGAATGAAGAAATTTTGATTACTAATCAAAGACACTACCCCTACGCTAAGGGTGCATCTTAGGTAAATGTAATTTATCCACGAAAGAAATGGATTACAAGGCATTTGTTCGACCGATTATTGAATATTGTTCACAATCTGAGACCCTTACCTGGAAGAACTGGCAGATGATACAGAGTGCTGCGGACTGAGAGCGTCAACTCTGACGAAAATCTCGCTGAGACGTGCTGCTGCTCGCGTTGGAGCTGTTTATGGGTTTCCGCCCTCTGTTGGAGGCCGGACCATATCTTTTAGTTGGCATGGTTTCTGGCTGTTTGTCTTCTTCTCGTCTTGACTGGCGCCACTCGTTTCGCAAGTGTTGCCCGTCCGCTAGTGGCAGCAGCGGCTACTTTCATATGTAGTGGCTGTTGCCCTATCTTTGTGGCGACGTCGTTGTTTTTCCCTGTCGTGTGAGTGGGCCAGTTCGGTTGGGGACTCAGGAGGAGCCAGGTCCGCTCAGTGAGAGAACACGCCGGGACAGCTGGTGGTGCGCATGGACTGCCTGATCGAAGGCCTGTGGGCCGGCCGCAGTGGCCGAGCGGTTCTAGGCGCTTCAGTCTGGAACCGCACGACCGCTACGGTCGCAGGTTCGAATCCTGCCTCGGGCATGGATGTGTGTGATGTCCTTAGGTTAGTTAGGTTTACGTAGTTCTAAGTTCTAGGGGACTGATGACCTCAGATGTTAAGTCCCATAGTGCTCAGAGCCATTTGAAGGCCTGTGGTCACGAGGATGCACGACCTCGTCGTAAACCGGATCCTGCAAGTTTTAAGTTGAGTGCATTTGGATTCAAGTAGATAAATCTCCACTATTGTGAGATCTTGCGATTCTGCAGTGATTTGGGGTTCGTGTTTCTGCTCGTAGTGTTGCCGAGGCAAAGAACAGCGAGTGCAGTGCTTTGGGAAGGCGGATCTGATTAGCTTCCTTCGATTTAATTACTATTTATTGCGTTCAGTTTGTTGCTAATTCTTAAGTTCAACCAGCAGTATTTTTCCTGCCACGTGGCCGCTAACGTCACAATTACCTGCCCTCGGTTAGTGTACGTAAAGGCACAGTACGTTTCCTCGCCTTGCCGGTGTTGTCGGGTGAGGCGAGTAGTTTTGACTGTTTTCTTGATTGTAAGTTGGTTGGCGATTCTTCTACTCGGGTGGTAGTGATTCCTTTCTCGTTCCGGGCGCTCTAAGCACAGTACTATGACGGCAGAGTGCAGACTGCCGGCTCCGGCTTTGGCGTAGTTTTAGATCTTTGCATTTGGTTTACTGGACGTCAGGTAGCCTCAGTCCTTCGTTAGAGTGCCACTAGTCTGAGTTACTATCTTGTGAACTGAATTTAACTCTTGGCTGCGTATCTCATCGCTCGCGAAAGTGTTTTTGCCAGACCTACTCACAGGTCGATCTCTGGTGCACCGTCTGTCACTGGCCCTTGTGTTTTATTGTTGTATTTGCTGTTTTATTGTATGTTTCTAAATTTTTTTGTATGATGGCCATTCGTGTCATTACAGTAGGTTTAAATGATTGTGCTACCAAGTTTAACATCATTTTGTCTCACTTGTTTGGTGATCAGTTGCTTGTCTTTTTAAATTAACCTTTGCTATTGTATTTTCTGTTTGACTGTACGTTTTTTTGAAATTTTTTATATAATTGCCCTTCTTGGCGTTACAACAGGTTTAAATGGTTGTGCTACCTAGTTCACCGTCATTTTGTCTCACCCGATTAGTTATCAGTTGCCTGTCTTTTTTTTAATTTACCATGCTATTGCACTGCTGTTTTACAGTATGTTTGTTTAATTTTTTATAATTGCCGTTCTTGGCGTTAAAGGCCTTCAGCCGTGACTGTGGTTACTTGCCCTAAAATTCTAATTGGGATCACATTGGCTTGTTTTTAAAGCATTATTTGCTGTGTCTGTATTTTATGCTCATTTGGTAAATTGTAACGCACTGAAAGTACTTTTGATTACACAGTTGTTTATTCCTTCATTAATAAGGTGTGATATCTTTATTTATTGCTGAGTCTGAAATTATCGTTTTAAAATAAATGTGCGAATGGCAAAGGGGAACCAACAGTAACTGATTACGGCCCTGTCCACAATCGTAACCGAATCCTGCCTTCCCTGATTACCAGGTTTCACTCGCTGCTTCTGAATACGACGAATACAGGTTTCCCCGTAGGACGAATGCTTGGGTTCTAGGGCAGCACACGTGCAATGAAATTAAGACAGAATACTGAATAGGAAATATATACTACTTAACTCTGGTAACGCTTGTTACAGCAGTTGTAGAATGCAGGTTTAGCCTATGTGTCCTGTGTTGACTACAGTTCCATGAACACAAACTAAATAATGTTCTCTGAACTAAAATCCGAGGAAAATTAATCTTCTGTCTTGATGTACTAATCGAAGAACAGTTCCAGACTAACAGCACGCAGTTAAATCTCTAGTCAGGCGGTCTCTGTCCATGTACGATAATACTGTTCACTGTTATGTTTCTATTGAAGACCAACCACTGTCTAACTGTTGGCCTCTGTTTCTGTCTTACTCGATAACTTGAAGACACGACAAGCATTCTGCAGGAACTCCCTAGCAAGACTCGGACTAGCTTACAACTTGAAACTGGCTACTTCTGCTCGTGCAAAGTTACTTAGGCGCGCGTCTCTCTTCCTGGGTGCGCTGCAGCTCCAGGGGGTGATGCTCGGAGACTGCGTGATTGGTTTGCAAGCAGCGATGTTTCTGCTGCGGATGGATGTACACCGTACTTCTTGTACCAACTGTCACAAACTCTTCTTCTGTCATACCTCAATAAAATACGTAGAAAGGATCGAATGAAGAACAGCGCGTTTCGACGCCAGATCGTTTAGCCGGCGCCGAGATGCTCAACCAATTCTAGTGGCAGATATTACTAGAATAGCGTTGTGCATCATGGAGGGGTTTACTATTCAAGTTTCACGAGAAAACTTTCCGGGAAGAGTCGCCCAACATGCTACTTCCTCCCACATACATCTGAGGGAATGACCACGACGAGAGAATTCGGTAAATTACAGCTAATACGGAGGCTTGCTTACAACCATTCTTCTCATGCGCCATTTGCGCCTGGAATAGGAAAGGAGGGATCAGTTAGTGGTACCCGAAGCACCCACCGCCACACACCGTTAGGTGGCTTGCTGAGAGTGATATGGACATAGATAAACTCAGTGTCGGAACGTTTTGGACAGACAGTTTGTATGGAGATTGTCCGCTCGGCCGGCCATCATTTAGTGGCGCTAAACGACCTCCACAATCTTTCGTTCACTACTTTTCTGGGATGAAGTGTTATGGAAACGAATCTGGTATCCGAAAGTTAGCACAATGTCACCTTATGACTGTTACAAATTGCACACAAAAGGACGAGCAGATACCACGAGTTATGAGAAACATATTCTACTCTCCCAACGGCACTAATCTCACTGGACAAACCGTCAGTCACTCCCATAAAAGAGCTCACTGATCAACCTATATAGCACTGTAGATAGTGTTGAGCTGATACAAGGAGCTCGTGAGACCCTACAGAACACTGGAAAGAGAACTGCATGCAATGGACATTTGGAGCCGAGTACTTCGCAAAAGCCATTGCTCGGACTGGATCACAAAGCTTAAAGGTTTCTTGTTATAATTCTAAACTCGTGTCTGTAAGTCTCAGGTTGGTATCTAAGAAATGTGTAAGACTTATTTTGATATCTAAATATGTATATCTCACTGCAGGACATCAGAACTATGTGCAGATTTAAATTTGAACGGAAATATGTGGATGCAAAATCCAGGCTAGCCACTACGTCACACAATTCGTCATCGAGGAAGCAATCCATATTCCGTCAGATCTCCATATGCCCGCTGACTGTAAAACAAATGACACAGATTGAAATGTTGGCCCTGAATGTATCTAATCTTTATCTTAGTCTTGTGAACAACCACTGTACCACAAATGTTATTTTAATTACACAGCAAATAAACGTAAAAATTAACGCATTTGACTTTCTGACTGCCTGAAAATACACAAGATAGCACTTTACTGAAATCACTTACTGGTATTAAGCGCCAGAACTGATACTGATTTTGTTTTCACGGAAAAACACGCTGACAACCACTGTGCTTAACAATGGACATAAACTTTGTTGGTAATTAAATTCATTGGCATAAATTTGTGTACGGAACTCTAGTTTGCCCTGCAACTTGTTGCTGTTAGGAATAATGATGTGACGGTCAAAATTCTAATTTCATTTGCCGTACTTGCAATTTGCAATGCAAGGCGGCATGTTACAATTTTCATAAAAGCTTCTCCGAGCAACTCGTGATGTGGAGTGCTAGTATGCAAACACAGTCATGAAAGTAAATGAAAATGGGGAACTACTCTTGACAACTGATAAATGAGAACAGGACTCTAAGTTTAACAATGCTCCATTGATCCATGACAACAATACTTTTTTTCATAAGTTTCACACCTAGAGAAGTTAGCAAAATATTTGTTAATAACTTTCCTGTGTACAATTACCTTTCTTGACACTTGTTTCAACTATAAGACAAAGCCATGTGTTGCATTATAAGATTTTTACAGTACACTTCAACGATATGCAATATTCTAACAATAACGACAGTGGATTACCTTAAAAATTAGTCTTTTGTGATTCTTCCATTGATATAACCTCATTTTCTTTCCTCAAAAAAGGCTAGTACAAGATCCTTTCTAAATAATGCTGCCTCCACTAAGTAGCAGGCTAGCTTCCACCCCTTTCAAGCCAAGTACATAGCCATACTGTCCAACACACACTGCTACTCTTGACATGAAGCAATCTGTCTGACCAACATATCAGGTCTCGTAAATATAATGTAACATTACAGAGGTGAGCATATTTGTCAGATTCGAAACTTCGTTCATATCTATAACCAAAACTACCTGAAAATCGGAATGGCAAATAGGACAGCCCCCTTTCTTCACTCCTCCCCTATTAAACAAGAATTTTGCAGAGTGGTTTCTCCCGATACAGTAACAGGAGACACTCGAAACATTTTCCAATAGAAACACTCACGAAAGCTTAGTACAAAATGTGTGGTTGCAAATACCTGGGGTGGGTGACAATGTTTACAAAATATCAGTGAAAAGGTACAAAGTGATACAAATATGGTAAATAAGTTGAAATACAAGTAACAGTACATATATGCAAACCAGTGTGCAAAGCTTCCAGCAATAAGTCATTTTACGTATTTGTCATGATGCAGAGGACATGGCATAATGAGATACTTGCTGTGGTATATAAGCAATCTAGTTCATTAAATACAATAGAGTATATACACACAGTTTTACAATAAGGTGTAAAGCATTACAAAGTCATTACAATTACCTGTTTGGATGTTTAAAAGAAACCTGTAAGGACGAGTAAGAGTTCCTGTAATTCAGATGAAGTAAGAAAGATACATCCATTTCATGCAACTTGGTACAAAACTTTACAAAGCATTTAAAACTGTTAGTTCAGATGTGTAAGAAAATCGTATGAAGACAAGTCAATAATTTTGTGAGTTCAAATAAACCAAGAAAGGTACGCACATTTACAGTGTGATACAAAAAGGTATACAATTATCTACTCAAAATTACTAAGAAAACTATGAGAACAACGTCATGCAATGGAAGAAAAAATATCACAGCAAAATGTCACACACATCACTGTTTTGTCACATGCACACTTATCACAACTGCGCCTACATGGTAGCATGAACACATTCCTGGGGCAGACTCAGGCAGCATTGTACTTTGCCTTCAGTTTCTCCACTGACAACTTCCAGAGCTCATAATAAATATGTTTTCCAGGCAGACTCAGGGCGGATGAAGCATCTTGGGGTAGCCTTTACTGACAACCCACACAGCTCGAAATAAGTATGTTATCTAGGCAGACTCAAGAAGGGTGAAGTGTTCTGTCACAACTTCCACTGACAATCCAGAATTTGAATGGCTACAACCGTTGCTGTAGAATTGTCATAATGAGCAGTGTTTCCATTGGTCCCTCTTTCATAAGCTGAGACATGATGTAGCATTCAGTGTCACAGCAAACTGCATGAAGACATTCAGCATAATCTTTCCATTAAGCTTAGTGTGTGTGCGTCAACCAAGATGATCTCTCCTGTGCATCCAGAATATATGAAGCAAAGTTACAAAGGAGTTATACAGGGTGGTCCATTGATCGTGACCGGGCCAAATACCTCACGAAATAAGCGTAAACGAAAAAACTAGAAAGAACGAAACTTGTCTAGCTTGAAGGGGGAACCCAGATGGCGCTATGGTTGGCCCTCTAGATGGCGCTGCCACAGTTCAAACGGATATCAACTGCGTTTTTTTTAAATAGGAATCCCCATTTTTTACTACATATTCGTGTAGTACTTAAAGAAATATGAATGTTTTAGTTGGACCACTTTTTTCGCTTTGTGATAGATGGCGCTGTAATAGTCACAAACATATGGCTCACAATTTTAGGCGAACAGTTGGTAACAGGTAGGTTTTTTAAATTAAAATACAGAACGTAGGTACGTTTGAACATTTTATTTTGGTTGTTCCAATGTGATACATGTACCTTTGTGAACTTATATCTGAGAACGCATGCTGTTACAGCGTGATTACCTGTAAATACCACATTAATGCAATAAATGCTCAAACTGATATCCGTCAACCTCAATGCATTTGGCAATACGTGTAACGACATTCCTCTCAACAGCGAGTAGTTCGCCTTCTGTAATGTTCGCACATGCATTGACAATGCGCTGACGCATGTTGTCAGGCGTTGTCGATGGATCACGATTGCAAATATCGTTCAACTTTCCCAACAGAAAGAAATCCGGGGACGTCAGATCCGGCGAACTTGCGGGCCTTGGTATAATGCTTCGACGACCAATCCACCTGTCATGAAATATGCTATTCAACACCTCTTCAACTGCACGCGAGCTATGTGCCGGACATCTATCATGTTGGAATCATACTATGTTGGAAGTTCATCGCCATTCTGTCATGCAGTGAAACATCTTGTAGTGACATCGGTAGAACATTACATAGGAAATCAGCATACATTGCACCATTTAGATTGCAATCGATGAAATGGGTGCCAATTATCCTTCCCTCCCATAATGCCGCACCATATATTAACCCGCCAAGGTGCTGATGTTCGACTTGTCGCAGCCATAGTGGAATTTCCGTTGCCCAATAGTGCATATTATGCCGGTTTACGTTCCCGCTGTTGGTGAATGACGCTTCGTCGCTAAATAGAACGCGTTCATAAAATCTGTCATCGTCCCGTAATTCCTCTTGTGCCCAGTGCCGGAACTGTACACGACGCTCAAAGGCGTAGCCATGCAATATATAGTGCTTAGAAATATGGTACGGGTGCAATCGATGCTGATGTAGTATTCTCAACACCAACGATTTTGAGATTCCCGATTCTCGCGCAGTTTGTCTGCTGTCTGTTAGAAGAAGTCAGTGAATATGTCTACCTTGGCCAGATTATAAATATGAAGGGAGCCATAAGGCCAGAAATCTATGGACGCATCAAGCTTGGCTGGCAAGCATTTGGGGAGAATTCAACAGTATTCAGATCAAAAATGCCAGTAAATCTGAAGAAAGCAGTATTTGATCAATGCATTCTTCCTGTGATGACGTATAGCTGTGACACATGGGCACTGAACTCATATACAAAAGGGAATCTTAGGACAGCACGGAGAGCCATGGAGAGATCAATGCTGGGTTATACAAGAAAGGATAGGAAAAGGGCAGATGACATCCGGTCTGCGACGAAGGTTAAGGACATCTTAGTAGGTTCCTTGAAATGGCAGAGGACTGGCCACGTTGCAAGAAGATAAGACAACAGATGGACGAAGCTAGTACTGGAGTGGAGTCCGAGAGAGCACCGAAGGCCTAGAGGAAGACCACCAGAGAGATGGGACAAAGACATCAAGAAGGTCGCTGGTAACACCTGGCAGATAACTGCCCAAGACCGTCCCACTTGGAGAAGGCTGCTGAAAGCCTACCTGAATCCACGACTCGAAGAGGCCACATCATCTAATGATTGAATTGGCTGCTGCTGCTGCTGATGATGATGATGATGATGACGTGCGGATTAGCCGCGACAGCAGCTAAAACACCTACTTTGGCATCTTCATTTATTGCAGGTCGAGGTTGACGTTTCACATGTGGCTGAACACTTCCTGTTTCCTTAAATAACGTAACAATCCGGCGAACGGTCCGGACACTTGGATGATGCCGTACAGGATACCGAGCAGCATACATAGCACACGCCCGTTGGGCACTTTGATCACAATAGCCACACATCAACACGATATCGAACTTTTCCGCAATTGGTAAACGGTCCATTTTAACAAGGGTAATGTATCACGAAGAAAATACCGTCCGCGCTGGGGGAATGTTACGTGATACCACGTACTTATACGTTTGTGACTATTACAGCGCCACCTATCACAAAGCGAAAAAAGTGGTCCAAGTAAAACATTCATATTTCTTTACGAACTACACGAAAATGTAATAAAAATGTGGGTTCCTATTTTAAAAAACGCAGTTGATATGCGTTTGGTGTATGGCAGCGCCATCTAGCGGGCCAACCATAGCGCCATCTGGTTTCCCCCTTCAAGCTAGACGAGTATCGTTCTTTGTCGTTTTTTCGTTTGATGCTTACTTGGTGAGATATTTGGCCTGGTCACTATCAGTAGACCACCCTGTATAAGAAGTTAAATACATTTTATTGGAAGATATAGTAATTTCATACCCATGTGCCTTATTCAATATTCTTATCTAATATATACAATAAAAATGATTATATTATAACCTTGGTATCACATGAACTGAATATAAAACCTATAAGTAAAATTCTGGTGGCATTTTAACCATATTGCTTTTAAAAGTATACAATTGATCATAAATTTGGTATCAATCATCAATATTAAGTATTCATCTTTATTCTTAAAGTACATAATATACACTCCTGGAAATGGAAAAAAGAACACATTGACACCGGTGTGTCAGACCCACCATACTTGCTCCGGACACTGCGAGAGGGCTGTACAAGCAATGATCACACGCACGGCACAGCGGACACACCAGGAACCGCGGTGTTGGCCGTCGAATGGCGCTAGCTGCGCAGCATTTGTGCACCGCCGCCGTCAGTGTCAGCCAGTTTGCCGTGGCATACGGAGCTCCATCGCAGTCTTTAACACTGGTAGCATGCCGCGACAGCGTGGACGTGAACCGTATGTGCAGTTGACGGACTTTGAGCGAGGGCGTATAGTGGGCATGCGGGAGGCCGGGTGGACGTACCGCCGAATTGCTCAACACGTGGGGCGTGAGGTCTCCACAGTACATCGATGTTGTCGCCAGTGGTCGCCGGAAGGTGCACGTGCCCGTCGACCTGGGACCGGACCGCAGCGACGCACGGATGCACGCCAAGACCGTAGGATCCTACGCAGTGCCGGAGGGGACCGCACCGCCACTTCCCAGCAAATTAGGGACACTGTTGCTCCTGGGGTATCGGCGAGGACCATTCGCAACCGTCTCCATGAAGCTGGGCTATGGTCCCGCACACCGTTAGGCCGTCTTCCGCTCACGCCCCAACATCGTGCAGCCCGCCTCCAGTGGTGTGGCGACAGGCGTGAATGGAGGGACGAATGGAGACGTGTCGTCTTCAGCGATGAGAGTCGCTTCTGCCTTGGTGCCAATGATGGTCGTATGCGTGTTTGGCGCCGTGCAGGTGAGCGCCACAATCAGGACTGCATACGACCGAGGCACACAGGGTCAACACCCGGCATCATGGTGTGGGGAGCGATCTCCTACACTGGCCGTACACCACTGGTGATCGTCGAGGGGACACTGAATAGTGCACGGTACATCCAAACCGTCATCGAACCCATCGTTCTACCATTCCTAGACCGGCAAGGGAACTTGCTGTTCCAACAGGACAATGCACGTCTGCATGTATCCCGTGCCACCCAACGTGCTCTAGAAGGTGTAAGTCAACTACCCTGGCCAGCAAGATCTCTGGATCTGTCCCCCATTGAGCATGTTTGGGACTGGATGAAGCGTCGTCTCACGCGGTCTGCACGTCCAGCACGAACGCTGGTCCAACTGAGGCGCCAGGTGGAAATGGCATGGCAAGCCGTTTCACAGGACTACATCCAGAATCTCTACGATCGTCTCCATGGGAGAATAGCAGCCTGCATTGCTGCGAAAGGTGGATATACACTGTACTAGTGCCGACATTGTGCATGCTCTGTTGCCTGTGTCTATGTGCCTGTGGTTCTGTCAGTGTGATCATGTGATGTAACTGACCCCAGGAATGTGTCAATAAAGTTTCCCCTTCCTGGGACAATGAATTCACGGTGTTCTTATTTCAATTTCCAGGAGTGTATATGAAAGGCTTTAGATCCAGCTTTCTAGTTACATCCATGTATCTGTCTGGATAAAATGCTAACTACCACATATGCCATATATTACAACATTAGCAATTACCATGGTGATAAGCAAAAATAGATAGTTGTTGAGTACACATTCTTAGAACAGAAAACCTCATTAGTGTACTATTATTGTGGAGCAAAATTCTTAGATGTAACAACATCTTAGCATTTGTCAAATTCACTGGTATCATTATGACTACAAAATCGTCGGCATTCCTGGTTATGAAAGAGTAACATGTTAATTAAATTTTCATTAACAAACTGCATGTTCCTGAAAATTCAAAGATAAAGTGTCAATCACAAAGTAGCTCTATTATGTGTTGAGCAAATTTCTCATAAAGACATAGACACAGAGCACAGTTTTGAAAGAAAACGTTCATGTTAAATGTATTTCGGTTCCTGTTTCCACTGTACACACTGTACCTGTAGAGTTACTAATAAACAACAAACAATATCATTACTGAGACAAAAACCATATCCCTCACTGGATACTTGAAATAATAATCCATAAAAGGATCCACATACATCATAACTGCTGAAATAACATATCTCCTACTCCTATTGGCTTCCTGAAGTACTTGTTCTTAAAAGAAAAATCTTCACCTAGACACACACCATTATTCAATTCATATTATTCCTTCGTTGCTATTCAGCATAAGTATCATGTACATTATTGTGTAATATCAATATTTTATTTCATCACTTTTTTTTACATAAATGTCACACTTTACTCTTTCTCGGTCATTCTTTACACTGTGTCCAATTGCTCACAATATACATATGTAGCAGGAATTGTCAGGTAATATATCTGTGTCACCAATAGTCAATAGCTGATGATTTTTTGTTCCATATAACTATTTTCAAACATCTAAAAATAGCATCAGTACATTAGACTTCTCAAATATGTTACACAAATTATCAAAAGTTTATAACAAATTACATGTATCAACAGTTAGGAAAATAATTTCTAGCAGTGGTCGCTCAGCCAGTCTTAAAACTTTCTTCACTATACTTACACTAGGATCGTAGGAGAGAGTCATTTACATTTATTACCGAAATAGGACAGTAGAAGACGTGAGTGCACCATGAATTAAAATAAGGAATGGTAACACCCGGCTCATGAAGGCATCAGTCGCCAGCCGATGTACCTAGCATAGAGAGAATGACCCTCATTTTTCAACAATCGATGTTGATGTAGCATTCTCAACACCGACGATTTTGAGATTCCCGGTTCTGTTGTAAGAACTCTCAGCAGGTTGAATGATATCTTGAGTTAACATAGACTGGATCTTATTCCTTACTCTTTTCCTGTATACCATTGGAACAGCATAAGGTGGAACAAAAAACTTCGTATGTTCCTTGACTTTACATTCATTAAGAAAATTTATTATCGTAACAGGTTTATTGACAAAGACCTCTGAATGTGACTATAAGATATCGAATAACTTCAGATGCATCCTTTACACTGTCTATTTAATCATGTATGATCTCAGAGATATCGGAAGACCGCTCCATTCCATGAGAAGTACATTATTTATGACCAATAGCGTTACTGGAATGTTTCGATTTTGACGGAGATAAAAATTTCAAACAGTTGATGCCTTCTTCCTGATTTGGAATCCAATCATCGAATTGTAGAAAGGTTAACTTTTCCTTCGACTTCAGCTTTTGCCACAGCACCATTCAAGTTTAGAATAGCTTTGCATTCAGTCAAGAAATGAAGACCCAATATCATTTGTGTAGTAAGAAGGGGCACCATTAAGAAGTTGGCAGAGAATTGACGACCTTGACAAATAAAATCTGAACGTGCCTGTTTTATAACCTCTACATTTTTACGAGTAATAACACCCTTAATTTTGGTTCGTTCCAACGGAAATGTTAAACAAACAGGTGACCGCCGACGTTTGATGAAAGGTGCCTCACTGATAAACGAAATAATACTATCCTAGTCTATTACCGCTAATAAAGAAACTTTTCCAACAGAAACAGATTGGATTAAGACGCTCTGATTGTCTAACTTGTCTACCAACAAGGTACCTCTTATATCACCAAACTGAAGAAAATTTATTTGTCTCTCCTCTGAATCCATCTCACAAAATGTTTTTCCTAGGAAAGTGTCACGAAAATCCACAACCACATCGTCAGTTATGTTCCCCACTGCTTGTCAATGAACATGTGTTTCACATTCTGTGTCAACATCTGACCAAGGCATGTAATTAGTTACCCAGTCACAAACACTGACTTCCCTTAAATGTAATGCTTGGTCCTCAACAATCTCTATACTAACAAGATTATAGTAGGATTCACCTAACATCTGTTCCTCATCTTGGTTACCAATAGACTCACACTGTTCATTCTGCTCACTAGTGGGTTCACAATGTATATTTTTAAGGCATGAATGGAGTAATTCTCTGTCTCACAAACGAGTCACTTGCTGCATGTGGCTTATTTATTACAAGGTATTATCAGGTTGAACTTCTCACTTACATCTTGCTTAATCTCTTTGGTTTTCTCCTTTAAATCAGCGAAAAGTTCCTCTCCATTTTTTTTATTAATCTTTTCCAGACTGCTGATAAAGTCCCCTAACTTTCTGTCCAGTCTTCTGTCACATTCATCAAATTTGCTATCCTGTTCTTTATCGTGCTCTGCTTCACAAATTTTCAATCCAGTTCTTTATTGTGCTTGGATAATATCATTAGAACACTTTGGATAAAATCATTTTTCCCATTTTTGGCATTACTAAAGGCAGGGGTAGATACAGGCTCAGCTTGGTCAACAGTTGTGGACGCAAAATCTGAATCTTTAATTATAAGACCTGACTGTTGTGACAAATTACATCCTAAAGTCTCAGTTTCCAAAGCAGAATTCCCAATGGCACTCTGTTGTTCCATGTTTGATATCGATCAGTTCTGTCAGGCATTGTCCTATTTATCTCAGTTAAACCAGTATGGTGAGAGGTCTCTGTTAGATTGTCCCTTCTCTGTCTACAGAATCACCAAAAGTTACATCAGCCGCAGCCCTAGCATTTGATCTAGCTATGGTACCTTTTGATGTTTTAGTGGACTTACAGCAACATACCAAAGAAAAAGGAAATTTCTCACACACAGATCAACACTTCACAGATAACTACTAAAACCCCTTTCTATAAATGTTAATGAAACAGAAAAATATTGAAACTACCACTGACAAAAATCACTGAATAAATGAAAGTCCAAGCTTCCAGTAACATAACTGTATAATGAAACACCTACACTTCAATAAAGGACACAAAGTAGCATATACCAGAAAAAATCACTGTATGTCCATCCATGTAACACTTCAAGATTCAGTAAACAAGAATAATTTTAGCTGTGAGTATATCATTAGCAATCACAAACTTCAATAGCAAAATCGCTTATCCTGTGCACAGTACCCACCACAAGAGCATAAAACGAAAAACTCTCAGTTGCAGTACACTCTATAAAACACCTACCACAAATCGGTATTCAGAAATGCAGAAAATTCATAAAACTTTATTCCTGCTCAAACGAACTTTAACCATTCTACAGAAAATTTATCTGTAGTGTTACCTGGTAATAAATATGTAAAACAAACTGTGTTGCTATGATGGCATACAGTGTATAATTGATTTAACTGTTGCATGACAGATCTTGAAAGTAACTACTAAGTGAAATACTATAATTGAAATCTTATTTTGTGATTGCAGGACAAATCTTTATCTGACTGCAAAAGTTAGCAGACTACCATATATATATACATATCTGGGCTGGGTCAATGGTTGAGAGTTTCTTGTTATAGTTCTAAACTCATTTTTGTAAGTCTCAAAGTGGTATTTGAGAAGTGTGTAACACTTATTTTGTTATCCAACTGTGTAAATTTCAGTGCAGGACAACAGAACTATGCGAAAATTTAATTTTGAACGGAAATATGTGGGGCTCACCATACATAACGCGAAATCCAGGCTAGCCACTACGTCAAACAGCCGTCTGTGGGGAAGCAATCCGTTTTCAGCGAAATTTACATATGCTATCTGAATGCAAAACACATGACACAGATTAAAATGTTGGCCCTGAATGTAGCTAATCTTTAAGACTTGTAAACAACCACTGTATGAAAATTGTTATTGTAATTACACAGCAAATGAAGGAAATTAATACATATGACATTCTCATAAAACTGCTTGATAATTCACAAGATAGCACTTTACTGAAACCTTTTGTTGGTATTAAGCCTCAGAACTGATTCTGATATTATTAAAAAGAATAAAAGAAAAGAACCGTCTGACAATCAGTGTGCTTCACAGTGGACGTAAATTTTGATGGTAATTAAAATATATTGGCACACATGTGCGCATTGAACGCACGTCTGCTGTACAACTTGTTGCTGTGAAGAATAATGATGCGACTGTCAAAATTCAAATTTCAGTTGCTGTACTTGCAATGCGCAGTTCAAGGTGTTGTCTTACCAATTTTCATAAATGCCTCTCAGTACACAACTCATGGTGTTCAATGTGAGTACGCAAACACCGTCATGAAAGTAAATGGAAGTGGGGAACTAATCTTCTCAGCGACTGATAAATGAGAACGAGACGCCAAGTTTAGCAATGATTCATTAATCCATAACAACAGTACACCTTTTCATAAAGTTTCATGCTTAGACAAGTTAGCAAAATATTTCGTAATAACTTTCCTGTCTACAATTACTTTCCCTGACACTCGTTTCAACTATAAGACAAAACCATATGTTGCATTATAAGATTTCTACAGTAAACTTCGACCATATGCAATGTTCTTATAATAAGAAGCTATACAGTTACAAAAATACAAAAAAACTGGATTGCCCTAAAAATTCGCCTTTTGACAGTCTTCCATTAATATAATCTCATTTTCTTTTCTCACAACGTATTAGAACAAAGATCCTTTGGTCTCTTACAAAGAGTATAATATTACAGAGGTTGAGTACATTTATCAAATTCGCAACTTCCTTCACGCCAACACTGCCTGAAAATTGTCATGGCAAACAGGACAGCTCCCTTTCAAGTTACATCTTTAAAGTGGGTCAGTAATACAGGAAGTGATTCATAGATGATTGGATAAGTGTAGTGCAGTGCGACGAGTGACTATTTTTGTCTATTTTCAAATGATTCAAGGTGTGTAATACACTATGGCACAATAAGGCGTTTAATACACAGTGTGTGGAGGGTGTAGTTTTGGCCAGACGTGCTTCAGTGATGTTTCGGTGTTGTTTTTCGTACCATGACATCGGACCCACTGATTCTGGTTATCATGAGCAAGAGTTAGGATGTGTATTTGAACATTCTCTACTAGGAAATTGTGCCGTTTCCTCTGCTCCATCATGGTGAGTGTGATGTGGAAACTCCCGTCTTTCAGGAGACAACAGCCATGTTCACACAGCTGCACGCTTACTTGCCGGGTTAGTTGGACACTGAGACATCTTGTCGTACTGTGAGCCACCCACTAAATCACCCAGTCATAAACCTATAGAAAATATCACGGACTATTTGGAACAACAAATGAATTGTAGTAATCGACATCTCCGAAGTTCGATAGCTGTACGGTATGTTACAACATTTATGCGATGTTGCAAATATTTAAGATTGCATCAAATTATGCAATACTGCATAAAGCGTACTTTCTGCATAGAGGGACAGTAGGGCGTCGGAATGAAGTGACCTGGCATCTCAGCGTCACCCACATCAGAATCTTTCTATTGGATGAGCAAGACTGCAGTATACATAGCAATACAATATTTCCATGACTGGGGTTGGCTGGTACGAGCGACGCAAAAGCTCCAGGCATGAAAGTCTGCACGGTAGCGGAGAATGTGATAGCAGGGGCCACGACAGGCAATGGTGGTTCTCGTTAATTGTTGAGAATTAGCAAGGAATATATTGTTCTTGACTGCACAGTCACAGACAGGAAGTGCGTTGGAAGTTATTCAAAATGTTCAAATGTGTGTGAATTCCTAAGGGACTAAACTGCTGAGGTCATCGTCCCCTAGTCTTACACGCTACTTAAACTAACTTAAGCTAAGAACAACACGCACACCAATGCCCGAGGGAGGACTCGAACATCCAGCGGGAGGGGCCGCGCAATCCGTAACATGGCGGCTTTAACCACGCGACTGCAAGTTATTACGCTGTAATCTCCCCACAGTTGCAGATTTGTATGGATAACAAATATCTTGTGAAACGTATTAAGTGTTACGTAAATTGTCTTCTTCTTGTTGTTGCTCTTCTTCTTTCTGGCGACTAGGATTGTCCCTGTCTGTCTGTTCCATTCTGTGGACGTACTGGACCAGCTGCCGTCCCATCTCTTGGACGGTCTTTTGGGTAGCCGTTTCCCTTGTGGTCATCCATGTTTACAAGTTTTGGCTGGTTTTGATGGATCTATCCTTTCCACATGATCCTTACAATTTCTTTTACTTGTTTACAGTCATTTATTTATATTTCGTACTCGAGACTATCCCCTCATCGAGACATTTGTTCTTTCGTCCCACATGTTCTTGAATCCGTCTTAGTACTGTCGTTAAATTTTGTTTTATATTTCTCGCTTCTTATGTGGTTTCGCTGCATGCGTCAAAACTAGACGCACCATTGTTTGTGATAACAGTCCCTAGATAATTGTGACTCATTACTTCTGCAATTGACACCCATCTATATCTAATGTACAGGTGCTTTTGATATTACCGTACTCTTAGGTTTTTTAGATGAAATTTCCTTGTTACATTGCTTAGTTGTTTTATTAAACTGTCTTCATTACTTGCTATTAGTACAAAATCATCAGCATAACATATAATTTTACGAATTGTGATTAAAACCAAAGCCGGCCGGTGTGGCCGAGCGGTTCTAGACGCTGGTCTGGAACCGCGCGACCGGTATAGTCGCAGGTTCGAATCCTGCCTCGCTCATGGATGTGTGTGATGTCCTTAGGCTAGTTTCGTTTAAGTGGTTTTAAGTTCTAGGGGACTGATGACCTCAGATGTCAAGTCCCATAGTGCTGAGGGCCATTTGAACCATTAAAACCACAGGAATCAACACGTGGCATCCCTTGCAAAAACCCTGTGCTCTCTACCACACGCCAAGTGGTTAAACATTACCTCCAGTTATCAACATTATAGCGCTGCAGCCGCAATATTTGTACAAGCACACGATCGAAGGTATCCACTGCAGTGAAAGGAAAATATCTGAAGGCTCTGATCACTATGGGACTTAACTCCTGAGGTCATCAGTCCCCTAGAACTTAGAACTAGTTAAACCTAACGAACCTAAAGACATCACTCACATCCATGCCCGAGGCAGGATTCGAACCTGCGATCGCAGCGGTCGCGCGTTTCCAGACTGAAGCGCCTAGAACCGCTCGGCCACTCTGGCCGGCAAAATCTCTGAAGTCGCAAGGATTGTGGCTTGCAGAAAAACCGCGACATTTGACGGACTTCTACATCTCCATCGACAACGTTGTGTGTGCGGTTGCTTCGTTACAACCAGCGGCCGAGGTACGTCTTGCCAATACACGCAAGGAGAGTGCTGTAATGCCTTCATCAACGAATGGCGTCAGCTGGAAATAACGTACCTGAGGAGACTTGAGATTTGTTTTCTCGCTGAGTTGAGCCCATTACCAAGGTCAGAGGTGGTATTACACGCGTTAAGGTGATGTTTTCTGATGTGACTATTTTCGGACCTTGTGTATCCTTGTCCATCTCACAGAAGAGAAGAAACAAGCGTCAATGGGTACTCTGTCTTCGGGTTTTCCGTAGTTTCAGCCATAGGCCTACCTCATTTTCAGAAGCCGAACGGGAAAAAAATACCGCTACACTGAAACGACGCCTCGAATATTGAATTAAAGAACAAACGGCGAACAGCACGGGCGAGTGGTTCCACTCTGCAGCGGAATCTGAGGGACATTTCTCAAGAATTTTTACCGCATCTGCATTGTAAATGTCAGCGGGGCGCGATGTGCTTTGCAATATCGCGGCTAGGCCGGATTTTGGCAAGAAGTTTGTGGGTGTCGGTGGGATTGGTTAGGTGGGGGAAGGGGGAGGGGAAGAGGGGGTGGAGGAGGTTAGGCGGTCCAGCAGGCGTGCTGTGCTGCCACTCCACTCCATTCCAGCAGGACCTGCTGGCAAAGCCGCGAGGACTCATCACTCCCCGGTTTTAATGCATATTTACGCTGCCAATGTTTGTGTTCCTTGCATCAGACGGGCAATTACGGAAGCGGGCCGCCTGCGTGCAGCGGCTGTTGGAGCATCGGGTCGCCGCCCGTTTAAAAGCCCTCGGGCAGCCGGCCCCGGCGCAGAGGGCCAGTGTTTACCAGATCAGCTGAGGAGTAGGCAGACAGAGACCGTGCAAATAACACTGAAAGTTTCTTATACATTTAGACTCGTGTTCGTAAGTGTCATGCTGGTATATGAGAAATGCGTAGAAACTATTTTTGATATCGAAACACGTAAATCTCAGTGCAAGGCAACAGAACTAGGTGAAAATTTATTTTTGAATGGAAATATGTGGAGGTCCGGCTACACGATGCGTAATCCAGACTAGCCAGTACATCAAACAATTCGTCTGGGAGAAAACAATCCGTTTTCAATGAAATTTACCGAACCATCACTGTACCAGAACTGTTATTGTAACTACATAGAAAATGAACGTAAAAATTAACAGGTCTGGGTTTCTGATAAAACTGCTCGAAAATTGACAACGTAGCAGTTTGCTGAAATCTTTTACTGGTGCTAAGTCTCTGAATTGATAGTGATGAACGTTGATTATAAGTCAATTTATTGGCCTACCTGTGCGCACGGAACGCTCAACTGCTCTGCAACTTGTTGCTACTAGTAATAATGAGTTCAATTTAAGAGGGGATCTGAAAAATGTTCATAAATGCTACTCAGTACACAATTCGTGATGTGCAACGCGAGTTAGCAGACACAGTCACGAAAGAAATGAAAATAGAGAACTAATCTTCACGAGTGATAAATGAGAAGAGAATCCAAGTTTAATTGTGCTTCATTAAGCCACAGCAAAAATACACCTTCTCATAAAGTTCTCAAACCCAAACAAGTTACCAAAATATTTCTTAATAACTCTCCTGTGTACAATTATCTCCATTGGCACTTTTTTCAACTATAAGACAATACCGTATGTTTCATTATAAAATTTCTACAGCGAATTTCAACCATGCAAATGTTCTCAAATGTTTTAACAACGCCAAGGTAAACAGTTACAAATAAACTCATCATAAAAAGTTTTGCATCACCTCGGTTCCGAGAGTTCCAAAACATGTACAGAAAACTGGAATAGAGATCAACATAAACATATTTTCCGCCCTTTTTACTGCTCCTGAAAACGACACATTGCATGTTGTACCACGATACAGCGAGACCATCAGAGGTGATGGTCCAGATTGCTGTACACACCGGTACCTCTAATACTCAATAACGCGTCCTCTTGCGTTGACGCATGCCTGCATTCGTCGTGGCATACTATTAACAAGTTCATCAAGGCACTGTTGGTCCAGATTGTCCCACTCCTCAACGGCGATTCGGCGTAGATCCCTCAGAGTGGTTGGTGGATCACGTCTATACTAGGCATGTTCGATAGGGTTCATGTCTGGAGAACATGCTGGCATGCTGGCCACTCTAGCCGAGCGATGTCGTTATCCTGAAGGAAGTCATTAACAAGATATGCACGATTAGGGCCCCAATTGTCGTCCATGAAGACGAATGCCTCGCCAGTATGCTGCTGATATGGTTGCACTATCGTACGGAGGATGGCATTCACGTATCGTACAGCTGTTACGGCGCCTTCCATGACCACTAGTGGCGTACGTCAGCCCCACATAATGCCACCCCAAAACAGCAGGGAACCTCCACTTTGCTGCACTCGCTGGACAGTGTGTCTAACCTATTCAACCTGACAGGGTTGCCTCCAAACACGTCTCCGACGATTGTCTGGTTGAAGGCATGTGCGACACACCGATGAAAAGAACGTGATGCCAATCCTGAGCGGTCCATTCGGCATGTTGTTGGGCTCATCTGTACAGCACTGCATGGTGTCGTGGCTGCAAAGATGGACCTCGCCATGGAGGTCGGGAGTGAAGTTGGGCATCATGCAGCCAATTTTGCACAGTTTGAGTCGTAACAGAACGTCCTGTGGTTGCACGAAAAACATTATTCAACATGGTGGCGTTGCTGTCAGGGTTCCTCCGAACCATAATCCGTAGGTAGCGGTCATCCATCGCAGTAGTAGCCCTTGGGCGACCTAAACGAGGCATATCGACAGTCCCTGTCTCTCTGTATCTCCTCCGTGTCCGAACAAATCGATTTGGTTCACTCAGAGACACTCCCCTTGTTGAGAGCCCTTCCTGCCACAATGTAACAATGCGGACGCGTGGTATTGACATGGTTGAACTACAGACAAAACGAGTCGTGTACGTCCTTTCGGGTGGAATGACTGGAACTGATCGGCTGTCGGACCCCCTTCACGCAACAGGGGCTGCTCATGCATGGTTGCTTACATCTCTGTGCGGGTTTAATGACATCTCTGAACAGTCGAAGGGACTGTGTCTGTGATACAATATCCACAGTCAACGTCTATCTTCAGGATTTCTTGGACCGGGGTGATGCAAAACTTCTTTTTGATGTGTGTAGAAAAACATGCATTACCTAAGAAGTTGGGTATATCATTCTTCCATTAATACAATCTCATTTGCCAATATCTTCCCTTAAAACATTTATTAGAAAATGGTTTTCAAATAAAGCTCCCCCCACAACACAGCAGGCCAGCTTCCATCCTTTTAAAACCAAACACCTTGCCAGACTGCCCAACACTCTCTGCTACTGCTACTCACTGACTTAATTTGGCAAAGCAAAGTCAACCTCTCTGACCTTCATCTCTGGTCTCAAACACAGTCTTACAAAGAATATGGTTACACCGATGATAAAATCTTCTCGGACTGACAGTCGAGTCAATGCGTTCTTCTCCGGTAACGTTTCAGCAAGTTTCTTCCTTGCCATCTTCAGGGTATTGTCTTGTTCTTCAGAGTATCGTCTTGTTCTCCGGTAACGTTTCAGCAAGTTTCTTTCTTGCTATCTTGCTGAAATGTTACCGGAGAGCAACGCATTGACTCGACTATCAACCCGAGAAGATTTTATTACCGAGATTCACCGAGAAAGTCTGCATTCTCATATGATTACATCGATATTACAGAGAACGAGTAAATTTCTGAAATTCGAATCTTCATTCATTTTTACGGCCGGAACTTCCCGAAAATTGTCACGGCAAATAGGACAGCCCCCTTTCAACACGAAGACTGAACAAACTACAACGATCAGGACCCTGTGCAGTTAGGAGGAAAGCTTGTCAGGCCAATGAATTTGCACAATTAAAGCTGAGTGGGCAATCTATCAGATGATGTGGCGAGGATGAGTCTACTAGAGGCAAGAGAGTTTATTGTAGTTGTCGTATTCATACTGACGGTAGGTTTGATGGAGCTCTCCACGCTATGGCGTCCCGTGCAAGAATCTTCGTCTCTGCATAAATACTGCGACATAACGTCCATCTGAAGCTACCAACTGTGTTCAAGAATTGGTTTCCATCTACAATTTTTACGCCCCACGAATACCTCCATTATCAAACCAACGTTTCCTTCGTGCCTTAAGATGTATTCTGCCAACCGATCGCTTCATTTAGTCAGGTTACGCTATACATTTCTTTTCTCGCGAGCTAAATTCTGTACCTCCTCATTAGTTACTCAATCTACTGAGGCTATTCGCAATATTCTTATTAAAAGGCGGCGAGCGAATTTTATGCATCCCAGAATCGTTCCACGCTTGGCTTAAGTCACCAACCGCCTCTGACAGCGACCTTTGCGACAACAAGGAAGGATCGGTTCATCTACTGCTCGTTAAAATCTTTGACTAGAGCGGACGAATCTCAACACTAGGTGTCACAATTCGTTGCGGGTCTCTTAAACTGAATGAGTGATATATTTAATTATTTTTAATGTTATAACTATTAATAAATGTAATCTGCACTCAATGTGAAAATCCATCAGCCTAGACTGTATAACCCCTCCACGGAAATATTAATTAAATGAATTTTATATATTGTAACCTCTGAACAAAATTGGCTCCCATTTATAATCTCTGTGCATAAATGCATTCACATTTAATGTTCCCACAAAATTCTTTTCTCATTTAATGTTAAGTTCGAAACAGAAAAATTCCTAAACATCAAAATAATAAAAAAATTCAGTAACCTGGTGAATTTTATGACGACAGAAGCGCTGCGTCTCGGCCCTGTATTCTGAATGAAAAAGGCAAAAATTCTTACCTCAATAAAAACTGCGAATATATCTGCTCTTACATAAAAAAATTTCGACAGCTCCGTGCAGTGCTGGCCTATGCTTTGTGATTCATGAAAGGAAAGATAATCCATTGAATAAAATCTTTAAATTGAAATGAATGCTTTTTTTAAAAAATTACTTTATATTATAAAAATTATTATTGGGGCATTTTTTGAAAGAAATTGGATGACAGTTAACATACATTACTAGATATGCGCAACGCTGCTTCTTTACCTTCTACAATAATACTCATCCTCCAGAGTCCCGACCAGAGCAGACTGCCGACACGCGGCGACACGCGCAGACTACCGTCGACTACTGCCGACTCACGCAGACTACCCAAGACTACTGCCGACTAGCGACAAGCGACAACTAACTACATACTGCTCTCTGGTCTTGCCTGTTGCGGGCAACGCATATAGCGCATACCTCTTACAACTGACAAAATGACTTTCAGAGCCTGTATATGCTTTCGTCCTCAAACAGTCGTGGTTGAAATCACGACTGAATTCTCTCTATAACATTACCACCGTTGCTGAACGAGTGCCACACAGCTTGAGAATGGAGTGGAAGGACTTTTGTCAAACAGAAACACGTCCTTCTCCTTTCAGAGCAGGTAGCAAAATACATTTTACTTTTCAGACGGTAGGTTAACACTATCCGCAAAATTACAAATCATTTGATGTATCACAACGGTAGATCTGACTAATATCCAGATAGTCGATGAAAATAATCGTCAATTAACCCATATGAAACTAATTTTACCCGGCAGTCGGATATCACCATGCGCTTGCCTAACCAGAGGGCTGTTGTCTTGTGGGGTGGAGTAATTTTCCGAGGCCTGTTCGAACTGTTGTTTTGAATTTCAGACCACAGCTTCTTCGTGGTGGAGGGACTTCAGTCTGTTCCTTCCCTTACGACGAACTGCCGCCACTCCAGGGAACCCAACTTCGAAAACGTGAGACCAGGCCTTACGACCTAGAAGAAAACTTAACCGACCACTCTGGTTAGGCTGGTTAGGGGCTCTTCTTTCTGCCAGTGGACGCCTACTGCGTTGTGCCACTCACGGTAACAAAACTGACGGAGAGGCCTTCTCGTTCTCAACTGCCTGAGTTTGTTAGTTTGAGTACGCCGTCGAGTCCAGTGGCGCGGAAGTGGCCGCCATTTGTGAGTCTTTGTGCTTGCGCACTTTTCTCAATAGCAGCCTTGGACCCTACAACTCCAGTTGGTACTGTTTTGCATGAAAGGTAATGCAACCTTGATCATTTAGCTCGCATATCATCACAAACGCAACAGTTTACATATCGATCAATTGGCGCGAGAAAGCTCCTGCCTGAGCTTAAATTTATTCTTTGTTGTGAATAATAATCAATACAATTTGTCTCTCAGCGTATACTGTCCCACTCTGGTCAAGAACTGGACGAGTTAACAGAACGCTCGTTTATATTACATAATTGTTCCCTTTGTCTTGTCTTGCAGCAAGTTGTCTCCTGTGTCAGTTTTGTGCTATTCCTAAATGTGTACTATCCGACGTTTTAATTGTAACAGGCTACATCGCATTTTCATGAGGCTGTTTATGGAAATATAAGAGTTTGGTGGATCTGTCCGACTTCTAGTCCTTAAAGTTTCTCTATTGCCTCCCACAAGCCTTTAATTAGTAATTAAAAACACCTGCTAGAAGAGCCGAGATCCGATACTGGCCAAGGTCAAGACAGCAGAAGATTAGTAGGTAAGGTTAAATGTACCTGCTAATTGGGGATCGGAAATCAGGCAGCCATTTTAATTTCTACCGACCCTATCACCATGTTCGCTCTTTTAGAAGGAAACAGACGGAAGCCGCCGAACAGCTACAAGCCAGTTGACGATCAGAAGCAGCTCGAAATCTCCCTGACCGCTGCCAAATGGTTGGGAGCTGCTGAAAATGGGTGTGTTAGGAGTGTTCCTAGGGCCATGTACCAGAGATAACAAAAGATGCTTTATAACTGTACTCACCTGTGGAGCCTATCTCCTCTGTAGGAAGTATGGCAACACACTTGACTGAGTGTATTATAAGTGGTACGGCGAGGTTTCCTGCATAAGCTAGACCGGGACAAGGAAGAACTTAAGATTTTACACTCGTCCCCCTAACTAACAAGTTCGGGATGCTGTCTTATACTAAAATTGAGACTGAGTCAATGAAATTTTCTTCATCTGTTGGGAAACCTGTAGTGTCGTGTGTCAAGAGGAGGCAAATACGCAAAAGGGTTCAGTAATCAATGGCAGTCAGAACGTATGACAACTAATGGTACCCCTTTGGGAAATGACAGCAAGGAATGGAAAAGGACACAAACCTAGGGGCTTATTCAATATGCTGAAGAGGTCATTCCGGCAGCTGTTGAGGGAAGCGCAGATTGTGGCGCATGTTGGAACAAACAACGGTTGTCGTTCGGACTGCGAGGCCATACGTGGCAGAGGATGTTGAGGAGGCAAACCTTTCTCATGGATAATTATTTATGCTTTTCTGCTATGAGCCACATTTATTTATTTTGTGTTTAATTTAACAGAATGCAACGCGTTTCAACACTCATCATCAGGCGTTTACGCATACACATACCACACCCTGAGGAGGATGCAGTAGTTTTGTGTCAGTTTTTATGGGTGATAGTCGTGTGATGTATTTTTACATATGTCGGTTGTTAATTTATGATTCTTATATTACAAAAGTTCGTATGCATCGTTGGTGCACTGGCGCAGCTGTTGTTCAACATTACATTATTGCTCTGCTTGATCTAAAACTGTTTCTGATGTATTTTCACTGCGTAAACGTTTCTCCATAGATGTTTACAGTATACCTTAAACATAGTAAGACGTTCTTCGGGCGTTGGATGAGCTTCGACTATCGTTTCTTTGCAGCGATATTCGTGATACTGTCAGTCTGGTAGTCGTTTGTTTCACGCCGCCAAATCTTAAATCTACTGTATTCGTTTTGGTTAATGCTACTGTATAATTCTGAGTTTTTGAATCCAGTTATATCATAAAGAATATTATCACTTTTTTGTATCATGAATGAAAATTTTCGTTTCTTCCAAGACATTCTTTTACTTTATCTGATATTGTGCGAAATTTAGAGATTGTTTTCGATTTTCGAATGGTGGCCTTATATCATTAATGTATTTTGCTACTAATGATCTGTTACATTTGTACTGTCCGTAGCGGTCTATGCATTCTTGAAATCTATTTCTGAAATTTCTGCTGTCTGACCTATATAACATTTGCTTCATTGGCTGCAAGTAATTTTAAAAATGTCAGATGCATGAAATCGGTAAAAGTAAAAGAATGGATATCATGGAAGGAAAGGTAGTAAATTAATTGCTTGAAAGTTATCAGAATAGTTAAGCGAAACGCAATTAATGATTTGAAATAAAATTGAAATATTTCACGAATAACTCCTGCTAGCTACGTTAATGAAGTGTCTGAAGAAGAATCATCCTTTCAAGGCCTAGCTTTCTGGGCATAAAAAGTTCTATTGGTGCGATATTTAAATGTCAAAATGACTTTCTTCGAATCAAGTTCTAAATTGAGGACACTTCGTAAACAGAAGACAACAGTAAAACAATTTAGGCTCTCTGAACAAAACCTGAAAATAGGTATAAATTTTGAAAACCGACAAGTATTTTGTGAAATGATTTATCCAAAAGTAAGAAATAAAATAGAGTAGCGAAACATTTGACGCTCCTGGATTGGCACCTCACTTCGTGTACATTATTTCAAGCAGCATTCAAAGGTGCATTAAATGTTTCTCTAATCCGTTTTATTTATTACTTTTAGACAAATCATTTCATCTACATGTACATGTACAGAAACATTCCGTAACCCACCATATGGCAATGGCGAAGAGAACCTTGTACCAGTATAAGTCGTTCAGTTTTCTGTTCTACTCCCAAATACAGCTAGGGAAAAACAACTGTTTTTACGCGTCTCTACGAGCCCTAAGTCCTTCGTGGTAAGGACCACGAAGACAAAATACGAGAAATGAGCGCTGGTGGCAGTAGAACTGTTCGGCAGTCAGCCTCAAATGTCGGTTCTCTAAACTTTCTCAGCAGTGTTCCATGCAAAGAATATCATTGTCTCTCCAGGAAATCAAATTTCAGTTCGTGGAGCGTCTCTATAACATTTGTGTGGGATCGAAACTACCGGTAAGAAATCTAGCAGCAAGCTTCTGAACTGCTTCGATGTCTTCCCTTAATCCGACCTGGCGGATACAGCAAAAGCTCGTGCACTGCTCAACAATGGGTCCGCCTTCCCTGCCAAAATCCTCACGTGCTCGTATCGCTTTGCAATGTCACACCTACATACGAGGTCTGTCTAAAAAGTATCCGACCTCTGATTTTCCCGGGCAAAATAGAGATGATAGCGCGGCGCCACTGTACACAGTAAAGGAATAGACCTTTATGTGTATGCGTGAATGTTGTACCCGCCTTCTAGCGTGTCAGTCGCTGCCTGTCGGTCGCTGAGTGAGGTTCTACACAACGTCTTCTTCGGATTACCGATTCTCTCAAGATGACTGAACGTGTTGAGCAAAGATACTGCATCAAATTTTGTCAAAAGCTTGGTGATTCTCAAAGCGAAACATTTCATAAGATTTAGCAGTTGTTTGGAGAAGATGCGATGGGTGTAACACAAATTAAGGAGTGGTTCAACCGATTCAGAAATGGCCGCACATCAGATGAGAGTGACCAGCATTCTGGCAGGCCCCAAACTGCTCGGGGTGCAGCTGTTGTTGAGAGGGTGTAATATTTGATGATGACAGATCGTCGTTTGACCGTGCGACAAACTGCCCAAGAGGTTGGAGTGAGTAAAGATTCTGCAAATGCAATTTCGCGTGATGATTTGAACATGCACCGAGTGGCTGTGAAATTCGTGCCCATGTTCTTGTTGCCGGAACAAAAAGACCTCCGTTTTGACGTTGCACAGGACCTTCTGGTCACCACAAACATTGATCCTGGGTTTCTGAGCACGTTAATAGCTGGAGATGAGTCAGGGGTGTACAGGTACGACCCAGAAATAAGACAGTCATCGCAATGGAATCATCGCGAATCTCCAAGGCCGAAGAAAGTGCGGCAGGTGTGAAGCAAAATCAAGGTGAGGCTGACAGTCTTCTTTGATGTCCATGGAACTGTGCATCATGAATAGGCAACGGAAGGAGGAACAGTGTGACAAAGGAGCACTATCAAGATGATCTCTGGCGACTCAATGACGCATTTCGGCGCAAAAGATCAGACACGTGGACGGCGAAAAACTGGCAGCTGCATCACGACAACGCTCCCGCACATTCATCCCACTTGATCCAAAATTTCTTGGCCAGACACAGAGTTACAGCCATTCGCCAACCTCCCTGCTCTCGAGACATGGCTCCTTGTGACCTCTGGTAGTTTCCAAAATTGAAGACGCCACTGAAAGGATCCCGTTTTGAGAGTAGAGAAGAGATAAGGCGGAACACCACGACGAAACTGAACACCATTCCAAAAGAAGACTTCCAGAGGTGTATCCATCAGTGGGAGGATGGGTGGGCTAAGTGTGTCCAAGCGCAAGGGGCTTACATTGAAGAGGATTAGGGTCTCAACCCCGTCAGGTATTTGAAATATTTTTTCTGGCCAAAGGTCTGATACTTTTTAGACAGGCCTCTTATTTAATCGATACGAGTCTGTCAAGCAACACACTACAGATAGTGTACTCTAACATTACGGGTGTTCTTTTTCTACTCAGCTGCATTAACTTACATTTTTTAGCATTTAAAGCCATATGCCATTCATTACACCAACTAGAAATTTTGTCTAAGTCCTCTTGTATCGCTCTACAGTCATGCACCTAAGACACGTTTCCGTACACCACAGATTGCTGCTCGCCATGTCCGCCAAATGGCTCTGAGCACTATGGGACTCAACATCTTAGGTCATAAGTCCCCTAGAACTTAGAACTACTTAAACCTAACTAACCTAAGGACATCACACAC
This sequence comes from Schistocerca cancellata, assembly GCF_023864275.1. NCBI lineage: Eukaryota > Metazoa > Arthropoda > Insecta > Orthoptera > Acrididae > Schistocerca > Schistocerca cancellata. Next base: position 746,019,281 of record NC_064628.1, on the reverse strand, counting down.
ACCCATGCCCGAGGCAGGATTCGAACCTGCGACCGTAGCAGTCCCGCGTTTCCGGACTGCAGCGCCAGAACCGCTAGACCACCGCGGCCGGCCCATGTCCGCCAGATCGTTTATGTATAGAGTAAATAATAGCGATGCTACTAGAGTTTCTTGGTGCCCACCCGACGATACCCTCGTCTCCGATGAATACTCGGCCCCGACAACAACACACAGCGTACTATTACTGAACAACTCTTCCAGCCACTCACATATCTGGGGAACTATTCCATATGGTCGAACCTTCGTTAACAGTGTGCAGTGGGGCACCGTGCCCAAAGTACTTCTTCTTCTGCTGACTATGCGAGGTGCCGGGGCTAGCAGTGTATTTTACACTAAATTCTTCTAGAATCTACATATGTAAATGATGCTCTAAGCTCCCCTATTCTAACTCCGACTTTTGCTGTTGCACAAGGATTAAAAAAGATACGCGAACTGACTCTAATCAACCCTGCCAGTGGAGTAGAAGAGAGTTTGGCACCTGCAATAATTTAATTTGATAAATACGTTAAATAAACGAAGGTTTCATTAACATAGTGAGGAATGATAGGGTTGCTCTACCGATTAACAGAATGAAAGTTCTGTCCAAAATAACAATATGATTTATTAAGACTAAACACAAAATAATAAACAAAACACATGAAACATTTACAATACATCAAATTGGCTCAAATTGGATACTCAAACAAACGCTGTGAATGTGAAGTTGTCCCTAAACTAGATTGTGAGGATTATGACGAAGTGGTATGTGGAGCCAATTCCTTGCAACTCAAATCTTAAGAGAAAACACATAGCCAACCCAACATTAATTGCTGCTACCCAAGACAGAACAAAGTTAGAAAAAGACGAACAGGCGCGCTCTGCTGAGCTCTGATTATCACCTAGGAAAATCCCTGTCTGCCGGTGCTGTGGACATACCTTACCAATCTGTCTTCTTAACTGCAAGAACACGATTTGGCGTACCGGAGGCGATGGCTGGTTGCTTCGACGTCCTCGACCGAAAGGCGAGGGCCGACTACCTAGAGCACCCGTGCAGGCTGAACACACAACATTCCCGCCCCCACGACAGTGGCCGTGGTTAAACGTTCCAATCAGCAACTCGAAAACCGGCGGAAAATTCCACTCTATTGCCGGAGCACTACCATTCCACCAATGGAGATTCTTGGCGCCAATTTCTGCGCTGATTTTGCTACGTCACGGAGCTATGCCCTGAGCAAGCCAATCACAGTTACTATTTTGCAGAAAGCGCGGGAATTTTCCCGCCACAACTGCCTGGGTACACAAGTCATTCCCATGCCTCGCTGGTAGCCCGCCAGAAAGTGTTTTCGCCAAGTATCTGCGAAGTAACGGAACCTCTAACCCATCCACTACTTGAGGCCCCTCCGGGCGTGTCTTTTGACAATGTCGGCGTCTGCAAAGCATTAACTCGACTTCCTCACACCCGTCGACTTAGCCCTTTCCAGATCAGCAGAGCCCGCCTGTCACCGGACCACCTGGGTGACGAGAGACGCTGCATGGGAAGTCCGCGTGTGAAGGAATAGCGACTTTTCACTGCATGCAATTAGAGAGGAAAATCGTAAGATAGAAATATGAGGGGGGCTCATGCCACCTCTCATAGCCCCTACGCCATTTTAGATTGTAATTGGTGAGCGGTTGGCTCACTTAGGAGCAAGGTAGTGAGTCAATCGCCCAAGAACAATCTCGCAAACTGGCTGCACATGCCGCACTCTATAAAGAAAATCACTGCAACTGAAAAATGCAGCTCATAGAGGGAGAATTATTTATGATGTAGCCAACTTCACCTTCTTAATATGGAACACTAACACTCACATCACACATCCATGCAATTAAGTGCCCAAGATGTTACAACAATTTTAATCATTAAACTAACCTGAACTCACTCACACATGATACTATTTAAGTTAACAATCTCATTGTGAGCTTTCAGAATCTAATTACAACCTCCGATTCATTCTGTCTCCCTGCAGCAAGAATAACCTTTACAAAATGTTCCCTGAACTGATGGTCCATTCACAATGACAGTGGTGGTATCTGCTTCAGTTTATGGGGACTTCAGGCACACTGTTTGCATACACACAACAATAAATACAAAATACAAAAAAAACATGGTGTAGAGAACAATACAGTAATTTGTAATAAGAATTACAGTGTAAAGCACAAACACATACAAGGTATAACATACATTATAAAAACAACATTAGAGAAAGAAATTTAAGAAAAAAAACGAGGTTCGTGGGGCATCAAGTTGTGCGTGCACATTGCACAAAGTTCACGACTGTGCTGAGAATGAGGCACTAAATCACATTGTTAGAAATATTCGAAGCACTTCACAAATTCCACAGAACTGATATCACATAGGGCTAAACGTCGGGTGTTGTTGCTATGTTGTTGCAACGGCAATAGGGTGTGCTGGAGCATCTGCAGTACTCTGTTGAGATTGCACCAAGACCTACGCATATGATCACGGCAGTACGGTAGGAAGACACAGTGATAGGCTCTCCTCACGTCGATTAATTGTCTCTGAGGTCTACTTGTTGGGATACATCACTAGTCTAGGTCTCTTCTCTCGCTGGACAGTACTTAACGTTTCCCAATATTGCAGTTCGATGAGGGATGATGGCACGTGGAGTGACTCCACAAGCGTGTGAGATCATCCATACAGGATCGAACTACGAGCGACGATTGCTAAAACTGCTGTCTAATAGAGAGGAGAAGTTAGAAATGAGACCATACATTTGTTAGTGTGGCACGATACTGCTTTGTGTATGCAGATCGGCCAATGCTAGTGAGTTGTAAAAACCCAAACAGGTGAGTATGTAGCGTCCCTTTCTGTCCTGAGGCACATGAGCCGCAGGTTGTGACACGATATGTGATCTTCTTCGTGTACTCACGACAACGTGGTCTGCCGCAGGGAATCCCTCCAAACCGCTGCCGCGTCTGGAGAGCTAGCAGGCTGTCGCGTGTGGGTCGCGTGTCAGTGTCAACGGCCAGCCTCACTTTCGCTTGTGGCCCGGCGAGGATCCCGCCTAATCCCTCAGGTATACGGCCCGGTGACTGTCAGCTTGCAGGACCGGACGCTCTCCTTCTTGCAGGTAGCCGATGACCTCTTGTTTTTGCGCTGGCTGGCCTCTGTATTGCCATGATTCCCGTCATCTGCACAGTTCTGACAAAAATCTTATGCCTAACTTTTTCCCATGACCTTCTATGTTATAATAAATTTACATAACGATACATTTATGGTCTGTCATTTCAGACACTCTTATTTTAATGTTATAGTTATCAATCTACGGCTATCATTATAACCAAATCTTGGTGTATCTAATCTATACATGGAAATAATCTATCTTGATATTTAGTGTAGAGACTGATCTCACTACTGTACATGGTGTGTGACGCTATATTGGATGAACAACTAAATGTGCGGGCCCGCACTAATATTACTATTAATTATATAGATCGACAGTAGACATGCTCAAGAATTAACTACCATTTGCCAACGATCTACATTCTATGTCTTTTGAATAAATTATGTTATTATGCAGGTCGAAGTTTTACTGAGCTTATAAAGAACAAGCAACTATTCTACGTTCGCTCGCCGGTCGTCCCCCCATCTTGGGTCTGTGATTTGATGACCTGAAAATAACATCCCAACAGGCGCGCGCCAAACACTTGTGGTAGAAAACCCCCACAATATTAATCTAGTTATTGTTAAATCCTACAGTTTAACTTATCCTAGTATATCGTACCTTTTTTTTGTTTAACTTACACAATACTCTTACATAATTCCTGTTACGTTGAGAAGTCTCGCTGCTCGCCGCTATTGACGACAGTGATATGCGCGCCGTACGACATGACCTCCGACTTTTCATTACGCCTCACTGAAACTCTAGAGACTTGGTTAGCCATGGCTATACACGACAATAAATTTATAGTTGCAACTTCCTTCTCTATGTGATGCGGTTTTCGCGATCAAAGCACACCTTTCCAGAGGCAATGTAATATGACCAAGCCAGGACTGGCTCCTGTTGAGGATTCAGTCGCCCAACACACGCCAGCTACACAGTATGTCACGAATATCCAAGTATAAGTCCCTGGTTATTCAACTGTGACAGTCACGAGCAGCACGCTAAATCCCCAACCAGCACATTGGCATGGTAGGCTTTATGCCCGCATTGCTCTCGTCTAGGGCACCATTGGAGTCAAACGCTCACAGGTTCACCCCGACTTGCAAGACAACGATGCTGGCGCAGCTCAGAAAAAAACTATACTGCCCATATTCATCCTCGAAATCACGCAATATACCACAATCTTGCAGTGCACTGACGCGTGCCTGCAAGCATTGGTATGAACGTCTCACGAACTGGTTGTGGCCGCTATGGAGCGTATCACGACTTCTCAGAACGCTTCTAAGAGCACGTTCTTGTATGCGCCCGTTTGTGCGACATCTCGTCACTCATCTTTATCCCTTAACATGGACACCAGATAGGAAAGGACAAAAACATTGCTCATGGAAAGGTAGTGCCTCTTATCGCAACGACAGAGGAGATCCCGAACATAGACAACAAAAGTTAACAGCAGTAAATTCTTATGCGAGAAAACGCAGCGTATTAAAACTTTAACAATCTTAATCTATTAATGCAACGATTATTGTTCCCCGAAGAAAGGTTCATATATTTGCCTATTCTACTATGTACACCACTTACACTACTACTATTCGACGAACTCCTTTATGTGAGAGATGTGGTGGAGTCCTATGGACTTCTCTCCTTTCAGCGTCTCCAATTCATAAGCATTGTGGTGAGCTGCTCTCCTTATACGGTACGGGCCGTTGTAAACAGAATAGAATTTTTGGCATTTCATTTTTTGTTTGTTTGAAAGTCGGAAAGACTTAACGAGCACCTTTTGTCCAATTTGGTAGTGTCGTAGACGAGCTCCCCTGTCGGCACGTCTCTTCCTGACCTCTGCTGCAGCCCGTATCCTCTTGAGAGCCAAATCCACTATGGCCTGGTGCTGCGTTCGCGCCCTTGGTGGGAAGTTTACGACCTCGGTTATCAAGTCCTTAGAAATCCGGTTTTTCAGTACTGTAATGGGTGCCAATTTTGTTATCCCATGGGGTGCCTCATTGATCACGTCCTGGAAGTCTTTAAGGAAAACGTCCCATGTCGTGTGCTGTTTGTTACAGTACAACCGGCACAAGTTTCCGAGTTCTTTAATAACCCGTTCTGCAGCATTCGAGCTCGGATGGTGTGAAGTTATAAAAATGGGATCAATTTTACATCGACGCAACGTCTCCTTCCATGTTTTTGACTTAAACTGTGGCCCGTTATCAGAAATAATTCCACTCACATGACCAACCTGTGGTAGGAAATCCCGGATTAGGGCTCGTGATACAGTTCGTCCTGTCGCCCTCTTCAGTGGCGTAAAGGTAACGTATTTGGACGTTAGTTCAACTAACACTAATACGTAAGTATATCCTCTTCTTGTTCTTGGCAAAGGTCCCATCAAATCTGTTGCTGCTAATTGTCTTAATTTGGTCGGTACGATTGGGTATAATGGTGCCTGCATGCTCACAGTGGTGTGCTTAGCCTTTTGCAGGTCTTTACACACCGACAGTACCCTCCGAATTCGACGCTCCATGTTTCGAAAGTAACACATGGTCCTTAGCTTGAGATTGCACTTGCGTGGTCCGAAGTGTCCATAGCTCAGGTGAGTATGCCATATAACCTTGTTTATTAGGTGTTCAGGGATGCATACCCCTCATTCAGTGTCATTTGCATAATTTCGGTGGAAAATTATGCCTTTCCTCAAGAGGTAGAACTGCCTGATGGTGGCGTGTCTTCTGTCTATCCATTGCCGAGAAACCTAATGAAATTCTCACGAAAGTTTATGATTGGTCAATAAGCAATAAAGTGACATTGAACATAAAGAAAACTAATGCCATGAATTTCAGTTTGAAGAGGAAAAGAAGACAACGTTAAATTAAATGTAGATGGCACCTCTATAGACTGTGTTACACAAGCAAAATTTCTAGGAATGAATATTGATTCTCAGTTGAAGTGGTGTGAACACACAAAGGTACTTGCAAACAGAATGTCATCAGCATGTTATGCCCTTAGAATCCTATCATCAGTGTGTAACATGCAGGATCTTTTAGTTACATATTATTCATATGTAGACTCAATTCTTAGCTATGGCATTCTTTTTAGGGGAACAAACGCACAAAATATGAACGCAATTTTCAAACTTCAGAAAAGAGCCATAAGAATAATAACCAATAATACTAGGTGAGCTCATTGTAGAGATCTGTTCAGAACACTGGGCATTTAACTGTTCCATGTGAAAACATTTAGCAATCAGTTGTACACATCAAAAATAACATTGGTAATTACTGCACAAACAGCTCTGTCCATGGCCATGCAACAAGAGGTTGACCAAGAAAAAATAAACATGAAACTCAAAACAGCATTTTCTACCAAGGAATAAAACTGTACAATAAATTAACAAAAGATATTAAAGAAATTGAAAAAATACACTTATTTAAAAAAGCAGCTAAAAATACCTGTTATGCAATACATTTTATAGATGGAAGGATTACATAGATAAAACAGAGTAGGTGTTTGATAAAAAAAATGTTATACAAATAAATAATAATAATAATAATGATTGTAAAACATAACACCTTCACTTTATGTCTTTTTTCCTTCTTTTTTCCTTTCTAGAAACACTTACCCCCCAAGCTATCCATAGCACAATACGAACACCTCTTCCTCTTTCTGAGCTCAGCATATCACTCATTATGGAGGGATGCTGACTCAGTTTTTCAGGATAGCAAATGGGAAGGTGCAGTACAGAAAATGGCCCAGAGATGTGTGTGTGTGTGTGTGTGTGTGTGTGTGTGTGTGTGTGCAGTGAGTGAAGTGTTATGAAACAATGTGTGTATAGTGTGTGCAGTGCCTGATAATGACATATGAGTGAACAGTGAGGCATTACATTATTTAATAAGTTATTTGTAAAAAAAGTATTGTACACCAGGAGTAAATCTGATGATTGTCTCTAAGTTAAGTCTGTCAATATATGTCTATACGAATTAGCTTATTTTAAATTAATCTAAACTTGTAAATATTTTGACATGTCGTATGTCCTTGTAAAAAGAGATCTACACATGAATAAAGCTACTACTACTACTACTACTACTACTACTGTTACTATTACTACCTGTTTCATTACTCCGGGTGCTGTGGCTTATGGTCGAAGTATGTAATATTAATATGGAATTCGTTAAATACACAAAAATGTGTTAGGTCTTCTGCAGTTTCATTTATTTCTATTTCAGTAAATTTTTGTTTACTGCCTAGAATAATCGAATCGCCAACACAGTTATTGAGATCGCCCATGAGGAAAATTTTTCCTGTGTTGGGAATAGTATCGATTACAGCTTGAAGAGTGTTACAAAACATTTCTCGTTCTTTTTGTATGGTCATCCTTGTGCCAGGAGATGTGGGGGAACTACGGCCGTTCACTATTGTAAGAAAATGAAACACCTACAACCATCCCTATGTTGTCATTTAATGTGTAGCTACCAGTTTCGGGTCTTCATTGCACCATCTTCAGACCTTAGTTGATGCTGAAGGGGTTATGGTCATCCAAATTTACGGTGCATCAGTGGCTAACAACTGGTTTATGAAGACTACCTGTAACTCTGATGTCGTCTCTCCAAATATCTGTCTGTTAACAGTTGATGCTAGGATAGGCAACATCATAGTTACCGGTAGTCTGCGTAAACCAGTTGTTCGCCACTGATGCATTGTATATATGGATCGTGATAGCCCCTTCACCATCAATTAAGACTGAATAAGGTGCACTGAAACGCCGAAGCTGGCAGCTACACAATAAAAAATAACCAAGGATGGCTGTTGGTGTTTTATTTTCTTACCATTTCTCTTTCTCGTTGAGATCTTCCCACATCAGGTGCGTATGCAGAAAGCATATAAAGTATAGATTCGTCTTCCCCCATTGTCATCTTGATTATTGTCAAAACATCTGATGGAGATATGTTTAGGCAGAAATTTGTGGGGTGCGCCGAACTCTGAACTCTTAACCTTTTCTGCACTTGTGTTGTTGTTGTTGTCTTCAGTCCTGAGACTGGTTTGATGCAACTCTCCATGCTACTCTATCCTGTGCAAGCTTCTTCATCTCCCAGTACCTACTGCAACCTGCATCCTTCTGAATCTGTTTAGTGTCTTCATCTCTTGGTCTCCCTCTACGATTTTTACCCTCCACGCTGCCCTCAAATACTAAATTGGTGATCCCTTGACGCTTCAGAACATGTCCTACCAACCGATACCTTCTTCTAGTCGTGCCACAAACTCCTCTTCTCCCCAATTCTGTTCAATACCTCCTCATTAGTTATGTGATCTACCCATCTAATCTTCAGAATTCTTCAGTAGCACCAAATTTCGAAAGCGTCTATTCTCTTCTTGTGCAAACTATTTATCGTCCATGTTTCACTTCCATGCGTGGCTACACTCCATACATTCAGAAACGACTTGTTGACACTTAAATCTATACTCGATGTTAACAAATTTCTCTTCTTCAGAAACGCTTTTCTTGCCATTGCCAGTCTACATTTTATAACCTCTCTACTTCGACCATCATCAGTTATTTTGCTCCCCAAATAGCAGAACTCCTTTACTACTTTAAGTGTCTTATTTCCTAATCTAATTCTCTCAACATCACCCGACTTAATTCGACTACATTCCATTATCCTCGTTTTGCTTTTGTTGATGTTCATCTTATACCCTCCTTTCAAGACTCGGTCCATTCCGTTCAATTTCTTCATCCAGTCCTTTGCTGTCTCTGACAGAATTACAATGTCCTCGGCGAACCTTAAAGTTTTTATTTCATCTCCATGGATTTTAATATCTGCTCCGAATTTTTCTTTTGTTTCCTTTACTGCTTTCTCAATATACAGATTGAGTAACATCGGGGAGAGGCTACAACCCTGTCTCACTCCCTTCCCAACCATTGCTTCCCTTTCATGCCCCTCGACTCTTATAACTGCCATTTGGTTTCTGCACAAATTGTAAATAGCCTTTCGTTCCCTGTATTTTACCCTCTGCCACCTTTAGAATTTGATAGAGAGTATTCCAGTAAACATTGTCAAAAGCATTTTTCTATGTCTACAAATGCTAGAAACGTAGGTTTGCCATTCCTAAATCTTTCTTCTAAGATAAGTCGTAAGGTCAGTATTGCCTCACGTGTTCCAACATTTCTACAGAATCCAAACTGATCTTCCCCGAGGTCGGCTTCTACCAGTTTTTCCATTCGTCTATAAAGAATTCGTGTTAGTATTTTGCATCCGTGACTTATTAAACTGATTGTTCGGTAATTTTCACATCTGTCAGCTTTCTTTGGGACATATATATTGGCAGAAATTTGTGGGGTGCCTCGAACTCTGAACCTGTTCCGCACTTGCAACTGGTGTTTTTGTTTAAGTAAAGGGAGTGGAAGCACCATTCAGAAACTTAGTTTCCATCTACTTTGTCGTCGGAAAGCTAGCTCAGAAAATTGGAAATTACTGTATGAAAAAAATGGGAGCCTTTGTTCTTTCTGGGAGGAGGGGGAGACGTCATGACCCCCGAGACTCTCTCCCCTTTAGGTCCGCGCCTGGAAACGTAGCACTCGGGATGACGTGGTAACAGCCCTGACGGGGGGCGCCAAAACGGCGCTGTGGGGCGAACTGGAAGTCGTCCGAGTGAGCGTGAAGGTGGCGCGCCGAGCCGCCGCCTCCGCCGCAGTGCCTGCCCCCGGCTCTGCCCCTCATCAGGGCAGCCGGTGCAGGCGACGCCGCTAATAACCCCGGCCCGCCACGCCGGCTCGTTGCGCCAAATTATCTGCTCTCAGAGGGCCGCTCTATTAGCCGCCTTCCGCCTTTTACGCCATTCCGATAAGCTGCGCCCCGCGCCCTCGGCTCGCCGCCCGCGTGTGGCCGCCGGCGCTTTTAATACACACGCCGCGCGGGCCGCTGCCGCCACCACCTCCACCCACACTCCACGCATCCCGTTGTCCGCCCCCACTCCTCACCACTCCGTCTCTCTCTCTCTCTCTCTCTCTCCCAACCCTACCCTCCACAACCCCACCCCCTGACTCTCTCTATCTGACTCTAGCTGCCCCTTTTCCTTTCAGAGCTCCTTTCTTTCACCCACTCGGAACAAAAAAAACAAAAACAGCTAAACAGGAGACAACAAAAAAAAAGCGAAATCTCAGAGGCAGGCCGGCGGTGGCGGTCCCCCGGCAGCGTCCAGGGCTCGCAGGGAAACAGCAGCATTTGCATAAAGCTGACGTCATTTCCCTTTTCCCGTTTATAGTTCCTTTCTGGTGCCGGATGCGACCGAACCTCTCCTCCCGTCTCTCTCTCTCTCTCTCTCTCTCTCTCTCGTTTTCCCTCCTTCTCTATAATCTGGTGTGGTCCTCCCTCCTGAGGGCTTTCGCCACCATCCCTCTGCCCTGTCCCATCCCACCCCCGCAAACACACACGCAAATGCGTTCGAGAGGCAGACGGAGAAGTAAGTAGAAAGATGAGAGGTCTTTCACACCACCCCCGCGTTCTGCTCGCACTTCGTTTGTTTTCTCGTTCGACCTGCTCCGGTGGGAATCGAACATCTCGCCACGGGGGCTGAGTTCCAGTTCTCACCCATTGTTCCTATCTGGAATCCAAAGGCAGAGAAATTACGAAGTTAAAACCCCTCTCAGATTAGTTACTTTATTCTTAATTTTATTTATTTTCTTCGATTTGATAGATTTTACACCAGATCACGTAACTCTTGCTGCCCGACCAAGAAGAACACATTGGTAAAATTAAATTCTTCGATGATGTAGATATGTGGACTCATTGTCTGCTGCAGGGATAACAGGTTCGCAATTTCTAATTCGCGACCTCGTAAATATTAATTATTAGAGGCTCGGCAAATTTTATTCGTGCCTGCACATCGGACTTCGTTATGAGATAACAGCTACAGGCTCTGAAAGTGTTTTCTACCGTCAGTAGCGGTGTGCTAGAGATGGTCCGTCGGGAAGCCGTTGTTCCAGAGAGCGTCACAAGCTCTTATAGAAACTACAAGCTTTGGTTGGTCAGTTGTGAAACTGTAATTATTCCTTTTAAACCAAACAAACGTACACCATTTCCAATGAATGAAATTATTATTATCAGCGAATAATTACAAATGCTTACGTAGGCAATGTCCTAGGCACAATAAAGTAACTGAAGAAGGAGACAAATAAATAAATGTCTCAATCGATGAACAACGTAAAAATATTCAGAGATAATACTTTGTTGATTTTCATCGGAATTGCTGACATAGATTAAATCTGCATTGTCTGCAAGTCCGTAAAGATGGTCATTTAATAACAAATTCCTAATATCATTTATAATAAAAAATACACACTGCTTGATATATCGCTTCAGGCAGCTTCTTCTCTTTCCCAGTAATTCTGGAATTTTTTAATACTTACTACTAAACGCAAACATTGTCAGCTTTTACGGCAAGGAGTCCTACTTTTAAAATCTTCGTTGTGAGTTTGTTTTTCGACAAAGTACCACGCATTCATTTTTTTATGAGTGATGCCAAGATTTTTAATACTTATCCAGCTGATTTTTTCCACCGTGTACAAACTCGAGAGACTGATCTATGAGAGGATACGGAACAGGAAAGGTCTAATGAACTTATGTCCGGCAATGCATGGTTTCCTTGATAGAGACTATTTATTCAATCACACTTCTTACAGAGACTGCGGTCTAATAAGCGCTGTACCATGCACTCACAGTTACAGTATCTGTTGAAAACAGTTTCCATGTGTCTCAACGCACGCGTGTACGCGCCGTACCATGTTCTGTCTCACGCGTTCACATCGGCCAGATTGCATTCGAACAGTGTCAAAGGCAGTATGAATACACTGCTCCACTATCTCCACATCTGGAATGGACTCTGCATACACGATACTTTTGAGATGGCCCCATAACCAGAAATCGCACTGACTGAGATCAGGTAAACGAGCAGGCCGTGCAACTGGACCCCCTCGTCCGGTCCATCGACCATGGAAGACTCGGTTGAGGTGCGGCCGGACGTTAAAGGCGAAGTGGTCTGAGCACCATGATGTAGCAGCCACAGAAGCCTTCGAGTCATTAATGTCACTTCTTCCAGCAGGGGAGCAATGTCACCAGCAGGAAACGCCGATAGTTCTGGCCTGCTAGGCTACGTGGAAGGGAGACTAGTCCCAAAACACGGTCGCCACTTATCCCGGCCAACACATTCCGGCTGCACCGCTGCTGATCATTCGCTGGTACCACACCATGATGGTTCTGCATACTGTCCCGAAGATGACTCCGTGTAAAGATGGTCCAATCTGTGAATGGGAAGGATGACACCAATCCCGGAATCGTGGTTGCCAGGTGAAGAAACCCGAGACAAAGCTGCTATCAATGTGGAAAGTTTGTCGCTAGTAAGCCCTGCACACGCTGTAAGTGTTAAGGGTAGTATCAGTTGTCATAGAGAGTGTTCCACATGGTCGTCTGCCTTACCCTGTACTGGCGGGTCTATAGTTTTAACAACATTTTCGTCCAAGTCTGCTGTCCGAACATGTCGGGTACGTCCTACATGATTTTCTGCTTCCTGAAACGACACTGTCTCAGAGAAACAGCGAAACACTGTTGCAGACATTAAATACCGTGTTTGTTGTCGCCTGGGATAGGTATGCAGAGCCCATTCCAGATGTGGAGACAGTGGAGCAGCGTATTCAAGCTGCCTTTGACACTGTTCGAATGCAGTCTGGCCGATGTGAACGTGTGAGAGCTGCCTGCCCGCCGCCTGTTGTCATTTGCCTTTCCGAAAGTAAACACCATTTCGGCAAGCTGTCGATTCGAATATGGAACCACTGCGTACAACGCTGTATCACATCCACTACGAGGTGAGTCAGCAAGAGAGCTGGACACAACATTACCAATTATTATGGCATGAGAGGGCGCTAGGGCAAGACGTATGAGGAACAGTACCACCCGCTAGGAGGAAACCATGCATGCTGTAACTGTGGCTGCATGGTACAGTGCGTATTAGACCGGAGTCTCTGTAACAACGCATGATTGAGTAAATGGTCTCTAGCATGGAAACCATGCATTTCCGGACATAAGTTGATTAGACCTTTTTGTTCCGTATCCTCTCATCGCTAAATCCCTAGAGCTTGTACACAGTGGAAAACATCATACTCTATAAACAATGGTCTGCAAAATTTAGGACGAAAGTAACGCTCGCATGATGTGTCATTGCCAAGCAACATAGCTCGATGAAACGTGACCATGTACAGGGTGTATCTCCGAAGAGTCGTGAAACGTGTTTACTTAGGAAAAAGGCAGATTTCGGTATGGACGGGGCCTTATTCAGTTTCCGTTGGTTGCTCAGTTTGTTTTTTCTAAATCACGTACACTTTATTTGGAATCAATTGCATATAAGGTGGACAATAAGGAACAATTATCATATTTGACTGTTAAGAGATAATATCAAATTAAAATTTCTTAAGACAAATTACTTTCACGGCTAAAGGCTTTATTGACCAGAATTCAAATTATTTTTTCGGCTGTAGGCCCCAATAGTAATTACTCAAAACAATTTGACGGCTGAGAACCTAGATAGCAAACTCTTACTTAAATATTATAAAAAGGACAATCATATAAGTGACAATTTCAATTAAAAATTCTTAAGACAAACAGCATTCATGGCTGAAGGCCTTATTGACAATCATCAAATCAAATGTTCAAATGTGTGTGAAATCTTATGGGACTTAACTGCTAAGGTCATCAGTCCCTAAGCTTACACACTACTCAACCTAAATTATCCTAAGGACAAACACGGACAAACATACACACCCATGCTCGAGGGAGGACTCGAACCTCCGCCGGGACCAGCCACAAAGTCCATAACTGCAGCGCCCCAGACCGCTCGGCTAATCCCGCGCGGCGACAATCATCACAATCTGATCAATCAAGAGAGAAGTGTGCCCCACACAGTGCTCCAAGGATCGACCTGGGAACGTCGCTCAATTTCGTAAACGATGAGACAGGCAGCCAAGAGTTGTATTCACTTAACTGGATGGCAACTCATACTAATGACAATTTAAACACAGTCCAACACTCTTGCAAACCAACCAATACAACAATGGAATAACGCAGGCGAGGCGGAACCGGCAGACAGTATTGCGTCTTCAGAATCCGCTGTTTAGAACATCCAGAAGCAGAAGGAACCACTACAATCAAAGTAGTCCAAAAGAAACAACATGTCACGACCACGATCAAGGAGGCTGTCGAACTACACGCCTTACCGGACAGCAGGGGCAAAGCGAGCAGAGGTACACTCCGAGAAAATACGCTAACCTCCATGGCAGGTAACTGGGGCGCTAGCAGCCACTAGGCAGAAAAATAAACACAAGGAATTCGATGATTAATAATAAGAAGTGGAGGATGGCTAACTAACTTCGCCAAATCCAAACACTCCACTCGTTGCTCTTTGTCTCAGCGACCCTGCAACAAGGCGCGAACAAATGGCGTGATCTCAAAATAGTGGAGGTTTCACTACTGGGTTAATGTTCCCTCAAATTAAACGTCCTGGATCCGGTGGACAATGAGGTTGTGGCCCTCGCAATTACAGCCCCTTGATCCGCCAGCGGTCCCAGCATGTCCTCCCGCTGCCGGACCTCACTGCTGCTCTGTCCCAACCGAACACTTGACGTCCTTCCAAAGATAGTACCACGGTACTAGCTATCGATAACCTCTGCTGCTGTCACTCGCTGACTGACAACGCTAGAAAACGTAGTGTGGCCAGTAAACACAAGAAGAAAACGAGACGCCACTATCTCTATTACACGATGCCAACCTACCAGCGGCACCAACGCAAGCTGCAACAGGGCTAAAGTTGTCATGAGCGTTTTTTATGGTGTTTTAGAAGATATTTGCAATTTAACTTTTGCACTGTGTATCTGCAGCTAGCCCAAACGAACAGCGCTCAAACGTCTTCCATGTGACACCGATTGTCGGTGGAAGGTGTCATTTGTTTCCCATTAGAACAAAATGACTTTTAAAGCGGACTTTCACGTGCCCATTCGATAGTGCGGTTCCAGATTAGTCTAGCGCGATGTTTGTGCTATCGTTGTGTGTTAACGGGAACAGAACAACCCGAAGAATAACCAGTACTTCCACAGAGACAGCACTGCCCTAGCCCGCAGTGACTGCTAACGCCAAGCATCCAGTGCTGCTGAGCCGCTGCTGGCTTACTGGTCACTCTTCGAGTTTTACTGTTCCTGTTTATACTGATAAAACAAATTTCGCACTCGACTAACCTGGGACCGCTCTATCGAGTGGGAAAGTAAAACTCTGCTTTAAAAATTATTTTGTTGCAAGCATATGCTGAAACACCAGAGAAAATGCGTCTGATGACTTCTGGGAGAGATGTACTGTATAGAAAGAACTGTTACGGTGCATTACAGAAGATAATTGAAAGGAATACACACCGAGGCGATTAGTAACAACGCTTTTATTAAAAAAAATGACATCGGTCGCTGCGATTTGTGACGGTCTGTTGGATATTACAAAAGGTGGTACATTGCCCTTAATAATGTGTGTGATTACTAGGGAAGGCAATGCATGTTCTGCAACGTGCACTCATGCTTCGCAGGGGAGGGAGGTTTCTTTCTGCTGGGTGCCGGGGCACGTGGGTATTAGGGGGAACGAACTGGCGGATGTGGCTGCCAAAGATGCATGTTCCCTCCCTCACGTTGTTGAATGTGCCGTCCCCCTCCATGCTGTTACCTCCCTTGCCTTTTCGTGTTTTCCATCAATGGGAAGAGGAGTGGCTGGCAGTCGGTGAAAATAAGCAGCGTCTGGTCAAGGCGTACGTCCTACCAGTCATGCAGGTGGGATGAGGTTCTCCTTACTCGCCTCCGCATCGAGCACAGTCCCTTAATGCATGGTTTTTTACTCCGGCGGAGGACCCCCCAATCTGCAGTGCTCGTGGCGTCCAGATTACTGTCCGCCACATTTTACTTGACTGTCCTTGTAAGGTGTCAGGCAAATCCACCACCTTCCATGAAAACCCTGACATGATAAGCAAATCAGGCAGTATGTCACATAGCTCCGAATAAATCCTGACATTAAATTAACCAAAGTAATACGATCAACGAGTGAGCAAATGGAATACCACAGACTAACACAAGAACGCCTAAATGCATGTCATATCTTCCCACCGTGAAACAGACGCAGTTCCGAGGGAAGAAACGAGAACAGAAGCCGAGAGCAGAACCGTGTTAAGCTAGAAGGCCCTACGATAAGGGACGGACACCCACATCACCTGCCGACCACCAGGACCACCCCTCCCCAGCCCATGTTAAAAGATAGAGCCCTCCAGAAGAACAGTATAGATCTTACGATAACACTAAAAGGGCCACACCAGCTGCAAGTTTTAGCGTGAGACTTTTTCGCGTCTCTGTTACGTTGTAAACGTTAAAAACATTGCCCCACCACGAAAAGTATAACTTTTCTCATTGGATAGACAGAATTTTGTTGGCGGAGCTTAAGGTTAACATTGAGACCCTGATTGGTCAGTTGAAAACACAGGCAGATAGCTTTCTTTAAACCAACTTCGATAAATTGTAGTAAGAAGAAGTTAGAAAGAGTTGCTTCCGAGACGGCGAGGTGCGTGGAGCTGTGCTGCCCGCTGCCCCCTGACGCTGCCTAACCAACGGCAAGGTAATGAGCGCACGCGATGCCGCATAACAGCGCATAAAGCTTCACCCAGAACTGCAGAAGTCTCATCTGTTACAGCCTCTTTTTACGTAATACTAGTGTCGATCGTCAATTAAATCTCATGGTGTTCACATTTGCTACTTGAAGTAAAAATCTGAAACGCGATGATTTTTCTGTTATATAATTATTGAGAAGCCACATCAGCCACTGTAATTTACGACAAGTTAGATAAGTAATTAAAGATAATTGAGGGTCACTGTAGACCATTTTGATAGCTTTCTCTTTTGTGAAACTTAATTTAAACCTAGATTATACATGTGATACGGCATAGGTCATCCTTCGATCCATTGTAGAACTTGGAAACCCAGTCAGGGAATATTCGTTCACATTTTTGTTGAACGCAGTTGGTTTTTATCATCCTGTATTAAAATATTTCCTTTTATCAACAGTGCAATTTATAAACAATGTTTTGAGGGTAGAATAAAATTTCCAATGGTAAACTTAACTGCTTTTTCGCGTTATTTTACCAACTAACTAAAAGTAGGAAAGGCTTGAACCCCTTCCACTAAATTTAGTTAGTATTAAGATTCTTTTACAGGGAGTGCAGTGGAGCTGACGCTGAAATCATTAAGTATTTGGTTATATCATCGCTAGTCTCACTGAACTCTTCTGAACTCTACATGTCATGTGTGGTCTGGCGTCTCCTTACCAGCAACAGGTTCCATGTTGAAACTAGTCAATTTCCTAAAAAACACGCTCAGAGCGTCGTTGCGCGAAAGTGGTAGGGAGACACGACTTAGAACAAACAGACACCACACAGAATGTTAGAGAAATTCTCCTTGAGCCTCTGGTTCTAGATGTACCCTTGTCCAGTTAGTGGCTGATGCTACAGATAATTATTTATGAAAATATACAGTACAATCACCAACAAATTTTATATATTCACATACACCTTTACCTTTAATCCATATAAATACAGATTCATTGGGATTAAGTTTTCTTTTGTTACGAGTATACAATACAAGTGGAGAAGTAGAATCATAAGCGGATATACCAAAGTCTTTATTAGCAAGTTCAAACATATGGTAGGTACGATACCATGTACAAGTAAAATGTTTTTGTTTCTAGACACTCATTTCAACATTGTTATACTAACAAATAAGAACTATTTCCAAGAATTGCTTTGGCAAAGAAATATACATACACAAGTATTGAGATATTACCCTAACAAACGCTACAAATGTTAAAAAAAAGGGAAAACATCCAACAAGATAATTTTTTATTCTATGCTTTTATAAGGAGAAAATAAGTAAAATATAGTTATTCTTTTATTTTTATGAGGAGAAAATAAGTGGCATATAGTTTTAGTGTTTATTATGCCTTACTTTTGTTCTTTATATACTGTTCATTTCAGAACTAATGACTTATTTTTATCGATAGTCTATTTTTTACTTGAGTCCATAGTCAATGACTGTTATTTTGTAGTTTATTAGATGTCTGGTGTGCTTAACTTATTTAGTTTTTCACACGTATCTTTTGCACAATTCCTACATCACATAATTTGATTTCATACATTCACACAATCCTATGAATGTTTAAGCATGAGGTTGGCGAATGTTTTTGCACGAAGGTGATGGACTTGAGCTAGATGGATGTGTGCAAGTATTTGATTTACAGCTTCGTTCATCGTTCCTTGTTGGCTTTGCAACTGTGTGTTGCTGTTGTGGAGGTCCCATAATAGAATGGAGCTGTGAGTGCAGTTTTTTGTGGTTTACTGGCTTTGTATGCGTGAAAGTCATCGTTATGTGTCGCTGAAAGCGGTCGTTTTTCGTTGTAATACTTTGCAGACGACTAGTTTACAATAGGATAGGGATTTGGGAAGGTATGTCGTCTGTTCTTCAACCATCTTCTTTCTTGGTCTCAATCTTGCGAATCTTCAACTTCTGTTCTTCCTGCTTTTTCTCTGCTTCATACTTGATTCTTGTTTCTTCTCTGGGCAGGATATGGGAATGTTTATTGATAACTAGTCGCTTTGAAGGTCTCCTCTTAGTAGCAGTTTGATAAAATGTTTGGACATGTCATTTCTACTTTGTGGACGTTTTCTTCAGTTTCGTGCATCAGCGTGCTGTTTAATAGCAGTAGTGTGACTTTTACACATATTTTTTGCCAGTGGTGGGTTGCCCAGGTGGTCTTCTCGTCGGGCCGTTTTTTGCTCGCTCCACTGAGTCGGGGCATTCCAGGGCCCTCTTGGCCTTCTGTGTTCTGTCCCAGCAGGGTTCCACCACTCTGTGGTTCTGCTTAGCAGCAGATTTTCTGCCCACTTCGGCTAAAAGGGGCCTCAGTTGGTCTCGCTGTCCTTTCCCTTCTCTTGACGCTTCTCCCTTGCAGGAACGTATTGCTAATTATGTCCTTTTCTTTCTTGATACTTCTCGTGTTGCAACTTGTGGGTCGTTGCATCTGGTCCTTGCTGGAGTTTTTACAATGGTTCTTACAAAAAGTTTTACTTATAATCATCTAACATATGTCTAGTACCTACATTGTTTTACGTATTCTTAAAAAGCTTTACAAATTTTGGCGCCCTTTCCATGTTACAATTCTAAGATATTTTGAGTCTTAACTTCTACAAGAATCGTCAAATTCGTTTTTTATTTTTGTGTAGTGTCGTGGTGTACAGCATTTTAGTATTTCATGCTGTTAGACTATCTACACCTTAATCTATGCTACTGTTGGTGTTATTTTTGTTTTTGTTTTTATTGAAACTACTTTCGTTTTCCCACCTTCCTCTTTCTTCATTCTTCTTTCTACTGACGATCTTATCTGCAACATAATCTTGAAATATTGTGCTGATTATTTACCAGTAATAAAATTAATCTTCAGACTTTTTGATATGGCTCACATGGTGAAGTCCTAAGGTTTTGCTTGTTTTTGGGTTCATTAGTTCCACAGCATTATCATGAGCAATTCGGCTAATTATGACAGGTCCTTTGTATGCAGCGTAAAACTTATGTATTTTGCGTTTCTGTTTGCTGGAGAGATGGTGTGTTTTTACAAATACTTTGTGGCCTACTGAGAATGTTCTTTTAATTGCTGTTCTGTCTCCTCTTTCTTTTCTTTTAATGGCTGCCTTTATTATGTTATACAGTGCTGTTGCTATGACTTGTTTGTGCTGTCTATATGGTACAATAGGAAATCTAACATTTTCTTTGGTTATGTTTGGGGGTTCAATACACTAACTGGGGGTAGTAGTGTAGTGCTATGTGGCATTTCATTTATTACTTCTTGAAAATCTTTAAGGTATATATCCGAAGTGTTGTGTCATTTGCCTGCATGTAATCGGCATAAAGTGCCAATGTCCTTCATAGATCGTTCTGCTGGATTTACGCTAGGTTTGTACTTAGATATGTAGATGAGTTTCATTTTGTGACGTTTTAACGTGTTCTGCCATTGCACTGATTTGTATTGTAGGCCATTAGCCGAAATTATTCGTTCCACTCGACCTACTTGTCTGAGAAAATCTTGTCTAAATGCTTTACTTATTGTTGGACCTGTTGCCCATTTTAATGGTGTCAAGGTAACATATTTAGAAGTAAGTTCCAAAACGACAAATATGAAAATAGATCCATTTTTTGTGTGTGGGAGGGGCCCCATCAAATCTGTAGCAGCTATTTGTTTTAATTTTTTACTGATTATTGGAAACATAGGTGGTTTGGTTTGGAAAGTGACGTGTTTAACCCTCATACATTTTTTTGCATTTGACTAATACTGTTCTAATTCGCCTTTCCACATTGGGAAAATGGCCTGTTCGTTTTATTTTTAAAAAGCATTTCTTTGGTCCAAAGTGGCCATTACTTAAATGTGTATACCATATGTACTTATTAATTAGTTCATCTGGGATATAAATTAACCATTCATTCGTTGCAACATTTCGTCTAAAAAATTAAACATTGTTTTTTACGAGATAGTGCTGTCGAATGTCTGGAAAATCCTTACTTCTCCACTTGTGTTTGATTCCTAGTATTTCGGGATCCTTGTCCTGTTCTTTGCCTAGGTTTTTCAATATTGTCGTAATGTAGTTTTCGAAAGGTACTTGTGTCATATAGTACATTGTGAACTGGTCTTCTGCTGCTTCCAAACCTATGTTATTGGATGCACCCTGTGGACATCGTGATAAAGCATCTGCTAATACATTCGCTGGTCCTGGTATGTGTGTAATAGTGAAGTCAAATTCTTATAGTATCAACATCCATCTCCCTAACCTCCCATGAGTTAGTCTGGCGGATAACAGAAATTCTAATGCTTTGTGGTCAGTGTATACTTTTATTTTTCTTCCCAATAGGAAGTATCGAAAACATTGGAAGCCCCATACAATGGCCAATGCTTCCAGCTCCGTGACTGAATAGTTTTTCTCGCTTTTTGTGAGTACACGACTGGCAAATGCAATTGTTCTATATGATCTTAGCCCTGCCTGTTCGTATTTTTCTAATAAAACAACTCCTAAACCTGTTTTCGTGCTATCAGTGGCCATAAATAAATATTGTGTTAGTTCAGGATGTGCTAAAATCGGTGCTGTTGTTAGTGCGTTTTTCACTTTTAAAAATTCTTCATTGGGTTGTTGATCCTATACCCATGGTGTGTTATTTCCAGTCAATGCACATAGGCGTGGTGTTGCGAGAGAGTCGATCCAAATAATTTTTTTATGGAATCCGGTGAGACCTAGAAATCCTCTGAGAGTTTTCTTATTATATGGAGTACAGAATTCTTTGAATGCCGTTAGTTTTTCTGGGTCGGGCATTACCCCTTACTCTGAAATTATGTGTCCTAGAAATTTGACCTCTCGCCTTCCAAATTTGGATTTTGTTATATTTACTGTGACCCCATGCTCTTCATGATCTATAAAAACTGATTTAATGTATCGTTGTGATGTTCCCAAGAGGGCTCTGCTATAATCGCATCATCAACATAACATGTAACTTTTGTAAAATTTCAGGACTGAGTATAGTATTAAATCCTCTAATAAACGTTGCTGATGATATGTTTAAACCAAATGGCAATCGTTTAAATTGGTAACATCTACAAAATACGATAAATGCTGTAAATTTTCTACGTTCTGGGGCCAATTCTATTTGCCAGAAACTACTCCGTAAATCAATTGATGAAAATATCTTAGCACCACGGAAGTTTTGTATCAATTCCTCTAATTTTTCTGGGCGATCTGTCTTAGTAATTATGATTGTGTTGATCTGTCTGGAATCAAGCACTAACCTGATGCTCCCATTTCGTTTTTGTACAATATGGAGTGGGCTGTTATATGTGGAGGGTGCTGGTTCAATAATGGCATCATCTAACTTTTTAGATATCTCCTGGAATACTTTATTCCTGTGGCTTAACGGGATTGTATTGGGTGGCACTCTAAATGGTTTGTGCTGTTTTACTTCAAACTTGTACTGAAAGTGTTTAATACTGCCAGTCTTGGGTAAAAATACCTCTGCTTTATCTCGTAAAATACCCTCTAATTCTCTTTTACGGTGTTCGGAAATACCTTGAGCTTCTTGCAATTTTTCGTCGATTTCTTTATGGACTTCTAACATGAGTTGAGGCGATTCCCCCTTTTATGCATACCATTCTAATTCTTCATCCTCTTTATTTCGCATCATTCTTAATTGTTTGTTTATAACTGGTATTTCTTCTAATTTTA
Organism: Schistocerca cancellata; assembly: GCF_023864275.1. Lineage (NCBI taxonomy): Eukaryota > Metazoa > Arthropoda > Insecta > Orthoptera > Acrididae > Schistocerca > Schistocerca cancellata. The sequence goes on along the minus strand of NC_064628.1, from coordinate 745,996,746 downwards.
GCTTTTGCTCAAAGAGAAGTGTGACATTCCCGAATGTTACGCTACCTTTCCCCATATCTATTATCGCTCGTCTCTCATTTAAAAAATCTGCACCTATAATCAAATCTACAGTTATTTTAGGTATAATCACGAAGTTGGCTTCGATCTTTTGACCTTGGCACGAAAGAGTTAACCTTGTTTGTCTCGTAACTTCCGCAGCATTGTTTCTAATAGGACCTCTTCCTTTAATCTTCATGAATAAATTTTCTGAGATCGCGGTCAGTTCACTTCCGCTATCAATTACAATATTGACTGGGATATGCTTTACCATGGCCTTCACAATTGGTTAAATTTGAAAGGGTTGGTTCTGTTCTTTTTCTTCTTCTTGCATCAACGAATCCTTCACTGAATCATACATGAGTCTTTTCAGGAATTTCCCTTGTGAATTCGAACTTTCTGTAGGATAAGCTTTGACTGCTACTTCTCTCTCTTTTATTTCCTCTTCTCTATTTCTTCCTTCATTTACGCTTTCTTCAACATCCTCTACTTTTTCCTCATCTTCGTCTATCTTCTCCTTCTTCGTCGCTACTTCCACATAATCGCATTTAAATGCTCTAATTATCGCTTCATAACTTCCTTCATTATATACGTTGGGTTGTGTGTCCACTAGTATCTTATTTTCAACTTCTGTCGACTGCGCATTATCCTCATTGAATTCGCTTACCCTGGTTTCCATCTCAAATAGTTCTGCAATACTCATTACTTCGTCCTTTCCTCCTACATTCGTTGTGCATGCCTCTGGTAATTCATCTGCCTCGTCAGTATTCTCCCAATTAATTTCGTCCCAACACGATATTGTTATTTTCCTGTCTTCGTTTTCATCTGGTCCCTGCGGTTTTGTTTCTTCCTTCTTCTCTTTTCGTGATAAGGTATTTACTTCTCCGTTCAAGATGCTGCAATTGTCCTGGGTCGGTGCGTCATTCTCTTTGGCACGGGCGCTTAGCTGTCAATTCGAACGTTTATCGGGGTTTGGTGGTCTTACGTCCACCTCTTCTATCTGTATTCTCTTTTCTTGCTCCGCTTGTTGATATTGGTTTCTTTGTTGATAATTTGTCGGTCTATTCGTTCTCAAATACCCGTTCCGGTGTTAATCTGTGGTATTCCATTTGCTCACTCGTTGATCGTATTACTTTGGTTAATTTAATGTCAGAATTTATTCGGAGCGATGTGACATACTGCCGGATTTGCTTATCATGTCAGGGTTTTCATGGAAGGTGTTGGATTTACCTGACACCTTACATTTTTATTCTCTGACCAGAGGGCGGTGGTTTCCTTGCCACCGGATTTGCCCTCTATTTTGCAAGACGTCGCAAAGACTGTGGTTAAGGTCTTACGGCTTTGTGTCCTGTACAATTTGTTGCGTCAGATTTTAGGGAGAGGATTTTAATGTGCTGCTGGGTGACTGGCACAAATTTACCTAAAGTAAGAGGTCCGCCAGTCACGATTACCTACTTGTTTCACTTAGATTTCTGTTCTCTTTTCCTTGTGTTTCCTTTCCTTTTTTAGTGCGTTTCTTCTTCTCTTGTTTTGCCTCTGTATGTGAGGATTTGGAACTGCGTCAGGTCTGTGTCTTTTAGCCGTTCTCCTTGTTTGCTGTCCGTCTTCGTCCCTCCACCGCATGTGTTCCTGTTTCTATGCAATTGGGCGCTGATGACCATGCTGTTTAGCTCCCGGAAACCTCAAACCAAACACACACACACACGCTTCGCACAAGGTTGTTGAGGACGTCTCGGCGTAGGGCGTTCTATTCCGCATCCAGAAAAGTTAGCAACTGCTCGATGGTCGTTGATACGTGTGAACGTTGTGCAGTACGTCTCTGCAACGCATACTCCAGGTTTCCAAAGGGATCTAAGTCGAAGCAGCGGGGAGGCCAGTCCATTCACAGAATATCCTCTCGTCACTAGACCTCCTCCATCTGCGCTATCGAAGCGGAAGCGCATCGTGCTCCATAAAAATCAAGTCAGGGCCCAACACACCCCTGAAAAGACCCACCTGAGGAATAAGTATAGTGCCAAAATAACAACCGGTGAATGAACCGTAGCTCCTCCTTGCAAATAGGTATTTTTATTAGATTTTTCACTTAAATAATTGTGTGCTTTGTGGGGATTTTTAATTACACTACTAAAAAAACTGACGTCTACGCACTAATATCCTGTGTTTAACACATGCACAAAATATGTGCCTTAGCTACTCACAAAATTTTATTATGTCTCAGAATCCACAATGCGTTTGTTAGAAATGAAGAAGGAATATCATGAAGCAACAATTCAATGTGGAGAACCTGAACGTCATAGTGCGGGATTACAGGCACTCATAAGGTGAAAAGTCATCACTCTAGCGTTACACGACAATCTGACGTCACAAATTTACCCTCTGAGACGCAGTAGCAGCCTGATGTGTGGCCTTTAATTAACCACCTAACGATCCCCTTAGTAATGGGATCTGTGTTGTGTCCTGCCTACCCGTTGAATATGGGGTATGACCTATGCTGGCCCCGGCTTATGCGTTGGTTTAAACCTTGACTGCAATTGGTTTCTCGCGGTTATTGCGGTTATGCCGTGGTTCTTCCTCTTTCTACATGTGGCAGCAGCGGTGTGTATCGATATTCGCACCTTGTACTGTCTTTGGTCTGGTCATTATACACTCTTGGAAATTGAAATAAGAACACCGTGAATTCATTGTCCCAGGAAGGGGAAACTTTATTGACACATTCCTGGGGTCAGATACATCACATGATCACACTGACAGAACCACAGGCAACAGAGCATGCACAATGTCGGCACTAGTACAGTGTATATCCTCCTTTCGCAGCAATGCAGGCTGCTATTCTCCCATGGAGACGATCGTAGATATGCTGGATGTAGTCCTGTGGAACGGCTTGCCATGCCATTTCCACCTGGCGCCTCAGTTGGACCAGCGTTCGTGCTGGACGTGCAGACTGCGTGAGACGACACTTCATCCAGTCCCAAACATGCTCAATGGGGGACAGATCCGGAGATCTTGCTGGCCAGGGTAGTAGACTTACACCTTCTAGAGCACGTTGGGTGGCACGGGATATATGCGGACGTGCATTGTCCTGTTGGAACAGCAAGTTCCCTTGCCGGTCTAGGAATGGTAGAACGATGGGTTCGATGACGGTTTGGATGTACCGTGCACTATTCAGTGTCCCCTCGACGATCACCAGTGGTGTACGGCCAGTGTAGGAGATCGCTCCCCACACCATGAGGCCGGGTGTTGGCCCTGTGTGCCTCGGTCGTATGCAGTCCTGATTGTGGCGCTCACCTGCACGGCGCCAAACATGCATACGACCATCATTGGCACCAAGGCAGAAGCGACTCTCATCGCTGAAGACGACACGTCTCCATTCGTCCCTCCATTCACGGCTGTCGCGACACCACTGGAGGCGGGCTGCACGATGTTGGGGCGTGAGCGGAAGACGGCCTAACGGTGTGCGGGACCGTAGCCCAGCTTCATGGAGACGGTTGCGAATGGTCCTCGCCGATACCCCAGGAGCAACAGTGTCCCTAATTTGCTGGGAAGTGGCGGTGCGGTCCCCTACGGCACTGCGTAGGATCCTACGGTCTTGGCGTGCATCCGTGCGTCGCTGCGGTCCGGTCCCAGGTCGACGGGCACGTGCACCTTCCGCCGACCACTGGCGACAACATCGATGTACTGTGGAGACCTCACGCCCCACGTGTTGAGCAATTCGGCGGTACGTCCACCCGGCCTCCCGCATGCCCACTATACGCCCTCGCTCAAAGTCCGTCAACTGCACATACGGTTCACGTCCACGCTGTCGCGGCATGCTACCAGTGTTAAAGACTGCGATGGAGCTCCGTATGCCACGGCAAACTGGCTGACACTGACGGCGGCGGTGCACAAATGCTGCGCAGCTAGCGCCATTCGACGGCCAACACCGCGGTTCCTGGTGTGTCCGCTGTGCCGTGCGTGTGATCATTGCTTGTACAGCCCTCTCGCAGTGTCCGGAGCAAGTATGGTGGGTCTGACACACCGGTGTCAATGTGTTCTTTTTTCCATTTCCAGGAGTGTAGATTCCGGCTAGCCGGTGTGCTTCAGTCGGTCGGTTGGTGTGGATCAGCCAGGAAATCACCGCGCGGCGCAGTAGGCCGGGCCCGCTGGCGGTCTCTACGCAGTGTCGGAGTGTGTGGGAGCTGTTCCGATTGCTACGAGGTTCGTGGCTCACAGACCCAGATCATCAAAGTTGAGTGGTGATTTAATTACCGAAACCAGTCTGTTCACATTGTACTGTTGGTTTTCATGGTTGGCTGTTGGGGGTATTCCCGTGAGCAACAGCGAGTGTTCGAGTTGGCGAAAGTTTGGCCACCATCCGGTGGAGTTTAACTGTATTTTGGTTATTTGAAGTCCATGTGCACCAGTTGAATTTTCTGTCCGGTTGCCTGCCCTGATTGCTGACGTAAAATTCAGGCAGTGCCCTTTCCTCACCATGTTGTCGCTGTCCAACTTGGGTGTGTAGATTTGACAGCTTATGCTTACTTCGTTGTGGGCGGATACGCCTTTTACGTATTTGCTTTGCTGTTCCTTGTGTACTGGTTGGGTGGAAAGCAGGTCGTCTTGTCAGTTGGGTTGCCGGCGGATCGGATATAGTTGGGCCGACTACCTGTCTATCCTAAGCGAACGTTAATATTTCAAGTGCAGAACGACCCCAGAAACTTCAGAGCCCCGCTGGCTATACTGTCTTCTCTTATTGGTGTTTGATTGTGTATTTTAATGGCTCATAGCCGATGGTTTGAATTGGATGCTTTTAGTTGGGTTTTAAATAATGGGCCTTCAGCTGTTTTAAAATTGAAAGTTCCTTACTTGTCAAGTCTTGCATTGTTTGGGCCTTCAGTCTCATTTAAAATATGTTTTTGGATAAAGCATTGGGCCTTCTGCCTTTTAAAAATTTATTGTAGTTGAGTTTTTCAATCATGGGCCTTCAGCAGTCTCAAAATTTAAATTCCTTATCTGTTAAATTTTAGATATTTTGGCCTTCAGCCTCATTTAAAAAAAAAATTTAAGGATAAAGCCTTGGGCTTTCTGCCTTGTAACAATTTATTGTAGTTGTGTTTTGAATAATGGGCCCTCAGCCGTTTTATAAGTAATATTCCTTACTGTTAAGTCTTAGATTGTTTGGGCCTTCAGCCTCCTTTTTTTAAAAATTATTTAAGGATAAAGCTTTGGGCCCTCTGCCTTTGAAAATTTTTTGTAGTTGCATTTTTAAATCATGGGCCTTCATCCGTTTTAAAATTAAAATTCCTTACTCGTCAAGTCTTGGATTCAGAATGAAATTTTCACTCTGCAGCGGAGTGTGCGCTGATATGAAACTTCCTGGCAGATAGAAACTGTGTGTCCGACCGAGACTCGAACTCGGGACCTTTGCCTTTCGCGGGCAAGTGCTCTACCAACTTTTATTTATTTATTTATTTATTTTTCCATCTGAGCTACCGAAGCACGACTCACGCCCGGTACTCACAGCTTTCATATCAGCGCACACTCCGCTGCAGAGTGAAAATCTCATTCTGGAAACAATCCTCAGGCTGTGGCTAAGCCATGTCTCTGCAGTATCCTTTCTTTCAGGAGTGTTAGTTCTGCAAGGTTCGCAGAAGAGCTTCTGTAAAGTTTGGAAGGTAGGGGACCAGACACTGGCAGAAGTAAAGCTGTGAGGAGCGAGACTGAGCCGTGCTTCGGTAGCTCAGATGGTAGAGCACTTGCCCGTGAAAGGCAAAGGTCCCGAGTTCGAGTCTCGGTCGGGCACACAGTTTTAATCTGCCAGGAAGTTTCAAGTCTTGGATTGTTCGGGCCTTCAGCCCCATTTGAAATATTATTTAAGGATAAAACCTTGTCGCTTTCTGCCTTTTGAAAATTTATTGTAGTTGTGTTCTAAATCACGGGTCTTCAGCCGTTCTAAAAATTAACCAGGTTGTGGCCTTAAGCCATAAGATTGTGTGACGTATTCAGTCGATAGTTAAGCTCGGAAATTTGCGCTGTAATGTTTGGGCAACTAAATAAAGTTATATGTGTTCTAGTGTAACTGACAGTCGCTCATTTTTGGCCCCTTTCCACAATTCCAACTACCTGTTCTGTCCTGCAGATTTAACCAGGCGTTTTAGGGTGTCTAGGGAACCTTCTTTCTCAGATCGCTAGACAACAATTCAAGCAAATCGTATTAATGAATTTTTATTACAGCAAAATAAATGACAATAGTTAATTTTGGGAATTTACAATCGTGTGTGGCAAGGAATGGGCGACGGACAAAATAAGAAAATCTCTTCAGTATACACAACTCCTAATACAAGAGAAACGATACAGTTCATAAGTCGCTGCTGTAGAGCTCGTAGAACGGCTGGTCTTCAACTCGGGCCGCGGCCACGCGGCGTGGCGCTTATGTTCTCTTCTCCTAGAGGCCGCTGCTGTCTCGCTGTCGCCCCAGAGATGGGTCAGTCAGCGTACTATTGGCTGACTTCTTCACAACCCTCTCTACTCTACCGTTGCTGACCGTCGTACAACTTTTACACCGGAACATTATGGTCTTCCCTCCTCCCTCCCACTCCTGTCTCAGTTTACGCGTAAATGCAGACACACTTCCACAAGTTATAGTGCTCGAACGAGTCACACGATCGAATATCCCATATGGTTTCATTTCCACAACACCACAAGTATATCCAAATCTTGGTATCCCTTTTGTAAGAAAACTGTCTTTTGTGATTTTATTCATGACGCAATGTGGGTACGAATTCGTCATGTGGGTGTTATTATCGGAACTGGTCAAAGTATCACACTTCGCGCATGGACCCATAGCCGTAAAATAAATGTGAGGATTATAGTTTTCACGGTGAGGCTGTTAGGGGCTCGGTTGTTTGGCGATGGATTTTAATCTGGCGGCCTAGCCTTTACGATGGAATTAAAGACATCATCGGCGGTCTTAAAAAATTTCGGCGGGAAAATTACTCAGTAAGTTTAATAACTTTACAAATATATTATGTCGTCGTGAGAACCAACGTTTACAAAGCTGTCCACATAGTATGCATGATACGTTAGACAATCACATATTCTCATACCCTCAGACGGCAGTATTACCCCAATTCCAAAGAAGACAATGGCTGATGGACGTACGAGGTGCATTCAAGTTCTAAGGCCTCCAATTTCTTTTCTCTGGACTGGAAAGAGATAGAAACATGCGCACTGTTTTAAAATGAGGCCGCGTTCATTGTCAATACGTCCCAGAGATGGCAGCACCGTCCGGCAGAAGGAATTTTACCGCCAGCGGCGAGAATGAGAACTGTTTTAAATACTTAAAATGGCGACGTTTTCCTTACTTGAACAGCATGAAATCATTCGTTTCCTGAATTTGCGTGATGCGAAAGCAATTGAAATTCATCGACAGTTGATTGGTTGGTTGGTTGGTTTGGGGAAAGAGACCAGACAGCACGGTCATCAGTCTCGTCGGATTAGGGAAGGATTGGGAAGGAAGTCGGCCGTGCCCTCTCAGAGGAACCATCCTGGCATTTGCCTGGAGTGATTTAGGGAAATCACGGAAAACCTAAATCAGGATGGCCGGACGCGGGATTGAAGCGTCGTCCTCCCGAATGCGAGTCCAGTGTCTAACCACTGCGCCACCCCGCTCGGTCGACAGTTGAAGGAGACATGTGGTGGTGGAGTTATGGATGTGTCGAAAGTGCGTTCGTGGGTGCGACAGTTTAATGAAGGCAGAACATCATGTGACAACAAACCGAAACAACCTCGGGCTCGCACAAGCCGGTCTGACGACATGATCGAGAAAGTGGAGAGAATTGTTTTGGGGGATCACCGAATGACTGTTGAACAGATCGCCTCCAGAGTTGGCATTTCGGTGGGTTCTGTGCACACAATCCTGCATGACGACCTGAAAATGCGAAAAGTGTCATCCCGGTGGGTGCCACGAATGCTGACGGACGACCACATGGCTGCCCGTGTGGCATGTTGCCAAGCAATGTTGACGCGCAACGACAGCATGAATGGGACTTTCTTTTCATCGGTTGTGTCAATGGATGAGACGTGGATGCCATTTTTCAATCCAGAAACAAAGCGCCAGTCGGCTCAATGGAAGCACACAGATTCACCGCCACAAAATAATTTTCGGGTAACCGCCAGTGCTGAAAAAATGATGGTGTCCATGTACTGAGACAGCGAGGGCGTAATCCTTACCCATTGCGTTCCAAAGGGCACTACGGTAACAGGTGCATCCTACGAAAATGTTTTGAAGAACAAATTCCTTCCTGCACTGCAACAAAAACGTCCGGGAAAGGCTGCGCGTGTGCTGTTTCACCAAGACAACGCACCCGCACATCGAGTTAACGTTACGCAACAGTTTCTTCGTGATAACAACTTTGAAGTGATTCCTCATGCTCCCTACTCACCTGACCTGGCTCCTAGTGACTTTTGGCTTTTTCCAACAATGAAAGACACTCTCCGTGGCCGCACATTCACCAGCCGTGCTGCTATTGCCTCAGCGATTTTCCTGTGGTCGAATCAGACTCCTAAAGAAGCCTTCGCCGCTGCCATGGAATAATGGCGTCAGCGTTGTGAAAAATGTGTACGTCTGCAGGGCGATTACGTCGAGAAGTAACGCCAGTTTCATCGATTTCGGGTGAGTAGTTAATTAGAAAAAAAATTGGAGGCCTTAGAACATGAATGCAACTCGTATATACCATCTGTTTAACAGGTAGCGGTCGCAAAATGCTAATACAGATTACTTACAGAAGAACAGAAAGGCTGGTGGGGCCCTATTTCAGGAAGGTAAATTTGGATTCCTTAGAAATGTGCTGACACGCCAGGAACTACTCGACCTGCCCCCTTCCCCCCCCGCCCCCCCCCCCCCCCTAGCGTAGAATCTGGACTATATGAAGTCAGACCTCATTTATAGCATTTAAATATTAACTGGAAGACATTCCTCGAAATTCTGGAGGTAATAGCGATAAAATACAGAAAAGTAAAGATTATCTAAAACTATAAATCGAATGCAGTTATAAGAGTTGATTACTATAGAACAGCGGCATTAACTGAGAATGAAGAGGGCGTATCTCCTATGTTATTCAGTCTGTACAATGAACGAGTAGTGAGGATAGTTATAGAGAAATTTTCTGAGGGAAATAAGGCTTAGAGAGAGCAAATAAAAATATTAAGATTTGCCTGTGACATAGTAATTCTGTCAAACACGGCAAATGACCTAGAAGATCATTTGAACGGAATCGATAGCTAGTTGAAAAGAATTTACAATGTGAACATCGGCTTAAGTAATCTAATGTACTAGACTTAAATCAGAGTGGTTAACACTCTGGACTCCTGATTAAGGTTTTCCCTGATTTCCCTAAATCACTTGAGGCAGGTGCACCGCCGCTCTCCTTCTCCATCCATCCCTATTCCGAGCTTGTGCTCCGTCTATAATGACCGTGTTGTCGACAGGATGTTAAACAGTGATCTCCTCCTCCCTCCGAATGAAATGAGGTGAAGCTGAGGGAAGTAGATTAGGAAATGGGACACTTAAAGTAATAGATGGATATTGCTATCTAATAAGCCAAATGGCTAGCGAAGAATACATACAAAGGATATGAAATGTAGGCTTGCTACAGTAAGAATAGGTTTTCTGAACGTGAGAAAGAAGTTAACATTTAATATAAATATAAGCGTTAGTACGTCTTTTCTTAAAGTGTTTGTCAGGATTGCAGCATTATACGGAAGTGAAACGTTGGCAATAAGCGGTTTAGACAAGAAGAGAATGTAAGCTATTGAACAAGGCTCAAGACAGAATGGATAGATCAAATAACTAACGTAGCCGTACTAAATCGAATTCGGCCAAAAAGAAATTTATGGTACAACTTCTCTAAAAGAAGCGTTCGATACGCGGGAACCACTCTCAGCCACCGAAGGCAGTTTATTAATGGAGGGAAGTGTATGTGCGTGCGCGCGCGCGCGCGTTTGTGTGTGTGTGTGTGTGTGTGTGTGTGAGTGTGTTCGTGGGTGTGAGGGGGGGGGAGAGGGGGGGATGTACGTTGCGGAGGGAAACCAATGAAATAGTAGCCAAGTTCAAATGGATATAGGTTGCACTTGCTATGCAAATATGAAAAGACTTGAACAGGGCAGGCCACTGTGGAGAGCTGGTATGTGGAAGAATGATCATTTGATGTTTGTGTGCGAGATGCTGTTAGTTTAATTTGATCTTCACTGTCTCCAAGGATGAAGAAAATTTGTAGCTTCTTCCTTGTAAACCGGCTCTCGTATATTGTAAGTTGATTTTTGCGTAATGTACAACGTCTTTTATGTTGTTCGATCTAAATAGGCAGTCTTTGATCTGAATTCTTTGTTACTGAAGACATTCGTCAACGAGTCAAGCCATGTGCAGGGTAATATGTCCCCTTACTTTTGGTCATAGCTATCATCACTCGCCTAATATGGTATGTATGTTTCCTTTTTTAAATCCTCGTCGCTACTGCTCGGTAGGAAGAGTTGCCACTGTGTACACAGTTGTGTCTGAGGGCCAACTAACAGGATAGGAGAACGAATGTTCTACAACAGTCCAACAAATCAGTAATAAAGTCACACAAATGAGTTGAAAAGGTTTACTTATCGATGTGACTGCCGCAGTGGTAACACCGGTTCCCGTCAGATCACCGAAATTAAGCGCTGTCGGGCTGGGCTAGCACTTGGATAAGTGACCGTCCGGTCTGCCGAGCGCTGTTGGCAAGCGCGAAGCAATCTTGTGAGGCAAACTGAGGAGCTACTTGATTGAGAAGTAGCGGCTTCGGTCTCGTAAACATACGGCTGGGAGAGCGGCGTGCTGCCCACACGCCCTCCATGACCGTATCCAGTGGCACCTGTGGGCTGCGGGTGACACGGCGGCCGGTCGGTACCGTTTGGCCTTCATGACCTATTCAGGCGGAGTTAATTTTTTTTTATCTTTGTAACTTGTCAAATAATGAAGTCTCCAACATTGCATGTAATATAATACAAAAAGGCCCTCAGTGGCTAAGTGCAAATAATAATAAAATAACTTCATAGTTCAATTTACAACAACTTTCTGTTCACTTCTAAGAGTTCACTAACGACGTTCCCTGTCTCACTTACTCAGCCCTGGACGGTGATCTATAACCAAGTGGCCCAGAGCTGTTCCTCTATCTTCCGAGCAGGCTTCGGTCCGTTGTCGTCCGGTCATTGGCGGATCGTACTCGGCCGGCAATTGGCCGAGGCGAAGTCGATATCTTCATCCTCAGCGCCGCCCGTGGCGCTGATGGAACTGCCGCAAGTGGCACATGGCACCTGCACCAGCTCGCTTCTTTGCGCCTGTGGTGCTTTTGCCCTGGCTTTGTCTTGTTCGGAGGACACAGCACTCCTCCCCCAAACCGCCGCACCGTCCTCACGTACGGCCGAGCCCCGTACCGACGATGGGGGGGGGGGGGGGGGGGTGGCTGTTGGAAACAGTGAGTGTTGTAGCGGCGACTGTTGCTGTAGCCGATGCCGAGTCGCTGCTCGAATCCCGACATCCGTCTTGAGACTGCCAAGCAACACTGGCCGGAAAACGATGAACAGGGTGCGTCCTAGCACCCATCAGCAGGGCATCTCCTCGATGGCAAGAACCCGCAACGTCAATGTCCATCAGCTCGAGCGTTGCTTGACCCCACTCTGATGGATGGCGCTCGGGCTTCGTCGACCGGGAAGGCCAGGAATCTGTGAACATAAGAGAAGCGGCAGAACTTTGCAAGCGACAAGGCTGAATTTGCTTTAGGTGCCGCTTCTGCAATCCATTGGGACCTCGAATCTGAAACGTACGCGAACCCGCGCTCCCATGACTTCTTCATCCCGTAGAATTTCTAAAAGACAAGTCGGTTAATCTGATATGTTGGGTAACTGGTTGTAGGCGCCGAGCGCAGCGGGGAATGGAGCAAATGCAAGAGCGTGCGTTGGCATCACCCATGTAGCATTTCTGCGGTCGAAGGGTCATTGCGGGTCTGGGAGCGATAACTGGACAAGAAGCGAAGCAAGGCTTGTTCGCGTTGATGATGCAAGAGAAGTTTGTCCATTTGCTGTTTGATCGTGCGAATAAAAAGTTTAGCCTAACCATTCGATTGTGGGTGGATTGCTGCTGAGGTGAAATGCCGTACGCTGTACAGAAAGCTTCAGTTCTGCAGAGACAAACTGAGGTCCGTTGTCCGTGATGAGCTATTCGGTGCAATAAACGGACTGAAGTGCTTGCAATGTGGAGCGAGATGTTATCGATGTCATGGGAACAACAAAGGGGAATTCACTATGAGCGTCGACTACTAACTAACCAGCGTGTGTTCCAGTGAGGGCCAGCAAAGTCTACTTGCACACGCTGCCAAGGTGCCTCTACCTTGTGCCACTCAAAACATCGCTGTCGAGGGGCGGCTTCACGTTTCACAAGAGCTTGACACCGTTCAGTCATCCTTTATACACTCCTTGAAATTGAAATAAGAACACCGTGAATTCATTGTCCCAGGAAGGGGAAACTTTATTGACACATTCCTGGGGTCAGATACATCACATGATCACACTGACAGAACCACAGGCACATAGACACAGGCAACAGAGCACGCACAATGTCGGCACTAGTACAGTGTATATCCACCTTTCGCAGCAATGCAGGCTGCTATTCTCCCATGGAGACGATCGTAGAGATGCTGGATGTAGTCCTGTGGAACGGCTTGCCATGCCATTTCCACCTGGCGCCTCAGTTGGACCAGCGTTCGTGCTGGACGTGCAGACCGCGTGAGACGACGCTTCATCCAGTCCCAAACATGCTCAATGGGGGACAGATCCGGAGATCTTGCTGGCCAGGGTAGTTGACTTACACCTTCTAGAGCACGTTGGGTGGCACGGGATACATGCGGACGTGCATTGTCCTGTTGGAACTGCAAGTTCCCTTGCCGGTCTAGGAATGGTAGAACGATGGGTTCGATGACGGTTTGGATGTACCGTGCACTATTCAGTGTCCCCTCGACGATCACCAGTGGTGTACGGCCAGTGTAGGAGATCGCTCCCCACACCATGATGCCGGGTGTTGGCCCTGTGTGCCTCGGTCGTATGCAGTCCTGATTGTGGCGCTCACCTGCACGGCGCCAAACACGCATACGACCATCATTGGCACCAAGGCAGAAGCGACTCTCATCGCTGAAGACGACACGTCTCCATTCGTCCCTCCATTCACGCCTGTCGCGACACCACTGGAGGCGGGCTGCACGATGTTGGGGCGTGAGCGGAAGACGGCCTAACGGTGTGCGGGACCGTAGCCCAGCTTCATGGAGACGGTTGCGAATGATCCTCGCCGATACCCCAGGAGCAACAGTGTCCCTAATTTGCTGGGAAGTGGCGGTGCGGTCCCCTACGGCACTGCGTAGGATCCTACGGTCTTGGCGTGCATCCGTGCGTCGCTGCCGTCCGGTCCCAGGTCGACGGGCACGTGCACCTTCCGCCGACCACTGGCGACAACATCGATGTACTGTGGAGACCTCACGCCCCACGTGTTGAGCAATTCGGCGGTACGTCCATCCGCATGCCCACTATACGCCCTCGCTCAAAGTCCGTCAACTGCACATATGGTTCACGTCCACCCTGTCGCGGCATGCTACCAGTGTTAAAGACTGCGATGGAGCTCCGTATGCCACGGCAAACTGGCTGACACTGACGGCGGCGGTGCACAAATGCTGCGCAGCTAGCGCCATTCGACGGCCAACACCGCGGTTCCTGGTGTGTCCGCTGTGCCGTGCGTGTGATCATTGCTTGTACAGCCCTCTCGCAGTGTCCGGAGCAAGTATGGTGGGTCTGACACACCGGTGTCAATGTGTTCTTTTTTCCATTTCCAGGAGTGTATTTGCGCGTCCACGCCAAACCATGTGCAATGTCTGCGCGCAAATTGTTCTTCGCGGACAACACCTCAATGACCTTGATGCAACAAGCTGAGTACATACCTTTGAAGCACTTTCGGTATCACCACACGCGAATGTCCTGACTGTGTGAAGCAAAATGTCACCATGAACTACAGGAAGAGTACGTTGCGGTGCAAAATATCGACGAACAATGGGCTAGAGATGTGCTTGATAGAAGATGGCCGACCAGTACGAATGTATCGGAGCAAAATTTGCAAATCGGGATTGGAAGAAGTAGCTCGCGCTACTTTGCCGTAATGCTGTGGAAACTGCTCAACAATGTTAGTTTCTTGTGCATCAATTTGAAAACATGCTGCTTCGGAAGTGTCGAAGTCAGCATCAGGTCCCATAGGGAGATGAGAGAGGGAGTCTGCCTTCTCACGCTTAGAAGTGGGCCGATAAATGATCCCGTACTGGGGAGAAAAGAAGAGCCCAACGTTTGCAATTTCTGAGCAGTACGAATAGGAATGGTTGAACCGGACAGAAGAGCGACTGCCAAGGCTTGTCGTCCGTGACCAAACAGAATTTTTGACCATATGAGTACTGGTGAACTTTAGTCACTCCGAAAATGGTAGCGAGAGCTTCCTTTCCTATTTGGCAACAGTTCTGCTAAGCTTTGTTCAGAAGCTTGGAAGTGGAGGCAATAGGTCTTTCTGACGAACCAACCCGGTGTGACAAAACAGCAGCAATTCCATAGGATTATGCGGCCGTGGCCAAAATGACGGATTTGTTTGGATCGAAATGAACAAGCATCGATCACTGAGCAACGCCACTTTCAAGTTCTGAAAGGTTATGTCACAATCTTAGGACCAAAGAAAGGGATCATTTTTTTGCGGCGAAGGCGACCCAAGGGAGTCACTACATGAGCTGCATTAGGAATGAAGCGAATGTAATAATAGAGCTTCCGTAAGACAAATTGCAATTCTTTGACATTCTAGGGCGATTTGAGATCACGGATTGCTCGCAAATGTGCCTGTATCGGACGAACACCTCGAGAATTGATAACATGCCCTAAGTATTCTATTTCCCACAGGGAAAAAAAAACACTTTTCTTTATTACACTTGAGTCTGGCCTCAGACGAAACTTGAAGTAAAGTGCACAAGTAAGCCGTCTGGAGTGGCCGAGCGGTTCTAGGAGCTGCAATCTGGAAACGCGCGACCGCTACGGTCGCTGGTTCGAATTCTGCCTCGGGCATGGGTATGTGTGATGTCCTTAGGTTAGTTAGGTTTAAGCAGTTCTAAGTTCTAGGGGACAGATGACCTCAGAAGTAAGTCCCATAGTGCTCAGAGCCATTTGAACCATTTTTGTTCTTCTGCCGTGCGGCCAGCAACTACAATATTGTCCAGGTAATTTGTACACGAAGGTACAGAAGTAGTCAGAACCTCTATGTAGTTGCTGACGCGCTACCGAAAGGCAAACAAAGGAACTCGAAAAGTCCTAAATGTGTATTGATGACAAACACATTCTGCGAAGATTCATCAAGAGGAATCTGAAGATAGGCATCGCGAAGGTCAATTTTTAAAAAATAGCGACCTGCGCCTAAGCCGTTCATGACTTTGTCAGGGCGAGACAATACATAAGTGTCCACAACTGTCTGAGGACTGACAGTGGCTTTGAAATCAACACAAATCCTAATTTTTCCTGATGGTTTGCGAGCATAAACGACTGGGGAAGACCTTTGACTTGCAGAGACTGGTGCGATTATATAATTTTTTTGCCAAGTAGCCAGTTGCTTTGCAACCTGTTCACGAAGTGCAATAGGCACCGCAAATGCTCTGAAAGAGCGCGGTTGCACGTTATCTTTAAGCATAACGTGAGCTACAAAGTTATTTGGTTTACCTACGCCAGGAGCGAAAAATTCTTGAAATTCGTGACAGAGCTTAGCAACACTGTTACTGGAATCGGAATGAGACACAGCTAGTACATTGGCCACAATATTTAGTCCAAACAAGTCGAACAAGTCGAGACAAAAAATATTAACTGATTGTTTACTTCGTGGCACTTGAAGGGAAACTGTATTCTGCAGATTGTGATACGTGGTCGCAAACTTAAGTGTTTCTATCACTGGAATATTACTGCCATTGTACGCTGTAAGCGGATTTGTAGTTAGGCACAGTGTTGGTTTGCCAGACAGTTCGTAAGTTTCATAGTTCAACAAGGACACTGATGCACCTGTATCTAATTCAAGTGGGTCCCTTTTATCCTTTTGAGGCGTTCTTTGATCTTCCATGTGGGATATAGTGTGTACTGAAAACCGACACACACGGGCCGATACCTGCACAAACTATCGAACCACCACCCGAGCCAGAAAAGAGGCATAATTCATATGCTCGTAACTCGAGCAGGACGAATATGTGAGCCGCAGCACCTCAAACGCGAAATGCAACATATGGAAAGTGTTCTGAGGAGAAATGAATACTCAACAAATTACATTAGAAGTGTAACAGAGCCAAACACTCGACGAAGTACGAAATCAGGAAAAGAAATTTCGGGTACGGCCTTTCTGCCATACATTCCCAGAGTGACGGACAGAATCGGCCATATATTGCAAAAACACGACGTAAGGACAATTTTCAAATCGACAAGGAAGATCAAAGAATGCGTTAGACCGGCAAAGGATAAAAGGGACCCACTTGCACTTACACTGCATATGCGGAAAAGCTTATGTCGGAATCAAATGGTTCAAATGGCTCTGAGCACTATGGGACTCAACTGCTGCGGTCATCAGTCCCCTAGAACTTAGAACTAATTAAACCTAACTAACCTAAGGACATCACACACATCCATGCCCGAGGCAGGATTCGAACCTGCGACCGCAGCAGCAGCGCGGCTCCGGACTGGAGCGCCTAGAACCGCACGACCACCGCGGCCGGCTATGTCGGAATCACTGGACGATCAATCTACATAGTATAGTATAGTATAGTATAGTCTGCAGTCACTAACGGTATATACAATTTATTAGAGAGACGTTGCACAGGGGAACTAGTGTTCTGAATAAATGAACACGATTGTTCTGTGGGAGCAACCTGTTCTGAATTTACAACATGCACTTGCCCAGCAGGACGCAATTGTGTCACATTGGCACCCGGGGACTCTTGTCTTTTTAAGCAAACACTTTGTTGGACATGTCCAGTCCGGTGGCAGGAGTAGCAAGTGGCTTGGCGTGACGGGTAAAGTTCATGTTTATGTGCTGTATAGCAACCGGGGCAAGATTTTGTACCTCGCTGTTGGTGAGCGAAGCGCGGTTTGCGCTTAAGCGTTGGACGTGTTACGGCGCCCTGGTCGCGAGGCGGCTTGTGTGCCGTTAAGTGCGGCTGTTTACGGGACAGCGTAGCGCTAGAGCTATTTCCGCCCTTCTGTTCTACGGCAAAAATGTTACCAGACTGCTGGAAACTGTGTGCAGCAAAATCACAAGAGTCTAGGTAATCGACGACCTCCAATACCTGGATCGGAATATTTCAAAATCTGTTCTCTGATCCTATTGTCTGACACATTCTGTGCGATTGCGTCCCTGATCGTAAAGTCACTGTAATATTGTCCACATTCATAACAGAACTTCCATTTCCGCGTTAAGCGTTGTAATTCAATCGCCCACTGACGGTATATTTCTCGTCGCTGATTCTTTAAATAATAAAAAAAAAAAAAACGCCAGGGTAGCCTAGAGCGCTAACGTGCTGCTTCCTGGACTCGGGTTATCGCGCCGGCCCCGGATCGAATCCGCCCGGCGGATTAACGACGAGGGCCGATGTACCGGCCGGCCTGGATGTGGTTTTTAGGCGGTTTTCCACATCCCACTAGGTGAATACCGGACTGGTCCCCATGTTCCGCCTCCGTTACACGGCTCGCAGACATCGAACAATTTTGCACTCTTCCATGGATTACACTCGACGCAGACAGTTGGGGTACACTAATTCTGTCCCGGGGGGTACGGGGTGGCGGCAGGAAGGGCATCCGGCCACCCCTTATACATTAACATGCCAAATACGATTAACGATGGCTGACCCTGCGTAACTGCGGGACAAGGCTCAAGCGAGAGCTATTCTTTAAATGAAAAAACTTAAACCTGGCAGCCGCAATGTTGCTGAGGTCTTCGTAGCATTTGCTTAATGCATTGACTGATGTCTCAAAGGGGACGTCTTCAGGCCGTCATGTAGGGAAGAGCTTTATAATAGTACTATACACTGATACAAAAAAAATGGTTCAAATGGCTCTGAGCACTATGGGACTTAACTTCTGAGGTCATCAGTCTCCTAAAACTTAGAACTACTTAAACCTAATTAACCTAAGGGCATCACACACATCCATGCCCGAGGCACGATTCGAACCTGCGACCGTAGCGGTCGCGCGGTTCCAGACTGTAGCGCCTAGAACCGCTCGGCACACTGATACACCTACGACGGAAAGGAAGTAAGCCTGCGCTACAGTATCTGCTAGGCCGGCCCTGAATTGTGCAGTGTACTCCGTTCTGTCTTCTGCGTTTTCATCGAAAGCGTGATACGGAGACAGGAACAGTGGCACGGAAGCTGCAGTCGTGGCCGACGACGCGCTGCTTCCTGTCTGAACTGCCGCCTGATGTCCGACTGCATCTGAAATCGAAGGAACCTATTAAGATCATGCGGCGATTATACATCCACATTAGGCAATGATTCGGTACGAACAGATACCATTGGCGGATTCTGTGGATTTGGAGCCGCTGAGGCATAGGTGACGGTTCCGTCACGTGATAATGAATTAGAAATTGTGGTTGGGTAGTGGGTGGGGTTTGACATCGTAACTAGTTAGACAATAGTAATGACACAAAAGCGCCGGACGGGGTGGCCGAGGGGTTGTAGGCGCTACAGTCTGGAACCGCGCGACTGCAACGGTCGCAGATTCGAATCCTGCCTCGGGCATGGATGTGTGTGATGTCCTTAGGTTAGTTAGGTTTAAGTAGTTCTAAGTTCTAGTGGACTGTTGACCTCAGATTTTAAGTCCCATAGTGCTCAGAGCCATTTGAACCATTCGACACAAAAGCAAAAGGTGTGACGTACACGACATGTACGAGTAGATCAAAAGATGTCGCAAATGTGCAGTGTTGGATTAGGTGAGCGAGGCAAATAAGGGCACTTTAAACTCTAAGCAGAAGTCACGCCAGCCGTTGCCGCCACAGTTTCTGGCTTGGGAAGCCGCCACCTCGTCGCCAGTTTTTGTAAAGGCCTCGTCTTTACTGTTGGGGAGGCCGAGTTGCCACTGTTGTTATAGTAGGCCGAGTTTGTGAGTTCTTGAAACGGCTTCTGGTGCAGTACACTGCTAAGACAACGTCTCCCTGCCACTATGATACAGCTATCCCCCGGGGTTAGGTAACAGGGTAGAAGAACGAAGGTACTACAACACTCCAACAAATTAGTAACAATGTCACACAAATGAGTTAAAAAGGTTGTAACCTCCCATCAGTAAAAATATGTATATCATTCACAGTTAGTGTAACCTTGCAGTAGTAACGTGACTAACCTCCAAATAAAAATGCGACTCATATACAACCATTCAATAATTAACTGACTGTGAATCTAAACTGGTAAATTTGGACGTCAGCAATGCTACGTCATGGCCCTGAAAGATCATTCTAAGTAAACTGAAAATTATTACCTCAATGAAGTCGCCGGATAACGCGTATATATCTGCTCCTATAAGAAATTTTTCTGCGACAGCCCAGTGCAATGCTGGCCGCTAAATTTGTCATGTATAAAAAGAAACAACTGACTTTTCTTTACGATAATTGGGATGACCATGGTTTGCAGATATTAGTAAATTCTTTGTTGTGACTTGGCAAGACAGCCAAGCCACTATGACCGGTAGCCGAAAGGCACGCGTTTAAGCTCACGCAGGCTGGCGTGAGGTCTGGAAAATGACAATGTAATTAGTGTAGCCAATAAGGTACGTTGCTGCTGGAATACTTAACTTTAATCCATAATTGGTGTACATCGGTCTGACGGTACAGGCATCACAAGATAAATAGCAAATGATAATGGCGCCTTGCTAGGTCGTAGCAAATGACATACCTGAAGGCTATGCTAACTATCGTCTCGGCAAATGAGAGCGTATTATGTCAGTGAACCATCTCTAGCAAAGTCGGCTGTACAACTGGGGCGAGTGCTAGGAAGTCTCTCTAGACCTGCCGTGTGGCGGCGCTCGGTCTGCAATCACTGATAGTGGCGACACGCGGGTCCGACGTATACTAACGGACCGCGGCCGATTTAAAGGCTACCACCTAGCAAGTGTGGTGTCTGGCGGTGACACCACATTCTTGATATTCAAATGAATGATTGTCAAAAAAGTTAATTTTATAAAAAAATTATTGTTAAAAGATTTTTTGAAAACGTTTACATGGGACTTGATACAACAATAATACAATATGCGCACGGCTGTTTTTACCTTATACTACATCGTTCAGGCACCGCCATCGCTCCCTACAACCAGTCCCGCGAACTCCATACTCCCGACTGCTAGCTCCTACTTACTCCTACTAACACTGCTCTTACTGCAGCCAACACTGCTCTCTGGTCTGAGATTCTCTTATAGCTTACGTATCGCAGGCAGCACGCGAGCAATCCATCGAAATTACATCTGCTCGAGTGCGCTAGCTATAAAATCCTTAGTCGTGGACCTCTTACAAGGCCTTTTTAACTTGTCGAATAATGAAGTCTGCAACACTGCATGTAGTGTAACACAAAAAAGACCCTCAATGGCTAAGTGCAAGTAATCGTAGGTAAACTTCACAGTATGTAATTTACAACAACTGTGTTCACTTCTAAGAGTTCACTAAACGACGTTGCCTGTCTTAGTCAGCCCTGGAAGGCGATCTATAACCAAGTGGGCGAGTGCTGCTCTTCTCTCTTCCGAGTAGGGTTCTGTCCGTTGTCGTTCGGTCATTGGCGGAATCCTGCTTAACTGGGTGGCAATGTGCTCGCCTCCACATAAGCGGGCACGGGTTCGATTCCCGGCCGTTTTGGAGATTTTCTCTGCTCGGGGACTGGGTGCTGTGTTGTTTCATCATCATTGCATCCTCATCACCGACGCGCAAGTCGCCCAATGTGGCGTCGAGTGAAATGAGACTTGCACTTGGCGGCCGAACTTGCCCGAACAGGGGCCTCCCGGCCAACGATGACATACGCTCATTTCATTTCCATTGGCGGATTGTACTCGGCCGGCAATTGACCTAGGAGAAGTAGTGACGCTAGTGGAACTCGCACAAGGGACGAGTCTCTGTGGCACTGGCGCCAGCTCGTATCTTTGCGCCTGTGCTGCTTTTGGCGTGGCTGTGTCTTGTCCGGACGACACAGCAGCTTCAAAAATAAATCCGTCGTCAGTTGCACGAGTGAAATACTTTATTGCTCTCAACCGACTTCCGAGTATACAAAATTTAAGAAAGTACAAATCATTTGAACATGTAAAACATAAAAAGATAATATAAAAACTTTATTGAATAATTGCTACTGGCACGGATAAGCAAAAATCAAATTAGCATCAGATAAATAAATCCGAGAAACATTAAATTAAAAAAGTATTAAAATGTTTGTTTAAACTTTTCTTACGTTCAAACAGCAGACCTTCGTTAATGGAGCCTAATAACATGACGTTTTGCGAAATTTACGTGGTGTATCTGATGATTGCAACTACAGACTGATAACTTAGAATGAATTAAACTCATTTATGTACATTATAAAAAACATGACTTAGGTATACAAAAAAAGTTACATATCAGGTAAAACAGCTCAACCGCAGATTTTAAACAAACATTTGAATATTTTTTAATTTAATCATTTTAGGACATCTTAAATTCCCGCCCCTAATCTGAAATCTGATTATCCATGGTCTAAGCCAGTACTGTGTAAGTTTTTTGCTAAACGCTTCTTGTACTTTACATACATTTACGGTCATGCTCTAATGATTTGTACTTTCTTAAACTTTGTAGACTTCCAAAAGCGACAGATTAATTTATCGAACTGGTTAAGTGCAATAAAACATTTCAGTTGTGCAGCTACGAACTAATTTTATTTTGGAAGAAAGAATCACCCCCTAGTCTGTTAGCACAGGAACGTAAGTAAGCATCGAAAACATAATCTATAACGTCCTTTCCAGTTACAAGTTTACGATGGGATTCGTTGAGTTTGTAAGCCCCACACTCAAACGCCGAGCAAAATGACACAGTAAACGTATTACAAACGAGTGGGTGTCAACTCCCTTCACTATCGCTTTTATTTAGCCTTTTTGCGACTCTCTGAATCACTTCCGCCTTATGCTGGGAGAGATCTTTACAAACGGCTACGATCTACGTCCTTCGTCATTTTTGTTTCGATAAGCTTTGATATGTTAATAACGAGCAAGCCGCCGCTGAGACGAAAAGCCTTATCTATCCCATCGGACACAGAAACTGTTTCGTTCTTTTTACTGTATCCTAAACCCATCGGCTATGAAGGTGCAGAGACAGATGTTTGTTTGATCTACTGCCAGGTCAGGATATCGATATGACCAGCACGCGGCATATGTTTGGGCGACAAGCCCGTCAGAGGCCACGCACAGCACTAGAGACAGGTGCAGACGCCGACTGCGTGGAACAAACCCACTGACGTGTAGGGCCATGAAGTACACTGTAATGAACGTCAGAGCAACAGCGATCGACTTCGAGACGTCGAGGGATGCGGTCCCGGCTACGACCTCTGGCTTCTGCCCGTTGGTAAACGCAACCGGCTGCTCCATCACGACGACTGGGACTAAAAAAAAAAAAAAAAAAAAAAAAATACACTGTCAGAGCAGGCCTCCAAGGCCCAACTGTACCGACGGGCCGCGGTGTCACCCTCACCCCTTGGGCGTCACCAGACACGGATGCAGTAGGCCACGTGGTCAGCAGGTCAGCACAACGCTCTCCCGACCAGTGTCAATTTTTGCCGCTACTTCTCAATGAAATAGCTCCTCAATTGGCCGCATAAAGGCTGAGTGCAAGCTGCTTGCTAATAGCACTCGGCAAACTCGGACCCATCCAAGTGCTAGCCAGGCCCGATAGCGTACAGAAGATGACATCTAGCGGAAAACGTCCCAGGCGACGGCCACAGTTTACGAAATGGACTCTATTTGGAACTTGCGCAGCAGCATTTCAATTTAGTGAATGTAAACAAGGCCACAACCAGGACATTCACCACTGTAGACATGGCCTCACACAAGCAACCAACATCTAGCACTGACACCTGAGCCGACACAAAAGGCCTTCGGATACATAAACGCACCGTTAAGCCTCGTCGCTGCAGACGTCAAATTTCTTCGCAGATTCAACTGCAAAAGACGCCTCAGATAATCGGACGGTGCTAACAGAAGGTCGACGGCGTCGATAACTCCGAAACACACTCCTTTGGTTCGACGGCAAGAACCTCGAGCTATTCCGCAAAGTCAAGAACGTAATCTAAAACCACAAATTCTGGATTAAAACGGCAGGCAAAGATATGTACCGACTAGGTATAATTGAAGTGCAGCCACTCACAAGTACCCAGTGCGGGCTGCAGTTACCGCTAGGAAGCGGAACTTGGTAGATATTCTAATGGGTTGATGCGGAACGTATTTAGACTAGAAAAAATTAGTTCCAGTTGTGGCCACCAGGTGCAAATCTGCCGCTGTGTACTCAAGAAAGACTTGTAATATTTCCATATATAATGGGTTAGGAACGGGACATGGGGAGAAAAGGTGAAAGAAGAGAAAAAGGCATTTATTATTAACCTCCGCTTCGTTCTATATGAGCACCGGATAAGCCGACGATATGCTGCCATACCATAATTGCAGCCTACATTAAATCTCCGCGAGTAGCTGCACTTTAATTATGACCACCTAGTACTAGATCAACATGCAAACAACAGATAATCAGCGCAGGTTTTCTGGCTAACGATAATGAGAACAATATGTTCATCTCTCGCTCCATATCCCGTTGGTGTGTGGGAAGAATGATTGTTTGCAGTTTCAGTGCGAGATGCTGTTTAATTATCGCCGAGGACGCGATATAGAGTGTATTTAAGAATATTCGTAGATTCCACCGTGAAAACCGCTTCTTACATTTTCGAAGCAGATCTTTATTTGCTATGCAAAGTCTTTTACAACGTCAAACCTAAATGACCAGTCCTTGCTCTGAATTGTTAGCGGTTTAAGATAGTCATAAACGAGTCAGAGTTGTGTTTACAGAACAACTAGCATCTTACCCGTGTGCACCAGTTCCTGAGAAGCCACAGTAGATAGTCATACGCTAGTGTCCACTCAAATTCTCTCCACACGAGCCGGCCGGAGTGGCCGAGTGGTTCTGGGCGTTACAGTTTGGAACAGCGCGACCGCTACGGTCGCAGGTTCGAATCCTGCCTCGGGCATGGATGTGTGTGTTGTCCTTAGGTTAGTTAGGTTTACGTAGTTCCAAATTCTAGGTGATTGATGACCTCAGAAGTTCCATAGTGCTCAGAGCCATCTCCACGGGACGTCCAGAGCATCATGGTGGAATTCACTGCCAGGGCTGTTACCTGAATGGAGTCGCCGAAGACCAGCTCCGAAGCGCCACTGTCCGTCTAGCGGCCCTAGGCAGGCCACAACAAGAAATCGACGCACTGTCACCTCCTTCGCCGTAGGCAAAGTGACAGTGAAAGAATTATGCGCCAAACTGGACTCACCCAGTCTTCAGGTTCCAGGGGATCGGCCGTGGCACCCGATACTGCCGAACGGCAGCTTGTAAAATGCGCTGGCCAACATCCCTGTGCAGACTGCAGTTGTAGGCTGTTTATGTTTTCTTATTGGCAACGTTACGTAGCGCTCTGTATGAAAATCACTGGCCGTGCTGTGTGTAGTCTGTGGCCAGTTTGCATTGTTGTCAGCCATTGTAGTGTTGGGCAGCGGCAGCTGGATGTGAACAGCGCGTAGCGTTGCGCAGTTGGAGGTGAGCCGCCAGCAGTGGTGGATGTGGGGAGAGAGATGGCGGAGTTTTGAAATTTGTAAGACTGGATGTCAATTATGAATATTAAGGTAAATACATTGTTTGTTCTCTATTAAAATCTTTCATTTGCTAACTATGCCTATCAGTAGTTAGTGCCTTCAGTAGTTTGAATCTTTTATTTAGCTGGCAGTAGTGGCGCTCGCTGTATTGCAGTAGTTCGAGTAAGGAAGATTTTTGGTGAGGTAAGTGATTTGTGAAAGGTACAGGTTAATGTTAGTCAGGGCCATTCCTTTGTAGGGATTTCTAAAAGTCAGATTGCGTTGCGCTAAAAAAAATATTGTATGTCAGTTTAAGGACAGTCATGTATAATTTTTCAAAGGGGACGTTTCACAGTCTCCAGAAAGAAAGCGACACTCAAAAGTGCGTCAATTGCGGTGGCGCACACGTTGCCAGCTACAGAGAATGTATTGCTTCCAATTGCGTCGTGGCAAGACAACAAGGCTTTACCACAACACCTCCAAATAACTTAGGTTCTCTCTGTCATTCGCAGCAGTGGCGGCGACCAAGAAGACGATGTTGTCGTAGAATCAGCTGATAACATCAGCAGCCACGCCACCTCTACAGTCCAGCAGACCGTCTTCTTCCCAGTTCGACTATTGGAAATTACGCACCAGGACGCAGCTTAACAGCACATCTGTTCTTTATCAGCATATGACTTGACGCGTTGACGAATATCTTAAACCGCTAACAATTCGGATCAAAGACAGTTCATTTAGATTTGGCGACATAAAAGACATTTCATACCGAGTAAAACTCTTTCACTTCATTTATTCAGTTCATGGGGACACATGCGATTGGGGCACTTGTGTCGCCTTAGGATGACACTATGACCGATATGAAGTTTATTAAAGAGGGTCGTCAATGGCAGTGTGCAGAGTTCATTGGTAACTAACTGCAGGCAGTAATTTTGAGATGACAAGACTCATTTTATGTTTTGTTGAGAAACTACGGTTGCAAATGGGCAAAGAGAAGCTTGGCAGGAGTATGCAGTATATCTCAAATGTCTCAGGCTTGCTTGGGAGCAGAGGCCTCAACGGTCTTCACGGTATCAATACACGACCAGCGACTGCATCACTCGTTTAGATGACTTATTAACTGTAAGTACTGTTATATTCTAATTTGGTCCAATTGCAGTGATTTATGACTTCCTATTGCAATTTCCAGTACGACACTTCAGTAGTCATATGTAAAACCGTAATGCAGGCTGTCAGAAGGCTATTAAAATGTCGGTTCTAGCTATACAAATCAAAGTGATTTTGACTAAAAAATTAGGTATTCATAAAAGTTTTAATATGTTTTTGTGTTCTCTCCTCGACATCAACGCTGTTGTCTGAAAATCATGGCAGAAACACTCGTTCCCATTAGAGCAAAATCCTTTGTTCCATTATTACATCGTCCAGTCACTTTCTCGAAGTCCTTCTCAATAGCAGCAACCCGATTCTGGAATACACCCCCTCCCCCCGCATGATAACCACTGTCCCTGTATGCACTCCTCACCCTTGTTCATCCTTCTTTCCTGTCACATCTTTCTCATTTCCCAGTATTATTAGCTGATGCAGTCTCCTTAAATTTCATTACCCCAGAACTCGCTATGTCAGAAAGCATGAACATTGTACACCTACAAATTACTTTGATATCTGCCACTATCATTATTGTTATTATTACTGTCGTTACTATTATTATTACTATTGTCACTATTTGTGGCATCAGTAGTACAGGTACTGCCATTATTGACCTTATTAGCACATAGTCAGTATTATTTACTCGCATTGTCATTATAGACACTCAGATCATTTTAATTGTCATACTAAATTGTCATTTCTTAGGCAACTATGAGACAGGAAAGGTTATGTGTGAAAACCTGGTCCGGTGCGAGAAAGGACCTCGTGGCCCCAATCAGTTAAGGTTAAGTCATTATGTATAAAATTCTGGTGTGCGTGTGTTGGTAATTCTTCTCCTCCTAACCGGCTTGACCAATTATATAAATAATTATTTATTTTTTGTACTTGTGAGGTCACGTGGATGGTTCTTAGCTACAGCTGGCCCTGGTAGATGGCACTGTTCTCAAGATCCAGAATATTTTTATTATTTTCCGACCAATTTTTTTAAATATTCCTTTGGATTCCTCACATAAAAAACATACAATATCAAATTATTAGCCTCGCAACACCTCTCAAAATTGTGATTACGTAGACTTTCTCTGCGTAATAAGCCTTGAAAGTCTCTTCGGGTTTGCTGCTGGATCTTAAAATCAACTTGACTCGATATTTCGGCGATCCAACTGGTCGCCATCTTCAGAAAAACGCTGCCTCTGCTGATGAGTTTTCAGCGGGACTCATCAGCAGACGCAGCATTTTCCTGAAGATGGCGACCAGTTGGCTCGCCGAAATATCGGGTCAAGTTGATTTTAAGATCCGGCAGCAAACCCGAAGAGACTTTCAAGACCTCTCAAAATTGACTTAAGATCAATGTCATCGTAACATCGATTTCGGATTGATGAGCTCAGCTACATATTCCGTGTATTGTAAGGTTTTCTGTTAAAGCCGACTGTGAGCAAGAAAATACTGTGCTGTGAAAATGTGCGATTTAGTTTTCTTTCTCGCAGTCAGTTTTAACAACTATATATCATAGCTAAAACTTGGTTTAATAATCATGAAAAAAAGTTGTATCCGTGGAAGAGGAATGGAGACACTGGAAGATTTCGGACTGATTATATAATGGTACAACAAAGATTTAGGAATCAGGTTTTAAATTGTAAGACATTTCCAGGGGTCGGTGTGGACTCTGACCAGAATCTAATGGTTATGAGCTGTAGATCGAAACTGAAGAAACTGCAAAAAGGTAGGAATTTAAGGAGATGGAACCTGGATAAACTGAAAGAAGAAGAAGTTGTAGAGAATTTCAGAAAGATCATTAGGGAACGATTGACAAGAACGAGGGAGAGAAATACAGTAGAAGAAGAGTGGGTAGCTTTGAGAGATGAAATAATGAAGGCAGCAGAGGGTCAAGTAGGTAAAAAGACGAGGGTTAGTTGAAATCCTTGGGTAACAGAAGAGATATTGAATTTCATTGATGAAAGGAGAAAATATAAAAATGCAGTAAATGAAGCAGGCAGAAAGGAATACGAACGTCAAAAAAATGAGATCGACAGGAAGTGCAAAATGGCTAAGCAGGGATGTCTAGAGGACAAATGTAAGGATGTAGAGGCATATATCATTAGAAGTCAGATAAATACTGCCTACAGCAAAATTAGAGAGACCTTTGGCGAAAAGCGAACCCTGTGTATGAGTATCAAGAGTTGGGATCGAAAACCAGTCCTAAGCAAAGAAGGGAAGTAGTATATAGAGGGTCAATACAAGGGAGATGTACTTGAGGGCAATGTTATGGAAATGGAAGAACACATAGGTGAAGATAAAATGTGACATATGCTACTGCGTGAAGGATTTGACAGAGCACTGGAAGATCTAAGTTGAACCAAGGCCCTTTGAGTAGACAACATTCAATTAGAACTACTGATAGCCTTGGGAGTGCCAGCCCTGAAAAAGCTCTACCATTTGGTGAGCAAGAGGCATGAGACAGGCGAAATACCCTCAGACTTCAAGAAGAATATGATAATTCCAATCCCAAAGAAAGCAGGTGCTAACAGGTGTGGAAAATTACCGAACTATCAGCTTAATAAGTCACGGCAGCAAAATACTGACACGAATTCTTTACAGACGAATGGAAAAATTGGTAGAAGCCGGCCTTGGGGAAGATCAGTTCGGATTCTGTAGAAATGTAGGAACACGTGGGGCAATACTCACCCTACGACTTATCTTAGACGATAGATCAAGGAAAGGCAAACCTATGTTTCTAGCATTTGTAGACTTAGAGAAAGCTTTTGACTATATGGAATACTCTCTTTCAAACTCTGAAGGTGTCAGGTGTAAAAATACAGGGAGCGAAAGGCTATTTACAATTTGTACAGAAACCAGATGGCAGTTATAAGAGTCGAGGGACATGAAAGGGAAGCAGTGGTTGGGAAGGGAGTGAGACTGGGTTGTAGCCTGTTCCCGATGTTATTCAATCTGTACATTGAGCAAGCAGTAAAGGAAACAAAAGAAAAATTTGGAGTAGAAATTAAAGTCCATAGAGAAGAAATAAAAACTTTGAGGTTTGCTGGTGATATTGTAATTCTGTCAGAGACAGCAAAGGACTTGGAAGAGCAGTTGAACAGAATGGACATTGTCTTGAAATGAGCATATAATATGAACACCAACAAAAGCAAAACGAGGATAATGGAATGTAGTCTAATTAAATCAAGGGATGGTGAGGGAATTAGATTAGGAAATGAGACACTTAAAGTAGTAGATGAGGTTTGCTATTTGGGGAGCAAAATAACCGAAAGTGATCGTAGTAGAGAGTAATGTCAAGAAAAACGTTTCTGAAAAAGAGAAATTTGTTAACATCGAGTA
This sequence comes from Schistocerca cancellata, assembly GCF_023864275.1. NCBI lineage: Eukaryota > Metazoa > Arthropoda > Insecta > Orthoptera > Acrididae > Schistocerca > Schistocerca cancellata. Next base: position 745,967,322 of record NC_064628.1, on the reverse strand, counting down.
TAGATTTAAGTGTCAGGAAGTCTTTTCTAAAAGTATTTGTGTGGAGTGTGTCTATGTATGGATGTGAACCATGGACGATAAATAGTCTGGACAAGAACAGAATAGAAGCTTTCGAAATGTGGTGCTAGAGGATAATGCTGAAGATTAAATGGGTAGATCGTGTAACTAATGAGGAGGTACTGAATACAATTGGGGAGAAGAGAAATATGTGGGTCAACTTGACTAGAAGAAGGGTTCGGTTTGTAGGACATGTTCTGAGGCATCAAGGGATCACCAATTTAGTATTGGAGGGCAGTGTGGAGTGTAAAAATCGTAGAGGGAGACCAAGACATGAATACACTAAGCACATTCAGAAGGATGTAGGGTGCAGTAGGTATTTTGAGATGAAGGAGCTTGCACAGGATAGAGTAGCATGGAGAGCTGAATCAAACCAGTCAATGGACTGGAGACCACAACAACAACAACATCAAGAATGTAAACCGGTCATTGATTCTACTATCCCCACAGATCCAGCAGTCAGAGAGAATAAACAAGCCTCCCAGTCAGGGAGATGGGAGGAGGAGGTGGACAGTGAGGAAGTGGCGAACACCTTCATACCCCGTACGACGTCATTACCAACAGATTTGTCCCATTTATTATTAATTCCCGATTAAGACTTCCTCTGAAACAGCAGTAAACAAGCCTCAAAGTCAGAGAGAGGGGTAATTGCGAAACATTGCTAAGTTTGCTAGTAAATAATTAAACAAAATAAAAATTCTCAATACAGTGAGGCAGCCATTGATTAACAAATACATTCTTTACAACTCGTCTTTCTCTATCCAAGCGATAGGTTACGTAATTTATTTATTCATTCTATGGTCGAAACAATACCTATTTACAGGTTATATACGAAACAACGAACACGTATTCGTGGGCGAAAACATTATATATGAGATATAAAAACCTCGGTCTCCATATCACAGGTTCTCACATCTTCATTTGAGGAGCTCAGTGTGAATTGAAGGTTGTCGTTGGACTCCTGAAAACAACCTGTCAAACGCGTTCGTTGCAGGCAGCGTCCTAGTGTGCTGGGGGCAGTTATTCGATGACAGCTGGTCATTCACTTGAGTGATGCCTCTGCTATTCCCATAGTTCCAGGCTTGCATTCTCAAATATTATGGTAATTACTTTAGACGAAGTCTCTCCAGAACCTAAGACCTTCATAGGCTTTGATACCCCCAGCAAAACTTTTTTTTTTATTTAGGTATCTGAGCGCGATTCATAAAGTCATCCTTATACAGATAGGTTTATCACATTGAAGTACAACGAACACACTGGATTTAATGTGTTATATAGCAACGTGAGCACAAAACTGCAGTAGAACGATATGAAAAATTGACCTGCTTTTTCAGCAGAAAGGCATATAAAAGGTGACTTATTCTTAAGTTTTTCAAGCAAAGCAGTACGTTGACACACGCCGGGTAACAGCAGCCGATGGTCACCAGACGTTATAGTAAGCGACTTGTAGCTACCTGTTTTGGTATCCAACATAGATGTGGATGGCATCCTCTTCTTCATCATATTCACACAATGTGTATGCGAAGATGCCAATGCGATATAGATGTTGCATGTAACAGCCACGGTTTAATGTAGGGCGCGTTATAGCGGTCGTTAGTCTTCTGGATCATCGATGTTTCTCGTGCCACAGGTTACTAATCAGCACCGGATTCACTTCGGTATAATCTTTGCCTTCGTACTTAGAGATCTCTTGCCACTCTGTGCTCCACTTCTCTCTGATTAGTGATTTGATAACGGTTAAAATATCTGTAGCTGGTAATTCCATATGTCCTGTCTCTCCGTCATAGACAGCTGTATTGGCTAGCCTGTCTACTGTTTCATGGCCAGGAATGTCACAGTGTGCTTTCACACAACTCGAGGTAATTTACTGATCCTTTGTTGTGATCTGTAATGTCAACTCTTGGATGGTTGGAGTGTCCGCTGTACACATGTCTTAATACTCTGAGCGCTGATATGGAATCAGGAAGGATAATGAATGTTTGGATAGGTACACCGTCAAACCTCAGTTGTCCGAATAACTACGCCGAAATCCACATCAAATTAAACTTGTGATTCCAATACACTGGCACGATAATCCCCTACGAACCAGAGAAGTCTTTCCACAGACACTCATCTTTTGATAAACTACCCATGTGTGTGGCAACAAGAGTAGGAAAACTTTTATTGAGCCATTATCTGGACGTCTTGTGACATCTGGACGTTTGAGTAAAAATTTTGCACACAGGTATTCGCGACGTAGATATAGGAGAAGCTCATTTGCTTCGACGATAGGAGCGTTAGTCGGTGTAGACTATATTGCCGCTATGCACGTTACAATTGCTTTGTACTGGTACTTGCCTAGTCGTCTTAGACATATGTACTGAGTTAACCCAAAAACAACAAGCTTACTCCATGTATGGATGTACCAATGCACAATGTTGTCTCAGTCTAGTGTTCGTATCCGCTCCACACCTCATACCCATAATATTACGCAGTATGTTAGTGAACTTCTAGCAGTTTTCGACAGTTTCTGTAACGTGTATCTTCCACATGTGTCCTGATCCGTCGTCCGATGGCTACCGGGAAGTGTGTCATACGTTGAATACACACTCTAAGACAAAAGAAACAACGCACCACGAAGGAATTATCCGAGTGGCACGGAAATCAGTAGTTTTGAAGTACGTGTACAGACAAACAAACGGTTAGAATTTCAGAAAGAAAACTGGATGATTTTGTCAAGGTCGAAAGCTTCACAAACTGAGCAAGTCAGTAACACGTTGATCCACCTCTGGCCCTTGTACAAGCTGTTATTTGCTGTTCTTCTGAGGGATGTCGTGCCAAGTTCTGTTCGACTGGTGCGATAGATTGTCAAAATCCCCAGCTGATTAGGGGGCCCTTCCAATAATGCTCCATATGTTCTCGACTGAGGAGGTATGCGGCAACCTTGGTGGCAAAGGTAGGGCACGATAAGGACGAAGACAATCAGAAGGGCATTGTCTTGGTGAAATATAAGCCCAGGATGACTTGCCATGAAGGGCAAAGAAACGGTACGTACAATACCGTCGGCGTACCGCTTTCCTGTAAGGGTGCTGTGGATGCAATCGAAGGGGTCCTGCTATGAAAGGAAATGGCACCCTAGACCATCACTGCTTATTCTGAGGTCGTATGGGGGACAGCAGTCAGTATCCTACCGCACCATGGTCTGGGTCTGATCATTGAGGCTGAGTTCGAAGTGGGACTCACCACTGCTGACAGTTCAATAGATTGCATCAGATATATACTTGTTCCACAGAACGTGAATACGAAACTTCAGTTTAACAAAAGGTTTCTTTACATGCTATAATTTCAGTTTCTTTTATTTTTTTAGTTGTTAAATTACTAATTTATATCCGAAAATTCATCTGTTTAGTAGATGGAGTGGTGATTCAGAAATTCTTTCAATTTGTTTCTAAATGTTGATTGTCTATTGGCTATCTGTCAGACTTTTGATGCTATTTGGTAAATGAACAACGACTTTTGTGGCAGCGTAGTTCATTCCTTTCTGTGCCAAAGTTAAATTTACCCCTAAGCAGTGTAGATCATCCTTTCTCCTTGTGTTGCATTATGCACATCGCTATTGTTTTTGAATTGATATAGGTTATTCTCCTTTCAACATTCACACCGATGAAAGCATCCTTCTGTCCTGTGAATAATTCCTGCTCCTCTCTCAGAAATCCGTACCCAGCAGGAAACAGCTAGCCACTCCTTGTCATCATGGTTACATATTCTCTTCGGTGGTGGTTCTCTTGCTGCCTGTAAACGACTCTTGGACCATCCTTACCGGTGGAAAACACCTTCTCATCAGTGAAAATGACGTTTTCCCACGACCCACTCAGATGAAGCTCCACAAATGCCAGTCAATATAAAACATCCTCTCCACTGAGCTCTTCGCGGTGGATCGCTGTGCGTGCAGTCCAGTGTCCATCTGCCTTCGGCGGATCGTATCACTGGAATCGGGGAAGTTGGTCTCCTGCCGCAACTGCTTCATGTTCAAAAAGGGATTTTCTCTGCTCTTAAGACACCAGCTTCCTGTTCACCCACTGTGAGCTTACTCTCTTTCAGCCCGAGCCAGGAGCTCTGTTGGTAGTGCCTCTTCAAGACAGTTCCTCCACCATCTCGTTCTAGTGCTATGTGCCACACCATAGCTCCTGCCAGCTTTTCTGAGGAAACTTCCACCTTCTTCAGTAAGAGCGACGACTCTATCTCGAGTTGATCTCTCCCATTGAGCGATTGCAACAAAAGGCCTGACGTGTATATCTGCTTGCCGCTCTCATAATGACGCCAGGAGAGTAAGCAAATACATTGATATCAAAAGGAGCGGCAGAGGTAGAGGTATGCAATGGCTGTGCTGGCCCATCCCTGGAGGGGAGGCTGCCGGCGCGCCACCGTCGGCTCACTCGCTTCGGTGGGAGGCTGCAGCTGGTCAACCAGCGCATCAGCCGTCCATCCTGGCTGGCCCGTAGCTCGTGAGCTGTGGTTGGTCCGGGCCCAAGATCACTCCTCCTATAATCAAGCGTTTCATTTCTGTCGTATAAACTAACACTGCTAGAGCTATTTCGCTCTACTTTGACGTTTTATTCAAAAGTTTAACGAAAAATAAGTTACAGTATATACTCACGATAAACACAGATACCACATAATATTCCAAGTAGCTAGGAGTGGCATGGCGCAGGAGACTATTCTTTCTTCGTTCTGCATTAGATCTCACATTAAGGAAACAAGTATTCTACCAAGATAACTAAGCAGACTGTAAACGTATACAGTTTTGGTGGCAATCTTGCGAAATAATTATGTATACAGAGTATACAAGTCACGTTTTGAACACTTATAGAGTGTACTCTGTCTCTGAAACAATTAGTGCTGCGTGACGTAAATTATGTTCTGCTGAAGCACTACATTTACATCGCAGTGATACACAATTATTCTGTAATTCACAGTTAGGTGTTCTGTAAAGCATTCAGAGATCGCTTAAATTTACAAAATCAATGAGGGGAGGTAAGAGGGCCTCTAATTTTCGGCAGTTTGTGATCGTACATCGAGGAGAACGCACGCTGAACTACCGCCTCCTCTGCAATCTTTTAGGACGACAGTATTCCCCAGTACAAGCGTTGCATTATGACTCGTTCATTACGAGTGCTGGTTCTTTTCAGGACAATTTCGATGTGTAATTAGAACAGTGATGCATTTTCCCCCAGGTGTGGCAGGGTGTACTGGCCTCAATTACCTGGGATGCAGGCTGATTGTCGAGCAGGCGTCTGTAGCGAACTCTGACGTCAAACAGCGATAGATACAGAACTCCCTGTCCAACACCAGCAGCTCGTCAGTTGAATATATTCCGGCCAAAAAATATAGTACTTTACACCTCCGCCTTTTCCCCGCCAGATTGTAGGTGATGGGTAGAGTTTGAGTGGTACTGTAAAGCTTTTTCCCAGCTGGATAACACCAGTTGGAAGGCAATGTCAATTTTTGAGCTGTATTGCGATTTTAGGCAGTCCTTGTGTAGTGCTATATGTATAGTTGCGTAATTATCGATTGTCGACTGTTCCACACATGTACAAAACTCGAGAAAACGAACACCAAAATCTTTATGTCCCAGTTCTAATTTCTCTTACGTTATTATAGTTGTAATATCATCCTTTGTACGACTGTGGCAACAAAAACTGTTTGCATTCGGAGCAGAAAGATGTTGGTTGAAATGTCAGGAAATAATATGCCACAGCGAAAAAGCGTTCGTTTTAATTCCGTGTCCGCAACTCGCCCCCTCATCTCTTTCTCCTCCAACCTCAATGAAAGGAAAAACGAAAAACCTGTGAAACTCACTCCCCTAATTCGCTGTGCTACATAATCGTCTGCCTTCTTTCAATGTCTTCGATTTCCTCCGTCAATTCTGTTCTGTAATGACTGCACAGTGCTCAAAAATATCCCAGAAGAGGTCGAACAACCGTAGTGTCGGCAGCCTCCTTAGGCTTCTTGGGATTTCTAAGGTTTGTGTCAATAACCCAAACTTGTTTCATATTTATCTAAACCTGTGGTGTTTCCCAGTTATGTTGTTCATATCTGAAACCTCTAGAACTTTTATTAGCTCTGTTACCATGAAATTTCTTTTCTAATGGATTTCTCGAAGTTTAACGAAACCTTCTCAGTAATCATGTGCAGAATCTCACACGTTTTATTGTTTAGGGTCCATTGTCACGTTTTGCAGCATGAAGATGTTTCATCAACATCATTTTGCAATTCGCTTTGCTCTTCTGAGGAGATTACTAGATGGCAGCATTACCTGCCACAGATTTATGAGAAATGTTACGATAGACTGTTGAATAGTTTATATACAATCACGTTAAAAAACAGAACACCTTGAGCGACTACAGTTAGGACGTTCAAATTCAAAGGACATGTATATTAGTATGTTCTACAGAAATGATTAGCCTTTGAAAAATACCGGCCCGCGATTTCAAGATCAACATCGATATCGCAGCACAACACCGTCTACCGGCAAAATATGCCTGCGGCTCTCGTTGTCGCTACAAACCGAAGGTAATGGATCAGTGTGGTTTGAGCAGATGTGCAGGATGCCTCGCAGACGTATGAGCGAACCATACCATCAAATCAGTGAGCTACAAAGAGGGCACATTATTGGCATGAGAGAATGTGATGCACCCATCCGGAAAATTGCTGCTCGTGAGGGACGAAGTGTTTCGAGCAGTGCAATGGGTATGTGCCGAATGGTTCACGGAAGACTGTAGAACATTACGAGATGGGCCAGACTCCACCATTCAGACCAACCCCAAACAAGTTCGACACTTCATGCGAATGGCATTGCAGGGCAGATCTGCAGCCTCCTCGGCTCTGGCGTAATAGTGGAACAGTGCATCACGTGGTACACTGTTAATGGCGACAGTCCGTCGCCGTTTATTTCGGCACGGGTTGCGTACACGTCATCAACTACTCCGTCTACCTTTGATGAATGTGCAGAAACATGCTAGACCACAGTTGTGCGTTTAACGACGTCACTGGAGGCAGGAATGGCATCAGATAGTGTTTTAGGACGAGTCCACATTCTGTTTGTTTGTAAATGATGGTCGGAATTTTTTTCGCCGTAGACAGGGGCAGCGGCATCACAGTGATTGCATTCACACAAGACATGCAGCGCCAACTCAAGGCCGGCCGGAGTGGCCGAGCGGTTCTAGGCGCTACAGTCTGAAACCGCGCGACCGCTGCGGTCGCAGGTTCGAATCCTGCCTCGGGCATGGGTGTTTGTGATGTTCTTAGGTTAGTTAGGTTTAAGTATTTCTAAGTTCTAGGGGACTGATGACCACAGCAGTTAAGTCCCATAGTGCTCAGAGCCATTTGAACCATTTTGAGCCAACTCAAGGCCTTATGGTATGGGGTGCTATTGGGTAAAATCATAAATCACAGTTGGTGTGTATCTAGCGTACTGTTATCAGTGTGACTGAAGTGAACGACATCGTGCGACGCGTAACAATACCCTTTGTCCACAAAGCCACAGACGATTCAGTACGACAATGCATGAGCACGTTACTGCTCTAAAATGTGCCTTGTTGGTGTCACAAGATGTCAGCCTTTCCTCCTGGCCCGCCAGATCAACAGACTTGTGGCCAACCGAGTATGTGTCGATATTTGAAATGATGTGACCCGATGCCAGCCACCACTGATGAACTTTGGATCAAGGTGACTCCAGCATGGACGGCTATACCGCACGATGCCATTCGCGCTTGATACACGTCGATACCATCATGCATGGAACAAGTTATTACGGCCCGTGATTCACCATGTGCCTAATAGGCAACAGGACCCTTGCTGAACCGAGATGACTGAAACGCTAATCATTTCTGCAGAACATGCTAATGTACATGCCCTGCGAATATGAACGTCCAGTCTCTATTCGTTCAAGGTGTCCTGTTTTTTTCCTGAACATGAGTGTATATTAGAAAGAGCAAAAGGTCTCCATCACTTTACTTGTGAAATCACACTCATCACTTCCGTTTCACTATGTGATGTCCCGTCAGTTACGGCGAACTATGACCTTTCAGACAGGATATCACGAATCCAAACGCACAACTGACACGATAGTCCATAGGAAAGCAATGTGGTAGCAAGCTGCTTATGAGGATTGATATTAAAAGCCTTTTGGGAACTCTATAAACACGGAATCGAATTGAGAGCCCCTGTAGGCAGTACATCTTGCGAACAAAGCACCAGCTGTTTCTTACAGGAATTATGCTTTCGAAATCCATGCTGGTTTCATGTTAATATGTGATATATCACGGGGTATTTCATAATGTTGGAAAGAAGTATTTCTTCACACGTCCTGCTCCATGTCGATGTCAATGAAATGAATCTGTCACTCAGTGGATTACGTTCATTGTTTTTCGTATGTATTGTGGCAGCCTGTGCAACTTTCCATTCCTCGCTCTCAACATAAATACTAGAATACTCTCCATAACACTGTAGGAAGAGTAAATAAGCCGCTTCATCGTTGATGCACAAGATGAACGCCTAAATTGTTAGCCAACTCAAGAAAGACACTGCCTGAAGAAAAATAATCGTCCTGCTCTGACTATGACAGGGTGATGACAACACAGTGTAATATGACTGGTGACGCTGTGAAAGTTTATTGCTTCGTGGAATGACTGAGAATTATCTTGCAAGATTCACTTGATATATTCGTGGTATACCAATCAAAGTTTATGAATGAATTCCACTGTGGCGTGTCATCGACTAATCAAATATATGTTTAGAAACAGGGGAGATTACTTTCACACAGCAACTACTACTAATCTCGTTGTCTACACAGCCAATTATCTGTATCGGCAGTCACAAGGGCAACGAGGAGGCGATGAACGCTACAATTGGTCGCTTGCTCTATGGAAATGTCGATGCACTGGAAAATTAAGTGCCAATAGTTCCCAGTCCCAAACTGGCACGAGGTGAACATTTTACCTGCTCTGTGACAGACCTACAAACATCTACATCGAACGAAACATATGGTTCATATGGCTCTAAGCACTATGGGACTTAACATCTGAGGTCATCAGTCCCCTAGACTTAGAACTACTTAAACCTAACTAACCTAAGGACATCACACACACATCCATGCCCGAGGCAGGATTCGAACCTGCGACCGTAGCAGTCGTGCGGTTCCGGACTGAAGCGCCTAGAACCGCTCGGCCACCAGGCGCCTAGAACCGCTCGCCCACAACGGCCGGCTCAGAACGAAACCTTTAGAAATTTTTTCATCATAAGATGTCTCACTATGTTCAGTAACCAGTAGATCTAGAGGAAAGATCCATAAAATACTGATTAGTTTCCGCTGTCAGTGGCGCCGCATGCAGCAAATCTGTTAATGAAGACGTATCACCGGATAATCTGTTAACTGCGTTTCATTCAGTAACTTCTCTCACTGCCGCATTGTCGTATTTACATTGTAGTTCGTCAAAACTACTTGACTATGAAAAAAGACTTGATATTTAATTAAGGTAGCCATTGGTTGTATGATATTATGATGAGACACCAGTTGTATTATTGAAGGGCATAGCTTTTCCCGTTGGTTATCGAACAAAATAGACACAAATATCAGAGAAACTGTCAACAATACATTCCACCTTGTTATCGAAGATCGCCTGATGATGCGCTAGTAATTTTTTTAATCCCACGAATGCAGCGACTTGCTGATTCTGAGTTAAGCAACATTTAAAGCGTAATCCCCAAAACAAAACAAAAAAAAAAAACAAAATGAAACAGAAACCAACTTTCTTGGTGGTTGATCGATAAGGGACGAGAAAGGTAAACGCACGCCGGTGCCAGATTAGAAGATATACGGTAGGCGTGTTTGTCAACCAGTCTGTCTTCCAGCTCGCATTTGGCACTCTGCGACTGCAAGGCATCTTATTTGTTGGCAACAAATGTCACCTTCGATGGGCACATCCCAGTGAAGCAATTCATAACGCAACACACCTTTTTGTGCCACGAGATATATACATTTTGTGGAAGCTTGAGATAATGTTTGTTATGGCTTACCCACTATTTTCTCCTTATGAAGTTACCAATAGGTCCTTCAAATCGCCATCAGGCCACACTGATTTAGGTTTTCGGTGACTCCATTAAATCTTTTACAGCAAATGCCAGGACCAATCCTTTGGAAGAACACAGGCAGATTACTTCCCCATCCTTCCCAGTTAGAGATTCTGCTTTGCATCTAATCTCGTTTTCGATGAGACGTTGTATTTTGTCGTCCTGAATTTGGTGATTAATGTACCTCAAAACAATCGTACTTGAAACAATACAACTTGAACTTCTCGATAACACTCACTCCTTACAGGGTACAGGTGTTTCTAATTGCCTCTATTGCCGTCACCCTGTTATTAAACCCAAACAGAATACAATGTCAAAAATGTTAGACTACACTCCGTTTTAGAATGCATTTCCTAATACATAAACGACGTCCCTCCTAACGCCAAAAATGAGAAATACTCAAGTTTTCATGGCTTGAGCTACACTATAAATTCGAACAAAATTAGACCATAGTTAAATATGCTAATAGCAATATGCCACACAAAACTGCCACGGAGCATACTGAAACATGGTATTGTATCATAAGCAATGTTACATAATCTTATAATTGCTAATTCGAGCACAGAAAAGGCCACTGGAAATCATAGGCTCTATACCAGATGCTTGGCGGTCACTGTGGCGTGTGCTAGTCTGTATCAAGTGGCCGTTGGCTGATTGTGCTAGAATTGATCTTACAATGACAGACACCCACGATCCTTTCACAAAAATGTATCCCCAAGATTTTTCTGCAACTGGCTGATTAGAAAGTGAACTATGGTATCTCTGACCTTCTGTCAGACTGGTGCTGCTAGCAGGCAGAAGGAATACGGCCTAAAAAAGAAAGGATAAGAATGAGTTTGATATCATGGCTTTGCATTCGCACTGCGTGACGTCCACTACTAGACCACGAACAGGTTATGCTCAACAACAGCTCAAGCGAGGGTCAACACTTCTTGTTCTGTGTGCTGCAAACCTCACGTGATACTAACAAACGCATGTGAAATTCGGTGGCTGTTTGTACTGAGGTTAGCTTGTAATAGCTAAGGTGTGGGTTCTATTCTCCTGTTGGGGAGCAGCCACAGACAGAATCTCTTCACCTCCACTTCCGCCAAGTAAAGAACGTAGGACTATGCGGTGGTTCCAGATCAACATTAAATGCGTCATTCCCTAGTGACCGGAACGGAACTGGATTAGTTTCGGCTGTCAGTGGCGCCACTTGCAGCAAATCTGTCTCTAGTAACCTAATACTGCCCGCCTGGTTAGCCGTGCGGTCTAACGCATGGCTTTCCGGATTGGGAAGCACCGCCTGGTCCCCGGCACGAATCCACCCGGCGGACTTGTGTCGAGCTCCGGTGAGCCGGCCAGTCTGTGGATGGTGTTTACGCGGTTTTCCATCTGCCTCGGCGAATACGAGCTGGTTCACCTTATTCCGCCTTAGCTACACTATGTCGGCGGTTGCTGCGCAAACAAGTTCTCCACGTACGCGTACAGCACCATTACTCTACTACGCAAACATAGGGGTTACACTCGTCTGGTGTGAGATGTTCCCTGCGGGGGTCCACCGGGGGCCGAACCGCACAATAACCCTGAAAGAGTGGTTCGGTGTGGGGTGGCGGAGGGGTGAAGTGGACCGCGGTAGTCGTCGTGGGGTTGTGGACCAATGCAGCTGCGGCGGGGACGGAGCCTCTCCGACGTTTCTAGGCCCCCGGTTAACATACAATACAATATGAACCTAATATTGCACAAGTAATGTTATTTTAGGAAACAAACCAGTCATCATGTAAGATCATAGGACCTTCATTTCTTATTTTAAGTGATCTTGATGTTTTGAAAGTATTGACACTGGACTGGTATTCGAGTTTCAATTCCAATTTTTCTCAGGATTTAACCATTCATGATGATACTGTGCCATCAATTCGTTGTTTTCTCTCGACGCCAAACTCGTCCGGGTCTCTACAAACAGCGCGATCGTAACTACTAGTGAAAGAGAATTTGACAGTTGACATCTCTTCGTGTGAGGTCAACAACGACGAAATGTGCTGTGTTGGAATCCCAGGCGGTACAGAACCATTCGTTGCGTTACCTGTTGTCAAACAAGGGCACATCTCTCTAATGGTTAAGAAACAATAAATACAGGGCTATTACAAATGATTGAAGCGATTTCATAAATTCACTGTAGCTCCATTCATTGACATATGGTCACGACACACTACAGATACGTAGAAAAACTCATAAAGTTTTGTTCGGCTGAAGCCGCACTTCAGGTTTCTGCCGTCAGAGCGCTCGAGAGCGCACTGAGACAAAATGGCGACAGGAGCCGAGAAAGCGTATGTCGTGCTTGAAATGCACTCACATCAGTCAGTCGTAACAGTGCATCGACACTTCAAGACGAAGTTCAACAAAGATCCACCAACTGCTAACTCCATTCGGCGATGGTATGCGCAGTTTAAAGCTTCTGGATGCGTCTGTAAGGGAAAATCAACGGGTCGGCCTGCAGTGAGCGAAGAAACGGTTGAACGCGTGCGGGCAAGTTTCACGCGTAGCCCGCGGAAAATTGGCTCATGCCACAACTGGAGACCGACAGCGCCGACTTCATCTTTCAACAGGATGGTGCTCCACCGCACTTCCATCATGATGTTCGGCATTTCTTAAACAGGAGATTGAAAAACCGATGGATCGGTCGTGGTGATCATGATCAGCAATTCATGTCATGGTCCCCACGCTCTCCCGACTTAACCGCATGCGATTTCTTTCTGTGGGGTTATGTGAAAGATTCAGTTTTTAAACCTCCTCCACCAAGAAACGTGCCAGAACTGCGAGCTCGCATCAACGATGCTTTCGAACTCATTGATGGGGACATGCTGCGCCGAGTGTGGGAGGAACTTGATTATCGGCTTGATGTCTGCCGAATCACTAAAGGGGCACATATCGAACATTTGTGAATGCCTAAAACAACTTTTTGAGTTTTTGTATATGTGTGCAAAGCATTGTGAAAATATCTCAAATAATAAAGTTATTGTAGAGCTGTGAAATCGCTTCAATCATTTGTAATAACCCTGTATTTCATGTCTATTCGTAGCTGTAAGACAATAGCGAAAGGTGTCGTGTTCGAATCCGTGCCAGGGAAAAAATCTTACGTAACGCCGTTTCAGGTTGTAATATCACGTTATTGGTGGACCTATTTAATGTCTGACATTTGACTGTGCTCCCCGTCCAGCTTTACTTCATGGCGTTCGACACCTGTGCATTGCACTTGATAAGATACCATTCATAGTTACTTCTCAGGAGCAATATAAGCTTTATATGGTTCCTGGAGCAGTGCTAAACTTGTTGTCATTTATTTACAGGTTCGGACATTCGGCCTCGTAAACTGATACTGGTGAACACTTGGATATTTTATGTCTCTTTATGCCTAGTCGATTCTCGACTAGTCACACAACCTTTGTGGGGCTTTCATTCGATCACGAACAACATCTCGTCACATAATTTAATGACTATGGTAACGCTGGCCGAAGTGGCCGTGCGGTTCTAGGCGCTACAGTCTGGAACCGAGCGACCGCTACGGTCGCAGGTTCGAATCCTGTCTCGGGCATGGATGTGTGTGATGCCCTTAGATTAGTTAGGTTTAATTAGTTCTAAGTTCTAGGCGACTGATGACCTCAGAAGTTAAGTCGCATAGTGCTCAGAGCCATTTGACTATGGTAACACTGCGGCAGTATCACTTATTGTAATAAAATTTAGTTTACAAGTGTTAAGGCCTGTCTCATCTCTAATAATGTGGTTTTTAATGTTTGCTGTATGGCAGTATTAGTTTACATCTGGACTGACTGCCATGAAGAGCAGTGTTCTCTGATAGTCTCTTGTGATACCCATTGCGTATTGTAAGACGACTGTACAGATGAGTGTTTAGAGGACCTGCGACACAGCTGTGCTATGTTGGTTGCATACTGTCAGGTGCGGCCTACACAGTGGAATTCAGGAGTGGTCTACTTTTTGTGCTGTTGAGCGTACGTTGGCGACAGTAGACTCTTTCGGCTCTCGGGCTCAAATGCCAGTTCTCAATAGTTCCTCACGAAAAGAACATTGTCTACCTTCAGGGATTTGAATTTGATTACACGACGCATCTCCATAATACCTGCGTGCTGATGGACCGCACTTGTAACAAAACTAACGGGGCGCATCTGTATTGCTTCGATGCCTTCCTTCATTCTGATCTAGTTGTGATCCCAAACACTCGAGCAGTTCGCAAGAACGGGTAGCGCTAGTGTCCTACACGCAGTCTCCTTTATAGATGAGTTATACTTTCCTAACATTCTCCCAATAAACCAAAGTCGACCTTTACTCTTCACTGCTACCATCCTCACGTGATCGTTCCATTACATATCGATTTTCAACGTTGCGCCGAGATATTTGCAAGGGGACCATCAGACCTGTTAATCACGGATTTTGGTGAGTCTTACTTATATTGTATTGGGGCCTGTCGTGAGTACACGGCAAACGATTTTTCATGCGACGGCACTTAATTTCCGAGAAAATCGATATTGAAGTTTTATGTGTATCTTCCATACCTGTAAAATATTCACGTTATTAGCAAAGGAATTAGAAAATTCACAGCTGCTATGCTGGAGGTACTGGTACAAACCCTGATCAAATCTTTGTTTTCATTTTCATCTTACAGAACAAAATTAAATAGCTTGTCTCGGTAAATTATTCTAAGTGGTCATTTTCGATGTAGTAATTTCATTAATATGTCAGTCATTCAAGTTTTCTCAAATGTATATTCCGTTTGTTACAGAATAAATTACAGAATCGTCATACTAGCTGTCTTTTGCATCCCTTTCTGTGCTAGAACAGAATTTCGAATGATATTCGTCGTACAAACAACCGAAACACAAATTCGCAAAGCACCATGCACATTTAATGGAAGCAGTTTCATTGCTGGTACATTTCAGTGGCGATACCGGGAAACACTGTTCGTTCGAATTCGAAAAGATTGTTCGCTCTTCAGTCATCTCCGATACGAACCACTAATATTTCACTACTCCTGTGAAAAAAGGCGCACTATATTGATGCAAAATATTAAAGAATATATTTTTATCGGATCTTCCCACGATACGATTTCTATATTAGTCTTCGGCAAATCAGGAGCATTATGGATTATTTTCGTGAGTATTTTAACATACAGGTTGATTTTTTTCAAAGTACAATGGTGGGATTTGAACCCGTACTGATAGCGAGTTAGCCGCGAACCTTAGACGCTGCACTACGCTCGTTTCGTCGAAGTAACAAAATCATTTATGTGTGCTACGAAGAAAATATTAACATCGATTTTCTCTGAAATAGGGGCAGTCGCATGAAAAGCCGCTATCCAGGTCCCCCTACAACATATGTAATAGTCGTCCAAATGCGTGACTATCAGATCTGGTGGGCCCGTTGTTAGTCGGCATGACTGTGTAAAGTACCGCTAATGCTGCTTTCGAAAGTTAGAGGATTGTTCTATCTTTTCATCTGCGTTAACTTAAGTTTTTCTACATTTAGAGGAAGATGCCATTCGTCACACAAACTAGAAATTATGTCCAAGTCATTTTGTATCCTCCTGCAGTCCCCTAGCGACGACACCTTCTAATTCACCACAGCGTCGTCAGCAAACGGCTGCAGATTGCTGCTCATTCTGTGCATCAGACCATTTATGTGCGTAGAGAATAAGAGCTGTCCTCCGCCCCCACCCAAAATCCCAACCCGCACCGCCGTCTTTCCCACGATCCAACATTTCTGTCCGCTCGAATGACATTAAAACAGCAAACATAAATGGTTCATTTGCCAGCAACCATATTTCAGATATCGCTCATACTCAGTAGCGGCTCGTGTTAAACATTCTGGGTGCTCACAAATTCTGACAAGTATGAGAGTGTGAAATTAATAACATCTGCTGTGTAACGGAAGCGCTTATCAACGTATTTATAGAACTTCAGCCGCTGTCAATAATAATAATAATAATAATAATATGCATAATTTCTCTGAAAAAGGAAGAACAGTTTTATAGAATTTTGTTGTTCTGTACATAATGAATTACAGTTTGTGGCAAGAACGAAATAAAGTATAAGCTTTCATTACTTTCCGTTTCGCATTTTTTTGTAAGTGAGAGTTATCGTGCTTTTTTATTTTTCGGACAAGTGTACAAGATCCCTAACACATGTGTTAGTTAACGGATTAACTTCAGGGTTGAAAATCAAGCATTCTTACGACGCACCCGCACAACAACTTACGCTTATTAATACTTATTTCCCAAATGTTGGCTTGTAGTCACGCTTACTTGATTTCGTCACTTTCTCAGACAACATATCTGGTCTGGGAGACGCTACATACTTTGCGGTTAACTTTTTCTGGTAATTTTCTTTCCTGTAGGCGCTTAATACAGGTTCAAAACAGTTCATCTTGATACTGCACAGGACAGCCGATTCCTGCGCAGTGAACAACCAACTCCAAACACAAACTGCCGTTTACGTAAGTTATTAAGTTCAAGTAGTACTATCTACCAACAATATCACTTGACTAGAATACTAATGAGATGCCGAGAGCCACAAAGGCCTAAAGCGCACCCTCTTTGGTCTGTCATCTTTACGTAAATATCGAAGAAACCAATGTGACAGTTTTCATGAATGTTCAGATATATGTACAATGTGGGCCTACACTCCAGATAAACCTGACATACTATAAGATCAAAAGATGAATGAATAAATGCTACAATCTCACTATTGACGATGACGTGCTTTCTGGTTCCCAGCGCATCAAGTGGATTACTGTATGATAAAACCCAAAACGTAATACACTGTATCTCATTCAGAATCCCACAAAATAGGTTTTTCTATATAGCATATATTGATGTCCGATCTAATTTTAATATATAGTGAGGGAATTGGCGTATCTGTACAGTTTGCTACCCAGGAGCGCCGGCTTATAAAAAAATATTGGGGGGCCCCCTGGGAGATTTTCTAAATTTTAGAAGGAAAATAGTGAGTTTTAAAGCTTTTTAAGCATTTTAGAGTCATATGATCAAACTGGACTCCGGAAACTGGACTCTCGAATACTCGACACTCCGGGAAACTTGACAAGCCTGACACATTTTTTGGCTTTGAAAAAAGAAACAAAACATAACACACATGGTACTTTTGTAAAAAGCTAGTTTAATTTACAGTAATAATCATGCGTATAGACTATTACAGAGCAGTGATATATAGCTCTGATAAGACTGAAATTATATTTAAATAAATTCTAAACTATCATTAAAAGAATAAAACATAAAATTTCGCTGTCGCACAGTAATAGCACTTCGATTAATAAGTGAAATGGCTAATTTAAGCTTACTTTAAATAAGGCTCAGGGTTCATTAAATAAAAACAATATCTCAGAGTTAGTGCTTGAATACAGTTAATACAGTATGCCTAATACTTTCAGTCAAACAGAATGTAAATAGCAGGTTTTAATTGGGTCATACACCCTAAAAATATTTAAGTATTTGAAAATAACTAATACAGTACTATATACTAATACTATATAGTAATATTACTACAACTGCCAAGTCTAAACTGTGAGCACTGCAGTGCACATAACGTGCTTTTGGTTGTCCATCCAAATCTAACTTTTTTAGTCCTTTGAACTTACCTCTCATATTCGAGGCACCATCATAGCACACTGTCTTCGTAAGTTATCGATTGATAAATCAAGACGAGCAAGCTCCTTTACCTCAGTCGGTAAAAAAGGAATCCTTAGAGGATCAGTTTGCTGTTCGTCCGTCTGTCAGCCGGTCCGACAGCTAAAAACCATTTTCTCAGGAAAGGTTAACGCATCAAATTGAAATTTATGTTACATTTATGTTGCATACTGAAGTTTTTAGTCCTTTCGTGGTGTAAAAATTTTAAGCTTCCAAGTCAATGTAATCAAAAGATACGACCGTTTATGTCAGGTATTTTTATAATCACAAACTCAATTATCAAAACCTATAGAGTACTTCTCAATGGCCTACAATCATGAAATGTGCAAGAGCTAAGGCTTCACAGTGAAAGTACAGAAAAAATGCGAAAACTGTTAATTCGTAATTATATCACACAAAAAATATTTCTTTCGTAATTTTTTGTCAGACATCGAACTTGAAATTAAAACAGTCAGCTGTTCTACATTTAGGCTTACTGGGTCGAACTGAAAAACTCAAACGTTAGGCAAAACTTTGTTGCTCATATGATGCGTTTCAGAATTTAACGATAGTCGTATATCCACGTGGATATGGCGTTTCAAGTTGTATGTGAAACAAACATTCACAGACTGGTCTGTCCAATCTGCTGACACCAAACGCTCCTGGATATATGACTGTCGATAAATTACGAAACGCGTCATATGAGCACTAAAGTCTTTCCTTGCCTGAAGTTTGGCTCTACCATTGCGACCCAATCACCCTGAACGCAGAGCTACTGATTATTATAACAATGGTCACCTGCTTCCTGCAAGACTTTGTGTCACATTTCTATTATTGAAAGTAAAACATTCTCGAAAATCTTGGACTCCATGGGACCTATATCTTGCCAGCATCAGTTTCGATAAGAGGCTAAAATGGTCGCGGTTCTCGATTCCTGGATTGTAGTAACTGTCTACATACATACTTAAGTTTCTACGTATCCCTAAATGCCCAAGTCCTACTCACACCTGCTAAATTTAATTTTTTTCATCTTCGCATCTGTAAGACGTTCTGGGAGTTTCTTATTCATGTAAGAGAAGTATGTTCTGTAATATTCGGTGTTCTCCGCATATAAGAGCGTGCTCTCTCAGTAATAATTTCTTTCCATTTTGTGACTTAATTCTGATTAAGAAACGAAAGATAAAATTGTTGCAAGTGAAACAACAAGCAATAACATTTATATTCCTTCTTGCCACAAATATTTGACCGCTTCTTCCCAATATGTCGCGATTTCCGTGGGTGTGTTTAGGCTGGAATCTAAGAGTACAGTTTAAATGTTTGCAAGTATAACGAGCATTAGTGATAAAATATCACCCATCACAAATATTGGGTTGTTTATTTTATGCTGTGTTTCGATTTCCAATGGTGTGTTTAGAAGCGAGTCTAAGAATACAGTTTAAATTTCTGCGGGCAAAACAAAGAACATTCATGTTTATAGTCTTTCTTGTCACCAATACTTTGCTGTTTATTCGGAATATGTCGCACTTTACGAGTACATTCTTAGGTAAGAAACTAAGAGCACAGTATAAATTGCTGCGAATGAAACAGGCAGCAATCGTATGTACAGTCTCACTCGTCACAAATATTTAATCAAATGAAAATATAGTTCCAGACACCTTTTCAAGTTTCGAGCACCTACGATATATACACGCAGACTGGAGCAACGAATGAAAATGTGTACGAAGGCTGGAATTCGAATGCGGGTCTTGTGCTCACTAGGCAGATGTCCTGGCCACTGTACCACTCTGTGTCAGCGACTTTACACAACTGCTTGGACTACCCTACCACACCTCACATCTCAACCCAAATTCCCATTCACATCTCAGCCCACTTGGTATTCCACTTAAACTCGAACAGCATTGTAGAGGCTCTCCAACTGTTTTGGAAACGCACCTCACCATCGAACGAAAAGGGGGAGCCTCGCGAAACCCAGGCGTTACGCCTTAATAAAATTAAACTATATTATATCACAGACGTTTTTAAGTCTCAGATCTCTGTGATGTTTATATGCAGACTCAAGCAATGAATGAAAATATGTGCACGTCCGGTATTCGAACCCAGGTCTCCTGGTCGCTATGTAGACCAGATGGCGCTATGGTTGTCCCGCTAGATGGCGCTCCCATAGGTCAAACGGATATCAACCGCGTTTTTTAAAATAGGAACCTATACTTTTTATTACATATTCGTGTAGTACGTAAAGAAATATGAATGTTTTAAATGGACTACTTTCTTCGATTTGTGATAGATGGCGCTGTAATAGTCACAAACATATGGCTCACAATTTTAGACGAACAGTTGGTAAAAGGTAGGTTCTTTAAATGAAAATACAGGTACGTTTGAAAATTTTATTTCGGTTGTTCCAATGTGATACATGTACCTTTGTGGACTTATCATTTCTGAGAACGCATGCTGTTACAGCGTGATTACCTGTAAATACCACATTAATGCAATAAATGCTCAAAATGGTGTCCGTCAACCTTAATGCATTTGGCAATACGTGTAACGACATTCCTCTCAACAGCGAGTAGTTCGCCTTCCGCACATGCATTGAAAATGCGCTGACGCATGTTGTTAGGCGTTGTCGGTGGATCACGATAGCAAATATACTTCAACATTACTCACAGAAAGGAATCCGTGGACGTCAGATCCGGTGAACGTGAGGGCCATGGTATGGTGCTTCGACGACCAATCCACCGGTCATGAAATATGCTATTCAATAGCGCTTCAACAGCGCGCGAGCTATGTGCCGGACATCTATCATGTTCGTTCAAAAATGGTTCAAATGGCTCTGAGCACTATGCGACTTAACTGCTGAGGTCATCAGTCGCCTAGAACTTAGAACTAATTAAACCTAACTAACCTAAGGACATCACACACATCCATGCCCGAGGCAGGATTCGAACCTGTGACCGTAGCGGTCGCCCGGCGCCAGACTGTAGCGCCCAGAACCGCACGGCCACTCCGGGCGGCATATCATGTTGGAAGTACATCGTCATTCTGCCATGCAGTGAAACATCTTGTAGTAACATCGGTAGAACATTACGTAGGTAATCAGCATATATTGCACTATTTAGATTGCCATCGATAAAATGGGGGCCAAATATCCTTCTTCCCATAATCCCGCACCACACATTAACTAGCCAAGGTCTCTGATGTTCCACTTGTCGCAGCCATCGTGGATTTTCCGTTGCCCAATAGTGTATATTATGCCAGTTTAAGTTACCGCTGTTGGTGAATGACACTTCGTTGCTAAATAGAACGCGTGCAAAAAATCTGTCATCGTCCCATAATTTCTCTTGTGCCCAGTGGCAGAATTGTACACGAGGTTCAAAGTCGTCGCCATGCAATTCCTGGTGCACAGAAATAATGTACGGATGCAATGGATGTTGATGTAGCATTCTCAACAGCGACTTTTTTGAGATTCCCGATTCTCGCGCAATTTTTGCATAGAAATATGGTACGGGTGCAATGGATGTTGATGTAGCATTCTCAACACCGACGTTTTTGAGATTCCCAATTCACGCGCAATTTGTCTGCTACTGATGTGCGGATTAGCCGCGACAACAGATAAAACACCTACTTGGGCATCATCATTTGTTGCAGGTCGTGGTTGACGTTTCACATATGGCTGAACACTTCCTGTTTCCGTAAATAACGTAACTATCTGGCGAACGGTCGGGACACTTGGATGATGTCGTCCAGGATACCGAGCAGCATACATAGCACACGCCCGTTGGGCATTTTGATCGCAACAGCCGTACATCAATAGGATATCGACCTTTTCCGCAATTGGTAAACGGTCCATTTTAACACGGATAATGTATCACGAAGCAAATACCGTCCTCACTGGCGGAATGTTACGTGATACCACGCACTTATACGTTTGTGACTATTACAGCCCCATTTATCACAAACCGAAAAAAGTGGTGCATCTAAAACATTGATATTTGTGTACGTACTACACGAATATGTAATAAAAAATGGGGGTTCCTATTTAAAAAAAAACGCAGCTGATATCCGTTCGACCTATGGCAGCGCCATCTAGCGGATCAACCACGGCGCCATCTAGTTTCCCCCTTCAAGCTAGACGAGTTTTTTCGTTTGACGCTAATTTCGTGAGATATTCGTTATATATATATATATATATATATATATATATATATATATATATATATATATATATATATATATATATATATATATATATATATAGGGTGAGTCACCTAACATTACCGCTGGATATATTTCGTAAACCACATCAAATACTGACGAATCGATTCCACAGACCAAACGTGAGAAGAGGGGCTAGTGTAATTGGTTAATACAAACCATAAAAAAATGCACGGAAGTATGTTTTTTAACACAAACTTACGTTTTTTTTTTAAATGGGACCCCGTTAGTTTTGTTAGCACGTCTGAACATATAAACAAATACGTAATCAGTGCCGTTTGTTGCATTGTAAAATGTTAATTACATCCGGAGATATTGTAACCTAAGGTTGACGCTTGAGTACCACTCCTTCGCTGTTCGATCGTGTGTATCGGAGAGCACCGAATTACGTAGGGATCCAAAGGGAACGGTGATGGACCTTAGGTACAGAAGAGACTGGAACAGCACATTACGTCCACATGCTAACACCTTTTTATTGCTCTTTTTCACTGACGCACATGTACATTACCATGAGAGGTGAGGTACGCGTACACACGTGGTTTCCGTTTTCAATTACGGAGTGGAATAGAGTGTGTCCCGACACGTCAGGCCAATAGATGTTCAATGTGGTGGCCATCATTTGCTGCACACAACTGCAATCTCTGGCGTAATGAATGTCGTACACGCCGCAGTACATCTGGTGTAATGTCGCCGCAGGCTGGCACAACACGTTGTTTCATATCCTCTGGGGTTGTAGGCACATCACGGTACACATTCTCCTTTAACGTACCCCACAGAAAGAAGTCCAGAAGTGTAAGGTCAGGAGAACGGGCTGGCCAATTTATGCGTCCTCCACGTCCTATGAAACGCCCTTCGAACATCCTGTCGAGGGTCAGCCAAGTGTTAATTGCGGAATGTGCAGGTGCACCATCATGCTGATACCACATACATCGACGCGTTTCCAGTGGGACATTTTCGAGCAACGTTGGCAGATCATTCTGTAGAAGCGCGATGCATGTTGCAGCTGTTTGGGCCCCTGCAATGAAGTGAGGAGCAATGAGGTGGTCGCCAATGATTCCACACCATACATTAACAGTCCACGGCCGCTGTCGCTCTACCTTTCTGAGCCAGCGAGGATTGTCCACGGACCAGTAATGCATGTTCCGTAGATTCACTGCCCCGTGGTTTGTGAGACCCGCTTCATCGGTAGACAGATAGAGCTGCAACGCTTTCTCTGCTAATGCCCATTGACAGAATTGCACTCGATGATTAAAGTCATCACCATGTAATTGCTGATGTAGCGACACATGAAACGGGTGAAAGCGGTGACGATGCAGTATGCGCATGACACTACTTTGACTCAGTCCACCGGCTCTCGCAATGTCCCGTGTACTCATGTGTGGGTTCATGGCAACAGCAGCTAACACACCAACTGCACCCGCTTCTCCTGTGACTGGCCTGTTACGGACCCGTTTGCGTGCTACGACCATACCTGTTGCGTACAGTTGGCGGTAGATGTTTTGTAATGTGCGGCACGTTGGATGCTCTCTGTCCGGGTACTGTTCTGCATACACCCTGCAGGCTTCAGCTGTATTTCGTCGACACTCGCCATAGGTGAGTATCATCTCCGCCTTTTCAGAGTTCGAGTACACCATGGTCACAGTTCCTACACCACTACACTATCACAGACGTCTGGTAACACGGTGCACTACAGTTGGTCTGCATGCGGAGACGAATGCAGAATAACAATAGCAGCAAGCGCTACATGCGGACACTGCGACAGCTAGACCAAACCACAACAGTGCACTACAGCCACACTCGTAAACACGGTCGTCATCGTAAACATGTCCCTGCAGATGCTGCTCGCCGACCGTGGCCCGTGTTTGTTACAACAAGCAACTGAACGTCGAAGGTTTCAAGCGTCAACTTTAGGTTACAATATCTCCGGATGTAATTAATATTTTACAATGCAACAAACGGCACTGATTACGTAATTGTTTATACGTTCAGATGTGCTAACAAAACTAACGTGGTTCCATTTGAAAAAACGTAGGTTTGTGTTAAAAAACATACTTGCGTGCATTTTTGTGTGTTTTGTATTAAACACTTACACTAGCCCCTCTCCTCACGTTCGGTCTGTGGAATCGGTTCGTCAGTATTTGATGTGGTTTACGAAATACATCCAGCGGTAACGTTAGGTGACTCACCCTGTATATACAGGAAGCGTTCCGGACAAATCCGAGTCCTCCCCCGGGCATGGGTATTTGTATTTTTCTTAGCATGAGTTAGTTTAAGTAGTGTGTAACTCTAGGGACCAATGACCTCCGCAGTTTGGTCCCTTAGGAATTCACACACACATTTGAACAATAAGGCAATAATTAAGTATACAACTCTAAAACCGGCAGTATATTTACGATGGGCAGCCGATGTTTTTGTATGACTGTACTTCGATATTTCCTCCATTCGAATGCCGATATACCGATACGTGTTTTCTCATATACACTACTGGCCATTGAAATTGCTACATCACGAAGTTGGCGTGCTACAGACGCGAAATTTAACCGACCGGAAGAAGATGCTGTGATATGCAAATGATTAGCTTTTCAGAGTATTCACACAAGGTTGGCACCGGTGGTGACTCCTACAACGTGCCGACATGAGGAAAGTTTCCAAGCGATTTCTCATACACCGGCGTTGCCTGGTGAAACGTTATTGTGATGCCTCGTGTAAGGTGCAGAAATGCGTACGATCACGTTTCCGACTTTGATAAAGGTCGGATTGTAGCCTATCGCCATTGCTGTTTATCGTATCGCGACATTGCTGCTCGCGTTGGTCGAGATCGGATGACTGTTAGCAGAATATGGAGTCGATGGGTTCAGGAGTGTAATACGGAACGCCGCGCTGGATCCCAACGGCCTCGTATCACTATCAGTCGAGATGACAGGCATCTTATCCGTATGGCTGTAACGGATCGTGCAGCCACGTCTCGATCCCTGAGTCAACAGATGGGGACGTTTGCAAGACAACAACCATCTGCACGAACAGTTCTACGATGTTTGCAGCAGCATGGACTATCAGCTAGGAGACCATAGCTGCGGTTACCCTTGACGGTGCATCACATACAGGAGCGCCTGCGATGGTGTACTCATCGACGAACCTGGGTGCACGAATGGCAAAACGTCATTTTATCGGATGAATCCAGGTTCTGTTTACAGCATCATGGTGATCGCATCGGTTTTTGGCGACATCGCGGTGAACGCACATTGGAAGAGTGAATTGTCATCGCGATACTGGCGTATCACCCGGCGTGATGGTATGGGGTGCCATTGGTTACACGGTTCGGTCACCTCTTGTTCGTATTAACAGCAGTTTGAACAGTGGACATTGCATTTCAGATGTGTTACGACCCGTGGCCCTACCCTTCATTCGACGCCTGCGAAACCCTACATTTCAGCAGGATAACCGGATGTTGCAGGTCCTGTACGGGCCTTTCTGGATACAGAAAATGTTCGACTGCTGCCCTGGCCAGCACATTCTCCAGATCTCTCACCAATTGAAAACGTCTGGTCAATGGTGGCCGAGCAACTGGCTTTGTCACAGTACGCCAGTCACTACTCATGATGAACTGTGGTATCATGTTGAAGCTGCATGGGCAGCTGTACCTGTACACGCCATCCAAGCTCTGTTTGACTCAATGCCCAGGCGTATCAAGGCCGATATTACGGCCAGAGGTGGTTGTTCTGGGTACTGATTTCTCAGGATCTATGCTCCGAAATTGCGTAAAAATGTAATCACATGTCAGTTCTAGTACAATATACACTCCTGGAAATTGAAATAAGAACACCGTGAATTCATTGTCCCAGGAAGGGGAAACTTTATTGACACATTCCTGGGGTCAGATACATCACATGATCACACTGACAGAACCACAGGCACATAGACACAGGCAACAGAGCATGCACAATGTCGGCACTAGTACAGTGTATATGCACCTTTCGCAGCAATGCAGGCTGCTATTCTCCCATGGAGACGATCGTAGAGATGCTGGATGTAGTCCTGTGGAACGGCTTGCCATGCCATTTCCTCCTGGCACCTCAGTTGGACCAGCGTTCGTGCTGGACGTGCAGACCGCGTGAGACGACGCTTCATCCAGTCCCAAACATGCTCAATGGGGGACAGATCCGGAGATCTTGCTGGCCAGGGTAGTTGACTTACACCTTCTAGAGCACGTTGGGTGGCACGGGATACATGCGGACGTGCATTGTCCTGTTGGAACAGCAAGTTCCCTTGCCGGTCTAGGAATGGTAGAACGATGGGTTCGATGACGGTTTGGATGTACCGTGCACTATTCAGTGTCCCCTCGACGATCACCAGTGGTGTACGGCCAGTGTAGGAGATCGCTCCCCACACCATGATGCCGGGTGTTGGCCCTGTGTGCCTCGGTCGTATGCAGTCCTGATTGTGGCGCTCACCTGCACGGCGCCAAACACGCATACGACCATCATTGGCACCAAGGCAGAAGCGACTCTCATCGCTGAAGACGACACGTCTCCATTCGTCCCTCCATTCACGCCTGTCGCGACACCACTGGAGGCGGGCTGCACGATGTTGGGGCGTGAGCGGAAGACGGCCTAACGGTGTGCGGGACCGTAGCCCAGCTTCATGGAGACGGTTGCGAATGGTCCTCGCCGATACCCCAGGAGCAACAGTGTCCCTAATTTGCTGGGAAGTGGCGGTGCGGTCCCCTACGGCACTGCGTAGGATCCTACGGTCTTGGCGTGCATCCGTGCGTCGCTGCGGTCCGGTCCCAGGTCGACGGGCACGTGCACCTTCCGCCGACCACTGGCTGTAACGGATCGTGCAGCCACGTCTCGATCCCTGAGTCAACAGATGGGGACGTTTGCAAGACATCAACTATCTGCACGAACAGTTCTACGATGTTTGCAGCAGCTTGGACTATCAGCTAGGAGACCATGGCTGCGGTTACCCTTGACGCTGCATCACATACAGGAGTGCCTGCGATGGTGTACTCAACGACGAACCTGGGTGCATGAATGGCAAAACGCCATTTTATCGGATGAATCCAGGTTCTGTTTACAGCATCATGGTGATCGCATCGGTGTTTGGCGACATCGCGGTGAACGCACATTGGAAGAGTGAATTGTCATCGCGATACTGGCGTATCACCCGGCGTGATGGTATGGGGTGCCATTAGTTACACGTCTCGGTCACCTCTTGTTCGTATTGACGGCAGTTTGAACAGTGGACATTGCATTTCAGATGTGTTACGACCCGTGGCCCTACCCTTCATTCGACGCCTGCGAAACCCTACATTTCAGCAGGATAACCGCATGTTGCAGGTCCTGTACGGGCCTTTCTGGACACAGAAAATGTTCGACTGCTGCCCTGACCAGCACATTCTGCAGATCTGTCACCAATTGAAAACGTCTGGTCAATGGTGGCCGAGCAACTGGCTTTGTCACAGTACGCCAGTCACTACTCTTGATGAACTGTGGTATCGTGTTGAAGCTGCATGGGCAGCTTTACCTGTACACGCCATCCAAGCTCTGTTTGACTCAATGCCCAGGCGTATCAAGGCCGATATTACGGCCAGAGGTGGTTGTTCTGGGTACTGATTTCTCAGGATCTATGCTCCGAAATTGCGTAAAAATGTTATCACATGTCAGTTCTAGTACAATATATTTGTCCAATGAATACCCGTATATCATCTGCATTTCTTCTTGGTATAGCAACTTTAATGGCCAGTAGTGTACGTAGTTACGATAAAGATATATATTTTTTTATATAGATATATCGGATTCCCGATGTTTTTAAAAAAATCAACAGTCCTAGTGCTAACCACTGGACCACCTTGTTCGGGGCTGCGATCGAGTCCTGAACTACGGTTTCCTAAAAATTTGTCAGTCAAGGTAAAGATCACACCACACGAGCGAGCACGCCACGTGATATTTTTCCAATTTCGACCGAGTGACAGACGAATTTCCAATTTTTAGTCACTCATTATGGCTGGATGGGGCAGTGGTGGTTGGAAAGGCAAAAGCGGCGTCGGCGGCGGCGCGCTGCGGCCCGAGGCGCACCCAGGCCAGGCGGCCGCGCGGCGCGCACACACCCCACCGATCCCCGCCGGCTGCGGCCCACTAACTTTATTAAACGGGGGAAGAAGGCGCGGGATTCCGGGGCCCCGGCCGGGGATGAATTCCGGCAAATAAATCTCTTAGCGGCAGAACAGAACGGAACGGAAAGAAGAAAATAACTTGCCGCTTTAAAAAGGCGCGGGGACAGCGAAAGAAAGGAGAGGCAATCTGCCGGCCTGCGCGCCGCGTTCCGTTCCGTTTCGCTCTTTCCGCGTCGCGCGGCCAACCAGCCAGGCCAGCGCCGCCGAATCTGGTTTGAGGCCCGTAACGCAATTATCTGTCATTTCAAAAATACATTACCGCGGAATATTTTGTTACGCGACTAAACAGATTAAACTGCCTAACTCCGCGGCCGGACCGGCGGAGGTGGGTTCAGCCGAATGCGTAATCCACTTTGTGCATCCCGTAACCGGCTACTCCACGCCGTCGCCCCCCACTCCTGCCTACGCCTGCTCGGTGGGCGCGTCTTCTCACACGCGTCAACACGCCGCAGCGTCAGGTTTCTGTTGCACGTTTCTCGCTCCCTCACACGGACACTTGTGCATTGCGAGAGGTACTAGTAAAATTTTATTTCTCACCTCGAAAGAAGTGACATTTGCGCATTTATGCAATATCGTCTCAGTTATGCGACTGGATTCGTGATTTCCTGCCAGATAGGTAGTAACTGGTGGAAACTCGTCGAGTAAAACAGAAGTCATTTCTGGCGTTCCCCAAGGCATTGTTGTAAATTCTCTTCTGTTCCTTATCTATATAAACGATGTAGGAGACAATCTGGGCGGCCGTCTCAAGTTATTTGGAGACGATGCTTTCGTCTATCGTCTAGTAAAGTCACCAGAAGATTAAAGCAAATTTCAAAACGATTTATAAAGGATATCTGTATGGTGCAAAAATTGGCAATTGACCCTAAATAATGAAAAGTGTGAGGTCATCCATATGAGTGCTAAAAGGTATCCGTTAAACTTCGGTTACACGATAAGTCAGTCAAACCTAAAGGCCGTGGCTCTAAGCACTATGGGACTTAACATCTGAGTTCATAAGTCCCCTAGACTTAGAATTACTTAAGCCTAACTAACCTAAGGACATCACACACATCCATGCCCGAGGCAGGATTCGAACCTGCGACCGTAGCAGCAGCGCGGTTCAAGACTCAAGCGCCTACAACAGCTCGGCCATCACGGCCGGCCTAACGGCCGTAATTTCAACGAAATTCCCAGGAATTCCAATTACGAGTAATTTAAATATTAAAAAAAAACACACACACAGAAAATGTTGTGGGGAAGGCGAACCAGAGACTGCGTTTTATTGGCACGCACTTAGAAAATGTAACAGATCTACTAAAGAGACTACCTACAATTCGATTTTCGAGTACTGCTGCGCTGTCTGATAGAATTTACGGAATACGTTGAGGAAATTCAAAAGAGAGCAGCACGTTTTGTATTATTGCGAAATAATGGAGGGAATGTCACTGACTGATACAGGATTCGGCGTGGAGATCATTAAAACAGAGGCGTTTTTCGTTGTGGTTGGAAATCTCAATCATCAGCTTTCTCCTACGATGGGAAAATATTTTCTTGACGCTGACCTACATAAGTAGAAACGATCATCATAATAAAATAAGGGAAACCAGAGCTCGCACAGTAAGATATAGGAGTTCGTTTCTTCTGCGAGCTGTTCCAGATTGGAATTATAGGGAACTGTGAAGGTGGTTCGATGAAACCTCTGCCAGGTACTTATGTGTGATTTGCAGAGTATACGTGTAGGTTTACATTGTGACACTTATTGAACTATATGAAATAAAATCGTCATTACTTCTGAAGGTTGGCGTTAGGACGTTCAAACTGCACTCTTGGCCGGAGGGCATGGTAGGAATTAGTTTGCGCATACATGGTTTGTTTTAGCAACGAAGCCCACTTTAATAGGATGCACAACTGGTCCATTTGGGGACAGACAATCCGCATTTCGCGACCGAGAAGTCTCTTCATTCTCAACGGGTGACTTTGTGGTGTGTAATATCCAGTCACGGAATAGTCGGTGAGACATTCCTTGCTGGCACGGTGACTACTGAACGGTACGTGAAGGTTTTAGAAGATGGTTTCATCCTAATTATACAAATGACCTTAATTTCGACAACATATGGTTCACACAAGGAAGAGCTCGATCCCATTGAAGCAGGAGACTATGTCCTGCAGGAGCACTTTAGGGACCGCATTCTGTCTCCGAGGTACCCAGAGGTCGCTGGCATGGGCCGGGATTGGCTGCCATATTTTCCGGATCTGAACACATGTGACTCCTTTTTGGGCTTTGTTGAAGATAAGGTGTACAGCAATAACACCAAAATCATTACCGAGCTGAGAACAGCCATTCAGAAGGTCATCGACAGCATCGGCGTTCCGACACTTCAGCGGGTCATGTAGAATTTCGCTATTCGTCTGCGCCACAACATCGCCAATGATGGCAGGCATATCGAACATGTCATAGCCTAAATCCGAATGTCTGTAGTGACGTTTAGATGTTGAAAAAACTGTGTGCACGCCGTAGTTTGTAACTATTTTACGTTTTTTTTTCATACGGTTCATGGTGTGGGTTCCTGTAGTCATGTCCTAGTTCATGAACCACGGGCAACGTATGAGTGGCCAAGTAAGTGGTCCCGACAGTCGGGATACCAGTTACTTTGGAATAAGGCTGGGCATCTCGGACATATTCTGAGTCGTGGTCACCTTTGTGCTCATACGGCAAAGACTACCAAATCCACCGGTTAGTCCCTCAGCCGTTAGGGGTAAAACCCAATGGGACTCGGGGCAAGTAAGGCTAGCAACCTGCTTCCCTGGTACTTTAAATATGATGCTGGCAACAATCAGAGCAAAATGCCTCGGACCTTTGGAGGTGACGGAGTCCCACCTCTAACTGACAAACCAGGGACTCCTAAGATACGACTTGGCAAACAAATGGTAATGAGATGGGGAGCTATTAATATCAATGGGGGCTACTCTGGGAAGAAGGTAGAGCTGGCAGAGGCTGCAAGTAAGATGAGGCTGGACGTTTTAGCTGTTAGTGACATTCGGGTAAGGGGTGAGAAAGAAGAGGAAGTGGGAGAATACAAGGTCTACCTGTCAGGAGTCAAAGCAGGAATAGCACAATGGGGTGTAGGGCTATACATCAGGAAAGAAATGGAACCCAGCATAGTTGCAATAAGGTATGTAAACGAACGACTGATGTGGATAGATTTGACAGTGTCTAGCAAGAAAATTAGGATTGTGTCAGTATATTCGCATTGTGAAGGGACAGATCAAGATAAGATGGATAGTTTTTATGAGGCATTCAGTGATGTAGTTGTTAGAGTAAAGGACAAGGACAGTGTTCTGCTCATGGGTGATTTTAACGCCAGGATTGGAAATCGAACAGAAGGGTATGAAAAGGTTATGGGTAAATTTGGAGAGGATATGGAGGCCAACAGGAACGGGAAACAACTCTTGGATTTTTCTGCCAGTATGGGCTTAGTAATCACAAACTCCTTTTTTAAACATAAGAACATTCACCGGTATACTTGGGAAGGCAGGGGAACCAGATCTGTCATTGACTATATAATAACAGATCAGGAATTCAGGAAGGCTGTGAGGGACACGCGCGTATTCAGGGGATTCTTTGATGACACTGATCATTATTTAATCTGCAGTGAAATTGGGATTGTGAGGCCGAAAGTGCAGGAGATCAGGTCCATATGTAGGAGGATAAGAGTGGAGAAACTTCAGGATAAGGAAATCAGGCACAAGTACATAACAGCGATCTGAGAAAAGTACCAGTTAGTTGAATGTTGTCAATTACAGTCATTGGAAAAGGAATGGACAAGGTTCAGGGACACAGTACTAGAAGTGGCTAAAGAATGTCTTGGAACAGTAGTGTGTAAAAGTAGGATGAAGCAAACAGCTTGGTGGAATGATACAGTCAAGGCAGCCTGTAAAAGGAAAAAGAAGGCGTATCAAAAATGGCTACACACCAGAACCCAGGTAGACAGAGGAAGTTATGTTGAAGAAAGAAACAAAGCCAAACAGATAATTGCAGCATCCAAGAAGAAATCGTGGGAAGACTATGGAAACAGGTTGGAGACTATGGGTCAAGCTGCTGGAAAACCATTCTGGAGCGTAATTAGCAGTCTTCGAAAGGGAGGTAAGAAGGAAATGACAAGTATTTTGGACAGGTCACGAAAACTGCTGGTGAATCCTGTGGATGCCTTGGGCAGATGGAGGGAATATTTTGAAGAGTTGCTCAATGTAGGTGAAAATGCGATCAGTAATGTTTCAGATTTCGAGGTAGAATAGTATAGGAATGATGATGGAAATAGGATCACATTTGAGGAAGTGGAAAAAATGGTAAATAGACTGCAGTGCAATAAAGCGGTTGGGGTGGATGAAATTAAGTCGGAATTCATCAAATACAGTGGAATGTCAGGTCTTAAATGGCTACACAGGATAATTGAAATGGCCTGGGAGTTGGGACAGGTTCCATCAGACTGGACAAAAGCAGTAATCACACCAATCTTTAAACATGGAAACAGAAAAGATTGTAACAACTACAGAGGTATCTCTTTAATCTGCGTTGTGGGTAAAATCTTCTCAGGTATTGTTGAAAGGAAAGTGCGAGAATTAGTTGAAGACCAATTGGATGAAAATCAGTGTGGGTTTAGTGCTCTTAGAGGTTGTCAGAACCAGATCTTTAGCTTACGGCAAATAATGGAGAAGTGTTATGAGTGGAACAGGGAATTGTATCTATGCTTTATAGATCTAGAAAAGGCATATGACCGGGTTCCTAGGAGGAAGTTATTGTCTGTTCTACAAGATTATGGAATAGGAGGCAAACTTTTGCAAGCAATTAAAGGTCTTTACATGGATAGTCAGGCAGCAGTTAGAGTTGACGGTAAATTGAGTTCATGTTTCAGAGTAGTTTCAGGGGTAAGACAAGGCTGCAACATGTCTCCACTGTTGTTCATATTATTTATGGATCATATGTTGAAAACAATAGACTGGCTGGGTGAGATGAAGATATGTGAACACAAAATAAGCAGTCTTGCATATGCGGATGACTTAGTTGTGATGGCAGATTCGATTGAAAGTTTGCAAAGTAATATTTCAGAGCTAGATCAGAAATGTAAGGACTATGGTATGAAGATTAGCATCGCCAAAACGAAAGTAATGTCAGTGGGAAAGAAATATAAACGGATTGAGTGCCAAATAGGAGGAACAAAGTTAGAACAGATGGACGGTTTCAAGTACTTGGGATGCATATTCTCACAGGATGGCAACATAGTGAAAGAACTGGAAGCGAGGTGTAGCAAAGCTAATGCAGTGAGCGCTCAGCTACGATCTACTCTCTTCTGCAAGAAGGAAGTCAGTACCAGGACTAAGTTATCTGTGCACCGTTCAATCTTTCGACCAACTTTGTTGTATGGGAGCGAAAGCTGGGTGGATTCAGGTTACCATATCAACAAGGTTGAGGTTACGGATATGAAAGTAGCTAGGATGATTGCAGGTACTAGTAGATGGGAACAATGGCAGGAGGGTATCCACAATGAGGAAATCAAAGAAAAACTGGGAATGAACTCTATAGATGTAGTAGTCAGGGCGAACAGGCTTAGATGGTGGGGTCATGTTACATGCATGGGAGAAGCAAGGTTACCCAAGAGACTCATGGATTCAGCAGTAGAGGGTAGGAGGAGTCGGGGCAGACCGAGGAGAAGGTACCTGGATGCGGTTAAGAATGATTTTGAAGTAATAGGTTTAACATCAGAAGAGGCACCAATGTTAGCACTGAATAGGGGATCATGGAGGAACTGTATAAGGGGGGCTATGCTCCAGACTGAACGCTGAAAGGCATAATCAGTCTTAAATGATGATGATGATGATAATGATGATGATGGTTCAAGAATTGTTGCCCTGTAGACGTATATGTTTGCAGGCACTTATCTGTAGGCCTGGTACATACAGGGGTTTTACGCTTCTTATTACACGCTGCGATGGGTTGTAGAGGGTGCTCAATTGATAGAGTTTTGGTAAGAAACCCACGTCCGCAATTGTGCGATTTATACGTAAAATAGCTTTAAAGATAGGATCACTTTCAAATCTCCTGCTTCACGGTATGGAAAGCCGTACAGCAGAGGCAATGATCTCTGAGCTGTGTGCTCTGCAGGAGCCGATCCACATGTCAGCTCTGCTGTTCGTTGCACCAGATGTATCTGCAACGCATGCTTTCGTTGACACGGTCCTCAAACTCTTGTGGGCGTCCGAGGAGCACCAATCAACCGTCCCAGCTGCTATCGAGCGAGGTGGTGCAGTGGCAAGCAAATGGGAGCCACTTTCGGGAGGACGACAGTTCAAATTCTCATTCGGCCACGCAGGCGAATGGTTCTTTTGAAAGTGCACGGCCGACTGTCTCTCCCAATCCGTAATCTGAGTTTGTGCTCCGTCTCTAATGAGCGCGCTGTCGACGGGACGTTAAACTCTAAACTTTCTTCCTTCCTTCCTTCGTTGCTAGCCGTAAACGCAGTTTCTCGCAGCCGCTGTAGTAGTCGTCGGGAGAAAAGGTATTTGATGTACTAAGGCAAAAGGGAAAACTATATCTAGGCCCGTGTTGTGCGTCTAAAATTACGTAGTGTACCATTAACCCTTTGAATACTAGTGATTTCAAACTGAAACTACCATTTTAATAATTTTTTTTGAAGCATCAATGTGTTAAGCACGAATCCGTCCGCGCTCTTGCAAGACAAGAGACATCTTTGTACACTTAGGTACTCCTACTAAACTAGTGCATCGTAGCAGCAACTAAGTGGCTCAAATAACAGTCGGTGCGGTGATTGTGCTACTGAGATCATTTCAGTTTGTACTGTTGCTTTTACGAGAGTTTTCGAAATGAAACCACTGGGGCAGGTTATATTTTCGATACAAAACGTATTAAATTTTAGGTCCATTTTTGCTTGTTATTTAGCACGATAATTTGCTCTAGACAACATGAATCCATGGAGGTTTCGAGATGTGGGATCGTACCCAGGAAAAATGTGAAATTGATGTTAACTATATGCCATGAAATGGTGGGTGGTTAAAAATAGTATGTCCTAGTAGAACTGATTGTTTCTTTTTGCCGACTTCAATTTGTGAAAAAAAATTAAAATTATATTCCCAACGAAACCACCTTCTTAAAGCAATTAATTTTTCAATTTTGCTCAAATGGCTCTGCGTACTATGGGACTTAACATCTGAGGTTATCAGTCCCCTAGACTTAGAACTACTTAAACCTAACTAACCTAAGGACATCACACACATTCATGCCCGAGCCAGGATTAGAACCTCCGACCGTAGCAGCAGCGCGGTTCCAGACTGAAGCGCCTGGAACCACGCGGCCACAGTGACCGGCTTACTTTTTACCCATTTCATCTTATGTTCGTTGCTTACTATGATAATAAAGATTGATTACCAGAAAAATTATAAAAATTATGTGTTTTTTCGTGTTGGGAAAGAAATATTTGAAAGAAATATTTGAATGTGATCCGATTTTCAACCTTATTTCTGGACATGTGTTCGTTATCAAAACTTCGTCTACTAAATCTCCTCTACAACCCCTAGAAGTGTTAATAGCAATTGCGTAACCCCCTTTATTGACATTCCCGTTTCAGAGTACTGTAGCATTTTGAAATAAAATGCCACAGCTCACAAATAAAGCGGGTATCGTGCTGTAATTTGTTTTCTCCATTTGAGCAGGAATCACTCTGCAACGAAATTGCATCATATGAGACAGCAGCTAGGTAGCGCTGACGTTTAAAGTGTGGTTAAACAATCTCGAATGACGAACAACAAAGTGGCTGGCCATCTCTCTGTGGAGAACCGGGAGTCTAATAAGATGTCCCTGGTGTTCAGAGACAGGCGTATCACACTCGTGGCGGTAGTAGAATATTTGAGAACCAATTATGGGTCAGTTTTCAACAATTTGTACGATATTTTTAACATGACAAAGATCGCCAAGCTCTGGGTTCCCGACTCCCGACATTCATTACACACCCTGACACAAAAACCCGACGCACAGAGAAGGAATTGTTGTTGTCGTCTTCAGTCCTGAGACTGGTTTGATGCAGCTCTCCATGCTACTCTATCCTGTGCAAACTACTTCATCTCCAAGTACCTACTGCAAACCTTCATTCCTTCTGAATCTGCTTAGTGTATTCATCTCTTGGTCTCCCTCTACGATTCTTACCCTCCGTGCTGCCCTCAAATACTAAATTTGTGATCCCTTGATGCCTTGGAACATGTCCTACCAACCGATCCCTGCTTCTAGTCCTCTTCTCCCCGATTCTATTCAATACCTCCTCATTAGTTATGTGATCTATCCATCTAATCTTCAGCATTCTTCTGTAGCACCACATTTCGAAACCTTCTATTCTCTTCTGATCCAAACTATTAATCGTCCATGTTTCACTTCCATACATGGCTACACTCCATACAAATACTTTCAGAAACATCTTCCTAACACTTAAATCTATACTCGATGTTAACAAATTTCTCTTCTTCAGAAACGCTTTCCTTTCCATTGCCAGTCTACATTATATATCAACTCTACTTCGACCATCATCAGTTATTTTGCTCCCCAAATAGCAAAACTCCTTTACTACTTTCAGTGTCTCATTTCCTAATCTAATTCCCTCAGCATCACCCGACTTAATTCGACTACATTCCATTATTCTCGTTTTGATTTTGTTGATGTTCATCTTATATCCTCCTTTCAAGACACTGTCCGTCGACTCTTACAACTGCCATCTGGTTTCTGTACAAATTGTAAATAGCCTTTCGCTCCCTGTATTTTACACCTGCCACCTTCAGAATTTGAAAGAGAGTATTCCAGTCAACATTGTCAAAAGCTTTCTCTAAGTCTACAAATGCTAGAAACCTAGGTTTGCCTTTCGTTAATCTATTTTCTTTAGGTAAGTCGTAGGGTCAGTATTGCCTCACGTGTTCCAACATTTCTACGGAATCCAAACTGATCTTACCCGAGGTCAGCTTCTACCAGTTTTTCCATTCGTCTGTAAAGAATTCGTGAATTTTCACATCTGTCAACACCTGCTTTCTTTGTGATTGGAATTATTATATTCTTCTTGAAGTCTGAGGGTATTTCGCCTCTGTCGTACATCTTGCTCACCAGATGGTAGAGTTTTGTCAGGACTGGCTCTCCCAAGGCTATCAGTAGTTCTAATGGAATGTTGTCTACTCCAAGGGTCTTGTTTCGGCTTAGGTCTTTCTAAGCTCTGTCAGACCCTTCACGCAGTATCATATATCCTATTTGATCTTCATCTACATCCTCTTCCATTTCCATAATATTGTCTACGTCCTTTCCCATTTCCATGATATTGTCTTCAAGTACATCGCCCTATTACAGGCCCTCTATATACTCCTTCCACCTTTCTGCTTTCCCTTCTTTGCTTAGTACTGGGTTTCCATCAGAGCTCTTGATATACGTACAAGTGGTTCTCTTTTATCCAAAGGTTTCTTCAGTTTTCCTGTAGGCAGTATCTATCTTACCCCTAGTGAGATAAGCCTCTACATCCTTACATTTATCCTCTAGCCATCCCTGATTAGCCATTTTGCACTTCCTGTCGATCTCATTTTTGAGACGTTTGTATTCGTTTTTGCCTGCTTCATGTACTGCATTTTTATATTTTCTCATTTCTTCAATTAAATTCAGTATATCTTCTGTTACCCAAGGATTTCTACTCGCCCTCGTCTTTTTACCTACTTGATCCTCTGCTGCCCTTACTATTCATTCCTCAAAGCTACCATTCTTCTTCTACTGAATTTTTTGCCCCATTTCTGTCAGTTGTTCCCTTATGCTCTCCCTGAAACTCTATACAACCTCTGGTTTAGTCAGTTTATCCAGGTCCTATGTCCCTAAATTCCCACCTTTTTCAGTTTCTTTTTCAGTTTTAATCTACAGTTCATAACCAATAGATTGTGGTTAGAGTCAACATCTGCACCTGGAAATGTCTTACAATTTAAAACCTGGTTCCTAAATCTGTGTCTTACCATTATATAATCTATCTGATACCTTCTAGTATCTCCAGGTGTCTTCCATGTATACAACCGTCCTTCATGATTCTTGAACCAAGTGTTAGATATGATTAAGTTAGGCCCTGTGCAAAATTCTACCAGGTGGCTTCCTCTTTCATTTCTTACCACCAATCCATATTCACCTACTACGTTTCCTTCTCTCCCTTTTCCTACTCTCGAATTCCAGTCACCCACGACTATTAAATTTTCGTTTCCCTTCACTACCTGAATAATTTCTTTTATCTCATCATACATTTCTTCAATTTCTTCATCATCTGCAGAGCTAGTTGGCAGATAAACTTGTACTACTGTAGTAGGCGTGGGCTTCGTGTCTATCTTGGCCACAATAACGAGTTCACTATGCTGTTTGTAGTAGTCTACCCTCAAACCTATTTTTGTATTCATTATTAAACCTACTCCTGCATTACCCCTATTTGATTTCGTGTTTATAACCCTGTATTCACCTGACCAAAAGTCTTGTTCCTCCTGCCACCGAACTTCGCTAATTCCCACTATATCTAACTTTAACCTATCCATTTCCCTTTTTAAATTTTCTAATCTACCTGCCCGGTCAAGGGATCTGACGTTCCACCCTCCAATCCGTAGAACGCCAGTTTTCTTTTTCCTGATAACGACATCCTCTTGAGTAGTTCCCGCCCGGAGATCCGAATGGGGGACTACTTTACCTCCGGAATATCATACCCGAGAGGACGCCATCATCATTTATACATACAGTAAAGCTGTATGCCCTCGGGAAAAATTACGGGCGTAGTTACCCCTCGTTTCAGACGTACGCAGTAGCAGTACAGCAAGGCCGTTTTGGTTAATGTTGCAAGGCCAGGTCAGTCAATCATCCAGACTGTTGCCCCTGCAACTACTGAAAAGGCTGCTACCCCTCTTCAGGAACCACACGTTTGTCTGGCCTCTCAACAGATACCCCTCCATTGTGGTTGCACCTACGGCCATCTGTATCGCTGGGGCACACAAGCCTCCCCACCAACGGCAAGGTCCATGGTTCATAGGGAAGAATCTGATGCGATAGATCATCTAAATTTGGAGATGCTTGCAGGGCCGTGCGCAGAATGCTCCAAACGTTCTCAATTCGGGAGAGATCCGGCGACCATGCTGGCCGACATAGATTTCCAAGCACAAAAAAAAAAAAAAAGGTAGAAACACCCATAGTGCACGGGTGGGCATTACCTTGCTGAAGTGTAAGCCTACGATGGCTTCTCATTGAGGGGAACGAAACAGGGAGTAGAGATTCGTCGACGCACCGCAGTTCTGTAAGGGTGCAGCAGATAGCAACCAAAGGGGTTCTGCTAGGAAAAGAAAAGGCACCCCAGACCACCAATCCTTGTTGTCGGGGCGTACGTAGGACGACAGTCAGTTTGATATCCCACCACTGTCTAGAGCGACTCCAGATACTTCTTCCCTGATCATCAGAGTCAACTGGAAGAGAGAATCAACACTGAAGATAATTCTACTCGAGACGATGAAATTCCAGGCCGTAGTCGTGCCTGGAGACGCCCTGGACGGCAGAGGGATACCGTTCTGACAGGCACCACATGGCCTGACAACCAGAAATGATTGTCTGACATTTCATTTCACAGCACCACCTGTTCGTTTGTCATTCGCTGCACCCTTACAGCACAGTGGTACGTCTACGATATTCTACGCCCCGTTTTGCCGCCCTTCACAAGCCATCCTGAGCTTACATTTCAGCAAGCTCCCACACGACGAGAGTTTCTACTGCTTTCTTAATGCTTGTTAAACCCTGTCTTCACCAGAAAGATCGTCAGATCACTTCTGAATTGAGAACGTTTGTGCCATTACGGACAGAGTCATCTGCCATGATATCGCTCAGGAGCATAGCCAAAAACTCTGCCAATCAATGCCAAGCCAAATAGCTGCTTGCGTAAGAACCAGAAGTAGAGGAACGAGTTTTTAACTCGTTCAATTTGTGAAGCTCTTTCTATTGAATAAATCGTCCAATTTTTCTGAAATTGTAATAATTTGTTTGTCTATATATGTACATCACGTCTTCCACTTTCCGCCCCATTTGGATCATTTCTTCGTGGTGATTCGTTTCTTTTGTCTCAGAGCAATTGATTGTCGTAGCTGCGCCAGACCAGTTCCGGTGACTACTGTAGCCGCGTAATCACAATGGATTAGCACTGGATATATCACTGTGGTACCCCAGACAATGGAGCAAAGGATGCAATGGAACCTTTAGTTTCACCACTGCCAAAGAAGGCGAAGGCGCAATCGTCGTCGGGAATGTTAAATATTTATTTATTATAATCATTATTTTTCTTTTGGAGTAGCATAGAGTTGCGATAGCGTATTATAGTCGTAAGGGGCAAACTAGCTGAGGAGCATACTACCGAAATCTACATCTATATCTACATGGATACACTGAAAATCACATTTAAGTGCCTGGCAGAGGGTTCATCGAACCACCTTTGTAATTTTCTACTATTCCAATCTCGTATAGCGCGGGGAAAAAAGAAGTACCTATATCTTTCCGTGCGAGATCTGATTTGCCTTATTTCATTGTGGTGATTGTTCCTCTCTATGCCTGTAGCCATCAACAAAATATTTTCGCATTCGGAGGAGAAAGTTGGTGATTGAAAGTTCGTGAGAAGATTTCACCGCAATGGAAAAGGGCATTGTTTTAATGATGTCTATTGTTTTAAATCAGAATAACACAATAACATCCAAAATACTTTTTTATGTTCACAACAATACAGGTTAACAATAGCACTTCACAATCCGTAGCAAGTACACAAACCAAGGAACTCCAGTTCACATCCGAGATAGTTGAGACAATATCCTAAGTTCCACAGGCTTCCTAGTACATGCGTTCACTGGTAACAAGTACGAGCGAGGCCAGGCGTAAGTCTGGCTCTACGATTTTTTTTAATTGGAGGGGGGTGGGGGGTGGGGTGGCTGACAGCAGCGTAATATGCCGCTCTTCAGCCAACAGAAGAGTTAAAAACATAATGAGGAAATAACAAAACAATAAAAACAGGCGATAAAACGGTGACTGTTTAAAACTGTAACATGGCGAAAAGTTGCGAAGTGAAAGTGTAAGAAAGAAGGACTGGTAATGCTGATGAAAACAAATAGTAACTAGACAGGCACAATTAAAAAACACGGCGACAGCCCGGTTTCATGTTCGCAAGAGTTAAAAGAAAACCACCGAGCGACAGCATGGTGTCTGTTCGCAACATTTAAAAAGGGGGTGCACAACACTGATCAGAGAGACGGCATCATCCAGGAGGGAGAGTTGACGGAAGCTACATTGGGAAAGGAGATGAAGGGTGTAGAGGTGGAGTAGGGGGGACACAACGGTGAAGGCGTGGCAGCGGGCGAGGTTGGAGGTGAGAGGAGCAACCAGGGGATGGGGGGATCAACTTGGCGGGAGGTGGACTCGGATATGTTCGAGGAAAGGGAGCACTTGGGGGAAAGGAATCAGGTCATAGAGGATCGTGGGCGACCAGAGGCGTATACGGAAGGCGAGGTGGAGTGCATGGCGCTTGGGGGGGGGGGGGGGGGCAGACGGAGGTGGTTGTGGGCTTTGCATTGGATAGAGCAGAGATGAGGGATCCAGGTGAGGTGACAGTCAATGCAATGGTGAGTCGAAGGTAGGTGAGGGAGGGGGATAGGCGGACAGGACGGGCGTAGATGGTAAGGGAGAAATCTAGGAACCGGAAGGAGTGAGTTGTACGACCTATAAGGATTGCCCGGGTCTTGGAAGGATTGATTTTGAGGAGCCAATGGTTACACCATGTGACAAAAAGTTCAAGGTGATTCTGGAGAAGGCCTTGGGACCATTGAAGGGTAGGAGCGACGGCAAGGAAGGTGTTGTAATCGGCATATTGCAAGAGGTGTACTGGACGGGGGGGGGGGGCATGTACAGGGGTAGAGGAGAGGGGAGAGGAAAGATCTCTGGGGCATACCCACGGAGGGTAGAAGGTGTGGGAATCAGCATTATCGGTGGTAAGAGGGGCGGCTGGAAGGAAAGGAGCTGTAGAGTGCCGTTGCAGCGGCCTACATTCCGCCCAGTACGGGAATACGGCGTGTGGTGGCGCCAGAGGCCGAGTTAAGACTCGCTTTCATCTCGCGACTCGCGTCCTCTAGTGCTCATCTCGAAATGGATTACGCGACCGGTCGGAGAATCCGCGCTTTGCGCACGTTGACGCCCGTTACTGTCGGCCTGTTTCTGAGTGATGGCGGATACCACAATGTTCACCCTAAATCCTGTATCATTTCAGTGACACTCTCTCCCCTATTTCGCGCAAGCTGCCCTTTTATGAACTTTTTCGATGTACTCCGTCAATTCTATCTGGTAAGGGACCCACACTGCCCAGCAGTATCTCTCTAGTAGATCTCACGTTTTCTAAGTGTACTGCTAATACAGCCACTCCCACAACATTTTATGTGTGTTCTTTCCAGTTTAAGTTGTTCGTAATTGTAATTCCTAGATATGCAGTTGAACTGAAGGCCTTTAGATTTGACTGATTTATCGTCTA
The DNA here is from genome assembly GCF_023864275.1 of Schistocerca cancellata. Classification (NCBI taxonomy): domain Eukaryota; kingdom Metazoa; phylum Arthropoda; class Insecta; order Orthoptera; family Acrididae; genus Schistocerca; species Schistocerca cancellata. Next base: position 745,924,529 of record NC_064628.1, on the reverse strand, counting down.
ACAGAAGTTTAACGGATTCCTTTCAGCACTCATGTCGATGAGTTCACTTTTTTAGTTATATGTCTGTTGCCAATTTTCGCACCATACAAATACCTTTTCTAAATCGTTTGGCAAATTGTTTTGATCTTCTGGTGACTTTACTAGTCGAGAAACAACACGGTCGTCGGCTAACAACCGAAGACGGCTGCTCCGATTGTCTCCCAAATCGTTTATGTAGATAAGGAACAGCAAAGGGCCAATAACACTCCCTTGGTGAACGCCAGAAATCACTTCTGTTTTACTCTATGGCTTTCCTTCAAGTACTACGAACTGTGACCTCCGACAGGAAATCACGAATCCAGTCACATAACCGAGACGATATTCCATAGGCATGCAATTTCACTACAAGTCACTCATGTGGTACAGTGACAAAAATCTTCCGGAAATCTAGAAATACGGAATCCGTTTGAAATCCCTTGTCAACAGCACTCAATACTTCGTACAAGTAAAGAGCTAGTTGTGTTTAACATCAACGATGTTTTCCAAATCCATGTTGACTGTGTGTCAATAGTCCGTATCTTCGAGGTAATTCATAATGTTCGAACACAATATATGTTCCAAAATCATGCTACATATCGACTTTAATGGTATGGGGCTGTAATTCAGTGGATTACTGCTACTACCATTTTGAATATTGGTGTGACTTGTGCCACTTTCCAGTGTTAAGTACGAGTCTTTCGTCGAGTGAACGGTTATGCTTTGTTGTTAAGTATGGAGCTATTGTATCAGCATACTCTGAAAGGAACCTAACTGGTATACAATCTGGACGGAAAGACTTACTTTTGTTAAGTGGTTTAAGTTGCTCCACTACTCTACGTTACTTACGTTGGCAGCTATTCTTGATTGGAATTCTGGAATATTTATTTCGCCTTCATTTGTGAAGGAATTGCGGAAGGCTGTGCATTGACAGTACTGTCTTCGATAGTGTCTCCATTGTTATCGCGCAGTTGAGGCACTGATTGTGTCTAGCCAGTAGCATACTTCACGTACGACCAGAATCTCTTTGGATTTTCTGACAGGTTTCGAGACAAAGTCTCGTCGTGGAAACTGTTATAAGCATCTCGCATTATAGTCCGCACTAAATTTCGAGCTTCTGTAAAAGATCGCTAATCTTGCAGATTTTGCTTCGGTTGAAATTTGGCATGTTTTTTTCGTGGCTTCTGCAACAGTGTTCTGAACTGTTTTGTGTACCTGGGAGGATCAGCTCCGTCATTTGTTAATTTATTTTGTATAAACCTCTCAATTGCTGCTGATACTATTTCTTTAAATTCAAGCCATATCTAGTCTACACTTGCATTGTTAATTTGGAAAGAGTGGAGATTGTCTCTCAGAAAGGTGTCAATTGAATTTTTTTCTGCTATTTGAATAGGTACATTTTTCGTTTATTTTTGGAGGATTTGGAGGTTACAATATTCAGTCTCGCTACGACAACCCTGCGTTCACCAGTCCCTGTATCCGTTTTGAACCTCATTATTAGCTCAGTATTATTTGTCGTTAAGAGGTCAAGGGTGGTAACATTAAGAGTGCAACGGAAATTTCGTTGTCAAATGCAGAGGAGAGAGCGGATAGACGGAAAGGGTACACGAAAGGCCTCTATGAGGGGGAAGATTAATGTGATGGGATAGAAGAAGAAGCAGGAGATCGATTTAGAAGTGATAGGGGATCCAGTATTAGAGTCAGTCTGTAAGAGAAGCTTTGGAGGACTTTAGATCAAATGAGGCAGAAGGGATCGACAACATTCCATCAGAATTCTAAAATCATTAGGGGAAGTGGCAACAAAACGGATATTCACATTGGTGTGTAGAACGTATGAGTCTGGCAATATGCCGTCTGACTTTGGGGATATTATCATCCACACAATTCCGAAGACTGCAAGAGCTGACAACTGCGAGAATTATTAAAATGGTTCAAATGGCTCTAAGCACTATGGGACTTAACATCTGAGGTCATCAGTCCCCTAGACTTAGAACTACTTAAACGTAACGAACCTAAGGACCTCACACACATCCATGCCCGAGGCAGGATTCGAACCAGCCGCGTGCTTCCGGACTGAAGCGCCTAGAACCGCTCGACCACAACGACCGGCCTGAGGATTATCGCACAATCAGCTTAACAGCTCATACATTCAAGTTGGTGACAAGAATAATTTACAGATTGATGGAAAAGAAAATTGAGGATGTGTTAGCTGATGATCAGTTTGGCTTTAGGAAAGGCAAAGGCACCAGAGATGCAATTCTGACGTAGCGGTTGATAATGGAAGCAAGAGTAAAAAAAACTAAGACACGTTCATCGGATTTGGCAACCTGGAAAAAGCGTTCGATAATGTAAGATGTGCGGAATTCTGAGAAAAATAAGTGTAAGCCATAGGGAGAGATGGATAATATACAATATGTACAAGAATAAAGAGGGATTAATGAGAGTGGACGACCAACAACGAAACATTCAGATTAAAAAGGTTGTAAAATAGGGGAGAAGAATTACATGATCTATTGAATGGATGAAACGTCTAATGAGTTCAGAATATGGACTGAGAGTAAATCGACGAAAGACGAAAGTAATGAGATGTGGCAGAAATGAGGATAACAAGAAACTTATCATGATTGATGGTCACGAAGTAAATGAGGTTAACGAATTCTGCTAACTCGGTGTTTTAATGTTGAAAACTTTTTACCAAGATGATACTATGGGAAAAACTCAAGTGTACGAGTGGTTTGCTCGATCTTTTATTTATTTATTTACATATCAAGTTCCGTAGGACCAAATTGAGAAGCAAGTCTCCAAGGGCATGGAACGTGTCAGTACATGAAATTGCAATATAAAAGTGATAGCAGATAAAACTAAACGCTTATGAACTATAAAAATGTCAGTCCATAAGTAAACGCAATCAACAATACAACAAGGATCGGCTTAAATTTTCCAGGAACTCCTCAACAGAATAGAAAGAGTGACCCATGAGGAAACTCTTCAATTTAGATTTGAAAGCGTGTGGATTACTGCTAAGATTTTTGAATTCCAGTGGTAGATTATTGAAAATGGATGCAGTAGTATACTGCACACCTGTCTGCACTAGAGCTAAGGAACTCCGATCCAAATGCTGGTTTGATTTTTGCTGAGAATTAACCGAGTGAAAGCTGCTTATTCTTGGGAATAAACTAATATTGTTAACAAGAAATGACAGCAAGGAATATATGTATTGAGAGGCCAATGTCAAAATACACAGACTCGTGGACAGCGGTCAACAAGAGGTTGGTGAACTTGCACCACTTATTGCCCGAACCGCCCGTTTCTGAGCCAAAAATATCCTTTTACAATGAGAAGAGTTTCCCCAAAATATAATACGGAAGAGAATGAAAATAATCAAATTAGACTAATTTTCGTGTCAGACTATCACTCGCTTCAGATACCGTTCAAATAGTAAAAATGGCAGCATTAAGTTTTTGAACAAGATCCTGAACATGGACTTTCCACGACAGCTTACTATCTATCTGAACACCTAGAAATTTGAACTGTTAAGTTTCACTAATCATATGCCCATTCTGTGAAACTGAAACGTCAGGTTTTGTTCAATTGTGTACTGAAGCTGTAAAAACGTAGTCTTACTGTGATTTAGCGTTAGTTTATTTACTACAAGCCACGAACTTAGGTCATGAACTGCATTATATAAAACCGAGCTAATGTTTCCCACAACATCCTTTACTACCAAGCTAGTGTCATCAACAAACAGAAATATTTTAGGGTTACCCATAATACTAGAGGGCATATCATTTATATAAAAAAGGAACAGGAGTGGCCCCAACACTTATCCCTGGGGCACCCCCCCCCCCCCACTACTTGACTGTACCCCACTCAAATCCCAGATCACAGCCATTCTCAATGTTGTGAATAATGACCTTTTGCTGTCTGTTGCTAAAGTAAGAAGTGAACCAATTGTGAGCTACATCACGTATTCCGTAATAGTCCAACTTCTGGAGCAATATTTTGTGATCAACACAATCAAATGCCTTAGTTAAATCAAAAAATATGGCAAGCGTACCAAACCTTTTGTTTAACTCATCCAGTACCTCACAGAGAAAAGAGAATATAGCATCTTTAGTTTTAAACGACTTCTAAAGCCTTTTCAATAACTTTTGCAACCACTGATGGCATAGGAATAGGTCTAAAATTATCTACATTATCCCTTTCTCCATTTTTATAAAGCGCGTTTACTACTGAGTACTTTAATCATTCAGGAACCTGACCATTCCTAAAGGAAAAATTAAAATGTCTCTGAACACTATGGGACTTAACTTCTGAGGTCATCAGTCCCCTAGAACGTAGAACTACTTAAACCTAACCAACCTAAGGACATCACACACACACATGCCCGAGGCAGGATTCGAACCTGCGACCGGAGCGGTCGCGCGGTTACAGACTGCAGTGCCTAAAACCGCTCGGCCACGCCGGCCGGCATATCACATACTCTTTGCCTTGCTAATGACATTTTTAAACACAATACCGTTTGTAATGGGCTACTGTAGCTTGATTGTGACTACTTCTAACATCTTAATATAATTCCCGCTTTGTTCCACATGATATCCTTATCCTAATACTCAGCCACCCGGGCTGCCTATTACTGATAGTAGCCGTTTAGAACGTTCTAATGGAAAGCAACCCTCATAGAGCACGAGAAATGTGTTAAAGATTGTGACATGGCGATTGATGAAAAACCTCGTTCTCGACGTCCATCTGCTGCTCGAACCGACGAATATATTGAAAAAGTTCGGGAGCTTGTGCTCATAGACCGTCCACAAAAGTTTTAAGAAGACTGCGCAACATTGGTCGTCGAAAAAGACCCGATTTGTGGCAGACAGGAGACTGGTTCTTCCACCACAAAAACGCACACAGCCATCTCTGTTAGACAGTGTTCGTGTAAAAATTGCTTTGTTCCGATGACCCACGCACCTTACACGCCTGATCTGACTCCGTGCAAGTTTTTCTTATTTCTACGCATGTAAAGGGGCGTGAAGTGACACCGATTTGACAACACTGAAGAGTCAAGAAAAAGACGAGGGATGAGCTATCAGCCATTCCTAAAGATGAAATGTTTCGAACAGTGAATTTGAAAATACATAGCTTTTAGAAATAAGTACTCCCTCGCAGTATGTCTTCTATTACTTCGTGCTTAGTGTAAATAAATTTATAGGGCTATTACAAATGATTGAAGCGATTTCAGAAATTCACTGTAGCTCCATTCATTGACATATGGTCACGACGCACTACAGATACGTAGAAAAACTCAAAAAGTTTTGTTCGGCTGAAGCCGCACTTCAGGTTTCTGCCGCCAGAGCGCTCGAGAGCGCAGTGAGACAAAATGGTGACAGGAGCCGAGAAAGCGTATGTCGTGCCTGAAATGCACTCACATCAGTCAGTCATAACAGTGCAACGACACTTCAGGACGAAGTTCAACAAAGATCCACCAACTGCTAACTCCATTCGGCGATGGTATGCGCAGTTTAAAGCTTCTGGATGCCTCTGTAAGGGGAAATCAACGGGTCGGCCTGCAGTGAGCGAAGAAACGGTTGAACGCGTGCGGGCAAGTTTCACGCGTAGCCCGCGGAAGTCGACGAATAAAGCAAGCAGGGAGCTTTCGTACCACAGCCGACGGTTTGGAAAATCTTACGGAAAAGGCTAAAGCAGAAGCCTTACCGTTTACAATTGCTACAAGCCCTGACACCCGATGACAAAGTCAAACGCTTTGAATTTTCGGCGCGGTTGCAACAGCTCATGGAAGAGGATGCGTTCAGTGCGAAACTTGTTTTCAGTGATGAAGCAACATTTTTTCTTAATGGTGAAGTGAACAGACACAATGTGCGAATCTGGGCGGTAGAGAATCCTCATGCATTCGTGCAGCAAATTCGCAATTCACTAAAAGTTAACGTGTTTTGTGCAATCTCACGGTTTAAAGTTTACGGCCCCATTTTCTTCTGCGAAAAAAACGTTACAGGACACGTGTATCTGGACATGCTGGAAAATTGGCTCATGCCACAACTGGAGAGCGACAGCGCCGACCTCATCATTCAACAGGATGGTGCTCCACCGCACTTCCATCATGATGTTCGGCATTTCTTAAACAGGAGATTGGAAAACCGATGGATCGGTCGTGGTGGAGATCATGATCAGCAATTCATGTCATGGCCTCCACACTCTCCCGACTTAACCCCATGCGATTTCTTTCTGTGGGGTTATGTGAAAGATTCAGTGTTTAAACCTCCTCTACCAAGAAATGTGCCAGAACTGCGAGCTCGCATCAACGATGCTTTCGATGTCATTGATGGGGACATGCTGCGCCGAGTGTGGGAGGAACTTGATTATCGGCTTGATGTCTGCCGAATCACTAAGGGGGCACATATCGAACATTTGTGAATGCCTAAAAAAACTTTTTGAGTTTTTGTATGTGTGTGCAATGCATTGTGAAAATATCTCAAATAATAAAGTTATTGTAGAGCTGTGAAATCGCTTCAATCATTTGTAATAACCCTGTACTTACGTTTCTTTCCATTTAATAAATATTTGGAGTTTCCCTGATTGACTACGCCATCTCTAACCAGCTACGGAGACAACAGAAAGATTAATATATGGAGAAGGTCTATACCGTCAGTAATTTTAAAGGTCATACATTGGTTTTTCCCTGAGGAGATTGTTAATAATGGTACGGTAACATTGCCTAATGACTGCAGTCACAGTGAAATCATTGCCATTATATTCCTCTGTCGATAAAAATACAAGGACGGGGAAAGAGGCATGTGTGTGTGTGTGTGTGTGTGTGTGTGTGTGTGTGTGTGTGTCTGTATGTGAACATTGGTAGAGGGTAAGCGACAAGTGACAGACGACCCATTGGATCGAGTTACCCTAGGTACGGAGTGACCAATAATTTTCTTACCACAATCAAACTTCTGAGATTCAATATTACCTGAATACCTCGTCCTCTTTGCAACGTAACATTCCAGTACTCGTGGTGGTATAAGACCACCTAAGTAGGTAGATTACCGTCGCTTTGACATGTCCTACCGCTCCTGCAAGCTACTGTCTGTAGTAAATGGTTTCTTAAATTCATGTGGTCCACGAAATTACTGGCCCCTGCGAGTTATTGCTGGGTATTAATAATTTATGGCGGAAGGTTTTAACGAACCGGTAGAAATTTGAACGCAACAGATAACTCATTTTTTTGAACCACTACAGAAGGCACCTATACAGGGCTTAATAGCTTTTAATTGCTTTCATGACCTAGAATTCGACTGTGGTACTGACTGCCACCTATTCTTTATGATGGAAGGAGTAAATAATCAGTCGAGGGTAGAGATTAATTGATATTTATTCAGTACCGATGGTATTTCAACAACCAGTCGTGTTTCTCTTGCAATGTACATCATCAAAACCGGTCTCTAGTTAACATGGTTCAGTTACGCCACGTAATTATGGAGTGGGACAGAGGAGCGCAGACCTGGCTTCAATGTAATTCTATACAACCGCACAATTATACCTAAACCATCGGTTATTATATTCAGTTACTATAGACTATTCAGAACAAGTTCCGCAAAGACAATACAAGCAAAACTAGGTCAGGGTGGAAGAGTATTGCGCAAATCTTTATCAAATCAGTGGGCATTAAAATCCGATACTTTTCCTAGTGGCACGAGTATTTTACTTAACGCACAACATCGCCAACAAATCAACTCGTTATGGGGGCGCACAAGAAACATCAATGTTGTTCAACCCACATGGCCAAGTTTCAGTAGCCAACAGAAACCCAGAAAAATATGAAAACACACGATTATTCCTTCCCTATTTTACACTCACTCACTATCGTATGATTTTTCATCGTGTACAGTATATTTTCAGACCGAAACTACAATTTATCAACGCGGCGGTTGCTCCATTCGACCACGTGGCGCGAAAGCAAGTTCACAAAGAAAACATATGGAAAATAAATAAAAACCCCCAAAATATTATTGTAAATGGGAGAGCAGATTAAAATACATTGAATGAGTGAATTTCCGTTAAGCACAGAGTAATAACGTGACTGTGAGCTTAACGCACATGGTGCGTTGCCTGAACAAGGCACTAACGCAAATTCGAGTAAATTAAGAAAATCAATTCCCTTTTGGGTTTCAGTGGTAATTTCGCGCCTGATTTCAACATCTGGACTTCACTACAGAGCAGATTTCAGACAATCTAATACCTATGTTAACTTTACCAAAACGAGAGCTGCGTCTCCATGTCTGTCCAGCACCACGACCCAGGAACAAGAGCTCCTCTAACCGAATTCGCCTAACCGTTCCGCTTACAAACGTGGTGGGGGTGGCGCGCCAACCTGACAGAGCCAATACGCGCGCCTTCGTGTCATCTTTGACCTGACCTGCAAACTTGGTCACTGCTAAACTTGTTCACGCTTGGGGGGTTGGTACAACCCTACCCCAGGACGACCATTCATGCAGTGTTACAATCTGTGCCTAAAGCTTTCTGCTAGTTCACACACTCACTCATTTATACCGTCCAGGCCGCGCAAAGGAAAGGAAAATGGGAAACATGGTACACAACAGAAAAAAATACGATAAATAACACTGTTTAGTCCATTCTCTCCTATGGACACCAGCTGAGGTATTACCTGCAAGAGAAGAAACTCTTGCTAATAATTTCTGCGTGCTAGCAATTTAATAAAACATTGGAACGGTACAACAAGTTCCGGAACGGCACAACAAGTTCCGTTTCATCTTTATCTAAAAGACCAGATTATTGTGAGTTTAGTTTACAAGATATTGTTATGTCGTTTACGTACGCATTAAAGTGGCGCTTTACATTTCCTTCAGGACCCAGATGACGTACATCACTGATGATTCTCCATATATTGAGACACTTTTCGTATTCACAGGGGAGAGAGCCGCTTTACATGCTGTCCACTTTTTACCACTATTTAGATAAATTTGCTGGCGGTATGAATGTAAATTATTTACCTGAGGTCTCCAGTCACACAGTAGATGCAGATTTATTCAGAATGGTAAAACTGATAGTTTCTAAACCAAATCTTCTGGATTACTGCTAAACACGACAACTCCATGCCCTACTACAGTATCGTTGGAGGCATCCGTAACTTGTTCATTAATCTTTAAGTTTGTGCTGATTCTGTGACTGACGGTAATGTGTCTTGTGGTTCAACACACGGATCTGTTCGGAGATTTCTTCAAAACAATACAACGTTGTAACCTGCTGTCGGAACTCCCCATTACCAGCGGATGAAGAATGTTAAAATACTGCCACCAAATGTAAATTTATTACATTATTACAATTCCTCAGCAAATAAAAAAAAATGAATGGCTGCACTTTTTGTCCTTTCATTGGAAATAAATACATAAAAGTTATTCACTGATGTAACAGAAGTTTCGGTAAAGTAGTTATAAGTTATAAGTGTTTTCAGACGTCTATGATCATTTTCTAGGCCATTTCAGTGTTTTTGCTCTGATGAGGTAAATTTTCTCCTCTTGGATAGTGTTCATGTTTATTGACATCTAGGGGTAGAAAATCTTCAGTATTTCTTCAATAGCTACAGATACGGAAGAGAATTACCTGTAATGGAATCACGGAAAAATTGTGTGATAAGTAGCATACAGATGTCGCTATATGTGTTAAAGATGAACGTTTTGTCTAATCCTTCTCTGAGAGGTGTGAAGTGGATTAGTTCAATTACCTTCCGCAACACTGTCTTCTGAAAATCGCCTATGAAAGTGCACCATAAGTAAATTGTGTCCTTCATAGAAATTATTATTTAATTCTTTTCTTGTGGGACTTATGCTGAAAAAGAGGCATACCGTTCCAAATCTACTTCCAAACTGCAACTCTCAATCTGCAACTGTCAATACTAGAATCATACTTCACTAGACATTTTCGAATATTTATGTTGTTTCATCAGAGGTCGGCCCTGGACTTAGACATTTAGTCTATATGTGACAGATGAAGCTCATATTGTCTCACGATACGCCCTTCTTTTTCGCAGTCCCAGCATGAACAGTTCCCCAATAGCATTTCGTCTCCTCACCACGTCGATGTGAATAGAAAAACCATTTTGTGCAGACACATATCCCTCTTAAATTTTTGTGCTCACTACTTACACTTACAAGTTTCTTTGTTGGTTCCTGCGACATCATCATTTCATATCACGCTTCTTAACTGCTCGCATAGAACTCAGAATTCAGCAATTCCAGGTCACTACCGCGTTCCTAGAATTACATATTCTGTCTGATGCATCTGAACGATCCGTCTAGAGTTATGTACGCAGTATTTCTTCTGGGCCCTATTTTATTCCGAGAATTCCCCGACGCGACAAGTGAATTATTACCAGCGTATCCGACCATTGCTATGCTTTCTCTCAGTCAGCGCAGAACTGCTGTATTGCTTCAATGGTCACGTCCCAGAAGATAGGTTCGGAAACTGAGGCCGTTAGGCTCTTTGCCGTTGAATTTACGTAATACGCGGTGTAGCCTGTCAGTCACGATTAACTGTCTGCAAATACTAGTCACTTGTACAGAGCTTAAAAATCGTCACGTTGCTTTAATCTATCGAAGATAGAGGGCCAAGAAGGATTACCAAATGAACAATCATTATTAAATAAGCTTGCTACCACTTATTTCAAAGTGTTGTAATTGTCATTAAACAGATGGCGGTATTTATAGGAACCACTAACTATTGATCGATGACGGCATGTGATTTTCTGTGCGTTTTAGTCTTCAAATGCGCTATGCAGTAACTTTTCTAATGAATGACTAAGGAAATGCATTACACATATTGACTAATAAATACGAGCCGCATTTTTAAGTTTTTAGAAAACTTGATACTTGAATTTTGTTAGTGAGGGTATTCTGATATTTGGAAGCAACCTCGAAAGACTTCAAAATCTTAAGAACTGCACTATCTAGGATTGGATATGGCTAATGCTTTTTCCATGACTTTCTTGTCGGGGACTAACATTCCTGTCGGGGGCTACACGTAAAAACACTCTAACAGCTCCGTTCCACAAAGTGAAAAAAGTGGTCCATCTAAAACATTCGTGTTTCTTTACGTACTACATGAATATGTAATAAAAAATGGGGGTCCCTATTTAAAAAAAACGCAGTTGATAACCGTTTTACCTATGACTGCGGCATCTAGCGGGCCAACCCTAGCGCCATCTGGTTCCCCCCTTCAAGCTAGACGAGTTTCGTTCTTTGTAGTTTTTTCGTTTTATGCATATTTCGTGAGATATTTGTGCGCGGTCACTATCAATGGACCACCCTGTGTAACGTTGCACTGTCGTGCATGACTCTGCAAGTCGGCAGCCCGGCTTTATAGGACCGTCCCTGTTGTTTATGACACTGATTAAACTTTAGCCTAGAGGCCAGACGGTGCATCTGCAGGCCGCAGTGTCCAGTTAAGAGCAAGGAAATCATTTAAGGATACATCTCTGATATTTTCGTATGATCACATTTTCTGTGCAACTTCGTACAAACGATTGCTAGAACTTAGGTGTGAATCATTTTGCTGCCTACCGGAAATGCTATAAGTAAGATAGCACTGATTAAAACGACAGGGGTATACCTGCAGCCTCTCTGAACCCTCGTCGAAGCAGGCGACACGTGGTGGGGGAGTAGTCGTTACCTATGAATGGCGTTGTTGCTGCTGACACAATAACTGCAACGTGGCAGCTGCTGAGGCCACATTTCAAGACACTTCGTATGCTTCTATTAGCACTAAATGCACGATAGGATCAGTTCCTGTCACTACATTTCTGTTCACTCCAAACACGAAAGAATACGAGGTGTGGCTATAAAGGGACGGGACAGATGCTGTCACAGAGTAAGTACGTATGCGCCAAAGATGAACGAGCAATAGCTCTGAAGCGCGAACGAAACTTTCTCAGTCGATTGCGGCATCTGTGGTACCTGTAGACAAATCAGTGTGACCGGGATCTCCGTTTGTGTAAGGGCTGCCTTTTTATTGTGCCAGAGAAAATAATAAGTGTAGAGAGTGTAGAGAGTAGCGAATTCTGGTGAAGTGTCACTGAAACTTACAAAAATTGCTACTGAAAAATATCTTCTAGTAAAAGAAGTGTATGACTTTACCACGTACGCAAGTTTCTGAGTGGCTGAAGCGTTTTCAAGAGAGCCGAGAAGACACTTAAGATGACTCACTCCTGAGACGCCGTTCAACATCAAAAACGAATGAAAATACCGAAAAAGTAGGTAATCTGATTCGATCTGACAGCCGATTGAATATTCGATCGATTGCTGAAACTACAGGAATTGACGAAGAATGCATAAGAAAAATTTTATGTAACCGGTTTAACATGAGAAAAGTGTGTGAGAAACTGGCGCCGAAAGTTCTCACGATCGAACAAAAAAAAAAAAAAAAAAAAAAAAAAAAAAAACTCGTGAAAACGTTTGAGTGACACTTTGAATACCAATGTAAATTATACTCATTTCTTGGAAATAATGATAACATGTGACAGATCTTGGAATTTTACGAGTGCTCCAGAAGCTAAGCGTCTGTGCATGCACTGGTAGGGCCCCAGCTTCACAGAGAGCGATAAAGCTCGAATGAGCAAATCAAGATTCAAAGCGATGATGACTGATTTCTTTTTCGATGTTCCTGGAATTTTGTATCTTAACCTTGTTCCTGAAGGGCAAAGTACTAACCAGCACTATTACCTAGAGGTCCTCGCTTAATTCCGTGAAAAGATAAGAGGAAATGCCACGACTTTTGGAAGAATAAATAATGGGTTCTGCATTAAGATAACGCACAGGCTGATACGACATTGCCTGTTGAGAAATTTCTAGCGAAGTATATCATTCCAGTGTTAGACCACCCACTTATACGCCTGACATAGAACCAAGTAACTTTCATCTATGCCTCAGGGTCAAATCTGCCTTAAAAGGATCAAGATCACAGTACGTTAAAGCAGTGAAAGGAACATCGGCACGCAGCATCAAAGAGCTCGCAGAGGAAAACTTCCAGCACTGTTTCCGTCAATAGAAAACTCGCATAGAGCGTTGTATGGATAGAGCAGGGGCGTATATTGAGTTGACAGTAACTAAATACGTATGTGTTTGAAATGTTTTACAGCAATAGCCTTGTGGTTTTATAGCTACAACTCGTAAGCCGTAAACGAGCAAGAATCACCTTTAACTGCGCATTGTACACATACCAACAGCGAAAACCAGACAGTCTAAAAACGAAAACTGAGTCATTGTAAGCGCAGCGATAATGCAGTACACTGAGCACTACATACGGAATGAACGAACCACCGGGCCGGCCGGGATGGCCGAGCGGTTCTAGGCGCTACAGTCTGGAACCGCGCGACCGCTACGGTCGCAGGTTCAAATCCTGCCTCGGGCATAGATGTGTGTGATGTCCTTAGGTTAGTTATGTTTAAGCATTTCTAAGTTCTAGCGGACTGATGACCTCAGAAGTTAAGTCCTATAGTGCTCAGAGCCATTTGAACCATTTGAACCAACTACCGGGGCTGTCCCTGTTAACGGCGTTACCCAAGTGATTCGCCACGCTCTCGTCTGCCAGCCAGGAGCGGCGGCTTCCCTGCAGCCAGCTTGTAGCCTCTCCGCGTCACCGTTATTATGGACACCTGCCATAGGCGGGCATATTAATCCGGGAGAACTGGAAAGAAAGAGAATCGTAATGCGTGAGATGTACTGTTACAGAAGGATGTTGAAAATTATGTTGACTTATAAGGCAGATGAGGAGGTGCATGAGTAGGCAAGGAAACAAATATATGGAAAGTACTGACTATACGATGATAGGATATGTCTTTAGACATTGAATAACTTTCATGACGTACAAGGGACCTTAAAAGGCAAAAAATGTAATGGAAACTAGAGATTGAGACACATCCGCCAATGAATCGAGGACGCTGGGTGTGGGTGCTACTTCGAACTGAAGAAGTTAGTGCAGGTGAGGAAATCTTGGCGTACCTCATCAGACCACTCATACGGCTGATGATACAAAAGGAAAAAATCTACTACAGGTATTTACTTTTGTGATCAGTGGCTTCTGGCTAGGAGCATGAACGTGGAAATCTGCAAGTCACCCGCCAACTGTTAGGAAACATTTTTTTTAATGACATTTGGATATGTGAGCTCGCAATATGTAACAGCGTCACGAATGTATTTAATAGTAGTGACATATAAACGTGTCAGCTCATTTTAAGTTGAAATGGCTTAAAGCCACAAAAATCTGCACTTGATAATGGCCTCAGGCCGAAATTGCAATCGTGAAATAAATAAAGTGTTACAGTCACTGGCGTAAATATGATGTCTTTTATAATGTTGGGAACAGATGTCAGCCATATATCACACAGCAAGTGTTACTGACTGTCGGCTTTCTCAGTTAGGGTTTTAGGTGTAGCATAGCAGTTGAAAGGTGGCTACACTGAGCCACAGCGCCAGAGATCGCGCCAGAGAGCATTGTTCCGCCGCCTCCACTGGCAGTGATTATTGAGAAGTAGCGGCAGGCAGTTCTTGCCGAGAAGTTGTGGTGGGCACTGCTTGTCGTGAAGTCGGAGTGAGATGTGGTAGTGGAGAGTGTTGTTCCATGTTTTATGCAGTGGTTTGATGGGAGAGATAGCAGATGTTGTTCCAATGGACATATTGTAATGATCTGAGTGCTTTTCGTCAATATATATGAAGGTAACAAATTCCCTGTTTTTTCTTTTTAATATTTCTGTATCTCAAATAATGCATCATTACAGGTTCAGTCAACAAAGCATCTGGCTTGTGTTCTTGTATTAGAGTGTAATTCTGCTTTCCTTACGCAATTATAGTATTTCTAATTTTCTTTTATCACGTCAGTATAATTGGTATTTAAAAATTCTTGTCTTGTTGAAGAAGAACCGTGCCAGATGTGCGTTGAGTCATACTACCACACACAGAACAGCTACACTTGTGCTTTGTTGGCTTCGTAGATTTTATAGTTGCTGGGGACTTAATTAATTAACTGTGTTAACGAAAATTTTGTTTCATTGTTTGTTGTTATTCTATGCAGTCAGATTGCGTAATAAAACTAGTCAGGGCCAGCCGTTTACGAGACTTGCGTAATCGGACTTACAGCTACTAAAAATATTTGCATTTTATTTAAATTAAGCACCCATGCACGTGGCGACCGCTGCTTCGGATCGTCCCTTGGAATTCTTCTGATTGTAAAAATAGTAGACAGTAGTATTGTTGTAGTAATTTGTAGTTTAGTAATTGTAGTCTATTTTGCATGTGTAGATATGGTAATTGGCATTCTTCTAATGGTATTTTTCAAAATTTAATTTTTATTGCCTTGTATACGCGTTTGACACTTTAGTGCAATTATTTCAATTGTTCGTTAATCGTGTTTGAAGGAAACATTTCGTGTGAATGGTATTGTTGGAGATAGAGAGTCATTGTGTGTAATTTTCGTACAGTGACGAGTTTTGTATATTTTGTAAATGATTACGCGATCAATGAAAAAGGCAAAAATGATGAATAGTGAGAATAACGAAATTGTTGACATGGCGAACTCGCCAACACAGGACAACAGTATGATGGATAATGAAGTGGAAAACAATGTAATAAGTCGGGAAAATAGTCCGGAACCATTTCAAAATTTTTCGCAATCAGAAAATTCACAGAATCCGAGATTAACGACAGAAGATTCTGGAACAGTATCGAACACAGATAGCTTTACGGCTATGACGAGGGAAACTGGTTTTGCGGGAAATGTTAGGGGCGAAAAGAATTTTGAACAAGTTAACACGGAGAAGTTGATGAGTGCAATATTAAATTTGGGATCTCGGTTAGACTCACAAATGGGAACAATGGAGCAGTTACGAACTGAATTAAAAACAGATATAGGAACAATTAAAACTGAGATAGGCACAATTAAAACTGATATGGGAACTTTGGGATCTGAATTAAAAACTGATATGGGAACACTGGAAACACGGTTAGACTCACGAATAGGGGCATGTTTCAAAAATATGAAAGATGAGTTAAAGAAAGAAATCAGAGAAGAAGTACAACCGATTTTGGATTCTCACAATAATAGATTAATTGCAGTAGAGATTAGACAAAGGGAACAGGATAGAGAACAGGAAGAAAGAGATCGCGTGATAGTACAAAAATTTTCAGAGTTAAATTTACAACGTGCACACGATAAGAAAGAAATATTTGAGAGAATCGAGGAATTCGTACCAAATGATAGAATAAATAATCTAACACAACAATATGAACAGTTAACTACCAAATGTGTCAATACTGAAACCCGAGTCGCGACACTTACGGAAGACGTAAATAAACAGAGAGAAAAAATAGGTGATTTAGCGGAAACAGTTGAGGAGATATCAGATAAATTGACAAATCTTAGTTTACATGGGGACAAAGATTCAGATGATACAGCACCATTGCCATTTGCAGAAACCGAAGAGTATCAGAACATAAATAAGCATGTTGAAAATCAGGGAAAATTTAATGAACGCGTGAAAAGGGAAGTTGAGGCATTAAAAAAGCAAGTCAAACAAATTGAAGGCGAAATCGTAGGAAAAGACAGCAGAAGAAATTTAGAATCACAGATAGCAGAGGGCTTTGAAGAAAGTAATTTATTTAATTTACAGGATGCAACAAGAGAGCGCCAGGCGCGCGAACTTGACAATAATCGACATTCGGGCTGGAACAGACGCGGTAGGTCTTTGTCGCCACGAGGCGAAAACTTTGACTATAAACACTTTTTGACTGTTAGGAAATTTAGGATCTTTCGCAAATCTAAGAATGACATACATCCATGTTCATGGTTAGCTCAATTTCTGTACGCACTTCCGCCAAATTTGCCACTAAGTCACAAACTGAAATTTATGTGCAGCTATTAATGTCCTCAGGGGATTCACTACTCTAAGTGAATATGTGCCGTAGCGAGCATAGGGCCCCGAGCTGTAGTAGTGCTATTTCCCCTTTAGTTTTCTGCACCGCTGCCTACTCTTTCACTATTCTTTGCATCTGTCAAAACAACTCTTCGACTATCAATCTATCTAGACAGTAGTAAACAATAACCTGATATGACTATTTTACCTAAGAGTGATTTCGTAAATTACCGTTTGGACTTAATGTACCTTCAGCAGCATTCATTCGTAGCTTAAATGAAATTATTACCTGTTTATCTTCGTGACAATATTACTTCATATGTTGACGATATTCTTATTGCTAAACGTTCTTGGAGTGAGCATAACAAAATTTTGTCTTCATTATTACGTATTTTTGCAAGAGTTGGCATTACTGTGAACTTAGAAAAATCTGAATTTGGTCGTTCTCAGGTGAAATTTCTCGGTCACATTATTTCTACAGAAGGTATTCTTCCTGATCCAGAAAAACTAGACACTATTCGTAATTATGCTGTTCCTACCACAAAACGTGATGTTCGTAGTTTTCTTGGTGTCTGTAATTTTCTTAGACGCTTTGTTAGATTGGACGATTTGGCCACACCTCGTTTATGTGAACTATCTGGAAAGAAATCTAATTGGTGTTGGGATGAGGAAGCTCAGTCAGAATTTGAACAACTTCGTGATGCTTTAGTTGCTGCTCCACTTCTTTCACACCCGGATTTATCTAAAGATTTTTGTTTGGCGACGGACTCATCATACAAAGGCCTAGGTGCACATTTATTTCAAGAGATAGAAGAAAACGGCGTTGTAGATCAGAAAACTATTGCATTTGGAAGTCGTGTTCTTTCTAAATCAGAAAAGAATTATTCGATTACGGAACTTGAAGCTTTGGCTGTTGTTTGGGCTTTTACAAAATTTCGCACATTTTTGTTTGGCAGACATACTAAGGTTTACACCGATCACCGAGCTCTGGAATTTCTTATGTCCACAAAATTAACTCATGGCAGATTGTCACGATGGGCGTTGTACCTACAGGAATTTGACTTTAGTATTGTTTACATACAGGGTTCTTCAAATATTGTTGCTGATGCTTTATCACGTGCACCTATGGGTTTGAAACAAAGTGCTGAAGAGGACTGCAAGGAAAACAATTATTGTTTGATGTATATTCAAGGTGTTGCGTTTGAGAACTTTATTTCGTCTTCGCTCCAGGACATCGCTAAGGAGCAAAATAAGGATCCAATCTGGAAGGACATTAAGGAGAAGTGGAGGAGAAAGGAAAGCGTAGCGATTAGACAGCATTATTTAGTTCGCAATGACATTCTTTTTAAACAAAAATCGGTCGACAACTCTGTTTGGTTAGTTTGTATTCCTGATGAGTGGGTTAATAAGCTGATTTGGTATACGCATTTCAGTTATGCACACTTTGGTCCCAGAAAATGCTTTCATAAATTACGAGAAAATTGCTACTTCAATAATATGGAAAAACGTATTCGATCTGTTCTTGCCAAATGCAAATTATGTCAAAAGGCTAAGCCGCCAACAGTTTCTCGCACAGCACCGTTGTTTCCTATCATTCCAGCGAAATTAAAGGACATGGCTCCAGTCGATTTGTTCGGTCCAGTGGTTCGATCTACTAATGGTTTTGCGTACATTTTCGTAGCAGTGGAGTTGACATCAAAATATGTGTGTTTTACACCGTTACGCAAAGCAACAGCTCGTTCCGTATCTAATGCTTCCATTAACCATTTCTTAAAGAAGTGGGTCATGTTGATAAGGTTATATCAGATAATGGATCACAGTTTCGTTCTAAAATTTGGCTTCGTACTCTACAGCGTCGTAAAATTAAACCAATTTTCATTTCACTTTTTCACCCCCAATCTAACGCTTCAGAGAGATGGATGAAGGAAATCAATAAATTGTGTCGTCTTTATTGTCATCAGAATCACAGAACGTGGGATCAGTATCTTCATTTTTTTCAAAACATTCTGAATGAACTCCCTAATGATTCAACTTCTTTACTGCCTACCGACAAATCGCATATCTGAAATTGTTCCTTTTCCGCCTACATGGAAACTGCGGCATTCTGAAGTTGTCAACCTGGCTCTGCAAAATATTGCATCTGCGGCTGCTAGAAGAGAGAAATCAGCGAAGCGTCCTGGTCGTTTAAAAATTTTGTCAGTTGGTCAAAAAGTGTTAATTAAGTCTCACCGTTTGTCTCACAAAGGAAAAGGCTTGTGTCGCAAATTTTTTCTGCTTTATAACGGTCCATATAGGATTTGCAGAATTATTCATGATAACACTGTTGAAGTAGAAACTCTTAAATCACGACGCTCTAAAGGAATACATCATATATCTAACGTTAAAATTTTTGTGGAATGATATACTTTTGAAAAATTTTTGTAGAATGACATACTTGTGAGAAACTAACAGCTACATGTAAACACGCAGAGAGTACAAGGATACCGCACTGTGTTTTGGCGGCGGCATATACTCAAAGCAACAGTCAAGTCTGCGCGCCGCACAGGGCAGTCGTTGACCGCAAACAATCACATCCTACGTCACGCGCCTACAGCTGATCGAGCGCTCAGTGCGAATGCACTGACAGCCGTAAACAAATACACAGTCTAATTTCTCCTATTAAATTCAGTATAAAGCTATAGTGACTTGATGAATTATGTTATTAACATTCAGTATTTTTCAGGATACGGTTCTATAAAATATTTAAGAACTTCAGGTAAATTCTGTGCGTGTCCGACGTTAAGAGGACTTGCTATCGAGAAAATTTCAGAAAGAATGTAATTTCCAAGAAGAAACTAATAAATTAAAAAGGTAACTATTAATTGAGTTCATTTTTCAGGTAACATATTTCCACTTAGGTACGTACTTTAGACGTAATTTGCTGCTCGCTATTACGTGATTCATACTTTGTGCTAATTTCATGTTCTATGAATTTACTTGTGAAGCGACGTGCTTGCGTACGTTAACTGATTTTGACAATGATTATTAATGAACGGGGTTGTAACTTGTGTATATTATGCATCGCTTGGCTGCACTGCTTTTTCACTGATGTCACTTTTTTTTTAATTATGTGCCTGCTGTGCTTATTTATTTAAATTATAATTGTCACCTGATTAGTCGTGCTCATATGGTTATGTATGTAAGATATACTTTGTGATTTATCTGCTTGCGCCTTCATGTTTACTTATTAAGATTACATATGAACATTTATTTGCTTATGCTGATATAATGCTAATGACCTGTTTATTACGTAAGATATATGTTTACTGCTATGCGTATGAATTGCATATTTATACATTTCTGTTTGTCGTCACAACTACTCTTTAATTTGGTATATAGCAATGCTGATGTACAGTGTACGGACATGGAGTTTGGGTTACGCTGTGGTATGGGTTATGGATTGTTCGCTTGGCGAAGCCTCGTTGTAGAAATTGTGCTGCATCCACTTGTTGACATTCTGTTCACTACTGGTATATTTACTCGCTGTTGCTTGTTTTGCTTACGCTCAGTGCTTTATATTTTAACATAAGAAAATGAACTGCAGTAATTCGACGAGCGACTTTAGTACAAGAAACGTCATAGAAGTCACATGAGCTGGAGGTTTTATGGAAGCTGTATAAATTTATGCTAATAGGAAGGAAGCTAACGATATGACATACCAAAACTAGGTTTAGACCATTGACAGTTATTACACTGCATTTTTCGTGAGCAACTGAAATAGGAAGTGACACTTGACACAAGAAATACTCCACATGTTTGCTTCTGTTTGCCATAATTCTTGAAGTGGTGTCCACACTGTGAAAAATTAGGATCATTCACACTCCGTAATTGTACTTAATTACTGAGAGTTATTCGAACTAAGTCTGTTAGAGGTCATATATGCATTTCTTTTGTTTATAATTCATAATGAGTAGAAGATTTTGGTCAGATGGATTACACAGAGGTTGTGTGTTGACATTGTGTCTTCAGATTGTATGGGATGATGAGGTTTGCATTAGGATTTTATCTGTACTTGTTCGAGGAGACTGACTAGAGGAAAGAGTTGTTATGGAAGTGAAATGATATTGGTAATAAGGTTTATATGTATTGATGATTGAAGAGGTATTATTGAGGTATTGAGATTGTATGAAGTTGATGATTATTGGAGTTTTGGTGGATAAGAGGTAAAGTAAGTGAGGTGCATATTTTTTTTTGTTGGTTTATATGGAACAAGGAAGATGAAGATGGCAGACTAGAACACTCAAGTAGAAAGAAGATTGTCTACACACACACTTTGTTAAATCACTAAGCAGTATATATTTTTTTTTGGAGAGAGGAAGTATTTGCATATCTTGGCACACTGACAGTTGTTAACGAAAATTTTGTTTCATTGTTTGTTGTTATTCTATGCAGTCAGATTGCGTAATAAAACTAGTCAGGGCCAGCCGTTTACGAGACTTGCGTAATCGGACTTACAGCTACTAAAAATATTTGCATTTTATTTAAATTAAGCCCCCATGCACAGTGAATGCATTTACTGTTTCTCTCGCGTTTTCATTTCGTTGTAACATGGCGAAAAGTGAGTATGGACACTCATAACAAATCTGAAATCTCTGTGACCGAATATCCAGATTTTTGGACCGACATGCCCCAATTTTCTTCTTTGCGCTCACGTACTCTCAGTCTGACGTCACACAGAACGCATTCAGTCGATTCTCGCAGATGTCTAATTGCAAAGTGTACGTTTTGAGATCTCCAATCACGGCAGTATCACAGTTTTCTTAGCTATATGTCTGTCTTGTCGTTTCTTTTCCACGCATTTACTGATTCGAAGCTCAGTGTTGTAACACAACGGAAAGTCTCTTTCCCGAGGTTGCCCGCAGCTTCCTATGTAGGAAATTGGTGACCCCAACGCGTACGTTTGACGTGACAGAGGCTTCTAGCAGAACTTTTAAGGGAAAAATTTACAGTTGTTGGTAATATTTCATAATGTGTCGGTAGCGTAGCAGAAAAATTTCAAGTAGCACGCTACAGTAATACTCTGTAGTGACAAAAGTCATGGAGTAACTCCATATATCGTGTCGGACTTCATTTTGCCCGGCATAGCGTAGAAACTCGACGTGGCACGGACGCAAGTCGTTGGTATTTTCCTGCAGAAATATTGAGCCAAGCTGCCTCTATAGCCGGAAATAACCACGAAATAACTACGAAAGTATCTTCGGTGCAAGATTTTATGTACGAACTCACTTATCGGTTATGTCCCATAAATGTTCGATACGGTTCATGCCGGGTGATCTTGGGTGACCAAATCATTTGCTCGAACTATCCATAATGTTCTCCAAACCAATCGTGATTAGTTGTAGTCTGGTGACATTGTGCAGTGTCATCCATAAAAATTCCGTCGTTGGCATCATGAACTCTATGAACGGTTGAAAATCGTCTCCAAGTAGCCGAATGTAACCAGAGGATCCAGTCAATTTCATGTAAACGCAGCCCACACCAGCATGGAGCCACCAGCACCTTGCACAATGCCTTGTTGACCAGTTGGGTCCGTGTCTTCGTGCGGTCTGCGTCTCATCGAATCATACCATCAGCTCTTACCAGCTGAAATCGCAACTCATAAGTCCAGGCCGTCGTTTTCCAATTGTCTAGGGTCCAACCGATATGGTCACGAGCCCAGGAGAGGCGCTGCCGGCGATGTTGTGCACTTAGCGAAGGCAGTCGCGTCGGTCTTCTGCTGCCACAGCTTATTAACACCAAATTTCGCAGCACTGTCCTAACGGATACGCTCGTCTTACATCTCATATCGATTTCTGAGGTTATTTCAAGCAGTGTTGCTTGTCTGGTAGCACTAACAACACTGCGTAAACAGCGCTGCTCCCAGGCGTTAAGTGAAGTCCGTCGACCACTACGTTGTCCGTAGTGGGAGGTAATGCCCGTAATTTGGTATTCTAGGAGCACTCTTGACACTGTGGATCCCGGAATACTATATTTCCTAACGATTTCCGAAGTGGAATGTCCCATGCGTCTAGCTCCAACCACCATTCGCGTTCAGTCAGTTAATGCCCGTCGTGTGTTGATAATGACGTATAATCACGTCACCTGTTCATGTGAATCCACTTAGTACAAATGACAATTTCGCAAATGTTCTGCCGTTTCACACCTTGTGTAGGCGATATTACCACCATCTGTGAAAAAGCGTATCGCTATCCTACTGGACGCCTCAGTGTAAGTAATAACTTACAGAGGCGATAATCGTATAGCTTAACGTGCAGCACATATCTTGTGGGGCGGATTAACGAGCGGTGGTCTGGTAGATAGTCCAGCTAGAGAGCGTTTTACAGGTGGTTTTCCACGCTAGTTAGTCAAATACTTGGCCGGTTCCCAATCCCCCCCCCCTCCACTACTACGATACACAAATAGTTCAAATACAATAACGTAGACAGCATTGTTTGCACGATGCGCTGACAAATGACGCAGCACGCTATTTTCCTCCCTTAGGTTATCGTGACGTCTGCGTCGGCAGCAAGCGAAGAGCTAAAATAAAAATAAAGTTGTCAAATCATGAAAACTGTGGGCCTCGTACTACGTAATAAATGCCAGGAAAAGAGGAGAATGACTTAGGAACGTTACGAAATATTTTGACGGCTGTGGATGGTAGAGAAGGGAGGTTGTGAGGGGGAGAGGGGTGTTGAACTTGGCCCTTGTACACTTGTTCGGTGTATTACCACTACATCGTTTCTTAATTTTTTTTAATTTGTGGTGCAGTGCCTAAGACGCTGTTGTCATACCGGTTGAAGACTGAATCTTCTTGTCCGGAAATCTAATTTTCTGTTTACAAGAGCTTCTAAGTCATTTACAATAAATGTCCCGACTGATTCCATCCGTAATTCTCATGCTGCTTAAATTCGTCTCTACTATCCTCGACATCTACGAATCATAAACCTTTAACCCTGAAGTCTTCCTGAACAGTCCCATTTTCCACGTGTGTACCAACAAAGTAGGCACTAATCTCACGTTTTATATACAACCCTGTTTAATATTCAAAAATATGGGCCGCAACGATACATAAAAGCATTGCACGTACCACACTACCGCTAGTACCAGCTAAGTTATTCATGTTTGTTTTGCAAACCAATGTAACTTTTCAGCAAGTTATTGTCTATATCTGACAGAATCTTCTCGTACCTGTTCCCTCTACGTTGTAGGACTAGGGCATCTAGTAAAACAGGCAGGGTGATGAATGACTTATGAAAAGTCTGTTTAGTGAGCCATTACCTGGCGTTTCACACTGTCCTTCGCTCGAGGTACACTATTCTTTTTTAATATCGTGAGTGAAGGTCTGCAGAATTTCAGTTTCTAAATGTAATCAAAAGTTGTAATTTTGCCAACCAAGCGAACTCAGTTAACTCATAGGGTTAAAATGTTACGTGCAAAGCGCCCAGTTACTGGCGCAGTTTTATTTTCTCATAAAACTTTGACGAACCAGCGTTCCCATCCAAGCGTCTCCGTCGAGTCTATTACGCTAAAAGTTAATTAATTTATATTGTTTATTAACTACTGTTTACTGCAAAATGCGCCCTCTAGCATTCAGAAGCGGATCGTAATAATTCACAATAGAACCACGCTAAAAGCCAATTTATTTATTTAAATCAATTATTACCAACTTTTAATTGCAAAATTCCATGCTGTAATGTTCTCAAGTGGTTCATAATGACTTTTAATAATTTTTTACTGCATGTACAAAAATTTCTCAAATTCTATATTAAATTTACTACCATTTTCAATTATAACTGTCCAACTACTCAGCGATATTGGTATCTGAATTTTCTGAGTCTGACTGACACCGTACTTGAACACAACACAGGTCAACCACATTCATTTGAAACAAATTAGGTCATACAGATATAAATAAGCTCTATTTCGAATGGTCCACGAGATAACATAGCCTAAACGTTTTCACAAATATGAAATGTTTTACTTGTTAACTATTATTCCTCACTTTTCAGCTGATAAATTTACAGCTCATCTTTACGACCAGGTCTTTGCTGCTGCCGTGTCCTCGCATATCCGATCCTCCGTGAACTCCGCCCAGGCGACTTCGTTAGTCTTCTGGACCTCACGTACGAAGTCTCGTGCTAGACACAGGAGAACACTTTCAGATCCGATCCTCGGTATGCTCTGCTATGAAAGCTATGTTACAAGAATTATATTACACAGTAATATTATGTGGAGGAAACTCGTTCGTTAGCATCTTCTTACTACTAACCCCAAGGGATGATTTCAGTTGTTTCAGAAGCCTTGATGCAAGGTAAGGTGCGTAGTGGCGTACTAGAATGCTCTGCCAATATTTCTTGCCCTTGAAAAGGATGCTTTTTAAGGAGACAGAAAGCAAATGAAACATTACATCTCCACATATTGAGGAAAGCTGCAGCTTCTTGTTCGTCACTTTTGTCCCGCTCTTTTAGCTTGCGATGTTGTGGTTCCGATGTTGTGGTCCCCCAGGATGCAGGCCCGCTATCTTCTAAATCTGCTCTGGAAACCACCGTGAGATGCATGGCAAAGGGTATGTCCCTTTGTACCAGTTGCTAGGATTTCTTCCTGTTCCTTTCACGTATGGAGCGCTGGAGGCGTGATTGTCTGCATGCCTCTGTACGTGCCATAATTACTGCAATCTTATCCTAACGACACCTGTGTGGTTGTAATAATTTGTAGAGTAATTATTTAAAGCCGGTTCTTGAAACTTTGTTAATAGACTTTCTCGGGAGAGTAAACGCCTATCTTTCAGACTCTGTGACACTTCCGAGGTGCCGGGGCAAGCAGTGTATTTAACACTAAATTCTTCTAGAATCTCCAAATGTAAATGATGCTCTAAGCCCCCCCTATTCTAACTCCGACTTTTGCTGTTGCACATGGATTAAAAAATATACGCGAACTGAATGTAATCAACCCTGCAAGTGGAGTAGAAAAGAGTTTGGCACCTGCAATAATTTAATTTGATAAATAAGTTAAATAAAGGAAGGTTTCATTTACGTAGTGAGAAATGATGGGTTGCTGTACCGATTAACAGAATGAAAGTTCTGTCCAAAATAACAATATGATTTATTAAGACTAAACACAAAATAATAAACAAAAACACATGAAACATTTACAATACATCAAATTGGCTCAAATTGGATTTTCAAACAAACGCTATGAAGGTGAAGTTGTCCCTAAACTAGATTGTGAGGTTTAAGACGAAGTGGTATGTGGAGCCAATTCCTTGCCACTCAAATCTTAAGAGAGACACACAGCTAACCCAACATTAATTGCTGCTACTCAAGACAGATCAAAGTTAGAAAAAGACGAACAGGCGCGCTCTGCTGAGCTCTGATTATCACCTAGGAAAATCCCTATCTGCCGGTGCTGCGGACATTCATTACCAAACTGTCTTCTTAACTGCCAGAACACGATCTGGCGTACCGGAGGCGCTGGCTGGTTGCTTCGACGTCCTCGACCGAAAGGCGAGAGCCGACTACCTAGAGCACCCATACAGGCCGAACACACAACATTCCCGCCCCCACGACAGTGGCCGTGGTTAAACGTTCCAATCAGCAACTCGAAAACTGGCGGAAAATTCCACTCTATTGCCAGAGCACTACCATTCCACCAATGGAGATTCTTGGCGCCAATTTCTGCGCTGATTTTGCTACGTCACGGAGCTATGCCCTGAGCAAGCCAATCACAGTTACTATTTTGCAGAAAGCGCGGGAATTTTCCCTCCACAACTGCCTGGGTACACAAGTCATTCCCACGCCTCGCTGGTAGCCCGCCAGAAAGTGTTTTCGCTAAGTTTCTGCAAAGTAACGGAACCTCTAGCCCAGCCGCTACTTCAGACCCCTCCGGGCGTGTCTTTTGACAATGTCGGCGTCTGCAAAGCATTCAATCGACTTCCTCACACCCATCGGCTTGACGCTTTCCAGATCAGCAGAGCCCGCCTGTTACCGGACCACCTGGGTGACGAGAGACGCTGCGTGGGAAGTCCGCGTGTGAAGGAATAGTGACTTTTCACTGCATGCAATTAGAGAGGAAAATCGTAAGATAGAAATATGAGAGGGGGCTCATGCCACCTCTCACACTCTCCCATGGATTAAAGAAACCTGTTGAGTCGTGGTGTTGCTGGCGCGCCAGCGTGTTTGCAAGTACCTCATCTTCACGCTCTTATCTTTGCTTGTGGCGCGTACTCAGTTTTGGTTGCCTTATACTTGCCGTACGAGTTAACTGGAGGGTCTCGCCAAGGACAGGAACAGTTGGCGTTCGATGCTACCTGAGGCTGGAGTGTGCTTATAGTGGACAGGGAACCGACCACGTGTGTGGGGCAGCTTGGTGGAGAGCCTTTCCCGTGGCCTGGGAGGAGGCTTGTCGCTGCCTTGGGTTGCGTGCTGCTGGTTCGGGACACCGCTGTCTACGGTCGTCCGCTGCCTTATTGCCGCCTGCTGTACGCGACGCAAGCCATATCGGACGTCCACCGAAAAGTTGAGTGAGATTGTACTTAGGGCATGTGTGTGTAGGTGTTGAGAGCTGCTACCTCACTTCTGGTAACTGTAAGCGCATGGATGTTACCATGGAAGTAAAGGTGTGCCCAAGAAGAGTTCATGGAATTTAAGACAGGTGTTAGAAATTAATATAATGCACGAGCGTGCCTCTTCGAAGCTCGTGGGAAATTGTTGTTTGTTGTAATACGTAATCAGCTGCAAGGGCGTAATATGTTTATCAAATATATGGCATTCGAGTGTTTGGTGGCCTTAGCACAGCGAGCCCCAGTAAAGCTTATAATGAAATTTTCAGAACTGTACTCCTTACGGTTTTCACTGAACAGTGGTGCATAAGAGTTCACATAATTTAATTGTGACTAAGAATGGAGTGCCCACTGGAGTTGTTAGTAACTGTAAGTATTTTTTAATATCTTAATAGCAGGCAATTCTCCTTAAGGTTATTGATAATATTTGCGCTGTTGGTTGTACCTTGCTTGTGTAGTTCATTCGTAGTGGGGCAAGGGCAGTGTAGCGTTTTATTAAAAAAATGGCTCTGAGCGCTATGGGACTTAACATCTGAGGTCATCAGTTCCCTAGAACCTAGAACTCCTGAAACCTAACTAACCTAAGGACGTAACACACATCCATGCCCGAGGCAGGATTCCACCCTGCGACCGTAGCGGTCACGCGTTTCCAGACTGAAGCGCCTAGAACCGCTCGGTCACTCCAGCCGGCCGCAGTTTTATAATTTAATCTGTTATTTAATAGCTTTTGGTGATTCTTTACACTATCCCTGCGTACCTGTTCTGTGCGCCTGTTAGATGTTACAGCTGGCTGGCTGGCTACCTTTCCACCTGTGGATACCGGGGCTGTGAAATCCTGGGTAGCGGGAGGTGACTCCGGGTCGAAGCTCGAGAAGTGGGTCTTGTACGAACTGCCGCTTTCCGCCTCTCGCCTTGGCTTCTCCAAGTTAAGTTTTGGTTCTGCCTTCGAACGACGTGGCGTCACTCCTCGCTAATTAATTCAGCTTCTAATCATATTTACTTGGGTATTTATTATTTTTATTTAAACTGGCCTCAAGAGCAACATGCAATTGTGAAGGGTTGTTGCTGTGCTACTCTTAGTAAGACACCGCGCTGACTAATTGTGTTACTGGGCCTTGGAACCGAAGTTCGAAATCATAGTAAGCCTTAGTGATACTGATTGACTGTTGTGGTCTAGCGGTTCTAGGCGCTCAGTCCGGAACCGCGCGGCTGCTACGGTCGCAGGTTCGAATCCTGCCTCGGGCATGGATGTGTGTGATGTCCTTAGGTTAGTTAGGTTTAAGTAGTTCTAACTTCTAGGGGACTGATGACCACACATGTTTAGTCCCTTAGTGCTCAGAGCCATTTCAACCATTTGATTGACTGTTGAGTATGAAACAAGTGCTTTGTATTAAATTCATCCTGCTATTTATTGGGTGCATCTCTGGCAGGTTGTTATTTAGGTAAATGTTTTTGAGGACATCAGTTCTCAGTGCCAGAAGACTAGTTAGAAATGTTGTGTGCCTTAATTTAAGCCGTCAGGTGCATAATTGTCAGTAGTTTTAAAATTTTCTTATATATGAGATAGATTTTGTTTCATAAAAAGATATTGGTAGCAGATTCAATAAATTCTTGTGACTTACTATACTTATTACTTAAATTAATCAGGATTAAGATATTGTTGTTTTAAAGGAATTTGTTGATATGATTGTTAAATAAAACGAGTCATAACGAAAGGGGTCCAGTCCTTCCTATTGTTTCCATATTCCCTAGTAGAAGAGCGTTTGACCAGTGATCAATCGTGCTGCGCTTCTATGTATACGTCCAATCTTCTCTGTTAGCCCTATTGTTACGGGTCCCACACACTTGAGCAATATTTTATGTGCGGTCGCACGCATAATTTGTAAGCAATCTCCTTTATACTGTAGATTGACTACACTTCCCCAGAATTCTACCGACAAATCGAAGTTTACCATGTGCTTTACTTGATGTCACTACGGTCGCAAGGTTCGAATCCTGCCTCGGGCATGGATGTGTGTGATGTCCTTAGGTTAGTTAGGTTTAACTAGTTCTAAGTTCTAGGGGACTGATGACCACAGATGTTAAGTCCCATAGTGCTCAGAGCCATTTGAACCATTTTTTTACTTCAGGTCTATGTGAAGGGAATCCAGTCGATTTCACAATAGGTCGTTTACTATCGACTTTCAACGGCAACCTGCAGTTTCCTATTGCACGAGGGGCCTTCAGAAACTAAGTTACACATTTTTATAACAGGCCAAGTATCTTTTATTGAATGCTGCACTACACTTCAAAGGGGCAGAGATACATGACACACTATTTTTCAACGTAGCCTGTCAACTACGATCGGAACGTTGTAACAGTCGCTTAGTTCCTTCAGGATAGAAATTCACTTCTTATACGTCTACGTACAGACTCCTGCAGCCACCATCGTGTGCTCGGCGGAGGGTACCCTATAGTACTACTTCCTTTCTTGTTCCACTCTTAAATAGAGCGAAGGAAAAACGACCATCTGCATGCCTCCGTATGAACCCTAATTTCTCGTATCTTATCTTCGTGGTCATTATGTGAAATGTATGTTGGTGGCAGTACATTTTATCTGCAGTCAGCCTCAGATGCCAGTTCTATAAATCTACTCAATAGTGTTGTTCGAAGAGAATTTCGCCTTCCCTCCGGCATTTCCATTTGAGTTTCCAAAGCATCTTCATAACACTTGCATATTGTTCGAACCTACCCGTAACAAATCTAGCAGCCGTCCTCTGAATTGTTTCTATGTTTCCCTCTAATCTGACCTCGTACAGATCCCAAACACTCGAGGAGTAATCAAGACTAGTTCGCACCGGCGTCGTATATGCCGTCTCTTTTAAAGATGAGTACTGTTTCCCAAAATTCTCCCAATAACTCGTAGTTCCCTACCACAATCCTCTCATGCTGTTTCCAATTTATATCGCTTTGCAGCGCTATGGCTAGATATTTAAACGACGTGACTGTGTCAAGCAGGACAGTACTAATGCTGTATCTGAACATCACGGTTTGGTTTTCCTTACTCATCTGCATTATCTTACATTTTTAGACATTTAGAGCTAGTTGTTATTCATCGAACCAACTACAAAATTTGTCTATGTCAATATGTATTCTCTAACAGTCACTCAACTTGGACACCTTACCATGCCTCGGGTTTCACATCTTAAGAGGAAGCAGCTGCGGTGTGAATCAAAGATTCTTGGCCTGCCTATAGAAGGTGGCCTCCCAAAATTTGTAGCCTCGTTGTGCGCAGCGGTCGACAGTCCATTCGGCCTTTCTTTGGACATCATTGGAGAGACAGGTGCCTCTCTTCCTATTACGAGGGTTGTCTAGAGAGTAAGTTCCGATCGGTCACGAAATGGAAACCATAGTGAAAACCAGAAACGTTTTATTTGCAACAGTTAGGTACACCTTCCACCTACTTCTCTACATAGTCGCCGCTCCAACTTCGAGTTCTGTCGTAGAGTTGTATCAACTATCCAATATCCTCGTCATAGAAAGAAGCCACCTGTGCTTTCGGCCAGTTATCAGCACTGGTCTGCAGATCGTTGTCTGTGGAAAAATTTTGTCTTCATAGCCAGCGGTTCTTGTGAGCAGAGATGAGACTCAGGGGGAGCCAATTACGGACTGTATTGTGGGTGATCAAACACTTCCCATTGGAAACGATGCAGGGGCGTCTTCATTGCCCCTGCAATGTGCGGCCGAGAATCGGCATGAAGAAGGAACTGCTCGACAGTTGTGTTATGTGGGCTGCATGACACAGGCCAAATCTCTCACCACGCCCTCATACTGGGTTGGAGACGCTATTCCCTACGCATCTTAACGTGCTCACTGTTCACTCAAAACTGAAAAGAGCGACGCGACACGATCGACGAGCCCAACACATCTGTTCAAAGCTTTACCGGATTTTCCTTGTGGTTTCCATTTCGTGACCGATCGGAACTTACTTTCCGGACAACCCTCGTATTTCAGCCGCGTTAGATGATGTTGCAACGTAGTGTTGAAAGGGTACAGTACCGCCCGACATTCACAATAGGTACAACATTTTTCGTTATTCTAGTCAATACAACATATTTTTTCTAATAATAACTCAATTTCAATTAATACAGCGAAGCCGGATACCAGTGTGGGAAAGAATGACAATTTATTTATTTAATTGATCACATGTGCACCCCCACAAAATAAATCCCTACATCCTGTTTGGTGAGATCTGTGAAATGAATGAATGTATCGTCGTCTGCTAACCGCAGATAGTGAATGTGAATATATGATCATCTTTGAGACGATCTTTTGGTCGCCTTTGGTGGAACCAAAGAGATGAAATTTACCGGAGCTTTGAGCGCCTGAAATGTAGCTGACCAATGGGTAGCATGGTCTTCCCCCACCTCGACGGAGGTGCGAGATGATCTGAAGAACGGCCATGTTTCAGCACTCTGCCGCTGGATCTAGTGTTGGTAAGACCTGTCTTAGGTGTGCTCCGTAAAGACAAAAGAGTGGAGACATGGTATGCATGTGAAATACTTAAGAGTAGTTTGGAATAATAATTTCTCTATTTCAGGAACTTTTGTAGGGAGAATTAAATGTCAGGCAGGTATTATTAAGGGGATCGTAGTAATCTTCGGCGTCCTAGCGATTGGGGCGAGTTAACACCGTTGACCGTTGGGCTACGTGGGCATGCATTTTCCTGCATCGATGACCATTGCTGTCGGCGACTTTCTTGGGCGAAGAGCGGCTCTCGTAGCGTGCGACCTGGCTGCGACGTGCATCAGTCAGTCATGGTGTGCTAAATACGCCGAGATGTACTCAACAACGTGTTAGCAGCAGGGCACTATTATCCGGTGCCTACCTGGAGTCCTGAAGCTACTGTCTTCCTTGGCATTTGTTTGAAGGTATCTATGAAGACTGTTAATACTGCCCGGTGTGATCTGGCCAGGAATTAGGACTGTTGATACTTTTAAAAGTATCAGGAATCCGATATATCGCTATTTAGAGAAACCCCATTATCTGCCCTCGAAATACCGAAAAGATATGAGTACATATGAGTATATCGACATATGATTGAAGAAATATCGGCGTACCTGCCTGTAAAAGTATTGGGTACACATTGTAAACATACTGCCAGTTTTAGAGCTATATATTTAAGTACTGATTTATTACTAGATATCCTGTACACCAACAAGCTAGGAGGATGCCTACCACCCTTAGAGAACGAATTGAAAGGAAAACGATGCACGTTCACGCTGGGCAACAACCACTTTGCCAACAATTGTAACTGTATGTAAGTGACTCAATAAAATGTTCCGATGGGTTCGTCGTTGGTTTCGTCACATATTGGATTTCCCCGGAACATTCATGTCGACTTCCCCATTTTTCATACCTGACAACGGCATTGACCTAGCAGGTAAACGTTCCAGTTTCTGCTGGTAGCACCGAGCGCCTATTACGTTACCATTTTCTCTCGCACTCTTCGCCCACCAGAAAGACCAGTAATGTCATTTAGATTTTTCTCGCTCATTTTCAGCAACTGTTTTTAAAGAATGCCGACGTGACGAAGTGGGACGCTAGTTGCTTTAATAACCGTTTCCTTTAATGCAACAGTAGTGTTATTTCTTCACATTTGATATCTTGTTATTCCATTCTCACTGCCAGACCTCCCCCCCGCCCCCCTCCTCCGCCATCCCCCTTCCCAGTGCGTTCGGACTTGATCTTCTTTTGTGGCCACATACACATA
Source organism: Schistocerca cancellata (assembly GCF_023864275.1). Classification (NCBI taxonomy): domain Eukaryota; kingdom Metazoa; phylum Arthropoda; class Insecta; order Orthoptera; family Acrididae; genus Schistocerca; species Schistocerca cancellata. The sequence goes on along the minus strand of NC_064628.1, from coordinate 745,891,265 downwards.
CTTCACACAGTCAAAGTGAAAGATCGAACGTGATGAAAGCTCAAAACGTAGTAAGACTCCTACAAACAGTGAAAGTAAAATTACATTCTACCATTAATTCAAAGGAACATGATAAGTGATTCCTTAATCGTACCACACTATATCTTAATTACCATAAAAGAGTAAACGGGATGGAATCATGGTTGGTAGTCACAATTTGTAATTAAGACAGTTTATTGACAATACCTCTTTAAAAAATAGACAATTACAAATTGTGGACTAGCCACTGGATAAAACTTTGCAAATACAGTTTGAACCCATAGTACTCAGTCTCTAACAAACAATTCCAAATTAAGAGAATATGGTTTCTGACAACTTCAAACTCCTATATCGGACTTCCCTCAAAATAGATACAATGAGAACAATTACAGGTAAAGGGTGACTTAATAACACTTGAACACTAGTGCCAAGCTAAGATGCCATTACATGATAGAACCACTTAAATAAAAAAAACTACAACAGAAACACTGATCTTTAAAAATATAAATGTTCACGTGCTCAGACGTGTTAATAAAAAAAATGCGAAAAAAAAGCTGCACAAGGAATTCTGCAGATGCTATGCAGTTTAAGGTTTAGCCGGATGCCGGTCCCTAATATTTAAGAAAACAAGATCATATACAAACAGCTTACATACAATATGTACATCTACCAGCTTAACCTGCCTTGACGGAAGGAAGAAAAATACTAAACTTTGGAAGGCGATATGTGAACAACTCCGGTAGAGGTCAGGTTCTTAAACACTGCCAGGCCTAGACCTCGGATGACATTTCACTCCCCGCCAAGGCGCTGGCACAATCAAGAGTTTCTGCGCGAATCACAAACACATTCCAATAACTCTGAAACGTAGAAACACTCGGCAAAACCTTTGACTCACTTACATATGGTCAACGGTATTAATAGAGTGCAGGCTTTAAAAACGGAAACACAAATTCAATTGATGAGACATAAAGCACTAGTAAAACATCAGAGAAAATTTTCAAATAACTGCCACCATTTAAATAGGCCAACTGAACTCTTCCACACCGTCTTAAGGTTCGACTGTGAAAGTCTCACCATAATAATATAATTTAAAATCTCTGAGTGCGTCGGTGAACAAACACAATCACGACGACTTACTCCATATCAGGTACACGATACGAGGAATCAGGCTCCACAGCTTGACCGCTTCCTTGCAAATTTTGTTCTCACCGAAGTCGCAGAACTTGTATCTCCAAGCTGCCCATGTCGGCAAAACGCCCAACCGATTTCACACCACAACGGGCAACGGTCATCACGCTCGTTCGGCAGCCGTTGACACTCGTCTCCCCGCGAATGTCACGAGATCTCCAGGGTTACCCATCGAAGACTGCACCTTCCAGTGTGACAACAACGTGGATTATCCTTCCTGACCTTAAACTGCACCCAAAAACGAAGTGCAGCCCCGTGGCCTGGCTACTGGGACACACAGCCTGCGCCATTTTTGAATTACAACTCATTGACGCCGTGCAGTACATGGCCTACCTGTGGGAATGTCATCAACGATTACAAAGTTCACCGTAGTACCGCGAACATTTTGCCAACACTTTATCGGTTGCGTTACTGTACGGATATCAGAGGAACGCTTCACTTACAGCGAATACTCTCGCTAGAAGTATCCCTTTTGTTTCTCTTTTCTCATTAGAGTTTTCCATTTTCTCTTAGTTTCTTACCTGATACACTTAATTCAAATTTTGTTTATATTTCAGAACTCATATTGATTATTTTTAGAATTGTTACTAAAAGCTCTCTGTGAATGACTTGTCATACATTTCAGTTGTATTTATTTCTGTTCTTAAAGGATTTCGACTATGTGAAATATTGACTAACTATTCACAATTACATTTTTCTGTTCATGTATTGTTGTAACGATATTATGTTCATAAATAAATTAAAAAAAATGCGCGTCCCTCGGGCGCATAATTTTTGGTAGTCGGGATTGTGTTTGCGCTGCCCTGACTAAATCTAGAATTTTAAAAAAAGAAAAAAAAGCTAACAACTTACCCTGAAGATAAGACACGCGAAAGCGAAGATAGATCAACTATAATCGATCTCTACGATACATGAACAAAATAACACTGGCGCCAGCTCGCCACGGCACAGAACAACTTCAAATATTTACCGAAAATAGAAAAAAGAAATATAATATACAATAAGAAATATCGACACTCGGTATTATGACTTTGATATTGATGCACCGAGGAGATAGATAGCTGATACATATCGATATATTTTGGAAAAGATATCGATATAACCCATATCGTCATTTTGTTAACAGCTCCACCAGGAATACAGTTTCTTCATGTCTTTCGGTTACCCCTTTGGGGCTGTGTGTCTCAATGTGGAGGCTTCTGTATGCGCCGAATTAGTATTCTGTAATGTTAATCTGGTACCTGAAATCATGGTTTGTTATTATTGAGTCTTTGATACTAACTTATGTGTCGACAGAAGTGCCGACACAGTGTTATTTAGAAGGGCCGAATAGGCACGCTATCAGCTCACCCAGAATATCGTGAAGTCTGAAACAGGATGCTCAATGAATGCTAATAAGAAAAGTACGTTGCTTTGGGAATACTTAACTTTAATCCATCCTTTTTGGTATACATCGCTTATGGTGAATACAAGTAAGACTCTCTCCAGATATGGTTAACTGCGCCTTGCTAGGTCGTAGCTATGGACTTAGCTGAAGGCTATTCTAACTGTCTTTCAGCAAATGAGAGGAAGGCTTCGTACGTCTAGTCACTAGCAATGTCGTCCGTACAACTGGGGCGAGTGCTAGTCCGTCTTTCTAGACCTGCCATGTGGTGGCGCTAGGTCTGCAAGTGCTGACAGTGGCGACACGCGGGTCCGACACGTACTAATGGACCGCGGCCGATTTAAGCTACCACCTAGCAAGTGTGGTGTCTGGCAGTGACACCACACTAACGATTGCAATTTCTGTTTGTTGCAGACCTCATAGCCGTTCCTGGGGCGAGTTATTGGATTTGGCCTGTAACTAAAGTCGTGTGCAGTCAGCCTAGCGGCACGTATGTGTGGGTCATGTGCGTGTGCGTGCTTGGAAGTATTTGCAAACTCTCTTACTCCGTACTGAGGAGCCCTTCGTGGTATACTTGTAGAGTTTAACCAGTTACAGAGTTTAAGCAGCTCTTTACAGTGTTTATTAGCCCCTGATGTGATAGAAGAAGAAACAGGAGTCGATTTAGAAGAGATAGGGGATCCAGTATTAGAATCGGAATTTAAAAGAGCTTTGGAGGACTTACGGTCAAATAAGGCAAAAGGGATAGATAACATTCCATCAGAATTTCTAATATCATTTGGGGAAGTGGCAACAAAACGACTATTCACGTTGGTGTGTAGAATATATGAGTCTGGCGATATACCATCTGACTTTCGGAAAAGCATCATCCACACAATTCCGAAGACGGCAAGAGCTGACAAGTGCGAGAATATCGCACAATCAGCTTAACAGCTCATGGATCGAAGCTGCTTACAAGAATAATATACAGAAGAATGAAAAAGAAAATTGAGAATGCGCTAGGTGACGATCAGTTTGGCTTTAGGAAAAGTAAAGGGACGAGAGAGGCAATTCTGCCGTTACGGCTAATAATGGAAGCAAGGCTAAAGAAAAATCAAGACACTTTCATAGGATTTGTCGACCTGGAAAAAGCGTTCGACAATGTAAAATGGTGCAAGCTGTTCGAGATTCTGAAAAAAGTACGGGTAAGCTATAGGGAGAGACGGGTCATATACAATATGTACAACAACCAAGAGGGAATAATAAGAGTGGACGATCAAGAACGAAGTGCTCGTATTAAGAAGGGTGTAAGACAAGGCTGTAGCCTTTCACCCCTACTCTTCAATCTGTACATCGAGGAAGCAATGATGGAAATAAAAGAAAGGTTCAGGAGTGGAATTAAAATACAAGGTGAAAGGATATCAATGATACGATTCGCTGATGACATTGCTATCCTGAGTGAAAGTGAAGAAGAATTAAATGATCTGCTGAACGGAATGAACAGTCTAATGAGTACACAGTACGGTTTGAGAGTAAATCGGAGAAAGACGAAGGTAATGAGAAGTAGTAGAAATGAGAACAGCGAGAAACTTAACATCAGGATTGATGGTGACGAAGTCAATGAAGTTAAGGAATTCTGCTACCAAGGCAGTAAAATAACCAATTACGGACGGAGCAAGGAGGACATCAAAAGCAGACTCGCTATGGCAAAAAAGGCATTTCTGGCCAAGAGAAGTCTACTAATATCAAATACTGGCCTTAATTTGAGGAAGAAATTTCTGAGGATGTACGTCTGGAGTACAGCATTGTATGGTAGTGAAACATGGACTGTGGGAAAACCGGAACAGAAGAGAATCGAAGCATTTGAAATGTGGTGCTATAGACGAATGTTGAAAATTAGGTGGACTGATAAGGTAAGGAATGAGGTTCTACGCAGAATCGGAGAGGAAAGGAATATGTGGAAAACACTGATAAGGAGAAGGGACAGGATGATAGGACATCTGTTAAGACATGAGGGAATGACTTCCATGGTACTAGAGGGAGCTGTAGAGGGCAAAAACTGTAGAGGAAGATAGAGATTGGAATACGTCAAGCAAGGACGTAGGTTGCAAGTGCTACTCTGAGATGAAGAGGTCAGCACAGGAAAGGAATTCGTGGCGGGCCGCATCAAACCAGTCAGTAGACTGATGACAAAAAAAAAAAAAAAAAAAAATTTGCCCCCAGTAAAGGTATACCTTAATTTTTTAAATCTTGTTGGAATTATTATGTAATAATTTTTTAAGTGATCTTGTACATTGCTTCTTGTTATTGCTGCGAAGGTTAACTTGGAATGTTATGAGCGAGTCACTCCCGTACTGAAGTCTTAATAGTTGAATTTTCTGTTGCAAGTTTAAATATTACGGTGTATCTTAATTTTTATCAGACTTGTTTCGCTGCCTGTTGTCTGGTATATGTTGACAGTCTTGCATCGGCAGTGACTGACGCGTTGCTGTTCTGCTGGTCGCGGGCAGGGACGAGTTTTCCTTCTGCTTCTGCTGCCTTCCCGTCATCGCACTAGGCCTACGTGTTGGCAGGTCACACGCGATTCTGCGGCTCTTCCGAGCCAGCCTCAAGTTGAATAGTTCGTTGTTACGCTTTTGGTATCGTGCTACGGCGGGGGTGTCGCCGGCTTAGGAAGAAATTGACTCTGTATTTCTGTTATTGTTGTGAGGCTTTTGTGGGAGCGTGATGAAAGTCTCTTGGGAAAGTGAGCACTGAGTTTCTTGAATTCTTTAAAAAATTAAGGGCTTCATTGTCATTATCATTTTAATTGTGTTTTGGGTCCCGGTAGTTTATTCAAGTACTTAACGTGATTTATGTGGAACAGACTTGCGGCCAATCAGTGAAATACTGTACTACTGTTGCTTCGGTCTTACATGTGGGTGGCGTTTGGGCACAATAACTAGTCCAGATATATGAATTTTAATTTTTTTTATTTTATGTTTGTTGAACTTATATTCAAATCTAGTTGTGGGATGAGCCCATAGTTTATTTCATTAATTACCAGTCTGTAGTCGGGCCACCGTACACATTTCTTGAGTACTATTTGTAATTTTATGCATAATGCAAATGTCCTTATATATAGAGAATTTAATTTAAAAATCTTAACTATTTGTATGTGTTTCGCAAGAATATTGGTAACTGTCTGTTGACTCATGACTGAATTGTTATTAAATACAAATATTTGTTTGAGAATGATAAATGGCGCACCACGTTGAGCCACCCTTCGACGTATTCTCCTTATATTAATTCCAATCCTTGTTCTTGGTCTCAACTACTAGCCTGAGACGTGGCTACGTTCTGTTTGGCAGTGGGTGCTTGAGTTATCTACTCTTTGCGTCATTTGTCATTTCTTTGAGTTATTGTGCTAATACTTTTGTCATTTATTGACTTATTATATCAGCACTTTTGATTGTTTTTCAGAAAGTCACCTGTCATGGATTCCAGGGGATGTCTCGGGATTTCGCATCTTAAGAGGGTGCAGCTGCGGTGTGAAAGATTCTTGGCCGGCCTATAGAAGGTAACGCCCCAAAATTGGTAACCTCGTTGCGCGCGGCGGTGGACAGTTCATTCTGCCTTTCTTTGAACATCATTGGGAAGACAGGCGCCTCTCTTCCTATTATTTAGAGGGCCACTGTGGCCGAGTGGTTCTAGGGGCCTCATTCCGGAACCGCGCAGCTGCTACGGTTGCAGGTTCGAATCCTGCCTCGGGCTTGGATGTGCGTGATGTCCATGGGTTAGTTAGGTTATAGTAGTTCTAAGTTCTAGGGGACTCATGACGTCAGATGTTAAGTCCCATAGTGCTTAGAGCCATTTGAACCATTTTAACCTATTATTTCAGCCACGTTAGGTGCTGTGCAACGTATTGTGTCTTTCGTAGAGGGCAGCCAACCCACCTATAACCAGTTTTGTGAGATCCAGGCGCACCTAACTCATTGGGGGAATCGCTTAAAGTATTTTAGTCACGAAGGAGATTTTCACTCTGCAGCGGAGTGTGCGCTGGTATGAAACTTCCTGGCAGATTAAAACTGTGTGCCGGACCGAGACTCGAACTCGGGACCTTTGCCTATCGCAAAGTGCTCTACCAACTGAGCTACCCAAGCATGACTCACAACCCGTCCTCACAGTTTCAATTCTGCCAGTACCTCGTCTCCTACCTTCCAAACTTCACATAAGCTCATCTGCTAAACTTGCAGAACTAGCACTCCTGGAAGAAAGGATATTGCGGAAACGTGGCTTAGCTACAGCATTGGGGATGTTTCCAGAATGAGATTTTCACTGTGCAGCTGAGTGTGCGATGGTATTAAACTTCCTGGCACACTATTTTAGTCATACTGAAATTGAGTATTGTGAGAAGCAAGAGATTAAACAGTTACTTAATCGGGTACGGGCCTTAAGAGCAGCATCCCTTCGTGCAGAGAGCGAGGATGAGGGGTCAGAACAGGAAGTTTTAAGTCGTAATCAGCTCCTTGATGATAAGCGCTGCGGTGCACGAGGTCTTGGTAGTTTTGCCTCTGATCACTTCGCCAAATTGCGCAATCCGATTATGTGCCTCGTTACCGGTATATTTCCGTTGCCTATTGATGGACTGCATCAGGTACAACAAGTGCTGTGGCCGATTCTCCGGTTCGAGTCTCCTGTTAATGCCTTGCACATACCGAACCATGTGATCCTTTTGTTGTTTTATCTATTAACCAAATGGACACTGAGTATCTTGGTCTCTGAAACCATGGGACATCAGGATTCCGTAGGACAGCTCAGGGCTTCAATTATTCACAGAAAGTTATTGACGCGTATACGCAATGAGCCTGAGCGGAAGTATTATTGGTTCAAAATGGCTCTGAGCACTATGGGACTTAACATCTTAGGTCATCAGTCCCCTATAACAAGGGGAGGCCGCCAATTGTGAAATTCAGATTCGATTCATACTGCGCATAATAAAAGCTCATGGCCAGAGGTGTAATGTGGCAAAGCACCAAGATGCACTTCTCAGCCGTTGTCGAGCAAATCGACAGTTAAAAGAAACCGTTGCGGTGAAATACACTCTACGATTAATGATTTTGTACAGTCTTGTGGTGCAGCGGTAAGCGCTCGGGTTCGTAATCCGAAGGTCTCTGGATCGAATCTCGCGCCATACAACCCTTTTTTCAGTATTTGTTATATATATATATATATATATATCGAACATCATTATGTTTTCCGCAAACAAAGTTGTATTTCACAAATGTTATTAATTGTCTTCATAACGTTAACCACGTATAGTTAACGGAAGACGTAGAAACGATATTCCGAAACGAATACGTATAGCGTAAGTCACACGTTCGAATTAGAATAGAGACCCCACGAACACAAATTTGCTGTGGCAGGTATGAAATATAAACTACGTTACTCGCTCGTTACACTTGAAGGACAGATGTTGAATGGGCCGAAACGAGCCGCCGCATAACAGCGTAGTTGCCTGCTAACTTCGAAAGAAGGTAGATACGGTCCCTAGCGCAACTTGTAACATCATCGAAAATTAGTACGGACGGGAGAGCTTTGGTACACCCTGTTAAACAAACGGAAAAATGGAGGCGGTACAATTGGAGAGCGATCCGCCGTCACCAACATGCATAAGCAATTCATTAATAGTTTATACATATATATTTGAATTACAAAAAACTAATAATAAAAAAAAATTGCCTGGCGCGAGATTCGATCCGGAGACCTTCGGATTACGAACCCAAGCGCTTACCGCTGCGCCACGACGCTGTAGAAAATTATTAATCGTAGAGAGTATTTCACCGCAACGGTTTCTTTTAACTGTCGATTTTCTCGACAACGGCTGAGAAGTGCATCTTGGTGCTTTGCCACATTACATCTCTGGCCATGAGCTTTTATTATGCGCAATATGAATCGAATCTGAATTTCACAATTGGCGGCCTCCCCTTGTTAGAACTACTTAAACCTAACTAACCTAAGTACATCACACACATCCATGCCCGAGGCAGGATTCGAACCTGCGACCGTAGCAACCCCGCGGTTTCGGACTGCAGCGCCTAGAACCGCACGGCCACCGCGGCCGGCAAGTATTATTTGCGGGTGCAAGCCTCTTCCGAGACACTGAGCCAATATGTTGAACGAGTGCGTATGGCTGTCTCAGATCTCGATATGGGGGTAATCGAGTCTGACGGAATCTCCAATATTTTAGAAGGCATGCGCCCAGAGGATGGGTCTCGCTTGGTGTTTTAGCGGCGCCTGATTAATTTCGATGAATTTCGATGAATTTCGATGACTGCTAGAGTCAGTTGAAGCACTGACCTTTCCTGACGAGCATCGTGGCGAAGATGGAAGTGTATCTTCGATGCCTTTTATTCCGCGGGGCTACAAACTACGATTCGAATCTGACTAGTCCGGTCGCTAGCGTTTTATCGCTGCGGTGCCAGTGACAACCTTATGCACGAGCGCCTTGTTGTGAGAAGCCCCAGACCTAGTAGCTGACGCCATTGAGGAAGTATAATGTGTCACAAGAGGTGCCGGTTTCATTGTACGCGTATTTGTGCTGTGGAAATATCTTTCCTTCCTTACTTTTGTGCCTGGGTGGGCAGGAACCAGTTTGCGCGTTATTGATCTCTGGTAGTTCGGTCTCCTTATTTGATTACTAACGGTATCAGGTGTCTGGCCACTTGTGTAAACAGTCCCCCGTGCGCTCGTCTTCTCAGAGATGTCGCGCGGCCAACGAACAACAGTTGCCCCTGGTTGGCGAGGTACGCCGTGGTTTATCGTGGTTTATCCGTTTGTAACTTCTCATGACAGGTCACACTTCTAGTAGTTAAAGTCTTGGGCCTCACCTTATTGTTCGGCTGCTATTTTATTCGATGGACCGGGCTGGTCCTTGACTTTGGGAATGGTAGCTTGTCCTTTAAATTTTCTTCTTAGGAGAGCGCAGTCCTCAGCTCTTATTGCAGCCCGAACCTCATTAATTCTGAAAATTGCGAAACCGCGAAGTTTGCGGTCGGTCATCTTTATCTGGAACAGTCGAGACTGTTTTAGGACCCTTTGCGGGAGTTTCTGGATCTACTGTCTGACAAATATGATGTTATTAATTTTATGTAATATAATATTCGTCTTGCTGATGATGTTCCTAGTTGGTCAGGCTTCTTGTCGTCTTTTCCCACCAAAAACGAAAATTTTGAGGCAGAAGAACATTGCTGTGTAGCGAGATGGGGCAATCACGCCTTCCACTTCTCACTAAGCTTCAGCAGTACTCCTTGTCGCTTAAGTTCAGAGACAGGACTATACGCCGGAAGTTGATTACAGGTTCCTAAACGAGAAAGTCATTTTGGACTCTGTCCGCCGCTCGTGGTCTCGCGGTAGCGTTCTCGCTTCCCGAGCACGGGGTCCCGGGTTCGATTCCCGGCGGGTCAGGGATTTTCACCTGCTTCGAGATGACTGGGTGTTTGTGTTGTCCTCATCATTTCATCATCATTCAGGACAGTGGCGAAATTGGACTGAGCAATGGTTGAGAAATTGTACGGGCGCTGATAACCACGCAGTTGAGCGCCCCACAAACCAAACATCGTCATCATCATCACATTTTGGAATCAGTCCCCATATCTGATCTTCACAACTGTTTTACGAGGTTTCCTGGTTCTAGTTGCTTCACTGTGCTCAATTTGAATCAAGCGTATTGCCCGATTCTCTTGACCGAAGTATCTAGGCGTGTCACGGACTTTCGCACGGACTGGAATCTATAAGAGTTTAGTAGAGTGCCGTTCGGTTTGCCAACTGGAGACACTATTCTTTCTCGTTTACCGAATAATGGTTTGGTGGATATGAAATTTGTGTGTGTTTACAACTACCTTGATGATGTGGTTGTCTTTAGCCGTTTGTTCTAGAAACACCCTTCTCCCCTTGGTCAAGTGTTGTCCAGACTTCATTTTGCTGGATTAACAGTGAAGCCATTCAAAATTACCCTTGCCAGGTACCAGATCTGGTTTTTGGGTCACCTCGTTTCAGGTGACGACATTAGGATAGATAAACGGACCTGAAGAAATTTCTTCCATCTAGGAGCAAGACGGAGATGGCTAGGTTCATAGAAAAGGCACTAATCCTCGGCTACCGGCTGTGCCTAGTTTCGAAAAGAGATTTATTGTCCAGACTGACGCTTCGAACGCTGGCGTTGCCGCGGTTTTGGGATGTGGGTGGAAGATGTTCTTCAGCTTTTGCCTCAAGGAGATTGATGGGTCCGGAACTTATGTACTTGGTGTATGAGTTTGAAGCCCTAGCCGTTCTATGCGCCCTTGAAAAGTTCAAATTTTATTTTGAACACAGAGAATTTGATTTAGAAACCGACTATCAGGCGCTGGGTTGGGTTCTGGCTAGGACTAGGAAAACTGGCAGGATTGCGACATGGACTGTCCTCATATCGTTTTAAGGTACTCCATATTAAAGGCTCCGACAACCAGATAGCAGACGCGCTAAGTCGCATGTTTGCACAGGAGGATCCGGGAGCTGAAGAGGAGGCTAGGGAGCCTCATAATATTGAGTGCGGTGTGTCAGCCGAAGTATCGCAATTGTTTGGCAGCCTTAATGCCAAAAAGAATGAGGATCCATCGTGGGGACCTATTAGGAGGAAATTGTCTGGAGGCTGTGTCCCGAAGTATTTGTTAAAGGATGGGATTTTTTGTAAACAAACAGATGAACTCGGCGAGCCAAGGATTTGTCTCTCTGTTCAGTTACTTCCCTCCAACTTTCATTACTTCCATAACTCCCTGGTGGGTGGTTATTTAGGTCTTTAAAAAATGTTGGAGAAGGTACGCGCTCATCTCACGCGATCTTCGTTGTACAGTGGTATTCAAGGTTTGGTTAATGAGTGTAAGTCTTGTAAGAGGGGTAAATCGAACATTAACTCACCTATGGGACTGCTACAGTCTGAGCGAGAGCTGGATAAACTCTTTATCGTTTCGTAGGACACCTTCCCCATACTACGAGAGACAACCGTTACATCTAGGTTGTTGCCGATGCGCTCTCTATGCTTGTTTGGCTGCTCCCTAGCCAAGGGGTTACAGCCGCCATTACCATTCATCACCTAAATAACATCATTTTGTGGTTTGGCCCATCCAAGGCCCTTGTGAGCGATAACGCCCTCGCCTTTGTCTCCAGGTAGTTTAGACAAATCTGTTTCCACAAAGCCCTTAGGCATTTACCACCACGCCATATGATCTTCAGGCGTCCTTTGCGGAGAGGATCAATCATAATCTCAAAGCGGTCTTAATCACTACTCTGGCTTGACGACCATTTGTGGAGTCGAATAAACATTTTAACACCGTTGGGCTATACGGGTCAGCGTTTTCCTGCAGGGTTAACGGTTGCTATCGGTGTGTGTAATGGGCAAGTAGCGGCTGTCGTTGCGTGCGACCTGGTTACGACGTGCATCAGTCATTCGTAGTGTGCTAATACGCCCAGATATATTGAACAGCCTGTTAGCAGCCACGAGCAGCGGGGTAATACAGTATTATCCGCTGCCTACCTGGAGTCTTCAAGCTATTGGCCTCCTTGGTATTTGTTTGAAATTATCTACGAAGGCTGTTTAGTAAGTACCGTACTTGAAGACCGTTAATTCTGCCCGGTTTGAGCTGCTCAGGAATCCAGCTTCTTTATCCTTTTCTCTGATCCTTTGGGGCTGTGTGTCTCATTCTGGGTGTTTCTGTATGCGCCAAGTTAGTATTTTGTAATATTAATCTTGTACTTCAAACTTGGTTTGTTCTTATTGAGCGTTTGATAGTACTGATTGTAATTTATGTTTATTGTGGACCTCATAGCCCTTCCTGGAAAGAGTTATTGGATTTGGCCTGTAACTAAAGTTGTTGCGCTCGGCTTAAGGGTATGCAAGTGTGGGTCATGTGCGTGTGCATGCTTGGAAGTATTTGCACACTCTCTTACTCCGTATTGAGGAGCCCTGCGGGTTATAGTTGTACAGTATAACCGAATATTTGCAATTTGGTGCATATACCAATTACAGTGTCTATTAGCCCCTAAGAGGCCGCGGTATAGGTATAGCGTGATTTTAAAAATTTTGTTGGAATTATTATGTAATTATTCCTTTAAATGACTGTACATTGCTTCTTATTATTGCGGGGAAGATTAACTTGCAGTGAGCGGGCGGCTTCCACACTAAATTTTAATAGTTGAACTTTCAGTTGCCCGTTTAAATATTGTTGTTGTTGTGGTGGTCTTCAGTCCTGAGACTGGTTTGATGCAGCTCTCCATGCTACTCTATCCTGTGCAAGCTTCTTCATCTCACAGTACCTACTGCAACCTACATCCTTCTGAATCTGCTTAGTGTATTCATCCCTTGGTCTCCCTCTACGATTTTTACCCTCCACACTGCCCTCCAATACTAAATTGGTGATCCCTTGATGCCTCAGAACATGTCCTACCAACCGATCCCTTCTTCTGGTCAAGTTGTGCCACAAACTTCTCTTCTCCTCAATCCTATTCAATACTTCCTCATTAGTTATGTGATCTACCCATCTAATTTTCAGCATTCTTCTGTAGCACCACATTTCGAAAGCTTCTATTCTCTTCTTGTCCAGACTATTTATCGTCCATGTTTCACTTCCATACATGACTACACTCCATACAAATACTTTCAGAAATGACTTCCTGACACTTAAATCTATACTCGATGTTAACAAATTTCTCTTCTTCAGAAACGCTTTCCTCGCCATTGCCAGTCTACATTTTATATCTTCTCTACTTCGACCATCATCAGTTATTTTGCTCCCCAAATAGCAAAACTCCTTTACTACTTTAAGTGTCTCATTTCCTAATCTAATTCCCTCAGCATCACCCGACTTAATTCGACTACATTCCATTATCCTCGTTTTGCTTTTGTTGATGTTCATCTTATATCCTCGTTTCAAGACGCTATCCATTCCGTTCAACCGCTCTTCCAAGTCCTTTGCTGTCTCTGACAGAATTACAATGTCATCGGCGAACCTCAAAGTTTTTATTTCTTCTCCGTGGATTTTAATACCTACTCCGAATTTTTCTTTTGTTTCCTTTACTGCTTGCTCAATATACAGATTGAATAACATCGGGGAGAGGCTACAACCCTGTCTTACTCCCTTCCCAACAACTGCTTCCCTTTCATGTCCCTCGACTCTTATAACTGCCATCTGGTTTCTGTACAAATTGTAAATAGCCTTTCGCTCCCTGTATTTTACCCCTGCCACCTTCAGAATTTGAAAGAGAGCGGATTCCAGTCAACATTGTCAAAAGCTTTCTCTAAGTCTACAAATGCTAGAAACGTAGGTTTGCCTTTCCTTAATCTTTCTTCTAAGATAAGTCGTAAGGTCAGTATTGCCTCACGTATTCCAGTATTTCTACGGAATCCAAACTGATCTTCCCCGAGGTCGGCTTCTACTAGCTTTTCCATTCGTCTGTAAAGAATTCGTGTTAGTATTTTGCAGCAGTGACTTATTAAACTGATAGTTCGGTAATTTTCACATCTGTCGACACCTGCTTTCTTTGGGATTGGAATTATTATATTCTTCTTGAAGTCTGAGGGTATTTCGCCTGTTTCATACATCTTGCTTACCAGATGGTAGAGTTTTGTCAGGACTAGCTCTCCCACGGCCGTCAGTAGTTCCAATGGAATGTTGTCTACTCCGGGGGCCTTGTTTCGATTCAGGTCTTTCAGTGCTCTGTCAAACTCTTCACGCAGTATCGTATCTCCCATTTCATCTTCATCTACATCCTCTTCCATTCCCATAATATTGTCCTCAAGTACATCGCCCTTGTATAGACCCTCTATATACTCCTTCCACCTTTCTGCTTTCCCTTCTTTGCTTAGAACTGGGTTTCCATCTGAGCTCTTGATGTTCATACAAGTGGTTCTCTTATCTCCAAAGGTCTCTTTAATTTTGCTGCAGGCAGTATCTATCTTACCCCTAGTGAGATAAGCCTCTACATCCTTACATTTGTCCTCTATCCGTCCCTGCTTAGCCATTTTGCACTTCCTGTCGATCTCATTTTTGAGACGTTTGTATTCCTTTTTGCCTGCTTCATTTACTGCATTTTTATATTTTCTCCTTTCATCAATTAAATTCAATATTTCTTCTGTTACCCAAGGATTTCTAAGAGCCCTCGTCTTTTTACCTACTTGATCCTCTGCTGCCTTCACTACTTCATCCCTCAAAGCTACCCATTCTTCTTCTACTGTATTTCTTTCCCCCGTTCCTGTCAATTGTTCCCTTATGCTCTCCCTGAAACTCTGTACAACCTCTGGTTCTTTCAGTTTATCCAGGTCCCATCTCCTTAAGTTCCCACCTTTTTGCAGTTTCTTCAGTTTTAGTCTACAGGTCATAACCAATAGATTGTGGTCAGAGTCCACATCTGCCCCTGGAAATGTCTTACAATTTAAAACCTGGTTCCTAAATCTCTGTCTTACCATTATATAATCTATCTGATACCTTTTAGTATCTCCAGGGTTCTTTCATGTATACAACCTTCTTTCATGATTCTTAAACCAAGTGTTAGCTATGATTAAGTTATGCTCTGTGCAAAATTCTACCAGACGGCTTCCTCTTTCATTTCTCTCCCCCAATCCATATTCACCCACTACGTTTCCTTCTCTCCCTTTTCCTACTACCGAATTCCAGTCACCCATGACTATTAAATTATCGTCACCCTTCACTATCTGAATAATTTCTTTTATCTCATCATACATTTCTTCAATTTCTTCGTCATCTGCAGAGCTAGTTGGCATATAAACTTGTACTACTGTAGTAGGTGTGGGCTTCGTATCTATCTTGGCCACAATAATGCGTTCGCTATGCTGTTTGTAGTAGCTTACCCGCATTCCTATTTTCCTATTCATTATTAAACCTACTCCTGCATTACCCCTATTTGATTTTGTGTTTATAACCCTGTAGTCACCTGACCAGAAGTCTTGTTCCTCCTGCCACCGAACTTCACTAATTCCCACTATATCTAACTTTAACCTATCCATTTCCCTTTTTACATTTTCTAACCTACCTGCCCGATTAAGTGATCTGACATTCCACGCTCCGATCCGTAGAACGCCAGTTTTCTTTCTCCTGATAACGACGTCCACTTGAGTAGTCCCCGCCCGGAGATCCGAATGGGGGACTATTTTACCTCCGGAATATTTTACCCAAGAGGACGCCATCATCATTTAATCATACAGTAAAGCTGCATGCCCTCGGGAAAAATTACGGCCGTAGTTTCCCCTTGCTTTCAGCCGTTCGCAGTACCAGCACAGCAAGGCCGTTTTGGTTATTGTTACAAAGCCAGATCAGTCAATCATCCAGACTGTTGCCCTTGCAATTACTGAAAAGGCTGCTGCCCCTCTTTAGGAACCACACGTTTGTCTGGCGTCTCAACAGATACCCCTCCGTTGTGGTTGCACCTACGGTACGGCTATCTGTATCGCTGAGACACGCAAGCCTCCCCACCAACGCCAAGGTCCATGGTTCATGGGGGGAGGGTTTAAATATTAGTGGTATGTTTAAATATTAGTGCTATGTAAATTTTTATCAAACTAGTTTTGATATTTTGTGACCAGTGCTTCGGCTCGCGTTGGTGCTGTTTGTAGGTTTCCTTCCTCTGTTGGAGGCCAGACGGTATCGTTTAGTTGGCATGGTTGCGGTTGATTGTCTTCTTCTATGTACATTAGAAATAGATAACTCCATTACACATACACACATAATACATATGTATGTTTTATGAGGAAAGGACAAGTGGTCAGCTGTGGCCATACTGAAGTCTGAAATTATTTAGGAAAACCAAGGAAAATCTGAAGAAGGCTATCATGAATATCAGTACCTGACCTGTGTGCATATCAAAATGGGTGCGGGGTATAGGGTTATGCTCAACTCATCCAAAAGCCAAGTGGTACTGGTTGGCCATTCTAGACTCATTAGCCCAAAATATAGGTAGTCCCTACCATCTTTAACCCTGAATGGGATAGAAATCAACTTCTCTCCCTCAACAAAGAGTCTAGGAGTAATAATAACAATTGAAAATCTAAATTGGACTCAGCACAAATCCGCAATGTGCTAGAAGGCATCAATATCTTTCCTCGCTGTAGAAAAATATAAAAAGCTGTACCCTCTTGATCTGAAAAAGAAACTTGTACAAACACTCATACTTCTAATTCGCCGGCCGGAGTGGCCGAGCGGTTCTAGACACTACAGCCAGGAACCGCGTGACCGCTCTGGTCGCAGGTTCGAATCCTGCCTCGGGCATGGATGTGTGTGATGTCCTTAGGTTAGTTAGATTTAAGTATTTCTAAGTTCTAGGGGACTGATGATCTCAGAAGTTAAGTCCCATAGTGCTCAGAGCCGTTTGAACTTCTAATTCGGCACCAGGAAGTGGTCGCAAATGCCTTTGTTCATTATATCTCTGATATTCATATGTCACCATGATATGCACAGCTGCCCCAGCCATGTGCAGGCAAGGTGTGTAGAGATTTCCAGACCCTCTGCCTTCTATACTATATAAGCAACATACACTTGTCTGTCATATCTCTCCTTGATCTTAAAGCTCTTGTCTGAACAACATGGCAGAAACACCCTTTCCCTTCAGAGCAAAACCTTCTGTCCTCCTCCATCATTCAGTCACTTTCTCGAATTTCTTCTCAGTAAGAGGGACCTTACTCTGGAATAACCTCCTGCATTATATTAGAGAACTATATAAGTCTCTAGCTTCAGAAGACAGATATAACATATATCATCATCATCATCTTCTTCATCATCATCATCAGCAGCAGCATCAGGAGTAGTAGTAGTAGTAGTAGTAGTAGTAGTAGTAGTAGTATTGTCAATATTATCTTTAGTAGTTCTTAGCATTATTTACTTGCATTGTCACTACAGACACTCAAGTTAGTTTAATATTATTTGTCATGTTATAATTGTTATTTTTTAGGTAACTGCAATGTAAAAAAAGGTACTGTATGTGTGAAACTCTGGTCCAATGAAAGAGAGGGCCTGATGGCACTAATCAGATCAGGTTAAATAATATATAAATAAAAATTAACAATAATAAATACTAATAACAAAATAAATGAATAAATAAAAAATCAGGATACCAGACAGCTAAAACTCCATTCCCCTGAGTTGTCATCATAATAACTGCATTGCCACATTTGGTTGGCCGTTAGTGGCAGCAGCGTCGGTTATCGGTATGTAGTAACTGTTGCCCTATCTTTGGGGCGACGTCGTTGTTTTGCCGGATCGTGTAAGCGGCGAGTTCGGTTGGGGACTGAGGAAAAGCCAGGTAGGTGCAGTGCGCGAACACACCGGGACCGCTGGCAGCATGCATGGACTGTCGGATAGAAGGGCTGTGGTCACGAGGGTGCACGACTTCGTTGTAAACCGGATCCAGCAAGCTTTAAGATAAGTGCATTTCAATCCAAGTAGAGAAACCTTCACCATTGTGATATCCCACGATTCTCCAGTGACTTGGGTTCGTGTTGCTGTTCGTAGTGTCGCCAAGGCGAAGAGCAGCGAGTGGAGTGCTTGGGGAGGGCGGATCTGATTAGCTTTCCTATACTTCTTACTATTTACTGCGTTCAACTTGTTACAATTTGTTAAGTTCAATCAGCAGTAATATTTCTTGCCTGCTGCCCCAGTTACCTGCACTTTTGGTTAGTGTATGTAAGGGCAGTGTACATTTCCTCGCCTTGCCGCTGCTGTCCTGTAAGGGTTGTAGTTTTGACAGCTTTCTTGATTGTAGGTCAGTTGGTGATTACTCTGGTGGTAATAATTCCTTTCTCGTTGCAGGGGTTCTGAACACAGTATTCTGAACGTAGTGCAGACTGCCGGTTCCGTCTTTGGCGTGCTCTTCCATCGTTGCATTATGTTTATCGGATGTCAGGTAGCTTCAACAAGTTTATCATTAGTCATTCGTTAGACCGCCACTAGTCTGAGTTACCATCTTGAGAAATGAATGCAAATCTTGGGCCTATCTCATCGCTTGCGAACGTGTTTGTTGCCAGACCTACTCGGATGTCGATTCCTGGAGCACCGTCTGGATCAGTTGCTTGTTTTCTTAATTAACTTTCCTATTGTATTTGTTGTTTTACAGCAGGTTTCAAAATTTTTTATATTATTGTCGTTCCTGGCCTTCAGCCGTGATTGTGGTCAATTGCCTTAAAATTTTAATTTGGTATTTGTGTTTTAGCAGTAAGCCTTAAAACCTTATTTACTGCCATTCCTGGCGCCTGATGCCGTCTGCTGCGTTTGTGGCGTGTTTTTGGACTTGTAGTCCGGGGTGATATGTTACAATACAGCATCACCGCTCTATTGCGGTCTAACTGTGTTGGTGAGGCAGTAAATTTCCATTGGGCAGTGACTGCGTCACTGCAATTCACTTTGGAGGTGTGGCGGTGGGACTTGTAGTCCCGTACCACCCTCTGACGGTGATAGTACTACATGAGTCAGGCAGAAGATTGTGCCTAACATGGGCAGGTGAAGGTGTGGCGGTGGGACTTGTAGTCCCGTACCGTGGATGGCGACTTGCCTTTAGTATTTCAATACCTGTAATTTGTAAGTTGCAGCGAGTTTTAAACAATTCTTAATTTATTACCATTCCTGACGTGTAAGGCCTTGTGGCCAGATCACGGTGGCTTGTTTTTAAAACATTATCTGTTGTATCTGTATTTAATGGTGATTTGCTAAATTGTAACTCACTGGAAACACTATTATTTACACTGTTGTTTATTCCTTCATTAATAACGTGTGGTATTTTTTTATTTATTGTTGATTCTGGAAGTACTGGTTTAAAATAAATTGTGTGTAATTGTAAAAGGCAACCAATAGTAACTGATTAAGGCCCCGTCCACAATCGTAACCGAATCCAGTCTTCCCTTGACTACCACCAGGTTTCATTTTGTGTATGTTGACAGCCTTACATTGGCAGTAGTTGACGCGTTGCTTTGTGCTGGTCCGGGTAGGGACGCGTTTTCCTTCTGCTTAAGCAGTCTTTATCGCACGAGGCCTAGATGTTGGTAGGCCACATGCGATTCTGCAGACCTCCAGTTCCAACCTTAAGCTGACTAGTTTGATGTTATTCTTTTGGTTTCGTGCCACGGCAGGGGTGTCGCCGTCTTCGGAAGTTATTGACTCAGTATTTCTGTTATTATTGTAAGTTCTTTGTTCGAAGTGATGAAAAGTCTTTGAATTAATAGTCTGTTGTCGAGCCACCATTGTGTTGCACGGTGGTAATTTCTGGTATAATGTAAATTTTCTTATTCATTTAATTTATTTAAAAAATCTTAACTATTTGTATGTATTTCGCAAAAATCCTTGTAACTGTCAGTTGGCTCATGATTGAATTGTTATTAAATATGATTGAATTGATATTAAATAAAAATATTTGTTTGTGAATGGTGAATGACGCCTCAAGTTGGGCCACTCTTCCACGTGTTCTCCTTAATCTCAATCCTTATTCTTGACCTCACTGGGTTATATTACTTAAGAAGTCTTCGAGCCCCTTCAATATCTGAGAACCTGCTTCATGTGGTCGTACCTTCGTTAGCAGTCTGCAGTGGGGCAACGAGTCAAATACTTCTGGTACATCTAGAAATACCGAATCTGCTTGTTGCCCTTCATCCATAGTTCGCAGTATACCATGTGATAAAAGGGGCAAGCTGAGTTTCGCACGAGTGATGATTTCTAAAATAGTGCTGGATCGTGGTCGTACGCTTCCTTAGTCACGGAACCATCCGAGGGCCGCTGTACAAACATCCTCATCATTCTAAAATCAGCGATAATTGGAAATGATTTTCTCGACTGTCTGCGGTTGACGTCGACAGTCTTTATTCTACACTCATGCTCATAAATTAAGGATAATGCTGATACATTGTGAAACAACGCCCTGGTCGGGGGTTTCCGGGTTTAAATCACCTCGGGGTATGACCATGCGGTGCATTTGACCTATTTGACTTGTGGTCGTCGCATGGTGGCGCTGGCAGCAGACCACATACGCAAAGGTGTGTTGGTGCATCTCAGAGTACGGTGCAACGAGTAAGTGTGCAGACGTTTTGATACGTGTTAATGGTGACTGTGAGTTGAAAATGGCTCAAAGAACACATATTGATGACGTTATGAGGGGTAGAATACTAGGACGACTGGAGGATGGTCAAACACAGCAGGTCGTAGCACGGGCCCTACGTGTGCCACAAAGTGTGATATCAAGATTATGGCAACGGTTCCCAGAGGCAGGAAAAGTGTCCAGGCGCTACAGTACGGGACGTCCACCGTGTACAACACCACAAGAAGACCGATGTCTCACCATCAGTGCACGCAGACGGCCATGGAGTACTGCAGGTAGCCTTGTCCAGACACACAGTCTACAGAACACTGAACAGACATGGGTTATTTGCCCAGAGACCTACAAGGTGCATTCCACTGACTCCTGGTCACAGGAGAGGCCGTAAAGCCTGGTGTCAAGAAAACAGTACATGGTCATTGGAACAGTGGTCCCAGGTTATGTTCACGGACGAGTCCAGGTATAGTCTGAACAGTGATTCTCGCCGGGTTTTCGTCTGGCGTGAACCAGGAACCAGATAACAAACCCTTGATGTCCTTGAAAGGGACCTGTATGGAGGTAATGGTTTGATGGTGTGGGGTGGGATTATGATTGGTGCACATACACCCCTGCATGTCTTTGACAGAGAAACGGTAACAGGTCAGGTGTATCAGGACGTTATTTTGCACCAGGATGTCCGCCTTTTCAGGGGTGCAGTGGGTCCCACCTTCCTCCTGATGGCTGATAACGCACGGCTCCACCGAGCTGCATTGTGGAGGAGTACCTTTAAACAGAAGTTATCAGGTGAATGGAGTGGCCTCCCTGTTTTCCAGACCTAAACCCCATCGAGCACGTCTGGGATGCTCTCGGCCGACTTATCGCTATACGTCTTCAAGCCCCTACGACACTCCAGGAGTTCCGACAGGCACTGGTGCATGAATGGGAGGCCACCCCAACAGCTTCTCGACCACCTGATCGAGAGCATGCCAAACCGTTGTGCGGCCTGTGTACATTTGCATGGTGATCATATCCCATACCAATGTCGGGGTACATGCGCAGGAAACAGTGGCGTTGTGTAGCACATGTTTTTCGTGACGGTTTTCTCAACTTATCACCAATACCGTGGACTTACAGACCTGTGTCATGTCTGTTCCCTATGTGCCTATGCTATTAGCCCCAGTTTTGTGTAGTGTCATGTTGTGTGGCACCACATTCTGCAGTTACCCTTAATTTATGAGCATGAGTGTAGACCAGCATCACATGCGGCTATGTGGCTTCTGTCATACAGCTGGCACCTTTTCACTAGGTGAGGACGCGACATTGCATTTGGTCCGTATATCGCCAGAATTTCACTTTGAATATGTGTGCAATTTAGACATTTTGCCCACAAGAATCGTCCTGCTCCCCGCGTACTTGAACTTTGGGTTAAGCTTCCAGCTGCTCCGCCGATTCATTCGCAAACTGTCACGCATCTGTTAATCTTGCCACAGCAGAACTGTCTCTTCATGGAAACCACGTTGCGCAATGCTTTTACCTTTCGATGAGAAATGTAACATACTTTTCGGAGTCTGCTCGAAGTACCAGGTGGTTGTAATTACAGTGGAGCTACTCACAAAGATCCAGTGTCGCCAGTAATTATCGTACAGTAGGCAAATTTGGTGAACATGATGATGCGTCAATGAGGAGCTGATTAAAGCTGGAAAATAAATAAGTACTATTTTTGACTACCATGTATAAATCTGGTGCTGTAAGCTGTTTGCGCGAAGGCTATGACACCCACGCTGTCATTTGACAAATCATAACGTGAGTGATGACGATCAGTTTGGCTTTAGGAAAGGTAAAGACACGGGAGAGGCAATTTTGACGTTGCGGTTAATAATGGAAGCAAGACTAAAGAAAAATCAAGACACTTTCATATGATTTGTAGACGTGGGAAAAGCGTTCGACAATGTAAAATGGTGCAAGATGTACGAAATTCTGAGAAAAGTTGGGGTAAGCTATAGAGAGAGACAGATCATATACAATATGTACAACAGCCAAGAGGAAATAATAAGATTGGACGACCAAGAACGAAGTCCTCGTATTAAAAAGGGTGTAAGAGAAGGATGTAGCCTTTCGCTCCTACTGTTCAATCAGTACATCGAGGTAGCAATGACGGAAATAAAAGAAGGGTTCAGGAGTGGAATTAAAATTCAAGGTGAAAGGATATCAATGGTACGATTCGCTGATAACATTGCTATCCTTAGTGAAAGTGAAGAAGAATTACATGATCTAATGAACGGAATGAACAGTCTAATGAGTACACAGTATGGATTGAGAGTAAATCGAAGAAAGACGAAGAAATAGTAGAAATTAGAACAGCCAGAAACATAACATCAGAATTTATGGTCACGAAGTAGATGAAGTTAAGAAATTCTGCTACCTAGGCAGTAAAATAACCACTGACGAACGGATCAAGGAGGACATCAAAAGCAGATTAATACTGGCAAAAAGGGCATTCCTGGCCAAGAGAAGTCTACTAATATTTTTAAATATCGGCCCTAATTTGAGGAAGAAATTTCTGAGAATGTACGTCTGGAGAACAACATTGTATGGTTCAAATGGCTCTGAGCACTATGCGACTTTCTGAGGTCATCAGTCGCCTAGAACTTAGAACTAATTAAACCTATCTAACCTAAGGACATGACACACATCCATTCCCGAGGCAGGATTCGAACCTGCGACCGTAGCGGTCGCTCGGTTCCAGACTGCAGCGCCTAGAACCGCACGGCCATTCCGGCCGGCACAACATTGTATGGTAGTGAAACATGGACTGTGGGAAAACCGGAACGGAAGAGAATCAAAGCAAAAAACAGTGGTTCTACAGACGAATGTTGAAAATTAGGTGGACTGATGAGTTAAGGAATGAGAAGGTTCTGCGCAGAATCGGAGAGGAAAGGAATATGTGGAAAACACTGATAAGGAGAAGGGACAGGATGATAGGACATCTGTTAAGACATTAAGGAATGACAACCATGGTACTAGAGGGAGCTGTAGAGGGCAAAAACTGTGGAGGAAGACAGAGATCGGAATACATCCAGCAAATAATTGAAGACGTAGGTTGCAAGTGGTACTCTGAGATGAAGAGGTTAGCACAGGAGAGGAATTCGTGGCGGGCAGCATCAAACCAGTCACAAGACTGAAAAAAAAAAGAAAAGAAACAGGAGTGAATAGCATGGTAAGCGAGAAGAGAGACCATGCGCTCTGAGTGAAAATGTCTTACGTAAACGGCAGCAATTACATTGACAAACTGGCTGTTGGCTTCTGTGTCGGGGGTTTTTCGGCCGACGTTTGTTTCATGATTTTTCTGACGATTCGCCAGCACGAGTGGCTGGCATTGTTAAAGCTTCACCCTCCACGGGTAGTCGTGGACTGGAGCCGAGCTCGCCGCCGCAGACTGTGCCTGGCGCGCCTACGTCCAAGGGCTTTTCCACAGGCGTTCGACTTGGCAGGTAGCAAGAGGAAAACCGCACCAGAAACGACGGCGGAAAAGCCTTTGGACGTTGGCGCACCCAGGTACATCCAGTCCACCACCAGCAACCAAAGGTGAAGTTCTGGCAGTACCACCTAGCCGTGCTGGTGAAACGTCACAAAAATCGTCAGACAAACGTCGGCCGAAGAACTGGGACAGAAACCAACAGGCAGTTTGTCAACAAGTGGTCTCGAAGGTCTTAACATTTAGCAATTGCAGTGCTGCATTGGCAGAGTACCGCAGACTGAGAAGTCCGAGGGGAAGACCGATGTCAAAAAATGGTGAAAAGAAGACGGTAATGAAATTCGGAAACACGTGGCACCTGGAAGAGGTTCAAATGGCTCTGAGCACTATGGGACTTAACATCTGCGGTCATTAGTCCCCTAGAACTTAGATCTACTTAAAGCTAACTAACCTAAGGACATCGCATACATCCATGCCCGAGGCAGGATTCGAATCTGCGACCGTAGCGGTCGCGTGGTTCCAGACTGAAGCGTCTAGAACCGCTCGGCCACTTCGGTCGGCTCCTGGAAATTACAGATGTAACTGACCAAGCAACACTTGTCCCGGGTAGTGCAAGTGCTCGTGGAGTTTCATGAGAGTAGTCCATCCCGTGGTCAACAGTACATGAAGTTTTGCGGTCTATTTTACACTGGTAGCTGCACAAGATCCAGACAGTGCACCAACTGAAACCTCATGATCTGCAGCAAGGCTCTGAATATGCTCTCCGATTTCTCACACGTATCGTAGTTGACGACATGTGGGCAGGAAATATTCTAGGGAGTGACGAGGCATGTTTTACACTACAGGCTGCAGTGAGTACACATGCACGTAGGCTGTTTAGGTTTTTGTGTTGGTAACGCCAAGTAGCGCTCTGTTTGAAAACCACTGTGCTGTGTGCAGTCTGTGGTTAGTTGGACTCATTGTTGGAATATTCGCTTGTGTAGTGTTGGGCAGGAACAGCGCGTAGCGTCGGGCAGTTGGAGGTCAGCCGGCAGCAGTGGAGGATGTGGAGAGAGAGAGATGCCAGAGTTTAGAGAGGTTACTATAAGCGGACGATCTGGACGTGTGTCCGCCAGAAAAAGGAAATTTGTAAAGATGGATGTCATGAATTGATATATATATATATATATATATATATATATATATATATATATATATATATATTGACTTTTGAAAATTATTAAGGTAAACACATTGTTTGTTCTCTATCAAAATCTTTCATTTTGCTAACTATGCCTATCAGTAGTTAGTGCCTTCAGTAGTTAGAACATTTTCTTTAGCTGGCAATATTGGCCCTCGCTGTATTGCATTAGTTCGAGTAACGAAGATTTTTGTGAGGTAAGTGATGCATGAAAGGTATAGGTTATTTTTAGTCAGTGCCATTCTTTTGAATGGATTATTGAAAATCAGATTGCGTTGCGCTAAAAAATTTTGTGTGTCAGTTTAGTGATGATCAGAATAAATAAACAAAAAATGGTTGAAATGGCTCTGAGCACTATGCGACTTAACTTCTGAGGTCATCAGTCGCCTACAACGTAGAACTACTTAAACCTAACTAACCTAAGTACATCACACACATCCATGCCCAAGGCAGGATTCGAACCTGCGACTGTAGCGGTTGGGACGTTTAGCTCTGGGTATATCTGAAAGAACACATTGACCAGGGACGTTATCTGAAGTCCACTACAAAGGAAAACGTTGCTCACATTCCACGGGAATTGCTGTGAGCAACTGTTTAACACGTTGTCTTATGTATGCAGCGTCTAGTCGATGTCTCCGGTGCTCATAATGAACAAATTGTGTAAGTTGCAGTCAACAATAAAATCAATCTTACATCTTTCTCACTTTTATACCCACGTCTCATTTCCTAATGCATTACGTCTTCCTTGCATTCACAGCGCCACTTCTGCACCTGGTTGCCAAAATTGGAACTTTTTTTCAGCATTAATCGGTTCCGCATGGACACATCAGAATATCTTCAAAGTTTCTCTACCATACGATAGTTACCGCTCACAGACTAGACCTCAGTGAGTAGCGCGCTTAAAATACACTGAAGCGCCAAAGAAACTGGTATAGACATGTGTATTCAAATGCAGAGATATCTAAACAGGCAGAATACTGCGCTGCAGTCGGCAACGCCTTTATAAGACAGGTGTCTGGCATAGTTGGTAGATCGGCTGCTGCTGGTACAGTGGCAGGTTATCAAGATTTAAGTTAGTTTGAACGTGGTGTTATAGTCGGCCCACGAGCGATGGGACACAACGTTTCCGAGTTAGCGATCAGGCGGAGATTTGCCAGTACGATCATTCTACGAGTGTACCATGAATATTAGGAATTCGGTCAAACATCCAATCTCCGACATCGCTGCGGCCGGAAAAAGATACTGCAAGAACGGGGCCAACGACAACTGAAGAAAATCGTTCAACGTGACCGAAGCGCAACCCTTCCGCAAATGCTGGGCCATCAACAAGTGTCAGAGTGCGAACCGTTGAAGGTAACATCATAGATATGGTACCCTTGATGACTATACGATACAAAGCCTTACGTCTCACCTGGACCCGTCAATACCGACATTGGACTGTTGATGAATGGAAACAAAGTGCCTGGTCGGACGAGTCTCGTTTCAAATTGTATCGAGCGTATGGACATGTACGTGTATGGAGAAAACTTCATGAATCCGTGGATCCTGCATGTCATCAAGGGACTCTTCAACCTTCAAAATGGTTCAAATGGCTCCGAGCACTATGGGACTCAACTGCTGTGGTCATAAGTCCCCTAGAACTTAGAACTACTTAAACCTAACTAACCTAAGGACAGCACACAACACCCAACCATCACGAGGCAGAGAAAAACCCTGACCCCGCCGGGAATCGAACCCGGGAACCCGGGCGTGGGAAGCGAGAACGCTACCGCACGACCACGAGATGCGGGCTTCTTCAACCTGCTGGAGGATCTGTAATGGCGTGGGTCTTGTGCAGTTTGAGTGATATGGGACCTCTGATAAGTCCAGATACGACTCTGACAGGTGACACGTCAGATCACCTGCATCCATTCATTTCCATTGTGCGTTCCGATGGACTTGGGAAACTACAGCAGGACACTACGATATTGCACACGCCCAGAATTGCTACGAAGTGGCTCCGGAAACACTCTTCTGAGATTATACTCTTCCGCTGGCCACCAAACTGCCAGACATGAACATTATTGAGAATATCTGGGATGCCTTGCTACGTGGTGTTCAGAAGAGATCTCCACCCCCTCGTATTCTTATGAATTTATGGATAGCTGCGCAGGATTCATGGTGTCAATTCCCTCCAGCACCACTTCAGACATTAGTCGTGTCCATGCCACGTCGTGTTGCTCGCGGGGACCCTACACCATATTAGGCATGTGTACAAAGTTTCTTTGGCCATTCAGTGTATAATCACCTGGTACAAGAGTAGTTGACTTTCCCTCATCTCCTCAAGAATATGTGCCACTTCGTACTGGCTGGCTACTTCGTCATCAGTCACGTGATCACTAAGGGCGAAAAGAGCTATGGTGTTCCGTCTGTTCTGAAAACCTCTTAGGGCACTGAGCCCTGTGCGGCTCCCGTTCTTGCCGTTCTTAACTTGATGTCTTGTTATAGCGGTAGTGGCGTCTCGTTTCCTTCTTCTCTTATTGGCGCCACAGAGTTTGCTAGTATTGTTTGTCCGCGCATGGCAGCAGCAGCGGTTATCGATAGCCAGTACTATGGTACTATCTTTGATGCGACCGCGGGTATTTCCGGGTCGTCGTGTGTGTCAGGCTGTTCGGCTTCGGACGGAGCAGCGAGGAGTTCTGCAGCGCGAGGGCAGGCCGGGACCGCTGGTGGCGTGCAGGCACTGTCGGATCCAGGGGCTGTAGCCGACGACCGAACCCAGGACGTTTGAAGTTGAGTGAGCCTTATCCAGCAGTGAAACCTCCACTGTTTGAGATCTCGCTGTTGTTTGCATTTACTGCTCCCAGGGTTGGTGAGACCAACCGCAACATGTGGAGTCTGTCAGGTTAGCGGAACCTATTAGCCGCCTTTGGCTGCTTGATATTAGTTTGAATTTGGTGTTGTTTTTGGTGAAGTGCAACCAGCGGTATCTTACTGCCTAGTGGCTGCTGATACCCCAGATACCTGCCCTGTAGATTAGCGTAATTTGCAGTAGTGTACTTTTCCGCGTTTTGCCGATGCTGTCCGGCATGGTGTCTAATTTGACAGCTTCCTTGCTTGGGGTATGGATACTTGTTTTCCTTGTCTATCTTGGTTATAGTGGTTCCTTCTACCTTTTGGTGTTTTAAACACCGGATTCTGGAGACGCACTGCTGCCTCTTACTTCGACCTCGCCTGAATTATTCCATCGTTGTACTGGTTATCTGGCGTTAGGTGGATCTGGTAAGAGAGTTGATCGGCGTTTAAACAGTCTCTTGTTTAAGTTGCCCTCCTTAGGTGATCATTACTCTTGGCTGTCAGTCTCACCCTTTGCACAGCTGTAGTGACCTTCCTCAGGTCGATCCGTGGAGCAGTCTGTGGATCACTCCATCTTATTTGATCAAGTTGTTATAATTGTTTAAAATTTACCTTAATATTTTAACATGTAATTGCCTTCCTTACTTGTAATTCAGGCTTTCAGTCGTTAATTATTTGTAACATTGCTTGGGGCCTTCAGCCGACAAATAATTTTGAACTCTTTCTTAATCAGGCCTTCAGCTGTTTATTGTTTGTAACATTGCTTGTGGCTTTCAGATGACACATAGTTTTCAAGTCTGTTGATAAGGCCTTCAGCTGTCACTATAGCTTGTTACAGTTTGTTAAGATTGTTTACAAGGTTTTAGTATTTTCTACATGTAATTGCCGTCCTCACTTGTAATTCAGGCCTTCAGCCATTAATTATTTGTAATATTACTTGTGGCATGCAGCTGACAAGTAATTTTCAATGCTGTCTTAATAAGGCCTTCGACCGTCACTATAGCTTGTTACAGTTACTGAGATTGTTTTAAAAGGGTTTTAGTAGTTTAAGGTGTAATTGCCTACATTATTTGTAATTCAGACCTTCAGCCGCTCAGTATTTCTGAAATTGCTTGTGGCTTTCAGTTGACAAATAATCTTGAATTCCTTCTTAATCGCCGGCCAGGGTGGCTGAGCGGTTCTAGGCGCTACAGTCTGGAACCGTGCAACCCCAACGGTCGCAGGTTCGAATCCTGCCTCGGGCATGGATGTGTGTGATGTCCTTAGGTTAGTTAGGTTTAAGTAGTTCTAAGTTTTAGGGGACTGATGACCTAAGAAGTTAAGTCCCATGGTGCTCAGAGCCATTTGAACCATTTGAACCTTTCTTAATCAAGCTTTCAGCTCTTAATTGTTTGTAGCATTGCTTCTGGATTTCAGCCGACAAATAGTTTTCAGTTCTGTCTTGATAAGGCCTTCAGCCGTCACTGTAGCTTGTTACAGTTTGTTAAGATTGTTTAAAAATGTTTCAGTATTTTTAACGTGTAATTGCCTTCCTAACTCGTAATTCAGGCCTTCAGCCGTTGAGTATTCTGAAATTGCTTGTGGCCTTCAGCCGACAAATAATTTTGAATTTTTTCTTAATCAGGCCTTCAGCCGTTGATTATGTGTAACACTGCTTGTAGCCTTCAGCCGGAAAACAATTGGCAATTCTTTCTTAATAAGGCCTTCAGCCATTACTATAGCTTGTTACAGTTTTTTGATTGTTTAAGAAGAAAATATTTTAGCATTTGTTAACGTATAATTGCCGTCCTCACTTGTAATTCAGGCCTTCAGCTACTGAGTATTCTGAAGTTGCTTGTGGCCTTCAGCCGACAAATAATTTTGGATTCTTTCTTACTAAGGCATTCAGCCTTCAGTGTAGTAAATTCCTTTAAAATGATTGTTGAAAATTATTTCCTCAAATAAAGTGTATGTGTTTACTGTAGCCAGCTGTAGATGATTACAGCCCCATCCACAATCGTTGCCTTATCCTGTCTCTCCCTGACTAGCAGGTCACAGGCACCGCCGTACGATATCAGCTTTGTCGGCAGGACCAAACCGGCAAATTAATGTCAGTCTGCTGCGTCAACGTAGCTGCCCCCACCTCTCACCGCACGTCAGAGACAAGTCAGAGCGCGTATTTTGCAGCTAAATCAGTTGCAGCGTGGGGCAGTTTTTCTGCGTTGCATTACACGCTCCGTAAATTTTATTATGAGTTTAACTGCTCGTCCGTTTAATTCCTCTCACATTTTTATTTTTTATTTTGGGGGCGCGTGTGGCCAGTCTTGTTTGCAGTGGGCGTCGACGCGTGTAATCTCCGGTGACGTCTGCAGAGCGCACCACCTCTGCACCGAGCTTTCGCTCTTCCTTTTTTTTTCTCCTTTTTTTTTTTTTTTTTTTTGACGAGGACACACGCCGTCATTTTAAAAGCGTGCCGCTGCCGCAGCCGATGGATCGAAGCGAAATGTTTGCCAGTGCGATGTTTAATAGTCGGCGTAACATTGTGTGGCCACGTGCATAATGCATAGTGCATTTTCGCTTGTAAAAGAGACAAGAGATAACAGCCCGAGACCGGAGATAATCTGTGTTCCTTTTTTTGTGTGTGTTTCGCCCCTTTTTTTGTTAACCGTCGTCAGTGTCGGAATGAATTATGAGGAGCGGGCGCTTCAAAAAGCCGGCGCTCTTTGCCGCAGCCGGCAATTATTACGCTTAATGGCGCTGCCCGCCGGCAGCTCTTCTCGCAATTTATGTGCTGGGGCGGCCGCACGCACGCAGCACGCACCCCGCACGCAGCCCAGCGCTGTGTAGCCACACGCACTGCGGCGCGCGCCAGAAGCGTGAACTGCGGGCTGGGTGGTGCGAGAGCCACTGCAGGGGCGCACCGACTAATAAGGCTCTGCTTAGCTCTGTCGTTAAACGATAAAATGTTTGACCATGTCTACGTTTCTGTCTCAGCGTCGCCCCTAATAACACTCTTATACTACACTGAAGCTCCAAAGAAACTGGTATAGGCATGTCTTCAGTCCTGAGAATGGTTTGATGCAGCTCTCCATGCTACTCTATCCTGTTTAAGCTTCTTCATCTCCCAGTACTTACTGCAACCTACGTCCTTCTGAATCTGCTTAGTGTATTCATCTCTTGGTCTCCATGATTTTTACCCTCCACACTGCCCTCCAATGCTAAATTTGTTATTCCTTGATGCCTCAGAAAATGTCCTACCAACCGTTCCCTTCTTCTTGTCAAGTTGTACCACAAACTCCTCTTCTCCCCAATTCTCTTCAATACCTCCTCATTAGTTATGTGATCTACCCATCTAATCTTCAGCATTCTTCTGCAGGACCACATTTCGAAATCTTCTATTCTCTTTTTGTCCAAACTATTTATCGTCCATGTTTCACTTCCATACATGGCTACTCTCCATACAAATACTTTCAGAAACGACTTCCTGACACTTAAATCTATAGTCGATGTTAACAAATTTCTCTTGTTCAGAAACGCTTTTCTTGCTATTGCCAGTCTACATTTTATATCCTCTCTACTTCGACCATCATCAGTTATTTTGCTCCCCAAATAGCAAAACTCCTTTACTACTTTAGCAAAACTCCTTTACTACTTTAAGTGTCTCATTTCCTAATCTAATTCCTTCAGCATCACCCGACTTAATTCGACTACACTCCATTATCCTCGTTTTGCTTTTGTTGATGTTCATCTTATACCCTCCTTTCAAGACACTGTCCATTCCGTTCAACTGCTCTTCCAAGTCCTTTGCTGTCTCTGACAGAATTACAATGTCATCGGCGAACCTTAAAGTTTTTATTTCTTCTCCATGGATTTTAATACTTACTCCGAATTTCTCTTTTGTTTCCTTTACTGCTTGCTCAATATACAGATTGAATAACATCGGGGAGAGGCTACAACCCTGTCTCACTCCCTTCCCAACCGCTGCTTCCCTTTCATGTCCCTCGACTCTTATAACTGCCATCTGGTAGGCATGCGTAGTCAAATACAGAGATATGTAAACAGGCAGAATACTGCGCAACGCCTATATAAGACAACAAGTGTCTGGCCCAGTTGTTAGATCGCGTACTGTTGCTAAAATGGTAGGCTATCAAGATTTAAGTGAGTTTGAACGTGGTGTTATAGTCAGTACATGAGCGATGGGACACAGCATTTTCGAAGTAGCGATGAAGTGGGGATTCTCCCGTACAATCATTGCACGAGTGTACCATGAATATCAGGCCAATTATTGAAAATGACAGTCACAATCGCATTATTTATTTTGCCGCCAACCTGTTTCAACCTGCGATGGGGTCATCTTCAGGGCAATTTACAGCATTTGGTCGCTCGCTGGAGTCGTCACCCTGCCTATGCACAATTGGTAACTTCACAGGCAGGGTGACGACTCCTGCGAGTGACGAAATGGCGTAAATTGCCCTGAAGATGACCCCATCGCGGGTTGAAACCGGTTGGCGCCAAAATAAATAATGCGATTGTGACTGTCATTTTGAATAATTGATTATAAGTAAATTGATCGCTGTTATCTCCACACAACTATGTTGTCTAAAAATTTATGAATATCAGTATCCGGTAAAACATCAAATCTCCATCATCGCTGTGGCTGGAAAAAGATCCAGCAAGGACTGGGCCAACGACGACTGAGAGAATCGTTCAACGTGACAGGAGTGGAAGTCTTCCGTAAATTGCTGTAGATTTCAATGCTGGGCCGTCAACAAGTGTCACCGTGTGAACCGTTCAACGTAACATCATCGATATGGGTTTTCGAAGACGAGAGCCCACTAGTGTACCCTTGATGACTGCACGACACAGCTTTACGTCGCGCCTGGGTCCATCAACAACAACTTTCGGCTATTGATGAATGGAAACTTGTTGTCTGATCTGACGAGTCTGGTTTCAAATTTTATCGAACGGATGGTTGTGTACGGTATTGTGACAACCTCATGAATCCATGAACCCTGCATGTCAGCAGGGGACTTTTCAATCTAGTGGAGGCTCTCCAGTTGCTGTGTTATGGGACCCCTGATACGTCCAGATAAGACTCTGACAGGTGACACGTACGCAAGCATCCTGTCTGATGACCTGCATCCATTCATGTCCATTGCGCATTCCGACGGACTTGCGACACCCTACACGTACAGAATTGATACAGTGTGGCTCCAGGAACACTCTTCTGAGTTTAAACACTTCCGCTGGCGACCAAACTCCCTAGACAAGAGCATTATTGAGCATATTTGGGATGCCTTGCAATGAGCTGCTCAGAAGAGATCTCCACTTCCTCGTACTCTTACGGATTTATGGACAGCCCTGCAGGATTCATGGTGTTAATTCCCTCCAACGTAACTTCAGACATTATCCGAGTCCATGCCACGTCGTGATGCGGCACTTCTACGTCCTCGCGGGGGCGCTACATGATACGAGGTGCATTCAAGTTCTAAGGCCTCCGATTTTTTTTCTCCAGACTGGAAAGAGATAGAAACATGCGCATTGTTTTAAAATGAGGCCGTGTTCATTGTCAATACGTCCCAGATATGGCAGCACCTTGCGGCAGACGGAATTTTACCGCCAGCGACGAGAATGAGAACTGTTTTATATACTTAAAATGGCGATGTTTTCCTTACTTGAACAGCGTGCAATCATTCGTTTTCTGAATTTGCGTGGTGTGAAACCAACTGAAATTCATCGACAGTTGAAGGAGACATGTGGTGATGGAGTTATGGATGTGTCGAAAGTGCGTTCGTGGGTGCGACAGTTTAATGAAGGCAGAACATCGTGTGACAACAAGCCGAAACAACCTCGGGCTCGCACAAGCCGGTCTGACGACATGATCGAGAAAGTGGAGAGGATTGTTTTGGGGGATCGCCGAATGACTGTTGAACAGATAGCCTCCAGAGTTGGCATTTCTCTGGGTT
Source organism: Schistocerca cancellata (assembly GCF_023864275.1). NCBI lineage: Eukaryota > Metazoa > Arthropoda > Insecta > Orthoptera > Acrididae > Schistocerca > Schistocerca cancellata. The sequence goes on along the minus strand of NC_064628.1, from coordinate 745,857,183 downwards.
CTGTGCACACAATCCTGCATGACGACCTGAAAATGCGAAAAGTGCCATCCAGGTGGGTGCCACGAATGCTGACGGACGACCACATGGCTGCCCGTGTGGCATGTTGCCAAGCAATGTTGACGCGCAATGACAGCATGAATGGGACTTTCTTTTCGTCGGTTGTGACAATGGATGAGACGTGGATGCCATTTTTCAATCCAGAGACAAAGCGCCAATCAGCTCAATGGAAGCACACAGATTCACTGCCACCAAAAAAATTTCGGGTAACCGCCAGTGCTGAAAAAATGATGGTGTCCATGTTCTGGGACAGCGAGGGCGTAATCCTTACCCATTGCGTTCCAAAGGGCACTACGGTAACAGGTGCATCCTACGAAAATGTTTTGAAGAACAAATTGCTTCCTGCACTGCAACAAAAACGTCCGGGAAGGGCTGCGCGTGTGCTGTTTCACCAAGACAACGCACCCGCACATGGAGCTAACGTTACGCAACAGTTTCTTCGTGATAACAACTTTGAAGTGATTTCTCATGCTCCCTACTCACCTGACCTGGCTCCTAGTGACTTTTGGCTTTTTCCAACAATGAAAGACACTCTCCGTGGCCGCACATTCACCAGCCGTGCTGCTATTGCCTCAGCGATTTTCCAGTGGTTAAAACAGACTCCTAAAGAAGCCTTCACCGCTGCCATGGAATCGTGGCGTCAGCGTTGTGAAAAATGTGTACGTCTGCAGGGCGATTACGTCGAGAAGTAACGCCAGTTTCATCGATTTCGGGTGAGTAGTTAATTAGAAAAAAAAAAATCGGAGGCCTTAGAACTTGAATGCACCTCGTATTAGGCAGGTGTACCAGATTCTTTGGCTTTTCTTTGTATAGCGAGACAGTGATATTTTAAGCTGCGCTTAATTTTGTTTTACATTGGTGAATTTGGCTGTGAACTATGTGAAATTACCGCTTATGCCAGGGGTGGAATGATACGTAGCAACGTTAATAAAAGCGAGAGGGGGAATATTTTCCCCTTTGTCTTCCAACACTGACAGCTCACGAGCGTGCGCTACTAGCACCGATCAGCTCTATGGTATAAATGTCATACAGAAGTATCGTGAATTCGTGAATGCGCGATATAGAGGCCTCCAACTCCAAATGTGATTCATGTTTATAGCATGTCATAGGTAATCAAATTAGGTCTGTTGAAATACAACGCAATAAGTGAAAGGAAAATGACGTTCAAAACATTTATTTAACATTTTTGATAGTGTCTCATATTGAAATTACTGTTATTAATTAATATACCTGAGACCTGATGCCAAGGAACCCAGGTTTGGGTTACGATTGTGGTCGGGGCCGTAATCAATTGCAGTTCGTTAGTTTATTTTTCAGTCACGTACACTTTATTTGGAAACAACAACAAATAATAGGTGATAATAAATTAACAAGTGTTCCACGGCTGAAAGCCTTAATGACAACAAGTTCAACTATTTCTCGGCTGAAGGCCCCTATAATAATAAGTTAAAAACTATTTCAAGGCTGAAAGCCTAAGTAGCAATCCTTTAAGAACCAGTTAAACATCTTGAAATAACTGTTATTAAAATTTAAAAAAAAGAAACAATCATCAAATCTGACCCAACCAAGGAGATGGGGGGAATGGGGGGAGGCGCAGACGTTGCTCCGAGAATCGACTTGGGAAAGTCCCTCAAAACTTCGCAAGCGATGAATCAGGCAGCCAAGAGTTGCATTCACTTCAAGAAATGGTAACTCAGACTAGCGGCAGTTTCAACGCATGACCAATAATCATTTGCCGAATCTACCTAACGGCCGATGGTCAATGCAACAAGCTGATAACACACCCAAGCTGGAACCGGCGGCCAGCACTACGTCTTCAGACTCCGGTGTTTAGAGCATCTGGAAGCACAAAGGAACCACTACTAACAGAGTAGGAAAAAAAAAAAAACACAGCACCCGTCCCACTCATCACGGAAGCTGTCGAACTACATGCCTTACCAGACAACAGCGGCAAGGTGAGGAAACGTACACTGTCGTAGCATACACTAAGCTCCAGGGCAGGCATTTGGGGCATTAGCGGCCACTAAGCAGGAAAAATGCCACTGGTTGAACTTAACAAATAATAACGTATAGAATGCAACAATTAATAATAAGAAGTGGAGGAGGGCTAATAAGGTTCGCCTTCCCCAAACGCTCCACTCGCTGCTCTTCGTCTGGGGCGCACCACTAGCAACAACACACCAGCAAATGGCGAGATCTCACAATGATGGAAGTTTCACTACTCGAATGAAGGTCCACTCAAACTTCCTGGGTCTGGTTGACAACGAGGTAGTACTCCTCGCGACTACAGCCCTTCCATCCGGCAGTGTAGGCGTGCCGCGAAGTTGTCCCGGCGTGTCCTCGCGCTGCGCCGACCTGGCTGCTCGCCCGTCCCCAACCGAACTGCCCACTCACACCACAACGTCGCCCCAAAGATAGTACCATCGTTACTAGATATGGATAACCGCCGCTGCTGCCACTAGCGGACAGACAACGCTTGCAAACGGAGTGGCGCCAATGAGCACTGGAAGACGACGACAACCGGAAGTATACCATCTAAATGATGCCAACCTAGCAACGGCACCAACGCGAGCCACAACACGCCTGAATACCATACGAATCTATGAAGGTTACCAATTAATAGTAAGATTAGTAGAGGACAACGTGGCAAAGTGGCTGGGAGAGGAAAAGTGGTCATTGCATAATTCTTGCCCTGTAAAGCGCTGCTGCCTGCCAAGAAGTGGTCAGACTATAATAGTCCTAATATACATGGTCATTGTTGTCAGAGAGATAATCAGATGAACCTTGTTCCGTTCTTTTCCAGCAGCAACTTTTTTGTTTTTGAGTTGTCTGATATAAGTTCAAATGGTTCTGAGCACTATGGGACTTAACATCTGTGGTCATCAGTTCCCTAGAACTTAGAACTACTTAAACCTAATTAACCTAAGGACGTCACACACATCCATGCCCGAGGCCGCAATCGAACCTGTGACTGTACCGGTCACGCAGTTACAGACTGAAGCGCCTAGAACCGCACGGCCACACCGGCCGGCTCTGATATAAGTGATTGATCTTATTCTTATAACCTCACTTCTAGGGAAAGCTACAAATTTTTTAAAAAATATCAGTGTTCAAAAACGTCGTTTGGCATACTAATGTACTTCGTTGTCATTTGTTTCAGTTTTGATAGTTTTTTCCGTGGATCAGAAAAAGTGGCCAGCCTGCTCGTCTTGAAATGTGGCCAAGGTGTTTACGCCAATAAGAGTTACTTCCAAAAAACACGCATAATACAACAGATAAAACTGACTTCCAAGCCCTTTTGCATGCAAAAATATCTTCCACAATTCTACCCCTTTGTGACAATGTTGAATTGATTTATATCGTTTAAAATCTCCTCTGTTATATTTGCCCTAATACAAAAGTTCGATTGAAAACGATTTGCTGCAGCCGCTTGGTGTTCTTTCAGATACTGGTGCCTGCAGATGCTTAGAAAATGTGCCTGGATATCAAAAAAAGAAACCTGGGATGCTGTTTCTATGGCACTGCTCACTGTACGCTCCTTGGTAAGGAGAATTGATCTTCAGGAAAATACTTATAGTTCCTGTATATTAATCCCTTTTTCCCTTAAAAACTGAATGTGTGTTTCATTGGCCACTGTCCCCAGACTTGTCTCCCTACAATTCCAATATGGGCTCTTAAGCAAATAAAGTTTGACGACCTCTAGTTTATAAGCATCGACGCAACGATGATTCGTGACGCCATCAGACTACTGGTTAAGATCGCGGAGTTGCGGTAACGTGTGTATTGGAGTATGCAGAGGAGAAGTGTTGGCACTGTCCATTTTATTTAGCACTAAGGCCTTCAATTTGTCTAATCTAAATCCTTGTGCTTTTCTGTTAAAATTGCTTCAGCAATTTTTAATTTCCATGACCCATCTGTAAATCCAGGAAATGTAGTGATTGGATCTTAATAAAAGTGATAGTAACGGAGGAACGAATTTTGTGGTTCCCTGGTTCCAGTGAACAAACTGCTACTGCCAATTTATTCACGTTTGCTCTTGTTCTCCTCATTGATCGTAAGTGCAACGTCAAGTGTGTCTCACGGGTGCACAGGGATAAGAGTGATCAAGTTTTAATATGTTAATTGTCAACGAACCACATCTGCTTCGATAGTAAGGGCAAAACGCAAAAGATACAGCTTCTCACTAGGTACTGGTACAGAGACTTTACAGAGCTGATATCACCTGACTGTTTCTAGTTTATAGTAACACCAGAAGGAGCTTTGTAAGAAAATATACCTGTAGGGAAGACCTGAAAATGCTGACCTGATTCAGTCCAACACAGGCACAAAACGTTAATCTTTAACACATTCAAAGTCCACAGCAGAAGCAAAGATGAAATCTCAGAACAGCGGCATTGGTCCCTGCGATGGGCCTGTAGAGTGTCCTGAGATGATGAGGTGAGTAGGACCAGCCCGCAGGCCAGCAGAGGCTCTTGAGACCGGAAGAACTGTCTTGTGTAGTCCTTGCGCCGTCCTTTATAGCTGACAGTGGTGGAATGCACTTGATGCTATTCTCATGTCACCTGTTGTGCACTGGCACTGCCACCTGATGTCCGGTCATGACTGCGAAATGGAGAGCTCACGATGCTGAAGCATGCAAGGACCATGTAGACTGCAAGAGTGCTCCAGGTGCCCGAGCGGATGCCACCTCCTTTTGTATGTTGTCGTTGTGGTCTTCAGTCCTGGGACTGGTTTGATGCAGCTCTCCATGCTACTCTATCCTGTTCAAGCTGCTTCATCTCCCAGTACCTACTGCAGCCTACATCCTTCTGAATCTGTTTCGTGTATTCATCTCTTGGTCTCCCTCTACGGTTTATACCCTCCACGCTGTCCTCCAGTACTAAATTGGTGATCCATTGATGCCTCAGAACATGTCCTACCAACCGATCCCTTCTTCTAGTCAAGTTCTGCCACAAACTCCTCTTCTCCCCAATTCTATTCAGTACCTCCTCATTAGTTATGTGGTCTACTCATCTAATCTTCATCATTCATTTGTTGCACCACATTTCGAAAGCTTCTATTCTCTTCTTGTCCAAACTATTTATCGTCCATGTTTCACTTCCATACATGGCTACACTCCATACAAATACTTTCAGAAAAGACTTCCTGACACTTAAATCAATACTCGATGTTAACAAATTTCTATTCTTTAGAAACGCTTTCCTTGCCATTACCAGTCTACATTTTATATCCTCTCTACTTCGACCATCATCAGTTATTTTGCTCCCCAAAGAGCAAAATTCCTTTACTACTTTAAGTGCCTCATTTCCTAATCTAATTCCCTCAGCATCACCCGACTTAATTCGACTACATTCCATTATCCTCGTTTTGCTTTTGTTGATGTCCATCTTATACCCTCCTTTCAAGACACTGTCCATTCCGTTCAACTGCTCTTCCAAGTCCTTTGCTGTCTCTGACAAATTTACAATGTCATCGGCAAACCTCAAAGTTTTTTACTTCTTCTCCATGGATTTTAATACGTATTCCGAACTTTTCTTTTGTTTCCTTTACTGCTTGCTCAATATACAGATTGAATAGCATCAGGGAGAGGCTACAGCCCTGTCTCACTTCCTTCCCAACAACTGCTTCGCTTTCATGTCCCTCGACTCTTATAACTGCCATCTGGTTTCTGTACAAATTGTAAATAGCCTTTCGCTCCCTGTATTTTACCCCTGCCACCTTCAGAATTTGAAAGAGAGTATTCCAGTCAACATTGTCAAAAGCTTTGTCTAAGTCTACAAATCCTAGAAACATAGGTTTGCCTTTCCTTAATCTTTTTCCTAAGATAAGTCGTAGGGTCAGTATTGCCTCACGTGTTTCAACATTTCTACGGAATCCAAACTGATCTTCCCCGAGGTCGGCTTCTACCAGTTTCTCGATTCGTCTGTAATGAATTCGCGTCAGTATTTTACAGCTGCGACTTGATAAACTGATTGTTCCGTAATTTTCACATCTGTCAATACCTGCTTTCTTTGGGATTGGAATTATTATATTCTTCTTGAGGTCTGAGGGAATTTCGCCTGTCTCATACATCTTGCTCACCAGATGGTAGAGTTTTGTCAGGATTGGCTTTCCCAAGGCTGTAATTAGTTGTAATGGAATGTTGTCTACTCCCAGGGCCCTGTTTCGACTCAGGTCTTTCAGTGTCCTGTCAGACTCATCACGTAGTGTCATATCTCCTATTTCATCTTCATCTACATGCTCTTCCATTTCCATAATATTATCCTCAAGAACATCGCCCCTGTATAGACCCTCTATATACTCCTTCCACCTTTCTGCTTTCAAATCTTTTCTTGAAACTGGGTTTCCATCTGAGCTCTTGATATTCAAACAAGTGGTTCTCTTTTCTCCAAAGGTCTCTCTAATTTTCCTTGTAGGCAGTATCTATCTTACCCCTCGTGAGATAAGCCTCTACATCCTTACATTTGTCCTCTAGCCATACCTGCTTAGCCATTTTGCACTTCCTGTCGATCTCATTTTTGAGGCTTTTGTATTCCTTTTTGCCTACTTCATTTACTGCATTTTTGTATTTTCTCCTTTCATCAATTAAATTCAGTATCTCTTCTGTTACCCAAGGATTTCTACTAGCCCTCGTCTTTTTACCTACTTGATCCTCTACTGCCTTCACTATCTCATCCCTCAAAGCCACCCATTCTTATTCTACTGTATTTCTTTCCCCCATTCCTTTTGTGTAGATCTATGGCAACACCCCCCACCCCCCCCCCCCCCAATCAGAAAGGGATGCAACGCTGCAGCCTATCTCGACGTCCATATCAAGCAGGTGGTGCAATATCCACATCCATGGGAATGACTTCTGGTGGCACTGTTATGGAGGTTGGGATCTTGCCCTGGGTCGCGATTCCATGTCCTGTACAGTGGCTTCGCTGTCGGTCATCTGTCCATGTGACAGCAGTGTGTTTGGAACAGAAGCTACAGTCGGCCCATCTGGACTGTGGCGATTTTAGAACTTGTTTATGTGCCTCTAGCACGCTACACCTCCAGCCAAAGTAACCTCTGCCATAGCCTGGCCAAGGAGTTGGGAGATTGTGACAGGGAGACATTGTCGTCGGCCTCAAGAAAATGTCAGGACACACACAAGGTCTCAAATGGCAAAGTTATGACGATGAGGGCGCTGAGCATCTTTGGTGGTGGTGTGAGGATGATGTGACAGAGAGAGCTGGGACTCGTGAGGACGTCCATACAGCTTGTCTGCAGGGGAGGAGTTCAAATGGTTCAAATGGCTCTGAGCACTATGGGACTTAACTTCTAAGGTCATCAGTCCCTTAGAACTTGGAACTACTTAAACCTAACTAACCTAAGGACATCACACACATCCATGCCCGAGGCAGGATTCGAACCTGCGACCGTAGTGGTCGCGCGGTTCCAGACTGTAGCGCCTAGAACCGCTCGGCCACTCCGACCAGCAGGGGAGGAGTCCCTCAGGGGTGTGAATCTATATTATTCCAGGAATAACAGTGTGTCTTCCAATGGATGGTGCATGCAGAGCTTGGTAATTTGGGTCCTGAAAGTCCTGACAAACCTCTCAGCCATGCCTTTGGAAGTAGACACTGCAGCGCGTTAGAAAAGCTTTCAGCACCCACCATGGCTGCACATCAGTACACTTCAACGGTCAACGTGTGATTCAGAAAAGGCAGCGAGCTTGTGCAGTGCGTCACAGATGAGACCAAAAATAAGTTTCAGTGATGAACGTTTATACCAACGTGTTGTGCTGTTTTATTCAGGCCCTGTACCAGTGCGTGTAATGGAAATAATTCTTAATCCCTTGCCTCCTTCTTTCTGTCGCGTTGTAATAAACGCTCTGGATGGCTCGTACATAAATAGTTAATTAAGCTCATCAATTTTACATGTGCCAATTACTACGTTTTTGTATAGCTTGTAAAAACGATTCTCAGTGATTTTACATCCAGCTTTAGGACTGGCAACAATAATGCAAGACTTACGAGCAATAAATTGTTTTATTGCAACATCGGACGAAATGAACTCTTTTCCACATTCCATTTCCTCTGTTTTATAGTAAGTGCTGTGTTATTGCAGCACCTCGTGCGCATTGTAAAGACAGGGTTTCCGGCGATCGATTGCAGCCCTTTACGCATCTAGTACTCTATTCAGAGCGAATGTTTTAGTGACCGTGGTCTTATGGCTCAAACCAAACAGTCAGGAAATTATAGTCCTGAGAATGGCTAGTAAAAAATAAAAAAGAATTGAATTAGAAGTTAACCCAAAAATCTGAAATGTGGTATCTTTCATCTTTATCCGAGTGCGGAATGCATACATTGAGGCACATTAATGTGAGTAATTTCATTTATTCGGTTCAGCACGAAAAGTAGGTTACACTGACATGTCAAAAATAGTAGGCAAATATTTGCTAACAAATAAAGATAATATCTGTGCCCACGTAATGGCGGAGGATAGTTAGTACAGCTGTTTGTCGCCCGCCTCTTCTGTTACAGTCGAGAATGGAGCGCGGGGGAAAGAAAACGGCTTCCTGTATTCTTGCGTGAGCAGTCTGATCTCTCTTATGGTCTTTACGCAAGATATACGACCGATACAGTAGAAAATCGTTCTGAGGTCTGGCTCGGCTGTTCATTCTCCAAACTTTGACAATGGCTTTTCGCGTAAAGAAATCCGTCTTTCCTCCAAAGATGTAGGTGTCTCACTCTTGCATTTCTTCTCATTTTCTCGAAACGAGAAAAACCGCAGAAAAAATATCGCTACAAAGAATAAAGGTCCAATGATTATTAAGCTAGAAATGTAGGGAAGCCATAGAAATTCAGAAAAATCAAAATAATTCAACAAAAATCAAAAATCGAGAAGGACTGAAATTAGATAAATTATTGGCCTTAGTGATGTGCAAAGGGTAAAGAGAAAACTCCACTTCGTTGCATTGTTGTGGCGATACTGTTGAGCAAATGTGTTTTTTCACGACTGCTGTACGTTTCCCATGTATTTTCTATCTTTTCCAAGCGACAAAAAGTTATAAAAGTGTATTTTGCATAATATCACTACAACAACTTATCATTCGGTATTATTTTTTTAATGGCATTGCACCAAACACAGTAACATAACTCTCCAGATTTTCGGACTGTCGAAACTGTTCACTGGAATATAAAAGGATCCTACAATTCATTTTTTCTCATAGATAGTGGCTAAGAACAATCGTCTTGTAAAGGGGGATGTTACAATGCTATTACCTCTTCATACTAACACTGAATTAAATTTTAGGTTTCATGACAGTAGAAGTATCCACACACCCCAGTGTAATGCGGAATTAGCTATTAGAGGCTGACTGGCCAACATAAAAGGAGGTGTGTGGTATTGCGTTGTCAGTACAGAAAGAGCAGCAGCAGAATGAGTCCGTCAGGAGAGTTCAGTGACTTCTACAGTGGTCTAGTCATTGGATGTCACCTGACATTAAGGACATTTTAAGCCCTTATGTACTGAAGGACAGGTAACGATCAGCAATGCGTAGAGTGGTTATAACAACCGTATAAAATCAGTGGAAGGAATAACTCCTGAGTTCCCAAGTGCTACCAGCAATGCAACACGAAATGAGTGTGCGCAGGGAATTAAAAGTAATGGCTCCAATGATCGAGAAACTCCTCGTAAGTCACACGTTTTTGTAGTCAACGCTAAGGGACAATTGTGGTGGCGTAAAGAGCGACGCCATTGGACAGTGGATGACTGGAAACAGGTGGCTTGGACCCAAGAATGAGGCTACATCCAGAGGCAACCCGATCGAAGAGTTTGGGCTTGAAGAATATCTAGAGAACGGTACCTGCCATGATAATGCCATCAGTACATTATAAAGGACGTGCTGTTACAGAATGAGGGACTTTTAAGTAGTTACCCTGCGGTCACCTTGTAGAACTTATAAAAACGCTTAATGCCGAAGGACATGAATACATTTTACAGCACTGCATATTTACAATAGAGGAACAGTTTGGAGACTATGACTGGATCACAATGCGTATTGCCATACCATAAGACAACGCAATGGAGCACCGTTAAGATGAGTCAAAACGTCGACTTCATTCCAGACTCCAGCGTCCAACATCACAACCTCTTGATTCGCCTTTGAGCAAGAATGGGCTTCCATTCCTCCAGACACATTCAGACATCTCATCGAAAGCGTCCTCAGGCGATTTCAAGCCACCACAAGGGCAAAGGTTGCACACATCCCATATTAATGTCAATTATTCAAAAACACTGTTAATGGCATTTATTATTATTATACCGCCAACCGGTTTCGACCCGACGTAGGGGTCATCTTCTGGGCGTTTACACTGTGAAATTATAGATATCCGTCAGAAAGAGTCAATTATACAACAGCTAAAATTACGTAAATTTAAAATATATTACCCATTGGTCGACTGCTGGTGGTGTCACTCCTGTCTACATAACGGCAGTAAACTATGCGAGGCTAACCCTTCGTATGGGCTTAAATAGCGTGCTGAGATCACGTGAGTAGACGGCAACACCCCCAGCGGCGATCAACGGCATTAAATACAGTTTATTTTATGTAATTACTAGTCACTTTCGTTTAACATAAATTTAAGTGACAGTAAATAAGAGAAAACGGAAACATTCCATTTAAAAAGAGCTACAATTATAGCGTTAATTATAAAATAAAAACAAATGTTCCGTAGCCATCTCGTAAAATTCGTAAAATTATATTACATTTGAAACGTCCCCTTAGAACAATTATACACGACCGTTTTTAGCGCAACGCAATCTGACTTTCAAAAAATCCCTACAAAAGAATGGCCCTGACTAACATTAACCTATACCTTTCACAAATCACTTACCTCACAAAAATCTTCGTTACTCAAGCTACAGCAATACAGCGAGCGCCACTACTGCCAGCTAAATAACAGATTCAAACTACGGAAGGCACTAACTACTAGTAGGCATAGTTAGCAAATGAAAGATTTTAATAGAGAACAAACAATGTATTTACCTTAATAGTCATCAAAAGTCATAATATATACAGCAGTTCATGACATCCATTTTTACAAATTTCAGAACTCCGCCATTTCTCTCCCCACATCCACCACTGCTGGCGGCTCACCTCCAACTGCGCAACGCTACGCGCTGTTAACATCCAGCTGCCGCTACCCAACACTACAATGGCAGACAACAATGCAAACTAGCCACAGACTGCACACAGCACAGCCAGTGATTTTCATACAGAGAGCGCTACGTGGCGGTGGCGTTACCAATATAAGAACCTAAACAGCCTACTTACACATTATGTGCCATAGTATAAAGTAAAACAATTCGTGACACACAAAAACTGGTGTCGTCTTGTATTGTAATATATCTGTTCGTACATTTACGCAGAAAACATTTGAGTGAATTTACTGAGACGGCTAATATGCAAGGACTACAAAGCCCTCTGCTCCTTATGGTGAGGACGCCGTTGCCGTGGATTATAAAGCGTATATCAGGCGCCCTCTAGTCTGTGTAGCGAGGACGCCGTCGTCATGGTAGCAGCTGGTGTGTTCGTATGGTGTTTTCTTTGCCGTTGATCACCGCTGAGGGTGTTGCCGTCTATTCACGTGATCTCAGGACGCTATTTAAGCCCATACGAAGGGTTAGTCTCGCAAAGTTTCCTGCCGTTATGTAGACAGGAGTGACAACGTCAGCAGTCGACCAATGGGTAACATATTTTAAATTTACGTAATTTTAGCTGGTGTATAATCGACTCTTTCTGACGGATATATACATAATTTCACAGGGTAAACGCCCAGAAGATGACCCCTACGTCGCCTTGAAACCGGTTGGCGGTATAATAATAATAAATGCGATTAAGACTGTTTTTGAATAATTGATTAATCATAGTAATCGCTGCTTCATCTCCGCAACCATGTTGTCCAAAAATCCATATTAATGTTCCTAATAGGTGTCCACATATTTTTGATCAGATAGTATGAAATCCTTTCTGCCACATCAGAGATCTATGCAAAAGGGAGCAGCAACCGTTCGGGCACCTCGGGCACGTCTGCAGTCTACAAGGCTCCTGCAGCCCTCACCATAGCAAGCTCTCCATGTCGCAATCGTGACTGGACACCAGCTGATGGTACGAGCGCTGGCAGACGCCACCACTGCCAACGGATCTGCACGTGAGAGCCGGCCGGAGTGGCCGTGCGGTTCTAGGCGCTACAGTCTGGAATTGCGAGACCGCTACGGTCGCAGGTTCGAATCCTGCCTCGGGCATGGATGTGTGTGATGTCCTTAGGTTAGTTAGGTTTAAGTAGTTCTAAGTTCTATGGGACTGATGACCACAGCAGTTGAGTCCCATAGTGCTCAGAGCCATTGAACCATTTTTTTTGCACGTGAGAACACGCGACAACAACACGTGACACGTGACAACAAAATAGTATCGCATGCAATCCGGCACCGGCAGCTACAAAGGGCAGCGCATGGACTACACCTACCAATTCTTCCAGCTTCGAGAGCCTCTCCTAACCTCCGTTTAGATACTACACACATCATCGTCGCAGGACGCTCTCGAAGCCCACGTGGGTACCGACGCCGCTGTTCTCAGCTTTCGCCTTTGCTTTCTGTAGTCAGTATTAAGGATACACTTTTTGTGCCTGTGTTGGACTTAATCGGGACAATATTCTTGGGACTTGTGTCCATTTCCCTGCAAATGTATTTTCCTATGATGCTGCTAGTTGTGTTACTACATAGTAACAGTCAGCAGTTCTCCAAAGCCTCTTTGCCAGGAACTAGTGAGACGCTCTATTTCGTGCATTTTGTTTTTACCGTCGAAGCAGCGTTATTTCGTTGTCAGTAAATGTGTTGAAACTGGATCGCTGTTTCCCCTGTATTCTCGTGAGGGACTCTTCAGCTGGCGACAAGGTGAAGTAAGAGATATTTAGTGTCGCTTGTTTCTTCCAATCCAGTGCTCACACGCTTCAACAGAGTCGCTATTGCACCTCCATCATGGCAGAACACCTAGATCTCTTACATAAACTTCCAGTTGTCCTCCAACAGATACAACGAAATGTGGAACTATTATATGAACGTGTAACTGTGGATGTCCTCACACAGCAATATTTCTGCAGTCACTTGACAGCTGCTTTGTCCACAGTCTCTGGACTTCGACCAGCGCCTACTGCTTTCCAACCATTTGATAATATGGTGGAGCCATAGCCAAACTACATTGTCAGGCTGGAACCGTGTTTCATAGCCTACGACATACTGGGGACGAACAACAGAGCGCTTATTTTCTCGCCTTTGTCAGACGAGACATTTTCCACTTACTCAAGCAGTTTAAACACTGTAGCATAGCCAATTCGCTCGGTTATTTGCAACTGAAGTCCATTGTTCCGGAATACTTCGACACACAAGTGGGAAGTTGCGGTCCATTCATCACAAATTATTTATTACTTCACAAAAGTTCAACAATATTTTATTACGCAGACAGACAGATCAACTGCCTGACAAAACACATTTCCACTGAATCTTACCTCAATACATTTAGAGCATTGTTCAAACAAATTAAAAGGGGAACTCTTCAACTCAGATTTAGAGGTAAACAGAAGAATAGATTCAATATAAATGAATAAAAAATTATTTGTAACTGTGGCCAAAGGTAACTCGCAATTAAGAAAACATTTGATCAATCAGAGAAGGCTACCTGGCAAAACACGTTTCTTCTGAATATTTTTACTCCATCTTACCAGCAAAAATATACAGCATTTCTCAAACATACGTTAAAAATGGAAACTACTGAATTCAGATTTACAGATAAATAGCGCACAATGGGTTCTATATAAATAAATAAAAAAGATAAATTTCCTACAACCCTGGCCAAAGTGGATCACTTAATTTGAGAACATATTTGATCGATCTGGGAAGGCTACCTGGAAACCACGTTTCTTCTGAATTCCTTTACTCCGCCCTACCACCATAAATAAGGAGCATTTCTCGAACATACATTAAAATGGAAACTGTTCTGTTCAGACTTACACATAAACAACGCACAATAGGTTCAATGTAAATAAATGAAAAAGATAAATTTCTTACAACACTGCCCAAAGTGAATCAATTCTGAGAAATTCAATGAATAATAATAAAATATCATTTAACACCTGAGCGTTACAACGACATTAAAATTACTACGTTAGAAAAACCAGACTCCAGACAGGGGAGGGTGATGTGCGGCAGACCAGGTCTGAAAAAAAAAAGAAGAAAAAAAAGAAAGGGCACAACTGGGTAAACTAATGGCCGTTAGCTACGAGATGTAAACCAACTTATAAAGGGTGCCGTAGCAAACCAAGAGGCCGTAACGTCTCAGAGGCTGCGGTGAGACGGGAAGCGGTACGCCGCCCTCGCCTACGCACACAGCCGACAAGGACAGGCAGCGCCCGGCGAGTAACGAATAAGACCCCAGAGGAGCGCCTCCAAACGCTACGAAGAGACCGGAAGGCCGAGAGAAAAAGAGCAAACACGTAAATCGTATACAACACTCATGGAACATATGAAAATGTTCACACCAACACCAAAGCTCAACGTGAGCGTGGCCCCAAGTCCCGATCAAACTTTAGATGTAACAATCAGAATTTTACCAAGAATTATTAATGATTAACCGGTTAATCTTACAATAAAATATAAAAATTTAATGTAATAATGACACACATCCCTTAGTGAAATTAACTGGCTTAGAAGGTAACCGACTAATCTTCAGTGCTAGCACTCAAATAACTACAATCGTAGTCATATTCGAAACAAATATTAATTTTTGAAATGGTAAATCTCACCAGAGTAAAGGAACCCAGTTACGCAAGGAGCCAAGATTCACTGGCCGGTAGCGTTTGCTTACCACAGCTGTAGGCAGTTTTATAGTCGCTACATCAGTCAGGGAAGCAACAACTTCCATTACAAATCAGACTAAATTTCGACCTCAGTGGTCACTAGCACAACATATGACGGTTTCAGATGCAGCTGACAAATAAGCAGACATTGAACAAGTTGTAATTAAAGGCAAATTTTAAACACACAAATGTGGCCGGCCGATGTGGCAGAGTGATTCTAGGCGCTTCAGACTGGAACCGCGCGACCGCTACGACCGCAGGTTCGAATCCTGCCTTGCGCATGGATGTGTGTGATGTCCTCAGGTTAGTTAGGTTTAAGTAATTCTAAGTTCTATTGGACTGATGATCTATGATGTTAAGTCCGATAGTGCTCAGAGCCATTTAAACCATATTTTTGAACACAAATGTGGCACTCAAATAATGTGAAACAGAGGCACCAAAAGGTAAATTCAGTTGTTGAAACAGAGTGATGGGGAAACACAGGCAATCCAGCGTAACGGTAGCAAGTTCAGCACAGGAGCGCCTGCGGCAGTCAAGTAATAACTACCTAACCCGCAAGGGCGGAACAGACGGCATTATAAAATTAACAGCACTCCAACGCCCATATCAGCAACAGTGCCTCCTTAATACAGGTTAGATCGGATGCGTCGACTTTATGCCCAAGTATTGCCGACTAACACGACTTTAATGACGACCAGCCGCTTAGACAATCGAGCGCCCGTGATCTCCTTGCACAGCTGGCCGTATGTCACACGTGCCACTACCACTCTACTTGACTGAGAAGTAGCGGCACAGGCCACGAAAACTGTCAACTGCTGTGAGAGCAGCACTTTCCTTCCGTATCCACAGTTGATGATGCCTAAGGGTGACACGGCGTTCGGTCAATACCGTTGGACTTTCAAGGCCTATTCGGACAGTGTCTGTTTCCTTTAATTGTACAATACAATTGAAAGGATTCATGCATGCCTAATGCCCTCTGTCACATGGGCTTTGGTATGTATTTGTTTATAAATAAGTACATCGATATAGCCTTATTTTCCCTCCTTAATTTTCCTACCCGCTTCCATCAGCCATTGCTAATTTTACTTCCCCCTCCCCCCAACCTCTCATTTTTACTTTTAATAGTTCTGCTTTTATGTTGTAACACCCCACCCATCACTTATCTGGTTTTGGCGTGTGTTCACCCCAGGCAATTGACTACAGATCAACAGAGAGTGCAAAACTGCCACTATGTTGGATAATGCAAAGAAAGTAATAAGGCCCTGTGACTCCTGATTGAACTGCGGTGGCAGTGTTGACATTAATTGTTTCAGAATTGATCCCTTTTAATTAAAAAGGGGTGCACATTGATGTTATATTCAGCTATTGAACACCGGATGCAAATGTTGAACGTATAATTAATTAAGAAAGTGACTTGGGATTTCGACTACTTGATAGAAAACAGATGCAGTCGATTAGCACAAATCTGTTTTAACTTACGACCTTCAATCATCGCATTACATGACTCTCCTAACAGGCAGTGGTAATAAATTGCGTTTGCGTGGAGTAAAGCGCGATAAATGAAAAGTAATTCCTATCAAATGACCCAGGCGTAATGCGAAGTGCGAGAAGAATTCTACAATACACGGCCCATGAAACCCTCGTGGAAACTTTGCCGACGTCATCCAACAAATTAATCAGTGGCCAGAGCGGGCGCAATATCACCGAATACAGCGTGGCGGGGCGGTGTTGTTGTGTGGACGTTGGTCAACCTCGTGGTGCTGCAAGGCTACGCTCGTCTATTTACTCCTAGATATCTTGCTCAGTACATAGTTGAACCAAAACTTTCTATCTCCAAGTTCAATCGTTCCGTTTGCTAAGTCCTAAACTGCAGAGATGCTCACGCTCTCTCAGGCAAGCTGAGTAAAGAACGCCACGTCCGCACTCTAGGCAAGCTGGGAACAGAAGACTTCTATGGAGAGTTCTGCCAGTCCGCTCTTCACCTCGGTTCTCCTCCAGCAAAATCACTTACTCCAATTGCAGCGCAAGTCGTGTTAATTATGCGTCGCTTCCCAGTGCTGACCAATGCCTGCTATGGGAAGTGAACAAAGTCCCACAAAATTTCCCTTCCTCTCAACTTCTGCTATTTAACTCCTCCCAGGCCACCCATCAAGGTTAGCGTCTGCACCTAACTCCAATTTTTCTGGAATTCTGACTCTCAGGAGAGTACTTCAAATTCCTTGGTCCTACATTCCCATCGGAGGCCGGCATATTTCATTCTGTCGCACTTCACCTGATTTACTTCAGACTCTGCGGACTGTGAATTCAGCGTGAAGTTGCTATAGTCACAAACGCACATATTTTGGCCTCTGTTGACCGCTCCACCGTTTCATTGCACGGCTTTCTCGCATGTTTCACTGAAAATAGGACAACAGACATTTATCAACAGGCGTACAAGTTCTCCGTCTGCTTCCCAGTACACCAGCATGGGGTCAACCACCGCCTTCACTGTCACTCATCTTAAGGCAGCTGGGGGTTGAGCCGTCCTAAGCTGCCTATTGACGCTTCCCTTCGCCACTCCCCAGCCTGACCGTGGTCAACTCTGAATACTTCCTTGGGATAAACTAGCCTCCAGTAAATCGACGCATTTCCACAAAGTTTTCATGTCATGTGAATTACTTTAAAACCATCACCCAATGTTAATTATTCCAATACCTCCATACTATAGCCTCTACAAGATGCATTGTGCCTTATCAGTCATTTTTGTTCAGCCCTACTGTTCACTCAACATGAGTTCGGTGATCTTTAATGACTTCATGTAAGGGGCATAGTTCTTGCCATCTTACAATGTTGAGCCGTGGCAAACTGGCGCCAGTGTTATTTTGTTCATGTATCGTTGAGATCGATTGTAGTTTACATAAGCTATCTTTGCTTTTCGTGTGTCATATCTTCTGGGTTGGCGGGCAAAGCAAGTTGCTAGTTAGTCTTCAACGGGTAACCCTGACTGCGACCAACTGACTGCCAATGTCATCAACAAACTGCCCAAGGAACTACAACCAAAGACTTTAAGAGAGGCCACCAAGGCGCCACCTGGCGTATAGCCAGAGGCAGACCGCGCCATCAGGCAAGGATGCAAGTCGTAGAAGAAGCCAACACAGCTCAAGCAGCAACATAAGATTGTCTTCCAAAGGTCTACGCCTCAACCGGACCGGTGGAATAATGCCTTGTCAGCAGCAGAAGGCTGGTGCACGCTCGTCTCGTAGCATCGCCAGTACAGCGAAGCGTCACTTGGCGTCTGTTTCGTCATGGAGGGCTGTCGACCCTCCAACTCCGGCAGCCTGCAGCTCTACGAATCGTTCTCCAAAGTGCACTAGTTGATGTCGAAGATTTTTACTCAGGACTTGAGCCCCAGGTCCACCTAAAGTACTCGTTGTCACACAGGTGTCGCCTCAGCTTCCGTTTAGGAAAGAGGGAAGGAGGAGCCAGCAGCATAGGTGTCTGCCACAGGAACGGAATGAGCAGCAGCGGCACTCAACCACTCGAGGCAAGACGACGGACACCATCCAGGTCACACAGGTCAAGCCTCCAGCAGGCCTGCAGTGTGACTGCGGCCTTCGTGCCCTGTCAGTGTCGCCTCCGAAGTTGGCAATTACTTACCCTCCCCTCTCACTGGGACTACACACCAGGCAGTTAGAAATCAGGAATCAGCAATGACATTTGTTAAAAAGGATGGGGTATTTGTGTTGACGGTGTGGATGGTTATGAGCTCACGTGTCCTGGTTTTTCCTTCGCTGTCAGCTATTCCTATGTCTTCACCTTTCATAACTTCACCTTTTATTATTCTGCTGGATCAATCACTAAATACTTATAGCTGCACTGTACTTAGCCTTTCTTACGAAACTCTTCTACTCTTTCACACTTCCACCCACTTCAGTGAGTGGAATGGCTAGGATGAAGTGGCTGTGACAGTCATTTAAGACAACATCCATTTATTACAATATTAAAAACCAACAAACATTTCGTTAAGATAATTTTAAAAATATCAGCTCTTAATTTCTGTGTTAGAGTTCTAAACTCTCAACGTTCCAAGCAGTTTATTTTAATGACCTCTCACGAAATAATAATAATAATAATAATAATAATAATTACAATGAATTTAAAAATACTTAAGATAATTTCTCACACAACAGTATCAGTAATAAGGCAGATTTTCAGAATGCTTAAGTACAAATAATTTCTCACGCAATTATAACGAGGCATAGCCCAAAACAAAACAAAACAAAAACTGATAGAAATTTATGCCCCAGGCTTGCAAGCAATGATTTTGAGAAAGCAACCCTTTTACAACATAAATTTTAACTGAACAGCACACAGCCATATACTCAATTTATGGGGTACGTGCCTGGATAACGATAGTGTGAGGCACGCACATAACAATACCTGTCTAATTTACCAAACGAGAAAACATTACAGCTCATCACCATTAGTAGTTACCAAAATATGTTTTTCTGTGGTAACTTCTAGCATCTAGAACTCAGTCAAGATTACTTGCTTCATGATAACATCAGCCTCTCTTTATGTTCCATAGCGAGTGCAGTGGCCACACATACACATCTCATGACATTTGGTATATTTATACTCAAGCACACTTGGTATAGTCTTATGTTCCCACCTTTAGTTATATTGTACAATTACTGCAGGTATAAAAAGTAGAATAGTCAAACATACTTTAATTGAACTAAATACACAAATTAAGTAGTTCATAAAAGGATTAAACTTGCTTTATACAGAACAAGAAAAAGTACAAAACATTATATCTCATATAATATGAATGTTAAAGTCATGTATGGGCATAGAAGGGGAGGGACAGGAGACGGATGGGTTGAGGGAAGGACAAGTAAAGTGTAGTATTATAGGGAAACATCATAAAATATGGAATGTGTGGTGAAGCATAAATTATCCACAATAATGACAGCAGTATAGCCAGGGAGAAACATGGTGAAAATAATAATTTAATAGAAGGAAGTATAAAATTACATAGTTCATGTAACAAAGTCATAATGCTATAGTATGGAAGCTTATCTCAAACATGGAAATATATACCGGTTCATCAGTACTACAATTTGCTACGTTATGAACTGCGTGACTTACATATTTAGTTCAAATAAAGTAAGTTTAACTGCTGCTTTACTTATTTTATGCCTTAAATAATTGGATGGGTCACTGTCTGGGCCTCCCGAGTGCTGTTGGCAAGCGGGTTGCATTCAGCATTTGTGTGGCCAGTTGAGGAGCTACTTGATTGAGAATAGCGGCACGGGTCACGAAAATCGTCAACTGATGGGAGACTGGTCTGCTGACCACTTGTCCTTCGTATCTGCACTTGATGATGCCTAAGGGTCATACGGCGGTCGGTCGGTATCGTTGGGCTTTCAAGGCCTTTTCAGACAGTGTTTGTTTTCTTTAATTGTACAATATAACCGAATGGATTGAAGTATGCATAATGCCCTCTGTCACATGGCATCTAGTATATATTTTTTTATATACAAGCACAGTTGATATAGCCTTGTGTTACCTCCTTAACTTTCCTACCCGCTTCCATCGGCCATTACTAATTTTACATCCGGTGCTTATCGAATAGTTCCAACTCCTGTAATTACTGCTTCCCTTTTATAATCATGTCGCTGCATTTTTGCCCCTCCTTCATCTTCCCCTCCCCCCTCCACCTCACCCAGTCGTTAGGTTTCATTTCTTTGACATCTTTTCCACCGCTTATCTGACATCTTTCACACCCATATCATGTCTGATTCTGTTTCAACCCCCCCTCCCCCTCGAACTCTCAGTTTTCCATTTAATAGTTCTACTTTTATGTAATTTACAACTTTCCCACCGCCTCCCTAGTCCCATTCCTACACGTTTTATTCCCGATTCCATTGCAACCCCGCCAGCTACTCCTCCCCTCTACCACCCTCCGTATTTATAAACACCCGATCACTATGTAAACCGAGCGAGGTGGCGCAGTGGTTAGACACTGGACTCGCATTCGGGAGGACGACGGTTCAGTCCCGCGTCCGGCCATCCTGATTTAGGTTTTCCGTGATTTCCCTAAATCGCTCCAGGCAAATACCGGGATGGCTCCTTTGAAAGGGCACGGCCGACTTCCTTCCCCGTCCTTCCCTAATCCGATGAGACCGATGACCTCGCTGTTTGGTCTCTTCCCCCAAACAAACCAACCCAACTCACTATGTAAGTTTTGCACTTAATATTTTATATTTTATGCATTTTGTTTACAACACATAATATATTAAGCCCAAACTTTGGTAATTTTGTTTACTATGTTCATATATGGCACATAGACCCATTTTATAGTATGATTCGACAGATGGTTGTTTTATCATGGTTATACACTGCAGTTATGTATGGCAGTTTCTCGTTTAAACTAGTATATGCTGTAGGGTTTTCGGAATGATGTCATATTTTCGTGCTATGAGCGTATTGCTTTCGCCTTGTATTCAGCCGCGCGCGCTAGCCGCGCGATCTTAGGCGCCTTGTCACGGTTCGCGCGGTTCCGCCCGTCGGAAGTTCGAATACTCCCTCGGGCACGGGTGAGTGTGTGTCGTCATTAGCGTAAGTTACTTTAAGTTAGATTAAGTAGAGTGCTGACTTCAGCAGTTTGGTCCCATAGAAGCTTACCACAAAGTTTTACCTCGTATTCACACATAACACTGGTTTCCAAATATCTATTCACAGGTAATACTGTTCTTTCAAAAATGTATCAATGAATTTAACTTTATGTACCATCTTCGTGTAATCATATAATATGCAACACAGACTTACAACCTACGCTATTCATCTTTGACCACCTGTCAATCAGTGACTTCGATAGTACATATTCAGACCAAATTCACATCAGATGTAACGACTGTATTGATGTTTATTTTGTGGCTCAGTTGTGCCATGGTTGGAAAACATCTTCGCTATCTGTTTTCCACATGTTATTATGAGTTTGTACTTATCTACCCCCAGGGACATTCAGGTCAATAGATCTTGTCGAAGACTTTACAAAGTCTAGTTCTACCCAACATGTAAACAGTATCACTCTGATAATTTTGAACCTGACACTGGAATGGCATAATGATATTAAGTTTTCGTCCTTCTCAATTACTATTCATTTCCACAAATATATTTTCAGTGTTGTACTTTATAATAGTTTAAGGCCGAAATCGTGATAATAATATAAAATAGAGAAATTTGCACAGTCAAATGGAAATATCATTCAGACAATATGTTTTTTTATAATGACTCTCTCTTACCAATCACGATTTTCTTTTATTTGTGTTTTACACGACGCGTTTCGGGAAATGATACTCATTTTCGAGTGTGTATTTTTTTGTATTATGCCATACGCACTTGAAAATGGGTATTATTTCCCGAAACGCGTCGTGTAAAGCATAAATAAAAGAAATTTGGCATATAAACTTGTACTAGTGTGGTAGGCTCGTGCTTCGTGTCTACTTTTGCTACAACAATGCGTTCGCTATGCTCTTCGCAGTAGCTTACCCGCGCTCCTATTTTTCTATTCATTATTAAACCTACACCTGCATTACCCCTATTTGATTTTGTATTTATAACCCTGTATTCACCTGACCAGAAGTCTTGTTCCTCCTGTCACCGAACTTCAGTAACACCCACTATATCTAGCTTTAACCTATCAATTTCCATTTTTAAATTTTCTAACCTACGTAACCGATTAAGGGATCTGACATTCGACGCTCCGATCCGTAGAACGCCAGTTTTCTTTCTCCTCATAATAAGGAAACCATAAGCCATGTATGTAGAAAAATGCATATACAAGCCATGTATACAGGGATGTGAATATACATACAAGTTTAAAGAGATCGTAACAGGCGACCGTCCATGGTTGTGCTAAAGGAACCATCTCGACACCTGCCTGAAGTGATTTAGGAAAACCACATCAAGCCTAAATCAGGTCAGCCAGACAGAGCGTCAACCTCCACCCTCAAGAATATGAGGTCAATCTATTTACAAATGTACTGCCTCAGTTTGTTGTATGTAACGTACAATGCTCTTACGTTTGTACATAACTGCAACAAGTTATCTTGACAACGCAGAAAATAATTATGCATTGTGCATTTAACCTAATAACATAATAAATAATAATGCAGTTTTCATTTAGACTTTTCGCCGTCCACAATGCCACACACATGTAACTCACTTTAGAAACGCGACCACCCTACTATGTCTCTTTTACCTGTCTCAACGTCTTCATTTCTACCAGCCTGGAAAACTGATTCAATATCTTTTTTATGTCCAGCCAGTATTAAAGTAAAATTTGATCTATCTGATCAATGGTTTCCGAACATTGGACATTGGACATTATTACGGGATCTGAATGTCTGTGGAGGAGTAGAAGCCCCTTGTTTCTGAAGAGCCGAAAGAGGAGAAGGTGGTGATGTTAGACACTGGGTCTGGAAGGAAGTCGACGTTCTAGCTCATCCCAAAGTTGTTCCATTGGGTTCAGATCAGGACTCTGGGAAGGCCGGTTCGTTATTGTCCACAAACCGTTGCCTCAGGATGCTGCTATGTGCCAGGGTGCATCTCCTGTGACAATTTCATCTCATAGTATCACTTGAAACCTACGTCCTCAATTATTTGCTGTATGTATTCTAATCTCTGTCTTCCTTTACAGTTTTTGTACTCTACAGCTCCCTTCAGTACCATGAAAGTCATTCCCTGATTTCTTAACAGATGTCCTATCATCCTATCCCTTCTCCTTGTCAGTGTTTTCCAAATATTCCTTTCCTCTCCGATTCTGTGCAAGACCTCCTCATTCCTTACCATATCATCTTACCTGATTTTCAACATTCGTCTGTAGCACCACATCTCGAATGCTTCGAACCTATTCGTTTCCGGTTTTCCCACAGTCCATTTTCGCTACCATAAAATGCTGTGCTCCAAACGCACATTCTCAGAAAATTCTTCCTCAAATTAAGTTCCATGTTTGTACTAGTAGACTTCCCTTGGACAGGAATTCTCTTTATGTCAGTGATAGTCTGCTTTCGATGTCCTCCTTGCACCATCCATGATTGGTTATTTTGCTGTCTCTCGCTGTTCTCATTTCTGCTACTTCTCTTTCTTCGATTTACTTCCAATGTTTATACTCTACTCATTAGACTGCTCATTCCATTCTTCTTGACTTTCGCTCAGTATAGCAATGTCGACAGCGGATCGTATGACTCATGTCCTTTCACCTTCAATTTTAATTTGACCCCCGACCGTTTCTTTTATTTCCACCGCTGTTTTTGCGATGTCAGATTGAACTGTAGGGACGAAAGACTACATCCCTGTCTTACATTCTATTAACCTGAGCACTTTTATTTGGTCATCCACTATTATTATTCCCTGTTGGCTCTTGTACATATTGAACAAAAAATCAAAAAAAGTTGTACGTCACCTTGGTTCCGAGATTTCCGGAACCTGTACAGAAAATTGGAATAGAGATCGACATAAACATCATTTACATCCTTTTTATTGCTCATGAAAACCACACATTGCATGTTGTACCACCATACAGCGAGACCTTCAGTATTGGTGGTCCAGACTGCTGTACAGACCGGCACCTGTAATACCCAGTAGCAAGTCCTCTTGCACTGATGCATGCCTTTATTCGTCGAGGCATACTAGCCACAAGTTCATCAAGGCACTGTTGGTCCAGATTGTCCCACTTCTCAACGGCGGGGCGTAGGTCCCTCAGAGTGGTTGGTGGGTCACGTCGTCCGCAAGCAGCCCTTTTCAATCTATCCCTCGCATGTTCGATAGGGTTCATTATGGAGAACATGCTGGCCTCTCTAGTCGAGCGATGTCGCTACCCTGAAGGAAATCATTCACGAGATGTGGACGATGGGGGCGCGAACTGTCGTCCATGAAGACGAATGTCTCGGCAATATGCTGCCGTTATGGTTGCACTATCGGTCAGAGGATGGCATTCACGTGTAGTACAGATGTTACAGCGCCTTCCTTGACCAGCACCCGCGTACGTCGGCCCCACATAATGCCACCCCACCCCTAAACAGCTGGGAACCGCCACCTTGCTGCACTCGCTGAACAGTGTGTCTAAGGTGTTCAGCCTGACCGGGTTGCCTCGAAACACATCTCCGACGATTGTCTAGTTGAAGGCATATGCGACACTTATCGGTGAAGAGAATGTGATGCCAATACTGAGCGGTCAATTCGGCATGTTGTTGGGCTCATCTGTACTGCGCTGCATGGTGTCGTGGTTGCAAAGATGCACCTCGCCATGGACATCGGCAGTGAAGCTGCGCATCATACAGCCTATTACGCATAGTTTCAGTCATCACACGACGTCCTGTGGTTGCACGAAAAGCATTATTCAACATGGTGGCGTTGCTGTCAGGTTTCCTCGGAGCCATAATCCGTAGGCAGCGGTCATCAACCGCAGTAGTAGCCCTTCGGCGGCCTGAGCGAGGTATATCATCGACAGTTCCTGTCCATCTGTATCTCCTCCAAGTCCGAACAACATCACATTGGTTCTCCTAGACGCCTGGACACTTCCCTTGTTGAGAGCTCTTCCTGGCACAAAGTAACAATGTGGACGCGATCGAACCTCGGTATTGACCGTCTAGGCACGGTTGAACTACAGACAACACGAGCCGTGTACCTCCTTCCTGGTGGAATGGCTGGAAATGATCGGCTAATAGGCGCTGCTCATGCATGATTGTTTACATCTTTGGGCTTGTTTAATGACATCTCTGAACAGTCAAAGTGACTGTGTCTGTATCTGTGATATAATATGCACAGTCAACGTCTATCTTCAGAAGTTCTGGGAACCGGGGTTATGCAATTTTTTTTATGTGGGTATATTAGCCGTCGCTCCCTATATCTTTCTGCTATTTTTCTCAGAATTTTGAACATTTTGCACCATTTGACAATGTCTAACGCTTTTTCCTGGTGGACAAATCCTATGAACGTCTTTTGATTTTTCTTGCTTCTACTATCAACAGCAGGGTTATCTTAAGCGCAATGACAGGGCTCAAACCACAGAAACACCGCCGGGCCCTGTGACCGAGCGGTTCTAGGCGCTTCAATCCCGAACCGCGGTGCTGCTACGGTCGCAGGTTCGAATCCTGCCTCGGGCATGGATGTGTGTGATGTCCTTAGGTTATTTAGGTTTAAATAGTTCAATGTCTAGGGGACTGATGACCTCAGATGTTAAGTCCCACAGTGCTTAGAGACATTTGAACAGAAACACCCCCATACTGTAACACCACCTCATGTGCACTTCTCTGTTGACAATCATCATGATGGCCACAAGCCCCAGGGCTTATCTCTTTACACCACCTCGAGCGTCGCTCAGAACTACAGAAATGTGTGTCTCATGAGGAGCTGCTCTACAGTTGTGCCCTATTCTTCTTAATTCCTACGTCCAGTCATTGTGCTAGCTGGACTACTGGTAGCACTTTGGAACAGAAGAGATTCCTTCCGTTGATTTAATGCGATTTTTTGCAACCAACCTCCTCAATGGTCGAGGGCCCCTTTCGATCAGCACATGAGTTCTGCCGGGTCGTGGTTTAGTTGTGAGAGTTCCTTTGCGTTCTCGTTTCAGGGTCAACTCACGAACAGTCGACTTGGGGAGTTTTAGAAGGGTTTAAATACCCCTGATAAATTTATTACTCAGGTAACATCCAATGACTAGTCCAATTTCAAAGTCAGTGAGCTCTCCTCACCGAGACATTCTGCTGTGTATAGGAAAGCCACAGAAATTCGGGAAAACTGTAATGGAAATTAAGCACGTCTGAAATTGGATAAGTAGTTAGTATTACTGCCGTATAAAATATCCAGAGCCAAAATCTTTGCCGTACGAGCTTGCAAAATTTCCCCTTGGTTATATTAATGTAGCGATTATATTGAACTAAGGTATGCTGTCACGACTACCATACTTAGACCATGTCTTTTCTAGATTCGACAAGGAATGAAATGCTACAAAACTTCTTGTTTTCGTAATAGCACTACAATAGTTTGTCAATCTGTCTCCCTTTTGCTATGGCAGACCACCAAATACAGTAACATAACTCTCTCTTGTTGTAGATTAAAAGCTTATTGAACAGATCAAGGCACGTTTTCTCTTATAGTCTGCCAGTGAAATTAAATTCCTTTATGTCTATATCTGTCCATCTGGATTTCCCAAACTGCATTCCGAGAAACGCTAGTGGTTCGTGGGAAGTGAATAAGTGCGCCGCAGAAAACTATTAATAATGTGGATTTCGTTTTTTGACTTTTTGACGATACTAAAATTATAATCACATTTTATTATTAGTTGTGATTTAGAATTGATGTAATCACTGATTAAAACAAGCTTGCCCCATTTTTAAAAATTTTATTAACCTTAAAACTAAACAAGGAGTCCCATGAACGATCCGCCAGAGGAAAATTTTTGAGCCCAGGCGTCTATCATATAACGGTAGCACACAGAAAATTGTCCCGTAATGGCGATAAGCCCACAGAAAACGTCTCTGACTCCTTTTAAATGTTCTGAGATGAGTGATGGAAGGTCTGCAATGGTAACCGCACAGACCCTTGCGGTTAACAGTGTAGAAGAAGAAAGGTCTAGGGAATCTTGAAACACGTATTCCAGCACTCAAGAAATATCAGACTGTCGCATTTAGTGGCCACCCCCAGGTAGCTGTTTATAAAGAGCTTGGCCGGGTCTTGGGAATTAAATTAACTTCTCCTCAGTGGCAACTCTTAAAGGCACCAGCTTTGTGCCTACTCGAAAGGGGATCCTGATTAATCAGGAGAATTAGGGAGGAAGGTAGGGATTACAATTCGAATTCAAAGGCAAGTTAAAAATTAACAATGAGATATATTCTAATAACAGAAAGTCACAAACAGGAACCGATAGCAGCCTCGTCTGACGTTTCACAATACAGAGTCTAACGGTGTACAGTGGATCTCAATCAGAGATTAAAAACATCTACATGAAAGACGGAAAGTCGTTTATAAACCGAACCAACACTAGTACCTGCTGTGCTTGGAACAGAATGCGTGAATGAATCCAGTGCTGCTAGAGAGAGAGAGATAGTACTTAATAATGCTATATCGACCGTGGTGACAAAGGGGACGGTCGCGGTGATTTCTTGCCACATGGATGGCGCTGTCGGTGCCCGGCAGAGGTGTGAGAAAGTAGCGCACACAGAATTTGAATGCGAGCGACATTACGATGTTCTGTTTAGTGCAATAAACAGGCAAAATGTGACTGGGTGGGAGGCGGCGCGTGCCAAGAGCAAAGCGCTTCCACGTCGCAGCGACTCGCGGCGGTCTTCGGGCCGGATGCAAGTAGAGTGAACTCTGAGTTATTGTGGCCTTGGAGTCAACGCATTTCGGAAGCTTCCGACCCCAAAAAATTGAACCGCTACCAACTACGCAGTGCAGCAGTGGTAAAGGACTATCTGCTGTCACACAGGGAACTGTTCACGTCATTTGGGGACAGAAATTTCACATTCCGCATGAGTTCCAATCGTCGAAAAACGGTCGTCGCTTTATTCCTGTGCCTCCACGAGGAAAAAGAAGGAACCATTTGAAAGTATGCACATTTTTAACAGTTGCGGCCACTTTGAAAAAGTTATAAACTTTTGTCAAAATGACAGTAACTGGAATGTAAATCCGGAATGCAGTTTCTAAGTACATCAGAGATCAGTTTATTTCGCAATTTGTGTTAAGGGATTGATGTGTAGTTGAAATTTAAGAAAGCTCTAAATAAAAATATCAGCTCAGAAACGGATTCACCCGTGGCTTGGTGACTAGGGAAGATCTCGGAATCTGTAATTAGATGGGTGGGTTATTAAGTGTCTCTCTCTTAGTTTGAGGCCTTCATGCTAGAGCACACTTACGCATTCTGAAAACTCTCGAGCTTTGGGAGGTCATCTTGGGCACCGACTTCGACACACTAGACAACAGCGCTGAAAGACAAATCTCAGCTTCTCAAGCAAAGTTTAGCTTTGTAAATATTAGCAGAAAAAACATTAAGTATTATTCATTGTTCTACTCAAGAGTATAACAGAATAACAGAAGCGACTCAGCAGTAAGTTAGAAAGTTAATGTGGTTGTTGGGTTTTGCTCGAATTACTGACGCTATTATTAGCTATATGCTAGGTCGACTGGTGGCTGTTGTTATTTGCTAAGCTGACAATTGGCAGTCGGATGCATTACTTACTTTCAGCCGTGGTCCCTTCGTTCCATTATATGAGGGTGGCTGGCATAACTGCAGAACAGAAAATAAGTGAGCACGAGAACAACGGCTTCAACATACTAACAAAATAAGAAACCAGACGTGTGGAAGACAACAGGACGGTTTATTGTTTAATAAATGATGAGACTGAAACGGAGAAGACATCGTTAAAAAGCTGCTGCATCATAATGGTTCACGGTAATCATCAACAGACAATGTAATGAATAGTTTGAAGTAGATTCTGTCACTAGCAAAAGCAAGGTATCTCGCACAACAATCGTGGATTTCGCCCCTAGCCCGCTACCGACTTGAACAACATACTTTAACACATTGTAAGACTAATACCGGAAGGCAAAGTATTGGTAAATGGTTGGAAAGAGCAAGAAGGTGCAGCAGGGATGAGAACTATTGTGGAGAAATGAACTGGATCGGCTGAAAATTCTAGAGAGGAAGCGGCGATATCTGGCGTAGCAGCAGATGCGCCGGCGGTTAATTGCTAATAACATAGCGATATGATTAGCGAAATTAATATTCTGTAACACACGACTTAATGCACAGAAGAGTATTTGACTTCCTCGGCTCGCCAACACTTGCTAATCATTTCTGCATCGGAAAGAGACCAAGATGGACGCCCTAAAATGGATCTGAGCACTATGGGACTTAACTGCTGTGGTCATCAGTCCCCTAGAACTTAGAACTACTTAAACCTAACTAACCTAAGGACATCACACACATCCATGCCCGAGGTAGGATTCGAACCTGCGACCGTAGCCGTCGCGCTGTTCCAGACTGTGACGGACGCCCTAAGCTAACGGCTGTTGTCCTAACGGTCCATCATCTCTCCCTATACACGACGACTAGCTTCACCAAGATTAGATCCCGACAAAACTTAGGCACAGAATAAGGGTGACGCGTGGTGAACTCGCAGATTTATTAACCCGGATTGTGATAAACAAGAGACTGCCTAAATCCGCATGTTACTGTTTAGCGAAGATGGTTCCTGCGCCCATACACATCCCCTGAACGCGGGAGCGACCAATGACATTCAGTTCGCATTTTTGATTAGTAAAAAAAACGTTCGGGGTCCCGCATTCCAATCCACCATTTTCTTTCATTTTGATTTAAAATTGTCAGCCTCAGAAGACTTCCGGCGTAAAAAGTACTCTCGTTCTGCCAACGACCTTGTCAAAGAGATTGGAAGAATTAACGTTGCTCAGACCATGGGATGGCTGCTTCTCATTCGCCACAATATTGCTAATTTTATTTAAACAATCAGTTGCTGAAGCCATCAATCTGAAATTTTGGGTACAGTGACTCCTGCACTTGGGGTTTTTATAGACAGCTCTGTTTCCTCGGACAAACGTAATTAAACACACAAAATTCGACCAAAGAATTTTAATAAATCTAAACCAGTCATAATACTAAAAATATATTGTCTACAGTAATTTCATTACTTAAATTATTACTAAATTAAATGATATGATTCTTTAAGGGAAGTTCTCGATATTTGATGTTCTACACTACTCTCCAACGACAAGTCAGTAGATTAGTTCTCTCTCACACTTTTCTAGTTGCAGTTCTGTGATGATATTAAACGTTACTAACTTCACGATATCTTCCCAGTCCAGTGCTTAGCGAGTCGACCCCACAAGACGACGCCCTCAAGATGTTGAAGTCTTTGATTTAAATCGGTAGTGTTAAACCTCTTCATAACGGTATAGCACTTGCAACCTACGTCCTCACTTATTTGCTGGAGGTACTGAAATATCTGTCTTTCTCTACAGTTTTTACCCTCTACAGCTCCCTCTAAAACCATGGAAGTTATTCCCTGATGTTTTAAAGGATGTCCTATCATCCCGTCTCTTATTCTTGTCAGTGTTTTTCATATATTCTTTTCCCCGCCGATTTTCTGGAGAATCTCCATTCCTCACTTACCAGTACACCTAATTTTCTGTAGCACCACGTCTGAAATACTTCGATTATATTCTCTTCCGGTTTCCCCACAGTCCACGTTTCACTACCATACAATGATGCGCTCCAAACATACATCCTCAGAAATTTCTTCTTCAAACTAAGACCTATGTTTAATCCGAGTATTCTTCTCTTGGTAATGAATGCCTTTTATGCCAGTGCTATTCTGCTTTTGATTAGCTCCTTGCTCCGTTGGTGATTGGTTATTTTGCTGCCTAGGTAACAGAATTCCTTAACTCCATCTACTTCGTGACCATCAACCCTGATGTTAAGTTTCTCGCTATTCTCATTTCTGCTACTTCTCATTTCTTTCGTCTTACTTCGAATTTGTCTCAAACCATATTCTGTACTTTACTGGACTGTTCGTTTCATTCAACTTATACTGTAATTTTTCTTCACTTTCACTGAGGATAGCAATGCCATCAGCTAATCTTATCATTGCCATCCTATCATCTTGAATTTTGATTCCACTATTGAAACTTTCTTTTATTATTCCCTCTAGGTTATTGTTCATCTGAATATGACCCGTCTTTCCTTGTAGCTTACCCCTACTTCTCTCAGAATTTCAAACATCTTGGACCATTTGACACTGTCGAACGCTTTTTCCAGGTCGACAAATCGTATGGACGTCACGATTTTTCCTTAGTTTTGCTGCCATTATTAACCGCATCTTCAGAACTACCTGTGTGATGCCTTAATATTTCCTGACGCCAAAATGATGGTCATCTAACACATAGTGAACTTTCTTTTCCATTCATTTGTATATTATTCTTGGCGGCAACTTGGATGCATAAGCTGTTAAGCT
The DNA here is from genome assembly GCF_023864275.1 of Schistocerca cancellata. Classification (NCBI taxonomy): domain Eukaryota; kingdom Metazoa; phylum Arthropoda; class Insecta; order Orthoptera; family Acrididae; genus Schistocerca; species Schistocerca cancellata. The sequence goes on along the minus strand of NC_064628.1, from coordinate 745,825,226 downwards.
GATTGTGCGATAATTCTCGAGCATGTCGGCTCTTGTAATCTTTGGAATTGTGTAGACGATGTTTTTCTGAAAGCCAGACTTTATGTCGCCAGACTCGCACATCGTACACACCAACTAGAAAAACCGTTTTGTTGCCACCTCCCTCAATGACTTTAGAAATTCTGATGGAATGTTGTATATCTTTTTTTGCCTTATTTGATTTCAAGTCTTCCAAAGATCTTTCAAATTTTGATTCTAATAATAGATTCCCTATATCTTCCCTATAGAATCATGTTTCTTCTTAAATCACGTCATCGGCCATATCCTTCCCCGTCATAGAGGCCTTCAGTGTACTCTTTCTACCTATTAGCTCTCTCCTCTACATTTAACAGTGGAATTTCCATTGCATTGTTAATGTTACCATCCTTGCTTTTGGTTTCACCGAAGGCTTTATCCTCTTTTCTACATGCTTAGTCAGTCCTTTCGCGTATCATTTCTTATTCGACTTCTTCACATTTTTCATGTCTTGGATTCTCTACACTTCCTATTTATTTCATTCCTAAGTGACTTGTATTTCTGTATCTCTGAATTTTCTTCAACATTTTTGTACTTTCTTCTTTCTTCGATCAGCTGTAGTATTTCTCCTGTAACCCATGGTTTCTTCAGCGTTACCATTCTTGTACCTACGGTCCAGGTGATATAACCCTTGAGTATTAGTGAATGCTGCTGGAGTCTTGGAAAGGATCACCTGGCGTGACTGATTGCTGTTGGCACTATCAGCGGATGAGGCGAACTGTAGTATTGTCCCGCTACCTCGTGCTTCGTTCCGCTCTGAATGACGACATTCTGCCTTGTGACATAGATGGTTTCTGCTGCGTTAGTACCACCACTGCCCCCCTGAGAAGCGTTGTGATTGGTTACTTTTGGAACTGATCTTTCCTTTAATGAATTAATGTACGTTGTGGTTCATGTTCTAACAAAAGTCTTGTATGTTACTTCTTTCATAAATAAATCATTATATTATGGGGTTTCAGGTACTTCTATTATGCAAACAGCTGTTCTGTTTAATGCCCAAACATGCTTCAGCACCTTTGTACTCACCAACTGGTACTTTTATTTAGTCGTTATATTCTAGATGTTAGGTTCACGAGGATCAAATTGTTGTATAGCTTTCATCAGTAAAGTTATTTTCGTAGTCTCTGTTCTCATCTGCCTGCTCGTCTGTTGTGGAAATACAAGCAGATACAAGGTGCATGATTTTGGAGAGCTACACTCGCAACTATCACTGTTGAATTTCATAATTAACAAAATACACAACATTTATGTTGCAGCCACTGATTCTTATAGAATTCCTCATGAAATTTTTTAAAGTGATGGGGTGTGTCGTTATGGGGAAAACTCTGTTCTCGACCCACAGCGCAAAAAAAAAAAAAAAAACTGATCTTGACGTTTCAGGTGTTTTCTCACTTCACTCATCTTCACGAACAGTACCACACGACCTTAACCGGAAATTCTCAATCAGCTCATAACATTCATAAAACGAAATTTTGCTGATAGAAGTGTGAAGCCGGACGGTGTGGGAGAGCGGTTCTAGGCGCTTCATTCTGGAACCGCGCGACCGAATACTCATGACATTCCGCTGTCGAACACCTCATCTGTGGAATTGGAAGACGACCAACTGCAACTCCTCATTGAGTTTGCTTTGTTGAATTCTGCCTCGTATGTCTGAAGCAATGACCATGCCAGATGGGGAAACAGAGAAAGAGGACATTAGTTTCGGCTGTGAGGCTGCTACACCGTCTGCTGTAACAGAAGTCGCTCAATGCTCTGCAGAAGGACTCAGATACGTGGTCAGTTATACTGCACCTCGCGCTGCGAAATATGCTGACACACTGGGGACATCGTCGACTGAATTACTTCGCCCTCCTCCATCGTCCCTCTCAGAATACGGATGGACAGAAATTCCATTACAAGGTTTGTTAGTGTCGTCTAACAAATGGATGCGACGGATATCAGAATTTGAATTCCTTTTCAGCGAGGCTAAAGGAAAAATATTTCTTGGTGATTAGCCGACGTGATTTCTCAGAACTATCCTCAGGTGGTGTCAGAGACAATTAAAATATTCTTACGGACTGGAATTTTTATTAGAGCACGGTACCTCAAAATGAAATTCAATAGAGAGAAAGCAGCAGCTCCACACAGGTATAAATTTCCTCAGCGGTATTCCTCAGCAGTCGGAGGCATCTGACGAAGTAACCAGCTGCCAATAAACAATGCATAAATAGTAAATCTTGTATGTCGAGTAGCCTTGTTTGTGACGGAGCAATACAGCTTCGCGCCCCTCGCTCGCAGTTTGCTTCGACGCTGACGTTATTCCAGCGGCCAATAGATGGCCGTTTCGCTTCGGGCGCGACCGTTAGAGAATAACGTTGGCTGCAGCGACCTCGCGGCACCAGTGGCCGAAGCTGCGATACCTTTGGTGTTGTTAGCAATCCCTTAGGAATCCCCCTGTGGCTGAGACTTCCAATGCACGATATCTGACCAGTTTGTCCTTCCTAGAGGGTAAGTGGCGGATAGTGGTGGGTCTGCGTATCTCAGAGCGGTAGGCGAATGTGTAATTCGCCGCGAGGCTGCCCCCTTACGTCGTAGCAACAGGTACAAGCACTGCCCAGTGTTGATAACACAGCTGAGCCAGCACGGTGCGTCCTATGTGTTGTCAAGCACGGACAACTGCAAAGGGTGTGTATGCTTGTCATTAAGAGCTCCAAAGTTATCCTGGTAATGGTGCCCCGCAGAGATAGAGCACTCAGAAAATATAGCTCGGTATGCTTGCTTGGAGGTTACATCCGAGATGTCGAGGAGGTTCTGCTGCCTGCCGTGGAGGCCATAGGCTGCAAATCCTAGCTCATTTCGACATGACTGATGGGTGCCGCATGGGTTTTGAGACCATCCATGGTCCCTTTATGCGGTTGGATAAAATAGTGAAGGTAACAATAACTGCACTCGGAATGCAAGCTCCACTCACTGTCTGTGGCATCGTACCCAGAGTCCATTGCTTTTAGAGCCGAGTGGAATATCTAAACAAGATGCTTAGACGATTCTGCGACAGTCACGGAAGCAAATTTTTCGAGCTCCGCCGTCGGGTGGAATATTGTAGGACTGCGATACACAAAGGAGAGGAACAGAGTACATATAGTGGAAATGCGTGTTTTTGTAGGTTAGAGGAACTTCTCCTTGGTGTCAGTGATGAATTATCTGCCAAACTCGAAGACAGGCCAGCCACATAAGTACGAGGTGTATTCAAGTTCTAAGACCTCCGATTTTTTTTCTCTGGACTGGAGATAGAAGCATGTGCATTGCTTTGAAATGAGGCCGCGTTCATTGTCAATACGTCCCAGAGATGGCAGCACCGTACAGCAGATGGAATTTTACCACCAGCGGCGAGAATGAGAACTGTTTTAAATACTTAAAATGGCGACGTTTTCCTTACTTGAACAGCGTGCAATCATTCGTTTTCTGAATTTGTGTGGTGTGAAACCATTTGAAATTCATCGACAGTTGAAGGAGACATGTGGTGATGGAGTTATGGATGTGTCGAAAGTGCGTTCGTGGGTGCGACAGTTTAATGAAGGCAGAACATTGTGTGACAACAAACCGAAACAACCTCGGGCTCGCACAAGCCGGTCTGACGACATGGTCGAGAAAGTGGAGAGAATTGTTTTGGGGGATCGCCGAATGACTGTTGAACAGATCGCCTCCAGAGTTGGCATTTCTGTGGGTTCTGTGCACACAATCCTGCATGACGACCTGAAAATGCGAAAAGTGTCATCCAAGTGTTTGCCACGAATGCTGACGGACGACCACATGGCTGCCCATGTGGCATGTTGCCAAGCAATGTTGACGCGCAACAACAGCATGAATGGGACTTTCTTTTCGTCGGTTGTGATAATGGATGAGACGTGGATGCCATTTTTCAATCCAGAACAAAGTGCCAGTCAGTTCAATGGAAGCACACAGATTCACCGCCACCAAAAAAATTTCGGGTAACCGCCAGTGCTGAAAAAATGATGGTGTCCATGTTCTGGGACAGCGCGGGCGTAATCCTTAGCCATTGCGTTCCAAAGGGCACTACGGTAACAGGTGCATCCTACGGAAATGTTTTGAAGAACAAATTTCTTCCTGCACTGCAACAGAAACGTCCGGGAAGGGCTGCGCGTGTGGTGTTTCACCAAGACAGCGCACCTGCACATCGAGCTAACCTTACGCAACAGTTTCTTCGTGATAACAACTTTGAAGTGATTCCTCATGCTCCCTACTCGCCTGACCTGGCTCCTAGTGACTTTTGGCTTTTTTCAACAATGAAAGACACTCTCCATGGCCGCACATTCACCAGCCGTGCTGCTATTGCCTCAGCGATTTTCCAGTGGTCAAAACAGACTCCTAAAGAAGCCTTCGCCGCTGCCATGGAATCATGGCGTCAGCGTTGTGAAAAATGTGTATGTCTGCAGGGCGATTACGTCGAGAAGTAACGCCAGTTTCATCGATTTCGGGTGAGTAGTTAATTAGGAAAAAAATCGGAGGCCTTAGAACTTGAATGCACCTCGTATATCAACCTCCTTGCAATTTGAAAAGAGAATAGGTTAATCTAACATTGGAAACCCACAAAAGCATCCATCGTTAGGTCACGGCTTTTATTAAAGACGATAATGCCCAATAGTATCAGGAACAGAATGTTAGAGAGAACCGGAAGTAAACAGCAACGAAACCTTAAATTCAGATTGCAATATATATTGCAAGAATAGGTTAGACAGCAATGGCGAAGGCATATTTACCTCCGTAAGGAATTTGGTAATGCCTAGGGATGCTAAAGACGGACACCTAATGTGAAATAATCTGGGTGAAGTTATCAAGGGCGGATCATGCAAGGTAAAAGGAATGCTTTGTAGACCACGTGCGTCAAGACCTGTTGTAGCATAGTGCTCCAGAGACAACTTGCAGAATATCGTAAGTTTCCTGTTCATGCTACTGTTATTGGAGAACACTTCAATTTGAAGGGTTTACAATGGGAGAGTCATGTGATTGAAACTGCTGTCAGAGACAGGAATTCTGCCAGAGAGAGAATTTGAAGCAGATCGTACTGACTGTCGGAAAACTACTTAGAGCCAATAATAGGAGAACCAACTCGTGAGAGCAATACCGTGGACATCCCAATAACTAGCAGACTCGAATTTTTCGGATCATTTAGTGTAGAGTAGGGCTTTGATAGGAGCAATGACTACAGGTATTACAAGCAGTGTTTAAGGAGATACGAAAACATTTTAGCAAGAGTGACAGGTGACAGGATGCAAACTGCGGAGTATCTGAGTCGTCTACATCAAATATTCAACTCTGAGGGCGAAGAATGGACCAAAAATGGATAAAAATAAAAAGTGTAGCTCAATAAACCTTCGACCGTTTGTACTGAGCAAGGTTTTAAGGGGTAGGTATGGCCCACCATGGTTCAATAGCTGTTTTAGGTAAATCACTGCAGAAGCAAAGCGAGATTCATTACAGATTTAAGCGAAGTCAAAGATTAACCGACAAACAAAAGGAGGACGAAGAGAAAATTAGCGTGATGATGGAAATCAGAGGAACATTCAAAGTATATGAAAGTAAAATTTTGTCAACGATTTGATTAAAAACCATGATATCTTTAAATTTTACCTAAAATCAGTCGCTCAGTGACTATACTATCGTGAAAACAGAAGATGGCCGAGGCCGAAACTGTTCTACCGTGAGATAACGTAATATTGTTCCCCCTTCCATTCATTGGACGATTGCCAAAACAGCAAATATTGAGACAATCTATCGCGGAACAGAAAATTAAATAAAACAGTCAACAGCGGAAAGGCAGATGGACCGAAAGACAAACTTGTAACGATCCGTAGAAATGTTGCGAAATAAATTGCTCCTCATTTAGTAATCGTTTATCGTCGGTCACTGGAGCAACGAAGATTAGCAAGTGACTGGAAACAAGTGCAGGCCATTCCAGATTTCAAGAAGGGTCGTCGTACAGATGCACAACATTGTAGGCCTGTATCCCAAAATGTCGGAGATATGTGGACAACAGGGTTTGACGGAGATCTTCAGACAGTACCTGTGCCAGGTAGTTCAGGCACCATCATGTGACAGGGAAAGCCTTCCTCAAGCTGGGAGTTTCCACAAATCTCCGGTTTCAAGTTCTCTTGTCTGCGTCTTTCCCGACACCGTCAGGACATAAGGGGCCTCCTCGCATTCAGTACTTAGTAAAAATGCTATATTGTCAGTCCTTCAGTACATTGAAGCTGATATCAGCCGATCAATATTTTCATTAGGCAATGCCATTTCAAGATGCGAAGTTGTAGATTCAGTTTTTTTATATTTTAGACGTAATAACTATGTCTGTAAAAAAAAAAATAACGAAAGGAAAAGTGGGTACGTGAATGGTTGAGAATTAAGAACGAAATAGTCTATGTTAATTTGCTCGCTGAAATCCTATGCCTCCTGCGGCTTATGAAAAATTATTAGTGATGTCACGGAACACAATAGAGGTAGAAAACACGGTACTTTGATAAGAAATTGCATTTGAAGAAAGGTAATTGAAATTTCTGGCGACAGCAAGGTTATTTGACTGGTATGTCTGTAAACGTGAGGAGTACAGTCTGTCACAGAATTTGTAAGACCCCTCACCATATCTTTATGCTCAACTGCACAGCATTATTGTCTCTTACACAGTGTAACATGCAAGGAGCCGAAGTGCTACCGACATACTGTCCACAGGTGTGAAACTATTCGATGATTGTCAGACTGTTTTAAATAAAGTGGGAGACGATATTGCTCCAAATTAATTTATCTCGTATGTTTGTCTGTTGTGTTCCGTAAACAACAATGCACATATGCAGAAAATGAAGGCATCAACAAGTGTGCAAATTTTTCGCTTTTAGATATACAGGCTGCAGAATCAAGGTAGTGACAAAACTTATGGGTTAGATCGCTTTAGTGTTTGTCGATCTGCCTGCCAGCGGCTCCTTTATAGAAGAGGTAAACGTTTTGTCTCAGAGAGATTAGAGTCGGAAACTAACACAGTTTTTTCCTTGATGGACGAACACTTTACCGCTAAGCTAGCATGCAACTTAGCAACCACAGCTCCCTAGGTACCCCAATGATGGCTGTGACGGAAAATACGCAACGTATGTGGCGAAGTAAACTGCAGTTTCCGTTGAACGACATTCCTGGACTACGAAAATAAATAAATAAATAAATTTGCTACCTCTATATCATTCCTTAAGTTGAGGATGACATGAGGTGTTTGCTAGTAACTCTTCAACCCAATCACACAGCTAATCTGATACTCCGTACGCTAGTATTTTGTCTATCAGGCTGCAGGGTGGACCTGCTGTAATTAGGCAGTTTATGTTTTCTTATTGGCAACGTTACGTAGCGCTCTGTATGAAAATCACTGGCTGTGCTGTGTGCATCCTGTGGCTTGTTTACATTGTTGTCTGCCATTGTAGTGTTAGGCAGCGGCAGCTGGATGTGAACAGCGCGTAGCGTTGCACAGTTAGAGGTGAGCCGCCAGCAGTGGTGGATGTGAGGAGAGAGATGGCGGAGTTTTGAAATTACATATATTGTGACTTGTGACGATATTAAGGTAAATACACTGTTTGTTCTCTATTAATATCTTTCATTTGCTAACTATCTCTATCAGTAGTTAGTGCCTTCCGTAGTTTGAATCTTTTATTTAGCTGGCAGTAGTGGCGCTCGCTGTATTGCAGTAGTTCGAGTAATGGAGATTTTTGTGAGGTAAGCTATTTATTTCTACAAGGACTACAGTGGGTCTGCACCTCTGGTGGCCCACCAATACTCTCTACCAGGATTGCAGTGGGTCTGCTCTGTGATGACCTACCTACCAATATTCGTCAGAACTTCGAATGACTCTGCTGTGGGTTGGCTCTGTTGTGGCCCATTACCTGTCAGCATGTCAAGAGTCAGCACAGTCTTTCCGTTGGAAGGACAACACTACTTCTTCACGACTGCATGGAAATCCACTACTTCCGTGTGCATTGTCTTTTACTGCTCAGACTTTGATAAAAGAAACGGCAGTTTTACTGTGATGAATGATCAGGACTGTCTTTATGGACTGTGAGAAAATTTTAGCTTTTGACCAACATTGTATAAATAAATGTGTGCATTTGATATCTTTGTTATTGTAATTATGAAAAATTTTTTCAAATCATTATTGGCCACTGCCCAAAAATATTTTGTAAAATTTTTTGTGAGGAGCATGGGGGCTATGTAAGTAGGCTGTTTATGTTTTCTTATTGGCAACGTTACGTAGCGCTCTGTATGAAAATCACTGGCTGTGCTGTGTGCATCCTGTGGCTAGTTTGCATTGTTGTCTGCCATTGTAGTGTTAAGCAGCGGCAGCTGGATGTGAACAGCGCGTAGCGTTGCACAGTTAGAGGTGAACCGCCAGCAGTGGTGGATGTGAGGAGAGAGATGGCGGAGTTTTGAAATTACATATATTATGACTTGTAATGATATTAAGGTAAATACATTGTTTGTTCTCTATTAATATCTTTCATTTGCTAACTATCTCTATCAGTAGTTAGTGCCTTCCGTAGTTTGAATCTTTTATTTAGCTGGCAGTAGTGACGCTCGCTGTATTGCAGTAGTTCGAGTAATGAAGATTTTTGTGAGGTAAGTTATTTGTAAAAGGTATAGGTTAATGTTAGTCAGGGCCATTCTTTTGCAGGGATCTTTGATAGTCAGATTGCGTTGCGCTAAATAATATTGTGTGTCAGGTTAAGCACAGTCTTGTATAAATTTTTCAAAGGGGACATTTCACTGCGTCTAACGCCATCTGGAATGGGAATACATCTACCTGGGTCCCCGCTTTATGGGTCTCATGGACGAACAGAGCGAGCTAAGTTTCACACGATTGTTGCTTTCTGAACCCATGAATCCGGGAGAGGAGATGTTTGCTTTCTGAACCCATGAATCCTGAAGAGGAGATGTTTGGCCTCCACAAATTTTATAATACGCGAGCATAAAACATGTTTCAACAGAGCAACGTCAAAGATACAGGCCTATAGTTTCGTGCGTCTACTCAACGACCCTTTTTGAAAACAGCAATGGCCTGTGCTTTTTCCTAATAATTAGGAACGCTTCGCCTATCCAGAGACCTACGGTACGAGGTCTGTTCAAAAAATTCCGGAACTTTGCCCACAAAATTTTTTTACCATTACCTCTTACTTGTTGTGCATGGTCTTCTTCGAAATACCCTTCTCGACAATTGATACACCGCTCCCAATGCCATTTCCACTTCCGGAAGCAGTCTTGGTACACCACATGCTGGGTCGCGCGAAGTGCCGCCTGCACCTTTTATTCCGTCTGTCGTCGCCAATCTTCGTCCTTTCAACGGGGTGTCCAGCTTTGCAAATAAAAAGCGTCCCCAGGGGGCAGTTCTGGAGAGTACGGAGGACGACGCAGCACAATTATTTCGTTTTTTGTGCAATAGTCATGCACCAACAGGGATAAATGAGCGGGTGCGCAATCGTGATGCAAGAGCCATGCATTTCTCTCCACATTTCAGGCCGTTTCCTTCTCATATTTTCTCGCAGGCGTCGCAAACACGTCACGCTATTACCATCGATTAACAGTTAGTCAATGTGACACGAATTCGTCATACGCTAATCGTTCAAAGTCAAAGAAAACTATCATCATGGCTTTGACCTTTCACGTCATACGCTAATCGTTCAAAGTCAAAGAAAACTATCATCATGGCTTTGACCTTTCACGTGATCTGACGAACTTTTTTCGTCTTTGAGAACCTTTCCCGACCCACTGTGAAGACTGAACCTTGGTCTGAACATCACAGCCATAGTCACACGTCTCGTCACCAGTTATGAATCTCTTAAGGAACATGTAGTTCTCATTTGTGCGATTTAAAATCTCTCCACATATTACGAGCTGAAGGACATTCTGGTTTTTACTCATGAACCGTGGCAACTAGGTGGCAACACGATGCATTCCAAGATATTATGTCAGGATTTCATGACATGGTCCAACTGAAATGTTACATTTTTCTTCACAGTCTTCGATTGGCACGCACAATTTCGTTGACGTTCCTGACATGAGCGTTGCTGGTAGACGTCGAAGGGTCTCCTGAACGACGGTCATATTTAACTTCCGTCCAGCCCTTTTTTAAACGAGTGAACCATTCGTAACACCGAGTGTTGCTTAAGAACCCATCACCGTGGGTACCCTGCGTCATTCGGTGTATTTCTGTAAACGTTTGCTTGAATTTCACGCAAAATTTAATGCAGTCGCGTTGCTCCTCTAACTTTGCCATCCCGAAATTCGTAAACTGTGTAACACAAGGCTCTACTCAATACAGCACCGAACTATAGCTAACAGACATACGTCAATGATACTTCCAAGACTTACATATTATACACAGGCGTGTGCAGGGATGCCAATCGTATTACGCTCCATTACACCATTGGCGCGAAGTTACGAATATTCCGGAATTTTTTTAACAGGCCTCGTATTTTGCCACTAGAAGTTGGGCAAGCTCTTTCGCATGTTCTACATGGAATCCAACTGATATCCCGTCAGGTCCAGTGGCGACCCCTCTGTTGAGCGATTTAAGTAGTTTTTCTAACCATCAGTCGCTCATTTAGACGCCAGTCATTTTGTCGTTCGTACGACGATTTGAAGGAGGAATTAAGGTGCTATCTTTCTGTGTCAAAGAGTTCTGGAAAGATTCGTTTGGTATTTAGGACTTCTCTGTGTCACCCTCCGCTTCAAAGCCATTATATTCACAGAGCGTCTGGATCGATGGTTTGATCTGTTTACTCATTTAACGTAAAATACCCCAGAATTATCTGTCAAGTCAGTAGATAGAACTTTGCTTTCGTATTCGTTCAGCGCTTCACACACGAGCTTCCTTACGGTAACTTTAGTTTTTGTTTGTCAATGACGTCCTGGTTACGTTGAAAGTTGCAGTGAAGCTCTATTTGGTTTCGTAGCAGCTTTCTAACACGGACATTTTGCATCATTTAAAGCTTTGCTCTGCAGGCGATCAAGAGACAGAGCGATTCGCACTTCTGAGGACGAGGATGTAGACGGCAGGTACTAAAATGACGAGGAAAATGTTTGCAAGAAGTGCCCGTGCAAGGTGAAGCAGCGAACAAGCCTGATAAAATTTCAGTTTCTTGTCATTACTGTGCAACTGTGCTACTGTAAACAAGCAAATTTGTAGAACTAAAATTGATCAGATTTTCATGTTTTGGGGTTCAGGGTGACTGCATAGGGACTGGCGTCTGTCAAAAAGCGAAGTACAGTAATAAACCACAGTGCCTCAACAACTGTACCTCCTTCCCTTCAACCAGCAACTATTCTTAAGTACTGTTGCAGGATTTGGGATCCCTACAAAGTGACTCGAACAAATATGTATTGCTGTTGTTAAGGCCTATCGTGACGAAGTGTTCCATAGAAGCTAAAAATGAATAAATAAAACAAAAAATAAATAAATAATAAAAAAATTAAAATTCTCAGATATCAGCAACCAGTCACTTGCCTACGAGATGTTCCATAGAGGTGCAGCTTCACCATAAGGTGGATTTATTGAAAAGAAATAGCACAACAGATGATACGAATGTGGAAGTCTGAGTTATCTGTGAGTTGTAGGTGGCCACCGGCCGCTGGTCTGTGGTGTGCCCTCACTAAATCTTTCACTTTCTGTGAACTAGCCTATACAGCGCTTTGTTTTCTGTAAAAGTCAGTTAATGAGAAGTGAAGCGCGTAATACGGACACGATCTGCAAACGCAGCCTGTGACTACTGCTGACTGACATGTTTTCGGTTTACAGACGTCGAAGTTTTGTAAATCGATGCAATTTTCCAACACTTTAGCAAAGATATTGCATATCAGAACAAGCGAACGTGTTCGTATCACCTAACACCAGAATATTTATTCTATCGTAACTATTAAGGTAAATCATTGAAGAAAGCTAACGTAATGTTGTTTACATCACCTGTGCTCGATCCAGTTCAATAATTTACTGTCTCTGTCTTAGTAGCCTGCAGTTTTGTCAACATGAAAATGTGAAGCAATGAATAAAATGTGGCATCGTTTGCCACCTGCAGCAGAGCGCGTCTTAAAAATTGTATAGCTTTTTTGTTTTGATCAAATTATCTTTCATTAATTTCATTCTAACAAATGTTACCACTTTCCTTACCTGAGATCATAATGGCAATTAGCAAAGCGATTTCCTGCCAAGAGTGCTTGCACAATGAATCGCTTAAAACGTAAGTATCTCTGTATGGATTCAGAACATCATGTACATGAAAAGAAATGACATATGCAATTTTTTTATTTAAATTTGTTTTGACAGTTACCAAGTATGTAACAATTAGAAAGTTACAACATGCATTTGTATTCTTGAAGGGAACTACTTCTAAAAACTCTATAAAAGGATTTTTTTCTTGTGGTATCATGTATGAACTGTTATACCGGAGCCAAGTTAGCCACTGAGGTCCGGCAACCCATATTACACCTTAGAGGACGACGTTGTCTATGCCTAAGGTGTACCAAAAGCATCATGGTAAACACCGGATATTTACATACAAAATAATGGAAAGAGATATTTCGAGCACTACTTCCTGCAGAGGGAGCTCGAGCCACGGCCTGCAGGAAGTATCACTACCCCAAAACCTGATTGATTGAAGACAGCTATATAGGGGGCCAGAACCAGCCCTGAAGTTCAGTTCAGGCCTGATGCCGACCTCGTGTACTGCGACCGTTGAAGATTGCGTCTTCGTCTCGGAATTGGACTTTCACTAGCGTGTGAGTGTGTTACCATGAACCTTTGTCGAAAATTATAAGTGAAATTTTATTTGCCTCAATTAGGAGGCTTTTACTGGCATCGTTATTGTTACCTTTCGTTTGTATGTTCAGTCATCAGCCTTGTGAACTTACATCAATAAAAATTGTGTTCCTGAAAAATTGACAATTGTCAGTCACAACATGAACGATGACTTTTTTTCAGTATCTCGGTACTACAATACTACCTGAACTCAAACAACTGCTACAGACTCGGCACATGGGCTGAATGCCCAAGCCAATCTTACTGTGTACAACGCACTTGTAGTAACCACACAACTGTGGTAGCCGGTTTTACAAAAGTGACCCTACTCTTATCACGGCCCTTAATCCTTGACCCCATGATTGTCATCCGAAAGGAACAAAATAGTCTCACTCACCCCACTCACCATGCTGTAGGCTGGGGTTTGGGGTCGCGCTGCGGGGATTGTACACACTCTACTGTTCAATGTGGCGACGTCAGCACCTCTGATACCACTCTGATGAGTCAGAGGGGTGAGTGGTGGGGTGGACGATCTAGTGGAAACACTGTTGACAGTGAAGAATGATTTTGTTAACTCCAGTACATGAAGGGTCAAAAAGGAATAAATAATCTCATCGTAGTCTTTGTCAAGCATGTCAACTGGGAGAAGCCAGCTGTCACAGTGTACCAGGAAACCTCGCCTATATGCAATTCAATAAAGCAGAAAAAATATCACTAACTAAAATGAAGTAAAAAGTACTCTGCTCATCAGTACTGACAAGTCTTTATTGCTGAGCTGTTGTTTAACACAGTACAAATAACGTAACCTCTAGACGATGCGAGAGAGCCGCGAATACTAGCGTTCGAAATGAGTGTAACAGAGGGTTGTCTGATTATGTTTGCCCTTTCTGTGCGCACTTGCGGTGGTTGCGACCGATGGGCGATGTTACAGTATTTTCGCGATGTTCCTTCCTTAGTGATCGGTGTCGACAGTCTTGTATAAGAAAAGCCTATCATCATTCGAGAGCTGGAATACAGGAGCTGATACGTCCATTATCGTGCGCGCACTTATGCGTAGCAGTTAAATCTTGCTACAGTTCTTTCTCTATTTCAGTCATAAGACTCTCGAATAAACTGCCCGCTAACCTACGTTTGATCCAAAACCGCACCACATTCAAGAGGAGATTAAAATGTTCTATATTATTATCGGTGTAACTTTCCTCTTGGTGTACTTCAGACATTTTTCTTACATCGAACAGTAATCACTAATCTTCTTTCATATTTTGTCCGAGGTCTTTTCATCTCTATTGTTTCCTGTTTGGTTGCTTCCATATTATCTGTTACTTCAGTTCTATCTCCTTCTTTTTGAAATAGTCAACGTCTCTAGATTTGATTCTTTACTAACGCTCCGCGGTGGCCGAGCGGTTCTAGGCGCTTCAGTCCGGAACCGCGCGACTGCTACTATCGCAGGTTCGAATCCTGCCTTGGGCATGGATGTGTGTGATGTCCTTACATTAGTCAGGTTTGTTCTAAGTTCTAGGGGACTGATGACCACAGATGTTAAGTCCCTTAGTGCTCAGAGCCATTTGAACCATTTACTAACGCTGCTATGCGTTTGTGTTAATGTTGCATTGGACTACTTCTATTTGACAGGAAAGTTGCGACATGAGTAAATTACTTAACACAGTTCTCATAAACCAGACATTACTGTAATAACATGTATTCATTGTATACCTATTTTTATTGTATTACTGGTTTTTACCGGCCACACATTGCTGTGGCTCAGTCCGGTTAAATGGAAAAGAAAGAAAAGAGAAAGTACACAATTCTAACCTGTTCGGCAATTGGATATACGTCCTAATCTCCTTTTATCCACTGTCTCTGTCCATCTCCGCCTCCCCCGTCTTTTATCCGTCTTCTCATCCTACCTCTTCTCCCTGTCCTTCCCCTCCCCCTTCTTTCTCCGTCTCCTTCCACCTCTCTCTCCCCCTCCCTGTCCATCACCTCATCCCCCTTTTCTCTGTACATTTTCTCCGCCCTCCTGTTTTTCCACCATCTGCTGCTCCTGTCTGCCTCCCTCTCTCTATCACTTCTAGCCTTTCTACACCCATCTCACCTCACCCTCTCTCTCCATCTTCTCCTGCTCCCTCTCACTGTCCATCTCCTCCTTTCTGCTTCCTATCTGTATTTTCTCCCTCCTCTCTATCTCCTCCCTGGCATCCCCCCCCCCCCCCCCAGTCTCTTTGACCTCGAACCTTGTTTATTGATAATGCATATTCAGACTCCGTAGTGGTATTTTAATCAAAATCGACCACCTATAAATAAAACTTTTCTGTTTGATAATCACGTTTCTCTATTATAGTTATATTGGACAATTGTTGCAGCATTATCAATCAGAAGGAGAACAGTTTATGAAAAGGACTGTTGCACTTGTTGAAACTTGGGTACGAGATTTTGAGCCCGAATTGAAGTCTCGGTCTTCACAATGGAAATATACATATATATATATTGAAAATATGACGCCTATGTCTGTCCGAAAATTCATTAGAGTATTGCGTAAAATTTTTTAAGTATGTCGTTCAAGAGCTTTCTGAAAGTTTTTGCTAATAACATTTCCCATTTATATATTGTAGATTTAGTTATATATTATAAAGATCAAAAATAGATGTACAAAAACACACGCGTATTCGGTTGCAACGATTTGTCAAAATTTCAAAGCAATCGGTGAAGAACTTTCGCAGATTCAAGATTTTGAACGAACGAACTTGAGAGTTTTGCAAACAAGATTTGTATACCACATGGCGCTCCAGTAGGTATATAAAAACACTGCATAATCGAAAGCAAAGTTGTAACAAAATGTAAAAGCAATCGGTGAAGAACTTTCGGTGGTGTATGATTCTGAACAAACGAGCATTTCAATTTTTATTTACGTGTACAGATTCTGTACAGCTTGTATCAAGTATACAAAACGGTATAACACACTTGATGCGAAGGGATAAATGTAACAGAGGGCTTAGCATAAGAAATAAATACACAAATATCTTACGATAATGCATTTATAAATATTTGTTCTGCGTGAAGTTTATCGCTGACCTATTTTCCAGAGTATTCCATGCCGCATTTGTTTATAATTTTTCTTCCTAGTATCGTCATTTCTAAACAGGAATACACCTCTTACAAACGCTAGATGAGCCTGCGTCACCTGCTGCAATTCCTGTTGTAAAACCGGTGTTTTCGGAATCGGAAGAATTCTGCGAATCAATTATCGCGCTGTGTCGGTAAACTTTCTGCGCTGTGGCTGCAAACGTTTTTTGGTTGCTAAAGCAAGGCTGCACAGATCAAATTTGACTCGTTATAAACTTCATTGATTACATTGCCTTGTGGCGAAAGAAAAAAAAAGTGTATGTGCTGTGAAGCATCGCGCAAACTTGTCCGAACGTTTTAACAAAGTAGACACAACAGAGTGATCATCTGGCCGTTACTGGGTCGCCCCTAATGAACTCGCCGACACAGTGAGACTACCACGAAAGCAGACACACCTAAAGTTTGAGCAACAGTGTGCGCCCGACTACATGTCATGCAACGAACGTTAGAAGTTTGTCGTCATATCGGATAGGACGTTACACGCATGGCATCGTGACTTATTCGTGCATGTAGTACTGCAAATATTGTCCACGGCGCCTTACATATAAATTGCCACACATTTTCGCAAACGAAAATTTGTAGTATTAGCATTCCAATTATCGAAGTGATGGACGTTACTGCAATATGATATACGAGCACCGTAATATCACCGCATCGCAAGACAAAGCGGCGATATAGAGTTTCTGATCAGCAGACTGTACGCAAACGTTATCAGTTAAACAGCAAAGCTTCTTGAATAGTGTTGTGGAGTGGGATAGTAAAATATCGGAATCATTAGGTCTGATGAGATGCAAGTTCTCGAGTGATAACAGTAACACTGTGTCACCTTCGCTTTAGTATTAAAATTGCTCTGTGACAGACTCCTGCGGACATGTACTTTATCAGACAAATTAATAGATGCTGTTTACGAGCAATTTCTGTCTGACCAACTGACCGTGACTTTGGAGAACGTGGCCCTTGCAGAGAAACAAACGATGAAGTTTATGCAAGACTGCCTATTGCCCCATTTTCTACACTTTATAAGACTGTACCAAATATGGACGCGCAATGAGCTCTGCAGTAATACAGAAGGTCAGATCGCAAAGCCTTCCTTTCACCTGAGGTCAATACCTTACAAGGGGACCGCCCCTACTAGTAATCGTCGATTTCGTCCAAATTGTCTTGGCCAGAACTGACGGTGGCGGTAGTGCGAACTCCAGAATGTTTAGAAAAAATGCATTTTTGGGGTGGGGTCGGTAGTTTCCAGCGTTTAGTACAGTGGAACGAGTTCAGGGCGGTAATCTGTGCGTCGTACGGTCAACTCTCTCTGCGGACTTCAGTTTTTACGATACTTACTCTGCAAATAATCCTAAATGTCTCATTACACTGTATTTAGGAGGGTGGACCCAAAAGTAACCGGAATCGTAATGCTGCATATCGTGTACTTGTAGTAGCAGGTTGCGCCGCCAGAGGGTTGTAGTAGGAGCTCTGCTGAGTCATTCTGCCACGCGGCGTCGCCCAACAGTGAGAAGTGTGGTTTCTTTGGCAGTTCATTGAGTGTGCGTACAGTGCAGACGTGACACGAGGAAATGGCTAGTTCTAACGAACAACGTGCAGCAGTGAAGTTTCGTTTCTTGCTCGGCAAGAATGCAGCACAAAGTGTTGCGATGATTCAGACAGCGTACAAAGACCATGCTCTTAGTAAAACGCAAGTGTACGAATGGTTTTCTCGGTTTAAAAAGGGAGAAATGGTGGATGAAGATCAGCCCCGTTCCGGTCGACCTTCAACTACTCGAAGCGAAGACAACATCGACAAAATCCGTGATCTCATCAGTGAAGATCGACGTAGAACAATCGACCAGTTCGAGAACTTGTCCGAGTTGTCCTGGAGCTCAATTCAGCGCATCTTGACCATCGATTTGTGGATGCGAAGAGTGACAGCAAAATTCGTGCAGAAGCTTCTTACCGGAGATCAAAGGGAGCATCGCGTTCTAGCCGGTCCCGAAATGAAGGATGCGTTCAAAGATGATCCACATTTTTTCAACAAAATCATTACAGGTGATGAGTCATGGTGCTATGAGTACGATCCAGAAAGTAAACAACTGTCCGCGAAGACATCAAGCATGAAGGGGTGTAGGTGGTTGGCAGATGACACCGGGTCTATGATTATTACCATAGGTCCCATGCAAGCTCAGAATAATGTCTCTCATAGCATAATACTGTCCCACAAGCCCGCGTCCGAGGTGGGTTGCATGCATCGCGCCGCCTTTCACCTCGATGGCGGTGTTTCTGACGACGACCTAGTGTAGCAAAACTGTGATTCACCCGAGAAGTCGACACGTTTGTATTGATCGACGGTCGAATCCGGATGGCTCCGTGCCTATTACAATCGTAATTGACGACGTCATTGGGCCCACATGTGAACAGGTAGTATTGGTCTGCTGCGGAACGCCGGCCGGGGTGACCGAGCGGCTCTAGGCGCCACGGACTGGAACCGCGCGACCGCTACGGTCGCAGGTTCGAATCCTGCCTCGGGCATGGATCTGTGTGATGTCCTTAGATTAGTTAGGTTTAAGCAGTTCTAAGTTCTAGGGGACTGATGACCTCAGAAGCTAAGTCCCATAGTGCTCACAGCCATTTGAATCATTTTTTTGCTGCGGAGCTCCATGTTGAATAACGTACAATGAACTATGTGCTATGGAATAGTTGTTCGTTCACCAGCATTGTGCTGGCTCGGTAGAGATACCACAGATCACCATCTATCCTACTTTACAGAGCAGACAAGCCTCAGAACCCCACGTTCTGTGCTTGGACATCCAACCATTTAGCGCCTAGTGGTAATTTTACTGTCGTCCTATCTCTTTCCGTATAGATGCTCAGGGCAGTAACACGTGAACATTCGACTACCTTCGCCGTTTCCGAGATACTCGTTCGCATGGTCTGCATAATAATAATCTACCCTTTGTCAACGTTGTTTATCTCAAGCGATTTCTCCGTTTGCAGCCCATACTTCGCTAGGGTGATTTCCTGCCCGTCTCTGCTCCGCTCATGTACTTTTGTTTCAGCTTCACGTGCCCGCAGCGCCGTCAAGCGGCATCCAACGTCGTGATGGGCAGGGGTGATAATATTTTGGCTTATCAGACTATACTGAGCATTACTTCGGTTTGTTTGCAGTGTGAGTAATGTAAAAATTGAAAATAAAACGAGTTTCCAGATATGCACTCTGTGCCAGCCGCTGTCTTGAAACCATCATGACTTAAATGGTTCATGAATCGTCCGACCTGCGCCAAAAATGCTATTTTTTCGAAGCGCTTGATTATCTGGAGCTCCTGCTTCTGTCACTTTAATTTCTGGTCAAGCCCTTCATGTTGTTGTTGTTGTTGTTGCGGTCTTCAGTCCTGAGACTGGTTTGATGCAGCTCTCCATGCTACTCTATCCTGTGCAAACTTCTTCATCTCCCAGTATCTACTGCAACCTACATTCTTCTGAATCTGCTTAGTGTATTCATCTCTTGGTCTCCCTCTACGATTTTTACCCTCCACACTGCCCTCCAATTCTAAATTTGTGATCCCTTGATGCCTCAAAACATGTCCTACCAACCGATCCCTTCTTCTAGTCAAGTTGTGCCACAAACTTCTCTTCTCCCCAATCCTATTCAATACCTCCTCATTAGTTACGTGATCTAGCCACCTTATCTTCAGCATTCTTCTGTAGCACCACATTTCGAAAGCTTCTATTCTCTTCTTGTCCAACTAGTTATCGTCCATGTTTCACTTCCATACATGGCTACACTCCATACAAATACTTTCAGAAACGACTTCCTGACACTTAAATCTATACTCGATGTTAACAAATTCCTCTTCTTGAGAAACGCTTTCCTTGCCATTGCCAGTCTACATTTTATATCCTCTCTACTTCGACCATCATCGGTTATTTTACTCCCTAAATAGCAAAACTCCTTTACTACTTTAAGTGTCTCATTTCCTAATCTAATTCCCTCAGCATCACCCGACTTAATTTGACTACATTCCATTATCCTCGTTTTGCTTTTGTTGATGTTCATCTTATATCCTCCTTTCAAGACACTGTCCATTCCGTTCAACTGCTCTTCCAAGTCCTTTGCTGTCTCTGACAGAATTACAATGTCATCGGCGAACCTCAACGTTTTTACTTCTTCTCCATGAATTTTAATACCTATTCCGAATTTTTCTTTGTTTCCTTTACTGCTTGCTCAATATACAGATTGAATAACATCGGGGAGAAGCTACAACCCTGTCTTACTCCTTTCCCAACCACTGCTTCCCTTTCATGCCCCTCTATTCTTATAACTGCCATCTGGTTTCTGTACAAACTGTAAATAGCCTTTCGCTCCCAGTGTTTTACCCCTGCCACCTTCAGAATTTGAAAGAGAGTATTCCAGTTAACATTGTCAAAAGCTTTCTCTAAGTCTACAAATGCTAGAAACGTAGGTTTGCCTTTTCTTAATCTTTCTTCCAAGATAAGTCGTAAGGTCAGTATTGCCTCACGTGTTCCAACATTTCTACGGAATCCAAACTGATCTTCCCCGAGGTCGGCTTCTACCAGTTTTTCCATTCGTCTGTAAAGAATTTGCGTTAGTATTTTGCAGCTGTGACTTATTAAACTGATAGTTCAGTAATTTTCACATCTGTCAACACCTGCTTTCTTTGGGATTGGAATTATTATATTCTTCTTGAAGTCTGAGGGTATTTCGCCTGTCTCATACATCGTGCTCACCAGATGGTAGAGTTTTGTCATGACTGGCTCTCCCGAGGCCATCAGTAGTTCAAATGGAATGTTGTCTACTCCGGGGCCTTGTTTCGACTCAGATCTTTCAGTGCTTTGTCAAACTCTTCACGCAGTATCTTATCTCCCATTTCGTCTTCATCTACATCCTCTTCCATTTCCATAATATTGTCCTCAAGTACATCGCCCTTGTATAAACCCTCTATATACTCCTTCCACCTTTCTGCCTTCCCTTCTTTGCTTAGAACTGAGTTGCCATCTGAGCTCTTGATATTCATACAAGTGGTTCTCTTCTCCCCAAAGGTCTCTTTAATTTTCTTGTAGGCAGTATCTATCTTACCCCTAGTGAGCCAAGCCTCTACATCCTTACATTTGTCCTCTAGCCATCCCTGCTTAGCCATTTTGCACTTCCTGTCGATATCATTTTTGAGACGTTTGTATTCCTTTTTGCCTGCTTCATTTACTGCATTTTTATATTTTCTCCTTTCCTCAATTGATTTCAATATTTCTTCTGTTACCCAAGGATTTCTATTAGCCCTCGTCTTTTTACCTACTTGATCCTCTGCTGCCTTCACTACTTCATCCCTCACAGCTACCCATTCTTCTTCTACTGTATTTCTTTCCCCCATTCCTGTCAATTGTTCCCTTATGCTCGCCCTGAAACTCTCTCCAACCTCTGGTTCTTTCAGTTTATCCAGGTCCCATCTCCTTAAATTCCCACCTTTTTGCAGTTTCTTCAGTTTCAATCTACAGTTCATAACCAATAGATTGTGGTCAGAATCCACATCTGCCCCAGGAAATGTCTTACAATTTAAAACCTGGTTCCTAAATCTCTGTCTTACCATTATATAATCTATCTGATACCTTTTAGAATCTCCAGGATTCTTCCAGGTATACAACCTTCTTTTATGATTCTTGAACCAAGTGTTGGCTATGATTAAGTTATGCTCTGTGCAAAATTCTACAAGGCGGCTTCCTCTTTCATTTCTTACCCCCAATCCATATTCACCTACTACGTTTCCTTCTCTCCCTTTTCCTACTGACGAATTCCAGTCACCCATGACTATTAAATTTTCGTCTCCCTTCACTACCTGAATAATTTCTTTTATCTCGTCATACAATTCATCTATTTCTTTATCATCTGCAGAGATAGTTGACATATAAACTTGTACTACTGTAGTAGGCATGGGCTTTGTGTCTATCTTGGCCACTATAATGCGTTCACTATGCTGTGTGTAGTAGCTAACCCGCACTCCTATTTTTTTTATTCATTATTAAACCTACTCCTGCATTACCTCTATTTGATTTTGTATTTATAACCCTGTAATCACCTGACCCAAAGTCTTGTTCCTCCTGCCACCGAACTTCACTAATTCCCACTATATCTAACTTTAACCTATCCATTTCCCTTTTTAAATTTTCTAACCTACCTGCCCGATTAAGGGATCTGACATTCCACGCTCCGATCCCTAGAACGCCAGTTTTCTTTCTCCTGATAACGACATCCTCCTGAGTAGTCCCCGCCCGGAGATCCGAATGGGGGACTATTTTACCTCCGGAATATTTTACCCAAGAGGACGCCATCATCATTTAATCATACAGTAGAGCTGCATGTCCTCGGGAAAAATTACGGCCGTAGTTTCCCCTTGCTTTCAGCCGTTCGCAGTACCAGCACAGCAAGGCCGTTTTGGTTAATGTTACAAGGCCAGATTAGTCTATCATCCAGAATGTTGCCCCTGCAACTACTGAAAAGGCTGCTGCCCCTCTTCAGGAACCACATGTTTGTCTGGCCTCTCAACAGATACCCCTCCGTTGTGGTTGCACCTACGGTACGGTATCGCTGAGGCACGCAAGCCTCCCCACCAACGGCAAGGTCCATGGTTCATGGGGGGAGGAAGCCCGCCATATACTATAAAATTTGCACTAAATCAGTGATGAGGAACAGGCGCTGTCCTCTCGTTAGATTTCTGGGAATGGGGACATTAAAAGCACAAGTGTATTCTGCAGTGAGAAAGTGCACACGTTACAGTATTGCGGGTCCAAAAAATGACTCTGAGCACTATGGGACTTAACATTTGAGGGCATCAGTCCCCTAGAACTTAGAACTGCTTAAACCTAACTAACCTAAGGGCATCACACACATCCATGCCCGAGGTAGGATTCGAATCTTCGACCGTAGCGGTCGCGCGGTTCCAGATTGAAGCGCCTAGAACCGCTCGGCTACACAGGCCAGCCAGTGTGGGTCCCACGTATGTGAGGGATCTGCAGTATTTATGTCGACAGTACACGACGCTGCCATCTCCCCATTCCAAGGTCAGCAGAGTATAACAATACCAGACTGGCTGCCAGCGGGCGCTTTCGTACGCTCTAGAATCTCCGTCACTCTCCGCAGCTCTATAAGGGGATAGAGGTCCCTGGCACCGTCCTCAGTGCAGCTGACAGTATTCATCCGCAGCAGCCTCGGTCACTCAGGAATCAGTCGATCGCCGATCGGCGAGCTTGCTCCACCGTCATACCCATCGGCTGCTCAACTTATACGACCAGAGCAAAGCCGGGAGGAACCCCGAGTATGACAATCGGGCAACGGCCATAGTCTTTGAGAGGCCCACGACACACCCACATACGGCCGCCGCCGGCGCCCGTAACGATATTTCTCATCAACAAAACTATTTGAACACGAGCAGAGCAACATGCGTCCGAATCGGGCGGGTAAACAACTCAGATGCTAACCGCTGTTTCGTCGATCTAAGCCTCCCCATGGTGGAGGACAACACGACGCAACCCGAAAACGACAAAAGAATGGGCTTCACAACAGAGAATATGAGAGGCCTCGGTGCAATCCTCGAAACCATACTCTCTGCCACCTGCTGACTCCTTTCGAGAGCAGCTGCAGGAGGAACCGTTCCCTGATGATGACCACCAGTCACACACGAGGACCACTTTACCACTGTCCAGTACAAAAGGCTCCACAGGTGGAGCGCAGAAGAACCACAAAACCCACGCAAACGACGCCTTGACGAGATGATCACCAGTCGATTGCACCACTAGAGACACCGCCCAATTAGGTGGTACCATCGATGACCATTTACTATACACAGGATTGCCTTGAACTCAAAAGTACTCAGATCGCATCTCGACGTCGGTCTGAAGGCCGTTTTTCATTAGGACAGAATGGAACACCTCTTCGACACATTCGCAGACCAACAAAAACCCATGTCGCTAACCACAACATCAATTGCACCAACTTCCGGAGGATAAGGAGCTCAAATGTTGATCAGGGAACATGTTACACTCATACCTATTGTTACCAACACACAGTATAACTCGCCGGCCGCAGTGGCCGAGTGGTTCTAGGCGCTTCAGTCCGGAACCGAGCTGCGAACCGAGCTGCTGCTACGGTCGCAGGTTCGAATCCTGGCTCGAGTAGGGATGTATGCGATGTCCTTAGGTTAGTTAGGTTTAAGTAGTTCTAAGTCTAGCGGGCTGATGACCTCAGATGTTAAGTCGTCACACTTTGACAACGAACAACAAAATGAGTTGTAATCAGAATAAATGGAGAGGAGCCGTGTTGAAGTGTCTTCGAAAAACATTCAGAGCTGGAAAAACCGTCGACATGTAATACAACAACTGCCAAACAGATATTATCGAAATTGTGAGCGTTCTCTAACTTGAGCCTGTTACAATTTCTGCACAAAAGCGGACGAAAAGCGTATTGCGCGAGCAGAGCAGCGGATGATAGAAGCTGCCGAAGATGACCACCATGGCCACGAAGAAGATTATAGGAGCTAGTTATTATCGATCTGGAAGTATTTTAACTACAAAGGAACTACTGTAAGCTAAAACTTCAAAAGCGTTTTGTAGAAATTGAATTTTTCAGATTGGCTGGAAACAAAACTTGAAAACGGTACATACGGTTTTGACTGGAAATGGATGCCCTAACCTAAACTGGGTTCTGTATCACCGTACGCAGCCGTTTCACGTTATCTTCAAAAGTCTGTTTTCGGTGCACGCTTTTGTCTCGATTTTCTGGTCTTAGAAAATGAAATTTGTTTCAACACGTCACCATTTTGTTAGAATTTAATATTGTTTTCAATTATCCTCTCTCTGCTGATAGAAAAATATTGAAAATGACTTATACAAAGTTGTTTTGTCACAGGTGTAACATGACGGCTTCGGAAATTCCTGCCGATGAGCTATGTTCTGGCTGCAAGGGTCCTTCCACCTGTGGAGTCAGTTACAGGGATTGTCTGATGTCGACCAAGACGAATAAAACTATATCATCAAATTTAGCATTACTTTTGATTTAACTCGAAGAAAAAAAAAGTCACTGAAATCAACTATTTTTCTTGCGTTTCAAGAGGGATACTCCCTTAAGACGAAAAAAAAATGCGAATTATAATGATTGCAATACCTGGAGAAACAGCGGGGAACATAATCTCGCGTGGATTTGCCACTGCTCCGCTGCATATGGCAGCATCAGCCACATTATTCTGTCTTCAGTCTGCGTATAAATTTAAAAGCTATTACGCGAGATTGGATGTCGGCTACCTTTGAGTTCCGAAATAATATTCTCTTTAACTGAAGTCATTCTCAATTCTACTGCAATGAATTTTCTAAAACCATCTTGTGTTGTGGGATTCCATCAGTAGTGTTACAAGAGGCTAAACTGAAAACTGGTTCTACCTCATGCAGAGAGGCTACAGGGGTCAGTGGTAGTAAGTGGCCATATGCCCGATCAGTGAGGTCCGGACTAGCAAGGATACATGGGAAGTTCAGTCTTTCTTAGACGAGACGGACAACAATAGATGCACAAGGGACATCCTGGAGCCACAGCATCATCTTCAGTGAGCAATGGTGCATTGGATTCACTTCATGTACGATGCCATGGTAGTAGTAGCGAAATGCTATGAGTGAGGGAGATTTGGCCGATGTGATTGGAACTGCGCGGTAGCGGGTTGCTGATCAAAGGGACTACTTTTGACATAGTGAGACTAACATTCCACCTTCCAGAAACTATCACGACTCAGCCATTGTCGTACTGGCCAGATACGTCGTTAGGGACACTCCCAGCACGAAACCTGACCTGTGTCAACAGTACTTTAGAACTTGGCCGCATCTTCTCCTTGAACAAATTCATAGCAACCAAGGAGAAGTACAGGATGTTTATAAAGGAATATCGGGGTTTTAACTCTTTCTAATATTTATTATATTAAACTTACAGTTATAAATGATATGTCAAATGAAAGAGCAACTCAAACACTTTTACCAAGAACCTTATAAATGTTCATTGTGAGCACCATTAGTCACATGGCACACATCAAGTCCATAGCCGAGTTTTTTCCCCAAAGTTGATAAGCAACAGCTGCTTCAATCCGGTTTCTTAATTCAGGGAGGTCTGCTGGTAGTGGAGGCATGTACACACGATCCTTGATGAAGCCCCAAAGGAAAAATTCGCATGGCTTTAGGTCGGGTGAACGAGGAGGCCATGCAAAGCAAGCCCTGTCACTGGGCCCCTTGCGGCTTATCCAGCGCTTGGGTACAGTGAAGTTCAACCAATCGCGTATTGCGCTACACCAGTGAGGTGGCGCACCATCTTGCTGGAAAATGAAGTTCTCTGGCTGATCTTCTTCCAACTGAGGGAAGAGCCATTGCTCTAGTGTATCAAGGTAAGAAGTGCCAGTTACAGTAGGTTCACCAAAAAGAAAGGCCCATAAACTTTCTTCCGGGATGTGGCACAAGAAAAAGTCACTTTAGGGGAATCTCGTTGCATTTTCTGTGCCCCAGATGCGCCCATTGTGAGTGTTGACATGTCCACTAAGGTGAAAAGGTCAATTCATCTCTGAAGACAACATGATCCAGAAAATCTTCATCGTCATGAAACGACATTTCGTTTGCGAAGTTGGCACGTAATCCATGGTCTGCCGGCTTTAGAGCCTGCAATAAGTGTAAACGGTGATGATGTAGTTGTACGCGTTTTCTTAAAACTTCCCAAACAGTCGACTAGGCAACTTGTAATTCACGACCAGCCTTCTGGACTGCTTTTTTTGGGCTACGAGTGAACGACTCTCTCACTCGCTCAACAGTCTCTTCACTGACTCTTGGTCGTCCTTTGCTCTTCCCTTTACAATGGCAGCCGGTATCTTCAAATTACCGTCTACGAATGTTATCATCACGTGGAGGATCACAACGGAACATCAGCCGGAACGCACATTGCTCAGTAACTACAGATTCCGTCTTTGCAAACTGCAAAACACAAAACGCTTTGTGTTCACTAGTCCCCAAATTCGCTACTATCGCTGTGTAGAGGATTGCGGCGGATACATTGCGAGCTACGCATTTGCACTGGTGCCAGACACAACTGTTTGAGTTGCTCTTTCATTTGACATATCATTTATAACTGTAAGTTTAATGTATTAAATATTATAAAGTGTTAAAACCCCGATATTCATTTGTAAACACCCTGTATATTTCTGCAGAACAGAAACTTGGATAAACGAAGTCGTAATATCAACAGGCTACCGTCGAGCGTAGGGTACAAATAAGTGGGAAACGAGATGTTGCGAGTATTTGAGCAGATAGACAGGATTTTCCAGCGATGAATTCGTTTGTTATGTATTAACTGCGGTTGATGGCAGAAATATGTATATCTACGATTAAGGATAGTTTGCAGATGACTCTGCACATTATTTGGATATTCTCAGTGATTGGAAATTACACTGAGCAGTTTAATGGTTTAAGCGATTTTTTGTGCGATGCTTAGTAAGGGATGTAAGCAATTCAAGGCACTTCGAGTAGTTGCATGTGGTATGTGGAATAGTAGGTGTCAGTGCAACAGTTGCAGCTCGCTTTGTTTAATTTTATAGGGAATCTTTTATGACAGTTTACTGTTGAGTAGATATTAAGGGATGTTGAATTGGGGAGAAGAGTTTGTTAGTTGATAGGTAGTCAGTGCCAGACATTTTATAAGATTTCTAACTTATTTTGGTAATCGATGAGAGTGATGTGAGTTTTCTTTTTATTCGATGAGTCATACTTCGTACTTGTACACTGGACACTATTTCAGACAGAAATCTTTAATAGTAGATGTGTTACGCCAGAGAGGTTCTGAGAAGCAATGCGATCTTTCGTTGTCAGTATTTTGTCATTGCCTGTGTATTAAGTGAGAGAATCGGTGTTGGTTGTGCTCTTGGAAATAACTTCCACGACACAAAGGTGCATACGAAGAGGATGTTGATTTCTGGAAGAACGATTTTGTAAATACTGGTTTGAGAAGTGTGAAGATATCCTGATAATGGTGTCGCCGCACTGGTTGCTTTGAGTGATTTACGATCATTTTCAGAAAGATAAATTTTCGAGGTGATTTTTCTTTATTGATTCGGGTCAGTTAGTTCCATTCTCGAGACGACATTAAGCAAACATATGTGCCTGAATGGCTTGAAATCAGAGTTATAGGTTCACCAATCTTTACCATTCCATTAAAGAATTAGATAGCAAAGTAATATTTTTTTATAAGGAGTGAATTTTGAGAATATTCATAAATTTCTGTTTCATAATACAGTTCTTAAACGCGTCTTTTCTGTATCAATCAGCAAGTTTCTTGCATCATCTCCTTACTAAAGTTTTTGTGGTGTCACCGCCAGACACCACACTTGCTGGGTGGTAGCCTTTAAATCGGCCGCGGTCCGCTAGTATACGACGGACCCGCGTGTCACAACTGTCAGTGATTGCAGACCGAGCGCCGCCACACGGCAGGTCTAGAGAGACTTCCTAGCACTCGCCCCAGTTGTACAGCCGACTTTGCTAGAGATGGTTCACTGACAAATTACGCTCTCATTTGCCGAGACGATAGTTAGCATAGCCTTCAGCTACGTCATTTGCTACGACCTAGCAAGGCGCCATTATCATTTGCTATTTATCTTGTGATGCATGTACCGTCAGACCGATGTTCACCAATTATGGATTAAAGTTAAGTATTCCAGAAGCTACGTACTTTTCTTCCTACTATAAACTCCTATAACTGTTCCAGACCTCACACCAGCCTGTGTGAGCTTAGATGCGTGCCCTTCGGCTACCAATCATAGTGGCTTGGCTGTCTTGACAAGTCACAACAGTTTGGCGACGAGGATTTTGCGATCGTCTTGATTTTCCTGATTTACTTGTGTCATGGCTTCGCCATAATCTCCAGATGTACTGTCCGAATTTTATCGCTTGCAGCATCAGCAGACGCAGGCCTTATTGGATGCCCTTGGACAGCTCATCCAACGTGCACTGCAAAACGATGCGGCAGCCGCCGCTCCACTGCTCACGCAGCCACAACATGCAGTTGCACCACCTTTTCGTCCTTTTGATGCGGCACTGGAAAGCTGGACGGAGTGATCACGCCAATTTGGATTCCATCTTGCCGCCTACAGAATTCAAGGTAATGAGCGGCAGCCTTTTCACCTTTCCGCCGTAGGCGTCCAAACGTACCGTGTGATAGCGAAATTGTTTCCCCGACGCGACGTAGCAACTCTGTCCTACGACGAAATTTTGTCTGCATTAGATGCATATTTCAAAGAATCGGTCAATGTAGTTGCCAAATGGTATACATTCTTTCGTACAAAACGTACTGCCGGTCAGACTAATCGGGAGTGGGTTGCAACTTTGCAAGGCTCTACTAGGGATTGTGCTTTTGAGTGTGAATGTGGACTCCCTTATTCAGATACTGTGGTACGTGATGCTATTGCACAGAACGTTTCTGATGTTCGTATATGGGAACAGATTTTGAAACTAGTCAACCCCTCCCTTCAACAAGTGATGTACATATTGGATCGGCAGGACACACTTGACTTTGCTCAGGAATCATTTGAAACTTCGCCACCTGTGTGTCACGTTAAGCGGCCCGCCGGGCGAGCTGCACGGAACAGTGAACAGTCCTCGCGCCCGGCCACGCCAATGCCACCTGGCTCTCAGCCACGTGTCCTGCATCGGCAAACAAATGCAGCGAAATCATGCCCGCGGTGTGCTACTAGACATTTGCGTGAGAATTGCCCGTCACGCCAGGCTATTTGCTTTTCCTGTAATAAAAAAGGCCATGTTCAGAGTGTTTGCCAGAAAAAGCTCAGATCGGACACTCACAACCATTCCAGGCCCTTTGCTTCACGCCGGAATTGGAATAGAACCAAGGATTCTCTGGCTCGTGCAACTTAGCCTATGGAAATTCATGTAGTTCATTCCACTCTGCCCAGTGCTACTCTCTCTAACAGTGACTGTGTTCGTCTCACAAATAGTGTGCGTCGACATCGCCGGAAATCCCGTCAAGTCGCAAGTGATTCTGTACCAGTGTCAGTTCCCTTTGCACGAGACAGTCGCTCTTGTGGTCAGCAGGACAATAAAGTTTTTGTGGACTTGGACATTAACGGTAAAGTGATACTGTTCCAGCTCGATACCGGAGCTGCAGTTTCACTACTCAATCATGACACGTACAAACAGCTGGGCACACCTCCGTTGCGTGCCGCAAATGTTAAGCTAACTAGTTATTCCGGACAGGCGATCCCTGTGTTAGGACATTGCAGCCTTCTTGCAACATACAAGGGACAAACAAAACTTGTGTCATTTTACGTCCTTCGTTCTTCTGCTGCAGTGAACTTGTTTGGTTTCGATTTATTTCAGTTGTTTAACTTGTCTATAGTGAATCAGGTCCTATCACTGGACCAGACTGTGCCTTCAGACAG
This sequence comes from Schistocerca cancellata, assembly GCF_023864275.1. Taxonomy (NCBI): domain Eukaryota; kingdom Metazoa; phylum Arthropoda; class Insecta; order Orthoptera; family Acrididae; genus Schistocerca; species Schistocerca cancellata. Next base: position 745,794,779 of record NC_064628.1, on the reverse strand, counting down.
TGTTTCTCGTCTCTGTGAAGAATTTGCAGACATTTTTGCGCCGGACCTTGATTGCGCTAAGAACTATAAAGCACATTTGGAACTGAAAGTCAACGTGCAACCGAAATTTTTCAGAGCGCGCAATGTTCCCCACGCATTGCGTGATGAGGTCGCAAGAACATTACACGATATGGAATCACAAGGTGTACTTGAACGTGTGCAGGCTTCCCTCTGGGCATCACCCTTAGTAATTTTGCACAAACCTTCCGGAAAATTGAGACTTTGTGTGGACTTCAAGGCAACAGTGAATCCACAACTAGTGACTGCCACTTTTCCTTTACCCCGCCCGGAAGATAGCTTTGACAAACTGTGCCCGGGTAAATATTTTTCGAAGTTGGACCTAGCAGATGCGTACTTGCAAATACCGGTGGACGAAGAATCCCAGCGCGTATTGGTGGTTAACATGCATCTTGGTTTGTACCGATTCAAACGACTGTCATTCGGGTGTGCCTCCACCCCTGCATTGTTTCAGCAATATCTACAAACTGTTTGTGCGTCGGTCCCTACTGCAGCAAACTATCTGGACGATATTGTGATCTCCAGAAAGACGGAAGAAGAACATTTAGCCAATCTCAGAACATTATTTCAGATCTTGCGACAAAATGGTCTTCGCTTGCGGAAGGACAAATGTGTGTTTTTTGCTCGTGATTTGCCATATCTGGGACACGTACTCAATGCCCAAGGCATACATCCCAGTCCAGAGCACCTCCGTGCCATACAAGACTTGCCTTCGCCGCAGAATTTGACGCAGATACAGAGTGTGCTGGGAAAAATAAATTACTATCATCGCTATGTGCGCCACGCCTCTTCCATTTCAGCTCCGCTTCATCGCTTACGCCGTAAAGGTGTTCCGTTCGTCTGGACGACGGAATGCGAACGCGCCTTTCGCCAGTTGAAATCGGCGTTGCTTTCCAATACTTGCCTTACGCCGATCGATCCCCAGAAACCCCTTTTGTTGATGGTGGATGCATCGGATTTCGGGATCGGTGCTGTGCTTGCGCACAAAGATGGATCGCATGATCGCCCTATTGCCTTTGCGTCCAAATTGCTCTCGTGTGCGCAAAGAAATTATTCACAGATCGAGAAAGAAGCATTGGCTCTCGTATTTTGTGTTACTAAGTTTCATGGTTTCTTGTATGGTCGTCACTTTACCATCATCACAGACCACAAACCTTTGACATCGCTTTTTCATCCGAACAAGCCTGTACCTCCACGTACAGCGCAGAAATTCATTCGCTGGTCTATTCTCCTCTCGCAGTACCGCTACGATATCTTGTATCGGTCCACTGCTAAGCACGGAAACGCCGATGCGTTGTCCCGTTTGCCTGTTGCTGAGGATAGAGCATTCGATTCCTCCGAACTTGCTAGCATGTTCATTGATTCGGAAACCGATGACGTGGTCTAATCGTTTCCGATTGATTTTCGTCGTGTAGCTACAGCCACAGCTGCTGACCCTGTCCTTGCTACCGTTTTGCGTTTTGTTGCTACGCAATGGCCCTTGTCTAAGTCAAGGATAGGAAATCCGTTGGTTCGCCGATTTTTTGCTCACAAGGAGAGACTTTTTGTACAACGTGGTGTTTTGCTGTTGCGTTCTGATAATGATCAGTCCAGGGTCGTGGTCCCACGTTCGTTACAGTCCTCTGTCTTACAGCTTCTCCACCAAGGACATTGGGGTGTAGTGAGAACGAAACAGCTTGCTCGTCAGCACTGTACTTGGTTCGGAATCGATGCTGCGATTACGAATATGTGCTCTTCTTGCAGGGTGTGTGCCGAACAACAATCAGCACCTCCGCGGAAATTCTTTGCATGGCCAAAAGCCACTTCCCCTTGGCAACGCTTACACATCGATTTTGCTGGTCCATTCTGGAATGCTCGATGGTTGGTTGTGGTCGATTCCTTCAGTAATTTTCCTTTTGTTGTCCGGATGTCTTCCACGACGTCTTCTGCCACCATCCAAGCGTTATCCGCTATCTTTTGCATTGAAGGTCTTCCGCAGACTATTGTTTCCGACAATGGCCCACAATTCATATCCACCGAATTTCAGTCATTCTGCAAGGCCAATGGTATTCAACATCTGACGTCCGCGCCCTTTTCGCCACAGTCAAACGGTGCCGCTGAACGTTTGGTCAGGACTTTCAAGTCACAGATGTTGAAGTTGAAACAGTCGCATTCTCTGGAGGACGCGTTATTGCTCTTTTCGTCCTCGTATCGCTCTCAGCCCCGAGATGGTCGCTCGCCGGCTGAGCTGCTTCACAGTCGCCCTCATCGAACCTTGATGTCTTTGCTACATCCACCGCATCAGGTTCCTGTGCACCGGCAGACACCTGCTTTTGCCCCAGGCGACGTTGTATACTATCGCAACTATCGAGGTTCACGGCGTTAGCTCGCAGGGCGCATTCTCCGCTGCCTCGGCCGCGCTATGTATCTGGTTTTGGGGGCCTCTGGTGAGGTGCGTCGTCATCTCAATCAGCTGTGCCTCTGTCGTCGCACGGGATCTGCCGCTCCCCGTCTGCTTTCAGCGACGGTGCCGTCCGGTCAGCGCCCTGGGGACCCATCTACTGACGCGCCTCAGCCCCAAGTGTTACCGACGCTGCCTTCCATTTTTCCCCATGGCGACGCGCCGCCACCGCCGCCGCCGCCTGTTCTCTCGCCGGCGACGCCCGCAGTGGACGCGTCGCTGCAACCGCCGGGCGCCTCCCTGGGTCACGCGCCGCCGATCGCTTCCCGTGACCAGTGGTCCTCTGCCATGAAACTCTTGCCCGCTCCGGACCACATGGCGTCTTCGCCCGTCGGGTGCTCCGACCCGATGGAGGTCGACCCTTCGGCCGCTCCTGTCTCTCTACGGGCGCGTATACCGCATGTTGGCGTGCACCCTGGACTAGGTTTTCAAGCGTTTCCTAGCTCCCCTCGGACCGAATGGCAGGGTGCGTGTGGCACAGCCTCGCCTGTTGTTAGGCTCCCCACCTCGTCGCATACGTCAACATGGGGTCCTCCCCACGGCGGGCGGAAGCCTTATGCCACAACCGTCCGCCGATTTGCAGGGGGGGGGGGGGGATGTCGTGTCACCGCCAGACACCACACTAGCTAGGGGGTAGCCTTTAAATCGGCCGCGGTCCGCTAGTATACGACGGACCCGCGTGTCACAACTGTCAGTGATTGCAGACCGAGCGCCACCACACGGCAGGTCTAGAGAGACTTCCTAGCACTCGCCCCAGTTGTACAGCCGACTTGGCTAGAGATGGTTCACTGACAAATTACGCTCTCATTTGCCGAGACGATAGTTAGCATAGCCTTCAGCTTCATCATTTGCTACCACCTAGCAAGGCGCCATTATCATTTGCTATTTATCTTGTGATGCATATACCGTCAGACCGATGTTCACTAATTATGGATTAAAGTTAAGTATTCCCTAAGCTACGTACTTTTCTTCCTACTATAAACTCCTATAACTGTTCCAGACCTCACGCCAGCCTGCGTGAGCTTAGACGCGTGCCCTTCGGCTACCAATCATAGTGGCTTGGCTGTCTTGCCAAGTCACAACAGTTTTATTTTGTAATCCTGTGTCACCTCGTTGCACTTAGTGGTACACGGTTGCTCAAGCTTAAAGTATTATGAGTTTGGCACATTTGCTTTTCCTTGCAATGTACTTGAGCTACGTTTTTCTTTAAAACGTTTGCTACGGCGCTGCATTTTAACTTTCGTCACATTCAAGCAGTACCGAGTTTCCGTTGCCACAAGGAAAGTGACGAAGGTTTGTTAGGGCACTAACTTCATTGTTAGTACAGAATAAAATCATTTACAGGCAAGCATTGCATTTCAAAATTATCATCAGTGTGAGTTTACCTGAAGTTCAGTTCAGGCGTTGTTTCTTTTGTCCGATATTCTCACTCTTATAGTTCACCGGTACATGTTCGGAATTTTACCTCGTCAGTTTGGATATATAAATTTGCAGGGCATTTTAACAGGAGCATTTTGGGCATTTATTTTTTTAAAGTTAGGTTTGGAACTTTTTGCAGGATTTTATTCTGTGTTAATTTTGTATGCTGGAATAGCAAGACACTTAGGTGTGACGTCAAACATTGTAGCACTGTTCAATGCTCTGCACACTGCAGAATTTCATATGATACAAAATGAAATGATCGTATGGCATTGCTGGCCGGGAGGTCACATCCGTTGAAGATCGGCAGCCGAGTGCAAGTTTTCATTTATCGTTGCTTTTCTTGTCTGGTTGAGAATATGGAATAACAAACAAGTAATAATAAGTAATGATAATGATATGTGATCAGTTTATACAAACATTGGCCGCTTGACATTGACTTTTTGCGTAAGGTCCTTTCATTGTAAGTTTGACCGTGAGTGATTTTTCTGAAAGTATTTCTTTATCGGACTTCGTAAATTGAATAATTACAAATCCTTGGTTCGTACTGGACCTTTAATATAATTTGCAACACGGAACCTTTAGCCTTGCCAAGGCGCCGTTTAATTGGAACAATAGCTTGCAACATAAATGAAAAAAAAGATTAAATAATATCACTGTATTCACAAACTATTATACTAAATTAAATTACATAGACACTTACATTAATTCTGTTGCTGTGTGCAACTATGAGTGCGCCTGGTAAGATTGCGTCTCATAGGATAATGGTCGTGTGCCAAATAATTATCTGCAGCTGCGGCAGATTTGCGTCCGATGAGGGTGGTTTCCAGAACAAAAAGGTGTCCTCTTCTCGGCAAGACAACTGAACTGCGTAATTATTCTAATGTTACAGCGGTTTCACGCCACAGTCGATACAGCCGCTTAGACTAATTAATATCTTAAGTACTCCTTTATTTATATTCTGAACTTTATGTTTTTGCTGTGTATCCACGCCCCTCCTGCAAATGTGCCTTTTTCTGTCGACGCCACATTGGGTGACTTGCGTATCGGTGATGAAGATGAAATGATGTTAAGAAGAACACAACACCCAGTCCACGAATGGAGAAAATTGCCAGCCCGGCCAGGAATCGACCCCAGGCCAACTGCATGAGAGGCTAGCACATTACCACTCAGTTAAGCAGGCAGACTTCATATGATAGCTTCAGTTTTAGGTTTTCTAATTATTTTTATTAGGAGTTAATTGGAATACAGTTATACAATTACAGAGGGTGGAACGGTCTACTTAACATCTGTTTTGTTTAACCTTTAAATCTAAAGGGGGTGGAAGGGCTGACACAATAAAGTGAACATTTCAATTCCAAAGGTTTTGTTAACTACCCAAGACAATCTCGGATACAATTTGACAGGCGCCACTCGGGCAAGATTATTTAAGAGACATTCATAACATAAGTTATAAGCAAATTAATAAATAACGTTAACAAACAACTCTAGCTAAGACACATTATTTAATACCCTTTCAGTTAACATTACATGTAGCTCACGATTTTCCACCAAAATTGACAGAAGCCACTGAGGCTGAATTTAACCATAACTTCAACAAACAGTTCTAGTTAAGACACATTATTTAAGACCCTTTCAATTAAAACCTTACATTAAATGTAAAATAACATTTCACACACATCCTCACTTCAACAGGAATACTTAAAACATACTTATTACTTGGTCAATCTTACAGAGCGACATCGAAATTCTTCAAACGCCCATTGACTTGAACTTTTAGGGCATAGAAAGTTACAACCTTGTACAGTGATAAATATGTAATAACAGAAGCAAGGTCAAAGCTTGTAAGGTCGAAGTTTAACCACGAGCGGTGGAACCGATGGAGAGAAGTAACACTTAAATAGAAAGTTGTCGCTTTTCAAGGCGCGTCAATTCGAATAAAATCCTCGAGCTTTCGATGACCATCTCCGCCATCCTCGTCTGGAGTTCACAACGCCTGACGCCGATGCCGGAGACGGTCATCGAATGCTTGACGATTTTATTTGAATTGACGCGCCTTGAAAACCGAGAACGTTTTATTCATATATGCCGTCGTGAAAGACTCCGAGGACAGAAAGTAATACTTAACTTCGAACCGAGACATGGCTCCGTTTGCAACCCCACGTCGAGTAGACCAAAATGTGAACCAAACAAACGCTACTGGAGAGGAACATCCGAGCTCAAGCGAAGTCCACCATCCGAAATCCAAACCTGTAATCTATAGGGAACCCCTGCGCTTCGGTTGCCCGCTGCCGCAGCTCACTGAAACACAGACCATACCCGACAACAGAAGGCAGAAAAACCTTTCTTAACCTTAACATTTAAGATTGATCAGTAAATTAACTCTATAAAATCAAGGCTAAGCAATAACCACTTTCATGAGGAAGTGTTTCCATTAATTGAAACAGTACTTGATAAACAGACATTAAGAGTGGGAAATGATCTGGCTCACAAGAATCGGCACTCACTAGAACTTAGTGACACACATCTGGAAATACATCGCCGGCAAGAGTGGCCGAGCGGTTCTAGGCGCTACAGTCTGGAACCGCGCGACCGCTACGGTCGCAGGTTCGAATCCCGCATCGGGCATGGATGTGTGTTAATGTCCTTAGATTAGTTAGGTTTAAGTAGTTCTAAGTTCTAGGGGACTGATGACCTCAGAAGTTAAGTCCCATAGTGGTCAGAGCCATTTGAACCATTTTTTTTGCAAATACATAAATATTATGCGGAAACAGAGTACACGCTTAGTAGGAGGCGTCAAATGAAATGGAACAAACATAACATCACAAGTCGTGCAACGTCTTACTTTACCAAGATCGATCACAATCACAGTTAACTAAGCGGTCTTAGTAATTAGCGTACCTAACTGGGTGTCTTGATGCTGGGGCGATTTGCGAAGATGCCAGACTATAACTTCGAAAGACCATAACAGCGTGTCCCTCCAAGGAAGCAGGCAGATCCACAGCTCACGAGGTTGCCGGAGAATGCACAGCGCCGGCCAACTCCTGCCGACTCCAGTACCATCACGTGACAACCGCCGCCCGGCCTCAGGCACGCCGTCTTCGCTTCTGTCCACCAACCAATCGCCGACTCGCGCACCGCCGCGTTCCGTTCTCAAGTGTTGTGTCCTCTCTCTACTCGTGGTCGGCACTGCCTTATATCTCGAGCTGACCCAAGCCCAAAGACAAACATCTGCACTAGGAAATCGATCGTACTCATGTCAGCGATACTATTGGCGCCGGTCCCGCCACGGCTCAGATGGTTTTGGAGACTCACTTCATCACATCGCGTTTACGTAAGCATGCCACTTGCAATGTTCAATTTGTAGAGCGTCCACATTACAACACACACGCGAAAGTTAAGAATACACGACTAGTACAGAAAAAAACACTTACAATGTGCGAATGGGAATCCAGTGAGCTAGTGTTGTAGGTGGAATACGCAGTCGAGAAAACCTTTGACAGAATTACTCGACTTAAGAGCAATGTATTGTGCCCCATTATCAGTGTGGAAATGTATGTCAAGTCTTCGCAAAGTTGCCCTGAGGTAAGAAGCACGGACAGAATCTGCCAGAGGCGGGAGTTACGTTTATTCTTCGGCTCTACGGAGCGACCATGCTGCGCTGCCACTGTTGTTGTTGTAGTCTTCAGTCCTGAGACTGGTTTGATGCAGCTCTCCATGCTACTCTATCCTGCGCAAGCTTCTTCATCTCCCAGTACATACTGCAGCCTACATCCCTCTGAATCTGCTTAGTGTGTTCATCTCTTGGTCTCCCTTTACGATTTTTACCCTCCACGCTGCCCTCCGATACTAAATTTGTGATCCCTTGATGCCTCAGAACATGTCCTAGCAACCGATCCCTTCTTCTAGTCAAGTTGTGCCACAAACTCCTCTTCTCCCCAATCCTATTCATTACCTCCTCATTAGTTACGTGATCTACCCATCTAATCTTCAGCATTCTTCTGCAGCACCACATTTCGAAAGCTTCTATTCTCTTCTTGTCCAAACTAGTTATCGTCTGTGTTTCACTTCCATACATGGCTACACTCCATACATATACTTTCAGAAACGACTTCCTGACACTTAAATCTATACTTGGTGTTAACAAATTTCTCTTCTTCAGAAACGCTTTCCTTGCCTTTACAAGCCTACATTTTTCTACTTCGACCATCATCAGTTATTTTGCTCCCTAAATAGCAAAACTCCTTTACTACTTCAAGTGTCTCATTTCCTAATCTAACTCCCTCAGCATCACCCGACTTAATTCGACTACATTCCATTATCCTCGTTTTGCTTTTGTTGATGTTCATCTTATATCCTCCTTTCAAGACACTGTCCATTCCGTTCAACTGCTCTTCCAAGTCCTTTGCTGTCTCTGACAGAATTACAATGTCATCGGCGAACCTCAAAGTTTTTATTTCTTCTCCATGGATTTTAATGCCTACTCCGAATTTTTCTTTTGCTTGCTCAATATACAGATTGAACAACATCGGGGAGAGGCTACAACCCTGTCTCACTCCCTTCCTGACCACTGCTGCCCTTTCATGTCCCTCGACTCTTATAGCTGCATTCTGGTTTCTGTACAAATTGTAAATAGCCTTTCGCTCCCTGTTTTTTACCCCTGCCACCTTTAGAATTTGAAAGAGAGTATTCCAGTCAACATTGTCAAAAGCCTTCTCTAAGTCTACAAATGCTAGAAACGTAGGTTGGCCTTTTATTAATCTAGCTTGTGAAATAAGTCGTAGGGTCAGTATTGCCTCACGTGTTCCCATATTTCTACGGAATCCAAACTGATCTTCCACGAGGTCGGCTTCTACCAGTTTTTCCATTCGTCTGTAAAGAATTTGCGTTACTATTTTGCAGCCGTGACTTATTAAACTGATAGTTCGGTAATTTTCACATTTATCAATGCCTGCTTTCTTTGGGATTGGAATTGTTGTATTCTTCTTGAAGTCTGAGGGTATTTCGCCTGTCTCATACATGTTGCTCACCAGATGGTTGAGTTTTGTCAGGACTGGCTCTCCCTAGGCTGTCAGTAGTTCTGATGGAATGTTGTCTACTCCCGGGGCCTTGTTTCGGCTTTTGTCTTTCAGTGTTCTATCAAACTCTTCACGCAATACCATATCGCCCATTTCATCTTCATCTACCTCCTCTTCCATTTCTATAACATTGCCCTTAAGTACATCGCCCTTGTATAGACCCTCTATATACTCCTTCCACTTTTCTGCTTTCCCTTCTTTGCTTAGAACTGAGGTCCCATCCGAGCTCTTGATATTCATACAAGTCGTTCTCTTTTCTCCAAAGTTCTCTTTAATTTTCCTGTAGGCAGTATCTATCTTACCCCTAGTGAGATAAGCATCTACATCCTTACATTTGTCCTCTAGCCATGCCCGCTTAGCCATTTTGCACTTCCTGTCGATCTCACTTTTGAGACTTTCGTATTCCTTTTTGCCTGCTTCATTTATTGCATTTTTATATTTTCTCCTTTCGTCAATTACATTCAATATTTCTTCTGTCACCCAAGGATTTCTACTAGCCCTCATCTTTTTACCTACTTGATCCTTTGCTGGCTTCACTACTTCATCCCTCAAAGCTACCCATTCTTCTTCTACAGTAATTCTTTCCTCGATTCTTGTCAATTGTTCCCTTATGCTCTCCCTGAAACTCTGTAAAACCTCTGGTTTAGTCAGTTTATCCACATCCCATCTCCTTAAATTCCCACCTTTTTACATTTTTTTCAGTTTTAGTCTACAGTTCATAACCAATAGATTGTGGTCAGAGTCCACATCTGCCCCTGGAAATGTCTTACAAATTAAAACCTGGTTCCTAAATCTCTGTCTTACCATTATATAATCTATCTGACACCTGTTAGTATCTCCAGGGTTCTTCCATGTATACAACCTTCCTTTATGATTCTTGAACCAAGTGTTAGCTATGATTAAGTTGTGCTCTGTGCAAAATTCTACCAGGCGGCTTCCTCTTTTATTTCTTACCCCCAATCCATATTCACCTACTACGTTTCCTTCTCTCCCTTTTCCTACTACCGCATTCCAGTCACCCATGACTATTAAATTTTCGTTTCCCTTCTCTATCTGAATAATTTCTTTTATTTCATCATAAATTTCTTCAATTTCTTCGTCATCTGCAGAGCTAGTTGGCATATAAACTTGTACTACTGTCGTAGGCGTGGGCTTAGTTTCTATCTTGGCGACGGCAATGCGTTCGCTGTGCTGTTTGTAGTAGCTTACCCGCATTCCTATTGTTTTATTCATTATTAAACCTACTCCTGCATTACCCCTATTTGATTTTGTAGTTATAACCCTGTACTCACCTGACCAAAAGTCTTGTTCCTCCTCCCACCGAACTTCACTAATTCCCACTATATCTAACTTTAACCTATCCATTTCCCTTTTTAAATTTTCTAACCGACCTACCCGATTAAGGGATCTGATATTCCACGCTCCGATCCGTAGAACGCCAGTTTTCTTTCTTCTGATAACGACGTCCTCCTGAGTAGTCCCCGCCCGGAGATCCGAATGGGGGACTATTTTACCTCCGGAATATTTGACCCGAGAGGACGCCATCATCATTTATCCATACAGTAAAGCTGCATGCCCTCGGGAAAAATTACGGACGTAGTTCCCCTTGCTTTCAGCCGTTCACAGTACCAGCACAGCAAGGCCGTTTTGGTTAGTGTTACAAGGCCAGATCAGTCAATCATCGAGACTGTTGCCCCTGCAACTACTGAAAAGGCTGCTGCACCTCTTCAGGAACCATACGTTTGTCTGGCCTCTCAACAGATACCCCTCCGTTGTGGTTGCAGCTACGGTACGGCCATCTGTATCGCTGATGCACGCAAGCCTCCCCACCAACGGCAAGGTCCATGGTTCATGGGGGGCGGTGCACTGCCACGGCTGGTAGAAAAGGGCCGTGGAAGTAGGCGAGCGCAGAACTGACCAAAACATCAAATGCAGTAATACGACCGGCTTCTTTCCACACAACAGGCCGAAGGTTACACCCACAATACCGACGACGCACCAGAAAGGCAGGGTGACCAAGCAACGGCTGGCCAGTAGCCACAACGCACTTTTCTAACAATATGTGTGACTGTTAATGATGCTTTCTATTAGCCACCATTCATCTACATCCTGACGGCAACAGGGCACCCAATTCAACCTTGCTCCTGGAGAGGCCACCCATCTCGGGCCTCTACAGAACATTACAGGCTGGAAAAGGACATCGGCTGACCGCACATGCTGTAAGTAACAAGCCTGGCATGGTTTTTGAATCCACAGGGAGAACTGGCAAATCACTGGGAGGTGGGCAGGGAAAGACGGAAAAGTGAAAGACGCTTCACTAAGAAAAAAAAAAGCAGAAAATCTGGCTCCCCGAATGTAGGCGGCAATGAGTGAAATACCAGCTCACTTACATGGTCACGTAGCCACAGTCTGCAGATCTGTGTTCACATGGATAGTGCTAGTGAGATAATAATAATAATAATAATAATAATAATAACGACTGTGTTATAGTGCCTGTGCTATTATGGTTAGCATGTAACGTTTCTTTGGAAACGCATGCATGTCTAAAGGTCGTAGATGCGTGGCTGACGACATATAGAAGTGTGGGTGTGGCCTTTGAGTCCTACACGGATAGCGTCTGCAGTGTCTTCCTTAACCCATATAAATAAACGATGTTCATTGCGCCTCTGTCGCACGGTCCCTACGCCTTCCTTGGTTCCTGGAGGGTGGGAACGGGACATTGTGGCCAGGCCTCGGGTTGCGACCCCTGCCCACTTTGCTCTGACGCCTCCCTTTGGAGCTGAATGGTCTCTATCATAAAAATGGTTCAAATGGCTCTGAGCACTAGAACTTAGAACTACTTAAACCTAACTAACCTAAGGACATCACACACATCCATGTCCGAGGCAGGATTCGAACCTGCGACCATAGCGGTCGCCCGGTTCCAGACTGTAGTGCCTAGAACCGCTTGGCCACACCAGCCGGCCAGTCTCTATAATAATAATAATAATTACAATAATAATAAACTGAGTGAAAGGATCAACAACGAACTTTATCGGATGTCATGTGACATCCGCTTCGACCAAATACAACAAGCAATAAAACAATGATAAGGCGACTGCTTGCGATAAGCTTGAGATCCGGGTTCGAGCCCCAGTCCTGCACAAATTTTCATGGTCGTCATTCCGTCATTCCATTATACAGTTGATGGTAGTCCTTTCGCGTAATTGTGAGTTCATTTTGCGTGTTATAACAATAACTACATACGACCGTTTTATGTAGTATAAAGTAAGAGACGGTCTAAGTTGAGAGTTCAGTTGCATGATGCACGTACTTCTGTAATTATTTCAGATCAAGCTGTCGCTGAATAATACTTTTCTTGGAAGCAGCCGGATCCTCTAGTGAATATGAGGTAAAATTCCAGCTGTCCACCTGACCGTTATCTCCATCTGAGACGTTGGTTGAGCCATGGTCGGCTCGCGCTAATGCCGTTTTTCCTTTTGGGAATTTTGTCACTATCGAGTGGCGTCTTAATCCTCCCTCATTTACTATCTGAACGAGTTGCTCACTTGCCTCCGTCAGTGGCAGCAGCCGCGTTTATCGATACTAGTACTGCCGTAACTTCTCTCGTGTGGCAGTTATGTTTCCGTGTCATGGTGTGTGTGGGGCAGTTGGTCGGTTGCGGTGGAGCAGCGAGAAAGCTTCTGTGGCCTGTGATCAGGCCGAAGTTGTGTAGCACTAGCTGCGAGAACTGCTAAGTTCGTCGCCCACCGCGCCTGCATACTGGAGTTGAGTAATCTGTGAACCTGTCATGAAAGCTCAACCGTTATGACATCTCTTCGCTGATTGCTGGTTGTTGCATCCTGGGCTGTCCCCGCAAGCAGCAACGTGATGGTGTGTGGAGTCGGCAAAGTTCTGCAGCAGTCGCCCTGTATGGTGTTTAACCTTCCAAATGATCGTAACCTATTGCTGCATTGCACCAGCGATATCTTCTGCCTTGTGGCCGTTAACGTTCCTGTTACCAGCCCTAGTCGTTTGTGTAGTTTTGCGGCAGTGTGTTTTCTTCGTCGTGTTGATGCTGTCCGGCGCGGCGTGTAGTTCGACAGCTTCGTTGTTCTCCTTTTCTCTTTGAGTGTTTATTGTGCCTTTGTAACGCCGGAAATGCATATCCTCCTATTTCCATTTATTGTACTATAAATTTGTTTTCCTTATTTTTGATACCTGAATATATAACATTTCTGTGTCTTCGTATATTGTAATTGTTTTACTATTTGTATATATATATATTTATGCATTTATGTCGATGTATAATTGGTTTGTTTCGTAAATATTATTTGTATTTTTACGCTGGGTCTTGCCTAGGGAAAACTGCTATCGAACGATTACATCGATAGGTCGTGTGAAGAATCAAAGTGTGTAGGATCTTTGGTAGTGTTAACTCTGCCGCGTGGAGCGCGGGCAGAGCAGAGAGAGTCTGGCTGGAGTAGCGAGTGGAGCAGGTGTGTTGTGTGAAGCTCCCGAGAGTTGCCGCGCTTTCGGGGTTTGGCAGCATGTAATTGCGCTCGACTTGCGATGATAGTTTCTGACATGGTGTCGCGGACGGGAAGCATTAGCTGGCGCACATCAAGAGCCCGTTTCGTCTGGTGACCGTGTCGAGAAGAAGGCGCGCCAACATCCAGCTTCTGCAACAGCGACGGCCGACAATGAGTGACTGTCGCCACCTCCTCGATCGACGGCATCGAACCTTCAATCAACCAACAAGGAAGACTGGAAGCACGTAAAGTTTTAGAACTGTATGGCAGACCTCAGCTTTCCAAACTGTACCATTTTCGTAACTATAATTACAGCAACTTAGCGTGAACATTTGTTGCTCATTGTCCCAATTGCATTACCAATCAGGGTCCCTCCCTTTTCCGGAATGAACCCGAGTGTCGTTGAAATTCAAACGCCAGCATCATTAGATTTCTCTGCTTTAATTTCAATGTTCAGTTAAGGTATTCATAGCTGGCTAAAATATTTAGATTACACAAGCACGAATTAAGAGTGCGAGTTTTGTTACCGTATTTTAGCTTACCTGTGACTGCAGCTCAGCTTGGTACGTACTAAATTTTACTATTGTTAATTGTTCAGAATCGTTTAGTTCAGGTTCAAAATTAAATCTCTTCTTTCTAAATTGCGTAGATTCAAGTAGCTTTAGTGATGATTGTTGAGGTAGTCCAAGACTAACTGTATATTACTGAATTTCGATGTGCTTCAGAAAGAAAGCTCACTATTAACTTCAGTCACTAAATTAACTTTCAATTTTCCTGTTTTATTAATTCTTTTGCTAAATTAAGTCAGAGTGTAGCGAAATTTATTACTTCTGACAAACTTTCAGTTTTCACACTGCACGTGTCAACCTTTAGTTGCCACGCTTCTAGTGCTAATTATATGTGTAATAACCTTTTTTTTCAGTTACTATAGTAATTGTCCTTAGGACTGGCGACCGTAATTTCCCCCAAATCTCAAATATCTAATTACCGCTAATTGATTGTTAACGTAACGGCCGCACATTTACTTTCTTTATTAACTTTATCCCTTTTCCAAAATTAATTTCCACCAGTTCCATTTCCATTTTTCCTTTCATTTAGATGTAACCCTTTCCTCCCTCTTTACCGACAGATTGACTTCGGTGACGATTGCTTTTCCAAAATTCCCATTAGGTACACGCGGTTTCATTTTTCACTGTCATTAAGGTCGATAAGAGAGGGGGAGGTTACACCTTGACTGTGTTTATACGCCAATTATTAAGACATAATCCAGCTGCGATCCTCGTCTTCGCTGATACCTTTGGTTGTCGTGCTGATTGTCGGGTGGAAGGGAATTGATTAGGCGGTTGGTTTGTTCGTCAGCTGTCCGTAGGTCATGCTGTAACCCGATTGTTTAGGGTTACGCCTTGGCTATCTGTCTCACCTAAACTGTGGTTAGAGTTTCCTCCCCAGGCCGACCTTTGGAACACTTCTGAACACCACTGTTGTTGTTTCTGATTGTCATTTTATTGGGTCGCAGGTACTGTGCCAGACCTCCAGCCATGTATTAAAAATGGCTCTGAGCACTATGGGACTTAACAGCTATGGTCATCACTCCCGTAGAACTTAGAACTACTTAAACCTAACTAATCTAAGGACGTCACACAACACCCAGTCGTCACGAGGCAGAGAAACTTCCTGACTCCGCCGGGAATCGAACCCGGGAACCCGGGCGTGGGAAGCGAGAACGCTACCGCACGACCACGAGCTGCGGACCCATGTATTAATATTGTCTGTTTTATGTTTAGTATATGGCCTTTAGCCGAACTTCATAACAACTATGAGATTAGGCCTTCAGCCGTGTTTCATTTAAAATTCTTGTTTCTCTGTTTGTTTCAGAATCTGTGGCTTTGATATGTAAATCCTTGTCCGTAAGGTTTCTCTTTAATTATCTTGAATTCTTGAAACGGCCTTCAGCCGTGTTCTGTAAATATTTATCTTAAGGTTGTATTTAATTATTCTTGAGTAACTGTTTGGGCCTTCAGGCGACAAGATACTTCAAGTTTTCTTAAGATGTTTTTTGTTGTACTGTGTAAAAGCTTATCTTTAAAGCCTCTCTTTTATTATGTATAGAAATATTTTTAAATTGGACTTTCAGCCGAAGAATTAACTTGAATTTTCCTTAATATGACCTTTAGCCGGAATTTGTAAATGCTTGGCTTTTAAAGAATTTCGTTAACTGATCTGAAATATTATTTCGGCCGAGAAGATCTCGTAATTTTGCTTAAGTAAGGCCTCCAGCTGTTACTCTAAATCCTGGTGTTTTAAAAGTAATCATCCAAACTTATTCTGGGGAAGTTACTTGGGCCCTCATCCGTGAATTGATCTTTGTTGTTTTAAAGAGAAAACTGTGCATTGGTTTGAGCAATAAAGTTGTGTGTGTTCTTGAATAGCTAACACTAATTGACCTTGGCCCCTTTCCACAACCTGATCCACTCTGTCCTGCGAAACCAGATTCCATTGGTGTTGCTCACTCTCGTCGAACTGTGGAGGACAGGTCTATGGAACATCACTGCCACGACAAGATTAAACATCAACCTAACGCTGAGGAACGGACAGTGAAATATAACCAGGCGCAGGTGGATTCTGAAGTTTCTCGTTACTGGCATCCTGTTCCGAAAGAATCCATTACAATTATACTCGCATATTGTAGATTCCATGTTCCTAAACTTCTGAAAAGTTTTTGACATGGTGCCCCACTGCAGTCTGTTAACGAAGGTACGAACGTATGGAGCAGCTTCCCAAATATGGGGATGGCTCAATGAGTTTTTAAATAACAGAACACAGTACATTGTTCTCGATGGCGAATCTTTAGCAGTATTTTCAGGTGTCCCCCAACCTGGTGTGATAGGACCGATCTTATAATCTATATGGCAGGTGCCTGAGAAAAGTAATGAGACTTACTATCTATAAAACGTTTTGTGTTTTTCAAACCAAAATATTGTCCCCTTCAAAGTAGCTCTCTTTGGCATTCATAACCTTTAACACGTCGATTTTTACATTATTTTAAATGTTCTCCAGATTCCAAACCGAAGTCATTTTAAGACATTTTTCAATTTATGGAAAGGAATAAAACTAGCAAAGACACCGATCAAGTGAAGAGGGCCGCTGTGAAATAAAAGGAATGCTCTTTGAGATCAAAAATTCCGTGATGGAGGTGGCCGTGTGATATGGGGCATCGTCATGTTGCAGCATTCACGGGTCTTCCACGTCAAGTCTCACTCGTTTCACCCTTTTCTTGAGCCTTTCAAGGACATCTTTGTAAAACGCTTGGTTGACAGTTTGTCGTGGATGAACAATTTCTTTATGGACAATAGTCCTATCGCCAATAAGGCTAATCAGCATTGTTTTGATCTCTGATATGCTCATTCGAGCTTTTTACGGTCGAGGAGATGTCTCAGTGTTCCACTCCTGACTTTGCCGCTTTGTCTCAGGATCGTACTCAAAAGCCCAGCATTCATCACCTGTGATCATACGACTGAAACATTCGTAGTCATTGGCAGTCCTCTCAAGAAGACCAATGCACACCTTTCTTCGATTGCCCTCGTGCTCAGTTGGGAGGTTTTTCTGTTCCATTTTGGCACAAACATTTCGCATTTTGAAATCTCCGGGAAACATTTAATTTTCTTATTGTTAATCGTCGGCCTGATTTCACAAGGGCACTTACACGTTCGATGTCTGCGACGGTTTTTGATACTGAAAGTCTCCCTGAACGAGGTCCGTTTTCAACGTGTTCTTGGCCTTCCAAAACTGATTTGTGCCAGCGAAAAACTCGTCTTCTTGATAAGGAATGTTCCTAATAGTCCTGTTTCATCTTTTCAAAGCTCAGACTCACCAATCCCCCAAGGATAATAAAAAACTTCATTGTATATCTTTGCTGTAAATTCTGCTGTTCCATTTTCACAACACACAACAACAACACAACTTCCCTGATGGCGCTCTCAAAAATAACTTGGTGGCTCTACGGTGCTGAAACTTGGACTGAACACCTACACAGGCAAAATAACACAGCATTACCAGATCGCTCGCAGAGCTGTCAGTCTCATTATTTTTCTCACACACCTCGTACGTAAATGATCTGGCAGACACAATGGGCAGCAATGTGTGGCTTTTTGCTGAAGATACTGTGATGTAAGGGACGGTTACGTCGTTGAGTGACTGTATCAGGTTGCAAGATAACTTAGAAAAGATTTTTAGCATGTGTAATGAATGGCAGCTGGCTCTGAGTGTTGATAGATAGGAAAAAGGACCCCTTATTGTTAGAATACAGCATTAGTGTATTTCTCGACATGGTCACGCCGATTAACTATCTTGGTGTAACATTTCTAGTTGATGTGAAATGGAATGTCACATATGGATGGTAGAAGGGTAGGCAAAGTGTCGAATTCAGTTTATTGGGAGAATTTTAGGGAAGTGTGGATAATCTATAAAGGTGAGTCACGGTTTTTGGTGTGCAACTTGCCGAAGTCAACAGTTGTCCAATGATACCTGTTATAAATGTAGACTCGTCAGTAAATAAAATCAAATGAATAAATGTGTCATCCCTCTGAATCTGAAGTTGAGACCATCGGAAGAATTCAATGCGACGCATACAATCCGTACCAGTTACTTCTTGGTGGAGACTGATATTGTGAGGATGATATCTACGGCGATTCAGAACACGAACTACACTACTCTGGCTCATCCAAGATTCCCTTGAGATTTGACACGTACTAACACAAGGATCTCGAATCACAGTGGCAAGAGCACTAATTTCCGTTTCCTCGTTAGTAACTTTCCTTTCCCGGATATGTTTCCGCTGCGTTAAAAATTCAGTTGTTCTCAATTTATCAAACACAAATGTACGACGTGTAGGGTGAGTACGTTCGGATATCTTTCAGCGTATAAGTCTCTAGCTCTCACTGAATTTCGTTGGCATTCTCCGTAAATAAAAAGCATATCGACTTGTTCTTCGAAGGAATACAACATCCACATTCGCTTGATTCCACGATACTACTCTTACCGTTCCTATTACTGTCGGATTGCGAAACCGTCGAATGGTGTTTACATGTCAATGGCACGTTAGATCGAAACGCCGTACTCGGCGAGTATTTGCTACACTACTGGCCATTAAAATTCCTACACCACGAAGATGACGTGCTACAGACGCGAAATTTAACCGACAGAAAGAAGATGCTGAGATATGCAAATTAGGACACCCGGGGGCCACTTGAAAATACTGCTAAACATTCGCCATCGAGAACAATGTACTCATTGAGCCATCCCCATATTTGGGAAGCTGCTCCATACGCTCGTACCTTCGTTAACAAACTGCAGTGTGGCACCATGTCAAAAACTTTTCAGAAGTTTAGGAACATGGAATCTACAATAAGCGAGTATAATTTTCAGAGCATTCACACATGGTTGGCGCCGGTGGCGACACCTACAACGTGCTGACATGAGATTAGATTAGATAAGATTAGTTTTTCGTTCCATAGATCCGTGCTGAGGAGAACCTCGTGGATGTGGAACATGCAAAAAAAAAAAAAAAAAAAAAAATATATATATATATATATATATATATATATATATATATATATATATAAAGCTGAAATAACAATACTAATAGTACGAATATGTACAATACATCTTTTGTTTCTATTAAAAAATTCGTCAATGGAGTAGAAGGACTAGGCCACTTGTAAGTCTGTCAGGCTCCTTTTAAACTGATCTTTATTTGTAACTAAATTTTTTATTTTTGCTGAGGAAAGTTTCCTACCGAATTCTCATACAGAAACAGCAGTTGACCGGCGTTGCCTGGTGAAACGTTGTTGTGATGCCTCGTGTAAGGAGGAGAAATGCGTACCATCACGTTTCCGACTTTGATAAAGGTCTGTTTGCAGCCTATCGAGATTGCGGTTTATCGTATCGCGACACTGCTGCTCGCGTTGGTCGAGATCCTATGACTGTTAGCAGAATATGGAATCAGTGGGTTCAGGAGGGTAATACGGGACGCCGTGCTGGATCCCAGCGGTCTCGTATCACTAGCAGTCGAGATGACAGGCATCTTATCCGTATGGCTGTAACGATCGTGTAGCCACGTCTCGATCCCTGAGTCAACATATGAGGACGTTTACAAGACAACAACCATCTGCACGAACAGTTCGACGACGTTTGCAACAGCATGGACTATCAGCTTGGAGACCATGTCTGTGGTTACCCTTGACGCTGCATCACAGACAGGAGCACCTGCGATGGTGTACTCAACGACGAACCGGGGTGCACGAATGGCAAAACGTCATTTTTTCGGATGAATCCAGGTTCTGTTTATAGCATCATGATGGTCGCATCCGTGTTCAGCGACATCGCGGTGAACGCACATTAAAAGCGTGTATTCGTCATCGCCATACTGGCGTATCACCCGGCGTGATGGTATGGGATGCCATTGGTTACACGTCTCGGTCACCTCTTGTTCGCATTGACGGCACTTTGAACAGTGTACGTTACATTTCAGATGTGTTACGACCCGTGGTTCTACCCTTCATTCGATCCCTGCGAACCCCTACATTTCAGCAGGATAATGCATGACCGCATGTTGCAGGTCCTGTACGGGAATTCTGGATACAGAAAATGTTCGACTTCTGCCCTGGTCAGCCCATTCTCCAGATTTCTCACCAATTGAAAACGTCTGGTCAATGGTGGCTGAGCTACTGGCTCGTCACAATACGCCAGTCACTACTCTTGATGAACTGTGGTATCGTGTTGAAGCGGCATGGGCAGCTGTACCTGTAGAGGCCATCCAAGCTCTGTTTGATTCAGTGCCCATGTGTATCAAGGCCGTTATTACGGCCAGAGGTGGTTTGGGTACTGTTTTCTCAGTATCTATGCACCCAAATTGCGTGAAAATGTAATCACGTGTCACTTCTAGTATAATATATTTGTCCAATGAATACCCGTTTATCATCTGCATTTCTTCTTGGTGTAGCAATTTTAATGGTCAGTAGCGTATTTGTGCGATATACGAGAGAGAATAGTCAGAGCATGTGCTTAGATAAGTGCTGAAGTGATAAGGAATACCACTCAATCCATGATAAGAAGATTGCAGCACTGTACTGATACCAATGGTCATCACTTTCTGTAAATGGACATTCATGTCACCTTTGTGCCCATCGTTGACCTTCAAAGACCTTACTGTTACTCATTATTGGATTCGTCTCGATAGCCGCTATCAGAAAATAAGTACCAGACTACAGCATCCCATTTAAAAAAAAAAAACAAAGTGGACCTTCATATCTCTGAAGCGACTCCACCTAGCAACAAAAAACCGAAGTCACATTATGTCTCCCATTGTCCCATGAAACATCTGTCCCACAAACTTTTCAGCACGTATCGTACATACAGAGTTATTCTTTCCAAGAATCCAAAAAAAAAAAAAATATAGCCCAGCATTGCACGAAGCTGTGCCGAAAAGTTTTTACGTAAGAGCAGATATATTCGCAGTTTTTATTGAGGTAAGAATTTTTCCTTTTTTTATTCAGAATACAGGGCCGAGGCGCAGCGCTACTGTCGTCATAAAATTTACCAGGTTACTGAATTTTTTTTATGATTTCCTGGTTTAGGAATTGAATTTTGTGGTTACATTAAATTTGAATGCATTTTTGCACAGAGATTATAAATGGGAGCCAATTTTGTTCAGAGGTTACAACATATAAAATTCATTTAATTATTATTTTTGTGCGGAGGCTACACATGGTTCATTTAAAATAATTCTGTGCGGAGGTTACACTTGGTTCTTGGTTTCTAATTTAAAAATATTTCTGTGGGGAGGTTACCCTGTCTTAACGGACCGTTCGTCGTACGTCCCACATTCATTTCTTCGGTTATTTCGCCCAATATTGCTTTTCTGTTAGCACTGACAACTCTACAGAAATGCCGCTGCTCTCGGTCATTAAGTGAAAGCCGTCGGCCTCTGCGTTGTCCGTGGTGACAGGTAATGCCTGAAATTTGGTATTCTCGGTACACTGTCAACACCCTAGATCTCGGATTATTGAATTACTTAACGACTTCCGAAATGGAATGTCCCATGCGTCTTGCTCCATCTACCATTCCGCGTTCGAAGTCTGTTAATCTCGTCATGCGGCCATAATCACGTCGGAAACCTTTTCACATGGATCACTTGAGTACAAATGACAAGCTCCGCCATCTGTACATGTGCCTACCGCTATAGCGTGACTTGTCACCTCAGTGTTGATTGGCCAGTACACTGCTGCTATGGGCGAGAGTAAAATGACACATACGCCATTCACATCAGAACTGTCCACCACTCCAATAGCAATGGAACAGTGGGCGATAAAGCATAGCAGGTTCGTGTAAAATGTCTTTGTCCTACGAACTGAGACAATCGTTGAAACACGGCGGTTGTTTCGTCCCAATTTTAACAGCGCAGCTCCTAGTCACAGTGCAACCCTACGAAACCTTCGGCTTTTTAATGAGACAACCGCTACCTGTTTATGTAAGTTCAAATTATTTTCAGTTCAAATAATTTTCCTTTCATTTACGTAATGATTGTATTACACACTGTTTTTACAGCTGCTCATTGTCTGTTGTGATCCAGTGTGCTTGCAGGTGTAAACTAACGCGTTGTTTGATTTATTACTCTGAAACATTTGTTAGCTGCTGATTTTCTTTGACTGCTATAAATAACCACTGCCGTCTAACGATACCAAAATCATGTGTTAAGAAAATTCACGGTAACAGTTTGCACTTCATATATACATTTTTCTTTTGTGTGTAACATGTTATACTTTATGTGATCTGGCACCACACCACTCTCAGTTCCTTATTACTTACTATTTTCAGTTTAAAATGTTACTAAAAATTCCAAAAATATGTTAGCCCTCTGTAAGTTTTAGTGTAGAAAATGATGAAGTACTTTCCAAAAGAAAATTGTTACCATTCTTCAAAAAACATGAAAAGTAACATTAGAAGCATTTCAGCAAAGGATCTTTCGTTTTTACTTCTAGCTGAGGAAAAATAAAAGATATAGATGCGCTAACACATTTCGAGTTAATATATAAAGTTCTTATTTTCATGCAATACATAGGTTATAGAGAAAATATAAAAGTATTTCAAGATACAAAATAAAATACCGTAACCTTGGTGTTGTACCAAATATGTTTGTATTGTTTTGTGAAATTGGGGTTTCGTCCGTATGAACCACAGATCTGCAGTCCTTTACATGTACAAAATCAATAGTCCACAAAAATGTGACAAATGTGGAGGCAATTTATCTTAACAGATTTGCGTTCATTGTTAAAATTTATGAACGTATAATTGATGTGTTTTAGACGGAATGGACGTTTCCGTGCCCTCAGACTTAATTTTGTGTTTTAGCTGGACACAGACTTTAATGCCCATAAGATACTTTCCTCTATTGCACACTTCTAAAGAAGTTTGTTTGATTAAATCTGCTTTCCCATTTGTATCTCTGTGATGGCAAATGGAAGACATCACTCATACCTACAACCTCCGATGAAGTTAAGATGCTATTAATATGTTCCTCTGGTCCGTCTGTGACTCCACATATTTCTGTCATCAGTTTCTGTGCTTAGAGCGACGTTAATGTTCTGTCTAGCTTCTTCATCATGAGAAAATTTGTTGAAATATATTAGATATCATAAATTTAGTTTGCTTTCTAATGTCCATTCACTCTAGCACAAACTATCTGTAGAGCAAAGTAAGTTCATAGACCAAAGTGAAACCAACCACACAGAAGTTGCGAACTGGATCGACTGATCAGCTGGTGCCTGACATGGCAACATTTGTGAGCCAGTGGTGATGCATGTCAGTCATAAGGGGCTGGAAAGTGCATATGACTCCTGAACAACACTTTCGTGACAGCAGCTATAGTCGGAATAACGAAGGATGGCAATCCATGCAAGCAAAGGCGCACACGAGCTCTGTAGCTTTGCAGGTTCCACAGTTCTCTGCTTCGTGTTTGAAGAAAGCATATCCTGTAAATTATGTATAATTTATTAGATATAATTTGTCGCTTACTACCATCATCAGCCCTGACAACTCGCAACAAATGGAATGAAAATTCACTAAACAACTTACTACGATTATGTTAACGCTCGTATTGGTTACGACGTTCAGAGCCAAGCGCTCAGAAAGCTCTTGAACCTTGCTTTGCTGTCAGAGAATGCGTGATTTCAAGTGTGTAGAACGAGCATAAACTCGACCTTCGGTCGTTACAGTGACTCTACATCCAAGTGACCAAGATAGTTCGCACTATGACCAGGTTTAGAGTTGGTATGCCACGCAGAGTACATTTTACCCTACCGTCGTATTTTCGTGGCCTAACACCTAGGTCAAGTGCGGCCTTTGTTTCCGTGTTGGAACTCTGGTACCAGGATTCCCTATGAAAATCGTGGACCGTGCCTCCTTTCCTTTTCCTGATCAATTACTAAATAACAACAAATAACGTCAAGATAAGATCTGAAAGTAACATATGTACCCACTGACGTCATATTTCCTGACACTTTACCACAAAAACCATACTAAAATGATGCGTTTTTGATAGATATTAACTACAGTGTGTATTAGCTTTTGAGAAGCCATAACTTTCTTCGTATTTTCAACTCGGAACTAGAGATGTTTAATGTTTTTTCGTGTTACTTCATCTGTGGCATTTATGAGAATGCTTGACGAAAAAGTGATATTGTGTGATGATATAGATCCTGTACTGTGACTGACTGATGCAAATCGAACAGCTCCCATGCTGATTTAAATATTTGCGAAGCTGATATGCACTATTTCATAGTTTTATTATTTGTGCTTGCGTACTGCGATACTATGCTCTTTAAGTTATACACTGCAATAAAAGCTCTCTCCAAAACGCGTCGTTTTAGTAAGGTTTGCCATGCTACAGCGTTGAGAAATGTGACTTCAGCAGCTAAACATGCTGCCCTATATTACTCCATTGAAATTACCTGGGATGTTTTCGAACCCGGTTATTCACAAGCAAATAAGACTCACAAGAAATATGGCACAATACGTTCATAACTTGCTAATGATCTACATCTACATCATACTCCACAAGCCACCTAATGGTGTGTGGTAGAGTACTTTCGATACCACTATCTGGTACCTCCAATCCTGTTCCACTCGCGAATAGTGCGTGGGAAGAATGATTGTCGGTAAGCCTCTGAACGGGCTCTAATTTCTCGAATTTTCTCCTCGTGGTCAGTACGCGAGATGTATGTGGGGGAAAGCAATATGTTGTCCGACTCCTCCTGAAAAGTGCTGCCCCGAAATTTCAATAGTAAATCTCTCCGTGATGGACAACGCCTCTCTTGTATAGCCTGCCAGTGGAGTTTGTTTAGTATTTCCGTAACGCTCTCTCGCCAGCTAAACGATCCCGTGACGAAACGCTCTTATTCTGCAAACGTCGTCAGCAGGCTAGGAAGTTCTTACTAACTAAATGTGGCGCTCGCTGTATTATTCGGTGGTTTGGTATTTGACTAATTTGTAAATTGAAATGATAATCTTATTTTATTACATTGAGTAATTACTAAATAATTTTTCTCCCGGCTAAAGATTTGATCAAGTTGCTAAAGAACTCCAAGTTAACGTCGTGTTAAAGTGTTGTCTGTAAGTTGTGTAAGTGTCACTAAATCACAGTTCGTACAACAAAGTCTATACAACTATGGATTATGATGGACACAGTTATCTTCAGCAAAATGATCATTAAAACCAGAGAATATCAGCCGCGCACAACACTGACGTATGTTACCTGAAACAATATTCTTCGCAACTCGTACGTAATTAATTTCGGCTCCATACATTAGCTAGAAAAGTTTTGTTATATCGATCGTGCTATGAGCACTGTTTTTAAAGAACCAATCTGATTCGAATTATTTTCATTAAAATGAGTTCGGGACCCCCGGTGCACATTTATTTTTACACATTTGTATGTCTGCAGAGTTGCGTAATTTCAATTTGCCGCTGAGATAATTGTTAAGATGTCGGCAGACAATTGATAGAGACTTTCTATTGTTAGACCAAATAAGTAAGTATTTGAAATGATTATTAAATTCTATAAACTATACTTTCATATTGTGCACTATTTAGACCACATCAAGCAAACATTTGATTTGTTTCTAAGGAAAACACAGACAAGAACGTGATACAAATCGCTACATCAATGGCTGCGCTCCTTGCAGCGGAAAGAAACAATTAACACAGATAATGCTTACTGAGAGAGGAAGTACAGTTACAAATAATTATTCATTCATGTTTATAATAATAATGAACTCTATTTTCAAGTAATAATTAACAAATAATTACAATTTCTTAACAGACCTCAGTTTGAATGCGTCTTGCGTACTGAACCTACAAAAGCCAACCAACAAAAGGTAAAAACAAAGGAAGACAAACGCAGATCATAAAAGGAATTTACAATTATCTTACTCTTTGTATGATACTCATCGATATGTCTAATTACATCATAGAATATTATACAAATAATTAATTCACTATTTTTTCATATGCCGAATAGATAATGTTTATAACTGTTACAGGCATAATTTCCTCTCGTCGCACTGTAGCCCAAAATTTATCACGTGGATGTTACATAAAGTAACGGGACGTATTTCACCCGCTTTTTTCCTCCAATCATTCGTGAAACTGTTGCTAAGTGTTTCCGTATTCTAATGAACTCTAACGAGACATCGAAAGATTAGCATTACTTTCCTACAGTGAATTAAATTGCCAATGTCAGAAACAAAACAACTATTTTCAACACTATCAAAATAATAACTTAATTGTCGATTCATGAAGCGTTTAAAGTTCTTATTTTTATTTTCTCTATTATTTAATGAGCGTTTTATTAATATGATTGCGCATTATTATTAATAGATTTTTATTTATGTTTTGGTTTAGCGATTGCTTTTGTTGTTTGCTCCTTTTATTTAAGTTGGGTCCTTTTAATTATGTTTGTGGTAGTTATGAAGTCTATATTGCTTACTGTTCTCCGTAAGTTAAAGAATACGGCAATACCATATGCGTTTCGCAGCAGCAGATCTCGTTGTGTCTCCTTGCTGGAATTTTGGGTCTAGTTTAGCAGGGGATACAACCATAGAGTAAATATCTCTGGAGTGAGCATTGCGTTCTGCGCATGTTGTCAACAATTAAACCAGCATTGTCATGTGTTTTCGGGACTTCGCTGTGCGTGTGTACTTTCTGCAGCGTTTGAAGTTTATAATACCAAGAGTTTTTGTTGTGTTTCACCGTTTGTTGATAGTGTAATAGCGATGGTGAATTACTGTTGTTGCTACGGATGCAAAGAAAAATATGTGAAAGGAGGGATAGTTCCTTTTCATGGGTACATACCATGTAGCTCTATTTATAGTTATCATATTAATAAGAGACACTGTGTATGTTTAAAAATTTCGAGACGCATTGTAATTAAGGCTTGATTCTGTAGACCTATTTTTCTATGATTTTATGACTATGTAATAGATATTACGACACGCACAAAAGCTTACAAACAATCGCTTTCTCTCGTGAATTTGCTAGTGGAACAGGAAAGGGAATGATTAGTTGTTTCAGCAAATACTATCCTCCATGCATTTATCAGTGACTCGTCGATTATGTATATAGATTACTCACTCTACTATTTATTTAATAAACTGATAGCAAGTATGCAAAATGCGTTAAATAAATACACTCCTGGAAATGGAAAAAAGAACACATTGACACCGGTGTGTCAGACCCACCATACTTGCTCCGGACACTGCGAGAGGGCTGTACAAGCAATGATCACACGCACGGCACAGCGGACACACCAGGAACCGCGGTGTTGGCCGTCGAATGGCGCTAGCTGCGCAGCATTTGTGCACCGCCGCCGTCAGTGTCAGCCAGTTTGCCGTGGCATACGGAGCTCCATCGCAGTCTTTAACACTGGTAGCATGCCGCGACAGCGTGGACGTGAACCGTATGTGCAGTTGACGGACTTTGAGCGAGGGCGTATAGTGGGCATGCGGGAGGCCGGGTGGACGTACCGCCGAATTGCTCAACACGTGGGGCGTGAGGTCTCCACAGTACATCGATGTTGTCGCCAGTGGTCGGTGGAAGGTGCACGTGCCCGTCGACCTGGGACCGGACCGCAGCGACGCACGGATGCACGCCAAGACCGTAGGTTCCTACGCAGTGCCGTAGGGGACCGCACCGCCACTTCCCAGCAAATTAGGGACACTGTTGCTCCTGGGGTATCGGCGAGGACCATTCGCAACCGTCTCCATGAAGCTGGGCTACGGTCCCGCACACCGTTAGGCCGTCTTCCGCTCACACCCCAACATCGTGCAGCCCGCCTCCAGTGGTGTCGCGACAGGCGTGAATGGAGGGACGAATGGAGACGTGTCGTCTTCAGCGATGAGAGTCGCTTCTGCCTTGGTGCCAATGATGGTCGTATGCGTGTTTGGTGCCGTGCAGGTGAGCGCCACAATCAGGACTGCATACGACCGAGGCACACAGGGCCAACACCCGGCATCATGGTGTGGGGAGCGATCTCCTACACTGGCCGTACACCACTGGTGATCGTCGAGGGGACACTGAATAGTGCACGATACATCCAAACCGTCGTCGAACCCATCGTTCTACCATTCCTAGACCGGCAAGGGAACTTGCTGTTCCAACAGGACAATGCACGTCCGCATGTATCCCGTGCCACCCAACGTGCTCTAGAAGGTGTAAGTCAACTACCCTGGCCAGCAAGATCTCCGTATCTGTCCCTCATTGAGCATGTTTGGGACTGGATGAAGCGTCGTCTCACGCGGTCTGCACGTCCAGCACGAACGCTGGTCCAGCTGAGGCGCCAGGTGGAAATGGCATGGCAAGCCGTTCCACAGGACTACATCCAGCATCTCTACGATCGTCTCCATGGGAGAATAGCAGCCTGCATTGCTGCGAAAGGTGGATATACACTGTACTAGTGCCGACATTGTGCATGCTCTGTTACCTGTGTCTATGTGCCTGTGGTTCTGTCAGTGTGATCATGTGATGTATCTGACCCTAGTAATGTGTCAATAAAGTTTCCCCTTCCTGGGACAATGAATTCACGGTGTTCTTATTTCAATTTCCAGGAGTGTACTTCAAAGTGTCACCACTAAGAATAATTCTGCTTTAGGTCGCAAAAACGAGAAAATAAATACGCAGAAAAAAGGACAAATTAGCAGGGATATAATCGCTAATGTGTGGCAAATTCTGTGTTTTCCACACTGGCAAACGTACTAGCGTGCTGTCAAGTCGTTTTGCAAGACTATCACTGAAAAAATGTACGTCAGGCTCTGTAATACTATAAAGTGCCGTATCATACCGAAAACTACCAAAATTCGAGTGCATCTGAACTGTGACACCTATCGCAAAGAAGCAGGATGTAATATCACTTGCCCTTAAAAGTTACGTAGGTGGTTTATTCTCGGTATCAAATGGATACTGTTAAAATGTCTGTGCAACATATATAAATAATCCAAGACACGTACGAAAAGCATCCGTCTGTACTAGGGATGTAGTGACATTCTAAATATACAGGGCGCTATACGGACAAACACACGACGTCCTGTGAACACGTGACCAGGCCGGCAATGTATGTTGACAACACAAAATCTGTTCTGCGCATGTGAATGCTCACTCCAGAGATATTTACTCTATGGATACAACCACCACCACCGTGCCGGCGCGCTCTTGTGACGTCACGCAAAGCGGGCTAGGGTTGGCTTGGCGCTGCGCTTAAAGAATCGAGACGCACGGCCTGCAAATCTTTGTCTTTCTAGAACCTATTCCGTAAAAAATAATTAATTTCTGAAATACTTTTAGCTTTATATGGCAGCTTCATGATGAAGTGCCAATCATTTCGATAATGGTCATAACTATTGTGGTATTTCACAGATGAGTATCAAATTTGAGAACGTTGCCATCAAAATTAGGGATCGCTATGAATTTGTGTTTGATGCATATTACACATTATATTGCTGAGTATGAAATACAGATGCGATTTTGAAATTTTCGTAAAACTTTGGATCAATATCTGCTTCCAATCTCGAAAAAATTGAGCATCTGCAGCAACTTCACTTCCGATCGCAACGCGCGGGAATGAAATATTCATAACGCCTGTCATATCTCGTAAACCGCTGGAGATAACGAAACGAGATCTTGGCAAATGATACCACGCAAAGAGGAGAGTACTTTGCCGAATGGTTAAAATAAGTAACTTTATCAATCGCGATATAGCAGAAACTATAGTTTATAATTCTTTTTTACCGGTAATGTAATTGCATAAGACTTATCAATAGCCAGTGAAAACGTACGAGTGCGGGATGTAAATAATATTGCGATATACATGATAAAACAAGGTACATTTGTGAAAAATGCACTGTGATAAAGTACATTCTTTCTGGACCAGACAACTATTATTTACACTCACTTGAAAAATTCTGCACTAATACAGTGTATAATATTAAATTCCTCTGCCTTTAGTATCCTAAATACGTATTGTGTAGCTGTTTATAGAGCTCCCTCAGGAAAGCTGAGTACATTCCCCAAGCAAACAATCACTTTTAACTCACCTCACATAAACAATTATGCATTGTTATTGTAATGTAAATTTTCTTTCCTGTAAAGATATGGCAGATTTTGAGCATAAGTCAACAGTGAAAATCTACAAAACTTGAGCAGACATTTACAGCAGTTGGAATGAGACAATGTGTCAAGCTAAAAACGTCAATAACAAATTTAACCTATTTCTAGATTAATTTGTTCCATTGTTTGACACATCGAAAAATAAAACAGATATGCTTCATACAGAGAGATCGCTTTTAAACATGAAAACAGCACTTTCAACATTCGTTAGCACTCATGCTAACTAATGCGAGAGTGAAAAACAACACCCACTCACAAATAGAAAATAAAGCGTAACGGTAATGCGTAACAAAATACTAACTGCAGAGAAATTTAAACACGAATAAAAAGTAACACGAGCCACAAATTTATATTTTTTTTTTCAAAATCAAAATGAAGCCACTTGATAACGAATACTACGCCTATTTACTGCGAACTTTTGCTCACAATTTTAGTCAAATGTATCCAAAATGCAAGATATTCCACCAGAAAAAAATAATAATTGTACTAGGTATATAGTTTTTACGTACCTTCGTGTGCTCAGTGGGTTGGAAATTGCCCCGATGAATCGCCGAAAGACATTTCCAACGCAGATTCGCATCTTTCGGAAAGGAAAACAACATTACTTTCGGTCTAGTTCCGTAATTCCCACGACACCTTGGCACACTACACTTGTAAACCATGTTCACAGTAGCTTCACTACACGTAAACACTGTAATCGCTAGTTTTAAGCACGAATATAGCTCTCGATCCAACAAACGTGTAGATAAACAAACGCTTCGAAACACAACATGGTGGCCCGCTTGGAGTGACGTCACGACCTGCTATGAATTTCGCGCCGCGGCCTTGTCTCTAGGTGGTGGTGATACAACCCGTCGGCTTTGACCAATGACGTCAGAATTCGCCAGAGAGCATGCATTACAAAGATGAAGGAGCTAAGAAGAATGTTCAGAAACAAAGGAATGCGAGAGATAAAAACTGTATTTCACATATGTAAGGGCCAGTAGTATTTTCACGTTAGCGATATCGAGTATTTATATCTTAGTATTTCTCCGCAAAATACATGGAAAGAAATGAATGAAATATGTTACTAGCAAAGAATACGTCACGTGAGATGTATGTCAGTGGTATCCCGAAATTCTTTCGAACTATATTGCTTAAGTGCAGTACGGGATACAAGTTTAGCGTACGTCGATTTCTTAGTTTTAAGTAGCATTACTGTCCTGTTGTTCACCTGAACTATGTATCGCCTGTTTCACTAAACTGTAAATGAAACACCAGATACAAAATAAAAGCTCATTCGAAGTGTGTTGCCTAAGAACAGTACGGAATACGAGAGTGTTGTAAGTCGATTTATTCGTTTTCATTAGCAATACTGTTGTGTTCTTCACTTGAACGATGTATCCTCCGCTTCAGGAAGCCCTAAATGAAACACGGGATACAAATTTTAGTTGTGACGGGGGTTTCGCAAGTACACATTCGAAAATGTCGAACTGATACTAGAGCTGGAAAACGAAACAAGATCGACAGCTGTCAAATATCTGTTACGTACTTCACAACACGAAAATACACATATTGGTGGAATAAAACAGTGAAATATGGCAAAATAGTGAAATACATGGAAAGAAGCAAATGGAAAAGTGAACTTACCGCATGGAAATATCGAGGAATAACGGAAGCTCGTCTAGACAGACAGTAACGAAAATCGCATACCCACACTCACAACAAACACAACATTACGAAACCTCTCTCTCTCTCTCTCTCTCTTCCACACACACACACCAACACACACACACACACTCTGTCTCTCATTCACCAACCCCCTTCCCCCCCTCCCCCCCCCTCCCTGAAATTAACTGAGATGTTTGGGACGGTACATTTTGCCAACATGTTTAATGAAACATTTAAACGGGCAATATGTCCGCGGAATACTTTGTCTCCACGAATACTCATCTAGATGGCTTTGAAGAGTTGAAATCTGACGTTTCCCTTTCCCTATAAGAGATTTTACCGCTGACCAGTACCCTTCTGTGCTGTTAGTGCAGGCGCCTGTCGATAGAGATCTAAATTCAATGTTGTGGTTTACTACTAGATGTTGATAACCCTATCCCCTAAATCCGTATACGAAGAAAACCTGTCTGAAATAATAATAGAACCCTCTGCAACCTCATCTTCAATTAATCTAACCAAAATTTCCTCTCTTCTATTTGGTACTACTCTGAACACTACATCGTCACAATGCTGACCTGAAACTACTGCCCCCCACACCCATAATCCCACCGGAGGTTCCCCCCTATTGCATTTCCTTTTCCCAAAATGCGATTCGTAAGACCCGCCCCCCCCCCCAACGGCCCACTATATTTCATATATTCCCCACAAACTTCCCTATAAAACGAGTACCAGTCTACTACCGTACGATTACTCACACACAGAGCCACACAGGTAAACACCAATAGTATGCGATTTTCATTATGTCTCTCAGGGCGAGCTTAGATTTCTCGAACCACATTCCCCTCCTAATAGAGCGCCATAACCGGTCTCTGCTGCACCTCCATACAAATAAGTCGTGAGTACGGCTACTTGATACACTCGTGAGGAGCATATGTTCGCCGTACTCACGACATTGCAAGTATTCCGCAATGAGACCACACATTTGCAAGAAGCAAATTGTGGTCAACATGTCTTGGCCCATGGCTTCTCTTAAATCCTATAAATGAAAATAAAGCACTAAAAATTGTTCTACAATAAAAAACTAATAGTCCACATTACCTCAATATCATTACGAAAAATATTAAGTCCCGTCTGAATAAGAAACAAACAATTAACTTATTTAAATCATATGTCTAATAATTTAATGAATATCAAGCGATCGCTTTTAGATTCACATTCAATTATTTTAATGATAGCGCTTATTAGAACACAGAACTGTTTTATTATCTATGCCTCGAAGTGAAGACATTACTATCTATGACTAAGGTATGACGTCATTGGTCGAAGCCGACGGGTTGTATCCCCTGCTTCACTAGACCCGGAATTTTCTCCACCTGAAATCGCTGAAAATAATTTATAGCTCTACGAAAATCGATCGGTCGTAAAGCCAAGTGCTATGCTGTGTCATGTGTATGGAATGTGGCGTACTTTATTTCGTGAAGTTATTTAGGTCTTCGGAGAAATATTCTCGACGAATTCCAAAACAGTGTAAAACTGCAGGTTCGCGCCATCAAACAACACAACATTTCCGAACAACTTGCGTCTTTATAAGCACCGAATATTTCTTTTGAAATAATTATGGCCTATGAACTCTACACACCTGATACTCCTTCTGTGCTTTTATATGTAATTATCTTCTTCAATACCATAAAACATAGAATCCTACCTTAATGGCGGCTTCCAACAATCTCCTCTCAATCCGACATAGAACATCCAACATGGAATAATTATGTCTTCGGCTCTTTGCCGTAGCTTAATATAGTCTGTATGCCTTTGTTGTTGAGTTCGCAAGGGGATGCTTAAATTCCACAGAGTATTTATCTCTTGCGCAGGTATTTTACATTTATCGTCGTATTAATACTCAAATGGTTCAAGTATCTCTAAGCACTATAACACAGAAGCCACTAAAACAGCTCGGTAACAGCGGCAGGCATTAAGAGTCCGTCGCGCTTTATTTATGGGATTTTGCATCACGAAACGCTAGAAGCGTCAGGGTATAACAGAGATATGCAGACAGGGTTTTTTTTTTGTAAACGTCAGGTTAACACGAACGCAATCACGACTTCCAAAAATTATGCGCCTGAAGGACGCGCTTTTTTCGTAATTTATTTATTTATTAACATTACATCATTATAACTTCTTTAGAACAGTACATGAACAGAAATGTAATTATGAGTAGCAGGTAAATATTATACAGAATCGAAATCCTTTAAAGAAAACAGAGAGAAAACAAAATCATTTGAAATGTGTGACAAGTTATTCACAGAGTGATTTTGGTAACAATCCCAAAAGAAATGTGTATGAGTTGTGAAATTTCAACAAATTGAAATAATTGTATCATGTAATAAGGTAAAAGAAAATGGAAAAATTTAATGAAAAATAGGAAACAAATGGATACTTCTAGCAAAGATATCACTGTAATTGAAACATCCTCTGATAACCATACAATAACGCAACTGATAAACTGTTTGCAAAATGTTCGCTGTACTTCGGTGAACGGTTCAGTCGTTGATGACATTCCCACAGGTAGGCCATGTACTGCACGGCGTCACTCTGCTGTAACTCAAAAATAGCGTTGGTCTTCGTTCTTGGGTGCAGTTTGAAGTCAGGAAAGAGAATCCACGTTGGTGTCACACTGGAAGGTGCAGGTTGGTTGATAAGTCCCACCATAAATTGGCATAGCTCCCATACTTGCCACACGTAGCGGCACTCTATACGGTGGTCTCTAGTGACAGCATCCGCATCTCCACACTGGCTGCATTCGTTCGTCTGACTAAGACGAATGTCTGCCAGTCACTGCTTAGTCGGATAGGTGTATTTGACGACTCGGTACCACAACGAACTGATGTCCGATGGCAGGAATGGGTTGTTAATATTATCCCATACCTGCTTCCAGACGACCGTTGGCATCCGTATTTCCAGTTTGTGCGCTGGTGGACAGACTAGGAGAGCTTCATGTATCCGTCGAGTCGACGTATTCCGATTTGTAGCCGCCTCCAAGAGGTAACTGCGTGAGAGGTAAAATTCCCTGAAGTAGGACATCTTAAAAGGGATGCCCACTATTGAAATTGGAGCGTTTGATGTCAAAGGTTCAGCCTCTGCTGATTTCGTTTTGTTGCAAGAAGCGGAACGAGAAAATCGTATGAACAACTGGTAAACTGTAAAGCAGAGCCTTTTTCTCCTTAAAAGCCATGACCCAGACTACTAGCACTTCGGAAAACGTGAATCCATATCAACAGTTCCAAAAAAGTGTACTATAATTGTTGAACTCCCTATCGGAAATTTGTCAATTTAAATTCTGCAATCCATTTGCTGAGAAATATACGCTCGAAGACAAGAAACGATGCATGTAACAGAAACTGATATTGGTATATGTGATGTGCAATGTACAGACAAGGAAATGATTACAATTTAAGAAAAAGTGGATGAGTTATTGAAGAGAAAGCGCATCAAAAGTTGAGCAAGACATTATCACGTTGCTCCAGTTCCGATCGCTATGCAAGCAGTTCTTGGACTTGGTATTGAGTGGTGAAGTTGTTGGATGTGCTCATTAGGGATATCGTGCCATATTCTGTCCAAATGGCGCGTTAGATCGGCAGAATCCCCAGCTGGTTCGAGGGCTCTGTCCAAACATTCTCAATTGTGGAGAGAGCCGGCGACCATGTTGGCAAAGATAGGGTTTAGCAAGCACGAAGAAAATCAGCAAAAAATCTCGGCGTGAGCGTGAGGGCATTGTCGTGCTGAAATGTAAGCGCAGGGTGGCTTGCCACAAAATAGGACGTAGAATATTGTCAACGTACTGCTGTACTGTAAGGGTGCCGCGGATGACAACCAGAAAAGTCCTGCCTTGAGAAGAAATGGGACACCACACCATCGCTCCGGTTGTGGGGGTGTATGGTATCCCAACGCAGTCCGGAGTGTCTCCAGATTGGTCTTCGGCCTGGCATTCATTCACTGGAGTACAACAATTATCTTTAGTGATGCGTCACTAACTTCCTGCCTTACTTGCCCATGAGCAACAGCAGCAGCGCGTATCGATAAGTGCACTATCGTACCATCTGTGGAGCGACCGATAGTATTACCGGGTCGTCGTGTGGCTGGCAGTGAGTTCGGGGCGGAACAATAGTGCATTCGGGTCGCAGCAGCAGTGAAGTCGAGGAAGGAGCGTCGGTGAGGAACCGACAGCCAGTGCTCGCCGACCGCTGGTGACACACATGAGCTGTCCGACGGAGGGAGATTGGAGCGGGACGACCATTGGGTGGTTCGGTTGGTCGTCTCATCTGCCGGCGTGTATTTGGTCCTTTCGCCATTTCCGGCTCTGGAGAGTTGGTCGGATGGCGTGGAGCAGCGAGGACAACTCCGCGGCGCGTAGTTTGGCCGGGCCCGCTGCCTATGTGGTGTTGGAGTGTATGGTGCTGTTCCCATTGCTACGAGGCTCGTGGCTCACCGATCGTGGACATCAAAGTTGAGTTTTGACTTAATCTACCAGCAAGTTACGACTGTACAAATTGTGTCCTTTGAATTTAGTTCTGGGCTATTGGGATATTCCAGCGAGTAACAACGTGTGTTTTCAAGTTGGCAAATTTTAGCCACCCCCTAGTGGAGTTTAACTGCACTTGGTTATTTGAATTGAAGTGCACCAGCGGAATCTTCTGCCTCGTGGCCGCCAACGTTCCGGTTACCTGCCCTGGCCGTTGACGTAAATTCAGGCAGTGTATTTTCCTCATCGTCTTGTCGTTGTCCAGCACGGTGTGTAGAGCTCAATCTATAATTGGTTGTGGGCGCCAATACCTCCTACGTTGTTCCATTGAACTCCCTGTTGCGTGCTGGTCGGGTGAAGTGGAGGATAGCTTGTCGGTGGATCCCTTGACTGTCAGTCGGTGGGGTTGTCGTCGGATCGAGAATGGTTGGGCCGACTGCATGTCTCACCTAAGCGAGCGTTAGTGTTTGAATTCCAGACCGACCCTCGGAGCTTCTGAGCGCCCTTGGGTGTACTGCCTTTTCTTATTTGTTCTTGTTGTTGGCACTTGTATGGCTTCTATCCGATTATTAGATTAAGGTTATTTATCCCTTAAGGCGTCAGATGGTCTGGGGCTTCAGCCTAATTTAAAAACTGTTTTTCGTAAAGCCTTTGGCAATTTTAAAATTAATGTTACTGAGTCTTAAGTGTTGGGCCTTCAGCCGATTTTCAACTTAAGTTGTTTGCTCTTAAAGTGTCAGATTCTTTGAGCCTTCAGCCTAATTAAGGAACTGTTTTAAGATAAGGCTTTGCCTTTTAAATTTCTGAATTTGGTTGAGCTTTAAGTTTCTGGCTTTCGGCCGTTTTTAAAGTGGTTTTGCCCTTAAGGCATGAAATTGTACGTCCCATTCAGCCGCTAATTAAGTTCCAAAACTAAAGCGTTTTTTTTGTTAAATTTTCTGGGATCTCTTAATGTTTGGTCAAATAAAAGGTTGTATGTTCGAGTGTAACTGACAGTCGTTTATTTTGGCCCCTTTCCACAACTTAAACTGCCTGTCTTGCGGATTTAACAGGGCGTCTGAGACGATATTCTGCGTCCCATTTTGGTGAACATCATGCAAAGCAGTTCTGAGCTTCAGTTTAAGCAAGGTAATGGCGGCCCACAAACGGTGAAAGTTTCTGCTCCTTGTCTTCGTGGCTGCCAAAACCTAGCTAGTCCAACAAGGTCGCTGTACTCTTCCGAAGTGAGAACTTTCGTAGCATTATGGGCAGGACCCTCTAACCATCTCGGGAGTTTGATGATCTAACGCTCCAACTGGACAGAATTTGGCACGATGACCCTCAGGAGGGCGTCCATCAACTCTGTCAATTAATTCCAAGCCGAATAACTGCTTGCATTAGGGCCAAGGGTGGACCAACGCGTTATTGACTAGCTCAGTTCATATGTTCATATGTTCATATGTGTGTGAAATCTTATGGGACTTAACTGCTAAGGTCATCAGTCCCTAAGCTTACACACTACTTAACCTAAATTATCCTAAGGACAAACACACAAACCCATGCCCCAGGGAGGATTCGAACCTCCGCCGGGACCAACCACACAGTCCATGACTGTAGCGCCTTAGACCGCTCGGCTAATTCCGCGAGGCACTGGCTCTGTTTATAAAGCTATTTATCTTGATTGAATCATCGAATTCTTCTGAAATTGCTATCAATTGCTTTTCTTTACATGAACATCACCTCTACCGATTTCCAACGCATTCAGATGATTCCTTCGTGGTGCGTCGTGTCTTTGTCTTAGAGCGTATTTTAATACGTCTTTTGGGCAGCTGCACCTCGTCTCGTCTAACTGCAAGCCGCGACTCGCCACGATACAGGTTTGTTTCCCTCACTCCCGCTGCTTTGTGTCCTCTGCTGGCCAGTCCACGGCTCTTTCGAGCCCGCCCCCCTGCTTCTGCTGGGACGTACGGCGAGTGCTAACGGGCCGCTCCGCCCGCCTGGGACCGGCCGTCGGTCATAACTCAGCTGTTCACGGCCGGGGCTGGGTAGCTTACGGCCCGAAAAGGAAGACACACCGTCGACTTCAGCCACTGGCTGCCATACTGCTTCTTCCTGGCCCGCCGCAGTAGACGAGAAACAGGGCCATGCGTTCCCCAATCACCCAAATTTACCTTTTCTGAAAACCACCTGTCAAATTTAATATGGTTGCTCATAATATTTTCATTATTATCCTTTACAGACGAATGGAAAAACTAGTAGAAGCCGACTTCGGAGAAGATCAGTTTGGATTCCGTAGAAATACTGGAACACGTGAGGCAATACTGACCTTACGACTTATCTTAGAAGAAAGATTGAGGAATGGCAAACCTACGTTTCTAGCATTTGTAGACTTAGAGAAAGCTTTTGACAATGTTGACTGGAATACTCTCTTTCAAATTCTAAAGGTGGCAGGGGTCAAATACAGGGAGCGAAAGGCTATTTACAATTTGTACAGAAACCAGATGGCAGTTATAAGAGTCGAGGGACATAAAAGGGAAGAAGTTGTTGGGAAGGGAGTAAGACAGGGTTGTAGCCTCTCCCCGATGTTATTCAATCTGTATATTCAGCAAGCAGTAAAGGAAACAAGAGGAAAATTCGGACTAGATATTAAAATCCATGGAGAAGAAATAAAAACTTTGAGGTTCGCCGATGACATTGTAATTCCGTCAGAGACAGCAAAGGACTTGGAAGAGCAGTTGAATGGAATGGATAGCGTCTTGAAAGGAGGATATAAGATGAACATCAACAAAAGCAAAACGAGTATAATGGAATGTAGTCGAATTATGTCGGGTGATGCTGAGGGAATTAGATTAGGGAATGAGACACTTAAAGTAGTAAAGGAGTTTTGCTATTTGGGGAGCAAAATAACTGATGATGGTCGAAGTAGACAGGATATAAAATGTAGGCTGGTAATGGCAAGGAAAGCGTTTCTGAATAAGAGAAATTTCTTAACATTGAGTATTGATTTAAGTGTCAGGAAGTCGTTTCTGAAAGTATTTGTATGGAGTGTAGCCATGTATGGAAGTGAAATATGGACGATAAATAGTTTAGACAAGAAGAGAATAGAAGCTTTCGAAATGTGGTGCTACAGAAGAATGCTGAACATTAGATGGGTAGATCACATAACTGAAACGTCCCCTTAGAACAATTATACAAGACTGTGCTTAAACTGACACACACTATTTTTTAGCGCAACGCAATCTGACTTTCAGAAATCCCTACAAAGGAATGGCCCTAACTAACATTAAACTATACCTTTCACAAATAACTTACCTCACAAAAATCTTCATTACTCGAACTACTGCAATACAGCGAGCGCCACTATTGCCAGCTAAATAAAAGATTCAAACTACAGAGGGCACTAACTACTGATAGGGATAGTTAGCAAATCAAAGATATTAATAGAGAACAAACAATGTATTTACTTTAATAGTCATAATATATATAGCAGTTCATGACAAATTACAAAACACCGCCATCTCTCTCCCCACATCCACCACTGCTGGCGGCTCACCTCCAACTGCGCAACGCTACGCGCTGTTCACATCCAGCTGCCGCTGCCCAACACTACAATGGCAGACAACAATGCAAACTAGCCACAGGCTGCACACAGCACAGCCAGTGATTTTCATACAGAGCGCTACGTAACGTTGCCAATAAGAAAATATAAACAGCCTACTTACACAACTAATGAGGAAGTATTGAATAGGATTGGGGAGAAGAGAAGTTTGTAGCACAACTTGACCAGAAGAAGGGATCGGTTGGTAGGACATGTTCTGAGGCGTCAAGGAATCACCAATTTAGTATTGCAGCGCAGCGAGGAGGGTAAAAGTCGTAGAGGGAGACCAAGAGATGAATACACTAAGCAGATTCATAAGGATGTAGGTTGCAGTAGCTACTGGGAGATGAAGAAGCTTGCACAGGATAGAGTAGCATGGAGAGCTGCATCAAACCAGTCTCAGGACTGAAGACCAACACAACAATCCTGAAAAGGTAAAGTTGCAAAATTAATCTTTTGTTTCCAGAAAGAAATTTTCAGTCTGCAGCGGAGTTTGAGCTAATATGAAATTTCCTGGCACAGTAAATCTGTGCACCGGACAGAGACTCGAACTCGGAACTTTTACCTTTCGCAGGCTAGTGCTCTACCAATTGAGCTACCCCAACACGACCCAGGACACGACCTCACAGCCTTAATTCCGCAGTACGTCGTCTCCTACCTTCCAAACTTCACAGGTGCTCTCGTGCGAACCTTGCAGAACTAGCACTTCTGGAAGAAACGAGTTGCGGAGACAGGGCTCTGTCAGAGCCTGGGGAAGGTAGGAGACGAGGTACTGGCGAAATTAAAGCTGTGAGGACGGGTCGTGAGTTAGTAGCGCAGTTGGTAGCCGGCACGGTAGCTTAGCGTGTTTGGTCAGAGACCTGGATGGTCTCTGGAAAAAAAAAAAAAAAAAAAAAAAAAAAAAAAAAAAAAAAAAAAAAAAAAAAAAAAAAGCTCAGTGAAAGTATCAACAACGAACTTCAACAGATGTCATGTGACGTACACTACGACCAAACACAACGAACAATAACGAACAAAATGCGTGGACAAGAAAAAAAAGAGGGAAGTTGGTAGAGCACTTCCTCTTGAAAGCCAAAGGTCCCAAGTTCGAGTCTCGGTCAGACGCACAGATTTAATCTGCCAGGTTGCTTCGTATCAGCACACACACCGCTGATGAGTGAAAATCTCATTCGGGAAACATCCCAGTCACACTGAAGTAGTAATTTACTAAGAGAGAAGTGAAACGGTGAATTCCAATCGAGAGTACTGAACTAAAGGAGTAGATAACTACACCAGTAAATTTTTCACTTATTCCACAAGTAAATTTATTCCTGGATAACTGATAGAGACCACTGGCAAAGAGTAAGCTACTACGTTAGTAACTTAAGGACGAAATAAGGCAAAAATTTACTCCTAAGCAGTAGTAGGAGTAAAGCTAGAGAGTAAGATGTTTTATTTGCTTTCTGCATGTTAAATACCGAAATCTGTAGATTACCTGGATCTCGAAGAATATGTGGAGATAATCAAAGAGCGATTTGGGTTTCGTAAAGAGTCTTTTGAGTCGCTGCTTCCTATGCTGAAGCAGTTATTGCAAAAAAAATTCTCACAAGAACCATGCTGTGTCTCTTCGGCTGCAATTCTTTGCGGACCGCGAACATTTTGTACTGGCACTTTTCAAATCGTTGCAGCGGCTCTTAAAAACCCACCGTACTACTGCTAGAACAACTCTTAATAATGCGATAAACAGTTTAATTGCCTTAAGGTCACTGTATGTGTCTATGGCAGAGTACAAAGATAGTATAGCAAGGAAGAAAAGGAAATTATATCGAACTGGCGCATTTCCAAGTGTCATAGCGACCACAGATTGTGTGCATATACCTTTACTTGTCTTTCTGGATAACAAGCAGAACCAACACAGTAATCGCAGCAATTTCATTCTATGAAGCCACAAAGTTGGCCGGGTTCCACGCATGATGCACGTGTTTGTGGCTACAGTAGAGTTGCAGCAGAATTTGAAAATGGGTAACATGATGGGTTGCTTGTTTAAGATGGTGGATATGCTCTCTCCAAACTTCTTATGACTCGTGTATTTCGACCCCACACAGTAGCCGAAGGGCGTTACAATAGAGCCCATATTGCTACCAGATTTATAATAGAGCGTACATTCGGTGTTGAAGAGAACCGTTTCCAAATTCTCACTAAAACAATGCGGTACAAACAAAAAGTAGAAGTGTTACTGTGGCTGCTGCAGTTCTGCACAACTTTAGAATAGGAGATGTGTTTCAGCCTGATGCTGTGGAGGTGAATGACATCGACCAACATGACTTTCAGTCAAACACAGATGCTGCAGGCTAAGCATTCAGAAGTGCTATTATACATAATGATTTTAATTACAATTGCACCTAATTTACTACTAAAATAACAAGCTTTAGTGAGTAATTTTCCTTCTAAAATGAAGAAATAACGCACTAGGTCGTCACGAATGCAGTGAAATGTCATCCATTTTAGTTAAGGGTAATTTTATGGTAAGGTTCCTCTCTCTCTCTCTCTCTCTCTGTCTCTTTCTTTCGTTCCCTCTCTATGGTTCAACTTGAAGATTAACAATTTTTATTTTATTTCTTCCACCAGTAGACAAGTTATACAGTGAAGTTAATTTGATAATTTCTAAGAAAAGCAAGATGTCCAATTTTATAATTTTTCTAGAAAAAACAATTTTACAATATTATAATATTGCTGAAATAACAAATAGAAATTAAATGTACCGGTGCTGAAATAACAAACACAAATATTATGCCATGTAAAAAACAGGGATATGAACCAGTGGAAAAAAGTATCACGAAAGTAAAATATGTTTTATGCATACAGAATACGTTATATTCCTTTACAAAAACTTAAACTTCTCGAGCAATTTGCATTAGAATCGAAGCCTGAAATTTACTTCCTTTCGTTCTTGAACTTATTCATAATTCCCATTTTGAGGTTATGCTATTCTTCCACGATTTCTCTCTATCTTTCAGTTAACAACATTTTTGCATTATATTCCTCTCGTATTAAACTTATTTTTAATGGATGAAGCTCGTCTGTTTTCCAACAACTCCTTGTTCGTCTGTACAGCCGCATGTTCTCTGCCTTCTTTCATGGGTGCGTCTTCTGCTAAGCTCCCACCAGAGAATGAAAGCCAAGGTTCATGACTATGGGATAAAGTTTCACCTTCAGCACTGTAATTGCCATCTTCACAATAGTTATCATCATAGGTGTTGCTTAAAAGTACCACATTATCTTTATTTGTGTCACTGTCGCCAACTCCAGTTCCCTCCGAAAACTTTTGGGATCATTGTTCCGGCGTATCGATAAGCGCCAGCACGAAGACAAGAGATCGCAAGAGCAAAGAAGGCGGTGAGACGACGTCAGCCAATAGCCTACTGGCAAGGACCGCACCACAACTGGAGCGCCCTCTAGCCGAAGAGAATATAAGCGCAGCTCCTGCCAGCCTCGGCTGGACAGCATTAGTACAGTACTAAGAGAGCACCACTATAGCAGTAACGTGTGATCCATACCAGTTGCTTACATGGACCTTGTATGCAGCAAAAGACTTTTATTGTTTGCATGTCGCCCCTCGCTTGCGACACCACTATCGTCTTTTTTGTAATAAACTATTAATGTGATTTGCTTGAATTGTTGTATAGCATTCCGAGAACGCAGCATCCTGTACGATACAAGTGGGCAGGACGCCACAATCATATCAACAACGATTTGACTTATATCGTCTATTATCACCTCAACTACCCCAACACCACTTTGGAATTGTTGTCAACTACGTTTAGCTTTCATTTACTTTGTTTTCGCTTTCATGATCTTCCAAATTACTTTAAAATGTATTACAAATGTATCTACTCATAGTTACATGTCACGAACTATAAATCTTATTTCGTGGCAATATGTGCAAAATTGGAAATCTAAAGCTTTGAGGGCCCACCATGGCCTGCTAAATGGCTCACGAGTCTGGTATGTGGGCCGTGTGCGGGCTGAGGTGCGGCCTGTCTCGGCTTTTTCGATACTCCTCGGAAGTATCCACTACTGCACAATATTTCATGCAGTATTGCAGTGAGGCATCTTTCAGTCGGCACAACCTTCTTTAGTTCGGCAGAGTCATGGTGTCAGTGCATTTTACCCTTCGTTAATTGATTGTGGTATGAAGGACGTTCACAAGTCAAGTGGCTGTTTGCACAAAATGAGAAAGTGTAGCAACGTATCATCAGAAGCCTTTAAAACTGAATGGCAATGACAGAATAGGGAGATAAGAATATTTATTATGCAGTTGCGAATTTGCTATGAAACGACAGTACAGTACTGTGCAGAAAGAATTTAAAGATTTATTTGACAAAGAAAGAGCAAAAAGTTGTAACAGGATTCTTTTTTCTGTACATCAAGAAACACTTTATGCTAAATTTGCAGGCATGGAACATGTGATACTAATAGTATAATTTCTGAAGTTGCACGCATTATTCCACCGTCAGATGCAACAATTTTCTATGGAGTTGAACGAAGAGTATGCAGACTCTGATAATTTGCGTACTGCTTTGTACACGATGGTAAAGAGAGGTGAGCTACAGAATGGTGCAGCAGCTGTCATTGTAGGGAAGGTGGACCGGAACAGAAATGATCAGCAGACACGTAAATACAGTAAACAGAAGTTTTACAGTTTAAAACTGAACTTTACTGTTGTAAATAAACTTCACGAAAAGCACAATTGGCAATAAAGACCAACTATT
Organism: Schistocerca cancellata; assembly: GCF_023864275.1. Classification (NCBI taxonomy): domain Eukaryota; kingdom Metazoa; phylum Arthropoda; class Insecta; order Orthoptera; family Acrididae; genus Schistocerca; species Schistocerca cancellata. The sequence continues at coordinate 745,750,064 of NC_064628.1, read as the reverse complement.
AGAAGAGTGTCATTCACTGTGAGGTTCCCACTAGTATGGCACGAGCAAACTGTTGAAGGCTGACCATATCTGAAGACTGTCGAAAATTACGACTGAGACTGCTTTATGTGGCTACTGCCGGCCATCCTACCTTGTGGCAGCAGAGGGTGCTCGTAGTGGGAGTCTCTGAACCGTGGATCAGCGGGTGTGCGTCTTTGGGTGTGTCAGGTCCCCATCCCCCACTACGGACGTCTGTTGGAAACTTGCATTTCCATTGTCAACTGTGAGACGCTGGTTGAGGCTGTTTGGATCTATGATATCACAACCCTCCCCCCCCCCCTCCATCCCCCACCCATACCTCTTCACCATCGTTACGTAATGTGGGGAGGGGAGCTGCTGCAGGTGACAATGAGGAAACAGAACGAAGGCTGGTGCTGAGCTCTCGCTAACGCCCCTGCATAGGCCCTGAGTCTTCCAGGGACAGCCGAAGAGGGTGTGCGCATCCACATCTAGAGATGGGGCATCCAATGAAGATGACTGCAGAGGGACCCGACACGGAATGTTGGACAGTCACCAGAAAGAGGAGCTCATCCCTCAGCGAAGGTGGCTGTCGAGATGCCGACACCTGAGGTACTTCCTTCGGCTCCAGGACCAGATGCAGTTACGGTTGCTGTGTCCAGTCTGGCACAGAATCTGAAAGCATAAAGCCTGTGACAGGACTGTCCCATTCATACGGGCGAGTTGGATTGTGTTGGCGATGCAGCAAACCTCTCGATCCCTGCAGTAAAACCATAGAACATCCAAAAAGTCGTGCAATGGTACCTCACTTCCAATGCCTCCATCGACCATACAATCTGTAACAGACCGAATTGTTAGTGTGATACTTTGCTTGACTGGGTAAAGTGGACACCACCAGCCATGGTGGGTGCCGCAACTGAAGCAAGTTGAGGTTAGCTGGGAGTTGTAGGAAGACAAGAACAACAATGATCCCATGTGTGGGAGGCACATAAGTTCATCCATGTATCGCTTAAATGTTTGTACAAAGTGCTCAGTTTCGCTGTTGGATGGCAGATGGAACAGTGGCCTCAAGTTATCTTTGATGCTGGATGGAGTGCAAAACCATTCGAAGTCGCTGGTAACAAACTGAGGTCTGCTGTCTATCACAGTCACTTCAGGCACTTCCACAAGGAAGAAGATCGACAGTGACAAGGCAGGGACTGTGGAATGAGCCATTTAAGTGTGCGCAGGAACGACGAAGGGTCATTTTCTTAAAACATCAATGGCAAAGAGCCATTGCATATTCCAGTAAAGACCCATGAAACGAAGAACAGATTTTGGCCAGGTGCTTGAGGTTTTGGCCATTCGAAAGGAATATCACGAAGCAAAGCATCTTTCAGCTTATGGAAAGCATACTGACATTTTGCGATCAAACAAGAGGAACATTCTTCCTTAAAGAAGATTGGTAGTTACTGGCTGGTATGAGGCATTGTTGATGAATTATGTCTGTATGAAATCGTAAAAAAGTTATGCAAAAAATTTTCAAGATAAGTTTCCATTTTTTCACAACGCTGTTTCATTAAACGCTAACTGCAATCAAACTACATGCTCAGTTTCTGAACTACCAGTCTTCGGCAATAACAAGTGACGAATTTTAAAACGATAGTAATATCACATCTCAATATCGGCATTCTGGGGCTCTCGTTACAGGGGCGTCACTGCGATGCCGTTATAAGTTGCTTTTTTGTGTTGCCTGGAATTAATTTGGTTGGTGGATAATAACACCTTGCGGCGACAGCAATTTGCGTATCCATTATTCTGCAATAACATTGGAAATAATTAGTAATTCGATACTGGAAATTGCTAGGCGATACTTCATTATACTAAACTAGCTGGGACACATTATGCAGAAACCTACTACAGAGTTCTAATTAAGGGCACCAGGACTTTGAGGACTTGTTCATCAGCACATTCCATCGAAAATTAGCACCACGAAAGTATTTGGAGCGTGCAGAAAGCTCAAAATTGCTCTGAGCACTATGGGACTCAACATCTTAGGTCATAAGTCCCCTAGAACTTAGAACTACTTAAACCTAACTATCCTAAGGACATCACACACACCCATGCCCGAGGCAGGATTCGAACCTGCGACCGTAGCAGTCCCGCGGTTCCGGACTGCAGCGCCAGAACCGCTAGACCACCGCGGCCGGCGTGCAGAAAGCAAAGCCACTGTTAATCTGCACATTCCGTCAAAAATTAACATCTGCAAAAGAATTTGGAGCGTGCAGAAAGCAAAGCCAACATGTTTTCTGCAACTGGCTAGCTTGATTCTGTTGAAACATTCAACAAGACTAGCTTTCTATTAATAAATTGTCGCGCAAACTGTAGGTTGTATCTCGTAGTGCTGTAGTTGTGCGAAAGTTGAACCCTGTAGCTCTTGGTCAATATTGCCCTTCTTCCCAATACAAAGTCGCTACTCTATGACTTCTACTATCTACGACTAGTCTATGACTACTCTATGACGATGCAAAGTCGCTACTCACACTACCATACGAACACGCAGCCTTATGAGCAACAACACCCGGCATATTTATCTGAATGCACTCCCCGTTAACCCTAGTAAAGGACTGCATGAACGTTATCTCTAACGTGTAATTTAACTATGATAAAAATAGGTATATAGGTAGAACACCTAAGGGCTGTCTAAAGATGATAAATCAGTACCACCAATAAATAATACGCTACATCTACATGCATACTCCGCAACCTACCTTAAAATGCATGGCGGAGGGTACCCTGTATCTCTTCTAGACATTTCCTATCCATATTTGAAGATGGTATCTGTTCTTTCGGACATGTCCGAAAGAACAGATACCATTGCTCATCTTGCAGCTCTCGAAGAATGAAATGATAATGAATCCAAGCCACTAGCTGCTTACAGGTGTTGATAAATATCATCGGGGACAGTGAAAATGTGTGCTCAGACCGGGACTCGAACCCGAGAGGGGGGGAGTGCATACATGGGAGACGCTCTATCCGACTGAGTCATTGGGGACACAGAGGATAGTGCGACTGCAGGGACTTATCTCTGGCACGCTCCCCGTGAGACCCACATTTCCGACTTGCTGTCCACAAACTACATTTGTAGTGCTCCTGCCGACCACACTCATTACTCGCGGAAGTCAATCTACCGATTAACGTAAGGTGCAATGTGAGCGCATCCGCACTGTCGTGGTTGCAAAGATGGACCTCGCCATGGACGTCAGGAGAGGAGTTGCTCATCATGCAGCCTATTGCGCACAGTTTGAGTCGTAACACGACATCCTGTGGCTGGACGAAAAGCATTATTCAACATGGTGGCGTTGCTGTCGGGGTTCCTCCGAACCATAATTCGTAGATAGCCGTCATCCACTGCAGTAGCAGCCCTTGGGCGGTCTGAGGAAGGCAAGTCATCGGCAGTTCCTGTCTCTTTGTATCCGAACAACATCGCTTTGGTGCACTCCGAGACGCCTGGACTCTCCCCTCGTTGACAGCCCTTTCTGGCGCAAAAGTAACAATGCGGACGCAATCTACCCGCGGTTTTGACCGTCTAGGCTTGGTTGAACTACAGACAACACGAGCAGTATTAAAAAAAAAAATGGTTCAAATGGCTCTGAGCACTATGGGACTTAACATCTGAGGTCATCAGTCCCCTAGAACTTAGAACTACTTAAACCTAACTAACCTAAGGACGTCACACACATCCATGCCCGAGGCAGGATTCGAACCTGCGACCGTAGCGAGCAATATTCCACCTTCCTGGTGGAATGACTGGAACTGATCAGCTGTCGGACCCCCTCCGTCTAATAGGCGCTGCTCATGCATGGCTGCTTCCATCTTTGGGCGGGATTAGTGACATCTCTGAACAGTCAAATGAACTGTGTCTGTGATACAATATCCACAGTCAACGTCTACCTTCAGGAGTTCTGGGAACCGGGGCGATGCGAAACTTTTTTTGATGTGTATAGATAAGGATCACCGGCCAATGATCTTCTTCAGTGCGGATGCACTCATATGGCTGAAAATCTTACGGGAATCAGTAAACTGACTGCCGCTAGTAATGAGTATAGTGGGCAGGGGCACTACGAATGTAGTGTGTGGACAGCAAGTTGGAAGCGTGGGTCTCACGGGGAGCGTGTCAGAGATAAGTCCCTGCAGTCGCACTATCCTCTGTGTCCTCGATGGCTCAGTTCCTCTTCGAGTGCCGAGCGGGAAGGTTCTTGTTTATTTCACTTGCCGCAGCGTGGCTTGTGTGAAGTTCTCCTCGTTAGTGTTGCTTGCCGAGCAAGTCATAGCGCCTCTTCTCCGCCTTACTGATGTGTTCGTCTACTTGCGGCGGCGTCGGCCGTTCCGTTATGGCTACCGTGGTTTCCCCGTGTTTTCCACGAAAAGGTACTGTGAGCTTTACTTTCGATAAAACAACGCGACATGTGCAACCCGGGTCTCTAGAAATCCACGATTGGATTGTCGATACAATTCATGTGAACTCTGATCAGGTCCACACCGCTTATTTTGACGCAGACGAGTACGCGTTTTATGTGAAATTTATGGATCCCCTTCACGTTGATAGTTTACTGTCGGGACATCGTTCTCAAGTCCTGTTGAAGCATCGCGATAATTCCGTTAGTATGGTGTCACTCGCAGATGCTGAAATTGACTATACCAATGTTCGAGAGTTCAATCCCCCGCCGGATGTTGATGACAACTTTCTAAAGGACATGTTGACTCCTCATGGTAACGTGAAAAGCGTCCGTCGTAAACTTAAGGCTACTCAACACAAATTACAGTGTTATAGCGGAATTCGTTCCTTGGAAATGCATATCAAACGCAACATTCCATCACATTTACTGGTGTGTGGTTATTGCGTTGTTGTCATGTATACAGTCAAGAGGGAACCTGCTTTCTATGTAATGAAAGAGGACACGTTTGGTCTAATTGCGCGTGGACGGTTCTTGTATTAAAACCGTAATTAATTCAGCGTCGTAAATCGACGGTTGCTGGCCTTACTCCTTCCACTCCCGACGTGGGACCTGCTTCTGCTTCAGCTAATAATGAATAAAAATTCAGTTCTGATAATGATGTAACTGAATTTCCGCCTTTACCTCAGCGACAGGTTCAGAATCCTATTTCCCCCAGGATAGAACCCGTAACAGTGACAAACAAGCGACGTTGCACTCAAGATGGTGAGGATGAGGAATGGCTGTGCCTTCTGCCCCAACCTCCTCCACATAGATTGTGTCCCCTGCTCCTCTCGATGCTACGATACCTCCCATCCGTGGTACGGTGAGTGGCGAAGAAGTTATCTCCAGCATCCCTACTCCTCGCAAAGTGGTTCCTCCTGAGCTGCCTATGTGCTTAGAGGGAGCAAATTCCCCCCCTAACCTTGTGTCCTCCGTTACAGTCTGAGACAACGCAATGTCCTCCTGCTCCTTCGCCTTCAGACGCCGACGGTTTCCCGAATTTGCCGCCTACAACAACTCCTGAGGAGAATAACTGTTGTATTGGTAAATCCACAAAATGCTTCCGCCTTAGTGACAGGACCTGCAGTAAATGGCCCTTGTTCTGAGGGGCAGGAGGCTGTGCCTATAACCCCTCCCACACCTTCGTCTGCAAAGCCCGCCATGTCACGTAGCCGACAGAAACAGCGTATACAACCTGACCGTGCGGTGGCACGTAATAAATCCAAGAAAAGAGGTTGTGATGATGGGGGTTCTGGTCCCCCGATGTCTGATTCATCTGCGGACTCCGAAATGGACCTTGACGCTCCGTTGTCTACATAATTCTGCTCAACATATTTCGTACATCTCTGTAGAGCTGTGATTAATAACCCAAACCTACACGTTCCTTTCCTTAAATGTTAATCGCGTGGAATCAGAACTGCGTTTGGCTTCGATGAGTCCATTTATGATTCATGTGCGGACATTGTCTTCTTACTGGAGTGTTATTCAGTAATTTCTCCTTACCCGGTTTTCGTATGATCTATAATGAACACCCGAATATTCTACAGGGACCGCCTTATTCTTTCGCGAAGGAATTCCTATTGCTGAGATGGAAATGTTGGATTCTGGCCGGGGCAGAGGTTGTCAACTTCTTAATTTTACCTTGGTTCTTTTATATGCCCCTTTCTGGCACTGGTCACGCAATGGATCTTTCTCGTTTTTATTAAGAGAATATTGTTTATCTGTTTATTAAGAATCCTCCGGGTATTCTGGTTAGGTGGCGATTTTAACTGTGTATTGCGTCCTGCAGATCAATCTCCAAATTTTAATTTCTCTCGTGAATTACATGAATTGGTCCGTTCCTTGCGCCTAAAAGACGTCTGGATACGTAAATGCTCGACGTTAGTTAAATTTACCCACTTTACTTCGACTTCTAGTAGCAGGTTCAAATGGCTCTGAGCACTATGGGACTCAACTGCTGTGGTCATAAGTCCCCTAGAACTTAGAACTACTTAAACCTAACTAACCTAAGGACATCACACACATCCATGCCCGAGGCAGGATTCGAGCCTGCGACCGTAGCGGTCGTGCGGTTCCAGACTGTAGCGCCTTTAACCGCTCGGCCACTCCGGCCGGCAGTAGCAGGTTAGATAGGCGTTACTTATCAGACTGCCTGAGCGATAGTATTCTTAATGTAGAAGTCATCCCAACTTACTTCATGTATCACTGTGCTGTGTCCTTAACTTTCAACCTTGCATGGCAACCAGTCGAATTGTTTCGCCCTCCGTGGATGTTAAACGTCGCTCACCTAGCTGACACCTCTCTCGATGACGTGATGCGAGTCGTGTGGGAGCGTACTCTACGGTCCACTGGGAAATACTCTTCCACACTTGCCTGGTGGACTTAGCTAGCAAACCCGAGGCTCAGGCAAACTTTGATACTTTTCTGTGCTACCAAATCGCCTGACTTTCGGAGAACTTATGAATATTACTATTCCATTCTGCGTGAACTTTATGCTGCTTCGGATCACACCCCTCTGCAAATTGCGGATGTTAGGTGAGTAAAGGCAAAATTATTGACCTTGAAGAGAATACAAATGGAAGGTTTGAAAATCCGATCGAAGCCGCGTTCATTGGTGACGGAAGAACTGACTTCCTTATATCATTTGCTTCGGCACCAGACCGTCGCCATCGCGCTTGTATTCATTCTCTCACGACAAATGTTCTACGTATCGTAATGACGCAAGCTGTTATAGTGCGTATCTTACGCCAGTACTACGCCATCGATGAGTCCACTGAAATCTTTTTACGATCCACTTTTCAGCATCTTGGATACGATGATTACATTTGAACATAATGCAGCTGCCTTTCAGCCTGAGGAAGTTTACAAACTTATTATGGGATCGCCTTCTCAAAAGTCCCCGGGTCTGGATGGACTTCCCAAGGAATTTTATGTGCGATTTTGGCTTTGTTGTGTGCTACCTTCACCTTCCTTTTGATTGAAGTGTTACAGGGTAGAGTAGTGCCGACCTCGTTCAAAATGGGAAAAATTGTTTTAATCCCGAAACGCAATGGACCGGCTGCTCCTGATAGCTTTCGTCCACTTACTTTGTTAAACTTTGATTATAAGACTGAGGCGAGGGCAGTTTATAGTAGGATGTCGGCAGTGATGGAGACGATTGTTGCAAAACATCAAAGCTGCGTACCTGGTCGTACCATTCTACTCCTATAGTCGAGTGTCGTGAGGCAGTTGGTTTCACTGTTGACACACGGCGAGTGCTCTCAAATCTATTTACGGGTATTTCGGCTTCGGTGGTCGTTAATGGTCAACTGACGCCAGCAATAAATATCCGTAGTGGAGTGCCTCAAGGAAGCCCGCTGTCAATGACTTTGTTTATATTGTCCCTGGAGCCCCTACTTCGGATGCTAGCATATCAGGTTATCATTGATATCCCTTCACCCTGAATTTTAATCCCACTTTTGATCTTTCCTTTTGTTTCTGCCGTTGCTTGTTCTCTGTACAGACCGAACAATAAGGGTGATAAGACTATCCTTTTCACTCCAAGCACATTGTTCCTTGGTCTTCCAATATTACTGTTCCACTTTTTTTTGTGTATACTGTATGTTACCCGTTGTTCCTCGTAGCTTACTGCAATTTTCTCAGAATTTAGAACGTCCTGCACCATTTAACACTGAGGTACGCATTATCCAATCGACAAATCCTACGAACGTATCTTCATTTTCCTTCAATCTTAATTCCATTATCAAATGCAACGTCAGCAGTGCCTTTCTAGTGCTCTTAGCTTCCTTAAAGCCTAACTGATCGTCCTCTACTGGATGCTCAATTTTCTTTTCCGTTCTTCTGTTTATTACTCTTGTCAGCAACTGGGATGCAAGATCTGTTAAACTGATTGTGTCATAATTGTCGGACTTGTCAGCTTTTTCAGTCTTCAGAATGGTATGAACGATACTTTTCTAAAGTCAGATGGTATATCGCCAAATTTATAGGTCTTACACACCAACTCGAATGGCCGCTTCTTGCCAATTACCCCAAAGATTTTCGAAATTATAATGGAATGTTATCCATCCCCTCTACCTTCTTCGATCTCAATACTTTCATAGCTGGTTTAAATTCTGACTATTATACTGGATCCCCTATCTCTTCATAATAACTGCAATTTCTTCTTGTATCATGTCATCAGACAATTCCTGCCCCTCATATAGGCCTTCAATGTACTCTTTCCATGCATCCGCTTTCTCATCTGCTTTTAACAATGGGATTCCCATTGTATTCTTAACGCTGGGAATCGAACCCTCTCGCCATCTATGCACAGATATATTAGTTACATAATACACGCGTAAAACTTCTCTTGCGATTTTCTCTGAATTGCCAGAGTCGTGCGACCTACGACTTACACATTATGTTGTTATATTAGTCTACAAAATGTGTACAAAGTTTGAAATAAATGTAAGACCCCAGCATCATGGCCTACCCTTGTTAGATAACATCGTGGTTAGACAGATATTTCGAAATAAAATACTGGATGGTAATGCTTACCCAGGAGCAGATACAGACTCAGATCACAAATCAGTAATGATGAAAAGTAGGCTGAAGTTTAAGAGATATGTGAGAAATAATCAGTGCGCAAGGAATGAAGAGATGTTCTTGAGTACTCTTGAGGTTTCGGATACTGCGATAAGCATTAGCTCAGTAGGCAGTAAGAGGACTGCACATCTTAAAAAGGGAAATTACAGAAAATGGAAAGCAAACCACAGGTACAAAGAAGGTAACTGCGAAGAAACCATGGCTAACAGGAAAAATACTTCATACGATCGATGAAAGAGGGAAGTACAGAATTGTTCAGTGGAATTCAGGTTTACAGATAAGTAAATAATAAGTGCAAGGAAGTTAAGGTGAAACGGTTGGAAGAAAAATGCGGAGAAATGGAAAAAGAAATGACGTGGGAAAGACTGATTCAACAAGTAGAAATATTCGGTGAAATCAAAAGCAAGGGTGGTAACATTAATAGTTCAGTGGGAATGCAACTGTCAGACGGAGAGGAGAGAGCGGATAGGTGGAAAGACTACATTGAAGGCCTTCATGGAGTGGAAGATATATCTGAAGACGTGGTAGAAGAAGAAATAGGAATCGATATAGAAGATATAGGGGATCCACTACTAGAATCAGAATCTGAAAAGTCTTTGGAGGACTTAAGATCGAATACGAAGGAAGGGTTGGATAACATCCCATCATAAAGTCTAAAATCACCAAAATCACTGCGAGTTGTGTGTCAACAAAACTACTGTTCATGTTGGTGTTAGAATGCATGATTCAGACGATGAAGCCTCTGACTTTCGGGAAACATCATCCACACATTTCCGAGGATTGCAAGAGCCAACAAGTGCGAGAATTATCGCACAATCAGCTAACAGCTCATGCATCAAAGTTGCTGGCAAGAATAGCATACAGAAGAATGAAAAGAAAGTTGAGGATGTGCTAAATGACGAACATTTTGGCTTTTGGAAAGTACCAGAGAAGCAATTCTGACGTTGCGGTTAATAATGGAAGCAAGACTGAAGAAAAATCAAGACGCGTTCATAGGACTTGCCGACGTGGAAAAAATGTTCGAAAATGTCAAATTGTGCAAGATGTTTGAAGTTTTGGGAAAAAGAAGTGTAAGCTTTTGAGAAAAGACGTATGCTATACAATATGTACAAGAGCCAAGAGGGATCAATAAGAGTGGAAGACTAAGAACGAAGTGCTCAGTTTAAGAAAGGTATAGGACAGGGATGTGTGTACTGCGTGAGTGTATTGGACTGGGGACCTAGAAACGATGGAGAGGCTTCGTCCCCGCTGTAGCCCTCAGTGACCAACAGGCCACAGCAATCCACCTTCCACATCGCCGCCCCACACCGAACCCAGGGTTACTGTGCGGTCCTATGTGCTAAAGATCCCGCCGCGCAGCGGTAATCTAAAAGAGGACGGACAAGCGTAGACAGTCTCCTTAGTAGATCTGTTACATTTTCTGAGTATCCTGCCAATAAAACGCAGTTTTTGGGTAGCCATCCCCACAACATTATCTATGTGTTCCTTCAAATTTAAGGTATTCGTAATTGTAATTCCTAGGTATTTAGTTGAAATTACGGCCTTTCGATTTGACTGATTTATCGTGTAACCGAAGTTTAACGATTCCTTCTAGCACTCATGTGAATGACCTCACATTTTTCGTTATTTAGGGTCAACTGCCAATTTTCGCACCATTATGATATCTTTTCTAAATCGTTTTGCACTTTGTTTTGATCTTCTGATGACTTTATTAATCGATAAACGACAGCGTCATCTGCAAACAACCGAAGACGGCTGCTCAGATTGTCTCCCAGATCGTTTATATAGATACGGAACAGCAAAGGTCCATTAACACTACCTTGGGGAACGCCAGAAATCACTTCTGTTTTACTCGATGGCTTTCCGTCAGTTACTACGAACTGTGACCTCTCTGACAGGGAATCACAAATCCAGTCACATAACTGAGACGATATTCCATAAGCACGCAATTTCACTACAAGCCGCTTGTGTGGTACTGTGTCAAAAGCCTTCCGGAAATCCAGAAATACGTAATCGATCTAAAATCCCTTGTCAACAGCACTCAACATTTCATGCGAATAAGGAGCTAGTTATGTTTCACAAGATCAATGTTTTCCAAACCCATGTTGACTGAGTGTCAATAGACCATTTTCTTCGAGGTAATCCATAATGTTCGAACACAATATATGTTCCAAAATCCTGCTGCATATCGACGTTAATGATATGGATTACTCCTACAACCTTTCATGAATATTGGTGTGACCTGTGCAACTTTCCAGTCTTAGGTACGGATATTTCGTCGAGCGAACGGTTATGTATTGTTGTTAAGTATGGAGCTATTGTATCAGCATACTCTGAAAGGAATCTAACTAGTATACAATTTAGACGGGAAGACTTTCTTCTGTTAAGTGATTTCAGTTGCTTCACTACTCTACGCTATTCATGATGGCAGCTGTTCTTGATTCGAAATCTAGATTATTTACTTCGTCTTCGTTGGTTAAGGAATTGTGGAAGGCTGTGTTTAGAAACTCTGCTTTGGCAGCACTGTCTTCGATAGTATCTGCATTGCTATTGCGCAGTGGAGACGTTGTGCCTTGCCACTAGCACACTTTATGTACGACCAGAATCTCTTTCGATTTTCTGCCAGGTTTCGAGACAAAATTTCGTTGTGGAAACTGTCATAATCATCTCACATTGAAGTCCGCCATAAATTTCGAGCTTCTGTAAAAGATAACCAATTTTGGGGATTTTGCGTCTGTTTAAATTTGGCATGTTTTTTTCGTTGTTTCTGCAACAGTGTTCTGACCCGTTTTGTGTACCAAGGAGGGTTAGCTCCGTCGTTTGTTAATTTATTTCGTGTAATGTCTTAATTGCTGCCGATACTATTTTTTTGAATTCGAGCCACATCTGGTCTACAATTATATTATCAATTTGGAAAGAGTGGTGATTGCCTCTCAGGAAAGCGTCAAGTGAGGTTTTGGGGGTACAATATTCAGTGTCGCTACGACAACCCAGTGTTCACTAATCCCTGTATCCGTTTTGATGCTCGTTATTAACTCAGGATTATTTGTTGCTAAGAGGTAAAGTGTTTTTTCACAACCGTTTACTATTTGTGTGGGAACACGAACTAACTGCTTGAAATAATTTTCAGAGAATGCGTTTAGCACAATTTCGGATGACAATTTATGCCTACCTCCGGAATTAAACATGGATTTTACGGCAACATATCGAGGATACAGTCACCACCAACTACAATCGTGTGAGTCGGGTGCGCGTTTGAAATCAAACTCAAGTTTTCTTTGAACCTTTCAGCAACTGTATCATCTGAATTGGGAGGTCGGTAAAGTATCCAATTATTATTTTATTCTGGTTGCCAACAATGACCTCTGCCCATACTAACTCACAGGAAGTATCTACTTCAATTTCGCGACAGGTTAAACTACATCTAACAGCAAGAAACACGCCACCGCCAACTGTGTTTAGCCTATCCTCTCGGAACACCGTTAGATTCTCCGCAAAAATTTCGGCTGAGCTTATATCTGCCTTTAGCCAGCTTTCAGTGCGTACAACGATTTGAGCATCAGTGCTTTCCATTAGCGCTTGGAGGTCTGGTACGTCTCAACGCAGCTACGGCAATTTACAACTGTTATACCAATGGTTCCTGTATCTACGTTCTTCCTGTGTTCGTCCTGCACCATTTGTGACTCAGTCCTTCTTGTGTTTTCCCGAGACCCTCTAACCTAAAAAACTGCCCACTCCACGCTACACAGCCCCTGCTACCCGTGTAGCCGCCTCCTGAGTATAGTGGACACCTGACCTATTCAGCGGAACCCGAAACCCACGACCCTTTGGCACAATTCGAGGAACCTGTAGCCCACACGGTCGCAGAACAGTTTGAGACTCTGATTCAGACCCTCCACTCTGCTCTGTACCAAAGACCGCAATCGGTCCTGTCGACTATGCTGCAAATAGTCAGCTCTGCTTTCATCTTGCAAGCAAGCCTGGCACCCTTTACCACTTCTTTTATCCGCTCGAAACCAGAGAGAATCTCTTCTGATCCAAAGTGACACGCATCATTGGTACCGACGTGAGCAACCACCTGCATTTGGCTGCACCCTGTGCTCTTCATGACATCTGGGAGGACCCGTTTCACATCTGGAATGACCCTACCTGGTACGCACACGGGGTGCACATTGGTTTTCTTTCCCTTCTTCGCAGCCATGTACCTAGTGGGCCCCATAAAGCGCCTAACGTTGGATCTCCCAGCTAGCGATAGTCCCACCCTGTGTGATTATCCAGATCTTGCAGGCTAAGAGGTTTCCTCTGAAACAGAACAGGCGATAGCATCTGGTTCAGCGACAGTGTCAGCCACACACAGCACCTGGAGCTGTTTGTCAGACAAACTGCGGAAGCCTTACGTGCGGCCGCCTGCGAAGTCTTCCACCGTCTGCTACGCCCCTGGGCGACCTTCCACTCGACCCCGGGTGAGGGGTCAACCCCAGTGCGAGCGATAACTGGGCTGACCACCGGTGAGGGCCGATCGGAGGACTCGGACGTCGGGACGTCCGTTGGATCAAAATGGTTCAAATGGCTCTGAGCACTATGGGACGTAACATCTGATGTCATCAGTCCCCTAGACTTAGAACTACTTAAACCTAACTAACCTAAGGACATCACACACATTCATTCCCGAGGCAGGATTCGAGCTTGCTACCGCAGCAGCATTGCGATTCCGGACTGAAGCGCCTAGAACCGCTCGGTCACAACGGCCGGCTCCGTTGGATCCCCACGCCGGCCCATAACAATGGTGCCCATACAATGCATCCTCAAGCTGTGTAAACGAAGCCGTCACAGCCTGAAGCTGAGAGCAAAGTGTCACCAACTCGGATAGCATCTGCACACAACAATCGCAGCCCCTGTCCGTACTAAAGACCGTGGAAAACTAAACTATGCAGATAAACGGACTATCAGGACGTTCTGCGCAACTCTACTGTAGACCCTGACGAAAACGCAGGAACTGTATCTAATAAATTAGATTAATACGCAAAGATTCAAAAGCCTAGCTACCGAAGCACTCAGGTGAAACTTAATAATTCGCCCCTGATTAGGAACCTGTAATATGTCACAAAATGGAATGAAGAGTCTAATTGGTACAGGATATTCATTGAGAATAAATCGAAGAAAGACGAAAGTAATGAGTGGTAACAGAATGAAAAAGCTTAAGAAGCATTTACAGCCGAGAAAATAAACTGGTTTGGGATTGCATTTATCAGAAACGGGTCATTTTTAGGAAGCATCGAAAGAATGTGCGTGTTCTTCATAAGGTGGAAAACGGCTATGCTCTTGACTTGTTAGAATAGCGTGAAGTTTAGAAAACGAAAAAAAAACAAGAACTAGTAATGGGCAGGGTAATTTTGTACCTAATGCCTACGATGCTACCTTTAACAATGTTCTACTTCCGTCATCTTTTAATCTTTATGTTATTTCATCCCCCCACCCCCACCCCATATGAGCAGCGGCTGGGCTGTCAGCAGGCACAAGTTGCTGCTCTTCAATCACATGAGAGTCAAATATTGAAAAGCATCGTATAAAAACTGGACATGGCGTTTGTAAAAAATAAACGTTTTGTACGATGAAAAGACAGATCATCAGTTGCGTAAGTTAACTTATAAAAGGTTTAGTGAGTGATTAATTAAAATATAGTCGCAGATGAATGAAAAATGAGTGTTGCCGGCCGTTGGTGGCCGAGCGGTTCTAGGCGCTTCAGTCTGGAACCGCGCGACCGCTTCGGTCGCAGGTTCGAATCCTGCCTCGGGCTTGGATGTGTGTGATGTCCTTAGGTTAGTTAGGTTTACGTAGTTCTAAGTTCTAGGGGACTGATGGCCTGAGATGTTAAGTCCCATAGTGTTCAGAGCAATTTGAACCATTTGAACCAAAAATGAGTGTCACACGTAAAGACATAAAAACAGATAGGCAAATGCATAAAGTAAAACAGAAAGACCGATGTTTAACTTATTAATATACATGGATGAGGGAAGAGATGAATGGAAATATACCGCCAGGGAGATGGGCACCAGGAGAATGCAGCATTTAAAGGTAGTATGTCGGTGGGCGTCTGCAGGTGGATGTTTGGAGAAGGGATGAAGGAAGTGTGGAGAGGGATGCCAAACAAAGATTTAGGAAGAGAGTGGAGAGGATTGGAGGGGAAGGAAACCCTGCCAAGGGAAAGGTATATATCATGGTGGATTCCATGGTCAGGTAAGGCAAGGTGATTAAGGTTTCGTTGAGGACGATGTGCAGGGTGTGGAGATGTAGTGTTTGTTGAGTGTGGTGGTAGAGGAACAGCAGAGTACCAGGATTAGTAAGTCGTGGGAAAACTAGGGGATGGGTAACCGAGGATGTTTGATGATGTTCAAAGTGGAAGAGTAGGCTAGGGAAATTGATAGGTTGGTACAAAATACAGGTGAGGGAGAGTAAGGGGATCCGAAATTCTAGGTGAAGTGCCTGGTGTATGTGGATCTGTGGGGCATGATGAAACGAGGGAAGAGGGGAACATGTCGCATTGGCATAGCAGAGGATGGGTAGGGTTAGGGCTTTGTAGGTGTGGAGGATTGTGGAAGGGTGCAATCCTCATGTTCAGCCAGTTAGTAGTTTTGGTAATTTTAGAGCATTGCGGGCTTTCTGTTGTCTGGTTAGTAGACGAGGCTTCCATGTCAGTTGGCAGTGAAGTGTTAGTCTGAGATATTTTAGTGTGTTAGTTGAGTGGATAGGACAGCTATAAATGGTGAGGTAAAAGTCATAGGGGCAGAAGTTGGGGATGGCTTGGCCTACAATTATTGCCTGCATTTTGGTAAGATTGATTTTGAGGAGCCACTGCTTGCATCAGGAGGTAAATGGAAATGAGCATTTGGCGTCATTGGCCGAGAGGCCCATTACGGGGCAGGTCCAGGCGCTTTGGCGCAGGTCTTATTACATTCGACGCATTGGACGACGTGCGCGCAGGATGGAGATGAAATGATGATAACACAACACCCAGTCCCTGAGCAGAGAAAATCCTCGACCCAGCCGGGAATCAAACCTGGACCCCTTACGACGGCAGTCTGTAACGCTGACCATTCAGCTACCGGAGCAGACGTCATCAGGAGATGAACAGATTCAAATGGAGCTGTAAGGATCATCGGGATTTCTGGAGGGTAGGGCAGAGGGCGAGGAAAGCAGTGTCTCTGGTGTACTGGAGGAGATAAACAGGAGGAGGGGGTTGGGTGTTTCAGCCTCATAGAGGTCTTACAGCAGAGGAGAGAGGACAGAACCTTGTGGCACACCTGCAAAAGGGTGGAACATATGGGATTTGATGCTGTTGATAATGACAGAAGACAGGTGGCTAGAGAAAAAATAGGTGACAAGCAGGACATAATTTATTAAAAGTGCTTAGATATGGAGCTTAAAGAGGAGCCTAAATGCTATACATGGTTATAATATTTCTCAAGATGTAGGGACAGGAAAATGGCGAACTTACAGTTGTTGATTTGGTAGGACAGGAGATGAGTAAAGTACAGAAGCTGATCATCAGAGGAAAAATTGGGATGGAGGCCACATTGATGGTCAGGAATGGATAGGTGTTGTTGAAGATATTTGTGGATATGTCAGGATAGAATGGGCTCAAGGACTTCGCTAAACACAGAGGTACGAGTGATGGGACTGTAGGCGGAGTTGTCAGTGGCAGGTTTATTAGCTTTGAAGAAGAGGAAGATTCGACAGGATTCCATGGCCCAGGTTAGAAACCTGTGTGTAGGAGTACATTGTAAAGTGTGACTAGGAATTCCAGGAAGCAGAGGGGGAGTTCTTTCAGGTGTCTGTAGGTGACCCAGTCGTGACCAGGAACCATGTTGCGTTTGTGATAGACTGTCTGTTGAATGTCTTGTGCTGTTATTGGAGTATTGAGTTCTGTCTGTGGGATTGTCGAGGTACTGAAAGCTGGGAGCAAGGGACGAGAGGGAGGTATTGATATGCTCATGGACTGTAGGAAATAAGGAGTTATCGAAGTGGGGGTCATCTGCGATGGTGAATATGTCAGAGTGGTAAGACGCAAAGTAGTTGGCTTAGTTTTTCAGGTGCAGTATGGAGAGAAGTGAAGAGGGTTTTTACCAGTAAGGCGGTGAAATGTCTTCCAGTACCTGGAAGAGTTTGTTGGTAGTGTGGCAATGAGGTTTGTACATGTTTGAAGCCAAACGCGGCGTTTCTTTGTGTTCAGCATATTTTGGATGTGTCAGATATGCCATGTAAGTGTGGCTCGGTCATGGGCCTGCAGGAACGATCGGTAAGTCGATGGGATATATGAAGTAGGAGAGTATGTGGACGGAGTGTGGGACGGTGTGGAAAAATGGGTTTCGTCGGAATGTGGTGAGTTTTGGCGTTTGGCAAGGTCTGCTTTAGGAAGGTGGCAGCATGATGGATGTCATGGGTGTCTTCGAAGGATAAGAGATCGCTTCCGAGTTCATCAGGAATTAAGCCCATGTAGGCATTCCAGCTGGTATGAGAGTAATCCTGGATGTGTTTGGAAGAGGAGGAAGAGTGGATGCATCGGTAGGGTGTGTGGTCTGGGGGATAACGAGTAGGACAGGGAGATGGTTGCTTCTGATGGGATCGAGCACCACTGCTGTAACGCTCCGAAGGAGGTTAGGAAAGGTGTGGACTAGATCAGGAGTGGAATTCCTTTCAGGGTGGGTCTGTAGTGGGAGGGGGCCATATCATCACAGAGAGAGTAAACTGATGCCACTGCTGGAATTCATCATAGTAGTGGCTATCAATGTTAAGGTCGTCAGCAATAATATAGGCTGAAAGGATACGATCTGTGTGGATTAGGATGTAGTACAGAATGGTATGATGTGGTCAGGTATAGATAGTGGCAAAATTAACAGTTATGATATCGAGGAAGAGAGTGAGAATGAAGTGTTTGGTAGGAGTGTTGTAGAGGTGTTGGGCCGAATGGAGAGTTTCTTGGTTGGCCAAAAGCAACTCCACCTCAAGCCATGAAGAGCGAATTATCTTTTCAGTGGACTACGTATGATGAAATATGGATAGTGTGGTGAGGTTGGAAGAAGGTTTCATTCAGGATGAAGGAATCAGTATGGTTTTGAGAGAGGGTGTGCATGAAGAGGTCTTTGTTGGCTGAAAAGGAGCAGATATTGTGGAGAAGGATATTGTAGTGCTGTGGCACCATGATTTAGGGAGGGAAATGGTGGTGGGGATAGGTGGCTCCGGTGGATTTAAACTAGGATGTCGAGACAGGTGAAAAGAAAGTGGACCTGGTTGTGAGAATATCTGGTCTGCGTGTTTAGGTGGAAGACAGAGTAGGCAGCAACGGGAAATTTGGTGTAGGGTGTGTGGCGTTTGGAAAAGATGAATGTTTTGAAAAACTATGGTCATAAAGCGGATTGTGTCTTCAGGTGGAAGATGGATGGAGGAAGCCGTTGGGGTACAGGCCATTGTCAATAGGTTTGATGGGAAATGTCAGATCATGTTTCGAATGTGGAGGTTGAGCCTTGTACTTGGAAGAATAGGTCAGATGGGGCAGGTTACCAGTATTATATGAGAAAAATGTAGCGATGTTAGGATATTGCTTGAGAAAATGGCGGAATTTGCAATGGGTGTAGGTTGGATGGTTTTTGTAGTCAGCCACATGGGGTAGTCGTGCGGTCAGAGGCGCTTTGCCACGGTTCACCCGGCTCCCCCTGTCGGAGGCTCAATTTCTCCCTCGGGCATGGGCGTGTGTGTTGTCCTTAGCGTATGTTAGGTGAAGTAGTATATGAGCCTAGGGACCAATGACCTCAGCAGTTTGGTCCCATAGAAATTACCACAAATTTCCAGTTCAGAAGTCAGTTGTTAGGTGGTCATTATAGGTTAGGCATCTTTGGCAGCAATAGGACTGAGGATTCGGTATGGAAGGCTCAATGGTGAGTTGTCTTTTGTAGATCAGGGCCCCGTGGTGGAGAAAGTGGTCGAATGTGGATGGGGATTCAGTGAAGATGCGACATTGAAAGTCTGCTTCGGTCACTGTGTGTGTGTGTGTGTGTGTGGATGTGGGTGTCTGCGTGCGTGTCTTTACCTAGTAGAGAGTGCTTTACATAGCTACTTCGTTTTCTTACGCTAGTTGTGCACTGAAGAACCAAAGAAACTGGTACACATGCCCAATCCCATGTAGGGCCCCACGAGCACACAGAAGTGCCGAAGCACGACGTGGCATGGACCCGACTAATGTGTGAAGCAGTTCTGGAGGGAACTGACACCATGAATTCTGCAGGGCTGTACATAAATCCGTAAAAGTATGACGAGGTGCAGGTCTCTGAACAGCACGTTGCAAGGCATTCCAGATATGCTCAATAATACGTCTGGGAGTTTGGTGGCCAGCGGAAGTGTTTAAACACATAAGAGTGTTCCTGGAGCCACTCTGTAGCAATTATCGACGTGTGGGGTGCCACATTCTCCTTCTGGAATTGCACTAGTCCATCGGAATGCACAATGGACATGAATGGATGCAGGTGATCAGATGCTTTACGTACGTGTCACCTGACAAAGGTGTATCTAAACGTATCATGGATCCCCTATCACTCCAACTGCACACGCTCCACACCATTGCAAGGTCTCCATCAGCTTTAACAGTCCCCTGCTGACACGCAGAGTCCATTTATTCATGAGGTTGTCTGCATACCCATGCATGTTCAACCACTCCATACAATCTGAAACGAGACACATCCGACCAGGCAACATGTTTCCAGTCATCAATAGTCCAATGCCGGTGTTGACGGGCCCAGGCGAGGCGTAAAGCTTTGTGTTGTTCAGTCAACAAGGGTACAAGAGTGGGCCTTCGGCTCCCAAAGCCCATACCGATGTTGCTCCGTTGAATGGTGTGCATGCTGACACTTGTTGACGGCCCAACATTGAAATCTGCAGCCATTTGCGGAAGGGTTGCACTTCAGTCACGTTGAACGAGTCTGTGCAGTCGTCTATGGTACCGTTCTTGCAGGACCTTTTTCCGGCCGCAGCGATGTCGGAGATTTGTTGTTTTACCGATTCCTGATATTCAGTGTCCACTTGTGGAATGGTAGTACGGGAAAATCCCCACTTCATCACTACCTCAGAGATGGTGTGCCCCATTGCTCGTGCGCCGACTATAACACCACGTTCAGACTCACTTAAATCTTGACAACCTGCCATTGTAGCAGGAGTAACCGGTCTAACAACTGCCAAACACTTGTCTTATACCTATAGGCATTGAGGAGCGCAGCGCCGTATTTTGCTTGTTTACATATCTCTGTATTTGAATACGCGTGCCTGTACCAGTTTCTTTGGCGCTTTAGTGTATTACTCTCGTGTTCGTCCCTTCTCTGTGTAGAAATTATGTTTCATTTACTATATAATCGTGTTAACTGACTGGTACGGTGTTTTATCATTCTTTTCTTAGAATGACGCGTCGCAGTGTACGAGGGGTCCTCTGATGGTTAAGTTCCCATGATCACTTCTCACCTATGCGGCATTCTGGCAATCACGCCAACAGAAAGTGCTGATTACCTGCTACAGTCTGTTTTCATTCATTTGGGTTCATTCCCTATTTATTTGTCATTTTAAAGTTATTCTGTGTACTACGTAAACTCGTTCTTATGTATGACAGTATATTTTTATATAAGATTTGCAATAAGAGTGTACCCTTTTGAACAATTTTATTTTATAATGACTTTCACACCTGTTAAGCTGGCTACAGATTTTACCAACTGTGTTCTTCTTTTTATTCTATATCGTATAATAATATGACTGAAAAATACGTGTTCGTCTACATTAGTGACATCTAACGAACTTAGGACAGGCATTTCCGGCTACTGCAGAGCAGTTTGTTATGAACAGTAGCATTGTTAACAAAGGGACCATAGTGGGTACCGTATTTTATAAGGGTGATTCAAAAAGAATACCACAACTTTAGGAGTTTAAAACTCTGCAACGACAAAAGGCAGAGCTAAGCACTATCTGTCGGCGAATTAAGGGAGCTATAAAGTTTCATTTAGTTGTACATTTGTTCGCTTGAGGCACTGTTGACTAGGCGTCAGCGTCAGTTGATGCTAAGATGGCGACCGCTCAACAGAAAGCTTTTTGTGTTATTGAGTACGGCAGAAGTGAATCGACGAGAATCCGCGGGAAACAACTCAGTATGAACGTGACTCGCCTAAGGTGAACGTTTTATGTGACATTTCAGCCAATAAAGTTTTTGGTCCCTTTTTCTTCGAAGGTGCTACTGTAACTGGACTACAGTATCTGGAGATGTTAGAGAATTGGCTGTTCCCTCAGCTCGAACTCAGCTCGAACAAGAAGCACAACAATTCATATTTCAGCAGGATGGAGCGCCACCACATTGGCACTTATCTGTCCGTAACTACCTGAACGTCAATTACCCGAGGCGATGGATCGGCCGCCAGGCAGCCCGTGACAGAGCACTTCATCACTGGCCTCCAAGAGGCCCTGATCTTACCCCCTTCGATTTTTTCTTATGGGGGTATGTTAAGGATATGGTGTTTCGCCCACCCTGTTAACGCCTGATATGCTACAGAGAGTGTGGAACGAGTTGGAGTATCGGGTTGATATTGCTCGAGTGTCTGGAGGGGGCCATATTGAACATCTCTGAACTTGTTTTTGAGTGAAAAAAAAACTTTTTTAAATGTAATGATGTATAACAGAAGGTTATATTATGTTTCTTTCATTAATACACATTTTTAAAGTTGTGGTATTCTTTTTGAATCACCCTTTATATGTGAGACGATGCTAAGCTGATTTTGTGCTTATCTTTTAACGGTGTCAATATGGCTCTGTCATATTATGACATGTTTTTAAAACATGTAGCCTCCCCATATTTCAAGCACATAATTTTCACATGTATTTCAGTACTACTTTTTATTACGGTCTACTTTATTGTTTTAAGCTGCAGACAATCCACTAGTTGTATGTGCGTTATTTTTATGTTAGCTGCAGATGAGAAGATGATCATTGCTGACGAAAACCGGTGGCATGGGGACCAAAAAAATTTGTGATCATAGACGGAAATAAAAAAAAATTCATCCTATAAATGACATCAACCAGAATCGTAATATTAAAACTGGTGATCATGAAGTAGATGAACGCAAGGAATTCTGCTACCTAGGCAGAAGGATAACTCATGACGGACGGAACAAGGTGGACATTAAAAGCTGTCTAGCACAGGCAAAAAGGGCCCTCCTGGCTAAGAGAAGTCAACTGGCTTCAAACATAGACATTAATTTGAGGAAGAAATTTCTGAGAATGTACGAGGGTCGTTCAATAGGTAATTCTCCATGTTTTTAAAAAGCCGTTAATATATATAGACAAACGTCTTTCTTGGTGCTTCACGTTTGGTGTTTGTTCCGTGCGCCGGTGAAGTTTCAGACGGTTCGGTTGTACAGCGTCAAAATATCGTCAACATACGACTCGCGTTACAAGCAGCGTGCTGTAACTGAATTATTGTGTGCAGAAAAGGAAACCGTGGTGAACATCCATAAAGGTGTGTGTGCAGTGTATGGCGCTGCTGCAGTTGATAGATGTACAGTTGAACAATGGGTAAAGAAAGGTACAGCCTCAGGGAAGAAGAAATTCAAGGCAACCCAGCCCCCCTCATCATCTGCCGGAAAAGTCATGGCGACAGTCTTCTGGGATTGTGATGGCGTCATTCTCGTGGATGTGATGCCAAGCGAGTCAACCATCAATTCAGAGGCATATGTGAAGACTCTGAATAAACTCAAGAACCGTTTCCGACGTGTTCGACTGAACAAGAATCCAGCAAAAATGTTGCTCCAACATGATAATGCACGCCCACACACGAGTCTGAGAACCCAAGAACATATCGCCAAATTGGGTTGGACATCACCCACCGTACAGTCCAGACCTGCCATCTTCGGACTTCATCTCTTGGGGCCGCTTAAATATTCTCTATGGGGAACACACTTTGAAGATGACGGAAATGTCCATCATGCAGTGAAAACATGGCTACGCCTGCAGAACAAGAGCTTTTGCCAACAGAGAATACATGCTTTTCCAAAACTTTGGCGTACGGCCATAGAATGTGATGGAAACTACGTAGAAAAATAGGACACGGACAAGACATGTTGATGTATATTGACACCCAATTCTGGCTCTTAACAATAAATATGTTGTGAGAAAAAAATGTGGGGCATTACTTTTTGAACGACCCTCGTACTTTTAGAGTGCAGCATTCTCTGGCAGTGATACGGAACAGAAGAGAATAGAAGCAGTGGAGATGTCTTGCTACAAAATGTTCAAATGTGTGCGGACTTCTAAGGGACCAAACTGCAGAGGTCATGGGTCTCTAGACTTACACACTACTTAAACGAACTCAACTTATGCTAAGAACGATACACACACACACACACACACACACACACACACTCATGTCCGAGATAGGACTCGCACCTCCGGCGGGAGGGGCTGCGCAGCCCGTGCATGACGCCTCTAATCGCGCCGCCACTCCGCGCGGCTCGTGATACAAAAGAATCTTCAATAAAATTCTTCAGGGTATCAGACCACATCGACATGATTTAAAATGCGCCAACGTTTCGGCCAGCGTTGGCGCATTTGAAATCATGTCGATGCGGTCTGATACCCTGAAGAATTTTATTGAAGATGACAACGGCCGCGGAAGCCTACGCTTACACTACAAAAGAATGTTCAAAATTATGTGGACTGATAATTAAAGGAATGAGGAGGTTCTCCAGGGAATTGGTGAGGAATATGTGGAAAATACTAGCAACAAGAAGAGACAGGATGCTCGGACATTTCTTAAGACAGCACGGGATAACCCTAACGGTACTAAAGTGAGCTGTAGAGGATATAAACTGTAGATGAAGACAGAGATTGGCATATATCCATCAAATAATTCAGTATGAAGGTTGGAAGTGCTACTCTGAGATTAGAAGGTTAGCACAGGAGAGCGTGGCGGATCGCATCAAACCAGCCAGAACACTGATGAATGGAGGAAAAAAATACCATTATGTTGAATCAGTTCTTTCGAAGATCATTTCTTTTTCAGTTTCTTAACCTCTTCCCTACAGTCGTTTGGCCTTGGTTTCTCTGTAGTACCTATTTATTTCATTCATAAGTGACATATACACTCCTGGAAATGGAAAAAAGAACACATTGACACCGGTGTGTCAGACCCACCATACTTGCTCCGGACACTGCGAGAGGGCTGTACAAGCAATGATCACACGCACGGCACAGCGGACACACCAGGAACCGCGGTGTTGGCCGTCGAATGGCGCTAGCTGCGCAGCATTTGTGCACCGCCGCCGTCAGTGTCAGCCAGTGGCATACGGAGCTCCATCGCAGTCTTTCACACTGGTAGCATGCCGCGACAGCGTGGACGTGAACCGTATGTGCAGTTGACGGACTTTGAGCGAGGGCGTATAGTGGGCATGCGGGAGGCCGGGTGGACGTACCGCCGAATTGCTCAACACGTGGGGCGTGAGGTCTCCACAGTACATCGATGTTGTCGCCAGTGGTCGGCGGAAGGTGCACGTGCCCGTCGACCTGGGACCGGACCGCAGCGACGCACGGATGCACGCCAAGACCGTAGGATCCTACGCAGTGCCGTAGTGCCGTAGGGGACCGCACCGCCACTTCCCAGCAAATTAGGGACACTGTTACTCCTGGGGTATCGGCGAGGACCATTCGCAACCGTCTCCATGAAGCTGGGCTACGGTCCCGCACACCGTTAGGCCGTCTTCCGCTCACGCCCCAACATCGTGCAGCCCGCCTCCAGTGGTGTCGCGACAGGCGTGAATGGAGGGACGAATGGAGACGTGTCGTCTTCAGCGATGAGAGTCGCTTCTGCCTTGGTGCCAATGATGGTCGTATGCGTGTTTGGCGCCGTGCAGGTGACCGCCACAAGCAGGACTGCATACGACCGAGGCACACAGGGCCAACACCCGGCATCATGGTGTGGGGAGCGATCTCCTACACTGGCCGTACACCACTGGTGATCGTCGAGGGGACACTGAATAGTGCACGGTACATCCAAACCGTCATCGAACCCATCGTTCTACCATTCCTAGACCGGCAAGGGAACTTGCTGTTCCAACAGGACAATGTACGTCCGCATGTATCCCGTGCCACCCAACGTGCTCTAGAAGGTGTAAGTCAACTACCCTGGCCAGCAAGATCTCCGGATCTGTCCCCCATTGAGCATGTTTGGGACTGGATGAAGCGTCGTCTCACGCGGTCTGCACGTCCAGCACGAACGCGGGTCCAACTGAGGCGCCAGGTGGAAATGGCATGGCAAGCCGTTCCACAGGACTACATCCAGCATCTCTACGATCGTCTCCATGGGAGAATAGCAGCCTGCATTGCTGCGAAAGGTGGATATACACTGTACTAGTGTCGACATTGTGCATGCTCTGTTGCCTGTGTCTATGTGCCTGTGGTTCTGTCAGTGTGATCATGTGATGTATCTGACCCCAGGAATGTGTCAATAAAGTTTCCCCTTCCTGGGACAATGAATTCACGGTGTTCTTATTTCAATTTCTAGGAGTGTATTTCTGTATTCCTATCCTTCCTTGAGCATTTTTGTGCTTCCTTCTTTCGGCGATCAATTGAAGTATTTGCCAAGGTTTCTTAGACGCTACCGTCCCTGTATTAATGTTTGTCAGTCCAAAATCTGTGACTGGTCTTTTTAGGGATGTCCACGTCTGTTCAACATAACTGCCTAGTGTGGTTTTCTTATCGCAGTCTGCACATGTTAAGCGAAGTTCAAACGCATCACAGCGTTCTTCATTACCCCAGTGCTTCCACACTGGTTCTTCCGGATGATTCTCTTAAGCTTGAATTTACTTACCAATATTACTAAATTCTGATATGAGTCTGTTTCGTCTCCTGGGTACGCTTTTCAATCCAATATCTGATTTCGGATTCTTTGTCCCACCATGATGTAATACAGCTGGAATCTTGCAGTTTTTTCGGGGCTTTTCCAAGTATACATTTCCTTTTGTGAATCTTGAACAGATTATTCGTTATTACTAGCTGAAATCTATTGCAGAACTCAGTTAGTGTTTCTCTTCTCTCATTTCTGCTAACAGGCCCACATTCTCGTGTAACTGCCTCTTCTACTCTTTCCCCTACAGCTGCATTCCCAATCATCTCCTTTCGCATACTGAATTACATGTTCAGTATCTTAATATACTTTCTCTATCTCTTCATGTTCTACTCGCGACGTCGGCTTATAAACCTGAAATATGGTGTCAGTGTTGTTTTTCTATCGAATCTGATGACAACAATCCCATTACTGACGTGTTCACAAGCACTCAATCTCTGCTCTACCTTCCTATTCATAATGAGTTTCACTTCCGTTGTACCGTTTTGTGCTGCTGTTGATATTACCCTCTGTTCTTCTGATCACATAGATTTGTGTTCTTTCAGTTTCACTTCACCGATCCCCACTCTCTTCAGATTGAACATTTGCGTTTCCCCTTTCAGATATTCTACCTCCCCTACCACGTTCAAATATCTGACAGTCCACGCTCCGACATGTAGAACGTTATCATTTCGTTGGCTACTCCATATCCTTTCCTCATTGTCATCTCCCCTATGGCAGTCTCCTCCCGGAAATCCAAATGGGGAACTGATCCGGAATCCTCTGTCAATGGAGAGATCGTCATAACACTTTTTCAATTACAGGCCACATGTCCTTTCGCTACAGCTTATGCATCTTTAATCACTGGACTCGCATTCGGGAGGACGACGGTTCAATCCCGCGTCCGGTCATCCTGATTTAGGTTTTCCGTTATTTGTCTAAATCTACATCTACATCCACATCCACACTCCGCAAGCCACCTGACGGTGTGTGGCGGAGGGTACCTTGAGTACCTCTATCGGTTCTCTCTCCTATTCCAATCTAGTATTGTTCGTGGAAAGAAGGATTGTCGGTGGGCTCTAATCTCTCTGATTTTATCCTCATGGTCTCTTCGCGAGATATACGTAGGAGGGAGCTATATACTGCCTGACTCCTCGGTGAAGGTATGTTCTTGAAACTTCAACAAAAGCCTGTACCGAGCTACTGAGCGTCTCTCCTGCAGAGTCTTCCACTGGAGTTTATCTATCATCTCCGTAACGCTTTCGCGATTACTAAATGACATCGTAACGAAGCGCGCTGCTCTCCATTGGATCTTCTCTATCTCTTCTATCAAACCTATCTGGTACGGATCCCGCAGCGGTGAACAGTATTCAAGCAGTGAGCGAACAAGTGTACTGTAACCTACTTCCTTTGTTTTCGAAATTCATTTCCTTAGGATTCTTCCAATGAATCTCAGTCTGGCATTCTTTACCGACGATCAACTTTATATGATCATACCATCTTAAATCACTCATAATGCGTACTCTCAGATAATTTATGGAATTAACTGCTTCCAGTTGCTGACCTGCTATATTTTAGCTAAATGATAAGGGATCTTCCTTTCTATGAATTCGCAGCACATTACACTTGTCTACATTGAGAATCAAATGCCATTCCCTGCACCATGCGTCAATTCGCTGCAGATCCTCCTGCATTTCAGTACAATTTTCCATTGTTACAAACTCTCGATATACCACAGCATCATCCGCAAAAAGCCTCAGTGAACTTCCGATGTCATCCACAAGGTCATTTATATATATTGTGAATAGCAACGGTCCTACGACACTCCCCTGCGGCACACCTGAAATCACTCTCACTTCGGAAAACTCCTCTCCATTGAGAATGACATGCTGCGTTCTGTTATCTAGGAACTCTTCAATCCAATCACACAATTGGTCTGATATGCTCTTAATTGGTTCATTAAACGACTGTGGGGAACTGTATCGAACGCCTTGCGGAAGTCAAGAAACACGGCATCTGCCTGGGAACCCGTGTCTATGGTCCTCTGAGTCTCGTGGACGAATAGCGCGAGCTGGGTTTCACACGATCGTCTTTTTCGAAACCCATGCTGATTCCAACAGAGTAGATTTCTAGTCTCCAGAAAAGTCATTATACTCGAACATAATACGTGTTCCAAATTTCTACAACTGATCGACGTTAGAGATATAGGTCTATAGTTCTGCACATCTGTTCGACGTCCCTTTATGAATACGGGGATGACCCGAGCCCTTTTCCAATCCTTTGGAACGCTACGCTCTTCTAGAGAAGTACGGTACACCGCTGTAAGAAGGGGGGCAAGTTCCTTCGCGTACTCTGTGTAAAATCGAACTGGTATCCCATCAGGTCCAGCGGCCTTTTGAGCGAATTTAATTGTTTCTCTATCCCTCTGTCGTCTATTTCGATATCTACCATTTTGTCATCTGTGCGACAATCTAGAGAAAGAACTACAGTGCAGTCTTCCTCCGTGAAACAGCTTTGGAAAAAGACTTTTAGTATTTCGGCCTTTAGGCTGTCATCCTCTGTTTCAGTACCATTTTGGTCACAGAGTGTCTGGACATTTTGTTTTGATCGACCTACCGCTTTTGCATAAGACCAAAATTTCTTTGGATTTTCTGCCAAGTCAGTATATAGAACTTTACTTTCGAATTCATTGAACGCCTCTCGCATAGACCTTCTCACACTACATTTCGCTTCGCGTAATTTTTGTTTGTCTGCAAGGCTTTGACTATTTTTATGTTTGCTGTGAATTTCCCTTTGCTTCCGTAGCAGTTTTCTAAATCGGTTGTTGTACCACTGTGGCTCTTTTCGATCTCTTACGATTTTGCTGGGCACACACTCATCTAACACATATTGTACGATGGTTTTCAACTTTGTCCACTGATCCTCAACACTATCTGTACTTGAGACAAAACTTTTGTGTTGAGCCATCAGGTACTCTGAAATCTACTTTTTGTCACTTTTGCTAAAGAGAAAAATCTTCCCACCTTTTTTAATATTTCTATTTACGGCTGTAATCATCGATGCAGTAACCGCTTTATGATCGCTGGTTCCCTGCTCAGAGTTAACTCTTTCAAATAGTTCGGGTCTGTTTGTCACCCTAGCCCGCATCTCGTGGTCGTGCGGTAGCGTTCTCGCTTCCCACGCCCGGGTTCCCGGGTTCGATTCCCGGCGGGGTCAGGGATTTTCTCTGCCTCGTGATGGCTGGGTGTTGTGTGCTGTACTTAGGTTAGTTAGGTTTAAGTAGTTCTAAGTAGTAGGGGACTTATGACCACAGCAGTTGAGTCCCATAGTGCTCAGAGCCATTTGAACCATTTTTTTGTTTGTCACCAGAAGGTCTCTGTTTAACTGCTCAAGGTAGTTTTCAGATAAAGCACTTAAAAAAATTTCACTGGATTCTTTGTCCCTGCCACCCGTTAAGAACGTTTGAGTCTCCCAGTCTATATGCGGCAAATTAAAATCTCCACCCAGAACTATGACATGGTGGGGAAATCTACTCGAAGTATTTTCCAAATTATCCTTCAGGTGCTCAGCCACAACAGCTGCTGAGCCAGGGGGCCTATAGAGACATTCAATTACCATGTCTGAGCCTGATTTAATCGTGACCTTCACCCAAATTATTTCACATTTCGGATCTCCCTCAATTTCCTTCGATACTATTACACTTCTTATCGCTATAAACACGTCTCCCCCTCATTACTGTTTACATCTGGTTTCAGCCAACTTTCTGTCCCTAGTACTATGTGGGCATTATGACAGTTTATTAATGAGAGCAGTTCTGGGACGTTTCTATAGACGCTCCTGCAGTTTACTATTAGCAGATTAATATTGTTATTCCCTGTTGCATTTTGGATACTCCTACCTTGCCGCGTCTCAGGAGGCGTCTTGTTGGGCCTAGGGAGGGAATTCTCTAACCTAAAAAACCCACATGTGCACTCCACACGTACTACGCTACCCTTGTAGCCGCTTCCTGCGTGTAGTGCACGCCTGCCCTATTCAGGGGGACCGTACATTTCTCCACCCGATAGCGGAGGTCGAGAAATTTGCACCCCAGATCTCCGCAGAATCGTCTGAGCCTCTGGTTTAAGCCTTCCACTCGGCTCCAAACCAGAGGGTAACGATACTACAAATAGCTCATATTCCACCCCGCGAACG
Organism: Schistocerca cancellata; assembly: GCF_023864275.1. Taxonomy (NCBI): domain Eukaryota; kingdom Metazoa; phylum Arthropoda; class Insecta; order Orthoptera; family Acrididae; genus Schistocerca; species Schistocerca cancellata. Next base: position 745,719,917 of record NC_064628.1, on the reverse strand, counting down.
AGGCTTTCCGCCTTCACCAACTCCGCCAACCGCCTGTATGAACTAAGGATGACCTCTGAACCCAGACGCCAGGAGTCATTGGTGCCGACATGAGCAACAATTTGCAGTCGGGTGCACCCAGTGTTCCCTATCGCCGCCAGCAGGGCCTCCTCCACTCTCGGATGAGACCCCCCGGCAAGCAGACAGAATGAACACTGGCCTTCTTCCCCGACCTTCCCGTCAAATGCCAGGATGGTTCCTTTGAAAGGGCAGGGCCGTCTTCCTTCCCCATCCTTCCATAATCCGATGAGACCGATGACCTCGTTGTTTGGTCTCCTCCCCCAAAACAACCCACCCCATCTTTAAGCAGTTGTTTCCGTTGCTCTGCATCCTGGTGCCGTTGATCATGTTTGATTCTCCCACTTTTTAGTGGCAGTTTTCTTCCCCAAGGCCACTCCGCTGACCTCTTTGACAAGGCCTTTCGCAAAATGAGATTGACTTCCTATGCATGAGGTCTTCGGGTGCCATTGCTGACCCAGAACGTGACCCAGAACGTTTTTCTTAGCAGTCAAAGAGGCTACCTATATTATTGTGAGCTCAAATTATTATCTTTGAACCTAATCGTTATGGGAGTTACTAATATATTCCTTCATCTTAATGTTTTTCATTTAAGTACTGTTAGTACCAAAATTTTAAAATAAAATTAAACTTTGTGTATACTTCTCTTCCAACTTTGATTTGGACTTTAGTTATAGACAGTAAAGAAGTGGATATACTTGAACAGGTACTTGATGACAAGTCGTAATTTATTTTATATTTATTTAAGAAATGTATGTATTTTATTCAGCAGTAAAGTCGATTACACGTTGCCTGTAATAGAGTCCCGTGTTAATAGAGGTACTAAAGCCTTGCCTACATAAAGAAAAGCAATTACCACCGCCCCAAATTTCCTGGTGTTTAATTTTACAAACAAATCTTTTCCACTTCATCCGCTGGCAGCTAACTTTCTGCATCTATGGCAAATAATGAAATCTAGAATTCGATTAGTCAGAGCAAACAGGACTTGCCAAAAAAAAAACAACTATGGTTCCGGTAAAATTTGCCTAGTGCCTGTGTCGTAGCCATGAACTCAGTGCAGTTCAAACTAGCATACACAACACTCAACTGGCAACCACTTTTCTTCAGAAACTTATGCCATTTTCAAATAATCCTTAAACGCATCCATTTATCTAGTTAATGTCTCGTATGGATACGTCAACATGTCAACCCGTAAACATCTTTGGACTAACCAAGAACTCGAATCCAGTCATACACTAGGTAGTTAAACTGTATCTTCAACCCTCTATGTGAACTTCTACTAATTTCTTTAGAAACTCGTTAAACTACTGGTGGTGAGGCTTCCACGCTAACTTATCTATCATCCTCGTAACGTTAACCAGATTGTGCCCAGATCAAACGAACACTCACGATCTGACAATAATGCAATGCCATTAGGATCATATTATACTTGCAGGAACCATTATGTTTGAACCAACGAGAAGCGCTACCACTATTTTTTAACATTAAATATTGTGTAGTACTGCCCTTGGTGAATGTCTCACTGCACGGCTGGAAACAAACGACACCGACATCTTGTAGTATCTTTCCACTCTTCTTCTATTTATAACAATTTTTTCACAACAGTTCGTTTAAAGACATTACGGGTATACATAACCATAACTATCCTTTATCTTAGAGTACATTTGGTGTGCAAATATTCTGGGGCGACTCACTGGGATACAAACCATTTTGGCTCGTCACTGCGTCTCATTATGCAGTGTACAGTGTTTCTTAAGAAGACTAGCTTCTTTCAAATGTCTTGCTGAATGTAAACCTATTCAGGCTATTAGCTACGTCAAAAATTTTAGTGGAGCCACTGGTGAAAAACTGCATCGAAAAATGAATTTATCGGTTAAAAATGTGGAAGTTCGTAGAAAATGCATACCAACGGAGTCAGATACAAAACTAGAAGAGAAATTGAAAGTAGGGGACAGCATGAGGCTCACTGGAGATAAATGAAAAGTTTTAAACATGGAAATGACTGAGCGCTTTTTAAAACTTCATCATAAGTATCATAAAGTATGATACAGAAAAGTATTTTTCACTCCCTCAACAGCATAAACTAAGTCACCGGAAAAAATTATGTCTTATGCAGTTGACACAAGCGTTATGAGCTACCGTTATCGAATCACTGCCAATCTAAACAAAGGTACCATAGTTACTCTGAACCAAATGTGTCGTCTTTAAAAATGGGGAAAAACTTGCTGCAGCAGTAACAGTCGTAGTTCTCCAACTGCGTTCACAGCACATTCGAGAAATCGCAAGATGTGGGGAAAAATCGCATCTCTGTCTATTTACTGGAGCTGGGGTGAAAGAAGAAGTTTACATATCAAACCTGAACAGAAGAGTAAGAGTCGTCTTCTTCTTCTTCGTCCTTCTCTTTCCTTCCTAGACTGAAGCCTGTTTCCTTCATTATCCCTCAGTCTACCCTGAGCTTACCGCACCATCTTTTTCTTAGACGGCCAATATTTCTTTTCCCAGCTGGTAATTTATTTCTTACGACTTTCGCGACCTTAAGTTCATGCATCCTGTCTATGTGTTCTTTCCATTCACGCTACTCAATAATAGACACCACTTTACATCCTTTTGTAATGTTTTAACTTCCCTCTGTACCTCTCAGTGCCTTCCTGTAATCCTTTGCAGAATTTTCGTTTCCCTGCTTTCCAAAATTCTTTTTGTTATTCATGGTTCTAGCCTTGTCACAACTGTCTATGTGATAATTGGTCTTACTACTGTTTTGCATTTTCTTGTCTCTGCAGTTTTGCTGTATTCTTGTTTTTCCAAATAGTATAATTTAAGCCCCAGGATACTTTACATACTTTTGCTACTTGTTCTCTAACTTCAAGTTCAGTACCAAGATATTTAAATGTCATTACCTGATGAACAATTTTTCCATCCACGTCAAGTGTGCATTTAATTGGTTCCACGGAAGTGGTCATACATTTGGTTTTTCTTCTGGATAGTTTTTAGGTTTTCGGCTGCCACGTTAAATATGCGTAAAAGTTTCTGCAGGATATTTGCACTGTATGCCAGCAGAACTGTATCCTCAAGGTAGCAAATGATTTTTATTTCTTCATCCCCCATCATATAACCACTACCGACCAATACCTTCTTTATTAACACTCCATGACCATATTAAACAGTAGCGGGTTCCGAGGGTCACCTGGTCTCATACCACTATTAACTGCTCTGCAGTTAGTTAACCTGGAACCAATTTTTGCCTAAGTTTAAAGGAATCCCCGGTTTCTAAAGCAGGTTTACCGCATCTGTTAACTAAACCCTGTCCAAAGCCTTCTGTAAAACAACAAAACAGAGATAAGCTGGTCTGTTTTATACAATGGACTTCTACACAACCAATATAAGAATGAATACTGCATCTTTGCATGACCTACCGGATGTAAAACCGTACTGCTCCTCTGCAAGAGTTGTAATGCTTTTTATTTTATTTCCTATAATTTTTGTTATGAGTTTAAGAACTGGAATCATTAGACTTATCCCACTGTGGTTGGATGGGTCTTTCTTATATTCTTTTTTGTACGTGAGAATTACAACATTAGTTCTCGATTCAAATGGAATTTTACTACCAATTATATCATTGTTAACCCACTTGGTTAACTGTTCAGTTAATGGATATCCTCCAACTTCAGTAATTCGTAAGGGATCCTAACTTCCCGTTGACACTTCCTATTTTTTTACAAACTTACTGCCTCTTCCTACTCTGCATGTGAAACAGTTAAACGACATTTACGTGTATGCTGGTCTCTGATCTTTCTTCGTTTTCTGGTGATTTTTTACCTTTGTACAACTCTGTTTAATACTTATTGCACGAGCCCTCATTTATGTTGTAAACTTTCACAATTTCCTCTGCTGTCATATCATTTTTCAAATTTGCTCCTGCAATGCATAGAAGCCATGTTTTGAATTATTAGGGTAGAAGTAAATTACACAATACAAATAAATACAGGAGTGCAGGAAGTAGAAATAATTACGAAATTTGTTTCGACTGGAAAAGTCTCATATGGTCGAAACCTTCATTCTCTAACTGCCACGAACATAATTTGGAAACATGTATTGTCTGTAGATTACAATAAAGGATGATGCTACATTAACAAGCAGAAATTTTAGCAAAACTTAAATGTAAATGAAACTGTTCTATCTGTAGACTATACGAGGTAGCTGTGCAACCCCATGAATAAAACGTCAATACATTTATTTATTTAATAGGTGAGCACCCATAGTTGCCTGGAGATGTATGTATTACAACTCTGATAGGCAATCTGCTCCTTCCTCCTCTCTCTGGCTACTTCCTCTCCCCCCACCCTGACCATCTTCTTCTCTCCCTCCTCTCTTTCCACGTCCTTCACCCATCAATCACTGCCCATCTCCTCCTGCTCCTCTCTCTGTCCATCTCCCCTTCTTTCGTTTCTATGTCCATCTCCTCTTCCCCCCCCTCCCAACCCCCTTGTCGCTGTCCATCTCCTCCTCTTCTCTTTATCTGTCGATCATCTTCCCCCTCTCTCTGTGCTGTACAATGACGAAACTGTGTAAGTACGTTCAGCAACATTTGTTTGCTAAATGTATTACGAATAGAGTTAGTATCAGACGAGTACTAAATTCAAACGCCAAGGACGATGCGACAGTTTTCGAAGCATCTCAGTGTTTATGACGTCATGTATCTTGAATAATGTGTTGCACAATTATATAATTTTGCAAGTTGGAAATTAGCGTGTTTAAGGGAAGAGAAATCTTTAGGGAAACTTTAAATCACGATATCATTTTTTTCGCGATCCGATTTTGATGCACTGAAGTCTATGCTCCTGTTAGTTGCGAAAGCCTCATGAAAATTTGTATTTTACAGATTAATTATTAGTATAGATAATATGTACACCATAGTAGTATTGTACATATTTTTTGATTCACTGTGCCTCCGGGGTCAGGGATTTTCTCTGCCCCGTGATGGCTGGGTGTGGTGTGCTGTCCTTAGGTTAGTTAGGTTTAAGTAGTTCTAAGTTCTAGGGGACTGATGACCATAGATGTTAAGTCCCATAGTGCTCAGAGCCATTTGAACCACTGTGCCTCTGTACTCCACAATGCATCAAAAATATTTCTGTATGGTAGCTGAATGTTACTAACCTCGTACAATTTTCGTAGCTGTACCTCTGGGAGTCTACCGAGACATCATTTTGACGTCACACGCCGTATCGAAGACGGAAAGAAATGTCTATCGGGTTCCATGATCGTACAGTTCACAACGCGTGACGTGAACATGACATTCAAAACAATAACGAAATGGTTCAAATGGCTCTGAGCACTATGGGACTCAACATCTTAGGTCATAAGTCCCCTAGAACTTAGCACTACTTAAACCTAACTAACCTAAGGACATCACACACACCCATGCCCGAGGCAGGATTCGAACCTGCGACCGTAGCAGTCCCGCGGTTCCGGACTGCAGCGCCAGAACCGCTAGACCACCGCGGCCGGCAAAAAACAATAACGTTCACCTTAGACAGACAGAACTGTAAGTTACGCTTTTTCTTCACTGCAGTTGATTATAATATGTAAAGCTCTGCATTTATATGAACTGTGGGTAAGGGAGAGATTGAAGCATTTGCAAGAATTAATTCCGACAAAGTTGTACTACCTGTTTTTCCTAGTAAGCCTAAATCAACTCCCAGCGTGAGACGGCTTGCTGATTTACAAGCAAAAAAGCCGAAACCAGCCACCACTGAATTCATTTAACGTATATATTCCAAATTGTTCATTATGGTGTCTCGACAAGCTAACTTTATTTTTAGAAAATCTGAAACCTAGTTTCAGGAGTTGGTCTGTAATTAAAAAGGGTGGATAGCCAGTCTAGCAGACGAATTAAAGCTGAAGCTCATTTAAATTACGTTCTATGAATAAATTCTGTTTCGTAGCACCAGCACATAGATGGTCTCAAAAAACTCATCGGTACTGGTTCAATTTGTTTTAATAAACCGACGGAAAACGTCATATTGGTGGCTAAAGATGTACTTTATTTTAAGATATTCTTGTTTGCCAAACACGTGTCCTAAAGGAAGTATTTCGTAAATTTTCCTTTATACTTTACAGATGTCTCCGGCTAAGCTAGTTTTGAACTCTTTTTGCAATTGTGTCAATCTTACATTTCTTATTCTGAGTTGTGGTTTGTTTTACCAGATGAGCTCTTGTTTTAAATATTTACTCTCATTTTCGTATTTGTGGCTTAATTCTTGGTTCGTAAATTATTGACTATGACGATTCACGTCCGACAGAACATTCTGACGTGTATTTAACATCGAATATTACATAACAAACTTCCATTAAATCGATAAGGGAGGCATAGAATCATTTAAAAAGAGTTAAAAAAATGGAGATCGCCAGACGCAAATCAGCACTCTCTCACTTCACAATTTCAATCGTTTAACCATTACACCACGATGACATATCAGAATTCGGAAATCAGTATCGTAAAACTTATGAAAGCTTTATCCGCCGATACGTCATTATGTGACGTTTAATTATAATACACTGAAGAACCAAAAGAACAGGGACACCTGCCTAATATCGTGTAGGGCCCTCGTGAGCACGCAGAAGTGCCGCAACACGACGTGGCATGGACTCGGCTAATGTCTGAAGTAGTGCTGGAGGGATCTGACACCACGAATCCTGCAGGGCTGTCCTGAAATCCGTAACAGCACAAGGGGGAGGAGATCACCTCTGAACAGCACTTTGCGAGGCATTCCAGATATGCTCAATAATGTCCATGTCTAAGCAGTTTGGTGACTCTGTAGCAATTCTCGACGTTTGGGGTGCCGCATTGTTGCTCTGGAATTGCACAAGTCCGTCGTAATGCACGATGGACATGAATGGATACAGGTGATGGGACATGATGCTTACCTACATGTTACCTGACTGAGTCGTATCTAGATGTATCAGGGGTCCCGTATCACTCCAATTGCACACACCACACACCATTACAGAGCTTCCACCAGCTTGACCAGTCCACTGCTGACATGCGGGGTCCATAGTTTGATGAGGTCGTTTCCATACACGTACACGTCCATCCGCTCGATACAATTTGAAACGAGACTCATCTGATGGACGTGTACGGGTATGGAGACAATTTCATTAAACCATGGACTTTGCATGTCAGCAGGGAACTGTTCAAGCTGGTGGAGGATCTGTAATGGTGTGGAACGTGTGCAGTTGGAGTGACTTGCGACCCCTGATACGTCTAGATGGGCCTACGTCTCTGAGAGGTGCCACGTACGTAAGCATCCTGTCTGATCATCTGCATCCATTCCTGTCCATTGTCCGTTCCGACGGACTTGGGAAATTGTAGCAGGACAGTGCGACACCCCACATGGCCAGAATTTCTACAGAGCGGCTTTCAGGAATACTCTTCTGCGTTTAAACACTTTCGCTGCCCACCATACTCCCCAACCATGAACATTATTGAGCATATCTGGGATGCCTTTCAACGTGCTGTTGAGAATAGATCTCGACCCTCTCGTACACTTACGGATTTATGAACACCTCTGAAGGGTTCATGGAGTCAATTCGCTCCAGCACTATTTCGGACATTAGTCGAGTCCATGCCGAGTCGTGCTGCGGCACTTCTGCGAACTTGCTTGGGCCCTACACGATATTAGGAAGGTGTACCAGTTTCTTTATTGTAGAAGTGATAGGAATAATTTAGATGGCACGCAGACAGCTGTTTGGGCAATTTACTTCCACTAGCTGTTGTTCTATATGGCTGTGAGACATGGAGTATCAGGAAACAGGACTTCCATAAGCTCCTTGTTTTTTAGAGAAAAGTGCTTCGGAAGATGTTCGGTCCAGTTCTGGATACAGATACGGGGGAATGGAGGATCAGATACAACCAAGAGCTTGAGGAACTATACCAGCAGCCAACATAGCAGGAACTGTCAAAGCCAAACGAATGCAGTGGGCCGGTCATGTGGCCCAGATGGAGGATCACAGATGGCCTCGGAAGCCCCTGGATTCCACACCTACAGGAAGGAGACCCCCAGGGAGACACAAGAAGCGCTGGAGGGATGGACTCCATGAAGATTTAAACCAAGTGTCAATAGATGTGAACGGATGGCTGATAGCAGCTATGGACAGAATAAAGTTGAGGAGGAAACTTGTAAATGCGTGCTTCCCACTGGGCCTGATCACGTAGTAGTAGTAGTAGTAGTAGTAGTAGCTGTCTACAGATGATGAACCAATCCACAACCTGTGTTACACTGAATGGTGTAAATATCTCAATTGAAATTGGGAATATAAATTAGACATTTTGTCACACAAATGCTGATGTGCTTGCCACGAACCTGTGTTTCAAAGTCTTGCCCATCCAGAGCTGTTGAAGAAGTGTCTGAAATGGAAAACACAAAGTGCCACCGAATCTTTTAACAATGTTGTACGTTCAAGCATACCAAAAAATGTTTTTGTTGGAAGATCGGTCTTCAAACTTGGTGTTTTTGGCACTGTTCTTACTTTTAATGATGGTTGCTGCGGGAGACTACAGGTTTTGGAGCATCTTGGGATTCATAATGGGTAAAATACCACTAAAAGTGTCATGGACTTAAACTAAATGCGAATCATGAAAGTAGAGATTGCAGCAAGCAATATATGAAAGCTAGCCAGATCCAAGGAGAGAAGAGTAGCAGTAAGTGCGGAAAATGAAGAAGAAGATGAGTATTCTAACATATTTTGTATATATCAGTTGGCTGTGTACTATTTTTTTCTTTAAAACACAATTTCCTCGAAATGACATTTTTCAGTACAAATGCACTTTTTCTCAGAAACGTCTAAATCTATACCTATTATTTATATACCACATAACATAGATAATACACTGATGTTGTAGGTCTACTTTAGTAACACTTAATCTAATAGTTAAAATTCAAGAAATGAAAATTGTGATTATTTACATAAAAATATTATATGTTTAGGAAAAAATTCATAACTTTGTTCCGTAACTGTCATTTTAAAGTGATTGTAGAGTAGTACATTCACAAGATATGAGAGAACATCTGGTAAATATCTAATTTTTATATACTCGACTGTTCCTGAGAAAACGCTGCGTTTATATAGCCAATTAACATTGTAGGCATAGGGTGGTACGGCTTTCCTTAAGATGTCACTGCGAATACTCAGAATAAAACAGAGAGAACATACCGTATTTCAGATAGCGACTCACAACTATCAGGGTTCGGCAGCAGGGATAAAGTCTGTCTCTTCTTACTTTCTAACTCGACTCAGATAAAATAATAGGTTTAGTCACTTGCGATTGTTCCGTTTTCACTTTTCAGTGCCATCTCGTTCCTGATCTTTCTATGGGTCCCTCCTTCCTACTGGCTGGTACATGGACTCATGCGGGATATCCTCCACGCTAATTCCTTGTAGGTGATATTTCCTCGATGTTTTATTTTCTTCAGTTTTTTCAGTAACATTATAAATCTATAGCTGAGTTTTGATATCTTCATTTATTATATGGTCTTCGCTGGTAAAACCTCTAACTTTCCTGAGGACCTCCTTTCTGCTGCTTGTTATTTACTGTTATTATGTTTTTCAGGCATCCGTGACTTACATCCATATAACAATACATGTGTAACCACGGTTTTATAAAATCTGAATTTTTTTTACTTCCTTATTTTGTACTGGAATGTTTTGTTTGTCATTTAGTATATTGATTGGTTTGTTGATCATATTTTCTATGTCCTTCCCCTTGTCAGTCCGTCCCGATAGCTGAGTGGTCAGCGCGGTGGTCTGTCACGGCAAGGGGCTCGGGTTCGATTCCCGGCTGGGTCAGAGATTTTCTCCGCTCAGTGACTGGCTGTTGTGTTGTCCTCATTTTAATTTCATCATCATCAGTGGAAGGCAACGGGAAACCACCACAGGAATCACTTCCCTAGACGCTCACGCGGTGGACCTCTCTGCCAAGGCTTCCCCCATGACAAGACCGGCCGTAAGCCAGAACACAAAGTTTTTTCTCCTTATCATACGAGTAGCTTACGTTCCATCCTAAAAAATTAACTCTATCTAGAACACCTTCTCAAGTGATGTATTCCCTATTATTGTTTATGAGGGGGTGAGGTATTTCCCATGAGAAGCCATGATGTTAATTTTGTTTCCTTGCTGCTATTCGAAGGTTATATTCTCTTTTCGCTAGTTAATGTAATTTATACGCTGTTTTTGCAGCTCGTCTTCAATTTCATCCAAAATTATAACATTATCAACGAGCATGGGGATATAAACATATTTATTTTTATTGATCTGTATACCCATATATGCTTCCTGACTACAGTTATTAATCAAATCGCAATAGGCTAGCGTTTATAAAAGGCAATGTCCCGACTGACTGACTCACTCAATGACTCATCATTGCCCTGCCAGGTCGCAAAGGGCAGAAACTTGATATCTGGAGAGGGTATTAATCTTAAACTGTAGACCTTATTTAAGAAGAGATTTTCCGAGATTGCGCCCCTAGGAGGGTGAAATAGGGAATTAAATGTTTTTTGAAAATACATCGCTAGCACGGCAATTTTGAAGCCAGACCTACGAAAACTGATATTTGATTTTTCGGTCAGAATAAAAAGAAATATGTCTTTCAATATTTTTGGAAATGAAATCCCTAAGGGGTGAAATAGTACGTGAAAGTTTTTATGAAAATAAATCATTAAGAACCAACTACTAAGGTGTTTTTGAAGCTACATCTATGAAAACTGGTATTTGACTTTTCGGTACAAACTAAAAAGTAGGTGCTTCATTGCTTTTGGAGTTTCAACCCCTACAGGGCTGAAATAGGAGAAGAAATGTTTTATGAAATATTTCATTATGAACACATTTTCAAAGTTAAACTATTGAATATTTGCATTTGACTTCCCAGGTAGAAATAAAAAATACTTCTATTATTGTTTTTGGAAACTCAATCCACAAGGGGAAGTTTTATGAAATATTACATTGCATGAAAGCGTTTGTAAAGATAAATCTATGAATATTTGAATTTGTCTTCTTGGTAAGAAAATAAGTGTTTCACTGATTCTGGATAGTCAACCAATACATGGGTAAAATAGGGAATTAATGTCATTGTGGAAATATCTAATTATGCCAAATTTTTTGAACATACATCTACGTCAATTTGTATTTGGCTTCTCGGTTAGAAATAAAAAAGTACGCATTACATTGTTCTTGGATACTCAACCCCTCAGGAAGTGAAATAGGGGTGAAATATTTTATGAATGTATTTCGTTATGAAAGCATTTTTAAAGGTGTATCTATGACAGCTGGTATATGGCTTCTAGTTAGAAATTAAAAAAAAATATTTGTTTTACCGTTTCTGGAAATTCAACCTCTAAGGGGGTGGAATATCCCCAGACTGACTCATCATCGCCTAGTCCAAGCCACTAAGGATAAAAACTTTAAATTTGGAGAGAGTGTAGATCTTATTCCGTACACACCATGTCAGAAGTGATTGTTCAAAATTATATTCATAATGGTGTGAAGTGGTTCATGGTGTGGGTTCCTGTAGTCATGTCCTAGTTCATGAACCACGGGCAACGTATGAGTGGCCAAGTAAGTGGTCCCGACAGTCGGGATACCAATTACTTTGGAATAAGGCTGGGCATCTCGGACATATTCTGAGTCGTGGTCACCTTTGTGCTCATACGGCAAAGACTACCAAATCCACCGGTTAGTCCCCCAGCCGTTAGGGGTAAAACCCAATGGGATTCGGGGCAAGTAAGGCTAGCAACCTGCTTCCCTGGTACTTTAAATATGATGCTGGCAACAATCAGAGCAAAATGCCTCGGACCTTTGGAGGTGACGGAGTCCCACCTCTAACTGACAAACCAGGGACTCCTAAGATACGACTTGGCAAACAAATGGTAATGAGATGGGGAGCTATTAATATCAATGGGGGCTACTCTGGGAAGAAGGTAGAGCTGGCAGAGGCTGCAAGTAAGATGGGGCTGGACGTTTTAGCTGTTAGTGACATTCGGGTAAGGGGTGAGAAAGAAGAGGAAGTGGGAGAATACAAGGTCTACCTGTCAGGAGTCAAAGCTGGAATAGCACAATGGGGTGTAGGGCTTTACATCAGGAAAGAAATGGAACCCAGCGTAGTTGCAATAAGGTATGTAAACGAACGACTGATGTGGATAGATTTGACAGTGTCTAGCAAGAAAATTAGGATTGTGTCAGTATATTCGCATTGTGAAGGGACAGATCAAGATAAGATGGATAGTTTTTATGAGGCACTCAGTGATGTAGTTGTTAGAGTAAAGGACAAGGACAGTGTTCTGCTCATGGGTGATTTTAACGCCAGGATTGGAAATCGAACAGAAGGGTATGAAAAGGTTATGGGTAAATTTGGAGAGGATATGGAGGCCAAGAGGAACGGGAAACAACTCTTGGATTTCTGTGCCAGTATGGCCTTAGTAATCACAAACTCCTTTTTTAAACATAAGAACATTCACCGGTATACTTGGGAAGGCAGGGGAACCAGATCTGTCATTGACTATATAATAACTGATCAGGAATTCAGGAAGACTGTGAGGGACACGCGCGTATTCAGGGGATTCTTTGATGACACTGATCATTATTTAATCTGCAGTGAAATTGGGATTGTGTAGCCGAAAGTGCAAGAGGTCAGGTCCATACGTAGGAGGATGAGAGTGGAGAAACTTCAGGATAAGGAAATCAGGCACAAGTACATAACAGCGATCTCAGAAAGGTACCAGTTAGTTGAATGTAGCCAATTACAGTCATTGGAAAAGGAATGGACAAGGTACAGGGACACAGTACTAGAAGTGGCTAAAGAATGTCTTGGAACAGTAGTGTGTAAAAGTAGGAAGAAGCAAACAGCTTGGTGGAATGATACAGTCAAGGCAGCTTGAAAAGAGGAAAAAGAAGGCGTATCAAAAATGGCTACATACGAGAACCCAGGTAGACAGAGAAAGTTATGTAGCAGAAAGAAACAAAGCCAAACAGATAATTGCAGCATCCAAGAAGAAATCGTGGGAAGACTTTGGAAACAGGTTGGAGACTATGGGTCAAGCTGCTGGAAAACCATTCTGGAGTGTAATTAGCAGTCTTCGAAAGGGAGGTAAGAAGGAAATGACAAGTATTTTGGACAGGTCAGGAAAACTGCTGGTGAATCCTGTGGATGCCTTGGGAAGATGGAGGGAATATTTTGAAGAGTTGCTCAATGTAGGTGAAAATGCGATCAGTAATGTTTCAGATTTCGAGGTAGAATGGGATAGGAATGATGATGGAAATAGGATCACATTTGAGGAAGTGGAAAAAATGGTCAATAGATTGCAGTGCAATAAAGCGGCTGGGGTGGATGAAATTAAGTCGGAACTCATCAAATACAGTGGAATGTCAGGTCTTAAATGGCTACACAGGATAATTTAAATGGCCTGGGAGTCGGGACAGGTTCCATCAGACTGGACAAAAGCAGTAATCACACCAATCTTTAAACATGGAAACAGAAAAGATTGTAACAACTACAGAGGTATCTCTTTAATCAGCGTTGTGGGTAAAATCTTCTCAGGTATTGTTGAAAGGAAAGTGCGAGTATTAGTTGAGGACCAATTGGATGAAAATCAGTGTGGGTTTAGGCCTCTTAGAGGTTGTCAGGACCAGATCTTTAGCTTACGGCAACTAATGGAGAAGTGTTATGCGTGGAACAGGGAATTGTATCTATGCTTTATAGATCTAGAAAAGACATATGACCGGGTTCCTAGGAGGAAGTTATTGTCTGTTCTACAAGATTATGGAATAGGAGGCAAACTTTTGCAAGCAATTAAATGTCTTTACATGGATAGTCAGGCAGCAGTTAGAGTTGACGGTAAATTGAGTTCATGGTTCAGAGTAGTTTCAGGGGTAAGACAAGGCTGCAACCTGTCTCCACTGTTGTTCATATTATTCATGGATCATATGTTGAAAACAATAGACTGGCTGGGTGAGATTAAGGTATGTGAACACAAAATAAGCAGTCCTGCATATGCGGATGACTTAGTTGTGATGGCAGATTCGATTGAAAGTTTGCAAAGTAATATTTCAGAGCTAGATCAGAAATGTAAGGACTATGGTATGAAGATTAGCATCTCCAAAACGAAAGTAATGTCAGTGGGAAAGAAATATAAACGGATTGAGTGCCAAATAGGAGGAACAAAGTTAGAACAGGTGGACGGTTTCAAGTACTTAGGATGCATATTCTCACAGGATGGCAACATAGTGAAAGAACTGGAAGTGAGGTGTAGCAAAGCTAATGTAGTGAGTGCTCAGCTACGATCTACTCTCTTCTGCAAGAAGGAAGTCAGTACCAAGACTAAGTTATCTGTGCACCGTTCAATCTTTCGACCAACTTTGTTGTATGGGAGCGAAAGCTGGGTGGATTCAGGTTACCTTATCAACAAGGTTGAGGTTACGGATATGAAAGTAGCTAGGATGATTGCAGGTACTAGTAGATGGGAACAATGGCAGGAGGGTGTCCACAATGTGGAAATCAAAGAAAAACTGGGAATGAACTCTATAGATGTAGCAGTCAGGGCGAACAGGCTTAGATGGTGGGGTCATGTTACACGCATGGGAGAAGCAAGGTTACCCAAGAGACTCATGGATTCAGCAGTAGAGGGTAGGAGGAGTCGGGGCAGACCGAGGAGAAGGCACCTGGATTCGGTTAAGAATGATTTTGAAGTAATAGGTTTAACATCAGAAGAGGCATCAATGTTAGCACTGAATAGGGGATCATGGAGGAACTGTATAAGGGGTGCTATGCTCCAGACTGAACGCTGAAAGGCATAATCAGTCTTAAATGATGATGATGATGATGATGATGATGATGATGGTGTGAAGTAAGGGATGAAAAGCTTTTCGAAAATATGTTGCTGCTAAGGCAATTTTGAAGGTATAATTACGAGAACTGTTTTTTGGTTTACCAGTCAGAAATAAAAAGAGAAATACGTGTCTCAGCGTTTCTGGAGGTTCACCTCTAAGGGTATTAAATGGAGCATTGAAAATATTTGCGAAAATATTTCGTAATATTAAAATATTTTAAAGGCAAACCTATGAAAATTATTATTTCACTTCTCGGCTAGATGTAAAGAACACTTGTTAGGGGAAGAAATTTCTATGCAAACACCACCACAAGATCGCGGAAGACGTGATTAACAAAAATCTTGTAGCTACCAGAGTCGCTGTTTGGCCACAAGCTCATTCGGCAAAACCATGCTTCTATGACCTTAATTAGCCTTAAAAGTTTAGGTGTTGCAATTGGTGAACAAAACCAAAATTCGATCAAAGAATAAAAAAGAATAGTTCTGTCCAGACCATACAGTCTACGCGGATAAATCAGTGCGCCCTAAAGCTTTTTTTTGGTGACTTATTAGTCTTCCCACTAGTTTGAAGCGGTCCGCCACGAATTTTCCTCCTATGCCAACCTCTTCATCTCAGAGTGGTACATGCAAACTATGTCTTCAGTTGTTTGCTGGATGTATTCCATACTCTGCCTTCCTCTACAGTTTTTACCCTTTACAGCACCCTCTAGTACCAAGGAAGTTATGATTCTTCCAGTCAGTGTTTTCCATACATTACTTCCCTTGCCGATTCTGTGGAGGTCCTCCTCATCGCTTACCTTAAGAAACCACCTAGTTTTCAACATTCTTCTGTAGCATCACATCTCAGGTGCTTCGAATCTCTTCTTTTCCTGTTTTCGCACAGTGCATGTTTCACTACCGTACAGTGCTGTGCTTGAAACGTACGTTCTCAGAAATTTATTCCTCAAATTAAGGTCTGTGTGTAATACTAGTAGACTTCTCTTGGCTAGGAATGCCGTTTTGCTACGTCCATCATGGGTTATTTTGCGGCGTAGCTAGCAGAATTCCTTAACTTCATCTACTTCATGATAACCAATCCTGATGTGTAGTCTCACTGTTGTCATTTCTGCTACTTCTTTTTACTTTCATCTTTCTTCGATGTGCTCTCAATCCATACGTTGTACACATGAGACTGTTCACTCCATTCAGCAGGTCCTATAATTCTTCTTCACTTTCACTCAAGGTAGCAAAGTCATCTTTTCACTGCGCAGTGGTTTGCGCACTGGATTCGCATTCTGGAGGACGACGGTTCAATCCCACGTCCGGACATCCTGATTTAGGTTTTCCGTGATTTCCCTAAATCACTCCAGGCAAATGCCGGGATGGTTCCTTTAAAGGGGCACGGTCGACTTCCTTCCCAGTCCTTCCCTAATCCAATGAGACCGATGAGCTAGCTGTTTGGTCTCTGCCCCCAAAACAACCCAAACCCATCTTATCACTGATATCCTTTCACATTAAATTTTAGTTCCACTCTTCAACCTTTTCTTTCCGTCATACCTTCTTCGATGTATAGATTGAACATTAGGGGCGAAAGACTACAACCCTGCCTCACACCCTTTTTAATCCAAGCCCTTCCTTCGTTGTCTCCCACTTATTGTTCCCTGTTGGTTCTTGTACATACTGTATATTACCCGTCTTTTCCTCCATTTTACCCATATTTTTCTCAGCTTTCGAACATCTTGGTCCATTTTACATTTTACATTTTTCACGTCGACAAATCCTATGAACCTGTCTTGATTTTTCTGTAGTCTTGCTTCCATTGTCAACCCCAACACTAGAATTGCAGGAGGGCTTTTACCTCTACTACAATCAAACTGATCGTCATCTAACAAACCCTCACTTCTCTTTCCCATTCTTCTGTATGCTATTGTTGTCAGAAACTCGGATGCATGAGCTATTAACCTGATTGTGCGATGATTCTCACACCTCACACTTGTAGCCGTGAGCTTGCTATTGAAAAAAAAAAAAAAGTTCTTCTCATTCTATAACTTCCACTGAATTCTAAGCCGTCTATAGTCAAACATACATTAACTGAATTTGGTGCAATGTTCAATCACAAAGGAATAGCACAACGGAAATTTAATTACCAGACTGAAGTTCGATCGATCAGGGAATGAACTTTACTGAATGCTTCCTAGTGTCTCTCTGTTACATGACTCCAGGAGATGGGATGGCGTGCTGTTACCCGCACTGGAAAAACGGTTAACGAACTAAGTTGGTTCTTGATTGAAATTTATTCACAAAGTGGAGCGTATTCATCAACTTCAGAAAATTTTTAAATCGTATAAAGTCCAAAGACTATGTTTCCGTAATGCGAAAAGTTCGTCATTATATTAACATCAGTATTCAGAGACAAACTGTGATAGCATCTTCATTGTACATTTTAATATTTTCGTAAAATTCTCTTCTTCTTCTTCTTCTTCTTCGTCTTCTTGTACTTCGGCTTCGTATGGTTCAGGAGTCTTCAGGGTGAACCGAATGGCTGACGCTCCAGCACTCGCTCCGTCCAACATTGATCGACGGCAAGTACGACAATGAACTAGTTTGATCTGCAGCTGCATGGTCGATTCACGGTGGGAGATCGATGTATCACTGCGAGCAATACTGTGGCGACGTCTTTGTAAGTTTATTCCTATTGTGGGAAAATGTGCTCATCACATTTGTAGCTCTGCGGACTTCACTGCAAACGAAAATAGCTGAAACTGAACAGTTCTGGTATATTATTCAGTTTCGGTGTAGTGTCGTTATTTACTAGTGTTCACCGTTCAGACTCATTATTGACAAATTTCAACTTTGTTTAAACATGTCATGATCACAACATACTTTTTATTTAAAAATGTATTTTTTAAAAAGACTGAGGGTGTCGCCATGGGTAGCCGTTTGTCGCTCTTAGTAGGCAGCTTGTTTATGGAGGACAGAAGTCCGCTAGTTTAAAGCCCACAGTATTTTGGAGGTACGTTGATTACACTTTTGTAGTCTGGCTCCATGCTGATGATAAATTACAAGAATTTATAAATCATCTGAATTCAATCCATAGGCAAATCCTGATTACAATGGACATAAAAAAAGTGATGTTTTGGTACGATGTAAGGATGATGGCACTTTGGGACATACAGTTTATCGAAGAGCGACGCATGCTGGGAAGCGACGCATACGGATTTATATTTACGTGCAATAGCTGCCACCATCCTACCCAGACGATGGGCGTTCTCAGAATTCTGGTGCACAGAGCACACATCATTGCTGACTAGAAGAGTCTGGAGGACGAGCTCCTACACTTGAAGAGAGCTTTAGAAGTCAGCGGGTATTCCCCACAGCAGATACGTAAGGCACTACAAATGAAACCAACGGTGGGTATAAGGACTGCAGAAGAAGACACGTACAGTTTTAAATCCATGGCTTTCCTGCCATACGTGGGGAGCCTATTGGTCCAATATAGGACAGATTATGTATGTCTGCCAGCTTTCGTGGTCGTTGTCACTAAAGTTAAAATCTTCTGGATTGTTAAGCTGCGTCATATTTCCTCTAAAATAATTGACGTTTCGACTCCTCTCCTGAGATCTTCTTCAGGATCTTCCTGTGTCCACTATTGGCAGCATGATAACAATATGAGGAAACACAAGCAGTGTAAATGAATCAGCAGAACCTGATAAAACTACGAAATCATAAGGAAGATGGATTTTCTGTCACTTTCCAATGTTTACAAGAAATTAGCGTCAAAAGATGTCAGAATTAAAATATCAGAGTTGGAGATTTTATTGCAATCTGACATAGAAAGTTGACCGAGAACATTTTATCCAAAAGTGTCTGCCTCTACTGATCTATTTCCTCCACTATGTCAAACTGCACATGTAAACCATTAAGATCAAGTCAGGAGCTCTCTATTAGTTTATTTGAGATATAAACATGTTCACAGCTTTAATACATTTACAGCTCGGCGATTATAATAATTCTCGTTACACTACATTGACATCAAACCAGACCAACTTAACCAATACCAATTAAAAGAACACAATTAACATCGATTCCTGTAGTCAAATGACGCTACATACACAGCTGTAATGGTAGCTGTCCTCTTGTTTATCGTAGAGATTATTTACCTGATACGGATGAAATCTCTGTGGATGTTTCTTTTCTGTGTGGATCAGAGCGTACCACAAACTTCCAGAAATACTGGTTGGAGGACTCTACAGTCATGCTGGAGCATCATGTGGGACTGACGGATGACATCGCAAAAGCTCAAAGAAGGGCTGCTCCTTTTGTATTATCGCGATATAGGGGAGATAGTGTCACAGACATGATACGTGAATTGGTGTGGCAATCATTAAAACAAAGGGGGTTTTTCGTTGCGACGGGATTTCTCATGAAATTTCAATCACCAGTTTTCTCCTCCGATTGCGAAAACATTCTGTTAGCACCCACCTACATAGGGACAAATGATCATCACGATAAAATAAGAGAAATCAGGGCTCGCACAGAAACATTTAAATGCTCATTTTTCCCGCGCGTCGTTCGAGAGTGGAACGGTAGAGAGAGAGTTTGAAAGTGGTTCACTGAACCTTCTGCCAGGCACTTAATTGTAAATAGCAGAGTAGTCACGTAGATGTAGATGTAGAAGTAGCAGATTTATCTCAGGTCCAAAACGTTCTTTGTGTCACTTTTACAAACCAAAACTGCTAGGTCTCTCACATAAGGCAAAACATTTTAGCCAAAATAATTAGTTTATTTTTCAAAAGTTTAATTTGGATACCCTTAACAAGTATGTTTCCCAGACAGTAGCATATTGTGTTAGATGTTAATGATTCACTTAGAGATAACAAATAAAATCAAATATTCACTGGATCGCCACAACTTCTTTTTCATAACGAACTGTGAAAAAGTTAGTGATAAAAGTTTATTAAATGAAATCAAAGGAAGCACGTAGTTTTCGACCGTCAATAACTGGTATTTCTTCTTAATTTCTTCCTCCTAAGTGACACTACCAACCAGGGTAAATATTAGGCATCACTCTATAACCTACCTTTTGATAAAACGACGACGGCGAACTCTTCTGGCCTACCGGTGTGGCCGAGCGGTTCTAGGCGCTACAATCTGGAACCGCGCGACCGCTACGGTCGCAGGTTCGAATCCTGCCTCGGGCATGGATGTGTGTGATGTCCTTAGGTTAGTTAGGTGTAAGTAGTTCTAAGTTCTAGGGGACTGATGACCTCAGATGTTAAGTCCCATAGAGCTCAGAGCCATGTGAACTATTTTGCTTGATTGAATAGTCCTTTAGAGGCATGATAATAATACTAATGTCCGTTGATATTTCTGCTTGTAGTCTCCTAAGTGACAGTTATGATGTTATTTCAATTAAAATATTATCAAAATGGTGCTAACTGCATTGAGTGGACAGTAAGTAAATATGTCATTCAAATGTATTATAGAAGCGCAAATTCTTTTCGAAAATTAAAATCTGTAAGCCTCTGATGTTCTATTGTTCTTTGTTTTTCGAAGGCGTAATCACGTTATCTACGAAAAAAGCAACATTAGAGTGAACCCTTCTTTCCTTTCTGTCAGCGGCACGATACCGATGTAAGTGGATCTGTTGAAACGTTTTTACTAATAAGAATTAGATCAGTATATCTGAAAAATGGGTTTTATTTTGTAAAATGACAAGCTTACCAGTTTTCCTTCTTTAATTACATAATGCAAGTAATTTCTGGCCTTTTAAGTTAGGCTGTAAGCGACTTGCTTGATGACACAAAAATCGAGTTCCATAAATTCTCTGTCTTTAGCTGTTTTATGTTTTGAAAGTC
This sequence comes from Schistocerca cancellata, assembly GCF_023864275.1. Lineage (NCBI taxonomy): Eukaryota > Metazoa > Arthropoda > Insecta > Orthoptera > Acrididae > Schistocerca > Schistocerca cancellata. The sequence goes on along the minus strand of NC_064628.1, from coordinate 745,699,150 downwards.
GAACCTACATCTTAATCCGAAGTCCCATTAACTTTTTACAAGATAATTTCCTTGGTATGAACATTAAACACGTACACGGTTATTCGTCACCGTCAGCGAGAACGTCATTTAACGACAATGAACATTTCAATTTTAGAATGAGATTTTCACTCTGCAGCGGAGTGTGCGCTGATATGAAACTTCCTGGCAGATTAAAACTGTGTGCCCGACCGAGACTCGAACTCGGGACCTTTGCCTTTCGCGGGCAAGTGCTCTACCATCTGAGCTACCGAAGCACAACTCACGCCCGGTCTCTGCAAGGTTCGCAGGAGAGCTTCTGTAAAGTTTGGAAGGTAGGAGACGAGATACTGGCAGAAGTAAAGCTGTGAGACCGGTGTGGTCTTGGTGTTGGTCCACTCTTGGTCTTGATGATAGCTTCCACTCTCGTAGGCATACGTTAAATCAGGTGCTGGAAGGTTTCTTGGGCAATGGCAGCCCCTTTTTCACGGAGTGCTGCACTGGGGAGAGATATCAATGTCAGTCGGTGAGGCGTGGTACGACGTCAGCGCTCCAAACATCCCAGAGGCGTTCTATAGGATTCAGGTCAGGGCTCTGTACAGGCTAGTCCATTAAAGGGATGCTATTGACGTGTAACCACCCCGCCACAGGCCGTGCACTATTAACAGGTGTTCGATCGTGTTGAAAGGTGCAATTGCCAACCATGAACTGCTCTTCTGCAGTGGAAAGCAAGAAGGTGCTTAAAACATCGATGTAGGCCTGTGCTGTGATAGAGCCACTCAAAACAACAAGGGGTGCAAGCCCCCTCCATGAAAAACACGACCACACCGGGACACTACAGCCTTCGAATTTTACTCTTAGCACTACACACGCTAGCAGATGACGTTCACCGGGTATTCGCCACACCCACACCCTGCCATCGGATCGCCACATTGTGTACCGTGATTCGTCACTCCACACAACGTTTTTCCACCGTTCAGTCGTCCAACCTTTACGCTCGTTACACCAAGCGAGGCGTCGTTTGGCATTTACCGGCGTTATATTTAGCTTATGAGTAGCCTTTCGACCATAAAATCCAAGTTTTCTCACCTCCCGCCTAACTGTCATAGTACTTGCAGTGGATCCTCATGTACTTTGGACTACCTGTTTGATGGTCTAGATAGATGTCTGCCTATTACACATTACGACTCTCTTCAACTGTCGGCCGTCTCTGTCAGTCAACACACGAGGTCAGCCTGTACGCTTTTGTGCTGTACGTGTTCCTTCTTCACTATCACATCGGAAACAGTGGACCAAGGGGTGTTTAGGAGAGTGGAAATCTCGCCTACAGACGTATGACACAGTCAAAAATGGTTCAAATGGCTCTGAGCACTATGGGACTTAACATCTGAGGTCATCAGTCCCCTAGAACTTAGAACTACTTAAACCTTACTAACCTAAGGACATTACACACATAAATGCCCGAGGCAGGATTCGAACCTGCGGCCGTAGCGGCAGCGCGGTTTCGGACTGAAGCTACTAGAACCGCTCGGCTACACTGGCCGGCATGACGCAATCACCTGACCACGTTCGAAGTCCGTGAGTGCCGCAGAGCGTCCTATTCTGCTCTTTCACGATGTCTAAAGATTACTGAGGTCACTGATGTGGAGTACCTGGCAGTATATGGCAGCACAATCCGCCTAACATGAAAAACGTTTGTTTCTGGGGGTATTCTGATACTTTTTATCACATAGTGTATCGCGTTTTAAGTGTCTTAACGTAAATTGGTCTACAAATCACAGATGAATCGCAATACGACTGCTATGGTCTCAGTTTCACATTAAATGATCCATATTGTTCAGTGTGCATGACTTCACGAGTTCGGCAGTCAACAGTTTTGGCATCACTACGGCATGTCATACCTCATCGAACGGGAAAAATCTGTTGAGGGCAAAAAATGTACAAACATATAAATACGTCCGTTTTTAATTCTTCTGGGCCCAAAAGCGGCATAAAAAGCATAATGACATTGGATTCTAATTGTCGTCACATTGCTGCAAGACGTGCTCAATATGCTCTCCACCGTTCTCTGCTACTAGTTGAAATCGAGAAATAGCATGTTCCACTACAGATCGGAGTGTTTCGGCGGTCACTTTCAGAATGCGTTGCGCAATGCGTGTCTCAATTCAGCTTCGTTCGTAATTGGAGCAGTGAACACAACATCTGTCAGATAACTGCACAGCCAGAAGTCACACGGACTAAGATCAGCTGATGTGGACGACAAGACTATAGGGAAATGACGGCTGATATTTCTAGCACTTCCTAAATGCCTCTGTAACAGTCGCTTCACTGGCTGTGGAATCTTTGGAGGAGCGTAAAAATGATCCTACTGACACATACACGCTGTCAAAGAGTTGGAACGATGCGCAACAGACTCTGATGGAGTTTACAGTGACGGTACAGGTAACAGGACCCGCAAAACTCATCTCGAAAAAATGCTGCCCTACGTTAAATGATGACGTCAACTCGCATCACACATTCAACTTTGCAGAAGGAAGTGGTACCGGTTGGTGAGCGTGCGGATTTTCCGTTGCTCATATTCTGTGGCTCTGCGTCTTGACATGTCCTTGGAGATGGAAATGGGCTTCGTCTGTCCACAGAATGTTCCATGGCCATGCATGGTCCAGATCCATGCGACCAGGAGATCCTAGAGTGAATGTTTCTCTTTCTGGCAGGGCATCAGAAAGCATCTCCTGAACATGGGTGATTTTGTACGAATAGCAATGCAGGATGTTCCGTAGGATTTTACACACCTTGCTCGCAGTCATGTCCTGCATTCGGGTAATTCCCGTGCACTGCATATTTGCAAACTGCTGCTCGATTCGTCCTGCAATTCTGTGGCCACATCTTCGATAGACGTCTAATCAATTTCTTTCCTCATTCTGCCATATTTTACTTAAAAAGAACCTGTCGCTTCGAATTTTGTAATCATTTTCTCCAGACCCGTAGCAGACATCGACCAATGCCTGTTTTCCTACTCTTGCATGTTCGGAGAGTCTGCTAGACTACTGACGCATAGTCACCGTTCTTGTAAAAGGACTTGACCAGAAGCGTGCGATCCTGCCTCAGATGCAAGCTGAGGAACAGCCGTGTGTCACGCGGCTGTTGTTATGCGTAATCTGACGCTTACAGCGCCATCTACTGATCAAATTTTCGTTAATACCTTTCATTCCACGACCTTTCCATACATGTCAATTAATGCTATTCAAATTCGACGTCATTCGGAAAAGTGGTCTTCTTTCTGCAGTATTTTGAAACTGGAACTTTAATTATAGGTCCCTGTGTATAGAGAGAGAGAGACGGAGGTAGCCGACCAACCTACAGGACTAATAATGGCAAGCGGAGATGTACATAATGTGAGTGACACTATACCCTCCTGAGGAATTATTAGCTTCCTCGCCATACTATACCACACTGAAAAATTCAGTTTGGTTTTAACACAGACGTGCTTAAAAATCAGGGCACGATACGAAGCGATCTCCATATGATTTGGCAGAGGATTGAGTACAGGTCGAGCCCATTTCAGTGTAAATGGTAGCCCATACTTTAACCTGAATATTCAGAAAAGATCAGAAACTGTTGCTGCCACTGGCTTACCACTGACTTGACCATCTGTCAAGAAACGAACTTCAAACAAGTTAGTCTGCCAGCGTCATACAACAGCGCCATATGGGATAAAGCGTAATACGGCGACTGGACGAGAAAATAGTGACGATAAATTTTACTTCTAGAAGGATAAATTCAACACTTACACAGCCAGACATATTGGAGTATATACGTGAGCCGAGTAGTGAGAACTGTCAACTAAGACTGTTATTCCCAGCCACAGAAAATATACGTCACTATGAGAAGATGCCTGTAACAGCTCAACAAAACGCTTACGCAAAATTCACATAATCCTACTGAATCGACGGGACGTGATCTCAACAGATACTTACCTGGCCTAGTGACTTCATTATCAAGATTTGGAAACTGCTCTACAAAGGCAGAAGTTCGCATCGAGCTGACATTGCCTTCACTAGCAGCATACTGCGTTGTTACAGGGTTTTCCTGCTACGATTCGTGGCGGTATTTATTTCCTGATTTTTTGTATTGGCCCATTCAGAGTTCAGGACCGCAAAAAATATTCCTCTAATAGCATTATAAGACTGCGGTGTTTCAGTCAATGACACATGTAGTGACAGTGTCCATTTAATTATAAATAAATAATGAAGGTGAAATTGGTTTTTCATCATATACTCCAACTTCTTTGTCCTCTAATTGAATTCGGCGGAGTGTTATAGTTACAGGTATCTTAACAATATAATGGTGCGTGATAAAGCGACTTTTTCATCACGTAGTTAGATCTTCGGCACATTGCCATTTAAAAATTTACGTAGTGTCTTTTCTCCTTCTTCTTTTTCCTCTTCTGCCTTTGAAATATTCTGAAGACCACTTTATAATTATTATTATTATCATCGTTCTGTTGTGGTCTCTCACGTTTCCTCCAGTATTCCTTCATGAGTTAACTATTACTGTTTTTATTTTTGTTTTTCACTTTGATTTTAGTTTTTCTGTTTTGCTGTCTTATTGCGTTTCCGTCTGCGACACTCCTACTGTAAAACTGTTCTCCTGACCTTACTTGGTTTGTCTGTAAATCTTTCTAGGCATCCCGTATCAGGATTGTTGTTATTTCTTTTGCCGAAATCATCTGAAATTCTGTTTGATTCATTTCTTGTCTTATATCATATACAAATGACTAAAGAACAAACCCTCCTGTTGATTATTGCTTCCGCCATACTTCTTATGGTCGACATGCAAGTCTATACTTCGCCAGTTACTTTGTATATCATTGCCACTTCCCACCTTTACCGTTCTGATATGTTTCAAGATTACTTCTCCGGTTCCAGTCGTTTTTATTAGCCTCATAATTATTCTTTCCAGAATATCTCTTCACCTAACGTACAATTCAATAGTAAACCTTCTCGTACTTAAGGGTAATGATTTCACCACCATATTACGTACTTAATTTTAAGGCTCTCAGAAAGGTACGATACTGCAGTGCCTGTGTTATTCCAAATTACAATGCTACGTCCGAAGGAAGAGGCACTGCGGTTACTACGGCCTTTATGAAGTAAACGAAGTGTATTCGAAGTTGCAAATATGGACAACTATTAACTGTATAGTGGAATGAGGACAATGAAAATTTGTGCCGGACCAGGACTCGAACCCTGATTTCCCGCTTATCGCCAGCGGTCGCCCAACCACACACACACACACACACACACACACACACACACACACAAGGTGATTTTTGTCCACCGTGTACAAACTCCAGGGAACGACCAATAAGAGGATATGAAAAAAAAAGGTGTAATGAACTTACGTCAGGAAACGCATGGTTTCCGTGCTAGAGACCATTTATTCACTCATACTTTGTTGCACCCCCCATGAACCATGGACCTTGCCGTTGGTGGGGAGGCTTGCGTGCCTCAGCGATACAGATAGCCGTACCGTAGGTACAACCACAACGGAGGGGAATCTGTTGAGAGGCCAGACAAACATGTGGTTCCTGAAGAGGGGCAGCAGACTTTTCAGTAGTTGCAAGGGCAACAGTCTGGATGATTGACTGATCTGGCCTTGTAACAATAACCAAAACGGCCTTGCTGTGCTGGTACTGCGAACGGCTGAAAGCAAGGGGAAACTACGGCCGTAATTTTTCCCGAGGGCATGCAGCTTTACTGTATGATTAAATGATGATGGCGTCCTCTTGGGTAAAATATTCCGGAGGTAAAATAGTCCCCCATTCGGATCTCCGGGCGGGGACTACTCAAGAGGATGTCGTTATCAGGAGAAAGAAAACTGGCGTTATACGGATCGGAGCGTGGAATGTCAGATCCCTTAATCGGGCAGGTAGGTTAGAAAATGTAAAAAGGGAAATGGATAGGTTAAAGTTAGATATAGTGGGAATTAGTGAAGTTCGGTGGCAGGAGGAATAAGACTTCTGGTCATGTGACTACAGGGTTATAAACACAAAGTCAAATAGGGGTAATGCAGGAGTAGGTTTAATAATGAATAGGAAAATTGGAATGCGGGTAAGCTACTACAAACAGCATAGTGAACGCATTATTGTGGCCAAGATAGGTACGAAGCCCACGCCTACTACAGTAGTACAAGTTTATATGCCAACTAGCTCTGCAGATGGTGAAGAAATTGAAGAAATGTATGATGAAATAAAAGAAATTATTCAGATAGTGAAGGGAGACGAAAATTTAATAGTCATGGGTGACTGGAATTCGAGTGTAGGAAAAGGGATTGGGGCTAAGAAATGAAAGAGGAAGCCGCCTGGTAGAATTTTGCACAGAGCACAACTTAATCATAGCTAACACTTGGTATAAGAATGATGATAGAAGGTTGTATACATGGAAGAACCCTGGAGATACTAAAAGGTATCAGATAGATTATATAATGGTAAGACAGAGATTTAGGAACCAGGTTTTAAATTGTAAGACATTTCCATTGGTTATGACCTGTAGATTAAAACTGAAGAAACTGCAAAAAGGTGGGAAGTTAAGGAGATGGGACCTGGATAAACTGAAAGAACCAGAGGTTGTACAGAGTTTCAGGGAGAGCATAAGGGAACAATTGACAGGAATGGGGGAAAGAAATACAGTAGAAGAAGAATGGGTAGCTTTGAGGGATGAAGTAGTGAAGGCAGCAGAGGATCAAGTAGGTAAAAAGATGAGGGCTAGTAGAAATCCTTTGGTAACAGAAGAAATATTGAATTTAATTGATGAAAGGAGAAAATATAAAAATGCAGTAAATGAAGCAGGCAAAAAGGAATACAAACGTCTCAAAAATCAGATCGACAGGAAGTGCAAAATGGCTAAGCAGGGATGGCTAGAGGACAAATGTAAGGATGTAGAGGCTTCTCCCACCAAGGGTAAGATAGATACTGCCTACAGGAAAATTAAAGAGACCTTTGGAGATAAGAGAACTACTTGTATGAACATCAGGAGCTCAGATGGAAACCCAGTTCTAAGCAAAGAAGGGAAAGCAGAAAGGTGGAAGGAGTATATAGAGGGTCTATACAAGGGCGATGTACTTGAGGACAATATTATGGAAATGGAAGAGGATGTAGATGAAGATGAAATGGGAGATACGATACTGCGTGAAGAGTTTGACAGCGCACTGAAAGACCTGAGTCGAAACAAGGCCCCCGGAGTAGACAACATTCCATTGGAACTACTGACGGTCTTGGGAGAGCCAGTCCTGACAAAACTCTACCATATGGTGAGCAAGATGTATGATACAGGCGAAATACCCTCAGACTTCAAGAAGAATATAATAATTCCAATCCCAAAGAAAGCAGGTGTTGGCCGGCCTGGGTGGCCGAGCGGTTCTAGGCGCTGCAGTCTGGAACCACGCGACCGCTACGGTCGCAGGTTCGAATCCTGCCTCGGGCATGGATGTTTGTGATGTCCTTAGGTTAGTTAGGTTTAAGTAGTTCTAAGTTCTAGGGGACTGATGACCTCAGCAGTTAAGTCCCGTAGTGCTGAGAGCCATTTGAACCAAAGCAGGTGTTGACAGATGTGAAAATTACCGAACTATCCGTTTAATAAGCCACAGCTGCAAAATACTAATGTGAATTCTTTACAGACAAATGGAAAAATGGGTAGAAGCCGACCTCGGCGAAGATCAGTTTGGATTCCGCAGAAATGTTGGAACACGTGAGGCAATACTGACCTTACGACAAAGGCAAACCTACGTTTCTAGCATTTGTAAACTTAGAGAAAGCTTTTGACAACGTTGACTGGAATACTCTCTTTCAAATTCGAAAGGTGGCAGGGGTAAAATAGAGGGAGCGAAAGGCTATTTACAATTTGTACAGAAACCAGATGGCAATTATAAGAGTCGAGAGGCATGAAAGGGAAGCAGTGGTTGGGAAGGGAGTAAGACAGGATTGTAGCCTCTCCCCGATGTTATTCAATCTGTATATTGAGCAAACAGTAAAGGAAACAAAAGAAAAATTGGGAGTAGGTATTAAAATCCATGGAGAAGATATAAAAACTTTGAGGTTCACCGATGTCATTGTAATTCTGTCAGAGACAGCAAAGGAGTTGGAAGAGCAGTTGAACGGAATGGATGGTGTCTTGAAGGGAGGATATAAGATGAACATCAACAAAAGCAAAACGAGGATAATGGAATGTAGTCGAATTAAGTCGGGTGATGTTGAGGGTATTAGATTAGGAAACGAGACACTTAAAGTAGTAAAGGAGTTTTGCTATTTTGGCAGCAAAATAACTGATGATGGTCGAAGTAGAGAGGATATAAAATGTAGACTGGCAATGGCAAGGAAAGCGTTTCTGAAGAAGAGAAATTTGTTAACATCGAGTATAGATTTAAGTATCAGGAATTCATTTCTGAAAGTATTTGTATGGAGTGTAGCCATGTATGGCAGTGAAACATGGACGGTAAATAGTTTGGACAAGAAGAGAATAGAAGTTTTTGAAATGTGGTGCTACAGAAGAATGCTGAAGATTAGATGGGTAGATCACATAACTAATGAGGAAGTATTGAATAGGATTGGGGAGAAGAGAAGTTTGTGGCACAACTTGACGAGTAGAAGGGATCGGTTGGTAGGACATGTTCTGAGGCATCAAGGGATCACCAATTTAGTATTGGAGGGCAGCGTGGAGGGTAAAAATCGTAGGGGGAGACCAAGAGATGAATACACTAAGCAGGTTCAGAAGGATGAATGTTGCAGTAGGTACTGGGAGATGAAGAAGCTTGCACAGGATAGAGTAGCATGGAGAGCTGCATCAAACCAGACTCAGGACTGAAGACCACAACAACAACAACAACAACAACTTTGTTGCAGAGACTGCGGTCTAACACGCGCTGTACGATGCAAATGGTTCAAATGGCTCAAATGGCTCTGAGCACTATGGGACTCAACAGCTTAGGTCATAAGTCTCCTAGAACTTAGAACTACTTAAACCTAACTAACCTAAGGACATCACACACACCCATGCCCGAGGCAGGATGCGAACCTGCGACCGTAACAGTCCCGCGGTTCCGGACTGCAGCGCCAGAACTGCTAGACCACCGCGGCCGGCGCTGTACCATGCAGCCACAGCTATAGTGCGCATGGTTTTCTTCTATAGGGTGGTACTGTTCCCCATACGTCATGCCCTAGTGCACTCTCCTGGAATAGTAATTGTTAATGTTGTGTCCGATTCACTTTTCTTGCTGACTCACCTTGTAGTGGATGTCATACAGTGTTGTACACAATTGTTCCGTGTTCGAATCAAGAGCTTGCCGACATGGTGTTTACTTACGGAAAGGCAAATGGCAATGGGCAACGGGCTGCAAGGTTGTATCAAGAGACCTATCCGCGGTGACAGCAACCGCAGCATTCAATGTTTGCAACACTGTCTCGCCGTTTGTCTGAGACAGGATCTTTTCAGGAAGCAGGAAATCGGAAGGAAATGTTCGGACGCCAGACTTGGAGGAAAATGTGTGAGGCTTGCGTGGCTCGTGCTCCCGCCATCATGTGTTTTACACCCTGTTTTTAACGTTAATTCAAATTACTACTATCACTGAGTTGCTGCTTTGCCTAACCGAGACCGGCGCTAGCAGCGCGTATCGATATGTCCCCTCTCGTAGTATCTTTCCTCGAATGCTATTACTTCCCGGTGATTGTCGGTCGGCCAGTGATTTGCAACGCGTCTGGAGCGCAGCCCGGGCCAGCCAGTCGCCGGCTTGCAGCAGCGGTGAGCCCTGCGTGGACATCGCCCGCCCGCCCGTTGCCGCCACACGCATCACTTAAGCCGGGCCTGACCTTTGGTGGATTGTTGGTCGGTCGGTTTGTCCGAGGACATCTCCGTGCGGCGTATTCGACTGGGCCTCTGGCGGTCTCTGCGCAGTGTAGGAGTCTGTCTGGAGCTGTCCGATCGGTACGAGCATCGTCGCTCGCCGACCCGGGACGTGAACTTTGAGTGGTTTTGAGCATTACGTTGTTAGTTCCCGCGTCACTGCTGTGGAGGTTTTCCTGTGAGCAACAACGAGTGAAGTGTTCGAGATAGCCGTCGTCAGGTGGAAATGATAAAATTAATTTATCCATAGTCAAGTGCACCAGCGGAATTTTCTGCCATGTGGCCGTTAGTGTTCTGATTAACTGCTCTGGCCGCTAACGTAAATTCAGGCAGTATTCATTCTGGGTGAAGAAATATTACCGTATTTCAAGTTCAACTGTACCAGCGGAATTTTCTGCCTTGTGGCCGTTAGTGTTCCGGTTACCTGCCCTGGCCACTAACGTAATTTCAGGCAGCGTCCTTTCCTCACCTGTTGTCGCTGTCCAACATGATGTGTAATTTTGACAGCTAATACATACTTCATTGTGGATTATCACGTGCGAACCTTTTGTTCTCATCTACTCTGTCGTGGCAAGCAAGAGGTTGGTCGGTCGGTCCGTGACTGTCCCTTGGTTGGGTTCGTGCGAATTAAGTGTAGTTGAACTCACCACCTGTCTCGCCTAAGTGAACGAGGGCAGACCAATCCACTGGAGACTCCTGAATGCCGATCTTTTAATTATCGTTTTGGCAGTCTTAATGTTGTTGTAATTTAACTGTATTTTATACTTTCAATTTTGCAAGGTTAGTCGTGCGCCTTCATCCCGGAAGTCCTTCAAGTCCTTCAAGTCCAAACATTATCGCCTTCTGCTTTTGAAAGTTTATTGTAATTTCCTCTGAAAGATTTTACGCGTTATTGTGGGCCTTCCGCCGGTGGTGTTGCAAAAGGAAATTTTTAAACTTAATGTATTGTTTCACCGATTGTTGCAATATATATGTATTTCCTTAATTTTCAGAATTTAACTTTGCGGCCTTCAGCCATCTTATTGCGTTTTGTTTATCTTTTTCTGTGCGCCTTGTGGGCCATCAGCCCTGTTAGCATCTTAAAACATTGTGGCCTTCTGCCTTTAGTAATCATCATGGTATATTAGGAATTTTGAAGATTTAATCCGGCGGCCTTCAGGCGCTCCGCATGCTGATCTCATATATGTATACGATTTATCTTATTCGTAAATTTAAATGTGTGACACGTCTTTTCAAAATTTAACTTATTCTAAAGCACCTGTTTGGAGGCCTTCAGCCGCGAAGCACATTTAATTCTTTCAAAAGTATATTTGTGAACTAAATGATAATAAATTACAATTGTGAAATGAATCCGACCGAAACTCCCTTGGCCCTTTCCACAGTCCTAATTACCTGTTAGCCCTGCGTGATTTAGCGGGCGTTTCAATGTGATTAATACTGTGGAAGGCGAGCGCCGTGTCAGTATCGGACAGTTGGTCCGCCAGTATAGGGTAAGACAGACGACCGTGTGGAACATTCTCCAGGACAAGTGCTACTACCCTTATCACTTACAGCGTGTGCAAGGCCTACTAGCGGCAGGTTTCCCACGTCGGGACCATTTTATCACTGGTTTCTTCGCCAGGCAACCACGATTCCGTGATTTGTGTCGTCCATCCTATTCGCAGATGAGTAGTATCTTCAACTTTCGTAACAGTCATCTGTGGGATAGTATGCAGAACCTCCATAGTATGGTGAGAGCGAATCATCAGCACCGGTGCAGCCGGAATGTGTGGGCCGGGATAATTGGTTACCGTATTTTGTGACCAGCCTTCCTTCAGCGTCGCGTATCAGGCCGGAACTATCGGCGTTTCTTGCGGATGACTTTGCCTCTCCTGCCGGAAGAAATGCCCTTGATGATTCGAAGGGTTATGTGGCTGCTAAGTGATGGTGCTCCGGCGACTTCACCGTTAATGTCCGGACGCATCTCAATCGTGTCTTCCCTGGCCGATGAATCTGACGTGGGAGTCCAGTTGCATGAACTGCCCGTTCACCGGATCTCGACCTGTGCGATTTCTGGTTGTGGGACTATCTCAAACGTATCGTGCATGTAAAGCCCGTTCCAGATATGGAGACACTGGAGGAGTGTATTCATGCTGCCTATGACACTGTTCGGATGCAGTCTGGCCGATGTGAAAGTGTGAGACAGAACCTGCTACGGCGAGTATAAGTATGCGTCGTGACGCATGGAAACAACTTTCAATACCTACTGTAACTGTGGCTGCACCGTAAAGCGTGTCTTAGACTGTGGGTGTGGATTTTCTGTGAATCGATTGTTTTCATTTTGCTGTTTAAATTTCTTACTTTCAGAACTAAGGAAGGCTATAAATTCTTTTTTCTTAAATTTTGTACATGGCTGGAACACCAACAGTAGAATGAAGTCTTATTGAAATAGCGAACAGTCAATCAGTTGCAAACTGGAAGTTTTATTAAAACCCCATTACCAAGGATTTCAATGTTTATAAAAAAAGTCTTCCTCACAAGGAAATGTAGACAGTAGGATTACATATTGTGGCTGAAGTACGTTAAAATATATCCCATCAGTGAAGCATAAAATGTCAGCTCCATATTAAATTAAAACATGCTCAACGTGGTTGTTGTCATATGCTGCTAACTCATCAATGTACAGCTAGTGCACTCTGGTGAGGTACTGCCATACGATAACAACCATGTTGTGCATGTTGGAGCTGACATTTCATATTTGATTAACCCCTTTTGGCGGTATTTTAACGTATTTCTGACACACAATGTTGTCAGTATTTAATTCTGAAGAAGACGTTGAAAACTTGGTAAAGGAGTTTCAATAAACCTTCCAATTTGCAACAGATTACCTGTTTACTATTTATACGACAAAATTTCTGTTATGTTACTGATAAAAAAAAAAGAAGTCAACCCACAAAAGAAGTAACTGTTCACTGTGTTTTGACGGAATCGATCTACCTTGATCGGGGATAACTGTTTTCTGCAACAACTAATAGTAACAGAACTTGAAATCTTGTAAGTTGATAGATATACGTGCAGACGTATAAGACAGAAACAACTCCAACGTGTTACAGAGTCGAGTGTAATATGGGACCCGGGAGAGCGAGCGTGCTGCCATGATGGGACTACGTGCTTCCACTGCAGATATACAAAGCCTCGTTGGATACTACGTGAGTAACCGATGTCACAAAGACTAAATTGCTGCCCTAGAAAACTCGTGTGCTACTGATGTTTGGTTTGACACAGATGCCGAGCCGAAATCGTGACTCTTACGTTGTCCACTATCGCATCCACATTCGCATTTGCATACATATTCCATAAACCACTATACTACGTGCATGGCTTAGGGTACGCAAATGCAGCTAATTTGCTTAACGAGAATCTAAACCGTAATGGCAGTGGTAATTAACAAAGACGTTGACTGTTGAAGCTTGTCGGTTGACAGTGTGTGACGAAGTGATCCTAGTCGCAATGCTACGAGTCGTAACACAACGCAATTCACTGCATGTCTAAAAAGTAGAAGTAGGATTCCAGCTGTTTTAGTCGCTTTTGTAAGTCGTTTTAACGAGAAATTGCCACAGTTGTTCTTGGCTGATGGGAGAATGATGCTTGTGTTAATGTAATTTATTGAACTGAATGTAGAGGACAGATGACGCAAGGCAAAAGCAGGTACAGAAAGTAACAGTACGGTGGTGGTGGTAACAATTGTTATTTCATTTTCCTTGTGTCATTTATGCCGTTATAGTACACATGCAAAACACGTGCAAAAACAGTTATTTCTTCGCAGGAGCTGTAAAACTTTTTTCGAAATTGTGTTTCCACTACTTTTAGAATTATATTCATGTCTCTTTCTTTTTAGTGCGTCTTCATCAGGATGCAGTTTGTTCATTGCTGTTTAGAAGAGACCAAAACAGACAGATAGAGGCGTAAATTTTCCGGGTTAGAGTGTCAGAAGGATGAGCGTGTTGATTATGTTTTGTTTGATAGCGATTTTGACCTGAATGAAGTGGCGTCAGTGTTGATATGCGTCATGCTAGCGAAGAGTGCTGTTACTCGTTCTGAATTTGTGTAGCCTACTCCTCTCGTCTCCCAAGCAACTTATTCGAGTTCAAGCACAAGAGAGAGTCTGGCATATAAAAATAAACACTCTTACTCTAGTAAACGGAATCGGACGAAGGCAGGGTGACCGAGAGCGAGGACGGTGAGTCACCAAAACCACAGAAAGACAACAGGTACTGACAACAACAACAGCTACACTCCGATACGCCATTATGCAAGTCTGAAGAGTGAACCAAATTGGGAGCCTGCAACACGCAACGTTGTAAAGAGGCTACGTAGGTTACGCAGGTGGTCTTGGAGTGTAGTACCCATAATAATTAAGTTATCAAGGTAACTGATACAAGCTGGGATAGACATTAACTGTTGTAGGTATCGCTGGAGCAGAAGACATCCTTAAAGGCAAAAGCTTGTATTGGTAAAAACCAAAAGTCGTACTGATGACCCAGTGCGTTGCGATTCCTCGTCTAGTGGGATGTGTAAGTAAGCATCAGCAAGGTCGGTTTTAGAAATGTTCACGTCCAACATACTTTGAGAGGAGATCCTCTTTACGTGGTATGGGGTAGGTTCCACCAGAGCGTGGGAACTGATCGTTGACTTAAAATCTCCACGAAGCAGGAGGGAGCCATTTGGCTTCTGCACTATGGCCAGGGGTGTGGCGCAAGCACTAGTTTTGACCGTTTCAATGACCCCAGGGTCGAGTTCGAGCTTAACGGCCGTCCTTTAGAAGAGGACGTGCTTGACAGAAACGGGGCACCGCATCTGGAAGTAAAGAAATATCTGCCTCAAAATTGATGGCGCACCCCAAGCCAGGCTCAAACAGCGACGCGAAAGAGGCACAAAGGTCACCAAGTTACTGAAAGGGGACAGTGTCCGAGACAACTTGAACTTCATCCGTAATGAAGAGCCAAAACAGCGAGAAAGCATCAAGGCCGAAAACGTTGCCAGCTAAGTGACTGTTGACAACATACAGCGTTGGTGACCATGTAATCATCTTGTAGTGGCCGTATTGGTGAATTGACCTCTGAGGGGAATAGAGATGTTATCATGTGCAACCAACTCGCCAACGCCGGATAACCCAGTCGAGTTCATGTCGGGAGATAAACCAGGGAAACCGTTGACTCCGTGTCGACTTGTAAACCAACGTTCTGATGAGCAGTTGTGAGATCAATAAACAACTTGGGGGCGCAAGGATTTCCCTGGGGAACGCTGGTATGAAGCTCACGCTCCATCCTGTTACGCAGGTTGGAAGTAGGGGTAGACTGACTTGACGGCCGACGGTAGACAATTCGGAGACGTCCATCCTTGCCACAAAGGGCGCAGTACGCCCAACGATCAACGTTGGTGCGTCATGAAACAGTCAGGACAAGAAAGCAGAAAACCCGCTGGATTCGGCGGCGTGGCGGGACTGGCTGTTCAGAGGCCACTGACAAATAGAAAGTGATGAATCACAATGCCGCCGTCGGGAAGAAGACTTACGAGAATTCCGTCTTCGCGGCGATAGTTGAAACGCAACGACCTGGGGGGCGGACCATAAAACGTTCGTTTGCTGCCTGTGCGATCTCAAAAGAGTGATTTTCAGTATGTCGTCCAAGGAAGGATTGTCGAGCTTGAGGACTGTAGTGCGACCTGCTGGATCCGGAGCCATTTCGACCAACCCGTCACGGATCAGGAAATCGGCATATGAGGTTCTGCAAGACGGGTTGGCAGAAGTAAAATGGCAAATCTGTCGCCCACGAGCGATGCGACTGGCCCGCTTACTGCTGGTACTGATGGAACTCGAGGGGCGATGCGACCACGTGGAAACATCGCAAATAATAGGTCGACAGAAACGAACAGTATTCCTCGAAAGTGAGTGCAAGCGGGTTTGAAAGGGAAACCAATTTCTCAAGTAAGAAAAACGTCTCTGGTGAAGCCCAAGAAAGGAAGAGCGACCGCTGGAGAGCGTCATCAGAAACCCAAAAAGCGGGAAAGTGCTCTTTCAGCAGTTCCAAATACGTGTCTGCAATCCTCCCTGGAATAGTCAGTCGGCGGGAATGGGGGTGGGCAGCGCTCCATCTGGGAGGTGAGCACAGTCAAGACGGGTTGTGGATCTTGCATCTGGAATCAATCTGACAACAGCTGAATTCGATGACGGAAAAGGTCCGTTTGCTGATAGGACTGCTCTTCTACATCTACATTTACATTTATACTCCGCAAGCCACCCAACGGTGTGTGGCGGAGGGCACTTTACGTGCCACTGTCATTATCTCCCTTTCCTGTTCCAGTCGCGTATGGTTCGCGGGAAGAACGACTGTCTGAAAGCCTCTGTGCGCGCTCTAATCTCTCTAATTTTACATCCGTCATCTCCTCGGGAGGTATAAGTAGGGGGAAGCAATATATTCGATACCTCATCCAGAAACGCACCCTCTCGAAACCTGGCGAGCAAGCTACACCGCGATGCAGTGCGCCTCTCTTGCAGAGTCTGCCACTTGAGTTTGTTAAAAATTTCCGTAACGCTATCACGGTTACCAAATAACCCTGTGACGAAACGCGCCGCTCTTCTTTGGATCTTCTCTATCTCCTCCGTCAACCCGATCTGGTACGGATCCCACACTGATGAGCAATACTCAAGTATAGGTCGAACGAGTGTTTTGTAAGCCACCTCCTTTGTTGATGGACTACATTTTCTAAGGACTCTCCCAATGAATCTCAACCTGGTACCCGCCTTACCAACAATTAATTTTATATGATCATTCCACTTCAAATCGTTCCGCACGCATACTCCCAGATATTTTACAGAAGTAACTGCTACCAGTGTTTGTTCCGCTATCATATAATCATACAATAAAGGATCCTTCTTTCTATGTATTCGCAATACATTACATTTGTCTATGTTAAGGGTCAGTTGCCACTCCCTGCACCAAGTGCCTATCCGCTGCAGATCTTCCTGCATTTCGCTACAATTTTCTAATGCTGCAACTTCTCTGTATACTACAGCATCATCCGCGAAAAGCCGCATGGAACTTCCGACACTATCTACTAGGTCATTTATATATATTGTGAAAAGCAATGGTCCCATAACACTCCCCTGTGGCACGCCAGAGGTTACTTTAATGTCTGTAGACGTCTCTCCGTTGATAACAACATGCTGTGTTCTGTTTGCTAAAAACTCTTCAATCCAGCCACACAGCTGGTCTGATATTCCGTAGGCTCTTACTTTGTTTATCAGGCGACAGTGCGGAACTGTATCGAACGCCTTCCGGAAGTCAAGAAAAATAGCATCTACCTGGGAGCCTGTATCTAATATTTTCTGGGTCTCATGAACAAATAAAGCGAGTTGGGTTTCACACGATCGCTGTTTCCGGACTCCATGTTGATTCCTACATAGTAGATTCTGAGTTTCCAAAAACGACATGATACTCGAGTAAAACACATGTTCTAAAATTATACAACAGATCGACGTCAGAGATATAGGTCTATAGTTTTGCGCATCTGCTCGACGACCCTTCTTGAAGACTGGGACTACCTGTGCTCTTTTCCAATCATTTGGAACCTTCTGTTCCTCTAGAGACTTGCGGTACACGGCTGTTAGAATGGGGGCAAGTTCTTTCGCGTACTCTGTGTAGAATCGAATTGGTATCCCGTCAGGTCCAGTGGACTTTCCTCTGTTGAGTGATTCCAGTTGCTTTTCTATTCCTTGGACACTTATTTCGATGTCAGCCATTTTTTCGTTTGTGCGAGGATTTAGAGAAGGAACTGCAGTGCGGTCTTCCTCTGTGAAACAGCTTTGGAAAAAGGTGTTTAGTATTTCAGCTTTACGCTTGTCATCCTCTGTTTCAATGTCATCATCATCCCGGAGTGTCTGGACATGATGTTTCGAGCCACTTACTGATTTAACGCAAGACCAGAACTTCCTAGGATTTTCTGTCAAGTCGGTACCTAGTATTTTACTTTCGAATTCACTGAACGCTTCACGCATAGCCCTCCTTACGCTAACTTTGACATCGTTTAGCTTCTGTTTGTCTGAGAGGTTTTGGCTGCGTTTAAATTTGGAGTGAAGCTCTCTTTGCTTTCGCAGTAATTTCCTAACTTTGTTGTTGTACCACGGTGGGTTTTTCCCGTCCCTCACAGTTTTACTCAGCACGTACCTGTCTAAAACGCATTTTACGATTGCCTTGAACTTTTTCCATAAACACTCAACATTGTCAGTGTAGGAACAGAAATTTTCGTTTTGATCTGTTAGGTAGTCTGAAATCTGCCTTCTATTACTCTTGCTAAACAGATAAACCTTCCTCCCTTTTTTTATATTCCTATTAACTTCCATATTCAGGGATGCTGCAACGGCCTTATGATCACTGATTCCCTGTTCTGCACTTACAGAGTCGAAAAGTTCGGGTCTGTTTGTTATCAGTAGGTCCAAGATGTTATCTCCACGAGTCGGTTCTCTGTTTAATTGCTCGAGGTAATTTTCGGATAGTGCACTCAGTATAATGTCACTCGATGCTCTGTCCCTACCACCCGTCCTAAACATCTGAGTGTCCCAGTCTATATCTGGTAAATTGAAATCTCCACCTAAGACCATAACATGCTGAGAAAATTTATGTGAAATGTATTCCAAATTTTCTCTCAGTTGTTCTGCCACTAATGCTGCTGAGTCGGGGGGTCGGTAAAAGGAGCCAATTATTAACCTAGCTCGGTTGTTGAGTGTAACCTCCACCCATAATAATTCACAGGAACTATCCACTTCTACTTCACTACAGGATAAACTACCACTAACAGCGACGAACACTCCACCACCGGTTGCATGCAATCTATCTTTTCTAAACACCGTCTGTGCCTTTGTAAAAATTTCGGCAGAATTTATCTCTGGCTTCAGCCAGCTTTCTGTACCTATAACGATTTCAGCTTCGGTGCTTTCTATCAGCGCTTGAAGTTCCGGTACTTTACCAACGCAGCTTCGACAGTCTTGCAATTGCTGCTGCTGGACAGCTGTTGCTGTTCCACGAGCTGTACAAGTTTTGCGTCCATAATCCACCATTAACCTATCACCTCGTCGCCAATTCTAGCAAATGGAATCCGACACAACTGGGAGACACAGGCCGACTGACCGGGAGCGTAGACAGTGAGTTCCCAAAACCACTTGACAACAACAGCCGTGGACAGCAACGAAGCTGAAAATGACAGCTACAGAGTGATACACCAATATGCAAATCAAAAGAGTGAACGAAATCGAGAGTGAACGAAATCGAGAGCCTTGACGTAGCAAGACTAGGAACCGACAACGATGGATACAATGAACAACAAAAGAGCACAGTTGGAACACGACTGGCTTCTGAGCCTTTTCTTCCCTTTATTGTGATTTCATTCCCCTGCCCCACACAGGCAGGGGAGGGCTGGCAGCAACACAGCCAAAAGGCTTTACAACAAGAAATACACTTCCATATGTCATCGTCCATGTGCCATACCTGTACTCGTCTATCCTATTAATGTTATTCCCGTACATGGGATACATTTTTATTCGTGAGTCGCATGCCCGGTATGGCCCACAAACACGAAATTGCAGAGCCTGTGTTGTGAATAAGTACGGCGCATGCATGTTCGAAGGAACATTGCATCGCGGTTCTTTACGACACAGGAAAAGAAATTTCGTACAAACAACCAATACGTCACAAAAGATGTGAAAGTTCATATCATTGACTGGATTTTAGTAAAGCTGAGTAGTCGCAAACAAACCGGTACTAGTTGTTTTTTGGGGAATTTATTCCAAATGACATGTTTCGGTCTCTCACCACCATCAGATTTCCTTTTATAAACAACATAACAAATAATTAGTTACACATTTTTTTAAAAAATGCCATATGTTAACAAGAAAGCTTTCTTGTGTAAACAATATAACAAATAATTAGTTACACTTTTTTTTTAACGGCAAATGTTAATAAGAAAACGCAAAATCGAACTGTCAAAACCAATACATACCATTTCATAACAAAATAACTTTGACATTTGGTTCCTTACGCATACATTCACGAACCAGAAAGTGTGACATATAATTTACACTTGGAAAATGGGGATGTTGGTCGTGAGAAGGACTGCAAAAAAACTGCTTCTTCAGTGCGCTCGCACTTTCTAGGTAAAGTACGCGGTGCAGGAGGTCACCATCTTACGGCATTACCGCTGTGCAAATGTTTGCTAGAAATAAAACACTAACCAATAACAACTGAAGGTGCATTCTGTTTGCCTGCACATAGGCACATTAGAAACACACATCTCAGTATTCCAGAATGAGATTTTCACTCTGCAGTGGACTGTGCGCTGATATGAAACTTCCTGGCAGATTAAAACTGTGTGCCCGACCGAGACTGGAACTCGGGACCTTCGCCTTTCGCGGGCAAGTGCTCTACCATCTGAGCTACCGAAGCACGACTCACGCCCGGTCCTCACAGCTTTACTTCTGCCAGTATCTCGTCTCCTACCTCCTACCTTCAATGTTACAAAGTACAAGAAAGTACATTACAGAATTGTAGAGAAAATATTTTGTCTTGGAATGACATGGCTTGTCGGAGACTACAAAAGGAAATTATTTCGATTTGCTGTCACACTTCTTGACTGTTTGTCACACATAAAATCTTATGACATTTTCCCCAGCCTGTGGTTTACTATTGCGGCTATCCAATGCCAAAATGTTTACTGCCCATTAATACAGAATACGTCACCAAAATACATGTACTGCACCTGCAGATAAGCACAAGAAAAGAATCATCACTGTAGTACATGGGCACGAGGTTGCACATTTCAACATATCAAAATATTTATTTGCCTTGAACGGAAAACTATCAAAATTACACAAAAATTAGTCTCGATTCACTGATCAGAGCAGTACATAGGGAAGGGACTACACGTTTCAACGTTAAATTTGTATGTGTAAAAAAGATAAAGTTTCATAATTATAGAAGGACTTGTTTTGATTCGCCAGTGCACTTCCTGACTAAACGTTAAACGAGCAAACCGAAGACTCTTTCCTCCTGAACCACTGATGAACATAACTAGCGTAGGGCATAACAAATAGCAAAGGCAAATGTGGTAGTCTATATACCCAAATTCAGAAAAGTGGTTACGAAAGTTATCATAGTTTCCGTTATGAAATGGTATCTATTGGTTCTGACGCTTAGTTCGATTTTGTGTTTTATCGTTAGCATTTGGCGTTAAAAAAATATAAGTAATTATTTGTTGTATTATTTACACCAGGAAATCTGAAGATGGGCACAGCCCGAAAAATGTCATTTGGACTTAATTCACCAAAAAACAGCTAGCACCTGTTTGTTTACGACTACTCAGCTTTTCTAAAATCCAGTCAGTTATGTTAATAATGATGGTCGCATATCTCTACCGGCAGTTCCAGGCCGACATATGTGAGAGTTCACTTTTACCGTTTGGAACACAACAGAGTGAGCCCAAATGTCACTGTATTACAAAGACAGCTCTGGCCGTCTGGAGAACGCAGTTACCCTTGCCCGTGAACAATTTGACATATGTCGCTACAAAGAAATAATACTTTCTTTCCAGTGTTCGGGAAGAATGTAAAACAAATTAAAAGCGACTATCGACACGGCCCGGCTTCTATAAATAGCATTAAGTGTCTATTGCCGGACTTTTTGTGTAAATTAAATCATATTTAATTTGACAGTAAAGATTTCACCATATCATTTAGATATAATTTAAATGGTTTTACCAGTGCACGTTAGGAAATTCTCCGGAGGCACGACTTCACATACAAATATTAAAAAAAGAAATCCACGGTTTATTTATAAATTACATATAGAAACATTCTTGGTGAATCAGTCTATTTGTTAGTGGACACCGTATCATAACCCATACGATAGTTCCTGAAATTAGCCTTCACGAGTTCAGTGTAGATGTGTCAAGGAAGTTCTTTGCGAGAAAATGCGGCGGCAACATTCACGGGTATGACTGAACTCCGTAATGAACGGGGAAGTTTGTAGATGTCAATTGACTGTTTATAATGATCTGATATCGTTAAACAGTCCATTTCTCTCAGTTATGGTTCAATGGCACTTTGAAAATGGAATCTTTGTTCCTTAAAAATACCTGTAAATATATATTAGGGGTGACTGGCAAGAAATGTAAATAATCGTCTTCCTTACGTATGGAATCTATCTGTCTTTACATTTATCACTCACAAACCACAGGATGGAAGTATTAAGGGAGTACACAAAGGTAAAAACCATTGCAGTTTAACGTCGAATTGCTGCTGCTTTTCCTCCCTTTTCTTATCCCTGCAGACAACAGACGGTGATGTCCATATTTTCAACATGATACCGAATTACACAGATACGAAGTTTCTTCTAAATATGTATCCGTTCTCAACGCGGAGACGTACTTTATTCTTCATTTATTAAAGACACAAGTCAATGTGTTAACACTAATCGTTTTCAAAACGCTCGCTTACGTAACAATATCCCAGATTTCTAATAACATGTGACTGATACAGAAATTTTGACAAAATTTTTCGTATAGATTTAGGTTTCAAGAGATCTGATTCGAGGTTTTGACATTTGTTGCTTAGAGGTTTTAGCGTTTAACGTAATTCAGAATTACTTGAATGGTAAATAGGAGCAGCCGAGTTTCATTGATAAATAATGATTTTACTTAAAAACTGCGGCTAGTCGTCAGTATTTTAAAATTTAATCTACAGACATCTTATACATTGTTTCGTTACGAAATTATGATTCTTTCTTTCACAGTTGTTTTTCTTTTTGAAGATATAATAATCAAGAGTTTTAATCGTATGAAAATGATGTAACATCGAGATTGCTTTAGTGTAATATCACCTGATGGTAACGTGGGATTCCTGGCTTCGCATAACCTGTCTTTTTCGTCGTTTTTTCGTGTTACATCGGAAGTCTCGTTATTAGAGAAAAGAAACTTTACGCAGTGCGTGAGGAACAACAGACTTTTCGTCCTATTGACGGGCTTCAATTCAGCCTCAACTTTAAATTAATTAGATCACGGATCGAGCAACAAAGTTTATGGAGTATCGCACACAATGAAAAGAGGATAGAGACTGAAGTTTCACTCGATAAACAAACATATTTTGTCACTAGCAGTTTCAGTTCGCCGTATTCTTGTGTCACTGTAAGGGTGACAGACGTGTACAGAAACGAAATGAATGCAGTAACTGAAATCGGAGCTAATAATGGGGAACATGAACACCGAAACTTCCTAAAAGTATACCACATTGGCTGTCAGCGAGAGCTAGGTGTGGCTGGGGTTGTTATACACCCCGCAACAACAGTCAGTAGAGTATAGTAGATGGAAACAGGATTTTAAGATTTTACAACCAAATAAATAATCAGTTATTCAAAATTTTACGTAACACTCAATACTCATTTCGTCTAACGTCAATGCTTTTCACATATTACTTCCTAACTAAAAAGTGTGTTGTCGTTATTTCATCATACGGTACAACTGCAGGAGGTATATATTTAAGTTTGAGTTAACACCATTATTTTCACTAGTTTTGAACTCTTATATCAATTCATTTGTGGTGAAGCATACCTTCAAGTTTAATGAAAAAAATCACGCAAGCAATATGGAAACGAAATTTATCATAATTCGAAACTTGGAATTGCAATTATAAATAAAACGGTTTACCCCTCAATCGTGGCTTGTTGCCGCTTTCCCTTAAAAGTATCTGCTTTACGCTACGATCAAGGTACTCACGAAATATCATTATTGGACATAATAGTATTAAAGTAACTAATTGGCTTACAGATCAAGATTGGAAAATTTTTGTTTTAGAGGCTTGAATTTGTTCTTCGATTGTAGGTAATATGCAAATAAGTTTTTAGAACGAGACATCAAGAGGGGTTGGTCCAGTCACATGAATGGTATTGTGTTCTTTCTATATACGTATTGTCTGTTTCCTGCACTAAGCGTGTATGTGGTTACTTCACGTTGCCTCCGCAAGGAAATTCTCACGCTTAGAAGTGATTAAGACTACCTTGCCATCGACAGCATACACCTGGGGACTTCCATAAAATGAAGCGGTGGCTAAGTACTGTGACTCATTAGGATGTATGGTCCTCGTCTCTGTTGATGTTATTAATTGCAATTTTAAATTCAATGGATCCTTTAATGAATTTTTTCAACAGAATTAAAATTTCACTGGCTCTAACGACGTTATTCTAGAACACAGTTTCGACTTTATAGGATACCGCATTTCTATACTGCGCACCGTCTTTTCGGCATTCCGCTCCCACGCGATATTTTTTTAAACATCAGGCTTCCTGAATCTTACATCCTCTTTTCCGATCCTCAAACGACATGTCACACTAGACTGACTTTCTGGTAGCAACGAAGTCTCTATGAAACAAACGTCGTGAATATTTCACACCCATACAATTTTATTATCTAATGCTAATCTTACTATTCTCTATCAGTTGAAGAGGAAACCTCATTCTAACTTTCAGAGAGAAGAAAAGTCGAGAGGACATTGATGTTAAAGTTATCATGCATGTAATGCTACTTTAAGCAATATCAGATTATATTCAGTTTGAAGAAGGGGCATGGTGTTTGCCAAATTTTGGAGAAAGTACCTTGTGAGGGAAACTGTTTCCAAATAAAAAGCGTACTCCTTTCGAAGTTGTATGGTGCAATAATAGGTGCCGCTTACTGCACGCTTGCTACCGCTTGTAATGTTTCTATCTCTGGCATACTAGCTGTCATCCATGTATGTCGTTCGTTTGGGGTGCGCGAAAGATAGGTTAAGTAGAGGACAATGTAAGTCTTTTTCCGGTATTGTAATCACGCATGCCACTGTTGTATTTAAACTGGTCCATGTTGTTGGGAATAAATTTCATTATCGAGTAAATGTTCAGTGACGCTGTTGCAAGAATTCCTAATCTTTTAAGCAGATGCCTACAAGATGTGTGACTATGAGCCCCACACGTTTTTCTAACCACTTTCTTTTGAGCAGTGAATACTTTTTCCTAATTGTTGAGTTACCCCAAAATATTATTCAGTACGACATCAGAGAGTGAAAGTATGCGAAATATGTTGGCTTACTAATTTCTGTCTCCTCAAAATTGTCAATTATTCTGATTGCAACAGTTGCTGAACCTAGTCGCTTCACGAGATCCAAAATATGAATTTTCCAATTAAGATTCTCATCTATATGTACACCCCGAAACTCAGTACGCTCTACCATGGCTACTGCAGGAATTGCACTACATGCAGCAGAACATTGGATGTACTGTGTTTTTTCAAAGTTCAGAGGAAGCCCATTCGCAGGAAACCCATTAATAACTTCTCCAAAGACATTATTTGAATAATTTTCTATTGGAGTTTCTTCTACTGGATTAATAATGATGCTTGTATCACAAGTGTCAGCTTAGCTTCACGTTTCAGACAAGAAGGGAGGTCATTCACATATATCAAGAATGAAAGGGGACGCTTAATCAAACCCTTTGGAACACCTAACGTAATTTCACCCCAATTAGATGAAGTGGAAAATGACCTTAACTTCCTTAAGTTCCTTAAATCATATAAAGAAACTTTTTGCTTCCTGTTATGTAGGTATGACTAAAACGTTCATATGCTGTTCCATTTATACCACAGAATTGTAATTTCTGTAACACAGTGTCATGGCTCACACAATAAAATGCTTCGGATAAGTCACAGAAAATTCCTATAGGTGACATTTTACTATTTAAAGACTCTATTATGTATATTGCTGTCTCACTTGAAATCCGAACTGTGATATACTAAGTATCTTATTACTGTTGAGATGGCTAACCACACTTGAGTACATTACTTCCCCAACGATTTTTGAAAATACTGTAAGCAAGGATACTGACCGGTTATTATTGACATCTGTGGTGTCTCCTTTCTTGCAGAGAGGCTTGACAATGGCATATTTTAACCTGTCTGTGTTACCTTGAGTTAGAGATGCATTACATATGTGACTCAGAACATCACCTGTAACTGCTCCACATTGTTTTAATATCTTGCTAGAGATGTCATCTACTCCTACAGAATATTTATTTTTCAAATATGTAATGATTTTCCTTATTTCACAAGAGACTGTTACGTGAAAATTAATCTGACTAAGATTTCTCAAAACTTGCCCTGCGACCAGCATCCGTAACCATAGACAGTAGTGTGAAAAGGCATACAGTGGTGCGAAAAACCGATATTACCTGTATTTATCATTTGTAGCAATCTATTATCTGATTATATACTCTGGGTGGTCATAATGGTTCCTAGAAGGAATTAGCCACAATGTTTCCTGCGGCACAATCCACAGCTTCGTCCCATAATGTACTAGACTGGGTAGCTATATGATAGCGGTTACCCACTGCAGTATCAAAAGAAACGGCGATAGCACTGTTGTGTAGTGGATGTCCGAGCGCCACCCACGTTTCCTTTTACGGCAGGGCATCCATATAAAATAATAACGAACAACTCCAGGCAAAGAGTAAATAATAGCAACGTCTCTGCAATAATGCAACATTACTTGTAATCTGACATATTTTCCATCTTCTCGTAAGTTAAGAATATAGAAGTGTTGCTGTGATATCACCTACAATTATGTCTTAGTTTGTAGCATTTTATAATGTAATTCGAGAGTATGGAATGATATGCCGTGATCTCCTATGGATACCCGCCAAAACATTTGCGCTGCATGATATAAATCCTATCTCCTATGGATACCCACCAAAACGTTTGCGTTGTTCCAATGGTTCAAATGGCTCTGAGCACTATGCGGCTTAACTTCTCAGGTCATCAGTCCCCTAGAACTTAGAACTAATTAAACCTAACTAACCTAAGGACATCACACACATCCATGCCCGAGGCAGGATTCGAACCTGCGTCCGTAGTGGTCGCTCGGCTCCAGACTGTAGCGCCTAGAACCGCACGGCCACTCCGGCCGGCGTTTGCGTTGTATTATGTGAATTGTATGTAGTAGATTCCGTACATATGAGACTCTCTTTACAGCGGGAAATAGTCAAATAATTTCGTTACATGTAATTACGTGCCAAAATAAAGAGATTTTACAATATAAATGCTACTATGAGACACATTATAACAAAAAACATTGAAATTAGAAGTCAATGAAGGTGCCCATTAATGTGGTAGCATCTTCTGAGTAAAAGAAAGATTTTGCCGAATATTTACTGATGTCAGTCACGATTTGTATTTAGTTATTTCAATTATGTACTGAATGGCGCCCGTGCGGAACAACTCTCGTTACGAAGTATTTTATTAATGCATTATGGGATGTTAAATATTTTGTTGGCTATATATGAGCTGTGTGCCGTTGTAGAACTTCACTACCATTCAAACACAAATAGACTCATTGTTATTGATGTTTTTAATTCTGCAAGTACTACTGGGAAGAGTGAAAGTAATTGCTTATCCTTAAGTTTAAGATGTAATGTCGTAAAACTATATTCATCAATGTTGTATTGTTTACCGAAACATGACATCCCTTAAAGATGCAGTATTTTGCAGGTGTATAGTAATAATACAATAAATGTAAGTTTTGGGATTCATCCTCCAATTATCCTCTACATACAGAGCATTTAATGTGCTGTAGCAAGTTGTTGCCTATATTGATGTCTCTTTTATTTACTCATATTGAATCCCCGAAGTCTTTTCATTTAGTTCTAGTATTACTCTACTGCTTTCTACTTCTTTTGAGAAAAAAGAAAATGACGCGAAACAGCGTATATGTACTAAAATACTGCTCCAAATATCGCTTGTTTCAAAAAGTTTACAGCACGTTACAGGATCAACAAGAGATATTATTTTTGTAATAAATCTCTGTGTTCAGAAAATGTGATCTCTACAAATCCTGCCTACCAATAAATGATTCTCTCACTCATTAATGATAGGAAACATGCAGAGTAAACGAGTCTCCTCATTTTTAGATTACCTATAGCTCATATTATATGTGACGCAACCCATCCGATGTGCTTAAGTTAATAATGGTCAAATTTGTATTGTGTGTGACATGCATTGTCTGTGGCATTCAAACTGAGTCGCGTCGTGTACGATAATAGGAGACCCGAAGGGAACTGGTAACCTCACGATATGTATGCATGTATTCCAATATGCGGCAACAAACTGTTCGTTTGTTATGAAGCTATGATAAATATGTATACAATTCTTGGACCTCCATTAATTTTCAAACGATTAAGAACACTCCTTCTACATGCGTATGGGATTTTTTACAGGAAGTGTTGATATTTGTATTTGCCTAACGTGCTAATGAATTAAACGAATACGTATTACACGATTGGCTACCGGAGATAAATGTACATCACAAAATAAACTTTAAATAACGCGTCTGTGCACAGAGTAACACAAACATGTCTAATGGCCGCGGCAGCGTCTAAAGCACACGCCACTCAGTTAAACAATGACATAAGCAAAGTGGGAAAATAGATGATAGCAATGACAGAAACAAAAGCAAAGAGACAGAGAGTTGGGGCCCTGTTAGTAAAGTTGTTGATATTTAGGTCATTACGCTCCAAAGAACGTACCGAACGTTTCTTGCTGTGACTGTAGGGTCTATTGCCGTTACATACAGAGCGAGTCAGAAAGAAAGAACGGAGTTCAATTGTTTATTACAGACAAAGTATGAAAGATTATACTACGTGATTTTTAAGTGATTTTCATATCAGAAGTGATCGGTAAGATATCAATAACAAGACTCGCTGATGACATTGCTATCCTCGGTGAAAGTGAAGAAGTCTCATAAGCCATACGGCAAGGAATCAACTGTCAACTGAGCACAGAATTTAGATTGAGAGAAAACAGAAGAAAAGGGAATAGAACGAACGGCATTAGTGAGGAACTCATCATCAAAATTAGGGACCGCGAAGAAGACGAAGTGAAGAAATTCGGCTATCTTGAAGGCAAAACAACACATGATGGATGAAGCGAGAAGGACTTGAAAGCAGACTAGCACAGTCAAAGAACGCAGTCCTGTCCAACAGAAGTCTACTGATACCATCATCATTTCTTTGAGGAAACAGTTCCTGAGGAAGTACATATAGAGTACAGCATTGCGCGAAAGTGAATCATAGGTTATGATGAAAGCGTAAAAGAAGAGAATCGAAGCTTTTAAGATGTGGTACTATAAAAGAATATACAAAATACTGCTTACACAAGAAATACGGAGGTTCTTGCAGAAATGTCGGAGACAGAAATATGTGGTAAACATTGACAAGAAGAGACAGGATGATAGGACATGTGTTAAAACATTAAGGAAGCATTCTCACGCACTAGGAGTTGTAGTGGCTATAAGCTGCGAAAAAGACAGAAGTTGGAATATATCTAACAAATAAATGCGGAGGTTGGGACCAAGCGCTACTCTAAGATGAAGAGGTTGGCACAGGAGAGGAATTAAAAAGCCGGATGATCAAAAAAAAGTTATGACAGAAATTTGAACGTTTTTATTGCGCGTCGAAAGTTTTCAAATATTTGATCAGCTCGACTGAACTAGTAGTATAGAACCAAGGCACAATTTATAGGCCGGCCGCTGTGGCCGACCGGTTCTGAGTGCTTCAGTCCGGAACAGCGCGACTGCTACGGTTTCAGGTTCGAAACCTGCCTCGGGCTTGGATATGTGTGATGTCCTTAGGTTAGTAATGTTTAAGTAGTTCTAAGTTCTAGGGGACTGATGACCTCAGATGTTAAGGCCCATAGTGCTCAGAGCCATTTGAACTAATTACAGAAATGCGTATGTTCCGAAGAGAGAATTGCAATAACACTACTTTTGGATTCATTTAAGACTTGGAGATGTCTCTTCAAAGTATCCAAGCAAAGCAAAGCATGTGAGTTACGTGTGCATAGCTTTTAATGATAGACATATTTTCTTTATTCGAAATTTCCTTTATTACCCATACAACTTAGTGGGTGAAATTATTTAAAAATTCCTGCAAAGAGCCGCATTACTGACAGAAAACGCCCATCCCTCCTTGAAGAGACTGATGGCCTACTTGACATGAAGAATATATAGATGTAGAGATGAAGGAATCAGAGGAGGCTGGTGGCCCGCTGCTCGTTCAGGATTCTTTTCAAGAGGACTGTACATAGGAAAGAAAACTGTATTATCGTTAACGGACCAAATATCTCACGAAATAAGCATCAAACGAAAAAACTACAAAGATCGAAACTTGTCTAACATGAAGGGGGAAACCAGATGGCGCTATGGTTGGCCCTCTAGAAGGCGCTGCCATACGTCCGACGGATATCAACTGCGTTTTTTAAAAGAGGAACCCCCATTTTTTATCACATATTCGTGTAGTACGTAAAGAAATATGAATGTTTTAGTTGAACCACTTTTTTCGCTTTGTGATAGATGGAGCTGTAACAGTCACAAACATATGGCTCACAATTGTAGACGAACAGTTGGTAACAGGTAGGTTTCTTAAATTAAAATACAGAACGTAGGTACGTTTGGACATTTTATTTCGGTTGTTCCAATGTGATACATGTACTTTTGTGAACTTATCATTTCTGAGAACGCATGCTGTTACAGCGTGATTACCTGTAAATACCACATTAATGCAATAAATGCTGAAAATGATGTCCGTCAACATCAATACATTTGGCAATATGTGTAGCGACATTCCTCTCAACAGCGAGTAGTTCGCCTTCCGTAATGTTCGCATATGCATTGACAATGCGCTTACGCATGTTGTCATGCGTTGTCGGTGGATCACGACAGCACATATCTTTCAACTTCCCCCACAGAACGAAACCCGGGGACGCCAGATCCGGTGAACGTGCGGGCCGTGGTATGGTGCTTCGACGACCAATCCACCTGTCATGAAATATGCTATTCAAGACTGCTTCGACCGCAAGCGAACTATGTGCCGGACATCCATCATGTTGGAAGTACATCGCCATTCTGTCATGGAGTGAAACATCTTGTAGTAATATCGGTAGAACATTACCTAGGAAATCAGCATACATTGCACCATTTACATTGCCATCGATAAAATGGGAGCCAATTCTCCTTCCTCCCATAATGCCGCACCATACATTAACCCGCCAAGGTCGCTGATGTTCCACTTGTCGCAGCCATCGTGGATTTTCCGTTGCCCAGTAGTGCATATTATGCCGGTTTACGTTACCGCTGTTGGCGAATGACGCTTGGTCGCTAAATAGAACGCCTGCAAAAAATCTGTCATCGTTCCATAATTTCTCTTGTGCCCAGTGGTAGAAATGTACACGACGTTCAAGGTCTTCGCCATGCAATTCCTGGTGCATAGAAATATGGTACGGGTGCAATCGATGTTGATGTAGCATTCCAACACCGACGTTTTTGAGATTCCCGATTCTTGCGCAATTTGTCTGCTACTGATGTGCGGATTAGCCGCGACAGCAGCTAAAACTCCTACTTCGATATCGTCATTTGTTGCAGGTCGTGGTTGACGTTTCACATGTTTCTGAACACTTCCTGTTTCCATACATAATGTAGCTATCCGGCGAACGGTCTGGACACTTGGATGATGTCGTCCAGGATACCAAGCAGCTTACACAGCACACGTCCGTTCGACATTTTGATCACAATAGCCATACATCAACACGATAGCGATCTTTTCCGCAATTCGTAAACGGTCCATTTTAACACGGGTAATGTATCACGAAGCAAATACCGTCCGCACTGGAGGAATGTTACGTGACACTACGTACTTATACGTTTGTGATTATTACAGCGCCATCTATCACAAAGCGAGAAAAGAGGTCCAACTAAAACATTCATATTTCTTTTCGTACTACACGAATATGTAATAAAAATGGGGGTTCCTATTTTTAAAAAAGGCGGTTGATATCCGTTTGACCTATGAAAGCGTCATCTAGCGGGCCAACCATAGCGCCATCTGGTTTCCCCCTTCAAGCTAGACGAGTTTCGTTCTTAGTAGTTTTTCGTTTGATGCTTATTTCGGGAGATATTTGGCCCGGTCACTATGAATGGACCTCCTTGTATATACAGTATATTCCACAGTTCCGACCGTTCTCGGTACAGTTTTCTGTTTTCTGGCGATTACACTCGAAAGCTATACTGAGACAGAATTTACAGTCCTCTTGTCGGTACACTACAGTCTCGATCCGGTTTGGTAGCGAGAAACCCTGTCCAAACATAGCACACACGAGCGAACCGTTTCGTTCGATGTACCGTCACTGCGCGAAACTTGTTCGTTATTGTAAAAATGGCAGCATGTAGAACGCTAGGACGACCCATTCTTCCGTAATGCTCCAGCGCCTGTGATCCCCGACCAGGTTAGGTGAAGGGAAGACATCGAAGGAAGTCAGAGGTGCATAGTTATATTTCTTACTGAAAAGTTCGATCGATATGCAAGTATTACAGAGTCGCTGGATGGAAGACTACTTTCTTTTAGCGAGTATTGAGAAAATTTAGAGAACTGACACTTTCAGCTGACTGCAAAGACAACATGAGAGAAATTAGGGCTTGTTTGGAACATATAGACAGTCGTTTTTCCGTCGCACCGTGTTCGAAAGGAACAGCAAGTGAATGACTACTGGTGGTACACAGTACCCTGCATTGTACACCGTATGGTGGCTTCCGCAGCAAGGATGTAAATGTAAATGTAGATGCAGTATTCAGGGTACGCGTCGACGCAGTGCTCTTCCTGTCGTTGTCAGCTTCCCAGACTCGTACCCTCAATGTCTCACTGAAGGAGCTCTTTAGTTGGTATCATGAGACAGGGTGCGGCTCGCTCGTGTTCCCGCCAATCAAAAATCAGTAGACATACTGAGAAATTAAGCCACGCCCTCTGCATGGAAGTCAGAACAGTAATCAGGGCGAACAAACTGAACACAGTAGACGCTCATTAAAGGCTCCAGCTTCATCTGATCGAAGTGGCAGGATTGTCACACACAACAGTATCCTGATTATATTTCAGACCCTCTCGAGTCTTATCCATTTAGTTAATTAGTTGGCTGGCAAGTTAATCATATGTTCTGAGGTGTTTTGAGCTCAGAATGTGCCAAGTTCAGAACACTCCCAAAAGGAAACATAAGAAAAAATTTCTGTAAAGTTCTGTGTCCATTTATTATCGTAATTATTTTCCTCAACACAACGCAAATGGTCTCCTTTGAGTCGTACTGAAGCCCAACACAGACAAAGTGTGAAAAGGTAAATCACCTGATAGAAAGATCTTAAACTAAATGGAATTTCACTAAATGCTTGATAACACAGTCCTTCTGTTACTAAAACACCCAAAGATGTTCTCTATGATATGATACAGTCATCGCGTTTGACTGAAAACTAAGAGAACTCCCTAAGTCCACACTACTGGGAGGCGTAAGTCTGAACAGAATGAAACTTAAGGTTTCAGCAAGCCGGTATAATTTCAAAGTCCCTTCAGTCTCGTCAGAAGAGTAACGAATGAGACCAACAGTTTCAGTCCCCGAACTTAGCGCTATCCGCTGGACGCGAAGGCGGCGTGCGCTCGGAGACGAATCTGGGTCCGTGGCAGAAGACATCAACTGACTGATTGTGATTTAACTGCCTAGATCGGGGCCGGCGTGGTCCTAAATACTCGCATGGCTGGGATATAATGGCATTCGATTAGCCGCACTTGACACGGCGGCTCCAGCAAAAGGCCCGCAGCAGGAGCGACCCCTGTTACGGCTGTGCGCACCACCTGTTCTTCGTTTGTGGTACACGCGAAAGTCCTCTAAGGGGCGGACTGGAAATTTCTTGGCTCGCTGGACTGTGCGGTAGTTGAGTCGCAGGGGCTGTGCTTCCTGCAGTCTGCCTCGCAGAGGTGTGTTGCAGGTGGCGTCGGCGCCTGATGACTTCTGCGACGCGCCATGTTCCATAAATCATTTGAATGGTTCTGTTATCGAAATGATGTGGAACGAGCTAGATTACATATGAGCTTCTGGTTTTATAAGTTTTAAAATTCTATTAATTTCAGCGAAGGATGTTGGTGCTACTTCTAGTTGATTAAAGTTTTATATAATAACATTTTCAGTATACTCTCTTGAGTCTACAACTAAACTACTTAATCCTGTTTCTGCTGCTATATTTAGGAAGCGATTATGTCATTTTGCTGCAGGGAAGTTGGAAAATTCCCTACTGAAATCAGACTAAAACCACGAAATAATGTTTTCAGGTCATTTTTCCTGTCAGAATCTCTCAAGAAATCTATATTTATAATCTCACAAACTACTCCTCCTTTTTGTCTGACAGGAAGTTCAGCAACGCATCTAAATTTCTTACAAATACTTGTAAGTTTCCTAGAGCGTGATAGACTGTTACAACTACAAGAGAAGCGTTCTGCGATAACAACTCTCAAACACGTGCTCCCAGGTGCTGGCTCTGAGCACTATGGGACTTAACTGCTGAGGTCATCAGTCCCCTAGAACTACTTAAACCTAACTAACCTAAGGATGTTACACACATCCACGCCCGATGCAGGATTCGAACCTGCGACCGTAGTGGTAGCGCGGTTCCAGACTGTAGCGCCTAGGACCGCTCGGCCACCCCGGCCGCTCCCAGGTGCTTATCAGCACAAGAATTGCTTGTTTCAATATTTTTAACAATGTTTTCAACTGTTACATATGTAACAACACATCCTTTTACTATGTTAACTCTACATGAAAATGATGATACTCAATCTTTGATATTTAAGTTCTCTATCCCTGTATTTACATGATGTCAAGAGTGGCCACGAGCATCTACCACCTCGGAATCTTTCACGACTTCTAGACATACAACAACTTCATCTATCTCCCTTTTCTGTACAATGTTACCTATATTATCGTCCTGTTCTGTTCTACTTTCTTTCAAGACTGTTAACAACCTGACTAACCTAAAAAAATCTGTCCCTCTGACTCCAGCCAGCACAGAGATTTTGCCTCGTATACTTGTGTCTCCCCATACACTTTCTGCAAAATGCTCAGCTAACCTGTCATTATCCCTCCTAGTCATGTATCCCCATCTCCCAACTGCAGCAAGGGGTACAGCACAGATGTAAGACTTTGTTTCAGGCTGAACCAATCCCCGTAGATCTTTTTTTACCTGGAAAGCAACTATATTAACCAAGGGTTGGTCATGACACTGCAAAACGTCCACAAACAGAATACGAATGTGCGCTGCTGCTGCTCCTACTCGTATTTCCTCCACGTGACCTTTATTACTATAAGTTTCTAGCCAGTCTGTATCCTTCTCCACCTACAATAAGTATCTGACCTCTTCATCAAAATCTCTGCACAAAGCCGCCATATTCTTTGGCATTTGTCACCTGGCTAAGATTGGCACTAAATTTCACCATGCCTATTACCTAGTATTCTGCACCTAGCTTTTCCTGTTGCATTTGACCCATATCCCTCCCATTACTGCAACGTATATCAATACTCTTTTTTTGTACTTGACTTTTCTACCGATTTATCCTTAAAGTTTCCCTACGACTCTACTGCTCTCTATTTTGCCAAAAAACAGATTGCGGCTCTTCTATTTCAGCTAACAAGTCGAACTGATTGGTAGCCGTAATCTGAATAGTGATTATTGAAGTTTTGTTCTTTTGCTTATCTCTTGTTACTTTTTTCAGTTCCCTCTGCCTCTTTTCCTCTTCAACCTAATTCAAAGTATGCCATTTGTAATTCTGCCAGAAGGGCACAAATCTTTCTTCCCTGTCACATGATTCTGTTTTCTCGACAGCATAATCTTCATATTCATAGGAGGGCCTCATTGGATTCTTTACTGGGCTCTCCAATACAATCACCCAAATGAAACATTAGGCCACAATTGTGATTTGTTTCTCGTACACTTAAAAATCTACAATGACATCCACATTTATCATACATTACGTTACTTTTACAGTAAACGGAAAAAAAAGTAGCACACGTTTAAAATGAAGCAAAATGAGTTGAGCAACAAAATTCCAGATGGCGGGCAGAAGTAAACACCTAGTTTAGATTTTCGCCTGGACGCAAGAGCTTCGTCCTGTGTCATAAATCTGCGAGAAAAGTGCTACGTATCGCACTTAAGCGTTGCCAGATTCTGTGTGGTGTTGCTCTGCCTCCTGTCTCAATCAAACGTGAATGGTAGTGATGCCCTGGGCACGTACACCTTTTTTGTGTCCAGTTTGTTTCGAGGAACATAACTTTCCCATTTAATACAGGTTTCTCATATATAATTCTTTTGAGATCTTCCCTTAACGAACTCTACCTGCCGTTTCTGTATGGTGAACTGAACTTCCGTATGGAGAGACCTTAAAGTTTCATCAAATCTGTTAAAAAAGAAAAATCGTTTTGAATACCAATGGAGAACTGACTAATTTAATCTCATTCGGATTTAATTCAGGCAGCTGTTGAACAATTCATTTGAAGATACTTAATAATAGCACTAAACTCGTATTTCTCCTGGCAGGACACAGAAGATCACACAGAACTTTCAGGACATCTGGCAACTTACACCTTGTTTGTTTATTTACTTTGTTGCTTAAAGACTGCACATTATGTTGATGTAAAAAAACCGACAGGATATTGTTGAAAAGTATATACAGGATGTTAAGAAAGTGGCAAATGTTTTGAGAGGTGGTATCACTCATTGGGACAGGAAAAGCAAGTGCAACTGACGTGGGACGAGAAGTGCATATTTTTTAAAAACTTACTCATTATAGGTGTTCCACGCGACTTCAGTCCATGCCAGTACATCACTCTGACATCCGCTCTAATGAAGCACTCATCCTTCGAAGTCCTCCTGGTTGCTGTTGTGCGTGCTGTCATGATGCGTACTGTCATGCACCGAAGACAAGATTTTGTAATAGCTGCACATAGTCGACTTCAGTGGCGTGGACGAATTCTTTCAAGTGTTCCCTTAATAAATAGTCTTGTGGGTTGAGGTTGGAGAGACTAGGGGACTATGGAGTAGAGATTCTTTGACCAGTCCAGAGGTCTTGAAATCTCAGTGTCAGATGTTGAGCCATAATGCTGAGAAAATGTGCTGATGCGCCATCGAGCATGAATCACTTCTCTGGTCTTTCCCGTCATGGCACATCCTCCAGCGAGGCAGATAACACATTGAAAAGAAAGTGCCTATAGTAAGTCCCGTTTAATCTCTATGGCTGGACGTGTGGCCTTATTAATCTATCCCCAAAATGGTTGCTCAAGCTTAGCGTGAGGGCAGACTTAGTCTCCCCTGTATTCGTGCTTAAAAAAGATGCAGTATTAATTCATAACAAAAATATAAACAACTTTCTCATAAGAGCACTAAATGTGCGAAGACATCAGTTTTCCAGCCCGCGTCGCACCCTGAGTATTGGTGTGTTTGCCTGCTTGAGACTCGACTGCTCTCAGTCTCTGCATACCTTCCCTCAGCTGGCCGTGTGCGCCTGCGCGTTAGTGGTGTTCTCGGCTCCCCTCCTCTTCCCCTCTTCTACGAAACCTGTTGCGCTGCATTTGATAGCAGGTATCGAGACTAGTCTCGGCCGTTTCTGTACTGGCTTTTAACACGGAAGTGAACAGTAGCGCGGTGTGTTCATAGTCATTCATTGCGTGATTTTAGTTAATATCTTCGTTGTGTGACCAACATGAGTGAGCCAGTAACTGAACACCTTATAGAATTTTTATTAATAACGCCTTTTTCTACATTAACCTACGAAAAAAGTGTGAATTGAAGGACAATCGACCTACTCCTATACTCAGTGTAGTTTTAAGTGAAGCCAAACAAAAACGCACTTTTCAGACAGCCTGCTACGAAAAGTATACTTGGCTGACCGCGAATGCAGTTAATAACAGATTATATTGTTATATATGTCTTCTGTTTAGTGGTGAAAAGGGATGGTGCAATGAGGGCATTTGTACAATAAGACAGGAAAGCACAAAAGCATCAGATATCAAAACGTCACCTGCAGAACAAAGAATTATTTCGGTTATTTGGCAAAAGTAGAATTGAGCAGGCCCTTTCTGCAGCCGCTCGTCTGACAGCAATAAAATACAACGAACAAGTTGCATCCAACAGGAGAGTATTGCTTCGTCCTATTCAGGCAATTGCATTTCTTTGTAAACAAGAATTACCCTGTCGCGGCCATCAAGAACATGAATCCTCCAGCAACAAAGGTAACTATCTGCAATTGTTGGATTTACTAGCTCATGGAGAGCAGTTAGCCGGAGACCATCTGTCATCGTTTTCAACCTTTAAAGGAACTTCTACAGATATACAGAATGATGAAATAAAAATGATAACTGTGGCAGATAATGAGAAAATAAAAGCTGGAATTCAGGACTGCAATTTCATTTCGATTCAGGCTGATGAAACATTACACGTGTCATGCAAGAGTCAAATGAGTATAATGTTCAGATACTGCATTAGAGACAAATTTGAGGAATGATTCGTTGGATTTTACGATGCTTCTGGAGATAAAACTGTTGGAGGTTTGTCAAACATTATTCATGCAGTGTTGAAAGAATTGAATGTGGAAGGAAAAGTGGTTAGTCAGACATATGATGGCACTTCAGTAATTGCGGGCAGAGAAAGAGGACTACAACAATTGGTGAAGCAGTTCTGTCCCTATGCGCTGTTTACTCATTGTTACGCACACCAACTGAATTTGGTACTGTTCCATGCCTCCAAAACCATACGACAAGCACGCCTGTTTGTAAGTGAACTTACTGCATTCCATTCGTTTTTCAGCAAATCACCATAACGAGCTGTATTGTTAACTGAGAAAGGATTTTAACTGCCACATGCAAGCAATACTCGCTGGAACTTTCGTTCCAGGGCAGTTTCAACAATGTCTAGTCATTTCTCAGAGCTATATAGTGTTTTTAATTATATAATTGATTATACAGACTCTCAGTAGGACCCAGAATTTTCGAGCTGTGCTGTGGGAATGAAACAACGGATGTATCACGCAGTGTCCATTTTGCGATGTTTAAGAATAATGCGTGTGAAGTGTGTGTAAAAATATTGTACAAGACCAAAGAGAAAAATTATTTACAAAAAATATAACGTCGATACTACGCTAGGGAAAGACAATAACGATGATAAACAATATCGCGGTTAAAATATGGTGAAATACAACATTTATATCTTTGTATAACTAACTATAGAAGAGGAAAAAGATAAGTTATTACTCGCTCTTCGGCTGTTTCTGATTCTCATGGTACTATTGTTAGATAGATATTGTGTGTAGCGTTGAATGCTAGCAGACGGTCTTTGATAGAGCATATAAATGAACAGTTTGGAAAAGTACAGTTGCAGATAAATGAAATAAAACGAGCATACTCTGAATTGCCGAACATAGCACGGTTCATACCGTTATAAAAAACGAGGTCGAACAACTTACAAACCGTATGGAAAACCTTGAAGTAGTGCAAAAGAAACTATAGACCAACATTTATCCGAACAAGCTAAGAAAGTAGAACAGGAATTCCAAGATTGGCTAACGGAGAAGGGAAGTCAGATCTCGGAACAAATAGAGAATAAAGTAAAGACTGCTTTGCTGCAAATAGCTAACGGCGCAGCTGTTTGTAAACAGAGCTCAGTCTAAGCGTGTCAACTCGCAGGTGAAAA
Source organism: Schistocerca cancellata (assembly GCF_023864275.1). Taxonomy (NCBI): domain Eukaryota; kingdom Metazoa; phylum Arthropoda; class Insecta; order Orthoptera; family Acrididae; genus Schistocerca; species Schistocerca cancellata. Next base: position 745,659,616 of record NC_064628.1, on the reverse strand, counting down.
AACAGAAGCGAGCTATGCGCTCGGTCGCAGACGCCCAACACAATAAGACGAAAATACTTGCGAAAACGCAAATAGTGCGCTTGGATCATATCCGCCCGCAGCGAACTCGGATAGATTAGACATAAATGTACAGAGGAGTATGCCAGTACGCAATCATATGGGGGCAATCCCTACATCAAGTAACACTATTGACGAAAGCCTAATCAAACACCGTCAGTTTCAAACAACGCAGAAAAGAAATAGGTACAGCCTGTGATATTTATAAAGGGATTTATAAATGGTTTACCAAGTGCGTGGAACGAACAACAAAAGATTCAGTTTATAATAGCGCATATCCAGGGTGACGCTGCGCTGTGGACGATTGGAATTATAGATAACTGTCAGAGCGTTGCACAATTTGAATAGACATTCTTAGACTGATATTTGTCAAAGGAAATACAAGAAGGATTGAAGTATAGTCTAAAGGTGTACAATTCAAAACAAGGTACCCTGCGGAGATACTTTGAAAAATATATCAATAAAACAAGATATTGGGATGAACCCATATCTGCACGGGATGTGATACGTATTCTAAAACTGTGATTACCAGGTCACATTCGTGATAAATTAATTAATGTTGCAGAAGACGATGTGGAAATATATTTATCGGTGTTAGATGAAATAGATTCATCCCAAGGGGAATGCAGGACGAATCGTCACCGGAAAAACGGGAACTTTTCGCAGAGAAAATATGAGATCCGGAATAATAACCCCAACTTTGGGAACAACAACAGTAAAAGAATCTCATGACGAACAGAATAGGAGAAATAGAAATGGGCAGATGCAGTACATCATAAAACGTCGATGTGAAGATCGATACCATCCAGGATATAACAATAATAAAGGGTAATCAGAATAACAAGCGTAGGACGAATGAAGGGCAATGGCCTAATCAAAATTATAGTCCGAATAATCACAACTATCCGCTACAGCGGATGCAAACCTCAATGCCGCCACCACTGACAGTAAACCATGACAATTACCACGGTGACAATCGGAATCCGATGCCAAACGCAAATGTAATACCACAGCCGTGGGCGGATAGTAATAGTGGGGCGAGGATCGCTAAAATGACAGGTGAAGGGAGCAATAACATTTCGCGACCGTCAAACGACAATCGACCACAATAAACTCCCAATTGTCTGTCAACGGACGGAGCGGAGGCACATCTCAGAAACATTTACAAAACAATATCAGTCTGCTGAGATATCAAGAAGGCAATACCATGCAACAGGTTTTATTAACAGAACCGCATAATTGTGATAACAAGGAGGTAGAGATAGTGCAAACCATATTAAAAGCACGAATAAATAACATTCCTATAGAAGTATATGCAGACATTGGAGCTACAACTAATGAACTGAGCTATGATCTTTCTAAAACTTTAAGTCATAACCGCGAATTGCCTATATACCCAGTACAAAACTGTCTCGTTACTGGGACCAGTAGTGCACAGACAAGGAACATTCAATACCAGGTAAGGCTGGAATTATGCTTCGGAAAAGAAACCATAAAGTGTGCTTTTCTAGTGGTAAAAGGATTACGAGTGGCCTGCATCCTGGGGTGCGACTCTCTTAGCGAGAGAAAGGCACAAATTGACCTCTCAAGCGGAAAGGTTAGCATGTTGAATGAAAATAGACGGGTTGTACTAGATTTAGTACGAAAAGAAAATGTACAAGGTAAATATTGCCGAAGTATACAAATTAAATGCGGGGGTCTGCAGATACTACAAATACGCAGCGACTTAAAGGGACAAGAAAAATATTACTCAGACACAGTTTAAGATGACACACTTAGCTGGACAAAAATTATTGACAGCAAAGTGTGAGAGTCAGATTTTTTAATAATATCTCAGCGGCAACATCTCATTCGATGGAACACTAGCAGATGGTCTTTTTGTCCTTTCGACTAGACGATAAAAAACGTGTGTATCAGGTTATTGGTGGAAATATATGTATAAAAGTGAGTTCATTGTATTATTTCAAGAACATGCCAGTCTCTAATCGCAATGTTTTATTTGAAAAGAGACAATAATTAGTATTTTTGAGCTATCAAGAAGACGAAAGCAGTGATCGCTGACTAGCAACAATTGGCCGCCATTACGCGACGAACTTAAACTATTCTTCCAGCTTTCCACAAGAGCAGAAGTGATAAAATCATTTTAAAACATTATTTAATTTAAATCTGAATAGTTCCATAAGTTAATTTTGCGAGAGTTCAAATAATTTCAGATATACCATTTGCCGTAGATCTGTGAACTTAGGCCTTGACTGTATTTAGATGAAAATCAGTTATGATAATCTTGTAGAGAGTCTTTGCTCATTTAAATTGAAAACAAACATTTATTTTGGCCTCCTATAAGATACTCTGCTTCTAACGGTCTCACCAACGTAAAGAAAATAATTAATGCTAACCTCTTAACTTACGTAGCGTCAAAAAGCATAATACCGATATAGAATCTTAAAAGGGAACCGTCAGAATCATCCTAAGTTTGTCTACTTGCTTTGCTTCTACCGGGCGTGCTTTGTTTATGTTGGTCATCTCTTTATTGTGCTTCAGTCAAAAGCTGCCAGCTTAACTGCTTGCCACGACGAAATAAGTAAGAACTGTTTCGAGAAACTTACGACACCTAAGAAAGGAAACATTCTTTGATGAATGCATTAAATACTGCTTGGGTTTGAATGGCAACTTATCGTTCTGTGACAGTCAAAAATCTCTGAGATACTGGATCTGCAAATTGTTCAGATGGAAAGATGATTCCCCAAATTCAGTTTATTGAATTTTTAAACAAAAAGTGTTTCCCGAACTATAACAAAGAAAATTCCCAAAGTTGACACTGCTTCAGTTATTAGAATGGTACCCTTTTTTCAAACAATAACAACTTGAAAATGAACTGTGCAACATATACGCTGATGAGACAAAACACTTATCTCCAAGGATCCTCTTTAAGTACATTGTCATCAATTATTTAGCCACTGGTTGTGAAGAAACGACGAAGTTCCTGCGTTTGGTTTTGACCCCACCAGCAACTACAGCAAGCAGTGAACGAAGGATGAGCACTCTTAAACGAGTGAAGAATTATTTAAGGAATGCAATGTCCAACACCCGGCTGTCGTGTTTGAACACGTAAGCAATAGAAAAGACAATATTTGGAGAGCTATCCAGTGATAAGATCTTTGTAGACCGAGTTATAGACATATTCGTGGAAAGAAAAGACAGGCGCATTGCACTTGTGTAAAACAAAATATATGTGCTTCTTCTCTTGCTGCTGAAGTTCTCCAAATTTTTCATCGTCTTTTGAACATGTTAGTTATTATTATTATTTTTATTATTATTAGTGGTGGTAGTAGTGGTAGTGGTGGTGATAGTGGTAGTAGTAATAGTAGTAGTAGTAGTAGTTGTTGTTGTTGTTGTTGTTGTTGCTTTGTTTGATACGTTTTATTTCCTTTAAATTATTGTTTATTGTATTATTTTGCCTCCCTATAATAACGATACGGTCTCTCCAACCTTTACAACCACGCTACGCCATCGCTCATAAGTTGAATGAGAAACAATGCTGCTGGTCTGTTTCTACTACTGCGTGGTGGTTTTCATCTGTCTACACACGCTCAGTAGGAAAATTCACAACGACATGTCTTGTGAACCTCGCCTTCTTAGTAAATGAAATGTGAGATGTAAATGTGGGCCATCTGGTGTGGCTGAGGCGTTCTAGAAGCTTCAGTCTGAAATCGCGCGACCGCTACGGTCGCAGGTTCCAATCCTGCCTCGGGCATGGATGTGTGTGATGTCCTTGGATTAGTTAGGGTTTAAGAAGTTCTAAGTTCTAGGGGACTGATGACCTCAGATGTTAAGTCCCAGAGCCTTTTGAACCGAGAACATTTTTTTTTGTAAATGTGGATCTGCACCATATTTTTGCGAGAGCCGTTGATAGAACTGCAGAACGTCACTTTGATCTTATGGCTGTAGGGCCTGGACAAACTGAAGATGATACTGAAATGCCTGGGCTAGCAGAACAGAGCCGATTAGGTTGTGGAAAGGGGCCAAAATAAGTTCCTGCCAAGTTGCACTCAACATGCAAACTTTATTTATCAACACACAATATTACAACAAGGATGCAAAACACTCAAAACTTTAATCGACCTCCTTCGATTAGATCGGCTAAGGCCACACTCAAAATCCAAGACACAAGGCCTATGCAAGAAACTGAAATACAAGGTTCTTTTGAAGGTTTCACCTGAGAATATTTTCTAAGTCTTCAATCTAAACAGGCTGAAGGCCTTAGCAATTTAATTTTAATGGAACTTGGCTGGAGGCTGCATATTAAGCAATAAGAAGAGTTTCAATCAATACGCAGAAGGCCTTATCTTAAAACATCTCATGTCAAATTCGGTTGAAGGCCCCATATAAAAGAATAACAATCTCATGCGTTAAGGGCAAGACAAGAACATTAATTTAGGAGATATTGATTCTCGGCTGAAGGCCACACATCAACTAAATAACTAAAACCCAAATAGGGAAATTACAATGTAACACACAAGGAACGGTGGTCAGAAGATTCCAACGGTCAACCTGAGAAAGTAACACTAACGCCCGTTTAAATGTGACAGGCAGCCTGTCCAACGACTTCTTAATCTGAAGGCAACCCACAGACATCCGACCAACCAATCAACAAAATCAGTTCCGCTCCACGCAACCAGCAAAACGACCACAAGATTTCAATACAATAACACGAACAATATTGGCGTCCACAACGACCAACATCTCAGCTATCGAACTACAAGCCGCACTGGACAGCAACAACACGATGAGGAAAATACACTGCTGAAAATTACGTCAACGACCAGAAGGCAGAAGATACCGCTGGTCAACTTCAATAGTAGGGAATAAATGAAGTAAATCTCCACAGGAAGACTGCTGGAATCTTAGCCGACTTGAATACACACACGTTGTTGCTCGCGGGAATGTCCCAACAGCGGCAACCAGGATCAAACGAAGAAATGTAAACAGTTGAGGCTCGATAGTAGGTTAAGTGAGGATCCAACTTTCATGTCCAGGATCGGTGGGCGACGAACTTCGTAGCACTCGCAAGCAGCACCTCACACTCCAACCGCACGCGCACACTGCCAGCGGCCCCGGCCAGAGGACGCGCGATGGAGACTTCCTCGCTGCTCCACGCCAACCGACCGACTGCCCGGGCTCGGAAACGGTGAAAGGACCAAATATACGTCGGCCGATGAGACGACCAACCGAACGACCAAGCAACAGTCGTCCCGCTCCAGTTTCCCTCCGTCAGACAGTTCATGTGTGTCGCCAGCAGTCAGCGAGCACTGGCTGTCGGCGCCTCACCGGCGCTTCGTTCCCGACTTCACTGCTGCTGCGTCCCGACTGCACTGCTAGTACGTCTAGAACTGGTTCCCAAACACACGACGACCCGGAAATACTATCGGTCGCTCCAGAGATGGTACGACAGTGCATTTATCGATACGCGCTGCTGCTGCCACTCACGGGCAAGTAAGGCAGGAAGTTAGTGACGCCAGTTAATGCAATAAGAAAACGAGGCGGCAGTACCGTAATAGAAAACGACAAGCAATAAATGGCATGAGCGCACGGCTCAGATACGTGTATATCAGCTGTTCATGAATTATGCTCCCATATATTAGGTGTGTCGACTGGTGAGGCCTTCCAGTGTTTAATTTGTGGTGTGCCAGAGAACTTGTGTCCCCAACAAGTTGAAAAAGCAAAAAGTAGCCGAACAGCTTATCAGATTGTACTCTGTGTTGCTGTTTTTTGTTTCTGTGTAGAGGGCATGGGCTAGCAGGCTACTTGCTAAAGCAGAGAAGAAAATAATACCCGCTGTATCATTTGTGTAGCAGTTGGCTTTACTTCCTAAGGAGTGATGGAATAGGGAAAATAAAATGTACTGAAACAGACGTATGTGCTGAAACAGCACTACTTCCTTGTTTCACACTATACAAACCCATGGATCAAACGTTAGTCACTTGTGTCCTCATAGCACCTCGGTCGCTAGTGAATTAATCTGGTAGCGAGTAGTATCTTTGGACAGCGCTCCTTGGCGTATCTTTGTCGCTCGTAAAGCTTTGGCCAGTGTCAGTCAATCAGGAGGCTGGCCGCCAGAACAGCATGTTGGGGAACGAAGCCTCACTTTCGTGTGAACTCTTTCGTGCTTCGACCACTGTTCTGGATACTGTTTGCTACTTATCCATCCAAGCGTTTTAAGGCAGACGCTTTTCTTGAGTGTTAAGAGATGGGTGCATTCAATATATGGCTTAACCGATTTGGTGACGTAGCTGCTTGCGTTATGCATTCGCGTTATATTTACGTTCCTGGAATTTTAGCTGTGTGAAATCGAACTAACTTCTCATATCGCGTTTTTCATATCATTTTCTGAGGAACTTTAGTGTTCATTGTGATCCATTCGGTTTCACCTGCCCACATGGAAGCCAGTATCAAGTTTTCGTACATCTATCCGTGGATACAAGTTATTTATTGGATCTCTCTGTCTGTCTCTCTCTTTCTCATAAAATCACGATAACAAAATTTTGTAATACTATTACAAAGACCACACATGTTACGATAAAATATTGCAATTTTGAATACCATGTGTCTGGCATTTTACTCATTTTCATACATTGTGCTATTTTCATGGGTAACAGAATTTAATTATGTAGCGCTTTTTCTATTGTGTTATTTATAATTATAATTATTTAGGCGATTACGTGATGCGGTTTTCCGAGGTATGTAGTTCTAGAAACAGTCACTAGAATTCAGCCTCTTCACCACGTCAGCTGATGCCAGGCATAATGCTCGACGATAGTTAATTATGCAGTGTTCAAACCCAAATCTTTCAGAAACACTTCAGAATAGCCTCTTGTTGAACTTGCGGAAGTTCTGCCACATAGAAAATATTACTATTTAAGTTAGGTGGCATTGCCACGGAACTATGTTCTATAACATTTTCAAGACCAGCCATGTTCAAAATTTTTCATGAACATGCGGCTTAACCGACATAAAAGTTCTCTGGGTTTGCTACCGCGTCATAATGTAAAAACTACTGCTGCTATAGAAAAGCCAACGTTTCGGCCACGATTGCAGAGGCCTTCTTCTGGGTCCATTAGACCCAGAAGTAGGCCGCTGCAATCGTGGCCGAAACGTTGGCTTTTCTATAGCAGCAGTAGTTTTTACATTATGACGCGGTACCAAACCCAGAAAACTTTTATTTCGACTGACTCTGGCCGCGGAAGCCTACGAAATTATATGCGGCTTAACATTTTTAAAATGTGATAGGCCTTCAATATCAACCGCACACTAACAACAATAGCAGAAGTGGAATTATTAGTGCAATTAGGTATGTATCATGATATATACGCATAGTTCCAAGTAATTTACTATTAAGGAAAGAAATAAAGAAACTCCAAGCGAGATGGCACAGTGGACTCGAATTTGGGAGGACGACAGTCCAAAACTCAGTGCCGCAATCCAGCTTTAGGTTTCCCATGATTTCCTTAAATCGCTTAAGGAAAATGCTGGGAAGGTTCCTTTAATAGGGTGCTATCGATTTTCTTCCCCGACTCACACTAATCTGAGATTGTGCTCTGTCTCTAATGAATTCGATGTCGACGATATGTTTAAAAAATTCTTACCTTCCTTCCGACCTTGATACAAAAGAAATGAGAGACAAACACATACAGAAGAACACGACTTAAAGTACACAGTTGACTGCAGACTACCTCACGCTCGAAGTACTATGTACGTAAGGTGCTGTGATACGCATCGGAATACTCTGTTGACGCTATTGACCGATCACCAATGGAACGACTGTTCTCATATCCGCAATTAAATATCTTTCAGACCTACTATCAAAAAGTATTGAGTTCTTCGGAAAGTACGCTTTTCCTACTAAAAAAAAAATAATAAACGAAGGAAGAGAAGTGTTTAACGTGACGTCGACATTGAGGTCATTAGGGACGGGCTTCTGGACCTAGGTTTATTGGATTTGTTTGTTTCAGTGAGGAGTACCACCTCTCAAGGTATTCGACACTTTTGTTTTAAGATACTTAAACATTTAATACATTTCCGTTGTATTTACGAGGATCTTTCGAAAAGTAAGGAATGTTTTTACTACAGGATTTTTTTATCTGATGAAATTAAACTAAGCTGTATTTTACATACAGTAGATACCCAGAGATACTCTTCCGCGTCGTCGTCGTTCAAATTTAGGCACTTTTCGTGCCCTTGTAGCAGCTTTACTGTACCTTCTGCACACTCAGTCGATGCCAGTCTGTTGAAATACTGATTAACGGCTTCTTCAGGTTCATCGTAACTTCCCCAGCGATGTGCACGCAGAAAATCTTTCAATGTGGCGAGTAAGTGATAATCAGTTGAGACTAAGTCCGGACATTATGGCGGATGTTGAAACATATCGCTTGAATCCGGTAAAGCAAGTTATGTGTCACTCCCTCTGCATGCGGGCGTTCATTAGCGTGAACGAGGCTGCCTCCACTGGTTTGCATTCCGCGCCGCTTGTCTGTAATGGCGTGGAAAATTGTTTAAGCTTCTGACAGTAGGCCGCTGCACTTATGGTTTCCCCTCTAGGCATATAATCACTTCTGGCGCACAAAACTTTCTCTGTTTCGTTGGGATTGCGCCTGGCGCTTTATTTCTGGTGAGAAATGTGACATCCAAGTCTCATCTTCCGTGACAATTTGATTCGAAAATTCATCACCATCATTATCATAGTTTGCCTGAAAAAGTTCGAGGGACCCACGTGACACACACTTTTTGAAGCCCAGATCTGCACTAACAATCTTGTACAACACAGTTGGTGAAATTTCTGGAAAGAATGAGTGCAGTTCACTAATTGTGAAACGCCTACATTCTTGGGTTTTTGTTTCGGTCCTTGCTTTTAGTCCGTCAGTCACAACTGAATGCCATTGGGCACCGACCTATCGTCGTCGTGAACGTTCCTACGTCTGCCATTAAACATGATACGCCATTTCCGAATTGAAGCTTCTTTCATGCCATTACCGTAAACCTTAGTTATCTGTCTATAAATTTCCCTGGGACGGGCTTTCTGTTAATTTAAAAAGCGGATAACACTGTGCATCTCACACTTGGTGGAATCGTCAATTTTGTCGCACATCCTGAAGTCGCACAGCTACGCAGTAAGCAAACGTATTGGATCGTAGCTGCCACCGAACTGAAGCGGATGAGCACCAAGGTCAGTGACCGGTTGGCGGTGGTGGTGTAAGGTCGAGGTCACTTGTCGAAAAATGACATGCTTTACTTTCCGGATGATCCTCGTAAAATTTGATAATGTTTTTAAGCAAAATGATTTGGAGTATAAGGGTGAAATTAAGAAAGTTTAGTAAGAAGACGAAAGGAGAAAGTAATGGAGAGGAAACGAAAGAAAGTAGTTGATGATAGGAGAATTTCTTGCATAATACTCAGCCGTGTACACTTTTTCTCGTCGTATCCGTTTTGCAAAGTTTAAGAACAGCATTATAAGGCTACGAACAGGTGGCGGCAGTTTAACACGGTGCCACACTCTGTTATAGAATTTTAACAGTCTTGTCAGTCGATCCTTAACTCTCAGATCGTATCCTGATGTTTTACACACAAGATCTGGAATGAATGGCTTCACAAATTGTGAGAAGGGCAACTCACACAAAATATCAGAGAGATCACATAAAAGCATTGTTATTGATATATTTAAAAGAAAATTTATTTTTCAGTATGACGTGAAACAAAAGCGTTTTGTCATCGCAAGGACTGCGGACGCATGTGGTGCTGTGGGCACTACACGATTCGCCGTGTAGCCAGTCCGAATGCGCAGTGACCGTACATCTGCAACTTTTATTCTCGTCCTTTGAATTTTCATAGGGAACTGCTAGCTCCCTTCTCTCGAAACCTGTTGGCTTTTACGTTTGGCATAGCGTACTGTCATGTCAGACATTATTTGCATCTCTCTGCAAAATTCCTCGTTGCCGTGTCCCTTTAGTGCAACAGTATTGACATTTTGCACTGAGATTACGCTCTAAAACGGCATTTACTGACCGCTGAGGTGATAGCGCCGTTTTCCAACGTGCCCTGTTTACCTACACCGCGTTATTCTGTCTAACATTTTATGGCTCAATTTCCGACTAAAAGTTATGTCGTTTAGCGTTGCTCGCTTACAGACTGCAGGAGTAGACGCTCGTGGCTTAATTCTAGAGTTTGCTATACATGTCAGCATTGCCACTTGTCCAAAGGAAAAAATTAATAAATGTGTGGCTCTAAAACTACTGAATTTATTACCCCATAGTGGTACATTTTCTTGTCACTCTAAAATTTCCAGCGTCTGCCAATGTCTAAGAAGTACGGAATTTTATCGGTAATGTTGGCGAAAATATTTATAAAGACATTAGATGAGACATTAAAACACTGAGCGAAAAATTAAAATAGTTTCACATATTGTGTAGAATTACCAGTTACGCTGCTGGGATATCGATAATACAAGTCCTTCTAATGGAGGAAGGGAATGGAGAGTTTGGTGTAGAACAGTATGCAAGTCCTCAAAACCGTTTGAGGTTCCTAAAGAAAATGTGGGAGGCACATTGTGGAACCAACTCTTATTCTGGACAAATCGGGCTGTTGAAAGTTGCTTCCGCCATAAAGATCCCGGGTTCGATTCCCGGCGGGGTCAGGGATTTTCTCTGCCTCGTGATGGCTGGGTGTTGTGTGCTGTCCTTAGGTTAGTTAGGTTTAAGTAGTTCTAAGTTCTGGGGGACTTACGACCACAGCAGTTGAGTCCCATAGTGCTCAGAGCCATTTGAACCATTTTCACAAAAATGCTTGAACGACTCCGTATTGCCGTGTGTTGTCGACGTACGGTACCGGCCGAAATTTTGTCAATTTTGAAACGACTGAACATGAAGAAGCTTCGAAGCGCTATTGTGTGTAATTGAAAACTAAATATAGCAGCATTAGGGAGCCATCGACTGATTTTTGACCAGATGATGTGTATACGTCTGCAAAACAGGAGATGTACCTGGAATATACAGAGCTTATGATGGAAAATTAAAGCAAAGGAAACGTTTAGCTAAACACATTATTGTCCACTTATGTGCTTGGTGTGACGATGAAGTGATACTACTGGGACTACGATAGTAATGTATCAAAATGAAACACGAATACTGGTTGCACCCTGACATCTTTCAAAAGTGGTTACCGGAAATTATATGAAGAATGGTTACGAAGTAGAAACTTGCTTAAAAATGTCCTGAAAACTACGTTGCTATAGTTCTACACGTTTAAATGAATTTCGATAAGGAGGCAATAGTTACTCCTGTCGTAGTAACGCGTGACGAAGCAATAAAGTGTGTTAAAAGCCGCGATTCGTACTGGCAAAAGGAACCGACTGTCGAACCTTGACTTTCTAACTATTCTAACATCAAGAACACGCGCTGGTCGACTAGACTGCGTGTGTTTGGATACACACTAAAGTTTCTACGTCTACATCTACTACAGCTATGTGAATACTCCTCAAATCACGCTTAAGTGCCTGGCGGGGGGGGGGGGGGGGGAGGGGGTTCATTGAACTACTTTCACACTACTTCTCTACCGTTCCACTTGTAAGTAGGATGTTTAGGTTTTTATATTGGTAACGCCACGTAGCGCTCTGTATGAAAATCACTGGCTGTGCTGTGTGCAGTCTGTGGTTGGTTGCAGTGTTGTTCGCCATTGTAGTGTTGGGCAGCTGGATGTTAACAGCGCGTAGCGTTGCGCAGTTGGAGGTGAGCCGCCAGCAGTGGTGGATGTGGGGAGAGAAATGGCGGATTTTTGAAATTTGTAAGACTGGATGTCATGAACTGCTATATATATTATGACTTTTGAACACTATTAAGGTAAATACATTGTTTGTTCTCTATCAAAATCTTTCATTTGCTAACTATGCCTATCAGTAGTTAGTGCCTTCAGTAGTTTGAATCTTTTATTTAGCTGGCAGTAGTGGCGCTCGCTGTATTGCAGTAGCTTGAGTAACGAAGATTTTTGTGAGGTAAGTGATTTATGAAAGGTATAGGTTAATGTTAGTCAGGGCCATTCTTTTGTAGGGATTATTGAAAGTCAGACTGCGTTGCGCTAAAAATATTGGCTGTCAATTTAGTGTTGATCAGAATAAGGAAAGAGCGAAATGTCTGAGTATGTTCAGTTCTGCTCAGCTGTTTGAAAATAAAATAATGTAAGAGGTTTATCAGCGCAGTAATTCAACAATTTTTCTAAGGGGACGTTACATATGACGACCCTGCCAGGTTACCTCACTGGAATCTTCTGATTTTTTTCTTGTAGTTTGTGTAATTAGTGTAGCTATTGTTTATTGCTAGTGCATAATTATAGAGAGAATTTCCTTTGTATTGTACAGTAAAACAGTTGTGGCATGCATGTAGATTTGCACCAAGTATTGCGTAGTTGCACTAGCAATTAACGAGATTTTATTTTAAGTGCTATGTTAATGTGTTTTTTTTTTTATTTTGCTCTTCAAATTGTGCTTTTCTGTGTTGTCATGTGAAATACTGTGACAATAATGGCGGGTGAAAAACGTAATACTAGGCTGCAAATAATGGTGTGGACAGTGAAACAATTAGTGAACAGGGAAGCATTATCGATAGATCGTTCTGCAACAGTTCGCTTCAGGAATCCGAAATGACAGGACACAATCTTGCAAATACTGTAGATTCAGGTTTTGCGTCTTCACCGTTTTCTCAAATAAGTAAAGACACGTTTTCTGCTCGTCAAAATGTGAATGTTGCCGGTGCAAATGCACTGCCGAAAAGCATAGAGGAACAGATTCCAGACCCTAATACATTATTATTGCAATTAATGCAACAAATGAAACAAAATCAGAGACAAACACAGCAACAGTTAGACACAATGGAACAAAATCTTCAAAAGTTAGACACAATGGAACAACACCAGAGACAAACACAGCAACAGTTAGATGCAATGGAACAAAAGATTCACAGCACACTTGCACAAACACATGAAGATTTAACTACTGACTTACATAAAATCGAGTCGAAATGTCAAAAAGTCTGTAATGATGTAAAAACACAAATTTGTGAGCATTTCCAACCTATTTTTTCGCGGCATGTAAATACATTACAGAATCACGAAGCAGCAATAAAAGAACTGAAAATTATTGTTCACGAAAATCATGACACCTTGCAAGCTAAAATTGACTCAGTTGCATCTACTGATTCGGTTACGCAACTTGCAAAAACTCAGGAAAACTTAAAGGACATAGTAGATATGATTTCAACACAAATGGACACGCTGAAATTTGGTTCAGAAAAGCACACTGAGGAAATAAGTTCACTATCAGAGAAAGTAGCCGAACTTTTGGATCAGTTCACTAACTTATGATTTTGACGATAAGCTGTTCATTACTACACGTAAATTCAAAACATTTAAGAATTCTGGCAACGACATTCATCCACAAGCATGGCTTCATCAATCCTCTCATTGTATTCCTCCCAGCTGGTCATTGGAGCACAGGTTAGAATTTATGTGTGGCTACTTAGAGAATGAACCAGCTATAAGAATGCGATAGGTCATTCACGATTGTCACAGTGAAGGAGAATTTTATCATGCCTTCCTCTCAGCATATTGGTCTCAAGCTACTCAAGACCGAGTAAAACATAGCATCATAATGATGAAACATTTCGAACGATCTGAAATTTTCCAGTCTTGTCAAATATTTCGAAGACATGTTACATAAGAATCAGTATCTTTCAAACCCATACAGCCCCTCAGAACTCATCTGCATTTGCTTAATCAATTTGCCTGAACATTTACGACATATTATTTTGGCAGGACGTTGAAAAGACTACGTTGAAGCTTTTCAGGGACTCTTACAAGAATTGAAAATTGACACTGACAATCGCGGAACACGAAAACAAGAGCACAACAATTACAGATCACATCCGCGACAATTCCGCGATGAAAGGACACGATAACTGGACATGACAAGGCTATTCTTACAAAGTAAATCGTGACCAAAACAGACACCACTTATATGACAACCGTTGGCAGAGTAGTAATAATTACAGGGAAAGATCACCTCTCCACGGTAATGGCTATCACAGAGACAATGAGAGAAACAGACAATATGGGAACCAAAATAATTATTATCAAGGGAGACAGAATAACTTAAGATGCAACGGTCCACCGTGCAGTGACATTTCAGGGAGAAATTCTCCACCACTTAATTGACAAGAAAGAAACTACAGGAACTACCTACATGACGACAGACCTGAATTTCATCAGAACTGGCGGGAATCAAACATGACTGGGCCCTCTCAGTAAGGTGAATTTGTAGAAGTTAGGTCTCCAAATCCCAATAACGATGCTCGCCAACAAAGAGACAGAAAATGACGCACAACAGGCAGCCACATGCACCGGCTGGCTCAGAGAAAAATAACGTAGACGCTAACCTTGAGAAAAATTTTAGCATCCCTTACTGGCTTATACAACATGATAATTACTTTGAAGCTGAAACTCTGCGCACTAGAAAGGGTAAAGAATTGCACCACATTTCACATGTAAAACCGTTTATTGAAAGATAATCTGATTTTTAACTTAGTCTTTGCCATAAAATTTCTTACTTCATGCTACTAGTACAATTTGTCACACTGAGAAACTGTTAACATGCAACAATGTTTTGAAGTGAAATATCCAGTCAAGAACCAAGAGAACTTATTTAAACAGAAATTACGAATGCATTGTTCTAGTGAACAGAGGACGAAAAACTGCGACACTTCCACAGAATTATCTTACAGCAAGACGCACATTTAACGCTACAGGACACGCATTTGAATGATTAATTTTGCTCTTAAAACATTTATTTTTAAAGATTTTTGAATTACAAAGGTTTTCCGTAATACATTTCATTCCATTGCTGTGATTTGTAACACTTGATGGTATAATTACATTAATCCTCAGGGGGGTTCACGCTTACATTGTGTACCATGTGTTTGGCAAGCACAAGGAGCCTTAGCTAATATGGTATTTGCTTATACAACTTTACACATCGGTACCATATTTCCCTAACACATAAATTACACAGCTATCTGATCATTTAACTGAGGGACAAACATTTCTTTTACTACATCGATTACCCTTGTTTACACAATTACACAGTTGGATAACTTCACACTTATGAAACTGTATTTTGTATGTACTTTGTGAACTCTTCATATTTTTTCAGAACCATTGTGATACTATGAGAGCTTTGAATGATGTATGTGGTATGAGATCATGATTTTTAAAGTACGTTTGAGGTAGATGACACTATTGAAATGAGCAGAGAATTTTCTTTAGGTTTTGATAATATTGGAGGAAGCTACGACGATTTTGAGATTTGACTGAGGTGTTATGATGTTATTATTACGACGACGATGTGTATTTTGCTGTTGAGGTATGTTTATGATCAATAAGCTGATGCTATATGAGGAATTTGATTATGCTATGTATTTATTATGATGAAATATTGAAGAAGTGTTGACGAATATGTATATGTGTAATATGGTAAGTAATAATGAGTAGTGGTTAGGGACTCTGATTTGTGGAAAAGGATGTTGGAAACCAAGAATCGTACTTTAAGAATTATGAAATGTGTGTACATGCGTGAATGTATTACAATGTTGTCGAAAATTTTTTGGGCACTGTTATATTTACAGGATTTTGTTTCTGTGAAATTTTATATGAGACTGTCACTGTAATGCAAACTGGTGTCGTAAATATTTCGGCAAGGAAGTTGACGCACATTCTCGACCTGTGAAATTTTATATGAGACTGTCACTGTAGTGCAAACTGGTGTAAATATTTCGGCAAGAAAGTTAAGTGACATTCACGTAATGCGTCGCGGGCACGACGCATTACATGGGCAGCTGCGCGACAGTCGCCTGGAAAAAAGCCTTTAGTGTGTGCCTTTCAGAGGCACAGGTGGAGAAAAAAGGAGGCCATTATCCTCGCTATTGACATTCCTTTGTAGAAAGCATCACAAATACGTTACGCTCAAACTTGAAAATATATGATTACACTGTGGAGCTCGTAATTTATGATATTTACTAAAATGCCTAATGAAATGATGAGAAACATTTTATATCTATTGTTTTTTCTAGTTGAGAGATTGCTCATTTTGTTTGATATCTAGTTTCTAGCTGCACTGTAGCATTGGTTAAAATAAAATTTAATAGATGTGCTAATATAAATATTTTATGCCTACAGATCCAGTCAATTATAAATTTATGATCTACCTCGAAGAAAACGAGGGCACATAAATAGACTTGTGAAAAAGGATGTTGGAAACCAAGAATCGTACTTTAAGTGTTATGAAATGTGTGTAAATGCGAGAATGTATCACAATGCCAGCGAAATTTTTTTGGACACTGTTATATTTATAGGATTTTGTTTCTACAGATTTGTAATGCAAATATTTCGACCTGTGAAATTTTATTTGTATCAAACTGTCACTGTAGCGGAAACTGATGTAAATATTTCGTTACGGAAGGTAGGTCACTGTAAGCACCGAGCTGCGTGACAGTCGCCTGGAAAAAGCCATTAGTGTGTGCCTTTCAGAGGCACAGGTGGAGAAAAAAAAAGAGGCCATTATCCTCGCTATTGACATTCCTTTGCAGAAAGCATCGCAAATACGACGTGCTCATTACTGGGAAACATTGTACTTTGTGCTACTTACTGAAATGCTTATGAACTGATGGGAAATATTCTTACATCTGCACACTGATCATGACAAGTGTCTTTCTACAAGAGTTGAGAGAATTTCTACTAACTTGTGAAATGCCACATGACTATTGAATGATATTTTTATGCTTTGCTTTAGATAGTTGCTTATTTCATTTGATATCTGGTTTCCAGCTGTGTTACAGCATTGGTTTTATAAAACAAAATTAAATGCATTTGCTTATGTGAAAACTTTCTGTCAACAGATCTGTTAAATAATAATTTTATGATCCACATTCTTCGAAAAATGAGCACTTGGAATGGAAAAAACAATAAGAAGGGATTAATAACAGTAACTCCATACATAATTTTCTTTTCAACTACTTGGTAATTTTTTGGTAGAGGAAGTTATCGTGATGCATCACTCTAGTGTTAAGATGTGACATAGGTATTAAACATGGCCATTTTTCTGTAATATTTTTTCTGCTTGAGCTTTGTCATGTTTAGGTATAAGTTATGC
Source organism: Schistocerca cancellata (assembly GCF_023864275.1). Lineage (NCBI taxonomy): Eukaryota > Metazoa > Arthropoda > Insecta > Orthoptera > Acrididae > Schistocerca > Schistocerca cancellata. Next base: position 745,642,320 of record NC_064628.1, on the reverse strand, counting down.
ATTTGCTGCTGCTGTTTGCCAGGCACAGTGTTACTGAATTTGACTTTGTATTGCTCTGTTAAGCCAGTTTTACTACGGATTTATTTTTCTTGTTGCTGCACATTGGCTCATATTAGGTGTAATGTCGCATTTGCTCTGTTAATTTAGATTTACTGCTGCTTGCTTTGCCACTTTGCATTTTTTTGTCATTGCTGTTTGTGTTAATTGTTTTGTGCTGCTGCATTGCTCGTCCCTTAGTTTATGCATCTGAGCTCAGTAGATTTATGTTAGCTTATGATGGGGTAGGCTATATAAGAGAACGAGTTGTGATGAATTGGAAGAAATGCATTGAGAAGCTATAAGAAAATGGTTTGACCAAAAAAGGATTTTGAAAGAGGATATGAACAAATAAGTAGGGTTTAGGGACAACAGGTTTAGGTAGGATTTTCTTGGAAATAAATGATGAGGTAAGATAATGGAAAATAAATAATGAGGTAAGAAATATGTGAACATATAAATACAGAAGCTTGATTGGATAGGAATTTTTTTGGTGGAAATAAATGTTGAAATAAGACGAAAGATCTATGGAATGAAGTTTTGGGTTGGACTGCAGTACCAAATGTTACACTGAAAACAAACCCTGCCCTTTCCCCTTGTGTTATCCCACTATGTGTTTGTGTACCCTTGGGTATTTGTGTTTTTCCTGTCTTTATGTGTCTAGCTGATGAGAGATATGTTGTAGAATTTTTCTAATAATGTGTTATTTACTTTGTAAAGATGTTTAGACATTATTTATTCCATTTTGTTTTAATGCTCATGTGTGAAGTTGATGTTTCAAAAGTTATTCTGATCTTTTATGTATGTACTTATGTCATAATTCTTATAACACTGATGTACATGTTTATTTCTATTCTTTTGTAAAGCCTGTTTTACTACAAATGTTATCTGTATTGTTATGTTATTTAATGATGTATTTTGTACCTTTGTTATTGTATTCTTATTTTATAAAATTGTAATTGACACCAGTGCATCATATTTAGTGACTTGTAAGTTACATTTCACTGCACACGTCTCTGTTGGTCATAGTATATGCACAATATGTGAAAAAAGAGGACTGTTAGTGCTCCCACGTCTGTTGATAATTCAGCAAGGGACTGGTTAACAGCATTGCTGATTCTAAGGACAATTCCAAAAACTTTGTGAGTGCACAAGTGTTGGTTTATGGACTTGCTATATTCTTGGCAAGACTCTTCAATGGTAATTGTGCACCTGCACAGTCACAACAGATGGCTGCTGGCCGTCTCTACAAGGACTACAGTGGGTCTGCACGTTTGATGATCCACCAATACCGTAATTTCTACAAGGACTGCAGTGGGTCTGCACCTCTGGTGGCCCAACAAACCGTAATCTCTACCCGGACTACAGTGGGTCTACTCTGTGATGACCTACCTATAATATTCTTCAAAACTTCGACTGACTCTGTGGTGGGTTTGCTCTGTTGTGGCCCATTACCTGTCTGCATGTCAAGAGTCAGCTCTCTCTTTCCATTGGAAGGACAACACTACTTCTTCAAGACTGCATGGAAATCCACTACTTCCATGTGCATTTTCCTTTACTGCTCAGACTTTGAGAAAAACACTGTTATTTTACTATGATGAACGATCGGGACTGTCTTTATGGACTGTGAGAAAATAAGTGTGTGCATTTGATATCTTTGTTATTGTAATTATGAAAAATTTATTCAAATCTGTATTGGCCACTGCCCAAAACAATTCGTAAAATTTTTTGTGGGGAGCATGGGGACTATGTAAGTAGGTTGTTTAGGTTTTTATATTGGTAACGCCACGTAGCGCTCTGTATGAAAATCACTGGCTGTGCTGTGTGCAGTCTGTGGTTGGTTGCAGTGTTGTTCGCCATTGTAGTGTTGGGCAGCTGGATGTTAACAGCGCGTAGCGTTGCGCAGTTGGAGGTGAGCCACCAGCAGTGGTGGATGTGGGGAGAGAAATGGCGGATTTTTGAAATTTGTAAGACTGGATGTCATGAAATGCTATATATATTATGACTTTTGAACACTATTAAGGTAAATACATTGTTTGTTCTCTATCAAAATCTTTCATTTGCTAACTATGTCTATCAGTAGTTAGTGCCTTCAGTAGTTTGAATCTTTTATTTAGCTGGCAGTAGTAGCGCTCGCTGTATTGTAGTAGCTTGAGTAACGAAGATTTTTGTGAGGTAAGTGATTTGCGAAAGGTATAGGTTAATGTTAATCAGGGCCATTCTTTTGTAGGGGTTATTGAAAGTCAGATTGCGTTGCGCTAAAAATATTGGCTGTCAATTTAGTGTTGATCAGAATAGGGAAAGAGCGAAATGTCTGACTAAGTTCAGTTCTGCTCAGCTGTTTGAAAATCAAATAATGTAAGAGGTTTATCAGCACAGTAATTCAATAATTTTTCTAAGGGGACGTTACACACTCTCTAACAGCGATCGAGAAAAAGAACACTTAAAATCTTTCTGTGCGAGCTCTGATTTCTCTTGATTTATAATGATGATCATTTCTCCCTTTGTGTGCATTTACAGAGCTGAGGTTCATAGAAACATTAATGACTCATTTACCTTCATACATGAATAAACATAGTATCTACATAAATATACACTGGCAACTTCTATAACCTACTTAGAAAAGATAAGGAAATTATGTTTACTGAGAGAGCTTTTACACTAACTTCTATCGCGTAAATGACTTTTTCTTAGTAGTTAAATTTTTTATCATAAAACCATTATTTTCTTCTTGGGGATTTACACTTCATAAATACTACAGTGCAAGTACTGACATGTAAGCTTACAGACTAGTACATATAAATTCATGAAATTACTTATGATGAAATTTTAACTATAACTACTATTTACATATTTACATTTGTGCGGTTGTGCATTTCCACTAGATATATTATTCTCTTTCAGAGACACATAAGTGGTTTCCTACTGCAAATAGTTCTTAATGTCCCTATGACAATACAGTGCCTTTAGATTCCCTGTATTGACATCTTCTAGTACATAACATCCGTCGTATGGGATTGAGTTTATTTTGAATGGTTCTTCGTACAATAATTGCCACTTTCGTTGTCCAGGGGACTGAGTATGAAATTCTACAACAGGTCTTATTGGGATAGACTTTCATATCATGAACATAACCTACTATGATACCTACAAATACTTCAAGGCATCTGGATAGCAATTTTAGTAATTGTCCGGCATGTGAAGCGTCAATGCAAGATGCCTCTTTCACCTTCTCCTCTATTGTTGCACCGATGTCACTCACGGCATTTGTTGCATCATTGTTTCGCTTAGTATGACACTTTCGTGGGTGATCATACTCTAACCAACAGTTTTTGTTTCCGACAAATACGTCTAATCCTCTTGTCAGCGGAAGGCTCGAACCGAACTCCCGATTTAGCTTCAACGTTATTGGCCGCGGCCGGTACTTAAGTACACATGTTCCCTGGGCGAGATCTATTATATCCTCTCTATCCGTAAAAACTCAAGGCCCAGTAACATCGGTATTGATAAGTTTTACATTAATAGTAAACGCTACCACTTCCAAAGGAAACCGCAACCTGTGTCTGGTACTTTATAATTTGTGCCTTCTTTCCCAGCGCTCCTATAACTTTCCAATTCGTAATAGGCAAAATCGGCATTTATTTGCGTTACCTTCTTGAAAAATTGTGCGTTCATCACCGATACACTCGCACCAGTGTGGAGAAGGTAATGATTGGGACACCATTGATAATTTTATTGACACTTGCCTGAATACTTTCTTTTCCTTTCTTATCAGCGACGGTAGATTCTTGATAGAGTTCATCTTCGATTTTCTTACCATCCTGAAAGTGACGTTCTCATGCATAGACCTTCATTCTTGGTCTCGGTCTCCTGGCGAAGGCCTACAGCAAGCGAGATTAGTTCGTTGACTTTGGTATATTCTGTTTCGGTTCTGAGGATCCCTCCACTATTTTCACATTTTGTGATTCCACAGTCAGAGGTGGGCTACTAGGGTCCCACCATTGTTTATACTGGTTATTCGGAATGGGTGTAGCCCGTACGTAATTTAGCGGCTGACCAGGATTCATAAATTTTTGTTGCGGCTGCCAATGACTTGGCACTGTTTGCTGCCTATTTCCAATGTCATCACGCATGTTTTTTGGTTTATCCTAATACGGACTGTACGATCTATTTTCATTTTGTCTTTTACGATTATAATTATTATCATTGTTGGTATTTCCATTACTATGTTTGATTACCATTCAAATGCTGGTAGTCATTGGTTTCCTCGTAGTTATTACTATTGCTGGGGTGATCAGATTTTTGGTTGGAATGAGTTTTACTATTATTATGCTTTCCATTACCATGGGTTTTGTTTTTGTTTTTCTTGGGATTGCCTTCGTCCCTATTTTGATTGCTTCCTTTCCAGGAATCTTATACGTTAGGACAATTGGCACTATTTGCTGCGTCAGAATTCTTTCTGGCGTCTTCTTGGACCAAGTCTAACGAGTCTATCACAGGTAAAAATTCCTTAAGATCAGTATCTGTGACGTTAAACAGTTTCTCTCTAATATACACACCTGGAAATGGAAAAAAGAACACATTGACACCGGTGTGTCAGACCCGCCATACTTGCTCCGGACACTGCGAGAGGGCTGTACAAGCAATGATCACACGCACGGCACAGCGGACACGCCAGGAACCGCGGTGTTGGCCGTCGAATGGCGCTAGCTGCGCAGCATTTGTGCACCGCCGCCGTCAGTTTCAGCCAGTTTGCCGTGGCATACGGAGCACCATCGCAGTGTTTAACACTGGTAGCATGCCGCGACAGCGTGGACGTGAACCGTATGTGCAGTTGACGGACTTTGAGCGAGGGCGTATAGTGGGCATGCGGGAGGCCGGGTGGACGTACCGCCGAATTGCTCAACACGTGGGGCGTGAGGTCTCCACAGTACATCGACGTTGTCGCCAGTGGTCGGCGGAAGGTGCACGTGCCCGTCGACCTGGGACCGGACCGCAGCGACGCACGGATGCACGCCAAGACCGTAGGATCCTACGCAGTGCCGTAGGGGACCGCAGCGCCACTTCCCAGCAAATTAGGGACACTGTTGCTCCTGGGGTATCGGCGAGGACCATTCGCAACCGTCTCCATGAAGCTGGGCTACGGTCCCGCACACCGTTAGGCCGTCTTCCGCTCACGCCCCAACATCGTGCAGCCCGCCTCCAGTGGTGTCGCGACAGGCGTGAATGGAGGGACGAATGGAGACGTGTCGTCTTCAGCGATGAGAGTCGCTTCTGCCTTGGTGCCAATGATGGTCATATGCGTGTTTGGCGCCGTGCAGGTGAGCGCCACCATCAGGACTGCATACGACCGAGGCACACAGGGCCAACACCCGGCATCATGGTGTGGGGAGCGATCTCCTACACTGGCCGTACACCACTGGTGATCGTCGAGGGGACACTGAATAGTGCACGGTACATCCAAACCGTCATCGAACCCATCGTTCTACCATTCCTAGACCGGCAAGGGAACTTGCTGTTCCAACAGGACAATGCACGTCCGCATGTATCCCGTGCCACCCAACGTGCTCTAGAAGGTGTAAGTCAACTACCCTGGCCAGCAAGATCTCCGGATCTGTCCCCCATTGAGCGTGTTTGGGACTGGATGAAGCGTCGTCTCACGCGGTCTGCACGTCCAGCACGAACGCTGGTCCAACTGAGGCGCCAGGTGGAAATGGCATGGCAAGCCGTTCCACAGGACTACATCCAGCATCTCTACGATCGTCTCCATGGGAGAATAGCAGCCTGCATTGCTGCGAAAGGTGGCTATACACTGTACTAGTGCCGACATTGTGCATGCTCTGTTGCCTGTGTCTATGTGCCTGTGGTTCTGTCAGTGTGATCATGTGATGTATCTGACCCCAGGAATGTGTCAATGAAGTTTCCCCTTCCTGGGACAATGAATTCACGGTGTTCTTATTTCAATTTCCAGGAGTGTACATAACCTTCAATACTCATAACTGGTCTCGTGCGGTTATTGGCTCATCCCAGTACTCTGTCATATTAACATATTTTTCAAAATATTTTCTCAAATAGCCTGTCTTCGGGTTGTATATCTCTGCGTTATAAACAATCTTCCCTAGTTGTTCTTGAGTCGACACTGAGCAGAACTGGTCGAGTAACGCCTTCTCAAATTCATTAAATGTTTTGCATGTTTCTGCTGCGTTCAACGCCCAGAGCAATGCGTCACTGGATACCTGTGAAACCACGAAATAGATTTTCTGTTACTCCGTCGAAAACTTTGGTAGAACAATTACAAAATTTCTAATAAAAACTCTCTTCGTTGAATACTTGGAACCGGCTGTATTTAATGAAGCTCTCTTCATTCATTAATATACTTAATGGCATGGAGTTGTTGTCAGTAGCAGGCGATGTACAGACTTTATTGCAGGTACACTCTCCTTCATAATTCTGGTTTCTTGGAGAAATAAATTGCTCGGGCAATACAGATTGATTACCGAAACTTGGCCTCATATGTCCTGCAGTAGAGGTTGTCGGTAAATTTTCAATTTTCTTTTGCCTGTCAGTACCAGCTGATTAATTCTGTGGACAAGCTCCGTATCTTCATGGATAAAGATATTGTTTATTTGTTCCATGAATTTCCTACCACGCTCCTACTCCCTGAGCTCACGTTGTTGTTCTTTCATAGCCTTTTCTTGCTGCTCCCTGAGCTCGCGTTGTTGCTCTTTTATAGCCTTTTCTTGCCTACGCTTTTCCTTTTCCCGTTCTGTGGTGTTGAACTTTTTCAAATAATAATGCTAGCAGTTTACCATCCGGTAGTGGCATTGCTCGAGAATTGCTTATTTCTGCCCCTTGCCCGATAGAAGTAATCATTCTAAAGATTTTACTGCAGGAACGTCCGTCTGTGTTGACAACTCCTCAACTTTCATTTTCCATCGGAATATCTGTTAATGAACCGTTATCATCAATATTTTCATTATCAAGGTCTTGCTCTGAAGTGTGCGAAAGTTGATCTATTTGAGGATCTGATGCCATTTTTGCATAAGCATGCTCACTCGACTTCACTTACTTCTTCGGTCTAACCATGTTTGACACTAATATTGCACAAAAATATATCACTCACAATAACAATAAATCTAACAAAATATCTTATAACTAACACATATACAATAACAAAGATGAAATGGATGAAATGAGTACACAAAATACCTACCAGAAAAGTCATATTTGAAGATATTACACTCGCAGGCGGTACTGAAGCACTGATATTTAAGACTGCTATCACATTTACTACTGCTTGCCAAGCAAATCACGGTACGGGACTACTAGTCTCACCGCCACACCTGCACCTGCCCATGTTAGGCAATAAATTCTGCCTGACTCATGTAATACTATCACCGTAAGAGGGTGGTACGGGACTACAAGTCCCACCGCCACACCTCCAAAGTGAATTGCAGTGACAAAGTCACTGCACAGTGGAAATTTACTGGCCCACCAACACAGTTAGACCGCAACAGACCGGTGATGCTGTATTGTAACCTATCACCTCGGACTACAAGTAAAAAAAACTACTGCTTGCCACTCCTCAGTTGCTTATATTTCCAAAGTATCTCCCCTCGTGTCAGATTCTCTCATGACAAGAGAATATCATACATGTTAATATTTTATTATAGTGCTCATGAAAAGAGAATAACATACGTATTAATATAATATTATAGTACACTACACCCGAAAACAATTACAATATTACAATAAATGTCGTGTAATGTGGCTCCGGGCTGCTTAGCCCTAATGTGACAAGTGGTTTTATTTAATACTGCTTTTCCCGGTTAATGAACGTTATTTTGCTAAAGAAATCTCCACCTGGGAACGTGTAGCAATGTTATATTGTAACAAATAAGCCCTCGGTCACAAATATTAAGTCAAAAATTGACCTGGTTTCGACACTACTATAACCGTCGTCTTCAGAATTAGACTAACTGTACTAAAATATTAGGTATATAGTATATTAATAAAATTAAAGTTTGTACTGACTCGAAAAGATGCAGTACTTACAAGTCACATATTAAAAAAGATCTCAGCCGGAAAGGCGACGTCATGAACACTTGTCAGATGGCGAGCCGCTAAGGGCTGCTCATACTATGGACAAGGTTTGCAACAAGACTGAGGTGCCCACTTCAGAAAGTGTGGGCAAGTAAACATGGTGTTGCTACGAGCGCCATCTAGTAGCCGCAGAAACAACTAGGCTACTGTACATTCAAAGTTAGACACATGAAATTGTGATGCAGCTGATTCAGGCATAACGTAAGCATTAATAATAACAGGATGAAGTTACATATTTATCTGCTTTAAATAGAGATACATGTTGTAACGTAAAAACGTTAATTATGAGATACAAGAAAACAGCAAAGATGTGACAGGAACACAACATTTCGGTAAACTGCAGGAGGAAATCTGAATCAAAGATCAAGCAATGGCTTTATACAGTCAAAACAGTTTTCATTTCGCAGCTACAGCTGTTCGTTGAGAATGAGGCCATCATGACGAGTGAGGTGTTTGAAAATCTCCAATTCCTCTAAGACATCTAACCTACGCCCATTCTTTTCGGTATGCAGAATATTTCTATCGCGTACGGCTTTAGGAACGTGTCCACTAATTAAGAGATGATCGGCAAAGGATGAATTTAGGGTACTGGTGCTGTTCTTTCTCAAAAGATGTTCTTTATATCTGACGGTGTAAGCACGTCCGGTTTGCCCTATATAATAGGAGGAGCAGGTATCGCAGATGATCTTATAAACGCCAGAACTTTCTGTAGAGGAGCGAATGGATTTCAAATTATGAATGAAATTGCTCTTTAGATTATTATTAGTAGAGAAGGAAACATTACAGTTGTATTTGTTGCGAAGCATGCGCTGAATCCGATAGGAAATGGGTCCTATGAAAGGAATAGAAAAACGATTTTTTGGGTTAATTTCAGTGCATGAGGTGTTGAGCGTGGTAGTTCTTGCAGTTTTCTTTTTTAGGATATCGTCCACTATGTTAGGCGTATACTCATTATTGACTGCTATGGTTTTAAGTAAATTAATCTCTTCACTAAACTTTTCTGTTGAAAGTAGTATGGAGGTGGCTCGGTGGACGGCAGAGTGAAAAACGGCCATTTTTTGACTGTGGATGAAAAGAGGAAGCAGGCACGATTTGGTCAGTATATGTTTCTTTTCGAAAGATATTGAAAGAGATGTTATTGTCTTCTATTGTAAGCGTCAAGTATAAATAATTTAATTGGCGGTTATCGTTTTCGAGTTCAATAGTGAAAGAAATTTTTTCATAGAGATCGTTAAAAAGTTTAAATATATGATCAACTCTATCGGCGGGTCCGTTATAGATGACTAGAATATCATCAACGTATCTTGTGTAAGAAAGGATACCCAGTGAAGCGGCTGAACACGGTTAAACAGCTTTTTTTCCAAGGAATTGATAAAGATGTCGATGAGGATGCCGGCTAAAGGGTTGCCCATAGCGAGCCCATCAGACTGCTGGTACAGTTGTCCGTCGAATTCAAAGTAGTTGTACTTGACAGCGACATTAATGAGATTCATAAAATCAGTAATCTGTTCATCTGATAGATCCTTTATAAATTGACGTAAGTTTTCTTCCACAATGATGAGCGTCTCATGTACTGGGACATTGGTATAAAATTTTTTAATATCTAAGGAAAAAAGCTTGGTGTCTGAACTGCATACTAAGTTTTTAATATTTTGGACCAAAGTGTGGCTGTTAGGAACGGAATAATTATTTTCGAAAACGAAAGATTTTTTCAAAGTTTCGTGTAGAAATCGGGTCAAATCGTGATATGCGCTATTCATGCTATTGGAGATTGGACGTATTGGATGATTAGGTTTATGAATTTTGAACTGGGACCGACGTTTATGGGGCTGAGGGTTCATATTGATGAGTAGTTTCTTTTGAAAAGGTTTTATATGTAATTTTGCGTTGTTAATGGCTGACCTTACTTCTTTCTGTAATTTAGGAATCGGATCATCATGCAGCTCCGATATGTTGTTTTCACTGAAGAAATTTTCAGTTTTAGAAATATACTCAGAAATATAAGCAATGACTAGACAACAACCTTTATCGGATTTAGTTATTAAAGCATTGGCTGTTTTAAGTTTATTATGAATGGAAGTTACTAAAATTCTGTCGTTATCCGTAGCATTAGACAAAGTAGCTGCATTTTTCTCTAGCAAGCGGGTTACATCATACGCATTTCTGGTTTGAGAAGCATTATCTATCTTATTATAATCGAGACCGATTTTTAAATCAACAAGCATATTTTCTCTTACATTTCTGTCTGACAGGTTAGGTTCAAAAATGGTTCTGAGCACTATGTAACTTAACATCTGAGGTCATCAGTCCCCTAGAACTTAGAACTACTTAAACCTAACTAACCTAAAGACAGCACACACATCCATGCCCGTGGCAGGGTTCGAACCTGCGACCGTAACGGTCCCGCTTTTCCAGACTGAAGCGCCTAGAACCCCTCGACCACACCAGCCGGCTGACAGGTTAAGCCTGACATTGTATTTTAGTCCTTTTCCTAACAGGACTTTTTCATTCTCAGTAAAGACGATGTTGGTTTTATTTAAAATTCTTTCATGAAAGACGTGACTGCTTTTTTGAAATGTATTCTGAGGGAATTTTTCATTAGAAAGCAGACAAAAAAGATTACTGAGCTTCTTCTCGTGTTTCTCCATTATACCTATTTTACAAATCTCTAGATGTTCGTTAATCTGCGTCCACATGTCGTCAATATTAAAATTATAGTTAACACGATAAGTGTTTGTGATATTTAAGTACAAATGGTATGCTTCTTCGTTAAGACGGTCTTTTTTAGCGTACAGCACTTTTATCCTATTACAAATAATATTCTTAATGATAGGTCTAAAGGACTTTGGATTTTTCTTACATACAGAAAAATTGATGTAGGCTTTTGTATCAGTCGGGAAAAGTCCCCTTTTTTCGCACTGCTTGTTAAAATAGACAGCCATAGGCCTACTTGTATTTAGAATTTTCTTTTTTAATTCTTTATATTTAGAAGCAGCCTTAGATACCAGGGCAGGTAAGAAACGTAAAACTTTGAACATAGCTGCTAAGGTTCAGTGACTGTGTCAGAACTATATTCTAACAAATAAGCCCTCGGTCACAAATATTAAGTCAAAAATTGACCTGGTTTCGACGCTACTATGAGCGTCGTCTTCATAATTAGACACGTAACAAATACGCCATCCGTCACAAATATTAAGTCAAAAATTGACCTAGTTTCGGCGCAACTATGAGCGTCGAAACCAGGTCAATTTTTAACTTAATATTTGTGACCGAGGGCTTATTTGTTAGAATATAGTTCTGACACAGTCACTGAACCTTAGCAGCTATGTTCAAAGTTTTGTGTAGCAATGTTGTCTATCAAGCAGCGTGAATGTCGCTAAGTTCATTTACAAAAGTAATCACTTATCATGAACAAACAAGCTAAATATATGATAATTAATCTGAACTAAACAAGATTAATGATTTTAGTCATTTCAGTGCTGTTATTTTTGCTAGTAGCAGATTGTTTATTAAAATTAACGTTGCTGTTATTCGAGCTCGTAACACTTTTCTTTAAGCAAAATGAACAGTTTTGTCACACAGTACCAGACTTACACAACACTAATGTATTTTCCTGTAAAAATATTTCATAAAAGTTGTTACGAAATTACCAGGCTTCATACATCAACAGGTAATAATTTAAATCAGCAGTTGAACCGCCAGCAGTGGTGGATGTGGGGAGAGAGATGGCAGAGTTTTGAGGGCGGACGATCTGCACGTGTGCCTGTCAGAAAAACGAAATTTGTAAGACTGGATGTCATGAACTGATATATATATGTAATTACATTGTTTGTTCTCTATCAAAATCTTTCACTTGCTAACTAAGCCTATCAGTAGTTAGTGCCTTCAGTAGTTAGACTCTTTTATTTAGCTGGCAGTTTTGGCATTCGCTGTATTGCACTAGTTCGAATAACGAATATTTTTGTGAGGTATGTGATTCATGAAAGGTGTAGGTTATTGTTAGTGAGGGCCATTCTTTTGTGGGGATTATTGAAAGTCAGACTGCGTTGTACTAAAAATATTGTGTGTTAGTTTAGTGTTGATCAGAGCAAGTGAAGAGAGAAATGTCTGAGTACGTTCAGTTTTGCTCAGCTGTTTAAAAATCAAATAACGTAGAAGTTTCCCAGCACAGTCATTTATAATTTTTCAAAGGGGACGTTTCACAATGAAATAAAACTCAAGACTGATTCATTTCAGTGACACATGATCACTATTTTCAAATATCGGTTACTAACATAGTACAGTTTTTTTACAGACCTCTGTGTTACGAGACGTCAATCACATCGTATGACTACAATACCTCGAACAAGAAGTAGGATTTTTCAACAAAATCGTAGATGTCAAAAGGTGAAGATATTCATTATATTTTTCCATGGGTATTGCCTGAGATAATTTTTTTTACAAAATATTAAATTATGTCGTGGAGAATAATTATTTATTATTTTACTGACGATGAAGTCCGTTTTGTTAGTATTACAAGAATAGGAACAAAGTTCAGTCGCATTCCACATACAATGCTGTCGCGATTATTATTTCAAATAAAATATAAGCGGGGATATTACATCGGACCCGTTGGACACCTTTTATTGTGTCACTTATGTGCAGTTACCGTTGTTACCAAAGTGGTTATCGCCAAGCGTGAACGTACATCGTTTTCCTTTCAAGTCTTGCTCTAGGGGTGATCGGCACGCTGCTAGCTTGTTGATGTATAGAATATCTAATAATATTTGAATATACTGCTCCAAAACCGGCAGAATATTTACAATGTTCAGCCGATATTTTATAGGGCAGTGTGACGATATCTTTTCCGTCGCTATATTGATGTATCGATACAATATCCAGATAGATCGAGCGGCAATAATGATAGTTTTTAAAGTATTGTTATATCGGATTCGCGATATTTTTAAAAACGTCAACATTTCGAGACACAACTCTTATCGGTGTACACACTAGGACGGTACGATGCGCAATAGAACAGGCGATGCGACTCGCCATACGACATGAAAACACGAATCACTATTCTGTTTCACTTTCAGTTGCAGTCATGTGCTCTTCTGAAGAGCCCGTTATTGTGGATTGTTATTTAAAGCTTAACCCTCCTAATACCGTGGGGTCTATAATGACCCCAGGCCGTAATTTTCTGTAAAATATACCTTACTTCCTATTCCTAAAAATTATGAAAAATTTTGACTTTTCCTGAATTAAGTACTGGGTTCGTAATATATTAATATAACTCTTTGAAAATATTTAGTTTTGCAGAAAATCAAGAGAGAACTACTGAATACCATTGGGGTTAAATGCGACCCCATTTCTCTCTTGCGGTGTTATTACCCAACAATGCTGCACTGAATCCGTAACTGTTGCTGTATTTCCTTTGTTTTATTCTTGTAAATATTGTTGTAACGTGTGATGTTGCCAATACTTAATAAGCCGACAGTTATTTGTTCCATACAAGTGGAGACTACTATTGTGTGTGTTGCATTTAGTGGAAAACGTCTCGTCACCTTTCCGAAGATGAAGTGCTTGAAATATTACTGCAGGATTATCCTCTATCTGGAGAATCAAATAGTGATATCAGCTTTATAGTTTCCGATGTCTCAAGCAGCAATGGAGAAATGGACGCCTTAGAAGAGAATACTCCTCAATCAGACGGAAGTTCAGAAGAAGATTTGGACAGCGCAGATGTCCAGCCTGAACAGGAAGCAACACATATTTCTGACCATTGTATGTAAGTACACATTGTATTTTTGTAAATGTGCGGTAGGGTCTAGCGCCAAGATATACCCTTTGTATTTTTTTATTTTGTGTAGATCTAAAAACAAAGAAGAATTGTGGCACAAACACGAGGTGAGAAGAGCTTGTGGAAGAGAAGTGATAGAACATAATGTGAGTAAAGCCAGGTCCAACAAAATACGCAGTGAAAAATGTAGACTCCATAGAATCAGCTTTTCAGTTGTTTCTTAGGAGAAACATTGTTGATGTAATTCTAAAGTGGACTAACAAAGAGGGAAGTCTTGTTTACGGTAGTAAATGGAAATCAGTAGATGCCATTGAACTGAAGGGCTTTATCGGTGTCTTGATCCTAGCAGATGCTTACAAGGCCCATAATGAAGCAGTTACACATCTGTGGAACAAAGAGGATGGTAGACCAATTTTTAGTGAAGCAAAGGCTAGAAATCGCTTTACGCAAATTTCAAGGTGCATCCAATTTGATAACGCAGATGTGAGACGTAACAACCGTGCTCCTGACAAGCTGGCTCCAATTAGAGAAATATTTGAAATGTTGGTACACACATTTCAAGAAGCAAATGTTCCTCACAGCATCGTATCAATTGATGAACAACTTGTGGCATTTCGTGGTAGATGTCCATTTTGGCATTATATTCCTTCAAAACCAGGAAAATATTGGTTGAAATTATGGGCTGTATGTGATAGTGGAACGTCTTAGGTTCTCAATCTCCAAGTTTACACTGGTTGACAAGAAAATGAATCTCGTGAAGTTGGTGAAGGCAAGAGAGTTGCTTTAGATATGGTGAAAGGCTTAGAAAACAGTGGCAGATACGTAACAACTGACAATTTTTTCACTAGCCTTAGTTTGGCGAGAGAACTTCTGAAAATCAATCTCACACTCTTAGGAACAATTAGAAAAAATAAAGGAGAACTACCACAAGCTTTCACTCAGACCAAAGGTCGAGTCAAATATTCATCTATTTTTGGATTCCAAGAGCATGCTTCAATTGTTCCATATTGTCCGAAAAAGGGAAAAGTTGTAACTTTGCTCAGTGCAATGCATTCAAGGAAGGAAGTGCAAGATCGTGAAGAATGCAAGCCAGTAATGATTCTAGATTATAATAAAACAAAATCAGGAGTAGATACCACGGACAAGCTGGTTAGAACGTGCACTACAAACAGGATGAGCAGAAGGTGGACAATGGTATTATTTTACAGCCGGCCGTATGTGGCCGAGCGGTTCTAGGGGCATCAGTCTGGAACCGCGCGACCGCTACGGTCGCAGGTTCTAATCCTGCCTCGGCATGGATGTGTGTGATGTCCTTAGGTTAGTTATGTTTAAGTTGTTCTAAGTTCTAGGGGACTGATAACCTCAGACATTAAGTCTCATAGTGCTCAGAGCCATTTGAACCATTTTTTATTATTTTACATGATTGATATCAGAGCACTGAATGCATTTATCATATGGCTACATCTTACATTAGACTGGGCAGAAAGACGAGCATTTCTCATAGAATTTGGAAAGCAGCTCGTCGGAAGAAAGCCAGACAAAATTATTTCCCCAGTACTTCCATCAACAGTACAGACAAAAAAAGAGGAAGGTGTCCGTTTTGTAAAAGGTCTGAGGATAGAAAATTCACCGATAAATGTTCAAAATATGGATGTTCTGAACGTAAAAATCGCTGTGCAATTTATTGCTGTAAGTGTAATGCGTCATAAATGTCAATTCTGAATTTAATCAAAAATGTTTGTAGTTTCATGAGAATAGTTTGTAAATTTTACAGAAATAAATAATTTTAAAAAATATGCATTTTAATTTAATGTAATGTCTCTGACATCATGTTTTAGATTGTGGAAAAAATAAGGAATGTGATTTTGTTCTACCATTATTAAACCTATCCTTAAACTGGTACTCAGTGTAAGAAAAAATACTCGGTATTAGAAGGGTTAAAAAACTGAAAAAGGAAAGGAAGTAATGGGTGGACCCTACAACGCTATAAATATCGCACATACTTCGGCACTCTTCTCTTGTGACGTTTTCCAGCACAAACAATTATACGAATTCTACAGAGAGAATCGGGATGGTTTCCATTTTTAGAGCAACTATTATCGGCTAATCTAACAAAGCAGTGAACGAATTTTCGACCTACAATAGTCCCTGCTGAGAATAAGGTAAGGCGATGTAAGTGTGTGAATGACATTAAAAAAAGTTACCATGAAGAGTTTATCTTTTTTTGAGACCACCTATCATGGTACTTTATTGAATACGGTGTGTGCGTGTGTGTGTGTGTGTATGTGTGTGTGTGTGTGTGTGTGTGTGTACACTACTGGCCTTTAAAATTGCTACACCACGAAGATGACGTGCTACAAACGCGAAATTTAACCGACAGGAAGAAGATGCTGTGATATGCGAATGATTACCTTTTGAGAGCATTCACACAAGGTTGGCGCTGATGGTGACACCTAGAACGTGCTGACATGAGGAAAGTTTCCAACCGATTTCTCATACACAAACAGCAGTTTAACCGGCGTTGCCTGGTGAAACGTTGTTGTGATGCAACGTGTAAGGAGGAGAAATGCGTACCATCACGGTTCCGACTTTAAGTAAGGTCGGATTGTAGCCTATCGCCATTACGGTTTATCGTATCGCGACATTGCTGCTCGCGTTCGTCGCGATCCAATGACTGTTGGCAGAATATGGAATCGGTGGGTTCAGGAGGGTAATACGGAACGCCGTGCTGGATCCCAACGGCCTTGTATCACTAGCAGTCGAGATGACTGTAACGGGTCGTGCAGCCACGTCTCAATTCCTGAGTCAACAGATGTGGACATTTGCAAGACAACAACCATCTGCACGATCAGTTCGACGATATTTGCAGTAGCGTCTACTATCAGCTCGGAGACCATGGCTGCGGTTACCCTTGACGCTGCATCACAGACAGGAGCGCCTGCGATTGTGTACTCATCGACGAACCTGGGTGCACGAATGGCAAAACGTCATTTTTTTCAGATGAATCCAGGTTCTTTTTACAGCATCATGATGGTCGCATCCGTGTTTGGCAACATCGCGGTGAACGCACATTGGAAGCGTGTATTCGTCATCGCCATACTGACGTATCAGCCGGCGTGATGGTATGGAGTGCCATTGGTTACACGTCTTGGTCACTTCTTGTTCGTATTGACGGCACCTTGAACAGTGGAGGCTACATTTCAGATGTGTTACGACCTGTAGCTCTACCCTTCATTCGATCCCTGCGAAATCCTACGTTTCAGCAGAATAATGCAAGACCGCATGTTGCAGGTCCTGTACGGGCCTTTCTGGATACAGAAAATGTTCGACTGCTGCCCTGGCCAGCACATTCTCCAGATCTATCACCAATTGAAAACGTCTGGTCAATGGTGGCCGAGCAACTGGCTCGTCACAATACGCCAGTCACTAATCTTGATGAAGTGTGGTATCGTGTTGAAGCTGCATGGGCAGCTGTACCTGTACACGCCATCCAAACTCTGTTTGACTCAATGCCCAGGCGTATCAAGGCCATTAATACGGCCAGAGGTGGTTGATCTAGGTACTGATTTCTCAGGATCCATGCACCCAAATTGCGTGAAAATGTAATTACATGTCAGTTCTAGTATAATATATTTGTCCAATGAATACCCGTTTTCATCTGCATTTGTTCTTGGTGTAGCAATTTTAATGGCCAGTAGTGTAAATACTGCCGTGGCGCGCACAGCCACACAAACGGAACCGCCGGCTACCGCGGCAGTGTTAAATGGCGCCTGCAACTCGCCAACGGCTGCCAATCATCACTCCAGAATCAGCGGAGGAAGACTGGAGGCACCGTGTTAAATAGCCAGAAGAAAGGGAAACAGGAGTCTTTTGTCCCGCCGTGGACTAGCGCCCGGAAGATACTTCGACGCAGCCGGAATGTCCAGGTGCCCCGTCTTCGCTAGGCCGGACATCGAGCCCGGACTTTGCACCCGTCTACTTCCTCGGCTTCCGCCGGAGAGCGTCGACAGAAAACCCTACAAAGGAACGTAAATTCAGTTCAGTTGCTGATATTTCAAATTCAATAGTGTGGCATATTACTTGGCTTGTTATAAAATTTTGGTACGAGAAGAAGCTTTTTGTTTTCGAAGAAAGTTTATCTTTTTGTAAAATTAAGCGGCGGGCCTGCTCCACCTAATAAAAGTTTTTGTTCGCACATGGGTGTTAATCTATGGATATAACATATAAAACGGTTACAAATTAATGAAGGTAGGATAGTGTTTCCACAGCTGCTCAGATTAATAAAATAGTTCATTAGTCACCTTGAGAAGTATTAAAATAAAAAACACCATTGGTTGTGTAGCAGTGGGCGGTGAACTCTGCAGAGGGGTAGACAATGTGTTTGAATTAATGGAAGAAGTCCATGACGAGGAAAATCCCAAAATTTCCATCTCGGATTTGTCCAGCTGCTCATTCTCAAATAAGAGGACTTTAAAGTGCTAGATCTCTTTCAGGCCTGACACAAAAATTTCATTAAATCAAGGAGCATAGACTGATAAAGCAACATCATCTGATAAATCCTCGTGTTTTTTCGATCCAGTAAATTTCTCATTTTCAGTTTCGGCTTGTACCGGCTGCGTATGAAAAAAATTGAAACCTGAGGCTGCTCCACCCTCTGCGTAGCAGACCAAAGCAGGTGGCAATAGCCTTTTGTGTGGAGCGTAGTTGCCAACCTCACCACATGTATTTTCTTGAGAATGGAAAGCGTGTGGCTCTCCTTGCTCCGTTAAAAGCAGTTTGGATATGTTAGCTGTATTTCGTACGCAGCAATGTACGGCCTAAAGCATATCAAATATAAACTGGCCATCGACAGAATTCTTCACTCCAAACTTTTCGAAATATGCCTGGTGGTATATATATTTGCAAAGTAGCACATTAACTTTGGGCAATAATGCAAAGAAATCCAGTTCGTTATCAAGCACTGATGTGGGACTGTAGGATACGAAAAACATTTTTTTTGTTACCAATTAGTTTCCTTAGACTCTAATGCAAAATCCTGCATTGTGGAGACCGCGTAGAAGCTTTATTGAGAAGCTAAATAGAGAGACAAAGTAGCTTTACTTCATTTACATATAACAACTTCTTTCGAGGCATGTCACGTCTCAAGAGTCGAGATTTTGATGCATTTTCTTGAGGCTCCGGTACTTGAATAAGGTCTGAAAGCACACTGCTTGTCAAAGACACTTGGCAGACCAGAACGGTCACCCGTCCAAGTGCTAACAAAGTCAAAGTGTTAAAGGGGAATTAGTTGTTTTCTCATTGAGCAATGGAGCAACGGTCATTGTTGACAGCGGCGCGCATTCTCCCTACTGCATCTAAAAAGAATGCAGTGATTTTAGAATAAAACTGTCTCCTGAAGCTATTAGAGGTTACGAGCCGTAGTAATTTAACACAACCATCACTTCATGTGGCCTGTATCTGACAGAAGCGAGAGTAGCAGATTCACAATTCGGAGACGATGGCCGGATCATACGTAATTTGTTCTTCCTCAAAATAATCGCAAGTCAGTTTTAAATTGTCTCAGGAACCTGTTTTGCTTATAGCAGAAGGAAATCAACGGCTGAACGCGAATTGCATTGGGCACATTGTGTGTCTTTGCCATGGTCTGCTGCTCTCGCGGTTCCAGCTAGCTTTCCTGAAACAAATACTTAAAAAAACTCCGTCCGAAAAGGCCTCGGAAGGACCGACAGTACCGACTGACCGTTGTGTCATCCTCAGCAGACGGGTGTCACCGGATGTGGTCAGCACACTGCTCTCCTGGTAGTTGTCAGCTTTTGTAACCGGAGCTGCTGCTTCTCAGTCAAGCAGCTCCTCAATTGGCCTCACGAGGTCTGAATGCACACTGTTCGTCAACGGCACTTGGCATATCCGAACGGTCACCCATCCAAGTGCTAACCAAGTCCGACAGCATTTTACTTCGGTGATCTGTTACCACTGCTGCAAGGCCGTAGGCCTGAAACAAGTTTTACAAAATCACAATTCATTTACAACTTAATCACTGTGGGGAGAACGTTTAGTTGTAAATGGTAACAATAATGTAAGTCATTTTAACATACCAATATAAATCAACATATCAACATAAATGAAATCTGGTTTCGCAGGACAGAGTGGATCAGGTTATGGTTGTGGCGGGGGCCGTAGTCAGTTACTGTTAGTTGCACAAAACACTCAGACTTTTATTTTCCTAAGGATCACTTAATCACACATTGCCTTAAAAGGATCAAATTAAAGCAATACGGCTGAAGGCCTTGTTAAGAAAACTTACAATACCTCCTGGGCTGAAGTCCCAAAATCACACCAAAAACAAGAACGGCTGAAGGCCTGAACACAAGTTATAAAAATTACTTTAAAGAATACAAGCGGCTGAAGGCCTTACTTAAAAAAAAATATTTCACGTAAATACTCGGCTGAAGGCCACACACAAGACATTGAACAACTCAGGTCTTAGGGCCTGGATGACAAGAATTTAAGATAGAACAAACTTTCAAAATTTTAGTTATTAAAGAAATCAATCTTCAAATTTTAATTTAAGTCGGCTGAACGCCTTACTCTAAAATTAAAACAAACTAAATTAATAGACAGCTGAAGGCCTCGCACAGTACATCAGACTAAAATGAAAATCAGAATCTAAAACTAACAGAACAATGGTGCTCAGAAGTTCTCCAAGGGTCGACCTGAAGAGGTAGCTCTAACGTAAAGTCAGGTGAGACAGGCAGCCAAGAGTAAGGTTAAATAATCAGATGGCAACCAGACCCAGGGATGGCTGAAGGATCGACCAACAACCTAATCAAATCCCTTCCGCCGACCATCTATAGAACAGCGGAAAATATCAGCTGAGGACGAAGATACCAGCCGAACTAAGTCTTGAAAATTGGCGTCTAAAAACAGCCAAGCCACAGTAACCACTCTTAAGAAAAAAATATGGACAAAAGAACTGAAAGGCTGTCGAACTACACACCGTGCCGGACAGCATCAACACGGCGAGGAAAAACACAGTGCCAGAAAACCACGCTAACGACCAGGGAAGTAACTGGGGCGTTAATGACCAAAAGGCAGAAAATACCGCTGGTGCACTTCACTGATAAGTAACAACCAATTTAACAGTTAAAGACCATACAGGAAGACGGCTACAAAATTTCGCCGACTCCAACACACCATATGTTGCTGCTAGCCGGACCGGCCCAGGAAGCCACAACCGGCAATGAACTAAGGGATGTCACAGTAGTTGAGGTTTCATAACAGGTTTACTGATCACTCAACTTCAGTGTCCAGGCTCAGTGCGCAACGAACTTCATAGCTCTCGCAGCCAGCGCCTCACAATCCAACTGCACGTGAACGCTGCCAGTGGTCCCAGCCTGACCTTGCACCGTGGAGACGTCCTCACTGCTCTGTCCCAACCGACCGACTGCCACAAACACCACCACATGGAACTATAGCGGTCACACCAAAGATGGTACAGTAGTACTAGTATCAATAAGCGCTGCTGCTGCCACTGACGGAGGCAAGTCAGCAACTAATCATGGTAGTAACTCAGGGAGAAATAAGACGCCACTCGATTGCGACAAAATGCCAAAGGACAAACGGCATCAACGTGAGATGGCCGCCGGCCGGTGTGGCCGTGCGGTTCTAGGCGCTTCAGTCTGGAACCGCGTGACCGCTACGGTCGCAGGTTCAAATCCTGCCTCAGGCATGGATGTGTGTGATGTCCTTAGGTTAGTTAGGTTTAAGTAGTTCTAAGTTCTAGGGGACTGATGACCATAGATGTTAAGTCCCATAGTGCTCAGAGCCATTTGAACCATTTTTTTGAGCTGGCCACGGATCAATAAATCAATCAATATCAATATAAATCAACATATCAATATAAATCAAATCTATATCTTCTACAGAGAGTCCTACACACAGTACATCTTCTCAGATGGAGACAAGAGAAGTGGGGAGATTCAGTTTGCTGAGAGGAGCTTCGCTCCTCGCTTTTTTCTTCAAACTTATGAAAATACAATTCCTCCGATTCGTTCCAGCCACAGGCTGATTTCTGTGGTATCTTTCATCTGAATTTACAGTTCATTCATTTCTATTACATTATTCGTAGGTAACTTGAAATATTTCTTTAATAAAAGAGGGCATGTGGGCGCAAGGAAAGAACTTTGAAACAATTTATTCAGAAAAAGAGATGATATTCTTCAAGCAACGCTTCCATTTGTATTGTACAATAAATTTTCGTGGAACTTGAGACACTTCCCACTATGCCGAGCGCTGCGTTAGAGGTATACACTATGTGATCCAAAGCATCTGGACACCCCCAAAAACATACGTTTCTAATATTATGTGCATTGTACTGCCACCTACTGCCAGGTACTCCATATCAGCGACCTCTTATTAGACATTGTGAGAGAGCAGAAAGGGGCGCTCTATGGAACTCACGGACTTCGAACGTGGTTAGGCGATTGGGTGTCGCCGGCCGGTGTGGCCAAGCGGTTAAAGGCGCTACAGTCTGGAACCGCGTGACCGCTACGGTCGCAGGTTCAAATCCTGCCTCGGGCATGGATGTGTGTGATGTCCTTAGGTTAGTTAGGTTTAAGTAGTTCTAAGTTCTCGGGGACTGATGACCTTAGAAGTTAAGTCCCATAGTGGTCAGAGCCATTTGTTTGGGTGTCACTTGTGTCATACGTCTGTGGGTGAGATTTCCACTCTCCTAAATATCCCTAGGTCTACTGTCTCCGGTCTGATACTGAAGTGGAAACATGAAGGGACACGTACAGCACGACCTAGACTGTTGACTGACAGAGACCACCGACAGTTGAAGAGGGTCATAATGTGTAATAGGCAGACATCTATCCAGACCATCACACAGGAATTCCAAACTGCATCAGTATCCACTGCAAGTATTATGACAGTTAGGTGGGAGATGAGAAATCATGAATTTCATGGTCGAGCGGCTGCTCATAAGCCGGTAAATGCCAATCGACGCTTCGCTCGGTGTAAGGAGCGTAAACATTGGACGACTGAACAGTGAAAAAACGTTATGTTATGGTGTGGTCATGTTTTTTATGGAGGGGGCTCGCACACCTTGATGTTTTGCGTGGAACTATCACAGCACAGTCCTACATTGATGTTTTGAGCACCTTCTTGCTTCACACTGCTTAAGAGCAATACGGGGATGCATCTTCCAACATGATCGAGGACTTGTTAATAATGCACGGCCTGTGGCTTAGTGGTTACACGACAGTAACATCCCTGTAATAGTCTGGCTTGCACAGAGTCCTGACCTGAATCCTATGAAACACCTTTGGGACGTTTTATAACGCCTACATTGTGCCAGGCCTAACCGACTGACATCGATACCTCCCCTCAGTCCGTCTCCTCAAGCTGCCATTCTCCAAGACACCTTGCAGCACCTGACTGAACGTATCCCTGCGAGAGTGGAAGCTGTCATCAAGGCTAATATGGGCCAACACCATATTGAATTCCAGCATTACCGATGTAGGGCGCCACGAACTTGTAAGTCATTTTCAGCCAAGTGTCGGAATACTTTTGATGACATAATGTATGTTGGTGTCGTATCACTGTCGTCCCACTGTGAATCTATTCAGTTGGTTCAACTACTTTCCTATGCGCACCACCAATGTAGACTGCTTCTGTATCATACTATTGCAAGTCACTCCCAGTATCGTAACGTTTCACTTATCGCATAGCGAATCTTATTGTGTTTATGAGAACTGTGCGTAAGAGTGTCACACATACATTTTCATACCTAAAGGCGAATGTGGACTCCATTAGCAGACAGATTTTGCGTGGTACACCTGGGTTCGAATTATAGGCAGTGGGTGGATGATGAAATACTATGAAGGGTAGTTGAGTAGTTGAGGGAATCGTGTGTTGTCTGCAGATATGTTCAGACGTTTGTGAAGCTGTCATTTCATAGATGGGCACTGTGAATACAACGGCTCTCCAACTTTCGGTCCGTAAACACACATCGTGGTGTAGTATGAGAATGCATAACGGGGTGGGGGGCAAAATGTGTCAGAACATGGCGCATATTGGAGCGAAGCGCTCATTTTCCGACCTTAAATTCGCTAAATGTGAGTTAACTCTGACGATTCAGTGACAGTTGGGTAACAAATATCAGATATAAGCTCCAGCATACAATCCGTGAGTAGTACAACACATACCGTGAGACTAGTTGCTTATTTGGTGCAGAGAAAACAAGCCAGCCGTGACTACGAGCAGAAAATCTCTGTTGGTCCAACATGGACATGGTCTGGTACCGAGCGCCACGGGTTTCGAATCCGCAACAGACGGCATGTACCTCGATTAGCACTAGAGGTTTCTCCAGCCGTCGCACCGTAAGCCGTGGCTGCGCGCGCTCCTGGCCCGCGTATAATGTGAGTGCGTCACAATGGAGCACGTGGTCCCAGCGGCCAATAGCCACGGACTCTATCATGTACTTAAGCGCCTGCCTCTAGCTTAGCAGATATCTCACCATTTATGGCAGTCCTATCCCCTCAACCCCACTCTTAAGTATCTTGCCGTCACCCTTGACCGTCGCCTCTCCTGGACCCCCCATCTCTGGACAAACCAAGCCAAGGCATGTTCCCGACTCCATCTCCTCAAGCTCCTTTCTGGCCGCACATGGGATCTGGATCCCTCCACCATCCTCCACACCTATAACTCCCTTATCCGCCCTATCATCTGCTACGCTCATCTTGCCTGGATCTCCGCCCCTCCTACCTTTTACAAATCCCTTCAAATCCTAGACTGCCATGCACTCTGCCTCGCCTATTGCATCCGTCTCCTCTCCCCCACGCGGATCCTCTATGACCTTATTCCGTTCCCACACCTACACTGGCCAGAGTGGCCATGCGTTTCTAGGCGCTACAGTCTGGAGCCGAGCGACCGCTCCGGTCGCAGGCTCCAATCCTGCCTCAGGCATGGATGTGTGTGATGTCCTTAGGTTAGTTAGGTTTAATTAGTTCTAAGTTCTAGGCGACTGATGACCTCAGAAGTTAAGTCGCATAGTGCTCAGAGCCATTTGAACCATTTGAACCCACACCTACTTCTTTTCCTCGAAAGGATATGGATCCTCTACACCTCCTGCAAACTGATCCCCCTCACCTGCTTGTCTCTCCCATCCTCTTCAACCGCCGTCTACTGCCGTGCCTGCATTCCCACAGCCCACCTGCTCTCCATCTCTCCACCCTCCATACCCTCGCACAAGGTGGCTTCCACCAACTCCCCCTCCCTGATGATGCCCTCCTCCCCTCCATCTACCCCTCCTACCAACTTTGATCCTCCTTTACTGCACCCTGTGTTTTTTCCCGAGGGCACCCTCTCTCCCTTCTCGCCCTCCTCCCTTCCTCCCTCCCTCCTCCCCCGGGCTTCCCCTACCCCTACCTTCTTTCCTTCCCCTCCCATCTCCTCTGCCACTGGCATCTACACACTCCCCTCTCCCTCCTCCCCCCCTTTTCACCTTTTGGCAGGTCCCCGGACTCGCACACGTATAGTGAACTTTCGCGCGCCAGAGATCATCGCCTAGTGTTTGTGTGTGCTGTCGTGTTCGTGCTCAAGTGTTCCCTTGTTTATTCGTTTGTGCTCCAACGTTCGCGTGTGCCATCTGTCATCTCTATGCGTGTCCACGTGTCTGCGTATTTTTATTTTGGACTCTGTGCCCCTGAACGGCTCCGTGTGTTTTAATTTTGTGTGTCTACGTTTGTATACCCACTCTGTCCTGCGATTGTCTTCTTTTGTATCTTTAGTTTTATCTGCGGCCGAAGAGCGGCGTCATATGCCGCTGCTGACCCACCTGTATCAGGTGTGAAATTAACAATAAAGAAAAAAGATAAAGCTCAGCAGACAGTCTGATATTTGCGTTAGTCTGTCGACATCTCGCCTACAGACAGCGTGTTTCCCTTACTTTGTTTCCGTGTATGAGTGGACGTTGTGGTTTCGTGAGGTATTGCTTGTGACCGCGTTGCTATTTGCGTGTTGTTGTTCGTTAGGTCTTTCTTCGTCGTCTGTCGTTGTTCGTGTCCATCCTTCCCCGTTCGTTATGTTTGTTCGTGGGGCGCTCCCGTTTGCTCCCATGCTTTCCTTCTCGGCAACACCGCGACCTTCCTTTCGCGGCTACAACACAGGGAATATCAACTGGTTAACTATTTGTCAATATCAGTGAAATCCTCGAACAGCCGTATAACTAAGATGTTATTTTATTTTAGTTTGACGACAACCAGTTTCAGCATTCCTCTATGCCATCTTCAAGCTCCATACGCATCACTTAAAATAAACGATAATGCCATACTGTGCCATGTATCCCTGGATTCTGTGAATTCAAACCGTTTCACAAGCGGTTAATTCGAAGGCTTGGTAACAATTGAGCACCCAAGTCTTCGAATGAAGCACTTGTGAAACGGATTGAATTCATGAAATCCAGGGCTACATGGCACTGTGTGGAATGCCGAAACTGGTGTTATCTAAATATCTTAGTTACAAGGTTGTTAGAAAATTTCATTGATGTTGACAAGGAGCAGAAAAGGTGGAGTGTGTGCAGGAATTATTCGTCAAGAGCCCGAAGAAATCAATGAGACGTGCGAGCAGATAATTGTAGATACCACAGGCAACTGCCTAGCGCATTATACGCAAACGTTCACACGTAAAACTATACCGGCTTCAGTTGTTACTTGTGCGGGCTGCTAGAGACCATGAGGCTAATTCTGACTTTTGCAATGGCGGGTATAAAGTATGATTGTAATTCACTTATCTCTGTGGTGTATATTTTTGTCTTCATATTGGGTATTATTCATTGCATAATTCGAGTTTCATTAGTTGATTCTTGTGATTCTTTATAGTTTGTGTCTGTGTGCCTAACGGAACTGACAGTTGTTTTCAACAGTCCTGCTTTGAGGGTCCGGATATGGGATCTGCAATCTACTGTGAAGCTGTTATAAAATTTGGATGTTCTAGAGGAATATTGTAAATGCCATATATGTGTAAATACCACAAAATTCACCAAGATGTAATTTTTTGCTATCAGCAGCTACATACATATAATAGGAATCGTCAGGTATGGGTTGTGGATTGGGAGATCGAGACTGAGTTTGGATGTGATTGTTATGTTGACTTATTATTTTTGTTGTCAGTCGTCTCTGAGGTATACTATGCATCGAACGGGGATTTGTGAAACAACTGTCATTGACTGCGGTTTTTGGGGAGGAGTTTAGGTAGTTTATTAATTATTTGGGCCGTTAGGGGGACTGGTGGTCATAGTGAAGGTAGACGGGTTGTGTTTCGGAAAGAGGAAGAGTGATAGGAGGTATCAGGTAGTGGGTCAATGGGTTTTCATGTTAGTTATTTGTGAGGAGGCTTGTGATGATGTTTTATGGTTGACAGGAAATGATACGAGTTGAATTTTGATGTCTTTAGTAGATGAGTATGTAGCAGAGGGAAGTACTATTGTCTATGACGGATTTGCCTCTTTCAAGACGTTGCATAGTAGGAGGTGTAATCATTTTGTTGTTAATCATAAACTGGAATTTAAGGATTATGAGACAGGGTATTGGAGGGTCGTAAAATCTGTAGTGGGAAAGGCGGTATTCGTTTCTGCAGTCTCATCTTGTTCAGTACTATTGGAGAAGGTATTCTGCAGTGATTTTGTGTGTGTTAGGTTTTTGGTGAGGTAACTGGGGAAATTTACAGGTTTGTTAATTATGTGGGGTGGGTTGTTTTTCTTTTATTATTACTTCCTTTTAGTTGATGTGGAAGGTTGGGTTGGTTTGGTTGGGTGGGAGACTTTTCATTGGCTTAAGTTGGATTGGGGTTGTGGTGAGGGCTTTTGGCTTGTGTTGCTGGAGGATGGGGGAAAGTGGTTGGGTTGGTGGAGTGTTTCTTTTTGGTTTAGGAGGGGGATTTGGGGCTTGGGAGGCAGGCGGTTGTTTCATACATGGCACTGTGTTTTAATTGTAAAATGATTTTTGAAATATGGTGTTCTGATGTCGTCCATTATTTGCTTCTTAATTTTTGTGTCACTACACCTCAACAGTATTAGTGCAGGCCCTGTCTCATAATCCTTAAAAGCAAATGTATGATTAACAACAAAATGATTACACCTGCAACTATGGGACGCCTTGTAAGAGGTATATCTGTCATACACAATGGATCCCCCTCTGCTACATACTCGTCTATTAAGGATGTCATAATCCACTTTGTACGATCAGCTTCATGTCTGAGTTACATACCGATTCTGCCTCTACGGCCTTCCAGCGGAAAGTTTTTAATCACCCCTTACATTTGATTGCCACAGGAAATACTTGCATTTGCTGATCGCCATCTTGAAATCTTGTGTAGGTTGCATCTCGTGGCGTAGTATCACGTCATGGGTCGATGCTAACAGTTGTATCGTGCCCCTTGGTTCATTTGACTTTTGTAGTGTCTTGCAGTGGTACTGGAGGAAGACAAGTTTTCACATAAGTCGGTTTTCAGTGACTGAAAAGATGAATAGTCATAGCTGACGTCTTCGGAGCACAGAATATTTATAGGATGCTGTGGAACACATCTGTGATTTCCCTTAAGTTAAAATATTTTGCACAACAACCTCTACAAAATTTTAATGACTGGTTTCGTGTACCTGGGTATGTTGCAACATTGGCTTATGCTACAGTTACGACAAGACAGTGAGGATTTCATTTTGGAACAATATAGTGCTGAGTCACACTGACCCTCAGACGCTTTCATGTTTATCTCAGTGCCGAACTGCCTCAGTATTGGAATGGATATGCGCCACATTACGACTCTTCACTTCTTCAGCGACCCCGACGTCCACGTGACTTCTATGTGACGTCGGTATGATTTCCTACTATGATCGTGCCTCCATTGCCACGCCGTTTGGAAGATTTTCAAGGAAGGATAATTAAAGAGGTCGCTGATATCGGCCAAGACGTGATGGGACGTGCACGGTAAGAATTTGACTATCGTTTCGACGTTCGCCATATCACAAACTAAGCCCGTTTTGAGCACCTGTAATGTGAGATATTGGACAGGTGCTCTATCCACTGATATGTTTTCTGTATGCCTTGTAGTTTTCTCTCAGTCTGCTGACTCCCTACTGGTGCTTATGAATAACCCTGTATAAACAACGTTATCTAAAATATTCTTGATCACTTAGTAAAAGGAAATGAAAGAAAACAACATTAGGCACGTAGTTGTTTCACGGCGCATGTCTGATGTTAACTATATGAAATAAATATGACCTATTATTGTGGCCAAGATAGACACAAAGCCCATGCCTACTACAGTAGTACAAGTTTATATGCCAACTAGCTCTGCAGATGATGAAGAAATAGATGAAATGTATGACGAGATAAAAGAAATTATTCAGGTAGTGAAGGGAGACGAAAATTTAATAGTGATGGGTGACTGGAATTCGTCAGTAGGAAAAGGGAGAGAAGGAAACATAGTAGGTGAATATGGATTGGAGGGAAGGAATGAAAGAGGAAGCCGCCTTGTAGAATTTTGCACAGAGCATAACTTAATCATAGCTAACACTTGGTTCAAGAATACTGACAGATTTCAGATAGATTATATAATGGTAAGACAGAGATTTAGGAACCAGGTTTTAAATTGTAAGACATTTCCTGGGGCAGATGTAAATTCTGACCACAATCTATTGGTTATGAACTGCAGACTGAAACTGAAGAAACTGCAAAAAGGTGGGAATTTAAGGAGATGGGACCTGGATAAACTGAAAGAACCAGAGGTTGTAGAATGTTTCAGGGAGAGCATTAGGGAACAATTGACAGGAATGGGGGAAAAAATACAGTAGAAGAAGAATGGGTAGCTCTGAGGGATGGAGTGGTGAAGGCAGCAGACGATCAAGTAGGTAAAAAGACGCGGGCTAATAGAAATCCTTGGGTAACAGAAGAAATATTGAATTTAATTGATGAAAGGAGAAAATATAAAAATGCAGTAAATGAAGCAGGCAAAAAGGAATACAAACGTCTCAAAATGAAATCGACAGAAAGTGCAAAATGGCTAAGCAGGGATGGCTAGAGGACAAATGTAAGGATGTAGAGGCTTGTCTCACTAGGGGTAAGATAGATACTGCCTACAGGAAAATTAAAGAGACCTTTGGAGAGAAGAGAACCACTTGTATGAATATCAAGAGCTCAGATGGCAACCCAGTTCTAAGCAAAGAAGGGAAAGCAGAAAGGTGGAAGGAGTATATAGAGGGTTTATACAAGGGCGATGTACTTGAGGACAATATTATGGAAATGGAAGAGGATGTAGATGAAGATGAAATGGGAGATAAGATACTGCGTGAAGAGTTTGACAGAGCACTGAAAGACCTGAGTCAAAACAAGGCCCCGGGAGTAGACAACATTCCATTAGAACTACTGACGGCCTCAGGAGAGCCAGTCATGACAAAACTCTACCATCTGGTGAGCACGATGTATGAGACAGGCGAAATACCCTCAGACTTTAAGAAGAATGTAATAATTCCAATCCCAAAGAAAGCAGTTGTTGACAGATGTGAAAATTACCGAACTATCAGTTTAATAAGTCACAGCTGCAAAATACTAACGCGAATTCTTTACAGACGAATGGAAAAACTGGTAGAAGCCGACCTCGGGGAAGATCAGTTTGGATTCCGTAGAAATGTTGGAACACGTGAGGCAATACTGACCTTACGACTTATCTTGGAAGAAAGATTTAGAAAAGGCAAACCTACGTTTCTAGCATTTGTAGACTTAGAGAAAGCTTTTGACAATGTTGACTGGAATACTCTCTTTCAAATTCTGAAGGTGGCAGGGGTAAAATACAGGGAGCGAAAGGCTATTTACAATTTGTACAGAAACCAGATGGCAGTTATAAGAGTCGAGGGACATGAAAGGGAAGCAGTGGTTGGGTAAGGAGTGAGACAGGGTTGTAGCCTCTCCCCGATGTTATTCAATCTGTATATTGAGCAAGCAGTAAAGGAAACAAAAGAAAAATTCGGAGTAGGTATTAAAATTCATGGAGAAGAAGTAAAAACTTTGAGGTTCGCCGATGACATTGTAATTCTGTCAGAGACAGCAAAGGACTTGGAAGAGCAGTTGAACGGAATGGACAGTGTCTTGAAAGGAGGATATAAGATGAACATCAACAAAAGCAAAACGAGGATAATGGAATGTAGTCAAATTAAGTCGGGTGATGCTGAGGGAATTAGATTAGGAAATGAGACACTTTAAGTAGTAAAGGAGTTTTGCTATTTAGGGAGTAAAATAACCGATGATGGTCGAAGTAGAGAGGATATAAAATGTAGACTGGCAATGGCAAGGAAAGCGTTTCTGAATAAGAGAAATTTGTTAACATCGAATATATATTTAGGTGTCAGGAAGTCGTTTCTGAAAGTATTTGTATGGAGTGTAGCCATGTATGGAAGTGAGACATGGACGATAACTAGTTTGGACAAGAAGAGAATAGAAGCTTTCGAAATGTGGTGCTACAGAAGAATGCTGAAGATAAGGTGGGTAGATCACGTAACTAATGAGGAGGTATTGAATAGGATTGGGGAGAAGAGAAGTTTGTGGCACAACTTGACTAGAAGAAGGGATCGGTTGGTAGGACATGTTCTGAGGCATCGAGGGATCACAAATTTAGCATTGGAGGGCAGCGTGGAGGGTAAAAATCGTAGAGGGAGACCAAGAGATCAATACACTAAGCAGATTCAGAAGGATGTAGGTTGCAGTAGGTACTGGGAGATGAAGAAGCTTGCACAGGATAAAGTAGCATGGAGAGCTGCATTAAACCAGTCTCAGGACTGAAGACCACAACAACAACAACATGACCTATTCAATGAATACTTCCTCCCGAACCGTCAGATTGCCTAGAATATTGTAGTTAAAGAGCTGGAATGATAAAGGTACCTGTCATCTCCACCGAAGAACCCATTTCTATGTACTGAAAGCATGAATTGAACATCGCATGAATTTCTCAATCTTGCATCACTCCTCAGAGGAAAGTAAACCGGAAAAGTTGTTGGAAATAACTTGATATGAACAGGCAAGTCGCCCCCTCCTTGACAGAAGAAGACGTAGAGGAACAAGAAAAAGAAGAAGAAGAAGAAGAAGAAGAAGAAGAAAATTATGATAATTATGATGGTGAGGATAAAATAGATTCGTTTTAAGAGACTGTAACAGACTGTTGTGCCCCAAGCACTGTTTGATTATTCATTCCACGATTCAGCTGCCCACAGATTGTTCATTTGTCACTCGAGATCCACAGTGGCCCAGGAGAGTGTTGTAGGACCTCTTGTTTTCTGTACATAAATGATCTGACAGATAAGGCGAGTAGCAGTCTGCGACTTTTAGATGATGAATGGCTGCTGGCTCTAAATGAAGATAAACGCAAGTTAATGCGGATGAGAACGAAAAACAATCCTGTAATATTCTAATACACCCCTAGTGGTATGCTGCTTGAAAGAGTCACGTCAATTAAATATCGAAACGTAACATTGCAAAGCTGTAAGCAATGTAACGACCACACAAGGTCGGTGAGAGACACATATAATTTAAACATTTTAAAGAACATAGTTCTTACTATAAGTAACAGCGATCTGTAATTATTACAAATAAACTGTAAACAGTCTTGATCGCAAGAATTTTTCTTTTTTTTAATGTGGCGACCGGTTTCGATCTCATTGTAAGATCATCTTCAGACATACAATAAACAGAAATGTTTATAAACAAACGAAGGACGAAATCGTATATTGATAAAATGGTAAATATCGCTGATATACCATAAATGTCTGCCGGAGGTGGTGACGCATGGCAACACTTTTGGTTATGGCTGGTGGTGTACTGCAACATGAAGGACGCCAGCCACTAATTAAATACTTAAAGCCCCGCCCACCATCTCTGGAATAACGTCGTCGATAGCCAATCACGTAAGTTGCATTTTTGCAGCTTAAGAAAGTAACGTGATAGTACTATTAAGTCATTATTACCGTCTATAGAAATTATAAAACAAGTTAAAATCTTATAGCTTATAAAATATAGTGTAAACCAGTAATTACTGCGGCCGAAACAGCGTATTCCTCTATCATGTACTGTTATCGACAAAAGCAAAGATGATAGCAAGGACGCCACTCTAGTAACCATGGCTACCTACTCATCTTACTAGGACCAAAGACGATAGCAACCATGGCTACCTAAGCATCCTACTATGGCCAAAGAGTCTACCTGTCGCTCTAAGGTTGCCAGGGAGACCAAACGAAGGTCGATAGCACATGATATGGGTAAGTGATGTGCGCATGAGTAACTGTTGGCATTAAAATTTTAATTAAAAGACATCTCGTCAAAATAACTTAAAAAAATGTTACATCTGAAATGGGATACCAGTAATGGAATGTTACAGAAAATTTTATAAATTAGGAGCTATATTAACGTTACGATCGTTGGTCTGCACAGGGTGCAACGTGATGGCTATTATGAGCATAAAATTAATGACATTATGCCAATAAAAAACAGATAAAACCATTGTCTGGACGGCCACGTCCTGTTCGGACGAAATAATGTCTGCGATAACCATAATGTTATATTGAAATATAGTGTTAATAAATATACCAATAACCGCTGGCATAGCAGGGTAAGGTGAACATACGGGAGAGTAAAAAAGACACGAGGTACGAAGGAGCTATACCATAAAATGTAAGTCCGATTTCTTCACAAAGAAGTGAAAATGTTATTCCATAACTCGGATCTGGTGGTACAAGTTAATGCCAGCTGATGAAATTTTCTCGTACTTGGTGTATGTGGATAGCAAATTGCCGTCCGCCTTTGGACAAATAGTCTGTCATGAAGTCCGATAGAAAATAGGAGAGAAATTACAGTTTACTCGTCGGTGGAAAGCGCGCGAGAAAGAACGTCAGCGCAAGCAATTAAAATTTATGAGACATCCCGTGACAGCCAAACAAATGAATTAGTAATTAACTCGGAACTCCGATCGGAACACCTGCTAAATAATTAAAGGAAAAATCGGCTTATGGCAAAAGAGAAAACATTTATTTTTAAACTGCCCCGCAGCTTTACGTATAGCAGGGGAAAAAAACTAAACAGAAAAATAAAGAATTGTTTGCTCTGTTTACATTCTGATTTGCAGGCTTACTAATTTACAATTGATTGAAAGCATTTGTAACCAACAAGCAAAGGTGTTGCACTTTAACAGAAACTGTGTTACGTTATTGCAACGTAACACGACTAGAAAACTCGTCCTGAATAATTCACTGTCTGTGTCGAAAGCTTCCGAAACTGGCGAATGAAGCACACACTTTGTCGTACAAACGCTAATACAACTTCCTACATAATCACTACTGCGTCGATATATGACTTAATTCGTCCTAGAAGTTACTTCAATTACAATGTCGTTTAGGTAATTGACTATTGTATTTTGAATGCTGGAAATGGACCGCCAACATATTTCTTTTGTAGGAAACCTTATTTGAAAAGAAGAACAAAAAAGGACAACATACTTTAGTTAAAGAAAGCCTCCGCCGTTCAAAAATCGGGCGACTGCTGGAATAGGGGAGGGCTGACTCTCCGCTATTAAAGCAAAAAATGGCCGACTATTGTCAAGGAAACATCCAGAACATTTTCATGCAGAATAAATCAGTCATTGCTTCGGTAACGGTACGGTGGCACGTATCAAACTTTTTTTTAAAGGACCATGCATCAAATTTTTTATTTCAAAAAATGGTTCAAATGGCTCTGAGCACTATGGGACTTAACATCTGAGGTTATCAGTCCCATAGAACTTAGAACTACTTAAACCTAACTAACCTAAAGACATCACACACATCCATGCCCGAGGCAGGATTCGAGCCTGCGACCGTAGCGGTCACGCGGTTCCAGACTGAAGCGCCTAGAACCGCTCGGCCACTCCGGCCGGCTTTAATTTCATTAGCAAATATCTGTCTGTCCTCCTGGCACAGAACATCTGTGGATGTCTTCATGCCAGTAGTCGAACACAATGAGAATTGCTGCAACACTGGAAAAAACATCTCTGATTTCGTCCAGTGACTCTTTTAGGGGTTTTATGCATAAACATCGAAGCAGCACATATCGTCCCCAGTGGTGATGGATATCCGAAAATGGCTCAAAATGGTTCAAATGGCTCTTAGCACTATGGTACTTAACTGCTGAGGTCATCAGTCCCCTAGAGCTTAGAACTACTTAAACCTAACTAACCTAAGGACATCACACACATCCATGCCCGAGGCAGACCGTAGTGGTCGCGCAGTTCCGGACTGTAGCACCTAGAACCGCGCGGCCACTCTGGCCGGCTCCGAAAATGGGGATTAACTATTGAAATCCTAACTCCAAAGCATTAGAAACAGTTTATTTACATTAATTTATTATAGATTAGTAAGCCAAGATTTGCAATAATCATGCTTCTGGAGTTAGACCTTGCAGGCGTGAAATTCTCTAATTTCTCTGATAGTGATTATTCCTTGTGCTTAGTATGAGGATAGGCGGTGGAAGACATGGAGAGACCTACGCAACGAAATAAAAATTATGCACACACAACACACACACACATACACACACACACACACGCACACACACACACACGCACACGCACACACACGCACGCACGCACAGACACACACACATACACACACAGACAGAATTGACACACCGCAAGTATATTATTTGCGGTGATAAATCTTTCAAATTACAGCACCCAATGTATAACATTGCACCTACGCAAAGGAACAGGGTGAATATAGTTCTCACGAGGGAACCTCCCCATCGCACCCCCCTCAGATTTAGTTATAAGTTAGCACAGTGGATAGTTCTTGAAACACTGAACACAGATCACTCGAGAAAACAGGAAGAAGTTGTATGGAACTATGAAAAAAATAAGCAAAATATACAAACTGACTAGTCCATCTGCAAAATAGGCAACATCAAGGAGATGTGAGCTCGGCATCGCCGTGGTCCCGTGGTCCCGTGGTCAGCGTGGGCAGCTGCGGAGCAAAAGGTTCATAGTTCAAGTCTTCCCTCGATGGAAAATTTTACATTCTTTATTTTCTCAAACTTATGATCTGTCCGTTCGTTCATTGACGTCTCTGTTCACTATAATAAGTTTAGTGTCTGTGTTTTGCGACCGCACCGCAAAACCGTGCGATTAGTAGACGAAAGTACGTGCCCCTCCAATGGGAACCGAAAACATTTGATCGCAGGGTCATAGGTCAACCGATTCCTCCACAGGAAAACACGTATGATATATTCTATACGACACTGGTGACGGCGTGTGCGTCACATGACAGGAATATGTTGTCGACCCACCTAACTTGTACACTTTGCGAATGGGTAAAAGGATTCTTCTACCTTGCCCGATTTAGGTTTTCTTGTGGATGTGATAATCACTCCCAAAAAAGTGATGAAAACATAAGAGTTTGTCACATAAACTGCAACAAATGAATGCAACAGTTTCACAGTCGCTCAGTTTTTCCTGTGCTCTGTCAAAACATATGTTTTTAACGTTTTGAAATTTTTCCGTGTGTAGACCGTCAAATCCTGCATGTGTCCAAGCAAATCTGAACATGTCCTGGAATTTTGGAGAGTGAAGTTGATTTTGTGTGAGTGCCTGCTCTTTGATAATTGTCTGAAAATTAAAATTTTCACTCTAGGGAAGGCTTGAACCAAAGACCTCTCTTTCCGCAGCTGCTCACGCTATCGACGGGACCACGGCGCTCCTGAGTTCGCACTATCCTCTATGATGCCTATCTTGCGCATGGACTACTCAATTTGTATATTATACTTATTTTTTTCCTAGTGCCACACAACTTCTTCCTGCTCTCTCCATTGATCTGTGTTCAGTTTTTCAAGGCCTATCCACTGTGCCAACTTATAACTAAATCTGCGGGGGGTGCGATGGGGAGGTTCCCTTGTCAGAACCAAACAAGACCTGGGATGATATTGCCAAATGAAGAACACCTCTGGCAAATAAAATTGCAGCAACATGAAGGCGCGATGCAACAAACGTCGAACTGACACCTAGTGAAAGCAGTGTGGCCTATCGAGACTGCGGTATGAAATCGACTTGTTCACGCAATGCCATGGAGGGTTTCAGTGACTTAGAAGAAACAAGCGCCCGACAGGACAGACATGTCATTTGCTCGACCTTGCAGGACCGTCTCTGCACTTCACACACCTTGAGTCACCGAGCGAGGTGGCGCAGTGGTTAGCACACTCGCACTCGGGAGGCCATCCTGATTTAGATTTCCTGTGATTTCCCTATATCGCTTCAGGAAAATTCCGGGATTATTCCTTCTAAAGGCTACGGTCGACTTCTATCCCCATCCTTCCCTAATCCAATGAGACCGATGCCCTCTCCATTTGGTCCCCTCCCCCCACATTAACCAACCAACCAGCACCGTGAGTCAAGATATGTGTACTTCCTCATTGTGGTCATTACGCGAGATGTGCGTGGGAGGAAGTAATATGTTCCCAAACACTTCTAGGAAAGTTCTCTCTCGAAATTTTAATAGTAAACCTATTTTAATGCACAACACCTCTATTGTAACTTATGCCACTGGAGTTCATTGGACATCTCGGCGACGCTCGGCGACGACCCCGTCACAAAACGGAACTCTCTTCTTTGGATCTTCTTTATCTCTTCTGTCAGTCCAGCAGAGAGAGTTGTATCGACAGGGCTGCACAGAACGTCGACGCAAGGTACAGGAATGACGCCACGTTCTGTCTTTCAGACAGTTCTGCGTGAGGCCTAATCTTTTTGAAAGTATCAGTGGGAGAAGGCTCCAAGGAGAACGAATGCCGTCAGGTTGCCATCGTCATTGTCATACATGTCCAGTACCTGGTGTAATGGCATGGGATGCCACTGGAAACCAAACATGATTATCTCACTACAACGGGCATTACACTGTGAAGTGGTATGGCCGGCGACTTTGCCCTATTTTCCGTACTGTTCTTACACACCTCGATACAAAAGGTGTTCGACTAGCGCCCTGACCAGCATATTCTCTAGGTATCTTACCTACCGAGACATCTGGTCATGGGTTGGCGAGAGACTAGCAGCCACCAGTCGTTAGTTACCAGGGTTCATGAACTCTTACAAAGTGTTGAAATAGCATGGAAAGACGTACCTGTATATGTTATTCAAGCTCAGTTTGGATCCAAGTCCATCTGATTTTAAGCCGTTGTTGCTTCAAGAGGTGGTAGCCCTGTTTACCAAGTTTCGCATCCTGTATGCCAGAAATCCACCAATAAATTTAATCTTATATTCTTTCTCTATAATATCCACTACCGGTCAAAAGTTTGCGACCACCTAACACAACTATGGACCTGTGGTTAAAACCGCCATTATGTTTTGAATATATTGTCATAGTCATGTTCTGATAACAAAACAGGAATTTATATAAATGGCTAAGCGCCTTTGATGTGTATTTGATAAGTATCCACTACTATACTGATGTGTCTTTACCTAAAACAATGCTTCAAGAAAACTGGTGCAAGTGTTTCGCGACCTGGAAGATCCCGAGTAACATCTTGCAGGGAAGATCAGTTCATATGTGTGCAAGGTAAACATCAGAGGACTCGTATTCCACCTAAAATTCGCTAAGAAGTAAATAGTATGCGAGCAGCTCCAATCTCTGTCTCAACAGTGCAACGACGTCTTCATGAACAATGTTTAAAGGGACCTATTGCGACCAAAAAGCCTATATTACGCAAGAAATATAAGATGAAAGAACTGTAATGGGCACAGCAACATAAACACTGGAGCATGTAGCAATGGTCCAAGGTATTATTCATTGACGAATCTAAGTCTGAAGTTTTTGTATGTTCATCCTTTGACAGGAGGCCTTGGGGGCCACGGCCGTTTACTATTGTATCAAAATGAAACGACGGCAGCAGTCCTTATGATTTCGTTTACTTTGCAGCCAGCAAAGCCGTATAAAGAGTCAGTATGAAACGTCAACTGTGAAGCTTGGCGGTGGGTCGGTCATCATGTGGGAGTGTTCTTTGGGTGATAAGGTCAGTGATATAATGAGAATTAATAGAATTATAAAGGAGGAAGGAGTAAACAGGATGCTAATCAACAATGTAGTTCTATCTGGCAGGAGACTTATTGGTTGTGGGTTTGTTATGCAGCAGAAGAATGATCCCAACATGTTTTAAATTGTGTAGATTGTATGTAAGTAGAAAATAGACATGTGGGGAAGTGAAGAATATGATTTGGCAAAGTCAGTCGACTTAAATCACCCAGAGCTCTTAAGGGATGACCTTAATGCGGAGGCCAGAGAACTGAGGACATCTAATGTAGATAATCATCAGTGTGCTGTAGATGATGGACACTTCTCACCCATAAGCATCCAAGATGTTGCTGTGCTGAGCTCTAACAATGACTTCCTAAATGTGTTTTGTCTTCCAATGAAGCGTGAAAGGTAAGATCTACTGTTAACACCTCACATCTCGCCAGTATCTCGTAGTGGCTGAAGGTAGTTTTCCAGACAGACAAAGGGGGCCACCTCCCCTGCACTCTCAAGCTAACCCTTCAAAGTTGGGCCAGTCCACTCCCATCCAAGGTCACTCCCTCAGAGACATTCCATCTTCCCTTCAAGGTTAGTCCTCAAGGTCACTCCCTGTTCCTCCTCTGACCATTCCTCTCTCCCTCTCCTTTCTCCATGCAACATATATTTCTTCCAAGATGGTGGGTCTGTTCCACATATGCAACCTTACAAAATTTTGAAATATGCCAGTTAAATGTTTGGAAGGTGGTTGGTGCAAAAAAATCGAAGATTCGGAAATGACAGTGTTTTGTGTATTGCCATGATGGAATTTGCGCACTTACATTATTTAAAATTCTAGAAGGTTGGTTGGTTGGTTGTTTTGGGGGAAGAGACCAAACAGCGAGGTCATCGGTCTCATAGGGTGAGGGAAGGATGGGGAAGGAAGTCGGCCGTGCCCTTTCAAAGGAACCATCCTGGCATTTTCCTTGAGCGATTTAGGGAAATCACGGAACACCTAAATCAGGATGGCCTGACGCAGAATTGATCAATCGTCCTCCCGAATGCGAGTCCAGTGTGCTAACCACTGCGCCACCTCGCTCGGTCGGTTTCGAGAAGGTTGAAATAGGTCAGTTCTCCTACATTAAAATGCCTGAATCGAAGCTTATATACCTACTACTATATCTGAGATAGCCCATTTACACTATTTAAAAGTGCTATGTGATGTTATTAACTTTTTAATAATAGTATTTGTCAAGGAGCACATAAAATCTAAGTGGTCTTTGTAGAACCATGTGTGATGAAGTACGTTTCTTCAGCTGAAGAGCATCGGAGGTATAGACATAATAAATTAAATATAGTGCAAGTAATGCACATATGATAAGCTGAAATAGTTGAAAAAATCTACACACATCAAAAGTAGTTTTACATCACTTCGTTTTCCGAGAGAAAAGTGGAATAGAAATCAACATAAACATCATTTCCGCTCTTTTTATTGCTCATGAAAACCACACATTGCATGTTGTACCACCATACAGTGAGACCTTCAGATCTGGTGGTCCAGATAACTTTACACACCGGTACCTCTAATACCCAGTAGCACTTCGTCTTGCATTGATGCGTGTCTGTATTCATCGTGGCATACTATCCACATGTTAATCAAGGTACTGTTGGTCCAGACTGTCTCACTCCTCAACAGCGATTCGGCGTAGATCCCTGAGAGTGGTTGGCAGGTAATGTCGTCCACAAACAGCCCTTTTCATTCTATCCCAGGCATGTTCGATAGGGTTCATGTCTGAAGAACATGCTGGACATTCTAATCGAGCGATGTCGTTACCCTGAAATCATTCACAAGATGTTCACAATGGGAGCGCGAATTGTCGTCTATGAAGACGAATGCCTCGCCAACATGCTGCCGATATGGTTTGACTATCGGTTGGAGGATGGGATTCAGGTATCGTACAGCCATTACGATGCCTTCCATGACCATTAGCGGCATATGTCAGCCCCATATAATGCCACTCCGAAACATTAGGAAACCTCAACCTTGCTGCACTCTCTGGACAGTGTGTCTAAGGCGTTCAGCCTGACCGGGTTGCCTCCAAACACGTCTCCAACGATTATCTGGTTAAAGGCATAAGCGACACAAATCGGTGAAGCGAATCCTGAGCGACAATGCGGCATGTTGTTGGGCCCACGTGTACCGCGCTACATGGTGTCGTGGTTGCAAAGATGGACCTCACCATGGACGTTGGGAGTGAATTTGTGCATCATACAGACTATTGCACGCAGTTTGAGTCGTAAAATTATGTCCTGTGGCTGCACATGGTGGCGTTGCTGTTAGGTTTCCTCCGAGCCATAATTCATAGGTAGCTGTCATCCACTGCAGTAATAGCCCTTGGGCGGCCTAAGCGAGGCATTTAATCGATAGTTACTGACTCTGTGTCTCCTCCATGTCCGAACAACATCGCTCTGGTTCACTCCGAGACCCCTGGACGCTTCCTTTGTTGAGAGCCCTTCCTGGCACAAAGTAACAATGCGGACGCGATCGAAGCGCGGTATCGACCGTCTAGGCATGGTTGTACTATAGACAACAAGAGCCGTATACCTGCTTCCTGGTGGAATGACGGAAACTGATTGGCTGTCAGAACCCCTCCGTCTAATAGGCGCTGCCCATGACTGTTTGTTTACATCTTTGGGGGGTTTTCAAAAATGGTTCAGATGGCTCTGAGCACTATGGGACTTAACATCTTAGGTCATCAGTACCCTAGAACTTAGAACTACTTAAACCTAACCAACCTAAGGACATAACACACATCCATGCCCGAGGCAGGATTCCAACCTGCACCCATAGCAGTCCCGCGGTTCCGGATTGCAGCGCCTAGAGCCGCACGGCCACCGCGGCCGGCTTTGGGGGGGTTTAGTGACATCTCTGAACAGTCAAAGGGTCTGTGTCTGTGGTACAATATGCACAGTGAACGTCTATCTTCAGGAGTTATTGGAACCGGGGTGATGCAAAACTTTTTTTGATGTGTGTATATGTGGGAACTAGGTTGCTCGCCTCATGTAGGACAGTATTTCTATCATCTAACTAACAGATCGAGCAACATCCTGCAGAATGTTTCGCCATTCCATTAGCCAAAAACTGACTGAATCTACATCTATATCAAAATACACACTCCATAAACCACCGTAATGTGCAGGGCGGAGGGTACCTTGTACCACGACTAGTCATTTCCTCTCCTGTTCTACACACAGAGCGAGGAAAAAACGACTGTGTAAAAGCCTCCACATGAGCCCTAATTTCTCGCATCTGATCTCCATGGTCCTCATCCGAAGTGTACACTGGAAGCAGTGCAACTGTTTTGCAGTCGGCTTCAAACGCCAGTTCTCTAAATTTGTGCCACAGTACGCTGTGGAACGAGTATCGCCTTCCACCTAGTGATTCCCATTTGAGTTCATGAATCCGAATCATGCTGGTCGAACCTGCTGGTAACAAATCTAGCAGCTTGTCTTTGAATTGCTTCAATATTTTCCTTTAAAACTATCTGGTGGATGACCCAAACTCTCAAAGTACTCAAGAATATGTTCTATAAACTGTCTTCTTTATGGATAAGCTACACCTTCACAAAATGTTTCTATTAAAACGAGATCGAGCATTTGCCTTTCCTTCTACCAAACTGACATGTTCATCCCATTTTATATCGCTTTGCAGCGTTACACCTAGATATTTGAAGGAGGTGACTATGTCAAGCTGTGCCCTGGTAATGCTGTATTCGAACGTGACCACATCAACTAGAAATTTTGTCTGAGTCTTCTCGAATATTCCTATAGTTACTCAACGACGACATGTCCCCGTGGACGACACCTTCCCCGTGGACCACAGCGTCATGAACAGCCTCAGACAGCAGTTTACCCTGTCCGTCAGATCATTTGCACACACAGGAAACAATAGCGATCTCAAGAGCGATCCTCTCACGTTTCCCTGGGGCACTCCTAACGTTAACCTTGTCGCTGATGAACACTCGCCATCCAGGACAAAATACTGGGTTTTTTTTACTTAAGAAGTCTTTGAGCTAATCACGTACCTGGGAACCTATTCTGTGTACCTGTACCTTCATTAACAGTTGGCAATGTAGCACCATGTCAAATGCTTCACGGAAGTCAATGAATATGGGTCTCTTACCCTTCATCCATGGTTCGCTGGTTCTCATATGAGAAAAGGACAAACTGAGTTTAGCATGAGCGATGCTTTCTAAAACCGTGCTGGTATAATGGCAGAATTTTTTTCGCCTCAAGTTAATTTATCACATAACACTCTCTCAGTTCCTTATTTACTCCACGGATGGCAGTTTCTATAGCCTCCACTTAGGAGTCTGTACGGCAGTAAACGATGGCATGTCTTTATGACCTCTTGCGTGTATGATTTCTTTGAAGTGAAATTTTAAACTTCAGTTTGCTTCTGCTATCTTGTATAGCCACCTCAGACAGGTCGACGAGTGACTGGATGGAAGCCTTCGTATAACTAGAATTTTCTCGGGTTCTCCGCAAGATCATTCGCACAGTGCTCGTTCTACAGATGCATGAGGTTCTACTAACTTTCGTCTTTCATCATTTGTGTGCTCTTTTTCAAGCAGATAGAGCAAGCAACTGTTTCCTCAGCATTTTCGGAATTTGATTATTAAGCCACGGAGGGTACTTTCCATCCTTAACTGACTTACTTGGCACATGCATCACCAGAGTGCAATTTCCAATGTTTAAACTTTGCCCATAACCCCTCTACGTCCATCATACTCGAGCTTAATAACGTCCATTCATTATCTAAGTCGGATGCTGACAACTGCTTACCTGCGTTTTCCTGCATAAACTTTTTCCTGGCCTTCTTGGCGGATTTATTAAGTTTAGTATACACAGTCGCCTGATGATATCATCATGTTAACTAAACCATATTTGACTGTTATACAAGGTCAGGGCTGATTGTAGCTGTTGTTGTTGTGACTTCCAGTCTGAACACTGGTTTGATGCAGTTCTTCATGCTACTCCATGCTGTGCCAGCTTCTTCATTTCCGAATAATTAATGACACTTAAATCCTTCTAAATCTATTTACTGTAGTTATCTTTTAGTCTCCCTTACAATTTTTACCCCTCACTCTTCACTCCAATATTGCATATTTGAGCTGTTCGTGTCGCAGAACGTGTCCTATTAACCGATTCCTTATTCTCGTCAGATTGTGCCACAACTTCTTTTCTCCCCATTTCTAGTCAGCTCCTCCTCATTAATTACGTAAACTACCCACCTAAACTTCAGCATTCTTCTGTAGATGTGACGCAGCATCTGAAAGTTGCTAGATTTGGACGGGTTACTCCTGTAACTGAAATATCAGATCTGAAGATGGTTCTGAATGAACCGAAACCGGTCATATGAATAAAAAAATTTGCAATCAAGACGGATTTTAAGTAACATTCTTCTGTAGCTCCTATAAGCTGTGGCGGGAATGCTGGCGTCCCCATTCGAATTCCTGATGCCAGTAGCTTGATCTGTCGTATGATGTCCCTCTGGTTTGAGGCCACTAAGATCTTTGCTCGAGGTGGCTCATGGGGATGAAGCGTGTTGTGGGGTGGCGAGTTGGGGATTGATAACGGAACGAGGAGGATGGTGTGTGGGATCCGCCTGGCGAGTAAGGCGAGTACTTGCGCAAGCGTCTTAGGCACGGAGTCCGGCGAGTGGTTGCTGGGCGTATTTGTGGGACGATTTGAATCCGTCGCTCACTTCGAGCGCCACCTTCATGCGTAGCGTGGCCAGCCAGCTCTGGAACATGACATATCGAAGAGACAGTTAAAGCCAGTTTCGCTGTGCTGAATTTCTGGCCCTCTTTGGAACCGGAAAGCTTCAGCTTCGATTGGTGAACTTCAGTTATGTTTGCATTTTGAGGTCTTT
Organism: Schistocerca cancellata; assembly: GCF_023864275.1. Taxonomy (NCBI): domain Eukaryota; kingdom Metazoa; phylum Arthropoda; class Insecta; order Orthoptera; family Acrididae; genus Schistocerca; species Schistocerca cancellata. The sequence goes on along the minus strand of NC_064628.1, from coordinate 745,597,428 downwards.
CTGATTAATATCTATAGGTTTTTTGCGATCATTGCGATTTCTTAGCTCATCTATTTCACCACAGTTCGTTCCTGGCCTTGCTTGCTTGTTTGTTAACAGGATATCTTAAACTGTGTGAGCCGATGGTGTTTCCTGAGCTGGAGCGATAACGTGTTTCTTCTCTGCTGTCGCCAGACGCGGTCCCCCCCCCCCCCCCCACCTAGCCCGCCCCCCCCCCCCCCCCTGTCGTCAAGCAATACATAGATTATTGGGTTTCAGCCGACCTCGTTGTGGTGTCACCGTCAGACACCACACTTGCTAGGTGGTAGCTTTTAAATCGACCACGGTCCGCTAGTATACGACGGACCCGCGTGTCGCCACTGTCAGTGATGGCAGACCGAGCGCCGCCACACGGCAGGTCGAGAGAGACGTACTAGCACTCGCCCCAGTTGTATAGCCGACTTAGCGAGCAATGGTTCACTGACAAATACGCTCTCATTTGCCGAGACGATAGTTAGCATAGCCTTCAGCTACGTCTGTTGCTACGACCTAGCAAGGCGCCATTACCAATTGATGCAGATTGCACTTACGTATAATCAAGACCTATGTTCTCCATTTATGGAATAAAGTTAAGTGTTACTTGAACGACGTACTTTATTTGCTATATTAATAACCTTGTAATGTTCCAGACCTCACGCCAGTCTGCGTGAGCTTATCGCGTGCATTTCGGCCTCCTCTAACTACAAGGTGTTGGCACTTCTGCCAACACTTCACTCGTTACCAAGCACCGTAGAAAACCAGATAGGTACCTTTCTCTTGTAATACGGCCGGGTGCCGGTTTTGAGATACCTTTGGAGATTGCGGACGTCATTGCTCTGTTAATTATGTTGGCTTAGGAGCTGTCTGGGTCTCAAAATTTGCAATTGCTGAGGCTGTGTAGTTGGGTTTAGCATCATAGTTTTCATTCCGACGTTTCACCCTCGTTGTAGAGGGGGTATGTTGCATTGACACGGGTATACCGTTTGGCTAGTTGTTGTTGCTTTCGCGTAGTTAACCTTGTGGTGTTAATATTTCTTTTGCCACTCTGTACCCAATAAAAAGAAGCTTCGAATGCCGGTCCTCCCGTTGTATCCTTTCTTGGCGTTCCTATTTGCTGTGGTCTTGTGCTCCTCGCGTATAGCCCTTCTGGTGCAATGCAGTCTCTTGATTATTTAACTGAAGCAGTTATTCATGAAGGCTCAGCTGATATCTGTTTGGTAGTCTTACTTAACTGGAGCTGTTATTAAAGAAGGCCTGCCTGTTTTTTGTTTTGTAACTTTACTTAAGTGAAGCTGTTATTATTGAATGCTTGCCTGTTTTGCCTTTGATAATTTTACTTCAGTGGAGTTGTTAACATTGAATGCCTCTCTGTTTTCTATTTGGTTTTATTTATTTAGCGTATGGCTCATAACATCAGAGTAAAATTTACAGATACAACACGATAAAAAAATCACATATGTATAAACAGAACAATAAATAACAGCTTGTATATAAGGACACCATGAATTGCAAGTTTACACTCACAGAAGAGCAATCACAAACATACGTCCAGCTTCGATAATATATTCTATTTGGTAATTTTATTTAACTGAAGTTGTTATTAAAGTAGGCCTGGCTGTTTCCTATTTGGTAATTTTACTTAACTGAATATGTTATTGAAGAAAAGTCTGCCTGTTTTTATTTTGGTAATTTTCCTTAACTGAACCTGCTATTATTGAAGGCCTGTCTGATTTGTATTTGGTAATTTTGCTTAACTGAAGCTGTTATTATTGAAGGGCTGCCTGTTTTTATTTGACAATTCTACTTAACTGAAGCTATTATCATTGAAGGCCTGTCTGTTTTCTATTTGGTAATTTTACTTAACTGAAGCTGTTATTATTTAAGGCATGTCTGTTCCCTTTTAATTAAATTAAGAGCTATTTCATAATTTGTGTGAGCTGAAACTCTTATTAATCAAGGCCTACTTGTTTTATTGCTCAATTATTGAGATCTGATATCTTACTTAATCTGTGCTGTAATTAACTGAAATTGTGACAGCCAAAGGCTTACTTGTTTCAGACGTATTTATGACAATTAGGTAGTAACAGGAAATGACACATGATGGTACATAGGCCCTAACATTTCCCCTTATAACCCTTTATCGATAACTGTAGGTTTCAACCACATTTCAAAAGCTTCTGTTCTTTTCTTGTCTATAGTGTTTATCATTTAAGTTTCATTTCCATAAGTGGCTATACCTTAATTGAGTAACACTTTGCTTGCCATAGTCTACCTTTTATATCTCTACTTTGGTCATCATCTGTTATTCCTCTACCCAGGTACCAAAACTCACCTTTTACTTTCAGTTTCTCGTTTCCTGATTTAATTCCTTCAACAACACCTCACTTGATTCGAGTACATTCCACTATACTTGTTTTGCAGCTGTTGGTGTTCACCTTGTAGCCTCCTTTCAAGCCAATGTCAATTCTGTTCAACTGCCCTTCCAAGTCTTTTTCTGTCTCTGATAGAATTAGCCATCGGCAAACCTCAAAGTTTTTATTTCTTCTTCCTAAACTTTAACTCCTACTCCAAATTTTTCTTTTGTTGTTTTTAGTGCTTGCTCAGTGTACAGACTGAAGGACACTGGTAATAGGCTACAATACTGTCTCCCTTCTCAAACACTGGTTTCCTTTCATGTCCCTCGACTTTTACAACGGTTATCTAGTTACTCTACAAACTGTAACTAGCATTTCGCCCTCTTTGTGTTACCCTGCAACAATCAGAATTGCGAAGCAAGTATTCCAACAAACATTTCAAATTCATTCTCTAAGCCTATGACATAATTGTGGATTTGCGTTTCCTAAGATTAATCTTAGGGTTAGTATTACCTCACATGTTCCCACATCTCTCTGGAACCCAAAATTATCATCTCCCAGGTCGGTTTATACCAGCTTTTCAATTCTTCTTTACAGAATTCGTGTTAGTATTTTGCAGCCATGACTTATTAAACTGATAATTCGGTAATATTTAAACGTGTCAGCATCTGCTGTCTTTGGAATTGGAATTACTACATTTTCTTGAAGTCTGAGCATATTTCGCATGTCTCATACATCTTACAAACCAACCTTTCCCAAGGCTGTCACCAGTTCTGACACAATGTCATCTACTCACGGGGTCTTGTTTCGACATAGGGGTATCAGTGCTCTGTCAAATTCTTCTCGCAATATTATATCTCCCATCTCATCTTCTCCTACGTCCTTTTCCATTTCTGTAATATTGTATTTAAGTTCATCTCCCTTGTATAGACCTCTGTATACTCCTTCTAACGTTAATCTGTTCCTTCTTTGCTTATGACTGGTTTTATATCTGAGCTCTTGATATTCGTAGGTCTGCTTCTATTTTCTCCAAAGGCCTGTTTATTTTTCCGGTAGGCAGTATCTGTCTTTCCCCTAATGAAATATTCTTCTAAATCCTTACATTTGCTCTTTAGCCATTCCTGTTAAGTCCTTTTGCACTTCCTGTCAATCCCTTTATTTAGACGTGTGTATTCTTGTTTGCTTGCTTCGTTTGCAGCATTTTTGTATTTTCTCCTTTCCTCAGTTAAATTCAATACTTCCTGTGTTATCCAAGGATTTATATTAGGCCTTCTCTTTTTACCTATGTGATCCGCTACTGCCTTCACTATTTCGTCTCTCAAAGCTACCCACTCATCTTTTACTTTTATCCTTTCCCTTTTTCTAGTCAATTGTTGCCTCATGCACTCTCGAAAACTCTCAGAAACCTGTGGTTCTTGCAACCTATCCAGGCCCTGTCCCTTAACTTCTTATCTTTTTGCAGTTTTTCTTTGGTTTTAATTTACAGTTGATAATTAATAAACTCTGGTCAGAGTCCACATCTGCCCCTGGAAATGTCTCACAGCTTAAAATATGGTTCCTAAATCTCTGTCTTACTATTATATAATCCATCTGAAGCCTTCTGTTGTCTCCACGCCTTTTGCTTGTATACATCCTTCTTTCATGCTACTTAAACCAATTGTTAACTATGATTAAATTATTCTCCATGCAATAGTTTACCAGACAGTTCCTCTTTCATCTCTTTCCCTACAGTCCATTTTCACCTACAATTTTTCCTTCTCTTTCTTTCACTACTATCGAATTTCAGTCCCTCATCACAATTCAATATTCGTCTCCCTTAAGCATCCGCATAATTTTTTTGGTTCATCAAACTTTTCATCAGTCTCCTCATCATCTGAAGAGCTAGTTGTCATACAAACTTGTACTACTGTGGTATCTTGGCTACAATAATGCATTCAGAATGCTGTTCATAGTAACTTATACGCATTCCTATTTTCTTAATCATTATTAGACCTACTCCTGCATAACCTCTATCTGATTTTTTATTTATAACCCTGTACCCATCTAAACAGAATTCTTTTGCCTCCTGCCATCGAACTTCACTAATTCCCACCGTACTTAACTGTAACCCATTAATATCCATTTTTAATCTTTCTATCCTACCTGCGCAAGTAAGGGGTCTAACATTCCAAGCTTCGATCCGTAGGAACAGTTTTGTAGCTACAAGATCTAAAATATTTCCATTGCATTTGCGTTGTCAAACTATTTGCTCAATTAAGTTTTTGGAAAACGTGTTCAGAAGTACTTAACGCGGATGTCTGTCTGTACCACTGGTATTGAGTCTATAACTTTCCAGTCTATACCCGGTAGGTTGAAGTCACTCCAACTCATATCATATGATGTGGGTATTCCTGCCATATGGATCGTAGACTTTCTGATACAGGCCTTGGTGTCCTTAGGATTTCGGGGTAATGACCCAGATGGAAGAACTGGATCCCAGGATTTTCCCCTTCCACAATATTCACCGTTTTGATAAAAATACAAACATTTCTTTATTACATAAACAAGAAGTGCTTGCAATTAACAAGAGCAACGGATTAAAAAGATAATTGAAAGGGCCCACTAAAATTGTTAACTGAGCCATATCTGATAACAAGGAAAAAATTTTAAGCCACACTCTCTTTTTCATTAAAACTAACAAGAAACTAGAGAAATAATCTATTATTTATAGCATAATATGTCTCAAAAGAGGTTAAAATAAATTAATAGTACAATACTGATGAAATTACTCCTTTTATCAGTGCACTGACATGAAAAGCGTTTACTTCCACAATTTCTTAAGGATTCAGTATTACTTCAGGAATTAAGTATCCCTCCCAAAAACAAACAAGTAATTCATCAGATAATCTGAAAACGAACTAAGAAAATTAAGTGGCACAAGCTTGCCAACAATAAAATATTTTTGAAACATTCGATATTAAAATTACAATTTTAAAGAAATTGACAATTCTAACAGTCTTTCAGTGATACATTATACATTTACATCTACATTTATAATCCGCAAGCCACCCAACGGTGTGTGGCGGAGGGCACTTTACGTGCCACTGTCATTACCTCCTTTTCCTGTTCCAGTCGCTTATGGTTCGCGGGAAGAACGACTGCTGGCAAGCCCCCGTGCGCGCTCGAATCTCTCTGATCTTACATTCATGATCTCCTCGGGAGGTGTAAGTAGGGGGAAGCAATATATTTGATACCTCATCCATTAACGCACCCTCTCGAAACCTAAACAGCAAGCTACACCGCGATGGAGAGCGCCTCTCTTGTAGAGTCTGCCACTTGAGTTTGCGAAACATCTCCGTAACGCTATCACGCTTACCAAATAACCCTGTGACGAAACGCGCCTCTCTTCTTTGAATCTTCTTTATTTCCTCTGTCAATCCGACCTGGTACGGATCCCACACTGATGAGTAATACTCAAGTATAGGTTGAACGAGTGTTTTGTAAGCCACCTCCTTTGTTGATGGGCTATATTTTCTAAGGACTCTCCCTGTGGTGTCACCGCCAGACACCCCACTTGCTAGGTGGTAGCTTTTAAATCGGCCGCAGTCCGCTAGTATACGACGGACCCGCGTATCGCCACTGTCAGTGATGGCAGACCGAGCCCCGTCAAACGGCAGGTCTAGTGAGACGTACTAGCACTCACCCCAGTTGTACAGCCGACTTAGCCAGAGATGAATCACTGACAACTACGCTCTCATTTTCCGAGACGATAGTTAGCATTGCCTTCAGCTACGTCATTTGCTACGACCTAGCAAGGCGCCATAGCATTTGATATTGAGATTATAACATGTACCGTCAAGAGCGATGTACACCAATTGTGGATTAAAGTTAAGTATTATATCAACTACGTACTTTATTTGCTACTATTAATTCCCTTAACTGTTCCAGACCTCACGCCAGTCAGCGTGTAATTAAATGCGTGCATTTCGGCCTCCTCTAGCAACACAGTGTTGGCTCTTCTGCCAACACTTCATATGGCGATGAGTATAAAAATGGTCTTGTTCTTTATACTTGCTTAACTTCCTTGTGTCATGGCTTCGCCACAATCTCCAGATGTACTGTCCGAATTTTATCGCTTGCAGAACCAGCAGACGCAGGCCTTATTGGATGCCCTTGGACAGCTCGTCCAGGGTCAACGTGCAATGCAACATGATGCGGCCGCCGCCGCTCCACCACTACAGCAGCCACAACACGCAGTTGCACCACCTTTTCGTCCGTTTGATGCGGCGTTGGAAAGCTGGACGGAGTGGTCACGCCAATTTGGATTTCATCTCGCTGCCTACAGAATTCAAGGTAATGGGCGGCAGCCTCATCTCCTTTCTTGTGTAGGTGTGTCCACCTACCGTTTGATAGTGAAATTGTTTCCCCAACGCGACGTAGCAACTCTGTCCTACGAAGAAATTTTGTCTGCTTTAGATGCCTATTTCAAAGAATCAGTCAATGTCGTTGCAAGAAGGTATACTTTCTTTCATACAAAACGTACGGCCGGTCAAACTAATCGGGAGTGGGTTGCAACATTGCAAGGCCTTACAAAGGATTGTGCTTTTGAGTATGAATGTGGACTCCCTTATTCAGATACTATGGTGCATGATGCAATTGCACAGAACGTTTCTCATGTTCGTATCAGGGAGCAAATTTTGAAACTAGTCAATCTCTCCCTTCAACAAGTGATGGACATATTGAATAGGCAAGACACACTTGACTTTGCTCAGGAATCATTTGAAACTTCACCAGCCGTGTGTCACATTAACCGGCCTGCCGGGCGAGCTGCACAGAACTGTAAACAGCCCTTGCGCCCGTCCTCGCAGCCGCGTGTGCCGCGTAAGCAAGCAAATGCAGTGCTAAAATCATGCCCGCGGTGTGCTACTAGACATTCGCATGAGAATTGCCCGTCACGTCAGGCTATTTGCTTTTTCTGTAATAAAAAAGGTCATGTTCAAAGTGTTTGCCAGAAAAAGCTCCGATCGGACACTCACAACCATTCCAGGCCCTTTGCTTCGTGCAGGAAACGAACCAAGAATACTCGGGCTCGTGAACCTTCGCCCATGGAAATTCATGTAGTTAATGCCACTCCGCCCAGTGCTACTCTCTCTAACAGTGACTGTGTTCGTCCCACAAACAGTGTGCGTCGACATCGACGGAAATCCCGTCACGTCGCAAGTGATTCTGTATCAGTGTCAGTTCCCGTTGCACGAGACAGTCGCTCTTGTCGTCAGCAGGACAATAAACTTTTTGTAGATTTGGACTTTGACAGAAACATGATACCATTCCAGCTCGATACCAGAGCTGCAGTTTCATTGATCAATAACGACACGTACAAACAACTGGGCACACCTCCGTTGCGTGCCGCAAATGTTAAGTTCACGAGTTATTCAGGACAGCATATCCCTGTGTTAGGACAGTGCAGCCTTCTTGCAACATACAAGGGACAAACAAAACTTGTGTCTTTTACGTCCTTCGTTCTTCTTCTGCAGTGAACTTGTTTGGTTTAGATTTATTTCAGTTGTTTAACTTGTCTACAGTCAATCAGGTCCTATCAGTGTACCAGACTGTGCCTTCAGCCAGTGTGTCTCGTCTATGTGAAGAATTTGCAGACATTTTTGCACTGGGCCTTGGTTGCGCTAAGAACTATGCAGCACATTTGGAACTGAAAGTAAACGCGCAACCGAAATTTTTCATAGCACGCACTGTTCCCCACGCATTGCGTGATGAGGTCGCAAACACATTAAACGATTTGGAATCACAAGGTGTAATTGAGCGTGTACAGGCTTCTCTCTGGGCTTCACCCTTAGTAATTTTGCAAAAACCTTCCGGAAAATTGAGACTTTGCGTGGACTTTAAGGAAACTGTGAATCCACAACTTGTGACTGCAACTTTACCCTTGCCCCGCCCGGAAGATCTTTTTGACAAACTGTGCCCGGGTAAATATTTTTCGAAGTTGGACCTAGCAGATGCGTACTTGCAACTACCGGTGGACGAAGAATCCCAGTGCGTATTGGTGGTTAACACGCATCTTGGTTTGTACCGATTCAAACGACTGCCATTCGGGTGTGCATCCGCCCCTGCATTGTTTCAGCAATATTTACAAACTGTTTGTGCGTCGGTCCCTACTGCTGCAAACTATCTGGACGATATTGTGATCTCCGGAAAGACGGAAGAAGAACATTTAGTCAACCTCTGAACATTATTTCAGGTCTTGCGACAAAATGGTCTTCGCTTGCGGAAGGACAAATGTGTGATTTTTGCTCGTGAATTGCCATATCTGGGACATGTACTCAATGCCCAAGGCATACATCCCAGTCCAGAGCACCTCCGTGCCATACAAGACTTGCCTTCGCCGCAGAATTTGAAGCAGCTACAGAGTGTGCTGGGAAAAATTAATTATTACCATCGCTATGTTCCCCATGCCTCTACCATTTCAGCTCCGCTTCATCGCTTACGCCGTAAAGGTGTCCCGTTCGTCTGGACGACGGAATGCGAACGCGCCTTTCGCCAGTTGAAATCGGCGTTGCTTTCTCATACTTGCATTACGCCATTCGATCCCCGGAAGCTCCTTTTGTTGATGGTAGATGCATCGGATTTCGGGATCGGTGTTGTGCTTGCGCACAAAGATGGTTCGCATGATCGCCCTGTTGCCTTTGCGTCCAAATTGCTCTCGTCAGCGCAAAGAAATTATTCACAGATCGAGAAAGAAGCTTTGGCTCTCGTATTTGGTGTTACCAAGTTTCATGATTTCTTGTATGGTCGTCACTTTACATCATCACAGACCACAAACCTTTGACGTCGCTTTTTCATCCGAACAAGCCTGTACCTCCACGTACAGCGCAAAAATGCATTCGCTGGTCTATTTTCCTCTCGCAGTACCGCTACGATATCTTGTATCGGTCCACTGCTAAGCACAGAAACGCCAATGCGTTGTCCCGTTTGCCTGTTACTGAGGATAGAGCATTCGATTCCTCCGAACTTGCTTGCATGTTCATTGATTCGGAAACCGATGACGTGGTCGAATCGTTTCCGATTGATTTTCGTCTTGTAGCTACAGCAACAGCTTCTGACCCTGTCCTTGCTACCGTTTTGCGTTTTGTTGCTACGCAATGGCCCTTGTCAAAGTCACGGATCGAGGATCCGTTGGTTCGCCGATTTTTTGCTCACAAGGAGAGACTTTTTGTACGACATGGTGTTTTGTTGTTGCGTTCTGATAATGATCAGTCCAGGGTCGTGGTCCCACGTTCGTTACAGTCCTCTGTCTTAAAGCTTCCCCACCAAGGACATTGGGGTATAGTGAGAACGAAACAACTTGCTCGTCAGCACTGTACTTGGTTCGGAATCGATGCTGCGATTACGCATATGTGCTCTTCTTGCATGGCGTGTGCCGAACAACAATCCGCGCCACCGCGGAAATTCTTTGCATGGCCAAAAGCCACTTCCCCTTGGCAACGCTTACACATCGATTTTGCTGGTCCCTTCTGGAATGCTCGATGGTTGGTTGTTGTCGATTCATTAAGTAATTTTCTTTTTATTGTCCGGATGTCTTCCATGACGTCTTCTGCCACCATCCAAGCGTTGTCCGCTATCTTTTGCATTGAAGGTCTTCCGCGGACTATTGTTTCCGACAATGGCCCACAATTCATGTCCGCAAAATTTCAGTCTTTCCGCAAGGCCAGTGGTGTTCAACATCTGACGTCCGAGCCGTTTTCGCCTCAGTCAAACGGTGCCGCTGAACGATTGGTCCGGACTTTCAAGTCACAGATTTTGAAGTTGAAAGAGTCGCATTCTCGGAAGGACGCGTTATTGCTCTTTTTGTCCTCGTATCGCTCTCAGCCCCGCGATGGTCGCTCGCCGGCTGAGTTGCTTCATGGTCGCCCTCATCGAACCTTGATGTTTTTGCTGCATCCGCCGCATCAGGTTCCTGTGCAGCGGCAGACACTTGCTTTTGCCCCTGGCGACGTTGTATACTATCGCAACTATCGCGGTTCACGGCGTTGGCTCGCAGGGCGCATTCTTCGCTGCCTTGGCCGCGCTTGGTATGTGGTTTTGGGGGCCTCTGGTGAGGTGCGTCGGCATCTCAATCAGCTGCGCCTCTGTCGTCGCACGGGTTCTGCCGCTCCCCGTCTGCTTTCAGCGACGGTGCCGTCCGGTCAGCGCCCTGGGGACCCATCTACTGGCTCGCCTCATCCGCAGGTGTTACCGACGCTGCCTTCCATTTTGCCCCATAGCGACGCGCCGCCGCCGCCGCCGCCTGTTCTCTCGCCGGCGCCGCCCGCAGTGGACGCGTTGCTGCAACCGCCGGGCGCCTCCCTGGGTCATGCGTCGCCGATCGCTTCTCGTGACCAGTTGTCCTCCGCCATGGAACTCTTGCCCGCTCCGGACCATCTGTCGTCTTCGCCAGTCGGGTGCTCCGACTCGATGGAGGTCGACCCTTCGGCCCCTCCTGACTATCTACGGGCGCATACACCGCATGTTGGCGTGCACCCTGGACTAGATTTTCAGGCGTTTCCTAGCTCCCCTCGGACCGAATGGCCGGGTGCGGGTGGCACAGCCTCGCTTGTTGTTAGGCTCCCCACCTCGTCGCATACGTCAACATGGGGTCCTCCCCACGGCGGGCGGAAGCCTTATAACACAACCGTTCGCCGATTTGCGGGGGAGGAAGGTGGTGTCACCGCCAGACACCACACTTGCTAGGTGGTAGCTTTTAAATCGGCCGCGGTCCGCTAGTATACGACGGACCCGCGTGTCGCCACTGTCAGTGATGGCAGACCGAGCGCCGCCACACGGCAGGTCTAGTGAGACGTACTAGCACTCGCCCCGGTTGTACAGCCGACTTAGCCAGAGATGGATCACTGACAACTACGCTCTCATTTGCCGAGACGATAGTTAGCATAGCCTTCAGCTACGTCATTTGCTACGACCTAGCAAGGTGCTATAGCATTTGATATTGAGATTATAACATGTACCGTCAAGAGCGATGTACACCAATTGTGGATTAAAGTTAAGTATTATATCAACTACGTACTTTATTTGCTACTATTAATTCCCTTAACTGTTCCAGACCTCACGCCAGTCAGCGTGTAATTAAACGCGTGCATTTCGGCCTCCTCTAGCAACACAGTGTTGGCTCTTCTGCCAACACTTCACTCCCAATGTATCTCAACCTGGCACCCGCCTTACCAACAATTAATTTTGTATGATCATTCCACTTCAAATCGTTCCGTACGCATACTCTCAGATATTTTACAGAAGTAACTGCTACCAGTGTTTGTTCCGCTATCATATAATCATACAATAAAGGATCCTTCTTTCTATGTATTCGCAATACATTACATTTGTCTATGTTAAGGGTCAGTTGCCACTCCCTGCACCAAGTACCTATCCGCTGCAGGTCTCCTGCATTTCGCTGCAATTTTCTAATGCTGCAACTTCGCTGTATACTACAGCATCATCCGCGAAAACCCCCATGGAACTTCCGACACTATCCGCTAGGTCATCGGTCGAAATATAAGGGCGCCTCCTATTCTATTACCTTAGTAGCAAGTGCCAGTTAACGAATATAACAAGACCCCTATAACAGGCGACAATTCATAATCTGACAAGAGAGGAAACACAACCATCAGATCGTATCTCAAAGCCACAGAGCCAAAAGTGTACACAATGGTTTTTGACAATAAACTTAATTTGTCTATGGGATCCGCAGATTGAGAGAGGCAGGCCCCATGTACAGACTGAGAAACCCTTGTGGCCGTCACACACACCGGCTAGCATTTCCGATGTGTATGTCACCTTATCGGAAACTAGGAAGCCAGTGGAACCCAATGAAAACTCCTAAGTTACCCAAGTTTTCTCCCGCGGCTGGTAGGGCCCAGCCGAACATAAATAACAAATTTGACAGGCACATCTGTGATACAGAAAATTTTATTAGTTAAGATACAAGTATCAGATCTTGACATGAAGCGCACAGAGCGGAGGAGCGAGATACTGAATACATCCTGGTACTATACTCTTACGCAAGTCTTTGTGCTTGGTATTTAAATCTAAGACGGACAGTTATCGGTCGAAATATAAGGGCGCCTCCAATTCTGTTGCCTTAGTAGCAAGTGCCAGTAAACAAATGTAAGATAACACGACCCTTTAAACGACCTTCGCCCTAGGTGACACAAGACGTATGAACAAATACAAAGGGCATTCAACTACAATTAAAATACCAGCTCCGTTAAATGGAATACTACAAGCAACTCAGGGACCCGAGCGGCGTCCTCAACTTATTAGCATCCAGTAAAATTTAGAAAGTTGGAGAAGTGGAAAGCTCTGCTAGCTTACTGTCTGTGTCTCTCCCGCCAGAACACACCTTAAACTTACCAGGCTCCGTAGACAATAGTAAAACATACTAAAATACACATCAGTATCTTACGCAAGCAGAGCATTTTAAGCGTTAAATTAAAGCCGCTCACATAAGACCTTAAGAACAACAGGACATCATACGCATAAATATTACAATTCCGCAAAGGCAGCATGGCTCTGATCGTAACTGAGAGGCTATCTTTCTTTCAAACCACCAAAACGTGATGGATCAGGATGAAGTGGTCACAAAGCATGGTTTGAGAGTGCGAGGACTTGTAACACATCTGATTCCAAAATAATAATCTCCATTCGTTTAGATTTCGGCCAGAGAAACCAAGAGTAAATAAATGCCAAAGAAAATAAAATCTTGCATGTAAGAAGACATGTGATAAACCTACCGGTCTAACTGAAGGTGACGACAGCATGCTCGAGCGTGTCGTCTCGATACGTAAGCGACTGGACAGAATTCACCCTGACGTTCTTGCAAAAGAACGGTTGTAACCGGAGAATTGGAAGCACATATTTGCACAACAAAAAGTAGTTCAAAATTTGGAATCGCTAAAGAGAGGCATTGCTAAGACTTACATTAATGGCATCAAAAGAGGTTTGGTGACTTTCACCCCAGCTAAAAACAGATCCGTATTTGCGCAAGCTATTAAGAGAAAACGCCAACTGGGCAAAATTGGGCACAAATTTGCAAAAAAAAAATTGTTCTTGGTAATAAACCTGGCCATCCTTTTTTATCATTCAGAGGAGGGCATTTTCGCAAATCTCAAGTTAGTTCCTGATCGAACTCCATCTGCCCGGATCAAGTGTCGTAAGAAGGAAATCATCCGGTCGACCAACGTAATTTGCGGTGGTTTAACCGTGAACCCAACCCCTCTAAGGCAGACCAAGACCTCTTTCAAACTCGGGAAATGCACTCGAAATATGGCACTATAAACTACATCATTCAAAGTAATTATAAATTGAGTTAAATTTGAGATCTCCCAACACATTGTCCAAGAGATGTGACAAAACAGCAACTCCACTCGACAAACGGAAGAAGCCCATTTGAATTTATACAGATTCCCAGTCCATGCAAAAGGCAGTAACGTGTTCAGAGTCCTCAGTTAACGATATCTGATAGTATTCTTGACTGAACTCAAGCACAGGTGCGTCAACAGCAGTAGCACAATTACGGGGGTCGTGAAGGGGAATAGATTCCGTAACAATTTTTTGGTTCATTGCCATGACTGGTCGCGAGTCCCCCACTTTGCCCGTTAGGGACAAAAAATATTGGGTAGGTATACAGTGACGTAGAAGGTCTAATGACCCCGTCACAGAGCATACTGTTCATTAATCCCCGCAACATTTTCACGCTGGAGGGGCGGGGGAGAGTGATGGGTAGAGCTTGCTGCAACAGGATCTCATCCGTTAGGTGGATCTTATATTTGACTTTGTTATCAGCCTCCAGTTTACTACACTACTGGCCATTAAAATTGCTACACCACGAAGATGACATGCTACAGACGCGAAATTTAACCGACAGGAAGAAGATGCTGTCATATGCAAATGATTAGCTTTTCAGAGCATTCACACAAGGTTGGCGCCGGTGGCGACACCTACAACGGCCTGACATGAGGAAAGTTTCCTAACCAATTTCTCATACACAAACAGCAGTTTACCGGCGTTGCCTGGTTAAATGTTGTTATGATGCCTCGTGTAAGGAGGAGAAATGCGTACCATCACGTTTCCGACTTTGATAAAGGTCGGATTGTAGCCTATCGCGATTCCGAATTATCATATCGAGGCATTGCTGCTCGCGTTGGTCTAGATCCAATGAATGTTAGCAGAATATGGAATCGGTGGGTTCAGGAGGGTAATACGGAACGCCATGCTGGATCCAAACGGCCTCGTATCACTAGCAGTCGAGATGACGGGCATCTTATCCGCTTGGCTGTAAAGAATCGTGCAGCCACGTCGCGATCCCTGAGTCAATAGATGGCGACGTTTGCTACACAACAACCATGTGCACGAACAGTTCGACGACGTTTGCAGCAGCATGGACTATCAGCTCGGAGATCATGGCTGCGGTTACCCTTGACGCTGCATTACAGACAGGAGCGCCTGAGATGGTGTACTCAACGACGAACCTGAGTGCACGAATGGCAAAACGTAACTTTTCCGGATGAATCCAGGTTCTGTTTACAGCATCATGATGGCTGCACCCGTGTTTTACGATATCGCGGTGAACGCACATTGGAAGCGTGTATCCATCATCGCCATACTGGCGTATCACCCGACGTGATGGTATGGGGTGCCATTGGTTACACGTCTCGGTCACCTCTTGTTCGCATTGACTGCTCTTTGAACAGTGGACGTTACATTTCAGATGTGTTATGACCTGTGCCTCTACCCTTCATTTGATTCCTGCAAAACCCTACATTTCAGCAGGATAATGGACGACCGCATGTTACAGGTCTTGTAAGGGCCTTTCTGGATACAGAAAATGTTCGACTGCTGCCATGGCCAGCACATTCTCCAGATCTATCATCAATTGAAAACGTCTGGTCAATGGTGGCCGAGCAACTGGCTCGTCACAATATGCCAGTCACTACTGTTGATGAACTGTGGTATCGTGTTGAAGCTGTATGGGCAGCTGTACCTGTACACGCCATCCAAGCTCTGTTTGACTCAATGCCCATGCGTATCAAGGCCGTTATTACGGCCAGATGTGGTTGTTCTCAGGATCTATGCAACCAAATTGAGTGAAAATATAATCACATGTCAGTTCTGGTATAATATATTTGTCCAATGAATACCCGTTTATCATCTCCATTTGTTCTTGGTGTAGCAATTTTAATGGCCAGTAAGTGTAATAAAGACGTCAGTGAACGGGCCCGGAACCTCCAGAAGTTGACTAACTTTCACGGTCCTGGATGACTAACATCAAAATCTGAGTGCAGAGGCTGAACAGTGTTCACTCTTTGGAAAACTTGACAAGAAAAGAAAGCTACTCTTTAACAAGGGAAAAATATAAAAAAGGAAACTGTGTCAGCACAACCAAACTATTGTATAAAGCTACATCCCAGACTAAGATTAACAGAAAAATTCTTAAGTCAATCAGCGACGAAAAGTCGTACCAGTTCCGTGGGAGAATCCTACAATTGTACTGAACTTAATTCTGACTGGTCGACACATTCGGGTGTTAGGTGTCGTTTTTAGTACGACAATCTCTCATGGCTACCCTACGACTGTATCATTTTTGTTTATTAAATTGCACTCGTTTTGAGAAACATAAGAGTAATAATATTGCAACCGAAGTGCTTTGGACACTTTCGGGTCACTTTGGCGGGCCTGGGAGAAGAAGTACTTCGGTTGCGCTAGTCACTCTGTTTCGGAAGTTCTTCACACCTGGATGTGTAACTCTGTTTCGAGCGGACAAATGGTTCAAATGGCTCTGAGCACTATGGGACTTAACTGCTGAGGGCATCAGTCCCCTAGAACTTAGAACTACTTAAACCTAACTAACCTAAGGGCATCACACTCATCCATGCCCGAGGCAGGATTCGAACCTGCGACCGTAGCGGTCGCACGGTTCCAGACTGTAGCGCCTAGAATCGCTCTCGAGCGGACATGTCGTACTCTATGTCGGAAGTGGATAGAAAAGTTACAGTACAACAGTACAGTTAAGAAAGCTATGTCGAGTGTTGTAAAAGGCAATGTAAAATGACTGAATATTTAAATAATAACCAAACAGGAAAGATTATGAGAAGTGTCGCCTATCATCGTTGTCAGTACTTGCCCTCTGTAGATATAGAGACTAACCCGGGCAAGTGGAATGCCGCAACGAGCACACTCACAGCTTCAAATTAACGGCGTAGCAGCCTCCGCCGGAGAAGATCCCAAGACCGACGAGCTGTCTTCTGCCCTGGGGACGCAACTTTAGAAGACAGGTTGGTGGAAAGAACGGTTGGGGTCTCTTATTCGCAGAATAATGCACACCAGGGAGTCATTGTGACAGTTTGGAAACTACCATCATTCGATCGAAAATAGACTCTTGTAACCTTCTTGACAAGCGATAACTATGGCAGGGAGAAATATCAGTGAATAAAATCTGAAGTGGCACTGACGTAGCGGGAAATACACTACCTGATAAGAAAAGTGAAGCGCCTAGAATATACGGTCGGATATCAATGTAACTTCGTCCACGTGCATTCCGCCTCCAGATACGCAGATGTTTAGGGTTGCAGTTCCCTGTGACAGGTAAAATGGTAACCAGAGTGCATTGGTGTTGTTTGTCTGAACTGTTCTTACTAGGCCTGGTATGTTATCTGAGGGGCATGAACGACGTGAGATGTTGAGTAATCTCTGTGAAGGGCACTGAGATACTGTGTACTCGTATGAGATAGCAGTATCACCAGCAGACAGAGTTTGAAACGGGTTTCATTGTGGCTCCCCATTTGGCTGACTGGCTGAACAATGCAAATACCGATTAGTGGAGCACTCAGATGTGACACTGGTCTAGTGTTGGACTCTATGGGAACTTGACATACCCTTCGTCAAGGTTCTGGTAGGTGACATCCGATCACCACAAGGTAGGATCGCTGTATTGTGTTCCAAGCACATCTGTGCTTGCCATCCTGCAACCAGTTATGGACTCTCTGCAAAATTCTGCGTCATCTCACACCATTCGGCGAAGGCTAGGATCAGCCGCTAAATTCTGTGTCATCTCACCCATTGAGTGAAGATAACTAGAATCAGCCGGATTAACGAACTATCGCCTAGTGTTCAGCTATTGTTAACACAACAACACAAACGGCTGCGTCTGGAGTGTTACTCGACCAGGAAGCATGGACTGCTTATGAATGGCTTCGCACTTTCAGCGATGAATATCGCTTCTGCACTACCCCAGACGACCATCATCGGCGAGTATTGTGGCTACCAGGAGAGAAATCTTATTCTTCCGATGGTTTGGAGAGGCACAGCGATGTTACTCCTGGCTTCACGGTGTGAGGAGCCATGGGGTACGACAACAGGTAACGGCTACTGGCGACTGTGGGAACTCGGACAGCACGACGGTACACCACGGGCGTTTTGCGTCTTCAAGTGTTACCTGTCATTTGATAGCACCGTGGTGCCATTTTTCAAGAGGACGTGTCTCTATGAACCGTCTATGTTCAGGTACTTCCATGGGCAGCACAATCACCAGATCTGTCTCCACAGAACATATGTGCGACCAGATTGTACGTCAAACCCATCCTTATGCCTGTACCCAGGAATTAAGAGTTTGGGGACAGCTTTCCTCAGGATGTAATACAACGGCATTATGACACAATTCCGAACCGAATCAGTACGTACATCACGGCCAGAGAGGGGAGCAAACTCATGTTGATACTTCCTGGCAGATTAAAACTATCTGCTGGACTGTCACTCGAATTCAGGACAAAGTGAGATACCCAAGCAGGACTCACGACCCGTCCTCGAAGGCAGAGCACTTTCCCACGAAAGGAAAAGGTCCGGACTTCGAGTCTCCGTTTAGCTGACAATTTTAATCTGCCGGGAAGTTTGCGCTGCAAAGCGGAAACCTCATTCTGGAGTCATGCTGATAATTGCACTCATCTGCGAACTTCATTGTAAATTTTACACGATTTTTTGATTAGTGAAGTAACATCACATTCCTTCTCAAACCGTGAGGATTCATTGCGTTTCTACTTCCCCTACTACTTGTAGCACTATCTTTGACAGGTGTTGTATATCATAAGGCTGAAGACCACTGTAAGGGGAGAATTCTTTCACTTTGAGTACTTTTGACGGCAGGGTAGCCAAAATAATACCGGATTAACAAGAACATAGTCGATAACAATGTAAACTCACCTCGAAGACCTCTGTTGCATATAGAAGAATCCATTCTTGGCCCTCGGAGAATACTCTAATACTGCTGTGACCGCAGGTGCTGTGCTGAGCCCCAACTAATTAACTGTTTGCTGCGTGAGTCATGTTGCCATTAGTAACAGCTGCCACAGACTGCTCGGGGGGAGCCCCCTTCCAAATGACAAAGTGTCCAGCTTCTGGCACTGCTGTGAAGAGGGGGGTGGGGGTGGGGGTGGCCGGGTGACGGCGTTCCTCGCGTAATGGACAAGGCATCGCCAGCAGCTACACATTCGTTAACCCCTCAATTCCTGAACAAAATTTCTTCATAGAAGGAAAACATAAACAGATTATCTCGGTCTAGAAGTACCCGAAACACTCAGGACCTGGCAGCACGCGTCAGAGGGGTTGGTAGCTTTGTGTAGAATTTTCATATGTCGGTACCAGCGCTCTGTAACGGTTTACCTTACATTTATATGAATGGCACAGGTATGACGCGAATTCCCGACGCCCGGTGTTAAGGGGTTAATCAACCACGTCACATTTATTTCTTATAGCCCAGTCAAGACGACCAGAAAAATTCGAATAGGGGGAGAAATCGTGTAGTCGTAGGTTTTTGTAAATTAGTAGGTTGGAGACTCATGAACAACATACCGAAAATGTTCTTCTAGTGAAAATGTTCCTCTAGCGAAAATGTTCTCCAGTAGTAAATGAAGCTACATTAAGGATTTTTGTTGGCTTAAAATATTCCTTAGATAAACTATTTTTAAGATTGATTGGCGTAAAGTGCATCGTAAAATTTTACTGCAAAGGGGTCTGGGACATCCGAGTGCTCGAATGCAACCGATTTAATACTATAATATTTATCGACGGAATAGGGGTCCTTGTTAGATTCTGATAGCATCACAGAGGGCATTAATATCAGCTAAAATATCATTCATAACTAAAATACCATTCACAGGATTTCTATCCATAACACGATTAAGGTAAACAGTCTGAAAGCACTTCTCTTGTCCGTTTAACTTTTCACTTCACTTGTTTTCTTTTTGCACAAACTAAAACTTAGGTATTTGACAATGATAAACAAAAGTATTTATATGGATATGAAAGGTTCGAAAAGTAATCTCAGTCGTGCAAAAAAAGCTTCGGTTGGTGAGCGGAAGCCAGCTAATCGATATAATTTCGTCAAAATGAGAGCTGGCGTTGTAGATTAAGCTTCAATATTAAAAAACATAAGTTGAAACATTAAACTCTTGTTTCGTCAAAACAACATTTTTCAGCTTGGCGGGAGCTACAACTGATGAAATACTTATGATGTTCCATTATACCTCTTTGTAACTTTGGAAACGGCGTTTTCTCTATTGTAGTGCGTAGAATTTTTGTGAAATATTTAAATTTCGATTTTTGGTTCACGTTTTTATAAAGACTTTTTTGTCGAAAAGATTGCCTTTTATTTTTACTAAGGGTTCCATTTCGCGACCGATCGGACCTTGAAATAAAATAGCACTCAAGTATACACAAATCGTTAGCGTACTGTAGCATGTTCATTCTCCTGGTGAAAATAAAGCACCTCAGAACTTAAATGTACGACCTGAGGAGATGGGCGGGCCTACTATAGACACTGCGCAACACGTCTGTGCAGAGCTTCAGCGGCTTTTAATTTCGCTCCCAATAGGAGACTGAAAAAAAGTAGCCATCATACACTCCTGGAAATTGAAATAAGAACACCGTGAATTCATTGTCCCAGGAAGGGGAAACTTTATTGACACATTCCTGGGGTCAGATACATCACATGATCACACTGACAGAACCACAGGCACATAGACACAGGCAACAGAGCATGCACAATGTCGGCACTAGTACAGTGTATATCCACCTTTCGCAGCAATGCAGGCTGCTATTCTCCCATGGAGACGATCGTAGAGATGCTGGATGTAGTCATGTGGAACGGCTTGCCATGCCATTTCCACCTGGCGCCTCAGTTGGACCAGCGTTCGTGCTGGACGTGCAGACCGCGTGAGACGACGCTTCATCCAGTCCCAAACATGCTCAATGGGGGACAGATCCGGAGATCTTGCTGGCCAGGGTAGTTGACTTACACCTTCTAGAGCACGTTGGGTGGCACGGGATACATGCGGACGTGCATTGTCCTGTTGGAACAGCAAGTTCCCTTGCCGGTCTAGGAATGGTAGAACGATGGGTTTGATGACGTTTTGGATGTACCGTGCACTATTCAGTGTCCCCTCGACGATCACCAGTGGTGTACAGCCAGTGTAGGAGATCGCTCCCCACACCATGATTCCGGGTGTTGGCCCTGTGTGCCTCGGTCGTATGCAGTCCTCATTGTGGCGCTCACCTGCACGGCGCCAAACACGCATACGACCATCATTGGCACCAAGGCAGAAGCGACTCACATCGCTGAAGACGACACGTCTCCATTCGTCCCTCCCTTCACGCCTGTCGCGACACCACTGGAGGCGGGCTGCACGATGTTGGGGCGTGAGCGGAAGACGGCCTAACGGTGTGCGGGACCGTAGCCCAGCTTCATGGAGACGGTTGCGAATGGTCCTCGCCGATACCCCAGGAGCAACAGTGTCCCTAATTTGCTGGGAAGTGGCGGTGCGGTCCCCTACGGCATTGCGTAGGATCCTACGGTCTTGGCGTGCATCCGTGCGTCGCTGCGGTCCGGTCCCAGGTCGACGGGCACGTGCACCTTCCGCCGACCACTGGCGACAACATCGATGTACTGTGGAGACCTCACGCCCCACGTGTTGAGCAATTCGGCGGTACGTCCACCCGGCCTCCCGCATGCCCACTATACGCCCTCGCTCAAAGTCTGTCAACTGCACATACGGTTCACGTCCACGCTGTCGCGGCATGCTACCAGTGATAAAGACTGCGATGGAGCTCCGTATGCCACGGCAAACTGGCTGACACTGACGGCGGCGGTGCACAAATGCTGCGCAGCTAGCGCCATTCGACGGCCAACACCGCGGTTCCTGGTGTGTCCGCTGTGTCGTGCGTGTGATCATTGCTTGTACAGCCCTCTCGCAGTGTCCGGAGCAAGTATGGTGGGTCTGACACACCGGTGTCAATGTGTTCTTTTTTCCGTTTCCAGCAGTGTACATAACAAGTGACAGTGTAGAAAAAGAACACAGTGGTCACAACTCTCGGCTAGTGCCTGGAGGAAAACGGACAAATAGTTTTACAGAACTTCTCTGGTGAGAGCGTGTATACAAGACAACGAATGTAAGAGATCCCTTGCATGACGCTCGGAACGTAAACTCTTCCAGAGAAGCAATTGGTACTTTTTATGGAGGTCATCAGCTTTCTGACTGGTTTCATGCTGCCCGCCGCGAATTCCTCTCTGTGCCAACCTCTTCATCTCAGAGTAGCCCTTGCAACCTACGTCCTCAACTATTTGTGTATGTATTACAATCTCCGCCTTCGTCTAGACTTTTTGCCCTATGCAGCTCCCTCTAGTACCATGGAAGTAATACCCTCGTCTCTGATGTCCTATCATCGTGTCCCTTCTCCTTATCAGTGTTTTCCACGTATTCCTTTCTTCTCCGACTCTGCGTAGAACCTCCTCATTCCTTATCAGTCCACCTAATTTTCAACATTTTTCTGTAGCACCACATCTCAAATGTTTCGATTCTCTTCTGTTCCGGTTTTCCCACAGTATCACTACCATACAATGCTGTACTCCAGACGTACATTCCCAGAAATTTCTTCCTCAAATTAAGGCCTACGTTTGATACAAATTGACTTCTTTCGGCCAGGAATGCCCTTTTTGTCGCCGTAGGATAAGCAGCTGCCAGCAGAAAGTCGTATACTCCTAGCTCACTTATTTGTACATAGTTTAATTCTTAATTTCTTTGCGTGTTTTTGGTACTTGCATTGTTTAATTCATAAATTCCTGGCGTATTATAGTATTTGAAAGTTGTAGCATCGCGTTTTAGTACCTGAATAGTATAAAATCGCGTAGTCTCCTTCCGCTGCCGAGCAGAGCGTCAGCAATGCGCAAGTAGCAGCATTACTGCATTTACTAGGCTATCTTGTATTTTAATAACCGTTTAAATTTTGTGTCGATTTGTTTGTGCTCTCAGTAGATTAGTTCAGACGTTCTTTGCACAACAGTTTTTTGAATGGATAGGGACTGCAACTGCTGTGTTCGGATGCAGGCTGAGTTGGCATCCCTTCGCTCCCAGCTTCAGGCAGTGTTGGCTTTGGTCACACAGCTTGAGGCTGTTGCCAATGGGCATCACTGTGGGGGTCTGGATGGGGGTTTGTCGGGGACGGCCAGCTCGTCCCACGCATCCCCCGATCGGACTACGACTGTGGCTGCCCAGGATAATGCTCACATTGAGGCTGATCCCTCACCTATGGTAGAGTGGGAGGTCTTCTCGAGGTGTGCCAGGGGGCGAAAGACATTCCAGAGGGCTGAATGGAAGGCCTCTCCAGTTTGTCTGACGAACCGGTTTCAGGCTCTGTCTCAGGCTGATACTGATCTTCGACCGGACATGCCAGCTTGTCCCGTTCCAGAGGTTGCCCCGGTGTCTGCAAGATCCGAACGGTCGCAGAGGGTGGGCTTACTGGTAGTTGGGAGCTCCAACGTCAGGCGCGTAATGGGGCCCCTTAGGGATATGGCAGCAAGAGAGGGGAAGAAAACCAATGTGCACTCCGTGTGCATACCGGGGGGAGTCATTCCAGATGTGGAACGGGTCCTTCCAGATGCCATGAAGGGTACAGGGTGCACCCATCTGCAGGTGGTCGCTCATGTCGGCACCAATGATGTGTGTCGCTATGGATCGGGGCAATCTTCTCTGGTTTCCGGCGGCTATCTGATTTGGGGAAGACTGCCAGTCTCGCTAGCGGGATGAAAGCCGAGCTCACCATCTGCAGCATCGTTGACAGACTGCGGACCTTTGGTACAGAGCCGAGTGGAGGGTCTGAATCAGAGGCTGAGACGGTTCAGCGACCGTGTGGGCTGCAGATTCCTCGACTTGCGCCATAGGGTGGTGGGGTTTCGGGTTCTGCTGGATAGGTCAAGAGTCCACTACACGCAGCAAGCGGCTACACGGGTAGCAGGGGTTGTGTGGCGTGGACTGAGCGGTTTTTTATGTTAGATGGCCTCGGGCAAGTACAGAAAGGGCAACAGCCTCAAAGGGTGCGGGGCAAAGTCAGGACACGCGGGGACCAAGCAGCAATCGGTATTGTAATTGTAAACTGTCGAAGCTGCATTGGTAAAGTACCGGAACTTCAAGCGCTGATAGAAAGCACCGAAGCTGAAATAGTTATAGGTACAGAAAGGTGGCTGAAGCCAGAGATAAATTCTGCCGACATTTTTACAAAGGCACAGACGGTGTTTAGAAAGGATAGATTGCATACAACCGGTGGTGGCGTGTTTGTCGCTGTTAGTAGCAGTTTATCCTGTAGTGAAGTAGAAGTGGATAGTTCCTGTGAATTATTATGGGTGGAGGTTACACTCAACAACCGAGCTAGGTTAATAATTGGCTCCTTTTACCGACCTCCCGACTCAGCAGCATTAGTGGCAGAACAACTGAGAGAAAATTTGGAATACATTTCACATAAATTTTCTCAGCATTTTATAGTCTTAGGTGGAGATTTCAATTTACCATATATAGACTGGGAAACTGAGATGTTTAGGAGAGGTGGTAGGGACAGAGCATGGAGTGACATTATACTGAGTGCACTATCCGAAAATTACCTCGAGAAATTAAACAAAAAAAAATGGTTCAAATGGCACGGAGCCCTATGGGACTCAACATCTGAGGTCATAAGTCCCCTAGAACTTAGAACTACTTAAACCTAACTAACCTAAGGACATCACTCACACCCATGCCCGAGGCAGGATTCGAACCTGCGACCGTAGCAGTCCCGCAATTCCGGACTGCAGCGCCAGAACCGCTAGACCACCGCGGCCGGCAGCAATTAAACAGAAAACCGACTCGTGGAGATAACATCTTGGACCTACTGATAACAAACAGACCCGAACTTTTCGACTCTGTAAGTGCAGAACAGGGAATCAGTGATCATAAGGCCGTTGCAGCATCCCTGAATATGGAAGTTAATAGGAATATAAAAAAAGGGAGGAGGGGTTTATCTGTTTAGCAAGAGTAATAGAAAGCAGATTCAGGCTACCTAACAGATCAAAACGAAAATTTCTGTTCCGACACTGACAATGTTGAGTGTTTATGGAAAAAGTTCAAGGCAATCGTAAAATGCGTTTTAGACAGGTACGTGTCAAGTAAAACAGTGAGGGACGGGAAAAACCCACCGTGGTACAACAACAAAGTATGGAAACTACTGCGAAAGCAAAGAGAGCTCTAAACGCAGCCAAAACCTCTCAGACAAACAAGCTGAACGATGTCAAAGTTAGCGTAAGGAGGGCTATGCGTGAAGCGTTCAGTGAAGTCGAAAGTAAAATTCTATGTACCGACTTGACAGAAAATCCTACGAAGTGTCTGGTCTTACGTTAAATCAGTAAGTGGCTCGAAACAGCATATCCAGATACTCCGGGATGATCATGGCATTGAAACAGAGGATGGCACGCGTAAAGCTGAAATACTAAACACCTTTTTCCAAAGCTGTTTCACAGAGGAAGATCGCACTGCAGTTCCTTCTCTAAATCCTCGCACAAACGAAAAAATGGCTGACATCGAAATAAGTGTCCAAGGAATAGAAAAGCAACTGGAATCACTCAACAAAGGAAAGTCCACTGGACCTAACGGGATACCAATTCGATTCTGCACAGTGTACGCGAAAGAACCTGCCCCCCTTCTAACAGCCGTGTACCGCAAGTCTCTAGAGAAACGCAAGGTTCCAAATGATTGGAAAAGAGCACAGGTAGTCCCAGTCTTCAAGAAGGATCGTCGAGCAGATGCGCAAAACTATAGACCTATATCTCTGACGTCGATCTGTTGTAGAATTTTAGTATCGAGTATCATTTCGTTTTTGCAAACCCAGAATCTACTCTGTAGGAATCAACATGGATTCCGGAAATAGCGTTCGTGTGAGACCCAACTCGCTTTATTTGTTCATGAGACCCAGAAAATATTAGATACAGGCTCCCAGGTAGATGCTATTTTCCATGACTTCCGGAAGGCGTTCGATACGGTTCCGCACTGTCGCCTGATAAACAAAGTAAGAGCCTACGGAATATCAGACCAGCTGTGTGGCCGGATTGAAGAGTTTTTAACAAACAGAACACAGCATGTTGTTATCAATGGAGATACGTCTACAGACGTTAAAGTAACCTCTGGCGTGCCACAGGGGAGTGTTATGGGACCATTGCTTTTCACAATATATATAAATGATCTAGTAGATAGTGTCGGAAGTTCCATGCGGCTTTCCGCGGATGAGGCTGTAGTATACAGAGAAGTTGCAGCATTAGAAAATTGTAGCGAAATGCAGGAAGATCAGCAGCGGATAGGCACTTGGTGCAGGGAGTGGCAACTGACCCTTTACATAGACAAATGTAATGTATTGCGTATACATAGAAAGAAGGATCCTTTATTGTTTGATTATATGATAGCGGGACAAACACTGGTAGCAGTTACTTCTGTAAAATATCTGAGAGTATGCCTACGGAACGATTTGAAGTGGAATGATCATATAAAATTAATTGTTGGTAAGGCGGGTACCAGGTTGAGATTCATTGGGAGAGTCCTTAGAAAATGTAGTCCATCAACAAAGGAGGTGGGTTACAAACCACTCGTTCGACCTGTACTTGAGTATTGCTCGTCAGTGTGGGATTCGTACCAGATAGGGTTGACGGAGGAGATAGAGAAGATCCAAAGAAGAGCGGCGCGTTTCGTCACAGGGTTATTTGGTAACCGTGATAGCGTTACGGAAATGTTTAGCAAACTCAAGTGGCAGACTCTGCAAGAGAGGCGCTCTGCATCGCGGTGTAGCTTGCTCGCCAGGTTTCAAGAGGGTGCATTTCTGGATGAGGTATCGAATATATTGCTTCCCCCTACTTATACCTCCCGAGGAGATCACGAATGTAAAATTAGAGAGATTCGAGCGCGCACGGAGGCTTTCAGAGAGTCGTTCTTCCCGCGAACCATACGCGACTGGAACAGAAAAGGGAGGTAATGACAGTGGCACGTAAAGTGCCCTCCGACCCACACCGTTGGGTGGCTTGCGGAGTGTAAATGTAGATGTAGATGTAGACTAGTCTGCTTTTGATGTCCTCCTTGCTCCGTCCGTCGGTGGTTATTTTACTACCTAGGTAGCAGACTTCCTTAACTTCATCTACTTCGTGACCATCAATCCTCACGTTAAGTTTCTCGCTGTTCTCATTTCTGCTACTTATTACTTTCGCCTTTCTTCGATTTACTCTCTATACTTATTCTGTACTGATTATACTGTTCATTCCATTCGGCATATCACATAATTCTTCTTCACTTTCATTCAGGATAGCGATGTCATCAGCCAATCGTATCATTGATATCCTTTCACTTCGAATTTTAATCCCACTCCTGAACCTATCGTTTATTTCTATCACTACTTCTTCGATGTACAGAGTGAACAGTACGGCTGAAAGACTACATCCCTATCTTACATCTCTTTTCATCCTAGCACTTCGTTCTTGGTCGTCCACTCTTATTAGTCCCTCTTGACACTTGTACATATTGTATATTACCCGTCTCTCCCTATAGTTTACCCCTATTTTTCCCAGAATTTTGAACGCTTCTTCCAGATCGGCAAATCCTATGAATGTATTTTGCTATTTCTTTAGTCTTCCTTCCATTATCAACCGCAATGTCAGAATTGCCTCTCCCGTGCCTTTATCTTTTCTAAAGCCAGACTGATCGTCATCTAGCACATCCTCGATTTTTACCCACTCTTTTGTATATTATTATTGTCAGCACTTCGGTACATGAACTGTTAAGCTGATTACGCGATAACTCTCGCAGTTGTCAGCTCTTGCAGTGTTAGGAATTGTGCGGATGGCATTTTCGCGACAGTCTGGTGGTATGTCGCCAGACTCATACATTCTACACATCAATGTGAATAGTAGTTTTGCTGCCACTTCCCCCAATTATTTTAGAAATTCTGAGCGAATTTATGCATCCCATCTGATTTATTTGGTCTTAAGACCTCCAAAGCTCTCTTAAATTCTAATACTGGATCCTCTATCTCTTCTAAATCGGCACCCATTTCTTCATCTCTCACATCAGACAAATCTGCCTGCTCGTAGAGGCTTTCAATGTATTCTTCCCACATATCCGCTCTCTCCTCTGCATTTAACAGTGGAATTCCCGTTGCACTCCTAATGTTACCGCCGTTGCTTTTAATGTCACCGAAGGTTGTTTTAACTTCCATTTATGCTGTGTCTGTTCTTCTGACAATCATTTCTTTTTCGATTTCTTCACATTTTTCATGCAGCCATTTCGTCTTAGCTTTCCTCCACGTCCTATTCATTTCATTCCTCAGCGACTTGTATTTCTGTATTCCTGAGTCTCCCAAAACATTTTTGTACTTCCTCCTTTCATCGATCACCATGGTTTTTTCCATATTCTCTGATGGCTCTTTTTAGAGATGTCCGTTCCCCTTCAACTGTACTGCCTACTGAGCTATTCCTTTTTGCTGTATCTATGGCCTTAGAGAACTTCAAGCGTACCTCCTCATTCCTTAGCACTTACTTTCATGTCCCACTTCCTCGTGTGTTGATTCTTCCTGACTAATGTCTTATGCTTCAATCTACTCTTAATCAGTACTACATTGTGATCTGAGTCAATATCAGTTCATGGGTACACCATACAATCCAGTATCTGATTTCGGAATCTCTAATCATGACGTAATCTAACTGAAATCTTCCCGTATCACCGGGCCGTTTTCAAGTATATCTCCTCCTCTTGTAGCTCTTCAACTGAGTATTCGCTATTACTAGCTGAAATTTATTACAGGACTAAGCCCATATTTCCAGTAATCTTTTCTTCTACTTCTTCCCCTACAACTGCATTCCAGTCCCCCCATTACTATTAGATCTTCATCTCCCTTTAAGTAGTGCATTACTCTTTTAATATCCTCATACACTTTATCTCTTCATCTTCAACTTACAAAACCTAGTGGCGCTAGTGAACACGAGAAGAAGAGAAACAACGCAACCATGCCAACTAAACGATATGGCCTGGCAGAAACCCACACGCGGCAACAACGCGAGAATCAGCACGGCTCACTGAAATGTTCACAGTAACACACTCTCTGCCCTGCCAACCTATTCATAACGAATCCCACTCCCGTTATACCATTTCCGGCTGCTGTTGATATTACCCTATACTCATCTGACCAGAAATCCTTGTTTTCTTCCCATTTCACTTCACTGACCCCTACTATATCTAGACTGAGGCTTTGTACTTCCCTTTTCAGATTTTCTAGTTTCCCTGTTACGTTCAAGCTTCTGACATTCCACGCCCCGACTCGTAGAAAGTTATCCTTTCGTTGATTATTGAATCTTTTTCTCATGGTCACGCGCCCTTCAGCAGTTCCCTCACGCGGGATCTGAATGTGGGATATTCCGGAATCTTTTGCCAATGCAGGGATCATCATAACACTTTTTCAGTTACAGGCCGCATGTCCTCTGGATACAGGTTACGTGTCTTTAATGCAGTGGTTTCCATTGCTTTCTGCATCCCCATGCCATTGAAAATTCCTGGTTCTTACGCCTTTAGGGGTACTTTCCCACCCCTAGTACAAGAAAGTGTTTCCAACATCGGTCCGCTCTTCCGCCCTCTTTGGCAAGGTCGTTGTCTGAATGAGGGTGACTTCTTATGCTGATTATTAATCTAACATATATATCGACTATAATCTAAGAGGGGCAGCACATATACATCAAGTAGTAGCAAAATGAGAGAGAAACTTCAACGTGTTAAGAGCAGTGGCAGGCGTGCAAGGGGTATGGAATACAGCACTCGCATGAACGTTTATCGTGGCCTAGTATGGACACAACGAGACAGCATAAGTACGTGGGGCGTTCAGCAAGTAATGTAACAACTTTTTTTCCAAAAAGAGGTTGGTTTTATTCAGGATTCAATATACCATATCGACGGTGTTACGCCACCTTACTGGGAGGGCTGGTATGCATGCATGGTACCACTCTATGGTTCGATGTCGGAGCCAACGTCCTGCTCGTTTAATAATCTCACCATGATTCACGTACATGTTCCCACGGAGTTCATCATTCACTAGGCCAAACAGATGGAAGTCGGAAGGTGCGAGATCCAGACTGGAGGGTGGATGAGGAAGAATAGTCGAATAAAATTTTGTGAGCTCCTCTCGGATGCGCAGACTTGTGCGAGGTCTTGCGTTGTCACGAAGAAAGGGAAGTGCGTTTGCATTATTGTGGTGACGAACGCGCTGAAGTCGTTTCTTCAGTTTCCTGAGTGTATCAAAAC
The DNA here is from genome assembly GCF_023864275.1 of Schistocerca cancellata. NCBI lineage: Eukaryota > Metazoa > Arthropoda > Insecta > Orthoptera > Acrididae > Schistocerca > Schistocerca cancellata. The sequence goes on along the minus strand of NC_064628.1, from coordinate 745,567,403 downwards.
ACACTTCACAGTTGATCGTTGCATCATGAGGGAGGACATCAGACAGAATAATCTCTGTAGAGTCCCAGAACGTCGTCACCATGACTTTACCGGTTGAGGGGCGGTTTTGAACTTTTTCTTCAGAGGAGAGGTGGTGTGATGCCGCTCCATGGATTGCCATTTTGTTTCGTGTTCGAAGTGAGGAAGCCATGTTGTGTAACCTGTGATGATGTCTGTAACGTGCAAGCTGCCCACACAGACGGTAGTTTGTTTCCCTTTGTGGCCATATTTGAACAAAGTTACTTCCATATTGTCGTTGAACTTGGCGTGCGATTTGATTTGTCAGTCACATTAACTACATTCCCTGATTTTTTTTAAAGAAAAAGGATAAAAAGTGAAGTGCCCAGACGACATCGTCGGATGTAGCTTCGTCCACGGACACACCATCGACTGGTGTGTGAATTATTAGAGTTACAATCCTCTGTGACAAGTCTGAGGTGCAATCAAGTTCTAAGGCCTCCGATTTTTTTTTCTCCAGACTGGAAAGAGATAGAAACATGCACATTGTTTTAAAATGAGGCCGCGTTCATTGCCAATACGTCCCAGAGATAGCAGCACCGTACGGCAGATGGAATTTTACCGCCAGCGGCGAGAATGAGAACTGTTTTAAATACTTAAAATGGCGACGTTTTCCTTACTTGAACAGCGTGCAATCATTCGTTTTCTGAATTTGCGTGGTGTGAAACCAATTGAAATTCATCGACAGTTGAAGGAGACATGTGGTGATGGAGTTATGGATGTGTCGAAAGTGCGTTCATGGGTACGACAGTTTAATGAAGACAGAACATCGTGTGACAACAAACCGAAACAACCCCGGGCTCGCACAAGCCGGTCTGACGACATGATCGAGAAAGTGGAGAGAATTGTTTTGGGGGATCGCCGAATGACTGTTGAACGGATCGCCTCCAGAGTTGGCATTTCTGTGGGTTCTGTGCACACAATCCTGCATGACGACCTGAAAATGCGAAAAGTGTCATCCAGGTGGGTGCCACGAATGCTGACAGACGACCACATGGCTGCCCGTGTGGCATGTTGCCAAGCAATGTTGACGCGCAACGACAGCATGAATGGGACTTTCTTTTCGTCGGTTGTGACAATGGATGAGACGTGGATGCCATTTTTCAATCCAGAAGCAAAGCGCCAGTCAGCTCAATGGAAGCACACAGATTCACCGCCACCAAAAAAATTTCGGGTAACCGCCAGTGCTGAAAAAATGGTGGTGTCCATGTTCTGGGACAGCGAGGGCGTAATCCTTACCCATTGCGTTCCAAAGGGCACTACGGTAACAGGTGCATCCTACGAAAATGTTTTGAAGAACAAGTTCCTTCCTGCACTGCAACAAAAACGTCCGGGAAGGGCTGCGCGTGTGCTGTTTCACCAAGACAACGCACCCGCACATCGAGCTAACGTTACGCAACAGTTTCTTCGTGATAACAGCTTTGAAGTGATTCCTCATGCTCCCTACTCACCTGACCTGGCTCCTAGTGATTTTTGGCTTTTCCAACAATGAAAGACAATCTCCGTGGCCGCACATTCACCACCCGTGCTGCTATTGCCTCAGCGATTTTCCAGTGGTCAAAACAGACTCCTAAAGAAGCCTTCGCCGCTGCCATGGAATCATGGCGTCAGCGTTGTGAAAAATGTGTACGTCTGCAGGGCGATTACGTCGAGAAGTAACGCCAGTTTCATCGATTTCGGTTGAGTAGATCATTAGAAAAAAAATCGGAGGCCGTAGAACTTTAATGCACCTCGTAAGACAGCCACCAGACTGCATTAGTGTTGTTCATGTTTAGTGTTGTTATCATCCCTGGCTGGGTACGTGAGAGACGTGAACAGGCTCAGATGATGAACGACCATTGTGAAGGACGCGGAGATGCCACATACTCGTCTGAGTTATCAGCGCCTGAGTGAATTAGAAAGTGTTCTCTTTTCTAGGCATCCATTTGATCGGCTGGTCGCATCGTGCAATATCGGATCTGTGGGGGATTAGGCTGTAAAGTGGTACGATGATGGAGTGCATGGAAATGTGAGGGCAGGCGGACTTGTCAAGTTTTGGTCGTCGAAATCTGATCATCTCGAGGAAAAAGGGTCACATCGTGCACCAAGATATCGGAATCCCTTCAGATGTGCGGCTGCCTTTCGAGAACAAGTAATTAATTCCATGCAACATTCAGTGCCATCCTGCAGCATTGACAGGAGACTATAACAGCAACAAGACTATCCGTCACATTTGTAGGCTGCCTTTTAATATCAGTACACAAACGGCTGCGTTTGGAGTGGTAGCAGGCAGCAAGGACAGCTGATGAATGCCGTCACATTGTGAGCAAAATTTCGTCGAAATCGGCGTTTTTATGAACGATTAAGGTACTAAATATTAGACTCAGAAACCTTACTTATGTGACACCAATATGCTACCTCTATTAGTTTTTAAGTGATTTACTAAAAACCAAATATGGGCAAAAAACTTCCTTGTTCATGATAGATCATGTACCATTTGTACTTTTACTAGGAAGTTACAATTGCAGCACTCGATTACATTCGTGCAATAGTACAACTGTGCCAAGATTCAAGGTGTAGTGCCCATTACTACGGTTATAAGGAGTCTTAAAGAGCCAGTTCAGAGATCATGTTCAGCTGCCAGTTCCTTTCTAAAAAGTCTAGCCCTAAAAGCTTAAATGCTGTCGAGCTAAATATTTTCAAGTAACTAAAGCAAACTTTATTTACATAAAAGTTAAGAAGATTGTAAATTGTCTTAATTGAGACGTGTCCGAGAAAGGAGTCAATTAGATGCTTCTACCTGTGCCTAGGGCGGTTGGTAACAGATGTTCGGTTTGGGGGTCCGCTCTGCCTATATGTAAATACAGCCAGGGAGGCAGGAGGAGAGACACTTTGCACCGACATATCAGTCTGTACAAGTCAGCCAAACGCCTCCATGCGCTGTACCTCGAATGACGTCAGAACTGGGCAGATAGCAAAAGCGTTTTCGTAAAAGTAGAAAGTGAGCTCCCGAGGACTATACACCAACCTGGATCGCTTAGATTTCATGGAAGTAGCTGTTAGCGTGCCGCCCATAATGTTGATAAAACACCGTGGCAAGTGGCGAGACTATTTTCCACTTTTAAGGAGAGCAATTAACTTCTGCTGATTAGAAGTCAGAGCTGCAGATCATTTTACTGGGAACTTCCCCTAGACGTCACCCCTGAACTGTTAAAGTGCTATTTCCAATAGGTGTATTACATAGAATACTAAGAATTATATTTTGGGTGTGTGAACTTTTACAGAATATATCAGTCAGTTACAACTCAAAACTTTTGTTAATAATCTTAGTTCCTGATCCTGCAAGTAGGAACACTTTCTTTCAGTGAACTCAGGGAGTAGTTTGGACTAGAAGGCTGGAAATTATGGTCAGTATGATCTCCTTCGCTTTCTGGCTGACCGTAAAAATGGTTTTGAGGGTCTTGTAAACGGCAAAGGTAGGTGTAAAGCACGTACAGACAGTTGGTCCTTTCATAAAGAAGTAACGACCATTTGAATGATTTAGCCGCCACCCCACAACTGCCTTGAGGTATGCATGGACGCTCAACTGACCTATCGGGACCCTGATTCATTACCCATAAAACATGCCAGGTATTACATATTCCTGACATATTGTCGCTAGAACAGCGACCAATGCAATACTAAAAAAGTATACGTTTTAGTCTATAGCTGCAGTTTATTTATTTTTCTGACTGGCTACCGATTTCGGGACACAGCACTATCTTCAGATCATTCTATGATCAAAGAATTCTGTTACATAGTCTGAACTGTAGTGCAAGACCAATTTACAAAAATATTATACTCTATGACAGCAAATGCATGGTATATAGTGACACTCAAAACGTGTAGGTAGCCCCTTACCCCTGGCATACAGTAGTCATACTCGCTTCCCAAGTAAGTGTATCAGCATTAAAAGAAGATGAATTTCAAGATGGTATGGTCACTGAAATCATGATATTTTAATGCACTTGATTTATTGTTTTAACTTGTGGATGCATAACGTAACTATGTACTTAAAATCGTCTCGTCACTTATAGATGTTATGAGATTCCTGGCTGTGGCCGCCAGTATTTTATCATGCTAGAAGCTCGCCTTGATAGAGATTGATACACGTGACGTAGCATATAGTACGAAAGTGGAGTGAGGTAGAAGCAGCAGATGATACAGCATGCACTATTCCCGTGGGACAGTCCGCCAATTGTTCTGAACTTGCTTCTGATTGGTCGGCACATTCGCGTGTTAGGCGCCAGAACGCTTAACTTCTCCTATTAATTATTTATATACTTTTCATTATATTTAACCCAGTTTTCAGTATGACAGTCTATCATGGCTACCTTACGAGTCTGCCATTTTGTTTATTAAATTTCACTAGTTATGAGAAACATAAGAGTAATGATATTGCAACCGAAGTGCTTCGGACACATTCGGGTTGCTTTGACGCACCTGCGAGACGAAGTAACTTCGGCTGCGCTAGTCAGTCTGTTTCGGGCGTTCTGAAGATCCGGTCACACAACTCTCTTTTGGGTGTTCTTCAGAGAATCGGAGGTTGTCAGAAAAGTTACCGTACGGTTGGGGTATATTTAGGGGAGACGGATCGGGATATTGCCAGTCTGAGTAATGGAACACGGTCGGTTCTAGCTCAGTAGGTGTTTGGGGAGGTGCTGTTTCGGATAGTACAGTTCTCGCCATAGATTGCACTGGAAATGCAATGTCTATGGAGATGCAGTTGACTCAGGTTTTCCACACAGTATTCCAGTCATATGAAGTTTTATTAGCGGCAGCTGTGTGGTCCTGATAATCTTGAGTGCATTGTCGGATGTTGTTCTTTGCTTGGTGTTTTCAGTAGGACCTAAGAAATGACGAATGAGGCTGTCCATCTCCATCAGTAGACAGCAAAGCCGCTAACTGGCGCACTCAGCCATGCGGTAGATAGTCTGAATATTGTCCGAGGAGGTAAGCGTAACTGAAGCGAGAGGCAAAACTGATCAGCAATCCAGAGTTGTTTTACACTGAGATAACGCCCATGCTGATCTCTAAGATATCAGTATCGTAATGAAATGAAGGAAAGAGACTGTTGACTGTTGTTAAATATTCCCAAACTGGTAGGAACCTAGGGTCTGGGACTAGTAGGGTGCTGAGAGCAAATAAAGTCATTTAAAAGCAAGTCGAGTGTTGTAGAACAGTGCAAAAACTGATATTTTAAAATATATCAAACAGGACACATAAATGAGAGGTGTAGCCTACCATAACTGTGAGTACTACAGATCTTGCCCTCTGTAGATACAGAGACTAACAGGGGCATCTCATAAAAAAAGGCACAAACACAGGTTCAAATTCTACATGACGGCATCGCAGCCTCCGGCGAAGAAGACCCCATGAACGATGAGCTGTCTTCGGCGCTGGGGACACAACTTTACAAGACGACAGGTTGGTGGAAAGGACGGTTAGTGACTCTTATTCAAGTTCTACAGATCTCTCCAGCTTCCAGATCTGACTTCCAACGCAACAACGTATAATTTATAATGTACACCACCGCCAGGTTCAGAACATAATTGTATTACAGTGCCACAGCAGTACAATTTTCACAGAGAGACCCGTTTTTTATGGTTCTTTGTGGTCGCCTGATATCAAAGCCCATGGATGCAGCCTTTCATAACCGCACCGTTACGTACGTGGGTGGCCTCCGCCGTCTATTGATGAGGTGCGTCATGGCTTCGAGAAACCACGATGCAGCGCCGCTGAGAGCTCCAGCGTACACGTGGTCACTGCTTGGACAAACATCAAACTGTAGACGCAGCCAAAGCCAGTCAACCGACGGTTGCAAAGCAATATATCGCCACAGTATGTCATTTTTCACTCTGTACGTTTGGTTACTTTGCAATAAAAATAATTTTACGTATGTTGGAACTTAAATAGTGGTAACTATTTATTCACAACCGATACAAAAGAGTTACATGTTTGCACCAGTTATTTTCCTTCAAAGTAGTCACCAGCGTTGTGTAGGACCCGTTGTAAGCGATGCTGAAGGCGTAGTATACCGTTAGCAGACCCTGTTCTGTTGATGGTGCGAATGGAGTAGTCGAAAGTTATGGTGATTCTCATGTACGGCTGTGATGGTGTTATACTAACGCATTACGTTCCTCCACGACAGACCGTCAATGCTCAATATTACTGTTCGTTTTTGCGCAACCCATCCATCAATTTTCACGACAATGCGCGGGCGCATACAGCACATGCTGTGGCTGTTGTGTTCTGTCGATGGGACTGGGAAACTGTACCATCCACCATACTCCTCAGATTTAAGTCCTTGTGACTTTGCTTTGATTCCGAAGCTGAAGGAACCACCTCGTGGCATTCGCTTCATAACTGTTCCAGAGATTCGACAGGCAGCAGACCGCTTCATTCGCACCATCAACTATACTAACGGTATACTACGCCTTCCACATCGCTGGCAATGGGTTCCACACAACGCTGGTGACTACGATGAGGACAGTAAAAGGTACAAACATGTAACTCTTTTGTAGCGGTTGTGAATAAATACACTCCTGGAAATGGAAAAAAGAACACATTGACACCGGTGTGTCAGACCCACCATACTTGCTCCGGACACTGCGAGAGGGCTGTACAAGCAATGATCACACGCACGGCACAGCGGACACACCAGGAACCGCGGTGTTGGCCGTCGAATGGCGCTAGCTGCGCAGCATTTGTGCACCGCCGCCGTCAGTGTCAGCCAGTTTGCCGTGGCATACGGAGCTCCATCGCAGTCTTTAACACTGGTAGCATGCCACGACAGCGTGGACGTGAACCGTATGTGCAGTTGACGGACTTTGAGCGAGGGCGTATAGTGGGCATGCGGGAGGCCGGGTGGACGTACCGCCGAATTGCTCAACACGTGGGGCGTGAGGTCTCCACAGTACATCGATGTTGTCGCCAGTGGTCGGCGGAAGGTGCACGTGCCCGTCGACCTGGGACCGGACCGCAGCGACGCACGGATGCACGCCAAGACCGTAGGATCCTACGCAGTGCCGTAGGGGACCGCACCGCCACTTCCCAGCAAATTAGGGACACTGTTGCTCCTGGGGTATCGGCGAGGACCATTCGCAACCGTCTCCATGAAGCTGGGCTACGGTCCCGCACACCGTTAGGCCGTCTTCCGCTCACGCCCCAACATCGTGCAGCCCGCCTCCAGTGGTGTCGCGACAGGCGTGAATGGAGGGACGAATGGAGACGTGTCGTCTTCAGCGATGAGAGTCGCTTCTGCCTTGGTGCCAATGATGGTCGTATGCGTGTTTGGCGCCGTGCAGGTGAGCGCCACAATCAGGACTGCATACGACCGAGGCACACAGGGCCAACACCCGGCATCATGGTGTGGGAAGCGATCTACTACACTGGCCGTACACCACTGGTGATCGTCGAGGGGACACTGAATAGTGCACGGTACATCCAAACCGTCATCGAACCCATCGTTCTACCATTCCTAGACCGGCAAGGGAACTTGCTGTTCCAACAGGACAATGCACGTCCGCATGTATCCCGTGCCACCCAACGTGCTCTAGAAGGTGTAAGTCAACTACCCTGGCCAGCAAGATCTCCGGATCTGTCCCCCATTGAGCATGTTTGGAACTGGATGAAGCGTCGTCTCACGCGGTCTGCACGTCCAGCACGAACGCTGGTCCAACTGAGGAGCCAGGTGGAAATGGCATGGCAAGCCGTTCCACAGGACTACATCCAGCATCTCTACGATCGACTCCATGGGAGAATAGCAGCCTGCATTGCTGCGAAAGGTGGATATACACTGTACTAGTGCCGACATTGTGCATGCTCTGTTGCCTGTGTCTATGTGCCTGTGGTTCTATCAGTGTGATCATGTGATGTATCTGACCCCAGGAATGTGTCAATAAAGTTTCCCCTTCCTGGGACAATGAATTCACGGTGTTCTTATTTCAATTTCCAGGAGTGTAGTTGCCACTTTTTAAGTTCCAAGCCTCGTATATTTTCAGTGTGTAATACTATTATCGCGACGACGCTTCCTTAAGTAAAGATTCATGTTGACATTGATGTTGTATAGTACTATACACTGTAGAAGGTGGGGCAAATGAAAGTGGCCCGGACGAGTGGATACTATTGGACGTGAATATGTAGAAGTAATACACCCAGTGACGCCCACTCCACGTGTACGTCTGCCACGTGATCCACACCGGTTCAGAGCGTAGTTCGAGCTGTGTCAATGTCAGTGGAGCATTGCAAAGTGGACGATTTTAGTGGAGCAGCGAGTGTTTGTTGTGGGAAGTTACGTGACAACAAAGTTGTGTAAACGGTGTGGTCAGTTGTTGCTGAGAAGTCTAGTGGTATCGAAGAGGCAGCAAAGAGTACCATGCAACACTTAGGTCCTAAAATGTTGTCAGACAGGATCTGTTTTGAACAAGTCAAAAAACATTCCAAAACATCTCCGCACACCAGAAAATACGGCTGCAGTTCACCAGAAAGTGCTTCAGAGTCCTACCAAATCAGCCCGATGCCTGTCGAAGGAGACCAGCGTATCACGTCGATGATGCGGACGAATACTCCAGCTGGACCTGCAGTCCACTCACGGCTTTACCTCCCATCCGTGTCACTTGATCTGTCAGCGTGTGATTACTCTGTGTGGGGAGCCCTCAAGTCTTAGGAATATCACAATAAGCCTCATAGTCTTCAAGAATTGGAGCACAGCATTTCGGATGAGATTGCTGCAATTACAGCGGTGCAACTTCGATCCGCCTTCAGCAACTTGCTGACTAGGGCCGAAAAGTGCCAAGAGATGAATGGTGTTCACTTTCAACATCCGCCGTTGTCAAATTAATACTGTATTTCCTTTCCTCTGCTGTGTTTCGTTGTACCCTAGTACTGTGAGCTCGGGGCCACTTTTATTTCCCCACCCAGTATATAACGGTAACTTGTAAATTGGACTAAACACATTTGGGATTTTGCTTTCTTTGTGTTATTACAGTGGAGACTGTTTTGTTATATAATTTCAAATGTTACGCTGTTTATAGATATCTTTGTTAAAAGGTAAAAAAATCCAAAACTACTGAAAACAATAAATTAAACTCTGTACATAAGAATCAATCTTATCACTACTGGCCGCAATTTACCTCTTTTTAAAGCTCAACATTGGTATATTGTTTTAGTATTTGACACACCTACTTTAGAAGCCAGTGTGACGGCTTTGTGCCAGGGGTATGAGGCTTCCTACACATTTTAGGGTTGACTATATGCCATACGTGTACTGTCATAGACTATAACAGTTTTGTAAGTTGTTCTTGCACTACTGTTCAGGCTATGTAATCGAATTTTTTGATCATAGAATAACCCGAAGGCGATACTATCCACCGAAGCCGGTGGCCAGTAGACAAAATAATTAACTGCGACTGTAGAATAAAACATCTTCTTTGTCATATCTGGCCAGCATCCTCATGGTCCGAGACACCATGTGTTTCAGGCATGGCAAGATATTCCTGAAGATAACGTTCGGAAACTGTTAACTTCCAAGCCAAGAGGAATACAAGAATGTATTCGTACTCATGGGGCTCACGCCTCGTATTTCTGTTGATGATAGACAGCAGATCCGTATATAATGGAAGTTTAATTAATAAAAACACGGGAAAGCACATTAAAAAACAGAGGCACAAATGGAATAAGCATGGGCCAAGGAAAGAACAAATTTGAAGTGAAATGTTTAGCCTTTGCGGATGATATGGCATTGATAACTGAAAACCGAACAGACACAACAGTTATGCTTGATCTGTTACATGAGTTTGCTGAAAAGACTGGGCTAAAAATATCCTATAAAAAAAACCGAGTATATAGAATACAAACATAATAGAGAAAAGTTTATGAAAAGAAAGTATGGAAAAATTAAAAGAGTTGATAGATTCAGATACCTGGGGGAGTGGATCCAAGTCAATTAACTGAATAACACAACAAACAAAGAAAGAATAAAAAAGTTAGAATTTGCATATAAATTAGCACAAAACTACTACAATAAGAAATCACTATCCATACAAGCGAAGATTAGACGTTATAATTCAGTTATTAGGACACAAGCAACGTATGGATCAGAGTGCCTAACATTGAATAAGAAAGGCGAATTAAGAGAACTAGAAAAAAAGAGAGAGAAAAATACTAAGAAAAATTCTAGGTCCTGAGAAAAACAAGGACTATAGGTGGATTAAAAGGAGAAATGTAGACTTACACAGAAATACAGAAAAGATCACAGATACAATGAGGAAGAGACGGAAAAAATCTTACGGATATTTAAAAAGAATGGAAGAAACACAGATTACAAAGAAAATTGTTAATTACGTTAGTAACCTGAAAAAATCTGCAGGATGCATAGAAGCAGTAAAGAAAGACGTCAACAAAATAGGTGTTACAGAAGGAATTATACGTGACAGGAATCACTTCAGGCTACTGATAGAAAAATCAAACTATGAAGAAGATGATCCAAAACCTCGACCCAAGAGAGTGTGGACAGATGAGCAGAGACGAGCAGTTGGCGGGAAAATGAAGAAGTACTGGGAAGAACGGAAGAAAAAGAAACACCATAAGTCTTAAGTTGTATGCGGTCCATAGCTGGCCAAATTCATAAATAAAAAAAATATCGGTATGATGACACATAGTGTAATACTAATCATTTGTGTCAGTGTAGTTTACGAATTCTGGTACCGTGTATGCAACTACTGAAATGGGTATTCTCGTCACGATTCAAGTTTCACTATATTCAGTTGAAGTGGTGCGGGAAGGAGTGTCCCCATTTGTTTCATGCTTAATGTGTGGGTGTGATCCTTGCATTTTAGTTGCAGCATGACTTCCCCGAGAGAAAACCCTTGTTATAGTAGAAGCAGGGAACACAATCCCTCGCAAGCAAGAAACAGAAGATACAACACGACCACTGACAGTTTTAAAGAATAAAAAGCAAAATTGTTAAGGCTTTCGTGGCCACTTGTTGACAAACTGCCTATTGGCTTCTGTCTCGGGTTATTCGGCTGACATTCATCTAATGATTTTTCTGACGTTTCGCCAGCACGAGTGGCTGGCATTGTCAAAGCTTCACCCTCCATTGCCGGTGGTGAACTGGAGCCGAGCTCGCGGCCGCAGACTATATGTACCTGGCGCGCCAACGTCCGAGGGCTTCTCCGCGGTCATTTCCGGTGCGGTTCGTATCTACGACAGAATGGAACGAGCTTTTCTTCGTGAGCGAATACATACAACACGGAGAGACTTGGCAAGAACGGATCAGGAACTTCTGGACATTTTCTATCAGCTAAGTAGCAGAATGCATCGAGACGACTGGGACAAGATCGACAGCATCACTCACAGGAGCATGCAGAACGAACTCGAACGCTGCACCGAGCGCCAGAAGAAAAAGTTTGAAAGATGCCGGAAGCAGACCAACAAGGCGATTCCCGACATGCCACACACAGTGGTCAACCTCACTGAACAATTGTCCGAAGAAGAAGTGTCTGTTCTTCAAAAAGGAGGGAATTTCGCTATCGTCCCGAGAACTATACCTATGGAGGACATCATTGCCGACACCGAAGCAGCCATTCGGACCCTTCCCTGTGAAAGGGCAGAGGAAATACCCACGGAAACAGCCAGGATACTGCGCCGAGCAAAACCACCAGCTTGCAACCTGAATAAAGAAGATGTACAAGCCATTAAGAATCTCAACGCCGACAAGAGTATATTGGTACTGCCTGCCGATAAGGGGAATGCGACCGTCGTAATGAAGACCGAAGATTATGAGCAAAAGATCCGAGACCTATTAGACCCGACGACGTACCGAAAACTAAGCGCAGATCCAACGCAGCGTATCACACGGAATACGAATCGATTAATCAAGGCGTCTTCTCTGCCGGCGGACATACAGAGAAACCTGCGCAACACAGAAGCCCTACCACCTCGGCTGTATGGATTACCCAAAATGCATAAGAACAACGTTCCACTGAGACCGATCGTTAGCGCTCCTAGCTCACCAACGTATAAACTGGCAAAACACTTGGCCTCTCTGCTCCAGCCACACGTTGGGAAGACCGACACATACATTAAGGACTCAGGACATTTCACTGAGAAGCTGAAGAAACTGAAACTTGCACCAAACGACATCCTGGTCAGCTCTGATGTTGTTTCGTTATTTACGAAAGTGCCACTCAGTGACGCTCTGGAGCACATCGGTTCCATGTTCCCGCAAGACATCAAAAAGCTCTTCCATGCATGTGTCACCACGAGCTATTTCACGTGGAACGACGATTTCTACGAACAGCTGGAAGGCGTCGCCATGGGTAGTCCTCTCAGTCCAGTGGTGGCCAACTTCTTCATGGAATAATTCGAAGCACAGGCACTGGACTCGGCGACTTGCAAACCTAAGGTGTGGTACAGGTACGTCGATGATACTTTCGTGGTGTGGAGCCATGGTGAAGAGCAGCTCGGTGACTTCCTAAGACACTTGAACAGCCTCCATGCCAACATAACATTTACCATGGAAGTAGAAAAGGACAAGAAACTGCCATTTCTAGATGTGCTGGTCACAAGGGAAGACGAAAACCTGGGACACAGCGTGTATCGAAAACCGACACACACGGACCGATACCTGCACAAACTGTCAAACCACCACCCGAGCCAGAAAAGAGGCATGATTAGTACGCTCGCAACGAGAGCAGGACGAATATGTGAGCCGCAACACCTCAAACGAGAAATGCAACACCTGAAAACTGTTCTGAGGAGCAATGGGTACTCCACAAATTACATTAGAAATGTAACAGAGCCAAACACTCGGCGAAGTAAGGAACCAGAAAAAGAAATGTCGGGTACGGCCTTTCTGCCATACATTCCCAGAGTGACGGACAGAATCGGCCGTATATTGCGCAAACATGGCGTAAAGACGATTTTCAAACCGACAAGGAAGATCAAAGAGTGTCTTAGATCGGCGAAGGAGAAAAGAGACCCACTTGCAAATTCGGGAATATACCGTATACCATGCACATGCGGAAAAGTTTATGTCGGAATGACTGGACGATCAATTAACACCAGGATCAATGAGCATTAGCGACATTGCACGTTGGGGCAGGTGGAGAAATCGGCCGTGGCAGAGCACGCACTGAATGAGAGCGACCACGTAATAAAATTCGCCGACACGGAAGTTCTGGCTGTAGAGAAACACTATCACACGCGCTTGTTCAGAGAAGCTGTGGAAATACAAAAACACGCGAACAGTTTCAACACGAAAGAGGAAAGCCTTAAGGTAAACAGATCCTGGCTTCCCGTACTGCAGCGAACGACCGTCGCAAGCAGCAAGAGGAGAACCGCACCGGGAATGACCGCGGAGAAGCCCTCGGACGTTGGCGCGCCAGGTACATATAGTCTGCGGCCGCGAGCTCGGCTCCAGCTCACCACCAGCAATGGAGGGTGAAGCTTTGACAATGCCAGCCACTCGTGTTGGCGAAACGTCAGAAAAATCATTAGATGAACGTTGGCCGAAGAACCCGAGACAGAATCCAATAGGCAGTTTGTCAATAAAAAGCAAGTTTTAGTGTTTTCTTTCAAGGTGAGAAACAGCGTGCATACGAAATGAATATTGGACATTGATACTATTTAGATAACAGTCTGGGACTCGCAGTAAAAATACAGCTCAGCCGTGTAGTTGAATCCACCGTATATTTTAGGTGATGGGTCTTTTGTGTACGCCGGTATCGCAGATACGTAAATTACACGGAAACACAATTAGGTGTGGAATCGATCGCCGGGCAGCAGTAATCAACCGTAGGATGACAGGCCATCGCTCACACATCACATTACGCAGATAGAGATGGACAGACCACAATTCGCACGGAGGATTGAGGGTCGTTTCCCGAGCTGAGGACTAAATTAACCTCTGATGTGAGGTAGATTATATGCCGATACGTTCAGCGGGAAGTAGCTCCTTGCGTCACCACAATACTACCCGATTTCTGAGTGACGGATGCGAATGCGGTGGTCTGAGAAGTTATCGTCACTTATCGACATGAATTTTAGATTAATCAGTAAGTGCTTACTGGCATTCTTTTCTAGAATTAACCTACCACTGCGCAAAAAGTGCTTCATTTCACCAGTCGCATAGGTGAAAGCTATGTTTTTGCAGTAAGAGAAGCTAGAAGCAACATTACACGTGAAACACTCGTGGTGGTGGTGGTGGTTAGTGTTTAACGTCCCGTCGACAACGAGGTCATTAGAGACGGAGCGCAAGCTCGGGTTAGGGAAGGATTGGGAAGGAAATCGGCCGTGCCCTTTCAAAGGAACCATCCCGGCATTTGCCTGAAACGATTTAGGGAAATCACGGAAAACCTAAATCAGGATGGCCGGAGACGGGATTGAACCGTCGTCCTCCCGAATGCGAGTCCAGTGTGCTAACCACTGCGCCACCTCGCTCGGTGTGAAACACTCGTCTGTAAGACGTACACAGCCTTAGCGTGGCACGGAAAGGAGTGAGGTATTTAGGCATGAAAATCCTCGAGCATCTACTCAATCGTGCAAAGAAACTGAAATGATGTCTCCGTGACAGCTCCTTCTACTCCATAGAAGAATTTCTGAGTGTAATAATACTGTATAGTGTGTGTACGTCCTCACGAAAGAGAGACAGAGAGAGAAAGAGAGAGAAAGAGACTGACTGTAGGTGAAGATAAATCACTACATGTAAGAAAAAATAGAAAAAGTGTGTGTGAGAGAGAGAGTACAATTTAGGACTACCATGTAAATGGTCAGTATCTTGCCATTTTTTTCACTGATATACGATACTACGACTGTATAGCCTCCTGGTACCAGAACATCTACATCTACGAGGCTACTCTGCCAGTCACACTTAAGTGCCTGGCGGGGTGTTCATCGAACCACTTTCATACTAATTCTCTATAGTTCCACTCTCGTACAGTGCGCTGTAAAAACGAACACTAATATCTTCCGTGCAAACTCTGATTTCCCTTATTTTATTATAGTGATCGTTTCTCCTTGTGTAGGTCGGCATCAACAAAATATTTTCGCATTCAGAGTAGAAATTTGGTGATTGAAAATTCGTGTGAAGTTCCCACCGCAACGAAAAACGTCTTTGCCTTAATGATTGCCACCCTGAACCCTGTATCATGTACGTGACGCTCTGTCCCCTATTTCTAGATCATTCAAAACCTGCTGCTCTTCTGTGAACTTTCTCGATGTACTCCGTTAATACTATCTAATAAGGATCTCACACAGAGCTGTAGTATTCAAAAAGAGTACCGACAAGCGCAGTGTAGGCAGCCTCTCCAGCTGCATCTTCTAGGTCCTCTGGCAATGAAATGCACTCTTCTGTTCGCCTTCCCCACAGCATTTTCCATGTGTTCCTTCCATTTTAAGTTGTTCGTAATTGTAATTCCTGGGCATTTAGGTGAATTTATAGCCTTCAGATTTGAATGATTTGCCGTGTAACTTAAGTTTATCGGATCCCTTGTAGCACTCACGTGGATGACCTCACACTTACCAATTTTCGTACCATACATATATCTAAATCGTTTTGCAGTTAATTTTGATCATCTGATGACTTTACTAGTCAATAAACGACAACATCATCTGCAAACAACCCTACCATGGCTGTATGAAACGGCATCAGTTCAGAGTAATTGATTACTACGATTATCCACAGTCTTCTTCGTCAGGAGCAAATGGATGTCAAAATTGCTGCTGTAGTGGCTTCTGATTGGTTATGTTAGTACTCATCCTAAGATGGCTGCCCAAATTGTCTCCTAAATCGTTTATGTAGATATGGAACAGCAGAGCCCCTGTAACACTGCCTTGAGGAACATCAGAAATCATTTCTATTTTACTCGACAACTTATCGTCAATTACTACGAACTTTGAGCTCTGTGACAGGAAATTACGAATTCAGTCGAAAAAGTGAAACGATATTCCATAAGCACACAATTTCATTACAAGCCTCTTGTGAGGTACGGTGTCAAAAGCCTTCTGAAAATCTAGAAATACGGAATCAATTTGAAATCCCTGTAGCACTCAACATTTCGTATGTAAAGAACTAGTTCTGTTTCCCAAGAACGATGTTTTCTAAATCCGTGTTGACTGTGTGTCAATAGACCATTCTCTTAGAAGTATTTCATAATGTTCGAACACAGTGTATGTTCCAAAATCCTGCTGCATATCGACGTTAATGATACGGGCCCGTAATTTAGTCAATTACTCGTGTTGTAAGTAGAGGTCACAATTAAGATGTGTTGAACACGGAAGTAACAAATAACTTCCCAGTAAAAGTCAAATAACTATGCACTCCGTACACTGCTGGGAATGTCATAGTTCACTGTATACAATATCCAGTTCGTACCTAAACACAACCATTCATCAAACAGTTACGTTTTTATTGAAGTATGCCAAAATCAACCACTGTCTTATACTGTCTTATAACTCCTGAAACCCCCCCCCCCCCATGTAAAATAACGAACAAAAACAGTCTTTTTCCTATATTGGCTATCAGATCTCTATACAGCCATCTAAATACTGGTACTACTTACTTCTTAAAATTTCTTACCGTATTTATTTGGTTTGAGTAGGTCAGGTACAACATTTATGCTTAACTACATGGAGAGAGGTAAATAGTTAGAACGTAGGTTCAGAATAAGGTCAGTTCATAAAATTTAAGAGTAAAATAGTGACAGACAGAACCGTAATGCAAGTAACATACTACACAGCAGGATAATTAATAGATTTACATTAGTGATAGACGTCCTTTCAGTAAAATGCTGTATATCTCCTAGAAGAGTCAGTCACGGAACTATGTTAATTCGTTTAAATTAACAGGCAAATTCAAATTTACAACTATCTTCTTCCTTATTTTAGCAGTGATTTCCATAATTTCTCTCTGACTGTATTCATCTGTGTTACATATTTAACTTTTCTGTGCATAGCAAGAAGGGTTCTGTGTACAAACAATAGTTTGTTGGCGCCACGAGTGTCAGAAAATATGTTGGAAGTAACCATTTTAACGCCACTATGCGACGAAACAACGTTGCAGATTGCTGGCATCCAAAGAATAAGAGTCTCACATCCTCCCTGATTCCTCATTCACAAAACGGTGATTCGACAGAGTGAATTCTGTGTGAATGCTGAATGAAGCATGCATGATTGAAGCTCATGCAAACATACAAACCTTCGTGTACCAAGATTTGCTTGGTATTACCGGTGCAATACCGACGTAAGGTCGACCTCTTATTTTCGCTGATTCTGCTCATTCTTTGTTCCATTCGTTTCTTTTGTAGAAGGTCGTTTTTCGATACTTCGAACTGTTCGTCATCTTGTATTGCCTGTTTGGCTAGATTGTCTACAGTTTCGTTTCCTCTCTCAATACGTCTACTATTCTATGCCGTACTGGGTGATTCATTTTGCCGGCGATGTTGTTCTTTAGCAAGGCAAGGGCTTATTTAGAATTGGATAGAATATTGTTATTTCTTTCGGTGCTATATTACAGAGAAAGAATCCTTTTGAGTAAGACTTTTTTCATACTATCGACATTGATAGTGGCGAGGTGTAGGTCCCAAGGATTCCAAGAGTTTCCAGAATGTTTTAATTTCAAATGATGAATTATTTTATTAATGTGATATGGTTACAAATTAACGAGTTCGCATTTTTCATTGTACTTCTACTGTAAAATCTTTCTTCCAGCCAAATTTCATCTTTCTATGTCAACGGGAATTATCCTATAGATTTTGATCAGTGAGCTTTCAAATGTCAAAATATTTAACATAAACAGCCATATCTTTTAATTCTATTGACGTATAAACCTACACTGTCAAGGAACCATCGACCTTAGTATGGGACACAAATTTGAACTTAATGCGCCAAATTGTTCCAGAGGAAAACCGTCTTAACACTGACGGACAGGCAAACAGAGAGATAATTAAATTCTCCCTTTGTGTGGCCATATTGTCCGTAGTTCCTTCACAATTCCTAGTGTATTTTTGTCCCATCGTCACAAAAAAACAATAACAACGCATTTTTTGGCACTTGTAACGACGGAACTAAAATACCCCAGAAAACAGCCAAACGAATAAAAAGTATTTCTTTCGTTTTATGTTATTACAAATTAACAGATATCGCATTTATTCCTTTACCTGTGCTGTGAAATTTTGCTTCTTGCCAAATTTCATGATTATAGGTCAATGGAAAGCGCCCTATAAGTTATGTGGAATGAATTTTCGAGTATCAAAACCTCTGGCAACAGTGATTGCATTGACTTACAAGCTTAAAATTTTTACACTGCCAAGGAATCATTGGCCTTAATATGTGACATACATTTGAGCTTGATACGTGCGCTCGTTTCTGAGAAAAAGGGTTCTTAACTGTCGGACAGACAGACAGACGACAAAGCAATATTGTAAGGCTCAATTTTTACAGACTAAGGCACGGGACCCTAAAAATTACTATAATGTTTATTTCTCAAGCTTAATGATAGTTTGTCTCCCTTCAACGAGAAATGCTTTAGTTGGTGTGGAATCAATTCGTACTGAATCCAAACATTCTATCTGCTAGTTACGTTTTCCTCTTTACTTAAGCAAAATACAACGGTAGTAACGTTAAAAGTTCTACTGTCGCCGTAGTATCATTTGACATGATCACTCTCTCGCTTTCCTTCATTTTCTCGTATATTTCAGCATTTATCGTGTGCGAGTTTCTCCTGCCGACCCCGCCGTAGCTGCCAGCCCAATAACTGTAAGAGCTGAACAGTCCAAACACGCTTTGCCACTCATTACACTGCCGTCTCGTCAATTAAGTGAGCGTCGTGTATATGCATCTGCCTCTGCAGCTCAACGGACAGCGTGTGTGGCCGACCAGGATATGATTTCCTGTACTGCAGGTGAGTTTACTTTGGAGGGTAAACTCGAACGGAGGGGCTTTCTCTCGTGATGCCAAATGAGAACCTACCTGAGAGAGGCAGTGGTTCCAAGATGTGGAAACTGGCAATGGTCGGCAGCGTGGCGTGCCTTCTCCCCCACCCCTCCCCCGCGAAACCCATACCTCACTTCCGTGGCCGAATAACATCATTGGCCGAAGATGACATGGCGGCTGACCGGAACCGTATTGCATGTCAGGGACAGTTCGCGGATATGTTCGTTTCTTGTCTATCTTGAAAAGTGCCTGTTCATTTCCTCGAAACATATTTCATATTTTTTGTGAATTGTAATACGCATCTTTGATTTCCTCGCAATATATTTTACCTTTCTGTGAATTATAACATTTATTTTACTAAAAACTGAACTAAACTCCTCCTGAACAGGTCGTGAAGGCCCAACGGTACCGACCGGCCTCCGTGTCATCCTCAGCCTACTATAGGCGTCACTGGATGCGGGTTGACGGAGGAGATAGAGAAGATTCAAAGAAGAGCGGCGCGTTTCGTCACAGGGTTATTTGGTAACCGTGATAGCGTTACGGAGATGTTTAACAAACTCAAGTGGCGGACTCTGCAAGAGAGGCGCTCTGCTTCGCGGTGTAGCTTGCTCGCCAGGTTTCGAGAGGGTGCGTTTCTGGATGAGGTATCGAATATATTGCTTCCCCCTACTTATACCTCCCGAGGAGATCACGAATGTAAAATTAGAGAGATTAGAGCGCGCACAGAGGCTTTCAGACAGTCGTTCTTCCCGCGAACCATACGCGACTGGAACAGGAAAGGGAGGTAATGACAGTGGCACGTTAAGTGCCCTCCGCCACACACCGTTGGGTGGCTTGCGGAGTATAAATGTAGATGTAGATGTAGATAAGATGTCTGGTAAGATCAGTTCATATTCAGTGCCGGACTATGCGCTGTGGTGACAGAAAAGTAATGGTAAAGAGATATGCACATATACAGATGGCGGTAGAATCGCGTACACAAGGTATGAAAGGTCAGTGCATTGGCGCAGCTGACGTTCGTGCTCAAATGATTCATGTGAAAAGGTTTCAAACGTGATTGCGGCCGCACGTCGGGAATTGACAGACTTTGAACGCGGAATGGTAGTTGTAGCTAGACGTGTGGGACATTTCATTTCTGAAAGCGTTACGGAATTCAATATTCCGTGATTCACAGTGTCAAGAGCGTGCCAAGAATATCAAATTACGGCCATTATCTCTCACCACGAACAACGCAGTGGCCGACACCCTCCACTTAACGACGGAGAGCAGCAGCGTTTGCGCAGATTTGTCAGTGTTAACAGACAAGCAACACTGCGTGAAATAACCGCAGAAATCAATGCGGATCGTACGACGATCGCATAGGTTAGGATGATGCCGCAAATTCACAAGTTAATGGGCTGTGGCAGAAGACGAAAGACGTCAGTGCCTTTGCTAACAGCGCGACATCGCTTGCGTCGCGTCCCCTTGGCTCGTGACCTTGTTCATTGGACACCAGACGACTGGGAAACCGTGGCGTCAGGTGGGGAGGACCAGCAGTATACCTTCTTTCCCCGCCTCCGGACGTTGGGGAGAGACGGACGTGGTAGTGCTTTTCCTTAATGTTGTTTTATTGACACTACACGTGTTAACGGATGCAGGCGTATACATTTCTAACCCTCAACGTTAATAGGATACGTTCCCAATTGCGGCTTGCTTCGTTACGCCAGTTTATTTATGATTCCCAAGCTGATATCGTGTGTTTACAAGAGGTATTATTTGATGTGTTTTGTCTTCCTGGATATTCTATGTTTTTCAATGTCGCGTCTGAAAATTCTACCGGTATGACTTTGCTTTATCGAGATGGAATTCCCCTGATGGACTTCGAAACGCTAGATGCTGGTCGCGGTGTAGGCTGTAGTTTTTATGACCTCACCTTCATTTTTCTTTACGCCCCGTCTGGATCCGGTCGTTCATCCGATCGCGAGCGGTTTTATAAGGAAGAAGTTGATTATTTATTCCGACGGAACCCTCGCAAGGTTTTGTTAGGGGGCGATTTGAACTGCGTCTTACGCCGTGTTGATCAGACACTCAGCCGGCCGGTGTGGCCGTGCGGTTAAAGGCGCTTCAGTCTGGAACCGCGTGACCGCTACGGTCGCAGGTTCGAATCCTGCCTCGGGCATGGATGTGTGTGATGTCCTTAGGTTAGTTAGGTTTAATTAGTTCTAAGTTCTAGGCGACTGATGCCCTCAGACGTTAAGTCGCATAGTGCTCAGAGCCATTTGATCAGACCCCCAATTATACATTTTGTCGTGAACTTAATGATATGGTGACGTCCTTGCATCTCCAGGATGCTTGGGTTTGCAGATATCCTACATTGGTGCTGTTCACGTTTTTTATAGGTACTTCAAGTAGCCTATTGGACCGCTTTTATTTATCTGCCCCCATGTGTAGTCAGCTTCTATCGATTGATGTAATTCCTGCCAGTTTCACTGATCACTGTGCTGTTTTAATGACATTTAACCACGTCCCGCAGCGGGTCCACCTTTCGCGCCCTTTTTGGAAGCTAAACACTCTACATCTCAGGGAACCCTCTCTGGAAGGCAGCATCGCAGACGTATGGAGGCGGACAACCCAGTCCCAGACGCGTTATTCCTCACTTCTCGAATGGTGGGTTGTTGTTGTTGTGGTCTTCAGTCCTGAGACTGGTTTGATGCAGCTCTCCATGCTGCTCTATCCTGTGCAAGCTTCTTCATCTCCCAGTACCTACTGCAACCTACATCCTTCTGAATCTGCCTAGTGTATTCATCTCTTGGTATCCCCCTACGATTTTTACCCTCCACGCTGCCCTCCAATACTAAATTGGTGATCCCTTGATGCCTCAGAACATGTCCTACCAACCGATCCCTTCTTCTGGTCAAGTTGTGCCACAAACTTCTCTTCTCCCCAATCCTAATCAATACTTCCTCATTACTTATGTGATCTACCCATCTAATCTTCAGCATTCTTCTGTAGCACCACATTTCGAAAGCTTCTATTCTCTTCTTGTCCAAACTATTTACCGTCCATGTTTCACTTCCATACATGGCTACACTCCATACAAATACTTTCAGAAATGACTTCCTGACACTTAAATCTATACTCGATGTTAACAAATTTCTCTTCTTCAGAAACGCTTTCCTTGCCATTGCCAGTCTACATTTTATATCCTCTCTACTTCGACCATCATCAGTTATTTTGCTCCCCAAATAGCAAAACTCCTTTACTACTTTAAGTGTCTCATTTCCTAATCTAATACCCTCAACATCACCCGACTGAATTCGACTACATTCCATTATCCTCGTTTTGCTTTTGTTGATGTTCATCTTATATCCTCCCTTCAAGACACCATCCACTCCGTTCAACTGCTCTTCCAAGTCCTTTGCTGTCTCTGACAGAATTACAATGTCATCGGCGAACCTCAAAGTTTTTATTTCTTCTCCATGGATTTTAATACCTACTCCGAATTTTTCTTTCGTTTCCTTTACTGCTTGCTCAATATACAGATTGAATAACATCGGGGAGAGGCTACAACCCTGTCTTACTCCCTTCCCAACCACTGCTTCGCTTTCATGTCCCTTTACTCTTATAACTGCCATCTGGTTTCTGTACAAATTGTAAATAGCCTTTCGCTCCCTGTATTTTACCCCTGCCACCTTTAGAATTTGAAAGAGAGTATTCCAGTCAACATTGTCAAAAGCTTTCTCTAAGTCTACAAATGCTAGAAACGTAGGTTTGCCTTTCCTTAATCTTTCTTCTAAGATGAGTCGTAAGGTCAGTATTGCCTCACGTGTTCCAGTATTTCTACGGAATCCAAACTGATCTTCCCCAAGGTCGGCTTCTACTAGTTTTTCCATTCGTCTGTAAAGAATTGGTGTTAGTATTTTGCAGCTGTGGCTTATTAAACTGATTGTTCGGTAATTTTCACATCTGTCAACACCTGCTTTCTTTGGGATTGGAATTATTATATTCTTCTTGAAGTCTGAGGGTATTTCGCCTGTTTCATACATCTTGCTCACCAGATGGTAGAGTTTCGTCAGGACTGGCTCTCCCAAGGCTGTCAGTAGTTCTAATGGAATGTTGTCCACTCCCGGAGCCTTGTTTCGACTCAGGTCTTTCAGTGCTCTGTCAAACTCTTCACGCAGTATCGTATCTCCCATTTCATATTCATCTACATCCTCTTCCATTTCCATAATATTGTCCTCAACTACATCGCCCTTGTACAGACCCTCTATATACTCCTTCCACCTTTCTGCTTTCCCTTCTTTGCTTAGAACTGGGTTTCCATCTGAGCTCTTGATGTTCATGCAAGTGGTTCTCTTAACTCCAAAGGTCTCTTTAATTTCCCTGTAGACAGTATCTATCTTACCCCTAGTGAGATAAACCTCTACATCCTTACATTTGTCCTCTAGCCATCCCTGCTTAGCCATTTTGCACTTCCTGTCGATCTCATTTTTGAGACGTTTGTATTCCTTTTTGCCTGCTTCATTTACTGCATTTTTATATTTTCTCCTTTCATCAATTAAATTCAATATTTCTTCTGTTACCCAAGGATTTCTACTAGCCCTCGTCTTTTTACCTACTTGGTCCTCTGCTGCCTTCACTACTTCATCCCTCAAAGCTACCCATTCTTCTTCTACTGGTAATTGTAGCTAGACGTGTGGGTTACCTTTGCTAAACCCCGGATTCGAAATACACTCAAGCATATCAGCGCTGAAAAAGCGGCTGAAATAAGGCGCACTAGGGAATTTTATTATGCAGTCCTTCGCGATCTTTAAGATAATTCTCGTGATGCCCCCTTGAGGGTCGTCGACGTCCAGCGTGTGAAGGCAAAACTTCTGCAACTCAAACGTAGGCAAATGGATGGGGTCCGACTGCGATCCCAGCCTCTTTCAATCGTACAGGATGAGTTCACCTCCCTCTATCATTCTTCTCGGTCTTCACAAGCGATCCCAAAGAACGTGTCTTTCTACCATTCGTTCTCTAGATGGGCGTGAGCGGTCTTCCCAATCTGATATCATGCGTGAACTTTACCAGTGCTATTCCGAGCTATATGCTGAAGTGGATTCAGACGGTCCACCGTCTGTTGATTTCACCTCCCTCCTTGATCGTGTTGTTACAGCAGCTCTTCAGGAATTTTTCTCTGTATTCCATCGCGATGATATATTTGATATTGTGGCTCGTTCTCCCTCCCATAAATCACCTGGCCACGATGGCCTTCCCAAAGAATTTTATATTCGATTTTGGCCCCTAATAGGAGATACGATAACTTCCATGGTGAATGAAGTGTTCCACTGACCTTCTCCCACCCAGCTTTAAGGTTGATAAAATGGTCCTGATTCCCAAAAAGCCGTGACGTTTGCGTGTGGGTCAGGTCCGCCCGATAACCCTCTTCAACTATGATTATAAAATAGTGGCGCGAGCGGTCAATAGCCGACTATCGGTATTGTTGACTACCATCATCTCGAGCCATCAAAGTTGTCTTCCGGGTCGTACTCTCCCGACTCCCGTTGCTGAATGTCGAGATTTAATTTCAATTGCTTCCACCATTCCCGTGCCAAGCGCTTTGCTTTTCATTGATTTTCACCAAGCGTTCGACCGCGTCAACCATGGATTCCTTATGCGAGTCTTGACGACTGTTCGTTTTAACAGTGCTGCACAACGGCTGTTTAGCTCTCTAATCACTGGTATTCGGGCGTCCATTGCCGTAAATGGCCGTCTTACTTCCCCCATCGCGGTGTGTCAGGGCGCCCTTCAAGGGAGTCCATTATCAATGTCGCTCTACGTGCTGTTCTTGGAACCATTATTGCGAACTATAGCTGCTCTTGTGAGTGGCTGGTCGCTGCTGCGAGAAAGGTTTACCGTTCGTGCATATGCTGATGACGTTATGGTTCTTCTCCGTACCCATGATGATATACCACTGGTGAAGGAAGTTTTTGATGCCTTTTGTCGTCTTACGGGAGCGCGGGTTAATGACCAGAAATGTCGTTTACTCAATTTGCGAGGATTTGACGCTGTTCAAATTCCGCGGGCTTCGAAGGTCACTCGATATCGATCATTGGGTGTTACAATTGACAGATGTCCGCTAAAGATGGCTACGATAAACTGGAAGTCTGTCACGGATAAGATTCAGGGTGCAATCATTGAGCACGAGATCTTCTTCATAAGCTTCGGGCCATGGAAACGCATGTGTTAAGTAAGGCTTATTTTATTGCACAAGTCTTTCCACTTCCTGCGATGATGTCCAGCAAGTTGCGAAGTTTAACTGTCAGGTTTATCTGGCGCCACTTTGTGTTTCTCGTGCGTTATGGGGTCATGGCGCGGCCCCGTTTGCAGGGAGGTCTGGGCCTCCCTGACATTCGGGTTAAGGCTTCTGCCTTATTCATCCGTCGCACCCTGTTAACGTGTCAGCGCGCCCCCCAGTCACTTAAAGCTCGCCTTTATAACTGTATCCGACCGGCGAGTTGAACACCTCCAGTAGATATTGGTAGGATTAGTTATAAATCACGGCACGTCAAGGAATTTTTTTCTTGAGGTCAGTTATTTAGGAGTAAATATCCTTTCCCAAGCGAATCTCTCCCTAAAAATGCTGTTAAGCCGCTGGCCAGTTCCTTATAGTCTTCCCTCTGCGGAAGCCCTATCGCCAGAAACGAATTAGAAGATTGTTTGATCTAACATCAGCCTCCCGATCTTCCCGATGGAAGTGGTGTCCTCGTGGTACCAAGTTGTTCATGATATACACTCCTGGAAATTGAAATAAGAACACCGTGAATTCATTGTCCCAGGAAGGGGAAACTTTATTGACACATTCCTGGGGTCAGATACATCACATGATCACACTGACAGAACCACAGGCACATAGACACAGGCAACAGAGCATGCACAATGTCGGCACTAGTACAGTGTATATCCACCTTTCGCAGCAATGCAGGCTGCTATTCTCCCATGGAGACGATCGTAGAGATGCTGGATGTAGTCCTGTGGAACGGCTTGCCATGCCATTTCCACCTGGCGCCTCAGTTGGACCAGCGTTCGTGCTGGACGTGCAGACCGCGTGAGATGACGCTTCATCCAGTCCCAAACATGCTCAATGGGGGACAGATCCGGAGATCTTGCTGGCCAGGGTAGTTGACTTACACCTTCTAGAGCACGTTGGGTGGCACGGGATACATGCGGACGTGCATTGTCCTGTTGGAACAGCAAGTTCCCTTGCCGGTCTAGGAATGGTAGAACGATGGGTTCGATGACGGTTTGGATGTACCGTGCACTATTCAGTGTCCCCTCGACGATCACCAGTGGTGTACGGCCAGTGTAGGAGATCGCTCCCCACACCATGATGCCGGGTGTTGGCCCTGTGTGCCTCGGTCGTATGCAGTCCTGATTGTGGCGCTCACCTGCACGGCGCCAAACACGCATACGACCATCATTGGCACCAAGGCAGAAGCGACTCTCATCGCTGAAGACGACACGTCTCCATTCGTCCCTCCATTCACGCCTGTCGCGACACCACTGGAGGCGGGCTGCACGATGTTGGGGCGTGAGCGGAAGACGGCCTAACGGTGTGCGGGACCGTAGCCCAGCTTCATGGAGACGGTTGCGAATGGTCCTCGCCGATACCCCAGGAGCAACAGTGTCCCTAATTTGCTGGGAAGTGGCGGTGCGGTCCCCTACGGCACTGCGTAGGATCCTACGGTCTTGGCGTGCATCCGTGCGTCGCTGCGGTCCGGTCCCAGGTCGACGGGCACGTGCACCTTCCGCCGACCACTGGCGACAACATCGATGTACTGTGGAGACCTCAGACTCCACGTGTTGAGCAATTCGGCGGTACGTCCACCCGGCCTCCCGCATGCCCACTATACGCCCTCGCTCAAAGTCCGTCAACTGCACATACGGTTCACGTCCACGCTGTCGCGGCATGCTACCAGTGTTAAAGACTGCGATGGAGCTCCGTATGCCACGGCAAACTGGCTGACACTGACGTCGGCGGTGCACAAATGCTGCGCAGCTAGCGCCATTCGACGGCCAACACCGCGGTTCCTGGTGTGTCCGCTGTGCCGTGCGTGTGATCATTGCTTGTACAGCCCTCTCGCAGTGTCCGGAGCAAGTATGGTGGGTCTGACACACCGGTGTCAATGTGTTCTTTTTTCCATTTCCAGGAGTGTAGTACCTACCAACGTGCGACTTTTTCGTATTGGCCTCAGTGTAACGGATCGCTGCAATCGTTGCCATGAAACTGATACATTATCTCATCGGTTGATTTCCTGCGGTCATGACCTTTGGAGCTGGCTTCGCCGACAACTAGCTTTTCTCCTCAGGACGTCGGAGGCGGCTATTTCGGGGGAGATTCTCGTGCGTCCCGATTCAACCTTCTTTCCTCGATCGAAGAACAATACCGTCATGTGGCTTGTTGGCCATTATGTCCGTGATGGTGAGTGGATATGACGCGGATCCGTGTGCCTTTCCCTACTATATGGCCACCGCACATTGGACGTGGCTCCAGATGCCCCGTTATCATGATATTTTTTCTAAAATGTTGTATCTTGTTTTTCATCACCAAGGCGTTGGCTGAGTTTCCATTCCCCCCTTTTTTATTTTTATTTTTTTATTTTTGTGGACACTTCTTTGGATTTAGATGTTCTACGATGTAGAAGTGACGGAAGAAAGAATGTGTGGCACGTTAAAATTGACGCCCCATTCCTTCCTATATGTTTTTCTAATTTCACCCTTTTGTTTTTGTCGAAATGACATGCCATTTGAGTGTATATTTCGGTGTGCTTCCTGTGTCAAAAAAAAAAAACAAAAAAACAAAAAAAAAACGGAATCGGCAGTGTGATAGATTGATAAATTATTGCATTTCATGGTTGGCTGGTTCATAATACAAAAATAATAAATAAAAAGCTAAAAATAAAAAACCTCCCTGGTTCAATATTATTTCTCTTTTTCCACTTTATTAAAAATTGTATCTGTGTCGTGGTATGGATCGCGCGCATGACACGTGTTTTCGTTTACGTATTCTGGCACACAGAGCGCAAAGAAAAAAAATGGCGCTAGGCGCTGCAGCCATGGACTTTGCGGCTGGTCCCGGAGGAGGTTCGAGTCCTCCCTCGGGCATTGGTGTATGTGTTTGTCCTTAGGATAATTTAGGTTAAGTTGTGTGTAAGCAAAAAAAAAAAAAAAAAAAAATGTGGCTAGCGCTGGTACCTCTGGATCACAGGGTCCCGGATTCGATTCCCGGCAGGGTTAGTGATTTTATGAAAAAAAAACACACACACACGGCTTTCTTGAGTGGGAAGCAGCGCCTGGTTCCCGGCACGAATCCGACCGGCGGACTTGTGTCGAGGTCCGGTGAGCCGGTCAGTCTGTGGATGGTTTTTAGGCGTTTTTCCAACTGCCTCGGCGAATGCGGACTTGTTCCCCTCATTCCGCCTCAGCTACACTATGTCGGCGATTACTGCGCAAACAAGTTCTCCACGTATGCGTACACCACCATTACTCTACCACGCAAACATAGGGGGTCCACCGGGGGCCGAACCGCACAATAACCCTGAAAGAGTGGTTCGATGTGTGACGGCGGAGGGCAGAAGTGGACTACGGTAGTCGTCGTTGGCTTGTGGACCGCTGCAGCTGCGGTGGAGACAGAGCCTCTTCGTCGTTTCTAGTCTCCCAGTTAACATACAATACAATACAATACATACAACTTCCAAGTAATCGGATTACTGTGTTATTTTTGTGGTGTTGTACAGATTGGTGCCAGAGCTAAGCAGGACGCCTGGCATGTACTTGGTTTCTGAGCTCCCTATCAGCAGTGCATGTCTGTTCCTAATCCATCTGCAGTTGTGTAAATAACCACAGCAAAGGAAACTGTGAAGAAGGTAATCAAGTAATTCATACGAGGGGCATTTATCCGTGTCACTAGATTCTATCTTGTAAGGCTTTCCGTTTGTTGCTGTGCTACTATGTTGATGTAACGTTCTGCTGCTAACCCTTAAGGGTTATGATTGTCCACGTGGCCTGTCAATCGATGGCTGGTTGCTTCTATTCGATACTGACTGATTTTTCGTCTTTTTCCGTTCACGTTAAAAATCTCACGTAATATACCAGCATGTAAATAACTGCATTGGCGATAGAATTCTCTAATTTGTTTTTGCTTGCGTCGATCAGTGACTGACTACTTCCTGGCCGCACTGTTTCCAAAAGTTTTTTTTTTTTTGTGATGTGACCTGGATTCTCATTCAGCAGTGTGTAATTCTCTTGAGGAACAACTCCGTTGCTTTTCTGTTTCTATGAACAGTTTCGAACCGACGAAACTTCTCAGATTTGCCCAGCATATCACATTACCGCTTGAATAATCTTGCATTCCATAATTATTTTATAATTAACGCCATTATCCCGTTACTTGCCCGCCCGGTTAGCCGTGCGATCTATCGGTCCCGTGCAAGAATCCGCTCGGCGGATTAGTGTTGAGGTCCGGTGTGTCGGCCAGTCTGTGGATGGTTTTTAAGGCGGTTTTCCATCTGCCTCGGTGAATGCGGGCTGGTTCCCCTTATTCCGCCTCAGTGTAACATGTCGGCGATTGCTGCGGAAACACTTTCTCCACGTACGCGTACGCCATAATTACTCTACCATGCCACATTGGGGTTACACTCGTCTGGCATGAGACGCTCCACTGGGGGCCGAACAGCACAATCCCCCTGGTTTCTGTGTGGGGCGGTGGAGGGGTGAGTGGACTGCTGTAGCCTGTTGTGGGGTTGTGTACCACCGAGGCTGCGGTGGGGACGAAGCCTCTCCGTCGTTTCTAGGTCCCCAGTACAATACAATACAATCCCGTTACTTTGCATTTTTGAAGACAGAGAGAACTGTCACATGTAGTATATTTTGTAGAAAAAACAAATTTTTACGATCCTAAATGTTTCCGATAGGTTCAAGAAACGCCATTTATTTCCCACAATTGCCCCTTGTATTACCATACACGTCGTATGGTTTGTTGCTGTGGCTTAAGCTTTCGTTGCTGGGGCGTGAGAAGACCAGAAAGGCCGTATACAGATACTGCATCAAAAAGTGTGTGACGACAAGATGAGGGGTATTTCAATGGGCAAGGAAACTGGAAATATAGTAACAAGTCGGCAAGAATTCGAAGAAAGGGTCGGCATTATCAGTAGACTACTTATCAGCAGATACAGCTGTAAAAAATAGTGACATCACTGGTGACGGTAGTTTGACGGATGCTGCCAGCGAAGCGTTGTGGGGACAATGGTTTCGTCTATTCTTGTTTTAAATAGTTCTTCATTCAGTTGCCTGCATAGACGTGACAGTGTATAGTGACAGTCTCTATACAAAGTAGACTGTGCATACTTTCGGAGTCAGTTGCACGGGAAATTATGTATAACATTTAGTCAGAATCGAACAATGTAATTTTCAGTCAAAATTGGAAATAACACATATGCATACATATATAATTAATATTTCTCATTATAGTGCAGGTAAAGGTCAATGTACCACACCGCATAAATTTCGAAATAAAATGAAACGTACTTACTTCGTTGCAAATCTGTCTTCATCTCTTTCTTCGCCGTCTGCACGCCGACATGCCCTGTATTCCATGCCTAACCACAGTATGAGTAGTTTGACTGTTTCAGAGAAGAACCGATCTTTTTAACTCGCTCACCTTCTTGTGTTCTCCACTGAATTGTGAGTTTAAATTATGTATTTTTGTTTTCCCATGTCGTGTTGTGACATTTCGTATGTTTCGGCCAAGTTCTCCATAGCACGTCCCCTTTCGCTTCTGTTTTTGTAGTCTTAGCATGTCACATTCCAAAGACATATAAGGGTCTGAAAATCTTCACTTGTTTTCCATGTTACCTCCATGGCAGGCAAGTAGAAACTGACTCAGCGAACGTACAGACTACAACAAATCACGTAACATTCTTGCATGTTCCCTGTTTCGGAGGGGGAAAACAAGACGTGCGACTTTGTACCGCAACAGTCTTAGAGCGTGAGAAAGATGGCGTGGAACAGCCCTGGAACGTGTCCCGTGACTGGCGTTCCGTGATTCTGGCGCTATGTGTGTACGAGGCTAATAAGGACACTTGAGTGAGCATTGTTACTACCGCCCGTCTGTGTCTGACGGATGTAAACGGAACGATTCTGCCACGCGGTCAAGTGTTCAGTTCGCTTTGCCTGGGTAATAACGTGGCGTACGAATGCTCCACTTACGGATCGTTAAGTTCAGCAATTTGCACTTTACCTGTTACGCTGGTAATCACCAGAGAGAGACGACACCATAACCTAAGCGTAACTGACTGACCTCGTAAAACAGCGACGGTAGCTTTGCGTTTGTTCTAGAAACAGGCGGCGTTGCGTACACAGCTATGCAGGTCAGCGGCGTGGGCCAGTGCGTTTGACACGAGGTCCGGAGCATCTAAACAACGGCGGTATGACAGCTGCCGCCTATCACAGCCACGCCACGCCGCCACTCAGCGCTCACAAAACA
The DNA here is from genome assembly GCF_023864275.1 of Schistocerca cancellata. Taxonomy (NCBI): domain Eukaryota; kingdom Metazoa; phylum Arthropoda; class Insecta; order Orthoptera; family Acrididae; genus Schistocerca; species Schistocerca cancellata. The sequence continues at coordinate 745,535,887 of NC_064628.1, read as the reverse complement.
TTACGATCGTTCGCTTCTCCCAAACGTAATAGAGGAAAATGAATTTATGACGAGTCCAGGACAGAGTCATTAACTGACGTATTGTTTAACACGTCACAAGCATTGCAATTTACTGATACAGTGTATTTCTAAGTTCTACAATTTTCAGGTCCTGTACGAGAGGCAGTCATAAAGTTTAAATTACCACCTCCAAAAAAATCTACATCTGCATACATTGCCCGGAAACCACTACTAGTCATTTTCTTTCCTGTTCCACCCGCAAATAAAGCGAAGGAAATATGACTATCTGTATGCTTCCGGATGAGCCCTAATTACTAGTATCATTTCTTCGTGGTCCTCATACAAAGATATGTTAGCAACAGTAGAATCGTTCTGCAATCAGCTTCAAATGCCTGTTCTCTAATTTTTCTCAATAGCATTCTTTGAAAAGAACGTCGCCTTCCCTCCAGGGATTCCCATTTGAGTTTTCGAAACGCATCCGTAACATTAGCGTGTTCTTCAAATCCACCAGTAACAAATCTACAGGGTGTTTCAAAAATGACCGGTATATTTGAAACGGCAATAAAAACTAAACGAGCAGCGATAGAAATACACCGTTTGTTGCAATATGCTTGGGACAACAGTACATTTTCAGGCGGACAAACTTTCGAAATTACAGTAGTTACAATTTTCAACAACAGATGGCGCTGCAAGTGATGTGAAAGATATAGAAGACAACGCAGTCTGTGGGTGCGCCATTCTGTACGTCGTCTTTCTGCTGTAAGCGTGTGCTGTTCACAACGTGCAAGTGTGCTGTAGACAACATGGTTTATTCCTTAGAACAGAGGATTTTTCTGGTGTTGGAATTCCACCGCCTAGAACACAGTGTTGTTGCAACAAGACGAAGTTTTCAACGGAGGTTTAATGTAACCAAAGGACCTAAAAGCGATACAATAAAGGATCTGTTTGAAAAATTTCAACGGACTGGGAACGTGACGGATGAACGTGCTGGAAAGGTAGGGCGACCGCGTACGGCAACCACAGAGGGCAATGCGCAGCTAGTGCAGCAGGTGATCCAACAGCGGCCTCGGGTTTCCGTTCGCCGTGTTGCAGCTGCGGTCCAAATGACGCCAACGTCCACGTATCGTCTCATGCGCCAGAGTTTACACCTCTATCCATACAAAATTCAAACGCGGCAACCCCTCAACGCCGCTACCATTGCTGCACGAGAGACATTTGCTAACGATATAGTGCACAGGATTGATGACGGCGATATGCATGTGGGCAGCATTTGGTTTACTGACGAAGCTTATTTTTACCTGGACGGCTTCGTCAATAAACAGAACTGGCGCATATGGGGAACCGAAAAGCCCCATGTTGCAGTCCCATCGTCCCTGCATCCTCAAAAAGTACATATTCTGGGCCGCCATTTCTTCCAAAGGAATCATTGGCCCATTTTTCAGATCCGAAACGATTACTGCATCACGCTATCTGGACATTCTTCGTGAATTTGTGGCGGTACAAACTGCCTTAGACGACACTGCGAACACCTCGTGGTTTATGCAAGATGGTGCCCGGCCACATCGCACGGCCGACGTCTTTAATTTCCTGAATGAATATTTCGATGATCGTGTGATTGCTTTGGGCTATCCGAAACATACAGGAGGCGGCGTGGATTGGCCTCCCTATTCGCCAGATATGAACCCCTGTGACTTCTTTCTGTGGGGACACTTGAAAGACCAGGTGTACCGCCAGAATCCAGAAACAATTGAACAGCTGAAGCAGTACATCTCATCTGCATGTGAAGCCATTCCGCCAGACACGTTGTCAAAGGTTTCGGGTTATTTCATTCAGAGACTACGCCATATTATTGTTACACATGGTGGATATGTGCAAAATATCGTACTATAGAGTTTCCCAGACCGCAGCGCCATCTGTTGTTGAAAATTGTAACTACTGTAATTTCGAAAGTTTGTCTGCCTGAAAATGTACTGTTGTCCCAAGCATATTGCAACAAACGGTGTATTTCTATCGCTGCTCGTTTAGTTTTTATTGCCGTTTCAAATATGCCGGTCATTTTTGAAACACCCTGTAGCAGCTGGCCTTTGAACTGCTTCGATATCCTTCTTTGATCCGATCTGGCACGGATCCCAGACGCTCGAACAGTAACCGATAACAGGTCACACTAGCAACCTATATGCTATCTCCTTTACAACGAACCACACCTGCCCAAAATTCTCTTGAAACATATACATTTAAAACATGATTGAAATTCCGTTAACTGACATTAGTCTGAAAAACAGCTGTTACAAAGGGAATGACATGTGAACGTATATTTTATGTCACCGCTTATGCGCTTTGCTCTGTACTGAACTTCTCTGACTGCGACAATGTAAATTCAGTTTAGTTGCGAGAATGTAAACTATCAATAACTTTAAACCAAACCAAAACTGCGTGAATTTACGTAACATAAAAACTAACTCTGATTCAACACTATGAATTTGAAATTGGCCATAGGTGTAAAACAAAACTTGATCAATTTGAAAAATTTCACCCTGTGCTTAATGAATGCTGTCCCTGAAATAATAAAATTTCTTACTTTATCTGCACGATGGTAAAGATCTTCGCACTGCTTTCTGTTAGTACTTTAAACTGTATAGTTAGCAAACAGCTAATGTGCAAGTCTGTTGCTTAGCATACATTTTAATTAAATCGAAAATGACTGAGACAATAACTTCTTGAGAAACATAGTTACACAAAAATGACATGGATTTGAGAACTGGTGTTCACTTGGGGTAAGTAACGATATGGTACCAACTTTAAAACTTGTATTTTGACTCCTTGAAAATTAGTAATGCTCAGAATTAACACAGTCAATAAACAGATTATACATTAACAATAGCTTTACAAAATCATTGCGTGTGAACGCTATACATTGTCTCCATCATCACATATGAATTAGTAACAAAACAACTTTATTCACCTTAATTATTTCCCAATTCTGCTGAGATTCCTTTACAGTTAGCAAACGTAGTAGTATTTCGCAAATAAAAAATCATTACTGCCCGCAGCGAATAAGTATAATATGCAGCAGACATCAGATAAAACACATCTTTACACTTGAGGGTCCTCCACACATCTCTCGATCTAAATTACTCTAACGCATTACCCATAAAACCTTGAATCAGTGATCGCTGTTGAGCAGAGATGCTACTACACAATCGATACCAAATTTGATCATCTCTGGTTCCATATAATACTTTGTAACAAGACTTAAATTAATTTACGCTGTGCATATTCCTTTCTACATCTACAGCTACATCCATACTCCGCAAGCCACCTGACGGTGTGTGGCGGAGGGTACCTTGAGTACCTCTATCGGTTCTCCCTTCTATTCCAGTCTCGTGTTGTTCGTGGAAAGAAGGATTGTCGGTATGCCTCTGTGTGGGCTCTAATCTCTCTTTTATCCTCATGGTCTCTTCGCGAGATATACGTAGGAGGGAGCAATATACTGCTTGACTCTTCGGTGAAGGTATGTTCTTGAAACTTTAACAAAAGCCCGTACCGAGCTACTGAGCGTCTCTCCTGCAGAGTCTTCCACTGGAGTTTATCTATCATCTCCGTAACGCTTTCGCGAATACTAAATGATCCTGTAACGAAGCGCGCTGCTCTCCGTTGGATCTTCTCTATATCTTCTATCAACCCTATCTGGTACGGATCCCACACTGCTGAGCAGTATTCAAGCAGTGGGCGAACAAGCGTTTTCGGATTGCATTTCCTTAGGATTCTTCCGATGAATCTCAGTCTGGCATCTGCTTTACCGACGATCAACATTATATGATCATTCCATTTTAAATCACTCCTAATGCGTACTCCCAGATAATTTATGGTATTAACTGCTTCCAGTTGCTGACCTGCTATTTTGTAGCTAAATGATAAAGGATCTATCTTTCTGTGTATTCGCAGCACATTACACTTGTCTACATTGAGATTCAATTGCCATTCTCTGCACCATGCGTCAATTCGCTGCAGATCGTCCTGCATTTCAGTACAATTTTCCATTGTTACAACCTCTCGATACACCACAGCATCATCTGCAAAAAGCCTCAGTGAACTTCCGATGTCATCCACCAGGTCATTTATGTATATTGTGAATAGCAACGGTCCTATGACACTCCCCTGCGGCACACCTGAAATCACTCTTACTTCGAAAGACTTCTCTCCATTGAGAATGACATGCTATCTAGGAACTCCTCAATCCAATCACACAATTGGTCTGATAGTCCATATGCTCTTACTTTGTTCATTAAACGACTGTGGGGAACTGTATCGACGCCTTGCGGAAGTCAAGAAACACGGCATCTACCTGTGAACCCGTGTCTATGGCCCTCTGAGTCTCGTGGACGAATAGCGCTAGCTGGGTTTCACATGACCGTCTTTTTCGAAACCCATGCTGATTCCTACAGAGTAGATTTCTAGTCTCCAGAAAAGTCATTATACTCGAACACAATACGTGTTCCAAAATTCTACAACTGATAGACTTTAGAGATATAGGTCTATAGTTCTGCACATCTGTTCGACATCCCCTCCTTGAAAACGGGGAAGACCTGTGCCCTTTTCCAATCCTTTGTAACGCTACGCTCTTCTAGAGACCTACGGTACACCGCTGCAAGAAAGGGGGCAAGTTCCTTCGCGTACTCTGTGTAAAATCGAACTGGTATCCCATCAGGTCCAGAGGCCTTTCCTCTTTTGAGCGATTTTAATTGTTTCTCTATCCCTCTGTCGTCTATTTCGATATCTACCATTTTGTCATCTGTGCGACAATCTAGAGAAGGACCTACAGTGCAGTCTTCCTCTGTGAAACAACTTTGGAAAAAGACATTTAGTATTTCGGCCTTTAGTCTGTCATCCTCTGTTTCAGTACCATTTTGGTCACAGAGTGTCTGGACATTTTGTTTTGATCCACCTACCGCTTTGACATAAGACCAAAATTTCTTAGGATTTTCTGCCAAGTCAGTGCATAGAACTTTACGTTCGAATTCATTGAACACCTCTCGCATAGCCCTCCTCACACTAAATTTCGCTTCGCGTAATTTTTGTTTGTCTGCAAGGCTTTGGCTATGTTTATGTTTGCTGTGAAGTTCCCTTTGCTTCCGCAGCAGTTTTCTAACTCGGTTGTTGTACCACAACAACAACAACAATCAGTAGCCTGAAGTGATTCCTGTCACGTATAATTCCTTCTGTAACACCTATTTTGTTGGCGTCTTTCTTTACTGCTTCCATCCATCCTACAGTTTTTTTCAGGTTACTAACGTAATTAACAATTTTCTTTGTAATCGTTTCTTCCATTCTTTTTAAATGTCCGTAAAATTTTTGCCGTCTCTTCCTCATTGTATCTGTGATCTTTTCTGTACTTTTGTGTAAGTCTACATTTCTCCTTTTAATCCATCTACACTCCTGGAAATGGAAAAAAGAACACATTGACACCGGTGTGTCAGACCCACCATACTTGCTCCGGACACTGCGAGAGGGCTGTACAAGCAATGATCACACGCACAGCACAGCGGACACACCAGGAAGCGCGGTGTTGGCCGTCGAATGGCGCTAGCTGCGCAGCATTTGTGCACCGCCGCCGTCAGTGTCAGCCAGTTTGCCGTGGCATACGGAGCTCCATCGCAGTCTTTAACACTGGTAGCATGCCGCGACAGCGTGGACGTGAACCGTATGTGCAGTTGACGGACTTTGAGCGAGGGCGTATAGTGGGCATGCGGGAGGCCGGGTGGACGTACCGCCGAATTGCTCAACACGTGGGGCGTGAGGTCTCCACAGTACATCGATGTTGTCGCCAGTGGTCGGCGGAAGGTGCACGTGCCCGTCGACCTGGGACCGGACCGCAGCGACGCACGGATGCACGCCAAGACCGTAGGATCCTACGCAGTGCCGTAGGGGACCGCACCGCCACTTCCCAGCAAATTAGGGACACTGTTGCTCCTGGGGTATCGGCGAGGACCATTCGCAACCGTCTCCATGAAGCTGGGCTACGGTCCCGCACACCGTTAGGCCGTCTTCCGCTCACGCCCCAACATCGTGCAGCCCACCTCCAGTGGTGTCGCGACAGGCGTGAATGGAGGGACGAGTGGAGACGTGTCGTCTTCAGCGATGAGAGTCGCTTCTGCCTTGGTGCCAACGATCGTCGTATGCGTGTTTGGCACCGTGCAGGTGAGCGCCACAATCAGGACTGCATACGACCGAGGCACACAGGGCCAACACCCGGCATCATGGTGTTGGGAGCGATCTCCTACACTGGCCGTACACCACTGGTGATCGTCGAGGGGACACTGAATAGTGCACGGTACATCCAAACCATCATCGAACCCATCGTTCTACCATTCCTAGACCGGCAAGGGAACTTGCTGTTCCAACAGGACAATGCACGTCCGCATGTATCCCGTGCCACCCAACGTGCTCTAGAAGGTGTAAGTCAACTACCCTGGCCAGCAAGATCTCCGGATCTGTCCCCCATTGAGCATGTTTGGGACTGGATGAAGCGTCGTCTCACGCGGTCTGCACGTCCAGGACGAACGCTGGTCCAACTGAGGCGCCAGGTGGAAATGGCATGGCATGCCGTTCCACAGGACTACATCCAGCATCTCTACGATCGTCTCCATGGGAGAATAGCAGCCTGCATTGCTGCGAAAGGTGGATATACACTGTACTAGTGCCGACATTGTGCATGCTCTGTTGCCTGTGTCTATGTGCCTGTGGTTCTGTCAGTGTGATCATGTGATGTATCTGACCCCAGGAATGTGTCAATAAAGTTTCCCCTTCCTGGGACAATGAATTCACGGTGTTCTTATTTCAATTTCCAGGAGTGTAGTTGCCACTTTTTAAGTTCCAAGCCTCGTATATTTTCAGTGTGTAATACTATTATCGCGACGACGCTTCCTTAAGTAAAGATTTATGTTGACATTGCACATACGGTTCACGTCCACGCTGTCGCGGCATGCTACCAGTGTTAAAGACTGCGATGGAGCTCCGTATGCCACGGCAAACTGGCTGACACTGACGGCGGCGGTGCACAAATGCTGCGCAGCTAGCGCCATTCGACGGCCAACACCGCGGTTCCTGGTGTGTCCGCTGTGCCGTGCGTGTGATCATTGCTCGTACAGCCCTCTCGCAGTGTCCGGAGCAAGTATGGTGGGTCTGACACACCGGTGTCAATGTGTTCTTTTTTCCATTTCCAGGAGTGTATTTACGGCTGAAATCTTCGATGCCGTAACTGCTTTATCATCGCTGATACCCTGTTCTGCGTTAACTTTTTCAAATAGTTCGGGTCTGTTTGTCAGCAGAAGGTCTAATATGTTATCGCCACGAGTCAGCTCTCTGTTTAACTGCTCAAGGTAGTTTTCAGATAAAGCACTTAAAAAAAAATTCACTGGATTCTTTGTCCCTGCCACCCGTTATGAACGTTTGAGTCTCCCAGTCTATATCGGGCAAATTAAAGGTTTTGACTCTTTACTCATCTGCATTAACTTCCATTTTTTTACATCTAGAGCTGGCTGCCATACATCACACCAACTAGAAATTGTGTCTAAGTCGTCTTATAGTGTCGTACAGCCACTGAACGTCAACATTTTATTGTGCAGCTCAGCATCATCAGAAAACAAGGGCAGATTGCTGCCCACGCTGCCCACCAGTTCATTTATGTTTATACAGAATAATATCAGTCCTATCACACTTCCCTAGGGGCACACCTTGTCTCTCATGAAAACTCGCTGTCAAAAACAATATACTGGGTTCTATTACTTAAGAAGTCTTCGAGCGAATCACATTTATGGGAACCTATTCCATACGCTCCTATCTTCGTTAACAGTCTGATAAGAGTGATAATAAAGTTATAAGCGTGACAATAAAGTTACGTAACTAATTTTTAGTTTTGTTGTGAGAATACGTTTCCAGTCCTGGAGCACACTGAAATCCCTGCACCACAGTACAGCAGTACGCCGATAGAGGATAGAAAAGAAATGGCGTGTTTCACAGATTAAGTCCGATGATTCGGTTTCTGCAATAGAAGGGGAACAAAGCAGCAACATCCTTTCTGATTTCGTAACCGTATACAGCAACAATATACCATCATTTGATACAGTGGTTCTGTGGTATAGATGCTTAGAGTGTGGTGAATGAAGTTGGGATGACGATGAAGCAGACCTGTGAAGAACAATGAACTGCAAGAGCAGTCAAAGGCGGCCTGTCAGAGTTGAGGTTGATAATGGAAAATGTGCACTCATGGATGAAGTATGTAATTCGCACTCATGAATGAAGTATGTAATTATCTTATTTGAATGTTGGATTTAACACTATGACCCCGACAGAAAGGAGCAAAACGAACAGTGGCTATGGTGCAAATGGCTCTGAGCACTATGGGACTTAACATCTGTGGTCATCAGTCCCCTTGAACTTAGAACTACTTAAACCTAACTACCCTAAGGACATCACACACACCCATGCCCGAGGCAGGATTCGAACCTGCGACCGTAGCAGTCCCGCGGTTCCGAACTGCAGCGCCAGAACCGCTAGACCACCGCGGCCGGCACGAACAGTGGAATTTGGGGTTTCATCACTGCATAAAGAGGCGAAGATATGTCCAGCATCGGTGATGCTGAATGTTTTTGGGACTCACTTGGGTTTTGCCGCTATAGGAACAGTGGCAGCTCGTGAGTATACATTCTGGGTGTTCAAAAGTTTTTAGATTCATATAAATGTGAGAGCGTAAAATTAATAGTATGTGCTGTATTACAGTCAGTTATACAACTACAGCCACTGTCAATAATAATAACAATAATAATAATATATGCATAACTTCTCAGAAAGAAGAAAGAATTGTTTTGTGCAATTTCGTTGTTTTGTACGTAATTAAGTACAGCTTACGTCAATGACGAAATAATATTGAAGCTTTCGCTAGTCTCTGTTCCTCATTTAGGCGTAAGTGGAAGTTTTCGTGCTCTTTTATTTCTTCGGACAAGTGTACAAGTTTCCTAACACATGTATTAGTTAACGAATTAACTTCTGGGTTGAACATCAGACATTTATACCTTGCACCCCCACAACAGCTTACGCTTATTATACACTGCTTTGTTAAATATTCGATTGTAGTCACGTTTATTTGACTTCGTCAATTTCTCAGTGAACGGATCTGGTCTGGAAGGCCGCAGTGACTTTGTGGCTAACTTTTTTGGTGATTTTCTTTTCTGTTAGCACTTAAAACAGGTTCAACAGAGTTCGTGTTGACACTACACACGAAATCCGGTTCCTGTACAGTAAAACATACACTGATTTTTGTGGAAATGATTAAATTCAAGTAGTACTACCTACCAACATGGTCACTTCATCAGAATACAAATGAGGCGCTGAGAACAATAAGGGCCAAAAGCATACCGTCGTCGACCCCATATGTAAGTGAATATCAGTAAAACCAGTGAATGTTAACATATACAATTTGGGCCTACAGCACAATATACCCGACGCACCATAACATCAACAGATGTCAAAAGCATGAATAAATACATAAGTCCCACACATTTATAGTTCTCAGCGCCTCAAATCCATTACTGTATGATAAAATCCAAAACTTAATATGCTATATCTAATTCAGTATACAACAAAATAGGTTTCTATATCAGTGTAACTAACACATATTGATGTCTGATCTACACTACTGGCCATTAAAATTGCTACACCAAGAAGAAATGCAGATGATAAACGGGTATTCGTTGGACAAATATATTATACTAGAACTGACATGTGATTACATTTTCACACAATTTGGGTGCATACATTCTGAGAAATCAGTACCCACAACAATCATCTCTGGCTGTAATAACGGCCTTGATGCGCCTGGACATTGAGTCAAACAGAGCTTGGATGGCGTGTACAGGTACAGCTGTCCATACAACTTCAACACGATACCACAGTTCATCAAAAGTAGTGACTGGGGTATTGTGACGAGCCAGTTGCTCGGCCACCATTGACCAGACGTTTTCAATTGGTGAGAGATCTGGAGAATGTGCTGGCCAGGGCAGCAGTCGAACATTTTCTGTATCCAGAAACGCCCATACAGGACCTGCAAAAAGCAGTCGTCCGTTATCCAGCTGAAATGTAGGGTTTCGCAGGGATCGAATAAAGGTTAGAGCCACGGGTCGTAACACATCTGAAATGTAACGTCCACTGTTCAAAATGCGGTCAAGTGCAGCAAGAGGTGACCGAGACATGTAACAAAGGGCACCCGATACCATCACGCCGGGTGATACGCCAGTATGGCGATGACGACTACACGCTTCCAATGTGCGTTCACGGCGATGTCGCCAAACACGGATGTGAATATCATGATGCTGGAAACAGAACCTGGATCCATTCGAAAAAAAATGACGTTTTACCATTCGTGCAACCAGGTTCGTCATTGAGTACACCATTACAGGTGCTCCTGTCTATGATACAGCGTCAAGGGTAACCGCAGCCATGGTCTCCGGGCTGATAGTCCATGCTGCTGAAAACGTCGTCGAACTGTTCGTGCAGCTGGTTGTTGTCATGCAAACGTCCCCATCTGTTGACTCAGGGATCGAGACGTGACTGCACGATCCGTTACAGCCATGCGGATAAGATGCCTGTCATCTCGACTGTTAGTGATACGAGGCCGTTGGGATCCAGCACGGCGTTCCGTATTCCCCTCCTGAACACACCGATTCCATATTCTGCTAACAGTCATTGGATCTCGACTAACGCGAGCAGCAATGTCGCAATAGGATAAACCACAATCGCGATAGGCTACAATCCGACCTTTATCAAAGTCGGAAACGTGATGGTGCGCATTTCTCCTCCTTACACGAGGCGTCACTACAACGTTTCACCAGGCAACGCCGATCAACTGCTGATTGTGTATGAGAAATCGATTGGAAACTTCCCTCATGCCAGCACGTTGTTAGGTGTCGCCACCGGCGTCAGCCTTGTGTGAATGCTCTGAAAAGCTAATCAATTGCGTATCACAGCAGCTTCTTCCTATCGGTTAAATTTCGCGTCTGTAGCACGTTATCTTCGTGGTGTAGCAATTTTAATGGCCAGTAGTGTAATTTTTCTATATAGTGAATGAACTGGCATATCTGCGGAGCGTGCTACCTTCTAGCGGAATTCACGCCAAGAGAACATGGAGAAAGGTCTGCTGTGGTGTTCTACCACCTGCTGGCATTGACGTAAGCTTATAGTTGAGTGGTAGGGGCTAGCTGTGCATGCCGTGAACCGTGCACATTGTTTATCAAATCCGTATGTATTTGATCCATAAGGGAATAACGTCACGTCAGTTGCGCATGCGCGAAAGCTCCTTGAGACGTGCAGAACTGAAGACGTGCTCACGGCCTGATGGCAAGTTTCACACACTCAAGAGGTGTAGCAATGTAGCATAGCATAGCGCGGTTTGACAACGTTCAGAGAAAATTAAGCAATACATCCGCAAGGTATCAAAAGTGAGGGTGTTCACGAGCTCTTTTGATCTTACGCAACAGCAGCCAATGCATAGGACCATACTAAAGAAATTGGTTATGGGAGGCTCTCAAGATGAAGCTCTGTTGGAACCTGTCCGAGGCGTTTTTTTTTCTCCTCCACAACGCCCCATCTCATTTTGCACAGGACACAGCCGGACATGCTGTTGTTTTGGGCTGTCCAGTTTTTCCTGACTATTAAACTTTCATGACGTGACACCGTGTGACCTTTTGCACTTCCCTCAGGTGAAGAAACTATCGCAGGTCACGCATTTCCAGGTGCAAGGTTTTCTGAACTGCCCAATGCCATCCATGGCTGGGAAACGGGTGTCGCCTTGAAATGTCAATACGTAGAGGAGAACCAACAGCGTCACGAACATTCATGGCCGCAGCTGCAATATTTCAAGGTGATAATTTAAAATTCAAGAGTACCGCTCATTGTAGCAAACCAGTAAGGGAACACTGAAACGAAGACGTTCTTTCTGTCCTCTTTATTTTTGTTACTACTTCTCTTCTAAAACACACAATTGCCTACTCATTTAGATGTAAACCAATAAACCCCAGGTTCTTTAAAGAATCTAAGAATAAAACAACTTCTAGAGTCTGATTACTTAACAAATGAGTTAATATGTTTTTATGTCTTACGCTAAGCCTGTAAACGAGAAAATGTTTAAAAAGAGTTCGAACTTACGCTGAACGATTGTTGGATGTCGCTTAGACATGGTGGACCGGGGGTTGAATACAGTTTGGGTGAAACTTCTTGGCAGCGACTTTTGTCTTTCGCGGGGAAGTGATCTACCAACTTTTTTTATCTCATTTTGTTCGGCACGGTTCGTTCTGTTTGTTCAGGGCGGATGTCCCTTGACGATTGTTCAAATTCATCAGTGACCCATTAACCCAGTTTTTATTACAGAGAGCAGCGAAACCTCTGACCGAACACGCTGAGCTACCGTGCCGGCAACAACTGAGCAACCCAAGCACGACCCACGGCCCGTCCTCACAGCTTCACTTCCGCCAGTACCTCGTCTTTTGATGTGTATATAGGCGCCAATTGTGGTAAAAGCATCCAGACATTGATTCGTTTACCGATTTATATTTGACTTTGCCAAATTAAAACCATTACCTCTATTTATTAAGCTATCGGTTAATATAATTTCTTTGACTTGCTTGAAAATAGACTCCCAAAACGAAGAGGTACCACACTGTAATTCATCCAATGACCTATATCTATACAATGTTATGCCACAACTGACCTGTCTGGCTATAGTAAGCGTGTTCCACGCACCTCTCATGAACGGTGCGTGTTGTCTGACCTATATATGACGTATCACAATTTCTGCAAGGAATCTGATACACACCCGCCTTACGAAGCAATAAATCACCGCCGGCCGGAGTGTCCATGCTGTTCTAGGCTCTACAGTCTGGAACCGAGCGACCGCTACGATCGCAGGTTCGAATCCTGCCTCGGGCATGGATGTGATGTCCTTAGGTTAGTTCGGTTTAATTAGTTCTAGGCGACTGATGACCTCAGAAGTTAAGTCGCATAGTGCTCAGAGCCATTTGAACCTATAAATCATCCCTCATAGAAAGGAGTAAGCCTGCAATCATCGTAGAGTTATCAATAATGTGGCTTCATCTTCGTGGCACGAGCATGCACACTCTTGATCTGAGGATGTTACATTCTTTTTCCAGATCACGTACTTGCATTCAAGGATTCACATTGAATGCGTTGCGGATTTGTTGATGGGAATATATATTCGCTTTAAAAATCCTCTTTAGGTGTGTGAGCTCTTCTTGGAAATCTTCATTATCGGATATATAGTGTGTCAGGTGATGGAAGCTACTGGTATGTAGCAACTGAGTAGTATGTGTTGGTTTACAATGTACAGCATGCCCTAATGTGCCATCAGCTTTATGATGAACGAAGACATCGAGAAAAGAGAGACAGCCATCTATTTTTGTTTTCACAGTAAATTTAATATTAGCCTGGATAAAATTCAGATGCTCAAAAAATCAATCTAATTCATCCTCCCCGTGAGGGAAAATACAAATGTGTCGTCCACGTCCGTCAAGCAGACTGTTGGCTTAAAATTTGCCCTAGTCCAGCGTCTTGTCCTTGAAGTTTTCCATGTATTTTCTCAATTTGTTGTGCTGCACTGTTGGCTATTTCATGAGCGAATACTTTGTGCCTTCTGTATTTCTTCATTACTTGCAATGTATACTTTCTTTTCTTGTTGTTATTTAAGCCGCCTCGCCCCATATGGGTGGGGTGGGCCATACTATGTTATGTTACGTTGTGTTATGTTAACCAGGGACCTAGAAACGACGAATAGGCTCCGTCCCCGTCGCTGCCGCAGTGGTCCGCAACCCCGCGACGACTATCGCAGTCCACTTCACCACACCGCTGCCCCACCCCGAACCCAGAGTTACTGTGCGGTTCGGCCCCCGGTAGACCTCCAAGGGAACGTCTCACACCAGACGAGTGTAACCCCTATGTTTGCGTGGTAGAGTAATGGTGGTGTACGCGTATGTGGAGAATCTGTTTGCGCAGCAATCGCCGACATAGTGTAGCTGAGACGGAATAAGCGGAACCAGCCCGCATTCGCCTATGCAGATGGAAAACCGCTGAAAAACCATCCACAGACTGGCCGGCTCACTGGACCTCGACACAAGTCCGCCAGGCGGATTCGTGCCGGGGACCGGCGCTCCTTCCCACCCGGAAAGCTGTGCATTAGACCGCACGGCCAACCGGGCCGGTGGGCCATACTATGTTCTGCTTTTCAGCCAAGAGCAGTTTTAAATACATATCGAAGTAGGGAAAAAGCATTAGGACTGTTTTTCTTTTTTAAATTAAAACTCGGAGATGGACAGCTAAAGCAGTAAAATATATTCATGTTAAAAACACATTGTGGAGTGGTGGAATTCTTATCAAAAGGGATCTCCACTTTCACTTGAAATCTGAAGGACTTACACTAGGCGAGGAGTACTTGAAAAGGAGAGCATATGTTCCTTAGAATTGAGGTGTCTAAGTGCAAAAAATAAGGGTCTGTTAGGTAGGAAAGCTACAAAGATTAATGTAGATATTGGGGTGGACAGTGACAAGACAGAAGGTGTGGTAGATAGAGGTGAGGAGATGAGGAGAAGTTCAGTATAGGGGTAGGGTAATAATAACAAGAGGAAAGGGATGGGGATGGATGGAGAAAGGAAAAGGAGAAAAGTGGGATTGGGGGAAGGGAGAGCAAGAGTTGAAGTTGCTAGGAGGGATGAATATTGAGCAGATCTTGTTTTATGGGAGTAGTTGTGTTGTGACAGGGTACAGAGTACGTGTAGCTGTAGGGAAGGTGGAATATGTTTGTGAAAGTGTGTGAGCATGCCAGTGTCGGTGATCGGTGGGGAGACAATGTGTTAAATGGAATCTATTTTGTGGATTGTATTGGAGATGCAGAGATATTTGATATGGTTCCGAAGGGGGTGGGAGTTTGATGAGATGGTAGAGGATCTAACTGACGGATGATAAGCAGATGCAGAAAGGGAAGAAGAGTGCATGGCGTTCGAAGGGACTTTTAGAACTTTGGTGGGAGGCAGATCATGCACAGTTTAGTAGGCATGGAGAATAGTGGAAGGGTGTAATCCCTGAATTCGGCCTGTTAGTAGTTTCAGCCTATTGTGAGCTTTTTGTTGGATTGTAACAGGGACCTTTGGGATTTATGGAGTGCAAGTCACAGGGCAAGGAAAGTGGTATCATCAGCATACTGAAGAAAATAGGCTGGTGGAGGGGTTTAGGCAATGTATGCAAAAACAAAGCGATATGTAGGATTACTGATGCCATGTTCTATATGAGCACTTAAGCCACTGTAAGACCAATAGACATGACATGTATTTTCACACCACTCAGTTGTAGATAAATTTGCATATCCTGTCCTCTTGTACCTTACAGCTACGTCATCACATAGAAATCAGTATGCTGTTAGCAGATGTAAAATGATTTATACAACTTTTATCGCTGGAATATACTATTTCTGATAAGTGGACAGGAAAATATTACTTATCGATATATTTTCGCACCAATGGCTTCAGTGAACATGTAAACAGTGTGGTAGAACATTTATTTATAAGACTACGTGTTAAGAATCACATCACAATTTACACATATAACGACATGCAGAGCTTTACGCTCGTTTGATATTACTATATTCCTACAGTGAAAAATCTCAGTTTTGACACTGACATGTATACATGTTAGAGGACTTTAAAGTCTGACATTGGCTGAATCAAAGTATAAGGGACGTGTTGTTTTCACATTTCTTGTGTAATATGCTACTATTTGAATGATACATTTGTGTGACCCTGTATATACACCCAGCTCTTCAATTTTTGTATCTTTTAGCTTTTACAGTACCACTTGGTAATGGCTCAAAGACCGAAATCATAATAGTGAAATAAATAACTTCTACAGGCAGTGAGAAATATGATTTCCTTAATAAATGCTGTTCATTGCTTTGGTTAAGTGTATGACCCTTTGAGTCTGTCACAGTTCCAGCCCATACATTGATGATTAAGTGAACCTCGTGCCTCCCCTTTATGATTGGTTGAGGATCTCCACCTGCCTTCATTTGTGAATTGTGGTAGTTTACTAAGCTATCTCTAGTGAATCTCGCCTCATTTGTAAGTAAAATACATAGTATGAATTGCAGATTTTCAGTGGGCCATATCTTGTTTCCAGATATATCATCAAGTGTATTTTTCTTATACTTTTGACCAATACTGTTTCCTATAGGAATATGTAACAATTTCTTAAGAAGAAAACACGCTATATATTGCAGCAGAACGAATTTTTAAGAATGGAAGCATACCGAGTTTCTTGCATTTTCCCAATACAAATAATTCTAGCTCAATTATTTTGCAACATCGATCATTGCAGAAGGTAATAAATGCTTTATATAAAAAAGATTCTCTGCATTATCATTTCTGCATTTTTTAGTGTGGTATAACCAAGAAAAAAACAATAATCCAAGAAAAAAAACTGACCATCTGTCATCCCAGTATATAACGTGCATCAGTTCTGTTAAGCCTAAGGTGTGATATTTATGAATGTGGTCTTTGAATACCACATCGAACAGATTGTGGGACTAACACATGAAAGCGTTCCCTGGGCCCAATACGGAGCTTGGTCTGGACACTCTGCTGCACACTGAGATTCTCATAGTATTATCAATATTTCTCTTATGGTATTTATTTACATATACTACTAGTAGATACACAGGAGGAGTGATCGACACGGGGTGTACATTTCTCTCAAACCAGAAGACAATTTTAAATAATGCCAAGCCAACAGTCTACAGCTCGTGGTCTTGCAGTAGCACTCTTGCTTCCTGAGCACGGGGTCCTGAGTTTGATTCCTGGAGGGGTCAGGGATTTTCACCTGCCCCGAGATGACAGGGTGTTGTTGTGTCGTCTTCTTCACCACCATTCACCCCCTTACGGTCGCAGGAAGGCAACGGCAAACCACCTTCATTAGGACCTGGCCTAGTACGGCAGTGTGGTCTCCCACATCATTCCACTACGCTCTGCCAAGAGGCATGGGACATAATTTCCATTTCCAATCCATCAGTCGCACATTAGTTTTATGAGGTGTTGATAAAAACAAGAGTTACATCATAATTTACCGAAATAACACTTTATTAATCCGACATATCAATATATTAGAAGGTATATCATATATAGTTAATTAATTTTGTTAACAATTATCAATATTCCAAGTATTACACCTAATCAGGAGCACACATCAAACAAACTTGGCACAAAATTCTCACTCACAGAAGACATTTGAATCTTAAGACACGTAGAGGAATGAGTATCTCTCGAAATGGACTATCAACAATATTTTGTAATCTGTACTGAAGTGTTAGTGGTGGAAAGTGAAGTGGTTAGTTTCACAATGTTGATAACGGCGAGGGAAATACGAGGAAGATCACGATCGTCTTTGCACAGCGGGTGGCAGGTGCCGCTCGCCACCGAACACGAGTTTATTGTCACTGGAACTACTGCGCAGGCCCCACGTTTCTGGAGCGCAGAGCGCCGTCATGCGCATGCGCCGGATACACCGCGCACCAGCAGTAACGCCGCCAACAGTGACGTCAGCAGCAGAGCGCGCAGCGGCGGCGGGCGAGCGCACCCCGCCGATCCCTGGGCTGCAACAACATTCCGAAAGAAGTTAAAAAAAGGCATTGGCAGAAATATGTCAGAAACAGTAGCGTAACTGGAATATATTGCTTTCAGAATACAACAATCACGTTTTATTCAAAAGTTATCAAATGTTGAACAATACTCTTCAAGGTTACAAAGATGGGCGATTAGAAGTCTTCATACGACACACAAAGAGAAAATTGGGCGAGTGACATTTCAGACAAGAAATTTATTTTTGTTGGGAAATTTGTGAGGCAAATTCAAGTTGGGAGACTTTTATACAGTATGTAAGTAATGTGTCTAATTTTGGTGACCACGAACCGTTCCAGCGATATCGCTGTGTAGGTGACTTGTGCACACTTGCCGAATAAGGCAAGAGGTGGCACGGAATACTATGATGCCAGTAGTCGTTCTGTGGCAATGCGGAGGAAGTCCGCCGGCCGAAGTGGCCGTGCGGTTAAAGGCGCTGCAGTCTCGAACCGGAAGTCCGCTACGGTCGCAGGTTCGAATCCTGCCTCGGGCATGGATGTTTGTGATGTCCTTAGGTAAGTTAGGTTTAACTAGTTCTAAGTTCTAGGGGACTAATTACCTCAGCAGTTGAGTCCCATAGTGCTCAGAGCCATTTGAACCATTTTTGGAGGAAGTCCGGTATAGGTCCACTAAGGGATCATTGCGGGCCAGATGAAACGCCTTGGTCTGGTGAGATGGTGAGTTGTCTTGTGACAGCGAGAGCGAGAGCACCAGCAGCAGCACAGTACTGTTTGTATAAAGCGTTTATTTTGCATTTTGTTTACGACCTTCCACTAAGGAAGGGATTCTATTTGTGTTTATCTGCTCTGCATAGTAACTAACAGTTCTTGATAAAACTTTACGTAGTTTTCGTGTTAGATTTCTTAGTGTTTTCTTGATCGTTTAGAACAGAAAGCGCCCTAAAACCGTCTTTGTTTGTTTCGCGGCCGTTAGCCACTAGTCACTTGAATCAGCAGTTGTCTTGTGACAGCGAGAGCGAGAGCACCAGCAGCAGCACAGTACTGTTTGTATAAAGCGTTTATTTTGCATTTTGTTTACGACCTTCCACTAAGGAAGGGATTCTATTTGTGTTTATCTGCTCTGCATAGTAACTAACAGTTCTTGATAAAACTTTACGTAGTTTTCGTGTTAGATTTCTTAGTGTTTTCTTGATCGTTTAGAACAAAAAGCGCCCTAAAACCGTCATTTGTTTGTTTCGCGGCCGTTAGCCACTAGTCACTTGAATCAGCAGTTGTCTTGTGACAGCCAGAGCGAGAGCACCAGCAGCAGCACAGTACTGTTTGTATAAAGCGTTTATTTTGCATTTTGTTTACGACCTTCCACTAAGGAAGGGATTCTATTTGTGTTTATCTGCTCTGCATAGTAACTAACAGTTCTTGATAAAACTTTACGTAGTTTTCGTGTTAGATTTCTTAGTGTTTTCTTGATCGTTTAGAACAGAAAGCGCCCTAAAACCGTCTTTGTTTGTTTCGCGGCCGTTAGCCACTAGTCACTTGAATCAGCAGTTGTCTTGTGACAGCCAGAGCGAGAGCACCAGCAGCAGCGAGTACTGTTTGTATAAAGCGTTTTTGTACTTATTTGCTGCGCTTAGCTTTTAAATAGTTTTTCTGGGAAAACCTAGCGTAGTTTTCGCGTCTCGTATTTCAGTGAGTGTTTCTTGATTATCAGAGTAGCTCATCAGAAGATTATCTTGGGAATTTGTCACCGTATAGGGTAGGGTAAACATAGTCATGTGTAGGGACTGTGGTTGTTGTGAGCGGACGCAAGGAGAATTGGCCACTCTTCGGGGGCAGGTGGAGGCTTTGTCTGTTAGGCTCATCGAGCTCGAGGCGCAGGCGTCGGCTCGTAGTGGCGTTGGGGCAACTGTGGTGAGACCTATGCCTACTTCGGTGGCCTTGGAATCACATGGAACCCCTGATGTCGCTGCGTCTTCCGGCAGTGAGCATCTTACCGGTCAGCCATCACTCCAGGGTGAATGGCGGACAGTGGTGGGCTCTCGCGTGCCTGGCCGAAAGGCGAAGGTGGGATCTGGCCGCGTGGCAGCTGCCTTACCCCTTTCCAACAGGTACGGGGTGCTTCCTAGTGGTGATGACATCGTTTCCGAGCCACCACAGGATGCCTCGCCTGTTGGGCCAGTGGCCGATTCTCCGGCAAGGTCCCGACAGTCACAGAGGGCGGGCCTATTAGTTATAGGGAGCTCCAACGTTAGGCGGGTTATGGAGCCCCTCAGGAAAATAGCGGGTAGGTCGGGGAAGAATGCCAGTGTGCACTCGGTGTGCTTGCCGGGTGGTCTCGTCCGTAATGTGGAGGAGGCCCTTCCGGCAGCTATTGAACGCACTGGGTGTGACCGGCTGCAGATAGTAGCACATGTCGGAACGAATGACGCCTGCCGCTTGGGTTCTGAGGCCATCCTTGGTTCCTTCCGGCGGCGGCTGATTTGGTGAAGACAACCAGCATCGCACGCGGAGTGCAAGCTGAGCTTAATATCTGCAGCATAGTGCCCAGAGTCGATCGCGGTCCTCTGGTTTGGAGCCGTGTGGAGGGTCTAAACCAGAGGCTCAGACGACTCTGCGACTATAATGGTTGCAAATTCATCGACCTCCGTTATTGGGTGGAGAACTGTAGGGCCCCCCCTAGACAGGTCAGGCGTGCACTACACACCGGAAGCAGCTACTAGGGTAGCAGAGTACGTGTGGCGTGCACACGGGGGTTTTTTAGGTTAGAGGGACCCCCCCTTGGGCGAAACGATAAAATACCTGACGGCTTACCAGAGAGGACATTATCATCGTTGATAAAGAACGTCCGTCCTCAGAGACCAAAAACAGGAAAAGTTAACGTAATATTGGTAAACTGCAGGAGTATCCAGGGCAAGGTTCCTGAATTAGTATCTCTTATTGAAGGAAATAGTGCGCATATAGTATTAGGAACGGAAAGTTGGTTAAAACCGGAAGTGAACAGTAACGAAATCCTAGACACAGAATGGAATATATACCGCAAGGATAGGATAAACGCCAATGGTGGAGGAGTATTTATAGCAGTAAAGAATTCAATAATATCCAGTGAAGTTATTAGCGAATGCGAATGTGAAATAATCTGGGTTAAGCTAAGTATCAAAGGTGGGTCAGATATGATAGTCGGATGCTTCTATAGACCACCTGCATCAGCAACCTGCAGAACGTCGTGAAGAAGTTTCGTGATCATACTATTGTAATAGGGGGAGACTTCAATCTACCAGGTATAGAATGGGATAGTCACACAATCAGAACTGGAGCCAGGGACAGAGACTCTTGTGACATTATCCTGACTGCCTTGTCCGAGAATTACTTCGAGCAGATAGTTAGAGAACCAACTCGTGAAGCTAACGTTTTAGACCTCATAGCAACAAATAGACCGGAACTTTTCGACTCCGTGAATGTAGAAGAGGGTATCAGTGATCATAAGTCAGTGGTTGCATCAATGACTACAAGTGTAATAAGAAATGCCAAGAAAGGAAGGAAAATATATTTGCTTAACAAGAGTGATAGGGCACAAATCGCAGAATATCTGAGTGACCACCATCAAACGTTCATTTCTGAGGAAGAGGATGTGGAACAAAAATGGAAAAAATTCAGAAACATCGTCCAGTACGCCTTAGATAAGTTCGTACCGACTAAGGTCCAAAGCGAGGGGAAAGATCCACCGTGGTATAACAATCATGTACGAAAGGTACTACGGAAACAAAGAAAGCTTCATCATAGGTTTAAGAGTAGTCGAATCATAGCTGATAAGGAAAAGCTGAACGAAGCGAAAAAGAGCGTAAAGAGAGCAATGAGAGAAGCATTCAACGAATTCGAACATAAAACATTGGCAAACAATCTAAACAAGAACCCTAAAAAGTTTTGGTCATATGTAAAATCGGTAAGCGGATCTAAATCCCCTATTCAGTCACTCGTTGACCACGATGGCACCGAAACAGAGGACGACCGAAGAAAGGCAGAAATACTGAATTCAGTGTTCCGAAACTGTTTCACTGCGGAAAATCGTAACACGGTCCCTGACTTCAGCCGTCGCACGGACGCCAAAATGGAAAATATTGAAATAAACGATATCGGAATTGAAAAACAACTGCTATCACTTAGTAGCGGAAAAGCATCCGGACCAGACGAGATACCCTTAAGATTCTACAGTGATTATGCTAAAGAACTTGCCCCCTTTCTATCAGCAATTTATCGTAGATCGCTGGAAGAACGTAAAGTACCTAGCGACTGGAAGAAAGCGCAGGTCGTTCCCATTTTCATCAGATGCGAATAATTATAGGCCTATTTCGCTTACGTCAATCTGTTGTAGAATAATGGAACATGTTTTGTGTTCTCGTATTATGACGTTCTTAGATAATACAAATCTCCTTCATCATAACCAACATGGATTCCGCAAACAGAGATCATGTGAAACTCAGCTCGCCCTATTTGCCCAAGAAATTCACAGTGCCGTAGACACTGGCGAGCAGATTGATGCCGTATTCCTGGACTTCAGGAAGGCATTTGATACGGTTCCGCACTTACGTTTAATGAAAAAAATACGAGCTTACGGAATATCGGACCAGGTTTGTGATTGGATTCAGGATTTCCTAGAAGAAAGAACACAACATGTCATTCTTAACGGTTCAAAATCTGCAGATGTAGAGGTAATTTCGGGAGTACCGCAAGGAAGCGTGATAGGACCTTTATTGTTTACAATATACATAAATGACTTAGTTGACAACATCGGTAGCTCCGTGAGGCTATTTGCAGATGACACGGTTGTCTACAAGAAAGTAGCAACATCAGAAGACTCGTACGTACTCCAGGAAGACCTGCAGAGGATTAATGCATGGTGCGACAGCTGGCAGCTTTCCCTAAACGTAGATAAATGTAATATAATGCGCATACATAGGGGCAGAAATCCATTCCAGTACGATTATGCCATAGGTGGTAAATCATTGGAAGCGGTAACGACCGTAAAATACTTAGGAGTTACTATCCGGAGCGATCTGAGGTGGAATGATCACATAAAACAAATAGTGGGAAAAGCAGGCGCCAGGTTGAGATTCATAGGAAGAATTCTAAGAAAATGTGACTCATCGACGAAAGAAGTAGCTTACAAAACGCTTGTTCGTCCGATTCTTGAGTATTGCTCATCAGTATGGGACCCTTACCAGGTTGGATTAATAGAAGAGATAGACATGATCCAGCGAAAAGCAGCGCGATTCGTCATGGGGACATTTAGTCAGCGCGAGAGCGTTACGGAGATGCTGAACAAGCTCCAGTGGCGGACACTTCAAGAAAGGCGTTACGCAATACGGAGAGGTTTATTATCGAAATTACGAGAGAGCACATTCCGGGAAGAGATGGGCAACATATTACTACCGCCCACATATATCTCGCGTAATGATCACAACGAAAAGATCCGAGAAATTAGAGCAAATACGGAGACTTACAAGCAGTCGTTCTTCCCACGCACAATTCGTGAATGGAACAGGGAAGGGGGGATCAGATAGTGGTACAATAAGTACCCTCCGCCACACACCGTAAGGTGGCTCGCGGAGTATAGATGTAGATGTAGATGTAGATGGACTGTGAGAATATACTTGTCAGGTGCGGGTCGTCCTGTAGCTGCTTTGGACTATGATTAATGTGGTGAGCTGGAATAACGAACTGTGGGGGACTGTGCTGCGGTTGCGGCTTATTAAAAATGTTATACAGTGTCCTCGCTGCAGCCGTCGAATTTTCAGTGTGTACTCCTTCTGGACATTCCAAGGTTTGAACTGATAGGTTTACTCTCACCGTACACTAAAGAGCCAAAGACGTTGGTACACCTGCCTAATACCGTGTAGGGCCCACGAGAGCACGCAGAAGTGCCGCAGCACGACGTGGTATGGACTCGAATAATGCCTGAAGTAGTGCTGGAGGAAATTGACACCATGAATCCTGCAGGGCTGTCCACAAATCCGTAAGAGTATGAGGGTGGAGATCTCTTCTGAACAGCATGTTGCAAGGCATCCCAGATGTGTCGAATAATGTTAATGTCTGGGTAGTTTGGTGGTCAGAGGAAGTGTTTAAACTCGGAAGAGTGTTCCTGGAGCCACTCTGTAAGTGTGAGGTATCGCATTGTTCTGCCGGAATTGCCCAAGTCCGTCGGAATGCACAATAGACATGAATGGATGCTAGTGATCAGACAGGATGCTTACATACGTCAACTGTCAGAGTCGTATCTAGACGTATCATGGGCTTCAACTGCACACTCCCTACATCATTACAGAGCCTCCACCAGCTTCAACAGTCATCAAAGGTACACGAGTGGACCCTCGGCTCCGGAAGCCATAGCGATGATGTTTCGTTGAATAATTCGGTCGCTGACACTTGTTTATGGCCCAGCTTTGAAATCTACTGCAATATGCGGCGGGGTTGTACTTCTGTCACGTTGAACGATTCTTTTAAGTCGTTCTTGCAGGATCTTTTTCCGGCAGCAGCGATGTCGGAGATTTGATGTTTTACCTGATTCCTGGCATTCATAGTACACTCGTGAAACGGTCGTGCAGGATAATCCCCACTTCATCACTACCTCGGAGATGCTATGTCCCATCGCTCGTTCGCCGACTATAACACCACTTTCAAACTCCCATAAATCTTGATAACCTGCCACTGTAGCAACAGTAACCAATCTAACAACTGCGCCATACACTTGTTGTCTTATACAGGCGTTGCTGACCGCAGTGACGTATTCTGTCTGTTTAAATATCTCTGTATTTGAATACGCGTGCCTATTCCAGTCTCTTTGGCACTTCAGTGTATTTACTGGGCAAGTTTAAATTTGAAAAAAATAGTTATAATACTGTTTTGGTTCCCTGTATTGTTATCCAGTGGGCACATTGTAGTACATAGTAAGTGCACATATGGAAGTTTATGTCATTCCAGTTATCTAATTTCACTTCTCTGTTTGTTGTAGAAACCTCGTTATACTCTCTGCATTGCTTACCGTGCTAGCATGGTATTGTTTCTAATTGCAGACACCCTCTTGTCGAGGTGACGGAATGGTGCGTTTTCTCGCTGCATTTCTATAATGGTGGTACACGAATTTTTCAGGATTAAAATTTCTGACAAGGATTTTTGCAGCTTTGTATTTCTTCAAAGTTACTGGAACTCTTTAGCAATGATTAGGAATGATTAGATACTATTCTTAGATACTATGCTTAGGTTGTTATTTATGTTTATTTTATTTTTTGTTTATTTATTTACAACATGATCCATTACAATATTTCCATTACAATATTTGTATGTATGTATGTGTGTGTGTGTGTGTGTGTGTGTGTGTGTGTGTGTGTGTGTGCATGTCAATGTGTGCGCACGCAGAGGGTACTGTAATATACTGTAATGTTTGTGTTTTATGATGATGATGATGATGATGATGATGATGATGATGAGAGAAGGGAGACGCAGCGAAAATTTTCTTCACCCCATGGAATTTTTCCACCACCTGAGTTGAGGCCCGCCATAGCATTAGCGACCTCCGCCGCGGAGGTGGATTATTGCTATTCCTGTGTTTTCTAAACTCTAATGCACAGTATTACTTAAAAGTTTATTGATGCTTATCTCGGAAGGTGTGGCTGGATGTATGCTAACGATAAAAATTTTCTGTCGAAAGCTTGAATTTCTGCTAGTAGTTTCACATTACACAGGTTCAATAAAAATTGTTTACTGTTACGATGTCTTATGTGATTTGATGCACAAGCAGATAAACGAAAAGCTCCTTCTTTATTAAGAAAGGAGGAAAGGTATCTGTAGGATATAGGCTTCTTTGATAATTTTATTGCCTTTTACAGTATTGTTAATGTTACTGTGATTTGATCCACTGTGTTCGCTTTAAATGAATGTTTTTATTGAGCTGAAGTTTTAGTAATGTATTTCTTAAGTACCAAAGAATGAAAGCTTTATTGCAATAAGCGCTGTGTTAATAACTCTAATATCTCGAGAGAAGGTTCAGCAGAATTCAACAAAGGAAACTTATTTCCTGATCAACCTGCTTAAGTGGGCTAAAGACTTTAACAGAGTTTCTGTTTAAGTAAATTCTTTCACTACCACAGTGTAATAGTTTAATTTAGATAAAGAGAATAACTAATGCACTTTTATAACGATTACCGACGAGAACATTCCTTGATGGGGGGAATAAAGTGGTGGAAGAGAAGCAGGGAACTTTTATTTTCATCTTGTAGATAAATACAGTGGACTCGACTTTTCCCATGAAGATGAAAATCCCATTCAGTACTGTAGACCTGAGAATTGTGTTCAGAGCTCCAGTTAATGGGGAATAGTGTAAGTAATAATTAAAAGAAATAGCTGATAGAAAATGGTGTGATAGTGGTCCTTGACTCAATAGGCTTTGGAGTCTTATCATATTGAATCCGACGTATGTTGTAATGGAAGAAATATCTCTTATAGCCGAAAAATTGGGTCACCGGAATAAAAGGAGTACCGCTGGCTGCATTATAAGGTTATGACTTATATATTCCATGCATTTGCGAATGTTACAAACTGAAGATTGTAAAAGATGGATTTTCGCTTTTCAGTTAATCGAGAGATGAATTATAAAAAGGCAAAGCTTTCATCAACCCCAATACATATTTGAACAGCGCGATGCTTTACTAGCTACCGTATTATTGGAGATGGAATGCCTTTCGGTCTAAGGCGCTGCAGTCATTGACTGTGCGGCTGATCCCGGCGGATGTTCGAGTCCTCCCTCGGGCATGGGTATGTGTGTTTGTCCTTAGGATGGTTTAGGTTAAGTAGTGTGTAAGCTTAGGGACTGATGATTTTAGCAGTTAAGCCCCATAAGGTTTCGCACACTATTTTCTTTCTTTCTTTCTTTCTTTTTCTTTTTTTCTTTTTTTTTTAATTCCTTTGCGGTACTCCGATCTTCGAATTGACTTACCCAGCCTGTTTTGAAGGGACCAACACTTTAACATGGAATCTGATCCCTGGTACCCCTCAGCATTACCCACATTACAAACAATTCCAGAGGTGATTCAAGTGATATAAATGACAGATAACAATCCTAGGACAGGCCAGGGATCAAAATCCGAAACGTTGGGTCCATAGTCTGGCAGCTAACCACAATTATTGTGGAATATTCTGAAATATCAGGTGAGTCATTATTCGTTTCCAATGTGAAATAGAAAAAATGAAAGATGAATGAAGAGAGCATCAAGAAATTAAATTCATGATTGTGTTTTCTAAACAACCAAATAATTTATCTATAAAGTATCTAATTAATAATAGAGAATTTGCAGCCATTAATAATTTGAGGATAACAAATTACTTTTATAAACATAAAAATACCCATAAATTCACTTTGTGTTCTAAAGGAAGCAGGTCAATCATCGATTACATCCTCAAAAATTACAAAACCAAATCCTTACTATAAGATACTAGTGTGTAACGAGGGTACAGTATATGTTGCCCTTGTATCCAGCTTTGCATACATAGTAGATTGTCAGCCACTTCATTCTGTATTGTTGGACGTTTTCTCCTATTCCTAGAACAAGGGGCAGCTCTCTTACACTGATTTCTTGTGATCTTCTGATATGTATCCTGCCAAATGTCTTAGAAGTCTCATTTCTGACGCTTCATTTCTCTGTAATTGTTTTTCCACAGAGTAGCATAGGTGCAGTCCTGGTATTATAAAATTTATCTACTGTGACTTTCCCTGTTTTATTCAGGGGCGTTATGTTAATCGTACCTAACATATGTAAGTACCTTTGTAGACTTTTTTCACGGTCATTATCGCAAGCTTAGAAGATATCACAGCCCAGATTTTTGAAAATATCGACTTGTTCCAAAACATTACCCTCTATTATGACTTTAGCTGCAAGATGTGCTTTTCTACAAAAGGCCATACATTTTGCTTTCTGTGTAGATATGTGTAGACTATATGTTTTGCCATTATATGCAAGGACCATACAATATGCTGAAGACTGTCTTCAGTGCCCTTGACTATAGCTTGGTCACCTGCAAAAAGGAGTGAGTTAAAAAGGATCTTCCATTTTCTTTTGCCATGTATTGAGAATGTCACTTACGTGTATTTTAAATAGTATGGGCGACAAAGAACACACTTGTCTGACTTCTTGTGTGATTGTTCCCGCTCATGTACTAGTGACTGTAACGTCGCATATCTTGATGTCATTAGCAGCATACAAACCCTGAGGTGACCTTATTAAATGTTGAGGAATGATATAATCTTCTAAAATTTCCGATGACTTACATCTCACCACCCGGTCGAAGGCATTTTTGTAATCCTCAAAAGCTGTATATGTTGGGAGATTAAATTTCCTGTGCTTTTATAATATATAGCTTATAGAGAAAGCACGATCAATACGTGATCTTCCTTGACAAAAACAATTTACTTCTTCTATCAGAAAGTATCTGTTAAAGTATTTAATATTTTGGAAAGTATGTTGGCATATATCATATTTCCACAGCTTGGTATAGCCGTTACTGTCATTATGGTCTCCTTTTTCAAATACAGGTAAGCCTACTAAGTTCTTCAAACCTTCTAGAATGTGCCCATTCTTCCAGTATGGATTTATGAAATTTAGAAGCATAATCTACTTTTTTTAATGCGCATATTTAATAAGCTCAGAATTTTATTTTATCGTCTCCTTGACACTTTCTGATCCTCGTATTGCTCGAGTTCTTTCAAGGAGATTGGATATAGGTTATGCGCTGTTACAATATTTTTTTCTCTCTCCCTATCCATAGGTTTTGAAAGTAGTCTAGCCATGTACCATCAGAGATATTACTTCACTGTAGAGGATGTTTCTCCTCTTTATGAGGAAAGCTTTTATTATTTTATAATACCTTCAACCTGGTATACTAAATTTCCAAGGGATGCCTGCAAAACATGGATTTTCACTCCTTTTAACAAATGATACAAGTCTTTTATTTTCGGCGTGATCTTGTACACTTCTGGTTTTGAGGTATTTTAAATAAACATCTGTCTTTCTTCTAATCAGCTTTGCTAGGTCTTCATTTCAGTCAAGAAGCCTTCTTTTGTTCGTATATTTCTTCCCTTTTTTCATGAGTGTTCAGCCGATTTTATTATTATATCACTAATTTCTATCCATTCTTCATTTAGGTTTTGATTTATTCCTGAATCTTTAAACTTTTCACCATTTCTTCTTTCATATTACTGCTTCACTCTGGAATCTTGGAGATGATGTATTTTGAAGACTTCTCCCGATGAATAACTTTTAAAGTCAACACTATACAGTTGCAATTTTAATGTAGATACCACCAGGAAACGGCCTACTGTACGGCATACTGTACACTTGCTGTACTTTAGTATATTGTACTGAAGCTCGTAATTTGTGAGGATATAATTAATGACGGATCTGCTTCCTCTTGCACACCAGGTGAATTTATGGACCCTTTTACGTTGCAAAGTTTCTACACTCCAGGGGAAACTTTATTGACACATTCCTGGGGTCAGATACATCAAATGATCACACTGACAGAACCACAGGCACATAGACACAGGCAACAGAGCATGCACAATGTCGGCACTAGTACAGTGTATATCCACCTTTCGCAGCAATGCAGGCTGCTATTCTCCCATGGAGACGATCGTAGAGATGCTGGATGTAGTCCTGTGGAACGGCTTGCCATGCCATTTCCACCTGGCGCCTCAATTGGACCAGCGTTCGTGCTGGACGTGCAGACCGCGTGAGACGACGCTTCATCCAGTCCCAAACATGCTCAATGGGGGACAGATCCGGAGATCTTGCTGGCCAGGGTAGTTGACTTACACCTTCTAGAGCACGTTGGGTGGCACGGGATACATGCGGACGTGCATTGTCCTGTTGGAACAGCAAGTTCCCTTGCCGGTCTAGGAATGGTAGAACGATGGGTTCGATGACGGTTTGGATGTACCGTGCACTATTCAGTGTCCCCTCGACGATCACCAGTGGTGTACGGCCAGTGTAGGAGATCGCTCCCCACACCATGATGCCGGGTGTTGGCCCTGTGTGCCTCGGTCGCATGCAGTCCTGATTGTGGCGCTCACCTGCACGGCGCCAAACACGCATACGACCACCATTGGCACCAAGACAGAAGCGACTCTCATCGCTGAAGACGACACGTCTCCATTCGTCCCTCCATTCACGCCTGTCGCGACACCACTGGAGGCGGGCTGCACGATGTTGGGGCGTGAGCGGAAGACGGCCTAACGGTGTGCGGGACCGTAGCCCAGCTTCATGGAGACGGTTGCGAATGGTCCTCGCCGATACCCCAGGAGCAACAGTGTCCCTAATTTGCTGGGAAGTGGCGGTGCTGTCCCCTACGGCACTGCGTAGGATCCTACGGTCTTGGCGTGCATCCGTGCGTCGCTGCGGTCCGGTCCCAGGTCGACGGGCACGTGCACCTTCCGCCGACCACTGGCGAGAACATCGATGTACTGTGGAGACCTCACGCCCCACGTGTTGAGCAATTCGGCGGTACGTCCACCCGGCCTCCCGCATGCCCACTATACGCCCTCGCTCAAAGTCCGTCAACTGCACATACGGTTCACGTCCACGCTGTCGCGGCATGCTACCAGTGTTAAAGACTGCGATGGAGCTCCGTATGCCACGGCGAACTGGCTGACACTGACGGCGGCGGTGCACAAATGCTGCGCAGCTAGCGCCATTCGACGGCCAACACCGCGGTTCCTGGTGTGTCCGCTGTGCCGTGCGTGTGATCATAGCTTGTACAGCCCTCTCGCAGTGTCCGGAGCAAGTAT
The DNA here is from genome assembly GCF_023864275.1 of Schistocerca cancellata. NCBI lineage: Eukaryota > Metazoa > Arthropoda > Insecta > Orthoptera > Acrididae > Schistocerca > Schistocerca cancellata. Next base: position 745,505,378 of record NC_064628.1, on the reverse strand, counting down.
GGTGGGTCTGACACACCAGTGTCAATGTGTTCTTTTTTCCATTTCCAGGAGTGTAATTTCGAAATATTTCGTACACAATGTTGCAGCCTCTGGAAGTAACAATGCCTCTAACACCACTAGTCTTCTTAAAACAAGGACACCCACATACTGATAAGGTAAAATATTACGACTATGGCCCACTGCGAGACTGAATGCCACCTGGTGGCGTTGTGTGTACGCGACGCGGCGAGGAAAGCGCAAGGTAACTCAAAAGAATGGGAAATTTTGGAACTTGTTTTCGCAACGCTACGAGATTGGTGACGCCCAATGACATATAGAATGCTGCTCATACTGTCTTACCATTCGGTAAACAAAAACACCCAGTAATGGAACGGTGTGCAGCAAGCGTTTGCGGTAAAAGCCTATTACAAGAACAGAAGCGCGGAGGCGGCGTGTCGAGAATTTCGGCGTCATCGCAACATCGGACGGCATGTTCGCGTTCCCCCAGTGCATCCAATCAACACCTGGGTCCCTAATTTTGAAGCATCAAGTGCAAGAAGCAATGTGCACGGAGACCCAGAACCGCTCGTAGGGGAGACAATATCGAGGCTGTGCGAAATGCTTTCGCAAGAAGCCCACAGCGCTCTGTTCGACGCCGTGCAGAGTCTCTGCAGCGGTATCATCAGCTGTTCAACTAATACGGAAAGTGGATTTAAAGTTCCCTCCATACAAGCTGCAGATCGTTCAGCAGCTTCAGCCTAACGATCTGCTAAGGAGTAGACAGTATGCTAAACGCATGTTAACAAAAGTGCACTGTGACAACAATTTCATTAACAACCTGTGGATGTCGGACGATGCTCACTCCAACCTCAGTGGCTTTGTCAACAAACTACTGGTCTCAACAAAATCCACATCAGATGCATGAGCGTCCATTGCACAGCGCCGTGTCATCAAGTGGCGTCAAAAGTCCAAATGGTTCAAATGGCTCTGAAGACTGTGGGACTTAACAATTCAGGTCATCAGTCCCCTACAACTTAGAACTACTTAAACGTAACTAACCTAAGGACATCACACACATCCATGCCCGAGGCAGGATTCGAACCTGCGACCGTAGCGGTCGCATGGCTCCAGACTGAAGCGCCGAGAACCGCTCGGCCACAACGGCCGGCGTCAAAAATGCCTAATTTTTTGAAGATCATGGTGTGTGCGCAACCACTGTAACGTCTGTTCGGAACGTTGCCATGATTGAAATTTTTGCTGCGCATGAATTGCCCCATCTTCCTGCCAGCAGTTGGTTTCAACATGACGGAGCAACGGTACATGCGGCAAATGTATCGCTGGGAGCTGTACGACGATTGTTTGGTAATCGTGTCGTTTCAAATGACGTTGGCACTACATGGACCACAAGGTCGCCTGATATGACAGCATGTGGCTTGCTTGTGGGGCCACCTTAAGAGAACGGTTTACTGTACTCGACTTCCTACCATCGAAGAACTTAACGCAAGAACACGAACAAAACCCTGCCGGATTTCTACTGAAATGTTAGCTCACGTCATGCATAACCTTCCTATCAGGCTGTAGGATTGTGTGCTCCGAAGGGGATCTTGTCTATCGGACGTGGTATTCATGAAAAAGCTTGGTTGTGAAATCCATTAATGGGATAGCGTACTCTGTACTATACATTGACAGAAATAAATATGTGTATAGTATCTGTGCTCATACATTAATCTCCAATCCAAAATTTCTCGTTCTTTTGAGTCAGTGTGTACATGAGCGGAGCAGAGATGATCATTGACCACACGACATCGTCACATACAGTCTCAGTGGGCACGGATTCACTGATATTGGACAATGAATAAATGGAGGAGGAGGAGATTAGAGTTGAATGTCCCATCGACAAAAAAATGGTTCAAATGGCTCTGAGCACTGTAGCACCTAGAACCGCCGGCTGTCCCATCGACAGTGCGCCCATTGGAAAGGAAGCTCCGATATCGGAAGGATGGGGAAGGAAATATGCCTTCCCCTTTTCACAGCAACCATTCCGGCATTTGCCTGGAATGAGTTAGAAAAATCACGGAAAACCTAAATCTGGATGACCTGATGGGGATTTGAACCGTCGTCCTCCCGAATGCGAGTCCAGTGTGAAGACCACTCGAGATATGCACCGCACCATGGATGTAGGCTAATGGTGACAGTATTATTCCGAGGGGGACATACTTCTAAGTTTCCATGGGACTTGCGGTAGTAATCTAACAATGAGGCACCACTACAGCTGTCAAGTACTTGAATCTTAAACTGACTATCTACATCCCTTCATCCTCGATGTCTTCCAAAGCAAAGATGGTGTCTGTCACAGTCACAAGACCAGATTAGAGCCACAGCGGTCTGAGGAACATAATAGCAATTTCACGTTGATATCCTGGTCAATAAATTCACCTGATCTGAACCAAATGGAATACAGGTAGGACGCTAGAGGGTGCCGGCTCCGCTCCACAAACCACCGGCCCATAATTTACATAAATTGCGTAGCTTATACATAGACATCTGGTACCACGTATCTTCGAAAATCTACAAAGAACTAGTCCAATTATGCCGCACACAACCTCTGCTGTACTCTGCTCCGATGGTCGACTAACATCCCGTTAAGCGGGTACCCATCAGTGTATAAGGCATGGAAATTAAGTGACAAAAAGCAATATGGGACAAAGGCTGCCAATACTATAATCAAGAACCTATCCTCCACAGCAACTCCTAGTTTACGGATAGGACATGCGCTAAATTGCAACCGAGATACATAACAATGACCGCAACTTACTCAGTAATCTCCGCAGGTCAAGCGGCAGAGATCCCCAAATTTGTTCGCGTGGCTTAACGTCAAAAGGTGATTTACGTCATCCATTCCTCTCGTGTAAGCGGTACCACGACAGCAAGTCACTTTGGTGAAAGAACTAACAGTAACGATGCCTGCGACACAACTATACTCGAATCATAGAACTCAACAACAAACAGAATACAGTATCGTCATGAACTTTTTAAGCGATTGTAACCTTTACATATAACTCAGACTGTATTCCCAAGTACCATCTCATCAACAGTCATTACTACTGTACCTACGTATTGTTTAATCTTTGAGACGTAGTATAACGAGAGTAGCAATTGTATTTCTTATCAAATATGTGTATTGCTACTAGTCATCACGTTCTTTTCCCTCAGTAATCTAAAATGCTTGGATTGTTTTCCATTAGTTGTGTATCAGTGAACTGTATCAGTTATGTGCTCTGTTAGTGCTGACTCAACGTACCATCCGCTTGAGAACACTGCACGAAGTCCACATGAAAATTAGGTAATAAAACAAACTAAAACAGAAAGCAAACTTTCAAGTAATTTCATCCCAGGTTTTCTTTTTGCTAAATGAGGTTTAGCCCATGGTGTAAGACATGCTAATGTTCCTAACGTAGCAGATCATTAAGTGGCACAAGGGGACCCCAAATTCCTTTCTCCGATAGTTACTATAGTTTTATCAAGATCCAATCATTACTACGATAGAATGTACAGAGACGCAATCGTAACTGAAAATCCAAATAGTCTTGAGTTATTTGTGTACTTGGGATGTCTACCTTTCACAGTAAATTTTCCTATACAGCAAGTGAAATGTGTACCAAGTTTCGTGAGAGGGATTATCAGAAAGTGACGCACAATAATTTTATTACCAAAAAGTTTAATAGGTAACAAAATAAAAAAAATGAAATAGCTTACACCTTTTACCTACTTTTCTACATAGTCATCAACGTTCTCAGCACATTTTTCCCATCGTGGAACCAGTTTCAATATGACCTATTTTTAACAGTCCGTTTGGTTGGAGTATAGCTTTCACTTCCGCACCTATCGTAAGGCGTTGGCCAGCCAGGACTTTCTTCTTGGGACCCAACAGGCGAAAGTCCGATGGTGCAATGTCCGTACTGTATGGTGGATGCTGCTATATCCTCCCACACAAATTTCGCAATTTTCTCACAATCAGAAGCAGCAACAGGGGGCGAGAATTGCCATGATAAATTTTGACACCGTCAGGATTAATGCTTGTCACGAACAGCACGACGCAACCTAACCAAAATTTTAATGTGGGCTGCAGTATTCACAGTGGTCCCGTGTTCAGAAAAGCCCACAAATAACAAACCACGCATATCCCACAACATTGTCACAAGCGCTTTCCTAACAGGTTGAGTCACTTTGGATTCTTTTCGTACTGAGGAACCAGAGTGTTTTTACTCCATAGAAGCTTGCTTGGTTTCTGGCGTGTAGTAGTACGCCCATGACTCATCACCAATGACGGTTCCTTTCAGAAAGTCGTGCCCCTCTGCGGCGTAATGCATAAAGTGATCCTAGATTCTCATCATTCGATGACCATTGAGGTTGTCTGTCAGGTTCTTGGGCACCCAGCGAGTACTAACTTTACAAAGTTTCAACGTGTCATGAACAGTATCGTACACCGCACAATAGGAAATGTTGTAGTGCTGAGATAAAATTCGCAGTTGCACACGCCGGTCGTTCAAAATTGCTGCCCTAATGGCTTCGACATTCTGCCGGGTTTCAGCTGTTACCGGCCGCCCGGAGCGTGGAGAATCATTAAGGTTCACACGGCTCTCTTGGAAGAAATTACATCACTTCGAGACATTGCTACGGCACATACAGCACTCTCCATACACGCCACGCATGTACGTATCAATTTAACTCGATTGATGCCTTTTGGTCCAGAAATATCAAACAACACTTCGCTGTTCTTCACAGGTTGTTGACAGTAAGATGCGCGATATTCGTTTCGTAGTTCAGGCTTATCTCGCTAGAGATATACATGAAAACAAAATACTTTCTGTAGGGCAAACTTTAACATTCCAGCTGCAATACGAGTGAAGAAAGATATCATTGTGCTTCACTTTCTGGTCCTCCCTCGTAGAAATTACTTGAAACGTTACGGAGATATGCAGTTAAGTTATACCACTGTCTTTCCACCCCCCAATTCCCCTCCCCTTTTCTCTAGCGGACGAATGCCATTGGAACTGTCACCAACGGCCCTAGCGTCCCAGAAAACTATAAATTCGATACTAATACCAGTCGCTTTCGAATATTTTTTACATGGCATGGGTTCTCATCCCTACATTGGAGAGGTAGTAGGGGGATGGTTGTACTACCTCAGGAAGCTTCGCGGCTGCCCACACAGCAACTTAAGAAATTTTCATCGTAATCGTATGAATGATATAAGAACGCAGTAAGAACGCACAGAAGACCAATAAACCGGGAAGCAAGCTATTATTCATCTACAGGATGCCCGACCCCCCCCCCTAAAAAAAAAAAAAAAAACATGCCTTAGGAACAGGTTCCTTACACCAAAACAAGAAAAAAATCTAGTAAATATGGATGCTAATGTTTAGCATCTCATGACATATTTTCTTATGACATAGTTTAGTTTAAAAAGCTGGTGAAGTCACCTGCATGCACAAAATATTTGGCTAGTCAATCAATGAGTTAAATATCACAAGCTCACTTTCTTGTAACATACCTTATTTTAAGAAACAAAAGTTAAATCCTATCATAACTGTTGTAATTATAGTGTTCATTTTCTCTAATTTCCATCTAAATTCGTTTAAATCCGTATATAAACATGTTATCTAGATCGTATCTGAAAAAAAATTACTTTCTTTAATTGTTTTAAGAAGTATTATGTTCTTCTGAATATAAAATGTACACCACTATTGTCTGCCTTTTTTTTACATACTATCATTATCATTATTAATTCGTTGCCTTATGCAAATAATTTACTGGTAACGGTTAGGCTATGCATCATTTGTTAAACAGTGAAATTCATTGCATTTTGTCTATAAAAGTTTAGAAAATACTAATGTTTTTTACTTTTATTAACAAATGGAAAAGTTAATTAACATATATGAATTACAGCTTATTAATGAAAATATTTTCCTTTTCAGTATCACTAACAGAATGAGAATGTAAGTATTCAAGACATAATAAAAGTTAGTACAAAATGTGAAACATCAAACAGAAAGTGAATTAATTGAGTAGTGCTACTGATGTATATGATCTCTATTCATTTAACATTAAGGCATTTCGCACATCTACGCCAAATTTAAATTTATTTTCATGTGATTAATGTTTAAAAGCAAATGGTACTTTTTGAAATGATATTATTCAGTATTTGTTAATTGACATTTCCATTTCATAATATAAATACTGTTTAAATAAGATAAAAGATTTTATGATTGAATGGAACCAAGGACCTCACACATACAGCATCTATACGCTATACACCCATCTACCTGCGAGTCTTTGCATTTGATTCTACATAATAGCACTGATACATCTTTTGACCTTCAAAGACGATTTTTCGGTTATTTTTTGGAACTGCATCATATTGATTTATGGAACTGAGGGGTACTGTCCTTCAAACTGTCTAAGTATAAGGAAAATTCTAGTGATTTCTATGACTATAAGTTCGGTTGTAATATTGTGGCGTTCAGAACACCCAAGCAGCAAAAATCTTGGTTGTATTACCCAGAAGTGCAACTAGGCTAACTCAGCTGCTGCTGTTTATGAAATAAACATGACTGTGACGAAAATTATTTAACAGAATGCGGAATTGAGTCATAAACACGATAACAACATCGTTAGATAATCGATAGCTGCCACGCATTCTTCGTGTTGTTATCACAGAGCTTGAGCAACACATTGCAAGTAGAGCATTGTATCTCTGCATGAGCAGGGTACGGAATACAGTTTCAAAACAGGGGTAAAAGAAAGCAGCTGGGGAAACTGCACAGACAGCGATCCTCACCCACGACGAGGGCCTCCCGCGTCTCGACCAGCGGCTCTGCGTCCGGGCCGCCGCCCGCGGTCACCGTCGCCTGGCATCGAACCCGCAGCCGGCCGTCAGCGGAGAAGTGTCGCTCGGACACGACGAGGCGCAGCCCGGACACGGTGGCCGTCAGCCCGTGCTGCTGCACGGACGCCTCCAGCGCCGGCGGAACCTGCCGACACGCCTGCGTCACCAGGGGGTCCACTCTGCTGGCCAAACTGCACTCTTAAAACGGCCACCTCCTACAGCGGCGACATTCACAACAAAAAAAAAATGGCTCTGAGCACTATGGGACTTAACATCTATGGTCATCAGTCCCCTAGAACTTAGAACTACTTAAACCTAACTAACCTAAGGACATCACACAACACCCAGCCATCACGAGGCAGAGAAAATCCCCGACCCCGCCGGAAATCGAACCCGGGAACCCGGGCGCGGGAAGCGAGAACGCTACCGCACGACCACAAGCTGCGGGCGACATGCACAACAGTGCGACCACTACGCTGCTGGTTTCGTTCCTATATTGGTAAAAATCTGAAAGTCTAACAAAAAGAAAAGTTAATGTGTTGAAAGTTTGGCACAGTGCCACATTGTTTACTCTTAGCAAAGGTCCAAGTGTACGGAATAGGGTCTCAGATATCTGAACTGATCGAAGACTTAATAAGTAGCAGATGGTGTCCGGGAAGTAGGGGCTAAACAGCTATAGAATATACAAAAATGTTTGAAAATGTAATTTTTTTACAAACACTTTAACTAACTTCTCCCATTTATATATGAGAAACTATATCCTCCATATGACCAACAAGGACGCGCGGCAACGAGCAAAGCGTTCTTTGAACTTCTCGATGATACGTTCACAAACATCTGATAGGATGCCGTTAATAAACCTTTTAATTTCGTCCTTCAATTGGTGTATTATAGTGGTGTCTTCACGTACACTTTTGATTTCACAAATCGCTACAGAAAAAAGTCACAAGGCGTAAGATCACATGATCTGGCAGGCGATTCCTGGTTGCCACGCAATGAGGTAATTTTTTGAGGAAACTTTTCATTCAGCAGAGCAATTGCTTCGTGGGATGTGTGACATGTTGCACCATCTTGTTGACACAAAAAAATCAGAAAGCATATTTCGGTAACGGTCGCCGTTCACGTTGACGGCAGCTCCCTCATTATTTTCAGAAGAATTTGGGACGATCACTCCTCCTGCCCAGCACCCACACCACAAAGTCCTGCGTTGTGGCCGCATGTCATCTTCCACAGTCACTCGCGGATTTTCGTTACCCCATATTCCGCAGTTCTGTTTGTTGACTCCTGACGTGAAAGTGCGCCCACTCTGAGAAAATTATTCTTTTTGTAAAGCTTTCGTTCTCCGCTTGTCGAGACAAGACCCATTGAGTAAATCGATGTCTCTTTCCATGATCTGCAGGCTTCAACTCTTATGTGAATCGAATCTTCAGAACGTTGGAAAGGATTTCATGCAGTTAACTTCGTGATAAATTCAGTTACTGAGCTAGTCAGCGAACTGATTTTCTTTTCTTACGGTCACATTGTCAAGCACAAAAATGGTTCAAATGGCTCTGAGCACTATGGCACTTAACTTCTGAGGTCATCAGTCCCCTAGAACTTAGAACTACTTAAACCTAACCAACCTAAGGACAGCACACACATCCATGCCCGAGGCAGGATTCGAACCTGCGACCGTAGCAGTCGCGCGGTTCCAGACTGTAGCGCCTAGAACCGCTCGGCCACCCCGGCCGGCCATTGTCAAACATGACAGCAGTGTTTTCATGTGTTCGAACAGAACGCGGTCGTCCTATTTTCTAAAAGTTTGAAACTGAATCCGTGATCTCAAACTTCGGAATGATTCCTTTGGAGAAGTATTACGTCCGAGTGTCACGCGCAATTCACGATCGGTTGCCGTGGGACTTCCATTGTTTTTGTTACAGCTTTTTATCACTTGGATACATTGCTCACTAGTCATTTGCTCCATGACGAATATAACACCAAACAACGATGCTCATCTCACAAAAGCTATCTGGCTACTAATGGGAACGATCACAGATAACAAACATGAAAGAAACTACTTCTCGGACGCCCGTTAGAACCCAGTATTTTATCCTGAAACGAAGCTATCGTAAGGGGTGTCACACGAAAGTACGATAGGACAGTTCTCGTTCTATCTATACATCGTTAGTCCAAAATGTTTCGAGACTGACTTTATTCACGGCGTATAAACGAGATCAGTGCAGCTACTAAGCTGGCAGCTTTGAGCTAACAGCTGTAAACAACAGATGTGCATTCGTCACGAGCGTTGGTGTTCAGTAGTGGACGTGTGGCCATAGTGTGTAAATTTTGTTGTGTCACAAATCGTAGTGAGGCACATCTCTAAATCAAATGTTCAGCGCATCCTCCAGAATGTTATGAAGAAGAGGAAAGAGGATGCAAAGTATAACCTACGCTTCTTGTCTCCCAAATAAAATCAACGAAACATGGATGCCTGCCATAACTTGAATGAAATGGAAAACCTGGACAGTTACTTTCTGGACAAAATGTCATCATTGTTGACGAGTCTTTCACACAACGTCGAAGTCCAGAAAGTTACATGGAGGATGAATGCTTTGACGACATAACCAACACTGAAGCCAATACGCCGCGTCTTGAGCAACATCCCAAATAAGGACTGTTAGCGGTGTTTCACATAGTTATAAAAACGTTCTGTTCATTTTACTTCAACGCGTGAGACTTGAAGCATTAAAACCACCATCTTAAATTTTCTCCACTTTTGCCAATCTAGTTGCGAACGTTTTCGAATGACGGGGGTACGTCAACGAACCGAGTATTAGGATGAACAATAATCAGCGACTATTCCCTCATGTGCATGTAGTGTAAGGACAAGTGTCAGCGTTGAGTGCCTGTAGGCAGATACATGACGATTTAGACAGAAATTCTGTTTTATGTGATCAATTGTAGCTTGATCTCAATACAGAGGAATGTAATTCGATACAAACGGGCGGGAAAAGGAACCATGCGTTTTTCGAATATAGTATAAGTGATGTGCTGGCCGCTTGATAAAGTCACATCGATTAATAACTAGGCGTAGCGTTGCAAAGTGACTTGAAATGGAAGCAGCACCTTAAGTTGGTTGCTGAGAAGGCGAATGGTCGACTTTGGTTTATTAGCAGAATACTAGGATAATGTACGTCACCTAATATAAGGGCGACCGCGTACAGGGGCGCTATTAAATATGTTTGATCAACACGCGAGTACTACGGGAATGCTCTGTGAACTCAGATGCGAATCCCTGAGAGGAAGAAGATGTTCTTTTCGCGGAACAGTATTTCGAAAGTTTATCAAACCGGCATTTCGACCGAACACACAACGATCCTATTGCTATCAGAAAACATCACGCGTAAGGACCACGAAAACAAGAAAAGGTAAATTAGGGCTCGTACTGGATAGAGACAACCGTTTTCCCCCGCTCCATTTGCTACTGGAACAGGAGACGGAATGATCAACCACGCTCCAGTACCGTAACATCAGCTGCAACTAATAACGCCTAGCCGTATCCACCTGCTGGAACGGCTACTTGCTGCCTATCACAGCATACCTTGCTCACGTCCCGTGCTGGTTAAAATTCCGAAACTTTCGTCTGAATTTTATGTTGTTTGCAGTAGAATCATAAAATGAATTACATTTCCGGCAACACTGTGTATGGCTCACCTCAACATCTCACCAGAGCCATCTGCCTTTTATTTTTGTAATAGGTGTCGTCTTCCATCTCACATAGGTTGGTCACTGTACGAGGTGCATTCAAGTTCTAAGGCCTCCGATTTTTTTTTCTCCGGACTAGAAAGAGATAGAAACATGCGCATTGTTTTAAAATGAGGCCGCGTTCATTGTCAATACGTCCCAGAGATCGCAGCACCGTATGGCAGATGGAATTTTACCACCAGCGGCGAGAATGAGAACTGTTTTAAATACTTTAAATGGCGACGTTTTCCTTACTTGAACAGCGTGCAATCATTCGTTTTCTGAATTTGCGCGGTGTGAAACCAATTGAAATTCATCGACAGTTGAAGGAGACATGTGGTGATGGAGTTATGGATGTGTCGAAAGTGCGTTCGCGGGTGCGACAGTTTAATGAAGGCAGAACATCGTGTGACAACAAACCGAAACAACCTCGGCCTCCCATAAGCTGGTCTGACGACATGATGGAGAAAGTGGAGAGAATTGTTTTGGGGGATCGCCGAATGATTGTTGAACAGATCGCCTCCAGAGCTCGCATTTCTGTGTGTTCTGTGCGCACAATTCTGCATGACGACCTGAAAATGCGAAAAGTGTCATCCAGGTGGGTGCCAGGAATGCTGACGGACGACCACATGGCTGCCCGTGTGACATGTTGCCAAGCAATGTTGACGCGCAACGACAGCATGAATGGGACTTTCTTTTCGTCGGTTGTGACAATGGATGAGACGTGGATGCCATTTTTCAATCCAGAAACAAAGCGCCAGTGAGCTCAATGGAAGCACACAGATTCACCGCCACCAAAAAAATTTCGTGTAACCGCCAGTGCTGAAAAAATGATGGTGTTTACGTTCTGGGACAGCGAGGGCGTAATCCTTACCCATTGCGTTCCTAAGGGCACTACGGTAACAGATGCATCGTATGAAAATGTTTTGAAGAACAAATTCCTTCCTGCACTACAACAAAAACGTTCGAGAAGGGCTGCACGTGTGCTGTTTCACCAAGACAACGCACCCGCACATCGAGCTAACGTTACGCAACAGTTTCTTCGTGATAACAACTTTGAAGTGATTCCTTATGCTCCCTACTCACCTGACCTGGCTCCTAGTGACTTTTGGCTTTTCCCAACAGTGAAAAACACTCTCCGTGGCCGCACATTCACCAGCCGTGATGCTATTGCCTCAGCGATTTTCCAGTGGTCAAAACAGAATCCTAAATAAGCCCTCGCCGCTGCCATGGAATCATGGCGTCAGCGTTGTGAAAAATGTGTACGTCTGCAGGGCGATTACGTCGAGAAGTAACGCCAGTTTCATCGATTTCGGGTGAGTAGTTAATTAGAAAAAAAATCGGAGGCCTTAGAACTTGAATGCACCTCGTACATTTCCGCCAAACTGTGTACGGCTCACCTCAACGTCTCACCAGAGCCATCTACCTTTTCTTTTTGTAAAAGGTGTCGTCTTCCGTCTCACACAGATTGGCCGCTGTAGGTGACAACGGTCTACTTGTCTACTCATCGCCCCCCAGTAGGCCTGTTGGCAGTACTCTCGGCCAGACGGTACAGCGTGGCGCTCAGGAAGCACGTTTGCCGCTCCCAGCGGGGCTGGCCTGGCGGTGTCTGGGAAGATCCTCCTGGGAGCGTGTGAGGAGAAGGCGGGACGTGGCGGCAGCCGTAGCGCGGATTCCCGACGTGTTCTCGGTAGCCTTCAATTGAAGAACACTTCCCGCAGCACGCCGTCCCTCTGGTTCCCGGTCAGCATCCGAGGATAACGCTGCTAGTAATTCCATGTACGAGCATTGAATAACTAAGACACTCTAGCGAAGTACCAGGGTTGGTCAACAGGTAATGTCTCTTGAGTCATAAAAAATTTAATAATGAAGATGTGAGACCAGACATAGTACATACCTTCACCCGAACTGACCTCTACACAACACTACCCATCAACATACTCACCACTCATTTGTGCACATTTGCGTCGTCATTGAACGCAGGCATGAAAAGCAGCTCCTGGGTTTGCTTTTAGAGCTATGATTTTAGAGCTGCTTTAAGCGCAGCCAATAAAAAGTGTCTCAACCAGCCTCAGAGTATAAAAAACAAAACTTATCTGGTACACCCATTTAAACTGAACTTAAAGGGAGACAGACGGTGGCAGAAATAATGAAAAATTTACAAATTATTTGTTTTGCTTATTTGATAGTAAATACACTCCTGGAAACTGAAATAAGAACACCGTGAATTCATTGTCCCAGGAAGGGGAAACTTTATTGACACATTCCTGGGGTCAGATACATCACATGATCACACTGACAGAACCACAGGCACATAGACACAGGCAACAGAGCATGCACAATGTCGGCACTAGTACAGTGTATATCCACCTTTCGCAGCAATGCAGGCTGCTATTCTCCCATGGAGACGATCGTAGAGATGCTGGATGTAGTCCTGTGGAACGGCTTGCCATGCCATTTCCACCTGGCGCCTCAGTTGGACCAGCGTTCGTGCTGGACGTGCAGACCGCGTGAGACGACGCTTCATCCAGTCCCAAACATGCTCAATGGGGGACAGATCCGGAGATCTTGCTGGCCAGGGTAGTTGACTTACACCTTCTAGAGCACGTTGGGTGGCACGGGATACATGCGGACGTGCATTGTCCTGCTGGAACAGCAAGTTCCCTTGCCGGTCTAGGAATGGTAGAACGATGGGTTCGATGACGGTTTGGATGTACCGTGCACTATTCAGTGTCCCCTCGACGATCACCAGTGGTGTACGGCCAGTGTAGGAGATCGCTCCCCACACCATGATGCCAGGTGTTGGCCCTGTGTGCCTCGGTCGTATGCAGTCCTGATTGTGGCGCTCACCTGCACGGCGCCAAACACGCATACGACCATCATTGGCACCAAGGCAGAAGCGACTCTCATCGCTGAAGACGACACGTCTCCATTCGTCCCTCCATTCACGCCTGTCGCGACACCACTGGAGGCGGGCTGCACGATGTTGGGGCGTGAGCGGAAGACGGCCTAACGGTGTGCGGGACCGTAGCCCAGCTTCGTGGAGACGGTTGCGAATGGTCCTCGCCGATACCCCAGGAGCAACAGTGTCCCTAATTTGCTGGGAAGTGGCGGTGCGGTCCCCTACGGCACTGCGTAGGATCCTACGGTCTTGGCGTGCATCCGTGCGTCGCTGCGGTCCGGTCCCAGGTCGACGGGCACGTGCACCTTCCGCCGACCACTGGCGACAACATCGATGTACTGTGGAGACCTCACGCCCCACGGGTTGAGCAATTCGGCGGTACGTCCACCCGGCCTCCCGCATGCCCACTATACGCCCTCGCTCAAAGTCCGTCAACTGCACATACGGTTCACGTCCACGCTGTCGCGGCATGCTACCAGTGTTAAAGACTGCGATGGAGCTCCGTATGCCACGGCAAACTGGCTGACACTGATGGCGGCTGTGCACAAATGCTGCGCAGCTAGCGCCATTCGACGGCCAACACCGCGGTTCCTGGTGTGTCCGTTGTGCCGTGCGTGTGATCATTGCTTGTACAGCCCTCTCGCAGTGTCCGGAGCAAGTATGGTGGGTCTGACACACCGGTGTCAATGTGTTCTGTTTCCATTTCCAGGAGTGTATAATTTAGATTATTATCCCAATTTTTTTCCTTTAAATTCGAACTACAAATGGCATAAAAAAATTAAAACCCTAAGCAGTGTAATGTGCCAAGCCCGCTTTTCAATCTACCAAATGGAGGAAAAATTTTATTGCAGAATTTGGCCTGTGAACCTAGAAAATATAGCTTTACAAGGCTGTGATTTTTTTCTATACATAACAGCAGTGTTGTAAAGAAGGCTGTGGAGCCATTTTATGGTTCAATCAGTGTGGTAGAGAAGGCTGTGGAGTGTTGTAAACAAGTTTCGCGCTGTTCAGTGGAATTCGAGTGACACTTGATTTATTGTGCCATTCTTTGTGCAAGGTTGAATCTGTTGATCCCTTTTTATAATACCTAGGCCTGATAAAGTATTTAAAAATATAGTAAGTCCCATACTTCAAATATAAAGCGAAAAACTGACATTGAGGTTAGGGTCGGGCATGCAGATGCAAACGTTAGCTTGTCTCCAAGTGTACCTAAAATAAAACTTAGGACAGCGATTGTGTCAGAAGAAACAAACCATGACATAAATACAGGTTTCAGAATTGTGGATCTGGAAGTGATGGCAGAAGAACTTAGAAAATGATCTAAGTAAATAAATATATTTACTATATTGTAATGTAACAAATTATTTTTTCCTACACTCTTTTTGACCCATTGTTACAAAACTGTACAGGAGCCGATATACTTTTGTGTCTTCTGTTACTAAAAGGGTTTCAATGTTTGTAGGCAAAACATTCCCAGAGCTCATCAGAGGCTGTAGTAGTTTCTTAGTTTCTTGATATCCTATACGGCGTCCGAGGGAAATATGATTAACGTCTTCCTCACTGCAGCATTTACATGAAGAAGATGCGACCATATTGAGGTGGTAGAGATGTTGCCGGAATCTCCCGTGATTGAAGCGAAGTTTTGCCCTTGTCATTATAAAGCTTTTGCTGTATCTGCAAGTCTGGTACCAAGGACATGATGGGAGATTAGGTATTGCGGCATGGTGTCTCCGCTTAATTTTGTAAGATTGTACGAGATTACGGTTCCCACGGGCCCTAATACAGTTCTTGTGGTATGAAGGATATTGTCGGGTGGCACTTTATCTTATTTCACTGAACTAGTGTACACAGTTTCCTTAACCATAGTATGTACTTTTTCATTTCCTTTTAATCCGCTGTGAGCTCTCACCTGTAACATGACGGTCGTCTTATTTACATGGGAAAGCTATTGCACTGCTTCTATGATCCGAAATACCACCTTTTGGTGTTGTTGACGTCGTAGCATTGTAACAACAGCGTGAGTCTGATAAAATAATTGAAGTTCCTCTGAAACACGAGTTGTGCAGTGAGTATGGAAGCAACTTCCGGGAGCTTGAATTTCCCTCCTCGATTAGTCTTTCCGTCTACGAATGCACTTACTATAGCGTCTTCCGATCCAAATGTGTGGTTCTGTCTTGCGATGGCTGTGCTGTGAGGTTATCGGGTCAGTGAACCTTTCTGAATGGAAGGCACGTCTTAATACTCAGCTTCCTTGCTGAAGCAGTTCATGTTTTGAGAAGTGGCGACATATTCAAGGGGAGAAGAAACATGAAAGTAAAATTCTGCTGAGGCTGATATTTTTTCCTTAATACAATACCTACCTGCATAGCACACTGTAGTGAGATCAGTTATCTAAGTTTTTTAATAGAGAAACGGGCGTTGTAGGTAAACAGCTCAGTGGCTCGATGGCTGATAAAATGATTCAGGAATGTGGCGCGTTAGAGTTCACAACCTACAGCGGAACCTATGTGACCATACGTCATACGTCTAGAAACAAAACCCTAAATTTTTCCAAACAAGTTTTGATACGTGAGTTCAACGATGACGCAAATGTGCACAATGCATGGTGACTACCTGTATGTTGAACGGTAGTTTCAGGCTATGGTTTGTATTAATTCCGTTGTTATGTAAGCTCATTATCAATTTATTTATGACACGGGGGACATTAACTTGTCATGCATCTTCGTATTCTATTCAATGTAATTCCCGTAAATTCCGGGGAAGGGGAGGATGAACTATGATTCCACTTTTAATCACATCCCAGATGTGTTCGATCGGATTTAGATCTGCCGAGTTGAGTGGCGGGGGGCAGTGCATCAATTGAAAATAGCCACTGTCCTCCTGGAACCACTCCATCACACTCTTGGCCTTGTGACGTGGTGCGTTATCTTGCTGAAAAATGCCACTGCCGTCGAGAAATATGATCATGATACAGGGGTGCACGTAGTCTGGAACCAATTTACGATGCACCTTGGGCGTCCTGGTGCCTCGTGCGAGCCCCACTGGACACATGGACGCCCATGTGAATTTTCCTCAGTGCATAATGGAGCTGCTGCCAGCTTTTCCGTCCCGCAGTACAGGTGTCATGGAGCTGTTCGCCAGGAAGACGACGGATTCGCGCCACGAAACGCTCTGCCATTGCGTAGGTACCGATGTCGTGGTATTAACGTTGGCACATGCATGGGTCGTCGACTGCAGAGGTCCATCGTTAGCAGTCTTCGGCGCACTGTGTGTTCAGACACACTTGTACTCTGCCCAGCGTTAAAGTCTGATGTTAGTTCCGCTACAGTTCGCCGCCCGTTCTGTTTTACCAGTCTGCCCAGTCTATGACGACCGACGTCTGTAATGAAGGATGACCGCCCAATTCCACGACGTCTGGACGTGGTTGAACCTTGGTCCACGTGTTGAAGGCACTCCCCACAGCACTCCTCGGACATCCGACAAGTCATGCAGTATCCAAGCTTCCGGGCCATCACAAAATGTTCTCGATTAAACTCAGATAGATCGCGCGCCTTCTCCTTTCCACTCATGGACAGCACGCTCACTGCTACTGCTAGCACCGTGCATGTGTCTGAGTAGCAGTCATTCCTCGCCAGGTGATGCTGCTATCGCCTGGACGGGTTTCTATCGATAGTTGACTGCTGCAGCAGTCTGATGTTGTTCACTGCAAGGTATACGTACCCAACACTGGAACATCTACAGGGTGGTCCATTGATAGTGACCGAGCGAAATTTCTCACGAAATAAGCGTCAAACGAAAAAACTACAAAGAACGAAACTCGTCTAGCTTGAATTGGGAAACCAGATGGCGCTATGGTTGGCCCGCTAGATGGCGCTGCCATAGGTCAAACGGATATCAACTGGGTTTTCTTAAACAGGAACCCTTATTTTTATTACATATTCGTGTAGTACGTAAATAAATATGAATGTTTTAGTTGGACCACTTTTTTCGCTTAGTGATAGATGGCGCTGTAATAGTCACAAACGTATAAGTACGTGGTATCACGTAACATTCCACCAGTGCGGACAGTATTCAAAAAATGGCTCAAATGGCTCTGAGCAATATGGGACTTAACAGATGAGGTCATCAATCCCCTAGAACTTAGAACTACTTAAACCTAACGTCAACCACGACCTGCAACAAATGATTATGCCCAAGTAGGTGTTTTAGCTGCTGTCGCGGCTAATCCGCGCATCAGTAGCAGACAAATTGCGCGAGAATCGGGAATCTCAAAAACGTCGGTGTTGAGAATGCTTCATCAACATCGATTGCACCCGTACCATATTTGTATGCACCAGAAATTGCATGGCGACGACTTTGAACGTCGTGTACAGTTCTGCCACTGGGCACAAGAGAAATTTCTGGACGATGATAGAGTTTTGCACGCGTTCTATTTAGCGACGAAGCGTCATACGCCAACAGCGGTAACGTAAACCGGAATAATATGCACTATTGGGCAACGGAAAATCCACGATGACTGCGACAAGTGGAAAATCAGCGACCTTGCGGCATTATGGGAGGAAGGATAATTGGCCCCCATTTTATCGTGGCAATCTAAATGGTGCGATGTATGCTGATTTCCTACATAATGTTCTACCGATGTTACTACAAGATGTTTCACTGAATGACAGAATGGCGATGTACTTCCTACATGATGGATGTCCGGCACATTGCTCGCGTGCGGTTGAAGCGGTATTCAATAGCATATTACATGACAGATGGATTGGTCGTCGAAGCACCATACCATGGCCTGCACGTTCACCGGATCTGACGTCCCCGGATTTCTTTCTGTGGGGAAAGTTTCTATCGTGATCAACCAACGACGCCTGACAACATGCGTCAGCGCATTGTCAATGCATGTGCGAACATTACCGAAGGCCAACTACTCGCTGTTGAGAGGAATGTCGTTACACGTATTGCCAAATGCATTGAGGTGACGGACATCATTTTGAGACTTTATTGCATTAATGTGGTATTTACAGTTAATCACGCTGTAACAGCATACGTTCTCAGAAATGATAAGTTCACAAAAGTACATGTATCACATTGGAACAACCGAAATAAAATGTTCAAACGTACCTACGTTCTGTATATTAATTAAAAATCTACCTGTTACCAACTGTTCGTCTAAAATTGTGAGCCATATGTTTGTGACTATTACATCTACAACAAAGCGAAAATAGTGGTCCAACTAAAACATTCATATTTCTTACATACTACATGAATATGTAATAAAAATGGGGGTTCCTATTTAAAAAACGCAGTTAATATCCGTTTGACCTATGGCAGCGCTATCTAGCGGGCCAACCATAGCGCCATCTGGTTTCCCCCTTCAAGCTATACAAGTTTCGTTCTTTGTAGATTTTTCGTTTGACGCTTATTTCGTGAGATATTTGGCCAGGCCACGATCAGTGGACCACCCTGTATAATTTGGGCCTTGACCATGTGTGCTTGTAATTTTGGCTATTGCCTGCTCGTAAAGTAACTTTACACTTGCTAAATCTCTTTCCGATGAAGACATCCTCAGAGGTATCGTAATCTACATTAACATATTAAAAATTATTTTCGAACGACTGGCTGTGGTATTTCTCTATTGAAACTTATACACGGTTGCTGAGAGACAGCCGTGTTCAAAACTGTTACAGAACAATGTTTATACGATTCAGAGACAATTGGCAGAAACAACTTCCCTTCATAGGTTAATAGACGACTGTGGCGAATAGAAGGGCATCTGGTGACAAAGTTAGAACAAAATAAAATAAAAGTGGCATATCATGGAAAATGGAGTCCTCGAGCGATGAGACAAACGCTGAGAAAGCGAGATAATCAAAAGATTTTCTAGATTCTTGTATACTGTTTCTTTCCAGTTACATTTGTACTGTTCTTATCCAAAATACTGTTGGGTTCTTTTTGCAGAAGAGCGGATTTTTAACTTTTGTCAGCTGTATGTTAAGATGTCTAACAGAAATTGCAATCTCCAGTTTGCTATTACCTTCAGAACTTGTTTAGTTGCAAAACGCATCATTTATAGAAAATCCTAATGATAAATGAGTGTGCAACCTAGGGAGACAATGCCTAACTCTGAAAGCTAACGCTGAAAATCGACATATATGTGAAGCCTAGAAGAGGGTTCTACGTGCCACTGGGGTAAACTGGCTGATATTAACAACGATGATGACAAAGTTTCACAAATTTCTTATATTATGTGGTTCAGAATAATGACCACTGGAAGAGTTCGAAGTGAGACACCCACAGCTCAGTTCCAATAAAATCTGCTGGAGCAGTGAGGCGGAGGGGGGAGGGGTTTCATCATTAAAAAGAAGCTTGATTTTTTTAATTCACTTAAAAAGGATCAAATGCTGGCGCACTATGGAATAATAGCACCAACTTCTGCCTGTTGGTTCAAATGGCTCTAAGCACTATGGGACTTAACATCTGAGCTCATCAGTAGCCTAGACTTAGAACAACTTAAACGTAACTAACCTAAGGACATCACACATATCCATGCCCGAGACAGGATTCGAACCTGCGACCGTAGCAGCCTGTTGGTCTAGCCTCTTCTAAAGGTGTAGTTAACTCGCTGAGTAATTAAAAGTCACGTATCACTGGAAGAGAGGACTACTTCTGTAAATGAACGAAATGCGGCACTTCTTCAATCTGAGTAATTGGACACCAACAGAGGTTGGCGTTCCTACAGAGCCTCGCAGATATTTGTATCTTTCGACAAAGGAATGGAAGGTAGTGTGTGCCGTGATCTCGATGAAAGACTCCTGCGGGGTGGCCAGGAGAATACGCAGTACGCCCTGTGGGTGGTGAGCAGCCACAAGCTCAGTCAGATGCACCAGCACTCTCGCCCCCGGAAAGGCCTGAGCTGCGAGTACGCACTACACGTGTGTCGGACAACGCCCGGCCGCGTTTCGCAAGCTGGTCTTTCGTGTTTGTTCTCAGTTACGACTCATTTTTCTAAGAGGAAAACATACAAGGGACGCTGAATGTCGAATATGTTAGGTAAGAGGAAAACAGACAGAGTTTTCATCCTTTCAGGCAAATATTTGCCATGTTGGTAGCAGACAGCAGTGGAGTATACACACACCTCTCGTAACAATAACAGTTATTATTTATATTCAGCGGGAGGAGGTTCTATTTTTTACGATTCTGTTAATTTTGTCCTCCAGAAATTTATGAGAATCTGTAGGAGTAAACTCCGAGAACAGAGACTGTTATGATGTCGGACTAGGCCCAATTACAGAGTAAAAATGTTTGCATTCCGTTGTGGCAGGGTGCTACAGCAACCTGTCTTGAAATATTTCAGAATAAAAACAGTCTTGGTTGCAAAGTATTTAATATCAATAATGCGTTTCACCTTTTCGGCATCATCAGATTGACTGTAAAAACAAGAAACCAATGTAGACACAAACACACCAACAGAGGAACGAGCATGGTCCTGTTTTGTACGAACTATGCAGGTAAAATAAACTAAATATAAAATATAAAATGAAAAACGGACGCAAAAATCACTTTTGCGTCCATTTTCCATTTTATATGGCTTGATGACAGATGGGTTACATATCCAGTTACGTTTACTTATGGTTCTATTACTTTTGGTTTATTTTACCTACGTAGTTGGCACAAGATACGACCATTCCACGTCCTCTGTTTGTTTCTAATAGGTTGAGCTCGTTTTTATATGCAATCTGATGATGCCCCAAAAGGATGAAACGCATTATTAAATATCTTAGTAACTAATATTGATTTTGTTCTAAACTAACCACAAAGCCATTGTTAATGAGGTGGGTGTAATTTGTCCAAATTTTTGAAAACAACAGAACAAATGAATTATCCTCAAAACTCATTCTCTTCGTGTGGGGTACCGCAGCCGCATATTTGTTGAAAGACATCGTAAGGAGTCCACGTCACACAGATACATTATTTAAGTACGCACAATTGGTCAATTTGAGCCTTACAGTATACACATGTGAACAAAGCCGAGTTTGTACATTTACGACTATGTGTGAAAAGTCGAGAG
The DNA here is from genome assembly GCF_023864275.1 of Schistocerca cancellata. Taxonomy (NCBI): domain Eukaryota; kingdom Metazoa; phylum Arthropoda; class Insecta; order Orthoptera; family Acrididae; genus Schistocerca; species Schistocerca cancellata. Next base: position 745,483,820 of record NC_064628.1, on the reverse strand, counting down.
GATATTGGAATTCATATATTTACAGGGATAACCTAATTTACAACCAATACAGGAACTTGTTTCAGATCGTTGCTAATAGAGTACAACAAAAATTTTAAATTATACAAATCACGTGGAAATAGTAAAGTAAAACTTGAAATACTCCGTCTGCATGTCCTGGTATGTTCATCAGTACCGACAGACCGCCGTGTCATCCTCTGCTAATGGCGTCATTCTATGCGGTATGGAGAAACGTATTTTGGAGCACTGCTCTCCCGGCTGTCAACAGTTTCCATGACTCGGTCAAGTATCTCATCAAGTGGCATCTTAAACCTGATTGCAACCAATTCCAGTCCCTCAATGAAGTAAAATTCGCGGGAATTTAACTTGGGCCCTCCCCAATGCAAACAGCCGCATTCTTTTTCGCCTTTTGTTTCCCCACCTGACGAAATTTCCTTGGGGTGGTGGTGCCCTACAACCAAAACAAGATGTGAGACAACGTGTTTTTAATTGTAGTTGTGTCTCGCAACGATTGCAAGTGATGTAAACCAATAATTATTATTAAAGAGAAGATTTTTCCATTACTTACGATGAAGAATCCGCGCCAATATATTCCAGTGCAGGTTTCTCATCATCTTGCAGCAGCGATAACTGGATTTTGCCCTTATTTGTGTTATTTATCCACATAACGTAAAGCACCACTCACAGACTAAGAAGTTTCATCACATGGAGGAATGTATACAAAGATGGCGATGTTACAACCATAACAATGCCAAAGACTTTCAGTCTCAGAGATATTTCATTATGTACATGTATGTGAGGGGTTGGGATGGTTGTTTGGGTGAAGAGACCAAACAGCGAGGTCATCGGTCTCATCGGATTAGGGAAGGACGTAGAAGGAAGTCGGCCGTGCCCTTTCAAAGGAACCATCCCGGCATTTGCCTGGAGCGATTTAGGGAAATCACGGAAAACCTAAATCAGGATGGCCGGACGCGGGATTGGACCGTCGTCCTCCCGAATGCGAGTCTAATGTGGTAACCACTGCGCCAGTTCGCTCGGTCATTTATGTGACAGTAGAAATTTACAGGTTGTTACGTTACTTGCTATTTACATTGACAGGGAACTGATTACAATTAAGATCAACAAACAAAGCAGTCAGCTATAAAGTGTTACTGCAGTGATCTTACGCAATTATTATGGAATATATTGGAACAAAATTAAATGATAATGGCCAGATGTATGCCGCCCTGTCAATTGTTTACCGGTGCCGTCTACGGAAGTTCAGAATCAACCGAAAAGTTGAGCTAAAACGAATAGGAGTCTTTCTACGAACAGAGATTTTTCCGATGTGACACGTAAACCAAGTACCGTATCCCACGCTTTCCTTACAGCTAAAAGGTCCGTGTTATCCGCCACTCTAAATACCGACCACCTACTTTGTTACAGTGTCCTAAAAATTCGTCGCCTTCTTCACGATGTAAGTATCTTCATATATAATTACATTCTAACAAGTGAAGCAGTGTTATGCGACAGCATATTTAATTAGCTACCCGAGTCGTGTGTAACGCTTGTGTTTACTACATTCTTGGTTCAAATGGCTCTGAGCACTATGGGACTCAACTGCTGTGGTCATAAGTCCCCTAGAACTTAGAACTACTTAAACCTAACTAACCTAACGACAGCACACAACACCCAGCCATCACGAGGCAGAGAAAATCCCTGACCCCGCCGGGACTCGAACCCGGGAACCCGGGCGTGGGAAGCGAGAACGCTACCGCACGACCACGAGATGCGGGCTACATTATTGTATTTGTTAAATATCACAGCGGACGTTTTCATTTCGGTAAAAGAGTCTATGTATATTTGAAGCCATAGTTTCCAAGTATTATCTCTGAATTCTTCTTCTTCATTCATTGGCATCGGTTTCCTGTGCGTGCGGCCCCGATTTACGCTGTGCAGGAGGCTCGACCTGTGTTCTGAGCACCGATTCTGTTAGGATCAATCCCTAAAGTGTTTGAGTACTTTGGCGAGGCTTCCTGCGCCGAAAAATGCAAGTGCTCTGTGGATCAGTGTTCTAAGCATGGAATTTCTCTGTGCTTGGAGCTGGTGGCTCGTGACATGCAGACAGGGATCGCTACTGATTGAGTCTCTGTAGACACTGTGCCCCTGAGATCCACCCACCCTTCTCGTAACCAGAAATACGAGAATAGGTAGCTGTCCCTCTCTTTCGATTTTCATCGCGAATCATATACATCGATAGATAAACTTGAGGTGCTGTAGGAATTCATGACGTTTGTCCTTCCCATTGTAAGTAGGCTGTTTATGTTTTCTTATTGGCAACGTTACGTAGCGCTCTGTATGAAAATCACTGGCTGTGCTGTGTGCAGTCTGTGGCTAGTTTGCATTGTTGTCTGCCATTGTAGTGTTGGGCAGCGGCAGCTGGATGTGAACAGCGCGTAGCGTTGCGCAGTTGGAGGTGAGCCGCCAGCAGTGGTGGATGTGGGGAGAGAGATGGCGGAGTTTTGAAATTTGTAATACTGCATGGCATGAACTGCTATATATATATTGATTATTAAGGTAAATACATTGTCTGTTCTCTATTAAAATCTTTCATTTGCTAACTATGCCTACTAGTAGTTAGTGCCTTCAGTAGTTTCAATCTTTTATTTAGCTGGCAGTAGTGGCGCTCGCTGTATTGCAGTAGTTCGAGTAACGAAGATTTTTGGTGAGGTAAGTGATTTGTGAAAGGTACAGGTTAATGTTAGTTAGGGCCATTCCTTTGTAGGGATTTCTGAAAGTCAGATTGCGTTGCGCTAAAAATATTGTGTGTCAGTTTAAGCACAGTCATGTATAAATTTTTCTAAGGGGACGTTTCATATGTCGACCCTTAGCCTAGGATACCTCACTGGAATCTTCTGATTTTTTTCTTGTAGTTTGTGTAATTAGTGTAGCTATTGTTTATTGCTAGCGCGTAATTGTGGAATCTCCTTTGTAGTTGCAGTCTTTCATTGTTGTACAGTAAAACAGTTGTGGCATGCATGTAGATTTGCACCAAGTATTTCGCAGCTGCGCTTGCAATTAACTACATATTATTTTCAGTGCTATGTTAATGTGTTCTCTTATTTTTGCTCTTCAAATTGTGCTTTTCTGTGTTATCGTGTGAAATTTTGTAACAATAATGGCGGGTGTAAAACGTAACACTAGGCTCCAAAGTAAACTGAGAAATAATAGTGACGACGAGCGTAGCTTATCAGCACCACTGTGTAGTGAATTAACAGACATTCGAAGTAGTAATTTGGTAATTGTGCATAGGGAAATGGAGCGGGCGGCAAATAATGGTGTAGACAGTGAAACAGGTAGTGAACAAGGAAGCATTATCGATCGATCGGTCGGCAACAGCTCGCCTCAGGAATCCGAAATGACAGAACACAATATTTTTTAGCGCAACGCAATCTGACTTTCAGAAATCCCTACAAAGGAATGGCCCTGACTAACATTAACCTGTACCTTTCACAAATCACTTACCTCACCAAAAATCTTCGTTACTCGAACTACTGCAATACAGCGAGCGCCACTACAGCCAGCTAAATAAAAGATTCAAACTACTGAAGGCACTAACTACTAGTAGGCATAGTTAGCAAATGAAAGATTTTAATAGAGAACAGACAATGTATTTACCTTAATAATCATAATATATTTAGCAGTTCATGCCATCCAGTATTACAAATTTCAAAACTCCGCCATCTCTCTCCCCACATCCACCACTGCTGGCGGCTCACCTCCAACTGCGCAACGCTACGCGCTGTTCACATCCAGCTGCCGCTGCCCAACACTACAATGGCAGACAACAATGCAAACTAGCCACAGACTGCACACAGCACAGCCAGTGATTTTCATACAGAGCGCTACGTAACGTTGCCAATAAGAAAACATAAACAGCCTACTTACACCATGTTGCTGGACTGGCCGGCTGGGGTGGCCGAGCGGTTCTAGGAGCTACAGTCTGGAACCACGCGACCGCTACTGTTGCAGGTTCGAATCCTGCCTCGGGCATGAATGTGTGTGATGTCTTTAGGTTAGTTAGGTTTAAGTAGTTCTAAGTACTAGGGGACTGATGACCTCAGAAGTTAAGTCCCACAGTGCTCAGACCCATTTTTTTGTGGCTGGACTGCAAACATATCGTCGACATACCGAAAGCATAATGTTGGCTTATGATTGGCAGATTATTATGTTCTGGCCTCTAAATGTTCCTTATGTAATTTGGCAACTACTGACTGCCTGTGGTCACGCCGCCTGTAGGTTCACAATATTTCTCACCAAAGACAAACTAGGCCGACGAGAGAACACGTCGAAATCGTGGTTTAACTGACTTGTCACCAATTTATTCCATAGAATATTTAAGCGTGCCTCGAGTAAAGAGAGAAATAACAAAAACGATATCTGCCTCCCGGAGCCGCGTTTCTTGGAGACTGTAAGAAATTGGTAGAGTTACGAATGTGTAGTACACATTTGGTATTCACATTTCCCCACGTACCGAATGGATGAATTTACGTTTGTCATAAACTGTCTAAATGAAAGAACTTTACGACGCAGCGGTATTCATGAACTGAAGGCATCAAGTCCACGATCGTATTTGCCACTTTATTCATGGTTCTTCGCCCTGATCGCACATCTACACATATAAATTAAACTGTCCAGGTGCGGCTGGTCCCGGCGGAGGTTCGAGTCCTCCCTCGGGCATGGATGTGTGTGTGTTTGTCCTTTGGACAATTTAGGTTAAGTAAACTTAGGGACTGATGACCTTTGCAATTAAGTCCCGTAAGATTTCATACACATTTGAAACTGTCCAGGCACCGAAAGAAAATTAGAGGAAAAATTGTGTAGTCGCAAATTTTTGTAGGGTGGTCGGAGGGAGTGCCATGAACAACGTATTAAAAGTCCTCACCTGCGGAGTGTTACGTTAGGTTGGGGTAGGATGTGAAGGGTTGAGGGTGGCGGAGGCCTTTAAAGCTAACCTTTTCTTTTTTACGTTTCCGTCGAACAATTCGTAAACCGCGGCTTGTAACGAAAATGTTTCCCGATGTACAATCAAACTAGATTAAATTTCCTACGAAAAGGTCCTGTTGATTATTTTTCTCTAGGACTAATAGTTTCCGTGTTGCAAAATATTGTAAAATAGCTGATTTTTTAACGAGAGTTTTATTTTTCAAATGAACTGTTTTAGAAACAAATATTAAATGTATTTACCACGTCCGTAGTACCACACGGAAATGTGATAGGAGCCTTGCTGTTTACAGTATATACAGGGTGTTAAAAAAGGTACGGCCAAACTTTCAGGAAACATACCTCACACACAAAGAAAGAAAATATGTTATGTGGACATGTGTCCGGAAACGCTTACTTTCCATGTTAGAGCTCATTTTATTACTTCTCTTCAAATCACATTAATCATGGAATGGAAACACACAGCAACAGAACGTACCAGCGTGACTTCAAACACTTTGTTACAGGAAATGTTCAAAATGTCCTCCGTCGCATGGAATCCCTGATGCGCTGATGCAGCCCTGGAGAATGGCATATTGTATCACAGCGGTCCACAATACGAGCACGAAGAGTCTCTACATTTGGCACCGGGGTTGCGTAGACAAGAGCTTTCAAATGCCCCCATAAATGATAGTCAAGAGGGTTGAGGTCAGGAGAGCGTGGAGGCCGTGGAATTGGTCCGCCTCTACCAATCCATCGGTCGCCGAATCTGTCGTTGAGAACCGTACGAACACTTCGACTGAAATGTGCAGGAGCTCCATCGTTCATGAACCACACGTTGTGTCGTACTTGTAAAGGAACATGTTCTAGCAGCACAGGTAGAGTATTCCGTATGAAATCTTGATAACGTGCTCCATTGAGCATAGGTGGACGAAACTAAAATGAGCTCTAACATGGAAATTGAGAGTTTCCGGACACATATCCACATAACATCTTTTCTTTATTTGTGTGTGAGGAATGTTTCCTGAAAGTTTGGCCGTACCTTTTTGTAACACCCTGTATAAACAATCTAGCAGAAAGAGTCGGATGCTCTTTAAGGCTATTAGCTGATGATGAAGTTGTCTATACCAAAGTAGCAACGCCAGAAAATGGTAAGAATTTGCAGAACGGTCTGCAGAGAATTGATAAATGGTGCAGGCTATGGCAGTTGACGTTGCGCATACATAGGAAAAGAAATCCACTGCTCTACACTCCACTATTGATGACAAAGCGAATGCCGTAAAATATCTTGAAGTAACTATCCAGAGCGATCTTAAGTGTAATGACCACATAAAACAGGTAGTGGGAAAAGCAGATACCACACTCAGATTCAACGGAAGAATCCTAAGGAAATGTAACTGATCCACGAAAGATGTGACTTATAAGGCGCTTGTTCGCCCCATTGTTTAGTATTGTTCATCCACCTGGGATCCCTGTCAGGTAGGGCTGATTGAGGAGATAGAGAAGATCCAATGAAGAGCGGCGCGTTTCGTCACGGGACCGTTTCTGTCCATGGAGCGTTACGGAGATACTAAACAAACGCCATTGGGCCGGCCGGTGTGGCCGTGCGGTTCTAAGCGCGTCAGTTTGGAACCGCGTGACCGCTACGGTTGCAGGTTCGAATCCTGCCTCGGGCATGGATGTGTGTGATGTCCTTAGGTTAGTTAGGTTTAAGTAGTTCTAAGTTCTAGGGGACTGATGACCTCAGTAGTTAAGTCCCATAGTGCTCAGAGCCATTTGAACCATTTGAAACTCCATTGGCAGAAGTTACAAGAGAGGCGTATTGCATCACGGAGAGATCTACTACTTAAATTTCGGGACAGCCCTTTTCAGGAGAAGTCGGACAACATATTACTTTGCCCAACATACATTTCGTGTATTGACCACGAGGAGAAAATTCAAGAAATTAGAGCCAATACAGAGGCTTGCCGACAATCAATCTTCCCACGCACTATTCGAGAGGGGAATAGGGTTGGAGGGATCAGATAGTGGTACCAAAAGTGCCCTCCACCACACACCATTAGGTGGCTTGTGGAGTATGACGTAGATGTAGACGGAAGTGCAGTAGAGCCGTGTTACGGGACAAATTGTGTTCTGGAGGTGCAACAAGGTGCAAGTAAAGAGGGGGGGAGGGGGAATCATGGGTTATAATATTACGGGGGTGGGTAGGTCACCTGGTCATGCTCTTTCCTCTTTCATAACTCTGAAAACTGAAGAGTAAGCAGGTGATTTCACACTCTATCTACACCAGTACATCACAAAAAGCAACTATAGGGCGTTTCACAAAGTTATACCGAACCCACGTAAATCTCTCCACGCTGTCCTACACTGCTAGATGGGACACCTGCTCTTATTGATGCCGTACGGCAGCTGTAGTGTTCTTCGGTAAAGGGCAACCCCCCTTACTCCCTCTACCTTAATAGGTGATCGCTTTTCAGTTTGCAGAGAGACTATACTTCCTCAGCATTTTTACACTACTGGCCATTAAAATTGCTACACCAAGAGGAAATGCAGATGATAAACGGGTATTCGTTGGATAAATATATTATACTATAACTGATATGTGATTACATATTCATTCAATTTGGGTGCGTAGATCCTGAGAAATCAGTACCCAGAACAACCACCTCTGGCCGTAATAACTGCCTTGATAGGCCTGGGCATTGAGTCAAACAGAGCTTGGATGGCGTGTACAGGTACAGCTGCACATGCAGCTTCAACACGATACCACCGTTCATCAGTAGTAGTGACTGGCGTATTGTGACGAGCCAGTTGCTTGGCCACCATTGACCAGACGGTTTCAATTGGTGAGAGATCTGGAGAATGTGCTGGCCAGGGCAGCAGTCGAACATTTTCTGTATCCAGAAAGGCCCATGCAGGACCAGCAACATGCGGTTGTAAATTATCCTGCTGAAATGTAGGGTTTCGCAGGGATCGAATGAAGGATAGAGTCACGGGTCGTAACACACCTGAAACGTAACGTCCACTGTTCAACCTGCCGTCAATGCGAACAAGAGGTGACCGAGACGTGTACAGTATGGCGATGACAAATACACGCTTCCAATGAGCGTTCACCGCGATGTCGCCAAACAGGGATGCGACCATCATGATTCTGTAAACAAAACCTGGATTCATCCAAAAAAATGACGTTTTGCTATTCGTGCACCCAGGTTCGTCGTTGAGTACGCCATCGCAGCCGCTCCTGTCTGTGATGCAGCGTCAAAGGTAACTGCAGCCATGGTCACCGAGCTGATAGTCTATGCTGCTTCAAACGTCATCGAACTGTTCGTGGAGATGGTTGTTGTCTAGCAAACGTCCCCATCTGTTGACTCAGGGATCGAGACTTGGCTGCACTATCCGTTACAGCCATGCGGATAAGATACCTGTCATCTCAACTGCTAGTGATACGAGGCCGTTGGGATCCAGCACGGCGTTCCGCTTTACCCTCCTGAACACACCGATTCCATATTCTGTTAACAGTCATTGGATCTCGACCAACGCCAACAGCAATGTCGCCATACGACAAACCGCAACCGCGATAGGCTACAATCCGACCTTTATCAAAGTCAGAAACGTGATGGTACGCATTTCTCCTCCTTACACGTGGTATCACAACAACGTTTCACCAGGCAACGCCGGTCAACTGCTGTTTGCGTATGAGAAATCGGTTGGAAACTTTCCTCATGTCAGCACGTTGTAGGTGTCGCTACCGGCGCCAACCTTGTGTGAATGCTTTGTAAAGCTAATCATTTGCATATCACAGCATCTTCTTCCTGTCGATTAAATTTCGCGTCTGTAGCATGTCATCTTCGTGGTATAGCAGTTTTAATGGTCAGTAGTGTATTTCTCTTACGTGAACTGACAAAATAACTTCACGATCACGTGGTTTATGTAGTGGAGTTACTTTCATTTTATTAAATGAGCACTTATTTGGATTTTTTAAGAGAGCTTTTATATAAAACATGTACCTCTAAACTATGGCTGAATATTGTTTAATTTGTAAGTGTGATGTTGTCTGTAACATATGTAGTTTTGCGGGGAAAGGGTGTGGAATCGCAAATGTGACACCTTGCTGCAGTCTGTAGTTGACAGCATATTGAAAGCTATGCATCTGTGTTGCAGTCAGGTGGTGATGAATTAATGGATGGCGCAGAAAGTTACTGCAGTTCTCTCACCATTAACTGTGTTACCGGTAGACCGCATAAATATCTTCAATTCAAGAACTTCTGGCACTTGTAGAGGGAGCCAATTTAAGTCTCCGGGGCTCAGACACTGAGGCTGTGGTGATGCGTTTGGTACTTGTCATGCTGCGAAAAATATTCCAGGCAGTAATAATGGAAACAATTAAATCTTCTTGTCGAATATATTGTGACACCAAGCTACATATGGGGCAGCATTTCAATGTGGCACGCTGTTGACAGTTCCAGTTGTTGAGCTTTCTTGCTTAATACCTCACTTAACTTCTGCAAATAGGTGCTCACTTTCCAAACAAGTACTACTCCACTGTATAAAATTATGAGTCAGTGAAGTAATTTTGTCTACTAATGTAAGAGAACCGCCAACGGCCTTGCCGCAGTGCTGAAAGTTGCTGTCAGGTCACTGACATTAAGCGCTGTGGGGCTTGGCTAGCACCTGGATTGGTCACCGTTCGGCTCTGCCACGTTCTGTTGGTAAGCAGGGTGCACTCAGCCCTTGTGAGGCGAACTGAGGAGCTACTTGACTGAGAAGTAGCGGCACCGGTCACGAAAAGTGACAATGGCCGGCAGAGCAGTGAGCTGACCATATGCCCCTCTGAATCCGCATCTGGTGGCAACTAAGGGCTGAGGATGACACGATGGCCGGTCGGACATTTGAACTTTCAAGGTCTGTTAGGACGGTGTTTGTTTGCGTATAAGAAAAGTGGACAGGAAATGTTGGGGAGACGTAATATGTCTGTAAACTGAAAAGCGACTAGTGCGTCCGATAGGGAAAGTTGCCTATCCCTGAACAATGCTACAGGTGCCGTATAAGACGACTAAGAACTGGTTTCTCGCGTACCAGTGTATAACAGTCTACAGAGATGAACGTAGATTCTGTCCAAATTGCGTTTCTTGCGTTAGTATTATTGGTATCTCACTGCTGCATACCATGTAGTGTTAACGCACTCTGTGCACTGCGTCGCCAGCGATTCATAAAGTGCGATGCGGAAGTTCGGTGTAACTTTCTGAGACACCCTGTAGTTGCCTCCTGTGACGTAGTGGAGGAGACAGAGTCGGGACTCACCTGCTCGCTCTTCAGTCTGCAGACGTACGGAGGAGGAAAGTGCATCGCCATAATCCGGCAACCTACCTTCCTTAGAATTACTATCCACCCCACCACCCCTTGCAACCTGTTACATCTCATGAACACAATTCATATCTTTATACGCCTCTAACGTACTTACACGTGGTACAAACATTTAATATATGTTTTTAATCAATTTGATTTGAAATTAAATATTGGTTTTATACAGTCAAAACAACATGTTCATCGTGATTCTTCAGTTTCTCCCGGCGCATTTCTTGCTCGAACAGTCCACGGGTGTACTGACAGTCCATAGTGTGCAACGGGTACAAAATTTTGGCGATCAGACATGTCGCCATCGTCAGGTGCGCTGACGAAATGAGCTCCCGAGGGTGGGCGGTCGTCTTAAATCCCCTCCCCTCGCGAGGGGTTCTCTCTGCAGTCCGCGCCTGCGCGTCAGCGGTAGGTGAGACGCTGGCATCGGCGTCTGTGGTGGCGTCGGTGTAACCGCCTCGTCCGCCCTAGTCGCCCGTTCGTTTCCTTAGTTGAGTGTCTTTTTAATTAGACTCAATACTGGTTCCCGTGCCCTGCTGAGGTTGTAGCCGCAATCTCGGTTGATGAGTCCGTCCTTGGTACGAATTTTGATAGCCTCTCTAACGACGCTGTCCCAGTGTTTAGATGTCTGTGCCAGGACACTGGTATGTTGGTAGTCCATTTCGTGATTTTCGGACAAACAGTGTTCTGCGACCGCCGACTTGTTGGGGTGCCCAAGTCGAGTGTGCCTCTGATGTTCTCGGCAACGATCTTCCATGGTGCGCACTGTATGTCCAATATAAGTCTTCCCACATTGACATGGAATCTGGTTCGCACGCACGCATTCGAGTTAGAGATGGTGAGCAAGGAAGACGAATGTCACGCGCGCGCGGCCGAGGCTGTCGGCGCCGGAGCTGTCGGATCGCCGTTCGGCGGTACATGCCCCATCTGACGCTCCACCTATGACGACCCGGCAGTCCCAGGTGAACACCGATTACACGGCGACTACGCATGGACGGCGATATGGATTATTCTACTCACCCCCCACCTCACCCCCCAGCGCAGAAATGACGGATGGTGCACCGCAGAGGGTGCTTCTTCGCAAGATGTACTCCAGGGTCGGACGACGCCTCCTCCTGCCCATGCTGCACAGCCTGAGAGACAAATTTGAAGACAGACCTGCTCCTCCTGCTTCTGCCGGCGACTTCACTGCGATCTTCAAGGAAGTTCAGGCCACCCTAGTGGCTGTCTCCACCATTCTGGCCCAGCTGCCAAACACAATTACCACACGCACGGCGATCATCACCACTGGACATGGATCACAACCGTAGACGCCTCCAGAGCTTCACTGCTGCCATGTGGAACGCAAATGGCTTGTTTCCTGCACTTCTTGAATTTCAGCAGTTTCTCCATGACAACAACGTTCATATGTGTCTCCTCACAGAGACCCATCTCAAACCTGGTCTTCAAACAAACGCCCCCAACTACGTCTGCTATCGCAACTACAGGCCGACGGCTCGTGGTGGGACAGCCATATATGTTAAGTGAACGCTCCAACATTATCACGTCCCACTACTGCCACTGATTCCTGCAAAGCTACAACCATTGCAATAGAGACATCCCTTGGGACACTCATCTTTCTCTCTGTCTACAGACGACCACGAGGGCACCTCAGTGTCCATGATGCTGACACCCTCCTCTGTGTTGGGGGCAAGCTGTTGCTTGCTGGGGACATGAACACGAAGCACCAGATGTGAAACTCGCATACCCGGAACACCAGTGGGAGGTGACTGTATAACGCTGCTGAGGAAGCGCGAGCCTTCATCTATGGACACAATGAGCCGACACACTATCCTTGGAATGGTCAGGCTCCAAACATTCTAGACATCTGTCTCATCAAAGGTGTCAACTGGTTCGTCACTCCAGAAGTGCTCTATACTTTGGACTCTGACCACATGCCAGTCCTCCTCTTCTGGCTCCATGTCAATCCACTTCCTCCAGCAGCCAAGCTCGGCACCAGCAGGAAGACCAACTGGCCACGTTTCCAGCAGCTTGTTATGGACCACCTCCCAGATGAACCTCCTGTAGTGCCATGGAATAGTAGAGAGTTGGAAAGGTGAAATATTGTCAAAGTTTCGTTGCCTATGCTGAGTTCCAGAGGCAATAGGTTAGCCAAGAGGTAAGAGGATTGCACATATATCGGAATGTGTCATCACACAGGGGCAGTGACCTGGTTACACACAACAGGCGAGAGAGAATTGCTTAGCACACGGGTTTGTATTAGACGGAGACTTTCGTAGAGTGCAAGACAGCTGTACTGCATTTCACAACTTCGCGTAAGTCTGTCGTAACAACACGTAACTCTGTCACAAGAACATCTAAGGGGCGAGTACGACAGATAAATCAGCAGTATGAGTGGAACAAATGCGTTCATTACAAACGAGCATGACGTCAGGACGTCGCTTGTGCTTCCTTTAAATACGCCAGATTTGATAGCAACAAGGCACTCACAGTTGGACTTGCACTGAGATGTGTACTGGGTCGCTGCGTAGCACTCAGCTCTGTGATCGACATGTTAATCTTTATTAAGGTGATGTTGCAGTAAGGGTGGCCCATCCAGCAGCACACGTGAGGGGACAGTACCAGCTCTGGTCCTCTCTGCTGCCGCTGTCAATCGTCAACCCAGCAGACATCGCGGCAGACTCGCTCGCCGCCAATGCTGACCACATCAGTGAGCCGTCGTCGAGATCGTGTGGGGCCGGGACTCCAACCCGGAGCCTCCCGTCCGCCGCCGGCCGGCCAGCCGGGCGCCACCAGCCACGCGCGGCCGAAGTCCGAAGTAAGGGCATTCCTCCGCTACGCCACGGCACGCGGCGCTGGGCTAGCAAGACGTGCGGCCAGGAGCTGGTGTCATCGCTACGAGTCAGCGAGGACTCGGGGAAGGTCGTTGATATCACCAAGCTCAGCCAGCCTGTGTTACGCAGGCCACATTGTACTCGGCAGGCATAAAGATGTTATGAATTAATAATGTTTCTTTGGCGTTTCTGACGCGTTCACTTTCATTTGCTAGAGTCCTGACAACTGGAGAGGTCACCACTCGGCCTCCAGTCCACCGTAGGTGACTGGGACCACTGGGGCGCCTACAGATTTGGTGTCAGAAGTCCTCGCGCGCACCGCCGATGGATTTGGTATCAGAAGTGTTCGAACCGCCCACTACAGCACTGGCCAGCAGATCTGGCATCTGGAGTCGTCGACACCGCCACTGCAGGACTGACACCACAGAGTTGCGGTCAGAACTGTCGACTCTATAGAGCCTTGTGGAAAGTGCACGAGGCGATTTTTGTTAATAACAATGGATGCACGTTCTTTGTTGGGAGTGCACTTTGTGAGACCTGCGGAAACAGCTGATTTATCTGAGTTTAAGGGAAACAGTTGGGAAACGTACTTGGTGCCAGTCAGATGTACTGTGTGTAATTTAACGGGGCATGGGGAGCCATGCACGAAGTTTGTACCAGTAGAATGTTCAATTTGTAGACGGTTTGGTCACGCAGCACACAGTTGTAGAGAGTGTCGCTGGGCAATAACAAGGTGGAAGGATTAATTTTGTTTAGTTGTGCATTGTGAGTCTTGTTTGTCTTCTTGTGTGTAGTGCTTAACTGTGACAAAGGAGTTGAGTAGCTAGTGTAGTTATTGTTCTGAGCAGTAAATTCACTATAGGGTAAGTTGTCGGTAATTTGCACAAATCATGCTGGAAACAAGATCCGTTAGTACTGAAGTGAGTGTAGCTGCTCTGACGGAACAAGTCTCAAAATTGTTAGAAGAGAATGCGCAGCATAAGTTACGTCATGTAGAATTAATGAAGCAAATGGAGACCTTGCGTTCGGCGCCAGAGTCGCAAACGGGTTCAAGTGAGTGCAAGTCAGTACCAATGTCCATCCTTGCAATATATCCTTCAGTAGCTAACCTGATCATGCCTTTCTCGGGTAAGACAACAGAGGATGTCACAGCGTTCATTAACGATGTTCTGGCAACAGCTGCAATGAGCAATTGGTTCGACGTAACTACGTTACGTATGGCAAATTTGCGACTTGCAGGGGAAGCCAAGACGTTCGTGATGTACCTTGAGACGCTTAGTAAGGCGAGCACGTTTGAAGAATTGGCAGATGCGTTACGACAAAGATATCTTAAGCAGAATAGTGCAAGAATTTTTAGGGAGAAGTTAGCTAATTTGACACAGAAGGTCAATGAGACAGTGGAGTCTTTTTCAGATAGGATACGGAAAATTAATTCGCAGACCTATGAATTATCAGGTAATCCTGATGCGGATCGTGTATTATTACGAGAGGCAGAAAACAGAGCCCTCAATGTATTCCTCAGGAGAATTCCTGCAGAATGTTCTCGTAGGGTTAGGATGGAGAATCCTCGGGATTTAGCTGCAACACTGCGTATTGCAACGCATCTGCAGGAGATAGACATTGCAACAAGGATTCGCAATGATGAACGCATCTTTGCGTCGGAGAGGAACTGTTACCGTTGTGGGAGGAAAGGTCACGTGAAGGTTCAATGCAGACATCCGCAGTGCTAAGCTTGAAAACGCTACGATCACAAGGCGAATAAGTGTGGTAGTAAGCAGAATGGTAACGGGAATAAACAGGAAAAAGCGTTAAACGGGAACGGGAGTATTTCGTCCGTCGGAAGACATTCCTGGTAAGCAGAAGTACGGTGAAAACTAGTACAGAGACGGATTGTTGCTTGATCGGTGTTGTAAGGAATAACAGATGTAAGTTTTTGATTGATACAGGGGCACATGTATCTGTTGCTAGTCTAGACCTCGTGAGTAGGAGAAGATTAGGTATTCCTAGGTATAGATTACGTGGAGTGGGGAATAATGAGTTGCAATCATTGGGTACAACACAGCTCGTTTTTATGATTGGAACTGTAGAGTTCGGAGAGCAAATGGAAGTGTTGCCAACTGTGGGACAAGGGTATTCTGTGATTCTCGGGCTGGACTTCCTCGATAAACACCATGCCAAAATTAGTCTTTCACAGCGTACAGTTGAACTTAGTGGAAACTTGTTTTCAATGGGTACAACAGCTGTAAATGTTTCTACGTCGCGAGGTGCATCCATTGCTAACAAGGGAACCTCCCCATCGCACTCCCCTCAGATTTAGTTATAAGTTAGCACAGTGGATAGGCCCTGTAAAACTGAACACAGATCAATCGAGAAAACAGGAAGAAGTTGTGTGGAACTACGAAAAAATTAGCAAAATATACAAACTGAGTAGTCCATGTGCAAGATAGGCAACATCTAGAACAACATGAGCTGAGGGGCGCCCTAGTCCCGTGGTTTGCGTGAGCAGCTGCCGAATGAGAGGTCCTTGGTTCAAGTCTTCCTTCAAGTGAAAATTTTAATTTTTTTCTTTTCGCAAAGTTATGATCTGTCCGTTCGTTCATTGACGTCTCTGTTCACTGTAATAAGTTTAGTGTCTGTTTTTTGCGACCGCACCGCAAAACCGTGCGATTACTAGACGAAAGGACGTGCCTCTCCAACGGGAACCGGAAACATTTGATTGCAAGGTCATAGGTCAACCGATTCCTCCACAAGAAACTCCGTCTGGTATATTCTATACGACACTGGTGACGCCATGTGCGTCACATGACAGGAATATGTTGTCGACCCACCTAACTTGTACACTTGGCGAATGAGTAAAATGATTCTTCTACCTTACCCGATTTAGGTTTTCTTGTGGATGTGATAATCACTCCCAAAAAAGTGATGAAAACATAAGAGTTTGTCACATAAACTGCAACAAATGAATACAACAGTTTCACAGTCGCACAGTTTTCCCTGTGCTCCGTCAAAACATATGTTTTTAACGTTTTCATATTTTTCCTTGTGTAGACCGTCAAATCCTGTATATGTCCAAGCAAATCTGAACATGTCCTGGAATTATGGAGAGCGAAGTTAATTATGTGTGATTGCCTGATCTTTGATAATTGTCGAAAAATAAAGAATTAAACTTTTTACTCGAGGGAAGACTTGAACCAAGGACCTCTCGTTCCGCAGATGCTAACGCTAACCACGGGACCACGGCGCTCTTGAGCTCACACTTTCCTTGATGTTGCCTATTTTACGCATGGACTACTCCGTTTGTATATTTTGCTTATATTTTTCATAGTTCCACACAACTTCTTCCTGTTTTCTCGATTGATCTGTGTTTTGTTTTTCAGGGCCTATCTACTGTGACAACTTACAACTAAATCTGAGGGGGGGTGCGATGGGGAGGTGCCCTTGTAAGATGTCACCAATTGAACCGCGTACAAGGGCATTAAAGATGATTACGCATGTCAAAGTGCTTCGGGTGCAGGGAAGTTAGTTTGGTTGTCAGTAGGTACCGATGTACCACAGCAGAGACTATGTGTGGTGGAGCCACTGCAGAGCAATGAAGCATTGGATGAAATGCATTGTTTTATTAGGAGGAGCGTTGCGCGCTTAACGGATATAAATGGGGAACTGATGCTTCCGGTCAGTGTAGATAATTTTGGGGCAGATGAAGTGGATCTCCCAAAGGGTTTAGTGGTAGCAAGTTTGGAAATACTCGACGATGAGGATATAGGTGAATCCCAAGGTGATTATAACGTCAAGCAAACCGTCAAGGCATCTGTACTACGTGATAAGATTCGTCATTTGGAGAATGGTGATCGGAAAGCTATGGAAGCTTTGTTATTAGAGTTTTTGAATTTGCTTGATTCAGAAGGCCCATTACCAGCAACTCCTATTACACAGCACCGTATACCGACTGACGATAGTCCGCCAGTCTATAGAAAACCATACAGGATAGCGAAACACCTACAACCACTAGTAGAAGAATTTATTAATCAACAGCTAAGGGACGGTATTATAGAGGACAGTGAGAGCCCGTGGTCTGCCAACATGGTGGTAGTTCCTAAGAAGTCATTGGACGGTACTAAAAAGTATAGGTTTTGTTGTGACTGTCGTTTTTTGAACGCACGAACTACGTATCCAATACCGAACATCAGGGAAATACTGGACAACCTAGGTCGGTGTAGATATTTTTCGACACCAGATCTAAAGAGTGGGTACCATCAGATAGAAGTAAGTCCGGAGGATAGACCGAAGACGGCCTTTACAACAAGCCTTGGTCACTCAGTATCGCAGAATGCCATTTGGGTTGAAAAACGCTCCTGCTACTTTCCAGAGTCTGTTAGATGGTGTGCTTCGGGGACTGAAACCGAAGATTGCTATGGTATACCTCGATGATATTGTTACTTTTTCGTGTAATATAGAAGAGCATGTGGAACGACTGAACGAAGTATTTAGTAGGCTAAGAGCGGCAAATCTTACGCTTACTGTCGAGAAATGTCAGTTTGCTCAGACGCAAGTGCCTTGTCTTGGGCATATTATCAGTCAGGATGGGGTAAGAACGGATCCTCGTCTAACGTCGGCTGTGCGTGGTTCTCCAGTACCACAGACCACTAAACAAGTTCAGCAATATGTTGGTTTATGTAATTACTACAGACGATATGTAAAGGGGTTCGCGGAAATTGCACATCCATTAACGAGATTTTTAAAGAAATGTGTTAAGTTTTAATGGGCAGCACAGTGTCAGGAGGCATTCGAGAAGCTCAAACAGATACTAACATCAGACTTCCTGATTTCGAACAAGAGTTCATACTATCTTGTGATGCTAGTAATAGTGCTGTAGGTTGTATTCTTTCTCAGAGGGTTAATGGACAGGAACATCCAGTGGCTTACGCTTCCAGGCAACTGAATAAGGCAGAGAAGAATTATTCAACTACAGAGAATGAAATGATAGCAGTGATTTACGGTATCTCGTTTTTTCGCTGTTATTTATATGGGCGTAAGTTCAAGGTGATTACAGATCACGCAGCATTGAAGTGGTTGCTGGGGTTGAAAGATCCTTCGAGTCGTTTAACGAGATGGGCACTGAAACTAAGTGAATTTGACTACGAGGTAATTTACAAACCAGGGGTAAAACATACGAATGCAGATACGCTTAGTAGAAAAATAGCAGCTGTACAAGTTGTGGGCATAAGTGAGAAGGAGTGGATAAATGCGCAAGCCACTGACAGAGAGTGTCAATTGTTCCGAACGCAACCGCAGTTTGAAATGCAGGATGGGTTGCTTTGCAGGAAGACAAAGTGCGGACAACGCGTCGTAGTACCGGAGTCGCTGAGGGAAGAAGTGTTGAAACAAGATCACGACCATGTATTGTCGGGTCGTGGTGGTAAACGAACGATGACAGACGGGTAGCTGAAAGGTTTTGGTGGAAGACACGTCGCAATGATGTAGAGCAGTGTGTGCAAAATTGTGCGCAGAGAGCAGATTTAAGTCATCAGAAAATTCAGTTACAGAGACTAGCTGAAGCGGATCGTCCTTTAGCATTCATCGGAATAGACGTAATCGGAGCATTTAACAAGACCAAGCGGGTAATCGATACGTATTAACAATATTAGATCATTTTTCCCGATACCTAGTACTGGTAGCTATTCCAGATCAGAAAGCAAGCACTGTTGCGCAAGCCTTAGTAAATAACTGGTTGCTGAAGTATGGTGTGCCTGATACTATAATTACAGATCAGGGTTGTAACTTAATATCGGAGCTGATGAAGCAGTTATGCCGTTTATTGAAAGTTAAGAAATTGCGGACAAGCCCATTTCATCCTCAGTCGAATGGACGAAAAGAACGGGTTCATAGGACGTTAGTTAAGATGATTAGTCATTACGTAAATTCAGAACACATGGATTGGGACGTGTATTTATATCTGTTGACAAGCGCATATAACGCGAAAGTTCATACAGGAACGGGGCTCTCTCCGTATGAGGTAATTTATGGTCGGAAAATGCCATCACCATTTGATGTGCTCAAACCTCAGGTAGGTTCACAGGATGAGTCAGTGAAGAATTTCGCCAAGAAATTGAGAGAGATATGGCAAAGGGTACGGCATGCTAATACTTTAGCTTTGGAGAAACAAAAGAGTATTGGGCAAAGAACAAGTAAACTGCCGCAATACAGAATTGGGTCAATGGGTATTGTTGGCTAATCCTTATGTTCCGAAGGGTAAAACAAAGAAGTTTTTGACGAAATATTCTGGACCGTATCAGGTAAATGAAATAGTGTCTCCAGTGAACGTAAAGTTGTAGTTACCAACCAAGTCGTCAGTAGCTCACGTGAGTAGGATTCAGCCGTTTAAGGGCGCAGTGGATGCGTTACCGCAGATTCCTCCAGCAGTAACAAAGGGTATGAGCGTACCGAAGCTAACAGAACAGCAGAGGAACGTTCCTTATGCACTTAGGTCTAGGGATAAGTAGATTAAGTGTCCTCGAGGAGGAACATATCGCATTTATTGTCATTAGGTAATAGGGTATGTGTAGTTTTTACTTGTCATTTGTGTGTTTTAGACGTGGTAAGGAAGGGAGCGATTGTCATGGCTTCCTTTTCCTTCAGGTGCCGTGCCAGGATGTGGCCCGGGAAACTTTTTGTCGGTCTGGTATTGCTACACTGTTGCAGAGGAGAGGTGATGCAGGTGCAACCACTAGATAAGGGAATTTTGTTTGCAAGGCAATTAGATGTGGTATTGCCAAGCCGCAGGTGGACAATTGTGTTCACGTATAATATATGGGGAGTGAGGAATGATGTACGGACACTACAGGATAGGTTTACGGCGCTACAAGCGGCCACGAAGAAGGAGGGTTTTTTCCAAGACATACGGAACGAGTATCTGGAATTGAAGCACTCATACCAAAAGCTGAGAAGGCAGCTGCAACAGGTAACGGAAGTGGTCCCGCAAACGCTAGTTCCCAGGAAACGAGGGTGGTTGGATGCAGGGGGAAATTGCTGAAAACAGTGTTTGGAACCGCGGACGAGCAAGATACAAGGAGGCGACTGTATCACGCTGCTGAGAGGGCGCGAGCCTTCCTCTATGGACACAATGAGCCGACACACTTTCCTTGGAATGGTCAGGCTCCAAACATTCTAGACATCTGTCTCATCAAAGGTGTCAACTGGTTCGTCACTCCAGAAGTGCTCCATACTTTGGACTCTGACCACATACCAGTCCTCCTCTTCTGGCTCCACGTCAATCCACTTCCTCCAGCAGCCAAGCTCGACACCAGCAGGAAGACCAACTGGCCACGTTTCCAGCATCTTGTTATGGACCACCTCCCAGATCAACCTCCATTGTGAGATACGGATGTCAACGCTGCTGTTGGCACCCTGACAGCAGCTCTTACCACAGCTGTCGTTGCCTCTATGCCATCTCCACAGACCTCCACTTTGGCAGCTCCAGCTCTCCCTGGAGACATCCAGGATCTCATGTGGGAACGAAATTGCCTCAGCAGAGACTGGCACGGAACACACCAGCCCCAGCTGAAGCATCGAATCAGCCAGCTCTGCCATACCATCAAAGCTGCGCTCACTGCCCATCACATATGTCAATGGAGGAGAAGCTTGCCTTGGTTGATCCTGGGGCCTCCACATGGGAGATTATTTGTACACTCACCCCGCATCACCCACAACTGCCGTCACTCACTACCACAGATGGACCTTCCTACACACCTGTAGCTGAGGCAGAGGCCTTGGCAACGACATTCGAGGCAAACTTCAAACCGCCTGAGGCACCAGTCGACCAGGAGAATGTCTACCACGTCGACACCAGACTTGCTGCCTTCCTTGCTGGAGATCATGGGGAAGACACCATAGTATCGACGATTGAACAAAGAGGTCACTGAATACATCCGACGGCTGCCCCAGAAGAAGGCCCCAGGACACGACAATGTTGATGGACGAGTCCTTCGCATGCTGCACCATCTCGCTATCTACATAATGTGGGCCTCCTCAACGCCATCTTCGAGCAACAGCGGTTTTCTGATGCTTGGAAGCGGACTGTCGTTGTGGCGGTTCCCAAGCCGGGCAAAAACAGCACTCTACCATCGAATTATCGCCCCATCAGTCTCCTCCCGACGTTGAGTAAAGTGTCTGAGCGCATCCTACTCTCCAGATTTGGCCGACTGCTTCACCAGGACAACATCATTCCACAGGATTAGTTTGGATTCCGCCAGCATCATTAAAGCATCCCGCAGTTGCTCCGTGTCGTTGGGGAGGCGACACTGGCTTTCAACAATCGGGAGTTCTGTGGACTTGTCCTGCTCGACGTGTCGAAAGCCTTTGACAGCGTTTGGCATCGTGGGCTTCTCTATAAGCCGTTCCATTTTGGCATCTCATCGTGCTTCGTACTCCTTCTTGCCAACTACTTCGAGGGGCGTACTTTCGTCGTCCATGTCAGTACTACAATGTCCTCCAATCGCCCTGTCCTCCCTCGAGTACCTCAAGGGAGTGTTCTCGGTCCGATCCTATACAATGTCTACACCTCCGACCTGCCTGTTTCCCCGAGAGTTGGACGAGCCATCTACGCTGAAGACATGGCACCCTTCTCACGACATCGTAATACTGATGAAGTCCTCCGACGTTTACAATCGGCTCTGCAAGATCTTGAGCATTGGGCCGCTGACCGGAGGATCGGGTTCAACGCCACCAAGACGCGGGGGATGATCCTTACCCGACGTCGCCCATCCGATGCGCAACCACTGGTTCTTTTTAAGCAGCCCATTGCGTGGACGACTATGGCCACCTACCTTGGAGTCCTCCTCGACCGCCAGCTGACCTGGAAGGCTCACATCGTCGCCGTTCGCCAGAAGACGTCACAAAGGGCGGGGCGTTATACCCCATGCTCAAAGCAACCTCCTCGTTCCCTGTAGACAGTGGTCTGCACCTCTACCGCACTTGTATCAGCCCAGTCATGGGTTTAGCGTGGTAAGTCTGGGGAAATGCTGCCCCCACGGACATACAAAATTTCCAACAACTGCAAAAAAAGATTCTGCGTCGAGTCTACCACGTTCCAAACGACTTTCCACAACGCCTCCTTCACGAAGCTGTAGAAGAACCCCTAGTTAAGGAGCGTTTTCAGCAGGCGGCGCGACTGTTTTATGCCACCACCCGCACTTCTGACAATCCCCTCGTACAGCAAACTGGGACGACCAAATGACATTCATGACCATTACAGGCGGCCCATTGCCCTGATCGACTAATGACAGGTCAACACCGCAGTTTGACCACTACCACTTCCTCTCCACGACTCATACCATCCACCAAGATGCCCAACGCCACTCACAGTCATTCGCAGTGGTTGGAAATGCTCGCCTAGGTAAGCCCTCACTATCAAGATAGACTTGGACTACCCAGCGGAATCTGGTATATGCCGGCCTTCTGCAAACCGAGATCGTCTTTGACACTTCCCAATAATCCTCGCGTTTTATTTGGTGGGAGAAAGACAGTTCCTATTCGGTGTTGGTGGACAAATAGTTTCTACTCGGTGTTACCTCAATAATCGTTCTATTTTCCCCGATTGTGCGCCAGTATACGGTATATAGGCAGTGGCTAGCTCTTCCTCCGTGACTACGTCCGTCTCCACATGCTGTACTGTAGAGGTGGGGCGGAGAGCGTGTCTGATCTGCCATTCCGAGTACCCGTTTTTCCGGAATACAGACGGAAGAAGTCACGGAGAAAAAGATAGCCACTGCCTATGTACCGTATACTGGCGCATTATAGGGGAAAATACGACGAATATTGAGGAACCACCGAGTAGGAACTGTCATTTGCCCACTAAATAAAACGCGAGAATTATTGGGAAGTGTCAAAGACGATCTCGGCTTGCGGAAGGCTGGCATATACCAGATTCCATGTCAATGTGAGAAGACTTATACTGGACAGACAGTGCGCACCATCGAAGATCGTTGCCGAGAACATCAGAGGCACACTCGACTACACTCGACTTGGTCACCCCAACAAGTCGGCGGTCGCAGAACACTGTTTTTCCGAAAATCACGAAATGGACTACCAACATACCAGGGTCTTCGCACAGGCATCTAAATACTGGGACAGCGTCGTTAGTGAGGCTATCGAAATTCGTACCAGGGACGGTCACATCAACCGAGATTGCGGCTACAACCTTAGCAGGGCATGGGAACCAGCATTTAGTCTAATTAAAAAGACACTCAGCAAAGGAAACGAACGGGCGACTAGGGCAGACTAGGCAATTACACCGACGGCACCACAGACGCCGATGCCAGCGTCTCACCGACCGCTGACGCGCGGGCGCGGACTGCGGAGAGAACGCCTCGCGAGGGGAGGGGATTTAAGACGGCCGCCCACCCTCAGGAGCTCATTTCGTCAGCGCACCTGACGATGGCGAAATGCCTGATCGCCGAAATATTGTGCCCGTTGGTCACTATGGACCGGCAGTACACCCGTGGACTGTTGAAACATTTTAATCATCTGCGGTTTTTCCATCCCCAGTAACACAGAAACTATTAGTAGTACAGTGGATATCTTTGGTACAGAATTTAATGTACATGGACGTTATAATTAAAGTTAAACTTTCAAAGTGCTGTAGGAATAACACCACTGGTCAGAATGACGGTAAATTGCAACGGAATATTATCGGAGAAGGGGGAAAACGTATGGCAGAAGAGAAAAAATAGTGTGAAAATTAATCAATAGATGGGGCTGCATGTGTCAGAAAACGTAACTGAAAACACCTGTCATGCGCACGACGTATTGAAGTTGGTATAAACATGTCTGGTGCACGGCTTTTCCTCCTTTCGCGTCTGCGACGTTCGCCATGAGTGTCTCAATGCAAGATCGCGCTCTGCTTGTAAAGCGGTATTACAAGAATGATGAGTGTGCACATGTCGCTCTGCAGAAGTTCCTGACACAGAAGGGTTTGAAAAAAACGTTGGTCCGATGACTGCCGTGGGTCTGGAGAAAACAGTTCGGAAGTTAGAGAAGCCGGGTTCTTTTGGTGTGAAACGAATTGATTCGACGTCAGTGGAAGCAGTGGCCACAGCAATGCAGGAGGAGACGAGTGGTGGTGTGCAAACGTGTAGTGCACGGAGAATTGCCCGAACATTGGACGTACATCTGATCACGGTGCGTAAAATCCTACGAAACATCCTTCTTTGCTTTCCATTCAAAATTGCCCACGTGCACGAGTTGCTTGCTGTTGACCTGCCAACAAGAGAGACCTTTGCTTTAGAATTTCTTGCTGGCATGTAAGTGGACAATGATTGGCCGTGGAAAATTTTGTGGACAGACGAAGCCTGCTTCCATCTGACAGGATATGTCAGTACACATAATTGTCGAATATGGGCAACGGAAAATCCACACGCAAATCTACCAGTACCACTTCATCCTGGAAAGGTCACTGTGTGGTGCGGGTTTACGGCATCATTTATCATAGGACCATAATTTTTCGGAGAGACAGTTGCTTCCGTTCCTGTTACCTGTACCGTCACTGGTAAGCGCTATGAGTGTCTTTTGCGCAACTATGTCATTCCAGCTCTCCAACACGATGGACGTGTGGATGGGATCATTTTTATGCAAGATGGTGCACCTCCGCACTTTGCAAATCCAGTTAAACAGCTGCTGAAGAGCCATTTCGGAAATGCTAGAACTATCAGCTGCCATTTCCCTATAGCCTGGCCGTCCCGATCACCTGATCTCAATCCGTGTGACTTCCGGCTGTGGGGCTATCTGAAGGATATTGCGTTCAGTGTTCCCATTGCAAATTTCGCTGCATTGAAGGCACGCATTGTGCAACACATTCTGAACATGACCCCAGAAACACTTCGATCAGTTGTGGAACATGCTGTTTCTCGATTTCAACTTGTTGCAGAAAACGGTGGACAGCATATTGAACGTGTTTTGCACCAGTCACACAGAAATTAATACTCCGGTTTGATTTTTATTGATTCTTTTTATGAGGGTTTTGGCCTCAGGACAATTAAAAAACGATGTGATTGATCTTCTAATAATTTCCGGGTATGCAGCCGGATCCCGTCGACATTCTGCCACGATATTTCGGCCCAGAGACGTCCGGCCATCATCAGGTGAGTACACAACTACTGAAGAGCCCAGGTGCAGTCGCGGTATTTATGCCGAATCTCGCGCATGTGAAATGTACTGGCATCCTACAGCGCATGCGTCAGGTGTTGACATGCGCAGCATAGCCGAGTTGTACGTGCTGCCCTCGGTGGTGGAAATAAAGGTTCATCTAGTCATTGAGTATCGAATGACACTGTCGATTCCGCTGTGATTGTATAATTTTAATAACAGGATTCCAATTTTTATCCAGCTGAAACTACTGAACGATTTATAAGATTATTGGCAAGACGTATTTCCACTGATTCCTTGATTACGGAATCCCAAAAACCGGAAACCGGGGATAAAATTTTTGTTACATTGTATTCCATTGAATGTCCCAAGGAAATACAGTGCTCTGCTACTGCCGATTTTGACGGTTGCCGCAGACGGGTGTATCTTTCATGTTCTATACATCGTTCATGGACAGTTCTTGTCGTCTGGCCAATATATGCAGCGCCACATTCACAGGGAATTTTGTAGACGCCTGCCTTCTTCAGTTGTAAATCGTCTTTAACGGATCCAACCAGGGCCCGGTTCTTTGCTGGTGGACGAAAGATAACCTTGATTTTATTTTTCTTCAGTAATCGGCCTATTTTCGACGACACATTCCCGGCGTATGGAAGGAACGCAGTTGATTTAAAGTCATCATCTGCGTCCTCAGTGCGTTGCTTCTTGTTATGATAGTTGCGCATGGCCTTCCTTATTTGGCGAGAAGTGTAGCCATTCTCTTTGAAAACCTTCTCCAAGTGTTCTAGTTCTGCGTGGAGGTTTTCATCATCCGATATTATATGCGCTCGATGTATTAAGGTACTGAGAACACCGGCTGTTTGTGCTGGGTGATGGCAGCTTGACGCCTGGAGATACAGATCTGTGTGAGTCGCTTTCCTGTACACAGAATGTCCTAATGACCCATCATTTTTACGGCGTACTAGCACGTCTAGAAATGGTAAAGTGCCCTCTTTTTCAATCTCCATCGTAAATTTGATGTTCTCATGTAATGAGTTTAAGTGATGAAGGAATTTCTCCAGTTCCTGTCTGCCATGAGGCCATACAGCAAAAGTATCATCTACGTACCGCCAGAAGACCGTAGGCTTTAAAACAGCAGACTCAAGTGCTTTCTCCTCAAAGTCCTCCATAAAGAGATTAGCTACCACAGGCGATGCTTTTTATGCGATTTTAGGCCTCAGAAAATTAAAAACCGATGTGATTGAAGCTTTTCATTCAGTTTTTGGTCTCATGTCAATTAAAAACCGATGAGAGTGATGCTTTTCATGCTGTTTTTGGCCTCAGGACAATTAAAAACCGGTTTTTCCCATCATATGTGATATGACCTTGCCGTGGTGGATGGGCTTACGTAACTAGCAGTATCACACCTGTACACCCATGCACACTGAGTAGTACAGTTTGTTTCACGTCAAACGCACACCTTAGGCATTGTTGTACGATTCATTTGTCATTTGTAGTCGATCACTAATAAATTATGAATCTTCAACGCCATCTATTGTTACATTTTGTAACTATTTATTTTTCTTCTGCCATACTGTTTACCCCTTCTGCGATAATATTCCGTTGCAATTTGACGTCATCCTGACCAGTAGCGTTATTTCTACAGCGGTTTGAAAGCTTAACTTTAATTATAACCACACAGTAGTTTAAATTTATTCTTGGCAACATTTTCGCTAGAAGCCGCGGTTTGCGAGCTATTCAAGAGAAACAGTAAAAGTGGTCTTTTAAACCAATGCCGGCCCCCCTCCCATGTTCTTCATGGCACTCCCTTCTATCACTGTACGGAAATTTGCAACTACACGAATTTTTTCCGCTAATCGACCTTTTTTGGTCCTCGTTGACTGGTCTATAAGGCTCCACCGGTGGTTTTCTGTCTGTATGTGTAAGCTAATCTCAGGAACTACACTGGTGAATCTGATAAAATTTTCAGTCACAGAGAGATTGATTCACGAGGAAAGTTCAATTGGTTGTAGGCCAAGTCTACAGAAAATATCGAAAACTACATAAGAAGTATAACGTGGCTAACAGCGGTAACTTACCATTAAAAGTATTCTGATACGTCAAATGCTTTGTGTTCGCAGGTACATCAGCAAGTGCTAACGATGTGCTGAGCGCATCCTGTACTAATACAAATACCAGCTATAACCGGTGCGCTAGTGGTGAATTAACGTAATTGCCCCCCATTAAAGATTCAGTAGTTTAAATTGGGATATTCACAGGCACTGATTAAAATGTTATCATGTGGCTAAATTGTGCTCAACAGTAAGACATATAATAGAATAAAATCCGCAGTACACACTAAAATATGAGAGAATAGTAGACAATACACTTATAAAAATATTTCAGCACAACAAAGTAAATAAAACAAGGCGTTGTGTGACATGTGATTAAACGGAAAAGTAGCTATTTAAATTACAAATCTCGATGGTCGACAGCGCTTTCAGCACCACTGTAATTAATCATATATTCTACCTTAAATTACTGAATCTATCATGCTGGACACTCACGCTATCTTAACACTAACGCCCTCTACCGCCTACAGCTCGTGCTGCGTAAGTATGCCCTCAGGCCATCGCTAGCACTTGTTCATGTACCTGCGTGTCTGAAGAATTTGACGCTGAAACTCGTATTACAATGATCTCAGTGGTATGTTGTGGCTGTCAGCCATGTTGTCCCTCATATGTACTCTCAGATTTTTTGTGTGATTTCGTCTTCAGACAGTTGAACCGATAATTATTATATTAGTGTTTGTTCCCATTTTGTTTTAAGAGATCTCACGACGTCAGCAAGCCGAAACCTCTCAAATTGTGAACTATATAGAGTGTTAAGAAAAAATATTTTGTGGCCGAGCGGTTCTAGGCGCTTCAGTACGGAACCGCATTGCTGCTACGGTCGGAGATTTGAATCTTGCCTCGGTCATGGACGTGTGTGATGTCTTTAGGTTAGTTCTAAGTCTAGGGGAGTGATGACCTCAGATGTTAAGTCCTATAGTGCTTACAGCCATTTGAACAGACGGTAGTGTGCATCAAAACAAGATAAATGTGAACTAAACATGGGCTCTAAAATGCCTGCCTTGAAAGCTCTGAGCACTATCTTTGCTACTGTGAAACGCATGTCTTCTATGGCAGAAACATTGCTGTTGTGAAGGATCTACATAAAATACTAAAAAAGTGACGTCACATTATTCTGTTAGTATGTAACAGCAGAGCTTCTAAAGCAATCTGCTAGCTATTACATACGACCTGCATTTGCGAGCCATCGCCAAAGGAAGTGCTGAACACGGCGCCCATTCATAGTAAGCAGAGTATCACGCATTATCTGAAAAACTCCATGTTGGTCAAAAATGCACTGGCAGTCTTTGATGACGCATTCACGTCGTGTTTGTAAATCATTACTGGTGCTTGCGAACACCAAAGATTTCAAGTGTCCGCACAACCAAAAATCCAATGCTTAAGGTCGGGATAAGGACTTGGCTAACGTACTGAACCTACTCGTACTGTCTGTCCTCTCGGACAGTTCGGAGAAAATAGGCCGATCCTGTATTATGCATGAACCATTTCTCCAGCTGTTATTATTATGGTACATCCTCTTGCAAGATACGCGAGTCTTTTGATACGAACTGACATTGCACCAGTCCAACTGTCTGGTAGTATGTAAGGCCCTTTTAGTTCATTGCCAAAAATTCCAGCCCTACATTCTAACATTCTGCGTGGTGTCTGTTTGTTCTATATCGTGTCTCCCTACCACTTTCGCGCAACGACGCTCTGAGCGTGTTTTTTAGGGAATTGACTAGTTTGAACCTGGGACCTGTTGCTGGTAAGGAGACGCCAGACCACACATGACATGTAGAGTTCAGAAGAGTTCAGTGAGACTAGCGATGATATAACCAAATACTTAATGATTTCAGCGTCAGCTCCACTGCACTCCCTGTAAAAGAATCTTAATACTAACTAAATTTAGTGGAAGTGGTTCAAGGCTTTCCTATTTTTAGTTAGCTGGAAAAATAACGTCGAAAATGCAGTTAAGTTTACCATTGGAAATTTTATTCTACTCACAAAACATTGTTTATAAATTGCACTATTGATAAAAGGAAATGTTTTAATACAGCATGGTAAAAACCAACTGCGTTCAACAAAAATGTGAACGAATATTCCCTGAATGGGTTTCCAAGTTCTACAATGGATCGAAGGATGACCTATGCCATATCACATCTATAATCTAGGTTTAAATTAAATTTTACAAAAGAGAAAACTATCAAAATGATCTACAGTGACCCTCAATTATCTTTAATTACTTATCTAAATTGTCGTAAATTACAGTGGCTGATGTGGCTTCTCAATAACTATATAACAGAAAAATCATCGCGTTTCAGATTTTTACTTCAAGTGGCAAATGTGAACACCATGAGCTTTAATTGACGATCGACACTAGTATTACGCAAAAAGGGGGTGTAACAGATGAGACTTCTGCAGTTCTGAGTGAAGCTTTATGCACTGTTATGCAGCATCGCGTGCGTTCATTACCTTGTCGGTGTTCGTCAGGGGGCGGCGGGCAGCACAGCTCTGCTCACCTCGCCGTCTCGGAAGCAACTCTCTAGCCACACTCTCCTAATTTCTCCTTACTGCAATTTACCGAAGTTGGTTTAAAAAAACTATCTGGCTGTGTTTTCATCTGACCAATCAAGGTCTCAATGTTAACCTTAAGCTCTGCCTACAAAAATTCTGTCTATCCAATGAGAAACGTTATACTTTTCGTGGTGGGGCAATGTTTTTAAAGTTTGCAACGTAACAGAGACGCGAAAAAGTCTCACGCTAAAACTTGCAGCTGGTGTGGTCTTTTTAGTGTTACCGTAAGATCTATACTGTTCTTCTAGAGGGCTCTATCTTTTAACATGGGCTGGGGGGTGGTCCTGACGTAACAGAGACGTGAAAAAGTCTCACGCTAAAACTTGCAGCTGGTGCGGCCCTTTTTGTGTTATCGTAAGATCTATACCGTTCTTCTGGAGGGCTCTAGCTTTTAACGTGGGCTGGGGGGTGGTCCTAGAGGTTAGCTGGCGACGTGGGTGTCCGTCCCTTATCGTAGGGCCTTCCAGCTTAACATGGTTCTGCTCTCGGCTTCTGTTCTCGTTTCTCCCCTCGGAACTGCGTCTGTCTTACGGTGGGAAGGTATGACATGCATTTAGGCATTTTTTTGTTAGTCTGTGGTATTCCTTTTGCTCACTCATTACTCATATTACTTTGATTAATTTAATGTCACGATTTATTCGGAGCTATGTGACATACTACTGGATTTGCTTATCATGTCAGGGTTTTCATGGAAGGTGTTGGATTTGCCTGACACCTTACAACATGAACTGAAAATCGACATTGATTGATGCGTTGCTTCTTTGACTGCGAGTGGATTCGCATCAGCCCACACAGGTTGGTTATGAAAATTGATAATCCCATCTCGTGCGAAATCAGCCTCGTCCGTGAAGAATACTTTTGCAATAAAAACTGGATCTTCACGGCATCTTTGCAACAGCCATTGGCAGTACTGCATTCTGGCAGGCCGATCTCGTGCTCGAAGGACTTGGAAATGCTGTGCACGTCGTGGGTATAACAGCTGTTCATGAAGGATCGCCCGGACTAGAGGTTGACTAACAGCGATAGACGCTGAAATTCTACGTAGACTAGTTCTATAAGCTTCTTCCTGTCGTTGCAATACTCGGGCCGGCCGCTGTGACCGAGCGGTTCTAGGCGCTTCAGTCCGCAACCACGCTGCTGCTACGGTCGCAGGTTCGAATCCTGCCTCGGGGTTCGGTGTGTGTGATGTCCTTAGGTTAGTTAGGTTTAAGTAGTTCTAAGTTCTAGGGGACTGATGACCATAGATGTTAAGTCCCATAGTGCTCAGAGCCATTTGAACCATTTTGCAATACTCGCTCCTTCAGGACAGGAGTGCGAATGGTCTGAGGTTTGCCACGATCCGCCGTTGTTGGAGCTGTGGAGCCGGAGACAGACGAATAATTGCGCAGATGGCACCCTGCGGCGGGATATTTTTCAGCATACAGGACACAGCCTTAACGATCACTTCAGTTTGCTGAACCATGCTACTTCCCATGTGGAATAACAGGCTTATAAACAAGGATGTGTAGGGTTTGAAGTCCAACCGACATAGAGGTCATTAACGACGGAGCAAAAGCTCAGTTTCATTTAAGGATGAAGTAGGAACTTTGTCGCGCCCTTTTAAAGGAACCATCCCGGCATTTGCCTCGAGCGATTTACAGAAATCACGGAAAACCTAAATCAGGATGGTCGGACGCAGGTCTGAACCGTTGTCCTCCCGACCGCGGGTCCAGTGTGCCAACCACTGCGGCACCTCGCTGGGTAGTAAGTTTCCATTATGCTGGTAAGTGCCAATATAAAATCGCAGTGCAAAAGCATTTCACACACTTGGCAAGCCACAAACCGGTTAAAAATAATGTGTGCGCAGCATTTACCGTTAACTGTGAACACAGTTTACAGTAACAACGCTACAAGTAAAACTTCCTGGCAGAATAAAACTGTGTGCCTGACCGAGACTCGCACTCGGTACCTTTGCCTTTCGCGGGAAAGTGCTATGCAAGGTTCGCAGGAGAGCTTCTGTAAAGTTTGGAAGGTAGGAGACGAGATACTGGCAGATGTACAGTTGTGAGGACGGGGCGTGAGCGGTGTTTGTGTAGCTCGGAAGTCAGCCTTCAGCGACGCAACGATTCGGACGGTGTTTACGTCCCTGCCGCACGTCTGCGCGACAGGTGTTTACGTTCAGTGTGTAGCGGTGTGTCACGGTATACATAGAACGAATCGTGGCCTTGTCGTTCCGCAAATCGACACTGAAATTTGGTTTTGTTAACGAATATGCTCGACCGAAGGCTTACGAGATCGAACGTTATTTACGGGACGAGGTGAAAATCGAACCTGACGTTCTAGTTGGAGTACACTTATCTATAGTTAGCGGCGTGGTCTATGTCAAGCTCATAAATGAAGCGGCATGTGACGAACTACTACTCCGACACCGACAAGGACTTCGTTTTTGTCATTCAGACGGGAATGTAGGAGCGGTAACAGTTGAACACGCCGGCATGGGACTCCGAACGATCCGCGTCTTTGAGCTTCCATTCGGAGTGCCAGAAGAATTAGACGCCCTGCGTCCTTACGGAACTGTCCTATCCCACGTGGCTGAAAAATGGGCCAGTTTCAAGACGTATCCGGTCCTCAATGGCGTCAGAGACAAATACGGATCTAACTCCGAAAACACGTCCTGTCATACTTGTACATCGCCGGTTGTTGGGCGATTGTCATCTACGACGGACAACCAAGGACGTACTCTGGGTGTGGGAAGGAGGGACACGTCCTTTCTGAGTGTGTTCAACGAAGGTTGCTACAGCTGCCACGGGATGATCCACCCCTCACACCTCATCTGACTGTGCTCCCCATGACTTATGTCGCCGCATTACGCGACGACGTGAGCCGCGAGACAGAAGCGTACCAGAACACACAGACAGAGGCAGATCGTGGCGAGCCACGGAAGGACGATGTTTCGCTGGGCCACCTGCAGCAGTCACAGGACGCTCTCACGTCGGTGCCGCTTGCGGCCCCTTCAGATAAGGCACTTGCAGACGTCGATAACAAGACGGCGCACGAGTCCGACGTCCCCCACGAACAACCGGAGACAATGCTGACCTCTGATTACGAAAGCCCGTCAACGCAAACAGCGACCACCAAAACGCCGGAAGAAGCGCCGCCTCACGGTGGAGAACGACCAATCTGATTTAGCAGGCAATTCTGTGACCTTTTCGTGTACAGAACAGACGGCCATGGATACAGAAGAACTGCCTAGCGTGGATGCAACGGTGGCCAGCGGGACGGCGACGCGCCCTACCGCTGACGATGCTCCAGACACAGCGAAGGAGTTCGATCGATGGCAACGACTACCGAGGAGGCTACGGCGCCTGCAACGCACGTCACCGATGGAACGCTAGGTGACTGGTCAGAAGACCCATCCCCGTGGGGAACAGATGATGCCGGAGGAACTGCTCCCACACACTCTCCCGGTGTAAGACCGGAAGAGTGCACGGAATAACGGCAGACCATATGAGGGGACGGCGGGGGACGTTAGTACAAAAGCAGCCTGCGTACGGAAAAATCAGCGACTGTACGGTGCCCTGTCTACGATGACAGCCATTCAACAAGCTTATCATATAGGGTCTGTTAACATTAATAGCATTTGGACGCCGGTAAAAATCAAGATGCTCAGTGACATAATAAAGGCTGCAGATTTAGAAGTAGTACTATTACAGGAAGTTCGGGTACTTCCCCCCTCGGACTTTTACGGTTACGACATTTACTGTTCCCCGTGTGACGAGAGAGGCGTCGGCACAGCGATACTATTAAAGGAAGGGATACGTGCAGACGAAGTAGAGTATTTACCTTCTGCCCGTGGTACGGCCGTGACCGTAGGTGGAATACGTTTGATCTATATATACGCACCGTCAGGCTCGGATAAGAGAAGGGACAGAGCAGATTTTTACACCTTTGTTCCAGGGACATTACGATGCTAGCATTATTTTTTTTTTTTTTGTCGTCAGTCTACTGACTGGTTTGATGCGGCCCGCCACGAATTCCTTTCCTGTGCTAACCTCTTCATCTCAGAGTAGCACTTGCAACCTACGTCCTCAATTATTTGCTTGACGTATTCCAATCTCTGTCTTCCTCTACAGTTTTTGCCCTCTACAGCTCCCTCTAGTACCATGGAAGTCATTCCCTCATGTCTTAGCAGATGTCCTATCATTCTGTCCCTTCTCCTTATCAGTGTTTTCCACATATTCCTTTCCTCTCCGATTCTGCGTAGAACCTCCTCATTCCTTACCTTATCAGTCCACATAATTTTCAACATTCGTCTATAGCACCACATCTCAAATGCTTCGATTCTCCTCTGTTCCGGTTTTCCCACAGTCCATGTTTCACTACCACTCCAAACGTACATCCTCAGAAATTTTTTCCTCAAATTAAGGCCGGTATTTGATATTAGTAGACTTCTCTTGGCCATAAATGCCTTTTTTGCCATAGCGAGTCTGCTTTTGATGTCCTCCTTGCTCCGTCCGTCATTGGTTATTTTACTGCCTAGGTAGCAGAATTGCTTAACTTCATTGACTTCGTGACCATCAATCCTGATGTTAAGTTTCTCGCTGTACTCATTTCTACTACTTCTCATTACCTTCGTCTTTCTCCGATTTACTCTCAAACCATACTGTGTACTCATTAGACTGTTCATTCCGTTCAGCAGATCATTTAATTCTTCTTCACTTTCACTCAGGATAGCAATGTCATCAGCGAATCGTATCATTGATATCCTTTCACCTCGTATTTTAATTCCACTCCTGAACCTTTCTTTTTTTATTTCCATCATTGCTTCCTCGATGTACAGATTGAAGAGCAGGGGCGAAAGGCTACAGCCTTGTCTTACACCCTTCTTAATACGAGCACTTCGTTCTTGATCGTCCACTCTTATTATTCCCTCTTGGTTGTTGTACATATTGTATATGACCAGTCTCTCCCTATAGCTTACCCCTACTTTTTTCAGTATCTTGAACAGCTTGCACCATTTTATATTGTCGAACGCTTTTTCCAGGTCGACAAATCCTATGAAAGTGTCTTGATTTTTCCTTAGCCTTGCTTCCATTATTAACCCTAGCGTCAGAATTGCCTCTCTCGACCCTTTACTTTTCCTAAAGCCAAACTGATCGTCACCTAGCGCATTCTCAATTTTATTTTCCATTCTTCTGTATATTATTCTTGTAAGCAGCTTCGATGCGTGAGCTGTTAAGCTGATTGTGCGATAATTCTCGCACTTGTCAGCTCTTGCTGTCTTCGGAATTGTGTGGATGATGATTTTCCGAAAGTCAGATGGTTTATCGCCAGACTAATATATTCTACACACCAACGTGAATAGTCGTTTTGTTGCCACTTCCCCTCAATGATTTTAGAAATTCTGATAGAATGTTATCTATCCCTTCTGCCTTATTTGAC
This sequence comes from Schistocerca cancellata, assembly GCF_023864275.1. Lineage (NCBI taxonomy): Eukaryota > Metazoa > Arthropoda > Insecta > Orthoptera > Acrididae > Schistocerca > Schistocerca cancellata. The sequence continues at coordinate 745,448,449 of NC_064628.1, read as the reverse complement.
CGTAAGTCCTCCAAAGCTCTTTTAAATTCCGATTCTAATACTGGATCCCCTATCTCTTCTAAATCGACTCCTGTTTCTTCTTCTATCACATCATACAAATCTTCACCCTCATAGAGGCTTTCAATGTATTCTTTCCACCTATCTGCTCTCTCCTCTGCATTTAACAGTGGAATTCCCGTTGCACTCTTAATGTTACCACCGTTGCTTTTAATGTCACCAAAGGTTGTTTTGACTTTCCTGTATGCTGAGTCTGTCCTTCCGACAATCATATCTTTTTCGATATCTTCACATTTTTCCTACAGCCATTTCGTCTTAGCTTCCCTGCACTTCCTATTTATTTCATTCGCCGGCCGCGGTGGCCATGCGGTTCTAGGTGCTCAGTCCGGAACCGCGCGACTGCTACGGTCGCAGGTTCGAATCCTGCCTCGGGCATGGATGTGTGTGATGTCCTTAGGTTAGTTAGGTTTAAGTAGTTCTAAGTTCTAGGGGACTGATGACCACAGATGTTAAGTCCCATACTGCTCAGAGCCATTTATTTCATTCCTCAGCGACTTGTATTTCTGTATTCCTGATTTTCCCGGAACATGTTTGTACTTCCTCCTTTCATCAATCAACTGAAGTATTTCTTCTGTTACCCATGGTTTCTTCGCAACTAACTTCTTTGTAGCTATGTTTTCCTTCCCAACTTCTGTGATGGCCCTTTTTAGAGATGTCCATTCATCTTCAACTGTACTGCCTACTGCGCTATTCCTTATTGCTGTATCTATAGCGTTAGAGAACTTCAAACGTATCTCGTCATTCCTTAGTACTTCCGTATCCCACTTCTTTGCATATTGATTCTTCCTGACTAATGTCTTGAACTCCAGCCTACTCTTCATCACTACTATATTGTGATGCTAGCATAGCCGGTGTGTATTTTAATTGTGTGCTCGACAGAAAGGACCAACATCCTAACTATACTACTAGCCAAGAACTTAAGGAGCTAGTCACCGGGATGGAATTAGTCGATATGTGGTACCGAAAGTACCACAACCAACCAGGATATACATTTTTTACTAGTCACTCCGCAAGCCGTTTGGATCGGATCCACGTTTCAAGGGCGTTAGCAGTGTCGAAGGTGGATGCAGAAATATGGCCTACAGCGTTTACAGAAAACGAGGCATATATTTGTATGGTGAACCTTGCTACACAGCAGATATGGAGACAGAGGGGTAATTGGAAGATGAACGTCTCGCACCTGCATGATGCAGAATGTCGACTAATGGTGGAGGACGCGTGGCATGGCTGCCTCCGTCGACGAAATTCTTTCGGTTCTGTCCTGCAGTGGTGGAAGCCAGCTATACGGAGGACGTTAGTAGATTACGGGAAGGAGGTTTCTCAATGGCAGCGCACGACCACTGAGTTTTACTTTACGGCTCTCTGGGAACTGTTAGCTCACTCACCTACACCAGAACGCCAGACGTTCGTCCACAGAGTCAAGGCGAAGCTGGTACAACATGCGACGCTTAGAATGGCGGGTACGATGATACGCGCGACTCGCAGGATTGCCTGCCCGACGAGGTTCCCTCGATGCATTATGTGATAAAAGGAAGAAGACGAAGGGCGTTAATACATGAGATCGACCTCGGCGATAGCCGTCGTCTTACAACACATAGCAGAGGCGTTCACGGATCATTTTAGTAGAGTCTATGCGAGCAACGGGGAGGGTCAGGGGGAGCTGGGCAACGTCCTGGAAGAGATCCCAGAAGCGACGAGTGTGAACGGGGAAGCGGACGGGTTATCTGAAATTACGTGTGACGAGCTGGAGGAAGCGATTACACGAGGTGCCTGCAACAAGTCCCTAGGTCTAGACGGATTCCCTTTGGAATTTTACCGTGCTTTTCTGACCATTATGACACCGATGTGGCTATGCATGTTTAATGAGCCTCTGCGGCAAGAAGTACCGGTTCACATTCAACTCACTGAAGGGCTCATGGTACCGATACCAAAGCATCGTGGCGGCAAACGGCCTTGTGATTATCGCCCCTTGACCCTCCTTAATAGTGACTACAATACCTTCATGCGCAAACTGGGCAGTCGTGTTCCTCGTACGGAGTGAGGGGGAGAGTCACAACAGCACTGGATTTGCTACAGACGTATGGGATGGCAGCTGGAAGTGAGGTCAACTACCGAAAATCACAATTAATGCATGTGGGGCGTGGACTAGATCCAGGAACGGAAGGATCGTTACCAGCAATGCAAATCCTCCGCTGTTTGGGTATCACCTTTAGTAAGAAGACAGCGGGAACGGCTGCGGACAATTACCGAAGGCTGTTACTCAGAGTCCGCACGGCAGTACGACTAAACGCCCTACGGTCGATGGATATGCTGCAGCGAGTGTTACTCGCCAACCTTTATGTCGCGCCCATGATGTGCCACCTGACACACCTACTCTCTCGTCCGCCGCTCGTGGTCTCGCGGTAGCGTTCTCGCTTCCCGAGCCCGGGGTCCCGGGTTCGATTCCCGGCGTGGTCAGGGATTTTCACCTGCCTCGAGATGACTGGGTGTTTGTGTTGTCCTCATCATTTCATCATCATCCAGGAAAGTGGCGCAATTGGACTGAGCAAAGATTGGGTAATTGTACGGGCGCTGATAACCACGCTGTTGAGCGCCCCACAAACCAAACATCATCATCATCATCACACCTACTCTCCTAGGCGCGCTCGATGGCTATGAGGATTCAGGCGGCTTTCGGGTACTACGTAATCCTGGGACAGCTCTTTAAAGTACAGTACAACACGCTTACCCTCCCGACGCGAGATGGGGGGGGGGGGGGGGGGGGGGTTGATTTAGTGAACGTGCTCGAGAAGGCGCGTGCCATGTGTATTAATACTATGCTAAAACGGTGGCACAACAGGAATCACTCGCTTACGGGGACGATCATCGAAGAACTAGTACCAACATCACATCTTCCTCCAATCAGTGTCGGCCATATATCGCTCTCGTTAACGTGTGTGCGCACGTTCATCGTGGAACACAGCTACATTCGAGAGCGTTTACCGACGACCCGACAGTCGACATCGAAAGACGTGTACCATCTGCTCCTGCGACAGATCGCCCGGAATAGGATGGAACGGAAACATCCAGCCGTTCATTGGCGCACGGTACACCACCCCCACCTCCCTACAACAGCCAGATCAACTTGGTACATTTTAGTGAACCGAAAATACCCCACGAATGATAAAAAGTACGCAATACATTTGGTGGATTCGCCCATGTGTCAGCAATGCGGCGTGCCGGCCGAAGTGGCCGAGCGGTTCTAGGCGCTACAATCTGGAACCGCGCGACCGTTACGGTCGCAGGTTCGAATCCTGCCTCGGGCTTGGATGTGTGTGATGTCCTTAGGTTAGTTAGGTTTAAGTAGTTCTAAGTTCTGGGGGACTGATGACCTCTGATGTTAAGTCCCAAAGTGCTCAGAGCCATTTGAACCATTTTGAGCAATGCGGCGTGCTTGATACGGACGACCATCGACTGGTCGGTGGCGAGGCATTGGCTGTCTGGACTCTCGCAAGGAAGATAATAGCGTTCATGGGCGCACTATCTATACAGCAGTCTCTTCTCACATAGTATTTTTTCCAGAGGAAACGTATTTTCCGCGTCATAAGACGAACGCAGTGGCGTAGATCACAGGTATGATCGTCCATTACATCCATAGAGACACACGTCTGAACGTACTGAACGTGCTGGATTACTGGCAATACTTGCAAGATGTACACACAAAACTGTTACGGCTACAAAAGTACAAGGATTGGTATGCTAATTTCCTAGTAACGGTTTTTGCGGACCCGCCATATACTTGGGGTGTGCCGGGTGCGCAAAGATGAGCGGCGGTGCTGTTGTTGTGAAACCGACTAAGTAAAGTGATCAGCTAAGAACAACTACGTGAGTATGCGACCTAGGAAAAACTGACGCTTGTGCAGTTAGCAATGGGATGTACTTCAAATATTGTTTTCATTCTGTAAATACTTTTCTTTAGGGTGCCGGAGGTAGCCCCACTCTACTATGTTTATTTTGTGAATAATAAAGGCTTCTGTTTCTCCTACCTTCCTTAAAATAATAAAAATCAATAAAAAATAAAAGATGGAAAAGCACTTGCTCGCGGAAGGCAAACGTCCCGAGTTCGAGTCTCGGTCCGGCACACAGTTTTAATCTGCCAGGAAGTTTCATATCAGCGCACACTCCGCTGCAGACTGAAAATCTCATTCTGAAAACGCTACAAGTATTTACTGCATGCTGTATCGACAGCAATGTTTCCTCACTTGTTTCCTGTATTCTGTAGATCGTCCGTAATAGCAAAGAGCTTGTAGTTGAATTGATTTATTTCACAATATTCAACATTACCAAATGCTAAAAGCTCTTAAGGCATGCATTTAAGTGCATATGTTTTCTGGATGTATTGTCTAGTTTTGGCCCATACTACCACCTCTCAAAATTTGGAATACTTTTCTTTTAAGTTTCTGTATAATAATGTGCGATCAATACGGGCACATATCAATGAAGCACAATAAATCGTACTGAACACGAAAAAGTTTCAGAAACAAAATTGTTGTGCAGATCAAACCTACATATGAATTACACTACAATTTGTATTAGGATATAATAAAACTGGACAAGTGCGAGCAGGATTCACGCACTGGGGTTCTGTACACATTTAATTAAATATAGACACAGGTCGTCCAGTCCGAGAATCGAGAATCTCTACCATTTTTGGCTGTTATCGATATTGACACTGGAAAGATATCGGTCCCAGAGATTCCCCAAGGTTCCCGAGAATGTTTCAATTTCAGTAATCTAAATGTGACAAAGTCATGCAGGAGACAGGAGACCATTATCATAAGCCGTTCTCCAGTCAGGCTAATTGGGTCTAAACGGTAAAATTAAAAAAAATCGAGCAAGAAATTACTTTTCTGTTCATACGACGCGTTTCGACATTTATCGATCATCAGACTCATCTGCGAATATTTGTTTCACAAACAACTTGAAACGCCATATCTACGTGCATTATCGCTATTGGATATTTCTCGATGGATAAATCTCCGAAACTTATCATATCAACAGAAAAGTCACACCTTGCCTGATGTTTGGCTTTTACCATTGCGACCACGTCCGCCATCAAAAAAAGTTTTGCATCACCTCGTTTCCCAGGACTCCTGAAGATAGACGTTGACTGTGGATACTGTATCGCAGACACAGTCCCTTTGACTGTTCAGAGATGTCACTAAACCCGCCCAGAGATGTGAACAACCATGCATGAGCAGCGTGTATTAGACGGAGGGGGTCCGACAGCCGATCAGTTCCAGTCGTTCCACCAGGAAGGAGGTACACGGCTCTTGTTGTCTGTAGATCAACCATGCCCAGACGGTCAACACCGCGGTTCAGTCGCGTCCGCATTGTTATTTTGTGCCAGGATGGGCTCTCAACAAGGGATGTGTCCAGGCGTCTCAGACTGAACCAAAGCGGTGTTGTTCGGACGTGGAGGACATACAGAGAGACAGAAACTGTGAATGACATGCCTCGCTGAGGTCGCCGAAGGTCCACTAATGCTGTGGATGACCGCTACCTACGGATTATGGCTCGGAGGAACCCTGACAGCAACGCCACCATGATCAATAATACTTTCCTTGCAACCACAGGACGTCGCGTCACTACTCAAACTGTGCGCAATAGGCTACATGATGTCCAAATTCACTCCCGGCGTCCATGGCGAGGTCCATATTTGCAACCACGACACCATGCAGCGCGGTAGAGATGGGCCCAACATCCCGAATGGACCGCTCAGGATTGACATCACGTTCTCTTCACCGATGAGTGTCGCATACGCCTTCAATTAGACAACCGTCGGAGACGTGTTTGGAGGCAACCCGGTCAGGCCGAATGCCTTAGACACACTGTCCAGCGAGTGCAGCAAGGTGGAGGTTCCCTGATGTTTTGGGGTGGCATAATGTGGGACCGACGTACGCCGCTGGTGGTTATGGAAGGCGCTGTAACAGCTGTACGATACGTGAATGCCATCCTCCGGCCGATGGTGCAACCATATCGGCAGCATATTGGTGAGGCGTTCGTCTTCAATGGAAGACAATTCGCGTCCCCAACGTGCACATCTTGTGAATGACGTCCTTCAGAATAACGACATCGCTCGAGTAGAGTGGCAAGCGTGTTCTCCAGACATCGAACATGCCTGGGATGGGTTGAAAAGGGTCGTTTATGGACGACGTGACCCACCAATCACTATCAGGGATCGCCGTTGAGGAGAGGGACAATCTGGACCAACTGTGCCTTGATGAACGTGTGGATAATATGCCACGACGAATAAAGGCATGCATCAGTGCAAGAGAACGTGCTACTTGGTATTGGAGGTACAGGTGTGTACAGGAATCTGGACCACCACCTCTGAAGGGCTCGCTGTATGGTGGTTCAACAGGCAATGTGTGGTTTTCTTGAACAATGGAAAGGGCGGAAATGTTGATCTCTATTCCCGTTTTCTGTACAGGTTTCGGAACTCTCGGAACCTAGGTGATGCAAAACTGTTTTTGATGTGTGTAGAAGTTTCAAGTTAAATGGCGGATAATAAATGACGAAAGAAATATTTTTTCTTGTGATATCATTGAAATTTTACAGTTTTCGGGTTTTTCGCTTTACTTGTACTGTAAAACTGGTTCTGTAGACTTCAGTAAGTGACGTGTGTTTCAACTTGATACGTCACCCGTTTCTGAGAAAAAGGGGTCTTAGACGGACGAACAGACATGCAGATAAGAATTGTCAAAAAACGTTTTTTCGTGTGATGTAATTAAGAGTATGCGGACTTTTTCCTTTGGTTCCACTGTAAGGCCTTCCTTTCATTGCAAATTTCATGGTTCTAGGCCAACGGAAAGTATCCAATAGGTTTCGATGACTGAGTTTGCGAGAGTCAAAATATGTGACACAAATGGCCGTATGTTTTGATTGCATTGAGTTAGAAGCTGACATCTATTATATCGCCAAGGAACGGTAGACCCTAGTAACTGATAAAAATTTCAGGTAGAGGAAAACACAGTGAGATAACAAATCACAAAAACAATGTCATGCGATTTCATAACAAATTCAGAATTTACGTACATTTTCCTTTATTTGTACAATGAAGCCATGCTTCTAGCAAAATTTCATGAATCTAGGCCAACGGGAAGGAGGGTGTAGGTTGTTTTGACGAGTGAGTTAGTGAGTATCAAAATGTTTGACATATATGGCAGTATCTTTACATTGCGATCGACATTGAAGCTTCAATGTCTTACAGCACCAAGCGACCGTGGCATCAGTTTTCAGCTTTACGCCTACGACTTCCTAAAAAAAAAAAAATAAAGAAAAGGTTTTTAACAGTCGGACGTCAGACAGACAACAACGTGATCATATAAGGGATCCGTTTTTACAGACTGAGGCACGGAACCCTAAAAATCAACATTTCTTTGACACCTTAATCATCTGAGCTTCCGCCATAGTAGCTGCTCCTCGTCCAAGCAATGGCATCTCAGGAGGGCCTTGATTATAAGCTGGGAGCGACGCAGCAGCTCCTAGCTAGTTTTGCCGCTACGCCAGCGCCAGTGTGGTAAGGGCGGCACTGCCGAGGCGAGGCGGCCACAGCGCCGTAGCGCAGACAAGTTTGCCGGCATACCTCGGCGGGCGCCTCAGGAATTCAGCCGCGTCTCGCCGGCACCTGAAAACCTCGCGGGTCATCTGATAACACCTGCCGGGATGCAGCGCGGCAACACTCTCTCCCCAAAGCAGGTGGAGAAGCGGGGTGCTCGACACGGGGCTAGCGACGCCGTGCTGCGCGGTTTGAAACTTGACACTCACTTATTTAATATTCACTACTGGCCATTAAAATTGCTACACCAAGAAGAAATGCAGATGATAAACGTGTATTCATTGGACAGATATATTATACCAGAACTGACATGTGATTACATTTTTACGCAATTTGTGTGCATAGATCCTGAGAAATCAGTAGCCAGAACAACCACCTCAGGCCGTAATAACGGCCTTGATACGCCTGAGCATTGAGTCAAACAGAGCTTGGATGGCGTGTACAGGTACAGCTGCCCATGCAGCTTCAACACGATACCACAGTTCATCAAGAGTAGTGACTGGCGTATTGTGACGAGCCAGTTGCTTGGCCACCATTGATCAGACAGTTTCAGTTGGTGATAGAGCTGGAGAATGTGCTGGCCAGGGCAGCAGTCGAACATTTTCTGTATCCAGAAAGGCCCGTACAGGACCTGCAACATGCGGTCGTGCATTATCCTGCTGAAATGTATGGTTTCGCAGGGATCGAATGAAGGGTAGAGCCACGGGTCGTAACACATCTGAAATGTAGCGTCCACTGTTCAAAGTGCCGTCAATGCCAACAAGAGGTGACCGAGACTTGTAACCAATGGCATCCCATACCATAACGCCGTGTGATACGCCAGTATGGCGATGACGAATACACGCTTTCAATGTACGTTCACCGCAATGTTGCCAAACACGGATTCGACCATAATGATGCTGGAAACATAACCTGGATTCATCCGAAAAAATGATGTTTTGCCATTCGTGCACCCAGGTTCGTCGTTGAGTATACTATCGCAGGCGCTCTTGTCAGTGATGCAGCGTCAAGGGTAACCGTAGCCATGGTCTCCGAGCTGATAGTCCATGCTGCTGCAAACGTCGTCGAACTGTTCGTGCAGATGGTTGTTGTCTTGCAAATAACCCCATCCGCTGACTTAGGGATCGAGACGTGGCTGCACGATCCGCTACAGCCATGCGGATAAGATGCCTCTCATCTCGACTGCTGGTGATACGTGGCCGTTGGGATCCAGCACGGCGTTCCGTATTACACTCCTGAACCCACCGATTCCATATTCTGCTAACAGTCATTGGATCTCGACCAACGGGAGCAGCAATGTCGCGATACAATAAACCGTGCGATAGGCTACAATCCGACCTTTATCAAAGTCGGAAACGTGATGGTGCGCATTTCTCCTCCTTACACGAAGCATCACGACAACGTTTCACCAGGTAACGCTGGTCAAATGCTGTTTGTGTATGAGAAATCAGTTCGAAACTTTCCTCATGTCAGCACGTTGTAGGTGTCGCCACCGGCGCCAACCTTGTGTGAATGCTCTGAAAAGCTAATCATTTGCATATCACAGCATCTTCTTCCTGTCTGTTAAATTGCACAACTGTACCACATCATCTTCGTGGTGTAGCATTTTTTATGGCCAGTAGTGTACAGTGTGTACCATGTCATCTGACCTGTAAGTTCAAAAGTTCATTATATCCATACAGAGTCCTCGACGGCTATAAACATGTGCCGTGGGAAGTATTCTCAGCGCTGCATGGTGTGATATCAAATGTCAAAGTATGAGGGGCGCCCAACAAGTAATGCAACAATCTCTTATTTTGAAAGCAGGTTGGTTTAATTCGGCATTCCAATACACCAAATTATTCCCCAGACAACAAAACCCTGTTTTCTTTAAAAAATAACCTTGGTTCAATGCGACGGCCTTACGGCACCTTACTTGGAGGGCCTTCATGCCTGCATGGTACCACTTTACTAGTTAAAAGGAATGTGGTACTGTGGTCGAGCAGCTCCTCATAAGCCACACTTTTGTGTAGCCAAAGTTAACCGACGCTTTCAGGGGTGTCAACAGCGATGCCAGAGGACAATGGATGTCTGGAAAAGAGTGATTTGAGGGATGAATCTCGCTGTACACTGTGGCAATCCGATGGAAGAGATCGGGTTTGGAGAATGACTGGAGAGCATTAACTGTCATCATGAGTAGTGCCGACAGTAAAGTATTAAGGAGGAGGTGTTACGCTAGGGAGGTGTTTTTCTTCGTCAAGGTATGGTTCGTTATTGCTTTTAAGAAAACTCTAATTCCGGTAAAATATGAAAACGTCATATAGCATTGTGTACTGCGCACAGTAGAAAAAAATTTGGGAGACGTTGATTCTTTGCATCACCATGACAATTCACCCTGTCATAATGGAGCAATGGATTATAACATTCCTTAAAGGAACTGGCGTGCCCAGAGTCCCTACCTAATCCGCTGATGGAACCCTTTTAGGATGAGTTTGAACTTTGACTTCGCTCCAGAACCCAAAGTTCAACATGACTACCTTCTCCAGTTTTGACTCTTGAGGAAGAATGAACTTCCATTCCAGCGCAGACATCGAAAGTGTCTCCAGCAGAATTCAAGCCGTCATAAATTCGAACGAGGGAGACACCCCACACTCATCAACATCATCATCATCATCATCTTGGACAGTTTCCAGTCTCTGGCCGGGTCTGTTTGCAACATAAGCCTCTCCATCGTCTTCTGTCTTGCCACCTTGGTCCAGTCTTCTCCTTTTTTCTGGACGAATTCCTCCACTCCTTTCAGCCATCTGTCTCTCGATCTTCCTCTTGGTCTCTTCCCTTCCAGTTTCATCTCGTGTATCCTCCTGCGTATCCTTTTCTCCTCCATTCGCTTAACACGGCCATACCATTTCAGCCTTGATTTCCCTATCTCCTCCTGTAATGGTTCTACCTTCATTAACTCTCTGATCCTCTCATTTCTTAACATGTCTATCTTTGACACTCCAATACTGTTCCCCGCTCTTTTATTTCTCTTTTTTTTCAACTTCCTGTATCAAGCTTCCTACGTACTTGAAACTCTCTACTCTCCTCAATCGTTCCACACTAACTGTTATTCCAGTTGTTCCTCTCTCCTTCGTTCTTGTAATAATTCGTAATAAATGTTCAGATACTTTTGATCAGATAGTATATAAGGAATTTTTCATACGTTTGGAAAATATGCATCATCTTATCGCTACATTTAAAAATTCTTTTCAGTAAATGTTATTGCATCAGTAAGAAAGAATTAATTTAGAATATTATCATAAGTACAGTTTTAATAAATTTAAAGATTTTTAACAGTTGGTTCCAACAACTGTAAACTTAATCATCCTATTATTTGCAGATTATACTAAGGCACGTCACAGAAGAAATAGTGAGGAAATACTATCAATAAATAGGGCAGTTTTATTTTTTAGCCGTTTGACGTATGAAGCACGTACCTAAATTACTTACGATTTTTTTCTTTTTTGTGGTTGGATGCTGTGTGAAGTTGGGTTTACACACTTTTATTTATAATCTTTTTTATGTTTAATTTTTCAACGTTTACCTTAGTCAAAATTATCTCAGTACTTCCCTTATTACGATTCAGTAACACTGGTATAGGTAATTCTAGAGATACTGAAATTTTTCGCCTTATCAGCAGTTCCAACATGTAAGAAAGAATCCGTAAAGAGAAGATCCTATTGTGAAGTGTAAATTTCATTTTTTGAGATTTTCCTTTTCTGACTGCAATAATCACTCATCTTCAACGTGAAGATTTGAAGTTTGTCTCAGATGATAAAACTGAGGGCGCCATTCTGTTGATACTCATTACTCCCGGTGTTGTAGATCCGTCACAAAATAGTCCAGAAGACCGTATACATGATCCGCCAAATGTTATTGTCATTCGAAGTACATTTTTCATGACAGCAGTGCTGGTACTAAAATTGGATGAAACTGCTATCAATTTCGAAAGAATAAATTTTATTAAAATTTTTCACACTTGCAACTCTACTGTCCGCACAAACATTTCGGAGACATATTCTTTTCTAACACTCATAATGTCAAAAATAAATCCGATACGCATTAAGGAAACCGTACTGATGTCTCGACGAAAGAAACATCTTTTAGAATCTTGTGCATGAAATGTGGAACACTGTTCCGTTACAAGTCGCTGGAATAAATTTCCACCATCTGAAGTCTTCTTTCCGCCGTGCCGTGACGTAAGATTCTATGACACGAGCTCTGAAGTTGGAATGAAAGAAGCCGATACCGAATTCTTCGAACGCCGCCGGCTCCCCAATTTCCTCCCAGGCAGCTTGCACCGTGTAAAAGATTCAGCGCTATCCTGTTCTGTTGAATCACTGTGCACGCTGTCGCAGGACGCCAGTAAAAGCAAGTAATGGACTAGTAGTCAGAAAAGCGGTCAGGATATGCAAACATGCCTTCTGAAACGGAATACGGAAGAGCAACAAGTATTTCGTAGTTCTTTGTGGACTTTTAGCCCGTGTAAACTATGTTTAAAAGTCGTCCGAAGGGCCCTGGATGATTTAATTGAACGAGGCTAAGTCAATTTTTTGATGTGTGTTCGTATTTTCCAGGAAACAATGAAACTGTTTAACAGCTATTCTGCCGTAAAACGCTGTTAAACGCCAAATGTTTATATCGCATGAACAGGATTCAGCGAGTGGAAAGTCACTAACGTAAAGTTTAAATGATGCGTATAATTGCTCTACAAATTTGAAATCGGCACTGTAATTAAAGTTTTAATGACGTGCTCTCATTTAGCGCGCCCATCGAATGATTGCTGAAAGCCCTCTGAATAGAATGTCACGGGTCAGGGACTAAAATGTTGAGTTCGAGATAGAGGATACGCGGTCAGCACTCCACTTCCAATGATACCGACGTCAATTGGAAGCTAAATCCAATCATTTAATTTTTATTGTAGCTGTTCTGTAGCTGACTCAGTACTATATTGAGTAGGCACGGAAATCTGACTGCAAAATACAGTAGAAATAATGAAGTACAGTTACATCGCATTAACTGACTTGAATATTCACAAGCAATAAGTTGGTAAGGAGCAAGTAGCACACAGATACCCGTTATTCATAAATAAAAATACCAAACCACTGTCCGCCTGTCATGTAATAGATCAAACTTTGTATAACTTGGCTTCAGGGAGGTACACTGAATCACAATTTAGAAATATGGAGTTTGATTTATGTTCATGACGTGATTTATATCAGACTTGTGTACAAGAAAAGACGGTCTGACACTAGCGGCGGGACAAATAAGACTGTTGAGTAGAAATAATGTTTTGGACATTAAAATTTGTGCAGAGAAGAAAAAAAATCACAGGTCGAAGGGGTTATCGTTCTATAGAGTTTTGACCGACTAATCACTAATCGCTTCGAGCCAGATTTCCTGATTGAAGTACTGTGTCACGATTCGAGCAAAGTTCTCGAAATTTCATGTGGGAACTTCGAGATTCAGTGGCATCACTGGCGTGGTGAAACCTTCTGCCCTACCAATAAAAACTGAAGTCGTTTTAACTGTTTGATGCCATTTACAGTTCCCAGCTATGGATTATCGCTTAACATCTGCTTTCGTCTGTTTAAGTTTTCGGCAGGTAGTGCATCAAATACGTGAAATAACGAGTGGTACACTTACACGCATAACTTACTACGCTTTCAGAAATGCCAATGTCTCTCTTTTTCATTAATGTTTATTACGGAATTATTATAACGCGATAGCGGTAATTTGTGTTAGATAACCATTTAATTCTTTGTCACTATACTCGCAACCAATATAACATTAGGTATGATAACGACCAGGCATATAAACATTAGGTATGATAACGACCTGGCATTAAGTAAACAAATTAATAGTCTGTAAACAGAAACATGACACGGCCTTTCAGCACCTTCTTTACTAACTGGATGAAGTTACAATATCAGCTCTATGCTCTGAATTTTTGCGAGCTTCATCCAACTGATACTTGGGTAAGTCGTTTGTATATAAATCGCATTGGACATAAACGAGTGTAATTGATGTATTAATAACACAAGGTTGTTTGCAGTTATCCACGGGTTCAGTTCCTGCTGAAATAGTGATCTTTTATTCATATTCTGATAAACGTAGCTTAATATGGCCCTAAGTTCTCTTAAAAATCTGGAAATGGGAGACACAAAACTTCTTTATGTAGGCTAGAAGCATAATAATTTAGATGTCGAAAACTCACATAACTGGGATATGAAAATATAAACGTCAAAGTTATGTGTTACTGGATTCTAAATGAAACAGTTCAAATAGTTCAAATGGCTCTGAGTACTATAGAACTTAACATCTGAGTTCTTCAGTCCCCTAGACTTAGAACTACTTAAACCTAACTAACCTAAGGCCATAACACATATCCATGCCCGAGGCAGGATTCGAACCTGCGACCGTAGCTGTCACGCGGCTCCAGGCTGAAGTACCTACAACCGCTCGGCCACACCAGCCGGCTGAATGAAACAGTTAATGACGCGAGGTTAAGGCTCAAAATTTGGTCAGGGTAACGAACGGATCCATGCATTTATCGGTGTACTTTATACAAACTTGAAATTACTGCATGTTGTTCACTTTGGGATCAGGCATGCCGTGTATCTGTTCCTCTTATTTAATCTTTGGTCCTCATACGCGTCAATGTGAGTTCATTTGACGCCAAATCGGAAGCACTGCAACAGGGATTTTAATTGTGACGAGTGAAAATGGCAGCTCACGACCGTCATGCTTCATGCTAGGGTGTCACTTTAGTTGCATCGTCTGCGTAAGTTTCGATGTTATGGAGAACTGAGCACTTTGTAGACTAGTGGTCAGCAAAACTATCTGTCAGCCGTCTGTGTGTGTGTCTGTTTTAGCCAATGTCTCTAATTCTCTAGCAAGAAGCTTCTCTGTTGCCTTTCCGGATCTAGTCATTCTCGTAGCAATGAAGTTCTATAGTGGCAAAAAGGGCAGCAACGTAGTCGCTATGTGACAGCCAGGTAAAAAGGTATGCTAGAACTAAATGACGCTTTTGTTGTTGTTGTTGTGTTCAGCCTGCAGACTGTCTATCCTATGCAAACTTCATCTCTGTATAATTTCTGCAATACACATCCATTTGAACCAGCTAAACTGTGCTGTCAACCGATGCGTTATAACATAAATTTCTTTACTCCGCAGTTCCAATCAGTACCTCCTCAACAGTTATGCTATTCACCCAGCATTCTTCTGTAGCACTGCCTTTCAAAAGCTTCTATTCTTGCCTGAATTGTTTATCGTTCACGTTTCATTTCCATATACTCGTTACATTCCAGAGCACTACCTTCGTCTGTACCTACTCCTACGGAGATACTCTGAAAGCCACCGGACTGTGCGTGGCCTATACCCTGTACCGCTGCTAGTAATTTCCTTTCCTGTTATACTCCCAAGCAGTTCAAGGGAAAAGCGACTGTCTATATACGTCCGTATGGGCCCTAATCTCTCGTATTTTATCTTCGTAGTCCTTACGCCCAGTATACAGGGCACATCATAAGTAATGGCGCAAACGCATAAAGCTGAAAGTACACGATACTAGAAGTGAAAGAGTCTCAGTAAACACAGGGTCGAAAATGCATACCTTACGAAGTACGAGCAAATTTTCATCTTCGATACTGTGAAACAAATCTGTTCTACTGCAAGCTCTTTGCTTTCCATATTTTGGGAAGTGGTAGTACGGACCAAAATAAGAAAAAAAGTCCAGTAAATATGTGCTCTAAAATGCATTCCTTAAGCGCTATAAGCACTTGTTCATCTTTGCTACTTTCAAACACAACTCTTCTAATGATCAAGTGCTCTTAACTTTTAAGGTATGCGTTTTAGAGCACATCTTTGTTGGACACATTTTTCTTATTTTGGTCCATGCTACCACTTCCCAAAATATGGAAAGCAAAGAACTTGCAGTAGAAGAGATTTGTTTCAGAGTATCGAAGCTGAAAAATTGCTTGTAGCTCTTAAGGTATGCATTTTCGGCTCTATGTTTACTGACACTATTTTGCTTCTAGTATCGTGTTCTTTCAACTTTATACCTTTACGCCATTAATTATGATACACTCTGTATATCCTGCTGTTACTGCTTCTTTTTTTTTTTTTTCTAGCTTCTTTTATACAGGTGAGTCCGCCTCTAATGACATCTAGTGGTCCATTCCGCATTCTACTGATCGGATCGTGTAGAGGACGAAATCCTCGGGATACGTCTACGGTTGGATGGGAAGTGTTGAATTGGATTTGATTAAAAGTAGCACGTAACGAGGAATGAGAGATTACAGGAGCGGCAGTTGTACATATTTATTGAAAGTGAGTAGATTTTGTATCAATTATAAGACAGCCCATTCACTATTTCACCTATCGCAAAGCAGGATTAGTGTTGATTATATACTGAGATGACAAAAGTCATGTGATACCCCCTAATATCGTGTCCTACCTCCTTTCGCGCGGCGTAGTGCAGCAGTTCGACGTGGCATGGACTCAACAGGTCGTTGGAAATTCCCTGCAGGAATACTGAGCTATGTTGCCTCTATAGCCGTCCAAAATTTCGAAAGTGTTGCAGGTGCAGAATTTCGGGCACGAACTGAGCACTCGATTATGTCACATAAATTTTCGATGTGATTCGTGTCGTCGATCTGGGCAGCAAATCATTCGCGCGAATCGTCCAGAATGTTCTACATATCAGTCGCTAACAAATGTGGCTTTCTGACATGGTGCATTACCATTCATAGAAATTCCATCGTTGTCTGGGTTCTTGAGGTCCATGAACGGCTGCCAACGTGCTTCTAGCAGCCGGACATGACCATTTCCAGTCAATGATCGGTGTAAACGCGGTCCACACCATTATGGAGCCACCATCAGTTTGAACAGTGCGTTGTTGATAAGTTGTGTCCATGGCTTCGTGGAGTCTGCGCCACACTCGAGCTCTACTATCAGCTCTTACCAACTGAAATCGGAACTTATCGGACTAGGCCATGGTTTTCCAGTCGTTTGGAGTTCGCCGCTCGCCGCACGGTCTCGGGCGAAGTGTCCGGTTCGCGAACCCCCCCCCCTTCCCCCGCCCCCTCCCCTCACCCCATCAGAGGGTCAGAGGTTCGAGTCCTCCCTCGGGCGTAGGTGTGTGTGTGTTGTCTTTAGTTTAAGTTAGATTAAGTAGTGTGTAAGCGTAGGGACGTCCGCCCCTCGTGGTCTCGCGGTAGCGTTCTCGCTTCCTGAGCACGGGGTCCCGGGTTCGATTCCCGGTGGGGTCAGGAATTTTTCCTGTCTCGAGATGACTGGGTGTTGTTGTGTCGTCTTCATCATCATCATTCATTCCCATTACGGTCAGAGGAAGGCAACGGCAAACCACCTCCATTAGGACCTTGCCTAGTAAGGCAGTGCAGGTCTCCCGCATCGTTCCCCTACGCTCTGTAAAGAAGCATGGGACTTCATTTCCATTTCCAAGCGTAGGGACCAATGACCTCAGGAGTTTGGTCCCATAAGATCTTATCACAAATTTCCAATTTTCCGTTTAGAGTTCCTCAGTTATATACACATGTAGATTGTTCTTTTGAACATGTCCGAAAGTACGGATACCATCGGTGACCATGCAGCTCGTTCGAATGAAATTACATTGAAATGAATACCACTAGCTGCATACAGGCGTTGATATAAGTCAACGGGGACAGCTGAAAATCTGTGCCATGACCGAAAAAACAGATACCATCTTAATATATATATATATATATATATATATATATATATATATATATATATATATATATATATATATATATAAAGCTCACTGGCTAATTGACCATCTTCTTCCATGTGGATGCACAAACAGTGCACGAACTCTTACGGGAATTGGCAAAAAGCCGCGAGTAATGAGTACAATGGACAGGGGCACTGTGAATATAGTGCGGGACAATACGTTGGGAAATTGGGTCTCATGGGAGGCATGCCAGAGGTAAGTCCCTGCAATCGCACTATCCTCTGTGTCCTCGGTGGCTCAGATGGGTAGAGCGTCTGCCATGTAAGCAGGAGATCCCGGGTTCGAGTCCCGGTCAGGGCACACATTTTCAAATGTCCCCGTTGACTTGTATCAATGCCTGTATGAGGCTAGGGGTATTCATTTCAATGTAATTTGATTCCACAGTTTTCGTCACGAACCAGGAGAGGCTCTGTGGAAGATGTCATGTCAGTAAAGGGAGTCACGTCGGTTGTCTGCGGCCATAGACAAATGTCGCCTCGTTTTCCCAACGGATGCGTTCGACGTAAGTCCCACATTGATTTCTGCACTTGCTTCACGCACTGTTGTTTGTCTCTTACCCCTGACAACTCTTCGTCACTAAGTGAAGGCCATTGGCACTGTCCGTTGTGAGAGATAACTCCTGAAATATGGTGTCCCTGGCATCTGTTGACACTATGGATCTCGGAATATTGAATTGCGTAATGATTTCCGAAATGGAATGTCTCATGCGTCTAGCACCATATCGCATTCAAAGTCTGTTAATTCCCGTCGTGCAGCTATAATCATGTCGGACACCTTTTCACATAAATCGCCTGAGTATAAATGACAGCTCTGATATTTTTTTTCTTTATTGTGATTTCATTCCCCTGCCCCATATGGGCAGGGGAGGGCTGTCAGCGGCACAATCCGCCGCTCTTCAGGCGAGTGACACGACAACTAAAACAAGAATAAAATGATACATACATAACGAGATAAAAAAGGGGAACATAAAACAGAGTAAGGGGAGAAAATGGAGGTAAAAATACACTGACATGTAGACGTTCATAAGGGACAGCTAAAAAAGTCACCAGAAAGTTAAAAAAACACAGTTGGCGATTCTTAAAACACAGAGAAGACACTGAATGCACATGCACAGGTTAAAAGTTGGCCACAGTATTAAAAACTCTCCGAAACAACACATTTAAAACCCACTTGGAGCACACACGACGAAGAATAAAACTACCAGGTGGGACCTGCTGAGGGAAAGGTCAGAGAGGATGGGAAAGGAGGGGAGAGCATGGGGCAACCGTGGGTTCACGAAGAGGCAGGAGACACGTGGGGTGGAAGAGGAAAAGGGAAGACAGGGCAGGAGGGAGTGCAAGGACACTGAAAGGAGGCACAAGATATGGAGGGGGAGTAGGAGGGGAAAGCCGCTCAGAACGTGGGAGGGGGAGGAGAGGGAGCCCTGAGGAGGAGGCAGGAAGAGGGGGTTAGAATTGGTAGGAAGGGTAGATGTCAGGGCGAAGCTCATCATCCGGGAGGGGTAGACGGTGGAAGTTGTGTTGGGAAAGAAGATGGAGGGTGTGGAGATGGAGAGAGGGAGGCACACAACGGTAAAGGCGCGGCAACTGGTTGGGGGTGGAGAGGAAGGGAGACACCAGGGGGTGAGGGGGATCAAGGCGGCGGACATTATATAGTGTGCGGATGTGTTCAAGGAAAAGGAGAAGGTGGGGGAACAGCTCTGATAATGCATTGCCCTTTTATATCTTGCGTGCGCGACACTACCGCCTTCTGTATATGAGCACGTTGCTGTCCTATGTCTTTTGTCACCTAAGCGTACTACGGCCAGCTACCAGTACAAGGCAGTACTCTACAGACAGCTGCAGATGAGACCCACCTGGCGGTCGTTGACGAACCAGCGGATCCTGGCCGGCGGCGAGGACCGCCCGGAGGTGCAGTTGAGGGCGAGCACGTCGCCCTGCCGGAACACGCCCCCCACCTCTCCGGAGATCTCTGGGCCCTCGTGCGGCAGCGCTGCAACAAGGCGCACAGTAAGGCGGGCTGCTGCCGACAGCGTAGTCTCTAGCGCAGGGCTTCACAACATACGTGCTCGCGGAGCAAGCTGTGAGCAGCAAGGTGCGAGCACGCTACCCCTACTACCAGACCAGAGCGGAGAGTGGGGAGAGTCACGTGGGGCACACAACAGCTGCCGCCAGTCAATGTAAATCCGCGGCCACCTGCAGCGATATCACTCACGAATTATTACTGCGACAAATGAAACAACTAAAGGAGAATGTACACATGCCACATAATTTTATTAGCTTAGTGTATGCCTCTACATTCGCATTAATTTGTGAACTGTTACACAATAAAAGGTGTCACTGAAGTGTGGGATTCTCGGTTATCTTGTACTTTTTGCCCTTTACAATTGCGTCTATGTTCGGAGTAATTGTTCTTGTGCATTTTAGGTGCAGCGTGCAGTTTAAATTTCGATCAGACAATGCGTTTCTCAGGCGCATCTTGTTACATTTCATTGCAGAGAACAGTTGTTCACAAACATACGTGGAACCTAACATTGATATTATTGTAGCCGCCAGTTTGTGCAAACGAGGAAATCAATCCTCAGGGAAGTGTCTGTAGAACTCCAAAATGTTTTTCTTGTTCTGAAATTTGTCTCTGTATTCTCTGTCATACTGCAGGTCAATAATTTCTTGCTGCAGCTCAGGTCGAATCTCTTAATTATACGCTGAATATGGAGAGAACAGATCAAAATCACTCTCTAATGCTGTCAGATCTTGAAACCGTTGATCAACTAAACTATGTGAATAACGTTCACAGTCTTTGTGACCATCTTGCATGGATGATAATTTAGGAAAATGAGCTAGGTTTCCTGTTTCCAGCTGGCTCACCCAAAGTGTCAATTTCATTTTAAAAGCTCATATTCGATCTATGAAATGAGTAATTAGCAGATCTTTACCTTGTAGTAAAATGTTCAAAGCATTCAGATGGCTAATTAAATCTGCTAAGAACGCGAGATCACATTCAAACGTGCGCGCGCATTTCCCCTCCCTCTCTACTCCGCGACCTTGCACCTGCTCGCGGGCACGTGCCTGAGCAGATGCGAGTACTCGCGCTCAAAACCGGCCAGTTGTTAAGCCCTGCTCTAGCGTAATATCTAACCGGAACTAGGCCAGAGCACAAATGCGTTTTGTCACCCTCGTCATTGCGTCCTTACCACACCAGTCTTATAATAATAATAGTAATAATAATATTAGTAATAATAATATATATAATTAATATTATTATAGCTATAGATAAATTAATCCCAAAACTCGGTAAAAAATGTAAATTAGCAAATACACACTACTGGCCATTAAAACTGATACACCACGAACATGACATGCTACAGACGCGAAATTTAACTGACAGGAAGAAGATGCTGTGATTTGTAAATGATTAGCTTTTCAGAGCATTCACACAAGTTTGGCGCCGGTGGCGACACCTACAACGTGCTGACATGAGGAAAAGTTTCGAACCGATTTCTCATACACAAACAGCAGTTGACCGGCGTTGCCTCGTGAAACGTTGTTGTGATGCCTCGTGTAAGGAGGAGAAATGCGTACCATCACGTTTCCGACTTTGATAAAGGACGGATTGTAGCCTATCGCGATTGCGGTTTATCGTATCGCGACATTGCTGCTCGCTTTGGTCGAGATCCAATTACTGTTAGCAGAATATGGAATCGGAGTGTTCAGGAGGGTAATACAGAACGCCAGGCTGGATCCCAACGGCCTCGTATCACTAGCAGTCGAGATGACAGGCATCTTATCCGCATGGCTGTAACGGATCGTGCAGCAACGTCTCGATCCCTGAGTCAACAGATGGGGACGTTTGAAGGACAACAACCATCTGCACGAACAGTTCGAGGATGTTTGCAGCAGCATGGACTATCAGCTCGGAGACCATGGCTTCAGTTACCCTTGACGCTGCATCACAGACAGGAGCGCCTGCGATGTTGTACTCAACGACGACCCTGGCAAACGTCATTTCTTCGGATAAATCCAGGTTCTGTTTACAGCATCATGATGGTCGCTTCCGCGTTTGGTGACATCGCGGTGAACGCACATTCGAAGCGTGTACTTGTCATCGCCATACTGGCGTATCACCCAGCGTGATGGTATGGGGTGCCATTGGTTACACGTCTCGGTCACCTTTTGTTCGCATTGACGGCAGTTTCAGATGTGTTACGACCCGTGGCTCTACGCTTCATTCGATCCCTGCGAAACCCTACATTTCAGCAGGATAATATACAACCGCATGTTGCAGGTCCTGTACGGGCCTTTCTGGATACAGAAAATGTTCGACTGCTGCCCTGGCCAGCACATTCTCCATACCTCTCACCAACTGAAAACGTCTGGTCAGTGGTGGCCGAGCAACTGGCTCGTCACAATACGCCAGTCACTACGCTTGATGAACCGTGGTATCGTGTTGAAGCTGCATGGGCAGCTGTACCTGTACACGCCATCCAAGCTCTGTTTGACTCAATGCCCAGGCGTATTGTAAGGTTGTAACTCTAATTTTCTTAGCTGATATCGGTGCTAATTGACAATGAAAGTGGGTTAAAAGCCGTGATCTGTCTGGGGACGTTAACCGTGGATTACTGGGCAACTGTTTCATCAGATATTTAGTCTAGGTTTACCAAGCAGACTAACATTAATGATAATCTTTTAATAGTCAAACAAAACCGGTAATATATATATATATATATATATATATATATATATAAAGGAGAATTTAAATAAAAAGAAAGAAATCAGTTTATATTTGGAAATTTATTTTAAGGTTGTTCCTTGAAATTTCAGCATATTATACGTGAGTTATAACTGAGCTGGTGCCTTATTTACGATTAAAAAAATGTGAGATTGTAATCTTACGGAACACATAAAATATGGAGCCAAGATTGGGAGACTGCACACAACACTGCATTCATAAAGTAACACACGAAGAACATTGAAACATAAACAAGAAGAAATTAACCACAACCAACTGATTCAGTTTTTACCCAAAGAAATTACGTTCATACCACAATCCTGTCCATCATCTAATTACCACACACTGGTATACTAAATTCATATTAACTCTTTGTGAAATCTTCGCAAAAAGAATAGCTGAGGGCTACTTTGATGATTACACCACATGCTTCACGTGGTCAACTTGGTTTACACAAAGCGTACAACTCCACAATAATTTTGATAATTAAAATAAATTAGATCGAAAAGCAATTGTCCAAAGAAAAACCTTGAACTGGTTACTAACGTCTTACTATTAACCTGATGGGTCAAACAGTTATATAAGCACGTGGTAGTGGTCTCGCAAAGTACACCCCACGTGGGCTGAACATAAAGAAAAGTTGCTATATTGAAAATATAGTCAAGACGAGACGTTATAATCACACAAGCATTCGCATTTAAGATTGATCTTAGTTAGAGTTACTGATCAACACGTAGTTCCACTTTACTCACAAAGTAGTAACAAAGCAACTACCGGAAAATAATGTGAAATTCCCACGAGAATTATATTGCGCTGCAATTTAAGCTAACATCGGATATTTTAGGCCTAAACCCGAAATAAAGGTGATTAAATTTTCAGTTAGGCTGAACTTAAGAAATCCATTGTCCTACGGACTTAACAGACACGCGCTTAGCCGGAGATCTTACCACTTCAGACGCTCACCACGGCCACACTGCAACTGCCCTACTGCCGAGCGTGCTTCCTGAGGGTGGCTCACAAAGACCAACGGAAGTGGCCAGAGGGGCAGCTTCCTATACCAACATGACAACGGACGGACAGGACCATACTAAGGATAGAAACCTCTTTGCTTTTAGGAAGCGTAGCTACCTGTTCCGACGTTGGTCCTACTGTTCTCTAGCAGACAGCCTTGTCTGCTACCCTCAAGCATGCAACTAGAAATACATATGCTCATTCATCCTCTCACACAAAAGGGAAGGGGGATGACAGTATCTTATCATATACAGTATATAAAAGAAAGCGGATGTAGGTTCCGTATGAGACTGTGTGACATGAATTACATATAAGAATTGCATATAAACTGTGCTTTAAAGTGTAGTAGTGTGACAGATCGTTCTTGTTTATGTGTAAAAGTAACACGTTCCACTGCTCAGTCTCCTCCCAGATAGTCAGAAACGCCACAGTACATTTAGAAGAGGAATTTATTCCATAAATGGCAACAGATTTAAGAAATTAAACATGAAAGGAATCCAACAGAGACCTTTCAAAACCCCAACGCTCCGGGAAAAGACTGTGCAGGGAATTTTCTGGCTATGCTAGGACATTCCCAAGCAGGCTTCTCACACCCTACTTAAACCAAAAGTGTAAAAGAAAAGGCAAAAGGACACCAGCTACTTGCTAAAACACAATAATTTCAACACATCTTTAGAATCTACCAATTTCAAACAGAAAAAAAAGAACACAATCTGTGACACCTATTTAAAAGGTAGTGTAGACCTAATTCGGTCAGCAAGTAAAAACAATGGTTCCTGTGTCATTAATATGAAAACAATTTCTGGTTGTTACCCTTATGGAGTTCACCAGTATTTGCTCATTGCAAGAGCCAACTGATCACAGGAAAATTTATGACTGTTTATTAACAAGCAAAATTTATGAAAATAGCAAAGGTGCCACAGCAATTAAAAAAAAGAACATCAAATAACATCGGTATTAAAAAGCAGAACATAACAATGCACAATCTGCAAAACCAACAAAATGATAAGAGAAAAAACATATTTTACAAAGTGGTTATCGCAAAAAAATTCTATATCGTATAAAACTAATAATTTGTAGAATTAAAATAACTATGTGGCACTCATTTAATCACTCTACTATATTTCAATTAGCTAGCAAACAATGAGCACTGTCATTATACTGAAACTACAATAATTAATTGATTGTTACCCTTAAGGGGTTCCTCACAGTAAATATGCCCCATGCAAAGGCTAATCGATCACAGTTCAATGAGAATAGAAAGCTATCTGACTGATAAACGAAGCAAGGCCACAGCAATGAATTTACGAAACAAAATATCACAAATCTAATACATCACACAAAAACAAACATTGATAAATAAAACAGTACAATAGTCAACATCTAAAACAAAAAAAAACACGTATAAATAAAACACCTGCAAAATACAAGAGTCAAAGTCTAAAAGAGATAAATAGAACACCTGCAAAATACAAGAGTCAGTCTAATAAACACTAATAAATCGAACTCCTGCAAAACACACGAGTCAGAGTTTCTCTGACAGAAACACACGTATATGCACTGGACTAAGAACCGTATAATCACTGTTCACTGACACACTCAGTACTTCCACTGTTCCGAGGCACAATATAGGGGAAAGAGGGGGGGTTCGTCGCTGCAGCTGTCAGTAGGGATTTTTTTTTTTTGTCCATCTGTTGCGTGCGATCCCGCCGTCTCTGCCCTCTCATGAAGTTTCTCCCGTGTCACGTCATCTCGATTTGGTTCCATGTTTGTGTTGTCATATTCGTGCGGTATCCTCGTTTGACACGCCAGGTTGATATTCCTGGGCAAGGATGACACTTAATGGCTCTTCTTTTGTGCCACCCTTAGCGACCAGAGAACATCGAACCATGATTTACTGTCGCTTGACAGTGGGCATCCGTCAGGAGATGTTGATAGGCGTCATTGAAGTCTGCCAGTTACTCTGGACAGTATGTGTCAAAAGGCTCCACGCCCTTTGTGTTGTTACATTCTTGGGTTATCCTCAATTGGCTCGCCGGTTTGATATTCCTGGGCAAGGATGACACTTAATGGCTCTTCTTTTGTGCCACCCATAGCGACCAGATAACATCTAACCATGATTTACTGTCGCTTGACAGTAGGCATCCATCAGGAAATGTCGATAGGCGTCGTTGACGTCTGCAAGTTTCTCTGGGCAGTACCTGTCAAAAGGCTCCACGCCCCTTGTGTTGTTTCACCGCGGCCGTCTCGTCACGGTCGCGTGCATGTGGTGCGTTGCCAGCAGATGGATTTCCGCGCGGTGGACCGCTCGCCCATCTCAGGTCATCGCCTCGAGGAAGGGTCGCCCGGGGCGGCCGCCCATTAGCTCCAGGTACCAGGGAAAGTGTTTGCCGCGTACCTTCTTTTGTTGTCGGCCGCGCTCCCAAAGTGGCCTGGCTGACAGCGTGTCCTGCTGGGAAACCCGCCAGTTTACAACTAGTCCGGCTGCTCCCGCTGTCTCTTAAGAGTTTTGCCGGTTCGCTTTGGCTCTGAGCACTATGGGACTCAACTCCGGTTCGCTTTCATGTTCTCAACTGCATTCACAGAAATTTTTCATCATCCTTATGTGATTACACAATGTAATACATAATACCACTTAGTATTGTCTTTCACAATTTTTAAGAACAAAGTGAGACTTAATATTTTTTTTAAATAAAAAAATTAGATGAATCGACAATATAAAATAAAATTTAAATGACTTGACAATCTAAAAAAAATAAAAGTGAAATGACTTGACAGTATAAAAATAAAAATTTAAATGAACTGACATTATAATATTTAAATCCACATCACTAATGTGGTTCACTTACGTTTTAATAAATCAAATGCTATTTATTAATTCACTAAAATGAATAGGATTATGCCTTGTGCAAGTATAGGTCAGGACAGCATAGGGTTCACATGTTATTTACACACACATACATGCACACCTGTTGTCTATTCTACAAACTAACTACCCATAAACATGCATTACTCAATATTCTACTTCTATCCACTACTAGTTCAGCCAATAAGCTACTTCAATGCTATTTCAACACCGTGTATATACCACTACAACATTGTTCTAATTCGTCCTCTTCTTGACGCTCGCGGCATACGTCTTGTCACATGATAAATAAGGAGAACTTTCCTTAAACATACACATTAAAAAGAACAATGGTTATTTACACGCCAAAACATTTATACCAGTTCGCACACCTGAAAAGAGACTCGCAATTATACATTTATCATACTCATATATTCACACATAAAACAGTAAGAAAATTTCACCTAAAATTACGTTATCACAACAATTAATCACGCAGATGACTCTGAGAAGGTTAAAAATATTTGCATTATACAGGTTATATTACATTTTCTTACCCATTTTGCTGCGATTTCGTTCCTTCTTTACGTTACCTTTCGCTTCCAAATCAGTTATTTCGCCTGTGGTGGTTATTCTGGATTCATTTCTCATGAATGGCAAAATTGTGGTCACCTCTATTCTGTAAAACAGTATCATCTTAACATATTGAACTTACAACAGACACAAAAGATCCGAATCCTCCTGTAGTTTAAATGACAAATGTTTTGCTTTATCCTTATTACCTTAAACCAAGCTTTCCTTCGTTCCCATAATCAAAATTATTTAATCATCCTCTACCTTCAAGAGGGAAATTTCCTCAGTACAAATCATATAGGCTGCAGTGCATCCCGCACCAGCGAAAACAGTAAGCTGTAATGCTCACAGCATCAGCAAAACACATAAACGTCGCTTTTCTAGGACAAGTATTAACGCAGAATATTTTTTTTTTTTAGGCTTTGGCTCAACATCAATCAAGACTACAAAAAGGATCCATATTTCCGTTCCATTCTCCATTTGCTGAAAAGCTGCTCGTATTTGACTACCACAATAACATTTCAGAGCCACGTAAATTACACAAACCACAATTCTTCTTTCACCTTGAAGGGAATCAATATACTTACGAAATCCACAGACAGCACTTTACGTACTCAGCTATAAAGAACAAAAAAGACATATATCATCAATATTAACATATCATCGCATATTGGAAGCCAATGGTTCAACAATCGTATTATCGCATCCTGTTTTCAAGATTCCAAACTTACTCATTCCTTTCTCAGAGTTCTCCTATCTTAAAATATTCATACAGCACGCATACTATAGTAAGAGATCCTCATTTATACTGACAGATATAGAATAGTAATAGATAGATAGTAGCACTGAAAGCAGAAAATCGTAAACAAGGCTACTAACAGCTGGGGACCTGGGTTTGCCAGACCCATAATACCCACAGATCGGATATTCCCCTGAGTTTATGCACTAATTTAGCAACGATCTTGCTTTCCTCAGGAGCGACTCTTTTCAATTTACACACAAAAAAAACATAAACAGCATTTTACTCGTTCACAAAGAAACCTTTTATCTTCACGTTTGAATCAAACTAAATCCTAATTGCACAAGGAAAGAAAAATAACTAAAAACGTCACTTCAATCAATCACATAGAAACAGCTTTATCATTATTTTTACTAACATATTATTCAAAATGCATACGTCACAAATTTAAACTAATCAATTATTTCTCCTCACCGTCCTCTCTACTTCTCACTGTCCTTTCTACTCATTTGCCATGTCGCTCATTTGTTCCGATTGGGCGCCTTCTGCGCTGATCGTTTGTCATTGCCGGTTTCGTTCATTTCCATTTGCTGGATTATGTCTAGGGTTAGCCGGCCGAATTTCAACATCATGAGGTGCTCCGCCTACAGTCCTATTCCCACCGTATTCATCATAGTGTCGATTCTGGTTGCCGTACCTGTAGCGTTCACGATCCTGTCTACGTCCTCGATCATTTCTGTTGTTCCACCTGTGTTCGCGACTGTCACCCCAGTTTCTATACGGCCGGTCCCCATTATTGTTCCGTTCGCGTCGCGACGATCAGTCACGCCGTTGATTAGTAATACGGCCACGATTGCGGTCGCGCTGCTGTGCCCCGTAATAACTTTGTGCCTGATTAGGCGGGCATTCTCCTGTATTGTATTCCAACTCTTGGAGAAGCGTCTTAAACGTTTCCACGTCCTCTTTGCATCGTCCCGCAAGAATGACGTGCCGCAAGTGCATCGGCAATTTGGTGATGCATATCCTAATTAGTTCTGCAGGCCCGTATGGGTCTTATAGGAATTGATTTTCCTGCAGCATGTGGTCGAATAGGCGTGCAGGGCTGCCGAAACCAGACTGGTTCAAATTTGGCAGCATAATTATGCCATGTTTGACCCTATCTTGTGCCGCTTCCGACCAATAGGCGGACAGAAAGGCTTGTCGAAACTCCCGAGTGGAGTTGCAGTGACGCGCTGCCGACCTCATGCGAATCGCCGGTTCGCCTTCCAAATAGCCACACATATATTCTATCTTATGTGAACTTGCCCAGTCGGGGGAAGACAAAACTCAAATTGCTCGAGCCATGCTCGTGGATGTATTCCTTTTTGCGAATTTCGGAATATCTCATTCTTTCTCACCGTAAGGAAATGTTTGAAATCAAATCCCCACATTTCCTCCTGGCGAGGCCCTTGAATGTTTCTGTTTCTCTCATGTCTGCCCCTTAAATTACATTCTTCCCTGTCGTCAAAATCTCCCTCGTGGCTGGAGTCCCTCTCTGCACTGTTCGTACGGCTATTTTTAGTGCTATTGGCGAGTTCGGAATCACACGCCATGCAGTTTTCCAGATGCGCCACGCGTTCTTGTAATTCGCCTGTTACAGCTTTGTGTTGTCTGTTCACTTCAAACTGTCCCTTCTGAAATCTAAGAAACGAACGCACTTCTTCGGTCTCTGCGGCCGCTACCGGTGTAATATTGTTCTCGCTTTCCGTCAGCTTCATCGTGCCTACAGTGTCCGCTAATGCCGCAATCTTATCTTCAATTTGTCTCTTGTCCTCCGCCCCAGTCTGCTTCAATTGTTCTATTTGCTGTTCCAACGCGTGGATCGCTAAACTGTTGTCCGCTATTGTGTTGCTAACGGACGTGGGACAATGCGTTTCTGCCTCTTGGACCCTCGAGATTACCTGCTGGTGTTCCCTTTGGCATTCTTCCCTCAGCTCTTGGAAATTCCTAAGCAGCCGTTCTTCGCTTTCTTTAGATTCGGTATCGCCCCTCCGCTTGCTCTGTTCTAAAGCTTGCAGACGATCATCGATTTGTTCAAATGTACGGCCTAATTCTTTCATAATATCACTTTTTATCTCACTTGCCAGATTGTTTATTCTTTGTGAGATATCATCGGACACTCTCTGCATCGACTTGTCGACTTTATTTGTCTGCTGGATTAGTTTTTCGTCTATTTGTTCGCCTAGCTCTCGGATCGATTTTTCAGATGATTCTTTTTGTTCTCGGAACGATTTTTCTGATGATTCTTTTTGTTCTCGGAACGATTTTTCAAATGATTCTTTATTTTGTTGCAATAAGGCTTTCATGAGTTCTGCCAAATCAATTTGGTTAGTTGAAGGCAAATTAATTTGTGGCTCTGATGTGAGCCCATTCGTCCTGTCTTGCATTTCGTCTGAAGTATTCCCCATTGCATTTTCGGAACCGCCCGACGCGTTAACATTCGAAATTAAATTATCCCCTTGGTCCATGTTGCTTAGGTTGTCGGACCGCTTACTTTTAGTTTGGTTACGTGTCTGCATTAGTGCAATTTGTAACCGGTATGCGACACACTAATCAAAATAAATGTGTCCCACAAAAATTACGACAGTCACACGAAAGATACCCAACCTAGTACGCACTTTTTCACACGCAAAACAAATTTTTTATCTTAGATCGAAACAGTGGAATTTACAAGCGAGAATAAAAAACACACAGACATATAAAACACACAAGTATAAAAAACAAAACAAGACAAACAACGCAACGCCGATCAACAACGCCGTGAATCTTTTGAAAGTATGCTCGGAAACAACACAGAAGTTGTTTGAGCGCTGTAGGAAAAAAAATTAAGATTATAACACGCTCGCAATCTAACGTTTCAGAGATTCCAGAGTCTCGCGGAATCACAGAACAGGGTCGCCATGTGTAACGTTGTAGCTTTAATTTGCTATACTGGATTCGGTGCTAATTGACAATGAAAGTGGGTTAAAAGCCGTGATCTGTCTGGGGACGTTAACCGTGGATTACTGGGCAACTGTTTCATCAGATATTTAGTCTAGGTTTACCAAGCAGACTAACATTAATGATAATCTTTTAATAGTCATACAAAACCGGTATATATATATATATATATATATATATATATATATATATATATATATATATATATATATATAAAGGAGAATTTAAATAAAAAGAAAGAAATCAGTTTATATTTGGAAATTTATTTTAAGGTTGTTCCTTGAAATTTCAGCATATTATACGTGAGTTATAACTGAGCTGGTGCCTTATTTACGATTAAAAAAATGTGAGATTGTAATCTTACGGAACACATAAAATATGGAGCCAAGATTGGGAGACTGCACACAACACTGCATTCATAAAATAACACACGAAGAACATTGAAACATAAACAAGAAGAAATTAACCACAACCAACTGATTCAGTTTTTACCCAAAGAAATTACGTTCATACCACAATCCTGTCCATCATCTAATTACCACACACTGGTATACTAAATTCATATTAACTCTTTGTGAAATCTTTGCAAAAAGAATAGCTGAGGGCTACTTTGATGATTACACCACATGCTTCACGTGGTCAACTTGGTTTACACAAAGCGTACAACTCCACAATAATTTTGATAATTAAAATAAATTAGATCGAAAAGCAATTGACCAAAGAAAAACCTTGAACTGGTTACTAACATCTTACTATTAACCTGATGGGTCAAACAGTTATATAAGCACGTGGTAGTGGTCTTGCAAAGTACACCCCACGTGGGCTGAACATAAAGAAAAGTTGCTATATTGAAAATATAATCAAGACGAGACGTTATAATCACACAAGCATTCGCATTTAAGATTGATCTTAGTTAGAGTTACTGATCAACACGTAGTTCCACTTTACTCACAAAGTAGTAACAAAGCAACTACCGGAAAATAATGTGAACTTCCCACGAGAATTATATTGCGCTGCAATTTAAGATAACATCGCATATTTTAGGCCTAAACCCGAAATAAAGGTGATTAAATTTTCAGTTAGGCTGAACTTAAGAAATCCATTGTCCTACGGACTTAACAGACACGCGCTTAGCCGGAGATCTTACCACTTCAGACGCTCGCCACGGCCACACTGCAACTGCCCTACTGCCGAGCGTGCTTCCTGAGGGTGGCTCACAAAGACCAACGGAAGTGGCCAGAGGGGCAGCTTCCTATACCAACATGACAACGGACGGACAGGACCATACTAAGGATAGAAACCTCTTTGCTTTTAGGAAGCGTAGCTACCTGTTCCGACGTTGGTCCTACTGTTCTCTGCAGACAGCCTTGTCTGCTACCCTCAAGCATGCAACTAGAAATACATATGCTCATTCATCCTCTCACACAAAAGGGAAGGGGGATGACAGTATCTTATCATATACAGTATATAAAAGAAAGCGGATGTAGGTTCCGTATGAGACTGTGTGACATGAATTACATATAAGAATTACATATAAACTGTGCTTTAAAGTGTAGTAGTGTGACAGATCGTTCTTGTTTATGTGTAAAAGTAACACGTTCCACTGCTCAGTCTCCTCCCAGATAGTCAGAAACGCCACAGTACATTTAGAAGAGGAATTTATTCCATAAATGGCAACAGATTTAAGAAATTAAACATGAAAGGAATCCAACAGAGACCTTTCAGTATCAAGGCCGTTATTACGGCGAGAGGTGGTTGTTCTGAGTACTGATTTCTTAGGATCTATGCACCCAAATTGCGGGAAAATGTAATCACATGTCAGTTCTAGTATAATATATTTGTCCGATGAATAACCGCTTATCATCTGCATTTCTTCTTGGTGTAGCAATTTTAATGGCCAGTAGTGTAGTTCGGCAAACACTTACACACACAGTATCTAATGTTATATTTGTGGAGAAGTATGTCAGAGCTTCGAACTAAACACAGGTGTACTGCAAGGCGATGGACTACCCTCAATTGTTTTTACCTGTGTTCTATAAGAAAACACCGAGAATTTGAAATAGTACAATTCTTGACATATGACTGGGAAGAGGAAGCAAATATATTGGAATATATTGTCTTGTATTTGCAAATGACTTTGCTGCACATTCTGATAATATAGCATCTGCTGTAATACAAGAAGTAGTCATGATGACTGCCTTACGAATTTCTGCAGAAAACAAAAAAATTTTAACGAACACTAGAAAGTACAGAAATTTCTGAAGAAAGGTACTGAGCAAACAGAGAAGGCTAAAGAATTTAAATATCTTGGAGATGTAATCCAAGAATACCGTTCTGAAGAAGCTGCTGTGGAGGAATGGATACACAAAATTGGAGGTTCATATGATTTACCTAATGACCTTCAGAGTAAAAAATGACTGTCTTATATGCAAGACTAAGGCATTACAATACAGCAGTGAAGTCCGTATGTCTACAGGTGAGCGAATGTTTAGCATTGAACTATAAGTTAGATAAAAGAAAAATAAGGAAATGCGAATTATCAGGAAAATATTAGGTCCAAAAGAACTATGGTAGACTGAAAATTACGAAGCAACGATGAAAAATTATCGATGCGTAGAAACCACTTACAAAGTAATAATAAGAGGAGAGTACGACTTTTTTGACGTTTATATCGACTGCAACGCAGTAGATTAAACAAAAAGATCTTCAAATATTTGTGGAATAAAACGTCAACGAGAATCCGTACCCACGACGTAAAATAGGATTAAGGAAAAAAATACAGAGGCTGAAGAAGGAACTGATAGATAAAATGTTCAGGAAAATGGTATTGAATACGAATTGATGCCAAGAGAAGAGATCGGTGAAATATGGTCTGTAGTGCTTGGAAAATACGAAGGGAAACATAGTGAACAGATGAAAGCGTACCGGAAGGAAAGGAATGAGCGACGAATAAGGAATTAGATTTGCCACGTCGTCTTATTTGTCTCTACCGAGAAGAGAAGAAATAATAATAAGAGGAGGAACACATTATGTATCTACCTTCGTAGCTTTTAGAAAGTTATATGACTAAATCGATTGTGATGTGCTACGTATCTTACTGTCTGAAACTCTTGGCTGGCACAAAGTCTAGCATAACACTTTAAATTTAAAGGGCAGTCAAATCAAAACAAAAAAGGTGGGAAAAAGTCAGTAAACTGTTTATTATTTCAAATGTAATCGCCATTACTGTTAATACATTCATTCAAATGTCAGAAAACATGAGCTCTGGTCTACTTGATGCCAGAAGAACTACGCTGCAGAAGCTGCGCTGAGAGGCCCTTATACATTCTCGATAAAGTCTCGATTTCTCCGCATGCGATTTATATATTTTTGGAGCCCTGAACAAGTTCGTGGCAGTCGATTTCCTTCCGACGAAGAGATGCACGCCTGGGTACAAGCGCAAACATTTTTCCATGAAGGCAATGACTACCTTGTCTCACAGTGGGATAAATGTATTAACAGTATAGGTGATTACTTTCGAAATAATAAACGGTAAACAACCGTTCAATTCACCGCAACCGCCTACCATCATGGTATGAGGAAGGAGGATGGTCAAATACTGACTGAAACTAGTTGTCATCGAAATAAATGTGTTAGCGGTCGTGACTGTGTGTGGTCCATTTTTTATGAGAGGAAATCTTATTCAATATTCTGGATACAAATTATAAAAATGCCGTTTGCATAAAAAAACGAAGCATGAAAGTATTCTAAAATACACTCCTGGAAATGGAAAAAAGAACACATTGACACCGGTGTGTCAGACCCACCATACTTGCTCCGGACACTGCGAGAGGGCTGTACAAGCAATGATCACACGCACGGCACAGCGGACACACCAGGAACCGCGGTGTTGGCCGTCGAATGGCGCTAGCTGCGCAGCATTTGTGCACCGCCGCCGTCAGTGTCAGCCAGTTTGCCGTGGCATACGGAGCTCCATCGCAGTCTTTAACACTGGTATCATGCCGCGACAGCGTGGACGTGAACCGTATGTGCAGTTGACGGACTTTGAGCGAGGCCGTATAGTGGGCATGCGGGAGGCCGGGTGGACGTAACGCCGAATTGCTCAACACGTGGGGCGTGAGGTCTCCACAGTACATCGATGTTGTCGCCAGTGGTCGGCGGAAGGTGCACGTGCCCGTCGACCTGGGACCGGACCGCAGCGACGCACGGATGCACGCCAAGGCCGTAGGATCCTACGCAGTGGCGTAGGGGACCGCACCGCCACTTCTCAGCAAATTAGGGACACTGTTGCTCCTGGGGTATCGGCGAGGACCATTCGCAACCGTCTCCATGAAGCTGGGCTACGGTCCCGCACACCGTTAGGCCGTCTTCCGCTCACGCCCCAACATCGTGCAGCCCGCCTCCAGTGGTGTCGCGACAGGCGTGATTGGAGGGACGAATGGAGACGTGTCGTCTTCAGCGATGAGAGTCGCTTCTGCCTTGGTGCCAATGATGGTCGTATGCGTGTTTGGCGCCGTGCAGGTGAGCGCCACAATCAGGACTGCATACGACCGGGGCACACAGGGCCAACACCCGGCATCATGGTGTGGGGAGCGATCTCCTACATTGGCCGTACACCACTGGTGATCGTCGAGGGGACACTGAATAGTGCACGGTACATCCAAACCGTCATCGAACCCATCGTTCTACCATTCCTAGACCGGCAAGGGAACTTGCTGTTCCAACAGGACAATGCACGTCCGCATGTATCCCGTGCCACCCAACGTGCTCTAGAAGGTGTAAGTCAACTACCCTGGCCAGCAAGATCTCCGGATCTGTCCCCCATTGAGCATGTTTGGGACTGGATGAAGCGTCGTCTCACGCTGTCTGCACGTCCAGCACGAACGCTGGTCCAACTGAGGCGCCAGGTGGAAATGGCATGGCAAGCCGTTCCACAGGACTACATCCAGCATCTCTACGATCGTCTCCATGGGAGACTAGCAGCCTGCATTGCTGCAAAAGGTGGATATACACTGTACTAGTGCCGACATTTTGCATGCTCTGTTGCCTGTGTCTATGTGCCTGTGGTTCTGTCAGTGTGATCATGTGATGTATCTGACCCCAGGAATGTGTCAATAAAGTTTCCCCTTCCTGGGACAATGAATTCACGGTGTTCTTATTTCAATTTCCAGGAGTGTATAAAAAAATGCAGACACAGTGCGCTATCCCAGAGTTTGGTTTTGTGACCATGTGAGAAGTGCGAGCGATTCCAAATCGTTGAAAGACATCTTCAGTATCCTTGGCTCAAAACTGGAAACAAAAATGGAGTGGTACATGAACGTCACACAAGATCCGGAGGAAATAGATATACAACCGGACGACACTCCAATATGAAACTTCAGAACAGCTGTAATGACGGTTCGGACTCTCCGGGACGAGATAGTGGTTTAACGTCCCGTCGACAGCGAGGTCATTATAGAGCACTAAACGATGGGGAATAAAGTCGGCCGTTCCATTCTCTATGGAAACATCCCAGTGTTTGCCACAAGTGATTTAGGGAAACCACGGAAACATAAATCTGGATGACGAGACCGGGATTTGAACCCTCGTCCTCCCATTGTGTACCCGGTGTGCTGGCCTCTGCGTCACGCCGCTTGGTCTCCCCGAGATGAGAAACGAATAACTGGCTCCAAATGATCAGATGAAAGTCGTGATAGACACAATGCGTTGATGAAAAACTTCTAGCGTAAGTAGAAACTGGGAAACTGAGGACTGTCGTAATGGTTGCATAGTTATCGTGATACTTTAAGACGACCAAGTAGCGAAATAAATTAAACAATAATAATAGTAATAATAACTCGACTTAGCCGACGGCCTTGCCGCAGTGGCAACATCGGTTCCCGTCAGATCACCGAAGTTAAGCGCTGTCTGGTTGGGCTATCACTTGGATAGGTGACCATCCCGTCTGCCGAGCGCTGTTGGCAAGCGGGGTGCACTCAGCCCTTGTGAGGCAAACTAAGGAGTTACTTGATTGAGAAGTAGCGGCTCCTGTCTCGTAAACTGACATACGGCCAGGAGAACGGTGTGCTGGCGAAATGCGCTTCCATATCCGCATCCAGTGACGCCTGTGAGTGAGGATGACACGGCGGCCGGTCGGTACCCTCGGGCCTTCCAAGGCCTGTTCGTATGGAGAGAGAGATAATTGGGCTTCGTGGGTATGTGCCCCAATATGTGAATGATCTATCAATGCATCAAATAATGCAGAGACGTCGGATGGAAACAAAGAAATTAAAGTCAAGGTTGCAAGAAAATTTTCACAAAGTGAAAAATGTAATGATACTGATTCACTCCTCCAGAGCAGCCTGAAAATGGAAACACAACAAGCTAAAGTAACCTGGAGACAGAGATTTCTACATGTTCATTACCCCTACCACCTGGAGGAATTAAATACTGATAGAGATCAGATGAGTCCCTGGGTTAAAAGACGAAAAAGAAAAGTCGGAAGCTAGAGTTGAACCAAATTAGGCAAAATGGATGAAGATCTATGAAAAAATTATAATGAAAATAATTCAAGACGATAAATGTCGACATTGGGGAGTGCACTCATATACCACACACCACCAGGCTATCCTAATCTTGGTAAGGCACAATATGTGTCACACATCTTCACTGAAAAAATTGTAGCGCTCCAGGAGTACCAGATCTCTCCAATAAATGGTAAAAACACCCACCTGAAGCGCTCACGACAGCTATACATAACATTATCCTGTAAGACAAATACTTACCTACTGAATGGTTGCACGTCAACGAGGTAAAAGACTGTGCTACTTAGGGGAACATTAATGAAAAGGTGGCTGAGAAGAAATTGAAATACATAGCCTAACAAAAAACGTGAAGCACCCAGAAGAAATGGTTGGACGTCAATTTAAATTCGTACGCGACAATACTGTGGATGATTAAATAAACTATTAGAGTTACGTTTCTCGGTGACAGGTAACTCAGTCACCAAATCGCATTAGTGTTCCTCGTGTTTAGTGTTATTAGCGGGCCTGGTGGGTACTTAAAGGACGTGAACAGCTGCAGATGTTAACTGATACCTGTGAAGGACACGAAGATGCCGCACACTCTTTCGAGACAGCGTAATCAGCACTTGACAGTGTGTGGGAGAGGGCTCACTGTGGTTTCCCATTTGGCTGGTTAGCTGATTCGTTAACTATCCAGACTTTTAAGGCATTTAGTGTCAGTGTCGTCGTAACTGCCGTCTGCATCACGTCTGCTGTGCAGCGAGCTACGTTAATTTAAGTATTAACTGCATTTTTCTTACTTGTCACTTCTTCTTCCGTGTGTTTTTGCTTTTAGGAAGCTTTAATTGTCGAGTGCTAGTAATAGTGTTGCATAGATTTCGTGTTTGTTTTGAATGCAGAGTCCCTTTAGTCAGCCATAGTGTTAGTAGTGCAAGTGTTTGTTTTGAATACAGTCCAGAGACAGGTTGTGCTATTTTCATTGTTTTCTACAAGAAGTGTCTAGTAACCACAGTTTAGTCAACTATCAGCCGCCTTTAGTGATTTAGCAGTCTAGTTAAAAGTTGAATAACTCTCTACAGTAAATTGATTTCTTAGGATGTGTGACTGCTGTGTACGGACGCAGGAGGAGCTGGCCACTGTTCGCGAACAGCTGGGCGTGTTGATTGCCGCGGTCAGCCGTCTTCAGGCTGCTGCCTCGGAGTGTAGCGGCTGTGGGGAGTCTGGTGCGTCGCATGGTACACCCCAGGTGTTACATGCTTCACCCACTGTCCCTGCTGTCGAGACTTCTTCGAAGGTACCGGGCGCGGTTGGGCCACCCCTCCCCAAGGGGAGTGGCGGGTTCAGCGGCGTTCGCGGCGCACGAGGCGGATGGTCAATGTGGAGGCTGGCCGTGTGGCATCGCCCGCTCTGCCTGTGAGTGGACATGTGGCCGCTCCTTCAACAGGGTCCGAGCAGGCACACGGGGGAGGGCTTTATTAGTGATTGGGAGCTCCAGCGTTAGGCGCGTGATGGAGCCCCTTAGGGAAATAGCGGAAAGGTCGAGGAAGAAGGCCAGTGTTCACTCTGTCTGCTTGCCGGGGGGTCTCATCCGAGATGTGGAGGAGGCCCTACCGGCGGCGATAGAGAGCACTGGGTGCACCCGACTGCAAATTGTTGCTCATGTCGGTACCAATAACTCCTGCCGTCAGAGTTCAGAGGTCATCCTCAGTTCATACAGGCGGTTGGCGGAGTTGGTGAAGGCGGAAAGCTTCGCTCGCGGGGTGGAATCTGAGCTAACTATTTGTAGTTTCGTTTCCAGAACCGATCGCGTTCCTCTGATTTGGAGCCGAGTGGAAGGCTTAAACCAGAGGTTCAGACGATTCTGCGGAGATCTGGGGTGCAAATTTCTCGACCTCCGCTATCAGGTGGAGAATAGGTCAGGCGTGCACTACACGCAGGAAGCGCCTACAACGGTAGCAGAGTACATCTTGAGTGCACATACGGGTTTTTTAGTTTAGAGAATTCCCTCCCTAGGCCCGTCAAGACGCCTCCTGAGATGCGGCAAGGTAGGAGTAGAAAAAATGCAACAGGGAATAACGATATTAATGTGCTAATACTAAACTGCAGGAGCGTCTATAGAAAGGTCCCCGAACTTCTCTCATTAATAAACGGTCACAATGCTCTAGGGACAGAAAGTTGGCTGAAACCAGATGTAAATAATAATGAAATTCTGAACTCAGATTGGACTGTATACCGCAGAGACAGGCTGGACAGTGAAGGGGGAGGCGTGTTTATAGCGATAAAAAGTGCAATAGTATCGAAGGAAATTGACGGAGATCCGAAATGTGAAATAATTCGGGTGAAGGTCACGATTAAAGCAGGCTCAGACATGGTAATTGGATGTCTCTATAAGCCCCCTGGCTCAGCAGCTGTTGTGGCTGAGCACCTGAAGGATAATTTGGAAAATATTTCGAGTAGATTTCCCCACCATGTTATAGTTCTGGGTGGAGATTTGAATTTTCCGGATATAAGCTGGGAGACTCAAACGTTCATAACGGGTGGCAGGGACAAAGAATCCAGTGAATTTTTTTTAAGTGCTTTATCTGAAAACTACCTTGAGCAGTTAAACAGAGAACCGACTCGTGGCGATAACATACTAGGACCTTCTGGTGACAAACAGATCCGAACTATTTGAAACAGTTAACGCAGAACAGGGAATCAGCGATCATAAAGCGGTTACTGCATCGATAATTTCTGCCGTAAATAGAGATATTAAAAAAAGGTAGGAAGATGTTCCTGTTTATCAAGAGTGACAAAAATCAGATTTCAGAGTCTCAAGTACAGACAGTGTTGAGGATCAATGGACAAAGTTCAAAACCATCGTACAATATGCAATAGATGAGTATGTGCCAAGCAAGATCGTAAGAGAGGAAAAAGAGCCACCATGGTACAACAACCGAGTTAGGAAACTGCTACGGAAGCAAATGGAACTTCATAGCAAACATAAACATAGCCAAAGCCCTGCAGACAAACAAAAATTACACGAAGCGAAATGTAGTGTGAGGAGGGATATGCGAGAGGCGTTCAATGAATTCGAAAGTAAAGTTCTATGTACTGACTCGGCAGAAAATCCTAAGAAATTTTGGTCTTATGTCAAAGCGATAGGTGGTTCAAAACAAAATGTCCAGACACTCTGTGACCAAAATGGTACTGAAACAGAGGATGGCAGACTAAAGGCCAAAATACTAAATGTCTTTTTCCAAAGCTGTTTCACAGAGGAAGACTGCACTGTAGTTCCTTCTTTAGATTGTCGCACAGATGACAAAATGGTAGATATCGAAATAGACGACAGAGGGATAGAGAAACAATTAAAATTGCTCAAAAGAGGAAAGGCCTCTGGACCTGATGGGATACCAGTTCGATTTTACACAGAGTACGCGAAGGAACTTGCCCCCCTTCTTGCAGCGGTGTACCGTAGGTCTCTAGAAGAGCGCAGCGTTCCAAAGGATTGGAAAAAGGCACAGGTCATCCCTGTTTTCAAGAAGGGACGTCGAAGAGATGTGTAGAACTATAGACCTATATCTCTAACGTCGATCAGTTGCAGAATTTTGGAACACGTATTATATTCGAGTATAATGACTTTTCTGGAGACTAGAAATCTACTCTGTAGGAATCAGCATGGGTTTCGAAAAAAACGGTCGTGTAAAACCTAGGTCGCGCTATTCGTCCAAGAGACTCGGAGGGCCATAGACACGGGTTCCCAGGTAGATGCCGTGTTTCTTGACTTCCGGAAAGCGTTCGATACAGTTCCCCACAGTCGTTTAATGAACAAAGTAAGAGCATATGAACTATCAGACCAATTGTGTGATTGGATTGAAGTGTTCCTAGATAACAGAACGCAGCATGTCATTCTCAATGGAGAGAAGTTTTCCGAAGTAAGAGTGTGCCGCAGGCGAGTGTCGTAGGAGCGTTGCTATTCCCAATATACATAATGACCTGGTGGATGACATCGGAAGTACACTGAGGGTTTTTGCGGATGATGCTGTGGTATATCGAGAGGTTGTAACAATGGAAAATTGTACTGAAATGCAGGAGGATCTGCAGCGAATTGACGCATGGTGCAGGGAATGGCCATTGAATCTCAGTGCAGACAAGTGTAATGTGCTGTGAATACATAGAAAGAAGGATCCCTTATTATTTAGCTACAATATGGCAGGTCAGCAACTGGAAGCAGTTAATTCCATAAATTATTTGGGAGTACGCATTAGGAGTGATTTAAAATGGAATGATCATATAAATTTGATCGTCGGTAAAGCAGATGCCAGACTGAGATTCGTTGGAAGAATCCTAAGGAAAACAAAGGGAGTAGGTTACAGCACGCTTGTTCGCCCACTGCTTGAATACTGCTCAGCAGTGTGGGATCCGCACCAGATAGGGTTGATAGAAGAGATAGAGAAGATCCAACGGAGAGCAGCGCGCTTCGTTACAGGATCATTAAGTAATCGCGAAAGCGTTACGGATATGATAGTTAAACTCCAGTGGAAGACTCTGCAGGAGAGACGCTCAGTAGCTCGGTACGGGCTTTTGTTGAAGTTTCGAGAACATACCTTCATCGAGGAGTCAAGCAGTATATTGCTCCCTCCTACGTATATCTCGCGAAGAGACCATGAGGATAAAATCAGAGAGATTAGAACCAACATAGAGGCATACCGACAATCCTTCTTTCCACGAACAATACGAGACTGGAATAGAAGGAAGAACCGATAGAGGTACCCAAGGTACCCTCTGCCACACACCGTCAGCTGGCTTGCGGAGTATGGATGTAGATGTAGATGCAGAAATGACAATTGTCCGATGTTAGACTGCATGGGAACACGAAGGCAGGCATATTCGACGTCAAGGTTACGGTCGACCACATCCAACCAGCATAAGGGAATACCACCGAAATGCGCACTAAGCATATCGTAACCCCTTCACATCTGCGACTGCTATCCGGGAATAAGTAATAGACTTATTGCAACATTCTGTGTCATCAAATACCATTGGTCGTAGACTTTCATCAACACGACTAGGAAATTATCGTTCTGTGCGTAAGCTGCCGTTAACATCACAACCCAAACGGATGCCTTTGGAGTGGTGCCACACCTGGGAAGCGTATGGACTGTTGATAAATGACGTCGCACTGTGTTCAGTGACGAATCACGTTTTTGCCTTACACTGGATGAACATCGTCGGCAGGTATGGCGGCGACCTGGGGCGAGGTCCCATTATTACAGTGTTTTGGAGAGGCACAGCAGTGTTACTGCTGACGTCATGACGTGGAGGGATATCTTGTATGACTGGTACGTAACGGACATCCTGCGTTGCCTCTCATCACGATGCCATTTTCCAACAGGACAATGGTCATCTACACACGTACGAGCTTCTATGAACTGTCTGCGTGATGCTGAGGTACTCACCTGATCAAAATTATCGTCTGTCCCCGACAGAATATGCGTGGAACCAGCTCGGACGCGAACTCCACCCGTAAGCCAGTATTCAGGAAATCAACGACGGTTGCAACAGTTGTCAACCAGCTTAGCTCAGGGAGAGGGTACAATGGCCGTAAGATTCCTTTCGCAAGTGAATCAATGCATGCAGCCAGCCTAGAGGGGCTGCAACGTCATGCTGATAAGTCAGCCCGTAGTGGCCAGTTCTCTGTAAATTTACGTCCGCAGCTCGTGGTCGTTCTCGCTTCCCGCGCCCGGGTTCCCAGGTTCGATTCCCGGCGGTATCAGGGATTTTCTCTGCCTCGTGATGACTGGGTGTTGTGTGATGTCCTTGGGTTAGTTAGGTTTAAGTAGTTCTTAGTTCTAGGGGACAGATGACCATAGATGGTTCAAATGGCTCTGAGCACTATGGGACTTAACATCTATGGTCATCAGTCCCCTAGAACTCAGAACTACTTAAACCTAACTAACCTAAGGACAGAACACAACACCCAGCCATCACGAGGCAGAGAAAATCCCTGACCCCGCCGGGAATCGAACCCGGGAACCCGGGCGTGGGAAGCGAGAACGCTACCGCACGACCACGAGATGCGGGCGATGACCATAGATGTTAAGCCCCAAAGTGCTCAGAGCCATTTGAACCATTTTTTTCTGTAAATTTACGAGGTGCATTCAAGTTCTAAGGCCTCCGATTTTTTGTTCTAATTAACTACTCACCCGAAATCGATGAAGCTGGCGTTACTTCTCGACGTAATCGCCCTGCAGACGTACACATTTTTCACAACGCTGACGCCATGATTCCATGGCAGCGGCGAAGGCTTCTTTAGGAGTCTGTTTTGACCACTGGAAAATCGCTGAGGCAATAGCAGCATTGCTGGTGAATGTGCGGCCACGGAGAGTGTCTTTCATTGTTGGAAAAAGCCAAAAGTCACTAGCAGCCAGGTCAGGTGAGTAGCGAGCATGAGGTATCACTTCAAAGTTGTTATCATGAAAAAACTGTTGCGTAACGTTAGCTCGATGTGCGGGTGCGTTGTCTGGGTGAAACAGCACACGTGCAGCCCTTCCTGGACGTTGTTGTTGCAGTGCAGGAAGGAATTTGTTCTTCAAAACATTTTCGTAGGATGCACCTGTTACCGTAGTGCCCTTTGGAACGCAATGGGTAAGGATTACGCCCTCGCTGTCCCAGAACATGGACACCATCATTTTTTCAGCACTGGCGGTTACCCGAAATTTTTTTGGTGGCGGTGAATCTGTGTGCTTCCATTGAGCTGACTGGCGCTTTGTTTCTGGATTGAAAAATGGCATCCACGTCTCATCCATTGTCACAACCGACGAAAAGAAAGTCCCATTCATGCTGTCGTTGCACGTCAACATTGCTTGGCAACATGCCACATGGGCAGCCATGTGGTCGTCCGTCAGCATTCGTGGCACCCACCTGGATGACACTTTTCGCATTTTCAGGTCATCATGCAGGATTGTGTGTACAGAACCCACAGAAATGCCAACTCTGGAGACGATCTGTTCAACAGTTATTCGGCGATCCCCCAAAACAATTCTCTCCACTTTCTCGATCATATCGTCCTACTGGCTTGTGCGAGCCCGAGGTTGTTTCGGTTTGTTGTTACATGATGTTCTGCCTTCATTAAACTGTCGCACCCACGAACGCACTTTCGACACATCCATAACTCCATCACCACATGTCTCCTTCAACTGTCGATGAATTTCAATTGGTTTCACGCCACGGAAATTCAGAAAACGAATGATTGCACGCTGTTCAAGTAAGGAAAACGTCGCCATTTTAAGTATTTAAAACAGTTCTCATTCTCGCCGCTGGCGGTAAAATTCCATCTTCCGTACGGTGCT
This sequence comes from Schistocerca cancellata, assembly GCF_023864275.1. NCBI lineage: Eukaryota > Metazoa > Arthropoda > Insecta > Orthoptera > Acrididae > Schistocerca > Schistocerca cancellata. The sequence continues at coordinate 745,404,293 of NC_064628.1, read as the reverse complement.
GCCATCTCTGGGACGTATTGAGAATGAATGCGGCCTCCTTTTAAAACAATGCGCATGTTTCTATCTCTTTCCAGTCCGGAGAAAAAAAATCGGAGGCCTTAGAACTTGAATGCACCTCGTAAAGCGATTTTCTACACAATGTGTCTCAGTTTCTTTAAGACTGCTTGTGTGGAGTTCCAAACTGCGGCCAGCTGCGGTGGTACGATCTTTGAAGTTTCAAAAGCATCTGTGCAGAAAGTCAAAGCGCTAGCACTTGTGCAGCAAGTATTATGGCTGTGAACGTAACAGTACGTATCTGCCACCCATCGGAAAATGACAGTGAGGCAAAATCGAGTTTTTTGAGTCCTCCAGAATTTGTGGGCGAGAATTCGTCGATCTCGACCGGAATACCGAGAGGCAGGTTCCTGGTTGCTGCTGTATGACGACACCCTAGCTCCAAAAGTGAAGGTCGTGCACAAAGTTTTGGCAAGCAAATGGTTCACAGTCCTGCATCAACCACCGTGGTCGCCGGATTTGCCCGCAGCCGACTTCTGGTTGTTCCCTGAATTGAAGCTGGCTACGAAAGAACACCGTCACGACGCAATTCTGGACATTTAAGAAAACTGTACTGCAGTTGTAAATGCAACTCCCAAAAAGGACTGTTTCAAAACGCTTTTAAACCGATTTCAGCTGTGTTTTGACTCGGGGAGAGACTATTTTGAATAAATAGAGCGATTTCGTGAACATAATCCAGGACTTTCATTTATCATAGCGACATTCCTAACGGAACTGGGACACATTGCGTAAGCACTGAAATAATATTACGAGTACATACCCTTTCAACCTACAAAGTTTCATTTCGTTTCTTCCTCCGCTTCTGAGCACTTCACTATTTTACCACCCAGTGCATACGGGTCTGAACATAGAAATCAGCTGAATATGGAACGTCAAAACCGATGGTATCCCCATCATCATTGGTACCCTGAAATCAGTACCACATAACCTGAAGAGTGCTGTGTCCCAGGGATGTTGTAAAGACAAATACAGGATGCAGCACTGTTCGGAACAACACATATCTTCCTGGGGTAGGTTTGACTGTATTTCACAACGTACTCTCTGTTGTCAATAATAATAATAATGATAATAATAATAAACTAGAACGGACTGGGAAGTGCAATGATACAACCACTACATGGAAAAGGTCATAAGGCAAACGCAAACATTTACGTAGAGTACATTTAAAATTTGTTCAGACGCCCTTCTAGACTGCCGGGAAAACAGACTAAACACCTAATTGGTGGCTATGAAGGGTTTATTATGTGCATAACAGATGTAGAACATGAAGAGGGACACTAAAAGGTGCATATTAGACAGGAAGACCTGGGGACTAATATTCCAGACTCTTACAAATATAGCATAAGATATAACATTCCTTATTGAAATCTAAGAGCCTTTTAATGCAAGTTCAACGAGAAACTAGTGTCTCACGCACATTGCTTACCTTCGTACTCAACGGAGTTACAACAAAATGGTAAAAATACAACACAGTTGTAAACATAGAAAATACTGGAAGGAGAATCAGTGTCAATGCCTCCCTGATAGTTTACCACTGATCACTTAGATAAAAGAAGAAAATATGCCTTAGGATGGCTGTGCAGTATAGCGACAAAGGAAGACCATATATCTCACAGCAAAACTCATTACATCAAGAATCTGCATTAAAACTGCAGAAATGTTCTACTAAAGATGGAATCTGGGACGATTTTACAGGAATTCTTCTTCAAATGCTTAGGAAAGTTGGGACAGCAGCGCAATCGTAGAAATATGTATTCAGCGGCAGGTGAAATTATTATAAGTAAAACAGTAACACGGCGTAGGATGAGAAATTGCGACATTACAAGATAGTCATTTTACCGAAAGCACTGCATGCATCAGACAACATAGCGTTGCAGGGCACTTCAAAGTTGCAGAGACTGATAAACAGAAGCCAAAAAATCTTATGGAAACATATGGCCTCCTACTAGGCTTTGGATTTTGGATGAAAAGTAGGTCATTTGAGCTCTACACGCTACTAGGCAAGTCCACTAACATGGAATGCAAGAGACGCCTAAATTCTATGGTCACTTATTTATAATGGACAACGAAAGGCACACCGAAAGAGTAATCAACATTATTAATAAAAAGAAGTTGCTTAAAAGAAGCTGCGGATGATTTACAAAACATGAACTTCGCAGAATAAATAATAAATCGACAGATGTTTAGAACACTAGTAACAGATGTGATCAGAAGAACAGAAGGGAAGACGGTGTGAATTCACGAAGAGATTTTGGGAACAAAACCACCAAGCCTACTACCAACTTCAAACTTACTTCTTAAAAGGACAAAACGAAGAATGAACAGTAATAACAACAGTTATTATTATTATTATTATTATTATTATTATTATTATTATTATACTCTCTGACAGATTAAATCTGTGTACCGGGCAGTGACCCGAACTCAGACATTTGTCTTGTAATAGCTATGCTCTTACTGACCTACTCTTGTCTCTACAGTATTGTAATTGCAGTATTTTTGTACAAGACTTTTAAACACAGCACAGATAATGAGGTTGATAAATCATGCAAAAGTGTCCTCTCAAATATAATTACGATTGCACAAGTAACAATCTGGGGTAATATGAACAGAAAGGAATTTGTCATACAACACACTGAATAAAAAAGGAACACAGAAGTCACGTAGTCCTATGTATTTATTTCCTGTGGATGAAATGTGGTGCGTCAAGCGCAAAAATATCTTAGTTTTAAGTGCTGCTGGTCAGTTTTTGTATTATTTGTTGCAAAATTAGTGTTTTGGTTTGAGAGATTTATCTTATTCCTTTCTTGTGAAATAACGTAGTACGCATTCACAAAATTCTTACTGCAAACTTTTGGTCAGTCCTTACATTACTCCTCTTCAATGGAAGGTTTATATTGCTTGCAGCTGTCCTCTATTCTTTTAAGGATGACGTATTTTACGGAATTTATTGTTAGCCACATAGTTACAAGAAATGGCTGGTTGTGGAGCCATGTGGCAGGCGACAGTCAGTCTGGTATCCCACCACGGTCCGGAGAGTCTCCAGACACGTCTTCGGCCTGGAGTCTCATTGATAGTGTAGAATGATCTTCAGTGATGACTCCGGTTTCGAACTGAGCCCTGACGACCAACCTTGGCTCAGTTCGGCCAGTTATATCCATCCTTCCTTGAACTAGTTTTTAAATTAATCTTTTAGTGATTCGGTTATTCAATCAGTAAATACGCTATATACCATACGATAATAATTAATCTTGGCTCGAATAATATTTTCTCGTGCAAGGTTACGTGGTTTCCTGAGAATTTTACGATGTAGATTTACATTTTCGGGAAATTTGCTAAGACTTTGTATTGATTTGATTTTTAATGCATTTAGAGTTTTCTGTAAAACGACTGTTTTCCCATGTAGCAACTACCTATAGCGCGTTATTACTTTTTTACAGTTGTTTTTAAGCTTTAGCTCATTGACTCAGTAAGCTCCAGGCTTCCAATCAATAAAATTAGGTGTGCATTCCTAGTAATTCCCAGGAGTCTTTCTTTCATCGCTGCCAGTAACTTGTTAATGCGAAAGTTGCCGGGTTGCTTCGTGAATGATAGTCAACGATAAACTGTAGGTTTCCTTATAACTTTCCGGGTAAGTCAATTGCAACGTCGCAAGAAGGTAACGGCGTACAGTCCCAAATAGGACAGTGTCAAGTAGAGTACTGCATAGTCTAACCAACCTTCAGATCGGACACAACTTTACTTTCGTTTTAGGAATGTTGTGACTGAATTCTTTGGCTCCTTTGTCCAGTCACGATGACAGACGGACGTCTTTAAATTATGTGATGGAAGAAGCCAGTGGACTTATCCCATACACCATCCATAAGCAGACCTTCTCACTTCTGCATGTTTACCACATAATGAATTTTCACACTTGTCAATCTGTTACGGTTGGAAAGACCAGCTGGTGTGTGATTAAGTCGTCCCTAGGACTGCAAGTTTAACAAGGTACGTGAGAGAGAGGCGTTGTGAGGAATGCAGAAATTAGGGGCAGAAATGGTGTAGCGCCGCGTAAGGGAAATGAGAAAATGATAAAGCAACCAGCAGCGGAACATGAGGCACCTAAAACTATAAAGGATTTAGCATCACATTAAGGCGAAAGTCAGAAGACAAATTAGTGAGATACGAAAATAATACAAGAGAGTCTTCGGCAACTCGTATATCAGTCAGAAAAGACTTATGCGATGGAAACGTAGCTTCTCTCATCACAAGTAAAGAAACAGTTTGGAGACTGTATCAATCTAAAAAGAAGCGAATTTATGAATCTTTGAACAAATGGTAACTGCGGTAACAAATTAAGAAGAGAGCGTCTGTACGTTTTGTCTAGGTTCCATGGGTTAAAAAATGAAAAAGAGTTCTGTAGAATATGAAATTGATGAAGATTACTAAGTGAGTAGTTACTGTCATAAAAGGAATCGTGAAAACAGAAGAATCCGCTTAAGGCGGTACAAGGAAAATGACCCAAGCTTAAAAAGTTTATTAAACTTACACTATCTCCTCCGACAGGAGGAAGATTCGGACACACTAATTTCAGCAAAGTTAATTCTTGGATATTTAATGAAAAGAAAAATAAGTTAAACCTGAAGGCAAATAATATTTATCTGACACAGACTGCCACGTATCTAGGAACGTTGGAACTCTATGTGTAGGGATGTTGATTATCAATATTATAATGCCACAGGCAGTAAATGGCTCTGAGCACTATGGGACTTAACTTCTGAGGTCATCAGTCCCCCAGAACATAGAACTACTTAAACCTAACTAACCTAAGGACAGAACACACATCCATGCCCGAGGCAGAGTTCGAACTTGCGACCGTAGCGGTCGCGCGGTTCCATACTGTAGCGCCTAAAACCGCTCGGCCACCCCGGCCGGCCCACAGGCAGTAAGAGACATACACAAGGACCAGAGAAAACTTAACCGTGGTGACACACCAGAAAGAATGTGGAGCAGGGTAAGTCAACGTGTGTCAGTAATTACCAAGGGAAGTGTTACAGAGTCCATTGGATGGTAACTGAGACGGAGTCCACGTCCTCTCCAAGGTCCAGCCACGTTGGAAGTTCTAGGATGCGAAGACTGCGGTCGGCGTGTGGCCCAGGAAGCACACAGTGAACTGAGGTGTCAGGGTCCGAGGGCCGTCCTAAATGCAGCCCCAAGCGCCAGAATACACCTGGTAATACTACCTGTCACGTAGCCGGCGCGGCGTAAGGAAAAGGTTGTAGCGTACGTTGCTAGCAGAGTAGGCGTAGGCCCATGACACAGCAGAGACTTTCAGCACAGTGTCTTTATCAACATTTTTCGAAATCCACTGACAATAGCCGAACCGATAGAAATTCTATAAAATTCTTATAACAGTATCGGTGTGGTACAGGGTGTACTGTTTCTAATTTAATTTTAAAGTGGCAGTAGTAAATCACTATGGACCTGCAAATTTTTTGGAAAGACAGTAGACCTAAAGTGAATATTTCACTAACATAGAATAAACAATTCTACAATGTTTTTGATGCGTATTTAGTACCCGTTTATGCATGAAGAGAATAATGCTGAAATACCTGGGGTGGAAGTGAAAGAACTCAAATACGAAAGGAAAATTAAGAAAAATTATAATGAAGAAGTGAAACTGCTTGATAATTCCGAAAGGTTAGGAGCTGTAGTCTGAACGTCATAGGAGATGTGTGATTTTATTGAGAAATTAAGCTGAAAGATGCTTTGCTTGATTTATGTAACAACTGCCACATTTACATTTAACACAAATATCGCAGCAAATAAATCACATACAATTTACCTAGAAGTGTCGTGTCTCTGCCAGCCACAGTACATGACGGTAGCCTCAGAGGGTGCGACACAACAGGCAGTCTCAACGTGGCGGCCCCAAATTAATAGTGTAATCAGCCGCCTCCTATACGGCGCCCATACCAGAAACTATTTTGTGCTACTTCGCAAGACATTGAAACAGGCCATTCATCCGTCTGTCGCCACACAGACTGCAGCAATCGTGAACTATTTTGATGCATCCGCCAAATAGTTCGTAGGATGGGATTCATACACCGAGAGCGAGACTGAAGTGACCGCACGCCGACGCTCAGTTATCGCCTAGCCACATTCCATTTACAGCCGCTATCGGCCAGTTCCGACAGTTTGTCAGTTCTACAGTTGCCTACGAGTGATCTACAGTGCCGACCAGTTCTGGTCATCGGACGCCTCACACCGAGTGTCGAACAAATGTAAAAGTGATAGACAAAGTGTTTACCTACTGAGAGACTGAACTTAAACTCTTTAAACATCAGTTAGATTATTTAGTAATCATCTACGTTGTTAGCTTAGCTTAGGTGCAGAACTTTACATTACTATCACACATGATCTGGAAGCCAAACCTGAGTCTGTTTTAATGTTTAGTCCGGTAAATGCGCGCGCGCACACACATACACACACACACACACACACACACACACACACACACAGAGGCACGCTTTTATTTAGCTTTTTCTACTGGGGCAATGGGCAACTTCGTCCCATAAATGAAATAGTTCTAGTCCGTCAGTTCCGTCCAAGGTTTTCGGAATATTTCTCCTGACTTTAACGACTTCGTTGTCGACGTAACATTAAACACTAATCTTCTTTCCTTCTGAAGATTTCAGTTGGTAATCTAGCTGGTTAGTGTTGATCGAGAATGAGAAATAAGTGAAGCAGAAGGTAATTATATTTGTGTGAGAGAGATATGTAATCGGCAAGTTTAATTTGATTCACACTGTACAAAAATAAGAAAAATAAAAGTAATTCTAAGACAGTAGAAGAAGTAACATCCAGGTTGAAATCAAGACGGACGTAAGATAATATTGGCGAACAGGGTAACAAGATTATACGCAAAAAATGAAGGCCCCTGCTCCAGATATTTAGAAGCAGTGGCGACATCTTAAAGAAAAGGATAGAATCTCAGTTTGTTACAGTAAACTGTTGCTGAAGCAATGACGATAATATGGTTCATTTCTTAAACAGAATGATACGGAAAAGGTAGCTTAACGTTCGAATATCCAGGCGATACAAACTAACATACATAATATGTAAAGTACTAGTCAGTTTACGATAACATTTTCTCATTGGAACATACGGGAACATGCTGACAATTTTATGTTTTTCAACTATTTTATATGCGAGTGATTTACAATTACCTATGTTCGATCTCTCTCTCTCTCCCTCTCTCTCTCTCTCTCTCTCTCTCACACACACACACACATATATATATATATACACTCCTGGAAATTGAAATAAGAACACCGTGAATTCATTGTCCCAGGAAGGGGAAACTTTATTGACACATTCCTGGGGTCAGATACATCACATGATCACACTGACAGAACCACAGGCACATAGACACAGGCAACAGAGCATGCACAATGTAGGCACTAGTACAGTGTATATCCACCTTTCGCAGCAATGCAGGCTGCTATTCTCCCATGGAGACGATCGTAGAGATGCTGGATGTAGTCCTGTGGAACGGCTTGCCATGCCATTTCCACCTGGCGCCTCAGTTGGACCAGCGTTCGTGCTGGACGTGCAGACCGCGTGAGACGACGCTTCATCCAGTCCCAAACATGCTCAATGGGGGACAGATCCGGAGATCTTGCTGGCCAGGGTAGTTGACTTACACCTTCTAGAGCACGTTGGGTGGCACGGGATACATGCGGACGTGCATTGTCCTGTTGGAACAGCAAGTTCCCTTGCCGGTCTAGGAATGGTAGAACGATGGGTTCGATGACGGTTTGGATGTACCGTGCACTATTCAGTGTCCCCTCGACGATCACCAGTGGTGTACGGCCAGTGTAGGAGATCGCTCCCCACACCATGATGCCGGGTGTTGGCCCTGTGTGCCTCGGTCGTATGCAGTCCTGATTGTGGCGCTCACCTGCACGGCGCCAAACACGCATACGACCATCATTGGCACCAAGGCAGAAGCGACTCTCATCGCTGAAGACGACACGTCTCCATTCGTCCCTCCATTCACGCCTGTCGCGACACCACTGGAGGCGGGCTGCACGATGTTGGGGCGTGAGCGGAAGACGGCCTAACGGTGTGCGGGACCGTAGCCCAGCTTCATGGAGACGGTTGCGAATGGTCCTCGCCGATACCCCAGGACCAACAGTGTCCCTAATTTGCTGGGAAGTGGCGGTGCGGTCCCCTACGGCACTGCGTAGGATCCTACGGTCTTGGCGTGCATCCGTGCGTCGCTGCGGTCCGGTCCCAGGTCGACGGGCACGTGCACCTTCCGCCGACCACTGGCGACAACATCGATGTACTGTGGAGACCTCACGCCCCACGTGTTGAGCAATTCGGCGGTACGTCCACCCGGCCTCCCGCATGCCCACTATACGCCCTCGCTCAAAGTCCGTCAACTGCACATACGGTTCACGTCCACGCTGTCGCGGCATGCTACCAGTGTTAAAGACTGCGATGGAGCTCCGTATGCCACGGCAAACTGGCTGACACTGACGGCGGCGGTGCACAAATGCTGCGCAGCTAGCGCCATTCGACGGCCTAACACCGCGGTTCCTGGTGTGTCCGCTGTGCCGTGCGTGTGATCATTGCTCGTACAGCCCTCTCGCAGTGTCCGGAGCAAGTATGGTGGGTCTGACACACCGGTGTCAATGTGTTCTTTTTTCCATTTGCAGGAGTGTATATACGAAGACCATGTCAAGCAGATATGATTTCAGATTGCGTTCGAAGTTGATTTTATTATCTATTACATTCTTTTTATTCCCAGGACAGTGATCAAAGAATGTTGTCGCCGAATCCTACTTCCTTCTGTGCCACCCTAAGCCTGGATGCGTCATAGTGTAAGTAATTTCTCCTTCTAGTGTTGTACATCTTAGTGTTGCCATTGTAGAACTGCAACTGATTGTTGACAACTAACTTCATCATGGCGTTAAGTGTTCTCTGCTGCCTTATAAATGGCATAGGTTTTTTAACATTAGTAACGAAGTTATGATTTTGGAGTAAATGAGAAAGACTCATATATGAAACTAAGCTGGAGAAATTTCTGATGGAGGAAATAGGATACTACTTACGGAAATATGCCGGAATACATCTAGTTTAGTTATGGGATGAATCCAGGCTGGAATCTGAACTCTACTCCACATCCCTACCCTCCCCCCTCACCATACCCTAAATACGAGGTGCATTCAAGTTCTAAGGCCTCCGATTTTTTTTCTGATTAACTACTCACCCGAAATCGATGAAACTGGCGTTACTTCTCGACGTAATCGCCCTGCAGACGTACACATTTTTCACAACGCTGACGCCATGATTCCATGGCAGCGGCGAAGGCTTCTTTAGGAGTCTGTTTTGACCACTGGAAAATCGCTGAGGCTGGTAAATGTGCGGCCACGGAGAGTGTCTTTCATTGTTGGAAAAAGCCAAAAGTCACTAGGAGCCAGGTCAGGTGAGTAGGGAGCATGAGGGATCACTTCAAAGTTGTTATCACGAAGAAACTGTTGCGTAACGTTGGCTCGATGTGCGGGTGCGTTGTCTTGGTGAAACAGCACACGCGCAGCCCTTCCCGGACGTTTTTGTTGTAGTGCAGGAAGGAATTTGTTCTTCAACACATTTTCGTAGGATGCACCTGTTACCGTAATGCCCTTTGGAACGCAATGGGTAAGGATTACGCCCTCGCTGTCCCAGAACATGGACACCATCATTTTTTCAGCACTGGTGGTTACCCGAAATTTTTTTGGTGGCGGTGAATCTGTGTGCTTCCATTGAGCTGACTGGCGCTTTGTTTCTGGATTGAAAAATGGCATCCACGTCTGATCGATTGTCACAACCGACGAAAAGAATGTCCCATTCATGCTGTCGTTGCGCGTCAACATTGCTTGGCAACATGCCTCACGGGCAGCCATGTGGTCGTCCGTCAGCATTCGTGGCACCCACCAGGATGACACTTTTCGCATTTTCAGGTCGTCATGCAGGATTGTGTGCACAGAACCCACAGAAATGCCAACTCTGGAGGCGATCTGTTCAACAGTCATTCGGCGATCCCCCAAAACAATTCTCTCCACTTTCTCGGTCATGTCGTCAGACCGGCTTGTGCGAGCCCGAGGTTGTTTCGGTTTGTTGTCACACGATGTTCTGCCTTCATTAAACTGTCGCACCCACGAGCGCACTTTCGACACTTCCATAACTCCATCACCACATGTCTCCTTCAACTGTCGATGAATTTCAATTGGTTTCACACCACGCAAATTCAGAAAATGAATGATTGCACACTGTTCAAGTAAGGAAAACGTCGCCATTTTAAGTATTTAAAACAGTTCTCACTCTCGCCGCTGGCGGTAACATTCCATCTGCCGTACGGTGCTGCCATCTCTGGGACGTATTGACAATGAACGCGGCCTCATTTTAAAACAATGCGCATGTTTCTATCTCTTTCCAGTCCGGAGAAAAAAAATCGGAGGCCTTAGAACTTGAATGCACCTCGTATTAGTCCTGAATAAACGGTACCAGAACTTGTGTTATTTTCCTGAGCAGCAGAGGGTAGCCGCTGCCTCACTAATTGAAACGGAGTGGCCTTCAGTCTGCCCCTTTTACAGGTTTCGTGGAAGTGGTTCTACATCTACACCTACATCTACACAGAAAATCCGCAGGCCACTGTACGGTGTGTGGCGGCCATCTACCACTGCTAGTCATTTCCTTTTCTGTTCCACTCGCAAATAGAGCGAGGGAAAGCGACTGTCTACATGCCCACGTATGAGCCCTAATTCCTCCTGTCTTATCTTCGCGGTCCTTACGTGCAATATATATGTCGGCGGCAGTAGAAACGTTCGGCAGTCAGCTTCAAATGTCGCTTCTCTAAAATTTCTCAATACTGTTTCTCGAAAATAACGTCGCCTTGCCTCCAGGGAGTCCCATTTGAGTTCCTGAAGCATCTCCGCAACAATGTTGTTCGACCCTGCCGGGAACAAATCCAGCAGCCCGCTTCTGAAGTGGTCTTCCTTCAATCCGGCCTGGTACGGATCCCAAACACTATTGCAGTACTGAGGAGTAGGTCACACCAGCGTGCTGCATGCGGTCTCCTTTACAGGTCCACCACTCTTTCCTAAAATTCTACCAATAAACAGAAGTCGAGCGTTCACCTTCCCTACCACAGTTCTCACATGCTCGCTTCATTTCATGTCGCATTGCAACGTTACGCTCTGATATTTAAACGGCTGCACTACTAATACTGTATCCAAGCTTTACAGATTTCTTCTTCCTATTCAAGCGCGTTATAGAAAATGCAGGGAAGCTAAGACGAAATGGCTGCAGGAAAAATGTGAAGACATCGAAAGAGATATGATTGTCGGAAGGACAGACTCAGCATACACGAAAGTCAAAACAACCTTTGGTGACATTAAAAGCAACGGTGGTAACATTAAGAGTGCAACGGGAAGCCCACTGTTAAATGCAGAGGAGAGAGCAGATAGGTGGAAAGAATACATTGAAAGCTTCTATGAGGGTGAAGAAACAGGAGTCGATTTAGAAGAGATAGGGGATCCAGTATTAGAATCGGAATTTAAAAGAGGTTTGGAGGACTTACGGTCAAATAAGGCAGATGGTATAGATAACATTCCATCAGAATTTCTAAAATCATTGGGGGAAGTGGCAACAAAACAACTATTCACGTTGGTGTGTAGAATATATGAGTCTGGCGATATACCATCTGACCTTCGGAAAAGCATCATCCACACAATTCCGAAGACGGTAAGAGTTGACAAGTGCGAGAATTATCGCACAATCAGCTTAACAGCTCATGCATCGAAGCTGCTTACAAGAATAATATACAGAAGAATGGAAAAGAAAATTGAGAATGCGCTAGGTGACGATCAGTTTGGCTTTAGGAAAAGTAAAGGGACGAGAGAGGCAATTCTGACGTTACGGCTAATAATGGAAGCAAGGCTAAAGAAAAATCAAGACACTTCCATAGGATTTGTCGACCTGGAAAAAGCGTTCGACAATATAAAATGGTGCAAGCTGTTCGAGATTCTGAAAAAAGTAGGGGTAAGCTATAGGGAGAGACGGGTCATATACAATATGTACAACAACCAAGAGGGAATAATAAGAGCGGACGATCAAGAACGAAGTGCTCGTATTAAGAAGGGTGTAAGACAAGGCTGTAGCCTTTCGCCCCTACTCTTCAATCTGTACATCGAGGAAGCAATGATGGAAATAAAAGAAAGATTCAGGAGTGGAATTAAAATACAAGGTGAAAGGATGTCAATGATACGATTCGCTGATGACATTGCTATCCTGTGTGAAAGTGAAGTAGAATTAAATGATCTGCTGAACGGAATGAACAGTCTAATGAGTACACAGTATGGTTTGAGAGTAAATCAGAGAAAGACGAAGGTAATGAGATGTAGTAGAAACGAGAACAGCGAGAAACTTAACATGAGGATTGGTGGTCACGAAGTCAATGAAGCTAAGGAATTCTGCTACCTAGGCAGTAAAATAACCAATGACGGACGGAGCAAGGAGGACATCAAAAGAAGACTCGCTATGGCAAAAAAAGTCATTTCTGGCCAAGAGAAGTCTACTAATATCAAATACCGGCCTTAATTTGAGGAAGAAATTTCTGACGATGTACGTCTGGAGTACAGCATTGTATGGTAGTGAAACATGGACTGTGGGAAAACCGGAACAGAAGAGAATCGAAGCATTTGAGATGTGGTGCTATAGACGAATGTTGAAAATTAGGTGGGCTGATAAGGTAAGGAATGAGGAGGTTCTACGCAGAATCGGAGAGGAAAGGAATACGTGGAAAACACTGATAAGGAGAAGGGACAGATGATAGGACATCTGCTAAGTCATGAGGGAATGACTTCCATGGTACTAGAGGGAGCTGTAGAGGGCAAAAACTGTAGAGGAAGACAGAGATTGGAATACGTTAAGCAAATAATTGAGGACGTAGGTTGCAAGTGCTACTCTGAGATGAAGAGGTTAGCACAGGAAAGGAATTCGTGGCGGGCCGCATCAAACCAGTCAATAGACTGATGATCAAAAAAAAAAAAAAACTACATTTTTCCACATTTAGAGCTAGCTCCTATTCGTCACATCAACTGGAAATTTTGTCTAAGTCGCCTTGTATCTTCCTATAGTCACTCTACTTCGACACCTTACCGTATGCCACGGCATCGTCAGCAAACAACTGCAGATTGATGCCCACCCCGCCCGCCAAATCATTTATGTACCGTGTATGGAGAACAACAGCAGTCCTATAACACGTCCCTGCTGCGCTCCTGACGATACCCTTGTCTCTGATGAACACTCGCCGTCGAGTACAATATACTGGGTTCCATTACTTAAGAAGTCTTCAAGCCACTCACATATCTGCGAACGTATTCTCGTACCTTCGTTAACAGCCTGTAATGGTGCACCGTGTCAAATGCTTTCCGGAAATCTAGAAATATAGAATCTACCTGGTGCCCTTCAGCCATTGTTCGCAGTATGTCATGTGAAGAAAGGGCAAGGTGAGTTTTGCAAGAGCGATGCTTTCTAAAACCATGCTGATTCGTGGACATTAGCTTCTCAGTCCGTGGTCATAATGCTATGATAGCATCAGTAACTTGGGGTGACCGGCCGGAGTGGCCGAGCGGTTCTAGGCGCTTCAGTATGGAACCACGCGACCGCTACGGTCGCAGGTTTGAATCCTGCCTCGGGCATGGATGTGTGTCATGTCCTTAGGTTAGTTAGGTTTAAGTAGTTCTAAGTTCTAGGGGACTGATGACCTCAGATGTTAAGTCCCATAGTGCTCAGAGACATTTGAACCATTAAAAAAATTAAAAAAAATTAAAAAAACTTGGGGCGTTACAACCAATGTTAAGAAAGGTAGGAAAATACTTTTTCGTAGCAAGAGTGACGGGATGCATAGTGTAGGGTATATGAGTAGTGCACATCAAATATTCAGCTCTGACACCGGAGTAGAAGACGTCACTTACTAATGTAACAGTGCTGCAAATGAAGTGATGTAGTTTCGTGACATTCGAACTTTCATCTTCTTACACCATGATCTCCGTACACCGCACGAAATCTGCCGAGCAAACTATTTGCACAGGAGTTGTGCTTAAAAAAGAATTACTTGGCACTTCGTTAGGCAGTAGCTACCACCAACAGTTCCCTCTCTTTTATTGTTCGGCGTCAGCTCTGTTATTTTTTGCAGCCTGCCTGCGCATGACAACATGACAGGTAGGAATAATGTATATTGATTATGGAACACTCAATTTGTTCGGCACCGCACCTTGTACGAATATCCATAAAAGTTCATACTCCAGTGGCAATGTTAAATGAGTAATGCGCAATTTTCAAAATTACAATAAATTCAACAATATTCTAGGTATGACGCTGAAGTGTAACTTGTTACTGGTAATGCTCGTAGCGTTGCTTACTGCCCTACATGTTACTATCGAGGAAAGCCGGCCCAGTATGTAACAGGTCGTTCATTACCATTCCAGTTACAGAATCCGACGATCACGTGATCACGTGAAATTCAAGATTAGTGTGAGGTTGTTTTGAATGTATTGTTTTGTTACTTCGAGATAACAGAGAACCGACGAGTGAGGGTAAAGTCCTATACTACCTAGTAACTGAGAGACCCAAACTTTTAGAAGAAGGAAGGACGAAAGAAAAGACTATTGGGTTTAAAGTCCTGTCGACATCGAGATCATTAGGGACGGACACAAGCTCGGATTGTGTCAAGGATGGGGAAGGAACTCGGCCGTGCCCTTTCAAAGGAACCAACCAGGAATTTTCCTGGGGCGAGTTAGGGGAATCATGGAAAACCCAAATCTGTATGGCCAGACGCAGGTTTGAATTGTCGTGCCTCCGAATGCGAGTCCAGTACATTAACCACTGCGCCACCTCGCTCGGTCCGAACTTTTAGAATCAGTTTAGCTAGAGGAGTGGTCATTAGGCTAAGATAGCATCAGTGACTAGGGGCGTTGCAAGCAGTGCTAAGAAAGATATGAAAATATTTTTTCGTAGCAAGATTGACAGGATGCATGTTGCAAGTATATGAGTACTTGACATCAAATTTTCATTTCTGACAACGAAGATGTCGGGCACTAATCGATAATACTCGAAACCATTATACAACATGTCTTACAACGCGACGTCCTCAACGTCGGGATCGATTTTTTGAAAACAAATATACGGTCATGAAGGTTAAGATCCCAGGTATTACACCCTGCACACACAGGGGCGGTGCATCTTTTATTTTTAAATTTTTGTCGAAATGACTTTGATCATTATTCTTGTTCAATTAAATGGTTTAAATGTAATTTTTATTTCTGCTCCTTTCTCACATTATTTTAACCACGTTAGGAAATTTTTTATTTGTTCCATTTTTTCTTTATTTCTTTCTTTTACCAGTCTGAATTTTTGTGAATATGAATTCTTATTAGATTTATCTGTCATAATATTGAATTATTTGAAAATTCCGCGACATCGGTTAAAAAACAAAACACGAAATAATCTGTTTATGTTAACTGTACAGTGCTGTGAAAAATATATTTTTCGTTCCCATTTTTTTAAACCGTAAACGTCATAGAAACATTTAAAGCATAACCTAAATACCTATTACACAATGGACAAAATAACGCAGATGAAGATTTAAATGAAAGAAGAGTTTATAAGCGTAACGAAATTCAAACAAAATGAGAAATAGATATAATGAACGCAATAATGTGGAAGAAAAAATAGGGTGATAAAACGAAAGAAATAATAGGAAGAAAAATGAGATCAAATGAAGGAGTTGATATGATTAAAATGAGGCGACAAAGGAATGGAAATAAAAAATTACATTTAAATCAATTAATTGAATAAAAATAGTGATGAATGTCAATTCGATAAAAATTTAAAAATGAATGAAAAAAAAAATTCTGTGCAAACTGTTCGTCAGAGAGATGACTTTACGAACCACTTATAATGATAACGAAGCATTTTATGTTCGCTGCATCTGGGTGCCGGCCGGTGTGGCCGAGCGGTTCTAGGCGCTACAGTCTGGAACAGCGCGACCGCAAAACGGGAGTTTGGGGGGTTGCGAAAATCTCCATTTATGTGAAGCGAAAGCACTGTATTGCCTCAAAGTTAGTGTTCGAGCTGCGGTATGCAGCAGAGTCATTATTGGCCCTTTTCCATGCGACAATCGATCACTATTGAACTTTGCGTTGTAATTTTGGAAACAACCCTCGCCACGCAGCTACCATTGGAGGATGGACCTGGCACCGAGGAGTCCATGCAAGATGGATCCAGTCCACATCGCACCGAAGAGCTATTTCTTGATGGATACTTCTGGAAAAGAGTAATTTTGTTGGATTATTGCAAATTTACTGGAGCCGTGATAAACGGCTCCATATTCGCGACCGATATCGTGACTACTTTTTGTGAGGCAGAATGACACTGTCTACCGGAACCATGCTGTACCATGCTGATCGAGCTTCAAACGGCTGTCTGTGTGGAATCTGAATCCGTCTCCGTTGAGACACTACAAGATGTCACTGCAAATTTTGTTGTTCGTTTGCTCCAACTCCATACTACGAGTGGTGGACATTTCGAATAGACTGTGATATGACTGTAATTTCTGCTTGCAGAGGACGAGATTAATTATGCACGCTGATTCTGTGCAAGCTGCACAGCGTATAGAGCCCTCTGTTAACAGCTTTTCAAACTATTAAGAAACTTCTGTATAGCTTGTGTATGAAATTCTTATAGCTTTCATAATAACGTACCTTTTCACCTACCGACCTTAGTTTTCGAGAAATTTAATTTTCAATTCAGGTGCACTCACACGCGTATACCCTGTGCGTATACCTACGTACACTAAAATAGGTTTTCCGTGTGATCCATGAATATATTAACCACTGTGCCAGTTAAAGAGCATCCCACCTCTAATAATTCATTTACCTTGCAGATTTTCTTATGGAATGAGATGCACTTATGTGATGAGGCTAGAGTCAGCAACTCAGTAAGATCTACTATTTCAGCTTGTCCTACTTTTCCATCTCTAAGGAAATTTTTCTATAAGTGGGTGGGTATAGCTTACAGGGGCTAATATCGTATTAGCGCCAGGGCACGACCATGAAGCACCAAAATAGGAAAGAACCACAGTGATGCAGTAAAGGTGTTGTTTTCCATCTACAGCCGTTTGTGCTTTCACAGCTGAAAGCTGCCGAAAGCGCTACCAGGAGGCAGGGGTTTTCTTGCGTTCTGTAGACTGTCTCAGTACCAAACAATAAATTTATTAAAACTTCATGCATGATGTGGCATTTTTTACTCATCTCTCTGTTTATGACGTCATTATCTCCTGAACTATGATTGTTAGGTGGCTTTTACTCCCACAACGATTGTTGCCAGACAGTAAGCGGTATGTATACCTAGTTTGGTTGAAATCGGTCCAGTAGCTTAGGAGGAAATGTGGAAGACACGCACACAAAAACACAAACGCAAGCGCGCACACACACACACACACACACACACACACACACGCATACACATTTGTATAACATGTGTGGATATATTTTCTGTATCTTCATACTTTCAAAACACAGATAAGTATTTAAAATAAAAACATCCAATGTCAAATGATGAAACCAAATTTAAAAGAGAATAGTTGCATACTCGTCAAATTAACTTTCCAGCTGTTGTAATTATGCATGGTTGATAAATGAAAAACCTGTACCTTATGAACGAAAACGTAGCCAAAGAACATATTAAAATTGTACACTTCTAAAAAGCGATATAAAGAATAAAGCAGACAGTTTATTACATTAAAACATCTTGGAAGACCACTCCATCTTGCAGAAGAACCAGCAATGGCTGGTCCGCCAGCCTAACAGACACAGTTAAAAATAAATCGCAAAAAAATTATTTTTATCTACTGGTTATTTGACGTTATCTGTTATCTGGGATTTCATTGCAATGACAAAGATAATGTGTGCTTGTTAAGTGACGCTTGTAATGTCAAAGATTCCTTCCTTCTAGTATTCGCTTCCTGAAGCTCAGTGAAACTAGTCTCCGACGTCTTGTTGCTAGTTTCGTCATAAGCTACAACTCCAAAAGAAATTAGACTTCTCATAATAGAACGTTCGGAAGTTGTCTAAGCACTGACTCCACTCTACACTGGAAACTGGTAAGAGTTATCTGTCCAAGCAAAGCCTCAAAAAGGAGGAAAACACTTCTACGTGAATAAAATTTCTTCCAGAAAAGTTCTGACCGTGCACAGGCTCGAGAATTTGCTGCCAAAGTCCATTCGTCCGAACGTCTATTCCGATAGACTACACATCGGCATTTATATAAATTTGAAATAAAATCGCAGTTACCTTTTTAAATTAAACAATGATGCATTTTTCTATAGTGTTCTTATATAGCAGGAGTTAGCATTCGTATTTAACTTATTTCGACCTTATCAATTCGTCAACTACTAGAATTCGAAAATTCGCAAGATGACCGACTTTCAACAACACATGCAGTTTGCTTCGTATAAAATTCAGTACACGCCTTGTCCGTCGTGTAATTAACACCAGAATTTCACTATTGACTTATTCTTTAAGTCCAGAGATAAACGCTAGCCGCCACAGAGCGCATAGATTCTCTTTCGCAGTCACAAATACAAATCATGGATTGTCCCTTACGTAGCATTTTTTTTTTGTTAAATTTTTCGCGACTCTCCCGTCATCGTGTGCTCATACACTGTCATAACTTTCACACTGAGCCTCAGCCATTTTATTCATTGTATTGTAAACATAAGCATTTCACTGGTGGAACAAATATTAAGAAACGATGTTACACCACACAACTGTAGGACAGCATGCCACAGCCAGCTCTCATGGCACAGACACGCGTAATTATAATAACAACTTCTGTTTTTATTCTTGCAATATCTTGTCAAAGCAAAGTGTATTTAATGTTGACGTTCTTGCAGCTGTTATACAGGTATTATTGAGTACCAGATTCAGTGAATACTTGTTAGGTTAGTGAACTCTACAGCTAACTGGTATTAATTTGATAAGTAAGGAACGGTTGTTGTTGTTGTGGTCTTCAGTCCTGAGACTGGTTTGATGCAGCTCTCCATGCTACTCTATCCTGTGCAATCATCTTCATCTCCCAGTACCTACTGCAACCTACATCCTTCTGAATCTGTTTCGTGTATTCATCTCTTGGTCTCCCTCTACGATTTTTACCCTCCACGCTGCCCTCCAATAGTAAAGTTGTGATCCTTTGATGCCTCAGAACATGTCCTACCAACCGATCCCTTCTCCTAGTGAAGTTGTGCCACAAACTTCTCTTCTCCCCAATCCTATTCAATACCTCCTCATTAGTTATATGATCTACGCATCTAATCTTCAGCATTCTTCTGTAGCACCACATTTCGAAAGCTTCTATTCGCTTCTTGTCCAAACTATTTATCGTCCATGTTTCACTTCCATGTATGGCTACACTCCATGCAAATACTTTCAGAAATGACTTCCTGACACTTAAATCTATACATGATGTTAAGAAATTTCTCTTCTTCAGAAACGCTTTCCTTGCCAGTGCCAGTCTACATTTTATATCCTCTCTACTTCGACCATCATCAGTTAGTTTGCTCTCCAAAAAGCAAAACTCCTTTACTACTTTAATTGTTTCATTTCCTAATCTAATTCCCTCAGCATCACCCGATTTAATTCGAATACATTCCATTATCCTCGTTTTGCTTTTGTTGATGTTAATCTTATATTCTCCTTTCAAGACACTATCCATTCCGTAAGTAAGAAACTACACTCGTTTAAATTGTGTTTTATAATTTGACTTTGTAGATCACGCTTTAATAACTTTGTCTTTTTACGAGAATGAAGCGGGATAAAAACGTAAACAATGAAATAAAATTCGAAAGCGATGTCCCCCACACTAGTGTCACCTAGTGACTAGAACTTACATCTTTGTACAGATTTTTAAACCAACTGTTAGTTGACTATCAAATTATTCACTGATTTCAGTAGCGACATTGAACCTACTTCTGCAAGTTCTAAACTTTTTAGTGAGTGTACTTTTAAAAATATGTTTAACTTTTTTTAATTTTGTAATTTTTAATCTTTTGTAGTTTGTTATGGTATAAAAAAATGCCAGCCGTTCTTTATGTTGCGCTAATCTTAACCTCAGGAATCTCACGATGACAGTAGCCAAAGGGGCGTAGCGAATAAAGAAAAAATTAATAGCAGTCTAGACGGTTTTATTCACAAAAAAAGAAGACTACTGGGTCCGTGCCTGGGGTAGCAGTGGAGAGTTTCACAAGGAATGGTTTGTGGTCTCCCATCACACGTCCCGCCACCCAGGTGTGATGATATGAGGAGCATGTCGTATGGTTCCCTTTCGCCGTCAGTGTTCCTAACGGACTCCGTGACAGCTGGACAGTACTCGTACGTGGTGGAGGTGCAGGATCCGGTTGCTCTGCTGTTCGTAAAGCCCACACCCCATGTCCTATTTCAACAGGACAACGCTCGTCTCCATACCGCTGCCGCCTTCCGAGCGTGCCTCGCACCTTTAGATACTCTTCCATGGCCAGCCTCAACGCTCGATTTCTGCCCGGTACGGAAGTGCCATGGAGCGTGTGATCAGGACTCCACCAGCACCCACCAGTTTGCGGAAACTGCGCAAACAGGTGCAAGCGGCATGCGGTGGGCTGTCACAGGACTACATCCGACACCTGTGCAACTCCGTCTGGACCCTCTCATTCACGACCACTGAGGCCCGATGCCATGCTAACACATAAACTCTGTAGCATTGTAGCGCAATAAATGTCGTCCTACAGAGTAGGCAGTGTAATCAGTTGGTATGTGTGCTACCATTTACGTGCATGCAAATAAAGATTCTGATCCGCCTTGTTCTTCTGGGTGCAGCTCTATTTATGACGATCAGTTTATTTCACTTAGTGAGGAAAGAAATAAATGTGTACCAAGGCGTTATTCAGTCTCGTGAAAGCTCGAAAAGGTTGACAAAAGCTAGAAAAGTGAAGAAGACCAGAAACACACAAAATGAGAAAGTTATAAGATCTCAAAAAAGCTGCATCAAATAATATTTCTTACAATACGAAAAAAAACCTATTTTGCAATTTTAGTTGTATATCTTTGAAACGACAGTGTGGTTTCAGCTCTCTGAGACTTCAGACGTGTGTGCAAGTTGCATTTGCGTGTGCGTGTGTGTGTGCGTGTGTGCGTGTGTGTGTGTGTGTGTGCGTGTGTGTATGTGTGTCTGCTGCTGACAAAGGCCTTAAATGGCCGAAAGCTATGAGGATGTGAATCTTTTTATTGTGCCTATCGCGACTCAGCATCTCTGATATATGGTGAGTAGCAACTTTCTTCTCTGGTATTGTTTTGAAACGAAACTGTTACTTAATAGTACGGAAGTACTAGAGGATGTTCTGGAACAAATAAGACGTCACAGTTATCAATGACACGTTGCCAACGTTGTTTCGACTGCACTGCAGAAGACCTTACATATCCTCTAAACACTCTCGGTCTCTCCCCATGAGATTTCCATTTTTTGGAGTCCTGAAGTAAGGCATTCGTTGTGGTGTCACCGCCAGACACCACACCTGTTAGGTGGTAGCTTTAAATCGGCCGCGGTCCATTAGTACATGTCGGACCCGCGTGTCGCCACTGTCAGTACTTGCAGACCTAGCGCCACCACATGGCAGGTCTAGAAAGACGGACTAGCACTCGCCCCAGTTGTACGACGACTTTGCTAGCGACTACACTGACGAAGCCTTACTCTTATTTGCCGAGAGACAAAATAGCCTTCAGCTGAGTCCATGACTACGACCTAGCAAGGCGCCATTAACCGTATCTGAAGATAGTCTCACTTGTATCGTCAATAGCGATGTACCACAAGGATAATAAAGTTAAGTAAACAGACGATACATTCTTTTCTTATTAGCATTCATAGAGCGTCCTGTTTCAGACTTCACGATATTCTGGGTGAGCTTATAGCGTGCATATCGGCCCCCTCAAAATAACACTGTGTCGGCACTTCTGTCGACACATCATCGGTGATAGTCGATTTGCTTCGGATAAAGATGTGCACGCGTGGGTACAATCATGGTCACTAGGCAACCGCAAACAGTTTTCCATGCAGGCACTGACCCTCTTGTCTCACAGTGCGATAAACGTATTAAGAATTATCGCGATTACTTTTGAAATAATTAACAGTTTGCTTACTTTTCTTCCTTTTGTCCGTTTCCATTTGTGTTGATGTACGAGGAGACTTCAAAAAGTAAGTTATACATTATTAGGGCAGGCAGAGTAGCTTTTACTGAATGGTGCATTACGCTTCAAATTGACGGAGATGAGAAACATTTTTTTTAATATAGTCACCAGGTCCGCGCAGATAAGGGTCGGAGCTTTCTACACTACTGGCCATTAAAATTGCTACACCACGAAGATGACGTGCTACAGACGCGAAATTTACCGACAGGAAGAAGATGCTGTGATATGCAAATGATTAGCTTTTCAGAGTATTCATACAAGGATGGCGCCGGTGGCTACAACTACAACGTGCTGACATGAGGAAAATTTCCAACCGATTTCTCATACACAAACAGCAGTTGACCGGCGTTGCCTGGTGAAACGTTGTTGTGATGCCTCGCGTAAGGAGAAGAAATACGTACCATCACGTTTCTGACTTTGATAGAGGTCATATTGTAGCCTATCGCAATTGCGGTTTATCGTATCGCGACATTGCTACTCGCGTTGGTTGAGATCCAATGACTGTTAGCAGAATATGGAATCAGTGGGTTCAGGGGGGTAATACGGAACGCCGTGCTGGATCCCAACGGCCTCGTATCACTATCAGTCGAGATGACAGGCATCTTATCCGCATGGCTGTAACGGATCGTATAGCCACGTCTCGATCCCTGAGTCAACAGATGGGGACGTCAACTGCACAACAGTTCGACGACGTTTGCAGCAGCAAGGACTATCAGCTCGGAGACCAAGACTGCGGTTACCCTTGACGCTGCATTACACACAGGAACGCCTGCGATGGTGTAGTCAACGACGAACCTGGGTGCACGAATGGCAAAACGTCATTTTTTCACAGCATCACGATGGTCGCATCCGCGTTTGGCGACATCGCGTTGAACGCACATTGGAAGCGTGTATTCGTCATCGCCATACTGGCGTATCACCCGACGTGATGCTATGGGGTGCCATTGGTTACACGTCTCGGTCACCTCTTGTTCGCATTGACGGCACTTTGAACAGTGGACGTTACATTTCAGATGTGTTAACGACCCATGGCTCTACCCTTCATTCGATCCCTGCGAAACCCTACATTTCAGCAGGATAATGCACGACCGCATGTTGCACGTCCTGTATGGGCTATTCTGGAAACAGAAAATGTTCGACTGTTGCCCTGGCCAGCACATTCTCCAGATCTCTCACCAATTGAAAACGTCTGGTCAATGGTGGCCGAGCAACTGGTTCAACACAATACGCCATTCACTACCCGTGATGAACTGTGGTATCGCGTTGAAGCTGCATGTGCAGCTGTACCTATACACGCCATCCAAGCTCTGTTTGACTCAATGCCCAAGCGTATCAAGGCCATTATTACGGCCGGAGGTGGTTGTTCTGGGTACTGATTTCTCAGGATCTATGCACCCAAACTCTGTGAAAATGTAATCACAAGTCAGTTCTAGTATAATATATTTGTCCAATGAATAATCGTTTATCATCTCATTTCTTCTTGGTTTAGCAATTTTAATGGCCAGTGGTGTATTTGTGTTTATGTGCGAGGAGACCTCACAAAGTAAGTTATACAGTATTATGGCAGGCAGAGCAACTTTTACTGAATGGTGCACTACGCTTCAAAGTGACAGAGATTACTTTTTTTTCATATAGTCACCAAGTCTGCGCAAATAAGGGTCGGAACTTTCTATCAGTCGTTCAGTCCCTCGACGATAGATATCTGCTCAACCATTCTAGAACCACGGTTTGAATGTTCTCATCGTTGGAAGTTACAGTTCCGCCCCCCCCCCCCCCTTGTTATTTCAAGCCGAGTACACAGGCATAACCGACTGTGGCGTATGCCGCTGGCCTTTCTTCCCACACCACCCACGTCGGTGCGGAATTGGTGAAATTGATGGCACAGTTTGACTGTGACTGGACGCAACACTCCTTTTGGTCCATACAGAATTTCACGCTGAAACTCTGTAATTAACAGGTTGTGTCCACAAGCATCGTACTGTCCCGCGTACTTCAACATTGGTGTATGTTTCCAGTTGCCACGCGCCAATTCATTCCCACACTGTGATGCACCAGCTATCCACACAGCAGCAAAACTGTGTCTGCGGGAACATGGTGCGTATTCTCTCTTCCGACAATGCAGCACTCTTGTCGCGCAGTGGTGTTAGCGAGGGACGATGTGTATTACTTACTTTCTGTATTTCCTGCGGATCTCTATAGACTTTCACAAAAGGTACGAAGAGGAAAAACAAAGACCAGAAACAGATTTGATTGTACGGCTAAAGCGTCAACGTAGGCGCTCCCGACATATCACGAAAATCAGGTTTCCGAACAGGACGAGAGGTAGAGGTGCCGGAGCACTGCAGTCGCCCGCGCACGTGCGCTGTCGCCACCGGACCGGCGCGCAGGTCCGTGCGTGCGCGGCCGCCGCCGGCCGACTACCTCGCCGTTAATTTCCTGTGTGTCGCCCCTCCTTACGCGCTCTTTTTAACAGATCTGGGTGAAATATGAACGCGCTCCTGGCGGCCAGCGCCGGTACTATTAAAACCGCCCGTAGAGGTCAGCAGCATTAATCAAGGCGGGCGTGCTTTGCCCGCGGTCACATTACTCGCATATCCGCTGCCAGCCTTTTTGTACCCCGCCTGCAGCCGTACTCCATTTTTTCTTATTACCGAGGGGCGGATTTCCCGTCCGGCTTCCGAAGCTTTTCTAAGAAATGTCGTTTAAAAGATCGTTGTTGACCTGTGCCACATACCTATAGAGACGGGAGTATGAAATTTCGAGCCGAACAGAGAGAGAGAGAGAGAGAGAGAAATTTCAATAAAACGGTGACAACATATTGTAATTGAACTTTAATTTTGACATGTCATTCAAATATATCTGTTATTATGATATTAGACCATCCAAATAGTAGAAATGTACGGTCTTGTGGAATTGCTAGGTACACTGTGATCAACAGTATCTAGACACATAGCGGAAAATGATTTACAAGTTACTGGAAATCTCCATCGGTACCTGGAATTCAGTATGGTGTCGGCCCACCCTTAGCCTTGATGACAGCTTCCACTCTCGCAGGCATACGTTCAATCAGGTGCTGGAAGGTTTCTTGGGGAATGGCAGCCCATTCTTCACGGAGTGCTGCACTGAGGAGAAGTGAGACCTATATGATTCAGGTCAGGACTCTGTGCAGGGCAGTCCATTACAGGGATGTTGTGGTCCTGGAACCACTCCGCCACAGGCAGTGCATTATGAACAGGTGCTCGATCTTGTTGAAAGATGCAATCGCCATCCCCGAATTGCTCTTCACCAGTGGGAAGCAAGAAAGTACTTAAAATATCAATGTAGCCCTATGCTGTGATAGTACCACGCAAAACAACAAGTGGTGCAAACCCCCTCCACGAAAAACACGACCGCACCATAAGATCACCGCCTCCGAATTTTACTGTTGGCACTAAACACGCTGGCAGATGACGTTCACCGGGCATTCGCCATACCCACACCCTACCATCGGATAGCCACATTGTGATTCGTCACTCAACACAATGTACACTCCTGGAAATTGAAATAAGAACACCGTGAATTCATTGTCCCAGGAAGGGGAAACTTTATTGACACATTCCTGGGGTCAGATACATCACATGATCACACTGGCAGAACCACAGGCACACAGACACAGGCAACAGAGCATGCACAATGTCGACACTAGTACAGTGTATATCCACCTTTCGCAGCAATGCAGGCTGCTATTCTCCCATGGAGACGATCGTAGATATGCTGGATGTAGTCCTGTGGAACGGCTTGCCATGCCATTTCCACCTGGCGCCTCAGTTGGACCAGCGTTCGTGCTGGACGTGCAGACCGCGTGAGACGACGCTTCATCCAGTCCCAAACATGCTCAATGGGGGACAGATCCGGAGATCTTGCTGGCCAGGGTAGTTGACTTACACCTTCTAGAGCACGTTGGGTGGCACGGGATACATGCGGACGTGCATTTTCCTGTTGGAACAGCAAGTTCCCTTGCCGGTCTAGGAATGGTAGAACGATGGGTTCGATGACGGTTTGGATGTACCGTGCACTATTCAGTGTCCCCTCGACGATCACCAGTGGTGTACGGCCAGTGTAGGAGATCGCTCCCCACACCATGATGCCGGGTGTTGGCCCTGTGTGCCTCGGTCGTATGCAGTCCTGATTGTGGCGCTCACCTGCACGGCGCCAAACACGCATACGACCATCATTGGCACCAAGGCAGAAGCGACTCTCATCGCTGAAGACGACACGTCTCTATTCGTCCCTCCATTCACGCCTGTCGTGACACCACTGGAGGCGGGCTGCACGATGTTGGGGCGTGAGCGGAAGACGGCCTAACGGTGTGCGGGACCGTAGCCCAGCTTCATGGAGACGGTTGCGAATGGTCCTCGCCGATACCCCAGGAGCAACAGTGTCCCTAATTTGCTGGGAAGTGGCGGTGCGGTCCCCTACGGCACTGCGTAGGATCCTACGGTCTTGGCGTGCATCCGTGCGTCGCTGCGGTCCGGTCCCAGGTCGACGGGCACGTGCACCTTCCGCCGACCACTGGCGACAACATCGATGTACTGTGGAGATCTCACGCCCCACGTGTTGAGCAATTCGGCGGTACGTCCACCCGGCCTCCCGCATGCCCACTATACGCCCTCGCTCAAAGTCCGTCAACTGCACATACGGTTCACGTCCACGCTGTCGCGGCATGCTACCAGTGTTAAAGACTGCGATGGAGCTCCGTATGCCACGGCAAACTGGCTGACACTGACGGCGGCGGTGCACAAATGCTGCGCAGCTAGCGCCATTCGACGGCCAACACCGCGGTTCCTGGTGTGTCCGCTGTGCCGTGCGTGTCATCATTGCTTGTACAGCCCTCTCGCAGTGTCCGGAGCAAGTATGGTGGGTCTGACACACCGGTGTCAATGTGTTCTTTTTTCCATTTCCAGGAGTGCATTTCCGCTGTTCAATCGCCCAATGTTTGCGCACCTTATACGAAGCGAGACGTCGATTGGCATTTACTGGCGTGATGTGTGGCTCATGAGCAGCCGATCGACCATGAAATCTAAGTTTCCTCACCTCCCGCGTAACTGTCATAGTACTTGCAGTGGATCCTGATGCTGTTTGGAATCCCTGTGTGATGTTCAAAAGTCCGTGAATTCCTAAGGGAACAAACAGCTCAGGCCATCGGTCTGTAGACTTACACACTACTTAAACTAACCCATGCTAAGAACACACCCATGCCCAAGGGAGGACTCGAACCTATGGAGGGAGGGGGCCGACACTCTTCAAAGGTTGGCGGTCTCTGTCAGTCAACAGACGAGGTCGGCCTGTACGCTTTTGTGCAGTTCATGTCCCCATATCGGAAACAGTGGACGTAGGGATATTTAGGAGTGTGGAAATCTCGCGTACAGACGTCTGACACAAGGGACGTCCAATCACCTGACCACGTTCGAAGTCCGTGAGTTCCGCGGAGCGCCCCATTCTGCTCTCTCACGATAACTAATGACTACTGAGGTCGCTGATATGGAGTACCTGGCAGTAAGTGGCAGCACAATGCAGCTATTAAGAAAAACGTATGTTTTTGGGTGTGTCCGGATACTTTTCATCACATAGTGTATATAACTTCTTGAAAGACAAATTATATTGTTAACAATTTAATGGTTAAAAATATATGTAATTCATGGTTTCGCTTTGTGCCATTCTCTAGTCATTCCTTTCTGTGGCTGGTTTATGGATTTCCCCCATACCCTACTACACTGAATTTTGTCAAAAATCGGTATTAAGTGAACTGTGCTCACTCCCAACTATGCGTTTCCGTGAATTTTGCTGTATATCTATGTTTGGTTTTCCGCCCTTTTTGCGGTTACGTCGTGGTTCTTCTTCCTTCTACGTGTGGCAGCAGTGATGTGTATCGATATTTGCGTCGTGTACCATCTTTGGTTATGGGCAGATACTTTCAGCTAGAGGGTCCGCAGGCAGACAGTCATTTGTTGTGGACGAGGGAAGTTAATTCCGCGCCGTGCTGCCGGTTGGGGCCGCTGGCAGCCCCTGCGCAGTGTCGGAGAGTGTGTGGAGCTGTCCGATTGCTGCGAGCTTCGTGGTTCAGCGATCCAGGGCGTCAAAGTTGAGTAGTGGTTTTAACTACCAAAGCCACGTGCATTCATGTTTTGGTGGTTCTTTTCGCTGATTTGCCATTGGGAAGATTTTCCTGTGAGCAACACCGAGTGTTTCTCCTGCTGAAATTCAGCCGCCATGTGGTGCAATTAACTATTTTGGTCGACTACAATTTCAGTGCACCAGTGTAATTTTCTGCCTAGTGGCCGTTAGTGTTCCGGTTACCTGCCCTGGCCACTAACGTAATTTCAGGCAGAGTCCTTTCCTCACCTGTTGTCGCTTTCCAACGTGGTGTGTAATTTTGACAGCTAATACATACTCCATTGTGGATTATCACGTTTGTAACCTGTTGTGTTTGAGTTCTCATGTACAGCTTGATGGCAAGCAAGTCGCTGTGTCGGTTGGTCCATGGCTGTCCCCTGGTTGGGTTCCGACGGATGAAGTATAGTTGGGCTCACCACCTGTCTCGCCTAAGTGAACGAGGGCAGACCGACCTCCCTGGAGGCTTCGGAGTGCCACCGGTGTTTAATTATATGTTGTCAGCTACTTTAAATTCAATGCTTATAGCTATTTTGTTATTTTCTTAAAAATTTTCCAAAATTAATTTTTAAATTTATCTTTTTAAGCTTAAACACTGCGTCCTTCTGCCTTTAAAAGATTATGGTACTATATTTTAAAATTTTGAAATTTTATTGTGGCCTTCAGCCATCGGTGTTGCACCTTTGATATGTATGTTCTATCTGCTTAGCCTTATGGCTTTGCACCTAGCTGTGATACGTTTTTTTTATTTATTTGATTTGCCTCTTTAACTGCATTTTAATCTTGTTGATTTTTAAGATTTCTTGTTATTAAACATTCTGGCCTTCTGCCTTTAAACTTATATGGTAATATATTCTAAAATTTTGAAGTCTGATTGTGGCCCTCAGCCATTTGTATTTCACTTTGCATATGTTTGTTGTTTTTTTTAATTATTGTATTGCTATCTTAATTGGATTTTAATCTTGTTGATTTGTTAAGATTTCTTGTTTGGAGGCCTTCAGCCGTGAAAGAGTTGCATTCGGTAAAGGTCCGGCTATGTGCTGCTTTGGTTGTAAAGGTTTTAAATTACAATAAATGACAATTAGTAGGAGAAACTGACCTAAACCTTTGGCCCTTTCCACAATCCTATTACCTGTTCTGCCCAGCGGGCTTAGCGGGCTTATCATTACGTATTTTTATCTTTGTTTGCAACTGCAGCTGCTCCCCCTCAGCAGTTTGCTACAATGTAAAGAAATGATACAAACAATATTTGTGTCTAAATACAAAATTAAAAGTAACTGATGTATACAGGCAGACTGAAATGCCAATGAAAATTCATATCAAGGTCGGGATTTGTACTTCGGTCTCCTGCTCACTAGATAGATCCGCTTAACATTACGTCACCCTGGCACAGTGGCTTTGCACAACTCCACGCATTACCCTAGCACGACTCCTTCCTCAATGAAAATTCCCATTCGCCCCCCTGAACTCGAACCGCATTGCAGAGGTTCTCCAACTGTATTGGGATAACACCCCAGCCTGGAACGAAAAGGGGGGATCTTGTCTGAAACTAATTCATAGGTGCTCTAATCAGATTAAACTATATTGTTCCAGAGACCTTTTCAAACCTCAGATATTTATGATGTATATATACAAACTGAAGTGACGAATGAAAATTTGTACCAAGTCCAGGATTAGAATCCACTTACTAGGCAGATGCTGTAATTACTGTGCCACTCACGCCTCCTTATCAGAGTAAAGATGCAGGTAATCGGGAGACTCAGAAAATGTAAAGAAGTGTAGAAAATCAGTGAGTATGATCTGGAAACCTTGAACAAAGATAAGAGGCATTTCAGGATCAAACTCACCAATTGTTTTGAAATATTGGATGATGAAGAGGACGGAAACACCGTGATAGACCAATATTGGAGGATAATTTCAGATGCAACTAAATAAACAGCCCAAGAAATAATTACAAAGCGAATTAAGGGAAAGTGAGGATAATTTCAGGGGATATGTGAGGAACCAAGCAGAGAGAGTCATCGGTACAAAATAACACGCAGGAAAAGAAAAATCTGTGTTCTAAAGAATACGACGGCGTAAAACAGACTACACAAAGTAAAGTTAAGTGAAGATATGTAAAAAAAAAAAAAAATCATCGACGAAGCTCAGCAAGAATTTCGTGGAAGTATGTGCAAAGATCTAAATAGTAACAAACAACGAAATCACAAAGGATGCCGATGTAAGAGTGCTAACGGAAGATCGAAGGATTGGAAAGAGATGGATGGAATGCTTCGGAGACCTATTACATTACGAAGAACCAAGTCAATTACACAGTAACGGCGGAATATGAACAACCTCCACCCCCCATCGAGGATACAGAAACAGGTTAGAAACCATAAGACCGGTAAGAGTCCATCAGCGGATGGAATTTGCGCTGAACTTATCAAGGCTGGAGACGAAGTCACATGCTGCAAAATCTACAAGGTAACTGAGCAAATGTGGACAAACCAGGCATTACGACAGGAATGAAAGGTAGATGTGATATGCCCCACACATAAAACCGAATATAAATCAGTGTGTGACAACTGTAGGGGCAAAGTGCTGCTCGACATTCGCTGCAAGATCTTGTCCAGCTGTCCACCAGAAAGGGTCAAATTTCTGGTAAAAGAGACAATTGGAGAGTACCGACGAGGTTTCTAAAATGGACGCTCAACCACGGACGAGATATTTCTCTTGAAACCGTTTGTGAGAAAATGTACGAAAGCGAACAAGAATTGCATCTCCTCTTCGCAGACTGCAGGAAGGCTTACGATAGTGCACATAGACTGAGATAGCAAATAAAACGACAGAAAGTCTTAAAGTGCAAACAAGATTACGACAAGGAGATAGTTTGTCAACTGTTCTTTTCCAAGTGGCGCACAAAAAGGTAATGTAGAAACTTCCTGGCAGATTAAAACTGTGTGCCCGACCGAGACTCGAACTCGGGACCTTTGCCTTTCACGAGCAAGTGCTCTACGAACTGAGCTGTCCAAGCACGACTCACGCCCCGTCCTCACACCTTTAATTCCGCCAGTACCTCGTCTCCTACCCTCCAAACTTCGCAGAAGCTCTCCTGCGCAGGAGAGCTTCTGTTTTCGAAGTGATGAATCTATGTCTCATCGCCTGCGACTATGTTCGACAAAAATTTGTCACGGTCAGCCTCATAACGCGCACGTAATTCCGCACAGATGGTCATTCGATGCTGTTTATGATTGCGGGCTTTCAAAACAATATTAATGAAATGAGGTGGGTGGCCTTCAACTACGTACCGTCCGACTCAGAGTTTGCAATATTAAAAGTTTTGCCTGATTTCGTTGTCTAGGGGCTGGGATACGTAGTTACCGCATTACAGGCCGCATTACAGGCCAGATTGCTGAGTCTACAGTATACGATAAGAATACACACATGAATCGAATGGTCGAAGGTTTCTATCACTCTGCAACTGCGAATTATGAAAGTAACATATACATGTATATATGAAAGATTGCAATTAAATAGATATTCGCTTCTGAACGCATACTACGACTTCACTGCAGAAGCCACGGAAATCACACAAGAGCACAGGTCGGCACTCCGAAAAATTTCTATCCTCCGCGACCACGCGCAAACTGCTCCACTGTCGAAGTCTTTCCACCTACTGTGCGTCCGTTGCGGCATACTGTACGCGTCCAGTACTCACTCCCGTGCCCTGTGCCGTACTGTCCAGGACTGCCACCCTGCCAGAAGTTCGGTAGTCGCCTACCTTAGTAACGAGCGCTGAGATTGGCTAGAGCGCTCCCTCCACGCTTCCAAACGAACGCACACTCACAAACAAACATAAAACACATACGAAATACTGGATTTACATTTAAATACTTGAAATTAAATAAATATTCCTACGGCTGGACCATAAACACGCTCTAACACACATTATTAGATACATAAACAAATTAAATAAACACATATCAAAGGAATTGAACAAAGGGTAGGCCAGTAGCCTAATGTATCTGAGCTTTCTTAAATACAGTAAATATTTAACCAGTTTCTTCATGAATAGAGTCTATCGGATATAAACAAAGACATAGATGAATAAATTTATTTATAAGCATGCCGCTACCGTTTTTTCGTGTGGAGTAATTATGGCCTGACACGATCGATAGTAATCGGCCACTTTGACCTACAATAACTCATGTGTTATTTCAGTTACATGTTTGTAATTCATATCAGTTTAGTTTTACACTAATATCTTTCTAAAAACACGGCGATCGACGAAATCGGATGAAGCGTTTAGGTTTTGGACATTCGTTGCGGGGTGTTACTTGCATAATTTAAAGTCAGATACTAAACTTTAAACTAATAAAGATATTGAACATCTGATTACACCATCAGAATCGTCGTGCACATTATAGAAAAGTACATGTTTCTTTTTGTGGTACCATGATTCATCTGCTACTATTAATTTCTATACGAACTGTGAAATGTCTGCCATGATGGCTTATAAAACACTAATACGACCTATTCGGATTGAGGGAGGACATAGAAGCAATTCAGAGGCGGGCTGCTAGACTTGTTACTGGTAGGTTTTATCATCACACAAGTGTTACAGAGATGCTTGAGGAACTCGGGTGGGAGTCTATGGAGGAAAGGAGGCGTTCTTTTCGTGAATCGCTACTGAGGAAATTTAGAGAACCAACATTTGAGGCTGACTGCAGTACAATTTTACTGCCGCCAACTTATACACTCCTGGAAATGGAAAAAAGAACACATTGACACCGGTGTGTCAGACCCACCATACTTGCTCCGGACACTGCGAGAGGGCTGTACAAGCAATGATCACACGCACGTCACAGC
The DNA here is from genome assembly GCF_023864275.1 of Schistocerca cancellata. Classification (NCBI taxonomy): domain Eukaryota; kingdom Metazoa; phylum Arthropoda; class Insecta; order Orthoptera; family Acrididae; genus Schistocerca; species Schistocerca cancellata. The sequence continues at coordinate 745,370,934 of NC_064628.1, read as the reverse complement.
GGACACACCAGGAACCGCGGTGTTGGCCGTCGAATGGCGCTAGCTGCGCAGCATTTGTGCACCGCCGCCGTCAGTGTCAGCCAGTTTGCCGTGGCATACGGAGCTCCATCGCAGTCTTTAACACTGATAGCATGCCACGACAGCGTGGACGTGAACCGTATGTGCAGTTGACGGACTTTGAGCGAGGGCGTATAGTGGGCATGCGGGAGGCCGGGTGGACGTACCGCCGAATTGTTCAACACGTGGGGCGTGAGGTCTCCACAGTACATCGATGTTGTCGCCAGTGGTCGGCGGAAGGTGCACGTGCCAGTCGACCTGGGACCGGACCGCAGCGACGCACGGATGCACGCCAAGACCGTAGGATCCTACGCAGTGCCGTAGGGGACCGCACCGCCACTTCCCAGCAAATTAGGGACACTGTTGCTCCTGGGGTATCGGCGAGGACCATTCGCAACCGTCTCCATGAAGCTGGGCTACGGTCCCGCACACCGTTAGGCCGTCTTCCGCTCACGCCCCAACATCGTGCAGCCCGCCTCCAGTGGTGTCGCGACAGGCGTGAATGGAGGGACGAATGGAGACGTGTCGTCTTCAGCGATGAGAGTCGCTTCTGCCTTGGTGCCAATGATGGTCGTATGCGTGTTTGGCGCCGTGCAGGTGAGCGCCACAATCAGGACTGCATACGACCGAGGCACACAGGGCCAACACCCGGCATCATGGTGTGGGGAGCGATCTCCTACACTGGCCGTACACCACTGGTGATCGTCGAGGGGACACTGAATAGTGCACGGTACATCCAAACCGTCATCGAACCCATCGTTCTACCATTCCTAGACCGGCAAGGGAACTTCCTGTTCCAACAGGACAATGCACGTCCGCATGTATCCCGTGCCACCCAACGTGCTCTAGAAGGTGTAAGTCAACTACCCTGGCCAGCAAGATCTCCGGATCTGTCCCCCATTGAGCATGTTTGGGACTGGATGAAGCGTCGTCTCACGCGGTCTGCACGTCCAGCACGAACGCTGGTCCAACTGAGGCGCCAGGTGGAAATGGCATGGCAAGCCGTTTCACAGGACTACCTCCAGCATCTCTACGATCGTCTCCATGGGAGAATAGCAGCCTGCATTGCTGCGAAAGGTGGATATACCCTGTACTAGTGCCGACATTGTGCATGCTCTGTTGCCTGTGTCTATGTGCCTGTGGTTCTGTCAGTGTGATCATGTGATGTATCTGACCCCAGGAATGTGTCAATAAAGTTTCCCCTTCCTGGGACAATGAATTCACGGTGTTCTTATTTCAATTTCCAGGAGGGTATTTCGCGGGAAGACCACAAAGATAAGAGAGATTAGGGCTCGTACAGAGGCACATAGGCAGTCATTTTTCCCTCGTTCTGTTTGGGAGTGGAACAGGGAGAGAAGATGCTAGTTGTGGTACGAGGTACCCTCCGCCACGCGGATTGCGGAGTATGTATGTAGATGTAGATGGTTTCACAAAGTCCGCCATCTTTGGCACTCTCGGTGTGTCTCCTTCACCGACACAGCGTCGCTATGGAATTCCCAGCCAGGCAGCCGATGGACCACTTGGTCCGGTCGTTGTGCGGCATCACACAGTTGAAAAGAGAGATGGGGCCCCTCCACGCCCGCACCAACGTGGTGACCAAACCAAAAGTTCTACTGTCACCTCCGTAAACATGTTAGTTATCTAGTGGGTGGATCACAGGATGCTGGGCTGTGATGTTGTCCGTGCGTCTGGGTAAGGCTACGCATTAACACGGTCCATCAGGTGATAGATAGTGGACGAAACGCGAGTGAGGGTAGCGATTTGAAGAGCAGAGGGAAAAAAGTGCCATGGCTCGTGCCGTGGGAAAAAAAACCTCTGCGACAGTGGGATGGGTAGTAAGAGCAGTAGTGGCTTACTAGCTGCGATAGTTCATGCAAGGTTGGATTTGTTAGTATAGGTATCATGCATCATTACCGTGACAGGCGATGGCGATGTGTCCCAGTTGCTGCGGCTGCTACTTTCCTGGAACAATCAATATCGTTATACAGTAGTGGGAGATCGGCCATAGATCATCTCACTGTGTGGGGGATGTGTGGAGCTTGTTTGCGTGCAGTGTACGGTACGGCTTCCCTGTATGGTGCCAGTTATTCGGCAGTGTATTTCAGCTGGATATCCAGTATATGCGTCTGATTAACAGGGGCTCGCCTGTGCCGTTATGTTTGCGTAAGCTTGGCCATAGATGTTATGTCCTTGCAAGTATGTCTTTTGGTCTTTTATGTTTCCATCTATGGTTGTGGTCGTAGTTCCCCAGATTCAGAATAAACGGGTTTTCTGTATAGTCTTGTGGTGAGTTTGTTGATAAAGAGCCGCGGCTTGCCCAGCGACCCGAGCGGTGGCCGCCGACTCCGAACTCAGAATATTTCCAGGGCGCCGCAACTTGCCCGTTACCTCAGATGATCTCCGGCTAGGCGGCCACACCTTTGAATACAACTGACGCACGAGTGTGTCAGCACTGCCAAAACAGACGTTCAGTTGTGCAGCGAAGTGTTTTATTCTCATCATCGATCATCTCGAATGGGAATATCTACAAACATTGCAGGTGTCACAGGTATATGCAGCCAGCTGGCACGTATCGGAACTTCATGAAATTATAGGGGTTGAACCGGGAATACTCCACGATCCTCCGCAACAAGTTCTGCATTTTTTCACCCGAAATTGGGCGAGAAAGAAATGTATGGCATTAGTTATTGCGGTGGATACACCGGTTCCCGTCAGATCACCGAAGTTAAGCGCTGTCGAGCGTGACCGGCACTTGGATGGGTGACCGTCATGCGCTGTTGCCATTTTTCGGGGTGCACTCAGCCTCGTGACGCCAATTGAGGAGCTACTCGACCGAATATTAGCGGCTCTGGTCAAAGAAAACCATAATAAGGACTGGGAGAGCGATGTGCTGACCACACGCCCCTTCTATCCACAGCCTCAGCTGAGAATGATACGGCGGTCGGATGGTCCTGATGGGGCACTTTTGGCGTAAAGACATAGTGCGTTACTTATTGAATGCCGCTCTTCAATTAAGTTCTGCTGTCCGTTCATCTTCCAGGTCTTCATTGATTGCTGTGATCCATCTCGTTGTTGCACTCTTAACTTTACCAAGAGTATGGTATAACTTCTTCACCTGTCTAGTTAATCTGGCCGGTTTTATGGTCTAAATATTGGCCCGCAACTTAAGCTCACCATTTTTTATAGCAGAATAAATGTTGGTATATTTTTTAAGTTTGTTATTAATTCTTCGTCCGTTCGTTATTGGAAATAATTCTTCCCGTGAGGTAAGCCATTTTCGGTCTCTCGAAAGGTAAGATGTAAGTTGTCCTCCGTTAGTGCATCGCTAGTGTTAGGATTGGTTTGCTGCAGCCTGGTTGGCACTATCTCTCCGTCCTCACGCATTCTTATTTCTTTGTAGAATTAGATTAAAAACAGCCGACCAGTTGCAAAGGATAAAGTAATCTTTACCTAGGTTTCGATAGATTTAAATCTATCTTCTTCAGAAGGCGGCAGTATTACATTAAGATGGAGTGATATGTCATTGCCATTTTTACAAACATCTGCATAGCTCCATCAGTCCCAATAAAATATAGCCCTGAGAATAGGGTTTGTCAGATATGCGCTCTCCAACTTCCATGTACTTAATTTTATTTATCTGACAAACCCTATTCTCAGGGCTATATTTTATTTGGACTAATGGAGCTATGCAGATGTTTGTAAAAATGGCAATGACATATCACTCCATCTTAATGTAATACTGCCGCCTTCTGAAGAAGATAGATTTAAATCTATCGAAACCTAGGTAAAGATTACTTTATCCTTTGCAACTGGTCGGCTGTTTTTAATCTAATTACGTGGAACCGTTGCTGTTGCGCAGCTATGTTTACAATAATGAAATTTTTTGTAGAAGTTAAAATCGACATATTTTATAATTTGATCTTCAGTGTGTACTTGTTACTCCTCTACTTCTTTTTCCGTTAACGTATCTCTCTGTTGTTGGGTATAGGAGCCGCTCATGGTTCAATAGGTGATCGTTAATCTTAATTCTTCCTTTTACAATGAAAATGGAAATGAGAGTTTGGCGTCATTGTCTGGGAGGCCCCTTACGGGGCAGGTCTTATTGCATTCGATGCCATATTGGGCGACCTGCGCGGGATGAAATGATGATGAAGACAACACAACACCCAGTCCCTGAGCGGAGAAAATCCTCGATCCAGCCGGGAATAAAACCCGGGCCCCTTAGGACGGCAATCCGTCAGGCTGACCATTCACTGTTCCATAAACTTCCCTCGTGCTCTTTTGAAGAATTCATCAGTCACGATATTATCAGTCCGTTTGATTTTCTGTAAGACACTTTAACACCAGATCACCAAAACAATTCAACATGTTCTTTAAGTAAATAAAACTCCAGAAATGAGGAGAGCGTTTCCGCTCTGCATGGTAAGTGTGTGTGTGTGTGTGTCAGAGCGTGCGCTGGTACTCACAGACGACCTGCATGTGGCCCTCGCCGTGCACCGAGGTGAAGGAGGGCGCCTCGGCAGACACCTCGCAGCGGTAGACGCCGGTGGCCCGCAGGCTGACGCTGCGCAGGATCACCTGCTGACTGTCCGACAGCTCGTCCTGCAACACGGCACAGCACAGCGCACAGTGCGGCCGCTTCACGTGTATCACAACAGCAACATCGTGACTGACAGCTGTTTTTTTTACAGGGCAGTTACCTCAGCGACAACCAACGTGGGAACGGGTTCGATCAAGCCGCCGCCCGTTGCGCCCAAAATGGCTCAACTGGCTCTGAGCACTATGGGACTTCTGAGGTCATCAGTCCCCTAGACTTAGAACTACTTAAACCTGACTAACCTAAGGACATTACACACATCCGTGCCCGAGGCAGGATTCGAACCTGCGACTGTAGCAGCAGCGCTGTTCCCGAATGAAGCACCTAGAACCGCTCGGCTACAGCGGCCGGCCGTTGAGTTCACCGTTACCATACTGCTCGGCTACTCCTGGTAAATACTTCAAAATTATTCGAATTTATTTATTTATTTAGCGTATGGCTCATAACATCACAGTAAAAATTACAGAAACAACACGATTTAAAAAAAAATCACATATGTATAAACAGAGCAATAAATAACAGTTTGTATATAAGGACACCGCCAATTGTAAAGTTACACTCACAGAAGACCAGTCACAAGCAGACGTCCAGCTTAGATAGTAAATAGTCGATTGCCTCTTGGGTCGCCATTAGGAAATCTTGTGGGTCACCCTCGTATGCCCTTAGTGGGCATTCCTGCACGATGTGTTTGACCGTCTGTCTCTCAGCACCACAGTCGCAAGCGGCCGAAGGAAGTTTACCCCATCTGTGTAAGGAGTCGGCGCATCTCCCACAGTTGGTTCTGATGCGATTAAGAGTTGACCAAACTTTGCGAGGGCAATCAAATCCTTTTGGTTTACTAAAGATGCATGGCATACTGTGGCAGTTTACTACTGTTCTGCTCTCCCATTCCTCTTTCCATCGGTCATTTATTTTGAAGTCGGTTTGGTGCAGAGCCTGTGCGGTCTTTAGTGGAGGATGCCTGGACCGGAGTCGGTTTCCTTGGATGTCGTGAGTATCTTCCTGGATTTGTAATTGAGGGTTGGTCATGATTTTTTGAAATTCTCTAACCAGAGCGTGTTCACGGCGCAGGTTAGGAGGGGCTATGTTACTGAGAACGGGCAGCCACACTGTAGGAGTTGGCCTGATTGTGCCTGATATAATACGCATTGTTGCATTAAGTTGGCTATCTACCATGTGTGTGTGTTTGCTGTTGAGCCACACTGGGGCACAGTATTCTGCCACTGGATACACCAAGCCAAGTGCAGATGTTCTTAAGGTAGATGCTGTGGAGCCCCAAGTGGTGCCACAGAGCTTCTGCAATATGTTGTTGCGTGTTTTAAGTTTCGCTGCAGTTTTCGTCAGGTGTTCTTTGAATGTTAGTGTCCTATCTAGGGTAACCCCAAGGTACTTTGGGTGTTTGTTGTGATTTAGTAATTTCCCGTCTAGATAGACTTGTAATTCTCTGTTGGCCATTTTGTTGTTCAAATGGAAGGCACATACTTCCGTCTTTGTAGCACTAGGTACAAAGACGGAAGTATCTGCCTTCCATTTGAACAACAAAATGGCCAACAGAGAACTACAAGTCTATCTAGACGGGAAGTATCGAAGTATCGATTTTTCGACAAATCCTTCTGTTATGCCTATATACAGGCTGCTCGGAAAATCCCGTCACAATCGTCTAGGACTTGTAATGGGGAGTGAGTACATAATATTTTGAACAGGAACCCATGTTCAGAAACGAACCATTTCCGTGCTACAACCATTTGAAAACGTGTTGCTAATGCAACCATTTTTACAAGTAGTTGACCGGACGTGATTCAGTAACTCACATGTTTTACAGTTCCACTCATTAATAGACAATGAGACTGCCCGTGTACTTGTTGACGGGTTCTCATCAGCGTTATGCACTAACGCCTATTCCATTTAGGGCGTGTGGGGCCTCCCTGGACCGCCAGAGTCACGCCTGCTGCACGTGAAGGTATCCTCTCTCGAAACAGCTGCGTGACTGTGGCGAAAAGGGTACGCGAGGTACTCTAAAGTTGTGCAGAACTATCTTGATAAAGGCGACGAGTAGCTCATCCATTGTCGGGAGCTTCGCCATTCAGGAAGATCATGTCGCTGTTTTCTGCAAACTTGTACTCAACAATGTTACTCCAACACTGACAGACGTGTGTATGAGATTCAGCCAGGTCAGTGAGATAGTATAGGATGTCAAATGACATCAGCCGATCTGACGTAAGCACCCATCACTATGACTACCCTGTTGCAAGCTTACCTAGCAAACATGTTTTCAAGCGGATGTAGCACGAAAACGGTACGTTTCCGGACATGTGTTCCTATTCAAAATATTACGTACTCCCTCCCCTCTACAAGTCCTAGAAGTTTGGTGCGGGAATTTCCGACCACCCTGTAGATGATAAATTGGACATACAAATGTATTGGTGATTTTTATAATTCAAAATGAATGAAATTGTAATAATTGGAAATGGAAATTTTACTATTAACATTTTTCCTACAAGAAAGCCATTATTATTGATTAAACCCAGCAAGGCCGAGGCATTTTCCAAAACGCGCACTACCAACGGGGGTTACATTATGCCAACCCTAAAACAATTTTAAAAAAGAAAAATTCGTTAACTATTGTTAAATTATGTTAACAACATACTTTTTCAAGAGGCACAGATGTGTATAAGTAGGACAGAGACCCTCAATATATCTCTTAGCGTACTTGTAGCAGTATCAACCCACTTTCTCTGCTATGTACTACCGACTTTTGACCACCACAGAAAATTAAATAATTGCAAATTTCGTTCATGGTTAGTGTCCCTCACTCTCAAATACTTTCCAAACATGTACTGAAATGAACATCAGGCCCTGAATATCGAAATGTTAAATATGACGTTCATTCCGGGACGTGACATTTACTACTGGGGCTAAAATTTTTGGATTAAGTTTAACTAAAAAATTTAAATGACTCTGAGCACTATGGGACTTAACATCTATGGTCATCAGTCCCCTAGAACTTAGAACTACTTAAACCTAACTAACCTAAGGACATCAAACACATCCATGTCCAAGGCAGGATTCGAACCTGCGACCGTACCAGTCGCGCGGTCCCGGACTGAGCGCCTAGAACCGCTAGACCACCGCGACCGGCCTAAAAAATTTAAAAGATATGGGGAATCTGATAGAAGTATTCATTAATAGCAACAAATACTTTTTTCCAAAATTTTAAAATCTAAGGTAACTGATTAGATTACAATATCCCTCACTCCCCCCTTAGTACTGAGTGGGGTAATACAAAACTTACGTTGAGAAATTTGTTTAACTTACACAAAAAAGACTTTTAACGACTCATTTTGCACCTTCTAACTACTCTTAACCCATACTAACTGATGGAACTTATGCTTACACCCTTAAGTAATGCGGAACTGATTACTAGATATAACAAAAGGTGAACCCGCTACTGTAAAAGGAGGTGGCGAGTACTTTTTTGTCAGTAAAAATGCAGTAAAGCAGAATGGGTCCCGTCAGCAGAGGTCAGTGATTTCGAACGTAGTCATTGGATGTCACTTGAGTAACAAATCCATCTTCTTAAAGCTGCACAAATCGTCTGTTGGTGTGAAGTTGTGAAGTGAAAGGCGAAGGAACAACTACATTTAAACCAAGACCAGTCAGGCATCATGTATTGATGGACAGGGCCGCCGAGCGTTGTGAAGGGCGGTTGAAAGAAATCGTATGAAAACAGAGATGATTATGATGATAACGATGATGATGATATTATCAGGAGCCATACATAGTCCCAATTTTTGACGCTCTCCAGTCTCGCCACGTTCCCAAATGATGATGAAATAAGCAGGACAATACAACCACCCAGTCCCCAGGCGGAGAAAATGCTCCACTCGGCCGGGAATCGAACCCGGAACTGCGCTATCCAGAGGCAGCAACTCTAGCCACTGAAATGAAAACAGTGGGAACTTAAAAACAGCCGGATACAATGGTACAGCAGCTCTTCATGAGCCACGGGTTTGTGTGGTCGCTGCTAAGCGATGCTTGAGGTGGTGTAAACAGTGAAGCCACTGGACAGTAGAAGGCTAGTCTCGAGTGATTTTAAGTGATGAATCACGCTAGATTAGATTAGATAAGATTAATTATTCATTCCATAAATCCACAAAAGAGGGGATCCTCCTGGGTGTGGAACATGTCAGATAAACACATTACAAAAATGTAATTAGAATAACTTGAGTTTCATTAATTTTAATGATCTTCTGTCAATAAACAGTAAAATTATGTACATGAATTAAAATTAAACTTCCAATATTTACAGGTTTAATACTTACATCTGCTTTCATTAAATCCATCATTCACACAGTGGCTATTACAACCAAATATTGTCAAAAATTAAAGTAAATTATTCATTTCAATGATCCTCAGTTAAGAACAGTCAAATTAAGTACAAGATTTAAAATTAAACTTCCACCACTTACAGACTTAAGACTTACATCTGCTTTCCATACATCCATCATTCACACAGTAGGTAGTTACTTGGCTGTTACAACCAAGTATTGTCGAAAACTAAAGTATAATAAATTTTCATTAAAATGGTCTACTGCACTTGTTAAGAAATTCATGAACAGAATTGAAGGAATCGGCCACAAAAAATTCTGTTAAATTATGTTTAAATTGTGCCTTGTCTGAAACTTAACTCTTAATGGTTGCTGGTAACTTATTGAAAATATGCATTGCTGAATACTGGACTCCTTTCTGGACAAGAGTAAGTGATTTTAAATATTTATGTATATTGTTCGTATTCCTAGTATTGGTACTGTGTACTAAGCAGTTAGTTGGAAAAAGAGATGTATTATTTACAACAAACTTCATTGCGGAATAAATATACTAAGAAGCTGTGGTTGGTATACCACATTGTTTGAATAGGTTTCGACATGATGTTCTTGGATTTACACTACACATTACTCTTATTATATGCTTCTGTACTCTAAAAATTTTTTCTCAGTTTGTGGAGTTAACCCAAAATATGATACCATATGACATAATGGAGTCAACATAAGCAAAATGTGCCAGTTTTTTTTATATTTATGTCTTCTATGTCTGACATCATTCGCATTGCAAACACAGACTTGTTTAGGTGCTTTAGCAGTTAGTCGCTCCCAACGGAAATTATCATCAAGTTGTAATCCCAAGAATTTTACACTCTAAACTTCACCTCTTTCCATGTCATCATATTTTATACACACACTAGAAGGAAATGTCTTGGAAGTTCTGAACTGCATATAGTGTGTCTTTTCAAAGTTTAATGACAGTTAATTGGCTATGAACCACTTTTTAATGTAGTAAAAATTTGATTAGCTGCCCTTTCTAAATTTATATTTGATTTGCTATTTTTTGTGATGGTTGTATCATCTACAAATAAAACAAACTTGGCATCTGGTAATGTAACAGATGACAGGTAATTAATATAGACACGAAAAAGTAGTGGACCTAGGATGGAACCTTGGGGAACACCACATTTAATTTCTTCCCAGTCAGATGACGTCTGATTGCCTACTGCTAAAGTGTTACGTAATAACACCTTTTGCTTTCTATTAGTAAGATATGGCTGAAACCACTTAGCAGCACTACTAATGATGCCATAATACTTTAATTTACTTAAAAGAATGCTGTGATTCACACAGTCAAAAGCCTTTGACAGGTCACAGAATATGCCAGTTGCCTCTAATTTGTTGTCTAATGAATTAAGGACATTTTCACTGTAAGTGTAAATACCCTTCTCAATATCAGAACCCTTAAGAATCCCAAACTGTGACTTTGACAGTAGGTTATTTTCACTAAGGTGCTTAAGTAGACACTTGAACACAATCTTTCCCAAAAGTGTGGAAAAAGCTGGAAAAAGTGAGATGGGTCGGTAATTTGACGACATTTCTTTGTCTCCTTTTTTGTGGAAAGGAGTAACTTCAGCATATTTAAGCCAGTCTGTGGTGAGCCTACATTAGGGTTTGGGTATGGCGAATGCCTGCAGAATTTTACAATGCATTACGGAAGGCATTGTGTATGCATGAGGTTATTTCTTGTGGTTGGCATGTGGTCTCCTATTGTGCTTAACAAAACGGTAATTGCGAAAGGATAAAAACAGAACATACAGTGCAGTAGATCAGCAGTCGCAAGTCTAAGATAGTTTGCATCAGCATGGCACTGTACCCTGTCATCTATGGGACAATGGTTTCAGGACAACAACATTTCTAAAATGGACTGAACTACCAAGAGTCTCCACAAGAACCCAAAGGAACCCATTTGGGATGAGTTAAAAAGGCAACTTCGCTCCAGACCGCAGTGTCGGACAGGATTACCCTCTCTGGTTTAGGCTCTTGAGGAACAATGGGTAGCCATTAATCCACAGAAAATCCGACACGTCACTCAAAGTGTGCCCAGAAGAAGTAAACCCGTCATAAGAGAGAAGGTTCGACACATCTTATGTTAATCTCCACTGATAGATGCCCAGACATTTTAGATCTGGTAGTGTATATTAATACAGTTTTGGGAGAGAAAACAGTTCCGAAGATCTGAAAAAGGTTGGAGTTTACAACGCTAAGGTGCTACTTTCCTAAGGTGTAGATCGTTGGTTACATATGGTTAAGATTGCTGCATATCTCTGATCTACTAAGTATCTGACAGCTACAGATAATGACGAGTAAAGGGTTATTTTGGCCAGCTCAGGGCACACAGCATCGGATAATACCGCTCCCATATGTTTGATGATGTTCCGTGCAAACCATTTGTTGTACCCATATAAATGAAGGATTTCGTTTTGGCACGAAAGTTAAGCTAGCCATTGACCCGTTTTCTTTTCTAATGAGTCTCATCATATCCTTTTTACGAATCATGTCCAATAAAATTATACAGAAATTAAATTATGAAATTTAAAAATGAACAGTCGAAATCGCAATATAATATTTCTTTATAAACCGGTTTCGGCTTATCTACAGGCCATCTTCAGAATATTTAGGCCCCCTATGGCCCGCCAAGAACTCCTTTCCTGTGCTAACCTCTTCATCTCAGAGTAGCACTTGCAACCTACGTCCTCAATTATTTGCTTGACGTATTCCAATCTCTGTCTTCCTCTACAGTTTTTGTCCTCTACAGCTCCCTCTAGGACCCTGGAAGTCATTCCCTCATGTCTTAGCAGATGTCCTATCATCATGTCCCTTCTCCTTATCAGTGTTTTCCACATATTCCTTTCCTCTCCGATTCTGCGTAGAATCTCCTCATTCCTTACCTTATCAGTCCACCTAATGTTCAACATTCGTCTATAGCACCACATCTCAAATGCTTCGATTCTCTTCTGTTCCGGTTTTACCACAGTCCATGTTTCACTACCATACAATGCTGTACTCCAGACGTACATCCTCAGAAATTTCTTCCTCAAATTAAGGCCGGTATTTGATATTAGTAGTAGACTTCTCTTGGCCAGAAATGCCTTTTTTGCCATAGCGAGTCTGCTTTTGATGTCCTCCTTGCTCCGTCCGTCATTGGTTATTTTACTGCCTAGATAGCAGAATTCCTTAATTTCATTGACTTCGTGACCATCAATCCTGATGTTAAGTTTCTCGCTGTTAACTTTTCTACTACTTCTCATTACCTTCGTCTTTCTCCGATTTACTCTCAAACCATACTGTGTACTCATTAGACTGTTCATTCCGTTCAGCAGATCATTTAATTCTTCTTCACTTTCACTCAGGATAGCAATGTCATCAGCGAATCGTATCATTGATATCCTTTCACCTTGTATTTTAATTCCACTCCTGAACCTTTCTTTTATTTCCATCATTGCTTCCTCGATGTACAGATTCAAGAGTAGGGGCGAAAGGCTACAGCCTTGTCTTACACCCTTCTTAATACGAGCACTTCGTTCTTGATCGTCCACTCTTATTATTCCCTCTTGGTTGTTGTACATATTGTATATGACCCGTCTCTCCCTATAGCTTACCCCTACTTTTTTTCAGAATCTCGAACAGCTTGCACCATTTTATATTGTCGAACGCTTTTTCCAGGTCGACAGATCCTATGAAAGTGTCTCGATTTTTCTTTAGCCTTGCTTCCATTATTAGCCGTAACGTCAGAATTGCCTCTCTCGTCCCTTTACTTTTCCTAAAGCCATTCTCAATTTTCTTTTCCATTCTTCTGTGTATTATTCTTGTAAGCAGCTTCGATGCATGAGCTGTTAAGCTGATTGTGCGATAATTCTCGCACTTGTCAGCTCTTGCTGTCTTCGGAATTTTGCGGATGATGCTTTTCCGAAAGTCAGATGGTATATCGCCAGACTCATATATTCTACACACCAACGTGAATAGTCGTTTGGTTGCCACTTCCCCCAATGATTTTAGAAATTCTGATGGAATGTTATCTATCCCTTCTGCCTTATTTGACCGTAAGTCCTCCAAAGCTCTTTTAAATTCCGATTCTAATACTGGATCCCCTATCTCTTCGAAATCGACTCCTGTTTCTTCTTCTATCACATCAGACAAATCTTCACCCTCATAGAGGCTTTCAATGTATTCTTTCCACCTATCTGCTCTCTCCTCTGCATTTAACAGTGGAATTCCCGTTGCGCTCTTAATGTTACCACCGTTGCTTTTAATGTCACCAAAGGTTGTTTTGACTTTCCTGTATGCTGAGTCTGTCCTTCCGACATTCATATCTTTTTCGATGTCTTCACATTTTTCCTGCAGCCATTTCGTCTTAGCTTCCCTGCACTTCCTATTTATTTCATTCCTCAGCGACTTGTATTTCTGTATTACTGATTTTCCCGGAACATGTTTGTACTTCCTCCTTTCATCAATCAACTGAAGTATTTCTTCTGTTACCCATGGTTTCTTCGCAGCTACCTTCTTTGTACCTATGTTTTCCTTCCCAACTTCTGTGATGGCCCTTTTTAGGGTTGTCCATTCCTCTTCATCTGTACTGCCTACTGCGCTATTCCTTATTGCTGTATCTATAGCGTCAGAGAACTTCAAACGTATCTTCTCATTCCTTAGTACTTCCGTATTGCGGACTGATTCTTCCTGACTAATGTCTTGAATGTCAGCCTACTCTTCATCACTACTATATTGTGATCTGAGTCTATATCTGCTCCTGGGTACGTCTTACAATCCAGTATCTGATTTCGGAATCTCTGTCTGACCATGATGTAATCTAATTGAAATCTTCCCGTATCACCCGGCCTTTTCCAAGTATATCTCCTCCTCTTGTGATTCTTGAACAGGGTATTCGCTATTTACTAGCTGAAACTTGTTACAGAACTCAATTAGTCTTTCTCCTCTCTCATTCCTTGTCCCAAGCCCATATTCTCCTGTAACCTTTTCTTCTACTCCTTCCCCTACAACTGCATTCCAGTCGCCCATGACTATTAGATTTTCGTCCCCCTTTACAACGGCATTACGCTTTCAATATCCTCATACACTTTCTCTATCTGTTCATCTTCAGCTTGCGACGTCGGCATGTATACCTGAACTATCGTTGTCCGTGTACACTACTGTAAGGAGCCGCCAGCACCAGCCATAGGGGGCCAAAATATTCTGAAGATGGCTTGTAGATAAGCCGAAACCGGTTAATAAAGAAATTTTATTGCGATCACGTCTATTCATTTTTAAATATAGAATCAGGTCGCTGCTCTCCGTGGACTATGTTGTCAAAATTTATGAAAATTAGGAAAGCCCATTACATCGGAGAAATCTGTCAAATTTGTCGATATATCGACAGTACTATATCGACGTATGACTTTCGATATTCTTTCTAGAAATACCAATACTTCCGATATGTTGATACATCGTTAATCGTCTTTGTTCGTCTGTGCTGCGTTTTGGATAATGCAATATAATGTCTCAGACTAGATGCAATGGTGTACAGAATTTGAAGAGTGTTCATTAGCAGAGGATCGTGCTAATGAATTCAGTATGAAAGCTGACAGCATGTTGCGTTTCGATGGTAACGGTGTACTGGCATCGTAGCACCCTTCTAACCTCGACTGTTCTCAACTGTCAGTCAATTTCTTGTTCTAATTTAGGATAACTTCAGTTTAGTGCATGAAGTAAGCTGTTTGGCGTTTGTGTCGCTGAACAATGTTTTCTTGTGAGAATAGGGACAACTATGAGAGAAACGAATACGCAGATGTTAAGGCAAATGTCCTTTCTTTGTACTTTACTTTGCTGCCCAAAGGTAAAGTAACTTGAAACAGAATCTTGAACGACTGGAAGTCACCACCCTCGCTGGCCGGAGTGGCCGTGCGGTTCTAGGCGCTGCAGTCTGGAGCCGAGCGACCACTACGGTTGCAGGTTCGAATCCTGCCTCGGGCATGGATGTATGTGATGTCCTTAGGTTAGTTTAGGTTTAATTAGTTCTAAGTTCTAGGTGACTGATGACCTCAGGAGTTAAGTCGCATAGTGCTCAGCGCCATCTGAATCACCACCCTCCGCTATTTAACGTTCAGTTTCCGCAACTGGGTAGATTCTCTTCTCCTTTTCTGCATACGTCCAATCTTACGGTTCACTGTTGATTTTATCCCTCTGCTACTACCTTCCGTGAACTAGTACCTTTTCTACGTTTGGTTCAATTGTAACTTGAAATTTCTTAAATACTACACGAGTTTGTCTAGAGTAAGTTTCCATAGCACACTATATAAGGCACAATTTTCCATTTACCGCTAGTAGTCATTTTTAAATTGACGCAACACAAACTAAATTATGTTGCATATACATTTTAAAAAAAAACTGGATGTACAGAGAGTCCAAAAAATAAAGATTAACTGTCACTAAAACATTAATGTACTCAATTCTTCTTGCAGAGGGCTTTCAGATGCTCTAGGTAAAAGGAAGGTGATAAAACTTTCGAAGAGGCGTCAGTGTTGTCCCAACGAATAAATGGAAAACAGCCTCCAACAAGGACCAAACGCTACCAGGCTTCTTGTCAACTAATTCAGTCGAAGAGGGCGCGTGTTTAATGAGAAATATCCTGGACTACTATCACCATCTGTCAACCTAGTCCGGACCCTAGAGGAGGGCACACGCTTCCGTTCTTCGACTCGCCGGCTGAGGCATGAGTTGAACATTCCACGATCCATATTACGAAGAAGACGACGTATGAGATGCAGGTAAAGTAGGAGGAAGATTACTCCTACTGCATGGAAATATTTTCTGACTCTTTGAAATTGGAAACCTATTAGATAATCTCCTCTGCTTATATGAGGCCACATGTCACACATGTGGTTATGTGAACAGTCACAACTGTCGGATATAGACCGACAATAGTCCTCAGAGAGTGCAAAAATAGGAGAGAAATATACGTAAACTGGGCATATATCTAGCGATGACCTAGAGGAACATTTATGGACCAGAGCAAATGATAACACATACCATTTAGATAGAATTAAATTTTTACTCTACAGCGAAACGTGGACTGATATGAAACTTCCTGGCAGATTAAAATTGTGTGCAGGAATAAGACTTGAACTCGGGACCTTTTACGAATTACCTTGACATGCTTGATATTTTCCTGGAAGCGCAGTTGAAGTATGATGGAGTTCTGAATTCCGTTGTATACCAGAAGGACGGAACTCCTCCCCATTTTCCTCTGACTTTTCAATATTACGTCAGTGGTTCGTTCTCTGGACGGTGAATCGGTAGAGGTCCACAGCGTAAGGGGACTTCAAAGTCAGCTACACTTGTTCCTTTATACTCTTGATGGAGGGGGGTGGGAGGGGGGTGGTAAGGGGGGCAGGGGTTACATAAAATAGTACGACTAAAGGCGCAGTACTCTGCATCAGATGCATGATTAGATTCTGGTGGCAGTTAACAGAATCACACCTGATCAACTACGGAATGTGTTCTGAGCCACAACTGAAAAATGGTCCAGTGTGTTGACATTCAGAGTGGCCAACTGCACCTTAATGTCTGACATGTGCCTTTGTTAAAATATGTATGGACTCAAATAAATGGTTGTAGCATCTCCTAAGTTTCACTGAGAAGTAACTATTTCTTATGTCTTGGTGGTGACTAGTTCCGGTCGCAGGTTCGAATCCTGCCTCGGGCATGGATGTGTGTGATGTCCTTAGGTTAGTTAGGTTTAAGTAGTTCTAAGTTCTAGGTGACTGATGACCACAGATGTTAAGTCCCATAGTGCTCAGAGCCATTTTTTTTTACTAGTTCCGGACACGTGTGTCCATTTTCAAACCATCCTACAAAAAAGACTACAGTTGATATGACAGCTTTATGAAAACTGTCAAGTCAACTATAATCTTCTTTGTACAAAATGGTTCAAATGGCTGTAACCACTATGGGACTTAACATCTGAGGTCACCAGTCCCCCAGACTTAGAACTACTTAAACCTAACTAACCTAAGGACATCACACATATCCATGCCCGAGGCAGTATTTGAACCTGAAACCGTAGCAGCAGCGCGGTTCCGAACTGAAGCGCCCAGAACCCCTCGGCCACAGCGGCTGGCAATCTCCTTTGTAGGATGGTTTCAAAATGGACACAGGTGTCCAGAACTAGTTACCATCAAGAAATAAAAAAAAATACATGCTTCTCAATGCAACTTATGACGGAGCTACAACCATTTCAAGTTTTAAATTGTAAGACATTTCCAGGGGCAGATGTGGACTCTGACCACAATCTATTGGTTATGAACTGTAGATTTAAACTGAAGAAAATGCAAAAAGGTGGCAATTTAAGGAGATGGGACCTGGATAACTGACTAAACCAGAGGTTGTACAGAGTTTCAGGGACAGCTTAAGGGAACAATTCACAGGAATGGGGGAAAGAAATACAATAGAAGACGAATGGGTAGCTCTGAAGGATGTAGTGAAGACAGCAGAGGATCAAATAGGTAAAAAGACGAGGGCTAGTAGAAATCCTTGGGTAACAGAAGAAGTATTGAATTTAATTGATGAAAGGAGAAAATATAAAAATGCAGTAAATGAAGCAGGCAAAAAGGAATACAAACGTCTCAAAAACGAGATCGACCGGAAGTGCAACATGGCTAAGCAGGGATGGCTAGAGGATAAATGTAAGGATGTAGAGGCTTATCTCACTAGGGGTAAGATAGATACTGCCTACAGGAAAATTAGAGAGACCTTTGGAGAAAAGAGAACCACTTGTATGAATATCAAGAGCTGAGATGGAAACCCAGTTCTAAGCAAAGAAGGGAAAGCAGAAAGGTGTAAGGAGTATATAGAGGGTCTATACAAGGGCGATGTACTTGAGGACAATATTATGGAAATGGAAGAGGATGTAGATGAAGATGAAATGGGACATATGATACTGCGTGAAGAGTTCGACAGAGCACTGAAAGACCTGAGTCGAAACAAGCCCCGGGAGTGGACAACATTCCATTAGAACTACTGACGGCCTTGGGAAAGCCAGTCCTGACAAAACTCTACCATCTCTGGTGAGCAAGATGTATGAGACAGGCGAAATACCCTCAGACTTCAAGAAGAATATAATAATTCCAATCCCAAAGAAAGCAGGTGTTGACATATGTGAAAATTACCGAACTATCAGTTTAAGAAGTCACGGCTGCAAAATACTAACACGAATTCTTTACAGACGAACGGAAAAAGTATTAGAAGCCGATCTTGGGGAAGATCAGTTTGGATTCCGTAGAAATATTGGAACACGTGAGGCAATACTGACCCTACGAGTTATCTTAGAAGCTAGATTAAGGAAAGGCAAAGCTACGTTTCTAGCATTTGTAGACTTAGAGAAAGCTTTTGACAATGTTGATTGGAATACTCTCTTTCAAATTCTGAAGGTGACATGGGTAAAATATAGGGAGCGAAAGGCTATTTACAATTTGTATAGAAACCAAATGGCAGTTATAAGAGTTGAGGGGCATGAAAGGGAAGCGGTTGTTGGGAAGGGAGTGAGACAGGGTTGTAGCCTATCCCCGATGTTATTCAATCTGTGTATTGAGCAAGCAGTGAAGGAAACAAAAGAAAAATTCGGAGTAGGTATTAAAATCCATGGAGAAGAAATAAAAACTTTGAGGTTCGCCAATGACATTGTAATTCTGTCAGAGACAGCAAAAGACTTGGAAGAGCAGTTGAACGGAATGGAAAGTGTCTTGAAGGGAGGATATGAACATCAACAAAAGCAAAACGAGGATAATGGAATGTAGTCGAATTAAGTCAGGTGATGTTGAGGCTATTACATTAAGAAATGAGACACTTAAAGTAGTAAAGGAGTTTTGCTATTTGGGGAGCAAAATAAATGATGATGGTCGAAGTAGAGAGGATATAAAATATAGCCTGGCAATGACAAGGAAAGTATTTGTATGGAGTGTAGCCATGTATGGAAGAGAAACGTGGACGATAAATAGTTTGGACAAGAAAAGAATAGAAGCTTTGGAAATTTGGTGTTACAGAAGAATGCTGAAGATTAGATGGGTAGATCACATAACTAATGAGGAGGTATTGAATAGGATTGGGGAGAAGAGAAGTTTGTGGCACAACTTCACTAGAAGAAGGGATCGGTTGGTAGGACATGTTCTGAGGCATCAAGGGATCACCAATTTAGTACTGGAGGGCAGTGTGGAGGGTAAAAGCCGCAGAGGGAGACCAAGATATGAATACACTAAGCAGATCCAGAAGGATGCAGGTTGCAGTAGGTACTGGGAGATGAAGAAGCTTGCACAGGATAGAGTAGCCTGGAGAGCTGCATCAAACCAGTCTCAGGACTGAAGACCACAACAGCAACAACACAACCAGTTATTTCAATTACACTGAAGCGCAGAAGAAACTGGTATAGGCATGCGTATTTAAATACAGAGATTTGTAAACAGGCAGAAGACGGCGCTGCGATCGTCAACGCCTATATAAGACAACAAGTGTCTGCTGCAGTTGTCAGATCGGTTACTGCTGCTACAATGGCAGGTTATCAAGATTTAAGTGAGTTTGAACGAGGTGTTATAGTCGGAGCACGAGCGGTGGGACACAGCATCTCCGAGGTAGCGATGAAGTGGGGATTTTCCCGCACGACCATTTCACGAGTGTACCGTGAATATCAGGAATACTGTAAAACATCAAAACTCCGACATCACTGCGACCGGAAAAAGATAATGCAAGAAAGGAACCAACGACGACTGAAGAGAATCGTTCAATGTGACAGAAGTGGAAACTTTCCGCCAATTGCTACAGATTTCAATGCTGTTCCATCAGCAAGTGTCTGCGTGCGAACCATTCAACGAAACATCGTCGATGAGGGCTTTCGGAGCCGAAGGCCCGCTCGTGTACCCTTGATGACTGCACGACACAATGATGACTGCCTCGCCTGGGCCCGTCGACACCGACATTGGACTGTTGATGACAGGAAACATGTTGCCCGGTCGGAAGCGTACGAGTGTGGAGACTCTCTCATGAATCCATGGACTCTGCATGTCAGTAGGGGACTGTTCAAGCTGGTGGAGGCTCTGTAATGGAATGATACTTTGACAATTCCAGCAAGACAATGCGACACCTCACACGTCCAGAATTGTTAGAGTGGCTCCAGGAACATTCTTCTGTGTTTAAACACCAAACTTCCCAAACATGAACATTATTGATCCTATCTGGGATGCCATGTAACGTGCTGTTCAGAAGAGATTTACACCCCATAGTACTCTTAAGGATTTATGGACAGCCCTGCAGGATTCATGGTGTCAGTTCGCTCGAGCACTACTTCAGACATTAGTCGAGTCCATGTCACTTTGTTTTGCATCACTTCTGCGTTTTCTGGGGGGGGGGGGTGAGGGGGGGGGGGGGAGGGCTACACGGTATTACGCAGGTGTACCAGTTTCTTTGGCTCTTCAGTGTATAAGACAAGTTCCGGACCTATTTTTCACCTGCAGCTTGTTGCAAGTTTGTGAAAGATATATATTTTCTATATTAAAAACGTGTTTCATGAAAATGATTCGTTGCTTTTGGCGCACTCTAATACGGGGTGATTTATTAGACTTTAAATCAGCCTCCAGCAGAAACTGGCCAATAGTAGTTTAAGTAAACATTGTTCTATGAAAATATACCCTCCCTTGGCGAAAAATACTTTTTTAGTGTAGTAGTAACTACACGTTTAGCACTTGTCCTGTTAATCGGACCCTACATCTTTTCCGGAGGCTTTGTGTCCTCCCTGTTTTACGATCTCTTTACTCCAAGTTTTACCTAGACATTTAGTTTTTCACATACTTCTGAATAGCAATTAATTAAGGAATTTAGGATTTAGCGTACAGCCGACGACCAGGTCACTACTAATGGAGCACAAGTTCGCGGATACAAGTTTCGTGAAGTCAACCGTCTGTGACTTATTCAAATGCACCATCATGTCTTTCTCCTTAAATAATTTCGGAAAACTACTAAAAACCTCTGTCAGTGCTTCTGAACACATACACGATCACAGCCTCTTCCCAATGCGAATCCAGTGTTTTAGTCATTCCGCCTCTTCGATCTGACTCAAATGCACAAATTTTACACAGCTTTGTCTTTCTATTTTATACACACCACTTGGCTTTCTACTCCATAAAGCAGAACAGTCTGTCACCTGACTAATTCCCAACTACTGCACGTACTCACCAGATGAGTATTGTTGGAAACATTTTGATCCAACTTACATAATTTTTCTTTTTTTCTGGTTCAAAAATGTTCAAATGTGTGTAATCTTATGGGACTTAACTGCTAAGGTCATCAGTCCCTAAGCTTACACACTACTTAACCTAAATTATCCTAAGGGCAAACACACACACCCATGCCCGAGGGAGGACTCGAACCTCCGCCAGGACCAGCCGCACAGTCCAGGACTGCAGCGCCTTAGACCGCTCGGCTAATCCCTCGCGGCTTTTTTTTTCTAGTATTACCTTGCTATTGTAGATTCCACACTTGACATTATTTAGCTCATACTGGATGTTGTTTTTGTTGTCTTCATTCTGAAGACACACCACGGTATCTATCGTATGCAAGTCTCCCCATCTGTGCACTACTCACTTGGGCGTGCTTACTATTTGTAATTTTCCCATCTTACACATTTCTCTCTTACCAACCTGACCACTCCTTGGTGTCCCAGAATGTGCCCTATCAACTGATTCCTCCTTTTTGTTAAGTTGTACCGTAAATTTCCTTTCTACCTGATTGGATGAGTACCTCTTCATTAGTTATCGGAACTACCCATCTGATCTTGGGTATGAAACTTATTTCCGTACCGAAAGTCTGTCGTGTTGGCACCGAGCGAAGCAACATAGTTGTTAATTCACTCAACTCTCATAAGGGAGGACGCTGTTTCAAATGACCCTTCGGTTATCCAGATTTTGACATCTCGTTGTTTCCTGAGGTTACTTAAGGCACGTGACAGGAATGTTCAAAAAAATGGCTCTGAGCACTATGGGACTTAACATCTGAGGTCGTCAGTGCCCTAGAACTTAGAACTATTTAAACTGAACTAACCTAAGGAGATCACACATATCCATGCCCGAGGCAGGATTCGAACCTGCGACCGTAGCGGTCGTGCTGTTCCAGACTGAAGTGCCTAGAACCGCTCGGCCATACCGGCCGGCCAGGAATGTTCCTTTGAAAACTATACTTTGATTTCCTCCCACAATGAGAGATTGTGCTCCTTCTCTTCGTAAACTGGTCGTTGGGCACTTCCGTCCTTTCTTCTGCCTTGATGGCACGATATCTTATCAATTTAAGGGGAGAAATGTCACGAGGGTCGCTCCAAAAGGGATGCCCAATAAATTTTTAAACATTCAGTTTCTTTTCAATACCTTTCATAATTTTTACAGTATGTCGACAAATCCATGTGAAGAAAAATGTCACTTTTTTCGCGCAGTCTTCGTCATTTCTGATGTATCGGTCACATCGGCCAGGGAAAACGGTGATAAAAATTTACAAATGTTTATTGACCAAGGAAAGAAACGTCTGCTTCGGCGATAATAACAAAATCACACACCGAGCGAGGTGGCGCAGTGGTTAGACACTGGACTCGCATTCGGGAGGACGACGGTTCAATCCCGCGTCCGGCCATCCTGATTTAGGTTTTCCGTGATTTCCCTATATCGCTCCAGGCAAATGCCGGGATGGTTCCTTTCAAAGGGCACGGCCGACTTCCTTCCTTCCCCGTCCTTCCCTCATTCGATGAGACCGATGACCTCGCTGTCTGGTCTCCTTCCCCAACACAACCAACCAATCAACAAAATCACAATTACAGTGGCTCACACGTATGAAGACTTGACATTATGGTGATTCCAGACTCCGACAAAGTAACACAATTAGGATCTTCATAGATAAATACCTTGTATCGAAATTATTCCAAGTCCGATGAAGCTGTCCTGAATAGCACCATCACAGGAACAGCAAAGTCTGTCCTGGATACAGTCCGACTGCACCAAGGGAAACAACGACGAATTATGCATACAGCGGTGTCGATTTCTACGATGGACTTCGAGAGTGTCCTAAGACGGTGGGGTGAGCAGCACCTGCCGGAGGCTGGGTGAGCCTCTCGCGGCCGGAAGAACAGAATTCTTCATTTCTGGCGCCGACCTTTAGAGCGGCCGGTGGCGGAATAGTCGTGGCATTATTTGCTGATCACGTGTCTCGCGGACGCGAACAGGACCCTTGTAAGTGGCGGCCTCTAATAGCGCTGGTACCGCCGCCTGGTGTCCGTTACTGCGACAGGGAGAGTGAGGCTGAGGCCCGCAGGGGGCGTGTAGGCTGCACGCGTCCCTGAAGTGGCAGAAGGGTTGCCGGTTGCTCAGGCGCCATGCAGCCAACGCCTGTACGACAGGAGTAAGAACTAGGACGCTTGGAGAACTGTTTAGAAGCCTTCACAAGGGAGTCATCATCTTCAAATCTCGTTCTGCAAATGGAATCCTTCAGTTTACCGCAGAGTTGGTAATCACACGGTACAAGATTAGGGATGCACGGTAGGTGTCTCAGTGTTTCGCACCCAAGGTTTGTGATCTCTGAGGCGGTTTTCTCACTGCGTATTGCCGGGCGTTATTATGCAACAATTGTCGATGTTGACCAATGCAACACATTCCAAGACGAAATATGTTAAGGCTTACCATACGCATGGCAGAATTAATATGCCTATAAGCAACAGTCCTCTGAATAAAAAAATATAAACAGTAGCCATCACTTGTCCTGCTGTAGATGCAATTTGGAATTTCTTCTTCTTTGGCAAATTTGCAGAATGTTATTCCACTGATTATCTTTTCGTCTACTGTTCAAATAGATGCAACAATGTTTCATCTTCCACCATAATTCTTGGGAAGAAATCATCTCCAGAATTCCCATATTGTTCAAACATTTTGCTCCACCCTGTCTTCCGTGTTTCTTTTTGTCAACATTCTCAGCACCCAACTGGCGCAAACTTAATTTCAACTTTCAATATTTTGCACTCACTTGCTTGTCTCCCTTCTACTCTCATTGACAGTTCGTTCACTGTTACGTGTTTGTCAGCCAAATGAGGCTATGAATACGCTGCACAGTATCAGATTTTGGATTTTTGAAAGAATGTTGTGGATTTCTTTTGGAGTGACATTCATATGTACAGCATCTGTCTGTGATCTGCGTAAATTATTTCCTGTTGCTGTCTCGAGGAGGACATGAGAAAAATGCCTGTCATTTTCCTCAACTTACTTGGGGCACTTGCCTGAAAATCAAGTAACTGTGTCTGGTGACCCAGACAGACTATCGTCACTTCAGCAACAGTCTTCATTCAAGGTGTGAGTGACACCCTCATCTCTCTAAACTGTGCTCTTGCGCTATCCTGCAAGAACAGGATGTTCTCATCTATTGTAAACAAGACACGTAGTGTCGTATCTAGACAATGAAGACCCTGACGAAGCACTTTTGGAATCTACAGAAATTTTTGATTTCCACATGACGCCCAGAAGTTGGTAGGCATTGTACCACTACTCCATGGATTTGGGTCATTATGCAGGGTGAGTCACTAGCTATTGCCACCTAGAGTAACTCCGAAAGTATGATAGTAGCTAAAAAGTTTGTGGGACAAATATTGCATGGGACAACGGGAGCCATAATATGAGTTGGGTTTTTTGTTGCTACGATGGGTCACGTCACGGGTATGAAGGTCAAATTTGTTTTTTTTAATAGGATACTATAGTTTCCTGGCCAAGAGAAGTATATTAATATCAAATATCGGCTTAAATTGAGGAAGAAATTTCTAAAAAAGTACGTCTGGAGTACAGCATTATATGGTAGTGAAACATGCACTGTGGGAAAACCGGAACAGAAGAGAATTGAAGCATTTGAGATGTGGTGCTATAGGCGAATTTTGAAAATTAGGTGGAGTGATAAGGTAAGGAATGAGGAGGTTCTACGAAGAATCGGAGAGGAAAGGAATATGTGGAAAACACTGACAATAAGATGGGACAGGATGATAGGACATCTGTCACGACATGAGAGAATGATTTCCGTGGTATTAGAGGGAGCTGTAGAGGGCAAAAACTGTAAAGGAAGACATTGACTGGAATACGTTGGAATACATCCAGCAAATAATTGAAGACGTAGTTAGCAAGTGCTACTCTGAGATTAAGAGGTTGGCACAGGAGAGGAATTCGTGGCGGGCCGCGTCAAACAAGCCAGAAGACTGATGACAAAAAAAAACAAGTTTGGTACTTATTTGCTGATAGTTGCTATCGAGAGCCGGTCGGTGTGGCCGAGTGGTTCTAGGCGCTCCAGTCTGGAACCGGGCCACCGCTACGGTCGCAGGTTCAAATCCTGCCTCGGGAATGGATGTGCGTGACGTCCTTATGTTAGTTAGGTTTAAATATTGCTACGTTCTATGGGACTGATGACCTCTGATGTTAGGTCCCATAGTGCTCAGAGCCATTTGAACCATTTCATCTTCTATCGAGACGAATCCAATGATGTGTAACAGTAAGGTCTTTGAAGATCAACGAAGGTCAAAAAGGTGACTTGAAAGTCCATTTACAGAAGGTGTTCGAAGTGATGAACATTTGTATCGATGCACTGCTGCAATCTTCTTATCATCGGTTGAGTGGTATTTCTTATCAAAAAAATGGTTCAAATGGCTCTGAGCACTATGGGACTCAACTTCTGAAGTCATCAGGCCCCTAGAACTTAGAACTAATTAAACCTAACTAAACTAAGGACATCACACACATCCATGCCCGAGGCAGGATTCGAATCTGCTACCGTAGCGGTCGCGCGGTTCCAGACTGAAGCGCCTAGAACCGCTCGGCCACATCGGCCGGCATTTCTTATCACTTCAGCACTTGTCGAAGCACATGTTCTGACAATTCTCTCTCGTATATAGTGCAAATAATAAACTTTTGCCAAATACGACGTATCCATCTAACATGCCATTGGCATGTAAACACCATTCGACAGTTTCGCATCACAATACTAATGGGCCCAACTTCGGATTCAGAGGGATGACACATTTATTAATTTGATTTTATTTACTGACGAGGCTGCACTCACGAACCATGGAAATGTTAATTTGCATAACATGCATTACTAGGCAACTGAAAATCCATGCTGGCTGGGGCACGTTGCACATCAAAAACCGTGGTCGGTGAATGTATGGTTGGGGATTCTGGAGGACAGAATTATAGACCTCTATTTCATCGAAGCAAATCGTAATGGTAGGAAATACACTTCATTCCTGCAAGAAACGTTAGGTCTGTTATTGGAAGAAATACCTTTAGGAACACGGGACAGAATGTGGTATCAACAAGATGGGTTGAAATGGTTCAAATGGCTCTGTGCACTATGGGACTTAACATCTGTGGTCATCAGTCCCCTAGAACTTAGAACTACTTAAACCTAACTAACCTAAGGACATCACACAACACCCAGTCATCACGAGGCAGAGAAAATCCCTGACCCCGCCGGGAATCGAACCCGGGAACCCGGGCGCGGGAAGCGAGAACGCTACCGCACGACCACGAGCTGCGGACAACAAGATGGGTATACGTCACGTTTTTCACTTATGGATAGAAATGAGTTGCAGAGACAATTCCTAAATCGTTGATCTGGATGCGGAGGAGATGTGTCGTGGTCAGCTCGTTCGCCAGACTTGAAGCTTCTGGATTTTTTCTTGTGGGGTTTCGTAAAAGACATTGTTTGTAAAGACGTCCCAACCACACCTCAAGATATGCGACAGAGAAATGTCAGAGCATGTCCTTCGGTAAGTGCTGATGTGATAAGGAATACAATTCAATCCATAATAAGAAGAATGCTGCACTGCATTGCACCAATGGTCATAACGTCGAACTCCTTCCGTAAATGGACGTCCATGCCACCTTTGTGACCTTCGTTGAACTTCAAAGACATTACTGTTACACATCATTGGATTAGTCTCAAGAGCCGCTATGAGAAAATAAGTACCAAACTACAGCATCCCATTTTAAAATAAAACAAAAAAAAAACAAGTTGACCTTCATATCTCTGTAGCGTCCCCACCTAGCAACAAGAAACCAACGTCACATTATGGCCCCCGTTGTCTCATGCAACTTTTGTCCCACAAAATTTTCAGCTCCTATCATACTTTCGGAGTTATTCTTGGTGGCAGTAGTTAGTGACTCACACTGCAGAATATAGCAAGAAGCGTTGTTCCGAGCAAATCTCTCTCTCTTTCTCTCTCTCTCTCTCTCTCTCTCTCACTCTCTCTCTCTCTCTCTCTCTCTCTCTCACACACTCACACACACACACTTTCTTGTTTTCCTTCTCTGCGCTTACATTGGCGGTAGTTAGTGTGATTAATCGTTTTATATCACAGATTATTATAGACACTAGTCTGGTTCTAGTCTGGTTTTACACCACATTTGTAATACTATATATTTGGATATACTTTGGTCCTACTGCTCAGCAGTGTACTTACGTCTCTGTCTCTATCTCCGTGTGTGTGTGTGTGTGTGTGTGTGTGTGTGTGTGTAGTGTCGCTGGTTTTGTCCGCTTGTGTACAGGGCTGCCAGAAAGTCTCTTTATACCTGCAATTATTTCACTATAACTTCAATAACACTTACAGTTATTTGTCATAAACTTCCGTATGTGTATCAGGATTATTCCTATACGGCTTGATATATCTGTAGCAGTATATGTCATCCTTATTTAGTTCATTGATTGCCTTTGGTCGGAATGCTTTCAAGCCAAAGTGAGTTTTCGTGTGGGCTTGCTTTGTGCTTCTTTAAATTTCGCATTCTGTACACAATTTCTTGTCGACTTGCAGGATGAACGCATCACTGACACACTTCAGCACATATTTCCATTCGGGTTGATGGACGACCAGAGTGGGGTGGGGTGTGGGGGGGGGGGGGGTGATATGGTGGTGGTCGGGATCTGGAACACTGTCATGTGGTCAAAAGTCTGATATCTTGGTAGCTCCTTACCGAACCGTTCACGAAACCTGTCCGTCACAAACATAACATTTTCGTTGTTGCTGCTGTTTCATTGATGGAGCCATGTATTTGTCACTAGGCACTCTTCCACAGTGAAGTCACTGGTATCTGCTTCTGTTGTTCTCCAAACACAGAAAGGCAAACATTAGAGCGGTCATCACACAGAGTTTATTCTCCTTCATGGGCAGTCACGTGACAGTCACGTAGCAAATGGTTCAAATGGCTCTGAGCACTATGGGACTTAACTTCTGAGGTCATCAGTCCTCTAGAACTTAGAACTACTTAAACCTAACTCACCTACGGACATCACACACATCCATGCTCGAGGCAGGATTGGAACCTGCGACCGTAGCTGTCGCGCGGTTCCAGAGTGTAGCGCCTAGAATCACCCGGCCACCCCGGCCGGCAGTCACGTAGCAGTTTCACGGTAGTCACGTTGCATATCGCGTGAGAAGCACTGCTGCCACATTGGTGATCAGGACGGAAATTCAAAACTTTGATGCCTCACCATCTTACACAGTAACACGTTTAGTTCAGCTGTAAAGCGATTTTGTAGTCGTCCTGTACTACGCCTGTAAAAGGTAATAAAATTTCCCCTGAGAGAGACACAAAAACGTGTTATTGGTATGATTTATTGCACAGGTATAGGTTACTTTTAAGCTATATTAATCCTGAAGAAGGAAGAGCTGGTAGGTTGACACATGCAGTGTTGCATCATAGCGTGTTTTGCATAAGAGGTACTCACGACTACTCGGACGCCCTCGAGGCGGTAGCTGTGCTGCGGCGTGGGCGCGCGCGGCACGTATCGGTAGAACTCCTCGTGGTCCTTGTACCACGTGACCGAGTAGAGGCGGTCCCGCTGCAGCTCGAAGCGGCACTCGAGCCGCGCCGTCATCCCGCGAGCCACCAGCGGCGGGACGCGCACGCGCACCAGCCGCAGCGCCCGCGCGCCGCCTGTCGGCAGACACGAGAACTCAGTACGACGCGACGACATGTCTCAGCTGAAGCTGAGGTCAATCATTTGTCGTGCAAAGCTGAGTGCTGTGGAGCAAACTAGCACGTACTAATGAGCGTCCTATTAATGAGAGGTTGTTGTTGTTGTTGTTGTGGTCTTCAGTCCTGAGACTGGTTTGATGCAGCTCTCCATGCTACTCTATCCTGTGCAAGCTTCTTCATCTCCCAGTACCTACTGCAACCTACATCCTTCATCTCTTGGTCTCCCTCTACGATTTTTTCCCTCCACGCTGCCCTCCAATACTTAATTGGTGATCCCTTGACGCCTCAGAACATGTCCTACCAATCTATCCATTCTTCTAGTGAAGTTTTGCCACAAACACCTCCCCAATTCTATTCAATACCTCCTCATTAGTTATGTGATCTACCCATCTAATCTTCAGCATTCTTCTGTAGCACCACATTTCGAAAGCTTCTATTCTCTTCTTGTCCAAATTATTTATAGTCGATGCTTCACTTCCATACATGGCTACACTCCATACAAATACTTTCACAGACGACTTCCTGATACTTAAATCTATACTCGATGTTAACAAATTTCTCTTCTTCAGAAACGCTTTCCTTGCCATTGCCAGTCTACGTTTTATATCCTCTCTACTTCGACCATCATCAGTTATTCTGCTCCCCAAATAGCGGAACTCATCTACAACTTTAAGTGTCTCATTTCCTCATCTAATTCCCTCAGCATCGCCCGACTTAATTCGACTACATTCCATTATCCTCGTTTTGCTTTTGTTGATGTTCATCTTATATCCTCCTTTCAAGACACTGTCCATTCCGTTCAACTGCTCTTCCAAGTCCTTTGCTGTCTCTGACAGAATTACAATGTCATCGGCGAAGCTCAAAGTTTTTACTTCTTCTCCCTGGATTTTAATACCTACTCCGAATTTTTCTTTTGTTTCCTTTACTGCTTGCTCAATATACAGATTGAATAACATCGGGGATAGGCTACAGCCCTGTCTCACTCCCTTCCCAACCACTGCTTCCCTTTCGTGCCCCTCGGGTCTTATAACTACCATCTGGTTTCTGTACAAATTGTAAATAGACTTCCGCTCACTGTATTTTACTCCTGCCACCTTCAGAATTTGAAAGAGAGTATTCCAGTCAACATTGTCAAAAGCTTTCTCTTTGTCTACAAATACCAGAAAGGTAGGTTTTCCTTTCCTTAATCTATCTTCTAAGATAAGATAAGTCGTAGGGTCAGTAATGAGAGATTAATGATGCAAAATATCTTGTTCGGAATTCTTAAGTATTTATTGTTACGGTTTTCAGCCTGAAGACTGGTTTGACGCAGTTCTCGATGTTGCGCTATCAATTATAAGTCTCTTGATCTCCGAGTAACTACTGCCACCCACATCCGTCTGAATCAGCTAGCTGTATTCATCACTGGGTCTCCTTCTACGATTTTTACCTCCTACACTTCCGTCCAGTACTAAATTGGCGATCCGTTGACGTCCCAGAAAACGTCCTATCAACCTATCTCTTCTGTTCTAGTCAGGCTTCGCACCGATTTCGTTTCTCCCCAATTCTGTTCAGTACCTCGTCATTACTTACATAATTTACCCATCCAATCTTTAGCTGTCTTCTGTGGCACCACATTTCAAAATCTTCTATTCTCTTTTTGTCTAACCTCTTTACCGTCCATATTCCACTACCATACATGGCTACACTCCACGCAAATACATTCAGAAAAAACTTCCTGAAACTTACATTTGCGCTCTTATAATAATAAGTTTTGGTTCTTTAGAAACACTTTTCTTGTTATTGCCAGTCGACATTTTATATCCTCTCTGCTGCCTAAATAATAAAACTCATCTACTACTTCAAGTTCCTCATTTCCTAATCTAATTCTCTCAACGTCTCCTGTTTTAATTCGACTACATTCCATTATCCTTGTTTTGCTTTGTTGGTGTTCATCTTATTTCATCCTTTCAAGACATTCTCCATTTTCTTCAACCGCTCTTCCACGTCCTGTAAGTAGGCTGTTTAGGTTCTTATATTGGTAACGCCGCCGCCACGTAGCGCTCTCTGTATGAAAATCACTGGCTGTGCTGTGTGCAGTCTGTGGCTAGTTTGCATTGTTGTCTGCCATTGTAGTGTTGGGCAGCTGGACGTGAACAGCGCGTAGCGTTGCGCAGTTGGAGGTGAGCCGACAGCAGTGGTGGATGTGAGGAGAGAGATGGCGAAGTTTTGCAATTTGTAATACTGGATATCATGAACTGCTATATACATTATGACTTTTGAACACTATTGAGGTAAATACATTGTTTGTTCTCTATTAAAATCTTTCATTTGCTAACTATCCCTATCAGTAGTTAGTGCCTTCAGTAGTTTGAATCTTTTATTTAGCTGGCAGTAGTGGCGCTCGCTGTATTGCAGTAGTTCGAGTAACGAAGATTTTTGGTGAGGTAAGTGATTTGTGAAAGGTATAGGTTAATGTTAGTCAGGGCCATTCTTTTGTAGGGATTTTTGAAAGTCAGATTGCGTTGCGCTAAAAATTGTGTGTCAGTTTAAGCACAGTCTTGTATAATTTTTCAAAGGGGACGTTTCAGTCCTCAGCTGACTCTGACAGAATTACAACGCCACCAACAAAACTCAAAGTTTTACTTCTTCTCCCTGGACTTTAATTCCTGCTCCAAATTTTTCTTTGCTATCCTTTACTGCTTGCTCAATGTACAGTTTGAATAACGTCGTGGATACGCTACAACCCTGTCTCACTCCTTTCTCAAGCACTGCTTCCCTTTCATGTCATTCAACTTTTACAACTGCCATCTGGTTTCTGTACAAGTTGTAAGCACCTTTTCGCTCCCTGTTTATTACCTCTTCACCTTCACAGTTTCAAAGAGAGTGTTCCAATCAATACTATCCGAAGTTTCCTCTAAGTCTACAAACGCTATAAATGTATGTTTGCATTTCCTTTACCTATCTCCTATGATACGTCATAGGGTCTGTATCGCCTCACATGTTCCTACATTTCTCTGCAACCCAAACTGATTTTTTTCGAGGTCATGTTATACCTATTTTTCCTTCCTTCCATAGTATTTTGCAACTATGACTTGTTAAACTGGTAGTTCTGTTATATTCACACTTGTGAGCACCTTCTTTCTTTGGAATTGGAATTATTATATTTTTCTTGAAGTCCTAGGGTCTCATACCTATTGCACATCAAATGGAAGAGTTTGTTCATGGTTGGTTTTCCCAAGGCTATGAGTACCTTGGGCCTTGTTTCGACTAAAGCTATCAGTGATAAAATCAGGGAACGAAAGGTTATTTGTAACTTGCACAGAAACCAAACTGCAGAAAATAGACTAAGGTCATTCTAAAAGAAACGCACATTTTCTTAAAAAATCCTAATTTTTTTCTATACTGTTGCTATTCACGGAGGTCATAGCAACATTCTTCCTGCGCGCATTCAAATGAAATTCAACCTGTTTCCGCAAGTCGCACTGTCGTTGCACTCCGTCCATGTGGCAGCTGCACTTGGTATTTGTGTGAAGCAGCGCGCTGTTACAGGGTTTCTGAGTCTTGAGAACGAGCCAAAAACGAACACTGGCGAGAGATGGAAGAAGGTGTGTGGAGATGAGGCCGGTGATCGGAGCTCTGCTAGTCGTCTGACAAGCAGGTTATTTGGTGAAAGTGTGCACGCCAGTACTCGCGACCTCGCACGCAGCGGCATACCTATCACTGCACAGACTCATCTCAACGTGCAGCGTATTCACTATCTGATTTTGGCCGACAAACGTGTGACAGTGAACGGACTGTCAATCTGAGTGTGTACAGAATACTGAGAGAGTTGAAAGGTTTGTGTCAGAAGGTTGACTGATGCCCACAATGATATACACTCCTGGAAATTGAAATAAGAACACCGTGAATTCATTGTGCCAGGAAGGGGTAACTTTATTGACACGTTCCTGGGGTCAGATACATCACATGATCACACTGACAGAACCACAGGCACATAGACACAGGCAACAGAGCATGCACAATGTCGGCACTAGTACAGTGTATATCCACCTTTCGCAGCAATGCAGGCTGCTATTCTCCCATGGAGACGATCCTAGAGATGCTGGATGTAGTCCTGTGGAACGGCGTGCCATGCCATTTCCACCTGGCGCCTCAGTTGGACCAGCGTTCGTGCTGGACGTGCAGACCGC
This sequence comes from Schistocerca cancellata, assembly GCF_023864275.1. Taxonomy (NCBI): domain Eukaryota; kingdom Metazoa; phylum Arthropoda; class Insecta; order Orthoptera; family Acrididae; genus Schistocerca; species Schistocerca cancellata. Next base: position 745,337,708 of record NC_064628.1, on the reverse strand, counting down.
GTGAGACGACGCTTCATCCAGTCCCAAACATGCTCAATGGGGGACAGATCCGGAGATCTTGCTGGCCAGGGTAGTTAACTTACACCTTCTAGAGCACGTTGGGTGGCACGGGATACATGCGGACGTGCATTGTCCTGTTGGAATAGCAAGTTCCCTTGCCGGTCTAGGAATGGTAGAACGATGGGTTCGATGACGGTTTGGATGTACCGTGCACTATTCAGTGTCCCCTCGACGATCACCAGTGGTGTACGGCCAGTGTAGGAGATCGCTCCCCACACCATGATGCCGGCTGTTGGCCCTGTGTGCCTCGGTCGTATGCAGTCCTGATTGTGGCGCTCACCTGCACGGCGCCAAACACGCATACGACCATCATTGGCACCAAGGCAGAAGCGACTCTCATCGCTGAAGACGACACGTCTCCATTCGTCCCTCCATTCACGCCTGTCGCGACACCACTGGAGGCGGGCTGCACGATGTTGGGGCGTGAGCGGAAGACGGCCTAACGGTGTGCGGGACCGTAGCCCAGCTTCATGGAGACGGTTGCGAATGGTCCTCGCCGATACCCCAGGAGCAACAGTGTCCCTAATTTGCTGGGAAGTGGCGGTGCGGTCCCCTACGGCACTGCGTAGGATCCTACGGTCTTGGCGTGCATCCGTGCGTCGCTGCGGTCCGGTCCCAGGTCGATGGGCACGTGCACCTTCCGCCGACCACTGGCGACAACATCGATGTACTGTGGAGACCTCACGCACCACGTGTTGAGCAATTCGGCGGTACGTCCACCCGGCCTCCCGCATGCCCACTATACGCCCTCGCTCAAAGTCCGTCAACTGCACATACGGTTCACGTCCACGCTGTCGCGGCATGCTACCAGTGTTAAAGACTGCGATGGAGCTCCGTATGCCACGGCAAACTGGCTGACACTGACGGCGGCGGTGCACAAATGCTGCGCAGCTAGCGCCATTCGACGGCCAACACCGCGGTTCCTGGTGTGTCCGCTGTGCCGTGCGTGTGATCATTGCTTGTACAGCCCTCTCGCAGTGTCCGGAGCAAGTATGGTGGGTCTGACACACAGGTGTCAATGTGTTCTTTTTTCCATTTCCAGGTGTGTACCTAGGACAATGTGCAGTAAACGTTGGAACAATATGATAATTCTGGAGATGATTTCTCTGTAAGAATTGTGATGCGAGATAAAAAATGGCTGCAGTACTTTTAACCGGAGATGAAAAGGCGATTGATGGAATAACATCACCAAAACCTGCCGAAGAAGAAGAAATTCAGATCTGCATCTTACAGCAGGAAAAGTGGTTACTACTGTGTTTTTTGATTCAAGAACACTGTTGTTTATGTACATCATGCCCTGCTCAACCCAATCAGTTTCTGACACGTATGTAACGATCATGAAAAATACTTCACGAGTGTGTCATATTCGATAGCGTTGGAAAATATGATTATTTGCTGTTGCATGCTAACGCCCGGCCACCACGATCGCAGAGCTTGGGTGGACAGCATTGGAACACCTACCCTACAAACCTGATGTGGTACCATGTTACTGCTAACTCTTTGATATACTCAAAGAATCGCTTCACACAACGAGATTTGAAGCTGCTAAACAGTGCTTCAAACGTCCCATTTCCGACTTTTACCATGCAGATATACAGCCCTTAGTAAGACGGATAGAGAGACAGAGACTGGTTGGAGAAATTATAATGAATTCTACTGTAATTGATGAAAGTATGTGAATGCAGCTTGCCGCTAACTTGGTGTAATGTTTTGTCTGTACAGAGGTGTATCTGTCGCCTTTATTACCCCTTCACTCTCACACACAAATCGGTACAATACAGTTAGGGCCTCCTGTTTTATCTTGAGGCTGATCCGTGATAAGACAGGCAAACAATTATGCTAATGGAGGATTCTGAGTATTTTCTCGAATTTTATTCGCTCTCTCTCTCTCTCTCTCTCTCTCTCTCTCTCTCTCTCTCTCTCTGTCCTTTATCTGTGTACAGTTTTAAATATATTATTTCATTTACGTGGAATCAGCCCAATAGAATCTCTGGTGGAGCCCTTCGTCTTAATATTCAGCGGCTGGTTTGCTGGAAAAGATCTTTACATTTGTTATTATTGTTAAGCGCTGCATTCAGTTGGGAAAAATCGATCGTTTGAACAATTCGTTCATTTTTACGACAGATTTAGAATTTCAGATGTGGACGAAGCCTTTTTGGACGATTTTATCAAAACTCGGTGACTGCAGGCTCTCTTCGTCACAGCTGAAACTTCCCCACTAATTACAGGGCCAAGGCAATCATCAATGATTCAGACAGAGAACTCATTCGTCATTCACTCTAGAATAAAAGGGTCACAAACCTTATTTCTGAGGAAAATTGTATATTCAATCCATCTCCATTACATGTTCCGTTTTCTGTTGATTCCAAGTCTTACTTAATTTTCGTTTACCGTTTTTCTCTATCCACCAATAACCCTCTAGTGGCACAAACTTTAATAGCTCGCTTTAGCGAGAAGAAGAGCAAATATGTCTCTTTTAGCAACCCGACAATCTTCCAACAGATACTTCCGAAGCTGTACTCCTTCTCCCTCTATAATAACCATGGAGAATACATCTATGTATCTCTGTTATTCCAAAGAATAATCTTACTAGAAAATAAATCAAGCGGTATAAGAAACTAAGGAAGATTTGCAATGAGCGTTAAAGTTTAAGGATAAAAAATAAACGGTTTAAGATTTGCCAATGCCGTAGCAACTCTTTCAGAGACAGCAAAAGACTGAAAGATCCATAAAAGGGAATGGTCATTGTTTTGTGAATTACTTTGAAGAAATTCAGCATCCTGAAACGTTTCACGTAGCTTTATTTAAGCAAAGAGGGGTTTTGGACTTTCACTTATCTCCATTTCACGTCATACATTTATTCTTCATCACCATGACCACAATGTTAACTTTGGTATAATGTTTTTGTCTACTGCGTTTTGTATGCTGCAGCTGACTTTTGATCGGTAACTTGTAGCTGCTTGTTCCGCCTTTATAGGCGTAGAACAAACACGAACAGACTCTTAGCTTCACCGATGCGCTGAAGAACCACAGCATTGACAGCGTAACCAGCTAGTGAACTTTTTATATACTCCGAAAGGCAGGTTACAATTTTCTTACAGATCCCAAAACTACGCGGAGGTAGGTTTGCTCATATACTTAATACTGCAGACCTTAAAACTTGTTATGCACATCTCTATGATCTAAAAAAAAAAAATTTAATATACAATGTATGTGCTGTAATGAGATGCCCTAAGTTACTTTACAGGTACTTTTATAATGATATAAAATGACTACATTACGTTTTTTGAAAGGATGTTGCAAGAAGAATACCAGTGAATCAAATAGATGGGAGCGTATTGTGCTCAAATTCAATAAAATGATGTTGAGTGAACTTAATCGGGAAGTGAGACACTAAAAAGAATACAAAATTCACACTGGCAGAAGCAATAAATACTTTTCAGAGTAAGATAAATCTGTTCAAATATAAATTTAAAGTTTAGGAAGTCTTTCTTTTTTAAATATTTGATTGGAGCGTAACATGTTATGGTGTTATGGAAGTGAAATATGGACGATAAAGAGTACAGGCGAGAACAAAATAGAAACTTTCGGTGTTTGCTCATTAGTTTGGTACATTAAGTGATTAATTAAGAGATACTGAGTCGAATTAGACAAAAAAAAAATCTTTATGGCAGAACTTTCGTTAAAGAGGGTATTGTTCCAATAGACGCATACTGAGGATCAAAGAACATGTAATTTGGTAATGGAGGAGAGAGGGCTATGTTAATCAAATAGGAAGATGAAAGAGTCAAGGAGGATAAGCAGATTCATATAAATGTATGATGCAGTAGTTACTGAGAGCGAATGAGACTTGCACTGGATGGAGTAACATTAGTCTTCAGACTAATGACTGTGCCAACAATAATATTAGATCGTTGCTTCCGTAGCTACAAAATAAAAGTATTAGAAACTGTCTACTTTGTTGGTCTCCTCCTGCAAATGTTTGCATAATTCTGACATATAAATTAGTTTCAAACCTCTGCTATCATAGTATAATAGTTTTCCATCCTGTTTTCTGCTGAAAGACACTGTGAACCTCGTTTGCTTTCACGCAGGCGTCTGTAAGAGTAACAGCTGTTGAAGCCTTTATAGTCATGGCTGGAAGCCACAATTGCAGGTCTACTTGCATATAAATAGTTGCAGAAACAGTGGATTAAAGTAGTTTATAATGAACTGAATCGTATTTTAAAGTATTTCAGCAGCCGATTCCTTTTGACCTGTAATGATAGAGCTAGAATGAACTAAACATAAATAAATACATAATTTGGTGACTGGCACACCACAGAGCACTTCAGATTCACAAATGCAAGTTATACGGTAAAATTCACAGTGTGATACAACTAACGTAAATCTCCTGCTATCAGTATTCATGGGAGAATAGAGAACAGCAGAATGGAATTGCATTGACTTTTTCAGACTAAAATACCTTTGTTCTTTAACCAAAATTTTGACATGTTAAAAATTGGTTCTAATGTGACATGACATTGACTTCTGAGCTGTGGTTACAACAAAAAATTACTTGAAACTTTCTGTTTCTGTAATACCTAAGATAACAGATATAATTATTCAGCCAGAGGTCAACATAGAATTCAATGTTCTAGCTTCAGTTTCTTTTTTAAAAAATATTTAAATTTACTAATATTTACTGATACAAACAATTTTAACTGCAGAAAAGCAAACTTGATAGGACAGTACTGAATCACAATGTTTTCACTTTGTCCCTTAAGCTATATGTAAAATACTTCAGTTCACTCCAATTTATAACTGTATTTTAAGTAACATTAATCAGTGAAAAATTAATACAGATTTATAGATCTGATTTAATTCTGTCATTAACATAGATTATTTTTCATACAAGTTGCCTTCATTTCATTTTTTTATGTTGTAGCATTACCATCCTCATGTCTATGTGGTTCAGTCACAATGTAATAAAAATGGTTTTCATGAGTCAGGAATGGACATTGCAGTGGAGTGGACACCATTTAATTATGACCCACTGAAATACACAATAAATAAGCTTACAGGCTAAATTAACACATTAATAAATGATAAATGGCATAAAGTCATGTTGTGATTTACATTCTATGACATCATAGACCTCAGGTTGTATTGATAATTTTTGTAATAGTACATATAACAGATGACTTTGCTGTATACAAAAAAGTAGTAACATATAGACTAGTAAATTGAATTTCTTATATTACTATATTTTATTTTAATTTAATGTTTGATTCGGAGACCTCCAATCACCGTATGGCATGGTGCGAGATGACTGATACCCAGATTTTTATGTAGTTACATGTTCTTTTTCTTCGCTGCTACACATAGGGGAGGTGTAAATGTTCATAAATTATGTAGCAAGTGTTGATATATTTCATTTTGTCCTTACATATTTTACATAAACGTAGCAAGTGTTGATATATTTAATTTTGTCCTTACACATTTTACATAAACTGACTATAATCACACGGTTCTACATACTTCAGCTTTATGCTGCATTATATTGTAGTTTTGCCCTTCTTCATATTTCCGTACACTGTCGGTAGGCCACTCAAGAGAAACATGTCTGAGTCTCACCTACCATGAGACTTGAAGACCTCAAGTAAATTATCTCTAAAAACCACATTTTTGTGCTATAACACGTGGTTAGTTGCACTTTAAGTTGGATTAAAAAAGACATACCGCTAATTAATTTCAAAATTGGTTCTAAAAAGCAAAGTTGATACAATAACAATACTGTGTGTGTCATCTAAGTAGTCATTACTGTGATTAATAGTGCGCTTATTTGCTGTTGAGATTGGCAGTGGCACAAGACTGGTGGCCCGAATTATTCCGACTACTACCGACACGTACCGAACTAAACAGTGTGTGCGTGATAAAAGTTTGTCATACAGTACTTCTTGAGAAACCATGACCGTCTGTTTACATGATGCCTCATATTGCATCAAAATTATTATATAAACTAAGGTCTTGGGTTACTATGCACGTTGCTTTCACTGTTGAAGGAGAGAATTTTTTACTGTGTGAAATAAGGAGATCTATCCTCCATGAAGTCATAACAACAGAAATATATGCATAGTGATCCACACAAGTAGAAAGAAGTGTAATCGTCTTAGAAGCAAATGTTATTGATGCAGATGCAAAACACTCCAAACACCACAAACACATTTTCCCATGATATGTACTCTAATAAGATTGCAGCAGAACTTCCCTTGTACAAGCTTCAAGTGCCTGAACATCGTGGGTTTCTACAAAAGTAATGTACCCAACACAGAAATTGAGAAAAAAGTTGTTTAGATTTTTGTTACCAGGAGACAACGGAATGTGATCATCATTGTGTAACTTTCCACCACATATGGATAGCCATTGAGGAAACAAAGGAAGTATGTGGATCTTTCTTTAGCAGTCTCATTGTCGGCAAATGTCCCCAAATCCTTTATTGACATCCTGTAAAGTGTTTGAACGTGCAAAATATTCAACAGTAGTTCGTTTTGTTAGTGACGGTTTTAAAGTGCTGTGACCAGAGAGCATTTAAGAAGAAAAAGTTTCATTTATGCGTTCAGATGCTGTGGCCTACATGGTGCAGTTGCAATTTCCCTACAAGTATTCTACTCTCATTAGTCAATGTCATTTGTCAGGCCCACGCACTGCAACATGTCGTTGAAGAAATGCACGACAGCCACCCAGAAGTAAATAAAATAAATTCATATACGAAAGAAAGTGTTTGTTAAAGCCCTGCATCGGGTGTCACTCTATAAGGAAATCTGTTCACACCTAGTCTCTCACAACATGGGTTTCTTCTATTGAAGATATCAGTTTTTATAATGAATGTTTTCAAGCTGCGAACTCTTTGATGGATTTATTTTTAAGAGAATCTTCAGTTTCAGTACACGCACAAAATACACTCACCGAACCTCAATTTGAAAGTTTTGATGTTTACATGCATAGGAACTGCAGTTTCCTTGCCAGCAACATCAAAGGACTACAGTTTATCGGGTTTACAGTGCAGAAATCTTTATAAAGTTTTGAGACTGACATGGGAAGCGTGGACGAGGTTACATACGTTTTTGACTTAAAAAGACATACAAAATTCATTAATTTCCTAAGAGACAGAACAACAGTCTTCAGAATTCGTTCTAGTTGGTTTATAAGCAGCTCGTGCTGTGGATACAAACTGACGATGCTTTCCTAGGATGCCGGAATAGTGTAGATGGAAGTAGTTTTATCATTTTAAAATTTGTCACCGTAGTGAATGGGGTAACATACCTGCGGAGTGGTTGTATGATGTTTGTAAGGGGTCCGTAGGCCCTTACTATAAATTTGCACTCGGCACAGGTCGATCCGTAGGCCCTTACTATAAATTTGCACTCGGCACAGGTCGATAGGGCGAACAATCGATTGTGTCGTGTTGCGAGAGCGAGTGTGAGTTGAGTCCCATGTTGCGGGTAGAGGTGTGTGGGGGCCAGTTGTTGTAATGCAAGGCTTTAACGACAAAGGAAGTTGCCATCGCCGTGGTTTAACCCCTTTATACTAGAATAATATCGGGAAGGTGAAGAAGTATTATTACGAAAGTGATTAGTGACTTTCTAGTGCCGATATTTTGGTTTCGCGTCTACCGCGCCGGCATCTCCTTGGATTGCAGTGTTGGATTGCAGTGATGGATTAGCGTGTGACGATAATGAAAAACGAAGAAGCCTGTGCTGAGATTAGCCGTAATTAGATATGTATGACGAAGGCAGTGGCTGTCTCCTCCTTTCTGTGTTTTTGAGACGAATATAGGTCCGTAATTAGTGAAGCTGTGTTGGTGTTTTTCTTGTTACCAGACATTTCATTATTACAGCATTTGAGAAGGACGAACTGGAAAGTAATAACTTCCGTAGCAGTCAATTCCGATTGCCAGCCCCATTAGGTACACGGTCACGTTAATAATAATTATTGGGCTGCTATTCGATCAGATCAAGTCGGGACGAAATAAACGGAGGTGTTACATGTTGCACAAATATATGCTTCTTTAGAGTATTAAGAGCGCTGCATTCTGCGTGTCTAATACTTCGGAAACGTATGGCTTTAACAGTAAAGCATTTTTAGGTGCAGAGCCGTGCATTTATCGGAGTGTGCGTTTATGCTCTATGATCACTTCTCTCATGCCGCTACCTTCTTGGTATTGTCCTTGGACAGTGGAATGATGCTTCAGAATTGATTGCACGGTTGATTTACGTGAAATGTTTCAAACTCCATACGTCGGGACCGCCATCCATGTATAAACCATCTGTTGTAGCAAAGCATCACTACCACGCCTACTATACACTGATAAGAGGTGCGACCATCCTCGACCCACACACACCTGAGGAGATCTTGTGCTTTTGGACGGGTGCCGCGGGTAAGATTAGTGTTGCAGGAAGGATTGGTCAAGGACAATGTGGGAGGAATCTGTCAATCTACGAATGCGACAATAGTCTGTGGCGCCCATCCACACTAAGACATCCGCAACACTGTCGATGGGGAAGATGAAATTCTCCACTATGATCGATGTGCTGTAAATATGTAGATAACCTCTTTGCATCGGTATAGGACGCTGTCTGGTATACTTTGGTGTATGTGCTTGACTGGCTGTATTGCACAATCATCCAACTGTATTCGGAAACTATTATGTGGTACTTGCAAAGCAGTGGAGGAGTGATTTAGCGATGATGTAGAAATTGGGAAGCATTCTACCATGTCACTAAATAGCGTTGAAATTACGGAACAACAGGAAAAATTCCTAAAACTGATCTCGCTATCAAGTGCAATGTGTATTACAGTACGTAGCCTCATATCATTGGTGTCTTTCCCATTACGACCGTCCACTGGGTATGCTGTTGATTACTGCATAGTGACTGACTGACGCCACTTGGTTAAGATGGAGGGAGCCTTGTTGGAACACTGGATATCTGCTACTTGGGATTAAATATAGAGGTCATCTTCTTCATACAGATGTTTGGAGGCGTTCTTCAATGTTGCAAACTCGTCCTATTTCCATATGTCATCCACATGTTTTTTATTTTTTTTTTCACCAATAAGATAACAGTGCCTCTTTTGATTTGTACTACCCAGTGTGTGTTGTGAACAGCAACTTCCGGCGATGGTCAACACTGGAACAGTAATCATGTACATGACTGCAAAATGAAGGAACAATGCTTTTCGAAGTGGAACACCAAGACATCCCCCAACCTGTCGATGGGGAGGATGAAATTAACTGTACAGGTCATCAACTTCGAATAGCTTTTGGAATCGCTGTACAATACCGCAATCTCTTCCAGTTTCCATATGTTCCGATGTTTTCCATATTTTTGTTAATGAGAAACATCGCCTCTGCGTTTTATTTCTACCAGTCTGTGTTGTAGTAGCTGTATAGTTTACGCCATGCAATGTTCAGCTTACTGTGAGAGCCAAAGGATCGAAACGTGTTAATGTCGATTTAGCAACAGCTGACATGGACCTCTAAGTCATGGTAGAAAAAACGGAGTGTATGGCGTTGTACACTGATTGGACATGTTACAGCCGAAGAAACAATGTATTAAACTGCTTATGAAGGAGCAATACACGAACCCTCTCGTGTGATTGATAGCCTGTTGAGTACGGTCCTCTTACAGAAAAGATGACAAAACTTTACACCGGTCTGTGGAAGTGACTTCGAACATAAGCCACCTGCTCCATTGAACGAATATCTGTATATTTAATACTATCGCCAGATATGGTTAATGGCGGAAAGCAGACTGTATTTGTTTCAGATATATCAGAAGACAGGGACACGGTAATATCTTATCGAATTCTTTATTAGATGACGTTAGCAGAGTTATTATAGTTCGTAGATATTCCCCTGTTGGATGGTACAAATTATAGAGGTGAGAGAGAATGTTTGGGTGATAGACATGAATGCACCCTGAGAGATTCAGGTCTCCTTCGGACTGCAGTACCTGTTTGTACGAGGTACATTCAAGTTCTAAGGCCTCCGATTTTTTTTCTCCGGACTGGAAAGAGATAGAAACATGCGCAGTGTTTTAAAATGAGGCCACGTTCATTGTCAATACGTCCCAGAGATGGCAGCACCGTACGGCAGATGGAATTTTACCGCCAGCGGCGAGAATGAGAACTGTTATAAATACTTAAAATGGGGACGATTTCCTTACTTGAACAGCGTGCAATCATTCGTTTTCTGAATTTGCGTGGTGTGAAACCAATTGAAATTCATCGACAGTTGAAGGAGACATGTGGAGATGGAGTTATGGATGTGTCGAAAGTGCATTCATGGGTGCGACAGTTTAATGAAGGCAGAACATCGTGTGACAACAAACCGAAACAACCTCGGGCTCGCACAAGCCGGTCTGACGACATGATCGAGAAAGTGGAGAGAATTGTTTTGGGGGATCACCGAATGACTGTTTAACAGATCGCCTCCAGAGTTGGCATTTCTGTGGGTTCTGTGCACACAATCCTGCATGACGACCTGAAAATGCGAAAAGTGTCATCCAGGTGGGTGCCACAAATGCTGCCGGACGACCACATGGCTGCCCGTGCGGCATGTTGCCAAGCAATGTTGACGCGCAACGACAGCATGAATTGGACTTTCTTTTCGTCGGTTGTGACAGTGGATAAGACGTGGATGCCATTTTTCAATCCAGAAACAAAGCGCCAGTCAGCTCAATGGAAGCACACAGATTCACCGCCACCAAAAAAATTTCGGGTAATCGGCAGTGCTGAAAAAATGATGGTGTCCATGTTCTGGGACAGCAAGGGCGTAATCCTTGCCCATTGCGTTGCAAAGGGCACTACGGTAACAGGTGCATCCTACGAAAATGTTTTGAAGAACAAATTCCTTCCTGCACTGCAACAAAAACGTTCAGGAAGGGCTGTGCGTGTGCTGTTTCACCAAGACAACGCACCTGCACATCGAGCTAACGTTACGCAACAGTTTCTTCGTGATAACAACTTTGAAGTGGTTCCTCATGCTCCCTACTCACCTGACATGGCTCCTAGTGACTTTTGGCTTTTTCCAACAATGAAAGGCACTCTCCGTGGCCGCACATTCACCAGCCGTGCTGCTATTGCCTCAGCGATTTTCCAGTGGTCAAAACAGACTCCTAAAGAAGCCTTCGCCGCTGTCATGGAATCATGGCGTCAGCGTTGTGAAAAATGTGTACGTCTGCAGGGCGATTGCGTCGAGAAGTAACGCCAGTTTCATCGATTTCGGGTGAGTAGTTAATTAGAAAAAAAATCGGCGGCCTTAGAACTTGAATGCACCTCGTAGTTTGGAGATGTGTCACAATACAGTAGCAAAATGCACTTTCTTCCTCCATGCCCTGTGTGATGTGGAGTCTTCCTAATTTTCTGAGCAAGAAACAACACCATAATTGCTCGCACTATCTTTTCTACTACCTTCTGTTTCAGGGGAAAGCTTAGTTTGGGGTTGGCCTTGCGCATTGTACACAGCTCGTGGAGCTATGAAAACGTGTTTCTATTTCCACCAATTGGTCAAAATGCGTTCCTGTCGCACTTACTCAGCTCGTCCTGTTTCTCCACGAGATACAGGAGGTCTTAGATATAGTGCTCTCCAACTTACCTTCAGGTCCTACTTAAATGGTCGCTTCAAATGTCGGTTCTCAATATTGTTTCTCGAAAAGAATACTTTCTTCCCTCTACCGATTCCCATTTGAACTACCTGGTAAGTGTAATGCGACTACTGAAAAAAATATTACTCGCCATGCAAACTTACTCTCATGATCAATTTAATTACATAGTCTATCAAATTTATATCAATTACGCGCTGCCTGCTGGTGGTGGAGATGATTAGGGCACAACAGAATGGTTCTTGACATGCGTTTATTTTTTCTTTTTCTTACGTTGCGGCGATATCTTTTAACGAAATTTCAATCTCTCACCTACACAAGGCGAGACAGGCTCTCAGGATTTGTTTCGTAAATGCTAGTATGATATAGCATCGCGCTGGTAAAACGGGACCTGCCACAGTATACAAAACAGGTATATTCTCTTGAATTATAGCTTATTGTTGTCGAACGTAAAATCACTGTGTTTTCTTTTCCGACATTCGAGCCAATGGCATGGAAGATTGTATTCTCTAATGTTATTTCATGTGTATGAAATTTTTGTAATACATATGTGCATGACAGTTTATTTACAGACACTGAACGCAAGAGATGCTCTCAGGTCGTCGATCAAGCAGAGAGAAATCGTTTAACATAGAGGATTTTTCCTTTGGAGTTTAAATTCTCGCTTTTTCTATACGCTGACGATGGTTTCGAGATAACATGGGCATTCTGCGGTGGTTGTTAATTTTCGCAGCAAAACAGACGAAGTTTTTTCTTGATGTTACGCAGGATGAACACGACTCTCCGGATCATTTGTGATCTGTGGCGTTGCACTTCATTAAGCGTCACAAAATAATGAGATGCGAATTGTGTACTGCAATCGAACATACAAAACAATATCGATTTTGGACACATCCGCGGTCCGACCAGGGGCACGGCGGTGCTGCTAAATTTCTCTTTTGTGTTGGCAAATTGCCATCGCCTCAAGGCAGGCCCCATACCGTGAGCGACCGTGGAGGATTGCAGAAGGCCAGGTGAGACAAGTGGCTGCAGAGGGGTGACAGTGGGCCACAAAAAAAAAGCGCTCAGCAGAGCAGCTAACCATTTGAAAAAGCGAGATGGCTCGTTCTCCAGAATTTTGTTGCTGCGATTCTGACGATCGAAACACAGACCGTTGTTTTTCAATGTCAGATAACACCGGGTCCCAAGTCTTACTTAAAAGATAACCCTTGTCTCTATTAATAAGATTGTCAGATTTTTGAATTTTTGACAGCAATATCTCGATTTCGCCTATTTCCACCACTGGCGGCGCGGTATGTTTACTGCGCTAGAGGGCAATTACGGCACCTTCTCGCGCACGCGTTGTGGGTCTTCTGCTGCCTATATAGGGGCCGCCGCTTGCGCTAGGAAGTCAGTACCGGCGAGATCGTGCACCAGCACTCTCACCTAAAGATGGCGGCCAGTTGGACCGCGGAAATATTGTGTCATGAAGACGTTATAATCCGGCTGCATACCCGAGAAGAATATTATCAATTATTACGCCGGAAAAGCCTTCGTATCCACTGCTATTGTTCAGTTGGCTATACATGCTATTGTGTTGGTGAAGGAGCATCGGTGCAAGGTGGTTAGTGACCACACAAAGCATGGTGGAGCAACTGGCCATTTGAAAAAGCCTGTGTCCTCCCTGTAGGTGGATGGATGCAAGGGAGGGGAGGGATGAGAGGAGGTAAGAGGGCCCCGATTTTTGCCAGTTTTCGGACACCTATCGAGGAGAAAACACGTTCAACTACCAACCCCTCTGCGGGTTTTTTGGGATGACGATTTTCCCCAGTACATATGCTACATTATGACCCATTCATTATGAGTGCAAATTTTTTCATGACAGTTTTGAAATGTAATTAGAACTGTGATGCATGTTTTCCATCAGTTGCGGTAGCGTGTATTGGCTTTGGTTACCTGGGCTGAAGAGTGGTTTTTGAGGAGGCATCTGTAGCGAACTGCGACATCAAACAACGATACATACTGTCCTCATTTGCATGCTTACAGGTAATAGACTTTTTATACTCCTCTCTGTCCAGCACCAGCATCTCATCAGTTGAACATATTTCCAGCCAAAAAGAATAAATATAGTAACTAACACACGTACCTTTTTTCCCGCCAGCTTGTAGCTGAAGGGTAAAGTTCGAGTGTGTCTGTCACTAGTTTCGAGTGGTATTGCGAAATTTTTTCCCAGCAGAATAACATCATTTGTATGGTATCATCAGTTTTCGAGCTATATTACGATTTTAGGCTGTCCTTGTGTAGCGCTATGCATATAGTTGTGTAATTAGGCCCGATCTTTATGATTAATTACGTAATTAGGACCTATCTTTACTTCATTTTTCTGACCAAAATAAAGTACACTAACCTTACCTTCCTTTCCTGCATCTGAACAGTTTCCTGAGTTCGGGGTGCACTTGGGCTTTACATCCAGTAGAACCAGGGTTCAAGTCCCAGATAGAGCACTGCCATTTTCAATTTCCCTCAATTCCAAGCACTTCCGGTGATATAATTGTGTTAGGAGGATGCACTTGGGCTTTCCATTGAGAAGGACCTGGGTTCGAATCCCGAGAAAAGCCACCGCCAATTTTATTTTCCCACCAATTTCTAGGGGGGGGGGGGGGAGGGGATGTCTGCAAAGCTCTGGGACAAAGAAATTCCCACTAAAATTTAAAATTTCCGCCAAAAAACGAAATTTCCACCAATAGGATAGGTTGAGGGAGGGGGAGGGTGGGGAGGGGGGGGCATACTCGGGGCAGGGTTGGGTGTAGTCGGGGGCAGTGGGGGGATGAATTGATCAATTTAATTAATTTGAATATCAATTTGATATGAAAATTAGGGTGATACCGCCATTACACTACTACTGCTATGAAGCCACAACCAGCTTGTACAGTGCCTTCTTGACAATTTGGGTCAATGGCTTCATGCAGTCTGTGCAACACTCGGAACCTACTATCACTTCTTACCAACTCAAATCGAGACTCATCTGATAGTGCACAGTTTTCCAGTCGTCTAGGGTCCAGTCGATATGGTCGCCAGCCCAAGAGAGGCACTGTAGATGGTGTCGTCTGCTGCCATAATTCAGTATATCCAAATTTCGCCGCACTGTCCTAATGAATACGTTCGTCGTTCATCCCACATTAATTTCTGCGGTTGTTTCACGTAGTGTTGCTTGTCTGTTAGCTCTGACAACTCTACTCAAACGCCGCTGCTGTCACTCGTTAAGCGAAGGCCGTCGGCCACTACATTTTCCGTGGTGAAAAGTTACCCCTGAAATTTGATATTCTTGGCATATTCTTGACACTACGGACCTCCCTAACGATTTCCGAAATTTAATGCCCCATGCGTCTAGTTCCAAGCACTTTTCCGCATCAAAGTCTGTTAATTCCCGTCGTACGGCGACAATCACATTTTCACATTAATTACCTGAGTACAAATGTCAACTCCGCCAGTGCACTGCCCTTTTATGCTTTGTGTACGCGGTACTACCGCTATCTGTGTACATGTACATCGGTATGCCATGACTTTTGTTATCCGAGTATCCACGATTAAGTATTGGAAAACTTATACAATCAGTATTACAATCTTATGAATTTTTGAAAATACACTCCTGGAAATTGAAATAAGAACACCGTGAACTCATTGTCCCAGGAAGGGGAAACTTTATTGACACATTCCTGGGGTCAGATACATCACATGATCACACTGACAGAACCACAGGCACATAGACACAGGCAACAGAGCATGCACAATGTCGGCACTAGTACAGTGTATATCCACCTTTCGCAGCAATGCAGGCTGCTATTCTCCCATGGAGACGATCGTAGAGATGCTGGATGTAGTCCTGTGGAACGGCTTGCCATGCCATTTCCACCTGGCGCCTCAGTTGGACCAGCGTTCGTGCTGGACGTGCAGACCGCGTGAGACGACGCTTCATCCAGTCCCAAACATGCTCAATGGGGGACAGATCCGGAGATCTTGCTGGCCAGGGTAGTTGACTTACACCTTCTAGAGCACGTTGGGTGGCACGGGATACATGAGGACGTGCATTGTCCTGTTGGAACAGCAAGTTCCCTTGCCGGTCTAGGAATGGTAGAACGATGGGTTCGATGACGGTTTGGATGTACCGTGCACTATTCAGTGTCCCCTCGATGATCACCAGTGGTGTACGGCCAGTGTAGGAGATCGCTCCCCACACCATGATGCCGGGTGTTGGCCCTGTGTGCCTCGGTCGTATGCAGTCCTGATTGTGGCGCTCACCTGCACGGCGCCAAACACGCATACGACCATCATTGGCACCAAGGCAGAAGCGACTCTCATCGCTGAAGACGACACGTCTCCATTCGTCCCTCCATTCACGCCTGTCGCGACACCACTGGAGGCGGGCTGCACGATGTTGGGGCGTGAGCGGAAGACGGCCTAACGGTGTGCGGGACCGTAGCCCAGCTTCATGGAGACGGTTGCGAATGGTCCTCGCCGATACCCCAGGAGCAACAGTGTCCCTAATTTGCTGGGAAGTGGCGGTGCGGTCCCCTACGGCACTGCGTAGGATCCTACGATCTTGGCGTGCATCCGTGCGTCGCTGCTGTCCGGTCCCAGGTCGACGGGCACGTGCACCTTCCGCCTACCACTGGCGACAACATCGATGTACTGTGGAGACCTCACGCCCCACGTGTTGAGCAATTCGGCGGTACATCCACCCGGCCTCACGCATGCCCACTATACGCCCTCGCTCAAAGTCCATCAACTGCACATACGGTTCACGTCCACGCTGTCGCGGCATGCTACCAGTGTTAAAGACTGCGATGGAGCTCCGTATGCCACGGCAAACTGGCTGACACTGACGGCGGCGGTGCACAAATGCTGCGCAGCTAGCGCCATTCGACGGCCAACACCGCGGTTCCTGGTGTGTCCGCTGTGCCGTGCGTGTGATCATTGCTTGTACAGCCCTCTCGCAGTGTCCGGAGCAAGTATGGTGGGTCTGACACACCGGTGTCAATGTGTTCTTTTTTCCATTTCCAGGAGTGTAATTTAGTTTCGTGACCGAAAACACGATCGAAACTTTTGATCCCCTGAGAAAATTTCATTTTACCCTTTAAGTGGTAATTACCCCCAGGCTGGAATCCATTGGTCTACTGCATGAGCTGTTTCATAGACGTTTAATTGCCGAACGTCCGGTACAGTACACAGTATAGCACACTCTACGATGTTTCCATTTGTGACTGTCGCTTTAGGGTGTTATTCACTTGGAACACCTTCAATGGAAACACAGCTTGTTGGAGTTCCTGTGCCCGTTTATTAACAGTTGGAAATGGAGGAAATGGTTCTGAGCACTATGGGACTTAACATCTGAGATCGTCAGTCCCCTAGAACTTCGGACTACTTAAACCTAACTAACCGAAGGACATCACACACATCCATGCCCGAGGCAGGATTCGAACCTGCGACCGCAGCAGTCGCGCGGTTCCGGACCGAAGCGCCCAGAACCGCTCGGTCACAGCGGCCGGTGGAGCTGACTCCTTATAAACCATTATCAGCTACAAAAGAATTCGAACTGAGAAACTATTTAAAACAAAGTTATTTCAAAATATTACAGTCTTCCTGGTCATCCATTTTAACGCAACGCACCGAAAATTACCAAAAATGTCGTATCAAGAACACTATTTCGTATATGAAGTTGAGAACTTAACTACGCTATTGCATTATACGTACGAAGATAAGGAAACAAAAATTTTACTAATACCAGCGCCATCTCTTCCCCATGTCAATACTTTTCCTCCTTGCCACGACATTCCACTCGACTGTTTTATTACTAGATTCATTGATGCCATTTAATATTGCACACTAACAATATTAGTGAGAAAATCCTCACCAATTTTCGATTGCTTCAGCAGCATCATCACCATTTTTAAGCGGCGCTCGGTGGTGTATTTTGTCTTCTGTTTGTCTGGTGTTATCATTTGATAATAATTACTCTGAAGTCCAAGGAGGCTGCAAAAGCGGTTAAGACAGGCGTCTAGTATTCTGGCAGAGTTTAGTTCACATTCACTTCCGCTAATAATGTCTCTCTGACGTTTTCTTATGCCACTTCAAGCGGGTATCTGAACATTCATTTCAACCAAGGTACAATTGCATTAGAATGATTAATCACAAGGTTCTAATTATCACATTGAAAAAGCAAAGTTACGTAACTTGCTTTTTGTTCATTTGCAGGTACATGTATGCAGTCCTAGTACACGCTGAAATACCAGCAGCACAATATCGTAGGAAGCCGCTGGAGGGGACAGAACAAAATGTGACAGCCCATCTCCTTTTCATCCGTCATCTTCATAAGAAACTAATAAGGCACTGTCTTGTTGACGTAACCACCCTTTACTGTCGCTCGCCGATTATGTCATTTGGTTGTAGTTGCTGCTGTTAATTTCATTTAAGGCACTTTTTAATACAGATCTTCAATACCTACCTCTTGATATTTCTCTCCAGGATTTTTTCTTGAACAATGATTTTCATGAAGCTGTTACGTCGAATTAAGGGGAGGTTTACTATGTTTTGGTACAGAAACAAAAATTTTTTTAAATTGCATTTTTGGATCCATAAAAGTGTTTAGAATCCACCCCTGAAATGGTTTTTCCGAAAACGAAACGGAAATGTTTGCTATTCGCGGTTGAACAAAAAAATGCACCTGCCTGAAATCGACCTTTTTCACGGACCAGTTTTTTCGTTCGGAGGACGAGTTATTGTACCGGTGCTTTGGGGGAAACACACAAAATTCAAATGAAACTTTGAACGCGTGTGTTTGGAAGTTAGCCCCCAAGCATTTATATTCTGGTGTGAAAACGGTGGAGATTGCGACTTTCCTGGCAGTGAGCAGCTTCAACGAAGGGTATTGAGCAATTCTGAAGATCATGATAACAATGGACGTCACCCTGTGACTCCATTCGACGCAGTTCGCGAAGCATTCGGATGACCACCGGATTCAAGCGGCCGAAAACCGCTTGTCACCGGCCGTACGAGAGGCTCTGGAGCAGCGCAGGATGGCCCACAGCGAGCAGAACGCCCTCTATGAGGAAGAGAAAGGACTAGTGTATGGACCCGGAATCGCAGATTGAACGTAAATTACATAATATTGCATTTCCATGTAGTCAAATCTTCAAACGCATTTTTCTCAAAATGCCTTTTTTTTATCGCGCGGTATAGTAACTTCAAATCTACTGAACCGATTGATATGATCCTTTGTTTCCGGTGAAGCTAACTAAACTGTCTAGGAGCTGTACCACTTTTATTACGGTCCACCAACTATAAATTTTTTACTTGACCGACGAAGTCGAAAAATCGATGAAAAACCCCTATTTTTTTCGAATGGCCGCCATTTTATTTCATATGGTCGAAATAACATAAGCGAGGTACAATTCCTAAAGAATCTTATATACTTCGCTAACGTCAGCTCAGTTTTGATTTCAGACGAGCCGGCTAACCTGTGATACACCGCGCGTGGAGGTCTACATCGAAATTTTGTTTCTTTCTGTAGCCCTTCCGCCTTTGTTCTTCGACATTTGCAGTCGAAAAAATTCCAGTTTGTAGATGAAATATCAATAAACATTTTGACCAAATTTGACATTGATATCTATAATACATTCAGAGAAAAAAATAATCAAAGAACATGCTTTTTTCGGGACAAAGATAGTAAACCTCTCCATAAGTGTCCAATTAGTTTACTTTTCCTTTCAGTATTCAATAATAATTTTTTTTTCCGATCGAGGATGTTTTTGTGGCTCTTCTCTGTACCTACATATCTGTTGGTTGTAATTTTTTTCTTTTTTTGTTTCCCCAGGATCCACCCTTCTCAATCGTAGCTTAAAATGTTCGAAATAAACGTTTTGATGTGTTTCTTTCTTATTTCTGTATTAAGGTCTTCAATAAATTACTTTCACACCGTCCAACCACATCACTGTGACCACCTGTCAAAAGCCTGAATAAAAACACATTTTGCAGTGCGAGAAGTGCAGGAACAAAGTCAATGAAGTTCTAGAAGATAGCGGCAGGGATGTGGAGCCATGCCGACTTAAGCGCTAGGTTTCTTGGCTGAGCGAACAGCCCGATCGAGGTGTTCCCACAGATTCTCAATTGGGTTCAAATCCGGGGAGTTTGGTGGCTAGAAGAGTACTGCAAATTCATCCTGATGCTCTTTGAACCACACACGTTCTCTGAGAGCTGTGTGACATGTTGCATTGTCCGGCTGGTGGATGCCATCGTCCGAGGAAAAACAACTGCATATAGGGGTGAAAATGGCCCCCAAGGATAGATGCAAATTTGCGTTGACCCACGTTGCCTTAATGAATGACGAGATCACCCACGGAACGCCATGGAAACTTTGCCCAGACAATAACGCTCCCTCAAAGTTGCAGCGCATTTTTTTTTTTCCGGACGTTTCATGCCGTACTCGTCAACGCCAATCTGTCCGATGGAGCGTAAAATGTGATTCATCCGAAAATGCCACATACGGCCCTTCTTTCAGTGGACGTCCAGTTCTGGTACTGGTGTACGAATTCCAGCTTTCGTCGCCGATGCACGGGAGACAGTTGACGCCTGCTGCGAAGACCCTAACGCAGCAAAGGTCGCTAAACGGTCATTGAGGAGATACTGTTGGTAGCCCCTTGGTCGTTCAACAGTTGCACATCTACCCCCCTGTACACATATCCGCAGCCATCTTTCACCCCTGTCATCTACGGCTCGTGGTGCAACACACTTGTCTCGAAGCCAGTTTTGGACAGTACCTTTTTCCCACGCACGGTATACTTTGACCATAACGGCAGGCGTGCTGTTTACAGACTTAGCCGTTTCGGAAATACACTCCTGGAAATTGAAATAAGAACACCGTGAATTCATTGTCCCAGGAAGGGTAAACTTTATTGACACATTCCTGGGGTCAGATACATCACATGATCACACTGACAGAACCACAGGCACATAGACACAGGCAACAGAGCATGCACAATGTCGGCACTAGTACAGTGTATATCCACCTTTCGCAGCAATGCAGGCTGCTATTCTCCCATGGAGACGATCGTAGAGATGCTGGATGTAGTCCTGTGGAACGGCTTGCCTTGCCATTTCCACCTGGCGCCTCAGTTGGACCAGCGTTCGTGCTGGACGTGCAGACCGCGTGAGACGACGCTTCATCCAGTCCCAAACATGCTCAATGGGGGACAGATCTGGAGATCTTGCTGGCCAGGGTAGTTGACTTACACCTTCTAGAGCACGTTGGGTGGCACGGGATACATGCGGACGTGCATTGTCCTGTTGGAACAGCAAGTTCCCTTGCCGGTCTAGGAATGGTAGAACGATGGGTTCGATGACGGTTTGGATGTACCGTGCACTATTCAGTGTCCCCTCGACGATCACCAGTGGTGTGCGGCCAGTGTAGGAGATCGCTCCCCACACCATGATGCCGGGTGTTGGCCCTGTGTGCCTCGGTCGTATGCAGTCCTGATTGTGGCGCTCACCTGCACGGCGCCAAACACGCATACGACCATCATTGGCACCAAGGCAGAAGCGACTCTCATCGCTGAAGACGACACGTCTCCATTCGTCCCTCCATTCACGCCTGTCGCGACACCACTGGAGGCGGGCTGCACGATGTTGGGGCGTGAGCGGAAGACGGCCTAACGGTGTGCGGGACCGTAGCCCAGCTTCATGGAGACGGTTGCGAATGGTCCTCGCCGATACCCCAGGAGCAACAGCGTCCCTAATTTGCTGGGAAGTGGCGGTGCGGTCCCCTACGGCACTGCGTAGGATCCTACGGTCTTGGCGTGCATCCGTGCGTCGCTGCGGTCCGGTCCTAGGTCGACGGGCACGTGCACCTTCCGCCTACCACTGGCGACAACATCGATGTACTGTGGAGACCTCACGCCCCACGTGTTGAGCAATTCGGCGGTACGTCCACCCGGCCTCCCGCATGCCCACTATACGCCCTCGCTCAAAGTCCGTCAACTGCACATACGGTTCACGTCCACGCTGTCGCGGCAAGCTACCAGTGTTAAAGACTGCGATGGAGCTCCGTATGCCACGGCAAACTGGCTGACACTGACGGCGGCGGTGCACAAATGCTGCGCAGCTAGCGCCATTCGACGGCCAACACCGCGGTTCCTGGTGTGTCCGCTGTGCCGTGCGTGTGATCATTGCTTGTACAGCCCTCTCGCAGTGTCCGGAGCAAGTATGGTGGGTCTGACACACCGGTGTCAATGTGTTCTTTTTTCCATTTCCAGGAGTGTACTTCCACGCTTGGCCCGAAAGTTAATGATCATGACCTTTCGGACGTCACATAAATCGCTCAGTTTCCGCATTTCAACGAGTGCACTGTTTTCCGTTCTACCCGGCGTCTTTACATACCTTCCATTGCTAGTGATGCTACCTGCCGTCTGTGAGTGGTTATTGCACGTTGTCGTTGAACATACGCGGTGGTCACGTTAATCTCACTGGACCGTGTATCTCTGAAGGCTTGTTTGGTCATTGCAGTTCTTCTTTTAATATGCATTATTACGCAATGTAAGCTCACAGGACAAAATATTGGTCACCTTCTTAAAACTGCACACTGATCACTTTGGAGCGCTGTAGGTTGCTTGTATTCGTGCCAGGTGGTCTTGTGACACTCCGCCGCTGACATAAGTTGAAAGTGGACTGTTTTATTTGCCACTAAAATTTTCAGGTAGTTTTGGTCATTAATGTGAATGTAATTGTAAACTTGATCTATGTATTCAACGTCCGTTGCATCGATATAACCACATTCTTCGTAGTCTGTTCCAGAGAAATTACCTTTACTATGTCAGATTAGCAGACAGTGTGTGTTAGACAGTCAGACGATGTACCTGCTTTGAAAATGATGGAATCTGACCTGCCGCGTAGTGGAGGTAACATTATTTATAAAGGATTTTATGATAATCTATTCTGAGGAAAAATTTTGTGGAACTGAGATGATATGAATGCAAGTTCTCTAAGGCAATCTAGCTCATATATATATATATATATATATATATATAACGAAATTACGTCTTTGCATGCATATATATACAATACATATGCAAGCGAAGACGTAATTTCGTAAATTTTTTAGTTTATTAACTGCTTGACCCAATTTGTTTTTTAAATTGAACACAATTGCACAAAGTTTTCAACAGAAATTGTTGAGAATTTATTTTGGAAGAGTGATTGCATAACGTTAACTGCAACTGTATGTATATGTCAGATAATCTGCTTTTGTTAATACTACAACAGTTACTATGAGGTTTCACTAAAATACACTGTTGTTATTATGTTCTTTCACTGAACAACACAGAAAAGTAATTCGTTTCAAGGTTAGGAAAGGACTGAAACAATTCACTAGCGGTTGCCAACAATGATATAAACGTTTCTAAATTGCTAATAAAAGTAAACAAATTTACTTGTATATAAATATTTGCTTTTCAGTATGTCCTGGAAAACTACTGCACATACACGTCTGGGACATTTTTATTAGATTCACCCGACCAGTAACAACGAAACAAATGGAAATCGTGCTTTACTTTAACCTCGTACGGTTTTGCGATGGCTTCATATTAGCAAAATTGCAAAATTTCAACAAAATCTTTTATTAGCCGTAACTCCGTAACTAAACATTTACGGACCTATATTTACGTGAAATTCTTTCTTTATTTTTATTCAAAGAGTAAATATTAAAATATTTGCATATATTCGTGAATCACCCTGTACAGGGCGTAAGTTTTAAGTTGACCAACCAGAATAACTCGAAAAATAAGCTTTCCCATCTGTGAAAAAAATTAATATTTGGGTCAAAATTTGTAATTTCCTCTCTCTCTCAAACCCCACCCTATCGGGAGAGAGAGAGAGAGAGAGAGTTTAAGTTTAAGCGAATCAAAAATTATGAAGTAAATAAGTATTTTTTATTTATCAGTAACCATTTTCCACGCAGAAATGAGAACATGGATTCCAAGAATCAAAACAAATGTTTAAGACAAAATTTACGTAGATTTTCATGTAGAATCTGATTCTGCAATAAAAAATGCGAGGTCCCAATTGAAATTTTAAAGTTGCCTCCCACCCCACCCCAATCGGGCTGTGATGGCTGTGATGGCACTTTGGATTCTATACATTTTTTCGTGTGAAGCTTATTTTTCGAGTTAAAGTTAGATACAGTGGGAATTAGGGAAGTTCGGTGGCAGAAGGAACAAGACTTTTGGTCAGGTGAATACAGGGTTATAAATACAAAATCAAATAGGGGTAACGCAGGAGTAGGCTTAATAATGAATAAAACATAGGAGTGCGGGTAAGCTACTACAAACAGCATAGCGAACGCATTATTGTGGCCAAGATATACACGAATCCCATGCCTACTACAGTAGTACACGTTTATATGGCAACTAGCTCTGCAGATGATGAAGAAATTGAAGAAATGTATGATGAGATAAAAGAAATTATTCAGGTAGTGAAGGGAGACGAACATTTAATAGTCATGGGTGACTGGAATTCAACAGTAGCAAAAGGAAGAGAAGGAAACGTAGTAGGTGAATATGGATTAGGGCTAAGAAATGAAAGAGGAAGCCGCGTGGTAGACGTTTGCACAGAGCATAATCATAGCTAACACTTGGTTCAAGAATCATGAAAGAAGGTTGTATACATGGAAGAACCCTGGAGATACTAGAAAGTTTCAGATAGATTATATAATGGTAAGACAAAGATTTAGGAACCAGGTTTTAAATTGTAAAACATTTCCAGGGGCAGATGTGGACTCTGACCACAATCTGTTGGTTATGAACTGTAGATTAAAACTGAAGAAACTGCAAAAAGGTGGCAATTTAAGGAGATGGGACCTGGATAAACTGGAAGAACCAGAGGTTGTACAGAGTTTCAGGGAGAGCATAAGGGAACAATGGCAGGAATGGGGGAAAGAAATACAGTAGAAGAAGAATGGGTAGCTTTGAGGAATGAAATAGTGAAGGCAGCAGACGAGGGCTAGTAGAAATCCTTAGGTAACAGAAGAGATACCGAATTTAATTGATGAAAGGAGAGAATACAAAACTGCAGTAAATGAAGCAGGCAAAAAAGAATAGAAACGTCTCAAAAATGAGATTGACAGGAAGTGCAAAATGGCCAAGAACGGATGACTAGGGGACAAATGTAAGGATGTAGAGGCTTATCTCACGAGGGGTAAGATAGATACTGCCTACAGGAAAATTAAAGAGATCTTTGGAGAAAAGAGGACCACTTGCATGAATATCAAGCGCTCAGATGGAAACTCAGTTCTAAGCAAAGAAGGGAAAGCAGAAAGGTGGAAGGAGTATATAGAGGGTCTATACAGGGGCGATGTTCTTGAGGACAATATTATGAAAATGGAAGAGGATGTAGATGAAGATGAAATGGGAGATATGATACTGCGTGAAGAGTTTGACAGAGCGCTGAAAGATCTAAGTCGAAACAAGGCCCCGGGAGTAGACAATATTCCATTAGAACTACTAACAGCCTTGGGAGAGCCAGTCCTGACAAAACTCTACCATCTGGTGAGCAAGATGTATGAGACAGGCGAAATACCCGCAGACTTCAAGAAGAATATAATAATTCCAATCCCAAAGAAAGCAGGTGTTGACAGATGTGAAAATTACCAAACTATCAGTTTAATAAGTTACAGCTGCAAAATACTAACGCGAATTCTTTACAGACGAATGGAAAAACTGGTGGAAGCTGACCTCGGGGAAGATCAGTTTGGATTCCGTAGAAATGTTGGAACACGAGAGGCAATACTGACCCTACGACTTATCTTAGAAGAAAGGTTAAGGAAAGGCAAACCTAGGTTTCTAGCATTTGTAGACTTAGAGAAAGCTTTTGACAATGTTGACTGGAATACTCTCTTTCAAATTCTGAAGGTGGCAGGGGTAAAATACAGGGAGTGAAAGGCTATTTACAATTTGTACAGAAACCAGATGGCAGTTATAAGAGTCGAAGGACATGAAAGGGAAGCAGTTGTTGGGAAGGGAGTGAGACAGGGTTTTAGCCTCTCCCCGACGGAGTAGGCATTAAAATCCATGGAGAAGAAATAAAAACTTTGAGGTTCGCCGATGACGTAATTATGTCAGAGACGGCAAAGGAGTTGGAAGAGCAGTTGAACGGAATGGACAGTGTCATGAAAGGAGGATATAAGATGAACATCAACAAAAGCAAACCCGGGTTCCCGGGTTCGATTCCCGGCGGGGTCAGGGATTTTCTCTGTCTCGTGATGACTGGGTGTTGTGTGATTTCCTTCGGTTAGTTAGGTTTAAGTAGTTCTAAGTTCTAGGGGACTGATGACCATAGATGTTAAGTCCCATAGTGCTCAGAGCCATTTGAACCATTTTTGAACGAAAGCAAAACGAGGATAATGGAATGCAGTCGAATTAAGTCGGGTGATGCTGAGGGAATTAGATTAGGAAATGAGACACTTAAAGTAGTAAAGGGGTTTTGCTACTTAGGGAGTAAAATAACCGATGATGGTCGAAGCAGAGAGGATATAAAATGTAGACTGGCAATGGCAAGGAAAGCGTTTCTCAAGAAGAGGAATTTGTTAACATCGAGTATAGATTTAAGTGTCAGGAAGTCGTTTCTGAAAGTATTTGTATGGAGTGTAGCCATATATGGAAGTGAAACATGGACGACAAATAGTTTGGACAAGAAGAGAATAGAAGCTTTTGAAATGTGGTGCTACAGAAGAACGCTGAAGATTAGATGGGTTGATCACATAACTAATGAGGAGGTATTGAATAGAATTGGAGAAAAGAGAAATTTGTGGCACAACTTGACTAGAAGAAGGGATCGGTTGGTAGGGCATATTCTGAGGCATCAAGGGATCACCAATTTGGTATTGGAGGGCAGCTTGGAGGGTAAAAATCTTAGATGGAGACCAAGAGATGAATACAGTAAGCAGATTCAGAAGGACGTAGGTTGCAGTACGTACTGGGACATGAAGAACCTTGCACAGGACAGAGTGGCATGGAGAGCTGCATCAAACCAGTCTCAGGACGGAAGACCACAACAACAACAACAACAACAAAATTTTATAAATTCTTTGCGGGTGATAAGTGTTTTACCCGTGTGTGTGTGTGTGTGATTGTGTGGTCTCTTATTGTTAGAACACTGCGTATGATTGAAGTTCGGTGCAGAAATTTTATACTGCAGCATATGGTTTTGTCTTAAAATTGAAACAAGTGTTAAGGAAAAAAATTGTGCACAGGAAAATTAAGAAAAATTTTGCCAAGAACTTTATGAAACGGTGTACTGTTGTTATGGTTTAATGAATCCTATTTATACATGGAATCTGTGTTCTCACTTATCAGTCGTTAATTTTAGTTCCTCAGTTTTCATTCTTTACCCTTATGAATTTGTTTTGTATACTCTCATTGCATTTAGCGAGTTGTGTGCTGCAGAAGCATTTTTGTGAAAATTGATGGGACACCATCTTGCATTGTACATCGCAAGTACGGTAAATGAAAATTGATTTTGGTTAGGCAGATCAATATTTCTAACAGCAACAGGTTGCAAGACAGACGAGCGCTCCACGCGCACACGTAGTGCAGCAAAATTCATGTTGACTGTAAGGCGCAGTGATTGTCAGAACATGTTTGTAAAAATATCATGCCATTTCACAGGTTTCAAATCGGTAAGGGATTTCAGAAAAGTTCTATCTTGTAAGTTTTCAAGTAATTTTATCAGAAAGTCAGAAGAGTTAAATTTTTTCTTCATTTGCCGTATAGATAAATTAAAAGTTCTGGTAGTCGTTGTTTGTAAGGCTAAAGATAAAGATTAATAATATTCAGGGCCAACATTTTAATTTGTGTAATTTGTTTCGCAGCCAAATGGCGTATGTAAATTTCATTGAAAACGGTTTCCTCTCTCGCAGGCGAATTGTTTTATGTAAAGCTATCCTGGATCTCGCATCGTGTTCCGTGACCGCGTATTTCCGTTCAAAATTTAATTTTAACACAGTTTTGGTGTCCTGCGCCGCAATTTACACATTTCAATATTAGAATAAGTTTTAATCAATTATCAGACATCAGACAGACGCATACACAAGTTTAGAAGTTTTTTACAATATCGTTTCAAAGTCATGGCACTGAGTAAGGTAGGGAGTGAGGGCAGAAATTTAGGTATGAATGTAATCGTGACACAATGGCAGAAAAGAGCTGTAAGGTTGGTATGTGCCCATGGTCACAACGTGTGTAAATATCCTCAATTGTCTGGTGTGTCAAAGTAGACTAGTCAACAAGTCTACAAGGAACGATTAGTTACTCGCGGCCATGTGCAATGGCTTAAAAAGAGTGGTCATAAAAGTATCCTAACCGACTGCAACCGGAGACAAGTTTCATTGCTTGTCAATGACAACTGGTTTCAAACCAAACGGTAATTAGTGCTGCCTGTGAATGTAGGTCCTTCTCAATCAGTTCCCATTGCGAAGGGAATTGCTGGAAATGGGCATTTGGGGCAGGTACCTTGCAAAAGACCCCAATGAGACAAATAACACAGAAACGGAACTGTAGCCGACATGAGTCATGTACACTCATGCCCAGATAAAAACAGAACACCTCGAACGACTAGAGACAGGACGTTCATCAATAGAGCAATACCATCTACCAGTAAAATGCGCCTGCGGACCTCGTTGTCGCTAGGTAATGGATCAGAGTGACTCGTGCAGACGTGCAGGATGCCTCCCAGACGTATGCGCGAACCGTACCGTCGAATCAGAGAGTTTGAAAGACGACGCATTATTGGCGTGAGAGAACGTGATGCACCGATCTGGGAAACTGCCTCTCGTGTGGGACAGAGTGTTTAGGGAGAGCAAAGGTTGTGTGCCGAATGGTTCACGGAAGGCCGTGGAACACGACGAGGTGGGTCAGGTCGCACCACCAAGACCAACCCCAGAGAAGATCGACGCCTCATCCGAATGGCACTTGTGATGTTACAAAATAAAAGTGATATTGTTATTCAATGGAAATTGAGATTTAGCCTACTGTTTTATCAATCACAATTGGCGTAAGAATCATGGATTGACCATTGTCATAAAATATTGCATTATGAGATGTGAATAGTTTTTACTTGCAGTTTCGCGTGGCTTGAGGCAGTGAAACCTCCACGCAAAAATGTTAAAATATTAACTGAAGTGTAACCTCCCCGCAAAAATGTTTAAATATTTAAATGAAATGGGAGCCTTATGCTGTCTTCCCACAAAACTGAATAATAAAAATGAGCCAAGCGTAACCTCCCCGTGAAAATTTCATATTATTAACTGAATAACAAATGAGCCAGTATGTTAACTCCCCACAAAATTAACGTTAAGAAATGAAGATTGCTCATTAAACCCACAATAATGTTAATTAGATAACGAACCATGAACTGACTGTAAGATCTCAACACAAATAATTAAAACTGACAAATTTTATAGGTACAGCAGCGCTGACCTACGGCCCTGTGAAATAATTAAACCTGATAAATTTTTACTTCAGTAAAACTCCATCTGCTCTTATTTTTGGCACAGCTTCGTGCAACGTTGGCGTATATTTAATTCTGATTCTTGGAGGAAATGCATAGGAAATGATCTTTAAATTGAAATGAATCTTTTTCTTCAAAAGGGTGGAAAAATTCTTTAAATTGAAATGATTACTTTCTTTAAAAGATTTACTTTATAAATAATTATTATTGGGGCATCTCTTGAACAAATTAACTACAATTAACAGATGTTATTAGCTGAGCGCAATGCTGCTTCATTACCTTCTATAACAAAATACCTCGTCGCGAACCATGACCAGAGATGGAATGGAGGGAGAGCACGCCGCCGACCCATGTCGAGCCCGCTCAGTACAACCGTCCACTCGCTACAACTACTGCCGACAGAGTGCAACTCGCAACTGCTCTTGCCGACTCGCAACATGCTACTTCTACTGTCTCCCGCGCGCTACTACTCTCGAACTGAACTCTCGCGCGGTCAAGCGCAGACTAGCAACGATAAATAACTCTCTGGTCAGAGATTCTGTCATGCCTCGCCATCGCTGGTAATGAATACATATGAAACGTACGCGTTTCAGCAGTCACAATTAGCGTGCTATTGAGTAAGAAATTGCGTTATCGTCTTTCTAATTACTTCATGATCGTAGATACGATCATACCCGGTTGTGAAGTTATTGTTATGTCAAAACAATTTCCTAAGGGACCAGAAAGTTCTTAAGGGCGCAAAAACAACTGTAACATCACACAAAAGGGAAATTCAATATTAAAGCTGATGCAAGAAGACGATAAAACAGTTTTCTTTTTATCAATGTAACACGCACATTGGACTGCTGATCTTGGTGTCTGTAATATTAGCAAAATGCATAATTAAAATTAAAATAATACTGAGGAGATAATAGGGATGAGCACTGCTAAATGATTCAGTATTCCCGGATAAAATATTTATTGTAACTAAAACCTATACCGTACCTTAAGCTTAGTACTACAATGACGGTAGATTTTTATGTCCGTATCATGTCCATTGAGCGCTCTTTTATATAGCCATTGTCTTCTTTGAGTCGCTCGTGCGTCGTCACGGTAAGTTATAACAGTTCTTTACACTTCACTCAAACTTAGACATAACACGTTTTTATACATTTAGTAAAAATTCGATCAGACTGCCACAAATCTGCGTCCGTCTTACTTGAGAAAAACAGGACAAGTCTTTTTAGCGCTCAAGGCTTCATTTGTTCTCCAGCGAACAAAATAGTGAAGGATCGCATATCTATCCGTATTTTTCTGTTTATATTGCCACCCAAAGACGACGAATTACATTATTTAGAAAATTCCACCGTCGCCATGCAACGCCTCATTATACATTAATCATTATTTATAAACAACTATTTGCCTTCTGGCTGAAAGTATTAACTACTCGTATTTGCTGTTTCAATGAAGTCAAAAATAGCGAATATCACACACTGCAGGGCAGATCTCCGTCCTCCTCGCCTCTGGCGCAAGAGTGGAACAGCGTATCACATACACTATCAGGGGTGACAGTCCGTTACCATTTATTACAGCATGGTTCACGGGCTACGCGCGTGTCGTCCACTTCTCCCCCTAGCTTTCACGAATGTGCAGAAACATGCTAGACGGCAATTATGTATGAAACGACGTCAACGGCAATAGGAAAGGCATCAGACATTGTTTTCGGACGAATGCAGGTTCCCTTTCTTTGAAAGTGATCGCCGCATTTTGGCTCACCACAGACAGGAGGAGCGGCATCGCGGTGACTCCATTCATACAACATGTTATATACTGCGCCAACTCAAGGCCTTATGGTGTGGAGTGTTATTTCTTACTACCACAAATCACAGTTGGTGCGTGTCCAGGGCATTGCGACCAGTTTGACCCACGTGAATGAGACCCTGAGACCCTTAACCACACCGCTACTGCACAATACCCCAGACGCCATTTTTCAGCAAGACAATGCATGACCACATTTTGCTCACGAACTGGTGTCTTCTTGGTCGGCCTTTTGCCTTGGGCCGCCAGATTACCAGCCTTGCCGCCAAACGAAAATGTGCGTGGTATGGTGAAATGACAGGTGCAGTGCAGTGAGCCAATGCGAACCGCCACAGATGGACTTTGGAACCTGGTGGTTCAGCATGGATGGCTATACCACAGGACGTCATTTGTGCCTTATAAGCGTCGATGACATCACGCATAGAATAAGTTATCAGGGCCCATGGCGGACCCCATGCCCACTACGCAACAGGACACCTGCTGAGCTGAGGTCACTGAAATGCTAATCATTTCTGCAGAACATGCTAACGTACATGTCCTGTGAATATGAATGTCCTATCTCCAGTCGTTCAAGGTGTTCCGTTTTTTTTCTGAACATGAGTATAGTATGGTACAATGAGTCATAATTTTGTTCGTTTTCAAATCATACAAGGAGTCGAGTACAATGACAGTCCAATTAAGCATTTAATGTATTCAACGCTGCTATCTCTCCTCCTCGATTTTGTAGGTGAACTGACGATTTTCTAGCAAATTTAATGAATATTTAAGCAATTGTGGAGCAGCTTAGAGGCACACTGTTAGTCTCATTTTAAACACGATAAATCTGCCCTCCTCCCCCCACACCCCGAAAAAAGTCTTGCATCTGCTCGCAAATAAAAACAGAAAATAACTTCATAAGTCAATATTTATTTCATATTTTACGACAAAAGATAATTACATACATTTTATATGTAATTTGCTTCTAAATAATCCTCTTGAACATATAATGGTTCAAATGGCTCTGAGCACTATGGGACTTAACATCTGAGGTCATGAGTCCCGTAGACTTAGAACTACTTAAAGCTAACTAACCTAAGGACGCCACACACATCTATGCCCGAGGCAGGATTCGAACCTGCGGCAGTAGCGGTTGCGCGGTTCCAGACTGTAGCGCCTAGAACTGCTCGGCCACCCCGGCCGGCGAAGATATAATGGTACAGAAAGTCCAACACTACAGTCTTTGTACACCCATCTGCTTTCTTTCGTCATGAACTTGCCAGTCACTTTCTTTACTTTGTTAGAACAAACTTTAGAGTAGCACGTGGCATTTACTTTCTTGGCAGTAGCTGGTACCTTTTCTCGAAAATTGCATCCAAATTATCTATCTAGGCTCTTCGTTTGTGTTAGTTACACTGATCGAATACCTCGTCCTGCAACTAACAGGTCCATATTACCTTTTTTTTTTATAAATTCCACTAGCGATATTTGTTGCTTGGTAACACTCTTGTATAAAAACCATTCACAACAGACATTAGGAAAACGGCAAAGAAAAGCCTTTTTCCATCACGTCATTGTTTTACTTGCGACTGGGTAGTAGCTGTAAATCTGACTGACGTGCTCTAAACCTGTCTTGTTCATGTTAGATTATGATAATCTTTGGCTTAACTGACATTTGACAATAGCGCGTGTGGCTAGGCCGTCAGCCCCACCTGCAGGCTGCCCAGCCACCTGTTGGAAATCTTTTTAGTTGACGCCACTTCAGCGACTTACGTGCTGATGAGAATGAAGTAATGACGAAGACAGCACAATAAACTGTCCCCGAGTGGAGAAAATCTCCAACCCGGCAGGGAATCAAACCCGTGCCCCTCGCATGGCATTCCGTCGCACTGTCGCACAGGCACTCAGCTGTGGAGGCGGACATTTTTTCTTGTAAAACCTCATACTGAACGTATTGAAACCTCTTTGCTGGTTCCCTAACGTTTTGCGAAGAGCCACAATAAATAACTTTTTTATTTTTCCATTCAAGTGCTACAATAGGACCCTCAAAATAAAGTTTTGAAATTTTTTGGCAGGCACTTTCTGTTCTTCATGACAGTTCCCACAGATAGTATCTTATGTGCCTACTAAATCTTCAGTAAAAGACGCTTGTAAATCGGCTTTTCCTGCA
Organism: Schistocerca cancellata; assembly: GCF_023864275.1. Lineage (NCBI taxonomy): Eukaryota > Metazoa > Arthropoda > Insecta > Orthoptera > Acrididae > Schistocerca > Schistocerca cancellata. Next base: position 745,304,537 of record NC_064628.1, on the reverse strand, counting down.
TCTATCAGACAAAATATGAACTACTGTGGTTATCCTACAGCTGACTGTCATGGAACATGCGGGAAAACATATTTCAGCGAATGGAAAATATGTATCCATATGCGATACGGACGATGTTCACACAGCCGATACATGCGTGCCTATGAGGCGTACTGGCATAGTGGTTCAAAATGGTTCAAATGGCTCTGAGCACTATGGGACTCAACTGCTGAGGTCATTAGTCCCCTAGAACTTAGAACCAGTTAAACCTAACTAACCTAAAGACATAACAAACATCCATGCCCGAGGCAGGATTCGAACCTGCGACAGTAGCGGTCTTGCGGTTCCAGACTGCAGCGCCTTTAACCGCACGGCCACTTCGGCCGGCCTGGCATAGTGCTTAAAGTGTTAACCGACAGTGCACGGATAGTATGATTCATACCGTAGGTGGTTCGTTAATGTTTACAGCGTGTATTTCGTTCCGTAGCATGCGCCTACTCAATCAGGTTATTACTAACTACAGCCGGCCAGAATGGCCGAGCGGTTCTGGCGCGACAGTTTGGAACCGCGTGAAAGCTACGGTTGCAGGTTCGAATCCTACCTCGGGCATGGATGTGTGTGATGCCCTTAGGTTAGTTAGGTTTAAATAGTTCTAAGTTCTAGGGGACTGATGACCTCAGCAGTTAAGTCCCATAGTGCTCAGAGCCATTTGAACCATTTTTTTTAAGGTTCATAACTATACTTGCCCATTGTTGTACGCAGGAGCTCAAACATTTTTATGCATATTGGTACAGTTCAACGTGGGAACCGTTTGTAGCTCGACATATACTGAAACGATGCTTCACTTCTCGCCACATGTCCATAAGCATGAAAGGTAGTATGGAGTCTACTGCAGCGTAGATGCGTTGTCTCAAGTCTACCAGATCTCGAAACGTTGTTCTGTGAACATAAACCACCATGCACTGAAACTCAGTCACATCGGGAGACCGTGAGGACCAGACAATCAGGCAGTGGACCCCCCACCCCCCTCACCGCCCCCTCTCCACCATCACCGTGACGTCGGCAGCTACGACTAAAATGGACACGTGACCACCGGCACTGAACGCTGGTGCAATGGAAGAGCGTTGCAAGGTCTGACGCGTCTCGACTCATCGATATCCTTTTCATTATGCCGATGGGAGGGCGCGAATCTCTCTTCTTCCAGGGACACAGCTCCTTGACACCTGTACCGCTTGGCGGAGACAGCTGGCGGCGGCTCCATTATGCTCTGGAACATTCACGTGGGTATACATGGGTGCAGCGCAACTGGAGTATCGTACATAGGTTGCAGGCCACGTACACCTAGCACTATCATGTTCCCGATGACAGTGGCAATTTTCAACAGCATTATGCGACACATCACAAGGACAGGTATGTTGTGAAGTGATGGAGGGGTGCAAGGAAAACAGTGGGGAGTTCCAGTTGATGCGCTGGCCCACCAACTCGCCAGATCTGAACCCGATCGAACACATCTGGGATGTAACTGAACGTGGCGTCAGAGTTCATCGCCCTCCTCCCCGGAATCGCCGTTAGGTGAAGCCAACTCCTTTTGGCTTCTATGCCACGATGCGTCACCGCTGTTATCAGTGCCAAAGCTGGACACACCGGCTATTAGGTAGGTGGTCACAATGTAGTGGCTGATCACTGTAGGTGTGCCCTTTCGCTAGCGCGCATACACCATGCGACTCAGCGCTGGTCATAAAATGGCGAGGACCAGATTTTGGTGACAGGTGTGAAGTGGTGGAGGGGTGCAAGGAAAACAGTGGGGAGTTCCAGTTGATGCGCTGGCCCAGCAACTTGCCAGATCTGAACCCGATCGAACACATCTGGGATGTAACTGAACGTGGCGTCAGAGTTCATCGCCCTCCTCCCCGGAATCGCCGTTAGGTGAAGCCAACTCCTTTTGGCTTCTATGCCACGATGTGTCACCACTGTTATCAGTGCCAAAGGTAGACACACCGGCTCTTAGGTAGGTGGTGGTAATGTAGTGGCTGATCACTGTAGGTGTGCCCTTTCGCTAGCGCGTACACCATGCGACTCAGCGCTGGTCATGAAATGGCGAGGACCAGATTTTGGTGACAGGTGTGAAGTGGTGGAGGGGTGCAAGGAAAACAGTGGGGAGTTCCAGTTGATGCGCTGGCCCAGCAACTTGCCAGATCTGAACCCGATCTAACCCATCTGGGATGTAACTGAACGTGGCATCAGTGATCATCGCCCTCCTCCCCGGAATCGCCGTTAGGTGAAGCCAACTCCTTTTGGCTTCTAATCCACGATGCGTCACAGCTGTTATCAGTGCCAAAGCTGGACACACCGGCTATTAGGTAGGTGGTCATAATGTAGTGGCTGATCACTGTAGGTGTGCCCTTTCGCTAGCGCGCATACACGATGCGACTCAGCGCTGGTCATAAAATGGCGAGGACCAGATTTTGGTGACAGGTGTGAAGTGGTGGAGAGGTGCAAGGAAAACAGTGGGGAGTTCCAGTTGATGCGCTGGCCCAGCAACTCGCCAGATCTGAACCCGATCGAACACATCAGGGATGTAACTGAAAGTGATGTCGGAGTTCATCGCCCTCCTCCCGGGAATCGCCGTTAGGTGAAGTCAACTCCTTATGGCTTCTATGCCACGATGCGTCACAGCTGTTATCAGTGCCAAAGCTGGACACACCGGCTATTAGGTAGGTGGTCATAATGTAGTGGCTGATCACTGTAGGTGTGCCCTTTCGCTAGCGCGCATACACGATGCGACTCAGCGCTGGTCATAAAATGGCGAGGACCAGATTTTGGTGACAGGTGTGAAGTGGTGGAGGGGTGCAAGGAAAACAGTGGGGAGTTCCAGTTGATGCGCTGGCCCAGCAACTTGCCAGATGTGAACCCGATCGAACACATCTGGGATGTAACTGAACGTGGCGTCAGAGTTCATCGCCCTTCTCCCCGGAATCGGCGTTAGGTGAAGCCAACTCCTTTTGGCTTCTATGCCACGATGTGTCACCGCTGTTATCAGTGCCAAAGGTAGACACACCGGCTCTAAGGCAGGTGGTGATAATGTAGTAGCTGATCACTGTAGGTGTGCCCTTTCGCCAGCGCGTACACCATGCGACTCAGCGCTGGTCATGAAATGGCGAGGACCAGAATTTGGTGACAGGTGTGAAGTGGTGGAGGGGTGCAAGGAGAACAGTGGGGAGTTCCAGTTGATGCGCTGGCCCAGCAACTCGCCAGATCTGAACCCGATCGAACACATCTGGGATGTAACTGAATGTGGCATCAGAGTTCATCGCCCTCCTCCCGGGAATCGCCGTTAGGTGAAGCCAACTCCTTTTGGCCTCTATGCCACGATGCGTCACCGCTGTTATCAGTGCCAAAGGTAGACACACTGGCTATTAGGTAGGTGGTCATAATGTTGTGGCTGATCACTGTAGGTGTGCCCTTTCGCTAGCGCGCATACACCATGCGACTCAGCACTGGTCGTAAAATGGCGAGGACCAGATTTTGGTGACAGGTGTGAAGTGGTGGAGGGGTGCAAGGAAAACAGTGGGGAGTTCCAGTTGATGCGCTGGCCCAGCAACTTGCCAGATCTGAACCCGATCTAACCCATCTGAGATGTAACTGAACGTGGCATCAGTGTTCATCGCCCTCCTCCCCGGAATCGCCGTTAGGTGAAGCCAACTCCTTTTGGCTTCTAATCCACGATGTGTCACCGCTGTTATCAGTGCCAAAGGTAGACACACCGGCTATTAGGTAGGTGGTCATAATGTAGTGGCTCATCATTGTAGGTGTGCCCTTTCGCTAGCGCGCATACACCATGCGACTCAGTGCCGGTCATAAAATGGCGAGGACCAGATTTTGGTGACAGGTGTGAAGTGGCGGAGGGATGCAAGGAAAACAGTGGGGAGTTCCAGTTGTTGCGCTGGCCCAGCAACTCGCCAGATCTGAACCCGATCGAACACATCAGGGATGTAACTGAACGCGGTGTCAGAGTTCATCGCCCTCCTCCCGGGAATCGCCGTTAGGTGGGGCCAACTCCTTTTGGCCTCTATGCCACGATGCGTCACCGCTGTTATCAGTGCCAAAGGTAGACACACCGGCTATTAGGTAGGTGGTCATAATGTAGTGGCTGATCACTGTAGGTGTGCCCTTTCGCTAGTGCGCATACAACATGCGACTCAGCGCTGGTCATAAAATGGCGAGGAACAGATTTTGGTGACAGGTGTGAAGTGGTGGAGGGGTGCAAAGAAAACAGTGGGGAGTTCCAGTTGATGCGCTGGCCCAGCAACTTGCCAGATCTGAACCCGATCTAACCCATCTGGGATGTAACTGAACGTGGCATCAGTGTTCATCGCCCTCCTCCCCGGAATCGCCGTTAGGTGAAGCCAACTCCTTTTGGCTTATAATCCACGATGCGTCACAGCTGTTATCAGTGCCAAAGCTGGACACACCGGCTATTAGGTGGGTGGTCATAATGTAGTGGCTGATCACTGTAGGTGTGCCCTTTCGCTAGCGTGCATACACGATGCGACTCAGTGCGGGTCATAAAATGGCGAGGACCTGATTTTGGTGACAGGTGTGAAGTGGTGGAGGGGTGCAAGGAAAACAGTGGGGAGTTCCAGTTGATGCGCTGGCCCAGCAACTCGCCAGATCTGAACCCGATCGAACACATCAGGGATGTAACTGAAAGTGATGTCGGAGTTCATCGCCCTCCTCCCGGGAATCGCCGTTAGGTGAAGTCAACTCCTTATGGCTTCTATGCCACGATGCGTCACAGCTGTTATCAGTGCCAAAGCTGGACACACCGGCTATTAGGTAGGTGGTCATAATGTAGTGGCTGATCACTGTAGGTGTGCCCTTTCGCTAGCGCGCATACACGATGCGACTCAGCGCTGGTCATAAAATGGCGAGGACCAGATTTTGGTGACAGGTGTGAAGTGGTGGAGGGGTGCAAGGAAAACAGTGGGGAGTTCCAGTTGATGCGCTGGCCCAGCAACTTGCCAGATCTGAACCCGATCGAACACATCTGGGATGTAACTGAACGTGGCGTCAGAGTTCATCGCCCTTCTCCCCGGAATCGGCGTTAGGTGAAGCCAACTCCTTTTGGCTTCTATGCCACGATGTGTCACCGCTGTTATCAGTGCCAAAGGTAGACACACCAGCTCTAAGGCAGGTGGTGATAATGTAGTCGCTGATCACTGTAGGTGTGCCCTTTCGCCAGCGCGTACACCATGCGACTCAGCGCTGGTCATGAAATGGCGAGGACCAGAATTTGGTGACAGGTGTGAAGTGGTGGAGGGGTGCAAGGAGAACAGTGGGGAGTTCCAGTTGATGCGCTGGCCCAGCAACTCGCCAGATCTGAACCCGATCTAACACATCTGGGATGTAACTGAATGTGGCATCAGAGTTCATCGCCCTCCTCCCGGGAATCGCCGTTAGGTGAAGCCAACTCCTTTTGGCCTCTATGCCACGATGCGTCACCGCTGTTATCAGTGCCAAAGAAAGACACACTGGCTATTAGGTAGGTGGTCATAATGTAGTGGCTGATCACTGTAGGTGTGCCCTTTCGCTAGCGCGCATACACCATGCGACTCAGCGCTGGTCGTAAAATGGCGAGGACCAGATTTTGGTGACAGGTGTGAAGTGGTGGAGGGGTGCAAGGAAAACAGTGGGGAGTTCCAGTTGATGCGCTGGCCCAGCAACTTGCCAGATCTGAACCCGATCTAACCCATCTGGGATGTAACTGAACGTGGCATCAGTGTTCATCGCCCTCCTCCCCGGAATCGCCGTTAGGTGAAGCCAACTCCTTTTGGCTTCTAATCCACGATGTGTCACCGCTGTTATCAGTGCCAAAGGTAGACACACCGGCTATTAGGTAGGTGGTCATAATGTAGTGGCTGATCATTGTAGGTGTGCCCTTTCGCTAGCGCGCATACACCATGCGACTCAGTGCCGGTCATAAAATGGCGAGGACCAGATTTTGGTGACAGGTGTGAAGTGGCGGAGGGATGCAAGGAAAACAGTGGGGAGTTCCAGTTGATGCGCTGGCCCAGCAACTCGCCAGATCTGAACCCGATCGAACACATCAGGGATGTAACTGAACGCGGTGTCAGAGTTCATCGCCCTCCTCCCGGAAATCGCCGTTAGGTGAAGCCAACTCCTTTTGGCCTCTATGCCACGATGCGTCACCGCTGTTATCAGTGCCAAAGGTAGACACACCGGCTATTAGGTAGGTGGTGATAATGTAGTGGCTGATCACTGTAGGAGTGCCCTTTCGCTACCGCGCATACACCATGCGACTCAGCGCTGGTCATAAAATGGCGAGGACCAGATTTTGGTGACAGGTGTGAAGTGGTGGAGGGGTGCAAGGAAAACAGTGGGGAGTTCCAGTTGATGCGCTGGCCCAGCAACTCGCCAGATCTGAACCCGATCGAACACATCAGGGATGTAACTGAAAGTGGTGTCGGAGTTCATCGCCCCCCTCCCGGGAATCGCCGTTAGGTGAAGCCAACTCCTTTTGGCTTCTGTGCCACGATGCGTCACCGCTGTTATCAGTGCCAAAGCTGGACACACCGGCTATGAGGTAGGTGGTCATAATGTAGTGGCTGATCACTGTAGGTGTGCCCTTTCGCTAGCTTGCATACACGATGCGACTCAGCGCTGGTCATAAAATGGCAAGGACTAGATTTTGGTGACAGGTATGTTGTGATGTGGTGTAGGGGTGCAAGGAAAACAGTGGGGAGCTCCAGTTGATGCGTTGGCCCAGCAACTCGCCAGATCTGAACCCGATCGAACACATCTGGGATGTAACTAAACGTGGCGTCAGAGTTCATCGCCCTCCTCCCCGGAATCGCCGTTAGGTGAAGCCAACTCCTTTTGGCTTCTATGCCACGATGTGTCACCGCTGTTATCAGTGCCAAAGGTAGACACACCGGCTCTAAGGCAGGTGGTGATAATGTAGTAGCTGATCACTGTAGGTGTGCCCTTTCGCCAGCGCGTACACCATGCGACTCAGCGCTGGTCATGAAATGGCGAGGACCAGAATTTGGTGACAGGTGTGAAGTGGTGGAGGGGTGCAAGGAGAACAGTGGGGAGTTCCAGTTGATGCGCTGGCCCAGCAACTCGCCAGATCTGAACCCGATCTAACACATCTGGGATGTAACTGAATGTGGCATCAGAGTTCATCGCCCTCCTCCCGGGAATCGCCGTTAGGTGAAGCCAACTCCTTTTGGCCTCTATGCCACGATGCGTCACCGCTGTTATCAGTGCCAAAGAAAGACACACTGGCTATTAGGTAGGTGGTCATAATGTAGTGGCTGATCACTGTAGGTGTGCCCTTTCGCTAGCGCGCATACACCATGCGACTCAGCGCTGGTCGTAAAATGGCGAGGACCAGATTTTGGTGACAGGTGTGAAGTGGTGGAGGGGTGCAAGGAAAACAGTGGGGAGTTCCAGTTGATGCGCTGGCCCAGCAACTTGCCAGATCTGAACCCGATCTAACCCATCTGGGATGTAACTGAACGTGGCATCAGTGTTCATCGCCCTCCTCCCCGGAATCGCCGTTAGGTGAAGCCAACTCCTTTTGGCTTCTAATCCACGATGTGTCACCGCTGTTATCAGTGCCAAAGGTAGACACACCGGCTATTAGGTAGGTGGTCATAATGTAGTGGCTGATCATTGTAGGTGTGCCCTTTCGCTAGCGCGCATACACCATGCGACTCAGTGCCGGTCATAAAATGGCGAGGACCAGATTTTGGTGACAGGTGTGAAGTGGCGGAGGGATGCAAGGAAAACAGTGGGGAGTTCCAGTTGATGCGCTGGCCCAGCAACTCGCCAGATCTGAACCCGATCGAACACATCAGGGATGTAACTGAACGCGGTGTCAGAGTTCATCGCCCTCCTCCCGGGAATCGCCGTTAGGTGAAGCCAACTCCTTTTGGCCTCTATGCCACGATGCGTCACCGCTGTTATCAGTGCCAAAGGTAGACACACCGGCTATTAGGTAGGTGGTGATAATGTAGTGGCTGATCACCGTAGGAGTGCCCTTTCGCTACCGCGCATACACCATGCGACTCAGCGCTGGTCATAAAATGGCGAGGACCAGATTTTGGTGACAGGTGTGAAGTGGTGGAGGGGTGCAAGGAAAACAGTGGGGAGTTCCAGTTGATGCGCTGGCCCAGCAACTCGCCAGATCTGAACCCGATCGAACACATCAGGGATGTAACTGAAAGTGGTGTCGGAGTTCATCGCCCCCCTCCCGGGAATCGCCGTTAGGTGAAGCCAACTCCTTTTGGCTTCTGTGCCACGATGCGTCACCGCTGTTATCAGTGCCAAAGCTGGACACACCGGCTATGAGGTAGGTGGTCATAATGTAGTGGCTGATCACTGTAGGTGTGCCCTTTCGCTAGCTTGCATACACGATGCGACTCAGCGCTGGTCATAAAATGGCAAGGACTAGATTTTGGTGACAGGTATGTTGTGATGTGGTGTAGGGGTGCAAGGAAAACAGTGGGGAGCTCCAGTTGATGCGTTGGCCCAGCAACTCGCCAGATCTGAACCCGATCGAACACATCTGGGATGTAACTAAACGTGGCGTCAGAGTTCATCGCCCTCCTCCCCGGAATCGCCGTTAGGTGAAGCCAACTCCTTTTGGCTTCTATGCCACGATGTTCACCGCTGTTATCAGTGCCAAAGGTAGACACACCGGCTCTAAGGCAGGTGGTGATAATGTAGTAGCTGATCACTGTAGGTGTGCCCTTTCGCCAGCGCGTACACCATGCGACTCAGCGCTGGTCATGAAATGGCGAGGACCAGATTTTGGTGACAGGTGTGAAGTTGTGGAGGGGTGCAAGGAAAACACTGGGGAGTTCCAGTTGATGCGCTGGCCCAGCAATTCGCCAGATCTGAACCCGATCAAACATATCTGGGATGTAACTGAATGTGGCATCAGAGTTCATCGCCCTCCTCCCGGGAATCGCCGTTAGGTGAAGCCAACTCCTTTTGGCCTCTATGCCACGATGCGTCACCGCTGTTATCAGTGCCAAAGGTAGACACACTGGCTATTAGGTAGGTGGTCATAATGTAGTGGCTGATCACTGTAGGTGTGCCCTTTCGCTAGCGCGCATACACCATGCGACTCAGCGCTGGTCGTAAAATGGCGAGGACCAGATTTTGGTGACAGGTGTGAAGTGGTGGAGGGGTGCAAGGAAAACAGTGGGGAGTTCCAGTTGATGCGCTGGCCCAGCAACTTGCCAGATCTGAACCCGATCTAACCCATCTGGGATGTAACTGAACGTGGCATCAGTGTTCATCGCCCTCCTCCCCGGAATCGCCGTTAGGTGAAGCCAACTCCTTTTGGCTTCTAATCCACGATGTGTCACCGCTGTTATCAGTGCCAAAGGTAGACACACCGGCTATTAGGTAGGTGGTCATAATGTAGTGGCTGAACATTGTAGGTGTGCCCTTTCGCTAGCGCGCATACACCATGCGACTCAGTGCCGGTCATAAAATGGCGAGGACCAGATTTTGGTGACAGGTGTGAAGTGGCGGAGGGATGCAAGGAAAACAGTGGGGAGTTCCAGTTGATGCGCTGGCCCAGCAACTCGCCAGATCTGAACCCGATCGAACACATCAGGGATGTAACTGAACGTGGTGTCAGAGTTCATCGCCCTCCTCCCGGGAATCGCCGTTAGGTGAAGCCAACTCCTTTTGGCCTCTATGCCACGATGCGTCACCGCTGTTATCAGTGCCAAAGGTAGACACACCGGCTATTAGGTAGGTGGTGATAATGTAGTGGCTGATCACTGTAGGTGTGCCCTTTCGCTAGCGCGCATACACCATGCGACTCAGCGCTGGTCATAAAATGGCGAGGAAAAGATTTTGGTGACAGGTGTGAAGTGGTGGAGGGGTGCAAGGAAAACAGTGGGGAGTTCCAGTTGACGCGCTGGCCCATCAACACGCCAGATCTGAACCCGATCGAACACATCAGGTATGTAACTGAAAGTGGTGTCGGAGTTCATCGCCCTCCTCCCGGGAATCGCCGTTAGGTGAAGCCAACTCCTTTTGGCTTCTGTGCCACGATGCGTCACCGCTGTTGTCAGTGCCAAAGCTGGACACACCGGCTATGAGGTAGGTGGTCATAATGTAGTGGCTGATCACTGTAGGTGTGCCCTTTCGCTAGCTTGCATACACGATGCGACTCAGCGCTGGTCATAAAATGGCAAGGACTAGATTTTGGTGACAGGTATGTTGTGATGTGGTGTAGGGGTGCAAGGAAAACAGTGGGGAGCTCCAGTTGATGCGTTGGCCCAGCAACTCGCCAGATCTGAACCCGATCGAACACATCTGGGATGTAACTAAACGTGGCGTCAGAGTTCATCGCCCTCCTCCCCGGAATCGCCGTTAGGTGAAGCCAACTCCTTTTGGCTTCTATGCCACGATGTGTCACCGCTGTTATCAGTGCCAAAGGTAGACACACCGGCTCTTAGGTAGGTGGTGATAATGTAGTGGCTGATCACTGTAGGTGTGCCCTTTCGCCAGCGCGTACACCATGCGATTTCAGCGCTGGTCATGAAATGGCGAGGACCAGATTTTGGTGACAGGTGTGAAGTTATGGAGGGGTGCAAGGAAAACAGTGGGGAGTTCCAGTTGATGTGCTGGTCCAGCAACTCGCCAGATCTGAACCCGATCTAACACATCTGGGATGTAACTGAACGCGGCATCAGAGTTCATCGCCCTCCTCCCGGGAATCGCCATTAGGTGAAGCCAACTCCTTTTGGCCTCTATGCCACAATGCGTCACCGCTGTTATCAGTGCCAAAGGTAGACACACCGGCTATTAGGTAGGTGGTCATAATGTAGTGGCTGATCACTGTAGGTGTGCCCTTTCACTAGCGCGCATACACCATGGGACTCAGCGCTGGTCATAAAATGGCGAGGAACAGATTTTGGTGACAGGTGTGAAGTGGTGGAGGGGTGCAAGGAAAACAGTGGGGAGTTCCAGTTGATGTGCTGGCCCAGCAACTTGCCAGATCTGAACCCGATCGAACACATCTGGGATGTAACTGAACGTGGCGTCAGAGTTCATCGCCCTCCTCCCCGGAATCGGCGTTAGGTGAAGCCAACTCCTTTTGGCTTCTATGCCACGAGGTGTCACCGCTGTTATCAGTGCCAAAGGTAGACACACCGGCTCTTAGGTAGGTGGTGATAATGTAGTAGCTGATCACTGTAGGTGTGCCCTTTCGCCAGCGCGTACACCATGCGACTCAGCGCTGGTCATGAAATGGCGAGGACCAGATTTTGGTGACAGGTGTGAAGTTGTGGAGGGGTGCAAGGAAAACAGTGGGGAGTTCCAGTTGATGCGCTGGCCCAGCAACTCGCCAGATCTGAACCCGATCTAACACATCTGGGAAGTAACTGAACGTGGCATCAGAGTTCATCGCCCTCCTCTCGGGAATCGCCGTTAGGTGAAGCCAACTCCTTTTGGCCTCAATGCCACGATGCGTCACCGCTGTTATCAGTGCCAAAGGTAGACACACCGGCTATTAGGTAGGTCGTCATAATGTAGTGGCTGATCACTGTAGGTGTGCCCTTTCGCTAGCGCGCATACACCATGCGACTCAGCGCTGGTCATAAAATGGCGAGGACCAGATTTTGGTGACAGGTGTGAAGTGGTGGAGGGGTGCAAGGAAAACAGTGGGGAGTTCCAGTTGATGCGCTGGCCCAGCAACTCGCCAGATCTGAACCCGATCTAACACATCTGGGATGTAACTGAACGTGGCATCAGTGTTCATCGCCCTCCTCCCCGGAATCGCCGTTAGGTGAAGCCAACTCCTTTTGGCTTCTAATCCACGATGTGTCACCGCTGTTATCAGTGCCAAAGGTAGACACACCGGCTATTAGGTAGGTGGTCATAATGTAGTGGGTGATCATTGTAGGTGTGCTCTTTCGCTAGCGCGCTTACACCATGCGACTCAGTGCTGGTCATAAAATGGCGAGGACCAGATTTTGGTGACTGGTGTGAAGTGGTGGAGGGATGCAAGGAAAACAGTGGGGAGTTCCAGTTGATGCGCTGGCCCAGCAACTCGCCAGATCTGAACCCGATCTAACACATCTGGGATGTAACTGAACGTGGCATCAGTGTTCATCGCCCTCCTCCCCGGAATCGCCGTTAGGTGAAGCCAACTCCTTTTGGCTTCTAATCCACGATGTGTCACCGCTGTTATCAGTGCCAAAGGTAGACACACTGGCTATTAGGTAGGTGGTCATAATGTAGTGGCTGATCACTGTAGGTGTGCCCTTTCGCTAGCGCGCATACACCATGCGACTCAGCGCTGGTCATAAAATGGCGAAGACCAGATTTTGGTGACAGGTATGTTGTGATGTGGTGTAGGGGTGCAAGGAAAACAGTGGGGAGCTCCAGTTGATGCGTTGGCCCAGCAACTCGCCAGATCTGTACCCGATCGAACACATCTGGGATGTAACTGAACGTGGCGTCAGAGTTCATCGCCCTCCTCCGCGGAATCACCGTTAGGTGAAGCCAACTCCTTTTGGCTTCTAATCCACGATGCGTCACCGCGGTTATCAGTGCCAAAGGTGGACAGACCGGCCATTAGGTAGGTGGTCATAATGTAGTGGCTGATCACTGTAGGTGTGCCCATTCGCTAGTGCGCATACACGATGCGACTCAGCGCTGGTTATAAATGGCGCGGACCAGATTTTGGTGAGTGTCTCTGTCGGTCGCGTATTTACGCAACAACAAAAATATCGAGTTTCTTCGTTATAAGGATTTGTTTGCGTGTAGCTTTAGCCCGTACATCCTGTGTACTACGATCGGGGACATCTACATGAAAACAAGTAAAATTAATTATATATTTATTTTTCGAGGAATTAATAGAAACTTTGTAGTTAATATATTCCGCACGAAGAGAGAATGTCCTTGACAGCTGGCGGTGCATTTGCCAGCTTGCAGCTGCCAAGTGCTAAAGGTTACTGCAATACTGACAGGAAGCCATGGTTACCTACAACTGCAACACAGACGCGTTGGCACAGTAACGTAACAAAATGGCATTATATAATTGGTCGTTGCAGACGCACGAAGCAGCGGCGACAAGACCGCTTTAATTTTCAGGAATATTCTCTCGCTAAACGTACAATATCATCCGTATTCTAAAGACCCCAGTGTCGCAGCCGTATGTAAGACTATCATATCCACTATATATTTCACAATAGTGGCATGGTGTAAGGTGGTATACATTGCAGATGGTGAATTAAGGAAAAGGGGAAAATTTGTACATTGGTGAAATGAAACGCAGAACCACGAAAACGTTCTTTTATTTAAAATCTTATCGTATACGGTATATATAAATTATATACGACCTCAGCATTTTTTACATATTATTTTGTCATAATTTGACTTCGATCTAACCCATAAAATTAGCAAAATACATGCAGTTCGAATGAAATGTAATTTAATTCTTCAATGTGGCAAGATTTGTGTGAGTAAAAAAAAAATGCAGACACGTCTTTATTACCTAGAGTGACGTGTCAGTTGCGTTATCTATTTATTTACTCCCTACTTCTTAACCGCCGAAAATAGGCTAGTCTTCGACGAACTACCTGTTATACACCTCGGTGAAGTCACCAACAACGGTCTCCCCACATGTTGGAATTCCAGCGAACCTTACACAATCTTTCCATCTCTTTGATATCTTGGCGAAAGCGCTTCTCTCGTTTTCAGTTACGTAATCCAAATTTGCAGAGATAAAACATAGAGCTGACTTTTCAAAAAGTGAATCTTGTGGTTTATCAAACAGCTTTAATTTTTGAACTTTCCAGCACGTTGATTACAACAGAAATATAAGGCGAACTTAAGAAGAAACTCATTGGCTTATACTTAAAGCCTCTCTATCACTCACAGCCATTCATTGTTCAAAGCTGGGATCGTGTCCAAAGTCGTCTCCAGAAAACATGATTTCTTTCAGTTACACCCGTGCTGACACAGATATTTGAAACGTTCTGTGACTGAGGCTTGCACAAACTGTTTCACTGGGACAGACTTAATAAGCAGATTGATTTTTTTTTTCGGATCCATGATGTTGAGCAAAATTAAGAGACAAAGAGCTTGTCGTAGTAGTTATAATACATGGATCTCTCAAAGATATAGAATTGTTTTGTACCATGAATGGCAGTTTAAAAACATATAAAAATGTCAAACCAGTTCATTTAACCAGTTTATTTAAAAATTTGCTCAAATGACATGGCATTATCTGGACCCTACTCTGTACACCTCAAAAGTTAATTTTGAATGTTGGGCTCCATAATGTTCCCTTTCTGTGCAGCGACCATGGAATATAAAATTATAAAAAATGTAGCGACCAGTTGCGGAAACATAATTTATTTATCTTGTTGCAAATCGATTTCGACTGATATCAGTCATCGTCGGTGTGTTTTTCTAACCGATACATGTCTTAAGTATAAGTACTGTCCTTGGCAGATTTCTATTACTCTTCATAATAGAAATGATTCCGCGACTGGTTGCTACATTCTGTATAATTTCAAAAGTTAATGTTTTGTCAGTTACATCCTTTTCTGTCTGAAAATAACTGTGATCAGCACACAGGTTTAGGAGCAGTTTTCATAATGCAAGTAAAGGCAGTTATTTTACCGTAACTTAAATGTCGAATAACTACACGAAAGAAAACTTCAGAAAAGAAACGAAACAGGAAATACAAAAGGTATCAATGTTAAAGTTCTCAAATGAGGTAGCCCAACTGACCGAAATTGAGTGACATTTATATTATCTGTTAGAGGTATTGACAGCCTCCTTAGCACATTATTATGGATAGGTGAAAGGAAGGGCAGGCCGGTGTGACCATGCGGTTCTAGGCGCTTCAGTCTGGAACCGCGTGACCGCTACGGTCGCAGGTTCGAATCCTGCCTCGGGCATGGATGTGTGTGATGTCCTTAGGTTAGTTAGGTTTAAGTAGTTCTAAGTTCTAGGGGACTGATGACCACAGATGTTAAGTCCCATAGTGGTCAGCGCCATTTGAACCATTTTTTTTGAAAGGAAGGCTTGGTTCAAATGGCTCTGAGCACTATGGGACTTAACATCTATGGTCATCAGTCCCCTAGAACTTAGAACTACTTAAACCTAACTAACCTAAGGACAGCACACAACACCCAGCCATCACGAGGCAGAGAAAATCCCTGACCACGCCGGGAATCGAACCCGGGAACCCGGGCGTGGGAAGCGAGAACGCTACCGCACGACCACGAGATGCGGGCTTTGAAAGGAAGGGGAAATGATAAGAAAGAAAATTGAGTGATAGAGGATGGAAGTGAGAGTATTCGAAATGTGCAAGTGAACTATATTGAAGATTACACAGAAAAACACTCCAGGAAATGCAAAAGTGTTCAGGGAATGAGTCAGAATCCGTGCGGAGTGGGCTGGCGGTTAGGGGCGCCATGTCACGGATAGCGTGGCCCCGACCGTCGGAGGTTGGAGTTCTCCCTCGGGCATGTGTGTGTGTGTGTGTGTGTGTGTGTGTGTGTGTTTTGTTCTTAGCATAAATTAGTTTGAGTAGTGTGTAAGTCTAGGGACCGATGACCCCAGAATTTTGGTTCCTTAGGAATTCACACATATTTGAACATTTTTTGAAAGAGTGAGGAAGGGAGTGTATAGAAAACGCTTACTTCTGTGGTGTCATCATTAAAATTGCTAAAATACACATTTTTTTGGAAGTCGCATATTCGACTTGTGTATTGGTGGAAGTTTCCTTTCCCAAAGCCAAGCTGATCGTCATGTAACAGATGGTCAATTATCTTTTCCATTCTTTAGTATATTATTCTTGTCGGCAACTTGGATGCATGAGCTGTTAAGCTGGTTGTGCGATAGTTGTTGCACTTGTCAGCTCTTGCAGTCTTCGAAATTGTGTAGATGATGCTTTTTTCCGAAAATCTGATATTATGTCGCCAGTCTCATACATTCTACACACCAATTTGAATAATTGTTTTGTTGCCCATTCCTCCAATGATTTTAGAAACTCTAATGCAATGTTGTCTATGCCATCTGCCTTATTCGATCTTAAGTCTTGCAAAGCTCTTTTAAATTGTGGTTCTAAAAATGTTCAAATGTGTGTGAAATCTTATGGGACTTAACTGCTAAGGTCATCAGTCCCTAAGCTTACATACTTAACCTAAATTATCCTAAGGACAAACACACACACCCATGCCCGAGGGAAGACTCGAACCTCCGCCGGGACCAGCTGCACAGTCCATGACTGCAGCGCCCTAGACCACTTTTTTTTAAATCTCATTTTGTTCGTTTTCGTTTGTTGTATCTGCTTCTGGGCGGACGTCGAAAGACACCCGTTGCAGTTCGTTGTTGATCCATTAACTCAATTTTTTTATTCCAGAGGGCAGCTAGCCCTCTGACCGAACACGCTGAGCTACCGTGCCCTCGATCGGCTAATCCCGCGCGCTCTGTTTCTATCACTGGAGCCCCTATCTCTTCTGTACCGACTCGTGTTTCTTCTTCTATCACGACAGCCATGTCTTCCATCTCACAGACGCCTTCAACGTAGTCTTTCAACCTAACTGCTCCCACCTCTGCATTTAACAATGGAATTCCCCTTGCACTCTTCATGTAACCTTCTTTGCTTTACATTTCATCAAAGATTGTCTTGACTTTCCTGTCAGTGCTCCCGACAATCATTTCGTCCACATTACTGGCACAATACTACGAGTGAATTACGCCGTTGACCGGTAAGAGACAGTCGGTAGGTGTGGGCGGCGGGCAGCTAGCCGGCTGGCTTGTGACGCTTGGCCCCGGTAACTCTGCCGGCCGTCGCAGCGGCTGCGGCAGGAGAGATGGTCGCCTGGAGAGGGCTTTACGGCCGGCGCGGCCCTATTGTACCGCCGCCGGCCGTTCGATCGACAGTCTGCAGCAAGAAATGTGTCATTAGGGGGCGATTCTGCGCCGCACTCTCTCACAGATGGCCGACGACGCGACCCGCGGACGGCAGCGCCGCTCCTATGCCTGACACCCCCGCGACAGCAGCGCGGCCTGCAGCCGTTAGCACTGGCTGCAGTGCAGGAGGGGGCGGTGGGAAACATTTCCACTTCCTCCGTCCCCGTTTTTTTTTTTTTTCATCCATCTACTGGAGCGACCTGTTGAGAGAGGGCGTGAAGTGGTCTGAGCTACTGCCGAGTCGCGGCACCTAACCGAACGCTCATGCGGGGAACTTCTCACCTCGTGACCGAGGGCGCCATGTTTCAGTATCACGCCAGTTTGTTTTCATAGATTGGGCTACTGATAATTAACAGATAAAGGGAAGAACTGTTAATTTTAAGTGTTCCCGCTACCATCTGATTTACATTCTCTGAATACGAAGTCCATCTACGATTAAAATCAACATGTTGGAGATGGAATTCATTATATCACCGAACTTATAACGATATGTCGCGAAAAATTAAAAATTATGCCAAACCGGGGCTCGAATCCGTTTTCCTGCTTACCGCAACCAGGCGCCTTAACCATTAGGCTATTTCTATTTTTCGTTTTTGTTGTTATCTCTACAGGGTCTCTTCCCTCGCCTCACTGCCCTTCCTTTTTCTTGCTATTTTAGGCTTCATCAGACCAAGATAGTTTTATTTGTGTTGTTGCCGGCCGCGGTGGTCTAGCGATTCTGGCGCTGCAGTCCGGAACCGCGGGACTGCTACGGTCGCAGATTCGAATCCTGCCTCGGGGATGGGTGTGTGTGATGTCTTTAGGTTAGTTAGGTTTAAGTAGTTCTAAGTTCTAGGGGACTTATGACCTAAGATGTTGAGTCCCATAGTGCTGAGAGCCATTTGAACCATTTTTTTTTATTTGTGTTGTGATTTCCTAAAGAAATTTTTCATAGAAAAGCGCAGAAATGTTAAAAGCGGGTCTTCTATAACAGAATTCCGCCCTTGAACATGAATTTCTGGAAGTAATAAATTACAGGTAGGGAAGGAGATAACTGTTTTCACGAAACAAAATGAAAACTTTCTTGGCCCTCTCCTTTGTTGCAAAATAAAAGTAACTAAAGATAAACAATTAAACTGAAAATCTGAGAAGCAAAATAACTACAAATAAGGCGATGGCAAGATGTAACACTACCTAAAACAATAAAACATTTTTACAAGCCCAACGTGAACTAAAAGGATAGTCTTTGAATGAACGAGAAACGTATCATACATTAACGAGCATGCCATTGGATGTTCTGAGCCAAGGACCTTGCCGCAGTGGTAACTCCGTTTCCCCTTCAGATCACCGAAGTTAAGCGCCGTCGGGCTGGGCCAGTACTTGGATGGGTGACCATCCGGTCAGCCGAGCGCTGTTGGCCAGCGAGGTGCACTCAGCCCTTGTGAGGCAAACTGAGGAGCTACTTGACTGAGAAGTAGCTTCACCGGTCACGGAAACTGACATACAGCCTGGAGAGCGGTTTGCTGACCACATGCCCCTCCATTTCCGCATCCAGTGACGCCTGTGGGCTGAGGATGGCACGGCGGCCAGTCGCTACCTTCGGGCATTCATGGCCTGTGTGGGAGGAGTATTGGATGTGCTGTTACTTTCACGTTAGTATAAAACTATAGTAACACTACATAAGATATAACGCTCGTGGTCCCTCGGCTTCAACAAACTACTGACATTAGTCCTACTGCCTTGCCGAATTAATGTTCCCGAGATTAACTGGTTCCTAAGGCTTATAGGTGTGTTATTTCAGACTAAGAAACATGAAGATATTTCTCAAACAGATGGTCGTTTTTTGCCGCATTTTTGCTTTAGGCTGGTATGCTATCTCACTGAATGTTACCAGAAATCTTGTTGCTCCGGTGCAGTACTTGTCACTACGTACTGTACACGGTGTGCTGATAACCAGTTATAAGTTCTATATTTAGCCGGTGGGAACAAATATCAATCTGGATACACCGCATCGTCGAGTTGTATTTCGCATTCCGATATACGTTGACTGACTGCGCATACTCCCAATTCTTATTTTTATCGGCGCATAGTACATAGTGATCAACAGTTCTCTACTAGGCAGATGGCGCGTAGTGGGTCAGGGGGCTAGATTTTCCCGGAATAACCTTTCCCTAGTAGCGTATCGAATTGGCTCTTACGTCGTACTAAGTTGGTCTTACACTTTCAGGAGGTCAATATAAATTGTTCGTATGGAATGTAAGAAGCCTGAACGTGGTAGGGAAGCTAGAAAAGCTGATAAGGGAAATGCAAAGACCCAATCTATACATATTAGGTGTCAGTAAAGTGAAATGGAAAGAAGACTTTAGTGATAGGATTGTTATTATCAGCATCGACAGGAAACCGATACTGACAACGATAGTTAAGGTGATGATGATGATGATGATGATGTTTGGTTTGTGGGGCGCTCAACTGCGTGGTTATCAGCGCCCGTAGAATGACCCAATCTTTGCTCAGTCCAATTTCGCCACTTTCCTGGATGATGATGAAATGATGAGGACAACACAAACACCCAGTCATCTCGAGGCAGGTGAAAATCCCTGACCCCGCCGGGAATCGAACCCGGGACCCCGTGCTCGGGAAGCGAGAACGCTACCGCGAGACCACGAGCGGCGGACGATAGTTTAGTTTAGGTATACATGCCGACGTCGCAAGCTGAAGATGAAGAGATAGAGAAAGTATATTAGAATATGAAAAGGGTAATAGAGTACGTAAAGGCAGATAAAAATCTCATAGTCATGGGGAACCGAATACATTGTAGGGGAAGGAGTAGAAGAAACGGTTACAGGAGAATATAGGCTTGGGACAAGGAATGAGAGTGCAGAAAGACTAATTGAGTTCTGTAATAAATTTCAGCTAGTAATAGCGAATACTCTGTTCAAGAATCACAAGAGAAGGAGGTGTCCTTGGAAACGCCCGCTAGTATGGGAAGATTTCAGTTAATTAACAACATGGCCAGACAGAGATTTGAAATCAGATGCTGGACTTCAAGGCGTACCCCGGAGCAGCTGAGACTCAGAGCACAATATACGAGGGCAGTTCAATAAGTAATGCAACACATTTTTTTTCTCGGCCAATTTTAGTTGAAAAAACCGGAAATTTCTTGTAGAATATTTTCAAACATTCCCGCTTCGTCTCGTATAGTTTCATTGACTTCCGACAGGTGGGAGCGCTGTACGAACCTGTTAAAATGGCGTCTGTAACGGATGTGCGTTGCAAACAATGGGCAGTGATCGAGTTTCTTTTGGCGGAAAACCAGGGCATCTCAGATATTCATAGGCGCTTGCAGAATGTCTACGGTGATCTGGCAGTGGACAAAAGCACGGTGAGTCGTTGGGCAAAGCGTGTGTCATCATCGCCGCAAGGTCAAGCAAGACTGTCTGATCTCCCGCGTGCGGGCCGGCCGTGCACAGCTGTGACTCTTGCAATGGCGGAGCGTGCGAACTAGAGATGGGGGATCCGCTCTTGAACTAATTCATAGAGTTGAATCTTTCAAAGGAGTGAACAATCAGTGATTCAGAAAAAAAGAACGGTAGCTCCAAACGTTTCCCACGGCAGAGAGAGAGAGAGAGAGAGAGAGAGAGAGAGAGAGAGAGAGAGACGGAGCATATCAGCAGCGCCTCTGCTGGTCAGAGCACAGTGCACGCCACACAACACAGCCAGCACCAGCCTCTGCCCTGCTTCTACCTTGGCTGCCTGCATTGTGCAGTGCCCCATTGGATTTTGTGTTTCACATATGCCGTGCCGTCTCTGTACGTCGTCTGCCGCGTGCAGTGTCTGGCGGCGATCGTTTCAGTCGCACGTCCTGCCCTCTGGGCAGTTGATGCGAGCAACAGGACAGAGAGCCACCTAGCGGATAACAAAGGAACTACTTGCAACAACCTACTCGCAAGAGAACGGACGATTTGTCTCGGAGCGGGTGAGTTCACCGCTCCCCCCACCCTCGGAACTCGCCCGCTCAACGCTCACCCCACCGTCTCAACTCTAGCCAGAGCGTTGAGCAAAGCGACTCAGGTGTCACTCTGGTCTTTGCGGTCTCAGCTCACGCAGTAATACAGCTCGCGGCTCGACCTGCTCGACTCAGCGCCTCTGCATCGGAGTTCGTCCCTACTGGATATTGTTCTTCGTAGTAATACCGCTATGTATATTACATTATTATGTTATGTATTCATCAATTGTTTTTACTTTATTTTTATTTGTTTAAACTGATTAGATTAGGTTCCTGATGACTCCTCTTACTATAGGATTTTTATTATGGACACTCGAATTTACGCTTTAATTACGAGCGAACCGATAAACGTATCGCAAAATGTGATACACCAATATTCTCCTTGTTTTATTCTGCGTAAGGCTATATGCAGCACTTTCGTTTTACAGTCAAATTTATATATATTTTTTTTTCTTATTCTGGTACGGATTTTGCGATTTTAGGCGTCTTCGGAAGGAAACGTTCACTTTAAAAATATATGGCTTGTGATGTATTTGTATGAGGTTAATGAAATTTTAATACATTATAGCCAAATATATTGTTAATGTAAATCTCAAGTTACAACATTTTCCGATCACCCAAAAAACCACGATAGTGCAAAATAAATCAATAATCAAAAACTTTGTCATATCGTGGAAATTTCAATAAACAATACAAAATTCTTACTCATTATCTGTGTTACTTGAAAATAGGATCAAATAAGATTAAAATACAGGTATAGTACTGGAATAAACCAAGTTTAAAGGGCAATATGCCTTCCATTTATTTTCTATTGTAAATGAGTGGTGAGTCATGAAAAAGAGCTAATTCATTTCAGGGAGTAAACAGTTCTGATCCAATCTCTGAAAAGAACAGTTTTGCCCATCTCTAGTGCGAACACACTCGTTCGAGATGATCGACGGATCACCATCAAACAACTCAGTGCTCAACTTGACATCTCTGTTGGTAGTGCTGTCACAATTGTTCACCAGTTGGGATATTCAAAGGTTTGTTCCCGCTGGGTCCCTCGTTGTATAACCGAACACCATAAAGAGCAAAGGAGAACCATCTGTGCGGAATTGCTTGGTCGTCATGTGGCTGAGGGTGACAATTTCTTGTCAAAGATTGTTACAGGCGATGAAACATGGGTTCATCACTTCGAACCTGAAACAAAACGGCAATCAATGGAGTGGCGCCACACCCACTCCCCTACCAAGAAAAAGTTTGAAGCCATACCCTCAGCCGGTAAAGTCATGGTTACAGTCTTCTGGGACGCTGAAGGGGTTATTCTGTTCGATGTCCTTCCCCATGGTCAAACGATCAACTCTGAAGTGCATTGTGCTACTCTTCAAAAATTGAAGAAACGACTTCAGCGTGTTCGTAGGCACAAAAATCTGAACGAACTTCTCCTTCTTCATGACAACACAAGACCTCACACAAGTCTTCGCACCCGAGAGCAGCTCACAAAACTTCAGTGGACTGTTCTTCCTCATGCACCCTACAGCCCCGATCTCGCACCGTCGGATTTCCATATGTTTGGCCCAATGAAGGACGCAATCCGTGGGAGGCGGATGATGAAGAAGTTATTGATGCAGTACGACGTTGGCTCCGACATCGACCAGTGGAATGGTACCGTGCAGGCATACAGGCCCTCATTTCAAGGTGGCGTAAGGCCTTAGCATTGAATGGACATTACGTTGAAAAATAGTGTTGTGTAGCTAAAAGATTGGGGAATAACCTGGTGTATTTCAATGCTGAATAAAACAACCCCTGTTTCAGAAAAAAAATGTGTTGCATTACTTATTGAACTGCCCTCGTAGTAGTGATCAAGAGTAGGTTGAACTTTAACAAATTAGTCAGGATGAATCGGTACGCAGAGATGTGGGATACGGAAGTACTAAGGAATGGCGAGATACGCTTGAAGTTCTCTGAGCCTAGAGATAAAGCAATAAGGAATAGCTCCGTAGGCAATAAAGTTGAGGAGGAATAGACATTTCTAAAAAAGGGCAAGCACAGAAGTTGGAAAGAAAAACATAGGTACAAAGAAGGTAACTGTGAAGAAATCACGGGTAATAGAAAAAAATATTTAAGTTGTTCGATGAAAGAAGGAAGTACAAAAGTGTTCAGGAAAATTTAGGAATACAGAAATATAAGCTGCTGTGGAATGAAATAAATAGGATGTGCAGGGAAGCTAAGACGAAATGGCTGCATGAAAAATGTGAAGAAATCGAAAAAGAAATGGTTGTCGGAAGGACTGACTTAGCATATAGGACAGTTAAAACAATGTTCGGTGAAATTAAAAGCAAGGGTTGTAACATTAAGAATGCAACAGGATTCCACTGTTAACACAGAGAAGTAGCGGATAAGCTCAAACACTACATTGAAGACCTCTATAAGGGGAAAGATTTGCCTGATGAGATAGAAGAAGAAACAGGACGCGATTTAAAAGAGATAGGAGATCAAGTATTAGAATTAGAATTTAAAAGAGCTTTGGAGGACTTAAGATCAAATAAAGTATAAGGGATATATAACATTCCATCAGAATTTCTAAAATCATTGGGGGAAGTGGCAACAAAACGACTATTCTCGTTGGTGTGTAGAACATATGAGTTTGGCGGCATACCATCTGACTTTCGGAAAAATATCCTCCACACAATTCCGGAGACTGAGTAGACAAGTGTTCGAATTATCGCTCAATCAGCTTAACAGCTCATGTGTCCAAGTTGCTGACAAGAATAATATACAGGAGAATGATAAAGAAAGCTGACGATGTATTGGATGACGATCAGTTTGGCTTTAGGTAAGGTATAGGCACCAGAGAGACAATTATGTCGTTGCGGTTGATAATAGAAGCAAGATTAAAGGAAAATCAAGACACGCTCGTAGGATTCGTCGTCCTGGAAAATGCGTTCGACAGTGTAAAATGCTGCAAGATATTCGAAACTCAGAGAAAAAAATAGGGCTAAGTTGTAGAGAGAAACGGGTAATATATGTAAAGAGCCAAGAAGGAATAATAGGAGTGTAAGACTAAGAACGAACTGCTTGGACTACAAAAGGTGTAGGACAGTCTTTCGCCCTTACTGTTCAATCTGTACATCTAAGAAGCAATGACAAAATAAAAGAAAGTGAAACTCATGGTGAAAGGATATCAAAGAAAAGATTCGCTGATGACATTGCTATCCTGATTGAAAGTGAAGAAGAATTACAGGATATGCTGAAAGGAATGAACAGTGTGTTGAGTACAGAATATGGACTAAGTGAAAATCGAAGAAAGACGGAAGTAATGAGAAGTGGCAGGAATGAGAACAGAGAGAAACTTGACATCAGGATTGGTGATAACGACGTAGATGATGTTAAGGAATTCTGTTACCTAGGCAGCGAAACAACCCATGACGGACGGAGCAAAGGGGGCGTAAAAAGCGGACTGACACTGGCAAAAAGAGCACTCCTGGTACGGAGAAGTATACTAATATCAAACCTAAGCTTTAATTAAAGGAAGAAATTTCGGAGAATATACTTTTGGATCACAGCTGTGTATGGTAGTGAAATATGGAGTTTGGGAAAACTGGAGCAGAAGCGAATCGAAGTATTCGAGATGTGGTGCTACAGAAAAAGTTGATTATTTGATGGACTGATAATGTAAGGAATGAAGAGGTTCTTCGCAGGATTGTCAGGGATAGGAGTATACGGGAACCCTGACAAGAAAAAAGGACAGGATGGTAGGGCATCTGTTGAGACACCAGGGAATAATGTCCGTGGTACTAGAGGGAGCTGCAGAGGGTAAAAACTGTAAAGAAAGACAGAGACTGGAAAACATCGCACAATTAACTGAGAACTTTGGATGCAAGTGCTACTCAGGGATGAGGAGGTTGGCACAGGTGAGGAATTCGTGGCGGACCGCATCAAACCAGTCACATGACTGAAGATCAACAAAAAAAAATGGTGGTCTCTGAGTTTTTACCGACGTGAGTGAAAAATCGTACGTTGAAAGTATGCTACTTGCTCCAAAAAACCCTATCATCTGTCAGTAGATGAAAGTTAACTGCTGCTTTCTCGTCCTTGCTGTCTGCCTTGTTTCATTCAAGGCGCTTGTAATGGTTGAGCATTATCATTAACAGAATGAGATTTTCACTCTGCAGCGGAGTGTGCGCTGATATGAAACTTCCTGGCAGATTAAAACTGTGTGCCCGACCGAGACTCGAACTCGGGACCTTTGCCTTTCGCGGGCAAGTGCTCCACCATCTGAGCTACCGCAGCACGACTCACGCCCGGTACTCACAGCTTTACTTCTGCCAGTACCTCGTCTCCTACCTTCCAAACTTTACAGAAGCTCTCCTGCAAATCTTGCAGAACTAGCACTCCTGAAAGTAAGGATATTGCGGAGACATGGCTTAGCCACAGCCTGGGGGATGTTTCCAGAATGAGTTTTTCACTCTGCAGCGGAGTGTGCGCTGATATGAAACTTCCTGGCAGATTAAAACTGTGTGCCCGACCGAGACTCGAACTCGGGACGTTTGCCTTTCACGGGCAAGTGCTCTACCATCTGAGCTACCGAAGCACGACCCACGCCCGGTACTCACAGCTTTACTTCTGCCAGTACCTCGTCTCCTACCTTCCAAACTTTACAGAGGCTCTCCTGCGAACCTTGCAGAACTAGCACTCCTGAAGGAAAGGCAAATGTGCCGAGTTCGAGTCTCGGTCGGGCACACAGTTTTAATCTGCCAGGAAGTTTCATATCAGCGCACACTCCGCTGCAGAGTGAAAATCTCATTCTGGAAACATCCCCCAGGCTGTGGCTAAGCCATGTCTCCGCAATATCCCTTCTTTCAGGAGCGCTAGTTCTGCAAGGTTCGTAAGAGAGCTTCTGTATAGTTTGGAAGGTAGGAGACGAGGTACTGGCAGAAGTAAAGCTGTGAGTACCGGGCGTGAGTCGTGCTTCGGTAGCTCAGATGGTAGAGCACTTGCCCGCGAAAGGCAAAGGTCCCGAGTTCGAGTCTCGGTCGGGCACACAGTTTTAATCTGCCAGGAAGTTTCATTATCATTAACAATTTATCGTTAACATTCAATATTTGTTGTCCACAATGAAATTTTGCTACGATCAAGTTTCTGTGGTAAAACTGTCCCTACCTATGGGTTTTATGCACACCGCAACGCTTTCAGATACCAGGAGCAAGATTTTCATATACTCTCCCTCGCTGTGCACAAACTACTAGCCCTACAGAAAAAAATGAACATGGCCTTTTTGCAGGGAATTTTGTACGAGATACGTTTTCGCTTGAGGCCATAGTTGTCGAATTACTCAAGTAGAACGTTGAAAAGTAACTTTAAAAAGCGTTTTTCTTTAATAACTCGAAAACAGCGGCCTCCAGCGAAATTGAAATACATTAAATTTCATACAAAAAGCTCATGTTCATTTTTTCTGTAGGATTAATAGTATGCATGTAGTGAACGAGATAGTACAAAAATCTCAAGCGTGGATTTTTAAGGTGTTTAGGATTGCGTAAAACCCTTACGTAGGGGCAGCTAAATCACCCTGTGTAGGCTTGCAGTAAGTGTTTCTGCTGCAAGGGTGCACAACGGATAACACTGGGACTGAACATGATTGAAGGAGTGGCGTTATCGGCAGTAGCACGTAGTTTCAGTGGGGGCTTTGACCAGAGATGTGGTACTGAAAACAAATACGAGGGTTGGAACTTAAATAGTGGCAACTATTTATTTACAGCTCGTACAAAATAGATACGTGTTTCACGGTTTTACTGACTTTCAATGTAGTCACCAACATTGTGTATAACCCTTTGCCAACGATGTGGAAGTCATAGGATACTCTTAGCAGTGCCAGTTGTGTTGAAAGTTCGAGCGGCGCGGTCTATTGTCCGACGAATTTATAGCAGTTCTAAAGCGAGTGCCGTGAAGTGTTTCCTTCAGTTTAGAAATAGAGCTGAACTCACGAGGGCTTACGTCAGGGGAGTGCAGTAGGTGGTATAGCACTTAGCAGCCCCATCAGTCAAACAAATCAGTAATACTTGAAAAAAGAGACAGCATTGGTCGTATATTTTTTTACTATCGCAAAATCGATTTCCTATGAAATAAGGTCAACTTGTGGTCAATTGTCATAATTAGCAATTCATAGTCAGCTGCTTGTTATCCCTTACATACAACGCCTCAGTCATAGTCGCTACGAGAACACGTATAATGGCCGCTATTTCAACCATCTCAACACATTGACACACATGTTTTCAGTTTGTTTTAATAACATTACTAATTTCGGTTTTTTAAAAGATGCTTCTTCCTTCTTTGTTCTGTAATTTGCAGAACTTATGGACGCCTACTGAACATAATTTTACTACAGTCGACATCTCGTAGGTGTTGACACAAAGTAATACAAACCGGTTATCACTTTACGTAATTATTTTTAATGTATGTTAATAATTCCTTTGCTATTTGAATAAGTGCTGGATATCGTACATAGTCTATGTTTAATTTCTCTAAAGTACGATGTATATTTTGGTATAAGTGACACTATTACTTGTCCTTCCTCATGATGGTTTCTCGATGATTGATGTATACTACTTGTTCGCACCCTATATTTGCACGGCATTTTAATTATTAAGTAACGGCAGTTTCGTACTGTTATTATTTTTTATATATTTGACTCCTTGGTATTAACGTTATTATTTTTTATATATTTGACTCCTTGGTATTAACGTTTGTTACATAAATTACGAACGTTGTACTTTTGACTTCCCACGCCAGATGGTGGGTATTATGTTTCTTAAAAAACCTGTGTTACGCCTCTTTTTATGTTATTCATTTATTTATTATTCTTTTGCATTACTTTTGCTTTTCATATGTTCTGCACTCTAACAACTTATCATCGATCTATTTTATATTTTATAGTTTATAAAAAACAATATGCCAACGTATTTTAGATATTCCCCTGCGTCTGCTATGTGTTGTACGTACATTTTAAATTTGTATTACTACACCATTCACAAAAGTACAAGAGTTATTTAGTGTTAATAATTCGCAAAAACAGTAATACTATGTCTTCACGTGACACATGTCACATAGAGGGCGTGTCAAGCCCCGTCACACCGAGGTCTGCTGAACAAGTGCAGGTAAACAGCGACCTCAGTCTATGTGATTGCCGTAAGCTTAGTGACAACAGTGCATCCTAATTTAAGTTATACAATATAGGTTTGTTTCTAACAAGTGTTATGTTCATATGCAGATGTAATTGTGATTTTCTATGTTGTACTCTCTGATCGTAATTTGAAAAAAATTTTTAACTTCTAGCACTGAAGATGGTCACTCAGTGACAGAAAATCGATTTTGCGATAGTAAAAAAATATACGACCAATGCTGTCTCTTTTTTCAAGTATACCTGTTATCTGGTCGTAGTGCACAAGACAACATGGAGTCGCCAATCAATGAAATCAGTAATAGCTTGCACTGTACGTGCTTGAGCATTGTCCTGCAAAATGATGGTGAGGTCCTGCAGAAAGTGTCATCAGTTCTGTCTCTAAGCTGGTCGTAGGTTGTGTTCCAAAAATGAACAGTTCAGGACACGTGTGTAGGAACTGCGACTATTAGCTCAGGGAAGACAAATGTGTGTATGTCTCCACTAGAGACGGTCTGAGCGATCTGACACCCGACAGCTATCCTCCACAGGAATAAGGAGCGACCCCTTTCATAAACAGCGCCTCTTTCCCTCACAACCAGCTTACAAGCAGTCGCTGTATCAGCGCAAGTGATTCATAAGCTGACAATGTATTCCCTCTACCTGCCTCCATATGAAGTCTAAATAAAAAAGCTCTCTCTTAACTCATAATTTAGCTCACCCAAACCTTCGTCGTACGTGTAGATTTCAATGCACCTACACCAGAAGTAGGCTGTTGAGAGCATCGTAATGAAATCGTACACCAGTCTGCTGAACATGGGGCAGACCACGCAATCAGCACTTCTACATGATCCTTCAATGCTGTCAATGCTGTCATTGTCTCGATGTACCCTCGCTCGCACTGCTCATTCGGAAGTTGTCGATGACTTGCTGTCACGTGATCCCTTTACGTATTAGAAAGAGGTGCTGGAAGGCAATACGCCATGATGTGAGCTCAGGGTGTCAGAAAGAAATACGCCACGATGGGTGCTCAGTGGAGTAGACTGGACGTATTACACCCAATTTGCTGTGTTTGAACTCTGTGAGAGTGTACAGAAATGGGTGGATCATGTGACAAAAATGATCCACCAACGCGAGGTTCTCTGCATTTGGCCGACTCTTGAACCTACGCAGCCAACCGCCTGGCCTGACTGCAGACATCCGTCGCTCAACCAAGGAACAGGCTGGCTTCCTTTTTACCTGCCTTGAGGACTATGGATGGATGCTTCAGCAGTGTGATGGGTCATTTTTGTAATATGATCCACCCATTTATGTACACTGTCACAGAGTTCAAACACAGCAAACTGTTTTAATAGGTATATTTTTTCACATCGAGAAGGTCCATGATACTACTTGGAGCCACAATCCTCAGACAGCACCATGAGAAGGGCTTTTGAAGATATTTTCCCATCTTCATACTGTCTTTCTGCTCGCTACATAGTTTTAATTGTTGAGTCAGTGAAGTCCTCTCTCACCACTTAGAAGCAGAGAACGATATCCCTCAAAGTAGCGTTTTAAGTGTTTGTCTCTGCCATAGCTATCGACAGTTAAAAGTAGTTGTCCCTGTTCTTTGTTCTGGACCACTGCTCTCTCTTTCGTCCCATCTTTAGTCTTGTACCAAGACGTCTTCAGTTTCGGCTGGCTATTAGAAGGTTTAAGGAATGGGCAGAGAGGAGTTTAGTTTCTCAAACAAGAAGTCAGGGTGTATTCGTTCAGCTGTCTTAAAATTCCCTCAGCTGAGGATGTGAGACATTGTTCTGAATTTTAAAGAAACTTTGTGGGCTCTGGGCTCCACATTTGATTTTAAGCTTAAGTGGTTACCACGTCTTAAGGAACTGAAAGCCCAGTCCCCAAAAAGCACAAAATATATTTGAATGTGTTAGCGATCGTTCATTTGGAGCAGCTCCTTTTTTACTGAATCTTCACGCGATGTCGGCTTGACTATTCGTACACGGTGTATAGCTCTGCAGACCTTCCTGTTTAAAAATGTTGGACGTGGTACACGACGCGTGAATAACGCTAGCCGCCAGTGCCTTTAGAACAGGTCTTTTGTGTTGACGCTGATGAGCTATTCGACCGAACAGTAGCGGCTCCGTTCACAGAAAACCATCATACCGACCGGGAGAACAGTGACTCCTCGTGGTGCAGCAGGCCTATAAGACATTATCCACGCCACAGAAACTAGCATGTCAGTTGGCTGATCGACTCCCCAGTGGAAAAACTTTTTAATAATCGGGAGGGAGCAACGAGGGACTATGGAATCTGCACAATGGACTACTGTTTAGGAATGACTGTCGCTGATTTTAAAGTTTTAAAGCAAGATTACAGCAGATCTTCAACACGTTAGCAGCACTCCGTCTTCAGGCCACAAGTGCCCCATCGGGAGCATCCGGCCGCCGTGTCATCCTCAGATGAGGATGTGGATAGGAGTAGTGTGTGGGCAGCACACTGCTCTCCCGGTCGGTATGATGGTTTTCTGTGAACAGAGCCGCTACTATTCGGTCGAGTAGCTCCTCAATTGGCATCACGAGGCTGAGTGCACCCCGAAAATTTGCAGCAGCACATGGCGGCCCGGATGGTCACCCATCCAAGTGCCGGCCACGCCAGACAGCGCTTAACTTCGGTTCAACACGTTCCTAAAGATTTAACGTATTTTAAGGAAGACCACACTCTAGAGCTTACCTTTCAGTCTATGTTATATGACCACTATTTGAAAACAAGGTTGCCCCAGTGGCTGTTCAGTCGCGTTCCTCATTATCTTTAGGATTTGCCTTCTCAGCGAACACACTGTATTTACTGTAGAGCTCCACGGGATCCTAATGGCACTGCACCGGATGATATGTCTTCAGAGCAGAAAATTTATCTCCTCTGAGACCTTAATGGCCTATTAGCACTTCTCTGTTATAGCCAGTGGTGAGATGGTTGTGGAACAGATTTCTAAATTTTGTGTAGTGTCCGAAATCCTGCCTAAACTTTTAGGTATGCATAATTTTTCTGTTTCATTGTGTGTGTGTGTGTGTGTGTGTGTGTGTGTGTATGTGTGTATAAAACATTTATACATTTTAACTGTCGCTGAAATTTTATTATTCTGCTATTTTTGTCCACATTCATTTCATAGAATTTTAGTACGGGAGCTACAGACCTTGCTGTCGTGCACCCACACCAACATATTATCATTACCCTCTTCCTCCTCCATCTCATTATCATCCTCATCATCATACTCATCATCATCATCAACAGCTCTCCTTCAACGATTTTCTTTTTTTTTTTTACAATTCAAATATAGGCCTCATACCCAGAGATATGATGGACCCATATTTTTATAGGAACTGAATGTTTCATTCCGTTATGCCGTTTAAGGCCAATTAGATGGAAAAACTTCCTACTGCTAGCTTACTTATCCGCAACGATTTGTCATCTACTCATCTTCGTACAGGATATCCACCGGCCAGAAACTCCCCATTCGATTCCATGAAGAGCTCTCACTCTACAGCAGTGTGTACGCTGACCTGCAACTTCCCGGCAGATTAAACCTGTGGGCCGGTCTGGAATTCGAAATTAGGGACTTTGCCCACTAAAGTTAGAAGTCCAAGGTCCGAATCCCTGTCCGACACGCAGCTTTAATGAGCTAGTAAGTTGCTCAATCATTACCTTTAGTTACCTTGTGTTTCAGTGGGAAGCCACAACTCTTACTCCTGCTTGATAGTCTGTGGCTAACATTACTGTGCTTTAGTTACGCGCTCTATTGGCGTAGTTCTGTGGCTGTCTCTCTCGTAATCTTCGTAGAAATTTTACTATCTATCCCTCCCTCAGTTTTTGTGTTTATACAGTGACACAATTCCAGTTACCTGTTGACTTTCGCTTACGAAAGATCGACTGCAATTCTAAGGACTGTACCTTACAGACGCCAACGGATTGAACTGCCTTTGGATTAGAACCTCCATCTGCATTTAGACTGAATTTAGACTGTGCACAACATGTAGTTCTGACGTAACCATAATTTTGCCCATATTTTGCTGACTTGTTTGAAATCACTAAACTAATTTATATTTGTGGATATTCGTAAGCAAACCCAGTATACACTTTTCATTCTCTGTTTTGTGTTCGTACCCAGTTATGCTAGTATTTGCGAAAAGAGGGAGAGGGATACACATTTTTCTTGACGACATAATAGTCTTTTTAGGAGACTACTTTATTAAGCTAGAACATCACATCCCGTATTCGGTGATCTCCATACTCTTAATCGTTATACTATTTATCACAGAGGTTGGCTATTGCGGAGGTTGCATGGAATCAAAGAACCTCGTTACCTGCATCCGGATGCAATTAAAAGATCTGTGTTTTAATTATTCCGAAACAAATTAATAGAGCTATATTAAATTATTAATTCTATCTGAAAATTTATCACACGAAAAATTCAGCACCACAAGCGGTATTTACCTGCATAAAACCCATTTCTGTTAAATAATTAGAAATAGTGAATCGAAAGAACTGCTATTTAGCAAGGAACTCCATTTAAATTTGTAACGTGTTTATGAATGTCTGAGTCTGGCCGTCGCCCAACAAGAAAATAGCTTGAAGTACCTATTCATTGCGTATTATGACGTAGTTATTAGTTATTTTAAACAAAAAGGGTTTAGATACACTGAATTGGGGGTGAGATCCTTCCAAACAAACGCAAGTTAGTATAATTGAGAAATAAACTCTCTTAGCAGACAGGTGAACATGATTATATTATAATGTAGCCCGAATTAGAACTGAATAGGTCGCTTCAAAAAGTCGCACAACGTTTCTAAATGACTTTACCACTGAAATTACTCAGTTTACACGTTTCTGATTTATTTCTATCACCAGATGTCTGTTACGTGAGCGTAATGCTTGGATTGATATACCAACCGAATTTCACTTTTTAAGCAACTTATAAACGTTCACACTTGACCGTATCACTGTTTGCACAGGATGCTAAAGATTTAAAATCATGCTTGGCGTAGTTAGGAACCACACCATTAACTAAGCACTTTTGACTTGCTAGCACTTTTCTTCTAACAGCCCAGCTTGGGATGAAGCAATTTACAGTGCCGGAAAAAAAATTAGTACACCTGGGAAGACGACGTCGATTTTGATCCGACGGTGGTAAATGCCATCTGGATGGTATTAGCACCCTGTCTGCAGGAGTGGCCCATCGGGACCATCCGACCGCCGTGTCATCCTCAGTTGAGGATGCGGACAGGAGGGGCGTGTGGTCAGCACGCCGCTCTCCCAGTCGTTATGATGGTTATCTGTGACCGGATCCGCTACTATTTGGTCGAGTAGCTCCTCAATTGGTATCACGAGGCTGAGTTCACCTCCAAAAATGGCAACAGCGCATGGCGGCCTGGATGGTCACCCCTCCAAGAGCCGGGCACGCCCGACAGCGCTTTACAACGGTGATCTCACGGAAACCGATGTATCCACTGCGGCAAGGCCGTTGCTGGGTGGTAGTAGATATACTGATATTGGTGTCACCATCGTCCGTCAACAGATAGCGTAGTGGCATAGCTACCAGAGCATCCTCAGTGTATACCCTGTAATAGGGCATGTTCACAGTCAGAAGGCTCAGTCTGATGCAGCAGTGTGAACCAAGCAGACAATCAGGCCACAGAGAAGCACTCAAGCTTCCTACGACTGAGCGAGTTTGAAACGGGTAAAATTGTGGGCTTCCAAGTGGCAGGATGGTCATTTCGGAGAATTTCCACACAGATTGGACGTGAACGTCAGTTGTGTAACGATGCTGGTTTCAGTGGTCACGTGAACATTGTCACACTCCTAGGCGAGGTTCTGGTCATTTACACAGCCCAGACGCTCGCCAGTATCGTCGTACTGCAAGGGCACAGTGGCAGATTGTACGGTTACCACAGCAAAGATAATGTGGCTTGCGAGTCCAGACGTGTCAACACGAACTGTAGTGAACCGGTTGTTAGCAGTGGGACTACAGGCACACACACCTCTAGCCCATCTTCCAGTCATGCCACAGCATTGACGTGCACGACTCGACTCGTGCCGTCAGAGGATCACTTAGAAGGTACAATGGCGTGCTGTGGTCTTCAGAGATGTAAGCAGGTTCTACCTGAACACAAGTAATGGTCGTTCGAGCCCACCCAGTTAGCTCTGCAGTCTAAGTGTTGTGTACATAGTTCCGCGTAGTCAGCGCGTACACAACTTTCCCACTAGAGCGCGCCCCGCTAAGCAAAACAGCGCAGGCGCAGCGCTCGTCCGTCTCTGCACTACGAGATGGCGCTGTCTTAGAGACGGACCAAATTCTGCTCCCACCGATCCACGTATTAATATGTAACGCAGTCAATGAGATTATTGCTAATGTAGAACCTTTTCTCCTCGCGTGTCACGCTCGCGCAGTGATACCTGAATACTTGAGGTATTATAACGTATGTACAGACCTCCGATTAATCAGTCTGCATTAGTCTGTACCAGTCTATAGTCAAGTTTCAGTTTGCTCCTAATAAGATTATCATATTCCTGTACATATCCATGAAGAGAAATGTATAGAAGACACTTTGTCAAGTATCAGAGATATGTGAGAATAAGATTAACGTACCAAGACCAAAGGAACTTCAGATTGTCAATTGTAAACACCATCCAGAATCAAGTTACGCAATATCTATGCTTTTTTATTATTTTAATAAATGTGTGTGAAGATTAATCAAGTTCTGTTTAAAGTTGATCACCGTCAATCTGCTACTCTAAGCGTGCAAGTGGCATTTCTATTGCCTGACCTAATGGCAGAAGATAAACACGCCACGATAAGACCACGAGACATATTGCTGACACTCGCCTACTTCGCTAGAGCGACAAGTCAAATAATCTGATGGTGTGTGTACCGAAGGCCTTACAGTACGCGCATCACACTAACGCACTGATTTCCGGGCGAGATGGTGTGCCGGTCCCCGGCACGAATCCGCCCAGCTGATTAGGCTGTGTCCTACGTGAGTGACAGAAGCGAGCGACTTCTGGATACGTGACACCCCTGGGACAAGCAGCAGCATCGGGCGAAAAGCTTTGGTGTCATGCGTGCGAGCAACCATGTCGCGCTACAAGAT
The DNA here is from genome assembly GCF_023864275.1 of Schistocerca cancellata. Lineage (NCBI taxonomy): Eukaryota > Metazoa > Arthropoda > Insecta > Orthoptera > Acrididae > Schistocerca > Schistocerca cancellata. The sequence goes on along the minus strand of NC_064628.1, from coordinate 745,269,313 downwards.
GACTGCTTAGAGCCAACCAGCTGTTTCAATAAAACGGCGTTCCTAACCTGTAGAATACTGTAGCTGGAGAGTAAGGTTACAGAATTGGATTTACTTAAGAAAACAAAGCGAAAAGGAATGCTGTGTATGAAATTTACAAAGGGAGGAATCTTCATGAAGAATTTCATAAGTATCATCAACTATGCAGATCACCAGTTAAGTTCTTCGAATGCACGTGAATGAGCAGAGAAGCATTGAACTATCTCATCAATAACTGAGAATGTTTTTTTACATGATAAAGAACTTTTAACAGTCAATAAATGCTGAGGAATGACTATTACATTGAGTAACTACGCTAAACACAAACATAAACACACAGATTGGCATGAGGAACTAGTGGGAGCTGTGGTGTAGTGGTAGTGTGTACACTTTGTAACTGTGGGAGGAAAAGGTCCTCGGTTCGATTCCTGGCTATTGTTACATTTTTACTGACTCAGTTACAATTCTGTATACTAAGTTTTATGTACACTGTTTACACTGCATCGCTAAGTGTATTTTTAAGGTCTTGCGAAAGAAATAGATCTTCACACCTATCCCAGTGTATCACACACATTTAGTTCCTAATAAATTACAATGAATCATGAAATTTTACAGATATTTGATGTTGCGAACGTAATTCATCAGCAATCTGTGTTAAGGCCAAGCGTTTCAATTTAAATAGTCTGTAAAAATATAGCGTACAAAATTTTTGAAAAGAAAGTCGAATGTTTTGTGTAGTAATTTGACTAAAAGTATGAAATAAGAAATATTAGGGAAACGTTTGGTGCACCTCATTCTTTGTTCATGATTTCGAGCATCATTCAAAGGCACGTAGAACGTTTCTCTGATCTACTTATTTCTTTTAGGCAAGTCATTTCATAAAATATTTGAATGGTATCTTCCATTTTGGAATTTCGAGTTTTATTCAGAAAGCATGATCTTACTGACTCCTCGTTTGCCTTCCTGATGCACTTGATTAGAAGGAAGCCTTTTTGATATTTAAATACCACACCAATCTATCTTTTTATGTTCAAAATAGCTAAGTCTTGAACAAATGACATTTTTGACACTTCATTTACAGCACCTTCTCGTGAAATATTTCAGTTTTTCCTCAGCTTATTAATTAAGTTTTCGTCCATTACCATGATTACTTTCAAGCAGTTAAATATTTTAAGGTCAAACTATACTTCATGCTGGTCACTTTGATACTCTGTCTACCCGTTTCTCTCCCTTCGTTTTCCTATGAAAATTTGGACAAATCTCATGGTGTAAGTTTTACGGAGTCTTGTTTTCGCTCTGCTCACGCGTTTACAAAAACGTATCGAGTGTTAGTCATATGATAAAATAGTCTTTTCTGCGTGCTGTCATTTGCAAAATTCGTCGTTTCGATATCTTGAACCTTTTTTTATAAGATGAGACGATTTTTACGATCACTCGATTCCCGAAGCGCAGGAAAGTTTCGGACGTGCCGTGAGCGAGCCCTCAGCGGATATAACAACCAATATCTCAAGAATGAAAAGAGATATCATTCTGGTCTCAACTTCAAATATAATTTAGATATATTGGTTACATTTCATACGCAATAATGTATGGCCTTAAATGAACTATATGGAAAGTCTACACAATGTGATTTTTACTTCTGCAAATTCTTAAAAATTTCTTGCAGCCATGTACTCAATTTCGTGCAGCACAATAACTAAGACGAATAACAAAAATTTATTTATTTATTTATGCATTTATTTTACCTGGCAAGATTAGGGCCTTGAGGCCCTCTCTTACACCTAACCAGGCATACTCAAATTGAACGAATTTCAGTTTGTACAGAACATTAAGGACATATAACATGTTATACAGTATTAATGTTAAAGAAGAAAAAATAGAGACTATAACAGTAGTAAAATGATAATTATAACAATCAATAAATAATTATAACAATCAAAAATAATATTAATAATGGTAATGACTACGTATATGAAAGTAAACATATTTTTCTTTTATGAATGTCAGTCCTATTGCCAGTTGAGAATTTTCTCGTTATGTTCTTGCAGCTTGTGAGTTATTCTAATCGAGCAGAAACATAAGACGATAGAATGGGGTGAAAGAGATGTAGAAGAGGTAGCTAGGTTAGAGGAAGAGAAATAGAATGATAAAATTCGAAGCTATGATGGAGAGGAGAAAGAAAGAGATGAGAGGGGCACAACAATGTTGGCTATACCGTCCCTAATATGTAAGTTTTGAGTTCCCTCTTGAATGTTGAGTGGTTCTGGATAAGATGCAGATCACAGGGGAGCGCGTTCCATAGTCGTATGGCTGAGATGGAAAATGACACGGAGAAAGATTTTGTGTTATGTAAAGGTACAGCCAAGATGCTAGAGTTATCCGATGTGGTATGCGGTTGTGGAATGATGGTAGGTGTTTACTGTGAGAAGATAAGTATTGGGGGCACCAGTGGCTAAGAAATCGATTAAGTAAGCACATCGTGTGGAGATCGCGTGCCTTATGTGGGCGTATCCAACCTAGCTGGGAGTATGAAGGACTGTTATAATCATACAACCCTATATTGCACACGTATCTAACGCGAGCATTCATCACTGGCTCGAGGCATCTCGAATTTTCACTATTTCTGCCGTGTTGAACTACATCACAGTAGTAAAGATTAGGCAAGACTAGTGTTTGGATTAATTTTTGTTTAACATGGGTTGGAAATATTTTTCTAAATTTTTGGATTGCATGTAGGGAGGAGAGCGATTTCCGGCAAGCTGTGACTGTTTGTTCTTCCGAGTTTAGGTGTTCATCCAAGATTATCCAAAGGTCTTTTACTGTTTTTTGGTATGGTAGTTGGGTACCATTGAGGAGTATTTTAGGGACTGTTTCGCGAAAGTACCGGCTGCTTAACTTTGGATGAGATATAAGATTGACCTGGGATTTCTTGGGCTTTAGTTTCAGACCTAGGTTCTGTGCCCATCGAGAAACAGAGCAAAGATCTGCGTTCATACTCGCTACTGCGTCAGCAATGTTCTTGGGGCTTGCACTTATGTATAGTTGGATGTCGTCGGCATATAGATGGTAGTTGCAGGAGTGAATCACTGAAGAAATATAATTAATGTACTGTGAGAAGAGTAATGGATCAAGGACGGAGCCTTGGGGAACTCCAGAGCGCACGTTTTTCCATGATGACTTCTCCGACCCACAAATGACTTGTTGACTTCTGTTTTTGAGGTAGCTGTCGAACCAGTGTATTGCGCTGTTTGAGAAATTCAGCTGTTTCGTTTTAATTAGTAATATATCAAAGACAACTGTATCAAAAGCCTTGCTTAAGTCAAGCAGTGTTAGGATGGTAGCTTCACGTCTGTCCATAGAATGTTTAATGTCATCAGTTAATTTGATTAATGCAGTTGCTGTACCATTGTTCTTTCGAAAGCCTGACTGATATTTATCATGGGTGTTATGAGTTACGAGGTAATCCATCAGCTGTTCATGGACGATAAAATACGAGGTGCATTCAAGTTCTAAGGCCTCCGATTTTTTTTTTCTCCGGACTGGAAAGAGATAGAAATATGTGCATTGTTTTAAAATGAGGCCGCATTCATTGTCAATACGTCCCAGAGATGGCAGCACCGTACGGCAGATGGAATTTTACCGCCAGGGGCGAGAATGAGAACTGTTTTAAATACTTAAAATCGCGACGTTTTCCTTACTTGAACAGCGTGCAATCATTCGTTTTCTGAATTTGCGTGGCGTGAAACCAATTGAAATTCATCGACAGTTGAAGGAGACATGTGGTGATGGAGTTATGGATGTGTCGAAAGTGCGTTCGTGGGTGCGACAGTTTAATGAAGGCAGAACATCGTGTGACAACAAACCGAAACATCCTTGGCCTCACACAAGCCGGTCTGACGACATGATCGAGAAAGTGGAGAGAATTGTTTTGGGGGATCACCCAATGACTGTTGAACAGATCGCCTCCAGAGTTAGCATTTATGTGGGTTCTGTGCACACAATCCTGCATGACGACCTGAAAATGCGAAAAGTGTCATCCAGGTGGGTGCCACCAATGATGACGGACGACCACACAGCTGCCTGTGTGGCATGTTGCCAAGCAATGTTGACGTGCAACGACAGCATGGATGGGACTATCTTTTCGTCGGTTGTGACAATGGATGAAACGTGGATGCCATTTTTCAATCCAGAAACAAAGCGCCAGTCAGCTCAATGGAAGCACACAGATTCACCACCACCAAAGAAATTTCGGATAACCGCCAGTGCTGAAAAAATTATGGTGACCATGTTCTGGGACAGCGAGGGCGTAAACCTTACCCATTGCGTTCCAAAGGGCACTACGGTAACAGGTGCATCCTACGAAAATGTTTTGAAGAACAAATTCCTTCCTGCACTGCAACAAAAACGTCCGGGAAGGGCTGCGCGTGTGCTGTTTCACCAAGACAACGCACCCGCACATCGAGCTAACGTTACGCAACAGTTTCTTCGTGATAACAACTTTGAAGTGATTCCTCATGCTCCCTACTCACCTGACCTGGCTCCTAGTGAGTTTTGGCTTTTTCCAACAATGAAAGACACTCTCCGTGGCCGCACATTCACCAGCTGTGCTGCTATTGCCTCAGCGATTTTCCAGTGGTCAAAACAGACTCTGAAAGAAGCCTTCGCCGCTGCCGTGGAATCATGGCGTGAGCGTTGTGAAAAATGTGTACGTCTGCAGGGCGATTACGTCGAGAAGTAACGCCAGTTTCATCGATTTCGGGTGAGTAGTTAATTAGAAAAAAAATCGGAGGCCTTAGAACTTGAATGCACCTCGTACATCCTCCAGTCACAATAACGAGACCACTTGTGAAAAGCTTATACAATGATCTCTTGCAGCGCGAACCTCTGCGAGACGCAGGTTCTGGAAGGCACCGACAGAGGTGACGAGCCGTGCCAGTCAGCTGCGAAACGTTTCTTGGTTGAGAATACATGGCGTGAATAGCCCGATTGACGCTGTCCCACAGATTCTCGAGTTAGTTTTAATGTGGGGAGTTTGAAGGCAGCGTTGTAAGGTAAACTCGTTCTGACGCCCTTCGTACCACGCACGTACGCTGCGAACTGTGTGACACGTTTCACTGCCCTGCTGTTATGTGCTGCCATCGTGCCGAGAAAAAACAAACTGCATCTAGGGGTTAACAAGGTCCCCAAGGATATTTGGGTTGACCCGCTGTGACGTCCAGAAATCACCCAGGGAATGCCACGAAACCAGTCTCAAGAGCACAACGCTTCCTCCTGGTGACACGATTTCAGACGAGGGTTCATGAACGACGGGATCACCCAGGGAATGCTACGAAAAGTTTTCCCAGACAATAACTCTCCGTCCTAGCTGCAGGATGTATACGCCAACGGCCATAAAACGTGATTCGTCGGAAAAGACAACCTTTCATCAGTCAGTGGATATCCAGTTGCTGTTTTGAGTGCAAATCTTAGACTTCGTCACCGATGAACAGCAGTCAGCGTGCGTGAATGAATTAGGCGCCTGCTGCGGAGGCCGATTACGCAGCAGCGATCTCTGAAAAGTCGTTGAGGAGACACTGTGCGGTAGCCCCTTGATTCGTCTTTCGATTAGTTGCTCAACAGTCGCCCGTCTATTCGCTTGTATACTTCTTCGCCACCGTCATATACCCCTGTCATCTACAGTCCGTTTTGCGCCACAGAAGGCTTTTGATACCGTTCCTCACAAGCGACTACTAATCAAGTTGCGTGCATGTGGATTATCGTCTCAGTTGTGTGACTGGTTTCGTGATATCCTCTCAGAGACGTCACACGTCGCAGTGATAGACTGTAAATCATAGAGCAGAAGTGATATCTAGTGTTCCACAAGGTAGTGTCATAGACCCTCTGCTGTTGCTGATTTATGTAAATGATCTAGCTGATAATCTAAGCAGCCCCCTCAGATTGTTTGCAGATGACGCTGTAATTTACCGTCTAATAAAATCATCAGACGATCAGTTCCAATTACAAAATGATGTAGAGAGAATTTCTGTATGGTGCGAAAAGCGGCAATTAGCACTAAACAAAGAAACGTGCGAGGTCATTCACATGGATACTAAAAGAAATCCAATAAATTTTGGGTATACGATAAATCGCACAAATCTAAGTGCTGTCAATTCGACTGAATACCTAGGAATTATAATTACGAGCAACTTAAACTGGAAGGACCACATAGATAATATTGTAGGGAAGGCGAAACAAAGACTGCGCTTTGTTGGCAGAGCACTTAGAAGACGCGAAAAACCCACTAAAGAGACAGCCTACACTAGACTTGTCCGTCCTCTGCTGGAATATTGCTGCGCCTTATGGGATCCTTACCGGGTAGGATTAACGGAGGACATCGAAAAAGTGCAAAGAAGGGCAGCTCGTTTCGCGTTATCGCGCAATAGGGGTGAGAGTGTCACTGATATGATACACGAGTTGGGGTGGCAGACACTGAAACAAAGGCGGTTTTCTTTGCGGCGAGATCTATTTACGAAATTTAAATCACCTACTTTCTCTTCCGAATGCATAAATATTTTGTTGATTCCCACCTACGTAGGCAGAAATGATCATCATAATAAAATAAGAGAAATCAGAGCTCGAACGGAAAGATTTAGATGTTCCTTTTTCCCACGTTCCATTCGTGAGTGGAATGGTAGAGAAGTGATATGAAAATGGTTCGATAAACCCTCTGCCAGGCACTTAAGTGTGAATTGCAGAGTAACGATGTAGATGTAGATTTAGATGTAGACAGCTGCTTCGGCTCCGTCTTTGGATAGCGTCATTTTGTCAACCGCGGTATACTTAACCACGCCGGCACTCGAGTTGTTTGTAAAATGCGAAAAGCTTCCATCCTTGGCCCAAAAGCCAATGATGATGCCCTTCTGGTCTTTTTACGACAACGACTGCACTGTTTCCTGCGTCCTCCAGACCGCGTTTATATACCCTCCACTTCTAGTGCTGCCACCTGCCATCTGCGAGTGCTTATTGCACGTTGATTTCGAACTAAGGCGGTGGTCACCTTCGTGTGACCGGACTGTGTAAAAAGACGTCTAGCGTTGCCAGGACGAAGTAGCGAACATTTGGTCTCTAATAAAGGTTGTTCTTCATCGCGTAACCTGTCACTCCCTGTCGTTTGATGCAAAGACTTTGAAACGCCTTGTATATGCTCGAAACTGTGTCAGACAGGTCAATAATTTCACAAGACACTGGTTTCGAATGTAGTTAGAATTTGTTTTGATATTGCATCAGTGTGTCATGTGGTCTCCTATACTGATCTGTGGTATATACACCTAATTTTGTGATGATTTTTTAGGCTCATTCGACATATTTGCGTACTGTTTCTAAATGATAATCACTTGTAAAGACAGAGAAACCTGCTGTCTTTTGAAAGTCGTATTCCATCTCCTAGATAAAATTATTTTCTTAAATATATATCGTTGTTGTTGTTGTTGTTGTTTTCATTGTCAGGGCGACGACTGGTTCGATGCACTCCTCACACTGCTCTTCTTTGTGCAAGTCTAATCATATCTACATAGCTGCTTCACTTAACACCCAGCTGAACCCGTTTACTGAATCAATCCTTGCTCTCTATCTACATCCTTAAGCACACGTACGTCCCTGTTTTCAAATGTGCTATTCTTTCATGCTTAAGAAGTGTTCTATCAATATTTCTAGCCCGACAGTTCAAAAGCTTCTACTCTCTTTGAACATGCTCTAAACCTCCATATAAGGCGACTATGGAAACAAATACCATCAGAAAAGACTTCCCAATTCTTACATTTAAATTCCATTCCTTATTCCCCACGGTTTCAGTTCTGACGGCTTAGATCATAATACATTTTGAGCAGATCGCATGTCTTGCTTAAATACAAAAGTGCGTCTCCTTAATTAGGCTGTCCAGAAAACGTGAATCCAGCATCAGGTTAGTGACCTTGTAACGCATTTCACTACATTGCTATGTTCGTGGTTGTCATCGGAAAGAAGTGATTTGCTTGTTCATTTCGATTGTGATGCTGATGAGACACATATTATGCATCTAGTACTAGTTATTTTTCAAATGGGCTAGTTTTAAACGTTGATAAAACACAGTTCCTCAAAGATATCCCACCCATTATTAACCTAGTATACTAACAATAAACGGAGTAAAAAATGAGAGTCCTTAGTTATGCACATCGATGAAAACTTAAAAAGGAAAAACCATGTAGTAGACCTGCCAAAATGCTTATACTTAGCTATTTTGTCTTAAAAATAGTTGCCAACATTCAGGATACAGAAGTCAGTAAGTTAACGTATTTTGCATATTTCCGTTCACTGATGTCTTATGGGGTAACTCCTCGCTTAGACAAAACTTATTCTCTGCACAAAAGGAAATAATTAGAATTACGTGCTGAGTTCACTCATATATATCTTGCAGGTTTCTCTATAAGCAACTGGGAATAATAACCACGGCCTCATACTACATTTATTCAGTTATGAAATTTGTAGTCAACAACCAATCAACGTTTGAGAGTTAGGGGGATACTCACAAATACAACACTAGAAGGAAAAATGATCTGCAGTACTCTTCAGTGAACCTAACTTTGGCACAGAGAAGCGTGAAATGTGCAACTGTAAAATTCTTTGACATTATATGCATGGAAATAAAATGTCTGACAGATAGCACACGTTTTTTCATACGTAAATTAAACACCCTTCTCGTAAGTAACTCCTTCTATACCATAGAGAATATCTTAAGATAATTAGTCATTTTAAAAGAGAAATCTATAAATGGCCAGCGTATTTCCCTGTACACATTATGTTATTATGACTTTTTAATTGTATGTAAGTATTCTATGCTTGCTTTGTTGACACATTCTACATCATACTGTTTATCATGAATTTGACTATGGAACTAGTAACTAATTAACTGTTAACAATTGGAATACTCGATTGCATATAGCTTTTCGCGAGCACACATCCATTTCCTCCTCTACTTCCCAAGTTCACATAGTTCTTGACTTTTATCCTTTCCTTTTTAGAATATAAGTGGTACTAATATTTTATTCCAAAAAGATAGTTACATTTTGACAACCACAACTAAACATTGCTTCTTACCGATTCTTGTTTGGTTTTTCTTATTTAACTGCATTTTTAGCAGTACCAAAAGACTGCAGATAACCCAAATAATTTTGAAAGGAAGAAAGACATTGTCCTCCTCCTGAAGTCTGATTTCCAACATCGAAACTACCTGTCTTTACCCTGGGCAATGAACTGCAGTAACCTTTTCAGCGTCGTGCAGCACCCCTCACGACTGGGGTGTGGCGCACTCTACAATGTGTGTGAAATCTTATGGGACTTAACTGCTAAGGTCATCAGTCCCTAAGCTTACACACTACTTAACCTAAATTATCCTAAGGACAAACACTCACACCCATGCCCGAGGGATGACTCGAACCTCCGCCGGGACCAGCCGCACAGTCTATGACTACAGCACTCTATAAGGTGGGAAAAGTGCGGGAAAGTGTTCTGACTAGGGATGTACTAAATAAACTATTAATTAAGAGTAATAGGTTACAGTGTTCAATTCCAACGAGATTGCAGAAGCGCACAATGATTTAATAGGTTACGCATGGACCATGAACCACACTGAAAACAGTGAAACACGAAAGCAAAAGACTATGACGTCCCATGATCCAGATTAGGAGAAGTATAAATTATTAAATACTTTCCACGATATTAAGCAATTATATTCGTGATAAGTAAAAGAAGCTCTACTGAAAGTCAAGGAATAATGCGATTATAAAGAAAGTCTATTATCTGTAACACAAGTGTTATTATCATCTTTGTTCTTTTTGGTATCGGCATGAAACAAGAATCGCCTGACTCTCTCTTGCTTGGTCTTGTTCGGATAGGACACCATTGTGCGCAGTCTACATAATAATGTATGTACATGTTTTATTATTTGAGCAATGAGGTCAAATATGTGTCTAAAGTACTTCTGTTATTAATTTTAAGTGTAACCTGCACCACATATCCCGTTTGCTTGTCCCATCATTTTTAAAAGAATTTCAGACGCCGCGCCGGAAAAAAGCTGAACATCGCTGGACGGTGACAACTGGCCGCCATTAAGTGACAATTTAAAATTATCGTAATTATTATCCCGTTCTTTCCGCGATGCTGGAGATAGTTGATATTATTTCATTCATTCATAATCTATAGGAAACCGACATTTTCAAAGTACTTAACGATTTATTCAGACAATTTATGTTACGTGCAATAGCCACAGACTTGGCCTGTACTAAGACGTAATTAAATCACACGTAGGTCCTTACGCATTAAAAATGGTGAAATACTTTTTTGTGTGTGTATATACCATATAATGATTAACTGTTTTTGAGCACAGATTCGTCTAAATAACTTCGATAATTATACAGGATCCCACGGTACATTTTTGTGTCAGTAAAATCTAAGAACGATCCGTGCCTTCGCATATCTTTGCAGTGAAACCAAAATCAAATTTAAAAAAATAAAATATAAATTAGATTAAGTAATGAAACCCCACATTCACAGTCCATCCAACAACACCCACATCAATAGGTATATGCACCACAAGACAAAAAGTACGTTGAAAGAAGACTCTTTATTATAGATGTAAATGTCTGCTTGATTGCAGATACATGGACGTCTAAAAAGAATGAATGTAACGTAGCTGTGACAACATACTTCTTAGCTGGTTAACACTGTTGTTTTGAAACGTAATGTTTGATCACAAATATCACACTGTACAAATATTTTCTTTCCTGTACTTCATTTCCTTCGAACGAAAGAGTACTGGACTGCAGTCAAGACGTAAAACATACTTGACGGCGTAAAAGAGTCATGATTTCCACGTTGAACGGTGGCATTGTGTAAGCAATGGAACGATTGTACTGTTGCCGTAGTGACGCTTGCACTGAGGTGACTAAAGTCGTGGGATAGCGATATGTGTATACACAGATGGCGGTAGTATCACGTGCACAACTATAAAAGGTGGGGCTGCCATTTGTACTCAGGTGATTCATATGGAAAAGTATACGAGGAGGTTATAACCGAACGACGGAAATTAACAGACTTCGAACGCGGTATGGTAGTTGGAGCTAGACGCAAGGGACATTTCATTTCGGAAATCGTTAAGGATTTCAATACTCCGAGATCAATAGTATCAAGAGTGTCCCTAGAATACCAAGTTTCAAGGTGATGATGATGTTTGGTTTGTGGAGCCCTTAACTATGCGGTCATCAGCGCCCGTACGAAGTCCCTATATTTTCACAGTCCAGTTTTTTTCACAGTCCAATCTAGCCACTTTCACGAATGATGAGGATGATGATGAAATGATGAGGACAACACGAGCACCCAGTCCCCAGGCAGAGAAAATTCCCAACCCAGCCGGGAATAGAGCCCAGGACCCCGTGATTGTCTTGTTAGGCACAACTCACTAACTTAGTTTAATAGTTTTCAGAAATATTGCCGACCCCTAATTCTGTGCGATGTCCATACACTGCCCATCCCAACGCATGCACCTGCTTTACGCACATCTCGCGTTCTGAAGTCATAAATGGGCCCAAGGGGAGTGATTTCAAGGGACCTAGAGAGAGATAGAAAAACAGATGCATCACCATCTCCGGGGAGTGTTCTCCCAAACGATTCTAATGCTGTCAGTGTACCATGGAGTGATGAATTGTCTTGCTGAAGGCAAGGTCTACTGCAGGATTCTATACAGGAGTAAACAAACGTATATGATGTTTAAGGGCGAGAGTGTCAGAGAACTCATTTCACCCCATCTGAATAACCCTCACACGATAACCTGGTTGAGCGGTGACCACTATAATAGCGGGTTAACTCTGTTCATATAGTTTTCTACTTATTTGTACCTCGTCACTGGTGTGCAGTAGCATACATCGTTACACATCCATCAGGCGCAACAGTAGCCTGGTTTGAAATTTTGTTCATACAGCTTCCTATACAAAGGCGCGAATTAATCCGATGTAACTGACTCAGTCGCTTGCTGCTTAGATACCGACGAACGAAACAGAGAGCTGACTCATGGTACGTGACCTTCAAAGTATTCTTACACGACGTTACACGCAATTTGTTTATTTTTAAAAGCCCATCAGAGGTTAATACCTAAATAGCACTCGTACAAGGCTTGGATAAAAATATGGAAACACCAAAAACACAACACATTGTCGGTGTAAGAAAACCGTCGGCATTCGAAACACTTTGCAATCGTCTAGGAGTGGATAAATACAGGTCCTCTATGGCTCTCAAAGAAATCTTACACCATTCTTCCCGAAAAATGGTAGCAAATTCAGGTTACGTTGGTGCAGGTGGATAGCGATCATGCATCCTTCTCTCCAGAAGCTTAATAATATTGAGATCTAGTGACTGTGGTGGCCAGGAGAGTTGTGACAAATCATCCTCATGCTCACACAACTGGTTCTTGACGTTGCGAGCTGTGATCAGATGCCCAGTTGTCTCTGAGCCGCGCACGGCTCGTGTTCGTGGCGTTATTGCTTGACATCTTGTCTTGGCGGTACTCCCGCCTCGTTTCTTATTCGATTTACTGGTGTCACTAAGTTTCTGGCTTGTCTGCCCATGAGTGGCAGCAGCAGTGCATATTGGTAAGAGCACTGTCGTTCTGTTTTTGGAGCGACCACTAGTATTTCCAGGTGGTCGTGTGTTGGGAGTTCATTGGGGATGGAGCAGCAGTGAGGTCCGGTCAGACATGACTCGCCCGACAGTTGCCGGCACACATGACTTCAGTGGGGACGACCTTGGTTGGTCGTTCGGTCGGTCGTCTCATCGGGCGACGTGTAAGTGTCCAAGGAATAGAAAAGCAACTGGAATCACTCAACAGAGGAAAGTCCACTGGACCTGACGGGATACCAATTCGATTCTACACAGAGTACGCGAAAGAACTTGCCCCCCTTCTAACAGCCGTGTACCGCAAGTCTCTAGAGGAACGGAAGGTTCCAAGTGATTGGAAAAGAGCACAGGTAGTCCCAGTCTTCAAGAAGGGCCGTCGAGCAGATGCGCAAAACTATAGACCTATATCTCTGACGTCGATCTGTTGTAGAATTTTAGAACATGTGTTTTGCTCGAGTATCATGTCGTTTTTGGAAACTCAGAATCTACTATGTAGGAATCAACATGGATTCCGGAAATAGCGATCGTGTGAGACCCAACTCGCTTTATTTGTTCATGAGACCCAGAAAATATTAGACACAGGCTCCCAGGTAGATGCTATTTTTCTTGATTTCCGGAAGGCGTTCGATACAGTTCCGCACTGTCGCCTGATAAACAAAGGAAGAGCCTACGGAATATCAGACCAGCTGTGTGGCTGGATTGAAGAGTTTTTAGCAAACAGAACACAGCATGTTGTTATCAACGGAGAGACGTCTACAGACGTTAAAGTAACCTCTGGCGTTCCACAGGGGAGTGTTATGGGACGATTGCTTTTCACAATATGTATAAATGACCTAGTAGATAGTGTCGGAGGTTCCATGCGGCTTTTCGCGGATGATGCTGTAGTATACAGAGAAGTTGCAGCATTAGAAAATTGTAGCGAAATGCAGGAAGATCTGCAACGGATAGGCACTTGGTGCAGGGAGTGGCAACTGGCCCTTAACATAGACAAATGTAATGTATTGCGAATACATAGAAAGAAGGATCCTTCTTTGTATGATTATATGATAGCGGAACAAACACTGGTAGCAGTTACTTCTGTAAAATATCTGGGAGTATGCGTGCGGAACGATTTGAAGTGGAATGATCATATAAAATTAATTGTTGGTAAGGCGGGTACCAGGTTGAGATTCATTGGGAGAGTCCTTAGAAAATGTAGTCCATCAACAAAGGAGGTGGCTTACAAAACACTCGTTCGACCTATACTTGAGTATTGCTCATCAGTGTGGGATCCGTACGAGATCGGGTTGACGGAGGAATAGAGAAGATCCAAAGAAGAGCGGCGCGTTTCGTCACAGGGTTATTTGGTAACCGTGATAGCGTTACGGAGATGTTTAACAAACTCAAGTGGCAGACTCTACAAGAGAGGCGCTCTGCATCGCGGTGTAGCTTGCTCGCCAGGTTTCGAGAGGGTGCGTTTCTGGATGAGGTATCGAATATATTGCTTCCCCCTACTTATACCTCCCGAGGAGATCACTAATGTAAAATTAGAGAGATTAGAGCGCACACAGAGGCTTTCAGACAGTCGTTCTTCCCGCGAACCATACGCGACTGGAACAGGAAAGGGAGGTAATGACAGTGGCACGTAAAGTGCCCTCCGCCACACACCGTTGGGTGGCTTGCGGAGTATAAATGTAGATGTAGATGTATTTGGTCGCTGACCGCTTCTGGGTTCTCTGTGTGTGTCGACTTGTGATTCCTCTAGTTGTTCCACAGCGACTGGTTATAGTATTGTTCGAGTTGTTTGTGGAAATGTTTCGTGGAAACATGTGTAGCTTGTGTGGTTTTTACTGAGCAGTTATTTTAATCCTGTCTGCGTGCTGGATTCAGTGAGTCGATTGGGACGGAGCAGCGAGGAAATCTCCGCGGTGCGTCGCCAGGCAGGGACCGCTGGTGGCGTGCACACAATGTCGGATTGTGAGGCGCTATCTGCGAGCGACAAAGTCCGTTGCCCACCGAACCTGGACGCTGAAGTTGAGTGATCAGTTAACCTGTTATGAAACCTCAACTATTGTGACATCTGTTTGTTCATTTGCGGGTTGTTGCTCCCTGGGCCATTAGGGTTAGTAGCAAAATATGATGTTTTGGAGTCAGTGAAATCTAGCAGCCATCTTCCTGTATTTTGATTAATTATCAAATTGACTGTTACTTTCCAGTGAATTGCACCAGCGGTATTTTCTGCCCTGTGACCGTTAATGCCTCAGTTACCTGCCCTGGTCGTTAGCGTAGTTTTCCGGTAGTGTGCTTTCTCTCGTCGTGTTGATGCTGTCCAGCATGGCGTGTAGATCGACAACCTTTTAAGTTGTTTGGTACATATTTTGCTTAGAGTTAATATTGTTCCCTTGGCTGTTTTTAGACGCCAATTTCTGAAGATGTACTGCTGTTTGCATCCTCATCCTCGTCCGCTATTTTCCATCGATGTTCCGTTGGTCGGTCGGAAGGTAATTGGTTATATTGTTGGTCGGTCCTTGGGCCGTAACTAGTTTGGGTCGCCACCCGATTATTTAACTTCATCTCTTGGCTGCCTGTCTCACCTCACCTTACGTTTCAGCTACCTTCTCAGGGTGACCCTTGGAACGCTTCTGAGCACCATTTATTGTGTTTGTTTCAGATTGTGATTTTCATTTTAGTGTGAGGGCTTCGGCCATGTATGAATTGAGTTCTTTTAAGTTTTACATAAAGGTCTTCAGCTGTGTTAAATTAAAATTTTGTGCATTGATTTTATTTTTTAAAATAAAAAGTTTTTTTCTTTGAAATTGGTTCTATCTGAAATTATTTGTAATCTAGGCCCTAAGCCATCACTTGTTCTATGTGTTTTGTGTGGCTTTTAGCCGAATATTTACGTGAACCCTTTTTAATAAGGCCTTCAGCCGTGTATATTCTTTAAAGGAAAAATTTTTTGTAAGAAGGAAGGGTTTTATTTTAAATTGTTTGCTGACTTGTTGTTCAGGTCTTCAGCCGTTGTTTCAGATTTGTTTGTGGCCTTCAGCCATGCAATAAGTTAATATTTCTTTAATTAGGCTTTCGGTCGTTCTGTTGTAAGTTTAAAAGGAAATTTCTTGGTTAGACAAATTGTTTATTAATTTGTTTTAATCACAGTTGTCCTTTAGACGCGTAGTGTAGGCCTTCAGCCGCTAATTGTTTCAATTGCATGTTTTTTTAAAGAAAGAAAAACTTTTACCTTCTATTTTTAATTGCTTTTGATTTCTAAATCAGGCTTTCAGCAGTTCTTGTTTTTGGTGAGGTTTTGGGCCTTCAGCCCAGAAGCATCTCAAGTTTTCTTTAACTAGGCCTTCAGCCGTATTGTTTAATTGTGATCTTTTAAAGCAATGTGTAAATAAGTGGTCTTTAGAAAAATAAAGTTGTGTGTTTGCTTGTGCAACTCACAGTAACTGTTTACGGCCCCTTCCACAATCGTAACCTTATCCTGTGCGCTCTCTGACTACCTACCAACCAGGTATCAGTCTCGGAACACATTGGGGAACAAATACTGTATCATGTAATGGATCTAACCAGCCAAAATAGTCGTACAGTCACTTGCAACAATGCGAGCTTGCCGGAATACCACTATATGGCTGTCCAGATCGTCACCCAACCCCTGCCGTGTTTTATTCTTGGGACACAGTCGTGCCCATTTCGAAGCCGTGTGAAACATGAAACATCCGAGCAAATGAGTTTCTTCCACTGCTCCGCATTCCAGTATTTTTTCTTCGGCGGCGCGTTTTCCTGTTACAGGCTTTTGCATCACTGGTGACTGGTTTCGGAATTCCAGTTCGCCATGCATTTTCATGCATCTGGAGTCCCGCCTGATGCTTTGGTGTTGCCAAGGTGCGAGTGTGCGACATTCAGTTCTGCAGTGACGTTTGCAGCTGTCGTTCCCTTGTTTATCGTCACAATAGTCTTCAATGACCGCCTGCCACAATCACTCAAAACACTTATCCGTACGCGTTGTGACTTAGTGAATGATATTTTTCTGATTTCCCTGCATGCGGTATAAATGTTCGATACGGTGTCGTTTAAAACACCCAAAATCTCGGCTACTTGGTTACAGAAGCACGCACCGTACAAGCATCAACAATTTGCACACATTAGAATTCACTTAGCTTTGACGTAATACATGCACAACTACACAGAACACTGAGCCGTGCAAGGCTCGTGTTCATGCCATTTTTTGTTTTTCATCTTCAATTACGGTACTGGCGCCTCGTTTATTTATTCCGTTTACTGGCGTCACCAACTTCCTGCTTTACTTTCCCATGAGCGACAGCAGCAGTACGTATCGATAAGTGCACTGTCGTACCATCTCTGGAGCGACCGATAGCATTTCCGGGTCGTCGCGTGTCTGCCAGTCAGTTCGGAACGGACCAGCAGTGCAGTCGGGACGGAGCAGCAGTGAAGTCGGGGACGGAGCGCCGGTGAGGCGCCGACAGGCAGAGCTCGCCGACCGCTGGCGACACACATGTACTGTCCGATGGAGGGAGACTGGAGCGGGACGACCGTTGGTTGGTCGTTCGGTTGGTCCTTTCACCGTTTCCGGGCCTGGGCAGTTGGTTGGTTGGCGTGGAACAGCGAGCAAATCTCTGCGGCGCGTATTTTGGCCGGGCCTGCTGGCGACCTCTATGCTGTGTCAGAGTGTCTGGTGCTGCTCCCATTGCTAGGAGGTTCATGGCTCACCAATCCAAATTGAGTTTTGACTTAATCAATGTTGAGTTTTGACTTAATCTACAAGCAAGTCACGACTGTTCGCATTGTGTTGTTTGGAGTTCGTTGT
This sequence comes from Schistocerca cancellata, assembly GCF_023864275.1. Taxonomy (NCBI): domain Eukaryota; kingdom Metazoa; phylum Arthropoda; class Insecta; order Orthoptera; family Acrididae; genus Schistocerca; species Schistocerca cancellata. The sequence goes on along the minus strand of NC_064628.1, from coordinate 745,251,804 downwards.
CGACTTTTGGGATACTCGCACGAGAAACAATGTGTGTTTTCTAGTTGGCAAATTTTAGCCACCCTCTGGTGGAGTTTAACTGTACTTGATTATTTGAATTAAAGTGCACCAGCGGAATCTTCTGCCTTGTGGCCGTTAACGTTCCGGTTACCTGCCCTGGCCGTTGACGTAAATTCAGGCACTGTATTTTCCTCATCGTGTTGTCACTGTCCAGCACGGTGTGTAGTTTGATAGCTCAATGTATAATTGGTTGCGGGCGCCAATACTTTCTATATTGTCCCATTGAACTCCCTGTTGTGTGCTGGTCGGGTGAAGCTGACGTTATCTTCTCGGTGGGCCCATTGACTGTCTGTCGGTTGGGTTGTCGTCGGATCTAGAATGGTTGGGCCGACTGCCTGTCTCTCCTAAGCGAGCGTTAGGCTTTCAATTCCAGGCCGACCTGAGCGCCCTTGGGTATACTGCCTTTTCTTGTTTGTTCTTGTTGTTTGTACTTGTATGGCTTCTCGCCGATTTTTAGATTAAGGTTGTTTTGCTCTTAAGGCATCTAATGTAAGAACTGTTTTACGAAACGCTTTGGCATTTTTAAAATTTATGTTCATGAGTCTTCAGTGTTGGGCCTTCAGCCGATTTTGAATTTACGTTATTTGCTCTTAAGGTGTCAGATTCTTTGGGCCTTCAGCGTAATTAAGGAACTGTTTTAAGATAAGCCTTTGCCATTTAAATTTCTGATTTTGGTTGAGCTTTAAGTTATTGGCTTTCAGCCGTTTTTAAATTAAAGTGGTCTTGCCCTTCAAGCATGAGACTGTAAGGCGCATTCAGCTGCTAATTAAGTTCCAAAACTAAAGCTGTGTCTATTTTTTTTAAACTTTTCTTGGCTCTAGTAATGTTTCTTAAAATAAATGAAGTTGTATGCTCGAGTGTAACTGACAGCCGCTTATTTTGGCCCCTTTCCACAGTTTAAACTACCTGTCCTGTCCTGTGTGTTTAGCAGGGCGCCTCAAACACTTTTCTGACTGCGACTGACACTTGCAATGTATTGAGAACATTGTACACATGCCATTCGTCTACTGATATAACAGTGCAACTCTCAGGCTTGGCTAGCATCTGCTTCTATGTTCAAGCATGACATTTGGGCGGTGTTTCTACGTTTTTGTCCATCCCCTCTATAATGACTTCGTGTCCAAGCCATGCAGTGACGACCAAGGTGTCGAAATTAGCTAATTGCTAAATAATGAGAAACTGTTTATTTTTGGATGAAAGAACCGGGTAGACAGGGAAACGTGCAGGCTGGTACACACCTTTTGGGGTGGGCGCCCAGAGCGCGGCGAACAGCAGCAGCTGCAGCAACAGCTGCGTCAGCAGGGGGGCACACCTCGTCCGGCAGCCCGCCGCGGCCATCGCGCCCCCCTCACCACCAGCTGGCGCCCGTCCCAGCCTCCTCCATCTGGAACACAAACGTGCGTACCCTCGTGAAGTCATCTCAATGAATGCCAGACATTTGCCACGCCGGACATTTGCCACGCCGGACATTTGCCACGCCGGACATTTGCCACGCCGGACATTTGCCACGCCGGACATTTGCCACGCCGGACATTTGCCACGCCGGACATTTGCCACGCCGGACATTTGCCACGCCGGACATTTGCAACGCCGGACATTTGCCACGCCGGACATTTGCCACACTTGCCTCTTCACCAGGTAATTTGAGAAGCGATCCCTCAGGTATGGACGCCCTTCCTCGTACTACTTCTGTCCGCTATCAAACCGCCGTCTCCACATCTTACTCGGCACAACCAGTATGTAAGGGACCTTCTTCTTCGACATCTTCGCCAAATACAGAGCTTCTTTTCCGAAATCGAAATATTTATAACTTTTGGGAAACGAAAGCAATACTGACGATTATGTCAGTATGTAATTAGTTGTGCCAAGTATAAATATGGGTCCCTCTCTCTGTACGGTAGCTTCATTTCACGCTTACTGATTGCGATAGAAACAGTCCACCGCCATGGAAGCAACAAGAAAGGAACTATGTAAAGAGATTGCGAATGTGCGCTAATCATTTCTTTTTGACCACTGCATTTGTGCCTACTTTAATGACTACAACTATATGCCCAAAAGACAATAAGGAAAGAAGAAATGGGTATATGAATGTCTGAAAAGAAGAACGACATACTCCATATTAATTTACTCTCTAAAATGCGATATTCCTTGCGGCGAAACATTAGTTAATAAAGTGTAGAGGGACAATGTTCAAAACATGACTGAAAATACGTTCACTAAATAGAGATAAGAACATCTATGATTGACATGTCATCTAAAGTCGACTTACAATGTTAAAATGTTAGAAATAAGAAAATGAAGTATTACAGAATGCTATGCTTGTACCGTACGTTGTTTTTTCTGCATTGTTTAGCTCTGGTATTTACAGGGTCACAGTGAAAGCATCCTAGGTTTTGGAGGGAGAAGCCGTAATGGTAATGATCTGCACTACAACAGAAACAAGAAGCACAACTTAATGTGTGTTCCAGCTCACAAGTGGCATCGAAGCAGATAGTTGCTGTGACTTAGTATGGGCAGAGGTTATATTCGACAACCGGAATAAATTAATAGCTGGCTGCTTTTACCGACCCCCGGTCTCAGAGGAAGCAGTTGCTGAACAGTGCAAAGAAAACTTGAGTCACATCACAAATAGGTACCCTACTCATACAATTATAGTTGTCAGTGACTTCAATCTACCTTCCGCACGTTGACAAAAATATATTTTCAGACCCTACTGCAGATAGAAAACGACTTCCGTAATTGCTGTAAATTGTTTAAAATGATTTTGAACAATTAGTTCACGAGGCCATTCAAATTGTAAATGGTTACGAAAACACACTTGACCTCTTAGCCACAAATAATCCTGAGCATCACGACGGATACAGGGATTAGTGAACAAATAGTCGTAGCGAGGCTCAGTTCAGTAACAAAGAAATTCACCAAAGCTAAACGCGAAATATATCTAACGGGTGATCAAGAAGTCAGTATAAATTTGAAAACATGATAAACCGCGGATAAAATTGACACACATGCTTGGAATGACATGGGGCTTTATTAGAACCAAACAAAAACATCCTATATTGCTAGACGCGTGAAAGATCTCTTGCGCGCGTCGTTTGGTGATGATCGTGGGCACAGCCGCCACTTTCGTCATGCTTGGCCTCCCAGGTCCCCAGACCTCAGTCCGTGCGATTATTGGCTTTGTGGTTACCTGAAGTCGCAAGTGTATCGTGATCGACCGACATTTCTAGGGATGCTGAAAGACGACATCCGACACTAATGCCTCACTATAACTCTGGACATGCTTTACAGTGCTGTTCACAACATTATTCCTCGACTAGAGCTATTGTTGAGGAATGATTTCCTGTAAAGAACGTCATCTTTGCTTTGTCTTACTTTGTTATGCTAATTATTGCTATTCTGATCAGATGAAGCGCCATCTGTCGGACATTTTTTGAACTTTTGTATTTTTTTTTTTTTGTTCTAATAAAATCCCGTGTCATTCCAAGTATATGTGTCAATTTGTACCTCTCTATCTACATTATTCCGTGATTTATTCAGTTTTCAAATTTATACTGACTTTTTGATCACCCGGTATTTATAAAAGCAACTAAAAATTCGGTTCACGTCTTTCGAAGAGACAGTCTCCAATCCTTCCAAACTATGTAAGTGAAGACCATATGTGGCTTAAGTTCAAAGAAATAGTAACAACAGCACTCGAGAGATTCATACCAAATAATACGGGACGGAACTGATCCCCCATGGTACACAACACACTACAGAAAGTTGCTGCAAGAGCACCGAAAAAGGCAAGTATAATTTAGACGAACGCAAAATCTCCAAGATTGGCGAAGTTTTGAGGCTCGAAATTTGGTGCGGATTTCAATTCGAGATGCATTTTATAGTTTCCACAACGAAACTCTCTCTACAAATGTGGCGGACAATCCAAAGAGATTCTGGTTCTATGTTAAGTAAACCAGCGGAAAGGCTCAGTAAGCGATGAGGAGGAGGAGGGGGGGGGGAGACAAGGGACCCAACCATTTTGAGCAGGTAAAATCGTGGCAAATGTACGGCGTGGCAAATGTCCAGCGTGGCAAATGTCCGTACACCACCTCAATACAGGCGTTATAACACGACAGTTCTACTTTCCTCTGCATGCCGAACTTGACGTCAGAAATAACTGACTGACGTCGTTTTGGTACCTAAAAATTTCCGCTAAAAACGCTGGAAATCATCAAATGGTTCTCACCTGACTTCTTAGTCTCTCTGTTTTTATTCTATCATCCTTTAGCAACTTTTTCGTCTTACCGCGGTATCGTCCAAAGATCGCGGTGTCACGTCAATGTTAGCAATGTGAATTGATACCACAGACATTAGCGAAGGCAAACTGCAGACCACAACGACGTACAGGAGGCGCTCCAGAAGACTACGCCTCCCTTTCAACAACAGCCGCACCCTCACTCTGATGTCAATGTAGTGTCGAGGATACAAGAGCTCTGCCCATTTCCAGACCTCATCTTCACAAGTAAGCATCCTCAACGAGTAGCTAAAGTTTAAGATGAACTTATGGTGTTTTTTATGTTGACTGTTGTACCTCAAGAGAACAGTTGGTTAATTAGTGCATCAAGTGATGCACTACTAGTTAATAATCGTTGTAATTTTTACAGCACTCCTGCGGCAAAGAAGAGTGTCAAAGTTATGTAAATCTTTTATTCATTTATGTAGTAAAGTGAACTGATATTTCATGTGCTCTAGTTTGAAGAGCCTTCCCTGGGAACAATCAAAGAACTCACATTTGTGGAGGGATGAAATTATTTTTGCCTAGTCACAAAGCTAAAACTCAAAGTTAGCTTTGACTAACTAAGCACTCATCTAATTTTTCTGCAGCCACTTGTCAAACCCTGGTATCACACATTGTGTCCTCATCGCTTAGAATATTCTGACAACAAGTTGATTTCTTATACTTATTTCGGATAGTTTGCGTTTGTTTCATATCAAGTGCATGCACGAATCTCTACTAATCTTCGCTTGTCGTCATTTGTACCTTCTCTTTTGAACTGAGGGTGCAACAGCCTCTGCTTCCTCAGCATCTTTCGAATTTCGTTATTAAACCATTGTGTATCTTTTCTATCCTTTATACACTTACTACGTACAACCTGCTTAAACTTTGCTCGTAATGTCTCTGCATCTATCTTTACTGGTACAGAGTGATGTGTTCACTGTCTAAGTGACATACTAACCTGCTTATCGGCTCTGTCTAGTAGAAACACTTTCCTAGCCTTTTTGATTGATTTATTAACTTTCGGAATCGTAGTTGCTATAATGACATCATAATCGTTAATCGCCGTTTCTGACATTGTCGATAACGTCCAACGTATTTGTAGCTACAACGTCTGAGATTACGTGTGGGCTGCCGAGCCAGTTGCTCAAGACAGTTTTCAGAAAACGTGTTCAAAAGTATTTCGCATCACTGTCTGTACCCCTCGCAATGAATCCAGAAACATCCCAGTCTATACTCAACAGGTTGAAATAGCCTTCAATTATTGCACGAGCTGAGTATTTAGGTGCTACTGACCTTAGACTTTTATTGTATGGCTCTAGAACTGCCACAGTGGAATCAGGTGGCCGGTAAACACATCCAGAGATTAACTTGGTTTCACGTACATCTGTTATACGCCACTAGATAACTTCACTGTTACACTCAACATCGAGTTCAATAGAGACAATATTTTTATCAACTGCAATGAGCACTCCCCATCCTATGGCCTCTAATCTGTCTTTCCGATATTCGTTCCGTGATACGCTAAATACCTCAGAGCCTTCCACCTCAGGTTTCAGCCAGCTCTCGGTCCCAGGAATAATTTGAGCGCGAGAGCTTTCCTGGAGGGCAGTAAATTCAGGAATTTTACTAACAATACTTGGACAGTATACTGATGAAATTTTGACATTTGAAGTGTGTTTATTCCGAACGCGGTCTGACTTCCCTTACTGCCTATAGACTGATGAGTGTTCATCAGAGCACCTCACAATAGTGTCTACATCTACATCTACATTTATACTCCGCAAGCCACCCAACGGTGTGTGGCGGAGGGCACTTTACGTGCCACTGTCATTACCTCCCTTTCCTGTTCCACTCGCGTATGGTTCGCGGGAAGACGACTGTCTGAAAGCCTCCGTGCGCGCTCTAATCTCTCTAATTTTACATTCGTGATCTGCTCGGGAGGTATAAGTAGGGGGAAGCAATATATTTTACATTCGTGATAAGTAGGTGGTATAAGTAGGTATAAGTAGGTATAAGTAGGGGGAAGCAATATATTCGATACCTCATCCAGAAACGCACCCTCACGAAACCCGGCGAGCAAGCTACACCGCGATGCAGAGCGTCTCTCTTGCAGAGCCTGCCACTTGAGTTTGTTAAACATCTCCGTAACGCTATCACGGTTACCAAATAACCCTGTGACGAAACGCGCCGCTCTTCTTTGGATCTTCTCTATCTCCTCCGTCAACCCGATCTGGTACGGATCCCACACTGATGAGCAATACTCAAGTATAGGTCGAACGAGTGTTTTGTAAGCCACCTCCTTTGTTGATGGACTACATTTTCTAAGGACTCTCCCAATGAGTCTCAACCCGGTACCCGCCTTACCAACAATTAATTTTATATGATCATTCCACTTCAAATCGTTCCGCACGCATACTCCCAGATATTTTACAGAAGTATCATATAATCATACAATAAGGGATCCTTCTTTCTATGTATTCGCAATACATTGCATTTGTCCATGTTAAGGGTCAGTTTCCACTCCCTGCACCAAGTGCCTATCCGCTGCAGATCTTCCTACATTTCGCTACAATTTTCTAATGCTGCTACTTCTGTGTATACTACAGAATCATCCGCTGCATGGAACTTCCGACACTATCTACTAGGTCATTTATATATATTGTGAAAAGCAATGGTCCCATAACACTCCCCTGTGGCACGCCAGAGGTTACTTTAACGTCTGTAGACGTCTCTCCATTGATAACAACATGCTGTGTTCTGTTTGCTAAAAACTCTTCAATCCAGCCACACAGCTGATCTGATATTCCGTAGGCTCTTACTTTGTTTATCAGGCGACAGTGCGGAACTGTATCGAACGCCTTCCGGAAGTCAAGAAAAATAGCATCTACCTGGGAGCCTGTATCTAATATTTTCTGGGTCTCATGAACAAATAAAGCGAGTTGGGTCTCACACGATCGCTGTTTTCGGAATCCATGTTGATTCCTACATAGTAGATTCTGGGTTTCCAAAAACGACATGATACTCGACCAAAAACATGTTCTAAAATTCTACAACAGATCGACGTCAGAGATATAGGTCTATAGTTTTGCGCATCTGCTCGACGGACCTTCTTGAAGACTGGGACTACCTGTGCTCTTTTCCAATCATTTGGAACCTTCCGTTCCTCTAGAGACTTGCGGTACACGGCTGTTAGAAGGGGGGCAAGTTCTTTCGCGTACTCTGTGTAGAATCGAATTGGTATCCCGTCAGGTCCAGTGGACTATCCTCTGTTGAGTGATTCCAGTTGCTTTTCTATTCCTTGGACACTTATTTCGATGTCAGCCATTTTTTCGTTTGTGCGAGGATTTAGAGAAGGAACTGCAGTGCGGTATTCCTCTGTGAAACAGCTTTGGAAAAAGGTGTTTAGTATTTCAGCCTTACGCGTGTCATCCTCTGTTTCAATGCCATCATCATCCCGGAGTGTCTGGATATGCTGTTTCGAGCCACTTACTGATTTAACGTAAGACCAGAACTTCCTAGCCTCAAAGACCCTCACGTGCTCACTACAAGACTCTGCTACACGAGTAACTGCTTTCTTTGTGTTGTGCGCCACTGGCCTATCAAGGGGAGTCCAACAAATCCCCACATGATAACGCAGATCTAGAAAACTGCAGCCAAGACAGTCGACGAAGCCATTGGTTGAGACCCTCCACTCGGCTCCGAACCAAAGAGACCCGATCAACTCTGGAAACAGTGCTGCATATCGTGATCTCTGCCTCCAACCCACTCACCAGGCTAGCAGTCTCCACCACCTCTGCCAGTGCCCATATGATCTCAGGATGGTCTCAGAACCAAAGTGACAGGAGTCGTTGCTGCCGACGTGAGCCACAACTTTGAGATAACTGTACCCTGCACCTTGCACACTGGACAGCCCCAGACAAGGCCATATCCCCCCCTCCCCCAGCCCTTCTCGCCCCCTCCCAGATATACCGAGTGCATATTGGCTTTCTTCCCAGCCATGAACGCTGTCTGTCTAAGGAGCTCCATAACATGCGTAACGTTGGAGCTCCTGGTAACTAGTAAGCCCCTCCCCTTGTGTGCCTGCTAGGACCCTGCTGAAGAAGCGGCCACTTATCCACGCAGAGGGAGAATGGGTGAGCTGAGGCGGCCAATCTCCACATTGGCCCTCCGCCTCAGGCCACACGTACGCATTACCACCAACCACTCACGCTGCAGTGAGGGCGGATCTACTGCGTCGGGTACACTAGGAGGTGCCTCGGAAGCAGAGCCCGTGGGCAAAACAAGCGACATCTGTGGTGCCCCATGCGACGCGCCAGATTCTCTGCCACCACTATACCCCGAGGCAGCAGCGTGAAGTGACTGGCCGTAAGTGAAAGCGCATTCAGGTGTTTGCGGATTGCGGCCATCTCCTCCTGCGACCGCACACAGCATGTACACTTCCTGACCATCCTAGCAAGACTAACTGAGGAAGTAAACTATGCGAGGATCATTCAAGTTCTAAGGCCTCCGATTATTTTTCTAATTAACTACTCACCCGAAATCGATGAAACTGGCGTTACTTCTCGACGTAATCGCCCTGCAGACGTACACATTTTTCACAATGCTGACGCCATGATTCCACGGCAGCGGCGAAAGCTTCTTTAGGAGTCTGTTTTGACCACTGGAAAATCGCTGAGGCAATAGCAGCACGGTTGGTGAATGTGCGGCCACGGAGAGTGTCTTTCATTGTTGGAAAAAGCCAAAAGTCACTAGGAGCCAGGTCAGGTGAGTAGGGAGCATGAGGAATCACTTCAAAGTTGTTATCACGAAGAAACTGTTGCGTAACGTTAGCTCGATGTGCGGGTGCGTTGTCTGGGTGAAACAGCACATGCGCAGCCCTTCCCGGACGTTTTTGTTGCAGTGCAGGAAGGAATTAGTTCTTCAAAACGTTTTCGTAGGATGCACCTGTTACCGTAGTGCCCTTTGGAATGCAATGGGTAAGGATTACGCCCTCGCTGTCCCTGAACATGGACACCATCATTTTTTCAGCACAGGCGGTTACCCGAAATTTTTTTGGTGGCGGTGAATCTGCGTGCTTCCATTGAGCTGACTGGCGCTTTGTTTCTGGATTGAAAAATGGCATCCACGTCTCATCCATTGTCACAACCGACGAAAAGATAGTCCCATTCATGCTGTCGTTGCGCGTCAACATTGCTTGGCAACATGCCACACGGGCAGCCATGTGGTCGTCCGTCAGCATTCGTGGCACCCACCTGGATGACACTTTTCGCATTTTCAGGTCGTCATGCAGGATTGTGTGCACAGAACCCACAGAAATGCCAACTCTGGAGGCGATCTGTTCAACAGTCATTCGGCAATCCCCCAAAACAATTCTCTCCACTTTCTCGATCATGTCGTCAGACCGGCTTGTGCGAGCCCGAGGTTGTTTCGGTTTGTTGTCACACGATGTTCTGCCTTCATTAAACTGTCGCACCCACGAACGAACTTTCGACACATCCATAACTCCATCACCACATGTCTCCTTCAACTGTCGATGAATTTCAATTGGTTTCCCACCACGCAAATTCAGAAAGCGTATGATTGCACGCTGTTCAAGTAAGGAAAACGTCGCGATTTTAAGTATTTAAAACAGTTCTCATTCTCGCCGCTGGCGGTAAAATTCCATCTGCCGTACGGTGCTGCCATCTCTGGGACGTATTGACAATGTACGTGGCCTCATTTTAAAACAATGCGCATGTTTCTATCTCTTTCCAGTCCGGAGAAAAAAAGTCGGATGCCTTAGAACTTGAATGCACCTCGTACAAGCAGATATAATCCTAGATATGCAACTTGCTACCCTCCTAATGTGTCGTCAATGAACGCTGATGTGTTATTGAGCTATGCAGCTTGCTGTTCTGTGAGGAACTACTGTGCTATAGAGTGAATTAATTTACACTTACAAAATCGTGACATTAAACCTCTTAAACATAAAAACACGCATGAAATGTAATAAGTGTAGTATAAGGAAAACATAGATAAAGATAACTTGCCGATCTGCAGACGTATATCAACCAAGAGCTGGAGCCTACTTTCGACCATATTCTGCTTAACTGCAGATAATATTCGTGGCTGAAGTACAGGTATTTACAACGCCCGTGATGTGTGGAATTCAGTTAACACAGGAATAAAATCACATGCCCTGAACTTGTGGGTGACACCCTACATGCACAGTGCTTCCGCTAAAGACGTCCTCTCATGGGACGTAAACACGGGTGTGGATGCGGAGCTGGTGACGTCACAGAGTGGAATTTCACGTTCCACCACATTGAGGAGCCTGAAATAAAGAATTTGGTATGTCACATGTTTGCCACCTCGCGAGAAACATGGCCAATGAAATGCGATGTCGTCTTACGTCACAAGTTCGATAGGACCCGCCATATTTTATGACGTTAAACATCGTATTTGATGGATTTCGTTTCTCATAGTGAATGTGAAATACATGTAAGCTGTTTCCAAATATCAGCAAATTGAGGCTCTCTCGAAAACGCGTCATTTTAGCTACGATTTGTTATAATAGAATGACAGCCCAGGCTACATATTAGTAGGTAAAGGCTTCCTGTAGTTGACGTTTTTAGTTTTATAACTTTCGTGCTACGAACATATACTGTTCCAATGTTACGGAACAATGATGATCTATCAAATAGGTACAGTTTGCTTACTGAATATCAAATAATGACGTTTCCAGATACAGTCTTTAGGAAGCGTGTGTCATATACCGAGGCATTGTTCATATTTTGAAGTAGTAGCGCAGTCGTTGGCGTCGCCAGTTGTGCATTAGTGATAAGGAAGGTAACAGGTTCGCGGCTATATCTTAACATTCTTTTTACCTTTTGCTTTCTGAAAGATTCTAGGTCTTTCTTATTTATTTAGTATTAGTATTACCTCAAAAGTCGATGTACTATATTATAAATAATATATTTGCTACAATTCCTGTTGTAAAGGCCAACAATTTGAATGTTTCCCCAGTGGCTAGAAATCTTAACGTGACTGCCAATATATCTCTGAAAGGAAACACAAGTTACGCGGTGGAAGGTTTCATTGTTATGAAACTTCCCGTGAGATATGTATTTACCTGTCTCTCGGTTTATGGACTGGCTCAAGTTTGTATCTGGCTGCTAAATACCTTTCCAGTGATGGTGAGTAGCTTCGAAAAAAAGCTCCTCTCTTATTCGAAGGAAATTACGAAACGAATTTCAGTCTTGAAATTTAAGCGATGATGTAGTTTATTTCAGAGTGTTGTTACTCAAAGCAACATTGAGACGATAATATGCATTCGCAAACTGTCATTAGACCAGTGGCGGCCGCTGAGGCATTCCATTGGCGGTGCCAAAAAAACTTAGTTTGGTAGCATCGAATGTATTACGCAATTTTGTCAATAATTCATATATTCATTATGTCAAACAAAACGTATAGGGTAATAGAAATAACTCCTATTACAACAGCGCCCTTCTTGTGCACCGTAAGAGTTTGATGTATTCCGGAGAACGTGAAATACAAGAGAGGGAGAGGGGAAGGGGGGGTGAGAGCTTAAGCTACCTTTTTCGCATGTCTGCACGAGATATAAAATGTAACACTAACTCCGAAAATCTCTCTCGCACTCACACAAATGCACGATCGCGCACACTTATCAACAGCACAATTCTCCACTGCTCACCGGGTATGTGCGGACACTTTTATGTGACAGTCGTAAGTAGGGAGTGTTTTGATATACGGTTGCGTAAAGATACCGGTGGAGATCGAGCCTGAACTACCACGTTAACGACACTGCCAACCTCAGCTAGCAATTGCGTTCCAGCAGTTACCGAATGATTTGTGTGCTCCACTTTGCTCTGAGTTGTTCTTGCTAGTTGTTTCCTATTCTTATTTTGAAAAGAGTGCAGAGAGCAATCTTGGTCTGTCACAGGGTTCGAATACAACTCCCACAGCACCAGGTGGAATCAGCGACCCATATGTCTATTATTACGTCGGTTCTGCCTTCTCAGTAGCACAGAATACGAACGTAGGCTGCCAGCTCTGTGACAGGGAGGCGTGGCTTGTCCCCCCTCTCCGTTCTTCTACCCTTGACAGTGAAAACTCCTCGTTCGTTTTACGTTCGCGGCCGACTGCCAGAAAAGTGTCGGCTACAACATGAGTGCCAGTACGACACATAATAGAGCATGTATAAATCATTCGAACTTGTAATCTGGGCCTGCTGCTGTGGCCGAGCGGTTCTAGGAGTTTCAGTCCGGAACCGCGCTGCTGCTACGGTCGCAGGTTCGAATCCTGCCTCGGGCATGGATGTGTATAATGTCCTTAGGTTAGTTAGGTTTAAGTAGTTCTAAGTTCTAGGGCACCGATGACCTCAGATGTTAAGCCCCACAGTGCTTAGAGCCATTTGAACCATTTTGTAATCTGGATTTTGCGACGCAAATTCTATCAAATCACCAACATTTAAACTAAAAGCATTGTACTCACCAAAAGCAGGAACACTATTACTTTGGGAAGACAGCTTTAAAATAATTAGTAGGAACGGTATTAGAAATACATTCGTAGCTCCTTCTTGTTGGCAAATAAATCTATCACTCTTGAACGGAAATCTTCAGTTTTACAAACGAATTACATTTCACAGGATAGCATCCCTAAGGCACTCAGTCAATCGTCTTTCATGATGTTTCGTAGGAATGTTTTACTTCTCTAGAGCATTGAAAAGCACCGCTCAGCTTCTGCTGTCGAGATAGGCATCGTGATTAGCAGTTTCAAAACTTTAACAGTCTCTTCGAATGTGTCACAAAGCCCATCCTTTAGAATCAGAGAAAGAAACGCTACTGCACCAGAAACTGCTCTCAACTCAGGCCTAGCATGGAAGACTTGAAGCTCATTCTTCAACTTCCTTTTTTCCTGTAATGTCTATGTGTCTGTAATTTCAAGGTATTTGCCTGGAAAATTTTTGATATATTTATCAACTGATTTACATTAAATACGTTGGCTCCAATGAGGTGTCCAGTGAGCTGAAAACGTAATTTTATTTCAGAAAGGATGGCATCACTCACTTCCAAAGCATCTCTCTTTTTATGTTCGTCAAGAATCAGTGGCTTCTTGGCAGCAATTGTTTCCTCGTTTAAAAAACTAATCTCGTTAAGGATGGAGTCAACATCATCTCTGATGTTTTCATTACCGCTTCAAAGTTCTGGGTGTATTGTTTTGCTTTGGTCGGTTCGATTATCTTCTTCTGAAACTGATTAAAAAGTACGTCTGCATGAGGCATTATCACATAGAAAAATGATAGCCAGAAATAAATTCGTTATCTTGCAGTCTTTGTTTGTATGAACCAGCTTTTTCAATAGTAGAAGATATTTTTATGCTCTCATTTCTTTCAATGACTTCCATAACAGTAATGAGATCTTCCTTGTTTTCAAAAACATCTTTTACTACTCGCGAATGGTAATTCCACCTCGTGACACACACACACACGCGACATGCTTTTAGGAACAATGCTATGCTACACTTCTGATCTCTGTGGCGAGCTGAAAGATGTGCAAAAAAAGATGCGGGCTTTGCGATTTACAGAGGCGGCTATAGACACAGTAAGGCGAAACTGATGCGCATGACAATGGTTGTAGTTCGCATTTGGGTATTTGTCTAAAATTAATTTCTGAACTCCATTCGACTTGCCACTCATAACGTCTGCACCGTCGTAGCTCTGAGCTATTACATTTTCTCGGTCATCCCCAATTAATGGTTCAATTTCTTTCAGAATACTCTCAGCTATAGTATGAGCATTCCGAGTTTATGGATTAACAAAGTTCCAAAATCTTTCAAAAGGTTTGCCCTGAACAACATAACGCAAAACAATAATCAATCGAAATTCGGAAGACACATCTGTGGTCTCATCCGCGATTATTGCAACATAATCGCAACGTTTTATTTTTTACGAACTTCATCGTGGTACACTTCCAACAAAAATTGCAGTAGTTCGTTCTGAACAGTCTTAGAAATGCTTTTGAAAACTGATGCTTGACTGAAATGAACTTGAAGATCTTTATCCAGTTCCGCACTGAATTGAATTAGCTCACAAAAAACTCCCTTATTTTCAGAGGCATCAGATTCATCGTGGCCTCTGAGAGCCAGTTCCAAAGCATCACAATTAAATTCAATATATAGCTATTCTTTTCTAAACGTTTGTTGTGGCTGTCAATTGTTAGTCTACATTGTGAATCTAATTTCTGCTGGATGTTGGTTTTGCCTAGAAATGAAAGACTAATCACATAATTCATGTGTCGTTGTGACATATCATGTACTTTCATTTTAGACCATATATGCCCAATACCAGTTATTCCGGTTTTACACCAATGGACATCTCTCCCAAAGGAAAACAAAAAAAGAACATTGCCTTCTTCGCAGACACAAATCCATTTGTTCTTTTGGCAGATTTCTGGATTGAGCTACGGCTGCTTCAGATTCAGTTTCGGTAGTGGCCTACCTAGTGTTTTTATCTGATTTTTTCACTGAGAGTCCTGTCGCTAAATGGCGTTTTTAATAACTCACTTATTTTGTTCATGTTTGCTATTTTCACAGTCAACTGAATTTTCCCTTACAGGTAACACTTTGCACACATCTACACTCCTGGAAATTGAAATAAGAACACCATGAATTCATTGTCCCAGGAAGGGGAAACTTTATTGACACATTCCTGGGGTCAGATACATCACATGATCACACTGACAGAACCACAGGCACATAGACACAGGCAACAGAGCATGCACAATGTCGGCACTAGTACAGTGTATATCCACCTTTCGCAGCAATGCAGGCTGCTATTCTCCCATGGAGACGATCGTAGAGATGCTGGATGTAGTCCTGTGGAACGGCTTGCCATGCCATTTCCACCTGGCGCCTCAGTTGGACCAGCGTTCGTGCTGGACGTGCAGACCGCGTGAGACGACGCTTCATCCAGTCCCAAACATGCTCAATGGGGGACAGATCCGGAGATCTTGCTGGCCAGGGTAGTTAACTTACACCTTCTAGAGCACGTTGGGTGGCACGGGATACATGCGGACGTGCATTGTCCTGTTGGAACAGCAAGTTCCCTTGCCGGTCTAGGAATGGTAGAACGATGGGTTCGATGACGGTTTGGATGTACCGTGCACTATTCAGTGTCCCCTCGACGATCACCAGTGGTGTACGGCCAGTGTAGGAGATCGCTCCCCACACCATGATGCCGGGTGTTGGCCCTGTGTGCCTCGGTCGTATGCAGTCATGATTGTGGCGCTCACCTGCATGGCGCCAAACACGCATACGACCATCATTGGCACCAAGGCAGAAGCGACTCTCATCGCTGAAGACGACACGTCTCCATTCGTCCCTCCATTCACGCCTGTCGCGACACCACTGGAGGCAGGCTGCACGATGTTGGGGCGTGAACGGAAGACGGCCTAACGGTGTGCGGGACCGTAGCCCAGCTTCATGGAGACGGTTGCGAATGGTCCTCGCCGATACCCCAGGAACAACAGTGTCCCTAATTTGCTGGGAAGTGGCGGTTCGGTCCCTTACGGCACTGCGTAGGATCCTACGGTCTTGGCGTGCATCCGTGCGTCGCTGCGGTCCGGTCCCAGGTCGACGGGCACGTGCACCTTCCGCCGACCACTGGCGACAACATCGATGTACTGTGGAGACCTCACGCCCCACGTGTTGAGCAATTCGGCGGTACGTCCACCCGGCCTCCCGCATGCCCACTATACGCCCTCGCTCAAAGTCCGTCAACTGCACATACGGTTCACGTCCACGCTGTCGCGGCATGCTACCAGTGTTAAAGACTGCGATGGAGCTCCGTATGCCACGGCAAACTGGCTGACACTGACGGCGGCGGTGCACAAATGCTGCGCAGCTAGCGCCATTCGACGGCCAACACCGCGGTTCCTGGTGTGTCCGCTGTGCCGTGCGTGTGATCATTGCTTGTACAGCCCTCTCGCAGTGTCCGGAGCAAGTATGGTGGGTCTGACACACCGGTGTCAATGTGTTCTTTTTCCAATTTCCAGGAGTGTATATACGGTCAGTTACCTGATCTCATAATAAATACAATGTGTTTGTAAAGAACTGTATTACACGAAAGTAACGAGTAGAAACAGAAGTGCTACACTGTTCTTTGGAAAGCAGATGCTCAACGGGTGGTGAATATGTTAGTCTTTTTATTCGGTACCAACATCTCTGCTGTGTGAAATATACGAATCTTGACATAATGCCTCTTAGTTCCACAATCTAAGGGCATAATTATATTTATAATACATGCAAGTGTATTATTTCTATATTCGATTTTATTGAGCATTAATTTGTATTTACAAATGCATTAGCATTAACTTGCAGAAAGATTGTAATACTGGATTACAGGAAGTTTTCGCCCCGATGTATTCATCATGATCGGTAGATGGTAGAGCGTGCTTATATAGGTTCTGCACTTTATTACTTTCTGGTGGTTCCACTTTCACCATAAGGATCGTGTACAAACCGACAGCCGAGCCTTTAACACAGTGCTTATGAGGCCAGACGGTGCCAATCTGCAGTTGGCTCCAAGCTTCAACAAACTGCCAGGAGAGCGCGCGCAGCGAAATGCGCATCTTCAAATCAGAATATACATACTCCTAAATAATGTTTTATGCGCAATTCGCTTAGATTTCTCTTTCTTTCTTTTTCGGACAAGTAGTGCCACGGCACAGCGGCACAAGCTCAGAAGCCGCCCCTGCATTAGACACTATAACTTAACTACATCCAATTTAAAACGAAAAGAGGATCAATAATTCGCTGTTCAGGGCACTGACAAGTTAAGAATCTTCTTCGTAATTTTCTCCTCTCTTCTTCGACAATCGCTAAAAGAGTTAACGTAGCTATTTTACAAGCTTCCATTCACATGAAGAAAGTGTGTGGTTTACGAGACAAAGAAAGCCGACAACGGCCGCTGGAGATTGCTGTCTCTCGTGAAGTCGTATGTCCCATCCACGTCCACGTCAACTTTGGCTGTCTTGTCCTGTATGAGGATGGCTTAACAGATGGTACCCAATGAGGATGATGCAACACTGTGTGGCCTTGGAAGTATCTTACTCCATCCTACTGGCAGGTACGACTCAAGCAGTCACTTTGAACAGCGATTAACTGAAGTTAATCAAGGGGATGAAGGTGGACAGAAAGTGCAGTACCAGTATTGTAACAATGGGAAAGTAGCAAGTTCGACTCTTTAATTACCATACATTCTGCGTTCAGGATTTACACAGTGACAGATAAATAAAGATACATCAAGCACTGAAGACGTTAAGAAAAAGTGTCCTAGTGTTCAACATCAAGTTCACACGTTTCAAGCGTCAGTTAAATAAAAGCACAAAAATGTAATCTGTGGAGCCCTGTAAGGTTGAGACGAGAAACAGAATGAATGCTAACAGTGAAGAGCAACAGTGCAGTATGAGGGCGCATTAACTAGCCTGTAGGCCATAGCATATCGCCATGTTGTAACGACGGCGACTAACAGGTTGTCAACGAGCTCCTCTGTGATGGACACAGATGGTACCTGTTGACTGCTCCTAGGACACTGTCAAAAATGAGGCTGGATGACTGATGGATCCTGTTTAGAAGCTCGGTCCTAGCAGGAAAACCAAAAGGCAGTTTGGGTAGGCTGTATTTAGCGTTGCCACCCTAAACGTTCATTCCTACAGAAAAGCTATGCCTGTCTTATGAGCGAGTTCTGAGGCAACTCCCCAAATCTGTTAGGTTGCCATTATCTGGCTCTTCTCAATCGCCAAATATCTCCCAGAAATGTATCCCTGATCTCCTAGTGCTCTTCTTCAACCAAAGAGCTTGTAACGGGCTTATTTGACGAAGATTATTGTATGTACGTCTACTACCAATCGCTTAGGATTCTGTAAAAACATTAATGAAGTCTGTATGTATCTTTTTTCCCTTCATTCGTTTTTTTCTGTTTTTCTTGTTAACCCTGCTTATCTTTGCACTGCAGTGACTTTGTGTGTACTGATGCAAAGTAATGTGTTATGTTGTTTACTATGTATTATTATTTCGATGTATGTGTATAATTATCTTGTAATTTTAGAAGCTTCGGCCACATGGAGGTATAATAAGGGGAGTTTTTATGACGTCAGAAAGTTGAAGCCGACTTCCGCTATGTTTGTATGGTCAAACATTACCTGCTGATTGATGTATTTTGATAAAAAAAATGCCAGCTTGCGTCACTTACATGTGTATTAGTCGTTCTGATAATAGTCTTAAGTGTAAAGGAATCATATTTCATTCGTAAGTGGACTCGTCCAAGCGATACTTGCTTTTATACACGTTCACAGCATTTTTGGGAAAAGGATATCGACCGAACATCAGCGGCCTTTTCGTACACATACTTCTCTTCTTAGTTACTGCAAACGTATAGCGAAAAGAAAGAAGAGAGTATAGGGGGAATACCAAGTGGGCTGAGGTATTAATGGGAATTTTGATCGAGGAAGGACTCGTGCTAGGTTAGTCCACGCCGTTGTGGAAAGCCACCGTGCCAGGTTGTCGTAATGGTTAGCGCATCTGGCTATATGTGCGAATCCCAGCATTGGCACAAATTTTCATTTCTTGCTTCAGTCTGCATATATTATAGATGTCTAAGACCTGAAAGCGTCTCTGGAACCACATAACTGCATTTGAAAAAGAAAATTACACTAACGAATCGAAATGCCTCGTATTACTAGATAAGGTAGGTACATTACACCACAAAATCGTCTGAAAAGGCCTTCCTGATGCTGTATTACTCACAAGAGTAATATAACATTTATCTAAAACAAATATTGCGTGCACACGATAGAAATTAAGAAAAAGAAGCAATCGTCTGCTAATGTTTTGGGCAAACTAACTTGGCGGCGCCGGCTTCAAATCAACGTACAGCTTAAGGCTGTAGCACCGTCTCCCCTTTTTTACCTCCATGTTCGGCTCGTTAGGGAAACTAATATCTGTGAATAATGGTACGGGGAAAGAGCCAGTTGAGGAGCGATGGTGAGCTATGGTGTGTTGCAACTAGGAGCAGATGTGAATACTACGAGTGAAACGTTCTGTCGCCATTTAGTGCAATGAACTGTCTGTGGTCTGGTTTAGTATGCACAAAACAGTGTCGGAATCTGTGAGAGAGCCAAGCTCGTAATCAGTTTAACTTTGATGACGTGGAAAATAAGCGCGCGGACTATGTGTCAGGGGTGATATTCGGTCCACTGTTGCTTCTGCAAGACGTTTCATTATAGTTAAACTAACTCGATTGACCCTGTCCTGTTTCGCTTTTGAGCCTGAGAAAGTTTATTTATAGTGATTCTGACAGACCAGCGATCAACGAGACAACGGAGCCGTCGTCACCAGAGATCTAGCAGCAGTCGTTCCTGGTAAGAAGCTGCAGAATGCACATCTCTGCAATCAAAACGGCGACCGATATTTCACTGATTCTGGGCATCAATACAACAAACTCCTATAGACAAATACTATTTAAGAGTGGTACATAGGTTGAAGTCAATATACGATTTACATTTAAATAATACTCCTTCAATAACACGTCAAATTAAAATTACACTATTTCAAGGTTAGAAATTTACGAAATTGTTACGTAAAAAGTGTACTGATATAACAGTTATGCTGAGGACACTAGCTGTCTAGTACTTTGGTAATGTGTGGTAATATCAAAGCCATAGATTAACTAACGATATTTTTTTGAAGAGTTGGGTTGTTTCGGGGAGAAGACCAGACAGCGAGATCATCGGTTTCATCGGATTAGGGAAGGACGGGGAAGGAAGTCGGCCGTGCCCTTTCAAAGGAACCATCCCGGCATTTGCCTAGAGCGATTTTAGGGAAATCACGGAAAACCCAAATCAGGATGGCCGGACGCGGGATTGAACCGTCGTCCTCCCGAATGCGAGTCCAGTGTGCTAGCCACTGCGCCACCTCGCTCGGTTTTTTTTTAAGACATTTGGGATAAATACTGAACAATTTTCCCATATTGATACTGTGAACACACGTTATTACAGATAGTACTCTTGATGCCATACAGATATTTCTAACCAGTTAACAACGACTTGAAGTCGAAACTGTTAACAATTTCTCACCAAGGACATTCTGAATGCTAACATACCCTAAGTTGCTAACATTAATAAGCCAATTCCAGTCAAGTTTGCTAGCTTGATGAAAGACGATTTGATGTAACAAAGTTGTACTGCTTTCCCGCATTCATTAGCACATTTATTAGCAAACCGTCACCTAGAGTTATTTATTGTTACAGCAACACTTACGCAAATAATACTTGTGAATATTTTATCAGTTTATGTGTCTCACTTACATGTATTAATTTGTATGTGACACAAGTGTGCTTGTGAGTCCTATCAGTGATCTCAGTTTTCCTTAGAGATAGGCGCTGTGACGTATTAGTCCAGGACTGGATTAAATGGACAGATACGTAGCCCTTTAATCGTAACGGTTTGCGAGGTGGTTTTTTGGTGAACATTTTGCCACTGAATCCTTTTGTGTTACGTGCAGTAAAGAGCTTTCAGGTACTACAAGCTAAATTGCGAGGGGGGAAACACCATCAGCGTGTATATTTGTAGGACATTGTGGAAACCATTATAGAACACATAGCTGAATGACAGTTCAGCCTTTCATAAAATTATCGGTGGGAAATCGGAGTCAGTCAAAGTAAAGAAAAAGAATTGAAGACCGTTTAAGCTTCCCTAACTGTCAAAAGTGGCCCAAAACCACTTCTGCACATAGCGAACAATGTTAAGTAGTTTCCATTCACTCTCGGCTTCACAGAAAATCTGCAGGCAAGGTCTATTTATTATAACTTTTAACTTAACTCTCAATAAAATGAATGTAGTATCGAAAACTTTGCATATTCTGTTTGAGTGATATTTTACAACTCCTTAACTTAGCAATACGCTTTACATTTAATTCAACTCTGAGGTGAAGCACATATGAGTAGGGTAAGCCAACATACTGAAGAATGCTACAGGCTAATTAAAGGATGTCTTTAGGATTGCGTGTGCGCAATACGATTATGTACAACAAGGTGCTAAGAATGGTTCCTTGCGGTGGACGCTTTCCAAGATACACTTCCTGTTAACTGCTCTCCATAATGTACTTGAGTAATTATCTTGTTATACGCGTAAGTTGAAATTCCGAATATCTAGATTTTGGCGCTATCATTTCGATCTCAACTAGAGTAGGCAGTCATCCCGGTCGTAGTACTGTCTTCACTTTAGATCTACATCTACACCCACACTCTGCAAACCACTGTTAAGTGCATGGTAGAGGGTACTTCCTATTGTACAGTGCCACTAAAGCAGAGTTATTAAACACGGTTTTCCGAAACTCCTTCACCAAAGAAGACTAAGTAAATATTCCTGAATTCCAATCAAGAACAACTGCCAAGATGAGAAACATAGAAGTATATATCCTCGGTGTAACAAAGCAGCTTAAATCAATAAAGGCAAGGCCTCCGATCCAGATTGTATACCAGTCAGGTTCCTCTCAGAGTATGCTGATAAAATAGCTGCATATTTAGCAATTATATACAACCACTCGCTCACAGAAAGATACGCACCTGAAGATTGGAAAATTGCTCAAGTTACACTAATACCCATAAAGGGAAGTAGGAGTAATCCGCTGAATTACAGGCCTATATCACTAACGTCGATTTGCAGTAGGGTTTTAGAACAGGTACTGTGTTCGAACTTTATGAAGTACCTCGAAAAAACGATTTAATGACATATAGTCAGCACGGATTCAGAAAATATCGCTCTTGTAAAACACAACTAGCTCTTTATACTAATGAGATAAGTGCTATCGACAGAGGATGTCAAATTGATTCCATATTTTTACATTTCCAGAAGGCTTTCGACACCGTTCCTCACAAGCGTCTTCTAATCACACTGCGTGCCTACGGAGTATCGCCTCAGTTGTGCGACTGGATTCGTGATTTCCTGTCAGAAAGGTCACAGTTCGTAGTAATAGACGGAAAGTCATCGAGTAAAACGGAAGTAATATCCGGCGTTCCCCAAGGAAGTGCTATAGGCCCTCTATTGTTCCTGATCTATATTAACGACATAAGAGACAATCTGAGTAGCCGTCTTAGATTGTTTGCAGATGATGCTGTCATTTTTTGTCTTGTAAATTGTCAGATGATCAAAACAACTTTCAAAATGATTTAGATAAGATATCTGTATGGTGCGAAAAGTGGCAATTGACCCTGAATAAAGAAAAGTGCGAAGTTATTACCATGAGTACTAAAAGTTTTCAGCTAAATTTCGATTACGCGATAAGTCACACAAATCCGCGGGCTGTAAATTCAACTAAATACTTAGGGATTACAACTACAAATAACCTAAATTGGAACGATCACATAGATAATATTGTGGGTAGAGCAAACCAAAGACTGCGATTCATTGGCAGAACACTTATAAGGTGCAACAGGTCTACCAAAGAGACTGCTTACACTACGCTTGTCCGCCCTATTCTGGAGTACGGTGTGGGATCCGCATCAGGTGGGACTGATGGATGAACCGGCCGGAGTGGCCGTGCGGTTCTAGGCGCTACAGTCTGGAGCCGAGCGACCGCTCCTGTCGCAGGTTCGAATCCTGCCACGGGCATGGATGTGTGTGATGTCCTTAGGTTAGTTAGGTTTAATTAGTTCTATGTTCTAGGCGACTGATGACCTCAGAAGTTAAGTCGCATACTGCTCAGAGCCATTTGAACTGATGGATGACATCGAAAAAGTACAAAGAATGGCAGCTCGTTTTGTATTATCGCGAAATAGAGGAGATAGTGTGACAGACATGATACGTGAATTGGAGTGGCACTCATTGAAACAAAGGCGTTTTTCGTTGTCACGGGATCTTCTCATGAAATTTCAATCACCAGTTTTCTCCTACGATTGCGAAAACATTCTATGGCACCCACCTACATAGGGAGAAATGATCATCACGATAAAATAACAGAAATCAGGGCTCGCACGGAAAAATTTAAGTGCTCGTTTTTCCCGCGTGCCGTTCGAGAGTGGAACGGTAGATAGACAGCATGAAGGTGGTTCATTAAACCCTCTGCCCGGCACTTTATTGTAAATAGCAGAGTAATCACGTAGATGTAGATGTAGATGTACAATGGATTCTCCTGTTCCTGTCGCATACGGAGCGTGGGGAGAATCTACTCACACAGGTATCCAAAAATTACTGCAACCAGTCGCCATTTTTATTCTTCACTTTTTATTTTCCATTACCGGTTTCGAACAGCTTGGCGATTTATCATCAGATAGTACATATTTATTGCACGTTTGCAGCGTTTTGGGAGTTGCGTCTCAGTGGCATGATGTAACAACGAAACATATAAGCACTGAATGGGCATGAATTATTCACATTATAAGATCGATTTACTTGCATTATTTGCATCTTTTGGTTTTTTCCTGGTGCACATATTACTCTGGAAAACATAAACATGTGTGTTTTACAATCACATTAATTTTACAGCAATTAGCAAACTTAGCCACAGGTAGAAACATCAACGTGGTTTGAAAAACGGAAATAAACCAAAGAGTATGACTAAAGTTATGTTCAAAGATTTTGTGTTAGTGCAGATAGTTTTTTTGTTTAGCACTTAAAGCGCAAAATATTTTTTAATTATTGTTTTTAAAGTTGTGTGGCCGAGCTGGGAGAGGCGGGGGCGATTGTGTGTGCGCCAACATAACTTTAAAAAAAACTTTCATGGAGAGCTGTAAGATAAGTAAGATAAGCAATCAACGAAGTATATTAAACATAATATAAATGTAACGTAATTTCAGGACTAAATTGTAGATGGTATATCATCCAAACTCATTGTTTAACAGATGTTGTAAATAGCACATGTCAATTATGTAAGTAAATATACATTAATTTCGAAACTTTGAGTATAACGTAAATAGATATATAGTTGCTGTCGCCAACGCGTAATACAAGAGCTGAACAAAGAAACTCTCTGCCCCAACACAAACTCTTTGAACATAACGTTAGCCAAGCATTGTTTATTTACGTTTTGTAACGCTAGTGGAAGTTGTTACCTGTGGCTAAATTTGTGAAGTGTTACATAATTAACAGTACCAAAAACGAACGTTACGTTTTCCAGAATAAAGTGTGCACCAGGAACAACAGACACTAATAACTGTAATTATTGGCACTAAATCGATCTCATAATGTGAATAATTATTGCCATATTTAGTGCTTACACGTTTCATTTTCACATCTTACCACAGCAACACGACGCCCACAATGCTGCAAACAGGCCATTAATATCTACCATCCGATGATATCGCAATGTTCCACATCCAAAATGGATAAATATTTTATCTACATGTGCATCTACAGGCCTACTTAAACGCCACGCCGGCCGGGGTGGTCGAGCGGTTCTAGGCGCTACAGTCTGGAACCACGCGACCGCTACGGTCGCAGGTTCGAATCCTGCCTCGGGCATGGGTGTGTGATGTCTTTAGGTTAGTTAGGTTTAAGTAGTTCTAAGTTCTAGGGGACTGATGACCTCAGATGTTAAGTCCCATAGTGCTCAGAGCCATTTAAACGCCACGTGCACACTGAAATTAGTCCAACTTTGTCTTCGTGGTCCCTACAGGAGCGATACGTAGGGACTCGTGTGCAATCCTACATTTGTCACTTACATCTGGTTCTTGGAACTTTGTAAGTAGGCTGTGAAATTTGCGTCTATCTGCAAGCGTGTGCCAGTTCATCCGTTTTTCAGAAACTCCGAGACATGATTCAAATAAACCTGTGGCCATTGATGTTGGATTTTTTTTTGTACATTCAACATCCCCCACTATTCCTATTTCGTAGGAGTGCCACACATCTGAGCAATATTGTAGGATGTGTCTCACAATTGTTTTGTTAGCAATCTCCTTTATAGAATGACTGTATTTTCCCAGTATCCTACCAGTGAGCCGAACTCTTGCTTTAGCTACAATGAGCCTATGTGGTCGTTCTATTTCTTGGCTGCACAAATTGTTTCACTCCAGTATTTGCATGAGCTGACTGATTACAATTGCGATTCGCTGATATTGTGACAGCATGGTACAACGTTTTGGGATTTACGAGGTATACAAATTTTACATTCCTGAACATTTAAGGCAAGGTACTAGATTCACATCTTAGCAACAAGGCACTGGATATTCATACGTATTTTCTAGATAGTACTCCTTGACAGATAACTTCATCATCTGCAAAAAGTCTACTGTTAATATAAATACTGTTTACAATTATGTACAATAGATTCCCTTGGTACACACCTGAACTTCCTTCACCCAAGATACGTGGTACGTCCTCACTCCACTCAAAAAATTTCGTCTGCTGGGCCGTATGATCGTACTTTCGTCAACAATAGTTCTGGTAGGAGTCAAATTTTTTTTCAGAAGTCCAGAAACACTGCCGACGTCAGCATGAGAAGAACGTTAGTTGAATTTCGCATGACCGATTGTTTTCTGAATCCACTCTGATTGACATCGAGGCGGTCATTCTGTTGGAGACACCTCTGAACGTGTTGTAAGATTCTGCAGGAACATACTAAGGCTAGCTTAGTGTCCACTGCCTCGCTTGCGCAGACTGTACGATCTGCACAGATTTTTTGTTTTCATTTGATATAATTTTTACGTCGTTTTCAAACTGCAATACTTTCCAAATGTTTCACGCTAATTAAGTTCATGATCTTTTCTGAACGTACTTTGACCAAAAAGCGATTCTGATACCTGGAGTCCAAAGCTTTTCGTTAATCACGCATTTTGCGTCCTTGTGGTGACATTTCCATACAGTCTTTCATCCTCTAACACATATTTCTTTATCTCTAACCGGGACATGAAATAACATTCCTCATAAATTTACTTTTATAATGTTTTTTATATAACGCAAAATTTAAATTTTCGACCCCTATTTCATTCCCTTTTGAAATTTCTAAAAACCCTGACATATGTATTTTTTTATTTACAACCAGGAAATCAAATACCGTGTAACATCCACGTGATAAATTTTTGGCTACAATGCGACGAGAGGAAATTATGCCTCTAACAGTTATAAACATTGTGTATTCGACGAATAAAAAAAAACAGTGAAAACTTATAAATATTAATTATTTATATAATATTCTATGATGTAATTAGACATATCGATGTCTATCATACAAAGACAATGATAATTGTAAATTCCTTTTATGATCTGCGTTTGTCTTCCTTTGTTTTTACCTTTTGTTGGTTGGCTTTTGTAAGTTGCGGACGCATATCAAACTGAGGTCTGTTAAGAAATTGTAATTATTTGTTAATTATTACTTGAAAATAGAGTTCATTATTATTATAAACATGAGTGAATAATTATTTGTAACTTTAATTCCTCTCTCAGTAAGCATTATCTGTGTTAAGTATTTCTTTCCGCTGCAACGAGTGCAGCCATTGATGATAGCGATTTGTATCGCGTTTTTGTCTGTGTTTTCCTTAGAAACAAATCAAATGTTTGCTTTATGAAGTCTAAATAGTGCACAATACGAAAGTAGAGCTTCTGTTAAGTTTAATAAGCATTTAATATACTTATTTGCTCTAACAATAGAAAGTCTCTATCAATTGTCTGCCGACATCTTAACAATTATCTCAGCGGCAAATTCAAATTTAAATTACGCAACTCTGCAGACATAAATGCCAAACGTAATACATATGTGTAAAAATAAATGTGCACTGGTGGTTCCGAACTCATTTTAATGAAAATGATTCGAATCAGATTGGTTCTTAAAAAACAGTGCTCATAGCACGAACGTTATAACAAACTTTTCTAGCTGATGTATGGAGCAGAAATTAATTACGCACGAGTTGCGAAGAATATTGTTTCAGGTAAAATACGTCATTGTTGTGCGCGGCTGATATTCGGTGGTTTTAATGATCATTTTGCTGAAGATAACTGCTTCCATCTTAATCAATAGTTGTATAGAATCTGTTGTATGAACTGTGATTTAGTGACATTTACACAACTTACAGACAACACTTTAACACGACGTTAACTTGGAGTTCTTTAGCAACTTGATCAAATCTTTAGCCGGGAGAAAAATTATTTAGTAATTACTCAATGTAATAAAATAAGATTATCATTTCCATTTACAAATTAGTTAAATACCAAACCACTGAATAACACAGCGAACGCCACAACCGATTTTCATAGACACAGCTTTAAAAATCCTTTAGTATTTCATTAATAATGATATATTTAAAGCAAAAAATATCACCCACTATTTCATCCCCACAGGGTTAAATTTCCAAAAATGCTGAAACACGTATTTCTTTATTTCTGACCGCGAAACCATATACCAATTTTCCTAGGAGTCGTTTCAAATTTTCTTTAACAGCAACATATTTTCAAATCTAATCACACCCCTATTTTACCTCCTTAGGGGTGGAATTTCTAAAAATCTCTTCTTAAACTAGACCTACCGTGTAAGATCAACACCCTTTCCAAACTTTAACTTTCTGTACTTAGCAGTTTCGCCCGGACGATGATGAGTCAGTTAATCAGGTATTGCCTTTTATATATTTCTTACGGCAGTGCTTCGATCTGTTCCTAAAGATTTCCTCTCACTGTTAATTCCAGTAGCTTTATAAGTGTAGACAAAAGTGCATTATGTGCCAAGGAGAGCACTGAAATAGAAAGGCGCTATTTTGTCCGTATCTCCTGTTTGCGTTGTTTTATTGTGCCTTTCACCAAACATTTTACACGTTTCTGTATTTTATAAGCGCCGTCCGGACACCCATATTGCAGAGTGCCAGACAGCGAGTGCAGCAGAAAGGAACGCACGCAGATGGCCTCCCTGTGGGGGAGGGGTCTCTTCTGCTGTGAGTAAGCAGGAGCGCAGGAGAGCAAGGCTGCGGTGGCGCCGATGAGTCCCCAGGCGGCCACACATATCCACAACGTGACACCCCGGCTACCCCCTCGACACCACCAGTTTTCTCGCCACAACCATGAAGTTCGCATTTTACCTGCGCCACGGCTCGGTTACATGTACGCCAGATCTTGCATATTCTATGCCACATTTTCGGTCTACGTCATGTACACCAGGCAGCTAAGCTGCATAAGAAATTTTAATCGCATTATTAAGACTCTATTCATTTCTCATAATCATCCGCAATTTTTTTTTTAGTACGAGGTATCTGTGACTGGTACACTAAGTGATACAGCAGTTTTCTAGAAACAGCAGTTCCACAGCAGTACTTTATTACACTACTGGCCATTAAAATTGCTGCACCACAAAGATGACGTGCTACAGACAGGAAATTTAACCGACAGGGAGAAGATGCTGTGATATGCAAATTATTAGCTTTTCAGAGCATTCACACAAGACTGGCGCCGGTGGCGACACCTACAACGTGCTGACATGAGGAAAGTTTCCAACCGATTTCTCATACACAAACAGCAGTTGACAGGCGTTGCTTGGTGAAACGTTGTTGTGATGCCTCGCGTAAGGAGGAGAAATGCGTACCATCGCGTTTCCGACTTTGATAAAGGACTGATTGTAGCCTATCAAGATTGCGGTTTATCGTATCGCGACATTGCTGCTCGCGTTGGTCGAGATCCAATGACTGTTAGCAGAATATGGAATCGGTGGGTTCAGAAAGGTAATACAGAACGCCGTGCTGGATCCCAACGGCCTCGTATCAGTAGCAGTCGAGATGACAGGCATCTTATCCGCATGGCTGTAACGGATCGTGCAGCCACGTCTCGATCCCTGAGTCAACAGATGGGGACGTTTGCAAGACAACAATCATCTGCACGAACAGTTCGACGACGTTTGCAGCAGCTTGGATAGTCAGCTCGGAGATCATGACTGCGGTTACCCTTGACGCTTCATCACAGACAGGAGCGCCTGCGATGGTGTACTCAACGACGAACCTGGGTGCACGAATGGCAAAACGTCATTTTTTCGGATGAATCCACGTTCTGTTTACAGCATCATGATGGTCGCATCAGTGTTTGGCGACATCGCGGTGAACGCACGTTGGAAGCGTCTATTCGTCATCGCCATACTGGCGTATCACAAGGCGTGATGGTATGGGGTGCCACTGGTTACAAGTCTCGGTCACCTCTTGTTCGCATTGACCGCACTTTGAACAGTAGACGTTACATTTCAGATGTGTGACGACCCGTGGCTCTACCCTTCATTCGATCCCTGCGAAACCCTACATTTCAGCAGGATAATGCACGGCCGCATGTTGCAGGTCCTGTACGGGCCTTTCTGGATACAGAAAATGTTCGACTGATGCCCTGGCCAGCACAGTCTCCAAATCTTGCACCGATTGAAAATGTCTGGTCAATGGTGGCCGAGCAACTGGCTCGTCACAATACCCCAGACACTACACTTCGTGAACTGTGGTATCGTGTTGGAGCTGCATGGGCAGCTGTATCTGTACACGCCATCCAAGCTCTGTTTGACTCAATGCCCAGGTGTATCAAGGCCGTTATTATAGCCAAAGGTGGTTGTTCTGGGTACTGATTTCTCAGGATCTATGCACCCAAATTGCGTGAAAATGTAATTACATGTCAGTTCTAGTATAATATATTTGTCCAATGAATACCCGTTTATCATCTGCATTTCTTCTTGGTGTATTGATTTTAATGGCCAGTAGTGTATTTCTTATATTTACATTGCCTGACAATAAAAGTGAAGCAGTACAATATCAGATGTCAATTTAACTTCATACACATACATGTCGTCACCGGTCATGTAAATCTTTAGAGTCACATTTCTCCGTGACAGGTACAACCAGAGTGCATTAGTCTTGTTACCAGGCCTGGTAGGGCATACATTGAGATGATAGAAGTCGTAAGATAGCGATATGCCCAAATATAGATAGCAGTTGTATCGCGTAAACAAGATACAAAAGGGTACTGCATTAGCGTAGCTATCACTTGTACTCAGCTGATTTCTGTGAAAAAGTGTCCAACGTGATTATGGCCTCACGAAGGCAATTAACAGAGTTTCAACGGTAGTTGGTGCTAGACGCACGGGACATGCCATCTCGAAAAAAAGTTAGGACATTCAATATTCCGGTGTCGACAGCCTCAGTAGTGTGCCGAGAACACCAAATTTTAGGCATTATCTCTCACCATGGACAACGCAGTGATTGACGGCCTTCACTTAACGACCATCAGCAGCGGCGTTTACGTCGAGTTGTCAGTCTTAACAGGCAAGCAGAACTGCGTGAAATAACAGCAGAAATCGATGTGGGATGTAACTTATTCGTCTGGAAAGTGCGGCGAAATTTGGCGGTAAATGGAAATGCCGTGTGGCTAGGGCCTGCCGTCGGGTAGACCGTTCGCCTGGTGTAATCTTTCGAGTTGACGCCACTTCGGCAACTTGGGTGTCGATGGGAATCAAATGATGATGATAAGGGCAACGCAGCACCCAGTCCCTGAGCGGAGAAAATCTCCGACGCAGCCGGGAATCGAACCCTGGCCGTTAGGTAAGACATTCCGTCGCGCTGACCACTCAGCTACCAAAGGCGGACATTCGCCGGTAATGGTCTATGGCAGCAGACTACCGACGCATATTCCTTTGCTAACAACGCGACGTCGCCTGCAGCGACTCTCCTGGGCTAGTGACCATATGGGTTGGATCCTAGACGACTGGAGTCCGTGGCGTGATAAGATGAGCCGGTTCCAGTTGATAGGAGGTGATGGTAGGGTTCGAGCGCCACGCAACCCCACGAAGCCATGGGCCGATGTTGTCAATAAGGCACTATGCAAGCTGGTGGTTTGGGCTGTGTTTACTTGGAACGGACTGGGTCCTCTTGTTCAACTGAAACGATCATTGACTGGAAATGGTTATGTTCTGCTACTTGGAAACCATCTGCAGCCATTCTACATCTACATCTACATTTATACTCCGCAAGCCACCCAACGGTGTGTGGCGGAGGGCACTTTACGTGCCACTGTCATTACCTCCCTTTCCTGTTCGAGTCGCGTATGGTTCGCGGGAAGAACGACTGTCTGAAAGGCTCCGTGCGCGCTCTAATCTCTCTAATTTTACATTCGTGATCTCCTCGGGAGGTATAAGTAGGGGGAAGCAATATATTCGATACCTCATCCAGAAACGCACCCTCTCGAAACCTGGCGAGCAAGCTACACCGCGATGGAGAGCGCCTCTCTTGCAGAGTCTGCCACTTGAGTTTGTTAAACATCTCCGTAACGCTATCACGGTTACCAAATAACCCTGTGACAAAACGCGCCGCTCTCCTTTGGATCTTCTCTATCTCCTCCGTCAACCCGATCTGGTACGGATCCCACACTGATGAGCAATACTCAAGTATAGGTCGAACGAGTGTTTTGTATGCCACCTCCTTTGTTGATGGACTACATTTTCTAAGGACTCTCCCAATGAATCTCAACCTGGTACCCGCCTTACCAACAATTAATTTTATATGATCATTCCACTTCAAATCGTTCCGCACGCATACTCCCAGATATTTTACAGAAGTAACTGCTGCCAGTGTTTGTTCCGCTATCATATAATCATACAATAAAGGATCCTTCTTTCTATGTATTCGCAATACATTACATTTGTCTATGTTAAGGGTCAGTTGCCACTCCCTGCACCAAGTGCCTATCCGCTGCAGATCTTCCTGCATTTCGCTACAATTTTCTAATGCTGCAACTTCTCTGTATACTACATCATCATCCGCGAAAAGCCGCATGGAACTTCCGACACTGTCTACTAGGTCATTTATATATATTGTGAAAAGCAATGGTCCCATAACACTCCCCTGTGGCACGCCAGATGTTACTTTAACGTCTGTAGACGTCTCTCCATTGATAACAACATGCTGTGTTCTGTTTGCTAAAAACGCTTCAATCCAGCCACACAACTGGTCTGGTATTCCGTAGGCTCTTACTTTGTTTATCAGGCGACAGTGCGGAACTGTATCGAACGCCTTCCGGAAGTCAAGAAAAATAGCATCTACCTGGGAGCCTGTATCTAATATTTTCTGGGTCTCATGACCAAATAAAGCGAGTTGGGTCTCACACGATCGCTGTTTCCGGAATCCATGACGATTCCTACATAGTAGATTCTGAGTTTCGAAAAACGACATGATACTTGAGCAAAAAACATGTTCTAAAATTCTACAACAGATCGACGTCAGAGATATAGGTCTATAGTTTTGCGCATCTGCTCGACGACCTTTCTTGTAGACTGGGACTACCTGTGCTCTTTTCCAATCATTTGGAACCTTCCGTTCCTCTAGAGACTTGCGATACACGGCTGTTAAAAGGGGGGTAATTTCTTTCGCGTACTCTGTGTAGAATCGAATTGGTATCCCGTCAGGTCCAGTGGACTTTCCTCTGTTGAGTGATTCGAGTTGCTTTTCTATTCCTTGGACACTTATTTCGATGTCAGCCATTTTTTCGTTTGTGCGAGGATTTAGAGAAGGAACTGCAGTGCGGTCTTCCTCTGTGAAACAGCTTTGGAAAAAGGTGTTTAGTATTTCAGCTTTACGCGTGTCGTCCTCTGTTTCAGTGCCATCATCGTCCCAGAGTGTCTGGATATTCTGTTTCGATCCACTTACTGATTTAACGTAAGACCAGAACTTCCTGGGGTTTTCTGTCAAGTCGGTACATAGAATTTTACTTTCGAATTCACATTGATGGGCTTCACGTTCCCAATTACATTACTGGACCACGATTCCTCGCGATTGGTTTGAGGAACGTCCTGGGCAGTTCGAGCTAATGATTTGGTTGCCTAGATCGCCCGACAAGTATCTCATCGAACGTTTACGGGCCATAATCGACAAGTCAGTTCCTGCTCAAAATCTTGCACCGGCAACACTTTCGCCATTATGGACGGCTATGGAGGCAGCATGGCTCAGTATTCCTGCAGGTGACTTCCAGCGACTTGTTGACGCCATGCTACGTCGAGCTGCTGCACTACGCCGGGCGAAACTCGGTCCGACTCGATGTTAGGAGGTATCCCAACTTTTGCCACCTCAGGGGAAGGAGAGTGATCAGCCTCAGACGTTGTGTGAAGGATACAGAGATACTGTACTCGTTTCAGACATCGTTGTTGGTACCTGACAGAGTCTGAAAATTCCATTATTGTGCGCCTCCATTCTGCGAATCTAATCGTGGAGTATTCATATTTGTGGAGCATTTCGATGCGACAGTGGCCAGATGTTGGAGTGGTTGGGAACATGAAGGCAAGCATACTCATCGTCAAGGCTCCAGTTGACCACTTTTAAAGCACCACAAAGGAGGACCAGCTTATTGAGCACCAATCACATCGTAACTCCCCGTCTGCGCCGTCTATTCGAGAACAGGTAATGGATTCGCTGCCACATTCCGTCTCATGTCGCATAAGTGGTCGAAGACCAGCTGCAGCCAACTAGGAAATTACGGTCCCATGCGTAGGATGCCGTTGACACCACAGATGAAACGGTTGAGTATAGAATGGTGCTGTGAGTGACTGGGAAGATGGAAGTCCTGAAGAACGTGCTCAGTGATGAATCACGGCTCTGCACTATCCCAGATGACCATCATGAGCGCATATGGGGGCGACTTGTGCAGATGACCCACTTTTCCAATGTGCCAGAGAAACACAGTGCTATTAGTGCGGGGAACTCTGATGGAACAACAGTACGCCACGGTCGTCTTACATCCTCAGGTGTTACTTCTCAAGCGGCAGTATCTTGTTGCCGTGTTTCAATAAGAGAACGCTCTTCCACACACGACAGTGACTCTGTGAACTGTCTGTGTGATGTTGAGGTTCCCCTACGGCCAGGAAGATCCCCAGATCTATCCTCAATAGAACATGTCTGGAACCATCTCAACTCCATTCCAATGCCAGTACCCAGAATATCAAAGACCATTTACAGCAGTTATGGACCAGCGTGCTTCAGGAGATACAACGACCTTGTGACACCCTTTCTAATAGAATTGGTTCACGCATCCGGGCCAGAGAGAGTGCAACGTGATACTGATAAGTGGGTTCATACTGCCAAGTTCTTTAAAAATTTGACTCGATTTTGTCCTGACTGAAATAACATCACATACCCTCTCTGCCCGCGGTCTTTCATTTTGATTCGTCCTACGCTTCTGTGTGCTTGACTATCTCTTTTTTGTATCAGATACTACAATTCCTGAGAGCGCAACAATAATAGAAAATGCGTCTAACGTCGAAGCTTAAAATCAAGTTTAAAATACGATAGTGTGAAAAACGTCGTGGTTAACACATTACGAGTTGTTACATCCTGGTGTACCTTTCACTAACAGTAAGCTGCCATTATCTTTATATGTTCATACCGAGACTCACTCTTAATGTATTATTTCGATGCAAAAGCACTTCAGAATGGGTGTGCTACCCAGAAACAAGTAGAAAAACAGAAATATAAATAAAAAATGTATTTCAGCTGTGCTACTGATATTTCCTGAAAAAAAGTTCTGCTTATGGTTACTTACTGTGTAATTCACTTCTTAACATCAATTCTAGTTATCTGACAGACCACGTTACATATACATTTCTCCATTATCGTTGACAAAATTTAACAGAATGTTCGAAAAGAAAAACCTCAAACTCTTGATATGAAATATTTTTAGGTAACTGTAAAAGGAATAGCCGTGCGACAGTTACTATATGGTCACTACGAGCGCTTAAGATCGACAGCATCACCCACAGCAGCATGAAGGACGAACTCGTGCGCTGCACTGAGCGACAGAAGAAAAAGTTTGCAAGATGCCGGAAGCAGACTGACGTGGTGATTCCCGACATGTCACGCACAGTGGTCAACTTCACTGAACGACAACTGACGGAAGAGGAAAGGTCCTACCGAATTGGCCATTCGGACCCTTCCTCGTGAAAGAGCAGAGGAAATACGCACTGAAACTGCCGGGATACTGCGCCGAGCAAAACCACCAGCTTGCAACATGAAGAAAGAAGAGGTACAAGCCATTAAGAACCTTAACGCCGACAAGAGTATATTGGTACTGCCTGCCGATAAGGGAAATGTGACCATCGTAATGAAGACTGAACATTATGAGCAGAAGATCCGGAACCTATTAGATCCGACGACGTACCGAAAGCTAAGCGCAGATCGGTTAATCAAGACGTCTTCTCTGCCGACGGACGTACAGAGGAACCTGTGCAACACAGAAGCCCTACCACCTCGGCTGTATCGATTACCTAAGATCCACAGGAATAACTTTTCACTAAAACCGATTGTTAGCGCTCCTGGCTCAAAGACGTATAAATTGGCAAAACAGTTGGCCTCTCTGCTCCAGCCGCAAGTGGGAAAGACTAACACATATATTAAGAACTCAGGACATTTCAATGAGACGCTGACGAAACTAAAACTTGCACCAAACGACATCCTGATCAGATATGATGTTGCTTCTTAGTTTACAAAAGTGCCACATAGGGACTCTCTGGAGCACATCGGTTCCATCTTCCCGCATGACACCACAAAGCTCTTCCATGCAAGTCTCACCACGAGCTATTTGACGTGGAATGGAAACTTCTAGGAACAGGTGGAAGGCGTCGTCATGGGTAGTCCTTTTAGTCCAGTGGTGGGCAACTTCTTCATGGAACACTTGGAAGCACAGGCACTGGACTTGCTACCTTGTAACCCTAAGTGTGGTACGAATACGTCGATGATACTTTCGGTTGTGTGGAGCCATGGTGAAGAACAGCTCGATAACTTCCTAAGACACTTTAACAGTCTCCATGACAACATAAAATTTACTGTGGAAGTAGAGAAGGACAAAAAACTACCATTTCTAGATATGCTGGTCACAAGGGATGGTGAAAACCTGGGACACAGCGTGTATCGAAAACTGACCCACGCGGACCGATACCTGCACAAACTATCGGATCACCACCCGAGCCAAAAAAGAGGCATGAATAAGACGCCTGTAACGCGGGCAAGACGGATAAATAGGACACAGCACCTCACACGCGAAATACAACGCTTGAGGATCATAGGGTACTCCGCAAGTGATATTAGGAGCACAACAGAGCCAAACCCTCGGCGAAGTGAGAAATCAGAAAAAGAAATGTCGGATACTGACTTTCGGCAGTTCATTCCCAGAGTGACGGACAAAATCGGCCGTATATTGCGCAAACACGGCGTAAAGACTATTTACAAACTGACAAAGAAAATCAAAAAGTGTCTCAGATCGGCAAAGGAGAAAAGAGATCCACTTGTAATGCCAGGAATATACCGTATACCATGCACATACGGAAAAGTTTATGTCGGAATGACTGGACAAACGATCAACACCATGATCACAGAACATAAGCGACATTGCAGGCTGGGGCAGGTGGAGAGATCGGCAGTGGCAGAGCACGCGCTGTGTGAGACCGACCACGTAATAAAATTCGCCGACCCAGAAGTTCTGGCTGTAGAGAAGAACTATCACACTCACTTGTTCAGAGAATCTGTAGAAATACACAGACACGAGAACGGCTTCAAAAAGAAAGAGGGTAGCCTCAAGGTAAACGGATTCTGATTTCCCGTGCTGCAGCGAATGCCCGTCGTAGGTAGCAAGAGGAGAACCTCACCGAAATGACCGCGGAGAAGCCCTCGCACGTTGGCACGCCAGGTACATATAGTCTGCAGCCGCGAGCTCGGCTCCTGTCCACCACCGGCAATGGAGGGTGAAACTTGGACAATGCCAGCCGCTCGCGCTGGCGAAACGTCAGAAAAACCACCAGACGAACGTCGGCCGAAGAACCCGAGACAGAAGCCAACAGGCAATTTGTCAACAAGTGGCCACGAAAGCCTTAACAATTTTGCATAATACGGTGACTTGGAGAGAGAAAGGGGGGGGGGGGGTGTCCCTGTTGTAACAGCTTTGTAATTAATTTTAGTCGCGTCTATTTAACTAACGTAAAGTATTGTAATAAAATGTTGCGAATATAAACTTTGTAGCCCTTGGGTGATGTCCCTAGCATTCCCGAGTTTGAATAATTTCGTCATTTCTCTTCTGTTCATAATGGTTCTTCGACCATAGTTCACTTGGTTGAAATTCAGTGCTAAATTAATAGATATAGACAGCTTAGTCTCAAGAAGTCTTGCATTTCAGTATTTCATTTTGCTGATGAAAAGAGGAAGGAAGGAAGATTGGATTTTAACGTCCTGTCGAAATCAAGGTCATTGGAGACAGAGCACAAACTCGGACAGCGTCAAGGATGGGAAGGAAATCGGCCGTGCCATTTCAAAGGCATTAGCATGGAGTTATTTAGGGAAATCACGGAAAACCTAAATCTGGACGGCCGGACGCTGGTTTGACACGTCGTCCTCCCGAATGCGCACGTCCAGTGTGCTAATCACTGCACCAACTCGCTCGGTAATTCATAGTGCTGCCACTGTCGTCTCTTAGTAGTTATTGCATGTTGACGTCAAACATACCCGCTTTGCTATGTTAAGCAGGGACCTAGAAACGACGGAGAGGCTCCGTCCCCGCCGCAGCCGCAGTAGTCCGCAACCCCACGACGACTATCGCAGTCCACTTCAACCCTTCGCCGCCCCACACCGAAACCAGGGTTATTGTGCGGTTCGGCCCCCGGTGGAGCCCCCAGGGAACGTCTCACGCCAGACGAGTGTAACCCCTATGTTTGCGTGGTAGAGTAACGGTGGTGTACGCGTACGTGAAGAACTTGTTTGCGCAGCAATCGCCGACGTAGTGTAGCTGAGGCGGAATAAGGGGAACCAGTCCGCATTCGCCGAGGCAGAAGGAAAACCGCCTAAAAACGATCCACAACCTGGCCGGCTTACCGGACCTCGACACAAATCCGCCGGGCGGATTCGTGCCGGGGACCGGCGCTCTTTCCCGCCCGGAAAGCGGTGCATTAGACCGCAAGGCCAACCGAGCGGGCAGCATACTCGGTCACATTAATGTGATTCGACGTAAATCAACGTACGGTTCCGAGTGATGGTATCTTCCTTATTATTTACCAAGTTTAAAGACAGTTGTTTCTCATGTGCCTTTATCATTTCTTAAAGGGATCTAATGTTTTCCATTCAGGAAATCTTCTCGTATTATGGACCGAGTCGTGAACTCTGCAGCAAGTTCCACCGACTTTCGGGGTCACGCCTACAGACCATACACACTAGTCATGCAAGGAATATTAACAGTTGACAAGAAATAAGTTAGACGAGGCTACGCATGCGTGGTGGAAAAAGGTCTGAATTTTGCACTGGTTCCTAGAACATTACCAAAACGAGAGACCATCAGCAGCGTCCAGCAAGCCATCCGTGGCATCCCTATAATATCGCCAAAGGAGTGAGCGAGGTGAAGTGCGGGCTCATTGAGAAAGCCAAAATGTCGAAGATTGTTTCTGCAGCAGAACGCAGGACTATACATGGCCTCCGTGAGTACAACGTCACATTCGACCTAACAACTGATAAGGCAATGCGAAGGTCCTGATTATTGGGTTTCATCAACATCCTGAGTGCTAAATTCGTCGAAATTGTACGACGGTACGACGCCGTGACTCGACTGATGATTCGAGAAGACTTCGTCACCGAAATGTGACTAGAGAGCTTGAATTCCCGTACAATACTTTTCAGTTTTTCTTTTCGAATTTTGTATATTATTTTAGTAATCACGTTAAAGGCGTGATATATCATCGTTAACACACGGTAGTTTTGACTTTTGTGATGATAACGATTCTCTGAAATCTGGGCTATAAGTCTCAACGTATGATAGGGATTCAACGCGGTATCTGCCAATGGTTGAGAAGACTCAGCACAGCGCTTATACTGAAATAGGGGTTCTCATTTACATTCTCCCTGCGTGGTAACAATAAATTACCTGCTGTCATTTCTCGGCACACATTTATAGTACTGTTTGTACTTCGGCGTTCAGAACGCACTACACGCTTCATAGAGGATGCAAGACCGGCTGGCCAGGAATGACTGGTCTGTCCGTCAGACTACTAAACCAACTGCGCATTCTGAGTTGCATCTCCATCTCACCCGTCGTCATCCGAGGAAACCGAAATCAGAATGTGGGTTATTTTGGAGGGTCTCATTTACGACTACCTAAATCCATTCCTAATTTTTGATATTATGGTACGGCTACTGACAATCCCGCTGTCAGTCTCTGTTTCCAGTGTAAGCCCAAGGATACAACTGGGGCACAATAGGCGGCGGAATGGTGGCGGATCGGGGACACCACTTAACACAAGTGGGTAGCTGTGAATACTTATGTAGCCTTCAACTTCGTGATCGTGCCTGAAAGGTAGAACGTCAGTTTCTAGGACTATGGAGCATATGTCGTGTGGGGCACAGACCAGTTCATTCAGACGAGCTGGAAGCGTGGAGATAGTGTAACCCATGCTCATGCAGTGTTTCTTGAGTTCCCGAACGTTTTTCGCGGCTTCTAATAAGCACGTGGATAAACGGAACCTACAGGTATATGCTGTTGTACTGAAGACATCGTGGTGAAAAAAAAACATCACGTCTCTCTTGATGATGAAACATTGCCTGAAGTGAAATTAGGATTCGGTGTATCTCAATGAAAATAATAGGCTAATGCCCTGGATTAAAACAAATATAAATGCCCAGGTGTACATCTCACTTTGAGTTTTTCATTTGTGTTCCCACATTGTCTATAATAGATATATTTTAAAACCGTCAGTGGAACTACAAGGAAATGCGTATATTTTGTCACCAAACGCGTTTCATTGTGCGGAACGTGACAGATAAACGGGCTATTTTCAGTTAAACTGAAACCGCCACGAAGGCCAGAAGTTGTCGCTCACAGGAACGAATACAGGAGATGCGAAAAGTTGTAATCAACAGATCAAAGCGTTCTGTGAGACAAATTGTGGCCGTAGAGGGAATGTCAAGTCGTGGTGTGCACCGAATTTTACCAAATGATTAAAAGTTGCAACGGAACAAGTTGAAGGTCGTGCAACAATTAAATGAAGGCGATAGACTGTCCGTTGAACAGTTGACTGAAATAGTCATGAAAGCATCTTAGGATTGCTATGGATGAATGACCAGGTACATTTTCATATTAGTGATTATTTCAAAAAAAAACAAAACCTTCGTTACAGATGCGAATGTAATCCTCAAGAACTGCATCAAGTCTCCTTACACAGCCTGAAAGTCACAGTGTGTTCCGTCGTCTCTTCAATGGGCGTGATAGGCCCTTTCTTTTTTGAGGATGAACATGGATGAGCAACCACAGTCACATCTCAGCGGTATGTTTCCACGGCTGACACATTCCTCACACATGAACTTGTTCAGTTTCCAGCAGTCTCAGTATTGGTCCCAGCAAGATGGTGTTACCCTGTACTTCTCATTGCGCTGAATTTTAGATGACAGCAGTGCGTAGAGTGTTCAGTAACCACACCTTTTCAACGACTGGGAACATTTTCTGGCCTTCCAGAACTCCTTATTTATAGGTCTGTGATTACTTCCTTTGGGGGTTCCTGAAACGCAGGAAGTATGCTAGACGTCTACACACAACTGCGCAACCTGAAAGACACCATTCGTACTGAAATGGGAAACATTTCCGACATCGATGCTTGCACGTGCCGTGAAAGATCTACTTCGCACATTGTCTGATTCTCAACGGAACGATGGTGCCCATGTGCAAGACAACATTTTCAGAATTTTGTTACTAAAATCACTTTTTTTGTTGTGACGCTAAATTCTCTGTACTGCATCGACAGTTGGGTTCCTACTCCTGCAGTACCGGTGCGCGGCAGGCGCCTAGAAACCGCAGGGAACTGCTCCGGAGCGGCAGTTGCCCGCACTGCTTTTCCCAATTCCGAGCAAGCCAGACGGATCGCAGGACCCGACCGGCAGCGCCCGCTTATCCTCGTG
The DNA here is from genome assembly GCF_023864275.1 of Schistocerca cancellata. Lineage (NCBI taxonomy): Eukaryota > Metazoa > Arthropoda > Insecta > Orthoptera > Acrididae > Schistocerca > Schistocerca cancellata. Next base: position 745,210,585 of record NC_064628.1, on the reverse strand, counting down.
GATTACCCGACTGCGCCCGCCGCGTGTAGTCCGGATAATTCGCAGCAGACCGTGTTCTCCGCTTAAGCCGCGCCGTGATTAATTCGCCTTTTTCTCCCCATTCCCATTCCGTCTCTTTACGCAGATACGTCGGCCCCATTCTAGCGAATACACATAAATAATACAGACGCAAATCGGTCGTAAGGCTCCACTTTATGAGGGATGCGTTCGTGCTCTGTACGCACAATGTAAGCGCTCGCCAACTGTGCGCCGTAAGTCACTAGCTAGACTAGCCGTTTGTAGGAACTTACTTCGCTCGCAACACAGTACTGGTAATGCGATTCTAGTGTATTAGGTATCTCTACCGCCAGCACACGGTGTTCGAGATATGCGCGGCCACGAGAGGAATAAATCAATCGGAATAAATCCTGCAAGAGAACACAGCGAAGAGAAAGCGAAATGGGCGTTCATAAACGCTCCTTCTTCGAGTCAAACAGTATTCTTTGTTCTACTTCCAGCAGTTTAGTAGCAAAAGCATCAGGCTTCGCACATACCGAGTAAGGCGAAATTCGCGCACTCGGGCTTCGCAGCGCGGCTCTTCACATGCCAGTGATAAAAAAAAATGTCTATCACAAAATTTAGTCGGGCGAGTACATGCTGCATAAAAATGAAGTTAAAGAGTGACAATCTGGAACACTGTAACCACATGTATGGTAACTACCTCTGTCAGCTCAAATTAGTCGTGTTGTGCAGTTGATGCAGTGGATGGAGTTTTGGTTTAGCATGCAGGAAATCGAAAGTTCGATCCTCGGTTGCAGCGCATCTTTTTTATTTGATAATTCTGACATTTCATACTGTAATATACACCGTTTCTTAGGTCACATGTTTCCTAAATTTACAACATTTTGTAACGCTGAACATAACAAATACGTGGTTAGGCAAATAAGAAATAGGCTGTTGAAACAAATGACCTATCGTAGGACAGAATAACTACAAAAACAATATCAATTTCGAGATGATAAAGATGATAGCACAGTACAGCAACACAACATCTACTTGTCATTTATACTACATGTAATATGAGCGCTCAGATGTTGCACATCAGGTGTAAAAGGTGCAGGAAATTTAAGTAACAGTGTTACAGTTGCTGCTCCTAAGTGTGAATCCTCAGTATTCCCTTTGTGACATACCGTAGTGCCAATATCTTCTGGCAGAAGCCAGTGGAAAGCCATACACCTACAAAAATGGTATGCCACCTGCTGTTTTAGATGTCATGTAACCAACTTTTAGGTACCTAGCCAATCCTGAACTGCTGAAAAAGTGTGTACATGGGAAAACACAGAATACAAATAAGAGCTACAATCACCTTATATGAATGCGTTGTCCAAAAACAGTATTTGTGTCCTCAGTTATTGTGAAGATACCTGCATGTGATGCCTGTTTAGCGTTCAGCAGGGGAAATGTAGGTAGGATTAAGTGCCTGCAGAAACTAGGCTTCCATTCAGCTGCATTGACACTGAAGATACTGAAAAGCATCGATGAAACGCGATTGGACAAAGCTCAGGCAGTAGAAGAAAAAATGCAAAATTTGGCTAGGCAAAGGAGGCAGGGAAGAGATTACTCCAGGAAGATGACGAACTGAATAAAGATTATGGATATGGACAGCATAGTCACTAGAGGCATAGCAATATTGTCGGAAATTGAAATAAACATTGTAAATGCGGATTTCTCTAAACTGACTTTTTCGAGCTATACTGTACCTTTTCTCGGGAACTACAAAAGCTAACATCATGAAATTTGGCATAGTTATTACGAATAACTCACTAGATAATCCTGCGCAGCACTTTTCCGTTCTCTCTTCTCTGAGAAAGGTTCTCCTTTAAAATTTGAGAAAAATAGAGCAGTCTCGGATAACACAAAACTGAAAAATTAATTTGAAAGCAATTGTGACTTTAAACAAAAATCTGTTGCATACGTTTTATCAGCGTCTTATGCAGATGCAAACTGTGTAATTCCAGTTTTAGTGCTTGATTAATTTACGAGAAAAGGTACATTATAGAAACAATGGTAATTAAAAATTTAAATCTCAATAAAATGTATGTCGATGCTCATTTTCAATCAAACATTGCACAGAATATCAAGCATTATGTCGTACATAATAGTCTCAACTTTTACTATTGTATCTGTAATGTGTTTGGAAATATATATGTTCAAGTGCAAGAATGCATTTTCCTCAACGTCTGTCCTCAAGGAAACCAAAATTATTTGCCGTCTGAGCAACTGGGATATATGAGGGGTAGCAGATCATACACTAAGACTAGGAAACGGCTAAACTTGATTATTTAATGCTATAGTTTGAAAGCCTATCACTACTTTGTACTTTAACCTGTAAATTCATGACAGACTATGATCCCGGTTTTCAATGCCCTGGAACATTCCTTTTCATGTGAAATCTGATTCATAAGTGACAAAAGCAACCTGACTATCTTTGTTTTAGATTTCAGAATGACAATGAAATTTCTCATATGGAAACGGAATAATTAAAGGGGGCGTTTAGGACAAGGCAGGACTGAAACCATGATACTCCACATCATGTGTCGTGTACCTACTCGCTGCTTGGGAGTACAGTGAAAACGAAACGCAATTAGTTCGAGAACGTCGTTCTCAAGTGGACACATGTAAAGATATGACTAAAGGTCAGAGGAGTGAAAAATAAATTCGCAAGAACCCCAATTAAATAAGTACTGAATGTATGTTGGTCAGAAAATGAACACAATATTTCATGTTTCACATACAAGTGCCCTTCAGTGCACCACTTGACTTTACATGACCATATTTAATGAGTGGGAAAGCAATGAGATATTCAACTTGCAAATCCAGATGTCTGAACCGAAGTTAGATATTGATTTCCACGTGTTCAACCGAAACTGTGATCTCGAACAAAGAATTAATTTTACCGTCTTCGAATACAACTGCAAATTATCTCTCCTAAATAAATGTGCTGTTTCAAAAAGCATAACTAGCCTAATGCAGCGCAAGCAAGTAACCATCGCATCATAATTCAGAATGATGTACCTTCAACATGCTTAATTCTTTGTCACAGCACAATGCGTGTATATTAAACAAATCGGAACGTCCTCACAGAAAAACTCAGAAGAAAAAAGTGTGTCGCTTAGTTCACCGACGATGCAGCCTCCACTAACCAATTCTGCCCGCCAAGTATTTCGATCGGCTGGCTCACCTCAGAGATTAGGCGACTTTCTTAATACATGCCTTCATCAACATCTACATCACACTCTGCAAGTCACCTAATGGTGTGTGGCGGAGGGTACTTTTGGTACCACTATCTGATCTCTCCAACCCTGTTCCACTCGCGAATAGTGCGCGGGCAGAATGGTTGTCGGTAATCCTCTGTATTGGCTCTAACTCCTCGTGGTCAGTACTCGAGATGTATGTGGGGGGAAATACGACTAATATGTTGTCCGACTCCTGGAAAGTGCTGTCCTGAAATTTCAACAGTAAATCTCTCCGTGATGCACAACGCCTCTCTTCTAACGGCTGCCAGTGGAGTTTGTGTAACATCTTCTAAACGCTCTCTCGCCAGCTGAACGATACCGTGAAGAAACGCGCCGCTCTTCGTTGGACCTTCTCTATCTCCTCCATCAGTCCTACCTGATAGGAATCCCAGATAGATGAACACCACTCAAGAATCTGGCGAACAAGCACCTTATAAGCCACTTCTTTCGTGGTTGAGTTATACAGGGTGATTCAAAAAGAATACCACAACTTTAAAAATGTGTATTTAATGAAAGAAACATAATATAACCTTCTGTTATACATCATTACAAAGAGTATTTAAAAAGGTTTTTTAACTCAAAAACAAGTTCAGAGATGTTCAATATGGCCCCCTCCAGACACTCGAGCAATATCAAGCCGATACTCCAACTCGTTCCACACTCTCTGTAGCATATCAGGCGTAACAGTTTGGATAGCTGCTGTTATTTCTCGTTTCAAATCATCAATGGTGGCTGGGAGAGGTGGCCGAAACACCATATCCTTAACATACCCCCATAAGAAAAAATCGCAGGGGGTAAGATCAGGGCTTCTTGGAGGCCAGTGATGAAGTGCTCTGTCACGGGCTGCCCGGCGGCCGATCCATCGCCTCGGGTAGTTGACGTTCAGGTAGTTACGGACAGATAAGTGCCAATGTGATGGCGCTCCATCCTGCTGAAATATGAATTGTTGTGCTTCTTGTTCGAGCTGAGGGAACAGCCAATTCTCTAACATCTCCAGATACTGTAGTCCAGTTACAGTAGCACCTTCGAAGAAAAAGGGACCAAAAACTTTATTGGCTGAAATGGCACAGAAAACGTTTAATACACCACCTATCAGGAGGTTTAACACCATACTTCGTTCGAAATGCACGCTGAACAACTGTCGTCGATTCACTTCTGCCGTACTCAATAACACAAAAAGCTTTCTGTTGAGCGGTCGCCATCTTAGCATCAACTGACGCTGACGCCTAGTCAACAGCGCCTCAAGCGAACAAATGTACAACTAAATGAAACTTTATAGCTCCCTTAATTCGCCGACAGATAGTGCATAGCTCTGCCTTTTGTCGTTGCAGAGTTTTAAATTCCTAAAGTTGTGGTATTCTTTTTGAATCACCCTGTATTTCCTTAAGATTCTTCCCATGAATCTGAGTCTGGTATCTGCTTTTCCCACTATCTGCTTTAGGTGGTCATTCCAGTGAAGCTTGCTATGGATAGTTATGCCTAGGTATTTTACGACAGATGCTGTGTCCAGCTGTTTCTAATCAGTAGTGTAGCAGTACAGTAGCGTATTTCTTTTCCTAAGTATGCGCAATATGTTACATTACTTACGTTCCGGTTCAACTGGCATAGCCTGCACCAATCATCAATTCTCTGCAGGCCGTTCCGCAAATTCTTACCATTTTCTGGCGTTGCTACTTTGGCATAGACAACTACATCCTCTGCGAATAGCTTAAAGAGCATCCGACGCTTTCTACTAGACCATATATATATATATATATATATATCCTTTGGTAGTCCGGATATTACCTTTACAATTGTCGATTTTGTTCCGTTAAGAGCACCGTGCCGACCAGTGTGGCCGAGCGGTTCTAGGCGCTTCAGTCTGGAACCGCGAGACCGCTACAGTCGCAGGTTCGAATCCTGCCTCGGGCATGGATGTGTGTGATGACCTTAGGTTAGTTAGGTTTAAGTAGTTCTAAGTTCCAGGGGACTGATGACCACAGATCTTAAATCCCATAGCGCTCAGAGCCATGAGAACGAAGAGCACCGTGTTGAGTTCTATCTGCAACAAAGTCTTGAATCCTATCGCAAGTCTGCTCCGATACTCCGTATGTTCGTACTTTTTTCATTAAAAGGCAATGGGGGACGGTGTCAATTGCCTTACTGAAATCAAGGAACACGGCATCAACCTGAGTGCCGTTGTCCACTGCGCTGTGGATCTCATGGAGGAACAGAGCGAGTTGAGTTTCGCAGGATCTCTGTTTACGAAACCCATATTGATTTTTATAGAGAAGATGTTAATTTTCCAAAAACGTCATAATTCTTCACCATAAAACATATTCCATAATTCTACAACAGATTGACGTCAGCGACATACGTCTATAATTGTGTGAATCTGTCTTATGGCCTTTCTTATAAACGAGAATGCCCTGCGCTTTTTCCCAGTCGTTAGGTACCCTTCGTTGCTCAAGCGATCTACGATAAATTATCTGCTAGAAGGGGTGCAAGATCTTTCACATAATCTTTATAGAATCTTATAGGTATCTCATCTAGTCCTTATGCCTTTACATTACTAAGCGATTGTAGCTGCCTTTCACTTCTTCGATCGGTTATCTCAATATCTGCTATTTCGACGTTCGTACGACGATTGAAAGGAGGAACAGTGTTACGATCTTCCGCTGTGAAACAACTTCGGAAGACGGAATTCGACATTTCAGCCTACTCTCTGTTATCTTCCGTTTCGGTGCCGGTGTGGTCGCTGAGAAAATGAATAGATGATTTTGGCCCACTTACTTATATTACATACAACAAAAATCTCCGAGGGTTTTTACGCAAGTCGGTTGACAACTTCTTACTTTCAAAATCATTGAACGCTTCTCTCATGGCTTGTAGTTTCGTTCCAAAGAGTACCCTCCGCCACACACCGTCAGGTGGCTTGCGTAGTATGGATGTAGATGTAGACGGATAAGTGGCTAACGTTAAACAGACCAGTGCTTATCGATGTCCCCATGAGTAAATGACATGCCAGATGTGAAACAGCAGATAAGTTTCAACTTTTATGAAGCTCGAGTCATGCACAGAGAGACCACACAAAGTCAAAAACACAGAAATAACTTCAACAGAAAGAAGAAGTATTGGTGTGAGACTCGTTATTGACCTTAGTGCCAAATACAGCAATAGCGGCGCTAACTGTTCAGCTGTGAAAGCTCTGTGAAACGTACACACTACTGCACCGTCCCGTAACACAGGTCGAATTGTATCGCGAGCCGAACGGTGCGTCTTTGCAGAATCTGAGGGAATCCCCAGAATTATGTGACGAAGTGTTAGGCACAGAACCATGAAGTACCCCACGGCATGATGGTCATAAAACAAAAAGCACCAAAGATGTAAATACGACTATTGTTTTTCGGTAGAAGGTGAACTGTGAAAAATGAAGGAGGGAACTGTAGCAGAAAAGTAATCTCGATCGCCATAGTTCTTCTTTATTACACTTTTCAAAAAATAAATAAATAAGTAAATAAAGAAATAAATAAATGGTGCCCTCTACCTCCCATTCTGTCGTGTATTTCACTTATATTTAGCTTCCTTCTGGTAGCTTCATCACTATAACCATTGGTGAACATTTCTCTCTGCACAGAGTGTTTTCATTTGCGTTGAATATCATTATAATAAATAAATTCTTCTCAATGAGATTGTGTCTTCCTTACAGTGCATTTATATGCGTGGAGAATAAAGGTTGGTTGGTTGGTTGGTTTGGGGAAGGAGACCAGACAGCGTGGTCATCGGTCTCATCGGATTAGGGAAGGATGGGGAAGGAAGTCGGCCGTGCCCTTTCAGAGGAACCATCCCGGCATTTGCCTGGAGTGATTTAGGGAAATCAAGGAAAACCTAAATCAGGATGGCCGGACGCGGGATTGAACCGTCGTCCTTCCGAATGCGAGTCCAGTGTCTAACCACTGCGCCACCTCGCTCGGTAGAGAATAAAGAAATAAGTGAATAAATAATCAGATTTAACGAAAATGTTCTTGCTTAAAGAAAAGGAAGGGTTTCTTTCACTTTGTGTTTATTCATGATTAGAAGTAAACTTCAATATGAAAAACTATGTTCTTTCTGGCCAAGTCTGTGTCGTTACCGTCGTGTTAAACGTATTTTACTCAACAAAATTACATTTTGATTAAATAAACTTCTCTTGTATTCAAAAAAAGATTCTTAATTTCCGGTAAACTGTCTTGGCGGATAATTTGTTGGAATACTTCTCATACTATAAATTAAATGTATTAGCAATTGCCGATATGAATAACTATCAACTGCAGAATGGAATCAGGACAGTGAAAATTTGTCCCGGAGCGGGATTCGAACCCGTATTTCCCCCTTATCAAGAGCGGTCGTCTTAACATTTGGCTCACCGACGCACGGCCACCCCCAAACTTCTATATGTTGCCAAAATGTATCTGCGACGTGTACTTGTGCATCCATTATGTATATTCCCGTATAGGCGACACATTTTAATTAAAAGCCGCTTGCCCGGTGTCGGCGTATAAATATGATATTACGGTGCCTGTGTTATTCTGAATGACGATGCAAAGTTCCTTTTGACATGTGGGCATGTCCCAAGGTGACTGCAGACGTCATGCAATACATGAAATGTATTCACAGTTGCGAATATGGACGGCCATCATCTGTACAACGAATCTACATCTACATCATACTCCTCGAGCCACCTAATGGTGGGTGGCGGAGGGTACTTTTTGTACCACTAACTAAGCCCTCCAACCCTGTTCCAGTCGCGAGTAGTGCTGGCTAAACGGTCTCATGACGAAACTTGCCGCTCTTCGTTGGATATTCTCTATCTCTCCTATCAGATGGACAATACTCAAGAATCGGTTGAACAAATGCCTTCTAAGCCGCTTTCTTCGTCGATGAGTTACATTTCCTTAAGATTCTTCCTATGAATCTGAGTCTGGCATCTGCTTTTCCCACTACTTGTTTTATGTGGCCGTTCCACTTAACTCTCTGTGAATATTTACTTCTAGATACTTCACGGCAGATACTATTCCCAGCCGTTTGTCATCAACAGTGTAGCTATACGGAAGTGAGTTTCTTTTCTATACATGCGCAATATGTTATATACACTCATGCTCATAAATTAAGGATAATTGCAGAATGTGGTGCTACACAATGTGGCACTACACAAAACTGGCGCTAATAGAATAGGCACATAGGGAACACACACGACACAGATCTGTGAGTCCACAGTATTGGTGATAAGTTGAGAAAACCGTCCCGAAACACATATGCTACAGAACGCCACTGTTTCCTGCGTATGTACCCTGACATCAATATGGGATATGATCACCATGCACACTTACACAAGCCCCACAATGTATTGTCCGCAGCTCGTGGTCGTACGGTAGCGTTCTCGCTTCCCGCGCCCGGGTTCCCGGGTTCGGTTCCCGGCGGGGTCAGGGATTTTCTCTGCCTCGTGATGACTGGGTGTTGTGTGATGTCCTTAGGTTAGTTAGGTTTAAGTAGTTCTAAGTTCTAGGGGACTGATGACCATAGCTGTTAAGTCCCATAGTGCTCAGAGCCAGAGCCACAACGGATTAGCATACTCTGGATCAGGTGTTCGAGCAGCTGCTAGGGTATAGCCTCACATTCTTGCACCAGTGCCTGTCGGAGCTCCTAAAGTGTCGCAGGGGTTTGAAGACGTGCAGCGAGACGTCGACCGAGAGCATCCCAGATGTGCACGATGGGGTTTAAGTCTGGAGAACAGGCAGGCCACTCCTGATATCATCTGTTTCAATGTACTCCTCCATTTCGGTGGAACCGTGCGTTATCATCCATCAGGAGGATGGGACCCACTGCACCCCTGAAAAGGCGGACATACTAGTTCAAAATGACGTCCCAATACACGTGACCTGTTACAGTTCCTCTGTCAAAGACATGCAGGGGTGTACATGTACTAATTATAATCCCACCCCACACCATCAAACCACGACCTCCATACAGGCCTCTCTCAACGACAGTAAGGGGTTGATATCTGGGTTCTGGTTGATGCCAGATGAAAACCCGGCGAGAATCACTGTTCAGCCTATACGTGGACTCGTCCGAAAACATAACCTGGGACCACTGTTCCAATGACCATGTACTGTGTTCTTGCCACCAGGCTTTACGGGCTCTCCTGTGACCAGGGGTCAGTGGAATGCACCTTGCAGGTCTCCGGGCGAATAAACCATGTCTGTTCAGTCGACTGTAGACTGCGTGTCTTGAGACAACTGTTCCAGTGGCTGCGCTAAGGTCCCGGGCAAGGCTACCTGCAGTACTCCGTGGCCGTCTGCGGGCACTGATGGTGAGATATCTGTCTTCTTGTGATGTTGTACACTATGGACGTCCCGTACTGCAGCGCCTGGACACGTTTCCTGTCTGCTGGAATCGTTGCCATAATTCTGAAATCACACTTTGTGTCACACGGAGGGCCCGTGCTACGACCTGCTGTGTTTGACCAGCCTCCAGTCGCCCTAGTATTCTACCCCACATAACGTCATCAATATGTATTCTTTGAGCCATTTCCAACACACAGTGACCATTAGCACGTCAGAAAACGTCTGCACACTTACTCGCTGCACCGTACTCTGACATGCACCAACACACCTCTGAGTATGTGGACTGCTGCCAGCGCCACTGTGCGACGACTACAGGTCAAATGCACCGCATGATCATACCCTGAGGTGATTTAAACCCACAATCCGCCCACCAGAGCGTTATTTCACCATGTATCAGCATTATCCTTAATTTATGAGCATGAGTGTATATTTCCGTTCATGACCAATGCCAGAGCCTGCATCGTTCATCAATTCTCCGAAGATCACTCTCCAAATCGTTACTATCTTCTGGAATGACGCAATGAAAACTTGTGCCCGACTGGGACTCGAAACCGTATTTCCCGCTTATTAAAGCGGTCGTCTTATTTGGCTACCGTGCACGATTCACGGCCAGATCAAAACTTCCATATGCCGTCAAACATGAGTCTACAACCTGTACTCATACATGCCTTGTGTATATTCCCGTACAGGTGAGACGTTTCACTTGAAAGGCGCTTGACCGGTGTCGGCGGTTAAATGCGATATTTCAGTGTCTATGTTATGCTGAATTACGATGCAAACTTCCTTTGCACATGAATGCAAAAAAAAGTATCAGAAAGACAGAGAGAGTCAAATGTTGGATTAAAAGGCAGATGATGGAGGAGAGGGATGAGGTAAATTTATTTGGTTAGAATCCTACCAACACCTAGGTTACCAGGCATGGGATAACTGATGCACGCAGATGGGAAGAGGAATCCACTGTGCATGAAAATCGCATTCTCTGTGCGTCGTCCAAGAAGAACGCCTGAGACCGAAAATGGCGGCGGCGCGCTGGCTCGGGCTCTTCTCGCATGCGAGCCCGCAGACTTAGCGACGGCCATGCCTCGCTCTTTCGCATTCAGGAGTTTCGATCCATACAAACATGAGGCGGTGTGAGCGGTCAGCTCTGGAGAGATGCGGTAAAGAATTCAGAAAAGCGGCGCTGTTCTTGTCACTCAAGGCAGTCCGCAAGTCGACTCAGTGTCTCGCCGACTTTTAACGCAGCCTGCTCCTGGTAACCTGGTTACTAGACGGGCAGGCCGTTAGCTGGCGCCGATCTATCCACGCCTTCTACCGGTACGGTCCATTATTATTTAGGGAGGAAAGAGCACGTAGGTTCACTATATACCAAAGTCGGTAATATGTCCTTGTTGCTTCTATTATTCAGTGGAACTTCGAACTGGTGGTTGGGAGTATTAAGCGAATACGACCTTTGGGGGAAAAAGATGGAAACGAGCCGTGTACTGTAGCAACAAGTACCACTATTAACAAGCTGATTCCATTCAAAGGCGTTGGAAAGATAAAAAAGAACCTCACTGCTTGTCCACGAATACTCTGTAACTTTTATCTTGTTTACCGACTTTCATTATCCTCTTCTTGCAGTGTTAGTTCATTTTTATACATACAATACCACCACATGAAAACGATATAGACCGTAACAGCATAATAAATTAAAACGTCTCGCAATGATTTTAGGACCAGGGGTGATTATTTTGTAGCGGATTGACCTCTTCCTAAGTAATATGGATATGGCGTCTGTTCATTCGGACATGTCCGAAAGAACAGATACCATATCCATACAGGTATATAGTTCTGGCAATACCGGCCATGACTTTCCTCTTCTGTGCGGATGCACACATATTACCCGAACTCTTACGGGACTTGGTAAGAATGTCTTCCACGCGTAATGAGTGTGTTGGGTAGGGACACTACCAATGTAGTGTGTGAACATATAAGATGAGAGAGTGGATCTCGCGGGAGGCGTGCGCGAGATAGTCCCTGCAGTCGCACTGTCCTCTGTGCCCTCGGTGGCTAAGAAGGATAGAACGTCTGCCATGATCGCAGGAGATCCCGGGTTCGAGTCCCAGTCGGGGCACACATTTTCACCTGTCCCCGTTAATATATATCAAAACCCGTCAGCAGCTGAAGGTATTAATATATAATTCTAATTCCTTCCTAAGTAGTCGCAACGTGGTATCAATAAATTCATTTTGTCATTTTTGTGACGAAGCGTTCAGCTTAAAGTAATATTCGTGTAGCAACGCTTGTGCGTATGTGCCATTTACGTCAAAACCCATTATAAACGTAATCTTTTATTTATCTCTTGATTACAATATACAATTATCATTTCGTCAAACATTATTTCAATGTTATTTATATCCATCTGAGTTCTGGTTATTGACATACAACAATTTAAAAGTAATAATGATGTACAGACTTGCTGCGAATATCTGAATTGTATAAAAACCTCTATATAGTACGCCATCTTTGGATTAGGTGTTAGTTGTGAGATTTAGTATGTGAATAGAAAAAAATTTGTAATAAAATGCAAATAAATTACTGTGTCAGATTAACAAGGGAGATATTAATTACAGGACAACAAAAGTTACCAGTTCCATTTACGAAGTAAATGAAGTTCAGGAAAAGAATGTGTCGGGCCATCATGACGACTACAATAAACTTTCATGGGGGGAACAATACGTCAAATAAAATATTGTACCTCCCTTTTGCTTAATAAACTTTTTAATTGAAGCTGTACTTCCATTGCACATCTGGATGCTGCGTAAAATCCATTAGCGTGCAACGAAGTAAGCTGTCAACCTCCATTCAATCCGACGGTGTGTCACAGTTTAGCAGAGATCGGCATACAGCAGTGTCCATAACATGTCCTCGTCGCGTCTGTTCTTTAATGGAACTGTGGAGTGGTGGCCCGAAGCACGAAGTGAAGATAATTTTGGAAAATATCATGGGAAACCAAAATCTTACGTTTCCAGGTCTGGAGGGCGTGGAGGGCAGCGCGTGCGAGACTAGTTTCGATAGTACGTATGCTAGGTATGCCTCTGGTCTGTTGGTGCAAGACCAGAGGACGCTCCGCTACAAGAGTGCTCGCATAAAGAGGAAACTAGTCCGTCCTTGGCTGGCTGATGATCATGTCTGGCTCTCAGCAGTGGCAGGTGGAAGTCCGTGTCGATTGATGATGGGTGACGACTGATGACGTGTGCCCGCATCTCGTGGTCGTGCGGTAGCGTTCTCGCTTCCCACGCCCGGGTTCCCGGGTTCGATTCCCGGCGGGGTCAGGGATTTTCTCTGCCTCGTGATGGCTGGGTGTTGTGTGCTGTCCTTAGGTTAGTTAGGTTTAAGTAGTTCTAAGTTCTAGGGGACTGATGACCATAGATGTTAAGTCCCATAGTGCTCAGAGCCATTTTTTTGACTGATGACGTGTGAGCGCTCCGCATTGACCGAACACTGCTGGAAGGCGGCGGCCTCTCCTGTGGACAGATACTGTCGCCACCACTCCAGTTGGGACCTTGGTGTCATCCGCCAGACCGTTGAATAAACGATCTTTTTTGGGGAACTGTTGCCTGCCCATGCTGTAGACTGTGGTGGAAACGTTTGGTAACTGATGTTTGTTTCGTACTTAACACTGCATCGTGGCTTCCTCGGCGCTACTTGATGTTGATGTCATTAATCCGATCTGGTGTTGTAAGCTAAGGGTGCTACCTTGTGTATCGATACTAAGTGTGGAGAACGTGAGTTAAATTAAGTATTTGTTACCTATTCGCCACGATAATGAACATAGTAACAGACTTGCGGTGTGTGCAATGGGGGCTTTCTGTTATATAATTTTTTAGATTACCTGCCTTGTCTCATGTTTACCAGTGATTTTAATGTGTTTGATATTTTCTCAGGAACCTGTAACTTGCTTGCCTCTCACGTTACTAGTTCAAATGGCTCTGAGCACTATGGGACTTAACATCTGAGGTCATCAGTCCCCTAGAACTTACAACTACTTAAACCTAACTAACCTAAGGACATCACACACATCCATGTCCGAGGCAGGATTCGAACTTGCGACAGTAGCAGTCGCTCGGTTCTGGGCAGAAGGGCTAGAACCGCTCGGCCACCGCGGCCGGCCACATTACTAGTATCTTCCATTTTGTGGAAATAGTGTTTATTCAGTTTATTTTGCTAGTGCGCTCAGTATTTGTTTTATTTTACACACTGGCGTTTAATTTAATAGTGTTTAATTCTGTCTATATGTGCACTTAATGCTTTATAATTAGAAACCTTACTGTACAGTCACCGAATAGATTTTGTAATTCATCCGTGAAAAAGAGATCTATTTTGCTGTTTTTTGAACTAGTCTTCCGTCTGTTTACTATTTTTCAGTTTTTTCTGTTCCTATGATGATCGCTGGACCCTGCCAACTCAGTCTGCGTATCCGAGCGACTGCTGCCGTTGTTCCACTGCACCTGACATTAAGGGTTAGTTTCGCTAAATATTCTTAAAAATTCAGTTTATGCTTGGTTAGTTTTGAAAGGTGTTGTTAAACCTTTGTGTAAATCTTCGAAACATCTCCTAAAAGCGTACTTTAGTTTAAGCTGTTAGTGCAGTTGCTCAGAATAACGTAGGTAACTGCTTATACTGCATCTACCAGTAATATTACAGGTTTTAACTTGCTGATGAAACATGCACAATGGCCTTATGCCAGTTTGCAGTCTCTAAGTTTGTCATTCAATTTTTTTTTAATTTTTTTCAATGGACCAAACCGCAAAATTTAATTTTTTGTATCTGTAGCAATTAAAGATCTTGAGTTTTTGTGTAGGACACTTGTACTTTGACCTCAATCCGTTTCATTTGGTTGTTTTTATATAACCGCTTGTTTACGATTTGTGCTTCATTTTTTTAACTTCTTTTTTTTTCGCGCTGAGATTTCGGAAAATTTAGCCAATGTCTGAACTGCTGTATTAAAGTGAACATTTGTGATAAAGCCGCAAACTAGGCACAGTGGTTGAAATTTTTGCATTGTTCTGCGTCATTTCGGTTCACAATATTTGCACCATGTGGCACTCATAACTGCGAAACTTGGGAAGATGGTTGATTAGTTTGCATTGAAGACAGTGTGTAAATACTACACCATTTGATTCACAATATTTGCCCCAAGCGGCACTCAAACCTGAAAAACTTGGCAAGATGGTTGAAAAGTTCTCATTGTACACATTCTGTAAACACTACGTCTTTTTGTTCACAACATTTGCTCCAAGCGGCGTTCAAAGTCCTCAAAAAATCTTTTCGCAACAATATCCCCCCCTCCCCCAAGCTTAAGTAGCGTGATTTCTCCATGTAGTTCGTTCAGGAAGCTCTCCTTTTTTGAACATACGCGACTGTAGTCTATTGAATGCGCATGACTGATATAGAGTACACACACACACACACACACACACACACACACACTCGCACACACTCGTATACACTCCCACACAAACCACACGCTCATTCACTTTTTAATTTTGCCTGCAACAGTGGCTAACGTTATCTGCCAAACAAATGAAAAATTACTTCCAATTCCCCCGTTCCGATCGATGTTTCGGGATGTTTGCCTTGGTCATCGGGCGAGAAATAAAGCAGACAGCCACTTCTTATAACTTCATTTATGCGGTGGCGCGTTTCGGGCTTTCGTACATCTTCAATTGGAGTAATACTTTTGTACCTTCATCAGCACATCGTTTTCGTCGACTGCATTGTCAATGCTGCAGCTGCCCTGTGCAGCATATACTAGTTGCTTAGCTAGTGTGTTTCCAGGGTTCTATATTTACATTTAGTTAGTAGTTTGGTGTTAAGTGGTTCAAATGGCTCTAAGCACCATGGGGCTTAACATCTGAGGTCATCAGACCCCTAGACTTAGAACTACTTAAGCCTAACTAACCTAAGGACATCACACACAGCATTGTCCGAGGCAGAATTCGAACCTACGACCGAAGGACATCACACACAGCATTGTCTGAGGCAGGATTCGAACCTGCGACCGTAGCAGCAGGGCAGTTCCGGACTGAAGCGCCTAGAACCTCTCGGCCACAGCGGCCGGCAGTTAGGTGCTAGAAAGTAATATTTGTAGCTCATATTACTGATGGCATATTGGTCTGACTGCAGGTAGAGTGCACTTTCCTTCGCCGCGGCACTGGGAGGAGTTGAGTGGCCGGGACCATCGTCCCGGCCGCCTTTTACGCCTAGGAAAGATTGCCGGTACTCTTGATAGCAGGCTGAGAGGACCTGCGGCCAGCTTGGAGGGACTGGGACGAGTAAAAGTCTCGACCGCTATCTGGGATTGAACCCAGGACCTCGAGAGCCGCTCTTTAAAGCTGTACCCGGCAGATGAAGACAACCACCTTAACTATCAATTAAATATAAATATACAACCGGGAAAGATGGTAGCTAAACAGTTTATTTACGCCGAGGAGGTGCAGTGCTGAAACATTATACTGATGAAGGCGCAAAGGTATGACAACAGTTTATTCTTAAAAGCCAGAAACACATATGGGCATAAATAGAGCTGTATAGGAAGTGGATTGTATAAATTGCAGATGACGGGTAATCTGGCAGATTATGTAGTATGATATGCAGCCAGCCGCTTGTGGAATTTGATACTGGTTACTATTTCATCGCCGTTTTTTTCGAATGACTACAGACTTATCATCTGTTGGGCCTGCAGTACTTGGAAAAGCATTTAATTTTATCAGACATATCAAATTTAAAAGCGACTATTTCTACATGGAGTGCAAAATTCACGCTCTCTGACGCCTTGTCTACTAGCGGTACAGAGTAATGCCCCTAACAACGTTGCGTCCCGTGGATATTTTCGGTAGAACATAAACGTTAAAAGCATTCAATTTGGATACACACTAAGTACCTATACGACAATTATTTTCAATCAATATTGCTTAGGCGTGCTGCACAGGTAGTTCAATGCTAGACTTTTCCTCCAGAATGCTCTAGTTAGAATGTTCGTTTCCGGATTTAGGTCTAAACCTATTTCTTATTTTCTAATTTTGACCAGCGCAGTAATGCTGTAGTAGACTGTTTCTTAAACCATCCATATCAGTCAACTACACCTTTTTTTTTTTTAGATTTTGGGCATTACAGTCTTTGGTCAACCACGTTAGACATCTTCATGATCAGTTACAATTGAATTACCTGTCATAGCAAAGAAATAACTATAAAACTTATGAATGTTAGATGGCATCATCAACACTCCATCTTCAACAGTTCAGAGTTGGTGGCCCATCTAACAATGCGCTTAACACTCTGTCTCCAATTTTACCTGTAGTAACTACAACCAACAGCGGGAACGCCTTGGGCTGCGGATCGGAGCCTCCAGGCGGGGAAGCCGCCGGCGGTGGGGCACGCACCACCGGGTAAACACAGGACGAGTCGGACGACCGACCAACGACAACTGAAAACAACCGACCACGACCGACTATGAGCGACACAACAAGGAAGAGATAAACAACGGAGGCTTGTGGAACCAAAACACCAAACACCAAACGTAAATCCACTCGGAACCAGAACCAGGCAAATGTCAACAACGAGCAACGACCAGAACGCAGTACCGCCGAGATAGAAACGAATCCAGAGCGAGTACCAGACTGGCTGGACTAGGTTTTTCTTTTCCTTTATTGTATTTCAATTCCCCATCGGGGCGGGCTGGTAGCAGCATATGCGCTGCTCTTCAGCCGAAAGACATAGAACAAACAATAAAAGACATTTAAAAATAACAAAGGAGAGAATATGGTGAACATAGATATAAAAAAGGGCGAACATCATGGAAGGCAATAGACAAAAAATGGGGTGACCGTAAAATGGAGATAAAAAACTGTTAAAACTGTTTAAAAGTAGCACACACAAAAAGCCACACACTGCAACAATTAAAAGAACACAAGGCACAGTATGACTGGAGCATAAAAGGTATCGACGGATGGCGTAGCACATGACAAACACTGACGGCGAACCTCAAGGCAGTACACAATTAAAATCACACCTCTTGATGCACAGGAGAAACAGCACTAAACACAACACTGATGTGGCACACTGACGATGATCAAAATGGAGGATCTGCTAGGCGCAAGAAGATGAGGGAAACTGGAAAAAGGGAGAGGGGGGGAAGAGACAGGGGAGATGAGTGGGGGGCGCGCTGAAAAGGGCCAGGTAGGGAGGGATGTGGGAAGGAAAGAGGCAAGTATGGGGTGCAGGGTCTCAGGGGAGGGAGGGGAGGAGGAAAATCCGCTCTGGGAGAAGGAGGGAAGACGAAAAAAGGGGGCCCTGGGGAGGGGGGGGGGAACAAGGCCAGGTTATAGTTGGAAGGAAGGGTAGATGTCACGGCGAAGTTCGTCATCTGGGAGGGGGAGGTGTTGGAAATTGCCCTGATGAAGGAGATGGAGGGTGTGGAGGTGGAGAGAGGGAGGGATACAGCGATAGAGGCGCGGCAACGGGCGGGGGGTGGAGTGAAGGAGGAAACCAGAGGGTGGGGGGGATCAAGCCTGCAGACAATGTAAAGGATGCGGAGATGTTGGAGGAACAGGAGGAGGTGGGGAAAGGGGATCAGTTCACACAGGAGCCGTGTGGGGGAAGGAAGGCGGATACGGAAGGCAAGGTGGAGCGCATGGCGCTCAAGGATATGGAGGGCCTTGTAAAAGCGGGTGGGGGTGGAGATCCAGGCAACGCTGGCATAACGATAGGACGGATGAGGCATTTGTAGGTGTGGAGGATGGTAGAAGGATGCAATCCCCATGTCCGGCCAGACAGGAGTTTCAGAAGGCGGAGGTGGGAATGGGCTTTCTGCTGGATGGTCTGGTGATGAGGGGTCCAGGTTAGGTGTCGGTCGAGGGTGAGGCCAAGGTATTTCAGGGTGGGGGTGAGCTGGATGGGACGACCATAAAGGGTGAGGTAGAAATCATGGAGGCGAAAGGAGCGAGTGGTGCGGCCTATGATGATTGCCTGGGTTTTGGAGGGGTTGAGACGGAGGAACCACTAGTTACACCAAGTGGTGAACTGGTTAATGTGGGTTTGGAGGGTACGTTGAGACCGTTGAAGGGTAGGATAGAGAGCCAGGAAGGCGGTGTCATCAGCATACTGGAGAAGGTGGACTGGTGGGCGTGGCTTGGGCATATCAGCAGCATACAAGAGATAAAGGAGAGGGGAGAGGACAGAACGCTGGGAGACGCCAGCCGTGGGATAAAAGATACGGGAGTTGGTGTTGTGGAGGGTGACATAGGAAGGACGGTGCGAGCGGAAGGAAGCGACCAGATGGACAAAATTGATAGGCAGGGCGTAGGTTTGGAGTTTAAAGAGGAGACCGGGATGCCATACACGGTCATAGGCATTTTGGAGGTCAAGGGAAACAAAAATGGCGGAGCGACGGGAGTTGAGCTGGAGGGACAGAAGGTGAACAAGGTTGAGGAGTTGGTCTTCAGCAGAGAAGGAGGGTCGGAAGCCACACTGGGTAAGAGGGAGGAGGTGGTGTTGAGCAAGGTGCTCGGACTAGGGCAGAGCGGGTCCTTATATACGAAACCGGAGGGAGCGGCCATTGGCCGCTGTCTGCACGTGGCTTAGCGGTGGCGCCCTCGCTGCGCGAGAGCCGCTGCGCGGAATAGCCGCCGCGGAGGCGGTGCCCTCTATGGGCTGACCACGTCCATTTGTTCTGCCGCGTGTTCGACTTCCGCAGCGGAAGGTACTAGATTACCGGTCGAAGTAGCTCGCCCCATGTTTGGTGTGTCTTCTTCTTGATATGGTCTTCCCTGCAATGTTTTCCCTTCGACTTTGTCTTGGATGATCATTTTTTCCAAGTTATCCTCCTGTCGTCGAAGTATGTGAACAGAGAATTGTAGGATTCGCTGGAAATAAATACTGGAGGAGCTCTTTTCCACCCAGAGTTCTTAAACAAAGGATTTGTTGGCTCGTTTATCGATCCATGGTATACTGAGCACCCTCTAATATGTCTGCATCTCGAAAGCATGAATTCTTTCGCCGTCCCCTTCAGTTAGCGTCCATGTTTCAGCACCCTAATATGTCTGGTTAGGGCTCGGTAATTCTAATCACTGCCAGCTTCGATGCGGCATCACTACCCAGAACAAGTCTATATCGTATTTTCTGTGTAGAGCCGTCTTCTCTCTGAAACACTGATTCCAAGTAGACAATGTGATCACCTTTGATATTCCGATAGTAGATCAGTTGCTGATAGTGACTCGCCTCTGTCAGTTATCTTGATATTGGTCTTTTTCTTATTGCTTGACAATCCAAGTTTCTCTCTTTCTCTCTTAACGCTACCCAGAAGTTTCCTCATTTCCACGTGATATTCTGCGCACAGGTGTGGCATCATCGGCAAATCTTAAATGACTGATTCTTCTCCCTCCAATTCGAACCCCACAAGTGCAGCCATGAACACTTTCTCATACCATATTCTCCACCGATGTTAAGTAGAACTGGTGATAGAATGCTTCCCTGTCAACAACCTTTACATGAGTCAAAAGGACTTGAAATAGAACAAGAAACCAGTCCAAGTTGAAAATATTTTATTTTTCGCTCTGTGACTGGGTTTGGGTCGACGCCCATTTTCAAATCATCGTAACAAAGCTGAAAATGTCATTTCCGAACATGTAAAAAATGTGTAATGTACATTTACAGTGCAGATACTTGAAATAGTTTTATCCAGTCTGATTATTGTCTTAGCATCAGAGTTGAGATTTCTGACAATAAGATGATCAAGAAACGCCCATTTCTGCTAGCACGCACCACAGTTATTTCTATCGAACACAGTCGAAAGCCTCCAGTTGCTTTGATCATTTCAGCAGTAACGAGATCAGATCCGGTCGCTTTGCTATTTTTCAATGTACGTATAGCTTTTCGGACTTCTTTTAAGATTTTGGTTGCCTTGTCTACCGGAATGTTTGCACTATGAAGTTTTCCATATTTATTCATGTACTCCTTGATGCAGTATGTTCTCCACCGATCAGCAGCTAGTTCTATTATGGTCAGAGGTGTGCCGTCTTCATCTTCTTGGTGCGAAGGATCTTTTTAGTTTCTTTATTTAGTTCAACACGTACATGGTCTCACTGCAGTCCAGGAATTTCTCAGTTCTCTCACATGTTTCATTGATGTAGTTACTTTTTATCTTCGGCAGCTTCTCTGCATTCATTCCGATAATTTGCAGTACTTCTGAGTGCCCTATAATCCTTTCATCATCAATACTTGTCTCTGTCATCAATGATTTGTGTGGTTTCGTTGGTAAGCCATTGAGATTTTTTTTTTTTTTTTTTTTTTTTTGAAGGGCTCTGTGGTCAACATCCTTGCTACAGTGGTAACACCGGTTCCCCCATCAGATCACCGAAGTTAAGCTCTGTTGGGCTGGGCTAGCGTCCGCAGCTCGTGGTCGTGTGGTAGCGTTCTCGCTTCCCGCGCCCGGGTTCCCGGGTTCGATTCACGGCGGGACTGGGTGTTGTGTGATGTCCTTAGGTTAGTTAGGTTTAAGTAGTTCTAAGTCCATAGATGTTAAGTTCCATAGTGCTCAGAGCCATTTGAACCATTTTTTTTTGCTGGGCTAGCACTTGGATGGGTGATCATCCGGTCTGCCGAGCATTGTTGGTAAGCGGGGTGCACTCAGCCCTTGTGAGGCGAACTGAGGAGCTACTTGATTGAGAAGTAGCGGCTCCGCTCTCGGAAACTGACATACGGCCGGGAGAGCGGTGTGCTGACCACATGCCCCTCCATAACCGCATCCAGTGACGCCTATAGTAGGCTGAGGATGACACGGAGGCCGGTCGTCGGTACCCTTGGGCCTTCATGGCCTGTGCGGGAGGAGTATTTTTTTTTAAGGGCTCTGTAACTGAAGGAAAAGGAAGCAATTCTGACAATGGTCTAGAAAGCACTGATTGAGGGAAGTAGTGCGTGACAGAGAACAGGGTTAACTTCTAAAGGCCAAATACAAGTTTAAAAGTGGAATTATAAAAACGATAGTACTTTCATTTCTGTGTTTGTATTAAATAACTGAAGTAATTGCTAGTATTTTGTATAATTGCCACATAACAACTATGAAGTCGGAAACCAGATCTTGCAGTCTATAATTAGATAATGCAAACGTACATACGACACCCGGAATCGAACTCTAGTATTCTGATGTAAAACTATACCCATTGCACTTAATTTTTTTCAGTGTTAGTATTAAATGACTGCCTATGTTTTGTATAAGAGCTACTGTAACTGCTGTATTGTAATTAAGAAGCCAGATATTATATCACGGAAGTTAATATTAGGAAAAAATAAATAAAATATTACGCTAAGAGCGAGAATCGAGCTCGAGTAATCTACTGAAACACCCTGCTAACTGCTGAACACAGCTGCAGAGTAGTAAATTAAGATACTTGTCGTACACGTGATTTCAGTTTTGCCACATTGTATTTGTTGACTTTTATGATGTAGCGAAAGTATGCACACGAAGAGATTTTGTTAGTTATTTTTCTGCAAGAAGTCGCGTCGGCACCCGAGTGCGCGAATTTCGGCTCAGGGGCCTGTCTAAGCTACACAAACAGTCTATGTAGTAAACAGGTCATTGTGTTTAGTTACGTAAGACTGCAGGAGTAAATTCTAAATTTCGTTTCATTTTCAGTCGTCTGGTTCTCAAGTCAGACGTTTCTCCGAGCACTTGTTCTCCAAAAGGGAATTATACATGCATTTTTCTTTCCTGAAGGACAAAAGAAGAGAGTTTTTCACAAGATGAGACAGACAGAAAATGAGACGAAAAAGAAAAGGATCTTGTGTTGCTAATTCCAGCTGTAGCGCATTCCGGAATAAAGAGGCGAGGCGAGCAGCGAAGACGGGAAGAGTGCAGCTGACGCCCGCCGTCCTTTGGCGACAGAACCGCCTCGCGTTTGCTCCCTTTCAGGTACGAGTCGGGAAGCGAGCCGGCGCGTATACACGAACGGCATATTGAAAACGCCGGCCCGCGCAGCTGCCGGTACCGCTGGCACTCGCGGACCTCTCCAATAAGCCGCTGTTCCGCCAAGGGGCCGGTGACGTCGCACGGTCTGCACCGGCGGCAGGTAATCGGATTGGCGCCGCACGGAGCCGCTCGCCGTAGAGACGCGTCCCTCCTCATTGGCTGCTGACACGAAACGGCGGTGTCGCCGGCTCTGGACGCTGTGTTCCGCATTTCCCTACTCGCGGCACGGCCGGCATCGCTCAATTGACGCCCGTTAGCGTTGGACGTGAACGGAACGAAGGAAAGGCGATTTCGCAGTCCAACGGTGGTGCATTCACACTAGAGTAGCGGTTCCCAAACTTCCTGAGACCATTACCCCTCACACTGATTGGCAAAAGCCATACGATACCAATCTGTTCACACACTGATGGCAGTAATATCGCCTGCACAAGGTGTAAAAGGGCCGTGCATTGGTAGACCTGTCATATGAGCTCAGGTACGCCAATTAACAGACTTTGGACGTGAAATGGCAGTTGGAACTAGACGCATTGGACATTCCATTTCGGAAATCGTTAGGGCATTCACTACTGCGAAATCCACAGTGCCAAGAGTGTGCCGAGAATACCAAAGGTCACGCATTTCCTCTCACCACCGACAACTCAGTGGTCGAGGCGCTTCACATAACGATCAAGAGCAGCGGCGTTTCCATAGAGTTGTCACTGCTAACAGATAAGCGAAACTGCGTCAAGTAACCGCATAAATCAATGTGGGACGTCGAAGAATGTGTCTTTTAGGACAGTGTGGCAGTATTTGGCCGTTAATGGGCTGTGGCAGCAGGCGACCAGTGCAAGTGCCTTTGCTAAAAGCACGAAATCGCCTGCAGCAACTCTCATGGCTCCAAACGACTGGAAAAGAGTCACCTGGTCAGATGAGTCCCGATTTCGGTTTGTAAGAGTTGATGGTAAAGTTCGAGTGTGGTGCAGCAATGGATCCAAGTTGTTAACAAGGCATTGTGCAATTTGGTGGTGGCTTCGTAATAGTGTGTACCGTGTTTACATGGAATGGACTGGGTCCTTTGGTTCAACTGAGCCGATCACTGACTCTAAATGTTTATGTTCGGCTAATAGGACACCATTTTCACCCATTCATGGACTTCACGTTTCCAAACAACAATTGAATTTTTATCTATGACAAAACGACAACGCACCATGTCACCGGCCCACGATTTTTCGACTTTGGTTGGAAGAACATTCTGGACATTTTGAGCAAATGATTGGGCCGTCCACATCGCCCGACATGAACCCATCGAACTTTTATGGGACATAATCGAAAAGAAACTTTCTGCACAAAATCCTGCACCGGCAACACCTTCGCAATTGTGCATGTTTACAGAGGCGGCACGGCTGAATATTTCTTCAGGGCACTTCCAACGACTTGTTGAGTCTACGTCACATCGATTTGCTGCACGTTTCGGGCTAAAGGAGGTCCGACACGATGTTAGGATTTGTCTTATGACTTTTGTCGCCTCATTGTATTGCAATGAAACATTAGGTAGCCCCCGCTCCCTTCTTCCCACACTATCTTCAACATAGAGCGTAATCAAACATTACAATGACAAAGAATTTTCTTGGAACACTTTCATTTTTAAAATTATGAAACATAAATGATATTTGGTTGAGGCACACAGCAATCAATTGCAGTCCCATCAGTTTTTGTTACACATGGATATCTAGATTTTGGCTATGAATAGCCATCTTCAGTGCATTTGAGTTACAATGCAACTAATTCGCCGCAATACATCTCACAAACATGACGTATGGTGACATGTACTGCTGAGAATTTGCTGGATTCTGAAGATGACTACTTATAGCTGAAATCTATAGACGCAAGAGTATTATATTGAAGGTACGTGGATGACATTTTCATAGTGTGGCCCCACGGAGAAGATAAGTTAATGGACTTTTTACGCCACCTTAACTCCACTCATGAGAACATTCGATTTATTATGGAATTACAGAAGCCCACTCACACTGATTTGTACTTACACTCTTCTAGTTGCCATCACCTATCTCAAGGCATGAGTGTGCTTAAAACCTGGGTAAACCGAGGCCATTCCATGTTCGACGCAAATAGTTGCTTAAAGAGCTTCTACAGTTAAAGGCAGAGTCGATGGATACTCTACTTGGAAAATTAATAGGGCATTCTCAGCTAAAACCAAGAACCGGGAAGTGGATAAAGAGGAAAACGCGCCAGCAAATTCCCTAGCTTTTTTCTCCACTCGTTGGAAATATTTCCTTAAAAATAGCAAGAAGCCTCAGTAATTTTCGGGTGAAAGTGATTTTCCGCCCATAATTTAAGATTTCGGACCTGCTGGGATCAGTGATGGATAATTTTTTTATTGGAAGGCGGGAATTTACAAATGACTTTGCAGTGTGGTACGGCCTATGTAAGGCAAATAACACGCACAGTGAACAACGCTGCACAGAACATAAACGCTGCACGCATCTTTTGCAACCCACCAAGTCAGCAATTGCGGAACATTGTATCTCCAACGGACATTCAGTGGAATATGACAAAACATTAATTGTGGCCACAGAAACATCGGTTTGGGACTCCATTGTAAAAGAATCCGTTGAAATACGTATCGCGGAGAATTTAAAGGACTGTGACAACAGCTATGAGTTACGTAATTTGTGGAATACCGTCATCTCCGAGATTTGCTCCAGACGGAGACACCAGAATACTCTGATGACTTCGGCGAGCGGCAACGCCGCAGACAACTGATCTTGGCAGTTTCACCAGCGAGGGCCCTGCCGCGGGCCGGTGTGGTCCACCTGACACTTTTTTTTTTTTTTGTCATCAGTCTACTGACTGGTTTGATGCGGCCCGCCACGAATTCCTTTCCTGGGCTAACCTCTTCATCTCAGAGTAGCACTTGCAACCTACGTCCTCAATTATTTGCTTGACGTATTGCAATCTCTGTCTTCCTCTATAGTTTTTGCCCTCTACAGCTCCCTCTAGTACCATGGAAGTCATTCCCTCATGTCTTAGCAGATGTCCTATCATCCTGTCCCTTCTCCTTATCAGTGTTTTCCACACATACCTTTCCTCTCCGATTCTGCGTAGCACCTCCTCATTCCTTACCTTATCAGTCCACCTAATTTTCAACATTCGTCTACAGCACCACATCTCAAATGCTTCGATTCTCTTCTGTTCCGGTTTTCCCACAATCCATGTTTCAATACCATACAATGCTGTACTCCAGACGTACATCCTCAGTAATTTCTTCCTCAAATTAAGGCCGGTATTTGATATTAGTAGACTTCTCTTGGCCAGAAATGCCTTTTTTGCCATAGCGAGTCTGCTTTTGATGTCCTCCATGCTCCGTCCGTCATTGGTTATTTTACTGCCTAGGTAGCAGAATTCCTTAACTTCATTGACTTCGTGACCATCAATCCTGATGTTAAGTTTCTCGCTGTTCTCATTTCTACTACTTCTCATTACCTTCGTCTATCTCCGATTTACTCTCAAACCATACATTACACTGTTCATTCCGTTCAGCAGATCATTTAATTCTTCTTCACTTTCACTCAGGATAGCAATGTCATCAGCGAATCGTATCATTGATATCCTTTCACTTTGTATTTTAATTCCACTCCTGAACCTTTCTTTTATTTCCATCATTGCTTCCTCGATGTACAGATTGAAGAGTAGGCGCAGTCACAGTGACTATGAATCATGTGCAACAACACTCTCGGCGCGCTATACAGTGCGGAGCGGAGAGCGTCTTCCTTTGGCTTCGTTCATTCACCGGAAGATCACCGGCAGGAGTCCAGTCGAAATATCGTGGAGTGAAGTTTACGACGACCGGCTGCATTCCCGAAATCTCTTCGAACACGCATGCTTCTGTTACTGACCGACCTAGACCTTTCTGTTTCGAAGAGCTGCAGAGAGCGATTAACAAATGTAAAACAGGAAAGGCTGCAGGGTTGAACCAGCCTATAAAGCGTTTTGGTCCTGCAACATTAAAATGGGTTTTAGAACTGTTTAATAACTGCTTGTGTTGTGGAACGATTCCTATAGTCTGGAAGAAAGCTCATGTCGTTACTGCCCTTAATCCCGGCAAAGAGAACAATGACGTTCAAGATTACGGTCCGGTAACTCTTTTTGCCACTTGCGTAATATCCCGGAGAGAATCATTCTGAACCGCTTGACGGAAGCAATTACTTCTGCGGTCATCCTTCAACAGTCATACTTCAACAGTCTGGTGTCAGACCCGGTAAAAGCTGCACTTCATAGATTCTCAATCTTACCCGGTATCGAAGATGGTTTTTGAATCACTTATGATCACCGGCGTGACGTTTGTTTGCCTGTCTGCTGCGTACTACACTGTCAACCATAAATTACTACTGAAAAAATTCTACATCACTACTGAATCTGTTTTAACCACCTTAATTGCCAAGATGGGGCCTACAGAAACGGACCCTGAGAGCACTGTGCTGCCCCCTACGGTCTTTAATATATTTTTAGTATGACCAACCACTATACTCCAAGAGATTTCTACATGCAGATGATGTCACGTTGGCCCTCTACGGAAATGATTCCCATGAAGTTGAAAATTACCTGTCTGAAGCACTGGAAGAACTGGGACAGTTCTATAAAAATAATATCTTAAGGCACAATCCTACCAAAACCGAAGTCTCTGCTTTCCACTTAAAAAGCAGACAGTCTAGCCAACAACTAAATAGTTCGTACACTTTCATTCAATTCGAACATTCCTTTTCCCCAAAATACCTTGTGGTGACCTTAGAACACACGCTGACCTTTAAAATGCGTTGCCATAACAGCAAAATGTAAATATCTGCAAGGAATAGTACCATATGGAAACTAAGGGGGTCTAATTGGGGCACACCACCAGTCACTATCAGGAATCCTACATTAGCGTTGTGCTATTCTGTAGGTGAATATGCAGCAACTGTCTGGTATCATTCCTGCAGGTGGAACCCGCTGTGAATGAGACGTGTCGCATAATTACTGGATACTTGAGATCACTAAAGTGGAGCAGCTGTGTGTGCTAGCAGGCATAGCTCCGCCTGACATCACGTGTGAAGCAGCTGACCAAGCAGAAGGACGTAGAGCTTTGACCTGTCATATTCACACGCTGTTTGGGCTCTCTCCAGCACCGTCACATTTGAGGTCCAGAAAAAGTATTGTAAGAATCTATGGAAATAACAACAATACAGCCAAAAGGCTAGACATCTGGTAAAAGAAAATAGAGAATTCCTGTGGGCAGCAGATAACCTAATGAAGAACAACCCACTGGTAACAATGAGAATTGTTGTGCCCGGAAGTCCCTCAGCAGATTGCGAACTAGTGTTGGGCGGTGTAAAGTAAATCTTGAAAAACTGAGGGAACGCTAGTGGACCCTCAGCTTGTAAGTGTGGAGGAGTACAGACAATGTCTCACCTACGCAACTGCCATTTGTGCTCTTCATCATGCACCGCAGATGGTCTAATGTTGGTAAACTCTAATACGTCGGACGTAGCCCATTTTTGGGAGAAAACAGTTTAACTTAATGTTTGTTAGTTGATCTAACTTTAAACGTATTTACGACTGTTTACTCAAGTACAATACGTACATACGTATGCTAACTGTAATGCCTTGGGCGTAACCTACTTGTGGGTGAAAGCGAAACGTCCCCTTCGAAAAATTATGAATGACTTTGCTGGTAAACTTCTACGTTATTTGATTTTCAAACAGATCAGCAAAACTGAACGTACTCAAACAGTTTTACCTTTACTTATTCTGATCATCACTAAACTGACACACAATATTTTTTGCGCAACGCAATCTGACTTTAAAAAATCTCTAAAAACGAATGACCTTGACTAACAATAACCTATACCTTTCATGAATCACTTACCTCACAAAAATCTTCGTTACTCAAACTACTGCAATACAGCGAGCGCCAATACTTCCAGATAAATAAAAGATTCTAACTACTGAAGGCACTAACTACTAATAGTCATAGTTATCAAATGAAAGATTTTGATAGAGAACAAACAATGTACTTATCTTAATACTGTTCAAAAGTCATAATATATATATCTACCAATTGATGACATCCATCTTTACAAATTGCCTTTTTCTGGCGGACACACGTCCAGATCGTCCGCTTATAGTAACCTCTCAAAACTCTGGGATCTCTCTCTCCACATCCACCACTGCTGGCGGCTCACCTCCAACTGCCAAACGCTACGCGCTGTTCACATCCAACAGGCTAACACTACTCAAGCGAATATTCCAACAATGAGTCCAAGCAGCCACAGACTGCACATGGCGCAGTCAGTGATTTTCATACAGTGCACTACGTGGTGTTACCAACATATAAACATAAACAGCTTACTTACAAAAGTCGTTTAATTTCTGTCATGTTTGTTTTCATGTTTAAATCTCTTAATGTCTGTGGTTCATGCACATATATTTTCCTCGTAGTTGATGCCTTTGACACAAATTAAAAAATATTACACACTGCATATCAGTGTGCAGTTTTAATTAACTCCACCACTCATATTTGCTGTTTACTGACAGATAAAGGATACATTACACTTCCTACAAAACCTCCTCATAAAAGAAAGCTAATGGTCCTCATTGGAGGAAGAAAAATGATTCAAATGGCTCTAAGCACTATGGGACTTAACATCTGAGGGCATCAGTCCCCTAGACTTAGAACTACTTAAACCTAACTAACCTAAGGGCATCACACACATCTTTGCCCGAGGCAGGATTCGAACCTGCGACCGTAGCAGCAGCGCGGTTCCGGACTGAAGCGCCTAGAATCGCTCGGCCACAGCGGCCGGATTAGAGGAAGACACTTGTTACAAAACACCACTTCTCTCGCTAGTGGCACTTGCTTCACCCACACCTGCAGCCCAGTTTAAAATCAAGCGAATTAAAATGCGAGCACTACACTTACTGATTGCAAATCACTTGAATGCTGAACACGTTACTTTTGAACTGACAGAAATTGGAAGACTTCAGGCTGTCACTGCTACCAATAGTTATGATAAGACTTTACAGGCTGTCAGCAGTGAATTAATAATTAGATACTTACTGTTGTGTTGTGCTTTCAATTAGTTCGTATATCTCTTGCGAATTGAATAATTAAAGAAGTTCTGGTCCGTTCTGGAACTACCTACAACTCCGTACAGGCGTTGTCATGAGATATTGACGCACATATGTCTCATTTTTACTGTCATATAAGCACGCCACAAAACACAAAGCATGTGTGTAGTGGGTGAATTATGTGAGAAAGAAGGAAGATGTTATTCAAATATTCATTTCTGACCTACAGCACATTGTGTCAAACATGAATGCTGTAACTTGGGAAAAATATAATTATTGGTAACTTATGCAATGAGACTTAGGAAATAGTGATAGTAGTAAAGCTCTTTTGAAAATAACTCAGTTTCGTGACCAGAACACAATCGAACTCTTTCGATTTCATCCGTTACAAAATTTCATTTTATTCCTCTGTTTGGCAACCATTGTACTAGACGAAACGTCAACACGTCACTCAGCCCAACCCAATACTGATCGATGAAACAGAATATGACCTATCATCCGAGATAGTAAAAGAAAATGGTTTCAGGATGAAGAACAATGAGAACTTTTACTAATTACCAAAGCAAACGTCATATTGGTAGTTCGTGACAAATTTTATGTGGTAAACTGCTGCGAAATAATAAGGTAAGTGTGGTGTCACCGCCAGACACCACACTTGCTAGGTGGTAACCTTTAAATCGGCCGCGGTCCGTTAGTATACGTCGGACCCACGTGTCGCCACTATCAGTGCAGACCGAGCGCCGCCACACGGTAGGTCTAGTCTAGAGAGACTCCCTAGCACTCGCCCCAGTTGTACAGCCGACTTTGCTAGCGATGGTTCACTGCCTACATACGCTCTCATTTGCAGAGACGACAGTTTAGCATAGCCTTCAGCTACGTCATTTGCTACGACCTAGCAAGGCGCCATATTCAGTTACTATAATTACTATCCTAAAGAACGTATTCTGAACAGATAATATTGTGAATCAGGTGCCGTCAAGAGCTACGTTCATCATTAATGGATTAAAGTTAAGTATCAAACTAATTACGTCCGCTTTCTGAATTCTCATTCCTTGTCATGTTCCAGACCTCATGTCAGTATAGTTCTTCCCTCCTCACGCCAGCCTGCGTGAGCGAAAACGCGTGCATTTCGGCCTCCACTCGTAACACGGTGTTGGCTCTTCTGCTAACACAAAAATAAGTGTCGTCCACGCATTTCAAAACATCGACATTGATTTGCTAGGAAAAATGTACACACACAAAGACATTAGACAATATTTATCAGCAATACATACAGCCATTTTACCGTATCCATTGAAGTTTGCTTAAAAAGAAGGAAAAAATCTATTCGCTCATCGGTCAAACGTTCTTGTGTGACAAAATACCATCACATTTTGATCGCTAACTACTATGAGGGTAATAATGCGTAAAAATGTTTGAGCTCACCAAGTCTGCACTGATTATCTCCCACGGGCTGTGTCAGTTTAATATTTGAATGCTGAGGTCAGACAAAGTTAGTGCAGTCAGATACTTAGAGCTTCGAGCATCGGACCACAAGGGAGATTCTTTCAAAAGGGAAAGATAAATAAGTGTGCCTGAAATTGATAATCTCCACCC
Source organism: Schistocerca cancellata (assembly GCF_023864275.1). Taxonomy (NCBI): domain Eukaryota; kingdom Metazoa; phylum Arthropoda; class Insecta; order Orthoptera; family Acrididae; genus Schistocerca; species Schistocerca cancellata. The sequence goes on along the minus strand of NC_064628.1, from coordinate 745,179,242 downwards.
TTTCCAAGCTAACGATGTAAGAGTGAACACGATATAGTTAAATTCAAAAAAATAGTATCGGCAGCAGCTACAGATTCATATCAAATAAATGGTACTAATTCCCAAGGTACACAAAAGGGGTTAGAACAACGTTACAGAACCGACTAAAAATACATGGCAAATTGAAAGAACGCAAAACCTACAAGATTGGCGAGGTTTTAATGAAGCTCGAAACTTGGCAGAGACCCCAATGCGAGATGCTTTCAGTAGTTAATACAACGAAACTTTATCTCGAAATCTGGCGGAAAATCCAAAGAGATTTTCGTTATTTGTAAAGTACGTGCATACCAGTGCCAAAACACAGTCACTACCTTGGCTGCACGATACCAATGGGAATGTTACCGATGACACTGCCACTGGAGTGGACTCATTAAACACAGTTTTTCGAAATTCTTTCACGAAACAAGAGGAAATAAAATTCTAGAATTCGACTCAAGAACAGCTACCAATATAATTAAATTCAAAGTAGACTTCCTCGGTGTTGTAAAGTAGCTTAACTCACTCAGTAAAGACATGTCTTCATGTCCATATTTATACCAGTTAGGTTCCTTTCAGCGTAAACTGATACGATAGCTCTTTACTTAGGAGTTGTATACAGCCTCTCGTTCGACAAAATATCCATAGCTAAAGAGTGGAAAGTTGCACAGGTCACACCAATACTCAAAACAGAAAATAGGAGTAATCCAATGCGTTGCACACCAGGTCACTGACAGCGATCTGCAGTTCGAGCATTACGAATTACCTCGAAGAAAACGGTCTGTTGATACAAAGTCAGCACGGATTCAGAAAACACCGTTTCTGTGAAACACAAAGATTTCCAGAAGGCTTTTGACACACTTCCTCAAGAGAGACTTCTAATCATATTACGTGCCTGCATAGTATCGTCTCAACCGTACGACTTCCCTTTCAGAAAGGTCACAGTCCGTAGTAATCGACGAAAATTCATGGATTGAAACAGAAGTGATATCTGGCGTTCCCAAAGGAAGTGTTACAGGTCCTCCGCCGATCCTATCTATATAAACGATTAAGGAAACAATCTGAGCAGCCCTATTAGATTTTTTTCAGACGATTCTGTCATTTACCGTCTTCTAAAGTCATTAGGTGATCAAAAGAGTGGCAAAATGATTTAGACAAGCTATTTGCATGGTGTGAAAAGTGACAACTGACTCAAAATATGGAAAGGTGTGAATTCATCCACATGAGTAGTAAAAGGAATCCATTAGTGCAATGTCTGTATTGGATAGTATGTGTAATGATCGATGCAATATTCCTTCGAACATGCATGCATGTCGGAACTTTACTCACACTGCCCTGATGTGTTTTACACTCCTGGAAATGGAAAAAAGAACACATTGACACCGGTGTGTCAGACCCACCATACTTGCTCCGGACACTGCGAGAGGGCTGTACAAGCAATGATCACACGCACGGCACAGCGGACACACCAGGAACCGCGGTGTTGGCCGTCGAATGGCGCTAGCTGCGCAGCATTTGTGCACCGCCGCCGTCAGTGTCAGCCAGTTTGCCGTGGCATACGGAGCTCCATCGCAGTCTTTAACACTGGTAGCATGCCGCGACAGCGTGGACGTGAATCGTATGTGCAGTTGACGGACTTTGAGCGAGGGCGTATAGTGGGCATGCTGGAGGCCGGGTGGACGTACCGCCGAATTGCTCAACACGTGGGGCGTGAGGTCTCCACAGTACATCGATGTTGTCGCCAGTGGTCGGCGGAAGGTGCACGTGCCCGTCGACCTGGGACCGGACCGCAGCGACGCACGGATGCACGCCAAGACCGTAGGATCCTACGCAGTGCCGTAGGGGACCGCACCGCCACTTCCCAGCAAATTAGGGACACTGTTGCTCCTGGGGTATCGGCGAGGACCATTCGCAACCGTCTCCATGAAGCTGGGCTACGGTCCCGCACACCGTTAGGCCGTCTTCCGCTCACGCCCCAACATCGTGCAGCCCGCCTCCAGTGGTGTCGCGACAGGCGTGAATGGAGGGACGAATGGAGACGTGTCGTCTTCAGCGATGAGAGTCGCTTCTGCCTTGGTGCCAATGATGGTCGTATGCGTGTTTGGCGCCGTGCAGGTGAGCGCCACAATCAGGACTGCATACGACCGAGGCACACAGGGCCAACACCCGGCATCATGGTGTGGGGAGCGATCTCCTACACTGGCCGTACACCACTGGTGAACGTCGAGGGGACACTGAATAGTGCACGGTACATCCAAACCGTCATCGAACCCATCGTTCTACCATTCCTAGACCGGCAAGGGAACTTGCTGTTCCAACAGGACAATGCACGTCCGCATGTATCCCGTGCCACCCAACGTGCTCTAGAAGGTGTAAGTCAACTACCCTGGCCAGCAAGATCTCCGGATCTGTCCCCCATTGAGCATGTTTGGGACTGGATGAAGCGTCGTCTCACGCGGTCTGCACGTCCAGCACGAACGCTGGTCCAACTGAGGCGCCAGGTGGAAATGGCATGACAAGCCGTTCCACAGGACTACATCCAGCATCTCTGCGATCGTCTCCATGGGAGAATAGCAGCCTGCATTGCTGCGAAAGGTGGATATACACTGTACTAGTGCCGACATTGTGCATGCTCTGTTGCCTGTGTCTATGTGCCTGTGGTTCTGTCAGTGTGATCATGTGATGTATCTGACCCCAGGAATGTGTCAATAAAGTTTCCCCTTCCTGGGACAATGAATTCACGGTGTTCTTATTTCAATTTCCAGGAGTGTATATCAAAGTCAAGGCAGTCTCAGGAGGAAACAAAATAAGTCTCTCCTCTTTCGGGAATAACATAACTGTGCGTGCACTATGGGAATTAGACACTGGGACATATGGAAGTTCGGGTGCATAGTATCGCTCAGTGGCCGGCGACACCACAGTGGTGTCGTAAGCACAGCATCGCGCAGTGGCCGGTGACAGTATTTTAGAGTCTTTTGCATTCTGTTGGTGTTTTGTTTAGGTAACAATAAGCTACTCACGACAACAATTTTTTGTTTTTGTTTTTATGAGTACTTATGCCCTTTCATCATGGCGAACGAAAGAGACAGTTGGATTATCTACGATGAATGCACGGACGTCTTGTGTGACGTTCCGGACGACTTGGCCGATTGGGAAGATGACAATGGATATCAAAAAAATGAAAGTGAAGCAGCATCTTAGGAAGATAGTGAAATACGACCAATAAGAATTCGGCGAACGCTGCGGTTGCCAACTGATTCGGCTGAATCAGACGAAGACGACAGTGCACAGTGGCCAGACTTTGATTTACCGAGGACCAATAATAAATTTGAAGGATCCCCGGGTCCAAACAGATTTCCCAAAGATACACAGAGCGTCGAGGATATCGTAGAATTATATATTGGGAACGATCTAATTGAATGTATTAGCAACGAAACCAACAAGTACTACAGTCAAAATTGCAATAGAAGGAAATTGGATTTAAAAAATGCCAAATTTGTCGACGTTACGGGACAAGCTGTTCGAGAATCTGAAAAAAGTAGCGGTAAGCTATAGGGAGAGACGGGTCATATACAATATGTACAACAACCAAGAGGGAATAATAAGAGTGGACGATCAAGAACGAAGTACTCGTATTAAGAAGGGTGTAAGACAAGGCTGTAGCCTTTTGCCCCTACTACTCAATCTGTACATCGAGGAAGCAATGATGGAAATAAAAGAAAGGTTCAGGAGTGGAATTAAAATACAAGGTGAAAGGATATCAATGATGATACGATTCGCTGATGACATTGCTGCCCTGAGTGAAAGTGAAGAAGAATTAAATGATCTGCTGAACGGAATGAACAGTCTAATGAGTACACAGTATGGTTTGAGAGTAAATCGGAGAAAGACGAAGGTAATGAGAAGTAGTAGAAATGAGAACAGCGAGAAACTTAACGTCAGGATTGATGGTCACGAAGTCAATGAAGTTAAGGAATTATGCTACCTAGGCAGTAAAATAATCAATGACGGACGGAGCAAGGAGGACATCAAAAGCAGACTCGCTATGGCAAAAAAGGCATTTCTGGCCAAGAGAAGTCTACTAATATCAAATACCGGCCTTAATTTGAGGAAGAAATTTCTGAGGATGTACGTCTGGAGCACAGCATTGTATGGTAGTGAAACATGGATTGTGGGAAAACCGGAACAGAAGAGAATCGAAGCATTTGAGATGTGGTGCTATAGACGAATGTTGAAAATTAGGTGGACTGATAAGGTAAGGAATGAGGAGGTTCTACGCAGAATCGGAGAGGAAAGGAATATGTGGAAAACACTGATAAGGAGGATGATAGGACATCTGCTAAGACATGAGGGAATGACTTCCATGGTACTAGAGGGAGCTGTAGAGGGCAAAAACTGTAGAGGAAGACAGAGATTGGAATACGTCAAGCAAATAATTGAGGACGTAGGTTGCAAGTGCTACTCTGAGATGAAGAGGTTAGCACAGGAAAGGAATTTGTGGCGGGCCGCATCAAACCAGTCAGTAGACTGATGACAAAAAAAAAAACTTAGAAAATGATTTGGGCTTGCTATCGTTACTGGAACTGTAAAAAAAGCATGGATCGATGTTTTTGGTCAACGAATCCATTGATAGACGCACCGATATTTCGCAAAACGATGTCCTGCAATCGATCCAGACACATATAATCATTTTTACATTTTTCCGACTGCAACAATAAACCGGGTAACACCAACCGGCTTGTCAAAGTGCAACTGGTAATTGATAATTTTTTAAAAAAGTTTAAAGAAACGTTTAATCTAAGTCAAAACATCTCAACTGATCAAGGAATAATACCGTGGCGTGGACGGTTAAATTTTAAAGTTTACAATCCGTCGAAAATTACGAAATACGTCATTCTCATTCCGATGCTAAGTGATTCGAGTACGGGATACCTTTCTTCATTCAAGATATATTCCGGCGCTGGACAGCCTTTAGCAAAAGCAGTGATGGAACTATTGACACCTCGTGATGGAAAGTGGCATCACCTGTGTATGGATGATTATTATAACAGTGTAGAACTTGCAGAGAAGTTACTTGAAAAGAAAATTCGAGTTCGTGGAACGATACGGCAAAATACAGGATTTCAGGAAAATTAAAGCGCGCAAAAGTCAATGCATTTGAAGCTTGTCATCAACGTAAAGGTGACAAGCGGCCGGTGACAAGCCAAGTAATCCGAATTAGCGCTGCCGGCGCCAAGCGAATAAATCTGTACGAGATGTGCGGACGGCAAAGTGTTAATATGGCTGCTCGGGTAAAGCAGGAAATCCGGATCTCAGTTCCGGTCCGGCACAAATTTTCATTTGTTTCCTCTAAACTGTGTATCTGTGGTGATACCGTATTCGCAATCTGCGAATACATTTCATGACGAAAGGAATCTGCTACATTCGGTTACACGATAAATCTAAGGGCTCTCAATTCGATTAAATATTTGGGAATTACAATTAACGTTTGGAATAATGACGTAAATGATATTGCGGGAAAGGTAAACCGGAGACTGAGTTTTAGAGGATGCAACAGGTCTGGTATTCAGACTTCCTGCACTACGCTTGTCCGTTGTGTGCTAGAGTATTGCTTCAAGCAATGGGAAATGTACACGGCTTGCCGAATTATGAGGTCTTTGAAGTAGTATTCGCCATTCTTGTCTATGTTCTGTTCCGCGTTCTGTTGGATGCTGGCCGGTGAAGCCGTGTTTAGAGATCAGATTGCCTTTGTCTGGTGGAGATCCACTCTGTTGTGGAGATTCGGCAATGAATAAAGAATTGTGTTAGACCGTTTCAATTAACTTGCTGTGATGAAGCTTAGTTAAAGTGGTGGGGCTATACTGGCATCGCTTGGCTGCGATTATTCTGCGAGCAGGAATGGGGCTGTATGCTTGCGCGTAGTAAAATGGAAGCTCATAGGTTGCCCATAATGAAGTTCGATAGAAGCTGATTATTGCTCCGTGCATTACCTTTTCACTTCTTCGTGCTGTAAATACAAAGTTGTTAACCTCTCGTGAATAATATAGATTTTGCTTTGTTCGAAACGTCGAGATGAGAACATGATGTTCCGATTGCCTTTTGTGTATCTGAATCTTGTACTTTAGTTTGAGTAGCCATGCGGGCTTGTAAAATCATTTCTCTATGTTCGGTTACAATAAACTGTGTTATAAATCAACTTCTTCCGGATTTACTTTTGATCTATACCGTATTATTCTTCGTATTAAGCCAGTAGATTGTGCCACGTCGATCGGCCGCAATCTTGTTGAAGCTTGTGACCGCGCTTCCCGATTCACAAATGTTCAGGTCGTATAGAAAATCACTGAATTCCGACCGCGAATTATGCAGCTTTTCCTTCTGTGCTATTAGGTTCGAGATCTAGCGATGGTATGTCGACGGTTGCTGTTCCGCCGATTGTTGTTTGCCGCATATCGGCGTGACAGATTTTTTTTTGTTATGTTAATACTGTATTTAGGATTTATTTTATTGGTTCCTTATATTAAGGATCAGTGCTTACAAAACTAAGGACACAAGCTCATAGCTCAGGTGGTTGCTATAAGCAGAAAGCTAATAGATATTCAACCTGGTTCACAGCCTTTACGAAACAGCACTAACGAAAGTATTAGCTATGTAAGCCCATTTCTTCTAAGTGCCACTGAATTACGGAAGTGTGTGTGAGTGTGTGTTTGTGTGTGTGTATTACACTTCACGATTCACACAGCGTTTCCAAACTGTTTTTCTGGAGTATAAGAATTATACATTTTGCGTAACTTGAGTGTGTCAGAGCTTGATTATTCTTGCTTATGGGAGTAGTCTTTGATTTTCATCAAAAAACACGTCTTTCTAGGTCTAGCGTGATTTTCGTGCGGATGAATAATTTTTTCCTGGGTGATAACATAAAGTGAGTGGCAAAAATTTACAAGGAGAGTGTCCCATTTGAAGAAGCACCTTAAAAGACGCCCAAGGCGAATGCAGACAGCGTACCTGAGCTCTCCGTTGCAGGCAGGTGTGTGGTGCTTGCAAATGCAATCCGAAAACAAAGGAAGTAGGTTACACTACACCTGTTCGTCCACTGCTTGAATACTCTCACCGGTGTGGGATCCGTACCAGATATGGTTGATAGAACAGATAGAGACGATCCAACGGAGAGTAGCGCGCTTCGTTACAGGATCATTTAGTAATCGCAAAAGCGTTACGGAGATGATAGGTGAACTCCAGTGGAAGACTCTGCAAGAGAGACGCTCAGTAGCTCGGTACGGGCTTTTGTTGAAGTTTCGAGAACATACCTTCACCGAGGAGTCAAGCAGTTTATTGCTCCCTCCTATGTATATCTCGCGAAGAGACCATGAGGATAAAATCAGAGAGATTAGAGCCCACACAGAGGCATACCGACAATCTTTCTTTCCACGAACAATACGAGACTGTAATAGAAGGGAGAACCGATAGATGTATTCAAAGTACCCTCCGGCACACACCGTCAGGTGGCTTGCGGAGTGTGGATGTAGATGTAGATGCAGATGGTGAACACGGCAGCTCTTCGCGAGCTCCCCCACTATGAGCGTGGGATGACGACGCGCCAGACACGTGGATCGTAGCATATCGGGGACTACACAAGGGTGCGGGTTTCCTAGATCAAAATCTTCTAGGGTGGATATTCAGTATCGCGCAGACAATGTTTTCACATGCGGAAATCTCCGTACAGGACGACACAGCTGTTTAACGAACAGACGGGACGTGGCGTACACGGAGGAGTACTGGGCGATCGACGCACTTCTGAGTCAGATCGCCGAATATTTTGATGTGCGCAGTCAGGAACCCGTTTCTACTGCACAGAGACAAAGGCATCGCAGACGATCGAATATCCAGAGCCTTCGCGTGAGTTTTTGCTACTCGATGTACATTAATGTCTTTTGAAGTGATATACAGGTTTTTCATTATACTGATATAGGTTTTATTATTGGCTAATTCCGCAAACGCTGATAGTTCAGGTATTTTTGAAACTGACTCAGAAGCCAAGTCATATCCATAACGTAAAAAACTACAGTGTTATCAGCTTTCTCTCTATACTGTCAAAAATTTTCTCCAAAATCCTTTTCAATCGAACTAGCTCCAATTCTGTTTCGGCTCAGCCTTTCGAGCAAGTGGGTTTCCTGAGAGGTATTAGCGAAATAGACTATATTTTTGTCGCGCGCGATATCGTTGGTCGTACCAGTGGATAACATATGCCTCACTAGAGAGCTGAAAAGGCATTCCATTCAGTTAGACTGCGGTAATGCGAGCCTTGATTGACCCAGCCCAGCCTACACGCGAATACTGCGCATCGTCTACCTCGCAACCTCAATCTTCCTAAGGGTTGGACAATGGAACTTTCCTACAGAGAGAATTTCAAATAAGGCGGCCCCACTTAAAAAAAAGAATTGCTGTGCTCGAAATAGCGATCTCGAAGACAAACTGTAGAGACTCGAAATACAGGATAAATGGGAGAGTGTTCAGCACGGACGACATTCTACTATTTTCTAACGACATTGACGAACCTTTGGCTCCCAATCTTGCTTCCAGGCGCCCATCAGTTGACCTCACCATAAACCTTCCCAAAACCAAAATTATTTTCAACAAATGAGTCACAGCAGAAACAGTCTGCAGCGACAACAAGCCTCTGGAAGACGTCCGTGAATATGTCTGACCTGGTCAACTCGTAAATATGAAGACCTAATAAGTTTCGTAGCTTCTGACATAGGTTTATGTCAAACATTGAGTGGTCTTCAGATAAAAGATGCAAGTACAACTGAGCTACCGGAGGAACGCTCCTGTCGGAGGACAAGAAAGGCGAATATGTTCCCCTTTAAAATACTCTGACGGAAAAGGGTGGGATCAGTTCGCCTCAATCCTTAAATCCTTATTCAGACTTCCTCACCAATACTTTGGCATGCTGGCAGATTCTAAATATTTTTATTCAGTATCTTTTTGTAGCTAAGCCTTCAAACTCAGCATAAAAATGTTCTCAGCGGCTTTAGACACTACTTCTAGACCACTAAACTGGTAAAATTAAGAAGAAATGCATGTTAATGAGACGAACTTGGTCCACCTTTGTTTTCCTGACTGAGCTTGTCCACTTTAGTGGCAAACGCGACTGTTTTAACAACTAACGGAAAACTTGTTACAATAAGAATAACAAAAGGCCTGAAGGTTTATTAAGATAAGACTAAAATACAGTGCAACAAACACTTCTAAAACAAAATTGCTGAAACTAGTAACGAATTTATAGCACTGAACCATAGGTTTCTGTATTTTGATAGCTCAACACATCGGCTGTACACTGATCAGTCAAAAGATTGTGACAGGTACCCACCACAAGGTTGGATGCTCCCTGGTGGCGTTGCAAGCTGGTGACGCATGAGAAAAGTATATAAGCCGAGCAGAGACTGATGGGGGATTACCCTAGCGAAGATATGCGCTGCAAAAGGAGTAATCCACTGAGATGTGACTTTGCCATAGGGCACTGTTGAATCCTGCCTTGACGTCGAATATGGGGTGTCTAGAAAACCTGTTTTCTCTGATCGCTAGACAAACAATGCAAGCAAGTCGCATTAATGAGTTTTACGAGATAAATCCCAAAAGTAAGGTCTCCTATTTTTTTTATAAGTACATAGACCTGTTTATTTCTACAAGGGTTTACATCAGTTTACAGCTTGAACATTTAGCTATTCTTCGACATAATCATCATTTATGTCGATGCATTTTTGTAGACGCTGTGGCAGTTTTTGTATGCCCATGTCGTACCGGCTCGCCGCCATGCTGTTCAGAAAGTTATGCACCTCTTCTTTCACCTCGTCGTCGGAGCTGAATAGTTTTCAGGCCAAATGTTCTTTTAACTTAGGGAACAGGTGATAGTCACTTGGCGCCAAGTCAGGACTATAGGGTGGGTTGGTGATTATGTTCCACTGAAACTGTTGCAGGAGAGCAACGGTTTGCCGAGCGATGTGTGGGCGAGCGTTGACATGGAGAATGTGTACACCCTTGCTCAAAATTCCTCTTCTCCGGTTCTGAATTGCCGGTTTGAGTTTTTTCAGAGTCTCACAGTACCTGTCAGAGTTAATTTTGGCCCCAGTGGGCGTAAAGTCGACCAACAATACTCCTTTCCGATCCCAAAAAACGGTTGTCATGACTTTACCGGCAGACTGTGTTTGTTTGAATTTTCGCAGCTTTGGCGAAGAAGGATGCCGCCACTGGCGTGATTGTTTCTTGGTCTCAGGTGTAAAGTGGTATGTCCAGATTTCGTCACCCGTGACAATTGAGTCCGGAAAGTTGTTCTGTTCGGCTGCAAGGCTGTGAAGAAATGCGCGGGAAGCATCAACTCGTTGCCGCATGTGGTCCTCAGTCAGCAAGCGAGGCAGGCTTCTTGCGCACACCTTCCTGAATTTCAATGTTTCCGTTAAAATTCTGTAAGCGGTGCTTCGGGAAACCTCAGGAACCAACGCGCAGAGATCATCCAGGGTGATCCACCGATCTTCACGCATGCTTGGCTCAACCTTCAACATTGTCTCCTCAGAAATTGGCGGTCTCCCGCTCCTTTGTTCGTCGTGAATTTCGGTCCGACCTGCTGCAAACTCTCTACACCGCTTACGAACGTTTTTGACATCCATGCACGACTCACCATACACTTCCGGCAATTGGCGATGAATTTAAAATGGCGCAGTGCCCTTTGCGTTCGAAAACCGAATAACTGCGCCCAATTCGCACCTGGCGGTAGCATCCAATGGGAGCTGCATTCTCAACGGCTGCCAAGCCAAGACTGAGCGCCTCAGCGCGACGTGCGCATGTTTACACACAGCGCGTGAAGCACTCTTCGCAACAGTGTGACCAACTGCCACACAAATAGAGTTCTGCAGTTATAAAAAAATAGGAGACCTTACTTTTGGGATTACCCTCGTATTATGAAATGAACAATGACAATACTTAACATTGTATTTACACAGATGTGTCGCAAGCGATTCGGGTCGCTAGTCTCGAAGCGTCTGCAGAACTGGGCCGCGACCAGTCGGGCGCGGCGCTTATATCCTCTGGGGGCCGCTGCTGTTGCGTTGTCGTCCTGGAGAGGGGTCTCTCAGCGTGCGATTGGCTGATGTCTTCTCACAGCCCTCTCTGCACTCTCGTTCCCGACTGGCGTGCCAGGGCTTGACTTAATGAATAACAGGCACATTATTATTACAAAGAGCCAATGAACGAGTATCTCGAAAAAGGCGAAGCTGGTCGAATGTCCATGAGCTACTGCCGTGAGCGTTTACAGAAAGAGTTAGGACAGTGAAACTACCACTAGGCGCTTAGTGTTTGGACGTCCACGACTCTTCACAGAACGTTCGGCATGGAGGCTTTTCTGCTCTGTAAAGTAGGATAGATGGCGATCTGTGGCACCTATGGGGAATGAGCACAATGCCGGTGGTCGTACATGTATTTCGGAGCACATCATTCAGCGCACATTGTTGAATAAGGTGCTTCACAGCAGACAATCTCTGTGTGTTAACATATTGTCCCAACGACATTGTCAATTATTATAATGGGCTCGGGATCCTCGAGGGTGGACCGCGTATCACTGGAAACGTGTCGGCTCGACGGATGAATCAGGGTTTTGCTACACTAGGTCAATGGTCGTCTCCATAAACGCCGTCACCCGGGCTCGAAACGTACACCGCGCAACGGATGCAGGCTGGTGGGAGCAGTATTATGCTATAACAGACATAAAATCATTGGGGGAAGTGGCAACAAAACGACTATTCACGTTGGTGTGCAGAATATATGAGTCTGGAGTTATACCATCTCACTTTCGGAAAAGCATCATCCACACAATTCCGAAGACGGCAAGAGCTGACAAGTGCGAGAAATATCGCACAATCAGCTTAACAGCTCATGCATCGAAGCTGCTTACAAGAATAATATACAGAAGAATGGAAAAGAAAATTGACAATGCGCTAGGTGACGATCAGTTTGGCTTTAGGAAAAGTAAAGGGACGAGAGAGGCAATTCTGACGTTACGGCTAATAATGGAAGCAAGGCTAAAGAAAAATCAAGACACTTTCATAGGATTTGTCTACCTGGAAAAAGCGTTCGACAATATAAAATGGTGCAAGCTGTTCAAGATTCTGAAAAAAGTAGGGGTAAGCTATAGGGAGAGACGGGTCATATACAATATGTACAACAACCTAGAGGGAATAATAAGAGTGGACGATCAAGAACGAAGTGCTCGTATTAAGAAGGGTGTAAGACAAGGCTGTAGCCTTTCGCCCCTACTCTTCAATCTGAACATCGAGGAAGCAATGATGGAAATAAAAGAAAGGTTCAGGAGTGGAATTAAAATACAAGGTGAAAGGATATCAATGATACGATTCGCTGATGACATTGCTATCCTGAGTGAAAGTGAAGAAGAATTAAATGATCTGCTGAATGGAATGAACAGTGTAATGTATGGTTTGAGAGTAAATCGGAGAAAGACGAAGGTAATGAGAAGTAGTAGAAATGAGAACAGCGAGAAACTTAACATCAGGATTGATGGTCACGAAGTCAATGAAGTTAAGGAATTCTGCTACCAAGGCAGTAAAATAACCAATGACGGACGGAGCAAGGAGGACATCAAAAGCAGACTCGCTATGGCAAAAAAGGCATTTCTGGCCAAGAGAAATCTACTAATATCAAATACCGGCCTTAATTTGAGGAAGAAATTTCTGAGGATGTACGTCTGGAGTACAGCATTGTATGGTAGTGAAACATGGACTGTGGGAAGACCGGAACAGAAGAGAATCGATGCATTTGAGATGTGGTGCTATAGACGAATGTTGAAAATTAGGTGGACTGATAAGGTAAGGAATGAGGAGGTTCTACGCAGAATCGGAGAGGAAAGGAATATGTGGCAAACACTGATAAGGGGAAGGGACAGGATGCTACGACATCTGCTAAGACATGAGGAAATGACTTCCATGGTACTAGAAGGAGCTGTAGAGGGCAAAACCTGTAGAGGAAGACAGAGATTGGAATACGTCAAGCAAAAAATTGAGGACGTAGGTTGCAGGTGCTACTCTGAGATGAAGAGGTTAGCACAGGAAAGGAATTCGTGGCGGGCCGCATCAAACCAGTCAGTGGCCTGATGACCAAAAGAAAATAAAAAAAACATTATCCTGGACTTGCATGGGACCTGTGGTAGTAATCGGAGACACCACGTCAGCGGCGTACCAACTGCATCCCTCCATGCCTGATGTCTTCCCTGACGACGATATCATCTGTCAGCAGTATAATTGTCCACGTCTCGAAGCAAGAATTGTGCTACAGTGGTTCGACAAGCATGACAGGGAACTTACGTTAATGTCTTGGCCACCAAATTCGCCTTATGTGAATCCGATGGTTCCTATCTGGTTTGCTATCGAGCGCCATCAACGTGCACACAAATCACCAGCCAATTATTTACGAGAATTAGATGGTTCAAATGGCTCTGAGCACTATGGGACTTAACTTCTGTGGTCATCAGTCCCCTAGAACTTAGAACTACTTAAACCTAACTAACCTAAGGACATCACACACATCCACGCCCGAGGCAGGATTCGAACCTGCGACCGAGAATTAGATAAATTGTGTGTTGAGGGCTTTCTAAAAAAATTAATAAATGATGGTGGTGTGGTGGCCCTCAACTACGTACTCTCCGACTCAGAGATGAAATATTAAAAGTTTTGGCTGGTTTCGTTGTCTAGGGGCTGGGATACGTAGTTGCCGCATTACAAGCCAAATACTGCTGAGTCTACAGTATACACTATGAATACACACACGAATCGAATGGTCGAAGGTTCTTATCACTCGGCAGTTGCGAATTAACATAGAAAGTTATAAATGAAAGATTGAAATTAAATAAAATCTGTAGGTACTATTTTAACGACTATAAATGATGAGTACGATAGTAGAAGTACTTTTGAGAATGTGTTATATTTCTGCCAAACACTTATTGGTGTCGGTGGTCCAGCAATTAAATAAAATTCAAGTTGAATAACAGGGAAACAATAGATTCCTACTTCACGTAATTACTGATGAACAACAACATAGCTCACTATATATTCACTTCCAAATGCGTACTACGTCTTCACAGCAGAAGCCACGGAAATCTCACAAGTACACAAGTCGACACTCCGAAGTATTTGTAACTCTCACGATCACGCACAAACTGCTCCACTCCCAGTCTTTCTCGCGACTGTGCGTCCATCACGCCGTCACGTCTAGCCCTCCCCATGTCCTGTCCCATACTCCCAGAACTCCTCTCCCACTTCCATCTAGTCTCCCCATTCGCGAGCGTTGTGACTGGCTAGAGCGCTTGCACCATGTCTTCAAGCCAACACACCCACACAAACATAATGAAACATATTCTAAATACTGGATTTATATTTAAATAACTTGAAATTAAATAAATATTCCTATGGCTGGGCTATAAACACGCTCTAACACACATTATTAGATACATAAACAAATTAAATAAACATATATCAAAGGAATAGAACAAAAGGTAGGCCAGTAGACTTATGTCTCGGTGCTTTCTAAAACACAGTAAATAATTAACCAATTTCTTCATGAATATCATATATCCGATATAAACAAAGACGTAGATGAGTAAAGCATGCTGTTACCGTTTTTTTTTTTTGTGTGTGACTGTGGAGTACTTATGGCCTGACGCGCTCGATAGTTCAAATGGTTCAAATGGCTCTGAGCACTACGGGACTAACTTCTGAGGTCATCAGTCCCCTAGAACTTAGAACTACTTAAACTTAACTAACATAAGGACATCACACACATCCATGCCCGAGGCAGGATTCGAGCCTGTGACCATAGCGGTCGCGCGGTTCCAGACTGAAGCGCCTAGAACCACTCGGCCACTACGGCCGGCGCGCTCGATAGTAATCGGCCACTCTGACCTCCAATAACTCACGTACTATTCAAATTACATACACTAATAGCTTTCTAAAGACATATCGATCGACGAAATCGGATGAAGCGTTTAAATTATGGAAATTCGTTTCTTGGTGTTACTTGTATAATTTACTGTCAGACTCTAAACTTTAAAATAATAAAGATATTGAAAATATGATTAAACCATCAGAATCGTCATGCAAGTAATAGTAATGTACATGTTTCTTTTTGAGGTATCATAATTCATCTGGCCACTATTAATTTATATACGAACTGTGAAATGTCTGTCATTAACGTTTCACAAAGTCTACCATCTTTGGCGCTCCGACCACGTCTCCTTCATCGACACAGCGTCACCATGGAATTGCCAGCCACGTGGCTGGAGCTGGACCCCTCTAAAGTTCGGCTCCATGTGGCCGCCCACGAGCCACGGCCGGCCCGCCGAGAGGCCCCAGCGCGGCCACGCCAACTCCGAACTTAGAATATTTTCAGGGCGCCACAACTCGCTCGTTACCTCACAGTGCAGAGACCTGGTACCTCACAACTTCCACCAAAGAACTGTAGAATCGATGATACGCAGAATCGGCGATATACTGCGTTACAAAAACGACCCTATTAAGCAGGTGGTCATACAGTTTAGGCTCTTCAGTGAATCAACAACCAGAGAAATAAACAAATGAATAAATGTGACCTGGACGCTTTTGATGGTAGGTGTTTTCAAAACTACGATTATGATCTGTCTGAAACGGAAAGTTTACTATGAGTGTGTATTACCAGCTTTGAACTGAAGCAGAAAGACACAGGCTTTTAATGGGAAGGTTATCTAGAAACTGACAATTGCCCACGCACGAATAAAGAGATGCGTGATGGAAACTATTAGTAGAGACAAGAAAGGAGAGTCAGGGAAGAGAGCGGAGCGTAAGATGTAATTATGGCTGTAATGAAAGTGAAATCAGGATGGGGGAACATGAAGTCTTGGTAAATGGATGGTTCAAGCAAATTCTCTGTCAGTATTCCGCGAGATAGAATACCGAAACAATCAATCAGATAATGGGATGTGGGTGGATGACACTAGGGAACTCGGGACAACAACGTAAATGCGCATAGCTGTAGACTGTAAATCATGTAGAAGTCAAAAGGAGGTAGTAGCTTTTAAATGGCTGCGTATGTACATTGTCACATAGTGTTCTTTAGTGTTGTGTAAAATATAATGAGTTTCGTTTTTGTAATGTGTGTATGATAACTGCTCTTTTCATGAGAATCCGAATGTCAAAGCAAAACGCTGCAGCTGAAGTCATAAAATGTTGTTTCCTGCGTGCACTGTCCTCAATAAGATCGGAAACACCAACTGATTCAGGGCAATGGAAAGGAAATACACGGTAAAATTACATTTTATTCCTTTCTAAATTTTTGATAAGCTCAGGCATTACGTAGGTAAATGCAACAAAAATTTTAGGTTCCTCAAAATAGCCACCCTTGCTTTAATCACTGCCTTGCATACTCTAGGTTTGCGACAGGTCTATTTTGACAGGATTTCAATTGGAATTAGTCTCCATTCTTACAGCAGGACCTCCCACAAGTGCGTCCCACTCATGATTCCCCGTTTCCGGATCCTCTTGTCCAACTCACAGCATAGAAGCTCGATTGGGTTAAAATCAGGGGACAAGGCAGGTCACTCCATGAATTTCTAAATTTTCTGAACCTCTAGAGACTTCAAATAGTCCTGACACAAGCGAGAGTCGTTGTTCTGCTGCAAGACAAACCCCTTCCCGATCGGACGCAAACCAGACGTTTTAGCATGTCGCAGTATAATGGAGTTATATTACCTCCGAAAGATCTCCGTACCATCACAGAACACCCCACATGCTTCGCAATTACAATTACGCACCGAGGATTCAGCCGCTCATGGGGTAAACGGCGTACGAATTCATGGCGTTTACTTAAAAATACACTAATGGCCATTAAAATTGCTACGCCATGAAGAAATGCAGATGATAAACGGGTATTCATTGGACAAATATATTGTACTAGAACTGACATGTGATTATATTTTCACGAAATTTGGGTGCATACATCCTGAGAAATCAGTACCCAAAACAACCATCTCTGGCCGTAATAACGGCCTTGATACGCCTGGGCATTGAGTCAAACAGATCTTGGATGGTATGTACAGGTACGGTTGCCCATGCAGCTTCAACACGATACCACAGTTCATCAAGAGTAGTGACTGACGTATTGTGACGAGCCAGTTACTCGGCCACCATTGACCGGACGTTTTCGTTTGGTGAGAGATATGAAGTATGGTGTCGCCAGGACAACAGTCGAACGTTTTCTGTATCCATAAAGGCCCATACAGGACCTGCAACATGCGGTCGTGCATTATCCTGCTGAAATGTAGGGTTTCGCTGGGATCGAATGAAAGGTAGAGCCACGGGTCGTAACACATCTGAAATGTAACGTCCACTGTTCAAAGTGCCGTCAATGCGAACAAGAGGTGACCGAGACGTGTAACCAATGGTACTCCATACCATCACGCCGGGTGATACGCCAGTATGGCGATGAAGAATACACGCTTCCAATGTGCGTTCATCGCGATGTCGCCAAACACGGATGCGATCTCATGATGTGTAAACAGAACCTGGATTCATCCGAAAATATGATGTTTTGCCATTCGTGCACCCAGGTTCGTCATTGAGTACATCCACAATCGCAGGCGCTCCTGTCTGTGATGCAGCGTCAAGGGTAACTGCAGCCATGGTCTCCGAGCTGATAGTCCATGCTGCTGCAAACGTGGTCGAACTGTTCATGCAGATGGTTGTTGTATTGCAAACGTCCACATCTGTTGACTCAGGGATAGAGACGTAGCTGCACGATCCGTTACAGCCACGCGGATAACATGCCTGTCGTCTCGACTGCTAGTGATACGACGCCGTTGGGATGCAGCACGGCGTTCCGTATTACTCTCCCGATACCCATCGATTCCATATTCTGCTAACAGTCATTGGATCTCGACCAACGCGACCAACGCGCTTCAGTCCGGAACCGCGCTGCTGCTACGGTGGCAGGTTCGAATCTTGCCGCGGGCATGCATGTGTGTGTTGTCCTTAGGTTAGTTAGGTTTAATTAGTTCTAAGTCTAGGGGACTGATGACCTCAGATGTTAAGTCCCATAGTGCTTAGAGCCATTTGAACCATTTGATAAAAGGCAGAATAGGAAAGTCCCAAAGTGGCCTCACCACCGAAAACCAAGTAACTCGAATATCCGTCATAGCAACATTGTTTTAAGCGAAGAAAATAAAATCACGGGGAGGCTAAGAGGTTGCTGTGGAAATAGCAGGACGAAAGACCAACCGCTCGCCACGTGGTGGCGTGTTGTAGCACAGAGGACCATGAGTCCATTTCGCGAAGTTACAATCCAGAAACTTAACTCCACACGCGTGTCACAAGAAAAAAACTAAGGAAGAGTTGTTGAAGGCGTTACTGCAACTGTGAGGACAATAATTACCCTGATATGGCACATAGCTGACCTCTCGCTCGTAACGGACAAAGGTCAGATGCCAAGTACAACATTGCTCACCAATAATCGAATTTACGAAACAAAAGTGATGAGCAACGAAAAGAATATAGTGCTCTCTCACTAACGAATCCCTAGTGGTTGAGTGCAACTAAGTTGGCTTTCACTGAGTACATACATGCTTACCGATATCAGCACGGCGACCTCAAACCTCCACCAGCGAACAGGAACAGGGCAGAACTGACCGAGGTTCCACGTCTCCAAAGGATAGCTGAGGGAGCGTTGGGTCGCAATAATTGGCGCGCTCCTAACCCGGCCAATCAGAGGCCACGGGATTGCCGTGGAACGCCATGCCGTAATGGCTAGCCGCCCGAACACCGGAAAATGGCTCTTGATTCGTCAGAAGACGGTCACAGTTATGTCAGAGAGGCTACTTTGCAGTGTTAAAGACGAGTGAGAATTTAAGCTTCAGGACTGGTACTACAACTGAAACTTCTTTATTTAAGTGAGTGTGTCTGTACTTAAATTGCAGAGTGACTGCGAAGATGAAACTTCTACGTTATTTGATTCTGAAACAGCTGAGTAAAACTGAACGTACTGAGCTTACTTTCCCTTTTTTTCTTTTTCTTATCATGTGAACACTGACCCACGATATTCTAGCGTAACGCAATCTGACTGTTCAAAAACATTACAACCTGACTTCAAATAATTAATTCAAAAGAATGGACCTGACTAAAAATAAATCTTAACGATAACCTATACATTTCGCTAAGCACTTGTCTCTAAAAAATCTTCATTACGCGAACTGCTGCAATACAGCGAGCGTCAATAGTGGCAGCTAAATAAGGTTCTAACTACTAAAGCCACGAACTACTAATATGCATTTGGATAGGAAAGGAAAGGTTTTGTTGCAAACCAAATAATGTATTTTTTTACCTTAATAATGTGACACCCAGTTCAAACACGAATATAAATCGTCATTGACATCTAGTACAAAGGTATATAATCGTGAATAATATTCAATCTCCAAGTCGAACATGTACAGATCGTTAGCCTACGCTAACACTTCAGACCTCTACCCTCCATCCATGCTAACTTCTCACAACTAACATCCATCACTGCTGGCCGTTCACTTCCAGCTGCGCAACAGTACTTCCATCACTGCTGGCGACTAATTTCCAACAACGAGTCCAACCAACCACAGAGTCTCTTACAAAGAAAGCTCAGTTAGAGATCCAATGCAAAGCGCTAAACAGCGCTGCCAACACGGAAGCAGTTCACTTAAAACAACTCGTGAGGCTAGGAAGCGGCACAATTTTGTCCAATGCGTACCATTCAAACCGGTCCCACATCCTCCCTACGGCAACGATCAACTAGGCGAAGGGGAATCATTCATGGCCACTCCAGGGAGACTGCTAAATTGGGTTCACACATAACTAAAAATATCCTGCGTGCATCCTCTCCCACTGACCTGCGTAATATTGCCATAGAAAATTGTCTAGGTATATAGGCACCCCACTGCAATTGTAAAATTATGATAGAATTGCAAAAGAATACGGAGTGAAAGCCGTTGCATAGTGAATGAGAATCAAATACACGGCTTTCAAAATTTTGATTTTCTGTCTTCATAACGTTTGGTTTCAGTATGACCACTGTACATGATATTTTTTGTGTGACATGATTCACCGTAATTTTTAATAAAGGATCTCCTAATTACTACAATATAGCAATCCGTACTGTTGAAAGGGTACATTACCGCCCGACATAAAAAAGATGTACAACAACATACTTTGTTGTTCTTGTCAGAACAGCGTCTTTGTAAAGTAACACCATTTTTATTTAATACTCCAAAGCCGGACACCAGTGTAGGAAAGAAGGGCAATTTGTATGTTTAATTACTCAGATGTGCACTTCCTTAAAATAGATCTCTGAATCCAGTTTGGTAATGTTTCTGAATTGAATAAATGGCTGGTCGTCTGCTGACCACAGATAGTGAAGGTAGATTCTGTAATCATCTTTGAGACGGTTCTAATGTGGCTGACCAGTACGGTGGCAAGGTCCTCCACCACTACTGCGGAAGTGTGGGATGACCGGATGAGAGGCCATGTTCCAGCACTCTGTCGCTGGTTCCTCAGGTGTGAAGACGTGCTCCGTGTATGCTCCAGAAAACCAAAGCTCAATGAAAATGGTATGCACGTAGAATGTTTAGGAGTACATGAACTAATAATTTCTCTTTTCAGTAACATTTGGTGGGAGGCTGAGGTAAATTGTTGTGAAAAAGATAGGCAGGTAAAAATTCATGGGGAACATAGGATTCTTCGGAAGCGACAAAGAAACCACGTGTTGTAATCATAAGATGAAATACTAGCGTGTGGTAGTATTAAGATGAAATACTTGCGTGTGTAAATTTGAGTTGAAAATAATTAAGATTTCCGTGTGCAGAACTTGAATTAGAGACAAGCACTTCCACGTGGTGAGTCCAGTGTGAGTCTCAACCTGACTATGAGACAATAAAAAGAGTTAGAAGTCCTTGTCCTAGCATTCAGTTGAGGTTCCAAGTGTGAAATAAATAAGATACCAAAACTTCCATTATGAGATACATTCGTGTGACGCCATCTTGATATTCAGATGTTCTGAGAGTGAATTAAGGTGAGTCAGCCATCTACCCGGCAACTCCATGAGGGTTGCATTGCACAGGGAGATGTGCATAAATCCTCCTGAGTTTGTGGTAGGAGAATTATTACGTGGGTCAGTGACATGTGAATATGGGATGACTATTACCTGATGTGGGAAAGCAGAATGAGTAGAAAACCAAACATTTTGTTTTTAGAGATGTGTTTTATACTGTCAGTGTGATTTATTATGTGTATTTAATCTGTGTGATTTGCATGAGACAGTAGCGAATTTAGTGGGTCAAGCATGATTTTTCCTAGTACAGCATGAAAGTCAGTAAATTCGATATGTTGCTAATGAATGAGATTAGTAGAGTGAGGGAGAGAATGAAGTAGCAAAAGATTCCTTACCAATCCATAATGTGCACAGTAGCAATAGACAGAAACATTGCGAGACCATAGGCTAGTAAAATGCTTAAGTTATATCATGCCCATTGGGTGGAGACTCACTTGTTTAACTATTGTGTTTACGTGTAATGCTAGGAATTTTTCAACATTAGCGTGAAAGAATTTATTGTAATAAAAGTGGAGATATATGAGTTAACTAGTGGTCTTCATTATTGAGTTGTGGGTAGCCATTTTGTTGAGTTATTTTAACCTAACCTCTATTTTCTTGCTGGGTTATCCAAGGTTTGGATAAAATATAAACGACCGGAAGGAAATGTGGCCTTGTCAGGGTGGAGTGAGTCCATCAGAAATGTGCACTAGCTATTAGTCAGATGCGTTATCCATTCCGTTGCATTAAAAAGTAAGGACGAGAATAAATTATAGGCACTAGGGCTCATATTTCAAGCATCGTTGCAGTGGGTATGATAATCATGAAAATATTTCTGATGTACGAATAATAATTGCACTCGCTTGGCAGGCCACTCATCTTGTAGGCCTGACTACTAGATGCCACAGAATGGGGTAGGAAACTCCCACTGTATTTCTTATTTTGTGTTAATATTGTGTTATCACGTATCTGTACCACCCCATAGGTGTCATGGCAACAGAATTGCTAGTTCCCGTGTAACGCCGATCGTGTTCGCGCGGCACCTGGCGGATCCAATCGTGCGCGCCCACGAAGCCAAGCCCTCCATCGGCTCCGTACCACGGGCGGCCTCTGCCACCGCAATACCGTAGGACTGCCGGGGGCAGCTGCCCACCCCACTCAGGGCTGGAGCCACAAAACACCGACACTATAGTTCGTGGCTAGTACGGCGAGCTTCAATTTCGTTGACATTGTAATAGCTGGACATTACTTCTTGCTATATATTTACAACGAGTCTTCGATTGCTTGGCGAAAAAAGTGAAGGAAATCTTTTGTATTCTGCACTACCGGTACTTGTTCACTTATCATTTCTGCTCCTGTCCAGCTTTCTTACGACGACAGCTGCTGCACCACTCTCCTTACCGTTGTGTACAAAGTGGTACACTACAAATATTGTATTTTAAAATGTTGAACAGGGCTGCGATTCAACAACTGCATAAATTTGAAGAGGTTGAAAAAAGCACCCAAACAGTTGCAAACTAAAGGTTTATTTACCCCTTGACCTAGGTTTCGATATTTTTAAAAATATCTTCTTCAAAAAGAGTGGACCCTAAAAAGGTATATAAACGACTACAGATTATTTGTACATACATCATAATATAATAACAGAAAAATATTTGTGAGGTAAGCGTATTCACTTGTTGTATCACTGGATGGTAAATTAGATTTGCTGAAGCCGAACGGCTCTTGCCACAAATAAAACTGATATAAAAAGCAGAAGCATCACATGCCATGGCTTAAGACAACAGTCAGATTACACTCAGCGTACCTCAGAATAAATACTTTGAACAACTGGCCTTTCTCTCTGGTATGCCGGCCGCGGTGGCCGTGCGGTTCTGGCGCTGCAGTCCGGAACCGCGGGGCTGCTACGGTCGCAGGTTCGAATCCTGCCTCGGGCATGGATGTTTCTGATGTCTTTAGGTTAGTTAGGTTTAAGTAGTTCTAAGTTCTAGGGGACTGATGACCTAAGATGTTAAGTCCCATAGTGCTCAGAGCCATTTGAACCATTTTTTTCTCTGGTATGGTGGATACTTACTTTATGCACATATTTTATTCTTTCAACTCCTGTTATAATTTTACGTAGCGAAGAGGCTTTACCAGTGGGCGAATACTTTTATTCTGACGTACGCTGAGTGTAATTTGGCTGTTGTCTTAAGCCACGGCATGTGTTGTTTCTGGTTTTTATATCAATTTTATATACGATCTATATATATGACAAGAGCCGCTCGGCTTCAGCTAATGTTATTTATCACCATATGGTGTAACAAGTAAGTACGCTTACGTAAAAAATATTTTTCTGTTATTTGTATTTAGTTATGTATGTAACAATGCACACATCACAAAAAGTTTTGCATCACTTCGGTTCCGAGAGTTCCGGAACCTGTACAGAAAACTGGAATAGAGATCAACATAAACATCATTTCCATCTTTGGGCGGGTTTAGTGGCATCTCTGAACAGTCAAAGGAACTATGTCTGTAATACAATATCCACAGTCAACGTCTATCTTCAGGAGTTCTGGGCACCAGGGTGATGCAAAACTTTTTTTGATGTGTATATGTGACAAGCTATTGTAATTTATCACAATATGATGTGACAAGTAGGTACGCTTACCTCAAAAATATTTTTCTGTTGTTTTTATTTTGTGATGTATGTAAAAAGTGGTTCAGATGGCTCTAAGCACTATGGGGCTTAACATCTTGGGTCATCAGTCCCCTAGAACTTAGAACTACTTAGACCTAACTAACCTAAGGACATCAGAAACATCCATGCCCGAGGCAGGATTCGAGCTTGCGACCGTAGCTGCAACGCGGTTCCGGACTGAAGCGCCTAGAACTGCTCGGCCACAGCGGCCGGCCGATGTATGTAAAAATAGTTTGTATCTGTTTATATACCTTTTAGGGTCCACTCCTTCTGAAGAAGATACTTTTATCAACATTGAAACGTAGGTCTACATAAATCTTTTGTTTGCAACTAGTTGGCTGCTTTTTTCAACCTCTTAATACTCTATTTTGTTTAAGAGGTTTGTATTAATACAGTTAGTATGTACATGACACTCCACAGTGATCAGCGTTTGTATGTCATGCATTTTATCTTACCGTCTTAATGCTTCACATCTCTCTTTTTACACTTTTTACTTATGTATATGAATTGTGAATTTATTCTAAATAATGACAATCGATGTCGCTTAATAGATTTGTATTCAGTCGAAAGGTTGAAGACTGTTTCTGCAGGGGCCTGAAGATGGTCTCAATGAGGCACCGAAACCGGTAGCATAATTTACATCTACATGTCTAAATCTACATGGATACTCTGCAAATCACATTCAAGTGCCTGGCAGAGGGTTCATCGAACCATCTTCACAATTCCCTATTATTCCAACTGCATGGGGGCTTAATAAAATGAAATGCAATTACTTTTTAGTTACTGTATGTCCGTTTACGCAAGTCTCGTAAACGGCTGGCCCTGACAACTAATTGTTACGCTATCTGACTGCATAGAATGACAACAAAGAATGTAAGAAAATTTTCTGTTAACACAATTAATTAATTAAGTCCCCAGCAACTATAAAACCTACGAAACCAATAAAGCACAAGTGTAGTTGTTCTGTGTGTGGTCGTGTGACTCAACGCACATCTGGCACGGTTCTTCTTCAACAAGACAAGAATTTTTAAATATCATTTATACTGACGTGATAAAAGAAAATTAGAAATACTATAATTGTCCAAGAAAATCAAAATTACATTCTAATACGAGAACACACGCCAGATGCTTTGTTGACTGAACCTGTAATGAAGCATTATTCAGGACACACAATAATAATAAAATAAAGAACAGTAGTTAGTTACCTTAATTTATATTGACGAAAAGCACTCAGATCATTACAATATCTCCATTCGATCAACATCTGCTATCTCTCCCATCAAACCACTGCATAAAACATGGAACAACACTCTGCACTATCTCATCTCAACTTCCGCTACAAGCAGTGTCCACCACAACTGCTCGGCAAGAACTCTCGGCTAGAACTCCCGGCAAGAACTGTCTGCCACTACCTCTCAACACGCACTGCCAGTGGAGGCGGCGGAACAATACTCTCTCTGGCGCGATTTTTGGCGCTGTGGCTCAGTGTAGCCACCTTTCATATGCCCTTCCTCCACGGGCTAGAATTTGATGGTATTTTTGCCAGCATTGGTGGTGAAAATACCACCAAATTCGTCAAAAAAAAATACAGACAAAAATAAAAGATAATATTAATACGTAAACTAGATAAAATTTTGGCTTTGCACTGACCTTACAATAGCCTAATACATAAAATACACTAAGCAATACAAATTCTTTCATACATGTGACTTTACATAATAGTTTACAGAAATATCATGTGGTTAAACAATTCAATCGATAGCGTCAGCAATGACGAATATGAGCAGGTAAGAGTCTTATAACTTTTCACAAACAGTAATACACAAAAAATCAGTTTATACAATATTCACAACAAGTAGTTCACAGTTCCAGCAATAGCACCCAGCACTGTTGAATAGGTGCTGACAGCAACAAGTGACATCATCTCAGTAGAAGCAGTCCATCAGTGGCACCCAGCATTGTGGAACAGGTGCAGACTCCAACAGGTGACATTATTTCAATAGATGCAGTCCATCAGTGGCACCCAGTAATGTTGAACAGGTGCAAACAGCAACAGGTGACATCATCTCAGTAGAATCAGTCCATCAGTGGCACCCAGCAATGTTGAGCAGGTGCAGACACCAAGAAGTGACTTCATTTCAGTAGAAGCAGTCCATCAGTGGCACCCAGCATTGTGGCACAGGTGCAAACAGCAACAGGTGACATCATTTCAGTAGAAGCAGTCCATCAGTGGCACCCAGCATTGTGGAACAGGTGCAGACTCCAACAGGTGACATTATTTCAATAGATGTAGTCCATCAGTGCCACCCAGCAATGTTGAGTAGGTGCAGACACCATCAAGTGACATTATGTCAGTAGAAGCAGTTCCATCAGTGGCACCCAGCATTGTGGAACAGGTGCAGACTCCAACAGGTGACATTATTTCAATAGATGTAGTCCATCAGTGGCACCCAGCAATGTTGAGCAGGTGCAGACATCAGTCCATAATATTCACTATCACTAATCACACTGTTGATCAGAGTTTATCAGCAGAAATGAAACATGTCCTAGTGGCACCAATCACGTAGAAAAAGTGCAAGTAACAGTCCATAATATTCACTATCACTAATTAGACAGTTCATCAGCAGTAATTAAACATTTCCAGGTGGCACCCATTATGTTGAACAAGTGCAGGTAACAGTCCATAATATTCACTATCACTAATCAGACAGTTCATCAGTAGAAATTAAACATTTCTAAGTGTCACACATCAATTTGAACAGGTGCAGGTGTGAACAACAGTTTGAATGCACACACAATTGCTTTTACAAAATTATTATCAATGCTCTTACACTAAACACACAAATCATAACAAACACACAAATGATGTCAGATAATTGTCATATTAACTATTACAAGTACACAAACATCAGTAAACCTATAATATTTATGGGGGTCAGTGCAAGCCACTACAAACAAATAAAATAATATTTAGGAGATAGGTGGGTAGGATTAGGAAAGGAAAACACACAAAACACACTCACTCATCTTTCATCCACATTAAGTACTACTGTGTAATTGAATAGTGTTAACTGTGTACATGCACTTCTGTCAAAATTTCATGTTCATCACGTGTATCAAGTAATAGTGGCAGCAATGTATAACAGTCAATAATAGTTAAGTCAACGTCATAGTCATCATGTCAAGACCAATGTTTGCCAAGCCAGATCAAAATATACGGTTGCTGAACAACTGTCAGTGTGCCAAGATATGCAACTTCCTCTCTCCAAAAAAAAATTACCTACTGCTTAGTGATTTAACAAAGTGTGTGTAGACAATCCTTCTTCCATTTTAGTGTTCTAGTCTGCTATCTTCATCCTCCTTGTTCCATATAGACCAACAACAAAAAAAATATGCACCTCACTTACTTTACCTCTTATCCACAAAAACTCCAATCAACTTCATATAATCTCAATAATACCTCAATAATACCTCTTCAATACGTCGATACATATAAACCTTATTGCCAGTATCATTTCACTTCCATAACAACTCTTTCCTCTAGTCAGTCTCCTCGATCGAGTACAGATAAAATCCTAATGCAAACCTCCTCATCCCATACAATGCGAAGACACACTGTCAACACACAACCTCTGTGTAATCCATCTGACCAAAATCTTCTACTCATTATGAATTATAAACAAAGAATGCATACATGACCTCTAACAGACTTAGTTCGAATAACTCTCAGTAATTAAGTACGATTACGGAGTGTGAATGATGCTAATATTTCACAGTGTGTACACCACTTCAAGAATTATGGCAAACAGAAGCAAACATGTGGAGTATTTCTTATGTCAAGTGTCACATCCTCTTTCAATTGCTCACGAAAACTGCAGTGTAATAACTGTGTTGGTATGTCATGTCGTTAGCTTCCTTCCTATTAGCATAAATTTATACAGCTTTCATAAAACCTCCAGCTCATGTGACTTCTATAACGTTTCTTGTACTAAAGTCGCTCGTCGAATTATTGCAGTTCATTTTCTTATGTTAAAATATAAAGCACTGAGCGTAAGCGAAACAAGCAACAGCGAGTAAATATACCAGTAGAGAACAGAATGTCAACAAGTGGATGCAGCACAAATCTTACAACGAGGCTCTGCCAAGCGAACAATGTGTAAATAGTACCATAGTGTAACCTAAACTCTATGTTTGTACACTGTACATCAGCATTGCTATATACCAAATTAAAGTATAGTTATGACAACAAGCAGAAATGTGTAAATGTGCAATCCATACGCATAGCAGTAAACATATATCTTACGTACTAAACAGGTCATTAGGATCGTATCTTAATAAGTAAACATGAAGGCGCAAGCAGATAAATCACAAAGTATAACTTACATACCTAACCACATCAGCACAATTAATCAGGTGACAATTATAATTTAAATAAATAGGCACAGCAGGCACATAATAAAAAATATGACATCAGTGAAAAAGCAGTGCAGCCAAGCGATGCATAATATACACAAGTTACAACTCAATTCATGGATAATCATTGTCAAAATCAGTTAACGTACGCAAGCACGTCGCTTCACAAGCAAATTCATAGAACATGTAATTAGCACAAAGTATGAATCACGTAATCGCGCAGCAAATTACGTCTAAGGTACGTACCTAAGTGGAAATATGTTACCTGAAAAATAAACTCAATTAATAATTACCTTTTTTAGTTTATTACTTTCTTCTTCAAAATGACATTTTTCCTGAAATTTTCTCGATAGCAAGTCGTCTTAACGTCGGACACGCACAGAATTTACCTGAAGTTCTTAAACACCTTATAGAACCGTATCCTGAAAAATACTGAATGTTAATAACAGAATTTATCAAGTCACTATAGCTTTATACTGATTTTATTCGGAGAAATTAGACTGTGTATTTATTTACGGCTGTCAGTGCATTCGCACTGAGCGCTCGATCAGCTGTAGGCGCGTGACGTAGGAAGTGATTGTTTGCGGTCAACGACTGCCTTTAGCGGCGCGCAGACTTGACTGTTGCTTTGAGTATGTGCCACCGCCAAAACACAGCGCGGTGTTCTTGTACTCTCCGCATGTTTACATGTAGCTGTTAGTTTCTCACCTGTATGTCATTCTACAAAAAATTTTTCAAAAGTATATCATTCCACAAAAATTTTAACGTTTGATATATGATGTATTCCTTTAGAGCGTCGTGATTTAAGGGTTTCTACTTCGACAGTGTTATCATGAATAATTTTGCGAATTCTATATGGGCCGTTATAAAGCAGAAAAAATTTGCGACACAAGCCTTTTCCTTTGTGAGACAAACGATGGGACTTAATTAACACCTTCTGACCAACTGACAAAATTTTTAAACGACCAGGACGCTTTGCTGATTTCACTCTTCTAGCAGCCGCAGATGCAATATTTTGTAGAGCCAGGTTGACAACTTCAGAATGCCGCAGTTTCCGTGTAGGCGGAAAAGGAACGATTTCAGAAATGCGATTTGTCGGTGCTTTGTTTTTTAATATCAGTATAGGTGGTAAAGAAGTTGAATCATTAGGGAGTTCATTCAGAATGTTTTGAAAAATATGAAGATACTGATCCCACGTTCTGTGATTCTGATGACAATAAAGACGACACAATTTATTGATTTCCTTCATCCATCTCTCTGAAGCGTTAGATTGGGGGTGAAAAAGTGAAATGAAAATTGGTTTAATTTTACGACGCCGTAGAGTACGAAGCCAAATTTTAGAACGAAACTGTGATCCATTATCTGATATAACCTTATCAACATGACCAACTTCTTTAAGAAAATGGTTAATGAAAGCATTAGATACTGAACGAGCTGTTGCTTTGCGTAACGGTGTAAAACACACATATTTTGATGTCAATTCCACTGCTACGAAAATGTACGCAAAACCATTAGTAGATCGAACCACTGGACCGAACAAATCGACTGCAGCCATGTCCTTTAATTTTGCTGGAATGATAGGAAACAACGGTGCTCTGTGAGAAACTGTCGGCGGTTTTTGACATAATTTGCATAAACGAGGTGTGGCCAAATCGTCCAATCTAACAGAACGTCTAAGAAAATTACAGACACCAAGGAAACTACGAACATCACGTTTTGTGGTAGGAACAGCATAATTACGAATAGCGTCAAGTTTTTCTGGATCAGGAAGAATACCTTCTGTAGAAATAATGTGACCGAGAAATCTCACCTGAGAACGACCAAATTCAGATTTTTCTAAGTTCACTGTAATGCCAACTCTTGCAAAGATACGTAACAATGAATCCAAAATTTTGTTGTGCTCACTCCAAGAATGTTTAGCAATAAGAATGTCGTCAACATATGAAGTAATATTGTCACGAAGATAAACAGGTAAAATTTCATTTAAACTACGAACGAATGCTGCTGAAGATACAGTAAGTCCAAACGGTAATTTACGAAATCACATTTAGGTAAATAGTCATATCCGGTTATTGTTTACTTACTCACTAGATAGATTGATAGTCGAAGAGTTGTTTCGATAGATGCAAAGAATAGTAAAAGAGTAGGCAGCGGTACAGAAAACTAAAAGAGAAATAGCACCACTACAGCTCGAGGCCCTGTGCACGCTACGGCACATATTCACTTAGAGTAGTGAATCCCCTGAGGACCTTAATAGCTGCACATTAATTTTAGTTTGTGACTTAATGGCAAATTTAGCGGAAGTGCGTACATAAATTGATCTAACCATGAACATAGATGTATCTCATTCTTAGAATTGCGGAAGATCTTAAATTTCCGAACAGTCAAAAAGTGTTTATAATCAATGTTTTCTCCTCGTGGCGACAAAGACCTACCGCGTCTGTCCCAGTCCCAATGCCGATTATTGTCAAGTTCGCGCGCCTGGCGCTCTCTTGTTACATCCCGTAAATGAAACAAATTATTTTCTTCAAACCCCTCTGGTATCTGTGATTCTAAATTTCCTTTGCCGTCTTTTCCTACGATTTCGCCTTCAATTTGTTTGACTTGCTTTTTTAATGCCTCAAATTCCCTTTTCACGCGTTCATAAAATTTTCCCTGATTTTCAACATGTTTATTTATGTTCTGGTACTCTTCGGTTTCTGAAAATGGCAATGGAGCTGTGTCATCTGAATCTCTGTCCCCATTTAAACTAAGATTTGTCAATTTATCTGAAATCTCCTCCACTCTTTCCGATAAGTCACCAATTTGTTCTTTCTGTTTATTTACGTCTTCCGTAAGTGTCGCGACTCGCGTTTCAGTATTAACGCATTTAGTAGTTAACTGTTCATATTGTTGTGTTAGATTATTTATTCTGTCATTTGGTACGGATTCCTCGATTCTCTCAAATATTTCTTCCTTATCTTGTGCACGTGATAAATTTAACTCTGAAAATTTCTGTACTATCACGCGATCTCTTTCTTCCTGTTCTCTATCCTGTTCCCTTTGTCTAATCTCCACTGCAACTAATCTATTATTGTGAGAATTCAGAATCGGTTGTACTTCTTCTCTGATTTCTTTCTTTAATTCATCTTTCATATTTTTGAAACATGTCCCTATTCGTGAATCTAACCGTGTTTCCAAAGTTCCCATATCAGTTTTTAATTCAGATCCCAAAGTTTCCATCTCTGTTTTAATTGTTCCTATTTGTGTTCCCATATCTGTTTTTAGTTCAGATCGTAAAGTTCCCATCTCTGTTTTAATTGTTCCTATCTCTGTTTTTAATTCAGATCCAAACCGTGTTTCCATATTTAATATAGCACTCATCAACTGCTCCAAAGTAACTGTTTCAAAATTCTTTTCACCCCTCACATTTCCCACAAAACCAACTTCCTTCTGCATAGCCATAAGGCCATCTGTGTTCGATACTATTCCAGAATCTTCTATCGTTACTCTCGTATTCTGTGAATTTTCTGATTGAGAAAAACCTTGAACTGGTTCCGGACTGTCTTCCCGACTTATTAAATTGTTTTCAACTCCATTATTCATCACACTGTTTTCCTCTGTTGGCGAGTTCGCCATGTTAACAATTTCGCCATTCTCACTATCCATCATTTTTGCCTTTTTCATCGATCGTGTAATCATTTACAAAACAAAAAAAATTCGTCACTGTACGAAAATTACACACAACGACTCCTCATCTTCAACAATACCATTCACACGAAATGTTTCCCTCAAACACGATTAACGAACAATTGAAATAATTGCACTAAATTGTCAAACGCGTATACAAGACGACAAAGAAAAAATTATGAGAAAAAAATACCATTAGAAGAATGACAATTACCAAATCTACACATGCAAAATAGACTACAATTACTAAACTACAAATTACTACAACAATACTACTGTCTACTATTTTTACAATCAGAAGAATTCCAAGGGACGATCCGAAGCAGCGGTCGCCACGTGCATGGGGGCTTAATAAAATGAAATGCAATTACTTTTTAGTTACTGTATGTCCGTTTACGCAAGTCTCGTAAACGGCTGGCCCTGACAACTAATTGTTACGCTATCTGACTGCATAGAATGACAACAAAGAATGTAAGAAAATTTTCTGTTAACACAATTAATTAATTAAGTCCCCAGCAACTATAAAACCTACGAAACCAATAAAGCACAAGTGTAGTTGTTCTGTGTGTGGTCGTGTGACTCAACGCACATCTGGCACGGTTCTTCTTCAACAAGACAAGAATTTTTAAATATCATTTATACTGACGTGATAAAAGAAAATTAGAAATACTATAATTGTCCAAGAAAATCAAAATTACATTCTAATACGAGAACACACGCCAGATGCTTTGTTGACTGAACCTGTAATGAAGCATTATTCAGGACACACAATAATAAGAAAATAAAGAACAGTAGTTAGTTACCTTAATTTATATTGACGAAAAGCACTCAGATCATTACAATATCTCCATTCGATCAACATCTGCTATCTCTCCCATCAAACCACTGCATAAAACATGGAACAACACTCTGCACTATCTCATCTCAACTTCCGCTACAAGCAGTGTCCACCACAACTGCTCGGCAAGAACTCTCGGCTAGAACTCCCGGCAAGAACTGTCTGCCACTACCTCTCAACACGCACTGCCAGTGGAGGCGGCGGAACAATACTCTCTCTGGCGCGATTTTTGGCGCTGTGGCTCAGTGTAGCCACCTTTCACAACCCCGTATAGAGGGTGGAAAGAATGAACAACTATATCTTTCTCTACGATCTCTGATTTCCCTTATTTTATCGTGGTGATCGTTCTTCCCTGTGTAGGTCGGTGTCAACAAAATATTTTCGCATTCGGAGGAGAAGGTTGGTGATTGGAATTTCGTGAGAAGATTCCGTCGCAATGAAAAACGTCTGTCTTTTAATGATTTCCAGCTCAAATCCAGTATCATTTCTGTGACACTCTCTGGCATATTTCGCGATAATACAAAACGTGCTGCCTTTCTTTGAGCTTTTAGATGTAATGAAGCTCTAACATTCTGCGTGGTGTCTGTTTGTTCTAAGTCGTGTCTCCCTACCACTTTCGCGCAACGATGCTCTGAGCGTGTTTTTTAGGGAATTGACTAGTCTGAACATGGGACCTGTTGCTGGTAAGGAGACGCCAGACCACACGTGACATGTAGAGCTCAGAAGAGTTCAGTGAGACTAGTGATGATATAATCAAATAATTAATGATTTCAGCGTCAGCTCCACTGCACTCCCTGTAAAAGAATCTTAATACTAACTAAATTTAGTGGAAGGGATTCAAGGCTTTCCTATTTTTAGTTAGCTGGTAAAATAACGTCGAAAAAGCAGTTAAGTTTACCATTGGAAATTTTATACTACTCACAAAACATTGTTTATAATTTGCACTATTGATAAAAGGAAATATTTTAATACAGGATGATAAAAACCAACTGCGTTCAACAAAAATGTGAACGAATATTGCCTGAATGGGTTTCCAAGTTCTACAATGGATCGAAGGGTGACATACGCCGTATCACATCTACAATCTAGACTTAAGTTAAGTTTCGTAAAAGAGAAAACTATCAAAATGGTCTACAGTGATTCTCAATTATCTTTAGTTACTTATTTAACTTGTCGTAAATTACAGTGGCTGAGGTGGCTTCTCAATAATTATATAACAGAAAAATCATCGCGTTTCAGATGTTAACTTCTAGTAGCAAATGTGAATACCACGAAGTTTAATTGACGATCGACACGAGTATTACGTAAAAAGGGGATGTAACAGATGAGACATCTGCAGTTCTGGGTGAAGCCTTATGCGCTATTATGCGGCATCGCGTGCGTTCATTAGCTTGTTGTCGGTTAGGCTGCGTCAGGGGGCGGCGGGTGGCGCAGCTCCGCACATCTCGCCATCTCGGAAGCTACTCCCTCCTAACTTCCACTTACTACAATTTACCAAAGTTGGTTTTAGAAAAGTTATCTGGCTGTGTTTTCAACTGACCAATCAGAGTCTCAATGTTAACCTTAAGCTCCACCTACAAAAATTTTGTCTATCCAATGAGGAACGTCATACTTTTCGTGGTGGGGCAATGTTTTTAAAGTTTGCAACGTAACAGAGACGCGAAAAAGTCTCACGCTAAAACTTGCGGCTGGTGTGGTACTGTTAGTGTTATCGTAAGATCGATACTGTTCTTCTGGAGGGCTCTAGCTTTTAACATGGGCTGGGGGGTGGTCCTGGTCGTTAGCTGGCGACGTGGGTGTCCGTCCCTTATCGTAGGGCCTTCTAGCCTAGACGATTCTGCTCTCGGCTTCTCGTTTAGCCCCTCAGAACTGCGTCTGTTTCAGGGTGGGAAGGTATGACATTCATTTAGGCGTTCTTGTGTTAGTCTGTAGTATTCCATTTGCTCACTCGTTGATCGTATTACTTCGATTAATTTAATGTCAAGATTTATTCGGAGCTATGTGACATTCTGCCGTATTTGCTCATCATGACAGGGTTTTCATGGAAGGTGTTGGATTTGCCTCACACCTTACAAAGCTATTCCACACGTTTACGCCTGTTGGAGTTCTGTTTTCTGAATGCCATTTAATGGCCGGCAGTGTGCGCTGTAACAGCTTTTGTGACTGAGTTACCCTGAGATGAGGGGCGCTGTGACGTTGTTTAGGCTGTCACGTCTGCTTTTGAGAGGCACAAAAATTATGTCCCGCGCAGAGCGACTGCTTAAATAACCCTCGACGGACTGCAAATTTTCCGCACCGCGCCGCGCCACCCTGCTCGGTGACGTCACCTGGCGGCGCCCTCTGACAGAGACGCGCAATGGTGGGGTGCGACACACGGCCGCCCCCGGTGTCGGCAGCTTTGCGCCGCAGCAGCCGCCACCCTGGAGCCGGCTTCCGCTAATAGACGCGCCGTCCCCAGGCGGCGCGCGGGGAGCGTGTCGCGCGTCCCAGGGTGACCATTACCACGACAGGCCCAGCCGCCGCGACAGATGCGCCGGGCACCCCTCGCGTCCGCACCCTCGCGAGGGCAGGTCAAAGCAGCAGCAGTCGCCGCCCGCCGCGCGCTACGGTAGCGCTATTGTTGTGCGAGGGGGTGCTCTGCTCTGTGAATAACCGCCGACCGGCTACCTTAGGGAACTGCCAAAACACTTCTACGTAATAATACAGACGCTTCGCTTACAGCATATAATCTCCGTCGGAGCAATCAACAACAATATCAAGTATCCGGCCACTCTCGTAAGACGATAGCGAAGCAAAGTTTTTTTTTTTTTTCTTTTCACTTTAAAGAGTAGCCAGTGCCAGGTTACTTCGTGCAATAGGTCCCGCGCATTAGGAGGCTTCGCAGATGCGTGAAAAACATCTGTCAAGTTACACTGTTGGCCATTAAAATTGCTACACCAAGAAGAAATGCAGATGATAAACGGGTATTCATTGGAGATATATATTATACTAGAACTAACATGTGCAAATTTCATGCAATTTGGGTGAATAGATCCTGGGAAATCAGTACCCAGAACAACTACCTCTGGCCGTAATAACGGCCTTGATATGTCTGGGCATTGAGTCAGAGCTTGGATGGCGTCTACAGGTACAGCTACCCATGCAGCTTCAACACGATACCACAGTTCATCAAGAATGGTGACTGGCGTATTCTGACGAGCCAGTTGCTCGGCCGCCATTGACCAGACGTTTTCAATGGGTGACAGATCTGGAGAATGTGCTGGCCAGGGCAGCAGTCGAACGTTTTCTGTATCCAGAAAGGCCCATACAGGACCTGCAACATGCGGTCGTGCATTATCCTGCTGAAATTTAGGCTTTCGCAGGGATCGAATGAAGGATGCAGCTTCAACACGATACCACAGTTCATCAAGAGTAGTGACTGGAGTATTGTGACGAGCCAGCTGCTCGGCCGCCATTGACCAGACGTTTTCAATTGGTGGCAGATCTGGAGAATGTGCTGGCCAGGGCAGCAGTCGAACATTTTCTGTATCCAGTAAGGCCCGTACAAGACCTGCATCATGCGGTCGTGCATTATCCTGCTGAAATGTGGGGTTTCGCAGGGATTGAATGAAGGATAGAGCCATGTATCGTAACACATCTGAACTGTAACGTCCACTGATCTAAGTGCTGTCAGTGCGAACAAGGGGTGACCGACACGTGTAACCAATGGCACCACATACCATCACGCCGGGTGATACACCAGTATGGCGATGACGAATACACGCTTCCAATGTGCGTTCACCACGATGTCACCAAAAACGGATGCAAGCATCATGACGCTGTAAACAGAACCTGGATTCATCCGAAAAAATGACGTTTTGCCATTCGTGCACCCAGGTTGGTCGTTGAGTACAGCAGCACAGGCGCTCCTGTCTGTGATGCAGCGTCAAGGGTAACCGCAGCTACGGTCTCCGAGCTGATAGTCCATGCTGCTGCAAACGTCGTCAAACTGTTCGTGGAGATGGTTGATGTGTTGCAAACGTCCCTATGTGTTGACTCAGGGATCGAGACGTGGCTGCACGATCCGTTACAGCCATGCGGATAAGATGCCTGTCATCTCGACTGCTAGCGATACGAGACCGTTGGGATCCAGCACGGCGTTCCGTATTACCCTCCTGAAACCACCGAGTCCATATCTGCTAACAGTCATTGGATCTCGACCAATGCGGGCAGCAGTTTCGCGATACGATAAACCGCAATCGCGATAGGCTTCAATCCGACCTTTATCAAAGTCGGAAGCGTGATGGTACGCATTTCTACTCCTTACACGAGGCATCACAACAACGTTTCACCAGACAACGCCGGTAAACTGCAGTTTGTGTATGAGAAATCGGTAGGAAACTTTCTTCATGTCAGCAAGTTGTAGGTGTCGCCACCGGCGCCAACCTTTATGTGTGCTCTGAAAAGCTAAGCATTTGCATATCACAGCATCTTCTTCCTGTCGGTTAAATTTCGCGTCTGTAGCACGTCATCTTCGTGGTGTAGGAATTTTAATGTCCAGTAGTGTAGATATGAATGATATTCCACTTACAATGCAATTGGAAGACGGTGGTGCCCAAATCCACAACGGGTAGTTACAATTTTAGGTCATTTCTAAAAGTGAGCGGTGGTCACACCTTACAGTATATACTGAGGTGACAAGTCGTTGGATAGTGATATGCACGTACGAGTATACAGATGGCGGCAGTAACGCGTACAGAAAACATAAATGGACAGTGAATTGGCAGAGCTTTCATTTGTACTCATGTGATTCTTTTGAAAAGTTTTCCGACGTGATTATGGCCACAGGACGAGAATTAACAGAACTTGAAAGTGGGATGGTAGTTGGAGCTAGACGTTTGAGACTTTCCACTTCGGAAATGGTTAGAGAATTCAGTATCCCCAGGTGCACAGCGTCAGGAGTGTGCCGAGAATACCAAATATCAGGCATCACCTCGCACCACGGACAACGCAGCGGTTGACGGCCTTAGCTTAACGACTGAAGGCAACGGTGTTTCCGTAGGGTTGACAGTGCGTCCAATTATCACACAAATCAGAGTGGGTCTACCGATAACGTATCCGTGAGTACAGTGGGACGAAATCTGGCGAGTGCCTTTTGCTAACACACCGATATCACCAATAGTGCCTCTCCAGCGCCAGTGACCTCATGGGTTGGACCCTAGACGACTGGAATACCGTGGCCTGGTCAGACGAGCCCCGATTTCATTTGGTAAGAGCTGGCGGTAGGGCTCGAGTGTACCGTAGACTCCACGAAGCCATGGACCCAAGTCCTCAAGCAGGCACTGTGCAAGCTCGTGGTGACTCTATAATGGTGAGATCCAATGACTGCTAGAAGAATGTGGAATCGGTGGGTTCAGGACGGTAATACGGAACGCCGAGCTGGATCCCAACGGCCTCGTATCACTAGCAGTCGAGATGACAGCCATCTTATCCGCAGGGCTGTAACGGATCGTGCAGCTACGTCTCGATCCCTGAGTCAACAGATGGGGACGTTTCCAAGACAACAACCATCTACACAAACAGTTCGACGACTTTGCAGCAGCATGGACCATCAGCTCGGAGACCATGGCTGCGGTTATCCTTGACGCTGCATCACATACAGGAGCGCCTGCGATGGTGTACACAACGACGAACCTGCGCGCACGAATGGCAAAACGTCATTTTTTCGGATGAATCCAGGTTCTGTTTACAGCATCATGATGGTCGCATCCGTTTTTGGTGACATCGCGGTGAACGCACATTGGAAGCGTGTATTCGTCATCGCCAACTGGCGTATCACCCGGCGTGATGCTATGGTGTGCCATTGTTTACACGCCTCGGTTACCTCTTGTTCGCATTGACGGCACTTTGAACAGTGGACGTTACTTTTCAGATGTGTTACGACCCGTGGCTCTACCCTTCATTTGATCCCTGTGCAACCCTACATGTCAGCAGGATAATGCACGACCGCATGTTGCAGGTCCTGTACGGGCCTTTCTGGATACAGAAAATTTTCGACTGCTGCCCTAGCCAGCTCATTCCCCAGATCTCTCATCAACTGAAAACGTCTGTTCAATGGTGGCGGAGCAACTGGCTCGTCACAATACTCCAGTCACTACTCTTGATGAACTGTGGTATCGTATTGAAGCTGCATGGGCAGTTATACCTGAACACGCCATCCAAACTCCGTTTGACTCAATGCCCAGGCAGGTCAAGGCCGTTATTACGGCGAGAGGTGGTTGTTCTGTGTACTGATTTCTCAGGATCTATGCAACCAAATTCCGGGAAAATGCAATCACATGTCAGTTCTAGTATAATATATTTGTCCAACGAATACCCGTTTATCATCTGCAGTTGTTCGTGGTGTAGCAATTTTAATGGCCAGTAGTGTACTTCAAGTTCCCAAACAAGGATGAAATTTTTATAGATGACGGTGCGCCGTATCACCGGGCAACAATTGTCGACAATTGGTTTGAAGAACATTCTGGAGAATTAGAGCAAATGATTTGGTCGCTCAGGTCACCCGATATGAATACAATCGAACATTTATTATGTACACAAAATCCAACACCGGCTACAGTTTCGCAATTATGGACTGGTATAGAGGAAGCATGGCTCAATATACCTGCTGCAGACTTCCAACAACTTGCTGAGTCCATGTCACGTCGACATGCTGCACTATGCCTGACTCCACATTAGGAGGTATCCCATGAATTTTTCCATTTAAGTGTATAATTTGCATGGGGAGTAATCAACAGTTATACCAGCAAGTACCTGGCCTTCAGGCAGGCAGAGTTTGGAGGTACCTCGAGTTAGTGAGTTCTAAGTACACAGTCCGGTCACATTTATGTGACCACTGCCTATGTTCGACATCAACGTTGCAATAACCACTCCCAGACGGCGGGTGGCAGCACTAACTGTGGAGGCTATATAAAGCGTGTAGAGGGGACACGGAAAACACTGCAGTCATTTTCCTGATGATGAAACGGAGATTATGCTGACGTCCAAAACGCATGATCGTTGGCTTTCGGGCCAAAAAAAAAAAAAAAAAGTGGCTCTGGGCACTATGAGACTTAACTGCTGAGGTTATCAGTCCCCTAGAACTTAGAACTACTTAAACCTAACTAACCTAAGGACATCACACACATCCATGCCCGAGGCACGATTCGAACCTGCGACCGTAGCGGTCGCGCGGTTCCAGACTGTAGCGCCTAGAACCGCTCGGCCAAACCGGCCGGTTTCGGGCCAAAGGCATGGCAAAATGGCATTATTCAAAACGGCAGCGAGGCAGTTGTGGTGCATCACAGGCAATAGATGGCAGGCGTGAAGGACGGTTGGAGAGACGTGCACCTGCGAGTAGACGCGCTACTGTTGAGTAACTGGTCGTCCAGGTGAACCAAGGGGCTACCAACAGCGAACCTTATTGCGTATGTTCCTCTGCAGCAGGCATCTAGTTTACGCACCCATGCTGACTGCGGTTCATTGGCGACGAAGGCTGGAATTTGCACTCCAGAGCCGCAACTGGATTCCACTGAGTGACAACTCGTGACCTTTTCTTCGGATAGATGACCGTTTTCATGTACGACCTCAAACGTCTGAAAACAAAATCCCTGGAAGTGTTAAGGTCTTGAGGACTATTTCCTTGGCATTCCCTTGGTCATCTCGTTATTCTGGAAGGCACAAAGACCCCACAGAGGTATGCATCTACCCTTGTGGAGCTAGTACACACCTACGTCCAGTTCATTTTTCATTGGTGCAATTGCATCTACCAACAGATCAATGCAATGTGTCACACAGCTCGCAGTGTACGTGCGTGGTTCGAAAACCACCAGGATCAGTTTACTGTACTGTTCTCGGCACCAAATTCCCCAAATTTAAACCCAATCGAGAATCTGCGGGACAGCCTCGATTGGGCTGGGTCTCCAAGTGAGGAACTTAGTGCAGCTGGCCACGACACTGGAGTCGCCATGGATCCACAACCCCGTCGGTACCTTCAAGAAACTCACTGGCCCTCTTCCTGCACGTCTGCCACGCGGGATAGCTGTGCGGTTCGAGGCGCCTTGCCACAGTTCAGAGGTTCGAGTCCTCTTTCGGGCATGGGTGTGTGTGTTATCCTTAGAGTAAGTTAGTTTAAGTTAGATAAAGTAGTGTGTAAGCTATAGGGAGAGCCGGGTCATATACAGTATCTACAATAGCCAAGAGGGAATATTAAGGGTGGACGACCAAGAACGAAGTGCTGCTATTCAAACGGGTGTAAGACAAGGATGTAGCCTTTCGCCCCTGCTGTTCAATCTGTACATCGAGAAAGCAATTATGGAAATAAAAGATAAATTCAGAAGTGGAATTAAAACTCAAGGTGAAAGGATATCAATGACACGATTCGCTGATGACATTGTTATCCTGAGTGAAAGTGAAGAAGAATTACATGATCTGCTGAGTGGACTGAACAGTCTAATGAGTACAGAGTATGGACTGAGAGTAAATCGAAGAAATACGGAGGTAATGAAAAGTAGCAGAAATGAGAACAGCGAGAAACTTAACATCAGGATTGATGGTCACGAAGTAGATAAAATAAAGGAATTCTGCTACCTAAGCATGATGGAGGGAGCAAGGAGGACATCAAAAGTAGACTAGCAATGGCTAAAAGGACACTGCTGGCCAGGAGAAGTCTATTAATATTGGTCTTAATTTGAGGAAGAAATTTCTGAGAATGTACGTCTGGAGTACAGCATTGTGTGGTAGTGAAAGATGGACTGTGGGAAAACGGGAACAGAGGAGAATCGAAACATTTCACAATTTTGGTAAACATTTTTGGAAACAGTGATCAATAGAGTATTATATTTTAGCTAAAGTTCAGTCTTGATCACAACACTTATGTCTCAATAACGTAGGTGACCGGTTTCGGTTATATTTATATAACCATCTTCATATATATATATATAACCGAAACCGGTCACCTATGTTATTGAGACATAAGTGTTGTGATCAACACTGAACTTTAGCTAAAATACGAAGCATTTGCAATGTGGTGCTACAGACGAATGTTGAAAATTACGTGGAGTGATAAGGAGGTTCTGCGCAGAATGGGAGAGGAAAGGAACATGTGGAAACCAGTGATAAGAAGAAGGAACAGGATGATAGGACATCTGTTAAGACATCAAGGAATGACTTCCATGGTACTAGAGGGAGCTGTAGAGGGCAAAAACTGTAGAGGAAGACAGAGAATGGAATACGTCCAGCAAGTAATTGAGGAAACAAGTGCTACTCTGAGCGGGCCGCATCAAACCAGTCAGAAGACTCAGCAGTTTGGTCCTATAGGAACTTACCACCTCTACCACCACCACCTGCTCGCCTCTCAGCAGTCTGCGTTATTTACACCTCTGTCAGGTCACGTTAATGTGATTGGATAATGTATTACAATGTATATGCTGTGAAAATGGTACGCGAAGTCTCCAGAAAATGAAAAGTTTCTCAAGCGTACACAAAGACTTTACACGAACCAATGAACTACCACACTCAACAGGACTTGAGACAGATCGGTCACGAGGCGCTTAAGACTAAACTACAAGAAGTAAACTACAATCAAGTTCGAGATTTTTCGTCAAATCCTTCGCTGGTCGAAGTGAGTTATAAATGGGAACGTCAAATTAGAGTCCAGTTAGCGTAGTCACCTTGCTACTTGGCACATTGGTAACGCACTAGACTCACCTCTGTGAGGACTGTGGTGCAAAGTCCGTCCGAACATCCAGATTTAAGTCTCCCTCTTTTACCTAAATCGTTATATGCAAATGCCAGATTAGTTAATTTGAAAGGACAATGTGTAATTCCTCCCTCATTCTTCTTTTGCTCCGGTTCTCTAATGCTCTCATCGGTGACGTGTTTCCTTACCTCCCTCCTTTTCGAGATACTCATAGATGGCTGTGCACTTTCA
Organism: Schistocerca cancellata; assembly: GCF_023864275.1. Taxonomy (NCBI): domain Eukaryota; kingdom Metazoa; phylum Arthropoda; class Insecta; order Orthoptera; family Acrididae; genus Schistocerca; species Schistocerca cancellata. The sequence continues at coordinate 745,136,546 of NC_064628.1, read as the reverse complement.
CTAAACTGCGCACTCGCGTGTGATTAGTTTCATATACGGTCGCGAAAACAGATGACAAACCAAGAGGCCAACAACGTAGTTCAAACCGCGCTGTGTCAACGTATCCGAAAGTTTGTGTACACACGATATTAGAGTCGCCACACTGGAACAGAGGTGTTAGTTCACTGATTTATGTTTAGCATTAAAACAAATTTGTCACTGCCTGAGAGACGAGGGAGGGGTAGGGAGGGCGTGAATATTTAACGTCCCAGTGACATCGAGAACATTGCCTTCGCAGAAGCAGCTAAGTAGTTAGTTAGTAACATATTCCATGGACCATTTTGCACGATAGATCGTAATGAAGTAAAAAGAGTCATTATGCATTCACATCTCAAATTAATTCGGACATACGATTACAAGCTGAACATTTCAAATATTTTTATAGAAAAAGAATATATATATATATATATATATATATATATATATATAGTTGTTAGTGATTTATACGCTCCGCTTTTACGTATTAGATTAATAGAAAATCTTCTACGGAATAGAAGAAATTGTCAAGGAGAAACTTTCTCAGTTTGTTACCAAATTTTACTTTGTTGTTTGTCAGACATTTTATAACACTGGGAAACGGTTAAAAATTTCTGTTGCAGTATTGTGCCCTCATTTTTGTGCTAAAGACAAACTTGTTGTAAAGTAATGAACTTCATTTTTCCTTCTGATATTGTAATTATATACCTTACTCTTCCTCTTGAACTGTAGTGGATTATTTACAACAAACTTCATGAGGGAATAAATATACTGTGAAGCAGTAGTCAGAATGCCCAACTCCTTAAACAGATGTCTACAAGATGATCGTGGGTGAGCACCACATATTATTTTCACAGCACGTTTTTGCGCAGTGAAGACTATCTTTCTTAAAGATGAGTTACGCCAGAACATTATTCCATATGACATTATTGAACGAAAATATGTAAAATACGTCACCTTACTGATTTGTCTCTCCTCAAGACTTGCAATGAATCTAAGTGCAAATATGACTGAACTAAGTTGTTTTAGGAGTTACAAAATGTGTATTTTTCCATTTTAAATTCTCATTAGTATGGACCCCTGATAATTTTGAAGTTTCCACCATATGTATTATTTCCTCACAATATGTTACACTTATTATTGGTGTAGTACGTCTAGATAAGCAGAAGTGAATATGTTGGGTCTTTTTAAAATCCAGGGTGAGACTATTCGCAGAAAACCAGTCAATGATACTTTTAACAATTTTGTTTACCTTTTGTTCTGTTTCTATACATGTGCTTGGATTGATTACAATACTACTGTCATCTGCAAAAAGAACTAATTGTGCTTGTTGTATACAAGACGGAAGATCGTTTACATATCTGAGGAACAGTAGTGGACCTAAGACCGAACCTTGGGAAAATCCATACGTGATTCCTCGCCAGTCAAAAATATGTCCCTGAACTGTAATGCTTGAATTACTAAGTACAACTCTCAATATTCTTTTGGTTAGACATGACATTATTCATACGTTGGTTACACCATCAATCCCATAAAATGTTAATTTACCTAGAAGAATACTGTGATTCACAGTCCAGTGCCTTAGAGGAGTCGCAGAAAATACCAACTGGTGTTTTTTTCATTATTTAATGTTCGTAAAATCTGTTTAGTGAACGTGTAAATGGTATTCTTAGTAGAGCAACCCTTCTGAAGCCCAAACTCTTATTTGTTAGGGATGATATTGATGATAAGGTGAGATACTCGTACTGTTCTAGAATACAATGAAAAATTTTGGAGAACGGTGTAAGTAGTAAAATAGATCGGTAATTATTGATATCTCTCTTATCACCTTCCCCCAAGAGGGGTTAAACAACGGCATATTTTAGGCTCTCTGGAAAAATGCCGTGAGTCTGTGATGCATTACATTATTCAGATAAGACTGGGCTCATTACATGAGAACAGATTTTTAGTACTCCATTGGAAACACCATGAAAACCAGATGAGCTTTTATTTTTGAGAGAACGTATATTTTTCTTGATTTCAGAAGAAGTTGATGATACTTTCATGTGATTGAATTTTATGAAAGTTACGTTTTCAACATACTGTTGTGATTTTGCTCTTGAACTGTTTGTCCCTATGCTTTCTCCTAGAATTAACAAATGGTTATCAGATAGTTTTGCTACCTGTGACTCATCATTTATAGCCTTTCCATTCAGTTCAACAGTGTTGTGTTGTTCTGTGGATGGTTGTCCTGTCTTTCGCTACACTACATTCCATATTGTCTTAAATCTGTTGTCGGAAGTACTGATTTCTGTTCAAATGGTTCAAATGGCTCTGAGCACTATGGGACTTAACATCTGAGGTCATCAGTCCCCTAGAACTTAGAACTACTTAAACCTAACTAACCTAAGGACATCACACACATCGATGCCCGAGGCAGGATTCGAACCTGCGACCGTAGCAGTCGCGCGGTTCCGTACTGAAGCGCCTAGAACCGCTCGGCCACCGCGGCCGGCTACTGATTTCTGTCATTATGTGTATGTTCTCTAATTTTTTTAATAACCTTTCTTAGTAATTTTGAGTATGTTTTGTAGTTTTAGTGTACTTTCTGATTACTGATGCGGAAAGCTAGGATGGAGAAAGGAAAGGAAACAAAATCGACCGTGGATTCGTTAATGGAACTAACCCGTCCTTAGGTGAATTAACTAAGAGAAACAAAGTAAAAGCATAAATCAGAGTTAAAGAACATTGATTTGAATGCTGCTAATCCAGAAAACTACGGATTTCATTTTGGGATCCAAACAGCATGGTCATCATCGACATTTTATAATACAGTGGCATGAGTTATTACATTTGTCGTCTTCTTCTTTTGCTTCTTCTTCTTCTTCTTCCATTCAGTATTATACGTTTTAGCCTGCTACGTTCTTATCAGGCAGTTCTCCTGCCATTTTTTCATTGGCCAACCTAGCGATCTTACTCCGTTGGGATGACAGTGTGGCACGGATTCTCGAATCTTCTTTGAGCTCACTCGTTGTAGAGGTTTTCTCCACTTGTTTTGATGGTTCTTTAAATAGTGAGTGATGATTTCTATTTTTAGGTTCCTTCAACACAGCTTCATTCTTTTTGTGATCCCATTTGGGGTAACCAGCTGTTCGTCTCAAGAATTTCATTTTACATGCTGTTAGTCGTTTCGGATCTTTCGCCTTTATTGTCGAGGCTTCGCTCTCAAATCACTGCACATGTCTCGCTGAGGTCTTATAAAGGCCTATTCTGCTGTGTTTCTAGACTGGGAAAGGCGACGTTACGGTATTAATGGTTCCCATTGTTGTCGTATGCTTGGTGGTTCTTTCAGTAAGATCTGTTCACTCCAGAAAGGATAGTTTATTGACTAAATTTGTGCCGGCCGCGGTGGTCTAGCGGTTCTGGCGCTGCAGTCCGGAACCGCGGAACTGCTACGGTCGCGGGTTCGAATCCTGCCTCGGGCATGGGTGTGTGTGATGTCCTTAGGTTAGTTAGGTTTAAGTAGTTCTAAGTTCTAGGGGACTTATGACCTAAGATGTTGAGTCCCATAGTGCTCAGAGCTATTTGAACCATTTTTGACTAAATTTGTGAATGTGTTCACTCTTCCTCGAATTTTATTTTTCAGAAAGCTCTTACTTTGAATTTAGAATTTTCTACAGAAGACCATTGTTTTTGTTTCTCCGGTGCTAAGTTCCATGCTGTATTTGTTGGTTATAATACAGAACGCTGCAAGTCATCCTCTGAAGGTGCTACAAGAGCAACTCAGCTACAAAAAGAAAGGCGTCTAGCTTTGTGTTTCTGTTGACTTGAATAGGTCCGTGTGGTATTTGTTCGCACTAATGGATCATTTTATTCACACAAATAATAAACGTAATAGCAAACACGCCGAAAATGAATTCACAGAATCCAGATATTGAGGGCTCCAGTTATGCAAGCATCGATATACTGTATCTGTGTAAACATGGAGTGCATAGGGGCCTGAAAATGTCATTAATGAGATGTCGAAACTGCTCGTCTGAATAAAATAGCTTCTGAAAACATGCGGCTGTTTGGCGATCTTTCTTTGATAAATATTTGACCTGCCGCTGTCCCGTATCTACTATGGTTCAACAGAGATTGACTGGTGAAACGCCGCATACTTGACATACTCAAGAATGGATTCTGCGCCAGTCTGATCACTTATCCCCTCTCTGGACACAGATTCAATTTGTTCTGTAAAATTTGTTTATATTTTCGATAAGTTGCTGCGGAACATGATTACCTGCAAGTATCTGTAATAATTTGTTTCTGCTGACGTTATCAAAAAGTTTTTTCGAAGTCGACTAAGTTTTGGGTTGTATCTTGGAGCAATTTGTTACGTTTGGAGTAACGTTACTTCTCTGGAGTACTTTCATTTCAAAATGGAATAAGAAGATGCATTAAACTACTGTTAGATGGCAGGCTAGAGGCGAAAATCTGTGAATTTTTCCTAGGTACAGTGCCCTATATGTCTGTTTCGTGGTTAACGGGAGTTATACTTGAGTACAATATCTTTCCGCTCAGGTTTATCTCTGATCACTCAGCCACAAAGAGTCGCTGTCAGAGGTGATTACACTCCTTATCAAATCAAATCTGAGTGAAATCTTATGGGACTTAACTGCTAAGGTCATCATTCCCTAAGCTTACACACTACTTAACCTAAATTATCCTAAGCACAAGCACACACACCCATGCCCGAGGGAGGACTCGAACCTCCGCCGGGAGCAGCCGCACAGTCCGTGACTGCAGCGCCCTAGACTGCTCGGCTAATCCCGCGCGGCATTACTCTCTTAAACTAGTGACTAAGCTGCAGTGTGGTGTTGTAATAATACCTTGTGCAATTATTGTTTTCGTAACACCTAGATTATGCTGGTCTCCTGTAACGTAGTTAAATACTTTATCGATTGGTATCCTCTTTTCCTATATACTTAGCACAATTAACTTTACCTGATCCGTGTCAATTTTATTACATATCAGGTCAGCCACGCTCTGCTTTTAAAAACTGCGTGACGCAAACAAGTATGCTGACAGCAACCAATGTGCGGGAGTTTTTAGTGGGTAATACTCCTTAAGTTCTCTAATACTCCGAAAGTTCCATTTTTATTGAGTGGAGTAAATTTTGCTTTGTGCTTTGTTTTTCAATTGTATTAGACGTGCCATGTATTGCAGACACTTCGGAAAGACTACACGGCATAAAATACGTAACAGTGACCAATACAAAATAAGAGGATGTTTTAATCCTAATAATAACAGCAGTGCAGAAAATTGATACGACTCAAGAAATGGATCGCTCTCATTGCGGCACATAATTATATGGAACACGTAACAGTAGCAGGGGAATCCCATCTCTAGATTTGTTAACGAACAGCCTAAGCCATGCACTCGAACACACAAAGTTATACGTAGTTCGTAGTTCGAGAAATACACTCCTGGAAATGGAAAAAAGAACACATTGACACCGGTGTGTCAGACCCACCATACTTGCTCCGGACACTGCGAGAGGGCTGTACAAGCAATGATCACACGCACGGCACAGCGGAGACACCAGGAACCGCGGTGTTGGCCGTCGAATGGCGCTAGCTGCGCAGCATTTGTGCACCGCCGCCGTCAGTGTCAGCCAGTTTGCCGTGGCATACGGAGCTCCATCGCAGTCTTTAACACTGGTAGCATGCCGCGACAGCGTGGACGTGAACCGTATGTGCAGTTGACGGACTTTGAGCGAGGGCGTATAGTGGGCATGCGGGAGGCCGGGTGGACGTACCGCCGAATTGCTCAACACGTGGGGCGTGAGGTCTTCACAGTACATCGATGTTGTCGCTAGTGGTCGGCGGAAGGTGCACGTGCCCGTCGACCTGGGACCGGACCGCAGCGACGCACGGATGCACGCCAAGACCGTAGGATCCTACGCAGTGCCGTAGGGGACCGCACCGCCACTTCCCAGCAAATTAGGGACACTGTTGCTCCTGGGGTTTCGGCGAGGACCATTCGCAACCGTCTCCATGAAGCTGGGCTACGGTCCCGCACAGCGTTAGGCCGTCTTCCGCTCACGCCCCAACATCGTGCAGCCCGCCTCCAGTGGTGTCGCGACAGGCGAGAATGGAGGGACGAATGGAGACGTGTCGTCTTCAGCGATGAGAGTCGCTTCTGCCTTGGTGCCAATGATGGTCGTATGCGTGTTTGGCGCCGTGCAGGTGAGCGCCACAATCAGGACTGCATACGACCGAGGCACACAGGGCCAACACCCGGCATCATGGTGTGGGGAGCGATCTCCTACACTGGCCGTACACCACTGGTGATCGTCGAGGGGACACTGAATAGTGCACGGTACATCCAAACCGTCATCGAACCCATCGTTCTACCATTCCTAGACCGGCAAGGGAACTTGCTGTTCCAACAGGACAATGCACGTCCGCATGTATCCCGTGCCACCCAACGTGCTCTAGAAGGTGTAAGTCAACTACCCTGGCCAGCAAGATCTCCGGATCTGTCCCCCATTGAGCATGTTTGGGACTGGATGAAGCGTCGTCTCACGCGGTCTGCACGTCCAGCACGAACGCTGGTCCAACTGAGGCGCCAGGTGGAAATGGCATGGCAAGCCGTTCCACAGGACTACATCCAGCATCTCTACGATCGTCTCCATGGGAGAATAGCCGCCTGCATTGCTGCGAAAGGTGGATATACACTGTACTAGTGCCGACATTGTGCATGCTCTGTTGCCTGTGTCTATGTGCCTGTGGTTCTGTCAGTGTGATCATGTGATGTATCTGACCCCAGGAATGTGTCAATAAAGTTTCCCCTTCCTGGGACAATGAATTCACGGTGTTCTTATTTCAATTTCCAGGAGTGTATAATAGTTTACTTGGAGCAACATTGCACATAGCAGAATGAACTATTACATGGGCGATCAGCGTGGCCAAATGGCCAAATAGCCCTTGGAAACAATATGGATTCTGTGCACGGCGCAGAACAAGGTGCACGAACAATCCATTCCAATAATATTATAAATATGCACCTTTCAATTTACATCTTCATTGAATAATAATGGCTACTCCGCTTTTCATTTGCATCTGTTAGGCAACTAGCTTTCTCTCTCTCTCCCTCCATCTTTGTCTCTCTCTCTCACCCTCTCTTCATAGAATAATGTTGGCTACTCCATTTTCCATTTACATCTATTAGCCGATTAGTTCTCTCTCTCCCTCTTTCACTCTTTCTCTCTCTCTCTCTCACACACACACACACACACACACACACACACACACTCACACGAGTGCGCGCTTCGCGATGTAGCATAGCCAGAGTGCTCTATAGTACATTGGAAAGACGACCCCAGTGCATCATTGCCTGGTAAAACGTGACGGTCATTAACGGAACCCCCAAATCGGGCGAGGATGGAGGGCATTGTCAGTAATAATTAGTATTTGTGACTTTCGAGGCACGCTTTCTCTTCTATTTCGTACTCAAATCTTCAGGAACTGTGTTGTTTACTGATCTAGTAATCGATGGCCGACTGGAAGAGGCATTTAGCTCCAAATTAAGTTATGTATGATATATAAATGACAGAAATGATGTTAGAGAAACAGAAATAATACTAGTGAGAAACGTAAACCCTTTTTAAGGTCCTCATTCATGCCCAGGATCTGTATAAAATGTGTGCACGATGTACACATGGAGTGCAGGACACCATCGCAGTATACCTACGGCAGGAACTAATGCACAGTTGCTGAAATACAACCATGTTCAGAATTTAGTTTTCCAGACCTTTCGTAGTAGAAAATAAACAAGGGAAACAAATTACGTTTCCTAAATATTTATGCGTTGTAATAAAATAAAAAAGTGAATACAATGTGCTACAGGAAATGTTACAGATTTGATAGCCTCCTTCGTACTCGAAAGTGTTTCAATGCAAACTGTTAATACAACTTTACCTGTTCTGTGATTACTAGTAATGTTAAAACGTATCTTCTCTCTTTGTAGTTACTTTGATATAATATCTAGAGTGAAGAACAGCGTAAGCAACCACTGAATACTTTTACCTAATGATGGCTGCAGAACAGTGTTTATATTGAACGTAATTAGCAGAATCCAATGTTCAGGAAACCAACACGGAATTCACAACTACTTAGTATCCAATACAATCCCGAATCCGACTAAAACTACAAATTGGCCGTACCTCCAACTCGTGTATAAGAGATGATCAAAAAGTTTCATTTCGAAGTTTGTACAGTCTTGAACCGGTGTGTCAATCAGGCAAAATCACCGTGGGAATTGAGACATTCATACCGATGATGCACCAGAGAGAAGATACCCGTTTCATAAACTACTCCGTTCTGCTGCGTCCAGAAGTCCATAATTTCCTGCTGCACATCCTCGTCTACCCGTCAAGGACATTTCTGAGGGTCCGATAGCGTGACAATCGTATGGGGAAAGATCAGAACTATAGCATGGGTACTCGAAAGCCTCCCACTTCCGTTGGTGTACCTTCTGCGTAGCGACGTTTGCAATATGGGGCGTCTTGTGTTGAATCGCGACTTGGCGGACCATTCCTCAACGGTGATTTTCGACAGACATGCTGCCCCATACACACTCCGGTGTATGTCTACCGGTGTTTGTCCTTCGACAGCCAAGAAAAGAAATACAGCATGGTGATGCTGTTAAGAAAAATTTCGTTAAAATGTCGCCATAATTCGTGTTTCCGCATTTACTGCACGCATGTCGAAAAGACGCGAATTCCATACTAATGCCTTTCCTACATTTTGGAGCCTATAAACCCGCATCGTATCACGCTGCGTTACATATAAGCTGCAGCAATGACCTAAAACAGAAACTTTTTGATCGTCCCTTATCCTCCCAACACTTTCTTTTCTTTTTTCATGACGTTCGGACCCAATAAATTAATTATAGTTGCGGCATCCAGTTCCTAACCAATGATCACGAATCCAGGTACCGCTTTGCGGCACTATACATCCGAATCCCAACTTCCAAACATCTTCACGTCTTATTCATTCTGTCACGCCGTGATGTAGATCAGGTAAATAAATAAATGTCGTGTGACTAGGGCCTCCCGTCGGGTAGACCGTTCGCTGGGTGCAAGTCTTTCGATTTGACGCCACTACGGCGACTTGCCCGGCGATGGAGATGAAATGATGCTGATTAGGACAATACAGCACCCAGTCCCTGAGCGGAGAAAATCTCCGACCCAGCCGGGAATCGAATACGGGTCATTAGGATTGACATCCTGTCGCGCTGACCACTTTTTTTTTGCATTTTGTTCGTTGTGGTTGGTCGTTGCGGACGTCACATGAGATCCATTCAAGTTCGTTGTTGATCCTTTCACTCAGTTTTTTTTATTACACAGGCCAACCAACTCTCTGACCGAACACGCTGAGCTACCGTGCCGGCTACTACTCACCTACCGGGGGCGGACACGTCAATCAGGTTCCAGTACCTAACGATGAAATCCATCCCGAGGTATACCCTTCTTTCCAGCACCAGTCATAACGCCCCGCCTGATACCACCTTCCATTTCCCTCCATTTCTCTCCGTTTCCCTTTGTCCCTATTAATGACTCTGATTCTCTACCTGCGGTTGCACAAGGCCCCATAGGCACATCCATCATTCCACCTCCATCATGAATGTTATCATTTTCACGCACACCATTCCCGGCATCTTTAAATCTTGACATCAACGACGGTTTTTAAATATAATAAAAAGTCATTTTGTTGGGAACTGAAATAGGGAAAAAGGGTAAAAATTGCATTCAAGACAGTTCGCTGCAATATGTCATTTCGCTCCATATTTCGTTTGCTGGATACGACCTGCTGTTACTTTGCACTTCGCACCCCATCTGTTTGGACTACTTTCGGTAGCTCACGACGACTTCGAATTTTCTGAACTTCGTTGACGTACGAGATTCGAACTTTTCTGTTTTTCCCACTTTCTTTGAGAGTATGAATGCAGAGCTTAGTGACAGTTCCGTCGCACTTAATGGCTCGTTCGCTTCGAGCAGTGTTTTTGCATGAGATTATATTGCCAATATGTGGAAGGATTAGCAGATACTATCTAAAACTGAAAGTGAATTGGAAGTGAGACACAGACAACATTGAGTGCTATACGTAAACGGTAATCGCATTTTTCCTGACCATCAGAAAAATTTGGCAGCTTACTGTGACCTGTTAGGGGGCTGTGACATCATGTGTCACGGCCTGGTCTCATGGAGCAGTCTATCCGGCTTAGTTTTGAAATCACTCATCACGGAAGAGTACAGTCCAGATGTCTGGCCACACACATCATTCAGCTAAGCTACACTCCTGGAAATTGAAATAAGAACACCGTGAATTCATTGTCCCAGGAAGGTGAAACTTTATTGACACATTCCTGGGGTCAGATACATAACATGATCACACTGACAGAACCACAGGCACATAGACACAGGCAACAGAGCATGCACAATGTCGGCACTAGTACAGTGTATTTCCACCTTTCGCAGCAATGCAGGCTGCTATTCTCCCATGGAGACGATCGTAGAGATGCTGGATGTAGTCCTGTGGAACGGCTTGCCATGCCATTTCCACCTAGCGCCTCAGTTGGACCAGCAGACCAAGGCAGAAGCGACTCTCATCGCTGAAGACGACACGTCTCCATTCGTCCCTCCATTCACGCCTGTCGCGACACCACTGGAGGCGGGCTGCACCATGTTGGGGCGTGAGCGGAAGACGGCCTAACGGTGTGCGGGACCGTAGCCCAGCTTCATGGAGACGGTTGCGAATGGTCCTCGCCGATACCCCAGGAGCAACAGTGTCCCTAATTTGCTGGGAAGTGGCGGTGCGGTCCCCTACGGCACTGCGTAGGATCCTACGGTCTTGGCGTGCATCCGTGCGTCGCTGCGGTCCGGTCCCAGGTCGACGGGCACGTGCACCTTCCGCCGACCACTGGCGACAACATCGATGTACTGTGGAGACCTCACGCCCCACGTGTTGAGCAATTCGGCGGTACGTCTACCCGGCCTCCCGCATGCCCACTATACGCCCTCGCTCAAAGTCCGTCAACTGCACATACGGTTCACGTCCACGCTGTCGCGGCATGCTACCAGTGTTAAAGACTGCGATGGAGCTCCGTGTGCCACGGCAAACTGGCTGACACTGACGGCGGCGGTGCACAAATGCTGCGCAGCTAGCGCCATTCGACGGCCAACACCGCGGTTCCTGGTGTGTCCGCTGTGCCGTGCGTGTGATCATTGCTTGTACAGCCCTCTCGCAGTGTCCGGAGCAAGTATGGTGGGTTTGACACACCGGTGTCAATGTGTTCTTTTTTCCATTTCCAGGAGTGTATAAGCTCTCCGCGCGAGAGTATAAAGATCGCACAGATGTTGCGTGACGAAGGCAAAAGTTCTAGCATTCCAATGACAATAACGTTTGCAGTGCACGAAGTATTGGTGTATGCCCTCCGTCTGTTGCTGGCGAAGTGTTGAAGTGCCGGCAGGCAGGAGGGATGGCAGGGAACGCTCCTCGTCTCCTTAATGGACGTGGAGGAAGCAAAGTGCGTCACCGTTTGCCAAGCCGGAAGAGGGTGTGTTTGCACGGCTCAGGGGGCGGACCGTCTTCCAGCGACGTCGGCGTCACGGAGTTGGCCCACTCCTTGATCCTGTAACTTATAAACTGGCGCCTACCGAGGTACGGTGACGTTAGCCGAGACGCATCTAACACCCGATGAAGAAAGCTACAAGCATTGCGCACTGCTGATCGCAGACGACGCTCAGATACAAGCGAATGATACTTATTATTCAGCTACGCAATATCAGCCTCTTATCTCTGTGATTTCATACTGGTAACATCGTCAAGCCGTTAGGATTTGTTGGATATACGAAAGGAATAAACCGCGTAAAAGTAGGTATGAGATTTCGTAACAGTTTTCTGAAGTCGTACACGCAGCTGTATAGTCCGCAAACACCCTCGCTGTGCTGCTAACATCATGCGACGAGCTGTTTGTGTTCAGGGTGAGTCGCGTAAGAGGTAACAGCCATTTCACGTCACGAACGAGGTTGCCGACAAATGTCAGTAAGCATCGACTACTATTGGTTTCATTCTGTGGGGAACATTCGAAGATGCAGTCCACCATGAAGACTGTGAACTTCCCACTCTTTTTAGACTAATAAAATTAATGTTAAAAGTCCTGTTTATTAATTGGGGAATTCCATTTAATTACATTTTCTACAGCTACATCTACATTTATACTCCGCAAGCCACCCAACGGTGTGTGGCGCAGGGCACTTTACGTGCCACTGTCATTACTTCCCTATCCTGTTCCAGTCGCGTATGGTTCGCGGGAAGAACGACTGCCGGAAAGCCTCCGTGCGACCTCGAATTTTACATTCGTGATCTCCTCGGGAGGTATAAGTAGGGGGGAGCAATATATTCGATACCTCATCCAGAAACGAACCCTCTCGAAACCTGGACAGCAATCGATGCAGAGCGCCTCTCTTGCAGAGTCTGCCACCTGAGTTTGCTAAACATCTCCGTAACGCTATCACGGTTACCAAATAACCCTGTGACGAAACTCGCCGCTCTTCTTCGGATCTTCTCTACCTCCTCTGTCAACCCGACCTCGTGCGGATCCCACACTGATGAGCAATACCCAAGTATAGGTCGAACGAGTGTTTTGTAAGCCACCTCCTTTGTTGATGGACTACTTTCTATAAGGACTCTCTCAATGAATCTCAACCTGGCACCCGCCTTACCAACATTTAATTTTATATGATCATTCCGCTTCAAATCGTTCCGTACGCATACTCCCAGATATTTTACAGAAGTAACTGCTAGCAGTGTTTGTTGCGCTGTCATATAATCATACAATAAAGGATCCTTCTTTCTATGTATTCGCAATACATTCCATTTGTCTATGTTAAGGGTCAGTTGCCACGCCCTGCACCAAGTGCCTATCCGCTGCAGATCTTCCTACATTTCGCTACAATTTTCTAATGCTGCAACTTCTCTGTATACTACAGGATCATCCGCGAAAAGCTGCATGGAACTTCCGACACTATCTACTACGTCATTTATATATGTTGTGAAAAGCAATGGTCCCATAACACTCCCCTGTGGCACGCCAGACGTTATTTTAACGTTTGTAGACGTCTCTCCATCGAGAACAACATGCTGTGTTCTGAAACTTCCTGGCAGATTAAAACTGTGTCCCGGAGCGAGTCTCGAAATCGGGACCTTTCCCTTTCGCGGGCAAATGCTCTACCAACTGAGCTACCCAAGCACGACTCATCCCCGTCCTCACAGCTTTACTTCTGCCAGTACCTCGTCTCCTACCTTCAAAACTATAGAAGCTCTCCTGCGAACCTTGCAGAACTAGCACTCCTGAAAGAAAGGATATTGCGGAGGCATGGCCTAGCCACAGCCTGGGGCATGTTTCCAGAATGAGATTTTCACTCTGCAGCGGAGTGTGCGATGATATGAAACTTCCTGGTAGATTAGAACTGTGTGCCGGACCGAGACTCGCACTCGGGACCGTTGCCTGCCGCGGGCAAGTGCTCTACCAACTGAGCTACCCAAGCACGACTCACGCGCCGTTCTCACAGCTTTACTTCTGCCACTACCTCCTCTCCAACCTTCCAAACTTTACAGAAGCTCTCCTGCGAACCTTGCAGAACTAGCACTCCTGAAAGAAAGGATATTGCGGAGACATGGCTTAGCCACAGGCTGGGCGATGTTTCCAGAATGAGATTTTCATCTGCAGTGGAGTGTGCGCTGATATGAAACTTCCCCGCACATTAAAACTGTTTGCCGGACCAAGACTCGAACTCGGGACCTTTGCCTTTCGCGGGCAAGTGCTCTACCAACTGAGCTAACTAAGCACGACTAACGCCCCGTCCTCACAGCTTTACTTCTGCCATTCTGGAAACATCCCCCAGGCTGTGGCTAAGCCATGTCTCCGCAATATCCTTTCTTTCAGGTGTGCTAGTTCTGCAAGGTTCGCAGGAGAGCTTCTGTAAAGTTTTGAAGGTAGGAGACGAGGTACTGGCAGCAGTAAAGCTGTGAGCACGGGGCGTGAGTCGTGCTTGGGTAGCTCAGATGGTAGAGCACTTGCCCGCGGCAGGCAAAGTTCCCGAGTTCGACTCTCGGTCCGGCACACAGTTTTAATCTTCCAGGAAGTTTCATATCAGCGCACACTCCGCTGCAGAGTGAAAATCTCACTATGCTATGTTCTGTTTGCTAAAAACTCTCCAATCCAGCCACACAGCTGGTCTGATATTCCGTAGGCTCTCACTTTTTTTATCAGGCGACATTGCGGAACTGTATCGAACGCCTACCCGAAGTCGAGGAAAATGGCATCTACCTGAGAGCCTGTATCTAATATTTTCTGGGTCTCATGAACAAATAAAGCGAGTTGGGTCTCACACGATCGCTGTTTCCGGAATCCATGTTGATTCCTACATAGTAGATTCTGTGTTTCCAGAAATGACATGATACGCGAGCAAAAAAGATGATCTAAAATTCTACAACAGATCGATGTCAGAGATATAGGCCTATAGTTTTGCGCATCTGCTCGACGACCCTTCTTGGAAACTGGAGCTTCCTGTGCTCTTTTCCAATAATTTGGAACCTTCCGTTCCTCTAGAGACTTGCGGTACACGGCTGTTAGAAGCGGGGCAATTTCTTTCGCGTACTCTGTGTTGAATCGAATTGGTATCCCGTCAGGTCCAGTGGACTTTCCTCTGTTGAGTGATTTTAGTTGCTTTTCTATCCTTTGGACACTTATTTCGATGTCAGCCATTTTTTAGTTCGTGCGAGGATTTAGAGAAGGAACTGCAGTGCGGTCTTCCTCTGTGAAACAGCTTAGGGAAAAGGTGTTTAGTATTTCAGCTTTACGTGTGTCATCCTCTGTTTCAATGCCATTATCATCCCAGAGTGTCTGGATATACTATTTCGATCCACTTACTGATTTAACGTAAGACCAGAATTTCCTAGGATTTTCTGTCAAGTCGGTACATAGAATTTTACTTTAGAATTTACTGAACGCTTCACGCATAGCCCTTCTTACGCTAACTTTGACATCGTTTAGCTTCTGTTTGTCTGAGAGGTTTCGGCTGCGTTTAAATTTGCAGTGAAGCTCTCTTTGCTTTCGCAGTAGTTTCCTAACTTTGTTGTTGAACCACGGTGGATTTTTCCCGTCCCTCACAGTTTTACTCGGCACGTACATGTCTAAAACGGATTTTACAGTTGCCTTGAACTTTTTCCATTAACACTCAACATTGTCAGTGTCGGCACAGAAATTTTCGTTTTAATGTGTTAGGTAGTCTGAAATCTGCCTCTTATTACTCTTGCTAAAGAGATAAACCTTCCTCCCTTTTTCTATATTCCTATTTACTTCCATATTCAGGGATGCTGCAACGGCCTTATGATCACTGATTCCCTGTTCTGCGCTTACAGAGTCGAAAAGTTCAGGTCTGTGTGTTATCAGTAGGTCCAAGATGTTATCTCCACGTGTCAGTTCTTTGTTTAATTGCTCGAGATAATTTTCGGATAGTGCACTCCTTTTTCCCGAGTACAAGGTCCTTTTTCATGGTGGAGAATGGATAATATCATTAATAATCCAAGCATATATTGGAGCAGGCCTGTGTGTTCGAGGTCTGTGTTGTGGCCGCTGATGTGATACTACAGGAGTGGCCACCAAAATAGTCGGAATCGATACCATGCGAGATATTGCTTTAGTCTGATTCAAATTACATGACAGTTGACGCCTGTTGCTTACAGTTACAATGTTGCCACATCTGCTGTCGCTCAGTTAAACGCGACACCCGTACATGGCGGGTCACTTGTCCTGAAGTGCTCTTCATGTATCGCAGAGAAACGTTGGAAGCGGCTGCCATCACATTTGGTGCGAAGGCATGGAACTCTGTCCGCAGCTGATTGTAATTGACCAATGACTGAACTGTGCAGACGACACGTTTTGTAGCCCTGAATTTACACTTATGTCCTAACCTAACCGCAACGTAGTGATGTGCAATGTATCTCAGAAAACAGCGGTCAACAACCTGTGGCAGAACTATTAATCACGCTCGCTTTGTTCATGGCAGTTGTTTAAAGCAGACCTTTATGAGCAAAAAAGAGACAGGAAAATATAAGTTTCAGCACTAAAAGTGAACTGTAACTTCCCGTTTTCATCGGTTATCTGAAACTGCCCTCGTACTGTAAGAGCTGATGCGATATCGACCGATGCGTAATGGCACTTGGTTACAGGTTATAGGCGACACAGGCAGATTCCAAATGAAAAAATAATGATAGGAAGAAAATAAGAGTAAATAAAAAAGTCTACCCGATGATTAAAATGGTGCAACAAATGATTAAAAATAAAGAAATTACCTTTAAACCACCTGATTGAAAGTAATAATAATCAGATTCAATTGTATAAAAATCTACAAATAAAAAAAATTATATCAACTAACAAGAGTCGAACCCAATACCTTCTGCATCTCACGATTATAACTTAACCATTGCGCTACTGCATAACTTAACTTGACAGTGTTACAATAATTCCCCTATAGAACCAGTCACAACAATCATTTGCTGCCTTCAAAAAGTTCGGCCTCACGCAATGTCGTATAAAGTTTATCTATTGTAGGCCAATCTGTGTGATGATAATAATTGCGCCTTCTGCGAAAGTATTCAGCAGCATTCGACTAATGCTGTGTACGATTCGTGCGTATTTCGTTAGTGTTGTTTTTGGGGTGATAATCATGTCTGATGAAATATGAAATAAAGGGGGCAGACCCAGGACTTAGGATCCAAACACAAAGAAGAAAATCCAGACACGGAATTGGAAGTGAAGCGACCATTTGCTGTGGCAGTTTGGCCACAGCGAACCTTTCGGGCTGGTCTTGAGCGCTCTGACAAGAGGAAGACAGCTCCAACACGTCAAGTGTCAACTATCAAGTAATTTTAATCGGACTATAGTTTGTTGAAAGAGCTTACAACGGAAGCGCGATCTCGAACGTACAGACGCACACAAATATGTGCTTAGAATATAAAACACTCGCCCCAAAAGTACTCGTATGAGCCACTCCCATGTAATGCTGCGCCTCTCACCACGATGGACATACCAATGATCAACTATTCGAGGTCTGAGAGGGGAACTTTGATAAGAAGGAGAAACATTATGTCGATATAACAAGACCAAAAACACACCGAAGACAACAAATAATATTGATGGTGTTGAGACAGCAACCAGCCACACATTTATTTTCAGTTCCTTTATTCAAAAGGTACCGTAAATAAATAAAGGAATTGAAAATAAATGTGTAGCTGGTTGCTGTCTCAACACCATCAACATTTGTCTTCAAATAACAGCCACAGTCTCCAACCATGTAATCATATGATAAAATTGCAATAAATAATAGCCAGTTTCTTCATGTGCACAACTTTGGGCTACATAATCTATACATAAGAAGGATTGTTGATTTTGTAAGACTACAATGTGAAAAACCAAGTAAGGTTACAAGATCACCAGTTCATCATTTGAGTTCACTTTGTGCTATACGAACAGAAAGCTTTGTGC
Source organism: Schistocerca cancellata (assembly GCF_023864275.1). Lineage (NCBI taxonomy): Eukaryota > Metazoa > Arthropoda > Insecta > Orthoptera > Acrididae > Schistocerca > Schistocerca cancellata. The sequence continues at coordinate 745,118,954 of NC_064628.1, read as the reverse complement.
ACGCACGTACAAGACTATGTTAACAATATGCTTGGCATAATGCAGGTTATGACACTGACGTATCAAAATCAATATCAAGTATCAATATCAACGTTTGGAAGCCTAACTAGTGTGTCGTTTGATACTGGACTGCTTGAATGCAGAAGTGATGTTGAATATGAAAAATTTGCCTTAGTCACAAGTACATTCTCTTGCGTTCCACTTTGGTTAGACCCCTGCTCTGAAATCTCGTATTTCCACGTGAAATCCCCATACATGAAAGTCAATGTCCTGACTGATTAACTGACTTAATGACTCATCATCACCTGGCCAAAGGTTAGAAACTTGAAATTATGAGAAGTGCCGATCTTACACTGTAGGAATAGTTTAAGAAGGAATTTTTCAAAATTCGAACACTAGTGGGTGAAAGGGTGACGAAGGTTTTCTTTTCTTTTTCTGAAAAATGCCGCTATTACGGCCGTTTTGAAGCAAGACGTAGAAAAAAAGGTATTTGGTTTCTTGGTCAGAAATAAAGAAATTCGTTTTTTTGAAATTTAACTCTATGGTGGTGAAAAAGTGGGTGAAAGCTTTATTTGTAAATGTGTCATTATTAAAGTATGAACACTGATATTTCATTTCTCGGTTACAAAAAAAAAAAAAAGTAAAAAAAATAATAATAATTTTGTTTCAGTGTTTTTAGAAACTGAAACCCTAAGGGAATGAAAAAGGGGATGAGATTTTTTATGAAAACATTTTATTGTGAAAGCATTTTTAAAGCTAAATCTATGAACATTTAAATTTGGCTTCTTAGTCAGAAATAAAAAAATACCTGTCTTGCTATTTTTGTAAATTCAACCCCTATGGGAGTAACACAGAGATGAAAGTTTGTATGGAAATGTTTCATTGTGCATGCATTTTTGAAGCTAAATCTATGAAAACTTGTATTTGGCTTCTCTGTTAGAAATAAAACATACACATGTTACTGTTTTGGACATTCAACCCCTAAGGGCGTGAAATAGGGTCAGACTGATTCACTGACTCATCATCGCCCAGGACAAACCGCTAAGGATAGGAACTTGAAGTTTGAAGAGGATGTGGAACTTACACTGTAGGCATCGTTTAAGAAGGAATTGTCCGAAATTCGACTCTTAATGTGATGAAATGCTTTCTGAAAATGTGTCTCTATTAAGGTAATTTTGGAGCTAGAAGTACGAAAACTGATATTTGTTTTCCCATAAAAAGTATATGTTTCAGCATTTCTGGAAATTCAACCACTGCGGGGGTAAAACAGAGTGTGAAAGTTTCATTGAAAACAAATAATTACTAAAAAACTACTACAGGATTTTTAATGCTACATCCATAACAACTGATATCTCACTTCACGTGTTTCAGTGTTTCTGGAAATTCAACCCCTAAGGGAGTAGAGTAGCTGATGAAAATTTTTGAGAAAATATTTCGTTACATTAAAAAATTTTAAAGCTACTATATTTATGAAAATTGTGCTTTCACTTCTCGGTTAGACTCAAAGAAATATTTGTTGGGGGATGAAAGTTGCTACAGAAATATCGTCACAAGAACGCAAAAATCATGATTAACAAAACATTGCACTTCAGCTACCACAATCGCTTTTCAGTCACAAGTTTATACGGAAAAGGGTATGCTTATGTGGCCTTAATTAGCGTGAAAAGCTTAGAAGGTGTTGCAATTTGTGAGCGTAAAATTTGATTAAATAAAAACAAAAAAAGTCTCTGCAGGCCGTAAACTCTACACGAGCGAAGCAGCAGGCGCTAAGCTAGAACTAAATAACTGTGCAGCACTATGAGGTCAGTAGACAGAGTGTTTTGTTCAGATATGTGGCGTGCTGAGGTACCACGCAAGAAGAGCTTTCGACCAGAAGGCCCGTGGCGTCCGTCCGCAGTAGGGACTTCGCTGTGTGCAAGCCAATCACGCTGTCCGCGAGTATCACAGCTCCTGGAGTGGCAGCTCCACCAGGAAGAGGGACGCGCATTTAAGTAACCGTGCACGAGCAGAAGTAGCCAGATGCAAGTTGTAAGCCAGTCCGAGTCTTGCTAGGGAGCTTCTGCAAGATCTTCGTCGTGTCTTCAAGTCTTCAAATCGTCAAGTCAGACGGAAACAGTGGCCGGTAGTTAGACAACAGAAACAGAACAGTGAACAGAACTGTATTGTACGGACAAAGACCGCCTGCCTAGAAATTTAACTGAGTGCTGTGAGTGTGGAACTGTTCTTCGAATACTACGTCAAGGGAGATTACTTTTCTTCTAGCTTTGGTTCAGAGAACATTATTTAGTCTGTGTTCAGGGAACTCAGTCAGGACGCTTAGGCTAAACCTGCATTCTATAATTGCTGTAAGCAGCGTGAGCAATGTTTAGTAATGTATTGTACTTGTGGTGTCACCGCCAGACAGCACACGTGCTAGGTGGTAGCCTTTAAATCGGCCGCGGTCCGCTAGTATACGTCAGACCCGCGTGTCGCCACTGTCAGTGATTGCAAACCGAGCGCCGCCACATGGCAGGTCTAGAGAGACGTCCTAGCACTCGCCCCAGTTGTACAGCTGACTTTGCTAGCGAAGCTACACTGACAAATTACGCTCTCATTTGCCGAGACGATAGTTAGCATAGCCTTCAGCTACGTCATTTGCTACGACCTAGCAAGGCGCCATGACCAGTTTATATTGAGATTGTACTTAATGTATCATCAAGAGCGATGTCCTCCAATTATGGATTAAAATTAAGTATTACACCAACTACGTACTTTATTTGCTACTATCAAGTCCCTTAACTGTTCCAGACCTCACGCCAGTCTGCGTGAGCTAAGCGCGTGCATTTCGGCCTCCTTTAGCAACACGGTGTTGGCTCTTCTGCCAACATATCAGTACTGTTCACTACTATGTGTTATTTCCGTTGGGTGTGTGCCGCCATAAAACCCACACATCCGTTCTAAAGGGACGTCTTTATTAGTCTTTTTTGTATCTTGTTTCTTAATCTTACCAAAGTTCCTCTTTTAGATCTTTAATAGATAATTATTCTAATTGTTCACGTAGTAAGATGCATAGTTCTGCTTGGGATTGGCTCATAGCACTGTTTTTTGGGAGGAGCGATTTATTTTCTAAGCACATTTCCGTGCTGTTTTTTAGCGTCCAAGATACCGTGTTTCTTTTGTTAGAAGCATGATTGCTGAGGTTATAATATGTCCCTCTCAAAAAGAGCACCGAAGGAGCTACATGAATGAGACAGGTGATTACTCATAAGAAACATTAAGGGTAAGCCTCGAATAAGAGAATCTAAAATTAGAATCCAGGCGCTGAAAGAGAGTGGTAAGTACGTGAATCAAATCTTCGGAGGGTTGTCAAGAAGGATGGCTAGAACGAAAGAGCGAGAAGGGGAAAGACACGCCTGAGCCAAGTGAGTCAAGGCACAAGGCTCTAGCTCGCAAGGGGGTCACATTAACAAAGCGTCACAATGGTGGAATGATGTCATTCTTTCTGACGACAGAAAATCTCCATCGTGGTTTCAATAGATGGCAGAACGGCGGTGCAGTGAAAGCCAAATGACGATATTCTGGTTAAGTAATTGCTACCCTCTCTAGAATGAGGTGAAAGATGGGTTTTGATATGGGTATGCAATCAACTGGAGTGAGGAGATGACTTGCATTGACAGAACTTAAGTAATAAATTGAAGAAAAATTTACACAAAAGTGCAGAAAATTTTGGGATTAGTGCTACATTCGATTTTTTTCCTAAGATAATGCTGGGTGACTGGAATTCGAGTGTAGGAAAAGGGAGAGAAGGAAACATAGTAGGTGAATATGGATTGGGGCTAAGAAATGAAAGAGGAAGCCGCCTGGTAGAATTTTGCACAGAGCACAACTTAATCATAGCTAACACTTGGTTTAAGAATCATGATAGAAGGTTGTATACATGGAAGAACAATGAAGACACTAAAAGGTATCAGATAGATTATATAATGGTAAGACAGAGATTTAGGAACCAGGTTTTAAATTGTAAGACATTTCCAGGGGCAGATGTGGACTCTGACCACAATCTATTGGTTATGACCTGTAGATTAAAACTGAAGAAACTGCAAAAAGGTGGGAATTTAAGGAGATGGGACCTGGATAAACTGACTAAACCAGAGGTTGTACAGAGTTTCAGGGAGAGCATAAGGGAACAATTGACAGGAATGGGGGAAAGAAATACAGTAGAAGAAGAATGGGTAGCTTTGAGGGATGAAGTAGTGAAGGCAGCAGAGGATCAAGTAGGTAAAAAGACGAGGGCTAGTAGAAATCCTTGGGTAACAGAAGAAATATTGAATTTAATTGATGAAAGGAGAAAATATAAAAATGCAGTAAATGAAGCAGGGAAAAAGGAATACAAACGTCTCAAAAATGAGATCGACAGGAAGTGCAAAATGGCTAAGCAGGGATGGCTAGAGGACAAATGTAAGGATGTAGAGGCTTATCTCACTAGGGGTAAGATAGATACTGCCTACAGGAAAATTAAAGAGACCTTTGGAGATAAGAGAACCACTTGTATGAATATCAAGAGCTCAGATGGAAAGCCAGTTCTAAGCAAAGAAGGGAAAGCAGAAAGGTGGAAGGAGTATATAGAGGGTCTATACAAGGGCGATGTACTTCAGTACAATATTATGGAAATGTAAGAGGATGTAGATGAAGATGAAATGGGAGATACGATACTGCGTGAAGAGTTTGACAGAGCACTGAAAGACCTGAGCCGAAACAAGGCCCCCGGAGTAGACAACATTCCATTGGAACTACTGACGGCCTTGGGAGAGCCAGTCCTGACAAAACTCTACCATCTGGTGAGCAAGATGTATGAAACAGGCGAAATAACCTCAGACTTCAAGAAGAATATAATAATTCCAATCCCAAAGAAAGCAGGTGTTGACAGATGTGAAAATTATCGAACAATCAGTTTAATAAGCCACAGCTGCAAAATACTAACACGTATTCTTTACAGACGAATGGAAACACTAGTAGAAGCCGACCTCGGGGAAGATCAGTTTTGATTCCGTAGAAATACTGGAACACGTGAGGCAATACTGACCTTACGACTTACCTTAGAAGGAAGATTAAGGAAAGACAAACCTACGTTTCTAGCATTTGTGGACTTAGAGAAAGCTTTTGACAATGTTGACTGGAATACTGTCTTTCAAATTCTAAAGGTGGCAGGGGTAAAATACAGGGAGCGAAAGGCTATTTACAATTTGTACAGAAACCAGATGGCAGTTATAAGAGTCGAGGGGTATGAAAGGGAAGCAGCGGTTGGGAAGGGAGTAAGACAGGGTTGTAGCCTCTCCCCGATGTTATTCAATCTGTATATTGAGCAAGCAGTAAAGGAAACAAAAGAAAAATTCGGAGTAGGTATTAAAATCCATGGAGAAGAAATAAAAACTTTGAGATTCGCCGATGACATTGTAATTCTGTCAGAGACAGCAAAGGACTTGGAAGAGCAGTTGAATGGAATGGATAGTGTCTTGAAAGGAGGATGTAAGATGAACATCAACAAAAGCAAAACGAGGATAATGGAATGTAGTCGAATTATGTCGGGTGATGCTGAGGGAATTAGATTAGGAAATGAGACACTTAAAGTAGTAAAGGAGTTTTGCTATTTGGGGAGCAAAATAACTGATGATGGTCGAAGTAGAGAGGATATAAAATGTAGACTGGCAATGGCAAGGAAAGCGTTTCTGAAGAAGAGAAATTTGTTAACATGGAGTATAGATTTAAGTGTCAGGAAGTCATTTCTGAAAGTATTTGTATGGAGTGTAGCCATGTATGGAAGTGAAACATGGACGGTAAACAGTTTGGACAAGAAGAGAATAGAAGCTTTCGAAATGTGGTGCTACAGAAGAATGCTGAAGATTAGATGGGTAGATCACGTAACTAATGAGGAAGTATTGAATAGGATTGGGGAGAAGAGAAGTTTGTGGCACAACTTGACCAGAAGAAGGGATCGGCTGGTAGGACATGTTCAGAGGCATCAAGGGATCACCAATTTAGTATTTGAGGGCAGCGTGGAGGGTAAAAATCGTAGGGGGAGACCAAGAGATGAATACACTAAACAGATTCAGAAGGATGTAGGTTGCAGTAGGTACTGGGAGATGAAGAAGCTTGCACAGGATAGAGTAGCATGGAGAGCTGCATCAAACCAGTCTCAGGACTGAAGACCACAACAACAACAACAATGCTTGAAGCACGATTTACACCTTGTACAAGAAGAGCTTCATTGCGGCTGTGCGAAAAGTTGTTAGAAATCACCTCTGCCGCTAGATCTTAGCTCTAGAGTGAATTTGTGTGAGGAATTCGATAGACAGCTCAGACGAGCTAGTGTACCCTCAAAAGTATATCCATTCAAAAGGCTGAAGAAGGAATGGTAACTAAGTGAGTTGCGCAGAACAGAGTTTGAAATCGGTTACGAAGTTGAAGGGATAGTTCACGAAGTGTAGCGTTGTAATATTTTGCTATATTTGATAACAATCATGCTGTGACCGAATATTGAAGACACAATGATGTTATGCTGTGAAATACTGAAATTTTGATGTAACTGTGTTCGATGTTTCTGCACTATTCGCAAATAAATCAAATATAGAAACGATAAATTATTTACAAAGGACTTTTTACAATAACTGAGTAAAAAGCCAGAAAGATTTGAACTGCTGGACACTGGAACTGTGTAGCGATAGCGGAAAATCGGATGCTTAACTAACTTTTCACTGCCGTGCGGAGTGGCCGTTCAGTTTGCGGCGCTATGCACGGATTGCGCGGCTCCTACCGCCGGAGATTCGGGCATGGGTGTATCTGTTGTTCTTAGCATAAGTTCAAAATGGCTCTGTGCACTATGGGACTCAACATCTGTGGTCATCAGTCCCCTAGAACTTCGAACTACTTAAACCTAACTAACCTAAGGACATCACACACATCCACGCCCGAAGCAGGATTCGAACCTGCGACCGTAGCAGTCGCGCGGTTCCGGACTGTGCACCTAAAACCGCTAGACCATAGCATAAGTTTAAGTTAGTTTAAATGCTGTTAAGTCTAGGAACCGATGACCTCAGCAGTTTGGTCCCTCAGGAGTTCACGCACACTAACTTTTCACTAGAGCTGAATGATATCCGAGCCGTTTTTGAGCTGTAGTCAACAATCATGGCAATTACAGATTATGCAGAACTTCCTTCAGGATACCCTGTTTTCGTGCAGGTGGGAAAACTCACGAATCTTAATGTGGTGGCCTTGCTCTTCGATACCGTTATTTTATTCGGAATTTCGTCGGGAAGAAACCTCTGTCGGCACCCGAAATGTTTCATATGTTGTAATCTATCTATAACAAATAAAGCCTATGTTCGTCTGTGAAAATGGACTCCATAATCAACCTGAGCTATCAGTAATCGGAACCTAACCTGCGTAAACTGTGTGCGTGTTGTATGGGTGTCAGTTTCACTGTCATTTAAGCCCTCAACAGATTGTTGCACGAAAAACTTAAAACTAACATTTGGATAAGCTATCAGACTGCGTATTTGAATAAGAATTTACAAGTGATCTAGAACCTGGCTTTTGCAACGGAATTCACGGGGTTACAGTACATGACATGGTGTGGTGTGTTAATGTCTCTCTTTTGGCCCTAAATTTTGCACTCACCTTACAGAAATTCGTAGCAGCATGCAGCATGACTTGGACTGTCTCTTGCATCTGACTCGCGCGGTGAGGGTGCAAGGGCTGTGCAAGAAACTACGAATTAGCCACAACAATGTGCTATGGATTTGCTTAAAATTTAAATTGTCTGAAACAGTGGCGGCGGTTGTCTAAGAGCAGAAGAGCACGTGAACATCCTTAACTTATGACACCTTGCAGATTTATTGGTTTCCTTTGAATGCTGTTAAACGTAATGCACATGCGGTAATATGTAACAAACGACACTAAATCGATCGCGCTGTGCTACATTGCTCCTCTAGACGCGGTGGAACTTGGCCACGTGATCGTGTGAGCGTTGAGCGTGCCGAGTTTCTGATGTCATTGCGTGGAACAGCACGTTCGGGAATCTTCTCGAAAGTGCAGAGCACTGTCTAGCATGTCAGATATTCTGAGCGTGAGTTTGAGCGTTGACCAATCAGATGGCACAAAGCCGCCTACGTCACATGCACGCCATCTGCCTTCAGCATTGAGCTGTGAGACACCATATTGGCATTCAGTTCAAACTTATACGTGTATATGTCGTTTCTGAGCACCAGCAAATTGAGAATCACTCTAAAACCCGTTGTTAACTGCGGGATTCGTTGCAATAAAATAATGAGACATCATATTCGTGGCAATAGAATTATTGTAACTTGTGTATTATGAGAGTATGTCATTTGAAGGTAGCGACACACTGAGGATCCACCAAAAACGCATTGTTCTTGGTACAATTTGTTATAATTAAATTTCACGTAGTAACATAGGATTTAGGAAGTGGCAACATATTAGAATTGGCAACAAACTGAATTGTTGTCACTATAGCGTAGCAAGTAGCATTGATGATGGTTCGCGTCTCGCGAAGTGTACATATTTTTTTCCTAACATTTGCGTATATAATAGGTTCTGATACTTGATTATTAGTTTAATGTAAGTATATACTACAATATTTGATGTAATGTAAGTATATGTTCACCTTTTTTTTTTTTTGAGGAGTGAGTTTGTTCGATTGGTTTAATCTACAGGACAGCTTGCGCTACTTGTATAAAGATATTTTGTTTCTTTTTCTTTTGAGTTCGTAATTTACATGTTGTAAAGATTCTGCTACTGGATAGGAACAGTGATCAAGTACGTATGACCTTAGGGTTTTACTAAAACGTGGGAATGATAAAATAGTGTTTATCATATGTGGAGAACTATCGCAAATTTGTGTCGCACTGTTTATAATAGAACTTTTATAATCCTGTGTCCTTATTAATAGGACATGGAACTCTCCTTTTTGTCTTAAAACATGTACATCGATATTGAAGTTTTTATTTGTGTATATTACATATGGAACAACGTTACTAGGATATGAACAATGGAGGATATGTTCGTTTTAATAGAGCTAACGGAATTTTACGCGCGCCTGTTAGGTAAACAGTGTGATTTGCGAGCTAGAAACATCTCACAACTGCCGCTTGAGTGCGCTGCGATCGTGTATACCACGTTGGGGTCCTCGTACCGTACGCCCAAGTCGCATCGTTCCTGAGCGTTCAGCAGCACGTTGAACTTGGCCCGCTCAACGTTAACGTTCGACAGCACGGTTCGTGTGCCAACGGCTTAACCGATTTGTAACAGTTAGTTGCGTCACGGTGGTGCCTACTGCTGCTCAGATTGCAGCTGCAGATGCAGAACGATGTGACAAAAAAATGGTTCAGATGGCTCTGAGCACTATGGGACTTAACTTCTGAGGCCATCAGTCCCCTTGAACTTAGAACTACTTAAACCTAACTAACCTGAGGACATCACACACATCCATGCCCGAAGCAGGATTCGAACCTGCGACTGTAGCGGTCGCGCGGCTCCAGACTGAAGCGCCTAGAACGATGCGACAGAGCCATACGCTGAACACGATGGTCTTCCCATTCGGTAGCGCCACGTGGCCGTCCGGAGCCCGGTCTCCTTGCAGGCGTACATTCTGTGATTACCATAGCTGGCAATCAAGTACACTGGCTTCATTCCCGCCAGGTATTTCTGCAGTATCGCAGAAGGAACATCCAGCTTCTCGTAGCCCTATTACACACCCTCGTTCAAACTCAGAGAGGTGTTAATAACGGCGTTTATGTCGCGTTAAAGGGTTCTTGACTAACATCAACTCACCACGTCCAATCTCAAAGGTAACTATCGCTCACGACCGTTACAGCGTGTATTTAAAGCAAACATTTTTTGCATCCTCAAAGTTGCGCTACTAGCGCCACTCCTATGCGACTAGCACAGAATTTGAATAGACATTATCTCTGAAATAGTCAATTAAAATTCGGACATGCTGCCGCGCAAATAAAATTTCCTCCAGTAATCTTTCGGCCGTGTATCGTCCGGCCATCCTCAGAGTGAGTCACAGTACTGACGACAAGATGCCAACCGCGGCCTTATATGCTCCACCGCGGCAGTACTGCGCAGGCGGG